>NC_140028.1:86623061-89023061 GCF_963513975.1 Fringilla coelebs
CAACACCCATCTCGCATGTTTAATCCGACAGGCTTTGAGTGGGGGATGCACATAGGGCCAGCAAGCAACAATATGTCCAGGAGCAATGAGCCAGCCTGCAGGACAAACTGCAAGAGATGATGGAACAGCTTGTTCACTGGCATGGCCCCTCACCCTGCCAGTGGCTACGGCACAGCAAGGACACCCACAGGATCAGGCATCTGTGTGTCCACAGCAAGCAGACTTTGGCATCTTTCAAACAGGCTGCAGTTCAGGCCCTGGCTTGGGAAGCCCTTTCTCCACTGCCCTCTCCTTCCTGCCCAGCATGTGGATGAGTCAAAACAACTCCTGATGTCTCAGGGTCACCCAAGTCCCGCACAGCCTGCTGCTAGCCCTGGTTACAGGACAGACCTGCCTGATCTCCTTACAGTAATTAACAGCAGCCCTTCAGATGGTTTAATGTCACCAGGAGTCTTTCTACAAGCTCAGCTCACATACAACATTGCTTCCCACTCTTTTTTCCATGTCAGTGAGCAAAGAGTGTTCACTCTGCCCTGGTTTCATTCCTGCAGCACACCCAGCCCCCTGCATCTGCCTCACTGTACAGCCCACACACAGCACCCAGGGATGCTGCAATATCAGCTGAGCTGGGCCACAGAGCATGGAAAAAGCAGGAGGGCACCCAGGTGACTGAGACGCCAAAAGCATGTACAATAATGGCTCAAAACCTTGGCATGGCTCTTTGGAAATATTACTTGTGGGCAAGGGGGGACGGGGAGGTGGAGGAAGTGTTGTCAGCATTCTTTTATTCATACTGTATGAAGAAAAATACCCTGAAACAATGCAGTTGGGATTGGCAGCAGCTGTGAGTCATTTGCCATAGAGGCAGAGGTCTGTGTGAAGCCCCAAGCAGGGCAGGAATTTAATCCAGCTCCCCAGATGCTGCATAAAGGTGTAAAGATGTGAGCTTTGGTATTGGCTCACCATCTGCTTCAAGGTACATGTAAAAACACAGTAAATACCATTTGCATGTATTTGCAGATTTACTGGTCAGATAAGTGGTAAGGATGGTATGAAAAAGGCCTGCTTAGAAACAAGTAAGGTTAAAAGAGGCGTCTTCATCTTTGTTGCTACCACTATTTTGTATGGAAATAATGCTTACATTCATTAAACTGTAAGTGGTCATCACAGAGGGTAAAAATAATTAGGGAGGAAATAATAGGAAGGATGTTATTTAACAGTGCAAATGTTTCTATATCCTCACCTATGCCTGGATACTGCCACTGCACTCACCTCAAAGGGAGTTTATTCAAAAAGAAAGAAAAAATGAGTGAGAGTGAAAACAAAAATTGTATTGAAAGATTGAAAAGTCAAGTGGAAAAATCTTGTACCCCATAAAATCCTCTGGCTTGTTAGAAGGTGTTGATCCCCCTTAAGTCCAAAGGAAACGAAGACTTCCAACTCCACAAAAAGACTGGAAAAATATTTCTATTTGCCCACTCTCATCACTTTTGCCCCAGTGACAACCTCACCATTTTAAACTGATTTTCTAACCCTGCAGTGGTAACCTCCCCCAAAGGCAGGTCTTGCAATCAGCTTTGAATCACAGCGGGACAAAAAAGCTACTTCACTTCTCCCACATCGCTGTCCCCCTCACTCTCCACTGAAGACTCTTCACTGGGGGGGGTTATTTCTGTTTTCTCTGAGATGCTGATCCTGGGGGGACAATGAAGCCAGCTTTCTGCAAACATCTCAAGGATAAGACAGCTTTTAGAAAGGGGATCAGGCAACCACAACACACCTGAATGAGGGACCTGACCTTCTGAAAGGCTGGGAGGCAGGTCACCAGCATCCCAGTGGGACGTGACATAGGTGAATCCTTGTGAAAGTGTGGCATCCTCAGCTCCTTCAGCTTACTCTAAAAGGCAGAGCTTTGAAATGAGTAACGCTCGAGACTCCAAGTGGGAGATGGGGACAGTCATGTTTGAATGTCTTTGATGCAGGAGCCCAGACAGCACTTCCTTGTGATGATGAGGACTGGTACTTGGCTTTTTTCTTAACACACAGTCAAGAGAGATGGAGTTATATACCAGGAGAGAGAGGTTTATCTGCACTGATAACTGCAATAATTCCTGCTCTTTTTTTTTTGCAAAAAATGCCCCGCATACATGAAGGCTTCCTTAGGCAATATGTCTGATAGATCCTACAATTTCAAAATGCACTTCTCTGCATCTAGCCAAATCCTCAGAGAGGGCATTTTTTGTTCATCTTTTATATCACACTGGGGGCTCTAGCTGCTGCCTGGTTCCTCCTGCCCCTTGAAGCAGTCACATTCCCACCTAGAAGAATAGCAGTGAGGCCCATCCCAGGCACATCTCTTATGGCTGAAGTGCTCTAGAGAAGAGAAGGTGCTTTAACTTTTGCTTCTTTTTCAGCTTTCTTACGATTGTTCTCTTTATGCTTGGCTTAGCCTGTGTCCCAAATAGGCAGGACCACTTCCCTTCCTGTTTGGGCACAGTGCCCCTTTCTCACTCTCATCTGCTGGCATGCTGTAGGTGTACTGAGGTGTCCAGCTCTCCCCAGGAAAGACGTTTAACAACTATAATGTGTCCCTGTGGAAAATGCACCCCTTTTCAAGCATGTCAATATTCATACAAGGCAGGAAAACCCTTACTAAAAGAGAAAAATTCACTACATTTTTGTTCATTCTTCTTGAGGGTGTCTCTTCAACAGCACTCAACAGCTGTTAAATGGGATAATCGCCTGCTAGCCTCATGTCACTAATTCAAATGCTAATGGCTCTCAGTGCATGAGAGGTTATTCAGCCACCCGGCACCCCAGGTACACTTTGCATGAGGAGGATGATGAAGGGATTAAGATCCCTTCTGGGATTCTAAAGACATTGGAAATAAATGCTTTCAGATTAATTTGGAGAGGAGATGATGTCCAAGACAGTGTATTTGGTTTGTATGGCAAGGTTTTTATAGTGGGGTGCTCTAAGGGTGGCCTCTGTCAGAAGCTGCCAGAAGTTTCCCCCATGTCCAATGGAGCCATTGCCAGCCAGACCTAAAGGGACCTGAAGCAGAGCCCATCACTGATGGTGGTACCACCTTTGAGATAATGTGTTTAAGGAGAAAAAGTTGTCACATGAGAGCAACTGCAGCCAGAGAGGAGTGAGAATATGTCAGAAAACAGCCTCACAGACACCAAGGTCAGTGAAGGAGGAGGGGGAGGAGGTGCTCCAGGTGCCTGAGCAGAGATTCCCCTGCAGCCCATGGTGCAGCCCATATAAGGGCAGGCTGTGCCTCTGGAGCCCATGGAGTGGAGCAGATACTCACTGTGGAGGACCCCACGCCGGAGCAGGTGGATGTCCAAAGGAGGCTGTGACCCCATGGGAAGCGCATGCTGCAGCAAGTTCCTGGGAGGATCTGCGGCCCTGTGGCGAGAGGAGCCCACCCTGGAGCAGGTTTGCTGGCAGGACTTGTAACCTTGTGGGAGACCTACACTGGTGCAGGCTGTTCCTGAAGGATTGCACCCTGTGGAAGGGACCCACAGTGGGGAAGTTCATAAAGAATGGCAGCCTCTGGGAAGGACTCACCTTGCAGAAATTCATGGAGGACTGTCTTCTATGGGAGGGACCCCTGGCTAGAGCAGGAAAAGAATGTGAGGAGTCCCATCCCTGAGGAGGAAGGAGCAGCAGAGACAATTTGTGATGAACTGACCACAGCTCCAGTTCCATTCCCCTGCACTGTAGCCCCAGCTCCCCATCCCCCTGCCCTGTGGGGAGCAGGTAGAGAATTTGGGAGTGAAGTTGAGTCCAGGAAGAATGGAGGAGTGGGGGGAAAGTGTTTTCAAGATTTAGTTTTATTTCTCATTATCATACTCTAATTTGATTGATAATAAATTAAACTAATTCCCTCGAGTCTGTTTTGCCCATGACTGTAATTGTTGAGTGATCTCTACCTGACCTTATCTCAATTGAAGAGCCTTTTCTCTCTCCTGTCCAGCTGAGGAGGTGAGTGATAGAGCAGGTTTGATGGGGACCTCGCATTCAGACAGGGTCAAAGACAGGGAAACCAGGCAAGGAGGAGGCCAGCAGGAAGGATTTGCATGTTTTGATGCCTCAGAGGGACTCCAACCCAATGCTGAAAGATCCTGCACCCAGCCCAGCCTTGGTGCCAGCTGACTGAGCCAGGGCTCTGATCTCAGAAAAGTACTACTTGTGCAGTGGTAGTGCTCAGCAAGCACAGGTCATCATTCTGTTGTCATGGCTAAACCACTGCCCCAGCAGTGCAATATTGGCTACCTGCACAGAAACAGAGGTACCTCTTCCTAAGGCTCAGGGTCACTGCCAGAACTCCGCTCTTGGCCAGGTAATGCCAGGCTCAGTGACCCTCCAGCCATGCAGTGCAAAGTGCCAAGCTGTCAGTGCCCCATGGGGCAAACCCTCTGGTGCTCTTTGCCTCTGTGACAGGAAAAAGGCTGCAAAAGGCAGCAGCAAAACCTTCAAAATCAACACCATTTTTATGGAGCAAACCTTGCAGCTTGATCCATGCTTTTGTGTGCGTGCACGTGTGTGTGTGTACAAAAGGGTGTTCAATGCATCAATTTATGTTTCACACGTGCAATTCCCCAAAAATCTCCTGGTCGCCACAAAAGTATGTATTTTCTTTTACATGGAAATAACCACAGATTGTATAGTCACACTGTTAAACAGGTCACACCATTACCTGTCTATCTACACAAAAGCAGAGCTGGATTTCCACCTAAAACTACTCTGTTATGAAACTGCTGATAATACACAACCCACGGGAGGTGGGCTATCACTGTCTGTCCTTCTATACAGGATTATGTTGATGACAAAGGAAAGGAACAATGGTGACTTTGGCTTCCACTGCAGGGACTGTTTGATGTGCCTTACCTGTCCCTTCTGTTCTTCAGGAAGGATACCCCGATCCCTGGTGTCTTCTGTCTCAAAAGTGGCAAGTAGGAAGAGAAAAGGAGAATTAACAGATCAATATAATACCCTCGAGCAGGATATATAGAAGGTGATGAGGGTAAATGGCTGGAAAAAAGGATAGATCTTCCACAATTCTCAGCAATGCTCCCCTGAAACACTTGTGACCACATTCTCCAAAGGGATCAATAATCAATGAACATGCACTTCTATCTGTTGGAAAAACTGTTTTGATGTAAAACCAATGATGTGTTTCATAACTGGTCTTAAGTCCACGGAGGACGCTATTATTTAAGGAATTTTACTGGCCAAAGCACTTTCTCAGCCTCACCATTCATCCTTGACTTCCTTTTAAATTTTGAAATGATCCTGTATTCAGTTCTACTGGCTTGATATCTCCAGTCCCCTCAGTAGGTTATTCCTAATTCTAATTCCTCAGCATCTCCTCCTCTGAAGAGTTACTTATGCACCAGAGAAGTTGCTCTCATTTCGTGTTCCAAAAAAAATGTGTATGTATCTGTTGCCATGGCAGTGGTGTGGGTTCCAACTAACCATTTTAGCCACACTAACTTTAAAATGGTAACCAAGTTTGAAACTCTTTGGTTTCCTCCCAGAAAACACAGAACCAGTGCAGTCAGCCCAATAATGAGTGCTGGAACACATCTGCCCTTGTGGGCTTGGAGGTGACCACCAGGCAGCCATGACTGGTCCCCGCCATGGGCTGCAGGGCTGACCCAGTTTCTCCTTGGAGCTGTCATGGCAACCTCCATGCTTGTGTTTGTTGCTTTGCATGGAGAAACCTTCATTTTCTGGCTATGGCAAAGCGAGAACTCAATGCCAGTAGCATTGCAAAGTGAGAGAGCAGTTCAGCCCTTCAGCCCAGGTCCTGATCCTAAACAAAACCCATGTCATGTGGTAGCAAAGAAATTGGACGCAGAAGCAAAGGCAACCTGTCTCTTACTCTTTTCCATTCTGGTGCTGCTCTGTTCCTCATCAGGCAGCACATTCAGGCTGGCTTGATAAAGAAATGAGGCACATGGAGCCATTTCATGTGTGCACACCATGAGGCACACCCTGCCCCTCTTAATTTCCAGTCCTCCCTGAACTCTAGGTCATTGCCCACACAGACCTAACTCAGCAGAGGTTTAATATTTCAGATCCACAAAATCCACAGGAAGAGTCCAAAAAGGGGAGAGTGATCATGACTCCACACAGAGGAAGACAACAGTGGGAGCTCAGTCTGTACTGGAGAGTTTGCATGAGCAAGGCACAGGTTGAGGGGCACCTGCCTGGGCTGCTCCCAGGACCTCTGGTTGTGCATTTACCCATTCCCAACTATTCATTACTCCAAGAGGGAGCTGCCCACAGCAACAAAGAAATGTCAGCAGTTTATACTAAAATCCTTGCCAATAAAAGTGGAGAGAAAAATGTTCTGAACCATGGGGCAGACACCCAAAAATCCCTCCTGTGTGGTGCGGAGAAGGGAAAAGGAGAAATACCAAAAAAAAATTTAAAAAGAAGAAAGAACTAGAAAAAAAAAATCGGAAAATGCCTGGGAGGTTTGATTTATAAAGGGAAATGAGCTGTAAGATAATGTGCTTGGACTGGCCAAGCTGAGGCGGGTGCGAGAAAAGTGGGTGACAGCCAGCAAGCACCAGAAAGAGCCCAGGCAGTGGAGAGGGAAAAGCACAGCCTGCTCAGAGGGAGTGAGACACACAGAAAGTGCATGCTAAGTAGGAGTGCCAGGATGACATTTGAAAAGGGGAAAATTTAGGCTGAGTGTCAGGAAAAGCTTCCTGACAGTGAGATGCATGCACTGGAGCCATCCCGCGGGAGAAGCCCTGGAAGCCTCATCATTTGGCTTGCAAGGGCTGAGCTGGAGGAAAGCTGCAAGTCCTGGAAAGGCCTTGCAGAAATCCAGAGCCTGCAGAAAGTCAAAAGCAAGGCTTGTTTTAATTATGGGAGGCCTGGCTCAGAGGTGAACCCCACAGGCAGGAAGATTGTCCAGGAAGAGGGGAACTCCCAGCAGGTGACTGAGAGGCAGCAGGTCCCAGGCACAAGCATCATTCTTCTGATGGTAGCCTAGAAACAAATGGATGAGCAAGATAGCAAAACAGAGAAATAAAAAAAATCCCTTCTCCTTTAAGGCAACATTATCTCTCAGCAAAGAGTTGCTCTGCTCTGGCCAAGGCACAGTCAGTCAGGGCTCAGGCTTCTGTTAGTCTGGGCCCCTGGGAAGGCCAGCTGCCAAAAAAAGAGGGAAATTTTGCTTCAGTCAGGGGGTAGGGCATGGGTGTATTGGGAGGAAAATGAGGGAGAGAGTGAGGGAACTTGCACAGGAGAGTGAGGGAGAGAGGGGGATATATGTATTCACTGTGTAGCAAGGCAAGAAGCCCAGTAGGATGGCTTGGGAGCAGGAGAAGGAGGTAATGGCTGCAAGCAGAAGCCAAGGCAGAGAAACTCCAGGAATAATGCTGTTTCTTTCCTGTCAAGAAGAAGCCTTGTCGAAAGAAATCTGTGTTAAAAACAGCCAGGCCATGGACTCTGTCCCCAGAGCTCCCTGAGCCACCAGCCTTCCCCATCACAGGAGGAGGAGGATGTGATTTCCCCTGTGAGGAGGCAAACAGAGTAATTTCTCCTGCACAGGACTATCCCTGTTCTCCATCCCTGGGCACGCCACTGGGCCATCTGTGCCATCCTGGCCGTGGGCAGCCTCTCCATTGTGGCACATGAAGACCTACAGCACGCAGCTCCAGAGGCGTCAGCCAAGCTCACAAGCAGCCTGGTGAGAGCTAAACATCATCCCACCAATTCTAGCGGCCTTACTGGGAGCTGAGATCATAATGTCCCTTCCTCAGCATGAAACCAAATTTGAAACTTTGACCCCTTATGAGCTCCTCCTACCTCCAAGGAAAGCACCTCTGTGCCAAAGGTAGCCCCACATTCATGCAGGAGATAGTCAGGCATGGGCAGTTAAAGCAATAACTGAGCTGTGGCACAGCTGCCCTGGGAGTGCCATCCCTCTCCCATCCCAGCTTTTACTGCTGTGTTCCTTTATTCGGATACACCGCCCTCTCCCTTTAAACAGCAAACCCAGCGGGGCAGGAAATGACAGCCCATACTCTTGCCGAGCCAACAGAAATGGAGCTAAAGTGGAAAGCCTATTTTAAGAGTAAAGTACAATATAAAGAGGTTGCATTTATTTCCAGACCAGACATTACAAACCCAGGGAATTCAGAGTTAAAGTTATGCTTAAAATAAATTCAAACTTGTTGAAGTGTGGCAGTGTGCTACCAAGGAATACAAATAGCCTTAATTCTGCCCTGAAGTGACACACAGCCGTATGACTGTGATTAAAATGTTTTAGTACTTGTGCTTCTAAACTAGATTACCCTGATAAATACAATTTTTTCCATATTCCCTTGCTTTTCTCCTCCCCCAACAGCCCTGTGCCCCAGATATAGCCACTAGCACAGATTTCACTGCCTAACAGGAAAAAAAAAGAAGATATATATCACAGGTCCTTCACATCTGTAATGAGAGCCCCGGGCTAAGTGTTGTCTTGGAAATACCCTCCCTCCCACTGTCAGCCAGATCCGCAGCCACCCCTGCCCAAGGCTCTGGAGAGCACAACTGAAGCGAGCACCAAGTGATCATTTAGCCCTGCTGAGAAGAAGGGAAGGGCTTCCCTCACACCTTTGATACCACAAGTGTAATCTACACTCATGTATTTATTTCACAAGCCCATTAAAACCTTGGGTTTAAAGTGCAGAGAAAATAAAAGAGAGAGAAAGAAATATCATCTGGATAAACAATTATGGCTTTTTGTCAAGGATTCAGGAGCTAATCGAGTCCAGATCTGTTCCACATTTACATTTACATGTGAAATTGTACTTACTGAGCTAGAAAAAGTCAGATTAGCATCAAGAGTCAGCTCTGCCCCTCAGCTACATAGTGCAAACCCTGGAGTGAATAAGGGCTCCTGGGGTGTAACAGAAGGCAAAGTTAGGCCCCAAATACCTAAGGGCCATTTGGCTGAGATGCACATGAAAGTGGCTGCTCTGCACTTCAGCCGAGTTTGAAATGATTGTCCAGGAGTTGTATTTACTTAAGAGAGTGGGTGGCCTGAATTGTCATGATGTGTTCAAATATTTGGCACTAAATCACAGCTGTCCACTTATTTGCACTTTTGCTGCTGGGCAGCAGGAACACCCCTGGAATTAGTCAGCATCAGACACATTAATGAGCTAACAGATATATTATGGTTTACAGTTTGGGCTGCTTTTGTCCACATAAATACACACCTCCTCTCTGCTTGTTTCCCAGAACGGCATAACTTCTTGAACATGTTGACTTTCCAAGCTTTATTTTATCTGGCCTTTATTAATGAGCTTGCAGAATTTTGTCTTAGACACAGAAAAGCACCTTGCCCCTAGCAGCCTTTCTGAGCACTACACACAATCTTGGAGAGACTCAGGAGTGTGAAACAGTCCAGCCTCCAAGAAGTTCCTCTTCCCAAGCCAAAAGCCATCCTCTGCATGCAAAGATCCGAAGTAAATATGGAACCAATAACAACCACGAGCAAAGACCTTTACCTAAGGAAAATATTTACAAAGTCCATGTTACAAGTCATATCATCTGGAGGAAAATGCTTGCACCTTTGCTCTGCAGAAGGCAAGGAATTTGTTGCACCAAAGGAAAGAAAATCATGTTATCTGAGTTAACATTCCCATGATTGATTCATCCCACTTCTCCACCACCAGAAACCTTTTATAAATCACTGATATAGCATAGGTCATGATTTAATAACTTGCCAAGAAAAGTGTGCAAGAGGACTTCAGGACCGGTGTAAATTCTTCACAACTTGTATGCCTAATGGATGCTAATTGTAAATCGTAGTCATTTTTATTAAACAAATCAACAGAGTTTTTACCAGGGTAATGCTCTAACATGGAATCAGTGGGAGCCAGGTTTTTATGTGTGTGAATAAAATAGTTTTTCAGAAAAAAAAATGCTTATTTGCTGACACTGAAGTTTCTTGTGGGAATACATCACTTTTATAATTAAATTTTCATCTGGAAAGTTTTTCAGGTCAAAAATGGAATTTCTGGTCAGAATCATAGCAGGGAGGAACACACAGGAAGCCAGGCACTCAACTGAGCACAGCCAAGCCTCTTGCATCCCGAGCACTTGGCTTAATTATGGAGCCAGCAGCTCATCTGCCATATGGCTGCTCCTTACCTGGTCCTGACCATTTTTGGCCATACTTTTCCAGCACCATTTCCTGGTTCTCCTTCCAGGAGAAGGAGGTGCAAAGCCATGGGCAGAAAGCAATTGCTCACTGCACAGTTGTATTTTCCAGGAAGCATCCCCAAATGGGTGCTTGCCTCCAGCCGGAGGAGCACAAAGGAGCAACCCCACTGCCAGGAGCCGCTCTCACCCACGCAACAGGATCTGGGAGAGGATGTCTGGCCATATCTGCCTTCCCCTCCATCTGCAGGAACACACCATATCAACAGAAAACACCTCTGGTAAGGGCACTAATGCTCCTCCCTCCCCGGGAGGCTGCCCGGCGTTATCTGCAGCAGTGGAAGGAAGCAGGAGAGCCCAGCTGCTGGCAAACCTTCCTACCCTCACAGCCTGATTCACCAGAACAGCCCGGCTGCTCTTTGCCACCACAATGACCACACAGCAGAGCTGCAAGCCTGGTTCCATTGGCCAGTTTGTGACACTCTTGTGCCCACAGAGTGCTAGTGAACAGCTGGAAGGGGCTGGTGAGCCCCTCGACAAGCTCCTCTGCATTGCATACCTCAGCCAGGCTGCTGCAGCAGAGGATGAAACCAAGTTGACACCCGCCCCACCACACAGCCTTGTCTTCTCTTCACCTTCAAGAGGGCAAGTCAGAAGAGGCTCAGCTCAGCCAGCACAGTCAAATGAGTCTGAAACACTGTTTGGAGGGATTAAAATCACATGTGAGTGTGTGTGTATGTGTGGTTTCACAACACCTCCCTCTCCCCACCGCCAGCCACACCAGTTTCCTCAAAGAAAGGCAGAACAGTAGAGCACAGACCCAAAGTTATGCCGTGATGCATTAAAGCCTTGTTTTCCCACTGCTTAAAGAACTGACCCAGCCCCCTCAAATGTTCCCAGCATACTTGAATTGTGAGTCAGAGACCACAATGGAGATACTTGCCTAGCTTGACAGAGTTTAAGTATCTCCTGCCAAACAGCAATCACTGATTTTTTGCTCTGTCACTCATGAGTCCTGTTCCTGCTGCTCTAACCACACAAAACACACTGCCTCATTGTGGAAGCCAGGATTACTGTTTGGATGCTTACCTGTAGCATCTCCAACTTTTCATAATCCCCTTAATGAGAAGTGCTGCTAACAAACCAGATGGAAATTTGCAGGTATTGAAAGCTCATGTCTCTGTACCCACTGTGGAAGCAATAGAGGATGGAAAGAATAGCAATACTGAAAAGCAAGGCCAGGAAACACTTCATCTTTGCAGGCACCGTCTAACATTTAAAAGGAATAATAATTCAAGAACAAGATTTCCACAGACTGGTCTGGCACCTCACTTAACAAAACACCCTAAGGCTTAGGAGTTAATCTCTGATGGACCCTTCCTTGGGCTTCATTTGCTATAGCTAAAGCAATTGCCTGCCAGGAGTTAGCATCCAGAGTGGCAAAGTAAGTTTTTACTCTTCCAGTTGCAGTGGCAAAGGGCCCGCAGCACTGAGCAGGGCTCCATTTTCTTCCACACCCCTGCTCCACCACGTGTCATCCAAACAGCTCATACAGCCCTGCTCAGGGCAAAAAGATTATTATTTTACTCACTGTAGGTCGTATTCATTTCCTATTTGTTAATTTTCCTACACAATCCTGAGTGCAGTGCTAGAAATATATTTTCTTAATTAGCTTCCCCCCAACCCTTTTTCTTCTGTCAAAAGGCACACTTTTCACACAATCCAAGCACTCTGCCAGAGAGGCACGAGGGCTTCAAGGAAACTCCCCAGTAACAAAGTGCAAGGCTTGATCTGCAGTGAGGAGAGCTGGCAGCCCTGCACTGTACCTCAGCACGCCAGCTGTTGCTCCAGTGGTGGAGCCACACTGGGAGGAGTTCAAGGACCAGCAGCTGAGAAAAAAAAAGTCAGACAGAACCAAACCCTCCAACGTTACAGGAGGTTGAGGTTATGTGTGTGCAAGCGTGTGCATTTGCTTTATTTTTCTTTTTTTTCCCACCACAACTAGACTTAGTATTTCTTCAGAGGATTCATGCTTGTACTTGTACCAAGAAATCATTCCCATTATCTCCTCCATCGCCTGGGCTGCAGCGCAGAGAGCAGCCTGCTGTTATCCATCCCTGCTGCCTGGGGTTTGGGACAGCTGGGCTGCAAGGCTGGAGAGATGAGGGAGTTTCCGGGCTCTGGGGTGCACAAGGACGAGAGAGATCATTTAGTGTGCTGCTAATCTGTCTCTGCAGGAGCGCTGGTTTTCGCCTCTGTAGCACCTGCCATGGGGCGCCTGGGGGTGGGACACAGGAGCAGGAAGAAAAATAACTTCAAGCAAGATTTACTCCCTTCCTTATTAGTTAATGCTTGCCAAAAAAAAGTTATGCAGAGGCAGGGGGTTGAATTGGTCTGAGTGGACTTCACATAACTGATGTAAACATTACAATCTGACATCTCTCTCCTTTCAGGAAGGGGGGGAATCTTTGACTGAAGCTGTGTCCAAAGCCCTAGACAGAAACCCAGGAGCTCTAGGATGTTCTTTTCCCAGTTCTGCCTCAGGCCTGACATTTCAGGACCATGGTGTTTTGCTGACAAACCTGAGCCATGCTAAACTGAAGATAAAATACCAGTGAGGGTTTCAAACCTCCCATCCCCCACCCCCTTCCCCGAGCACAGCATGCATTGCTCCGAGCTGTGCCCATGTACTGGCCTTTCCCAGCTTGGTCCTGGTGACAGGGTGATGCACAGCCCAGACCTGCACTGCCTGAACTCCCCACAGGCTCTCATCTAACACAGAGACAGGCACTGGAGGTGTGTAACAGGGAACAAGGAAGAAAAAGAAGCTGTTTCACTGTGCAAGTAATGCAGAATATGAATCTCTTCTGAGCTGAAAGAAAAACCCTGTTGTACGGTCACAGTAGGTCGGACCAGCTAGTGCAGGGGGAAGCAGTGCATATTTAGAGCACACTATTCTGGACAATAAGCTTTGGAAAGTGTTTCTGGAGGCTGGGCCAACCTCACAGTGCTGGCCCAAAAACATTTAATGCATGCTCTTCTCAAAAAAAGCATCTGGATTGCAATCTGAATGCAAGCAGCTTCTTTCTGAATGCAAGTAGCTCTCCATCCTCAGAGGCAGTGCAAGCAGATCAGGCAATTCAAGAGGCTTAAGCTGGCCCTGGTAAAGTCTCAGCGCTCCGCTTGCTTCTTAAGCTAAAAATAAAGAATACATCAGCAAAACCATTGCATATTCACCTGGTAAGTTTCTAATGCTGAGCAGTGGCTGCCACCAGTGCACACCACAGCCCTCCCCCTGGTTTCGTGCCACCACCAAGCCATCAGCTGGGCCGTGAGAGTGTCAGCTGCTGCTTGCATTACAAAATCTGGAAGGGATGGACCCTGAAACCAGAGAAGCAGCAAACAAGGACCGCAGCAGAGCAGGACAGGCTGCTTACCAGAAGTACCTCCAGCACTTGGGAGATGACAGATTTTCTGGGCACTCAGAAAACCTACATAAGCACATGCATTTACACAATGTGCAATGAACCACTGACTCTGTTCTTTTGACAAGGGCATGTCGTGATGGGACAAGAGGTAATGCCTTTAAACTGAAAGTAGATTTAGATTAGATACTAGGAAGAAATTCTTTACTGTGAGAGTGGTGAGACACTGGAACAGGTTGTTCAGACGAGTTGTAGATGCTCCACTCCTGGAAGCGTCCGAGGCCATGTTGGACAGGGTTTTGAGTATCCTGGTCTACTGGAAGGTGTCCCTGCCCATGGCAGAGGGGCTTGGAACTCAATGATCTTTAAGGTCTCTTCCAACCCAAGCCACTCTGTAAATCTATTACTGCACATGAGACTATAAGAGCACCATCCCCTCACATCTGACGTTCAGACCTGAGGACTGCAGAGACCTAAAACAGGGGTTGCACCTCTCCCTTGCCCCTGCTAGCTCACAGCAGTTGCAAGGGAGGCAGCAGCACATGTCCTCGCTCCAACCCGCTGCTGGAATCACCAGCAATCCACCAGGCTGTTACACCCTTACAAAAGGGCTTGGCAGAGCAGCTTCCCCAGCCAAGGCAAGGTTTGTATCAGGGGCTAAAGATCAAACTGTATCTATCTCTGAACACACCTTTGTTAGTTTTGGCTGCACCCTTTCAGGTATCACCTGCCTCCCCAGGCAAACACGTTCCTATACCGGGCGCCACAGGCCTGCTGCGCTCCTCCGAGGGCTGCGTCTGCCCGTCAGGAACCTGTGTACCTACTGCATCCACAGCAGCAGCCAGGGAGGGGGAGCCCCAGCACTAATATGGCTGCAGCAAGGATGTTGCAGGGAGCGGAGGAAGGAGGTGGAAGCAGATTCATGGTCAGGCTGCTGCTAGGTTTTGCTGGAAACTGGAGTGGAAAACTGGCACCGGCATCCATCCACCCCAACAAACATTGCATTCATATGCAGAGCTACAGAGCAAACGATCTGTCAGTTGTTCATCTGGAGAACAGGTTTCACCAGCCTGGATTAAATGATTATGTTGCCACAGCATGTGCTTCTGGCTGCTCTTGGAGATAAAGGAAGTAAAGCGCAAGGAGCCTTACAGGAGAGAGGCCTGACCCTGCAACCCAGCTCCCAACACCTTTATGCTTGAAGAAGGTTCAGACCCCAGCACAGAGCATGGGAGATGGGGAGCAAGTGTGTTAAAAAGGATGAATTTTGGTGCTGATGCGCTGAAATTACTAATGCAAGAAAACACCTCATTCAGTCGAGAACAGAAGGTGCACACTTTACCTCCAATTACTGCCTCCAGATGTGCACCAGACTGGCTGTATTTCTGAGCCTGCTGCTCCTTGTTCCCACAAAGCTGAAGGCAGAGGGAGTGCAGTCGGAGATCTAACAGCACATGTGCAGCTCCACCAGAGCCTGCGTCCTGCCTCCACAAAACCCCCGTTGAGTGACTCCCTCAGGATGTAATTGCAGTCGACTTCATTCCAGGCCATGAGCATATGTCTGGCTACGGACATTACTGCAAGCACACAAGGAAAAAAAAAAAGAAACATAAAGCAGAAAGTGCAAAAAACCACTGGTAATGCAAGCCCAGTTAGGATAATGGGTGTTTTCCTCCGTAGAAAAAGGTTACTTCGCTACCTTTGGCAGTCTGGCCAGCTTCCCTGCATTAGTCCCTTGCAAGGCTCAAGAGAAAGGCTGGCACCAGCTTCACAGACTCAAAACCAAAATATTGCACCAAATCCATGGGCCCCAGAAACAACCCCTGAATCCCTCTGGAGCCTACAAGGGTAAAAAGCAAAAGCCCAAAGAGCTAAAAAAGCAATTTTAGGACTCTCACAGACTTCAGAGAGCCTTGAACCCTTGTACCAGGGAGCCCAAGGCATTTTTTTCCATTCTGTGGCCTTTGATGGGTTCACTCCCACCAAAGTTCACCCCATGCCCCATCTCTCAGGGGATGATGTGTCTGTGGTGGGTGCAGTGGGAGGTGCAGGGGTGCAGTCACAGCACAGTGTGGGCAGCAGGAGCTGGAGCCACCACCCTCTGTCCCCAGCATGTTTCACAAGATGAGCAGCAGCAGCAGCACTGTTGCTTTGATGTTTGCCCTTTTTTACCCTCCAAGAGTGGAAACCCGTGCTCTGAGCATTGGAGCTCTTACAAACACTGCTCTGGGGAGAAGTCCCTACAAACAGCAAGCACCCAACACTCCCAGCTCAAGCACCTGCAGCCTGGCAAACCCCTGAGCCATCCAAAGTAAGGTCTTATCAATGGGAAGTGCCAGCCAGGCCTAAACAACACTGAGCTGCCCTCCCCACCCCAAGTGGCCGTGAAAACACATAGGATTTGTCCAGCTGGGATGGCTCCCAGTCAGGCATTTACGTTTATGGCTCATGGACAGGTTTTTAAAAATACATCCCAGTGCATGCACGGATGTGCTCCAAGATACACTTATATCCACAAGCACATGACCTAGGAGGTGGGTTAGAGCTGAAGTGACTCAGCCTCCCAGTTACAGGAACAAAATTAGCAACCACTCATAGACGTCTTATGTCTTAGATGGGGCTAGATGGCACTGTAAGTTAGTTAATGTCCCTTTGCCTCAGGAGATTTCACTTTGGCATTAAGATCAGTGGAAAACCAGGAAAGCTGGTGCTCCCTAGGGTATATTTTCCAGAACTGGGCTAGTAATTCACACCAACAGCCTGATTCAACACATTTTCAAGGTACCTAGTTA
This sequence comes from Fringilla coelebs, assembly GCF_963513975.1. Classification (NCBI taxonomy): domain Eukaryota; kingdom Metazoa; phylum Chordata; class Aves; order Passeriformes; family Fringillidae; genus Fringilla; species Fringilla coelebs. The sequence goes on from NC_140028.1 coordinate 86,639,465, forward strand.
GGAGCGGTGTCCAATAATTTAGTCATTCTCTGGAATTTACTTTTTTTTTTTTTTTTTTTTGAGAAAATAATTCTTGGCTTGACAGCACTTAAACATATGTTTTCTCCAAATACTTGGCCTACATTTTCCCTTCTTTAATTTATCCCATTTCTCCTCATTAACCCCTGCCCCCCCCTCCACCCCCGTTGTTCCCATGCTGGATCCCTCTACCTCTCCAGGGAGAACAGTGATGAAATGACATTCGCCTCCCAGACCTCCTGGCACATCACCGTTTCTCTTCAGGATCAGCCCAGCGGGGCAAAGAGCCCTTTGGCCCAGAGCCCCTGAATCACTTAAGGATGCACAGCTGAAACGGAGCAAAGCTAAGAGGTGGAGGGAGGCGAGGACCGGCCTTGGAGGGACAGTGCCTGGCTGTATTCAGGTCAGAGCATTCTGGTCCCACGGCCTCGGGTGTCTGCCTGAGCTGGTTGGGAGACGAACGAGTAAGGATCTGCCCTAATCTTACACCCAGACCTTCCAGAGCCTCTGCACTCCAGCGAGCACGCTGTGGCTGATGGCACCGAGCCACCGCAAGGGAACGGCATCCACGTGGCTGGGGAGGAAGGGGGACGTGCAGTCCTGGAGCAGCACATCTGCCCCTGGGGCTGGGAAGAGGGTGGCCACCTCTTTAACGGAGACCCTATCCATGCATCTAGCATCTCCGATGGGGATCTCTCTCCCAACAGTTAACAGAGGGAGCAACCCTTTAGGGGAAAGAAAAAAAAAAAAAAAAAAAAGGCACACCAAACCCCAAAATCCCCAAAACACCCTCCCAGCACAGGATCCCATCAGCTCCCCGGCCGCCTAGGTCATTCATGCCTGTGAATCGTTTCCTCAAGTAACAGATTAGTCACGTACATTTGCAATGGCAGCGATTCTGCCAAATAGCCGAGGAGCAGGAGAACAGCAGCATGACAAAAACAGGCAGAGGAGGGGAGAGCAGAAACAAAACGTTTCTTCCTTTTCTCTCATGCCCCTTTGGTTTTCAACAGCGTTTGCATGCACAAGCTGCTAAACAGCTGCATCACGTGGCGGCGAAATCCGGGCGTTATCTGGCCAGAGACTTGGACAACCATGTCTTTCCTTTTTCACCCCCCGGCTGGCAGAAGCATTGCCCAGCAGCCAGAGTACTGACAGCTTCTACAAGGTTGAGACCAAAAGCCTCCCATAGTAGGAACAATGTTTGGCAGCTGGGAAAACCTCTCAGTTGAGCTCCCATCTTCGGAGTGACTGACAAATGCCAGACCCTGGCAGGGCTGACAGAGGCTCGGGGCTGCAAAGTGTCCCGCTCAGAGGCGAGTCACTCGGAGAGGAAAACAAACAGGAAAAGGTCCCCAAAAGCTCCTGATTAGTACGTGGCTTACTGCAAGCAGTTCCTTTCTTCTTCCAGTAACAGGCATGAAAAATCACGGCTGTCACTGGAGCAGCAGCGCGTGGAGCTGTGAGCGGGTCAGACTGCTCGTCTGTGCTGTGCATGCTCTGTCACACTGCCCCTGTCCCAACAACCTTCCAGCCAGGAATGGCCCGGCAGGTAACAAAGAGGGAGATTCAAAGCAAGAACACCTGAGTGATCCAGTAACGGGGGGGGGTGGAAATACAGGCTGTTTCAGGTCATATGAATTGTGTGTACATTCCCAGACACCCAGTCTGTCCCTTGTAGTTCAGGGAAATGCTAAATGGGCAGCATGGCCTGGAGAAACTGTAAGGAGGGGAAAAGCAGACGAGTGCCTGGAGGAAAGCTGATGAGCTGGTTTTCAAGACAAGCATTACTACTGCAATAAGAGATAGGGACACATGTAGGCGTTCCCTGTCCTGGTAATAAATAACAGCTATAAAACTCTTATTAACCTCTGTAAAATATGTTGGTTCTGCCAGCCCATCCATCACAAACCTATCTGTTACTGTGGTACTCACTTCAGACGTCCCAGGGAAAGACAGAAAACACAGCAGGCTGGCCACAGCATCCCATATTCCAGACAAAGGGAGTCAGAATTGCAAAGGATGCATCCTTGTTGTCATAAAAATGATGCTCCCCTCTTGTATGTCTGCCTTAGGGGGCAGCACTGAAAAAGGAGACTAAAATACAAGCATCACTTTTGAGACAGGAGCTTCACCATAACACAAAATAAAGGAACAAAAAAAAGATTACCTCAGGAATCTTCTACCTTTCCTTCCTAGGAACAAGCAGCCCTGGGGCTTGGCCTGAGCATCTGGCCCAGTGAATTCACTTGCAGTCCAAAGAAAGCCTGGCCCCATTCATCAGCAGGGACGGGAAGTGCCAAGTCTCTTTTCCTCTCACCATCCCACTTCCTGGAGGGGAATTCAAGGACCAAGTGGCCTGCTAGTGCTGAGAGGAGTTCTGTCCCATGTGCTGCCGGGCTTCCCACGCTGTCCCATTTCAGAAGTAGCATGGGGAGGAGGGGGAAATGCATAAATTTGAGCTCTGATACTTGGCACTACACCAGAACATAGATTAGACTACTCAATCATTTTAATTGCTATCCAACAGTAATCATCTATTTAGGTGATTTACTCTAAAACATGCATAGCACTTTGGTATGTTTATAATGCTAATTGGGAAGGTCCTGAACCAAACAGCCACCCTGGGTAGCAAAGATGTGTATTTGGGGAGATTTATTTGTTTAGCTGTTTTCAGAACTTCACTAGAATATTGTTTTTCTTCGCTTTTTTTGCTTCAACATATATATTTTTGTCTATTTACTAGTCAATCTCATGTATTTGGCAGACATAAAAAAATGCAGAGCAGTAACCAAAATTACACACACTTCCCCTGCAACACTGGGTTATTCTTCCTTGACTTGTTTCTGCCCTGCATATTTAATTTTGTACTCCTGTGAGGACTTGGGTGCTCGGGAAGAATGCCATTTTTAGAATTACCAGACCTAAGTAGCTGCAGCTACATAAATGAGGAGTATGTCAAGACCTGAGGAGGGCCAATGGTTTTACTAGGTCATCAGTTAACTCACATGGCCAGGAGTGCAGGTGTGAAGGAGATAATCCACTTCCAAGACAGATCCCAGCATGCCTCCACGGGAGTTTTGTGCTTCACAGAGGCACTTTGCTCTCCCTTAAGAAAGATGGTACATCAGAAAAAGTTCCTCCTGCTTTACCTGCACTGTTAGCACCTGTGCTATTGCAGGTGGGCACTGGGAAGGATGTGCTGGGTATGCAGAAGCTGTTACCTACCATATACCGAGCAAAAGCACAGAGAAAAAGATGGTGCAGCTTCTGCTCTGGCTGTGTTTATGCTACATGTCAATGAACAATAAAAGCAGGGCACTGAAAAATAAACCTCACTGCTTCAAAAAGCCCTCAGGAGAGTTTCTTCATTGGTATCATATTTTTTGTTTCTTTCTGATTTTTTTTTTTTACTGTTGGAGTTGACATCTTTTTCCTCTTGCTGAACCAGCATTTCCTGACAGCAAACCATAGTCAGAAATTTTCCATTCAGCCCTGAAGTGTGTTTCAACATTTGGTGCTTGGGCATGCTTATGAAAAGAGGTTAATGTCAACCTCAGAAAATTATCTACATGATGTCCAAGAGGGTACCAACAGTGAGGAACAGCAACTGCATTTGGGGTAGTCCAGACACTCTCTCGCTTCTTTGCCTCAGAGTTGGGGTCAGTTCTTCTCTGCTCTCTTACATTTGTAATGGTGATCCTCCTTTGCATGTTTACTGCCCAACTGACCTGTCACTTGGAAAAAATCTTTCCACAGGGAACACTCTTTCGTGACACAGCACATCCCCTTCCAAACACCCTGGGGACATTCTGATGGTTTTAAAACCAAACATCTTGGAAAAGAGCAGTGCTCTCCCAATAAACAGCACTACAGTCAGGCCTCAGAAGGCAAAAGAGCAAGGCAGGAGCTTGTGGGAGGAGATGGTAATAAATACAATAGTCAGCTTCTTAATCACCATCCCCAGTGCCTGATAACCATTACCTTGTTTCAGCTGCCCTGTGCACAACAGTGACAGGACAGCCCTCCACATTTGAAGGACTTTACCCAGCAAAATCTTCTCAGGGATGAGCAAGCACTGAAGTATAAACACACCCAAGAACTTTTAAAGGTTGGAAAAGGAAAATCTCTTATGCTGTGAGAGTCATCAGCCTCCAGTCTGCAGCAGCTGCACTCAGCAACCCCAACAGTCAAGGAGGCTTTTTTTGGGAGCAGGGGTGGACACAGTGAAAACCAGCCTGTCCTTACTCAGAATTCCTGCCTGCAGGGCAGTCAAGCCAAAGCTGTCTTAATGCGCTTTTAAAAGAAGGCAAATGACAAGCAAGGCATCATTTCCTTCAGAGCCCGGCACTTCTCCTCCTCTGAGACATCCAGGGCTGCTATCGGCAGCTGAAGGGGCAATAACTTCACCAGGAGGCGAAGCTGGTTTATGAGGGGGAGGAGGAAGAGTTAAACCCAACTCATCAACCCACCCAGTGTCATCAGCCGGCAGCTCTGAGCACACTCTCACCACAGGGAAGCGGCGGAGAGACACGACATCGCAGCAGCACATCCAAGAGAGGATGTGTCCTAAAGGACACAGCTGATTCATCATCCCGCTCAGGAATCTCGGGCAGTTTCAGCTGCAGAGGCCTGACCTGCTTGGCAGCCAGCCGGCCGGCATCAGCTGCCTCCTGGAAAAGGGAAAGAAAAAATAAAAAGCTTTGAAACGACAGAGCGGGCAGAGGAATGGGGAGGAGGGGAAAGGAGGGAGCGTGGGGGGAAGAGGTGGCCTTGCAGGCTCTGGTTGAGTAAGAGGCTAATTCCCCCCCACTCCCTGACCGCGACTCCATCTAATTACCCTGTTTCCTCTGAGCTGATTGGAAAGTGGCCTCGTGTCTGGAAAAGGCAGTAAGCATCTTACATGCATCTGTTCCACCTAATCCCTAATAACTAGTGCCTGTGTGTTCCGGGAGAGGAGGAGGAGGAGGTGGGGGAGGACAGGCGGGGAAGGGCCGGGAAGGGTTTCCCATGTAGGCTGCCGTGTGGCAGAGGACAGGGCAGCCTTGTGGCCTGGGCTGGGGGCTTTCAGGGAACTAACATTGTTCCTCTTCCGCCTGTTTCACAATCTGGAGGCCCCTTCCTCCTTCCCCTTGCACTAATAACAAATTTTATTAAAAAAAAAAAAGAAAAGAAGAGGCCTGTGGCTGGGAATAAGGACACATTTTGCTGAGCCTCGCTGCAGTTGGGATCTGTTTAAGCCACTCGTTTTCCCCTTGCCCTAATCCTGCATTATCCTTTAGGCATGACGTTCAATTCCTGAAGGGGGGTGGGAAGTGCTCTCCAGGGCCCCGCCTGGTTTGCCCAGGAATTTGGATTGCACTTTTTATGTGCAGCTCCGGGAAGGGGCAGAGGGACAATTACACAGCCCTTTGGTAGCCAGGCAGGCACATTTTCAGCGAGCTCTTCCTAGCGGGAGCTAATTCAGCTCGAGGAGAGCGCAGGGATAAACATCTCCATTTGCCAGAAGAAGGATTGTCACATCTGGAATTTACACAAGTTACGAGGAGCCAGGAGCCACTATTTCGTTTCACTTGCGTGGCGTCATAAAGCATGTTAGCACTCTAAAAGTGTTGCGGGGCAGATGGATGCAGGACAAGGACAACAGCTCCCACAGCCCTGCCGTGCCCTGCCACCATCGGGGCACACCAGACTCAGCCCTGCATCTTGCTCAACGCCCTCAACTTTGCTCCAGCCCCTGGGAAGCGAGGCTTTTGGCCTCCAACGCTGCCAGCTGGCTTCTCTTCTCCATGCTGTGGTCCCAGGAGGCTGGGAGAGGGACCCGCTGTGCCCCCTGCACACCTCACAGGGAGCGCCAGCCTTCCCCTCAGGCTCAACCCACACGGAGGAGGACTCAGCAACCGATCGCTTTAAACCAGTTTCAAAAAGGTTGGCTGTGCCTCTGTGGGCTGTTTATTTCCAAGAGCTTTCCACATTTATCCAGCCAGTTTTCCACTGTTTTGCTTTTAGATTTTTGCAGTTGCAAGCTTTGAGCGCTCCTCCTTGCGAGAGCCTCCTCGCTCCTCCCTCGGCACACTAATGGTGCCAGAGGTGGTAACGGGCCCTGTGGGCTGAATTCCCACAGGAAGCCCCTGTCCTCACCCCAAAAAAAACACTGGGAAGCATCCTGAAAAGAGCGGTGGGATACAGGCACCCACAGGCTGGACCCATCCCATCCAGTAACAGTGGACATAAAAATTAAGGGGAAGAAGATGAAGTCAATGGCCTTTTGACCTTCGGCACTTCTCATCTGCACACAGGCCTTAGGGATGAGCAAGGCAAAACCCAACAGTCCATAGTTCCCAGTTTGTTTTTTCGGTCACTTTGTCTCAGGGAGCGGTGGTGACCCAAGAAATCTGCTCCCTGCTGATTTTCATTAGGGGCCGAGCCACACTGGGTGGGGAAACCACAACAAGCACAAAAGTCATCTCTTGCCCTGCCATCCCCTTTGTGAAACACCATGCAGAGGCAAAGGCCTCCAGGTCACCGTGTGGAAACCCAGCTGTGATTTACACCTCCTCCTCATCCTCCCTCCGAGGGACAAAGGGCTGCCTTGGGGAGGCTCACGTTACCCTGCAGAGGACTGGCAGCATCACTGCTCACTTTGCTGCTTGCTGGCAGGGCGGAGTCCCAGCTTTTGTGAGTCATCCAGCTAGCCCATGAAGTATGGGATCCACAGCCTGGAGTCCCACCAGTGCTCACAGGAGCCTGTTGGGGAGAAAACCTCATGCCAGGGATGGCTGCCCTGCAATGGAATACACAGCAGTAGCTGTGCAAGGGTGATGGGAGATGGGGAGAGTTGGCTGCCTTCTGCTGGAGCTCTCGTGACTGACCAGAAAAGTGAAGTGAAAGAGCACAGTGGGAAGCTGCAAGGTCACACTTTGCTTCTGGTGTTGTCCAGATCCTTCTGCAGAGCCTTCCTACCCTCCACATGCATAATTCATCCCCTGTCGCTCTAACTAGACTTAAAGCCCCTTGAGGTGAGTTGGTGCAACTTTCCCATGAGTGCAGGCTCCTGACACTGTAAGATTAGCAGCTGAAAGAAAAAAAACCCAACACTTTAAAGTGTCTTCAAAGCCTCCATCTTTAAGTAACAGATAAGTGGCATAAACATTCAAAGTAATGTGCCCACAACCACAGGCAGTTTTCTGTTAATTCAGGCTGAAGTACTCCGAAAAGGGAGGTCACATTCCTCCCGAGCTGAAAGATGACTTCAGGGAGGAGCTGTGACCACAGGTGTCCCTGTAGCACAGACTTGCCTGAATGTGTGAGGGTTGGCATGGAATATAAACAGTAGCAAGCAGATGGTGTTTTAGGAGGAGAAAATATCAAATTTATGGCCAGAGGTTGTGCTTACAGTTACAACTGCAGCCTCCCCACCTCCTCCTTAATATTCCTACCAGCCATGCCACAATGGCTCCAGCCCTCTGAACAGCACCTTTTCCACAGCCTGCTCATTGCACCCTCATGAAAAAAAAATCCAAACAGGCCAACCTGCTCTTCAGAAGACACTCTGGCAGGAACTCTCCTGCTCCTCAGCAGCATCTCCAAATGGCAGGGGCTGCAGAGGGGGAAGAAGAAAGAAAATGGGGCTCAAACAGATCTCCTCTATTAAGGAGTCAGCACAGGAGAAGATTTACTTGCACCAGAGTGAAAAGACTGCCAAAACTTACCTAGCATTTATTTACAGAGCTGGGAGGAGAGCAGGGAGGTATGGCCACCTAGGCTTCCCTCAGTTAGTGCCTGTAGCAAGAGCAAGTGCTCGCAGATCAGGAGCTGCATCTCACGGTCCTGTGCCGTCCATAGAAAGTGTCAATCAGTCCCTCAATGTCTTGATTTCCTTGATGTCTCTTTCAAAGCCTATTTAAGGGTATCTAAAACAACATAGGTGTTTACATGACAAATTCCACAAGCTGCATACACAGACATGATGGTTTTCAAAACCACCATGTATCAAATTCACTGTATCCTGCTCTTCATGCTCTGCATATGGCACCATGCTCCCAGCCTAGAGGGAAATAAAACAATCACTACGTAGTATGATATGGGTTACAATGTAGTGGCTATTTTCTCCTGTACTGCCACTAAGGATCCTGTCTTTCCAGGATGAAATCTTTATATCTGGGGATACTGAGCAGATTTATTCTGACACCCGTTCTCTGGGGAAAGTCTGCAGCTTCTCAAAGACGGGTCATGGATACAGCATCTTCATGGTCGCAACCCACTGAAGTGCACTTGTTATCACCCATCCCAGCTGGGCTAATTAATCCTCAATAGTAATGGCTTGTTTTAATTGTCTGAACTCTGTTAAGGCAGGACCAAGTGCCCTTAACTCCTCTAAGTCTAGGAGCTGGATTTTCAGTTCACTTCATGGTTTGTTTTTTTTCTTTCACTCTTGCACCGCCTTTGCACTAAATCACATACCACAGACCACACCTTGGGAAAACACGTATCTTCAGGCCCCTGTCCTGGCCCAGGAAAAAGGTGATTTTACATGGAAGATGACCCTACTTTGAAGGTGTCCCTTCCACCCAAAACATCGCTGAGATAAAGGTATTATACTACTTGAGTGGGGAGAAGCAGAGTCGAAGCTGCATGAAGCTGGGCTGACCCAGAGCATGGCCAGGGCACTCGCTTCCCCTGGGAGGAGATGCCTGGCTAATGCCTGTCCAGAGAGGGTCTCCTTTGGGGCTGTTGATACTCAGCAATGGGTATAAAATAATGTCACATGAATGGGCTTGGGGGCAGAGTGACCACTCCTCTGAGCCAGAAGCGCTCACCCAGGGCTAAGTGGTGACTGAACTGGCAGAGGCACAAGCCTTCATGCTCCTTTTTGCTGGATCTCTCTTTTAGCCACAGCCTCCATGGTAAAAACTTAGCTGCTGCAACTTTATATAACAATTATGTCACCATTAGGTTTCAGAAAGCACCTGCATAATCCAGTTAATTTACCACACCAAAAAAAAAAAACAAGAAAAAACAAGGTACTTCAGATGGAAAGATTAAATGATGACATTGTTTTCAAGGGTGAAGCCTTTACGATTTATAATTAAATATAACCTCCTATTGGCACTATTAATCAAACTTTAGTGGAAATCCTTGAGAACTTAATATGCTTTAATGATGAAATGTAAATAAGGCATTTTTAAAGCAGTTAACAAACTTCTTTTGCAAACAAAGGAAGGTATTTTGCCCACACCACCAAAGTTACAGGTGATCCAACTGGGGGGCCGAGTGGACACAAACTGTACACTTTTCCCTTTCTATATGAACTGGCGTAAATCAGGAACGATTCAACTGGTCATTGAGCATAAGAGAAACACAGGGGTATGCTGTGGCTATAGCCTATTCAGCTATGGGTTTATATTTAAATATTTTTACAGTGTCTTTTACATTGGTGCTTGGGGACTCCCAGGTAGTCAGAGATGCAATTAGATAAAAGAGGCTATTTGACTTTTCATCCTTATTCCTTCCTGCCTTGCTTTTGTGGGTTTACAGCACAATCTTTCGACTAATTAAACACATTTGAATATTCTGTTGCGTGTGCAATGAATGTATAATTAGACTCAAGAGAAGGATTATGTGCTTTCGAGCTGACACTAACACTTCAGCATAAAGGTACCCCAGGCACCACTAAATGTAACCTATGAGCTCCTGCTAATAGCACGCTGCCTCTGATCTCCAGAGGATTATCTTACTCTGGAGCTCTTGTAGGAGCTGTATACTGAAAGGGGCCTGAAACAGATACCCTGTAATTTACATCCCTGCTTAGTGCCTCCGTGAGGAAAGGCAGCCTTTGCTCCAAATTGTAAGTGTTTCTTTCCTTCTCTGCTTTTCAGGTCTGAAGTTAAGGCACATGATCTTCAGGGTGCAGAATGCTGTAAGAAACCTCTGGGTGGTTTCAGGGAAGAAAGTGTACTTTTTTTTTTTGCCTTTTTTTTTTAATTGATATTCAGTACTACTTTTTTCCCCTATAAACACAGAGTAACCTCTTAAATAAATTATACTAGACAAAACCCCATCTCTCAGCTCCAAAATTAAAGATATCTGCTGCTTTATCCTCACCAAGCACTACGTCCTAGTGCTATTATTTACTATACCTCATAAAGATCAGTCCTTTTCCTTTCCTCTACTTGGCACTTTTCCCATCAATTTTACACTGCTGTGCTTTGTTTTTGTTGTTGTTTTTTAACAGAGGTTACCCTCCCAGCCACCACATGATAGTGATTTTTTTTTCCCCCATTTTGTGGTTGGATCAGCTCAGACAACTAGATAAATATTGTGGGGAGCTGACCCTTAAATATTGGGTTTGCCTGTATTTTTTCAGAGAGGTCTTTATTTCCTCAAGTTGTAGGTGGTCTCCTTAAGACAGCAGGGAGACAAACCTGGTGTAGTGAAAGGAGGGGAAAAAGAAGAAGCAGAAAAATCCCCTTAGGATGTTTCCTGTGGTAAAACAGATTAAGGAATATTTTCAGAAACAGTAAGAAATATTTTAGGGCAGCTCCAGAAAAATTCAAATCCAAATCTTCTGTGGGGTTCAGTGAACTCTGCACATTGTGCCTTTCCTCCAAAACCCAAAGCCAGGCAACTTGAACCTGATTTTGGAGAGAGTAATGGGACCCTGGCATTCCTGTACCCCTTGGCAGCTGTGAAGAGGGTTGGGTGGGTTTTTCTGAGATGTCATTTTTTTCAGAGTAAAGATTGCTTAAACAAACAGTGGGCTAGCTACTGAAAACCAGCCCCTATCAACTATTGTCAGCCACAGATCCAGATGAGGGGCAAAGCTCCTTTAGCAGCAGTATGGCTCTAGAGTAAGCAATCTGCAAATTTCCTCTTATCTGAAAAAGAAAATGATACCTGGACAGGCCTGGAGATAACAACAGGCGTGCAGCCTCACTGTCAGCAATACCTGTGACATTGCTAGCATTACCCCTGGGTTAGCATGGCAAATCACACCGTGCCTCTGCAGTTCTGTCACTTTTCCATAGGGTCAGCCCCCTTAAAAATTTCCTCCAGCGGGAGGCTGGCTTACATGTGTTGTTGTTGTTTACACTGCCAATAGGACGTGTCCTCTGCCGGCACTGAGGAGAACTGTACCGGAGAAGATGTAGGACCTGTGTCAGTGTACTTGATCCCTGGATTTCATCACACATAACTCCACTGCAACTGCTCTGCTTTGCCCCTTGCTCAACAACAAAGAGGTACTCTGACTTCAGAGCTTTGTATCTGTGCCCAAACTTCAAGGCTGACGTACCTCAACACTGAGAATAAAGTGAAAATCTCCTTTACTGTTCCAAGAGCATGCAGTTCGGAAAGACCAGGGATGAAGCAGGTGCTCAGCTAGGGAGCATTGTGTGCTGGTCCCAGTCTATGGTGGCCAACCCCAAACAAAGCTGCTCCTCTCCCTGGGCCATAGAGAGTCAGGTTGGCCCCAGTGATACCCTTCTGCAGCCCACCCCCAGCCATAGTGGGGCTGCTCTGTGCCACTCACTGTGCTCTGCTTGTGAGGCTTTCAGGGTTGCAGGTACCTGACACAGGGCATCTCCTGGGACCCTTCTTCCCTTTTCTCAAAGCCTTTTTCTGTTGGGAAGGAAACCCCAAAGTGTCTGCCTATTCACATGGAAACATACCAGGTATCTCCGTTGGAGCTGCTGAGGCAGCTTGCTAAACTTAATTACCAGTTCCAAGGGCTGAGACAGTGAATGACAGGCCAACTCATGCAGTGACCTAGCAAAGATTGCTGATAAGTGCTTTCTAATTGAAAAGATGATAAAACAACTATTAGTCACCGAGGAGCTTGAAGAATGAGTTAGTCCTGGGGTTTTTTACACTATGAACAGCAAGAAGTGCTAATCTCATCAGCACTCTGTTGTCATTTCCTACCAGCCTAGCCACTCAAAAGGTCCAGGAGGGATCATGAGTGACATTGCAGAGGGGTGACCAGTCACTGCTCCCTCAGTTCTATTGAGAAGATTGAATAGAATTAATCATTAGCAATGTGGATAAAGTCTATTGGACTCTGGAGAACATCAGACATTTCTGTGTATTAGGGAAAAATCAAAGGAAAAAAAAATAACCTCTTGCACAAAGCTCCCTTGGGAAACGAGTTGTGTTAACAACATGATGTATCCTTTGCAGAGCACTCTTCAGCCCAAAGTGTAGGATGGAGGCTGTGCCATCAGAGGTCCAGGTACCTGAGGCCCCACTCCAGCAGCAGCAATGATCTGCTGCATACAAACAGTTTGAAACTTGGAGGCTGAACTTTGCCCTAGAAAAACCTCTACATGAGCACATGTACCTGTTTGTCCCTCAGGCATCAGGACAGTCCCTCTGGCACAGCAGGGCACAGTCACACAGGATGAGAAATGCTCTTAGGCTGTCGGCAGAGCTGTGCTGAAAAGCCCTGTGCCTAGACATGACCCAAAAGTTACTTTCTGCTGCATTAAGTGACACAACACTGGGTGCTGAGAAGGCAGGAAAACAGCAACCACCCATTAGCAGGAACCTCTGCTTGTTTCCACACTATGCAACTCTGGGTGATTTTTTTCTGCTGCCTCTATTTCCTTTCCTCCTCTCTTGCCAGCCTTTCTAGACCAGGAGATGTTCAGAGTGAAACTGGCAGTGTACTTGCTCTTGCCTAACATGAAGGGCTACAGCAGTACCCAGGATGGATAATGCATGGATAATCATCCAGGACACTTGCACACACCACATTGCTGAAATGGTAACCATGTTACAGGTGAGCTTGGGACGTGGCCAGGTGACACAGGCCACAGAACACGTATAAAGTGAGATTTTGCCAAAGGCAAAAGGTCAAGGCATTTTTGCACCCTTAAGAAGCAGACCTCACTTTCTGCACCAGGACGTGCCTTACTTTCCCCTTTCTGCCCCACCAACATCCGCACAGAGTTCTCACTGCATGATATTTGGTATCTGCAGTGGGAAGCCCAATATTTTCCAGGAGGTTGGAGCACTCCCAAAACTGTGTTTTCCATGATTAACTAGTGACAGATTTGCTGTCTCTCCATCAAAAATTGTGTAAATTCTTTCTACAAAGAAGACCACTTTGCATGGAAAAGAGTATGCCTGGCTGGTGCATCTGACTAGATATTGACATGAGGGGAGAGAGACCATATTTACATTAACCAGTGTGTGAAAGTAGTCCAATGATGGCATGATAACTGTGCTTGTATTTATGGATTCAATGAGTTTGTAAATAATTCCAGATCCCCAAACTCTTGGAAGTGCAGATCAGTCTTGATCAGCTCATTCTTGTTTTGCTCAGCATGCTTTGCCTCAAGTCAAAATCCCCTGGCTATGGACAGACACCTTCTTCACAGTCAGATGTGCAGCTAGGTATTTTGACAGAACTGCATGAGACAAGTCAGATCAGCAGTTCTGCCAGTAAAATCTTAGAGATGGTACTTGCAAAGGAGGGACAGGGCAAAACATTCTTCCAGCAACTGTGTCCAAAAGGTATATCAGCCAGGAGTATAGTGACTACAATATTATATTAACATTCAAACCAGTGAAGGTCACCTTGGGCCACTCACTTTACACCACATCTCAGACTTGATCTCCATACACTCTCCATGTTATAATTATGTATCAAATATAGTTATGCATATATAAGTATGCATCAAATATATATTGGTTTAGTTTATGTAGTTTCTAAGAGTACTATCACTGTTGCACAGGCACCTTTGTTGGTGTAAAACTTTTCTTTACTGACCAAGTAAAATATATTCCTATAATATATTTATTTATGGATTTTAAAAGAATTTATTTGTTTATACTTAAATAAATATTTCCAACCTAGGGATAAGCTGTGCCACTCTACATCCATACAAACTTCTATGTGTCCATTCTCACTGCAAGCTTTTCTACTGGTGTTTGGGAAAGTGCACCTGCTGAAGCAGCCCAGTCCATGGCTGTGGCAGCTATAAAGCTTCAATATTCCTCCCAGTAAAGGCTCCCCCACCATTTTCACACATACTGTGGAATAGAAGAAACATATCTCAATGCCACACAAGCTTTTCTCCTCCACTCCATGTTTTCTTCATCAATGAACATCCTGTGGATCAAAGATTGTTGTTTGATCCCAGGAAAAGGTTAACAGTGTCAGCAGTGTTTAGGCAGTTGCTCCAAATGGCCTACCTAAGGGTGCACTATGAATCAGATCAGGCAACTGATTCTTTTTTTTTTTTTTTAATAAAAACATATTTAATTTTTCAGGGTCTCTTTTTTTTTTTCTTGAAACATTTTGTCAAGCCAGCTGCAGCTGCATCCTCCATCTCCTCAAGCCACAGCCTGAATTAGCATCCATTTAAATTAATAAGACAGATATCCCAAGTTTTATGTTTCATGCTTACAGCCAAGCTGAGCAGATGTGATGCATGTTTACAAATGCAAAGACATTTTGGGAGTTGCCCTGTTTGATGTCTGGACTTGTTTTGTACACACTCCTCATATTGCTGAGAGTTCTTGGAGGAGGATCCTTCCATGGTGACTTTACTAAATTAAATAAAATGAAGCCTCCTTCTGTTTAAGTCAAAGAGAACTTGGCTTAAAGCTTTCTTTCTTCCTTTTTTTTTCCAGTTGCAAGATATCTCTTTAGCCTATATCTAACTGTGTCATCAGTAATTAGGCATGTAAAGGAAATCAATCTCAACAGGGATGTAAGATTCAAAACCTGCCAGTAAGCAGTAGATAACAACTTTTTTGCACAAGCTTTGCACAAGCTTTTGCACAAAATTTTAAGCACAAGCTCTTCAAAATTATGCTTATTAGTGGAATACTGTCTCTGAGTCAAACTCCCAGATAACCTAACAATAATTAATTTTGTTGAAAAGAGTAAGCCCAAACAGTTGTGCTGACCATAGGAATACAAACCACTAAGATAAAGCCTGGACAGAGTTCCTCTAGGCTGGGAAGTATGAACAGCAGTGTGACAATTGCAAGAAGGGACAGCAATGTAAAAAAACAAAAATACCAACAAAACCCAAAAAACCCTCCTAACAGACATTTAGGCCTTACTGTCAGCCAGTAAGGAACTCTGTTCCTGTTAGCCTGAAGATTCACAGTGTCCTGACCAGGTGCAAAATACAAGCACCACTTTGGGGAAATTCCAATGGCTGTTTGCATCAAAAAGTTTTCTCTGATAGTTACTGGAGCTAAGATTTCCCACCCAAGCAGACAGGTACTTCCATATCTCTGTACACACACAATCACATGCAAACACTGAGATGGTCAAATGTGGAGCTGAAAAGAGGCAGTGTCCCTTCTCTGGTTAAATGTCTGCACACACAACATCAGGTTCAAACACTGAGGTGATGTAAATTGGAAACGCTTTGTTTAAGTCAGTAGGGTTAGGCCATTTGATGCTCATCCAAAATATCTTCTCTAAGTACGTAGGCAGGCCATGCCCTAAATCTGAGCAGATCCCCTGAGTCAGAGGTAATTTACAAATAATCAATTTTACTCTTTTTTTCCTTCCACCTGGAGCCTGTTAATCCATAAAATTTGGGAAACAATGAAAACCCACTGCAGTGTATTATTAGATTTTGTAAAGTCCTGCATTCAACAGTTGGAGTTGGAGTTACTTCAACGAGTTAGATTAACTAAGTTGCTCCAGCAACACAGTTCTTGAGATGCAGTCAGCAAACCAAGACTACAAAAACAAAGAACCCACAAATCAAGCCCTCAAGGACAGGCAGCTAGTTCCATTGCTTTTGACAGCAAGGTAGTTTAAGCCCTGCTTTCATTTGGCCATGTGCGTCCTTAGTGATTTTGAAACTGGGAAGGACCTATTAGATATGTTGAATTGGGGTACTGCCAGTAGCTATTGCTTTCAAGACCTTTACACAGTGAGATGGGAAGAATGTGTCCATGAAATAGATACTGGAGCCTGTGTGTTTGTGCATGTGTGCGTCAACTTCAGAAGGAAAAAGGCCTGAATGAGTTAGATCTGTAAACTTAGTTCCCTTTGGGAAAACTCCTCCTCCAGAAACCTTCTACTTTTTCAGAAAACACACATTCTTTATTATTCCAGCTCTCTCATATATTTTATAATTCTGACATGACATCAGTGACATCAGTGTCTACATTGGCACGAAGGACTCCTGCAATTATGGCACAAATGAGGAATAAAATATCAAGACTGCTGCACAAATACACAAACTGATATATAGGAGGGTTTAACATTCTGCTTAACATTCACAAATAAGAGCGCAGGTGTACCCAGATACATCTCTATTTGCTCTTATAGTTTTCACTTAATGACTTTATTTAGTCAAAATTCTTCTATATCACAGAGACACTTGGAAGTTGAAAGGACACCACAACACTTTGCCTGCCCATTTCCATCTTGCATCCATACCCTGTGATTTCAATTCCACCTCCACGGTGGGCTGAAGTGGAAGATAAACCAGCTGCCACTCCAGAGCATCACTCTGACAGGGAGGCAAAGACCTCTGCGGATGGAGGGCAGCTCAGAGGACACAAAGCTGACCACTGGTCACGCTGCATTGCTTGCTGCTCCCCTTGACTCTGTGCCACTTCCAGACTCACCTTGTAGCAGGCTCCAAGAGCCCTTTGATCAGCCCTGAGCCCCAGGAACTGCCTGTCTGTGTGATCTCAGAGCTCCCGGCTCACTCCACAGCTGGTGATGGGAGCAGCCAGGCATCTGGAACAACTGTCCAGTCCCTATTGCCCTCCCACGGAGCGGGGCGTGCCCTCCCATCCATTTGCTCTCTGGTCCAGGAGTGTGGGAGGGAACACTGGTCCTTCCCCTCCTGGCAGCCACGGCAGCCGAGCTCGGCTGGGAGGCGCCTGCAGCTCCCAGGTTCAACCCCTCCACGTCCCGCAACTGGAATTTCTCAGATGAATGCTCCTGCCCTGGAACTCACTCCCCTTGGCAGCTGCTCAGACCTTGAGTCTAATAACCTTCAGGGCACCGTACAAACTCCATTCATTTTGTTTAACCTTCGATTAACTGGGTTTCTTCTACAATTTTCTCTGGGATTGAGGCCTCCGTGGCAAACAGGAGTGAGAAACAAACTTCTTAAGTTTTCCTGCTAAAGACAGCAGGGCAAAAAAGTACCCCATGCTATATAAACCAAAAAAACAGTACTGAAATGTGTACAAGAAAACAACCTTAACATTGATAAACCTAAAAACACTGTAATGAGCTGACTGCCTCTGCTTGTCTCTTTGGTGAAGAAAACATTTCAGACACAGAGCAGGGAAATAGCAAAGGGCCAAAATAAAATACAGAATTAATCTCTTTTTTTTTCTTTAATTTGTAAAAACACCTCTATGCTAAGGATGCAAGAAAATTATGTCTTTCCTCTCTGAGCAATTGCTAGAGCTGCTGCAGAGCCATTTGGCAATCGTGAATACAAAAGCAGGTGGTTTATCTGGCAGTCAAGCTCTGAGTATGATGAAAGTCTGAAGACTGGTGCTGCCACAGGCATGATCCCCTGTGCTGCAGCTCACCCAGTCTCTGGGTAAGCTGCAGCACAAATCATGTTATGATTTTGTCACGAAGTTTCTGAACGCCTTGCCTGTGTTTTCAGATCATCTCCTGCCTCAAGTGAAGGGACTGCCTCAGGGAAAGACAGCCTAGCTAAAGGCTCATGTCCTAGTTGCCAGGATGACGTAGGGGAGGGGAGCAGTTTAAGGGATTTTAAAGTGTTCCCTGTAATTTGACAGTTATTAATCATGTTCCAGCTCTCTTAGTGCCTCCAGCTGCTTCTTAGCTTGGTATGTACCTGCAGAACTCCAAGGGTTTCTATGGAGGTGCATAAGGTGAAAAGAAAAAACCCTGAGCTGTTCCCAAAGCACTTCAAAATTAATTGGCTAGATTGTGGTGTGGAGGTTTGTTGAGCTTTTTCAGAAATCCTGACAATTTCTGCGGCCCAAAGCAGGGTAGAGCTGACTTTCAGAGTCAGCGTGGTTGGAGCAGGTTGCATTTCATCAAAGATAAGAGAGAGAATCATTTCACACTTTGCCCGGATTTGCAGTAACACTGGAGGTATGTGAATCACTGTGATAAATGTTGCAATGCACAGCGGACTCCTGATTCAAAGTCTTCCCTTTATGAAGCTTTCCTATCTCTAAGAGAGTATGATGTAGCTCTTGGGTAGATCCCAGATGTGGGATCCCACTTCAGCACAAACCACACTGAGTCCTTTGTGGCAGAGATGAGTCCTCTCCTCCTGGTCAGACAGTGCAAACACAGCTCAAACCCGCTCATCTCCTTTGGGCTGGAATCCAGTGAGATCTGGAAAAAGGAAGAAATGAGCACTACAACTTTTTGTGCCTCATCCATAGAAAAGGACAATCTGTGCATGGCTAACACCTACTAACCCAACCATTAATGGTCCATGCACTGGGCTTTCAGCTCTGCATATTTTCAGTTTGATCCCCAGTAAGGCAAGGTAGCGTCCACCACAGAAATGGCCTCAGTGTTTTGGGGGAACCAGGCAAAACCCTGTGACTTCAGAATCTAGATCTGCATCCATATTTTGTAGCTACTGCCCAGCCCTGCTTTGCATTAACAGTTTTGGAAAACACCATCACAAGAAGAAGGGAAAAACAAAAGTTTCCTACTCTGTGTGATGAAGATCCCACTTGGGAAATCACCTACCCCACTACTCCTGCAAACAAGATGCCAGGCATAAATATTTCACCCAGCTGAAAGTAAATACAGATCCTTCTGCTAAACCTGCAGCTCGAGACAAGCAGAAAAAGGCTTAAATGAAGGTGTGAGACCAAAAATGGACTTCAGCAGCATGAGTAGGCACAGTGCTGCGGAGCACAGGAAAGCAGAGGTGAAATCATTTAGCAAGAATACATGGTGGGAATTTGAGTGACTCACAGGAGCAGCAGCTTTCATTATTTCAAACCATTGAAAACCACCCTTGGTCCCCACAGCAGGGTGTGGTGCACATATTGAAGTTGTCTCAGGTTTCAAGTGGTGGAGGCATCAGTTGGGCATCTGGGTGCCCCTGGGACTCCTCCCTGCCCCTTGATTCCCAGGCAGAGTGGCAGGATCTGCACAGGCTCTGGAGGGCTGCCCGCATTCCTGATGTTTCGGGCAAGCCACGTGGTGGGGGCAGGCAACCCCCTGCCCGGGGTGCAGCCCTGTAGGGATACACTGGCAAGGGGATCAGCCTGTGTGCTGCTGTGAATTCAAAACTTTGATCTTCCATCTTCTGAAAAAAGTCAGGTGGTGGGAAGGATAGAGAGGGGAGAGGAGGTCACAGAGCATGTAACCACCCAGAGATATTGCCCACCACCTGGGAATCCCCCGAGCATGGGAGAGGGCTTCCTTTGCCAGAAAGCTCAGCCAGCTGTTTTCCCAAAGGGCTCTTCGGGGTTATGAGTATCTGCGCATAACAAGGAGCATCTTTTAGCCTGCTCTGCTTTATATTAAGGACTTAGTAAGCACTTTCTTAATTCATTTAGTGACATCTTTCCTTCATTTCCCAAAGCCAGTCACCCACTGAAATTACTGACCTTAGAAACACGAAAAAAAGAGTGCCATTCTTTTCACAGAAACACTTGGCATTCGTTCCCACTAACAACTGCAGAATCCTTATGGAAGAAGCCAATTAAGCAATAAAGCACAATAAAGCACAGCCTATTACACTAACGTAATAATTCACACCTACAGTATTGCTACTAGAATCACACCTGCAGTGTTGCATAAAGCCAAAAGCCAGGAACTGTTAAAACAAGCTGGCCAGTTTATTATTACAATAGAATTTCTGCCTGGGGATACACTGCAGAAAAGATAAAATATTGGTATGTGCTCTTATTAGAGTGTGAACAAAAATCTGGGGTTTAAAAGGGAAATGAACAGTGGTTTAATAGTAAAGTCTGATGGAGCTTGATCAATTTAAAACTGTACAAAGCCAAATGCTGAAAATTAGCTAGTGGGGTGGGAATCTGCAGCAGAACAGGAAAGGAGTGGATGAGGTGACACCGTCGCATCTCGCATCTGGTCTGTGGCCTGCTATCATGGGGCAGGTATTTAGCTGACCTTAACTGAAGGACCTCATTGAAGCCAACAGAGCTATTATGTACATCGAGCTAGCTGCTGGGCTGGAAGTAATTTGATAGAAAAAAAAATTAATGCTTAGTCTAAGTATCTAGCATGCTTTCCCTTTGAAACATCCCCCAGCGATAACTATCATAATTATACTTCCTTGCTCGGGTTGGTTACAGGGGAATCAGGCAGCCATCACCCATTCTTGCCCTGTGAAGAGTTTCAGTTGTGTTTAAGGCATGGGACATGGCACTACTCAGCCGTGTCAGCAGAAGGTCATTCCGTCCTAAAGCACTCCCAAACAAGGAAGAACTAAAAACTAAAAAGATCCAGACAGTAGAGACCCCTTCTCTTACAGCACTCCCCAGATAGTTGGGAAAACAAAAGAGAGGTGTTGTTTTCTTACAGCATGAATGGGGCTGGATGTTCCCATTTCCCTTGGTTATGACCCCAATTGGACCAGTTCCAGGATGTAAATGAGGGAGTGGTGCTCTGGTGCTTGGGAAGTACCTTTTCCATGTAGAATTGTGGCTGGCCAGAGAGCAGATGTAGCCTGCTCCTGCTCCCACACCTGGCAGGTTCTGGGGGCTCACGGGGGAGCTGACTGCTGGCATTCAGTCTTACTGCACCTGTAACAGTGCCTGAAGCTGCCCCTGGCATTACAGGCACAATAAAGGCTCTGCCCATTCCCACGCACTGGCTGAGAGACCTGCTCCTTACTGCGGGCTCCCTTGGCAGGCTGGGGCCCTGACTAACAAGCTCCGCAGCTTTTGTGTCTCCTCGTGGCCCCGATGGTCGCCTCAGCCCTGCTATCACATCCTCCTCCTGCCTGGCCTCCCTGGCCTCTGCTTTCCTGGCTGCCTGACGAGAGGCCACAGCAGCAACCTTCCCTTCCCTTCCCTTCCCTTCCCTTCCCTTCCCTCGGCTCGGACCTTGTCCCCAGGTGCCCTGGGCAGCGATGGTCACATCAGATCTGCTGCGGGGAGGCTGCAGCCGCCGTCCCTGGTAACACTTTAACTCTCTGCAGCCAGGCAGGCAGGTGAAAGGTCGGGGTGGTCCCTGCATCGCCCTGCTGACAGAGTCCTTTTCCCTGCTGGGGCACACCAAGGTCCCACGCACAGTCAGCCTCCTCAGACCACGTGTCCATCCTGCCCCCGTCCTAGCCTGCAGTTTGGATTCCCAAGAGCTCCTCTGGGACAACAGCCAGGCGTGATGCTTGCCCACCACCAGCTGCAGAGGACTGGAGGGCACGTGACCTCAAGCCATGTCCTAGGTGGCCCCTCAGATCTCCAAACCGTGCCAGTCTCCAGGAATCCCTGTGACAAAACCCAGGGATCCAGGCACTCCCTGAGGAGCTGAACACAGAACCTGGTGGAAACCCCATAAATTAAAGCCCACAGAGTTATTCAGGATTACCACTAATTAGTTCAACAAACCTTACCCTCTGTGATTTCCATGGAGACTCGGTGGCCCCAGCCTCCACTGCTTCTCTTTGGAGCTGAGAAGTTATCAGGGGCACTTCCCTCAAAACCGGGTTGAATTGCAACATTTTTCTGTGGCAGTGTTTGCTTTGGTCTGAGGATTTCTGTGTGCAAAACAAACAAACAAAAAAAAAAATCCCTAAACCCAAAACATAACAAACAAGTAGATAATTTCTAGGAACAAATTAATGTGTTTAGGGACCAAGTTGGAAGAAGGGGGTGAGAAAAAAAAAAAACAAAAACAGTGAGGGACTTTAGAAATGCCTGGAACATGTCCAGAGCTTGTCCTAAAGTGAAACAGGGTGAAAAAGGGTCAGATCTTTTTCTTTCAAATTTGTATTCTACCTGTATAAGTGGCTCCTTGAAAACTTGTAACAGCCAAAAGTGTGTTTCACTGCTCTGAAGTAAAATTTGGTCTTCCTCTGCTTTTTTTATGAAACATTCCTTTTACAAAGGTATATGCTGCACTCTATTCAGCTCCCAAGCTGCTCTACTGAACTACCACACATACACACAATCAATTTTAAAACGTAGGAATACAGGGCAAGGGGAGTGACACTGTACACTCCCTTTTTTTTTTTCCTTTTTTTTTTTAAGAAGCCATATCTAAAGATGTGGCAAGGGGGGAAAAAAAAGTGCAGAAAGACACATTTTATATTAAAACCAGATGTGGAAAGGGGGAAAGAACTAGGTTTGTGCCAACCGGCATCAAGGAGAATTTTTTGTGTTTGAGCTTCGGAGCTGAGTCTGCAGCACGCCGTGCCACATGCTGATATCCACCAGTGTAATGACTGCAGCATCTCAGCAGCACAACACTCCTGCCAGCAGAGAGAAGGCAGTTGGTAAACTAAAATCAACCTCCTCTCTCTGTCTATTACGTATAACCTTTTGGACAGTTAGTGAAAACTGGTTCAAACTGTGCTGCTGTCCAAACTTCAGAGCCATTGAAAAGCCTGCCTTGGCCCCAGGCCAAAGTCCAGTGTTTTATTACCAGTCTCATGTCTTTCTCTCCCTTGCCTTCCATTACCCACTTATTTTCTTTAGCTTTTTATTAAAAAAGAAAAAAGAAAAGAAAAAGAAAATAAGTATCCTTATGGTACAACTATCTTAACAAATTCTGGTACATGTCACAGACCTCGTTAATTGATTCCACATCCAAAACAGAAGACTTGGGCTATTTTTGTTGTTCAAAGCTGTACATTGGCCAACATCCTCTGCATATAATTAACCCCCTATTTCCATGGAATCTCTGCATTAACTTATTACAGACTGGGCTGGTAATGAACTCCCGGGAGAAGTCCACACACAAACATTGGCCATTGGCTTCGCTGCCCACGTGGATTAAACAAAAATTAATCTCATCTATTTGGTTATTCATTTGGTGTCTTTAAATTGGAGGCATTTTTCTGCTTCGTTTGATGCACACAAAGAAAGAGGGATCTGGCTACTGAACTTTATCCAGAAACATCCATGTGTGGAGCAGATTAATGGGAACTTTTCATACCCATAATAGCTTTACAGCAGCGAAGTAGAACACGCAGTTCTCCCTGGGTGACTATAATGCTCTGGGAGACAGGGAAAACAAATGTGGCTAGAAGATAGTAATGTTTTGCTCATCAAGTGCTGGATAGTTTAGACATCATTAAAGTGACATGTTTAGAACTGAAACTGGGAGGAAACTCACATTTTGTTAATGTGGGGGTTTTTTGTTTTGGTTTTTTTTTTTGTTTGTTTTTTGTGGTGCACTCAAACTTTTGGACACTGAAATAAAAAGAAGGATGTGACAGATAGAGATGTCCCAAAACAGCTGCTGGTATCAAGTGACCACATGTAAAATGGTAAAAGGGAATTGACAGGCAGACTAGTAAGGAAAAGAAGTGGAAGCAGCAGGGATTACGGACTCTCCCTCTACCCACTTCTCGCTGGAAATGGTGATTTCTAAATAAAGAGAACAGAACAGATATTTTTATATGACTTATAACTTAACTGGTAGCAACCACCCAGCTGAAATCTCAGGGAGCACAATCCCTCCTTCTCCAGGCTTTGCACTGACCACAACTCAGCCACCTTACTGCTGTGCTTTTCCCCATGGGATAAGGCAGGGTAAGAATAGCAGTGTCCTCTGGAAAATGCTCTGAGAGCAACTAGAGAAGACCTGGAGTGGATAATTCTAAATAAACTGACTTCTCCTCTGCCTCCTCTCTACCTCTCAAACTCTTTCTCAAAAAAAGGGTGGCTCCTGGGTTTTGGTTGCAGTCTTCAACAGCAATGATCACCACACCATGTGGGGATCTCTCTGGTCCCTTGGGCTCACATGGAGGTGTCCTGAAGAGGTGTCATTAGGACCCATGGTCTCTTCTCCCTGCCATGGACACAAAAACTGCTTCTTGGCATTAACTGGCTTTGTCAGGTCAAAAGCATCAAGGTCATTCCATCTGTGCTAAGGAACTTCCTCAACCAGACCCTTACAAATTCATGCTCTAATTTTTGTGGACAGTACTAATCCCATTTCTTGCATGAGATCCAAATGTAGCAAACCTGCCTTTCCCGAAAATGCCCCTCCCTGCCGCTCATGTGATTTTGGTTCTATTTAGAAAATACTCTTTCCTTGGAAAGGTATTTATGCAAATTTTCAGTTGAGAGTGTGCCATGTGCTGTGAAAACCCTCAGTACTGCCTAAGTCAGCTCCTTGTACAATATTCCTGCTGTTGTAGGACATTGTGGAAGCTGAGCAGATCTGGCCACAAGCTTCAGAGCCCTCAGGATTTCCTTTTACAAGGGCCCAGACAAGTGCTCCTCTTCCTGTAAGCCAGGGATGGAGCCCCTCCAAGACCAATACCTCAGAAGTGGCCTGAGCAGACTGAAGGACCACAAGCAGCACAGCCCATTCCTCACAAGGGAGCTGCTAGCCAGGATCAATGCTGGACAAAACCTCTGCCTTTCTCTGCAATGCCATCATTTTCAGACCGAGCCTTTCAGGCTCACCTAGCACTTGCTCAGGTGATTAAAGGTTGGGGTGGCAATTCTCTGTATAACAGCACCCAGGCCAGCTGGATTAAATCTCCCTGGCACTCGTCTGCGTGCATCAAAGCCTTGCAGATGAGCAGGGGCAGATGGGCTTGGAGGAAGGTGAGCGTGGTGGCCTAGATCCTTCTTGGAGGCATCTCTTCCTTCACCCCCCCCACCTTTCCAGCCAGCATCTCCCCAGGCAGCAGGGCTGAGGCAGCAGCCAGCTGTTCCCTGCCACATCCCCAGCAGCTGCTGTCCCCCTGCCACCTCGACATCCCACAGGCACGGTGAGCTACATCAGTGGGAGAGCAGCCAGGGGTCACTGGTGTGCAGCAAGAAGCAAAAATGGTCAATGTGCCATCAAAAGTGGTCGATGTGCCATCTCTGCAAACAGCCTGGAGCCCCACATGCAGGAAGCACACATGGGTGAAGCCCCTCAGGGAGGAGGGGACTGCCTGCCCTGCGCCTCAGCCTTGCAGAGGGAGCGGCAGGAGCCGTGTTCCTTGTAATACCTGTTCCAGATGCACCTGAACAGAAAGCATTCTAAATCGCTGAAGGGCCTGGGAAAAGAGAGCATTCACAGCCATGGCCTTAAGTGCTCTTCACCTGAAAACCACCTGCTGACATGTTGCCATGACTCTCATGGCAATGCCTCCAGGGTGGTGTGTCCTGGGGTGACATTTCCATTCATCTCCTGCAGTTTGAAAGATGAGCAAGAGGACTGTGACTGGGTGCCCCGTGCCTTCTGTGTTGTTGTCAGGCTGGACAGGGAGTGGATAGGCTTTGTTCATCCAACAAAGGTCTCCAGTCACTTCTGACAGGCTGCCACAACCTACCGGCCGACATCTCCTGCCAAAAAAGAAGGAGAGCAGAAAGCAAAGGGTGTACAGAAAGTGGAAATCAGGCTTGAGGACAAATACCAAAGCCAGTGAGGATGTGGCTGAGACCCACCCACTTCTGCAAAGCAGCTTTGCAAGTTCTTTTGCCACCAGTATTTAACCAGTCAACCAGTTCATCTAGTCAGCTACGTCAGCAAGCACCTCTGCTCCAACCACACCACTCTGGTCCTCCAAGCAGTTGCTGCTCAGCCCTGCTCAGGCACACCACTGCCAGCTGGAAACACACTGGCTCAGGTACTGAAGCCGTGCAAAAGAGCAGCAAGGCACAGGGGATCAGCTAGCTGCTGGAGGCTGACACAAGTTCTCCAACACAGCTGCCCAGCTCGCCTTTTTCCAGGCACAGGGTGCCTTTTCCCAGGAACAGGGTGTCTCTGGCTAGATTGCAGACAGCAGAGCACAGCTAAGAAGAGGAAGCAAAGCAGAAGTGTCACGTATGCTCACTGCATCAAACCCAGCATCTGAAGGACGCTGCTGTCATTGACTGTACATTGATAATTTCTGCAGGCAAACACATCAGTTGGACGTGTCCAGGCCCATGTTCATTACCAGCTTGGAGATGAAGTTGGTGGGATTCCTGCAGTGCTGAATTACTTGGCTCATTGCTAGCACACATTCTCACATACGAGTTTTTGCACCAGAGTGCAAAAAACAATGTGTGAGAATTGTGACTTTAAGATCAGGATTGCACCTAATCTAGCAGTCTTTATTTCACAGTTCCCATGAAAATAACAGTGTGATTGCCCTTTATTCAACATTTACTAATGCTTCTAAAATACGGGGAAGAATTTTGCTAATCGTCCGTTTCCTTACATTTCACAAAGGAGCTGAAATAAACCCTTAAAAATTAAAAGACGTGCAGCAACCAGTGGAGGTCTGTAAGCTGCACAGTTAAGTAACCAGCCAGCAGATTACAGCACAAAAACCTTTTCAAAGGAAACTCGATAGCAGAGCATCGCTGAGAACTCCATGGATGAAGATTGCTGAGTTGCCTCTGAGGGATGATTCTGCTGAAAGTCAGTCAGACCCTAGGGGAGAGATTTAGGGAATTCACTTCTCATTCAGCCTAAAGTATTCTCAAAGCGACTTGGATATCCACACCAATATCCAAAGCCTCCTGCTCAAGCACCCAGAATTCAGACCACCCACAGCTTTCGCACACATTCAGGCCCCCAAGGAGAGTCGAGACTTGTCTAGTGGATCCAGGGTTTCCCACTTCTCTGCTTCTCATATTCCCTGACTCCATGGAAACTACCCTCAGCACAGGAGGGAGCTGCCTGTATTAGCAGGGAATGTAGCCTGGAGAGGAAGAGGAGGAGAAAGCAACTCCTACTGCTCTTCAGCCAGCCCCAAGCGTCCTGCGAGCTTTGCACGGCTCTGCCAGGAGGAGCATCAACCTCGGGGAACCTGTGGTGCATGTGATTGCCAGGTGACATCTTCCCAGGGATCTGGTGAAGGGCCAGCTGATGGAAACAGTGACCAGGCAGCACACTGGAAACACTGGGATTTCAAAGGCTTCCTTGAAGTTTAAAACTTGATGGCCTCCATCACACGCTTCCCAGTCAGACTTCCCAAGATCACCATACATTTTTTCTTTACTCTTTATGGTGCTCTGGATGAAAGATACCGATCCATCTGTAATCACAGAAAAAGAATATCATAAAAAGTCCCAATAAGCTGTTGGGATCCAGTAATTTCTATGAATTACATTAAGTTCAGGAAAGAAAAAACAGGAAATTGATCTACAGTAAAAGCAGACAATGCTGTGTCAGGAAAGAGTAGAACTTCCCTATTTATCAAGCTGGGAAATGTCAGCTGGGGTTTTAAAACCCAACCTTTATGTGTCAAAAATGTAAAACTCACAGCACAGCCAGGCTTCCGAAAGTTTATCTACACAGTTGCAAGCCTTGTATAGACATGAGGAAGTTCTACCAGCTCAACAAATACCATGATTTTTACAGTGACTTATTCAGGCCAGCTCTGTGAATGTGTATTTAATTTTCAGTTTATTTTGGTTTAGATTAAAATTGGCTTCAAAATCAATTATCCTGGTTTCAAACCAAGTTGTCCACTTTGTAACAATTTTAAACTTTGCTCTCAGTTGTGGAAAGCGACTTTCCCACAGAGCAGAGGACAGGACAAGTTTTATTTCACACCTTTGTTTATTTGTGAACTCCTGTGTGGAGCTAGTCTTATTTTAGAATAAAAGCACTCATGCAGGGACTCAAGTAACAGGAGAGTTAGAGCTCATATAATTATTTCTGAACATTTTGTGTGTACACCAGCTTTGTATCACAACACCCATGCTGTATGCCAGCTCTGACGTCATGACATAACTCGTTGTAATAGACTATTTGGGGATTAAAACCAAAACAAACAGGTATTATAAGGAAAAAATATTGCCACATGAGGGCATGCTTCATCTCTTTCAAAAGCTTGCCTTTTCAACTCAAATCTAAGTCAAGTTATATTTTAAGACCTAGTTTTAGAAAAATGAAAGCTCAGGTTTTATTTATGATTTGCTAGGTTTGTAACATACCAATTAAGTGCAAAATTAGCACAAACTTTGAAAAGAAACATTCTTTGCTTCCATCCGTGGTCACACTATTTTCCTGTGGTGACAGCAGCATGCACTTTGGGCTTAGGGCAGAGGAGATGAGCTATCTCAATGCATAATACTCGTGTTCTGTACCACGTTGTACAAAATGAGCGCAGCACAAAATCCAAACACAAAGTTATGAAAGACATAAATTTCACCTTTTGCCCAATGGGAACAGCTTCCCAGCCAACCAGGCACGTCAAGGCAAAGGGAGGCACCTCGTACTGCTCTCTTGCAAAAGAAGGGCAGGGTTGCAGGGTTCCCCAGGGTTTCCCAGCTCTAACACACCCACCACTGGATCCATCTGCTCCCAGAAAAGTCTGAGTCTGCGGCCCCTTGACCGTGAGATTGCTGCCAAACCTGCAGCAGACCTTCCTGGGGATTCCTCAAGTCACGTGGTCACCCCAACAAAGTGTTCCCTGCTAAGTCCCTCTTTTAGGCAAAACTACCATAGTCAAGCTTTCAGAGCCTACCAGGTCATTTGTGCTAACAGCCCAGAAATTAATCAGGTCTGCAGACCATACTGCAGACAGGCAGCAAGAGGTTAATCTGTCCACCTAGACAGCTGCACCAGAGCAGGGATCCTCAAGGCCACAAACATTCTCTGGTCCTGAAAGGAGGATTTTGGACCCATGGTGAAGGACAGTGATTAATTAGGAATCCACAGCATCCAAGTGTTTGAGTCACTACAAGTAATTTTTCTTCCAGTGAGTCAGAGTATCTCTTGCTATATTCTTGCTTCCTGGAGACCTGAGTGCTTAAACATGCAGCATCCCACTCTGGTATCACATCTGTGTCATGGAAATGATTTCACAAAACATTGGGATTCTCCCAGCTAATTCTGTTCTCTAGTCTATATCCACTGACACTCCACATGCTACAGGATCTGGCTTGAGGTGATTTGTTAAAATCAAATGGGAGGGTGTTTTCCCACATTCCAGAGGAGCAGGGTCACACACAAAGTTTCAGAGCCTGCCACTCACCTAGCCTGGGCTCAGCCATTCCTGCCAGAGGAGCACCAGATCCTGGAGCCTTTATCCTTGGCGGATCCAGGGAAGCAGGAAGCTGCAGAGGCTGTAGCTCTCACAGCACACAGCTGCACAATTTTAGAAGTCTGAGCTTGTGCTGACTAAGATGTTCACAGTGACGATAAAAGCCAGCTCACAGGGGAAATCTTTCTTCGGTTTCTGCCTTTATCCAAGAGATGTGAATTCACTCTGTGTGTCTTTCACCACCGCACCCATGCTCCAAGATGACTTCATCTGGCCACAAAAAGACAGACGAAACACGAACGCTCCGATGCTTGTGAAGACAGGTGCAGTAAAAGCCTTAGGTGGAGCAGTAAGTAAGTTGAGAGAGACAGGCTTTTAATCCGATGATGTGGAAAATACTGAATTCCCACATATTTTTGTTGCTGTAAACATCTTTCAATCATAAAACTGAAAGATGCCAGGCTTTATGTTCTAACTGTAAAATATCACAGAAAAATGCATTGCGATACTAGATGGGAAGATCACAGGTATTCTGTGCTAATGGTGACTACAGTTTTAGGCTTTCTTCTCTGATTGTACCAAAAGTAGTTTTGAATTTATACCAGAGCACATAAATACCTGGACATTTACATTTGCACTATGACCCTGGAGGGGCAGACCTGAAGGAACAAGAACCCTGGTTGTTTAGGCAGGGATCAAGTTTCTCCTTATCTCCTTTGCCAGGCCATGAAGTGCTTTTTCATGCACCTCCTGGCTTCTCCACCAGCTTTTGCACCACAGCCTGAACCCACCCATCCTCCCAGGCCACCCCTGCTCCAGAGCCCTGCAGCTCCCGGTGGAGCTGCAGCCAGCCACCCCTGCCAGCTGGCTTTGGCTGCTGCCCCTTCCTCAAGGACTTTGCAGAGGCAGGCGGTCAGCAGGACCCAGAAGGGCTGCGCTGCCGTTTGCTAACGGGTTGGAAAGAGAAACTGGATGCCCCAGAAATAAAAGCAAGGGCAGGGATGTGTTCAGGCTGTCCTGCTGAGTGCAAAGGGAGAAGAGAGGCTTCCTGCTCCCTTGCCCAGCCCCTGGTACACACAGCAGCAATGTTATCTGCGCCTCTGAGCATCCCAGGCTTGCCTGGCATTGGGAGATAAAGGAACTCTATCGTATCTTTCAAGAGGGACAGGCTGTGTGAGAGGCAGCCTGCGGCCCCAGCTCAGAACTGGCAGGAAAAGGTCAGCGAGCGTGTGGGAGCAGCAGTGAGGGACACCTGAGTCACACATGGTGAGAGCAGCCTGGCACAGGCACTCACCCAGCTGGGGCAGCAGGATGGGCCTCCCCCAGCTTCCTCTGCTGAACAGTGTTCTGCACACTGGAATGAACTCCAGCATCTGAGGAACAACCTCCCCATCAGGCAGGGAGGGAGGTGCAGGGAGCAGGGTGAAAGGGACTGTCAGTCTGAGAAGCACACAGGGGAGACAAGTAAAAATGATGGAGCTGAGCTGAGTAAATAAAAAAAAGAGAACAAAGTGAAAATAAATACAGCAAAGTAAAAAAAATAAATACATTAAAAATAAAGGGGAAGGAGAAGTAGCCACTTTTCTTACTGGCTCCTGCCTCAGCAGCACAGTCCTCTCCTAGCTCATGGAAGGACAAGAGTGGGTCTCTCTTTCTCCCTGGAGGAGCATTACCCAGAGGACAGATCCCACAGCAGGAGCCTTTTGTGACAGCAGAGGAGCTGACCTGCGCCCACAGTGGCCAAGGAGGCTGCCCCACGACCAGGTGGGTGACAAACCCACTCTCCCTGCTTTCCTTGGACCCATCTCAGCCTGACCCATACCACCCTTTCAGAGGGTGGCTCTGGCTGGGAGTCAACAGGAAATCTGCACCCCTGTCAAAGGCTGGAGCAGCTCAGAGGCCACAGCAAGCTCCCTGGCACAGCTAGTGCCACTGCTACTCCCAGGAAAACACACAAGGGGAAAATACTTCTTTTTCCCGTTCATGCCCTCCTGAATTAGGCAGGACAAGGACATTTGACATCACCTGCCCCTCCAGGTGGCCTGTGCACATCCCTGTGGGGGGTACAAAATCTTCAGGGAACATAAGAGGGCACTGGAGATGTCCTTTTTCCTATGTCCACGGCATTGGCTGGCTCACCAGGTTCCCCAAAACACACTGGTAGGATACATGAAGCAGGGACAGGATACAAAATCTCCAAGTCCTTGATTTCCTCTGAGCTTTGGTGTTGTTTCTGACCAGCCACCACTTCAGCAGGTGGCATCCTAGCCTGTGTGCCAGCATGTGCACTTGGAGATCTCTCTGCCAAAACCTGCCCTTTCTTCACATCCCTGCAAGCATGGCCTGCCTGAGGGGGTTCCCCGAGGCCTCAAGAGGAAGGGAAACAGCAACATCGAGCTTAAAAGGCAAAACACAGCAGGATTCAGGCACGGTACTTCCTTTTGTGCCACTGAAAATCCCATCCAAAGTCCCAGCAAAGGCAGGTTATACAAGTCAAACCTGCCCACACACAGGCACCGCTGTCCCTGGGACTTTTGCCCCACTCACAACAATAAATCTGTTTGCAAAGCACCAGCTTCCTGTTCCAGCTTCACCACTTGTTGCAGCATCAACAAACCCCCACCAGCTGCAAGGCTGCCCCTTGCCACTCGTCCCCCCTCCTGACTGGAGCCAGCAGGACAAAATCCTGTCCATCCCAAAGCATCTCCCACTGCCCCGCTGGCCATCCTCCCGCAGCGGCATCGGTGCCCTTGGGAAGCCGCCAGGCTCCACGTGGCCGCGGCCGAGGTGCGAGCACGTTTTTCCTGCAAAAACCTGCGGCAGAGAGGCGGCCAACAGCTGGGCTGAGAAAGCTGCTGCTGCTTGCCAAGTCTCCGTGGTCGCCACGAAAAAAAATATTGCCAGGCTTTTCATGGAGTAAGAGCTGAGCACGAGCTCCCACTTCAGCCCAGAGACAACCGCGCCTGCTTCTCTCTCTGCCGAGGAGAATTCCTCTTTGACTGCACGACAGGCATAAGGGAAGGAGCACACGGCAGCAATCATGGGAGAGGGGCAAGCAGCCATCCGAACTGCTGGTCACAAAGCTGTCCAGCAGCTGCAGAGAGAGAGGAGGGGGGGAAATGAGCCAGAGGGGGATGGAGTGGAGGAGGAGGGGAAGAAGCTTCAAAGATAGGCAGATTAAGGGCAGCCCCTCAAACGAGTCAAAACTCACTGAGACGTGGTTACAACCCCCTGTTTAGCAGGAGGCATCCACAAATTAATAAAAAGGAATAAAACCAGGACAGCTAGAAAGTCGTAGTCAATCAGATTCATACATATTTAACAGGGACATTCATCTGAATAGAGGCCTGCCTGTAGCATGCTAGAAACGAGTCACACTGCCCGGGAGGCTCACACAGAAAGCTTTGCTCCAGGCCAGCATGGACAGAAAGGCAGGGGATTGTTTGCTGTGCCCAGGGAAAAAGCAGCCCTGATGTGAACAGAGAGGATGCACATGCTGGTGAGGTGCAGGGGAAAGGTTATCTCCCGTGCTGGTGAGGTGCAGGGAAAGGACATGCTCCCTGGACCCTGACCCAGGAAGGACAGGATAGACCATGCTCTGTTTCACAGCCGAAACCCGCCTCCTGGCACACACTGCAGGGACAAGCAGGGCTGCTGCCTGTGGAGCCAGGGCAGCTGAGCTGCAGCCCAGGAGACAGCACAGCTGCTCAGGGGCAGCCCCAGGAAAGAGCTTTAGCTCTTGTTTTCTGGTCCAGAGCTCTCACTGTCAGTGCAGGAGCATGAATTTGACAAGAAGCCCCAGAAAGCTTCTTGGAACATGTGCTGGGATCATCACTGACATTAGGAGGATGAGGGATGGAGGGATCACATGTTCTTTAGTCTCTCTAGCAATGGCCTGGATCTAGGCATGGATCTAGGCTATTAAACCTATTGCCACACATCCTGGTGAGTCCTTTCAGAACTGCATTAGTGGGAATTCAAGCCTGAGAGCACCATACTGCATCAAGCCACATTACTTCTGCTGCACCTATGCCTGGGCACTGGCTGAACCAAGGCCCTTGCACAGGGCTCTACAATGGCATGTCCCGTATCAGAGTTGTTCCATGGGCAGCCCTCAGCAACCTTGGCATTTGATGTGAATCCATTAGTATAAAAATGGAAAACCCAAACTGGGTACCACTGGCTAGGGAAGTGTCATCAAACAGGGTTCCCCCTGCCTACTGTCCTCCATTTTGCAACCATATGGAACACTAGAACAATTGTTACTAAGGTGAGGTCCCTCTGTCTGGCACAGCCTGTCACAGGAGTTCTGCAACCCAGGCTGTGTCCTCGCTGACACCTGCTCAACCTCAGAAACCCTCCAGGGGTTTGCACAAGCACAACTGGCTGAACTTTCCAGTGAGACACAGGAACACAGACACTCTCATCCCACAGGAATTGCTGCAGTCCTGCTGACATGGAGCCTTGTAGGTGGTGTTTCCAGAGCAGATTTCCCTCCCTCCTCAATGTGGAGGCTCTCCCTTGGGGCAGCAGCAATGGCATCAGTCCACCCTGTCATCTGTGGCAAAAAGGCATCAGCCAGAACAGAAGAGGCTCTTATCGAGCAGATGGGAGGCAGGACATAGCTGAAGAAAAACCGGGGTGCACACCTACAGCACATGACAGCGGTGCGTGATATGTTCCAGAGATACGGGGAAATGACGGTTATGAAAGAGACAGGAGGGGAAGGCAGCGAAAAAAAGACTTTTGGCCCGAGTCCAGGGGGGAAGGTTCATTTCTCTCATCAGACTTCATGGTTCAGCCTGGGGAGAAATGCAAAAGGCACCGGGTCCTCCCTTCCCAGAGAGGGAGAGCAGGGGCTAACGCAGCACCGCCTTTCCTCTCCCTGCGCACGCCACCTGCCTCAGCCTGACCCGAGGCAGGAGCTGTCCTGAGCTGCCATCGGAGCTGGGTTTACAGAGAACAGCAGTGGCCTGGTGATCCCTGCATCATGTAGGGAATCAGGAGTACTTTTGCCCCAGGCCATACAGTAAGCTCAGTAAGAACCAGTCTTCACGCATCAGATATATTACATGGATGCCACATATCCCATTTGGCAACTCCCTCCCAGATTGCAAGCTTCTGGACAAAGGGACTCCAAACTCTCTGGATCTGGCACAGCACTCACTGGGCTTGAATTTAGACATACATTCTTGGCCAGCAGCCCCGAGCTCTGGGAAGGAAGCATCCTTTTTCCCCCTCTCCTCCCTCCTTCCCACTCCTGCCCCCGGACGGAAGGCACATTGGATCACTCCTCTTTGTGAGTAAGGGAGTGCTCTTCTTCTGAAATAACACCCTCTGCACAGGCAGCTCTGCTGCTCCTGCTCGTCTCAGCCCACCAGGAAAAGAAATCTCTGCTGGAATACTGCTCTGCTGGAATCAAAACGCATCACAAAATCCAGCTGACTTGGTCAGGATTTTCCTTAAGGAGCAAATCAGGAAAACAAGAAGTTCCTGGTAGAGTGCATTGAAATATTTTACAGCATGTTTAAATGCAGCATAGCTGCTTTATTATTCCTATTTCAAAGCTACTTTAATTGCAATTTTGTCTGCTTGTATTGCATTAGGTAAGCTGCAAAACTCAAACTACAGCTTCCTGTTATTAAAAAAAAAAAAAGTCAAAAGTAAGAAAACTGAAGATTTTAAAAATTGCCAAATCAAATTCTGAACAGTGAAAATCCTCAATAAAACCAAACCTAAATATCAATCTTCACCCTTGTATAAATATTAAACATTATTTGAATGCAGTTCTCAGCCTGTGAAATCCCCTGGTGTAGATAAGCCTTTAGTACTAGGTAGGATGATAAAACTGCTGTACAGTGTAAGAAGCTGCTATTAAATTATTGTAACTCCAGTAGGGGGTTCTACAGCAAGTGCAACATTTAAATTTTTGAAAACATACATATATTCTACCACCAATAAAAGTAGGCAGCTAGGAGAGAAGCTATCTATACATCATTATTTACAGGTTTAGGAATTATATAATCCTAAGTGACATTTCTCAGCATTCATCCTCCACACAACTTTTCAAAACAGGCAAACAACTTCAGCATCCTGTTAACTGTATTCTCATGTGCATGCTTGCAGTGCCATTGGTCTCACAGGTGTAAATTAGGGCAGGATTTGGCCCATGATATCCATAGCCCAAAAGAGCAACTGCAAATCCTTAAAGGAACAGGGGGGAAAAAAGAGACAACAGCCCTAAATTAATTAGTGAGATTAAAGACAAAAGAAAAAAAAAATGTTGTCTAAAGCATTGCTATATGTTAGTTTGACCCTAAATAAAACCTAAGATGCTGGCTGGTAAGTTCTGTGTTGAAATCACTGAACTGAACACTAAAATAAAAGTCAGTTTGGAGGGGGCAGCAGCTTCAAACCTACAGAAAGCAGCTTTACATACCAACCGCAGGCAGCAAGTAAAGATCACTGTGTTTAAGCAGAAATTGCAGGAAGTGTGTGGGTGGCAATAGCCATCCTCCACACCAGAGTTTAGTGGAGGACACTGTGACCATTCCTGTGGCTGGTCCAGGAAAATATCCATACCATGGTGAGATACACTGCCAAGATGCATCCCTGCTTTCCAAGGGCTCAGCAGCTGGACTTGGGATGAGCCTCTCAGATTTGCCAGGGCCTGAAACAAAATTAGACGAGCCAGAAATGAAAGGTGAGATCTTGGACCAAGTACAATAGATCTTGGATCCTGTACAAAAGTCACAGAGATCAGATGTCACCCAGTGATTAGGGGAAGTTGGGATAATATCAAAGAGAAGGTAGGCCAGCTATGCAAGAGGAAGAAAACTTCTTCAATTATAGTCCAGATTTACAAGTCAGAAGACGCAGTTTATGCTCTTGACAAAGCTGAAACCTTCCTGTGACATCTTCAGCAAACTAGTTTGCTCCTCAATCCAACAGGATAATAATTCACACAGTCCAGAGCTTTCCAGTAACTGAAGTGCACAGACTGCTTGCAGCTCCCAAGGAGAAAAGTGCTCTTACCTTAAAACACAGCAACAAAACCCTCCCATCATCCATCTGCTGAGCCCAGAGGGAATGCTCTCGGTGGGGTACCACACACAGCCAGCTCCCACAGATGTAAAACATATTTTAGTGCTTGCTCCTCAGTCCCAGCTCCCCATCCCTTCTAACCATCTCTGTCCCACCACGTTCTTCATGAATGGAAACTATTCCTATCACTATACTAGAAATAGCCAAGTAAACAGGAAAAATCCCAGAGGATTTGCCAGCAGGTGCTATGGGAGGGGAGAAGGCGCCGGTGACCAGCAGCTTTGGCAGCCGTGTAAATGGTACCAAGCACATCAATTTTGCCCCCTCTCTGTCGAGAAAGTCAGAACCACGGGGATTCCTATTTAGAGAAGGCTTTCCAACACACTGTTGGCTCTTATCTCAACCCAGCATTGTTCATGCTATTCATCACAGGCCACGACAGAAATTATATCAGCATCAGCAGCAGCCAGAGTAGCAGAATATTCTGCAAGGAAAAAAACAACTGAGAAAAACACCAGTGTTTACCATGAATAATGTCAGTTGTTCCACAGTTTCCAACTTCCAGTTAGGGTTATTTGGCTCTGAGCTAATGAAAGCACTTTGGAAGTATCGGCTGGAAGGAGGGCAGCATCCAGATGTATTAGACAGCAGTAAAAACCTGTGTAAGCCCTACGTTTCTTGTCTAAAAGTCACCACCCCAGAATAGCTTGTGATCTAGTTATTTTTATTCAGAGAAGAGCCTGTGCCTTGAGTTTGGATCAGAGTCCAAATTCCACTAGAGTTTCAGGCTGTTGTTAAGGTAGGATGCTCCAATCTGGCCCAGTTCGGAAACAGGATGACCAGTAAATTAGGGATCTCATTTAGAGTCAGGCTCTGACATTAGAGGTGGTCCATTTTTACAGGTTTGTGTCATACAACAAATGAGCAGTTGTACATGAAAAGTAGGGGTTTTTGCTCAGGAAAGGAGGAATTTAGAAACTGTGTCCCCGTTTCCACATTTCAGAAAGGCTGCAGGTTGTTTCATGGATGCTGGGATGACTCCTGAGTCTCACCAGCCATCAGAGGTTACCATTTGATAAAGGAGAACACATTTCCCTAGCTGAAAATCGTAGTGGTGAGTACTGGCAGGTCTCTCAGTCTTAAAGCACTGTCAGCACACAGACACATTTACCATTAGGCCACACACAGTATTATAGCTTGCTCTGTTTTGTCTGTGCATGCACCAAGGATTCTTTGACAGTTTTCTATATTTTGGGCTGTGGAAAGCCTGTAGGAACTACAGGATCTCTTAAAAATCACCTGCCCATTTTCTTCCTCCTTCCTCCCATTTATCAATGATCCTTTGAGTACAGGAACTTTCTTCATTGCCCCAACTGGATATTCTTCAAGATTTATTATAACTCACTGGTTCAGCTTTAACCACAGCGGTAGTACCATAATAATTAACATCAATTTCTTGTAAATGCTTTGTTAGTAAATCTGGAAAATAATGATCTCTCAGTTACCTGGGCTTCTACCCCACAGTGTACCCATCCTAGAGCCTTTGCCTACACAGGAGGCTGACACAATTCCAAATACACCATTTTACTTGCTCACGTAAGAAATAAATACTTCACACATATTTTACACACATGCTTGGCACAAAATGTTGAAGTGCACATGCACATGAAACAGTAATATAGTCTACTCCAGTAGTTGCATCCAGTCCCATACACGTCTTCAGACCTGAAGGAGGCAATGCAGGAACTGTTTGTGCTCTGTGGGAAAGAATTGAGCCACTTTCTCTCCTCTCCCTCTTTTCTAAAACTCAGGGTAAAGCAGTGTTAGTACAAGTGCTCTCTCTTAAACATAAGGAATGTCAGCTGGCTTACCAAGTGCCACCCTTACCTGCACTTAGAACTATCTGAAAGGCTTTACCTGACAGATAGGAAGACCTTGGACAACCTTTTCTAAGAGCACAGCAAGGGATAAAGATGCCATCAGCAGAGGATTGGTAGCAAGCATCTGGAATGGCTGTAAAATTTCCAACCAGCTCAGCTGTTTGAAAATAAATGCCATCCACAGCCTTGTGGAACTGAGCTGGTACATCTTCAGACATCCCTTACATAAATCTCTTGTACACTCAAAGAGATTTATGATAAACACTTGCTCTTTCCTTAACCTCCAAAACCTTTTCCACCTGCTGAATAACTCAAGAGTCTTTCCTCTCACCCAGCCTGTTCAATATCTATATAAAGACTCGGGAGAAGATTCGGTGGCACCATAGACTGACTTGTCAGCAGTACACATATGACACCCATCTCCACATTATCTTCTTCACCTCCCATGCAAATAACACCATTACTCAACTCTTCAAGGGCTTGACTAAGATCAGCAAATGAATGAAGCTGGCAGAAGCTGAATTGCTGCAAGAGCCTGGGCTGACAATGATATAGGAAACTATTTTACACTTTGATAATGTCCATTGCTGGCATTAAGACTAACTGAAGATTTAGAGTTAATCTGAACTCCATCATCCTGAAACCCCCATAAGTGTTGCTGCAAAAGCTTCAATCCTTCAGCACAATTTCCAATCAGGTAACTGAAAAGATTGGACTTGGCCCTTATGCTTGATTTCTATGACCTAATGGACTTAGAACACCCCATGCAAGAGTGCTTCTGGCCATTTACTCAGCAGCACAAGACCACCAAACAAGCTTAAGCTCTGTTCTTTGCTCTGCTGACTACTCAGTCCCAGCTTAAATTCAAGGCTTTGCTCTTATTTTCAAAGCCTTCATGACTTTAGCAAAAATTGCTTTAAGGGCATCCACACCTCTGGAACATGACACTGTGGAATCCTGACAGTTATACTGCTCTGTAACAAAATAAATGCCCACTTTGGAGGGTGTGTGCACCAGGGATTCCCTGCTGCCTAGGACACAACCTGCAAGAGACACCCATAAATCTCAGAAGTGCAAGAACAAGAGAGAAACTCCGGGGTTTTCTTTTTCCTTCTCTGTTCCAACTGTACCAAACCATCAGCATGAGCAAGGAGTCCATGACTGAGAGACTGGAGGAAGTCTGACTTCCAGGGGCCTCCACTGGGAGTTCCCTGGCGTCTGATGAAAAGGTGAGCTGGGCTGGTAGCATGTTGATGCTTCAGCACAAACAGGCTCCTTCATGCACACATCTGCCCCTCTCTTTCAAACTCACAGGAACTTCACTTTCAGATCGGTATTCTTCTGTCAACAGGCTCAGACTTTTGGGCAGATGAGAAGGGAAGGCACATGGAATCACATATACAGACAGACACATGTAGCATGAATTCAGAGGCTTTGTTTTACCAGGAAAGAGTTACTGGCAAAAGCACCGTATGTAAAAAATAGGAGAGGAAATGAGAAAGAGGGATGTCAAAGATGTCTTGTG
The DNA here is from genome assembly GCF_963513975.1 of Fringilla coelebs. NCBI lineage: Eukaryota > Metazoa > Chordata > Aves > Passeriformes > Fringillidae > Fringilla > Fringilla coelebs. Next base: position 86,679,001 of record NC_140028.1, read on the forward strand.
TTCATTCTCATGAGCTCATAAAACGATTGCAGGCAGATAGATAAAGGTGTACAGGAACATCTGAGGAGTCATTGCTTTCCAACACACCAGTAACAGCCAGCAACTCAGAACCTGGAGAGAATCCTACAAACATTTCCAAATGACAAATGAGTCACTAATGATAATTAGATCTGACAGAAATTTATTTCCTCCTAGAACAAATCCAAAGATTGCTTTTCGATCATATGAGGTGCAAAACAAGGCAAAAAGTTGAGATACCAGTGAAATACACCTGAATCTATGTCCAAAACTCACTGCTGCAAAGGGAGAGGACGTTGTTTAAGGTTGCACTTCCATGTTACTTTTCCATTTCCTGACCACTGCTCACTTGCAATGCATCTAGCTACATTTAAATTCCCTGCCAAGGAAAGTAAAGCAGAGGTGCCTCAACAGGGGAACCAACCCCACATGTATCGATACACTATTCAGAATAAATGCCCTGACAATGCAGAATTTTCATGATGCATCATTCATTTTTGTATTCCATGAATTCTCCAGCTGGTCTTGCCTGGGAGGAAAAATGTGCATGTATGAGCAGGGATACTGTTCAGAGACACCAAAACAGCTTCATAATAAGTCATCCTGTTTACTTCAGCACAAAGATAAACCCATATCAGGCTTTTTTTTTTTTTCTGACAAGTGGTGGTTACTTTGTGCATTTCAAATGCAAGGTAGACAACTTTTCAAATGGTTAAAAGGTGTGTGAAGGTTGAAAAGCTTGGAAGTCTTGCCAAAGTTGATAAAACTTTGCTGAAATGTTAAACAAAAATTTCCATGAAATTTTCATTGCAACAACCATTCAACTTGAAATCTGCCTAAATTTGTTCAGACCTTTGGGCTCATCTGACAAGAAGTAAGTGGCCAAGCAAACCATCAGAACTGAAACTTGGAATCACCAAAGAGGCCATGTCAAGCCTCTGCCTTGGTGGGATTATATCTTGTCAGGCTCTTCCAGTGCTTGATTCCAGCAGCAACATTTGGGCTGGCACGTCATGCCAGAGAGACAGCATTTTTGTGTTACAACTGAGAAAACAAGCAAAAAAAAAAAAAAATTATGTCGGTTTAATAATTTGGTAAGGCAGCTAGCATCATCATGGAAGTGTCCAAATTTCAGTGAAAACCATCCTCCTCCCCATGCTCTCCCAAAACTCTTATCTTCTTTTCTTAAACTGACAATTCAGAAAACAGCCAGAGTGCTGCTTCTTTTTTCCTTGTATCCTCTGCTAGGCTTGCACATGTGCTTATCCAGTAACAGGCATCACTAGTGAAATGGGATTACATTCCCCTGGTTAAGCGCATGAGCACAGCCCTGGGTGGGGCTGCTGGAGGATCAGCTCTTAATAAGGTGTCCAATTTATAATCTAGCAGGGCGAAGAGCAACTGGCTCTCAGAATGAATAGCTCTTCTGTCTTACCATCTCCTGAGGCTGGCTGCTGGGCCGGCCCGCCTCATCCTTTTTTTTTTTACCCTCTCTGTGTTTCTCTGATGCTGTTATTCTTTTCACTAAGTTTTTGCTGGAAATATAAAGAGGAAGGAAAACAACAAGTATCCGCCCGTATCTGGTCACACACTGCAAACTGCAGCAGGATGAGCAAACGCTCTGCCAGCGTAACAGGCTATAAACCCTTGCTATTTACTTATTCCAGTAAAGTTTCGTTTCAGCCCAGGATCCTGCTCTCGGGGACCGCCTTTGCGCCCAGCGATGTCTTTAAAAGGGATGCTCGGCGCCGGACGGGACAGCGGGCACGCCCAGGGCGTGCAGCCGAGGGGCCGGCGGGATGCGGTGCCGGGCCGGTGCTGTCCCCGCCGCCGTCCCCGCCGCCGTGCGCGTCCCCTCCCGCCGCTCGGCGCCCGCGGGCCGGGGGCGGCCCGGGCGCGGCCCCGCCCGCGCGGGGGCGCGCACGGCGCAGCGCCCTCTGGCGGCGCGCGGGGGCGGCGCGGGCAGCACCTGCAGGGAGCGCCCGGCGGCCCCGGGGCCGATCCCCGCCCGCGCCCCGCATCCAGCGACCGTCCCGCACTCACCGACCGGCCGGCGGGACACCGCCGCCGCTGCAGAAACACCCGCGGGAAGGCCCGGCGCACCGCTTCTGCAAAGGCTGGCGGCGGCACACCCGAGCATCTCTGTCTCTTTTCTCCAAAGCGGTTCTCCGGCCAAAGATTCCCCCTGTCCCGGAAGGCTTGTCGCAGAGCCTCCCATACCTCCAGGAGGCACGTTTAATAGATTTCCCTTCCATGGCGATGAACTTTTCCAGCCTCTGACAAAGCACACACCTGCAGCGTGCTGCAGTCAGGAAGGGCTGCTCCTCAGGAGTGACTGCTCCTTGCTACCCACCGTCCTCCTCCCTTTCTGTCTCTGTGCTTGCACTGTGTGATGTAGAATGACCTGATTTCCTGTTTGCAGCACTTAACAACAACAACAACAACGCTTAAATACTTTCTGAAAGTACCACCTGAAAACTTTCCATCGTTCCGCGCTTCCCTCCGTGCCAAAGCAAAGTGAAAGGTGATACCACCGGCCACTTGATCAATCTCTGTCAGGGTCGGGGGCATCTGGCTCCCGTAAGATTTTTTTATAGTAGGAGTCTGTTTCTAGGACCATCGGCTCCTCTGCGTCAGGATGCTGTTTTCCAGATCTGATTTAAGCTGAACTCCAAAAGTCCACAGAGAAAGAAGAAGCGGGGAGTGCGCACCCAACTTCCTGGAAAAGACACCCGAGCTGTTCCTGTAGCCTCCTGCAAGCACACTCCATCCTCCCCAGCCCCTACGGCTGGTCCCGGCAAATGCCGGCTCTGTGCTCTGAAGGCACGGGAAGTGGCCCGCAGCTGGCCTGGGGAGCCTGCCTGGTTTCAGCAGTGTTTTCAATTACTAGCCTGCTCGGCAGCCACATCATGTTCTGTGAGAAATGCTAAGTGTCACTAGCAGTCTCTCGGTCCAAAATGTTTGGGAGAGCCACTGTGCTGTCCCCAAGCTCACAGGGACTTTGCATCTGGGAGGAATGCCTGGGATGGAGAACACAAAAGGACAAGCTGGACTGGAGCACCCATTATGCCATTGAAAAAAATGAAAATAAGATGTCAACAACTTCTATGGGCCTAATTGTTTCTTCTCAAACAGATTGTTAGCTTATGTGAATCAGGGTAGCTCTGCTGAGTAAACCAAAGAATGGAAGGGGGGAGGGGGATAGCCTTGGGATCAGAAAGGCACAATATGGGTCTTTATCCCCATGGCTTGCTGGCTACTGAGTAACATTAACTTCTGCCACCCCACCCACGCACCCCCCAAGAGATAGCGGCAAGAGAGATGAAGAGCAGAGGGCAGTAAGGCTGCCTCAGTTTCTGCAAACGCCGCCACACAAGGACGGACACCTGAAGGACCGGGGCTTGACTCCCTCTCTCTCTCTGCACCTGCCCTTGCTGCTCAGCTCTACCATCAAACTGAGCCACACAAAACTAAACTGACTGGAAAACAGAAACTGTCATTTTCTGAGCCAGATTTCTCCCCTGAACTGGTCTGCCTTACAGCCACATGCACTTTGGACCAGGTGTAAAGATAATACAACTACTTTTTTCAGTATTTGAAGAGTACATCAGACTGCAGCCTGGTGAAACACTGGGAAATCCCACAGTGAGCCACAGACTAGGAAGCTGTACTTTAATTTCAGCAAAACAAAGATCAGGCAGTGAGTGAGTGATGCAAAAGCACCTAGTCAGATTTCTCCAGTGGACCTTCAAGAGAAAAGAGGTAAAACATCAAGCACAAAGGGCAGCCTGACTTCTCCAAACACAAAATCAGGACAAGCCAAATCCTGTCCAATTGCACAACATTAAAGAGTGATTCTGTGCTCTCTTACCTTATGCTAAGGGAACAGCAATGTTCTGACCTGCAGTGATTTATGTGTAGCAAATTGGTGCCATAAACAAGTGAGAGAAACCAAAATCTCATGCCCTAATCCCTGAAAGCAAAACAAAATTCTTTATGGTCAGCAAGCCTGCTGATGAAGGAGGCAATGCTTATCCTTATTTGAATCCAATAAAAATATCCAAACAAGAGAAACAATGCTCCAAGATCTTTTCACTGTTACATTTGCAAATAATGTTTAAAAAATAATTAATCATTCCACATGCTTTATAAAAATTAATTTATCTTGATGTCTCCCCAGCTGGACAGGTGTTGCTTACTACCTCCAGAGAACATAGGAGCAAGCTGAGTAAGACAGACCTGGCCCTGTTTTTTGAAGTAACATCTAATTTTCAGTGCACTTCTCTGCACAGGCAACTTCTGTTCATTTTGGCTAGAGCTGTAAGTGATTAATACACGTGTAAGACAGATTCTGGATATCTCAAGCCACAGGGCTAAAATTAAAGCCCATGCTCGAAAATGTGATCCTAAATGCCCTTGGCTGGGCAAGGCAGGGAATCTGTTGCAGGATCAGGAAAATAAGCCAAGTCTTTAGATTCCTTGGGGCTTGTCTCCACAAGAAACCTAGAGAAGCAACACAAAATTGCAGCACGCCAGGAACATTCTCCCCAGGTGGACCCTTTGGATTTCACTGCTTTCACAGAGCAAATTTTAACCCCTCCAAAAATTCACCCCTTCCCCCACAAACACAGAGAGACCCACTTCTCGGTGCACTTTCTAAACAATGAGGTGGCAAGAGAAGGATGTGGTGACTCCAGAGGTAGCAATAAGAAAGCTAAGGGTAAGTTTCACTTTGGTTTCAGCAGAAAGCTTCCCCATCAAGATGTTTTGCTTGGCAATCAGCACCGAAGCAGCTTACCTGTGTTTCAAAGATGGGTGAGCTACCTCCCACTCAGCACACTCAGGGTGCTGTGTACCCATTTTAAGCAGACATATGGAGGATCTGAATAGCTGCCCACACTAGCTGGAGGACAATGCCAGCCCAAAGGAGGAGCTGTGTGGTTTCATGCTAGTACCAAGCAACATTTGTCTCTGCAATAAACCCTCTAAAGATAATTTAACAGTGTCTGCACAGGGGACTGGGCTACAGATGCACATCCTCCCAAGCTGAGGTGCTGCTGGAGAAGTCTATCAACCCAGCCTGTGACTACCACCCCTTCAGGCCTGCTCTGCTCAGCTGTGCTTGAATGCTTTTCACAATTTTTCAGGCCGAATGAGGTAGGTTAGAGGGGGCCTGGTATTTCAACATTACAAGCTGCCACCAAATGACAGGAAGTGGTCAACCCACAGCTTACTCCCTGAATCTGAAGCAGCAGGAACCTCTGGCACCAGGGGAGAGCTGGAGACAGAAACTTCTGCCATAGCCTACGCGAATGTCTGTGGCCTAAGAGCAGGGTAACAGCGTCCAGAAGTTCATCCTCTGGCTTGTCACATGCCAGCTTTCACATGGAGATGAGCCTGGTGCTAATGCATTAAGTCCTGGCTAACATTTAAAATGGTGTGGGCACAGCACTGAAAATTGGTATGATATAGTGTAACTGGCAAAGGTCAGTGCAGACTGGGTCTGCCAAAACTGGTGGGTGCAAAGGAAGTGCCACAGTACCCCGTGCTGAGCATGGCAGCCAGCCACAGAGTGACCACCCAGCGGGTGCATGCACCACACAGGCAAGCCTGAGGTCACTCCATGGTCTTGGTGGACTTGAGAAGAGGAACACTTCAGGTTACAGACACACAACTGTGTGGAGTGTAGCAGAGCCCTTTGGTGGAGCTCCCCCTCATTCCTCACAAACCCACAGAGAGACTTACACCTGCTGTCCCACGACATCAAGTCAACTGTTTGTGTAGCTGAGCTCCAAAGACTTTTTTTTAGGACCTTTGGGTTAAAAAAACCCGCACCATGCATTCCCCCTGAAATGCATGTCTTTTCTTTGAAATGGATCATTTCACAGGACTGGCTTAAAGGACAGCTAGACAAACAGCTGCATCAGCACAGCCGCTGAAGCAGTAACCTGGGGCAGCGGAGAAGGAGCTGGCCAGAGCAGCCACCACCCTCAGCTGTGAGCTAAAGCTGGACACCTGTCTGTGACCCAGCTCTACCTACACTTTCCAAAGAGTCTGTTTTGGTTTGGATTGCTTTTCTTGTGGGTATTTTTTCCCTTGCTTTTCCTAGATAAATTAGACTTATGTAATTGTTCTTTCTGTCAGTTTTCCTGTAATCTGTTTCAAGTCTGTTGTCCCATTCTCAATCAGATCTGAGTTTCAAAGATAGCATGACCCTCTAAATCTGGCAGTGTTCTGGGTAGTGGCCCAAACTTGTGTCCTCTGCAAGGGGAAAAGCAGGCATAACTCAGTGCTGCTCTTCAGCTGACACACGGCTCTGGCCTGTGGCTTCAGAGGAACAGGGAGGGAGCTGGAGTGGTGAATTTGATGCTCATCATACAAGGTTAGGCTTTGTCACTGTTATTGCTCATGCACAGCCTGCCTTTATCCAGCTTTGTACCTTATGGCATGTAGACTTCGGTGTATGCTTGTGTTTCAAAAGAAAGCATCCTGTCAGAAGTTCCTTCTCTGAGTCATTAAAATGTAGTTAGTACTTTTAAATCCACTCAGTGACTTCTGCATCGGGCTATTGGAAGAGAAATTGTTCTTAGCAACAAGAGTACTACAGATATCCTTAGTGAAAAAGGGTGATATTTACTTCTGTGCAGGGGCTTATGTGTACCATTTGTAAATTTGATGACTGACGCTGTATTTATACTGCTAAAATGCATTTTCTGGAGGGAGCTCAACACAGAGATGAATTTCCTCTAACATGAGAGAAAAAAGGTAACTTGTCAGCCAGACAGGTTATTCTCTGATCTATAAATCAGAGAGAATAAGAATGTATACTGTATTCCCTCCTGTTCCCACACACTCCTGCTTGTCATCGCGAGAGCTCTTTAGTGCCCTGAAATACAGCTTGACAATAAAAATTAATTGAAAGTGCACTACAATCATTAACTTTTGGAGCTTCACAGTTTGCCCATCCTTAAATAATGCTGGTTATAAAATCCTGTTTGCACTACAATTCCTTGGCTCTGTGCCACGTAGCATGTAGAGAAATCGGCAATATGTGCAGCAGGGACTTTGCTGGCTATAATATGAATGCACGTAATAGACTTTCTTCTTCAGCTCAGCAGCAGAACACTGACTCAGATCTAGAGACCAGTTATAGTCCCAGTGGTGTTTACTCCGTGTAATTAGCAGTATCAAGTGTGTTGTCTTTTGGGTAGCCTGATTGTTTCCATATGCATGAGCACCTTCTGTGAATGAAGACAGAGCAAGAGGCAGACAGCACTCCACAGCGCTATGGGAAGCACATATGTTTTAAATACCTTATCTCTACAATTAAGAAGAGTTTAGAAATTGGTCATATAAATCTTGGGAAATGGGGCCAGCAGAGAGAAGAAAAGACCTTCTTTCCAAGCAAGAACTTTGCCTGGGTAACTACTCGAACCCAGGTGCTGGAGATGGCGCAGACATCTCCCTGCTTGCTGATGGGAGAGCAGCATGAATCAGAAGCTCATGCATTGCTCAGGGAGGGAGAAGCTGTTGATGCTGTGTTGGGGCCTGGAGGAAGACAGGGCTGGCATTCGAGGTGGGGCATGCCTGGGAATGCTGCACAACATTCATCTTAGGGGCAGGTACTTGCTGAAATTCCAATTACTGAGAGAGATGGCTGAGGCAGAGGGAGGCTTTGCCTTTGCCTTGCAAGGTGATGCTTTTTTTTTTTACCTCAAGCTAGTGTTTCTGACCTGTCCCAAGGTAAAAAAGCAACTTCAGCCTCACTGCAAGGCAAGCCAGGCAAGGTCAAGTGGGGGCTGCCACTGGACTCGCCTACATCAGCAGCAGTTACAGCAGGGTTTAAAAAAGAAAAAAAAATCCTTGACCACAGGAAAGACCAGCCCTAAGGTCTGTTTTGAAAAAAAGAGTATGAAAACAGGGTTGTTTGGGCTTATGTATCCCTTGTTCTCCCTCTCCCTTCCACACCCCCAACATTGCCACATGTGTCAGACTCTCTCACCCCGACCCTCAGGCCTTTGCCCCGTGGCTGGCAGCGTGGCTGGAAGCTGCAGGGAAGTGGGGAGAGACAAGGAGAGCCGCTTCCATTGCAGCCTGGCTCCTCCTGCTCCATGCTGTCCTCAGGATCCTCCACAGCCTCTCCTTACAGCAGGGCCCCTCTGCACCCCACCCTTAATGACGGTGTGCCTCGAGGCATGCCTTGCTGATTGGGAAAGGCTCTCCCAAGATATTCCCTCGCACACCTCTTTTTATGGCTGCAGTAGATGCCTGAATAAAAGCAATAAAAGCCACCTTAAGTAACTGTCTTGGGCTGTGTGCTCCCATGTGCTGTCCCAGCATCCCAGGACAGCCTCCCCTCCACGCTCTTCTGTGCCTCCCAAAGCCTCCTGTGTGTGTGTCTGCTTTACCACTTTGATAACAGGATTTCAGTATCCATCCTGTAGCAAACTACTCAAACTACAACCCCGACTTGCCACAGGAGAATGCGTGGCCAGGATATTACCACTCCTTAGTTGTCACTTTTGCTGCAGCAGATGTGGTAAAGATTTAACCTCAAAACTCGCCTTGCAGCACAGAAAATACAACCTTGCAGAGCACCTTTAAATTTGAGCGAGTGCAGCTAGGCTTACTGGCTGTACCAACTTGCATCACCTAATTTCACCTGCCCTTCTCTGCTACCTCTAGGAACTATCAAAAAAGCTCCCCAAGCAAGCTCTTTCATTACTAAGTCTTCACTATAAAATACTACAAAGCAATATTATATGCAACAAATCCAGAAAAAACATTCTTCTCTACATGTCTTCTTGAAAATATCTTGTACTTTGTGATTTGGATAGAATTATGGAAGCCTAGTAAGAATGAAAATGTTTTATTGAAAAAGGCACACGCTGCTCATGGTCAATCACTCATTAAACAGCCTAGCAGTTTGTTCCAATCGTGTCTTCTGACATTAGGAATGAGGATGCTACTATTTTGATAATAACCTATCAAACTGTTTTGCAAATAGTCACTGCATTTTAATTTCTTGAAAAGCTCTGAAAAGGTGAAAAATGCATTTGCAGAATAGCTACTGTTGTTTATTAAGAAGGGTATATTATTTCAACCTCAAGATTTGTTTATCTCAGTGAAAAATACTGCACTAAAAATTAGTTGACACTGTTGACATTCTGCATTTATTATTTTCTCAGTGGTTCCTGCCAGGTTTTTTTTTCTATTTTTTTCTTTTCTCATTTCCAGTAAACGTCTGCCACCGAAAAAAAGCACTTCACAGCGTGCAGTCACTGTCATTCGTGGTCACGACAGATGCAGGGAAGCCCAGTGTAATCACTCAAACTGAAAAACATTTTCAGGCAGTGAAATAATCTGTGTGCAATCTTGTACCCTTACAAACCTCCCTGCAGGTGTGTAACTCTTTCCTAGTGCAGAGGAAAGTTTAAAGATGCTTGAGGTACTGCTACCAGCTTAGTACTCACAGCACACAGGACAGTGCACACTATTTTAAAGCTTATGTAAATAATAAATATGTTTTGTGGCCCTTTTATGTGTAAAATGTTAGGTTAATTGAGAAGTTAGTTCAAATTTAGTAAGTAAAAACACAAATGTACTTCATAGTGAGTACCTAGACCTCTGCTACATGCACATTTCCATAGAGAGAAAGAGAGAATATCTGGAAAACCACTGTTTCCGCTGTGATGGAAATAATATACTGTTTATGTGTCATGTTATTTTGAGTCATTATTAATCTATTACTCAGCCAGGTTTGTAAATGTGGTACAGCACTAAACATTTAGGGTGACATTGAAGATTCCGGCCCTGGACTCTGCAGATGTAAGCATATGTGTAACATGTGCTGAAGTGCTTACAGGAATGGAGCAGAAATATGTATCAAGCCCAAACTTGAAAACAGGTGGGTTTAAGTTATACAAGGACAAAGAACAGTGAACTAATTTTTAAGCAGACACTTCTAGCGTTCAGAAATCAAATGGCTCTTTTTATTCTGAACTCCACCACCCAAAAAAGAGGTTGAGAGAGAAACACATGAAATGTAAGCCATAATTTTTAAACTGAGGCTCCTTTTCACTATAGAGAAGGTATAAAATCTTTTTTTTTTTTGCTTTTAATTCACCAAGGGCTGCTTGTCCAGCATGAGCCCAGGTCCCCAGGCCAGCAGGTGACTAAAACTGTGGGACAGGAGCACTTCCTTGGCACAAACCAGGGCACTCCTGCAGGCTGGGCTCCACAGCAAGGAGCTGGTCATAGCTGGCATTTGGCAATAACAGAACTGAAAAATGAGGGAGAGGAGAGGGAGAGGGAGAGGGAGAGGAGAGATTCTATTAGCACGTCTCATGGCCACGGCGGTGGGCTGGTGCGTGTCCCAGCAGCTGGGCTCCCCTGTCCCCCCGGAGTGTTCCCGCCGCCGTGCCCTCAGTCCCGGCACATCTGCATCCTCGGGGAGCTGCCCCTTTCCGGGTCCCGGTGTGTCGGGAGCTCCCAAACCCAGCACCTGCTCAGGGACCCGGCCCTACTGGGGCCGCCCTCCTCTCTCCTTGCCTCGGGCACGGCTCTGTTCCCCGAAGGGAGCCAGGAAAGGCGGAGCCGGGCTGGCAGCCCCCATCCCGCACCTCGTGAGCCCCGGCCCCATTCCAAACGCGGGCATCCTCAGGGTGGCACCTGCCCCCGGCTTGTCCTCACCCCCTTCCCAAACATCAGGGCCCTCCCACGGCCTGGAGAGGCCTGGGCTGCCCAGAGCACAAGGCCGGGATAAGCGGGCTGGGGGAGGCGGGTGCGATGTGGGGCGAAATCCCTCTCAGCTGCCCGCAGGGAAAGGGAGTGTCCGTCCCAGGGGAGCTGACGGAGCGCCCTCCTCTTACTCACCTGCCTGCCCGCCGCCTGGGGAGGCGGGGGGAGGTGTTGCAATTATCTGGGGAAAGGGACGAGCGCCAGGAGCCCGAGAGTGGGACAGGAATGGCGGGGTTACATAAAGGAGGTGGGCGAGAAGGGGAGCGGGGCACTCAGGTGCGCGCATCCAGGCTGATCCGGGGGCCAGGGGATGGCGGACGGGGTGCTGGCGGAGGAAGCTCGACACTCGTCCAGGAGTGGCTGGGAAAGCAGAGGGAAGGGGCACAGCCTCACGCCGCAGGCACGGATGCGGGTGGAAAGGGCCGGACAAAGGGCAGGAGCAGCCCCGCCGCACAGACGGGCTGGCGAGAGGGAATTCCCTGCTCTCCCGGAGGTCCGCAGTCCCCCCTCCCGCTCCCCGCCGCCTGCTGCTGGGGAAACCCGCGCTGCCGCTGCCTGCCAGGAGACAGCTCGGGGGCTGCGGGTGTGCGAGGCTTGCTAAATGGAGGCTCTGCTGCCCTGCTGGTTGCTGCTGTGCTCGGGGAGGGAGGAGGAGACGGAGAGGGAGAGGGAGGAGGAGGAGGGAGGGATGTGAAAGTGGGTCAGGAATGTAACTAGACTCTGCCCCCCTTGTTGCAGGCGCAGGCGGCGCTGCCTTAGCGATGGAAAGCAGGCATTTCAGTGTTGATGTTCCCCAGCCCTGGCGGCTGACGGTTACTAGGGGATCCTGAAGGATGTGTTTCCCTGTGACCCTTTGAGAAGAAAAACTTAGTTGCCGCAGTAACCGAGTTTGGCTTGGATGCAATGATGCAGTAAATAGCATAGGTGAGCCTTGCTAAATGGAGGAGGAGGAGGAGGAAGCTGGAACAGTACAGGCTGGACAGCTCTTGCAGTCGGGTCGGGAAATGTTTAAAAAATATCCCAACGAACTGTATTGGTTAAGTACACGACTTTTACATTTTCTCATGCAATAAAACTCTCAGAATTTATCACCTATTTGTTGTTAAGTACTAAGAAAACAGAGATAGAAATAAACCACCTTAGTGATGTAGCATCAGGTACCTCATCCACAACTGCAGTGGCCCTGAGCAGCCCTTTTCAATGCAAAAAAAAAATTTGTTTGATGATCTGAATTTTTGAAAGTAAAAGGGTGTGAAAGAAGGTGAAGGCCGGCTCAACACCTTAAGTTTTCATCCATCTTCTTTTAAACATTCCTTCTTTAGACTAACAATTTTCAATTTTGCTACTTAGATTAAAAGACAACTCATCAACCCTGCTTCTAAAGGAAATCCACAAACTACTTTCAAAGTGGAAAGCAAACTAAAATAACAAGCAAATAACTTGAGGGCCCATTATGCCTAATTTCTCCCTATTCCCACCAGTTGTTATCATCTGATTACTGTCTTCCTCTAATAAGAAACACTTTCATTCACAAGAGTAGGAAATAATTTCCCAGAGTTGGAATGAAAAACTGAAAGGAATTACAGAACACAAATACTGTGATACATCAATTTATTCTTCCTTTTTTTTCCAGAGTTGTGTCTTTTCTAAAACACTGGTATTCTAAAGAAAGAATGGGTTACTGTACCATGACTCATTCTGCTTCCAGCCTGAGGACCCACAGAGAACTGAGCTGTCAAGCTTACAGATGCATCAGGAGTGAGGGGACACACGGACTGTCAGCGCAGGCCACACAGCAGATAGGGGTGCATCCAGTCGATGGATGAGTGTATTTGTGTGCACTTCATTAAGGGAACAAAAGTCACTGGAGCAAACTGTGCAGCTATTCCTTTTACTCCCTTGAATATTTGTCAAGGCAGTATTGCTGTGGATAAACATCCCTTTAGCTTATTCCACCTCTGAAAGTTACTCAGTGTTTAAAAGCAGACATGCCCTTTAATTCAAGGACATTCAAGGATGCATAATGAATGTTACTCTTTCTACTTTTTCCACGAGATAATTTTTCCAGCTGATTTCTCCTATCATTTTCTATTAAAAGATGAATTTAATAAAAAAGAGACATGGATATAAGCAAATTGTGGTGAAATATAACCAAAATATTGTACCATTACTCCTGCTTTATTAAAAAAAAAAAAAAAAAAAAGTAGAAACTAATAATGGTTTAAGTGCTATGGGCCACAAAGCTTTTCTTTAACAGAACTCAGTGGAGGGCCTGGGTGGTATCTTATAGATAGATGAATGTAGCCTACTGACTCCATAAAGAAAAATATTTAGACAGTCTTCATCCACAGTTTTAAGATCTATAATGGCTTAGGTATGTCATACTTATTTTTTTGGTGGAACATTACTTGGTTTTGTCAACTTTCCTGGCAATGCTGAGCAGTCAGTGGACAGTCTTTCCTCCCATCTGCTTGCCAGGGCATCTGCCCTTGAGCTGTCTTGCAGATCAGGGCAGGGGATCCCACCAGTCTCCATCATTGTCAGTGAAAATACCAGGTTAGAAACTTTCTCTTTGGGGACTCCCACAGAAAGTTTTGATGGTCCCACCTGTTGCCAGCATATTTTCCCTGTGTGTTGAGGCAGCCCAGTGAGCTGGGAAAATTAAACATTATAGAATAAGCACTCGTGCTACCAACCATTCCTTCCCTTACTGGCAAGGAGGATCTGGTTTTGTTGCTAGTCTGGGGCCCTGTTTATGCCCCTCTGGCCAAGCAAAGGGCAAGCTAAGCCTTGTGGAAACACAAAAATCCTCCAGAGCTCTGTGCAGGAGCATGGTGTTTCCTATCTACTCCCCCCGCCCCTTTCTGTAAGGATATGAGGAAGGAGGTGGGGCCAGAAAGTTGCTGCTTTCTAGTTTTTCTTGGCTCTGGCAAAGGCCTTTTTATTCAAGGGTAAATGACAGGGACCTTGACGCCACTCTAAATCTGCAGGGATGTCTTAGCAGTCCCCAGAAGGACCAGATAATGTGACAAAGCATGAAGCACAGCTTAGGTATAACAGAGAATTTGACCTTAACCTGTGGCTGCTTTAAACAGCATCTCAGACTAGACCTCTATTGCCAAAATTTGGGCATGGGCTTAGTCTGCAGTGAGAGGCTGGTGGTTAATGCACAAGTGTGGAAAAAGAAGCATGGGAAAGTTCCAGGTTTGATAGCTGCATCCATCTGCCGAAGTACTTTTCCTTTGTTTTTGCTTTAACTTGCTTTGTACACTGGAAAATCAGGAGGGGGGGAAACCCCACTATTTAAATAGGGCTTTTTCTAGCTGTGTTCAGCTGAGTCCCATGGTTATTAGACAGAAAAAAAAATATGTATTAATTTTTACCAAATCATGTTTTAGCAAGCTAGTGTGCATACTTTAGTAAAATATTTATTTTCCGAGTAATTTTAGCATGTCCTGGCTTTTAAAAGCATCATTTCCAAAACAGATAATAATAATATTAAAAAATATATTAGCTCATTTTGCTTCTACCTAGCAGAGGAACCATTTTGCATCCTACTGAAGTGCGTGTGTGGCTTCAAGGGGAGGATAGATAGAACCTTATAAAGATAGACTCAAAGCTTTGGCCACATGCTATTTTTGAGCTTTAGTTCCTTGGTTAGCATCTTGCTCTTACCAGACTGAATTGCAGAAACTTCTGAGTGAGCAGGATGAAACAATAGCAGCAAAGGTAGGATGCCATACCAGGCTGAATAAGGACCTCAAAGGCCATTACCATTTTAATGATGACATTGTTAAGCAAAGTAGCTTCAAGATTAAATCGTTTACTTAATTAAGAAAAACTAGCTACTTATCGAGTGTTTTACCTCTGGCAACCAAAATACAGCAGTGTTTTCTTTTGGAACTCAGCTCATGCAGTTTCAAAGATGTTTGCAGCTGAAGACTGTCAGTCACTCGCTGCACTTACGAAACAGGTTTAAAAGCAGACACGGGTAACAGGATGTGACACAGGCGCTCCTCAGCTCAGCATCTGACGCATCCCTGAGCTTTTCTAATAACTTTGAAAGAGGCTGCTTAAGTCTGGAATGCAACAGGTCTCCCTAAAATTTGAATCCAACAAGAGAGCCTTAAGAAAGGTATATCCCCACATGTATCTTATTGGGAATTATTTCAGTGAACTTTTGCTTATCAGTATTGAAAAGATGTGTTAAAACCAGTCTGACAACTTTTTTTTTCGTAACACCATGTGCTGGAGGGCCTTGAGAAAACAGTTTTGAAACAATATGAGACCTGAGCTACTGAAATGCTTTGAACAAGAAGAATGTTCATTAAACATATTTCCTTGGTTTCTGTACTGTCCCAAACAACAAAAGTAAAATATTTTACAATTTATAGCCCCTTTTCCAGTGAGATGCTACAGCAAGAGCTCAGAAGATTTGCATCTTGCAAGTAAGAACACGATGGACTTAAAATGCTTAACCTACTCTGCTTTTTTTCAATATTTTAGCTGTGAATTTAGTGGATCCTGTTTCAAAACATGCATGTAAAAGCCTTAATTACCCACCCAGCTCCCCTTATCTTAATTCACTGTAAGTCAGCCAACACCCACGGGAGAGGCTCTGCAGTGACTGGACCATGAGAGATGCAGACATTTCGTACTTCACTGGAAACAGTCACTGTGTATAATCCTGCTTTCTCCGAGTTCCTATTAACTAGCACTCCTTGAAGTGAAATTAGGTTTCATTGCCCAAGGCTGTACTCTTTTCTCTCCCGCAAAAGGGCTGTGCTTCAGGTCACAGGTCTGTGCACAGGTCCTCCCACCCAAGCCCAGGGCACAGTGAGAGCGCCTGCCTGACAGATCAGCTCCTCTGCAGCCACCTGGCAGTGCCTGTACTGCACTGAAGCTCCGAGGAGGGAAGACATGGACACGGAGTTTGCAAAGCACACCAGCTTCCTGATTCCCCATTTTCCAGCCGCAGATTTCTCAGTATTTCTCAGCACCCCATTTTTGGATGTGTAGCAAAGGGTTTCAGGTTAGAATGGGTTATTCAGCGCCTCTGAAAAGTAGTCTCATTGTATGCAGCTTGCTCTGAGAAAATGGAGCTGAGTGCCACAAAACACAAAAACAAAACAAAACAAAAAAATTAGAGGAAATTGTAGATGTGTTTTTGCAGGAGATGTTTCCTGACACAAAAGCAGATGCAAACAAATAGTAGCATCCTGCTAGAGTGAGAGGGACTGGGTTTGAAGCATACCAGCTAAGACTAACCATGAAATTCACCTAGAGGGTAAGAGCCTTCCAGTACAGCTGGTCAGCAGCAGAACAATTTAAGAAAAATCAGGATATTGAGAGAAATGTGTTACAAAAATGTAGGGCCCAACTCTAGAAATGTTCACCAGAGATGCTCCCCTGAGGGAATGATAAAGGAAGAATCACCTTTACATCTAGGGCTGTTTTGAAGAGCAGCCGTTGATGGAGGTTCCTCATAGGCATTCCTGGGAGCTGGGTCTGTGTCTGTTTTATTAACTAGGAAATAGATGGTGGATCCTGCTATGGCAGGACCTTTTACACATCCATCTTGGTATTTTCTTTGAAGTCTTGGGTAATCGCAAACAAGAGTCTCTGTAGAGATGATTTCTGCAACACAGGAAACACCTGTACACTCTCCTCAAATTATTTCTCCGTGTGACAAATGCACACCAGCTCTGCTGTGTCACAAGGTCTTTTCACCCTAAAAGTTAAGGCCAGGAGTGAAACCATACAAAAAAAGCACTGGATAAGGCAAAATCCTTCCCCTAAACCTTTCTTCCTTTTGCCTCCTACTCTGTCTTCTCTGGTTTTTCCCCCTGTATTATTCAACCCTCAGTTTGCCTTCCTAGAAGCATCAATCCATCATTCCCTATATTTATTTTTGTGTCTGTTCCTGAATTATCAAGGACCAGAAGATTCTTTTTTTCTACCAATGTGTGTAGAGCAGAGGTCCAGCCACAGGCTGGTTTGCATTCAGAAGCTGTAAAAGTAGGAGTGTACCAGTCAGTGATGTGATTTCTGCAATTTCTAAACATTTTTCTTTAAACATGGTTATAGAGCTCACCCTCTCCTCCTTGATTAATTGGAGCCTACTCTATTTCATGCACTGAAATGCCCACCTTTGATACAAGCAGGCCCAGAGCTAGGGGAGGGGGCTCCTGTTCCTGGCCTTTCTACATCTTGCTGATTAGCTGCCCTCTCGCTGCCTCAGTTCCTTCAGCTGTGCAATGGTGCTCCCAAAACTGTCTGTTCTATTATAAAGTGAGTTAAGATTCCTGATGAAGAATATGGGATTAAATTAGACAGCCAGAGCTGTTGCAGAAGTATTACATACGAGTATGGCTGCATGGAGCGTTTTCCAACACCTTATTAGTACACACAAAGCAGCAAGAGTTTATTCAAGGTTAGCATCTTCTACTCTTAAGCTTGGCTATGGTAGAATAGCATCTTAGATAAGAAAATACTTGTGCAGAGTGATATCATTAGTGTGATCTGCTTCAGCTCTTGTCATGATCGTGGCAAAAATATTTGCAATAAGGAAAAAAAAGCTATTTTTCTTTTAAGCAGTTATTAACCTCAAGACAGTCTGTACCTACAAGGAGGTAATAAATGTTGTACAAAGAGCATCTCTTCCTTTGTTCTCTGAAATCAGGATGGTTTCTAGTAATTTAAGTGTTCCTGTTTTATTACTAAGTGCTACTCTCTATCTCTTAATATTGTACAGAAAACTGATAGTAGGTGAATTACACAGTTTTGGAATTCCTTACAGTTATTTCTGTAACTTTATCTTTTCTTGGAGCAGGCCTCAGAAATTAGTCTTGTAGGATGTAGCAAATGTTGGATAATTCAGGAACAGATTCATAAGCACTTAGACCTGTTAGTTACACTGCATTATTTTCTTGTTGTTGAATGTGCCCAGCAAGACACTGAAGGTTTTTTTATGAGAAACACAAAGTAACTTGGAATTAAAATCCTCCCAATTAAAAAAATAGTAATTCATTGCACTGAATCACGTAAACAACTTTGATACCAGAGGCACTGCTCCTTAATCTGATATCTGAATTTATTAATGGATATTTTCAGTTTCGTTTTTAAAAGCAACTGAAATGCATATGCAGATTTAGGGTTCTGGATAGGGGAGGAAAGTAATTACATTGCATCTTCACTCTTCTCCAACTCATCCCCTAAAATATAATTTTCCACCAAAGCAGCAGTGCAAGGTGCACAACAGTTGTACGTGTTGTACATTTTACTAATCTGAAGCTGAGCCTTTTCATCCTTACACCATTTTACCTCTAGGTCCTGTCTGGGTCAGACAAAGGGTTTCCAAAGAATGCCCCAAGAAGCACAGTGCAGGTGGTATTATAATTCTGTATATTCCTACAATGGACCAGTGTGTCTGCGTCATGGGATCGAGAATTTTGCTTTGGAGAGTTAATGGTAATGCCAAATGATAAATAAAATGCTGAAATGGAAAGTAGACCCCAAGGAATGGAAAGCACTGTAATAAATCAACATTTATATTTCTGACTGCAGTTGCTGTGAGGTCTGCAGGAAGGGTGTATGGGACACAGCCAGCAGGCAGCATGCATCACTTGGAGCAGATTCACCAGAATCCTGCAAAGTCACAAAGCACACAGCCATTCAATGCTTAGGTTAATAACTCATGGACACTTCTGATATTCAGAAGCATTTGGCAAACATCTAGGATTACTGGACTGTTTAAAGGTGTTTGCAGGTCACACTTACAAGATGTCTGTTACACAATATTATTAACACCTCTCTTTGCTGTTATCTGCACATTAACCCCTTCCCACTGTACAGGAAAATATTCTGTTGTTAGACAGCTGACTCTATCCTCTAATTTTTCATGCACACAGGCTATAGCAGAATACCTCTTTAGGATATCATTTTGTCATTGTGTGTACAAATAATTACTGGTGTTTGATAATTAAAGAAAACCTTACTGAACATATAATATTTAAAATTATCTGTATAAACACCTCTTTACTTATGTCACTCTTCTTTAAAGTTCAAGGTATTTCTTCATTATATTATTTGTATTCCTGAAAGCCATTTCTTTTGTGTTCACAGCAGTCTTCCTATCTCCCCCAATGACAGTGGTCTCCACCACTTTTCCCAACTATTTAGAATTCATTGGGAAGAACCGAACTTGTTTCCTTAGTAATAGTTTTCCAAGTCCTTCAACATGCTGCAGCATATTTTACAAACTGTAGTGGCTTCTAAATGAATATTTCTCATCAAGTTTCACTTTTAAACTAATCCCAAAGTGCAGGAAAATATTTCCATTCATTTTCATCCTATTTTCATCAGAGATCACACAACTGGTTGTATTCATCATGCTATTAATTTTTAAAATGGGATGACTGTAGTTTGGCATCCAGTTTGTACTGACATGCTTAAGTTTCAGAGTTGCTCAGCAGCCATAGAAGCAATGAATGTGCTCAACACCTCTGAAAATCAGGCTATGTAGGTGCCTAGAAAATACAGCATCAAATATTTGACTAGGGGCATCCTAATTAGAAGAAAAAAAAAATAACCTTTAAAAAAAATTTATTGAATATGGGGGAAGTATTGGTTTCTAGCAGAAACAGAGCATATGAGTTGATGGATCTCATGCTCATTCAGAAGTGGCAGATCTCATATGCATATTTATAATGTTTGGCAAATGTAGTGATTTTTTCCATGTAAAAACTAAGATGTAATTACTAATCCTACAGTCTGATTTTACATGTTTGTTTCACTTTTTAAATTCTAAAAAATGTAGTATTATGTTCTGTAAAATTTGGGGAGAAACAGCTGGCATTGGGAAATGTGACATGATGTATTTTACTGATCCTGAAAGCTTAATTTAGGCCCTCCTAATTACATGAAGTTCCCTCTTCTCACATAGCCCTGGGATAATTGGATGGTATGGCATTCCAAAGCCTTTGGGATGCTAAAATAATCATGCACTAACCCTATAAACATACTTGTGCTTTGATGTTCTCACCACTTAGCTGCTAGCTGAATAATTACAATTCACTTGTGATCAACTTTCATATGATAAGAGTGATAGCAATGATAAAGAAGGTGAAAAAGTTGCAAGACACTTGACATGTGTTTTTAGTTCATATGAACAGAGGACATCAATTTAGAGGAAT
Organism: Fringilla coelebs; assembly: GCF_963513975.1. Taxonomy (NCBI): domain Eukaryota; kingdom Metazoa; phylum Chordata; class Aves; order Passeriformes; family Fringillidae; genus Fringilla; species Fringilla coelebs. The sequence continues at coordinate 86,698,953 of NC_140028.1, forward strand.
TGATATGGAGCACACCATTCAATTAAAGCTTTTGGTCCCCATTTCATTGCTGGAGGGAAGTGGAGTTTGTGCTTGGTGGTGGGGAGCAGCCACAGGAACTGGTTGTGGCTCTCAGGCTGAGATAAGTTTATGCTGTTCCCTTTGGCAAATCATTGTCTTATAAATTCTTCAATGCTTTGTTCAAAGTACAGCTGTGTTTCAATAAGAACTTATTTCTGTATCATTCCAGTTTAGTGGTTTTTATTACATATGCTGCTAACATTTTCACACGAGTATCCCAGCTGTACAGCAGCCCTCTTGCAGTCAGCACTAGCCCAAAATCATGCCAGGAACTGTCTGTATCAATTTCCATGCTACCAAACTTTTGTATACTGAACTATGATACACCACTCCCATCTTACTTTCTCTCCATTCCACTGTTGTCCTAGCTCTCCAAAACTCACCACTTTTATGCCAATTTAACCTCAATTTACTACCACAAGATTTTGCTGTTGTTCCTATTTACATGCAACATACATGTTGTTTCTATTTTATCCATGTACCAAGTTTTGCAACAGCTCTCAGTTTCCAGATAGGAAATCTGAGCCTGTTCATTTTTTTCCAGCGTGGTTGGGTAATGTGGTGTTCATCATAGGACAGGATGAATGATACCAGCTCTACTGAATCACCACATTCAAGCTAGTGCAGGGAATATTTCCTCTCTTTTGCAGTGTCAGTAAACTGGAGTTTAGACCAGGAACATCATCAGTGGATCTGTCTTTGAGATTATCCCAAAAAAACCGTGATGAATTCTGTCCATTGGCTGGTGGTCCAGGGAGCAATGGAAAAACATCAGGCTGGAGTTTACTGATCAAGTCTGTGCGTGGAGAACAACAGACTAGTTCTTCTGAAGTGAATCACTCCCATTTACAGCAGAAACCACAGTTCTGAATCTCAAGTCACATAGGAGAATATCGACTATGCAGTTCTTTATTGCATACAACCGTAGCAAAACTCTCTAAATACCAGATGAAAATAAACAGGAAACAAAAGCAATCTTACTTTTCAGTCAGAACACTCATGCAGCTTTCTAGCCTTACTTAGCATGTGTGTATTTGTGTGTAGGGGGATACACAACTGTGGAGGGAATTAGTGTTCTTCCACAGAAGGTCCTCATTTTTACATGAGGACCACTGCTCTGCAGGCTCTAAGATGAATCCATCACATTCATTTTAATGTGTTTTTTAAATCAGGCTTTTCATCCAAATCTCAAGGGGTAAGAATACAGTGCTCCCATCCATTGTGCCACTGGTCACCTTAGCAGTGTTGTCCTCAGCCTCCTCTTAGATTATCTGCTGCATCACTCTTATTCTAGTGACATTAGACTCTACCCCCAGGACTCTTCTTGGGGGTTTTTTGTGGGGTTTTTTATTGGTTTCTTTGCATTTAATAATTTAAAAAATAATTTTGCTGAATTACTCAGGCTGCTCATTTGCACTCTAAGAATTATCTTCAGCCACTTCTGAAAGGGAAAGGACATGGAGGAAAAACAGCATAATGAAACAAGCTCAGAAGGTGTATATGAAATGAGTACGTAAGATTGTTCGGGAAATTATTAGAGAAAATCTTATTTGCAGTTGCCATTTAATCCAAATTTATAGCCCAGAAGATTATTTCTCTGCTGAGTTCAGAGACCCACAGCGGTCTATTACCAGTTCACAAGAGGTTGCAGGAAAAATTTTGCATGAGTGTGAGGATTTCAGGATATTTTCATAGACATTAATCCCAAGAGATTTAATCCTTTGCTGTAAACACTGATTGCAAGCTGAAAATTGGGAGTTTAAATGTCTTCTGCTCTTTCTAGTGACTTTGAGTTCTTTTCAGGAAGAGACTGATGTCTGTGCCCTCTTCTTAGAAATCATTTGTTTCAAGAGTTGAGATTTCCATACAGGGAATCATTGCAGGTAAGAGCTCTCTTGCATTCATTTTGATAATAGGGGTTTAGGCGTTTTTTCCTTTTCAAGTTTCAGTTCAGTTAGAGCAAAGTAGTTGAAAACAAAAACAAAAAAAAACAAAAACAAAAGCAAAAACAAAAACAAAAACCAAAGCAAAAAGTTATCTATCTACTAAACCTTTCCTCCCTATATGCTCTTTAAGAGAAGTTTCACCTTCTTTGTATTGCACAGAAGGAAAGAAGATTATGGAGCATATTATCTGTTATTTAAGTTGAAGACAGCAATGCAGAAAAATGCATTGAGAATACTTTCTTGTCAAGAATCCTTTATTTAAAAACATGTGATTGCTGAATGATAAATAAAGGTAAAAGGACTTAAATGCTCTTACCCACATTGCCCTAAATTAATACATTTTGCAATTACTGAGTTTTCATTTTGTAGAAGCAAATAGTTTCCTGTATGAAAGCTTCAGAAGTTATCTAAAATATGTCTGTATCTCACACCCCTCTGGTCTAAACAGCTATCTTCCTCTGCCGGGAAAAGCCTTGTGCTGTCAGTTTTTGCCGTGGTTGTGGAAGTCATGTCAGTAGAAGAATTCCTTGTACCTCTCTTAATCATGTGTCCATTATGGACAATCTGTTAATAGAGCATGGCTGTTTTGACAAGCAAAGCGCTCTCCTGGTGTAGTTACAGCCCTATACACTGCAGTAGAGGTATAACTACCCCCAGCACCATTTTCAACAGCAAGACTCTGCTTTTGCCAGCGTGGCTTATCTTATCATTGTCTGAATGACACAAGCTGTGCTGGTGAAAGTATGGTTCTGACTGCGTAACTCTGCACATTCGCTGCTTTTGGTAGCACAGCTGGGTTCTGAGCTCAGTTGCAAACCATACCCCTTTGCACATCTGCCTGCAGAACTTTACGGCATAGGCCTGACACAGTGCAATTTTGCTTCTAATTTAAGGAGGCGCACAGCACAATTTAATAGGTACAAAAGCATAATGACTCTTTTCACACTCATTTAGCTGAACCCCACCATTTTCTTCTACCTCCTGCTTGATTCTTTGCCTACTGCATCCATGGGCCATTTTTTCCTGGTAATTTCATTCTTCTCTTCCCCAAATCCTGTCATTGCAGCCTACCCCAAATTATATTAATCTCTGCCCTTGAAAGTTGTCCTGTTTTTTCCTTCCCTGCAGGGTAACTGCTTACTTGCCTTACTTTCTTCATGACTGCTGCCTCACTTCCTATTTCTTCACTTCTCTGCTGCTTTGCTGGCCTTCTCTGCTGCTTTGTGGGTGCATCTCAAAGCACTGCCTACCATCTCCCTGGAACGGGGGTTTCCTTCTTCCCCATCCCCTTTTCTATTTGCACCCTGTAAGCTATAATTAGCTGTGGCCCAAAGTTAAGAAAATAAAAATGCAGGAACATCCTAACAGCAAAATCAGCAAGGGTACAGCCCAAGCTCCCAACAGAAACTGTTGAATCCTCTGTAACTGAGAATACTTAAAGCTAAACCAAGACAGTACTGAAAAGTGTACTGCACAGAGAATTACTGTGGCAGCCTCAGAGAATGGATAGTAGGACTTTCTCATCCCTAATCTATGATACCAAAAGATAATAAGTGATGCTTCTACTGGATATTGCCACCTTCCTTCAGCTGCCACTGTCTCCTCCATTTGAACAACTGAACATGACGTCGCTGCTAATATAAGCATTTATTTAGTTTAAGCATAAATGCTTAAACATAAGCATTTATTTTGATTGTGAGAGGTTTCAGAATCCACTAGCAAATAGTCTAGCAAATGAGACACAAGAAAACACACAGCTGGCTTACTACTTGCCTTCAGGAGGGAAAATAATCACATTTAAGCTAACAATCAATTAGGTGTGAGAGACTGGGTGGTCAGTAAGAATGAAACATGTTAGTACCAAATCACAAGCTGGGCATTAAACGCTGACTTATTTTTGTACACCTGTGTTTTTTTTGCATTGCCAGGCAACAAAAGTTTCTGGGCAACAATGCAGAGTTTTAAAACAAGTGAAAGTATTGCAGTGGGTGGTTTTGCTTATTGTTCTTTTACCTGCTCCATCTCTACACTGACACACTTGCACATGGATTATACAACCTGTTTCTGAGACTCTACATAAGTGATCACAGAATTGCTTGAGAATGTAAATGTCAAATATCTACCCACTAGTTTTTTCATCCTATGTCTTCAAACAGTCTGTTGAGGAACAAGTAGGCTGTGCTCCTCCAAAATTTGCTAAATAATTCAATACGCAGGAGGGAATCTCACTTAGTTTCATTCATTTAAAACACGCTATTTTTAATACTCCTCTTTAAAGAATTTTTGTTACTAAAACTGTAATAACACTCTTGTGCCTGTGTTGTTTGTTTTGGTTATAAGGCTGAAAGATATGTCAGCTGATTATCCTTTTAGCCATTCGCTACAGTTATGACTGTATATCCTGAAAGAATAGGTTTAGGCTGGAGAACTTTCCCTGAAAGGGTCTAGAAACACTGGTTATTGTTACAATAGTTCAGGTGAATAGTTTATGCTACTTTTTACCTCCTGAAAATTAGAGCTGGGGAAAGCGACTAGTTCATCAAGCTGGTCCAGTCCCAGCAGCAGGGCTGCTCTGCATTGCATCCATCTGCAGGAGACTCCCACAGTGAAAAAAGAGAAGGAGTTGGGACCAGCAATTATTGCAGCCAGAAACTTCAAGCAGTCCTGCAATATGTCCTACAGGCTGTGATCTATGGGGGGGAAGAAAGCGGTGTGAGTTTCAGAAACACTATCTTCATATTTCCATATGAATCCTTAGCCAAGAGGTAGTCTTGGCTGGCTAGGTGAGCCAGCTCAAGGACTGCTTTGCGCTGCTGAAATGTCTCAGAGCAAACAGGGAGCGAATACTTACACATGATCTTTCGCTGTTTGTTATCACTAACACACTGTCTGCTGAGAAGAGACACCCAGCAGAGTGGATGGCTTCGTGCCTGGAGAACTACACTGGGATTTTGGGGGAAATACTGGTTTTAATTCCAGCCCCGCCACTGCCAGCCTGTTGGGATGTGAGGGAAAGTGCTTAGGCATTCTGGGGTACATCAGCTTTTCTTTCACTCTGAAAAGTCTAATATTAAGATAAGTTTGGACTAAAGCTTTGGCCTAGCTCATCCAAAGCTGCTCTTGAATATAGTGAGTGGGGTTGATGCAGGAGCAAGTTCCACCACTCCCTTGCTCCCCAGTTGCACAGTTTCCAGAGGCCAGGGTAGCTGAGCATGGTGGTGCATCACATTTCCCTGCATGGGGAAAATGGGAATGCTGTAGGATACTGTGTCTTCAGACAAATGCTCTGAGAGAGTTTGCAGCTCATGTATTATGCTCTTCTGTGTGGTTTTCCAGTGTACAAATTCATCAAAATTTCCAAGCAATTTATAGGAAATATATTTAATTGAACTTTCCCCATTTTATTTTGTATAATTACCCTACCTCTATGGTGGTCAAATTTGTCAGTTCTGCATTAGTTCTTAAGGGGGTTTTGACCCAAGAATCCTGTGTCTTGGAGGAAAAAAAACCCTCTAAGGAAAGAAAACCTCAACCCATAAGATGATTCAGCAATGGTATGTTTGTTCATTTAAAGAAATAACCGGTTGAAACATAAAGGAAATTCAAACACTTCTTTTGGTCTTAGGTTTTATAAAGACTTATTTCTCAAAGCCCTCAGGGCTCTATTCTCTGATCCTCCAAGCAGGCTTTCCCCTGCGTTAGTATGTCAGCCGAGTTCTCCCTTTTGGCACGAGTGAGAACATCAGGAAAAGGATGGCAGCAAGAGGACTCCGGATGCTGAGCAGCACAAGCTCAGGCAGGGCATGGGGCCTCAAATCCCTCTGACATCCTCTGTGGCTGGACAGCCACATCAGGGTGAGGGAGCTGGGGCTTGGCAGCTGCCCTCACCCAGCAGTCGTGAGGTGTTGTGAAGTCAAGGCCCAGTCCTGCCTCTTAGCATATAAAATGTGTCTGGTTAGTCAGAGAAATGCCTTACTCCGAGCTGCTTTGGCTGAAAGGGATGTGTGAATTTGCAAGACATTACAGTAACTTCTAAAGACCGTGATCTAAACCACAGAATGTTGATAATGTCGCATAAGATGGGGACAAAAAGATTTTCTAGCTAATCTTTAACTTCTCTCTTAACGCTGTTAACTTTAGTGTCTGTGCTTTAAGACATCCTCAAGTTGTGGCCTTCATATAAGCTATACATCCTGTTTTTCTTCTCTCCTTGAATACCTTTAATCAGCATCTCTGATATTTAAATTGTGGGTGGGGGTGAAGTTGTCCTTTTCTTGGGACCACAGCAGGTGGCTTTTGTCACCAATATTGCTGTGTCACCCAGTGGTGTCAATGAATCTGGTAACACACTAAACATCCTCACAAAACTATTGTTTTTATTTCTACTATTGTTCATTGTATTTAACCTCATTGTGAAGGATCAGAGAGGTGTGTGAGTTGCACAGAAGCTAGAGAAAGTCTTCTTGCCCCTGAGTGTGTTTACAGTCATGTGGGTATTCATGTCCCAATATCCAGAAAATAGGAATAGTCCTAGAGAAAAAAAAAACCAACTTTTTACTTATCTTGTCATAAAGTGGTCAGAGGAGATGGGATAAACCACAGTAATGCAAATGATGAAAAGTGCAAAATGAAGAGGATAGCTATATCATATAAGTCATGTAGTACCATTTTGGGAGTCATTCATAAAGGTGGGGTTTATTAGACAGAAATTACCTCTATCTTCTCTTTCACTATAATAAGTAATAGAAAAAAGGAACCATTTGCTCAAAACTTCACATTCTACCACAGGGTGTTTTACCTCTCTGATGCATTATAAAAGTTCAAATAAAAGAAGGCTGAAAAAGTGAGTTGTTTCATTTCTCCTGCCCACCAATAACCCAGAACTATAATTAATTCCTTAACTGTTAAAAGACATATAGCTTTTTACTATTTTATAAATCCTAGTAGTTAATGGAGTTCTTAAGTTATGTAATAACTTTTTTTCATCACTGGGTTTTTTCTTGGTATTTTTTTTTAATTTTCAGTATTAATGTAACTCAGTATGTACTGGTTCATGCTGCATTCCATCTTACAAAAAGAATAGGGATAACTGCTATAAAAAATTATCTGCATATTTTCTCCAAAGACAAAAATAATTATTTTTTTCCAATGTGAGATTTACATGTCCACCTTTTCAGAGCAGATTTTAGATGCTGAATTGAGAAACACTTGTTCTTCTATTCCATCTATTCAATATATCTGCTTGATAAACTTCCCACATCAAAGGGCTCTTAAGCACCTCCAAGGTTAAAAAATACATTGAGAATGGGAATCTTCATGTCGAGGTAGTCCAAAATGCCTCCAAGACTATTCTAGAAATATTAGGCAGAGGTCAATGAGACATGCATTACTAACCTCCAAATAGGATTACCCATACAGGAATTTTCACCAGTTTCAGCTGCAGCTATTTGTGTAAATAAATGACTGTGCAAACCAGGCCCAGTCTCTGTGAGTTTGTATGTGTGTGCCATGAAGGCTTAGATCACAGCAGTCTTCCAATGTAAATAGAATGTTTCAAGGGCTGAGCCTGAGATGGATAAACTGCTCAGGTTTTTGCTTAATTGGATGCCTGACAGTAAATGATACTGCAGATGCAAGCTGGCTGTAAAGCTGCTGAACTTAACCAGCAGTTCTGCCACTGCAGGTTGGCAGGTACAACGGGGACAGAGATGAAAAGGTTAAAGACGCTTTGCTATCAGTTTATTTTTAATGGTTTCCCTGGTTTTTTGTTTTTTTTTTTTTTTTTGTAAAATAAGAACCTTAGAACAATGAGAATGTGCTTTCTCTCATATTTGTTGTTAATATTGTGGGGTAAACTATGATATTGCTCCTCTGTCAGTCAGCAACTCCACTTGGATAGTACCGCGCAGAACTCAGTACAGAGCACAAGTGGCAAAAATTGAGCCCGCAGAAACCACCACATCACACACATGTCAAAGCTGCAGTTTCACGTTCTGAATATACGTGTGCTACCTTTCGGTTTTGCAGTTGTGGCATTTCAAACTCCCAGTTCACCAGACCTGCACGTGTTTTACTTGCGAGTCCAGGAGGGATGAGGTTTATTACTGGTATGAATCACAGCTCATGGCTTTGAGACAGGACCTGTGTATTCCTGACTTGTATGCCTTTATCCAGTATTTGAAAAAATGGTGCATATGAAGTTAATCATGACATCTTACATGCAATAGTCTGTGAAAATAGTCAGTTGAGGGCTCACTGCCACACACCTGGAATTGCGCCTTGTTTTCCAGGTGAATCCCTTTTTAATCAGGAGATAGGACACCATGTAAGCTGGCACAAGCCTTTTGCCTAGAGGCCATGACTTGATTTCTTTAAAAAACAGGCAGAGACGGCAGGTTCCACCTCACCAGTAACCGCTTTAAAAGGCCTAGTTTTAGTAGCTCTAGATATAGTGTAAATAACCATTTCCTTACAGGTAAACTGGTTCCTCCTATACTCATTAGGCACTCCTCAGAAGCAGGGTTGGTTTACTTTTCTTTTTTTCCTATCGAACTTTAAGGATGGAGAATTGCCAGGTATTTTGTTTTCATGTAGTGTTATTATTTGTCACACAACTCTAAACCAGAACAGGTTTTACAGTGAAATCCTCACCACTCTGAACACCTCTCCATCACTTGTTAAGTCTCCTACACCTTTGAACTTCCACTGCAGGGAAAGTGACGGGAGGATGGTGCGTGCGGAGCCGCGCAGCGTAACTACCTGTACGTGCGAGCGGCCGCATCTTGCCTTTGATTAGGCACAGCCTTTGCACCTCCTGTTCCTGCGCTGATGTTCACGGTCCTGTTACATTTAACGTGTCCTTTAGGTCTGGATGGATGACTGGCCCCTGCGGGGACTCAAATTGCGCAAGGACGAAAAGTTTCTGAGGAACCAAACAAAACCAGAAGGTGACTCCTGCCCGCGGAGCAGCGGGCTGTGCTGCCTGCGGCCGCTGTACCTGCTGAGGCACCGGGCTGGGAGGCGCAGGAGGATGCACAGACATTTCCACGGCAGCGGAGAGCCCCGGTGAATTCCTTAGAGCCGGCGGCGCGGCACCGCCACCGGCGGCTCCGGATGCGCTCCAGCCCCGATCCGGGCGAGCGGCCGGCCGCCGGGGGACACGCACTCCGGGCCGGGAGCGCGGCCGGCCAGGCCCGCCCGGGAGAGCCCCGCGGGCGCGGCCGCCGGAGCAGCGGGAGGGCGCGGGGCGCCGCGTGGCACCTGGCCGCCCCCCCGCTCCCCCCGCGCCTGCCCCGGGCATCCCGCTGCTGCGCTGCCGGGCGGAGAAGGGAGGGACGGAGGAAGGGTGGGGGGGGAAAGTTGTGCTCACTCCTCTCCTTGGAGGCGCCCCTCCCTCCCCGCGACGAGGGCGAGTTAGAGATGCTATTTGCAACAGGCGGCTGCTGCTGCCGCGGTAGCGCGTCCCCGGGAGAGGAGCCGGAGCGACACGTGATGTGTCTCCTTATCAGGGTGCGCGGGGCAGCGCGGGGGCGGGCAGGGGGCGGGGGCGCCCGCGGAGCGCGGCGCGGCGGGGTCCCTAACAGTGCCCATCTCTCCCCTCCAGGGAGGCGCGGAGGACGGGAAGTTAGCGCGGAGTTGATGAACTTTGCACATCCACAGAAACGCCATTTTGATTCCTTTCCGGAACAAGTTTGCGGCTCCCTCCCGTGCGCGCTCCCCCCGGCGCGCCCCCGCGCCCCCCCGGCGGCCCATCCTCCCGGCATGTCGCGGCGCAAGCAGCCCAGCCCCAGCAAAGTCCGGCGTAAGTACCGCGGGGCTGCCCGGCCGCGGAGCTCCCTCACAAAGGGCAGGAGCGTGCCTTAACTCTGAAGGGATCTATTTCTTTTTTTTTTTTTTTTCCTTCTTCTTTTCTTTTTCTTAAGGGAGGGCAGGAAGAAAGATGAGGAAAAATAAACTTCTGGGAGGGGGCAGGCGCGGGCGTGAGGACGTTGCAGCGTGTCGGCTGGTCGTGCGACTTATTTAAAAAATGAAATGCTTCTTGGGGGGGGAAAAGTTTCCTTTAAAAAAAAAAGGAGGAAAAAAGTTTGGCTGGCAGCGGTGGAGATGATGATGAGTTCGTGCAGCCTCCCTCTTCCCTTCCCCCGCTCCTCCCTCTCCTCTCCTCCCTCCGCGGCTCCTGTTTTTTTTTTTTTTTTTTTTTTTTTTCCTTCCCTGTTGCAGACTTTCTACCAACCAGCGGCACCAGCCGCGGCGTTTTGCCTTCAGGACCTGATGCTCATCCATATTAAACCGTCTGAGCTCAGGAATCCGGCCAGATCATCCCCCCCCTCCTGCTGCAAAGTTTATTTTTAACCAGCCACCGCCACAATTTGGATGGGGCTGCGAGGAAGCAACATCTTCTAGCCCGGCTCGCCCCCGTCTCCCGAGCTTGCCTTTTAACTTTTCCTTCAGGCTTATTTTCCTGCCGGCGGTGGCGGCGGGTCCCTCGGCGGCCCCTGCCCGCTGTTCCCGGCTGGGAGGGCCGCGCCGGAGCTGGGAAGTTGGGATGAAGGCGCCCCTTCTCCGCAGGTAGAGCCGGCTTGCGCCGCGCATCTCTCCGCTGACTTTCCGCTCCCCCGGCAGGGCCGGACGGCCTCGCCTGCCCTTCCTCGGCACCCTGGTACCTCTCCCCTCTCTTCTGTACCCCTCTTCCTTACTTTATTTGATTTTTTTCGCCTTTCCTCCACTTTCTCCACTCGCCCCCCCCCCCCCCCCCCCCGTCTTCCTCCTCCCCGTCCCGGTAGGGACGTGCGTGTCCTTTCCCCTCCCGGCCTGCGCGGCGGGGCCGCGGGGGAGCCGTGCCCGGGGAGGGCGGGGGGCGCTGCCCCCCGTGGGTCCCCCCCGTCCCGCTGCCTTTGTGCGGTGCCAGGAACACATCCCTGCGCGGCGGGGCCAGCGGCGGGCAGGGACGCCTGGGCGGCGTCACCACTACAGGAAGGAGCCGGGCAGCATCCGAAGCTGAGGAGGGGTGTCCGGGCCCTCGCCCCCTTCAGCCCCATCTTGGCGGGGGTGGGGAGCGGCGAGGCAGAGGTGACCCCCCTCCCGCAGTGGCGGTGTTTGAGGTGAAAACAAAGTTTGGGGCGGCGCGGCTGCCGCCCCCCCCGGCGCGGTGCCCGGTGCGGATGGGAGCCGGCCGAGCCCCGTCTCTGGGCGACTGCGCTCCCTCCCCATCGCCGTTGCTACGGGCCGGACACCCCCGGCGGCGCCGCGGGGGCCGCGCTGAGGATGCGAGGCAGCTCCTCCTGCCCAGTTCGTAACACACGGGCTCGGCATCCCCCCCGCCCCATCCGCCCGGGGTGAGGGGGCGCGGGGGTCGCGGGCCGGGCCGGGCCGGGAACGGGGCGCGCCGAGATGCTGCAACTTTTTTTTTTTTTTCAGCAGAGGAGGGAGGGCGGTGGATTGAACTTTGTCATGTCGCAGATAAGTTTCCTTTGGCTTCTTCTCCCTGCACTTCTCCCCCGCCTCCCTCCGCACGCACGCTTGGGTTTTTTTCTTTTTTTTTTCTTCTTTCGTTTTTTAATAATTTTCCCCGTTTCACTTCTCGGCTGCGATATCTTCTCTTCCTCGGCATCCTCGCGGGGTTGCGCAGAAGGAGGAGAGCGCTTCTCCTGGCTCAGCACATTTCCCTGTCCGGGCCGCTGTGCTCGGCTGCGCACCCCGCGGAGGCCCGGGCGCCTCCGTGCCCCGCCGCCCTCCCACGGCCGCGCCGTGGTGTCCGGCCCGCAGCTGATGCTCTGGTCCTGCTCGCCGAGGAGCCAGCATCCTGCCCGGGAGCCACTGGGCTGATTGCTGCAGGGAAGGCGGGGGGCATACCAACCATTCAGTTTTAATCCAAACTCCCTCTTTCGCCTGTTTTCTCTTGGAGATAAGATCAAGTGTATTTACTTATTTGAGAAAGTAAACATCTAGTTCAGTGTGATTTGGGGGCAGTGGTCTAGGAGAAACAGCCAATGCAGTGGATGTTTCCTACCATTCCAACCTCCAGGCCCATGGCTTGGAAAAGAAATTGCTTATTAACAACAGGAGCAGTTGCTAAATAACGCCGTGTTGTCACTCCTACAGTGCACAGTAGACAGCTGTTATGATGGCTGAAGTTTTTTCGTTGAGGTCGGTCGTTTTGACACAAGCACTGAGTTTTGTTACCGCAGTTCCTGTTTTCCACAGGGTCAGCATGCGTGAAAGGGATGCAGTGACTCAGGGTCAGGCCAGCCATATTTGTTTTAGGTTTTAATTTTCTCTTTGAAGACTTAAGGGTATATAGTCTTTTCTTGGTGGGTCTGCATAATGCCGATTAGCCTTAACCGGAGTTGGGTACATCCAGGAAAGAATAGGCCCTTTTGTTTGTTAGAATCCCAGGAACAGCATGAATCCATCATCCAATCAATCAGAGTACCAGGGCTCTCCCTCACCTGCCGGCAGGGACGCATCCAGCCTCTCATGCTGCAGGGCAGCTGTTCCCGACCGAGTGTGGCCTCTTTTGCTCCCTCACCTTCCTCCTCCTGGCATCCGTATTTGGGACTGAATTCATATCATGTAGTTGGAAAAATATCATCCTTTAGGTGCAATCAAGTAAACTTTTATTCTACTTTCATTTCACAGACAGCTTCTAGTTGCCAAATTTTTGTTTGCTCATCAGAACTGACTATTTATGTAGCCACTCTTACGCATTTCTTTTGAGAACTAACAATGCTAAAGAATATATATATATACTTGGCTTATATAGCAGAGTGTTGACTGTTTTTGTGGGGTTTTTTGTTGGTTTTTTTTCCCATCTGGACCTAGGTGTTTGAAGCTTTGCTTGAAGATTTCAGTGTAATGAAGCATCTTATTCTGATTTAGCTCACCCAGGTTGTGATCCCATTCTTAGCTCTTTACAGTATTCAGTGACCCTCTGACAAAATGACTTTTCTTTTTGATTGAGGATTGGGAAGTAACTTCAGGTTTCAAAATTGGGAGAACTGAATCTCTTCATTACCTGTCAGTAGTATGTGTGATCTCTTTTGGTACCAAATATATGTGCAGTGTTTCCCAAAGTGTACAAACATTGACCTATGTAGTGCTTTCCTCACTCCTTAAGGATATTATCACTTTGCCTATGTTGAAGTAACACTACAGTCATAACAGTAGCTTGACTTTAGTCTGTGAAACTTTCTTCTTAAACATAAATAGTTTGAATTTTCTCAGTTGGACTGGATTTCTCATTTAAATAAAAACTGGTGATGCACTTACACTGTATAGATTAAAAACATATAGATAAATCCCTTTGGTTATATTCATTATCCCTTGTAAAAGTAGGTGGTGCTTAGAAGGTCATAGGATAAGTGTTGCTAAGCAGCTAAACAGAAGGATGCTAAAATTAACCTGAGTGTTTTTGAAAAGGATTCACTTTTTAAGTTGCAATAATTTTTTAATTGATTTAAAATACACCTTTTGCTAGTAAGACATCCAAAAAAATTTACCTAGATACATAAGTAAAGCTTTCCAGGGGACTGTGTCAAATGTTGAAATTACCTACGTACAGGAGTAATTCAACCCTTCCCCAGTACACGTAAATTTTACTCACATCAGGCCCTCGATCTGCGCCCTGTGCAAATATCCCTCCAGAGTTATCTGTTGCTCCAGGAGCATATGATGTATGTTGGATAGCAGCCTGTAGGGACAGTCTTGGGAAAAAAGAAACTGCAGAAGTTCCCCAGGAACAGGCAGAAAACAAGTAAATCCTGTTAGTCTGAAATCTATGCATGTGTGGAAAAAGCCCCTTTTAACTTTCTGATGAATGATGCCTAAGTTTGGAAATCTCTGTTTTAGGTGTACACTCTTAAAACATGTGAAATCATGTCTTCCTCTTTCAGCACGATAAAGGTTGTTTTGAAATGAGTATATTATTGGACTGTGTTACTAGACCAGTTTGCGACTGCTGCCTTGTTGATGTGGTAGCTTCTTTCTTGGGAGATAATTGTCTGTAGAGGAGGATGGTAGTGCTGCTTTCTGTTCTCCTGAAGGTAGTGAGAATGCTTCTTGCTCTCTGTCTTCTCCCTCCTTTCTGAATTCAAGCAAGATGGGCAGTCATAGGGTTACAGCTTTAAAATACGCCTTTTCAACAGCATTCTACAACTTGGAAAAGGGCCAGAAACTGCTTCGTGTTCTTTTGAGAGCAGCTTTATCATGGATGGAGTGCTCAGGTACCCTGCAGCTTTGTTGGAAAGTCTTTTATGGAGCAGATGTAAACTTTGAGGGTGAGAAGGAGTTGCCTTCTGAGACAGTGCAACAGCTTTTTGTCTTTGGGGTGGGAGATATGACTTGTCTAGTTGTTGCTCAGCAGTTAAAGCAGATTTTCTTTGGGGAGGCATACGAGGAATCCTTTCTCTGTGTGCATTGTTTTATTTTGTTTGCTTGTTAGTTGCTTTCTTTTTAATATCCTACTTAAACCAGCACCTGTGGAAGCTGTGGCTTCCCCCTCTCCCCCTCACACATTTCGAAGAATCTTTACAGGCAGTGATTTCAAAGGCAGGACTTGGGTATTTCTGGGAATGTCACTCCCTGGTGATACACTGAAAAGTAAAGGTATTTGTGTGGAGCCAGGATGGGCTTGAAACTCGCAGAGCTTTGCCAGGCCAGGTTTGGTTATCAGCGTTTGATTACAAATGAACATAGGTGAGGTTGGCTGAGGTGGGAAGTGCTGGCTGTGTTCTGGGGTACTTCTGAACAGGAATTTCAGGAGCATTGACTCTTTGTTCTTCTTTGGTGCAAGAAATCTGATGATGGCTTATCTTTGATGTCTGCCAGTGATGTTTTTCCCACCTGAAGGTGTTCCCTCCACCTCACCCTATACCACTCTGTTTTGAATAGCAATATTTGAGGGCCAGTGACTTAAAAGAGTACAAACTTCTGAGCCAGCAGTACCGCAGCATCTCACGCTCCCTCCTTCAGCATTTTACTTGGAGCAGGGTGACAGAACTTATTTAGAGCTTGTGCTAATGCTTTATTATGAAATGTTGAAAGTAGAAATAATTGCCAGCTGGGGCATATGCTCTGGGCTCCTTTTGGGCGGCTCGTTCATGTTGTGGTGGAAAAGGGTCAGAACAAGGAAAAGGGCCTGGACAAAAGGGAGAAGAGTCAGTGGGTACTTGGCTTGTGGCTGTGCTGGTATGAAACCTGTTAGAGCAGCCTCCTGCAGGCAGAGAGGAATCGTCCTGATGTCACTGAGCAACGCCTGGACCTGTGCTTCCTTTAGAAACAACACAGGCCTTCAAGTGTATCCTGCTCTCTTTTTTTTTTTTTTTCACCTAATAATAACATTTCAGCCTTCAGGTTGGCTAGCCTAGCAATCAATAAAGGTGGTTGCCTTTGACTAGGTGCTTTACAAAAATACATAGTTGATGGGTGGTGACTGTTTATTCAGAATGATTCAACTAAGTAAGGCTAAGGGAATCTGAATACCTCTTTAAAGATGTAGAGAGAGGCAGCTGTTTCAACAGCAGGATTCATCTGCGGAGTCCCAGCCATCCACAGAGGTGTTACAGCAAGGGAAAAGAAAAACTGTCAAAATCCCCCAGGGCATTGTTAGGCTTCTGAGCTAAAACAGGTATTCCAAGGACCATTAGAGAGGGAGGCTTTTCAGACCTTGATGACCTCTCCTGTCTCCTTTGCAGTCTTCCTGTAGAAGCATGTGGAATGCAACTTTCAAATTCGTTTTCCTGCATCTAACCTTCCTGAGTAAAAATGTTTTTTGTTTAATCTTATTTACTTATATAATCTCAGGATTTTGAGAGATCCTTTTCCTTTTGAGGAAGACATCCCTACATCCTGCTGTCTGAAATTTCTTTGAAGATCCATTTGCACAAGGGATGTTATTTGTGTAAGGCTCTGAAAAAGTGTGGGAAAGGTACTTGCATGCAATGGCCAAGTGACTTCCCAGTGTCAGCTTTGAAAAATGGAATTTAGACTTTCAAGTCACTCTGGTTAAAAAAATGTGTTAAGCTTCTTGGAAATTTTCTATGCTGATGTGCCTGACTTGTTAATTTGGATATAAAAGAGAAAAATATTTTGTGATTAATACTTTCCAGCCTCTCATACGTGTAGAACTTCTCCACTTAGCATCTCCTGGTAGATACTTTAACAGGTGTTAGCATGTGCTTTCTTGAAACAGCACAAATGTACCCGTAGGTGTTTTAGGAATGGGGGTTTGCATCATCTGTCTTTGAAAATGGAGGATGGTCAGCCGTTGACAAACTTTTTTTAGTTAATTTAGGTATCTGCTTCCTGTCTGAGGATGAGAGAAACAAAATGTTCATGTTGAAGTGTAGCTGGCCTTTGCTTTTATTGTGTGTGATTAGCCGGCTTTAACTGGAGCCCTTGTTAGTCCTAGTTCATACAGCAGGTGATGTCAGTGTTCAGGTGTATCGGTACCTGGGAGTGCTTTGTTCAGAGCTCTTGCATCACAGCAATAATTCCACTGCTATGTTCAGGCTGGACTCCTTCACACTGGTAACATTTGGGCTTGGACAAAAGAGAGCTGCTTTGGATTTTGCGCCAGTACGCAGCACAGCTTCCTTGTTAATTTGGACCACTCACAGTTTTGGGGAGGGGAAAGATCCTAGTTTAAGTTCCTCTTCTTGTTGCACAAACTGTATTTTCTTCATTAAATTAAGTTCATCACATCTCATTGCTCTTTGTGTTTTGAGAACATGAGAAGCAACCAGGTCATGAATACCTGTGTGCTGTTCCTCACCCAAGTGTGCATTTTTTTTCTGATGTTTATGCAGTTGCTAGTGTATTGCGGAAACACGCAAGGTGTCTGTGGCGTCTTGTGCATGTGCTTACCTGCTTCATCCCCTCCTTCTCCCCAAAAGCATTAAGGTATCCTGAAATGGTCTTCAGCTGGTTAACTTGCAGCACAGCTCACGTACTTAGCTGTGTGTATGTCCTTATGCTTTTGGGTGGGAGGGGGGAGGGCTGCAGAAGGAGGCTTGCTTTCTAAGCAAGACACTGAAGGTTCAGGAAGTGGAAGCATGCACCACAGAAGCCAGCTGTAGAAGAGCTGTAGCTGGGTTACTAAGGGATTCCATTTGTGAGGTTTGACTGTATTTTGCAGGGGAAGAACTGTGAGTGCAGTGACAAGTGCTTCTCTACAGAGATGTAACTTATGTCTTGTATTTAGTTGTCAAGTATATTTCTTTTGGTCTGTTCTTCCAACTGCTGAGTCATTTTTTTTTTCTACCTTATCAGATGGCCCAGCCAGGTGTTGCTGAGTACATCCTACTATATTTCCAAGTAAGTTTCAAGACTGTAGGCATTGGCAACTTCTGGAGCAACTTCCTAGCCTTTACAGTAGATAGGTGTCTTTTCTGCTTGGTAAGATCTGTCTCTCTCTGGAGACTGTTAGGAACCTGACTGTCCATGTTGTAAAAGGGTAAAGAGAGCTGTATCACAGTGCCCCCGTTTCCCTGGTGTCAACTTGCTTTATTTTTGGAAACTGGTTTTGTTCAAAAAGTGAAGATTTTTTTTTTCATATCAGTGTTGCCTGCACTTTGTGGGAGAAGTATTCTCCATCCTCTGTCTCCATTCCTCATTTTTGCAAAATGGCAGTGTCTTTTTGATGAGCGTGCAGTGAGTCCTGTGTTCAGCCAAGCCAGGGGGTGAATTTCTAGGGGTAAGGGAAATGATCTGCACCTCAGAGTGGATGCTGGTTACCTTGGGAGGAAGCCATGCGGATTATAAACTCTGCAGGAAGGATCTGGTGGATTCTGTAAACTCTGTGGCCTCAGTAACTGCAGTTTCAAGCAGTTCCCAATCTCTACTTGCAAATCTTTTGGAACTTGTAAGCTCCTTAAATCTAGTGACTGAGGATTTCCCATGCTTCCCTTTTCCTTTGAGGGAAAAAAAAAAGCTATAATAAATAGTAAGGTTACTCATTTTAAATGCTCAAAAGCCAGCAAATGAAAGTTGAAGTGTTCACAGAGCAAGTAAGTAGATAAGGTGAACACCGATCATGCCCCGTTACAGTTGCTGTTCCAGGTTTAAAAAAATCAATAGATATGTAAATAGTAGGTAGAAGTGGAAAATGTGTCTTCATTTGAATCAACAGCAAAATTCTTTCAGGCTTCTCTGGACTAAGATTTTATGTGGGGTATATACAGCTGAAAGCTCTTGAGAATTCATAGCATGAAAGATGCCAGGAAACTGAAAAAAAATGAAATACTAATAGTGTCTTTGTATTTTTTTGGTGTTTGCAATTCCTACAGGTGTAGTTACAAAGTCAGTGCATCTGTTTTAGGAGCTTGTTTGATAAACAGCAAATGGAATTTGCAGTATTATAGTCTATTTTGACTAAATTCTTCCATCCAGATTTTGGGCATCATTGCAAGTCTGGCCACTGCTGTGTCCTTTTTTTAAATCCTAGAGGCTGTGCTTTTACTTTCTTGAGCGTATTCAGTCTGGTGAGCAGGAGTAGGACTTGTCCTTCGCAGGCCTGTGCTTCCCTGCAGGAAAAGGGGAATGTAGAGAATTCTCCCCGAGGATGGATTTGGGACAGAGATGGCCCCTGTGTGTTTGGGGCCATAGTTTTTATTTGCACCATTGCGTAACTGAATCTCCATAGAAAGAGATGTGGGTTAGTGGCTTTGCAACGCTGCATAGGCCACAGGCTTGCACGTGGCCATGGTCTGCCCCGAGCCGACGTGTGCTAGCACTGCATTGTGGATGTACTGATGCCTCCCTGGGGTTGTCCTGGAGATTCAGGACAGAAGGATCTGCTGTTGCCTGACTTTCGACCTCGTGCATTGGCAGCCTCTCCTGCGCTTGCACGCCCTGAATCGACTGACTTGCAGTAAATGTTTCCGTTTGTGTGCTCGCTGTCTTTTCAAAATGATTGCTAAAAAGTATTTGGGCCAAAAATAATCTACACTGGACAAGAAGATGCCAACAGCATGTGCAAATTGCATGCTGTAGTTACTGTCCCAGCTACTAATTCAAACAGAGCTGCACAGATGTGGATTAGGAAAGTCCAGACTGCTGATTTTAAAATTTCCAGTATTTCTGGTAATGGATGTTTATGTGAGCTGCCTAGTCCAAAGACCCAGGAAATAAACTGGTGGTGGTCTTTGTTTAATTCCTGGTATACAGATGCCAAGTGTTATGCTTTGATTTCCTACTCTGTAAACTCTTCGGGGCAGGGATCAGCATTCAATTACTGAGTTTTGAAAAGCCACCTAACACACTGTGGAACCGACCTGCACAGCACTACCTCAGTATAAATGTTTAATTATAACTATCTTCTTACCCCATAGTGGAGCCTTTCCAGATACCAAGGTAGAGGCATGCTGGGAACCTGCACTGCTCCTGCTGAAGTGTCTCCTTATAAATAGACAGCTTTGGTTGCAAAGCAGCATTTGGGCAGCTCTCATAAACGCCTGCTTTTCACGTGAGGGACAGATTATTTATTGATTTCTTTTCTAGGCAGTATAGGTGCAAGTATATACACATATTCAGGAGTCTGCCTCTGGTTTTTTGGTTTAGAAGCAAATACGTTCCTAGCTTTAATACGTGTTCTAAACCACCAGTGAAATTGCATCCTTCTCTCTCCTTTTTGCTTTCGGTCTGTATGTAAAACAGACAAGTATCAGGGTTCTGAAATTAGGAGATTAGAAGGAGAAACTGGGAATTGAAAGATGTCACCCCTCAGTATGTCACGTTCCCAAGACTGAAATGAAGAGCAGTTGCTGGCTCTTACCATTCACAAAGTAATTTAATTCTGTTGCCTTGAATGACTTCTGTTGTAGTTTTATAGTGAATTCCTAAATCATCCCAAAAGTGATGTATGTATCATTCGTTATGTTTATACAGCATAAAAGCATATGGAGTAATGGAAACATCTATAAATTAGACCTCCAGAGAAGACTCCCATTTTAATCAGGTTACTTACTTGGATTAATCCAACCCAAATTTAAAACACATGGGCTCATGTACTAAGCTAGTTGCACTTTCAGCACTCCAGGGGTCTGTCTGGGAGTTTATCGGTGCGTTGCTGTAGTCTGTTCCAGCCAGCTTTGCAGAAGCAGTTTGGTGTTACTAAGGTTGGAATAAGCTGATGTCAGATTTTTGTCCACAGTGCATAGCAAGTAGAGGTCAAACACTTGTACAGCCGGTGATACTATGACTTGTTAAGAATGTACGCAGCAGGTCGCTTTTCAAAACATCTTTTGAAAAGCAGCCTGTGAGAGCAGTGCCATGTAGAAGAGACACGCATCTTCCTCTGGCATCAGCAAATGGATGCATCCTATCACATTGGACTGCTGAGCATGTTTAGTCATGTTACTGTAATAAGCTCTGGGAACAGGAATGGGTTCTGCACTGTTGTGCTTCGGGAAGATTTGAATGAATTTGACTGGTTTGTTCCAGGGAAACTTGTGTTTCTATGTGCTGCTTTTGTGCTCAGTACAGAGAAGTAAGGAATCACATTTGTTTTTGTGGCTGAAGGAGTGTTTCTTTGCATTGTAGGATTGCTAACATTACAGTACCTAAATTCTTATTCTTTAGAAGATATAAAACTAAAAGCATGACTCCCAGAATTATCAGTGTTTCTGGTGCTGGTAGTGTAGAAACCTGTTTGTTTTTTGGGACTCCCCTTTGCCGAGATAAACTTGAGTATTAAGGACCTTTCTGGTGCTTCCAGCCATAGCCCTCAGGCATCTCTATTTTTCCTTCCCTGGTGAATCATCCTCCGACATACATACAAGTAAATTTTAAACATGCCTTGGTGGGGGTTACCATCTTCATCCTTAGTTTTTTTTCTTATCCTGATAGGTTTCAAGGTATTTTTTGAATTTGCTGGGGTGGGGGGTTGTGTGTGTGTGTGCATATGTCA
Organism: Fringilla coelebs; assembly: GCF_963513975.1. Lineage (NCBI taxonomy): Eukaryota > Metazoa > Chordata > Aves > Passeriformes > Fringillidae > Fringilla > Fringilla coelebs. The sequence goes on from NC_140028.1 coordinate 86,719,863, forward strand.
GCAGCGAGTCTAGATCGAGCCAAGCACTGATCCTGTAGACACTTTAAACACAGATACAATTCTACTTCAGCAGGTTGTTCCTTTAAAGTCAAAATACTGGCATGGGCAAAAGTTAGGGGAAGTGTTTTGGGATTGGGGCCTGCCTTAAACTTTAAAAAGACACAAGCCAGAATCTTTAACCCGTGTGAGCCACATCTCCAAACTCACCTCACCAACTTCTGAACTTCTTCAGGAAGCATTGCTCAGCCCAAGGAATTGCCACAGCTCTTGCAGCCTGAGAAGAGTCGGTTTTGAAGAGAAGTGGCCAGAAATGTGGCCGTGAACCCAAACTTCTTCAATACACGGTGTGTGCAAGAGTTAAATGAAAGTACTCCAGCAGCTCATGTGCTCTCTGTGTGCGCATACTTTCCTAATCTTGACATGGGGTCTGAGCTGCAGGCTCTGAGGGTGTATGTGAAGTTGGCTTGGCTGTCACCTTTTCACTCCCTGGATCTGGCTGTGGCTCAGCACAGGGACGCACCCCGCCGCTGGGATTACTGGCTGCAGAGAGCCAGCTGCCCAAAACCTGCCCGCGTGGGACAGGCTGGGCCGAGAGGTGCCCTGGCGCACCTCTCCTGCCCTCGCACTGAGAGCAGCAGAGGGAAGAAAAAGTGCTCCGCTGGCCCCCCCTTTTCGGCACCTGGAAGATCTCTTGCACCCGTCTTGTGCACTTGGGTCGACCTGGACGAGCTTTCTGCTCCTCTGCTATCATCATTTAGCTGGAGAATTGCTGCCTCCATGGATGGGTCTGCTTTAGAATGGGGACAGCTGTACGGAGTGGTCTCCCTGCTGGTGGGCTGTCCCTGCACGTGGGGAGAGGAAAGGCAGAGCACGTGTTTTGCTCCTCTAGGTGACAAAGTCCTAAGGGCAACTTGGTCTTTGGCTCTCCGGGAAGAGAAGCTGCAGTTTTTTGAATCCACAGCACGCTGTCAAAAATCACTGGGCATTTCTGACCATAGGCTGGAAATGAAAGCTGCCAGTCTTTTTTTCCACTTGAGTTTCTTTGGAGAGGCTGCCAGTGGCCACCTTGCCCCACCCTGCAGACGTGTGGGCGGGAGTGGGGGTAGCCGGCAGGAGGGAACATCACCAAAAAGGCAGAGTGATTTGGCTCCTGGCCACACACAGGAGCAGGAACAGCTGCCTAGATGGCCCCTGGAGCCTCACTGATGTCAGCATAACCAGCGCTCCTTAAAACGCAGCACCGTGTGTGGGGGGTGACGGGGAGCAAGGCTGGGAGCAGCTTGAGGGGGTTAAGCAGTACATAAAACCACTTCCACAGTTCTTTTTTTCACACCCCCCCCCCTTTTTTTAACAGACCTTTCTATAGGTCTGGGAAGGGTTTGGGTGAGTGAGACTTTTGAGAAATTCATAAAACTAAAGTTACCAAAAGCAAAGAGCAGAAGGAATATGCATGGTAAAATTTGCATGTGGCTGCAGTGTGTCTGTTTGCTTAGAAGGGTTTTTTCCTTCTAAGAGAAGTGTGGCTAGGAACAGTCAGGCACTGTTGGATAAATCTGTCAGTGCTGTTCCCTCCTTTGTCCCCTATGTTGTCTCTGGGAACCTCTCACACTGTGACAGATCATACTGTCAAAGATCATACTGTGTTTGAAAAGTATCTGGCTTGCCTTGGGATGCTGTATGAAATACGGCAGGATGTGGCATCCTGCAGGGAGCATGTCATGTGTGCTTACTTGGCCTCCTGCGCGTGCTTGAGCAGAGGAAGGGAATGCACATCAGAAGAGCACAGTTGTTCACAGCTTCCTTCCACTCCCCTTGCTTGTCCCAGAGAGGCGGCACTCTGTGTCACCCATGAGGCTTACCAAAGCTGCTTTTCCTGGTGTGCTGATAACCAGGTTCCCTGATGGAGATGCCTCTGCATTGTTAAGAGTAGGAGGGGGCTCTCTCGTGACTTCCAGGATATGGAATGCACAGTGCAAAATTACCCATCACAGGTACTGAACTGGATGAATGTGAGTTCCTCTCAGGCCAAAAATGGCTTTTTCCAGTTTAGTATCTAACACAGCAGTTTCTAGAAGTCACAAGAGAATCTGTCGTATAGCTGGAAGTGCTGAGGGGAGAGGATACCAGCTTTTCCAGAACTGTGCAGCTCAATCACAGAACGAGGTTGGACTGGACATGAAACTGGATTCCAGGGTGACGTGGTGATTGCAGCCTCTGCCGGCTTTGCTTCTTCCCACAGCTGGGGAGCTGATTCTCCCGTGCCAGCAGAGTCCTGCTGCTAGCCTTGTGGTGTTATCCCGACACAGAAGTTGTGCTTTGAATGGCTTGCAAAGTGGTAAGCAGCACGTAAATCTAGGCAACAGGGGGGAGCCAGCCTACCCGGGCTTCTTGCAAAGCTGAATTTGCAAAATGCTGTCTCCATCAAGGGCGATGTAATAATAAGTTGCAGAGATTCTGTCTTGAAAAACAAACAGTGAAACACAGGCGTTGGGGGAGGAGGTTGTTGTGCTCTTTTATAAGGCTCTTGCTTTTTGTTAACTCAGGTTAACTTTATCAGCTGGATTAATTTTTCCCGTATTATTCCAGAATTATTGTAGTAATTAGGAAAAATGACATAGGGTCATGGCCTCATATGTGGCCAAGTAAGCATCTAGTCACATTCTTTTCAGCTGGGACAGGGCATGAAGAATTTCTTTACTGAAGGTCACAGAGGGAGACAGTAAAAGATGCAGAAAAAGAGCCCAAATGCTGTGAATCCAGTCCTGTGTCTCCACCATTAGATCATGCTTCCTGCCTAGGCAGATGAACCCACATGAAAACCTCGGTTCACAAACAGATGACATTCAAGTACTACCAGCATTGTAAAATATGGCTAGGACTAATATATTTGCTCTGACTTTCATCTTGAGTGCCTAGTGGAACACCTGTAAGTATTTACATTTTAACATGAGCTTTTGTGCTTGTGAAAGCAGACAATTTGACAGCAATGGCCTCTCACACAAAAGCCTGAATAAGTTATGAACTTCCAACAAATCCATGACCTGAACTCTGCTGGATGCATATTGAAGGTGACAAGTGGCAGTGCCAACAAGAGGCCTGGCTCTGTGCTGGGCTCTTCTGCTGGAGGTGGTCCACAAATGAGCCGCTAACGACTGTCCCTATCCAAAGGCCTGGAACTAAGCATGCCTGTATTCACTCCCTGGGTGAGAACCTCAGGCAGATGTTTGATGCAGAAAAAATATTTTTCCAAAGGTTTCTTGTCCTGTTGGTCTGCTCTGACCATGGATGAAGGACTTGGTTTATGTTGCAGAGGAGGCAGAAGGGTGGATGTGTCTCCTCCCAAGTGGAGCACTTCAGAGTTTGCTGTGTTTGAATTGAATTGAATGGTAGTTAAAACTTCAATTATGGGCATCTCTGGAGTTGTACGTGTCTCTGCTGCAAGCACAGTAACCACTTGCCGTCAGACAGGGATGACAGCCCTGGTACAGTAACCTCTGAAATCACCCTGACCTGAATCACGTTGAAGCTGTGGCTCTGGTGACATTTCCTCAGGACTGCCCTGTCCTGGAATGAGCAGTTCCTGGTACCTGCTTCTCCAGTGAAGCTTGGATTCAGAGCAGAGAATGCTTCCTCAAGCTGACAGAAATGCCTCTGGATCTGTTGCAGGAGGTGCTTTAGTTCTGTGCTAAATTCTGTGGAGTAGGTCATGCTGCGTTTTTCCCAGTAAAACTGAAAACCAGTGGGAATCCTGATTGTGTCTTAATACCAAGTCGGACCCAAAGCTTGCCATGCCCAAGATGCTGGTCAATGTGGATTTATCAAAAGAGAGTATGGCAAGAGGACACCTGTTAGTGATGCTTTCCTAATGTAGTCTAGAAGCAACATACTTCTGGAATCCCTTGAGCCATGGGGTATTTATGTAGTTAAGAGTATTTAGGTTCAAGAATCCTTTTTTTGTGAGCTTGTCCGATGGCTTTTTGACACTGTACTGACTCTTGGTAAGTTTTGATGGTGAGTTTTGCTGTTTAACTGCATGCTCTGTTGGAGAGGAGCTGAAAAACTGATTTTCTGAATCTCTCATTTTATGCTTTCACTTAATGCCATTTAGGACTTGTACTAAGGGAAATAGCAGGTATTCATTTGCTACCAACCTTCTCCACACCTTTCAGGATTTTGTGGACCTCTGGTGTATCACCTCTGTGGCTTTCCTCCCAGGTTGGAGTCCTAATCTGAGTATCCATTATTATGCAGAAATTGTTCCATACTTCTGATCACAATGTTCATCAATGCTTTTAAAAGCTTTGGTTTGGCTTGTTAACATCTATCACAGGCACATGCCAAAAATACTTTATTTGCCTAGATCTTTATTGTTGTAAGACATATACTTGGACAGGCTTTAAAGATTTCCAGGTGCTGCCATGATTCTGCAGCAGCTTTTTTGTGAAACTTTTTCCATGTTGGCGAGTTGCAGTCAGAAGATGATGATTGGTGAGGTTTTTTGTAGGTCTGGCTCAGTTACTTCCATCCTGATTGCTTGAGAACTGCCTGCATAAATGGTGCTTTTCTTGCTGTTTTCCTTCCCAGATATACTGCTGGTTTCCATGAGCAATGTCCCTGTATCCCCCCACTTAATATGCCCCCCTGCTTCCTCCCTACTAATGGCAGCCTGAAGCATGCCCTGTGTATCTAAAACCTTGGTGAATACAACTTACCCGAGTCAAGGGACGTTTGTCCTTGCTTGCTCTGGTTGTTTCTTTAGGTTCCACTTAAATGGAGAGACGTTACCCACATTAAAGTTTGCCCATTTCGTATGCTTGCCTGCTGATTCGGGATTATGACTGGACTCATCCATCACTTTATTCCTGGCCACTATAAGAGGAATTGTTTTGAGCTCACTGAAGTAAAATTAGCATATTCTGCAATTCTGCTGTTTCTCCATCCCCTTTTTTATATTTGCCAGTTGTGAACCCACTTGTCCAGCTGTAGGACGGACTGGTCCATGTTTGTGGACTTTGAGATTTTATTTTTTTGCGAAGGAAACAATTTTGCTTCAGTGCTAGGCATAGTGCTAGTATTTACTTAGTTAGATTGCTTTACAAATCAGTGCTTTCAAGGCTGCCGAAATGCAGCCGCTTGTGGAGAGTGAGGAAGGAGAGGTTTGGATCAGGTCATGCTAACCCCTTTCTTCCTCTGTGTGCTGCACATTCTTCACTGCTGACATGGCCTAAAAAGGAACCTTGCCTTTTAAAGCTCTACCTTAACCTGCCCACCAAATGATGTGTACTGCTTGATTTGTGTTTAGCTGTTGAAAACTTTAGTCCAAGGTGCCTGAATTGGGAGCTTCGTTGCAAGGGTGACTCTATGATTTGAAACCTTCGGGTAGGGAAAGCCTTCCACAGTGAGAACTCAGTTTTGTCTGGGTTACTTACTCCGTGTACTAAGCCTGTCAGGACTGATGAAATGTAGTGGTCTTAGGAGAAACAAGCCCTGTTCATCAGGTAGTTCTGATTTATGAGATAACCTTTGAAGGTTGCTCTGTGTAAAACCATTCTAAATAAGCTGTTTAACACTTAATACTGAGCTCTGTAGGCTTTGTGAATTATATAGTATTTGAAAGCAGCAAGCATATGTGTTTGGAGAAAGGGGGCAGGGGCTGTTCTTTTAAACTATCAAGTTGTGATTGTAGGTCTGATTGTTGAATTCAGAGCTCCTCTTGTATTGTTCTGCAGCTGCTCTATGCACTTAGTGGCTTAAATTTAAATTTAATATCATAAAGGTCATGTGAGGAGCAAGGAACGGAACCCTAGCGTGGTATATGCTTTGCAGGTGTCTCTCTGCTCTTGGGTGTTAGATCAGGAAAACCTAAAAACAAACATAAAATAAAGTCATTGTGTATGTGTAAGCAGGAGGGCATGTTTGTGTTGCTTTAATTAAAAGTGTTTTCTTGACTGCTTGTTTTCTTGGGGTATGTATTCAAAATAATAAATATTTTAAATACATTAAAGGTATGCCCTAAAGTGCTAGGCCAGAAAGCTGATAAGAACTCTTTGTGTTTGTCCCTCTGTCTTTTCAAAGTTCAGTTTTGGCTAAGTCAGTTCTCTTAGCCGACTTATTGTGCAGGTGATGTAGTTGTACTGGAAGAAGGAGGTGGGAGAAGAACAGAGGATGACAGAACTTCTGATTGTAGTTCAGGTAGAACAGATTTTAAAAGCCCAGGCAACCATTATTAAAAAGACTATCACTCAAACCATCAGACTTCCTAGTCAAGCAAGAGCCAGGATGAAAAGTGGAAGAATCAAGTGGAATGCCTTTTGTGAGTTTATCTTTGCAAGGTTCCTTGAATCAAGCATGGATGCAACAAGATGCATTGCCTGCTAGGATGGATCCTTGATCCTGGAATCAGTGCTGCTAGGTTAATGAATTCCTGTAGACAGAGCCTAATTCAAGTTTGCTCTGTGGGTGGGGGGTGATCAGCAATTTCTGTTGTATCTGTCCTTGTCTATAGGAACTGCATCTGCTGTGTATGTTGGGCTTAGTATCTTTGCTGTCTCGGAGTTGTGGTGTTGAAAAACCAGCACAACCATTTTGCATTTTTTAAAAGATGCTTCGTTTTTAACATGTACGTTCTTAGCTACCCTCAGCCTACTTGAAGGTGAGAATGAGCATCCCCTCCACGGCTGCTGTCAGTTCATGGGTGTGTCTGCTGTGATTCCAGTAACTGTAAGAGTGGCAGTCTTATGTTAATAGAGCCACTTTCTCCCTCCCCTTTTCCTTTTCCCACTTGCCCCTGTCTTTCAGGTACGTTGTTGTATTTGCCTTTAAAGGTTGTGTTTAACACCACTTGTATTCAAGCATCTTCCCTCCACCACTTCAAGGCAAGTATTCTTCCAGGTATGTGACTGCAAACAATGTAAAGGGAAACATCTCAATGGAGATCTGTTCTTGATGTTTTTTATCTCTTTGAAGATACATTTTTTAAGAGTCTTTTTGATATTTAGGTATTTCCTCCCAGCTTTCCCTTTTCTGGTGTCTTTGCCTTGGTAATTAAAAAAATTCATAATGACATTGAATTAGTGACTTCAGAATGGATTCCTTGGCAACTTAAATGGGCATTTGACATCATAGGATGAAGAAGCAGTAAAACCAGCTTGAAGAGGTTTGGTTGTTGGGAGTTTTTTTTTGTAATTTGTTTACCCCATCACCTCTAGCAGTTCACTCCTGCTGTTGTAATCTTTTGAGATGCTGATATAAGTGTTTGTGGGGTTTCACTGTAAGCCTTATCTCTAAATGTTCTGAGTAGCCAGTCCTCTTTAATTTTTCGTGTCTTTGAACAATCCTACCTTACCAACTTTTGTTTCTATCAATAAAGGGGAGGCAGTCATAGGCTTTCCCTGGCAATGAAATGAGCAGCTGAAGGAAGGGTACAGCTTCTGGAGAGATGTTGACCCTCAGTGCAAGCAGCACAAAACTGTGTGCTGTTTTTATCAAGATGCTTGAGAGTTTTGGCTGCAGAGATAGCCTCATCTTCCCACCTTATCACACATTCTTTGTTTTTTCTATTGATGCAAATCTTGTTACTGCATTAGCTGTGTAAAAAATTCTGTAAATCAGGTCTCTTTTAGCTGTTCTTTCTGTTTCCAAATTAATTTCCATCTTGAGAGAGTATCTTTCTTAATCATGCTTGATATTGTGTAAGGAAATCATGTTTCATCACGTAAGATTGTGGTCCAGGTTTTGTTCTGACTGGACTGGGACAAATCTGGTGCAGCTTTGCCAGTGTTGGTGTGTCTTTTGTGAAAGAAGTCAGTTTGAGTAGCCGGGGGCAGAGTATCAATCACAGCCCAGAAATACCAGCTTAAGGAAAATAAGAGTGAAGAGTGATGTAGGTTTTGTTGGAATTCCCAGGCTTCTATTATAAGATGTGAAACTAAACATATGCTAAAAGCCAAGTAAGTACAAAGACTGCAACACCACATTTCCAAGAAATTGTCTTGTTGCAGAGGAACATGGACTGTGAAAGGGCCTTATGGTATTTGCACATTTAATACAGGCTCTATCAGTAGCTATCTTCGGTTACAATAGTCCTGCTTGTTTTTAGATTTCTGCAGGTTTTTTTTTTTTTGTAACTGTTTGGGGGAGTAGCATATAAAACAGGGCAGCATGTAGAAATCTAAAACTCCAGCCAAAAGCCACCTCCTTTTTGTGTCTATGTGTTGCAGCTGTCTATCTCTTGGCAGCAGGCAGCTGTGTAGAATGTGAGGTTTTAGCAGTGAAATGTGGAAGAGAGAATTAAGGGGTTCTGAACTTCAGTCATTCTGTTCTAGTGAATTTCAGTCCTCACCATTGCTTAGTTATTTGGAGACTGTAGGGTTGGCTTATTTCCTTTCAGTAACTCCTTATGTTCACAGTAACAGGAGTGTCTCATATAAACTGAGACAGGTTGCTAACTCTTCACTTTCCTCAGTTCTGCAGTTTAGTAATCAAATTAATTGGAGCCAGTTGCATGGATACCCAGCTGGGAGGAAAGGCAAAAAAGAATGCATGCCTGTATTTTGTTATGGGTAGGAGAGGAGTAAAGGAGAGACTTCACTTTTTCTGCCATGAAACACTTTTGTATAAGCCAAATAAATGCTTTGTTACAGGGATGTCAGTATGGGACATTTTGTTTCTGCATAAATTATGGATTACATCATAACACCTAGGGCATAGTTACACCTTTTAATCTCCCCTTGTTCCACCTGGAAAGGCAGATGATTTTGTGAGATGAGCCAGTGTAGGAGCTTCCCTCAACACTGAGTTTTTTGCATTTTGGAGGAAGCAGATGCATGTTTTTCTACCAGGCAAGCAAACTGAAAAGGGAAAAGTATAATAAGACACTGTGAGACTTTCCATTAAAACCTATTTTTTTAACATTACTTTGTCCCTTCAGTTATGCAGATATCAGAATAGGGAATGGAAACTAGGTACTCAGTGCTCTGAGAAACAGGGTTTGGGTGCTGATCTCCATCTTCCTTGTAGACTGAATCCATGCCTTTTGCCCAGGGTTTTCATTATTCCAGCCTGGCCTGAGATGCGGTTTTCCTTTTAGCTGAGACATTTGTATTGCTGTGGTTGTTACATCTGCCCTGGGCAAGCAGAGAACGCCAGCACAGGCAGTTCCATGTGCTGGTGGTACTGCTGCCTCGCTGGCACGGGCTGGGCTACTGCTCTGACTGAGAAAAGTATGGCTAAAGTTGTTCAGCTTTTTAGTGCTGATGTGCGGATGAAACCAGACTTTTTGCTTTATAGACAGTGTTCAACTTTCTGAACCTGTAAGTTCTGGTGTGCAAAGGCCGTGTGGTGGTGCTTTAGCAGGTTTCAGCTTTGTTTTTTGTTGTTGTTGTTGCTGCTGTTGTTCACAACTTTAACACGCAGCTTTAAAGGCCTTGCTCTTGGAGAGACTGTATTGAAAGGAGTGGAAATCATCCCGGGGAGAGGAAAAGGACAGGCTAACCTTGGCACCTGGGGCCTGGCTATTATGTTGCACTTCCTCTGCGGGGCGGCGCGGGGCCGCCGGAGTGATGTTCTCACAGCAAATGGAGGAAGTTCCTCCAGCAGCAGCACAGCGCTTCTGGATCTCCTCTCGCCTGGGGGATGGGGCAGGGTGCTGAAAGAGGGCTATACAAAGCACCGAGGGGAGGGGGTGGGAAAAAAAAAAAAAGAAGTCAAACAACAACCCGGATCCTTCAGCTACGTGCAAAGCTCGACAAACTTTTCGGAAATGTGTATACTTCGCGTATTCACCGTTTTGCGGAGGGGTTGGGGAGCACGAGAATGTTTCTTTCCCCGGCGCTGCTGGCGGCGGGGAAGGTACCACGGGAAGGAGCCGGGAAGGATGGAGGGGGGCGGCCGCTCCTCTCTGCCTGGTTGCTGACTAAACAGTTCTGTCAGCTGGCAGTCGGCGCGGCCTGGGGATTTGCGATAGAGCTCCTGGAGGGTGGGGGCGGCTGCGCGGGGGAAGGGAGGGAAGGGCCGGCCCTGCTGCAGCCGCTGCTGCTCCCTCACCCTCGTGGCACGGAGGCCCGGCTCCCCTGGGCACGGCCACGGGGAGGTTTGGCGGTGATGCCCGAGCGAAGAGGGATGTGCCTGTGTCTCTGTTCGTCTGGGCAGTGGTGCGGTGCCTTGAGTAGCAGCCCCAGGCCGCTGGAATCCTGTCCTGTGCAGGAGCGTGTTCCTGTCCCACTGGTCGCCAGCTGTGTCAGAGCCCTCTGGAGTACGTGCCTCTGCCAGAATTGCCAGAGCCGGCTGCTGGGGTGCGGGGAATGCGCTCCGATCCCAGCTCGGAGCAGGTTGTGGATGCTGGGGCAGAGGGCAGCCCTGCAGGGCAGAGCTGTGTTTGCCCCTTGGCCGAGCTCTGGCTGGCACTCGCAGGGACAGTGCCAAGTGCAGAGCAGGATCAAGGCTTGGGCAGTGCTCTCCCTGTGCTTTGCCACAGGTAGAGACTGCCCCATCTAAGCGTGTTAGGAAGCAGACAGTGAATCCTGGCTGCTGTTCAAGTTTAATGTTTCCTTTCTCGGCCTTGAAGGCAGATGGAGCCCAGGGTAGCCCTTGCACAGAGCAGGAGGTATTTACAATGATTCTTTTAGGTCAGTAATGTTCAAATCCTATTTTTCTACTCCTCTTGTTTTGTTTTCCATAAATCGTGTGCTGTAAAGTTGGAACAGCCTTGGAACAGCTGCGGCTTTTCACCCATATGCTTCCCTCCTCTCCACCCCCTATTAGGAGTAAGTGAAGGATGGGTTGTATGTGAATCACCTCCATACATATTTCACTTCTCCTGTCCCAGCAGTGCAAGACAGAGAAGGACCCTGTCCTGACAGGCAAAAAAGGGTGTGTGTCTCAATTGTTTGAGGTCAACTGAGTTAGCCGAACACAATTAAAAAGAAAAAAAAAAAAATAGCAGCTCTCTTGATGCTCCTGAAGGTACAGCCTACCACGTCCAAAGCCGTGTTTGTGGCTGTGCAAGACCAGTTAATGTGCTAACCTGCATCTTAATGTTCATTAAGGCAGGTTTTTAGTAATGTTAGTCTGACTCAACGGAGCTACCATGGTTGTAGTCGTGAGTGAACCTGTCCAGCCCAGATGGACAAGCTTGCTGGAGGCTTTCATTTGCAGGACAGCACCAGTCACTTTTTCTGGCGGTCTAAAGGTGATCTGCCTTTTTTTTTTCCCTTTTTATTTTGCCAAAGCTGAGCGTGCTGTGAAAGATGAGTGGAAGGCTATAGAAAAGTGTTTATATTGTGATGTGGAAATCTACAGATCTCGCCCAAGAGCTGCTTTGTTGTACCTTTGTACAGCTCTCATCACCCTAGTGCAGTTCTCAGCAGGGTGTGTTGTGCCTGGCACTCCTTCACAGCACACCTGGATGCCCTTTTATGCAAGAGTCAAGCAGCAGCGTGGTTTTGTAGGGCCTTGCAATCCTTTGCCAAGTGACCATATGGACGAGCTGGGCAGCTGGACTGCTGTCAGTTTGCTCTCAGCAAAGTAGGTGTCTGCGAGCTGGTGTGGGAAGGTTGTAAAGCACTAAAGTATCTGAGTGACACCTCAGTCTCCATTCTGCTTTAAAAATTCCGCTTGCGACAGGCCACAAGAGCAAAGCCCTTTGTGAGAGTGTGTTTAAATTGATACAACTTGAATCCTTAAATATTTAGCTTTCCTCCGTGGTTATTGTAGGTAAAAAATGCTTTGGTGCTGTTTTGGTTTTTTTTTTGGACCAGAGAAAAAAAGTCTTCAGGAGAGAAGAAGACACTGAGAGGTTAGTGTAGAGCCAGATGTACATCATCTGTATTTTAAAGGAGGCAGACTGTCTCTCTGAAAATGGAATTATTTTGAGAAGAGGGGGGTATATAACAGTTGGAGTGCTTAGGCATACGGTCTGAAATGCTGAATAACCACAATCCTCACTAACTTCACAAGGAACGCTTCTGGAAACGGCTCTTGATGCATTGGGTACAAAGCACTACAAGTGCGGGTAAACAGTTCTTTAAAATATTTTGGCACACTGAGAAAACTTCAGAGTGCACTACTTGGAAGCTGAACACTTGACTTTTTGTGGATAAGATCAGTTTAAATAGGTGTGTTTTTCTTCCTTCTGTGTGTATGAGAGAGGGGAACAGGAGGGCAAGTAAAAAAATCAGAGGAAAAGACCTCGTTGCTGACTGGGGAGACTTGTTTGACCTTCTGAGCCCTGTGCACTTGTCTGTGGTTTGCAGCCAAAGGCTCTCACTTTGAGAGTGCCTTGCTCCTCGTGCTGAACTATTTTTTGACGCAGTGAATGAATGCAATATGTTAACACTCCTGTAAGTCCCAGAATTGCTTGGCTGCCCCTTGCCCTGCCTGCCTTGCGCTGGCTGAAAAGGTACCATTGTTTGTTCTGCAAACAGCGGGTGATGGTTGTTTCCAAGGTGACTGCAGCACTGTTGCTGCCCTCTAGTACAAAAAAAAAAAAAAATTGTCATTAAACACCTGAGAGCATCCCACTGTCACCAGACAATGGGAAGGAGGCAGGAGCTGTCTGTAAGAGCCCTCTGGGCTGGATGTTACAATACAGATGGAGAAAATGCTAGTAAGCTAAGAAGGGGCGATGCACGCATTTAGTCTATGCTACAAAATATTGTTCCTACATAGTGCATGGATACAGCTGTTGAAACTCCTAATTGTTTCTGTCTCTGCTGGGAAGAAATGATAGCTTTAAAGTCTCTGAATAATACAAATCAACTGGTAGTTGTAGTTTGAGTTCACAGTAGTAATATTCTGTTTTTTCACTTAATTGATAGGATGTTTTGAAGACTGCTCAAGCCAAGGGTCTGTGGACTTCTAGAGGGAAAGCTAAAAGGAAACACTCAACAGTTCCGCTAGACTTGTAGGTTTTCAGACTGTTTCAGATAACAATTATTTGGGGATAAAGTATCCATCCCCCAGAAAGAGAACCCCAGTAGTTCTTTCATTCCTTTTGTATATCCTTGAAAGGCCTGTGGTACTCAGAACAGGGACTTACTTTGAAGTATCTAGGTGGATGGATTTGAAGAATTTTATCAGTCTTCTCCCTGAGCTGCATGCCCATCTACTCATGCAGCTGTTTGGGGAGAAGGGGGGGGTGGGGGGATGAGTTTAAAAAGAAAAACAAGCTAACACTTCTTTTTAATTGGTCATGGATGCTGCTAGCAGAACTTTGCCTCCCCCTGCATCAGGTTTAGTACAGTTCATACGCAGGTTTCAGTAAACATTAACCACTTTTATCAGGGCTCGCAGCATGCTGAATGGTTAGCAAAGAGCATGTACTGAGAGAAACAGAGAAAATGAACAAGTCCAAGGTCAAAAGGATGGTAGGTTTTCCTTTATTAAAATAAGGGGTGGAGAAGGTTGACAACACTTTGTGGAAAAAATAGGCCTGTGTGAAAACATGATTCTTGTCCCTAAGCTTTCATCTTGGTGAGAGTATGTGGGGGTACTGCAAGGAGGATGTGCATCTTGAATTTTTCTTCTGCTCCAGTGAGATGACCAGAACAATCAGCCATCCTTGCACTCTTGCTGACTGACAGCTTAGCTCCTCGTGACTCAGATCAATCCAGAGCAGAGTATAAGCTTTGCTATTGCTTGTTGCATATTTGTAGGGGCCCGTTCCCACCCAGCATCCACAAAGATCCCACTGACTTCTGCAGTGCACAACCAAACAGAGATCACAGTTCCCTCCCTTCTGTGCCTGCAACAGTACAAAGCCATCCTGGTTAGGAACGGTGGTTAAGGAACTGTGGTTTAGCATTTTGCTTCACTTTCTTTCTCTTGGGTGACTTGGATGTTTCTTTATTGCATTTGAGGGCTGCAGTGCTACTAACTTCTGCAGAATGAATTGCTGTAGTGATTAAAAATAGTTGATCAGGTTAGCAATGAAAATGAGGTAATTGTGGCTAAATTAATGAAATGATTTTACGTTGCGGTCTGGAAAAAAGGCATTTTGAAAAGAGCATGTAATCTGCCCTAATGAAATTTGTTGAAGCATCTCATGCCACAGTTCAAATTGTAAGTTATTTTTAATTGTGCAAATCAACATATCCTGTCCCTCCTAGCTCCATTCAAATAATACTTTGCAAGAGAAGCAACAGCATTCACCTACGTATTTCCTAGAAAACAGCATCACTGAGAGGTTGTACCTCATTGGAAAAACACAGATTTAGTTAAATGATACATCAAACACAGAAGAAATCCAAACCGTGTGTGGCTAGTCTGACAGTAGTTTGAGAAACACCCTACATTGCATGCCCTTCAAATCAGAAACGTGTGCGCACAGTTAAAAATCTCATCTTTGTGGTGACACAGATGATTCAGTGCAGGAAACGAGAGGAATTTCTTTCAGCAGTTAAGCATTTGTGGGGCGGGGGTGTGAGGAGGTCATGGTGTTCAACACACCCGGTTAGAAACCTTCAGGCTCCTTTCCGTACTGCATTTTATTGATTAACATCAGGGCTGATACTGGGAGCATCGGCACGAGAGGCAAATTCCATCCTGTTTTTTCCACCTGGATCAGATGGGAAGTAAAAGGAAAAAAAGAAGAGACTTTTTTGTTGGTTTTAAATTTTACCTACAGACTTAAGCCATCCTACTCAAAACCATCCCTTATCATGGGAGGTGCAAGGACTCTTGCATCCTGCTGGAGCTGAGCTGTGGGGTGGCTGGGCCAGTGCATGGAAGAGGGTCACCAGCAGGGCTGAATTGGTGGTGGCCCATGTTCTTCCTTCTGCAGTGGCTGCATGGTCCCAGGGCAGGCACAGGGAGAGCTTTACATGCGGGCTTGCCATTAGAGCTTCTTGAAAGATGCCATAGTTCATTTAAATATAAAATACGGACTGTGGTTTCGGTCTGAAATATTTGTGGGATTTTACAAAACCACTACAAACAAACAAAGTAAACAGCAGCAAAAAAGTGACACATTTCAGGGCGGATTTTTTTTCCTTTTTCTTTTCCAAGATGATGCGGAGACTTGTATTCTGTGATTCAGTGTTCAAAGGAAGGACATTTCTCAAATGGAGTACGTCTTTGTTCATCCCTTATTGAGAGACTTCCTAAAGAACTTTATATTAAAGTTTTTCAGGAGGCTGGGATGTAATTTTATTTTCAACTTTGTTGATGTTCTCCCACAGTTTCCCAGGTGTTTTTGTTGCCTTCTCCAAATTTAAAACTAACAAACAATTTCCTAGTAAGTTGATCATGTGTTGTATTAGAAGCCTTTGTAAAGCCTATGGAATAAAACCAAATCATGTGTGCGACTTGAATTCTAGAATGCAGAGGGCAGGTTTAATGGGAGCATGTACAAAGCATTACATGTATGTGTACACTTCTGCCTTGCCTGAAACTGACCAACGAGTAAAGTCAGACAGTTTTTAGATTGCTTTGATGGGTCTGTAAAAGCTTTTGCAGTTTTGTATTTGCTGTAGGTCTCCAGCTGATAACTGGCATTAATGAAGTGGCTTTTTATGCAGTTTTATTGAAATTATTTATGCAACTGCAGCTCAAGCTTTCTTGCAAAAGCAGTCATTTGCAGTGCACAGCTGGTAAGCAGAAGCGTTACCAATCATTCTCCAGTACCTCAATAGCTATGGCTCAGTTCTCACCACTGTAGCTTGCCGTGCATGCTCCCGGTGTTTATTCCTCAACTCCAGTGGACCTGCAAGTTTCGGCTGCCTTGGCACAGAGATGCAGGAATGGCTGTCTCTCTGTTGAAGAGTCACTCATCCTGTTTTGCTTTTTTTTTTTTTGGTTGCTTACTTTCTTGCTTGGGTTTTTTAAACCTCAGTGGAAAAATACTTTTACTGTCAGTCTGTGGGACCACAGTCCTGTTCACCTCTGAAATGGTTTCATAATAGGCTCTCAGAAGACCATTAGGTGCACTGGGGATGGGAAAAGTTATGTGCATCCTCTTTTTAGGTACCCTTGCAAAGGCTTCAGTGCCAGAGGACTCTCTTAATAATGTCTTAAAACATACACTCTCTTCATAATACAATGGAGGGACTCATTCTGTCAGCCACAAAATTTCTGTCATCTCTCCTTCAGCTGGGCTTGCCTTGCCTGTGGAAGTGTCAGTTCTCGCAAACTGTCGAGATGAGTTTTTTTAGGAGAAAAATTCTATGGGGTGAGATGTGAGACCTCTATGCTGCATGAGAGCCAGGAGGAAATAAGGTGCACAGCCTCAGGGCAGCCAGGAGTGGTTGGGGAGAGTTGTTTTTTATTTCCTATTGATGTGCAGGTAGGGCTTAATTCTTTTGGTGTCTTACAGGAACTGCCACTGACTCTCCCACTGAACTTCAGTTATGGTGTGTGATGTGGGTTTTTTTGCTTTATTGCTTAGCTCAGTAGAATGGAGCAGGTGACAGGTATTCATTAATGAGCCATGCTGCTTAAGTGCTTATCTCCAAAGGGAGCACTTTTGCATAGACTTGCATGGGTGTCTCGTGCATCTTAGGGACAGGTCAGATTTGCTTTCAGAGATGTCAGGTGTGTTTGGGGCTGATTGCAGTGTCTGGCATTCCAGCTTCAGGAGCCAGAGCTCCCTCAGCCAAGAGCAGACTGGATAGCATGCTCTCATCCTGCTGCAAGACCTGGACATCCATAGATCTGTTTGGGCATCCCAGCACAGGGTGCTTACCGGCTGAACTGTCCAGATGGGCTGCACATGGGTCAGAAGCTGTGAATTGAACATCCCCAGAGTGAGGTGGCATGGGGCCTGGAGAAGGGGCTTAGTGCACACCAGTCACTGCTCTGGGCAGCTTAAAAGCCAGGATTTTTTCCAGTTTTGAAGCACTTGCATAGGGTCTTACATTCAAAGTGCTAATGATTTCCTTGTTGGGATTCAGACTCTTTAAGTTTTTATTAAAGGGATTGTCTGTGGTGACATTTAGCTAGCACCAGATGTTGGCTTTTAGTTACCAGTGTGGAGGTGGCATAGCTAATAAAGGCAAGGGTAAGAAACTTGTGAGAAACTGCCTGTCACATGCAGCTTTGTGTACTGCAGCCTGCATGATGGCTGTCGCTTCTTCATGGGCCGGCATTCTACAAGAAAGCTTTTACTTTTCTTCTTTTTCTTCTCTACTCTTGACTGGCCAAGTACTTTCCAACCACATGTCTTTCAGGTGGCCTTGCTCTTTTGTTAGAGACTAGCTAATGGAGGGAGACTGCAAAGGGAGCTCAGTGGTAGATTTGGATTTTCTTCTCTTACATTTTGGTATTTCTTCTGAACATAACTTTCCTGTAGATCATACTTCTCCCCCTCAACCTCTTTTGGCCATATCCTCCCTCAGAAATGTCACCAAGCGATTGTTTCCTTTGCAGAGCTGCGATCCCCTAGACAGAGGCTTTTCCAGTTTTATGAATGCACCATTTGTTGCTGAGGGCACAACTGTTCGATATAACTGGCTGCATCCCACTCTGCTTGGGCCCAGCATGCTCTACAGCCAGGCTATGCATAAACCAGATTTTTGTATTAAATGGCACCATTTTGTCCACAGCAGCAGTCTGTCTGTCTTTTGTGTGTGCGCGTGTGAGACTTGCAGTTTTCAGATGCAAAATATATAAAGAACGGGAGTTTTGCAGGAATATGTGTTGCTCAGCAAGTATATCATGCTATTTTAAGGCTTATTTTTCTTAGGGAGCTCTTGATGAGTGATATTTCTTCATTATTTTGTGTAGGCGGGCCAAGGCTAAAGCATATTTTAAAATATTTTGTAAAATGGATGCATGGTATAATATTACAAATGTAGTTGTTTTGTTGGGGACATACTCACTTATAACTAAACAGAAATTACATGTAGCACTTTGGAAGAGGATGTGCTCATTTATGTTTTATTGTTTGTCATCAACCCGCTGTTTATCTCCCCAACCACCACCACCTTTTCTTGTTCAGTGTTACAGGGCTGGTGAATATAGATGGAACTACTTAAAGATGCGCCACGCTTTATATTTTTAATTATGTCTAGGAAATGTCATCTTATGCCAAACCTGATGCTCTTTCTCACCACCTGCCCTGCTTACCCCCCTTCTGAGGTCAGCAGAATTTACTGTTTTCAGCTGAAACACTGCGCAGGAGGGGCTTCTGTGCAGGGCCAGGATGTGTTGGGGGAGGCTGGAGGGGCTGCACATCCTCCAGGCACGGCTTCCATTCCAGCTGGGGTTTCTGAGCTCAGGTTTCTATGGCATGCACACACCTGTGATGTTTGGTTCACAACTAAAATAGTGCCACAGCAGCCCTCTGGCAGTCCGAGATGTGCATGAGTTGGGGGTTAGCTGGGTACTGTGCTGATTGAATGCTCTTTCTCCGTTGTTTCCCTCTTGGTCCTGGAAAGCAGCTTTTGGAAAGTGCCATCTCCGTTCTTAGTTACGTGAGCGCAAGCTGTAAGACAGGGAGGTTTCATGAGACTCTGGTCCCAACAGCTGAATCACAGCTTAGGGTTTTTAGTCAACACTGCCTGCCTCATTTGTCTCAATGCCAAGAGTTTCTCTTTAGAAGCACAGTGCTCACTTTTTCCCATCTCTCTTCTCTCATACCTGTTGAATCCCCTCCAACAAATCAGAACACCTCAAAAGCAAGCCCACCAGTTTAGAAATTACTCATTTGTGCTTTAGTAAAAATACTTTCCATGCTCCATCATCATGGTGTTTAAGAAATGGTAAAAATTGGAAACACCTATGATTTTCCCTCTTTAATGAAGGCAGCACTGAGTAGAGATTAGGATTCCCCACTTCACTCTCCTTTGGGTACCCGAACGTGTCTGGGCATCAGTCAGGCTTGCCTGTAATGTCCATAATTCATCCACCAAAAAGAAATAATAAAATGTACAGCTGTGAAACCTCCTTTCTGTGGAGGCTTCTACACATACCCCCCAGCCTCACCATGTTCCTTCATATATTTACTGCCCACATAATGTTACCCGTGGGATGAGGGTGGGAGGGGGAAGCTTGTTCTCTTTCATGTGACTGCAGCACAGTTAATAATTGTACCAGACTTCAGGCGCTCGCGTGACCAAAGGGGTTCATCGGGCTCATAATCGAACAGTTTTTTCAGGCCCATCTTCATGCCTCAGCATCCCAGTAGATTCAGAGAAGGAGCCAGATCTGCTTACTCTGTGATTGTTCATTTGTTATGAGCTGGCTGGCATATAGCACAGAGACAAAAGCCACCCTGGCCTGAAAAGCCCCCAGAGAAAAGCAGGATAGTAAATACATCTGTAAAACAGTGTTCAGGTTACAGACTGCATGTGTCTCACACGCTCTTGCTCACTTGCTCCATCTCCCTGCCCCCACCTTGCTGTCTTAAAAAAGGGATGGCAAAATATTTTGATAAATGCATCAACTGCTAAATGGTTGATTTTTTTTTTTTTTTTTAAAAAGAGGAATCTTTGCTCAAGCATATGTTTCCAACACTTTAATCTTTTATGGATTGCATACTTGCTGTGGGAGTGGAAGGGGATGTTTCAGGCTTGCTTTCAGTGTACTTGGGAATCTTTCCCACAGCATGCAAACTCCCCAGAAAACATGTGAAACAACGGCCTGGAAACCAGGAAGTTTCTGATGCCTAGCACTCATTGCTCTGAGGGATTTGCTGTGCTCTGGAGGTCATGGAATAATCTTTCTTCTTTGCTGGCTTCTCTAAGTTTATTTTGCACATGACGGAGGGTATGTATGTGCTGCTGAGCTTTTAGGGGTCCTCCCTTCTGAAGCATGCTTTTGCTCCTGGTTCTTTTGTTACTGCATTCCCATGATTAATGTATCTGCTGCTTAAAATGGCTACTGAACCACCAGCAAGTTCTTGTCACTGGTTGCTGACTGCTTAACCCCTGTCAAAAACCACCCAGCACTGCTTGGACTTGATGCTTTTGTTGATTAGCAGGTTTATTTCAGATCTTTGGGCTGCTCATTAACCCTGTGAATACTGTACACAGTGAGGGCATCAATCTGCTGTGGTGGCGATGGTATGTCCTGGTGCTGTGATCACTGCTGCTGCTCCCGCACTGTGCTGTGGTTAGATTTGTGTGGCATGCAATCTTCCAGGTGTGTGTTTTGAGGTTTGGGACTTTTTTTCCCTTTGTTCTCCCACCCCTTACCACTTTGTGTAATTTTAAGTTTTTTGGATGAGTTGCTAATGTCAAAAAGCAGTGATGAAGGTGAGAAGTCTGGCACCTGAGGGCTGCTGGTGAGTTGACAAGGAAGATCCAGTTCCCTCCAGTAAAGAAACTGCATCCAGTTTCAGTCTGCGATGAACTCAGCATTTTGTTTTCTGGCGTCTCCGTTCCGTGTGCCCACGTTTGTACTGGAGTGTGATGGAGCGTGAAAGGAGTCAGAGGAGAGAAGGGGCTGCAGTTTGGCTTTGGATGCCAAAAGAAAAACAACGAACGACCTCGACCAAAAGGAGAGTTAACCGGAACATGCCACAAAACAGGTTAGGCGGGACGCAGAAGCCAGATACGAACCTTCTTCTGTGCTTTAAGGCATCTTCAGTACACCCTCCTCCCTCTACCCTTTCAGGATTTTCCCCCCTCCTCCCCATTATGAAATAGTCCTGTGCCAGCTGGGTTTGGACGTGGGGCAGGCGGATGGTTGCAGCGCTCGCTCGCCTGCTGCCAGCTGTTTCTTAAGAAAGAGAGGGTGCACTTGTCCGTGCCCGTCATCCGGTGGCAGAGGCAGCACTCGGTGCGGCATGTGCCTGTGAGTGCCTTCATCCCCTCTGCTGGCTTGCCTTGCAAACAGTCCCGACCAAAAAGTAGCGGGGGAGGAAGAGCAGCAAGGAGACAGGGAATGCTGGTGGGTGGAGCTTAGAGGGCTGATCCTCCACGTAGTTAATCATTACTTGCTACATAACCTGTTCCTGTTTTCTAGAGGTTTCACTGGCACCCCCTGCCAGAAGCATATGAGGAATATGTGAGACTGCTTTCTGAGCAGGATGGTTTGCCTTGCAGCAGGAAGCCCAGCATCTAATACAAGACATCATTTCTTCTGTAACATGTTTATGCCTAATCATTCAGTAAACATACCATATATAGTCTGTTTTGTGCTTGCTCTAACACCCTGCTGCAAGGCGAATTTGCTGGTACCACACAGATTCCTTAGCTCCTGGTAACTGCCTGACAAATAGGATGTTGCCATATGTAACATAAATATTCCACACAACTCGGTTTTTTTACTCTCCTGCTCATGGCATGCTTTTCTGACCGGCAGTCTTAAGTCTGGCACTTAAAAATGGAGAGGATTACACAAAACAAGGTAACTTATCAAAGGATGGACCAGATCCCACATGCACGTTTTTTTGCAGAATAAAAGTTCCACACTTCCCCTAAACATCAGATGTTTATGAATCAGTGTTTTGGGGACATGTTTTTTTTTTCCTTTTTTCTTCTCTGTCAACTTTAAATGCCCGCTTCATCCTAGGTTATGGATCCCAAGTTAAAGTTTTGGTTGACTGAGAACTCTCTCTTTTCATTATATCATCTCTTGTAGAATTTCTCCCCTTAACTCTTTCTCTTGGCCTTCTTTCTGTTTACCCTGTGCTAGCAGGCTACTAAGCATGGCAGAGGGCATGAAGAGCAGCACTGTGGCTGGATTCACAGCTAATCAGGTCTTACATACAGTTTGCCTTCAGGTTTTTTTCTTTGTTTGTTTTTAATGTTGTGAAATTACTTCAATAGCATCTGGCTATTTCTGTGCTAGGCAGAAGTAGCTCAGGAAAACGATATGAAGCCTTCCTACCTACACCAGGGTGGGGTTTTTCCTTTTTCTGCCTTCTACATCTTGTCCTGTTTGTTGATGTGTGAGAAGACAGCGCAGTGGTGTGGACCCCAGATAACCTTGCACAGGGCATTCTGGCTGTCTGCTTGGTGATGCCTGTTAGTGCCTGAGTTCAGCAGTGTAGTGAGTAGCAGTGCCTCCTGTACCACTGAGATGGTTGCCTAATCAGATGCAGGGCCATACAGGTGGATTTTCCTATAGAGGCTTGCTCCTTACTTAGGCAGTGCTTCCAGAAGGGAAGCCTTTGCAGGGGGGAATGTTTGGGTGTTACATAAATGGACAGGACATGCATTTCTGGGACTCGTCTCTCATTGGCCTGGTCAGAGTGAATTATGTCTGACTGCTTGGCAGTTAATTGGACCATCCTTCCCATTTCCTAAGCTGATAAGCCCCTCACTGTCTGCCTCAATCAGGCTTCTTTGTTTGAGAAGTTACTAATGCTGCAGAAGAACAGAATAACTACTTTCCTGTAACCAAGTGAGGGGCTCTGATAGATAAATCGATGAAGATTCACCCTGTTTCTTCAGCAAAATCCTTTCACGAGGCTTACTTGTACACCAGTAGCAGTTCACAGGTACTGAAAAGTAGGTATAGCCGATGTATTTCATATGTACCTTGTCCCTTTTTGAAAGATTGGTATTTGTGATTAAGCATTCCTGCCAGCACCTTTATTCTGGCAGATCTGGCTGTGCTGAGTACTCTGGGGATCTGTAGATATCTCTGCATCAGCACCGGGTCTCAGAAATGTCTTTCTTTTACCACAAAGCCTTCAGACTGGGACTGTCTTTCTTAACGTGTCTGGATGGTGCCTAGCTTAGAGTGGGTGTTGCCAGAAGGTGAGTAATAAATGGTGATTAATCGTCTCTGAGCTGTGGATGCTTGTATGAAAAAGCACTTGGCTAAAGGCTGTGCTTCAACAAGCTCATCAAAATCAGCCACACTGGAGACAGTAGTATAGCATCCCAAAGGCCTGATTCTTCTGTCTCTTGACTTGTTTTGTTTTGACTTTTGTGGATTTATTAAATCTGATTGAGGGAGAAACATGGGTCCCTTTGTCATCAAATATCAGTAAATATCAGTTGAGTGATATCAGTGTTACAGATTGTAAATGGGCTGAGTGATACAGAATCAGTGTGCACTAAAAGTAAACACCCTTTTGTTAGACTGCTCACTAATCTTTTTAATGCAGAGGTGTGGTTATGAACCTTATAGGTAGGCATCCTTGTGTTTGTGGCGTTGAGTCTATGATACAAATGCATAGGAAAGATGTAAAGGTACCAATTCCTATGTTAATTTTATATTGGAGTTGAAGAGTAATTTTCTATTACAGGAGACTATTTAT
This sequence comes from Fringilla coelebs, assembly GCF_963513975.1. Classification (NCBI taxonomy): domain Eukaryota; kingdom Metazoa; phylum Chordata; class Aves; order Passeriformes; family Fringillidae; genus Fringilla; species Fringilla coelebs. The sequence goes on from NC_140028.1 coordinate 86,743,012, forward strand.
CCTTTGCAGTCAAACCAGTAAATAAATATGAAACCTAAAGCCATAGTGATTTTTAAAATAGTTCTTGTTCTGAGTTTACATCCTTATTTGAGCAATGCATTGCATCTGCGTGATTGTACAGTTATTTCTATAACTTCTTGAAAAGAGGATTCATCACAAAAATCTTCCTTCTCCCTCCATCCTTCAGCTGTTTCTGGCAGCTTTCAGGGCCTGAAGCACACAAGGCAGGTATTGCAGGGTTTGTTCCTTGCACAAAAATTAGGACTGTGACTTTTTGTTCTTAAAAACCTTTCCAAAATGGAAAGGTTTGTTTTGACATAGTCAGAGAGGATGTACTTCCGAGTTGGTGGTGTTGAGCTCCGGGCTGTCTGTAGCATCGTGGCAGGGTGATGAGAGGACGTGGTCGCCGTTGAGTTGGGGTGGCTCTTACTGGTGTTCTGCCATTACTGTTTGTTATGCCTGAGAAATGTAGGAACCCAGCTGAACACAGGGCCTGGTCCATGGGGCGGGATCTGCTGGAGGATCTGAAGGAAGCAACCACCAGTGGTGGCTGGATCACATCCTTTCCTCTCAAGGACTTACCTGCAGTCATCAGACCCCAGGCAGGTAGCCAGAGACTGCTCCTACTGTGACTTCTTTTATTAGCATTTTTACTGTCTGACACTGTTCAAGGTGATGGGTGGAGCATTTGCATTTTGAAATTTAAAGTTTCTGGAAGAGAGTTTGTGATGTGTGCCCTGTCTGAACATTACCTAGGCTGGTTCCAGACCAGCCATTCAGAGGCCTTGCCATCTGCCGTGGGATCGGTGACCCTCCAGCTTTCTGAGCGAAGGTGATGAGGATTGAGGAAATGAGGGTGAGGAGGTGTCTTTGTCCTAAAAAAAAAAAAAAAAAAAAGAGTTGAAAAGGAAAAACTGGAAAGCAGGCAGTTTGTCACTGAATTTCTCAGGAAGACAGGAGCTGTGTAGGCAGCGGTGGCCGCGATGGCCCCGTGTGCGCGGGGAGGGACGCAGCGGCGTGCCCAGGGCAGAGCAGCACGGGTAGGCCGCACTGCAGCCCTGCCCCGCCAGCTGGGAATGCAGGGGAAGCAGGAGGCAGCGAGCCTTCCCTCAGACAGCCGCCAGGGATGCACAAGTTTAGGAAGTGTCCAGCCTCAAAATTAGAGCGACTTGAAGGTGATTAACTGCCGGGCCTGTAAATGAGCTGTGTGTTCATGTGTGTATAGGACCTTAAGCACAGAAAGGTTTGGGGTGAGTCTGGAAAGGGCCCCGTGTTTGAGGAATGTAGTTATTCTGGCTTCCGAGGTATATTTTTTTGTGCAGACAGCATGGAAAATGATTACAAAAACAAGTATTGCAAGACACTTACTGAGATGGGAACCTGGCAGTGTTAAGGCTGTGGCTCTTGGGCTTACATGACTGTGAGAGAATTTCAGCTTTTTTCTGCTTCCTTTCTCCAAACATTTTCTGAGTTATGAACAATCTCAAGTGGAGTTTATCCTGTGGACTTAAAAGTCAGCAAGCCCAAAAACGCATTGAAAATCTCTCTTGACTTTTAGAATGAGGGTCCATGACAGCAACTGAACTCCAGGAAAAAAAGGTACCTTTAATGTTTGCTGCCAATTCCACCAGTTTAGTCTCAGACCTCATCTGCTGAGATATCACACTGTCTGCTTTCACCGTTTTGGAGTGGGGGTGACTGGGGCTAACCAGACCAGTTTTCAGGGAGCTTAGTCAGCTTTCAAATTTCCAGGTGTAGTGAGAGAGTCATCAGGGAGAGGAATGGAGACAGAATGTCAGTAGGTTGCTCTGCATGAAAGAATCTGGGCTGCCAGGAGGATTTCCAATTGGAGATCACCAGGCAGCTTTATTACTGCCCCTGTTTTCTCTTGCATGTGGCTCTACAGAGCTTTAACCATTTGTGCTTAAACACTGTATGTCAGGTGTTTAGCTTCAGGCCACATTTGCTTTTGAAAGAAAACTAAGTAGTAAAAAAAAAAATTCTTCAGCCATTTCTGAGAGTGAAGATGCGGGAAAAGTGACTTCAGGCTTTGAATTACTTTCATGTCCCCCTTTTTTATAGAAAATAGAAAAAAACCTATGGCAAACTTTGAATCCCTAACAAAGGGGAAAAATGTTGACCTGTTCTTCAAGTTCTCAAAGCTGTAATGCCAGGCCATTGAGATTTGAGAAAGACAAAGTGGGTGGGAGATTAGAATTGTAGCATCAATTGAATACTTTTTTTGTTATCATTGCTGATAATGACAAAGGTGATTCCTCCAGCCGTGGTCTGGTCCTAATGTCTTTTGTAATTCGGAAGTAAAAGGGACTGTGCATGATCCAGTGGAAGCCAAGCATCCTCATGTCTGTCTTGCTTGCAGAGTAGGTAATTTCAGCTCTGTGAAGACTGAACTTGGTGACCTAGTCCCACATCTTGAGGAAGCACTATAGTGATCTTGTGTATATATCTTGTATTTGTCCACTCTTTCAGGTGCAAAACATACGTGGGGAATGCGTGATTGTTTCTCTTGCACTGTGATGTACAGGTATAGAATTCCTGGTTGAGGGATTAGTGTAAGATGAAAACACTGTTCTTGTGAAAGTGCTTTACTCTGTAGGCATTTCTGCTCCATGTGGAGTAAGGGTAGCTTGAAAGTTGTGGGACAAGATTTGCACTCCTTGCCAAACACCACCGGTCTCCTAAATAAAAACAAGGGCCCAGAAGATTGCAGATACCTGTGCATGTGATGTAAACAAATTTCCTGATTCAGGGACCGCTACTGAAGCTAATGGTTCTCCTCCATAGAATGAACCTATTAGTATCAGTTCATTAGCAAGACTGAGGCTGTGATTTGTAATGAACCCTTAAGTGTAATTTGCAGTAGCCTGTTGACTGTATTTTCTGTGGGTGAAAGAGGGAAATAGATTGAGGCTGGAGTAATACTTACCTTTGCTTCCAGTCAGAAGTATTTAGAACAAAAAAGAAATGTGCCACACCTCTAGGATCTCCAGTCAGCTTTCCTGCAAACCTTGGCCGCAGAGAATCAAATACCCCTGGTGTTTAATACACAGGGCAAAGGCTGCTGCTATATTTAAAAATACATGTATGAAAATGGAAGTTACTGCAAAGCTGCATTTGCAGGTAGCATAGCAAGGACATTTTTAGAAACCAGATCTGAAAGAATTTGCAACAGAGTTTCTCAGGATACTCCCTGTCATTTCTCATTTGCTTTGCTAAAGTGTTAAAAGAACCCCTGGTTTCTGTAGTTATGGCTAGCAATAAATTACTTAATGGTTTTGTTTTGATGATATACCAGGTATATGTATAATATATATTTTTTTGCTTGATTATGGAAGGGGGGACTGTGGAAAGAGAATTTTAAGTTCTTTAACAAGGCGCTTGACTGAAATTAATTTTTCATGTTAAGCCCCCCAGAGCAATATTGAATAGTTCTGTCCTCTTCTGTTTTAAATAACTCCTCAAAAGGAAAGCAAATCCCTTTTTTGTCTGTTTTCCAAGAGGGAAAAACTGCATTTAAAAACGGTTTAAACAGTTTACTGATTCTTATTCCATTTCTTGCAAACTTCTCCCTTGCCCCTGAGCCCGACCTCTCTGCCCCTCTCCACTAGCCCAGAGAATTACCCTGCAACTAATTTTAGAGGTGGGTTTACACGTTTGTTTAAAAAATGCTGCAGTCTCCATCTCTGGTAATCCACCAGGTGGAAGCAGATGTGTAGAATATCTGTGCATGTATTTGTAAATCTGGGTTTGAGCAGATTTGGCGTTTCTGAGAGGGCAGTGTGTGTGCAAAGCCAAGGGAACCCTTGGCAGTGTAATACCATCAGTAAAGCAAAAACTTGCAGTTAACCACTAGCAGGGTTCATTGGTGGTTTTTGTTCATGCTGGGTGACAATGTATTAGCCAGTTCTTCTGATACATGGTTAGACATCACTTGCCTTGCTGTTCTGAATTACAGCAGGGAGAAAGGTATCAGGGAGGCGATGGGGAGAATAAGAGAAAGTACTTTGCAAGAGATGGGTGCTCTTGTGCTAACAGAGCTTTTGGTCACTTAGCCTCAAGTGGGCTTCTCTGACCTACAGATTTGTTCATCACTTACTGATGTCTTCCTTGTGTCCATCTCCCATTAACCACCTGGCATCCCAGTACCTCTCTGCTCTTGCAAAAAACTGCTCCCTAGACGTTTGGGCAATATCCCGTAGTGTTTGCCCCTCACAGTGATTTTGCTTTGAGTGCATCTTGGTTGGGAAATATGCTAAAAGTGCTAAGATTTTTATTTTATTTGGTTGAGGGATAGGTGGGAGGGCAGGGTGAGTCCACATGGTGTCAAGCAGGAAGCATGATGTAGCTGAAAGTGGCCTCCTTGAAAGCATCCCTCCAGTCTGCAAATCTTCTAAAGGCAGCCATTTGGAAAGGGGCTGTGCTACCCAGATTTGCAGTGTCTGCTGTGTTTTGTGTAACAGAAATCTTGCAGTTGTGTACTGCTGTAGGCTTTTGTTGTCCTTCTACAGGTTTTGTTGATGGGTTCTCCATTGACCTGTTGCACTAAACTTCATGTCACTGCCTGACAAAACTGGGCTCTTAATAATTTAAAGTTTACTTACAGAGCAAAGCCTGGACGGTACAATGTGTTGAATGTATATTGGATGAAATAATTTCGTTACTGACTTGTACTCTTTGAGCTTTGCTTAATTCTGAGCATGTTTGAGGAAATCTGATTGTTTCTGTAAGTGAAGATATTTGCATTTTAAGTCCAGAGTTGCAAAACTGAGTCCTGTGCTTGTAGTCTGTGCATGTTGGGACAAAAATAAAATGGAGGAAAATCTGAAAGAAGTCTTTTGCATCACTTGAGGCCCAGTGGGAGCTGAGGGTCAGGATCACTCTGAAAATTAATCAGTTCACTAGAGAATATGATAATACAAGGAAATGATGGTATTGCAATAATTTTTTATTAGTAGCAGAAACTTTAAAAATAAAAAGAGAGTGAGAGAAAGCCTGGGAGCAGAAGTAGCCTGAAGGGGAAATGACCAAGACCAGCTGAGAAATGCAGAGAACCGTGATTCAGGAGTGCTGCTTCACTGCATCTGTGAGAAACTCCTGGCTGTCTTAAGAAGGGGGGTGAGGGAGATTACAGTTCTGTACAATCTCACTTCTTAATGCAGTTTTGAATAACATGAAACAGTTCTGGGCCTTCCGCTTCTTTTGCAGACTGAGGATTTTAAACAGGGAATGCCAGTCCTGCAGAAAAGTGACTGTAATCACAAATCTGAAAGCAGCATGTGACCTTTCTTGTCATTTCTAACAAGCCAGAACTTTGCAGAAATCTGCCCAGGCAAACTTTTGGTCCTACTGTGCCCCAGTGCAATAATTATAATGCAGAAACAGCTGATGGGTCACGTCTCCAGGCCTGCACAGCGTTATGACTTGCTACCTACATTCCATGTTTAGCTTTGAGAGATCAGATGGTGCCAGCAATGTGAGCTAGCAGTGCCTGAGGACATGCTCAGGGCAACACGTCCCGTCCCTCTGCAGCTTTGGTTTCTTTTCTCTACTTCTGTCCCATCCTGTCCCCTTAAGGTGATGCATTTTACAATAAATACCAATCTCTCTAGGAGGTGAGCTGCCCCTGTGGAAGCATGTGTACCATTCCCACTGTGCTGTACGTTAAATCCAAGGGCCCAAGGTTTGTAAATATTGTTTCTAAAGAATCTAGGGACTGCAGGTGAGCTGCTTGCCCTACTTGCTGGTGTCGCTGGAGCTGTGGTTGGTACGTGGCACACGGTGGCAGGCTGTTTCAGCATTGTTACTGATGTGATTTAATGAAGCACGAATGGTATTGGAGGGGGTAAATTTTGTGTTTGTGCATGGGGAAAGGGTCATTGACAGAAGTTTACAAACAAACAAATGAGTTGAAAATTAGGCTTAGTTCAGCCATGTGCGGGAAGGGAGGTGGATATTTTCAAGTTGTGTTTGTTTTGTGCTTAGCACTGTGCAAAAGTTACACCCAGTTCTTGATGTAGGAAAAATTGGATAGGTAAGCAGAAAAGTACTAGCGCATTGCCTAAGACTTGTCTTGCTCTCTTACTCTCCTCATCCAGGGATGCCATGGGAGAGGTGCAGTAGAGACATTTTAATTGTGGCAGTTTATTTTGTTGTGAACTTATTTTCACTGGGTTTAATTGGAAAACTGAACTTAGGTATATTTTAAAATGTTTTTATGGCAGAGATGCTGCAAGTGAGCTCTGAGTTGGAGACAAGGGAGCGAGGGGGGAGCAGGAGGAGGGAGTCTGGAGATGGAGCCGGTTGTGGGTTCGTTCCACTACATCTTTTCATCTTTCCCTGGTACTGCAGCACCGCAGGAGTAGAGTTACCGACAACATTCTTGCTCAAGTCTCTCATCTCTCACTCAAATAGAGGGTGTAATTTGACTATGTCTCAGCTCCCATGTGTGAAGGCTGTTGATGAAACTGTATGTATGTGCATTTTTAAGTACAAACAAAAACCAAACACAAACAAACGCAAATCTCAATTCAGATCTGTTCTATGATCCTGGATCACCATGTGGTTGTTCAAACTCTAGAACTGGCATGAGGCCGGAGGGAGAACACGTGGCCAGAGCTTGGGGTAAAGTGAGGACTGGCAGTCTGTCCTTCTGAATGACAGCTGTGGCTTACATCAGGTTAAATCAGTCTGTATGCTGCAGACTGAGGCAAAGCAGAGCGGACTAAAAGCAGGTTTTCACTTCTAGCCTTGAGTTTCCTGCAATCCTACATCAGCTTGTGGGGGCGCATGTATTTCTGCATCCCAGCTGCCATGGAATATGAGAGACATCTTCTTACAGGACAGTTCTCACAGTCAGTATTTACTGAAGTTTTCCTGATTCAAATGGCTGTGTCCACAGCTGTCATGGATAGATTGTGAATCTGGATTTTTACCTCCTGCTTCTCCATTCCTATCAGCTGTTTCCAGCTACTCACAGGTTAACAGTGAGGCCTGCTGGGCTGCTTAATGGGTGGCCTGGTGCTGCCTTTGGGCTGATGCAAATAATTTCTATTGGCCAAGGTTATCTCCTCCTGACCTTGTAGCCAGACTTCAGCCTCCTGTTGGCACGGTAATTGTGAAAAGGAGGGCTTCTGAAGGAATTCCTATAGGCTGGAATATCCTTTCTGGTTTTGTGAAAACTGTGGGGTTTTTTCATCACGGCTCTGAACGGGAAAGGAAAGCGCCTTATTGTTAAGTTTGCAAATTCAGAGAAGGTCGATTTTTTAAAGAGTCTTTTTTTCTAAAATCCACAGTGGAGACTGTAAATTTAGTATGGCAGGAGGCTACTGTACTCAGTCCACTTTTGCTACTGTACTTTCTTGGGTGCTTGCTCACTGCACACTGGTAGCTTGCTGTACAGGATACAAGGCATCTGATTTTTTCCTAGCTGTAGCCTTTTGTACCAAAATGTCTTTTACCTTGGTTGCAGTTGATTCAGTTTACAGGACTAAATGTGTTTGCATGCTTTTGGGATGAACATGGACTTCTGTTACCTGTGTTATGGAATGAGGCAGAGGGATTAGTGGGGAAAATGGGGAGAGAGGGAGGAGTTGAATGGGGTTTCTTTACTTTTCTGGAGTCAGGAGACTCCTCCCATAGCAGAGAGGGAGCATAGTACATAGAACCTGAAGACCTTTAAAGTACATGCTGAAATGGATGCTGGGAAGATACAGTACAGTGCTTGGGCACAACTCCAAGGCTCCCAAGGCAAGTAATATTTAAACAAGCTGAACAGCCCCTTTCGGCAAGCAGCAGGAAATCCAGCACTGAGCTTTGTGTTGTTGCATGGTCAGCAGAAGATAAAAGCTCGGGCTATGCAGCTGGGGTTCCCTCCTATCACTGGATGCCAAACTGTTAAAAAAAGATAAAAGAACAGAAAAGGATAGGGGGTCGCCTAATTGAAAAGCATTCCTTCATATTTTAAGCCATCGAAGTACTTTGAAATACATTGAGCCTGATGTAAGTCAGGAACAGCCCCATCGGGGTGTGCTGGAGTTTTAACATCAGTTGGCAGGCAAAAGATTAATTTGTCCCTCTGCTTCATCAGAGATAAAGATTTAACATGGGTAGGACTGTGATATGCATAGGTGCCACACCACAAGCCCCACAGCAGGCAGGAGCTTCCCAGAACATTTTTTTTTTAGGAGCAAGGCATGTAATGGTGGGTCAGCTGCTGACTTGGGATCTCATTCTAAAATTCAGTCAGCATTCAGCCATGTATAGCCTTTCCAGGTCCCACTTTCTGCAGCTCATCCTTGGTTAGGAGCTATTTTAACAATGAGGAAGAGAATTTAATTGAATGAGATTGCTAGTTCAAATCTTCTACTCAGTATTTACTGTATTCCTCTCCTCCATCCCTCCTCCTTTTTTCCTGCATCACAGCACTAGTGTCTTGGGAAAGAAAATGCTTCAGAGCATTTGTTACCAATTTAGCAGCAAGTACGTGCTCAAATTTGGGATTTCTGAGATCTGTGTGTGCCATATGTAGGCAAAATGTAGTACTTGCAAGTGCCAGTAGAAGGGAACAAACACAAATTTGCTGTTCTGCAGATAGTGTTTCTTTAATCTAATGAGACTTACATTTGTGGAGCCTTTTTGTTTTGGTAAGACGGTTAACCGTCCTCCCTGGGGTGCCTAATTGCTTATCATGAACTAATCAGTCCCCTGGGTATATGAAGGGATGAAACACTGCCAAGATAGAGCCTGTGACTTCCCCAGAGGTGTGATAACCCTCCCAATTACCCCACCCTTCAGGGAGCTTGCTACTGCTGTTTTAAAGACCTTGTTACATCAGAAATTGTCCATGTTCGGAGATTTTGGGAAGTTTAAAGGGGTGTATTTACTGAGACTCTTTTGAACCTGTAAACTCTCATATTTTTTATGTCAAATTTGTACTGAATATTGTTTCAAGTTTGGTGTGAAAACGCTGAACATGTTTCTGCTTATGAAAGTGCCTCCCTTCATAGCCCCCATGGCATGACAGACCCTAACAGATAAGGAGAGGTCCAGTTTCTGTCTTTAGCTGTTACTAGATAGGGATGGCAAAATCTTCTAGCTTCAGAAACCCCATTTGAAGTTCACATTAAGAAATGAGTGAAACAAATCTGCTGGTGGCTCTCTTCTAATTTTTGGTAGAATGATAGTTTTATGTTACTGTGTGTGAAATGAGTGGGTAGATTAAGAAAAGTTTTTCACCTTACAGTAAAAAAATAATTCATTTAACTAGTGGTTTTGCTTGCATTCTCCTTTCAGTTTCCTGTTTTAACTCATTCATAATACATGCTTGTCTGCTGTACAGGTTGAGATGGCTACTGATTGCCTGAATTCTTCTCTTGTATCTTTTTGTATTGAATGGTTGAGTTCCATGAGGCATATAAAGCTTGCTACAAAACAATAGTGTTTGAACTGGAACTGGAAAACAGCTTCTGCTATTTAGGATCTAAGTGAAAATATGAGTTCTCGTGTTGAGGTTTCTTTGTCTTTTACTTTTGCTCTGAATGGACACGATTTTTGTGTGAAATTTGGAGGATTGAATCTGTCAGTTGGGTAGAAATAACATTTTGTTCCTTGGAAGAGTTGTAACCTAATCAATGAATAATATCAGAGTTTTTTAAAATTTTGTGGTTCTTTTAAAATACTTAAGGTTTTCTTCACTTCTGGTTGTATATTCTAAGTGATCTTAGCAAGATCAATGCAAATAAAAATATTGTTATAGTGTGTACTGGCTGAAAACTTTAAAGCATGGTGATTTCATGCTTAGAATTAAAAGAAGGTGGCTGTGTGGGGGTGTATGTTTATATGCCTGAGAAAATGTAAATGTGGAAGCATCACTCCTCAAAAGAACTGTGACTTTCAGTATCATGGTCTGATTATGATATTTCAATGTTGCTTTGCTATACGTGCATATTTGAAAGTGATTAGTCAAGTTTCCAGTGGCAAACTCTTGCTGTCCTGCAGAAATTGGGGTGGGTGCACAGGCCACTTGATCACATTTTGTAGCTGTTTGTTCATTTTTCTCTGTTTGCAACTACTACTTTACCCAGAAATGGATTGAACCTATACATAGTTCATACGAGTTTGTTTCAGGCTAATGCTTTTTAAAAATATTTATCAATGGAGTCAGCAGAAGGAAATTAATTTCCCTTTTCATATGTGAATTGTTTCAAGAATTGTCTGTATCATCTGTTTCATGGAAAAGTGTAAAGCACTAGCAGTAGAATTGTTTTTTTGGAAGGAGAGGGTGGTTTTGGACTAGCAGCAGATGTTTTTGGCTGGAGGAATAGCAACTTGAAACTTCACTTACTGAAGAAACCTGTTCACAATTTTGTCTGTTCTTTTTTTTTTTTCCCCAGCGTTCCTGAAATAAACTTCCTGCAATTCTTTGCAGTGTGCAGGTGTCCAGACTCCCCTTTACTCATGGTCACCTGTGAAACCCGTCAGGCAACTGAAGGCTGTACCTAAAATTCTGCTGGCAGTGCAGCACACTGCAGGGGCCTTGATATAGTTACGGTGGACACCTTGTGCAGCCACAGCTGTAGCATCCCCTCGTAGTCCGAACAACTGAGTATTGCGGTCCAGGAGTCTGCACGTGTGGAGGACTGCCTGGAATAGAAAAAGGAAAGCTGCAGAGATTGTAAGCTGCTGCTTGATCCGTGTGGCTGTTGTGCCGAGGAACATCAAAACTTTGCTGGATGGATCCGACAGCTCGTTGCAAAGTAGAGGGTCAGTCCTGCTGCTTATTTGCAGTTATTAACCTTAGTGGATTTGAATTTTTTTTTTGTTTCCTTTGTTTTTATGTTTTTCTCTGTATGCCTAAGAGGATTGTGGCCTTGCAACCAGAATGCTCATGTTCAGGAAACTTTTAAGGCTGTTCCTACTGAAGGGCTTTGAAGATCAGCAGGCATTTCCTCCAGGGTTTACAGCATTGTTGGAGGAAACATTCCTTGCAGAAGTCTTCAGGCCTATCCGCCCGACTTTGGTCATTTCTTACCTCACCAGCACGTGGATTATGCTGTTTGCAGACTGTCTAAGCTGCACGATGACCTTCATGGATTCCTCATGAGCTTTTACAAGGCCAGGCCAGTGTACTTTGTAAAATCCTTTAGAAATGCCTGCTAGGCTTGTAAAGTCCCAGAGCATAGACTATACTACAAGGAACTCGTAAGGTCAGCAGCTGGATATGGTTGTGGATGAAGGGGGATTTGTGTGTGTCTGTGTGTGTGTGTATGCAGTTCTTGTTTCGAAAATACATATTTTTTCAGGTCAGATAGAGATATATTGTTCCTGAGAAGGCTTCTTGTACTGTCTGCTAAAGCTGAGGGGCTTCTGAATTCCATAAGAAATTGATGAACAAGATCCCTATGCCCTTTCTTTGCACGTGTGTTGCACATTCATTTTGATGAACAGATGCTGTTTCATTTGGTCAGTGTGCTGAAAGCACCTCCCACAGGTTACTTGCACTGCATCTACTTCAAAATAGAAAGAAAACTCATACTGAAGAGTACCAAGTAGCTCTGCTGTTTAAAATATTCCAAGTGGCTTTTCTGTGCAAATCTCAACTTGGAGAGTCTTGCCAGCTCTATCTATTGCTGTAATTAATTCACCTGGCTAAACCAAGAAAGAAACCTTGTATTGCAGAATTTAGAGCTCTGTGAACAACCCCAAAGGCTACTGGCCAGCCGGTGTAAGCCAGTGGGTGTGCTCACAAAACTTGTGGCACCTTGTTCATAGATGATGGAAGGGAGTTGTTTTTCTGAAGATTGGATTTCTCCCTCACCTGGACGAAGCAATAAACCTCAGTCTGAGTGATCTTTAGTGCTTTGGCATCTGTGGCAAATACATATCTAGAATAACCCCCTGTAAAATTAAAACCGCTAGTTTGTATCTTTTAATTCTGGCTCACAGTATCAGGGCAAGGTCTACTGATGGTTGTCTGTGCTTAATATCACGTGGAGATTATGTAGCTGGTTTATATCTGTTCCTGGTCCTTAGAACACTGTAGGAGTTAGTTGACTTGAGATCTGCTTGTGCCTCTTAGGATGGGGGGCAGATGTTTGCTTCGGCTTGTGGGCCTTCGGAGTCTGCTTGGCATGGAGATACAATCTCAGAAGGAGTGCTACCAGTTATCTTGCTCATGAAAAAGCTGTGTAGGCCCTTGGGATATTGCAGCTGGAGGATGACATTACAAGTGCCTCCTAGGGTGGATGGGAGAGGGAGGGCTGTACAGCATGCTGCTGAGTCTCTTTGCTCCAGCATTTCTCTCTCACTCTCCTCCCTGTGGGCTGTGCTTTCCCTTCTGAAAATCTCAAGCTAAAACTCCCTAATTTAAAAATGTATTTCAGGCAAAGGGGGTAGGGGTATGATTCGTGGTTTTGAACTTTTAAAATTATCTTGGTTATAGATCGTTGTTGTTGTTGTTGTTCAGAGGATGTGATAGGGGGAATAGTTTCTGTGCTGACCAGAAACAGAATACAGGAAGATATGATGTTAACAAGGTGGGGGAGAAAAGGAGGTGTTTGTTTATAAAAAGCCCAGTCACTAAAGCCTGTGGGGCAGAGGAACCCTGCTGATAACACAGATGAAACAGTCTGCCTCTTTCCTAACTTTAGAGGAGTGGAGCTTTGTAATAAATGGCTGCCATGTGGCAGCTGTCTCCCAGCTTCGTGAGCCTGGCAGTAGTTAATCCTGTCAGCAAGTCATGCTCCCTGGAAAAGAGCAGTGAGAAGAGCTTCAAACTCTTGAATCATTCTATCTTCGAAATATTTGCATGTTGAGTCTGCTTAAAACAAGTTTGGTAATTTGATGTAGGTTTCCATCTTTAAGTAACATAAAAGTGCAGCTGTGTTGGCTTTTAAATAAAATGTTAGAAATGTGCTGAGATATTGCAATTTTTTTCTCTCTTTAAAAAAGTCATTTTAGTTTTGGAAGGTATATTTTCCAGAGTACAAAATGTACTGCATAGAGAAGGGACACTGTGTTGCTATCCCTGTATGTTAAAAAATTACAGGTTGAGCATTTGAGATCATGGTTATCCTTAAAAGCTTGAGGCTTTAAAATGAATCTGTTCACTTCAGTTTGCTTTTTGTATTTTGCTGAGCAAAATATCGTTTTGTCCTTTTTCCAAAAATCAAAAAAGTAGAATTTTGACTTTAAAAATTTGAGATTTTGTGCAGTAATGTAGCACCATCAGATTTTACAGGATCATGATAAAATCTTGGTGGTTGACAACCAGGAAATGGGTTTAAATCCCTGTAATTTCTACTTTTTCTTTTCTCATTTTGCTGTATTATCTCATGAAGCACAAAATGTTTTGGCAAGCTACCTGTTGCAGTGCTCCAAGCAGAGAGTGCGCTGGCATCTCCTGCAAAGACAGTGTGGTTGGGCTGCAAAGGATGAGTCGGGAGCTCTGCAATGAGCAAACTGATGCTCTCCCCCTTGGGCTTGCCTGTGTTTGCTAGCATATGGATGCAGTTAGAGTGGTGAAACACCATGTGGGACATAGCTACTCCAAGAGGAGTTTTTTCCTGGTCTCTAGTTTACCCTATTTTCAGAATGATTTTTGTAAAATTGACTGTGTGTATTCAGTTTCTCTGTGAAACTCTTCAAGTACTCATCTTGGAGGAAGAGAATTGCAACCAGAGCAGCGCACAAGAAGCAGGGCACTAGCACAGGAGATTTTCTGTGTCTTCCTCAGTGTGATTCATCATGCCTCTGTAATCCCTGCTGAACCCGTCCTGCACACACACACAGCTCTGGCTACATGTGAAGAGCAAGTGTGAGGGGGTGAAATGTTTGCTTGTTTCTCCCTCCCGAGATTTGCTTTAAACCTTCACCTCGAGTACTGGCTCCGAAGCTGCCCTTGGCTGAGCTGCTGGCCATCAGGGTGAGGGACAGGACAGAGATGGGGACAGGGACAGGGCCTCCCTCCCTCCCTCCTTCCCTCCCTCCCGCCTCCCTCCCCAACAGCTGCAGGCACCAATTGCCAGGGAGCAGCCCAGCCGCATGGTTTCGTGGCTTTCTTCCTCTTGTTACTAATGTGCCTGCTTGTTTCCGTGATGCTGTGCACAGGAACAACCAGGCGGATTGTCTCCTCTCGGGGTGGGTGCCCAGGCATCTGCACAGCCAGTTGGTATGGCACAGGAGCCCCTGTTTTTTCAGTGACACCAGGGGCTATTGATGGCAGGCTGGGGCTGTACTGCTGCTGCTGCACAGATGCTTGCTCTTGGCCCACCTTAAAAGGACAAGATATCCCGTGGTTTAGACTGGCCATATATTGTCGGGGATGTCAGCATCTCCGTCACAGCTACCCAGCTGAGCCCAGTCCCGCTTTGCCTGCCCTGCGTGCCTGCAGCCTCTCCTCAGTCAGAGAGAGGGGTGCTGTAACTCGGAGTATTTGAAGGGGGGGTCTCTTTTCTTCTCTGTTACTCAGAAATGTTTTCCATCTGACTCTCCCTAGAGCAGTGCATCTAGCTCACCCATTGGGCTCTTGGACAAGTATCTCGTTCCCTCAGCACAGTACTTGCTTAGGCGCACAGGTGATGGGACATTAACCTATAGCTCTCCCCATGTCCCCTCCAGGGTTTTAGGTCAAGTGGGTTTGTCAGGATAGCGTGAAAACGAAAAAATCCCCCAAGCAACTAACACACAAAGCAACATTTTGATTGTTTCCTCATTTTGCAATCCCCTCTTTCTCGTCTGAGATGGCAGCAGCAGGCGATGAGGTTTTGTCTCCCAGGGCTGTGCTTCTCTAGGATTGCTGGGGCTCCCCTCAGACAGGTGCATCTCCCTTTCCTTGGCCTGTTGGGCATGGACACAGGCACGGTGGGGTTGCCCACTCGTCCTTGCTTCAGCTTCCCCCTGCCCTTCTGCTCTCTTGCCTCGCCCTGGGCTCCTTCAGGGCGTGTGGGCAGTGGTTTTGGCAGGCACTGGGATGCCACTTGCCTGACCTGTCCTGCCTTTGCAAGATACTTCCATCCCGCCTTCAGGGCCCACTCCCTCCAGTCTCTGGCTCTGCTCTGGAGTCCCACCCTCTCCCACACCGTCTTCGGAGGCTGTCCCCTTGCCCAGTGGGATGTAAGCCAGCCCTGCCCCGAGTGAAAGATGCAGCAACTGTTCTAGGGAAGACTGGTAGTGTGGGGAAAGACCCCAAGCCATGTCCCAAGGAGTGCCAGTGCCAGCTCAGGGGAGACTTGAAGGGACTTTCTCGTGTTGCCACTTCATCTAAGGCAAATAAACTGGAGTTAAAGCCAAGAAACACATTGACTTCCTGGAACTCTGCAAGCCGTCCGCACAGCTGTCCCCACTCCCTGAACACATGCAAAGCAGAGCTTATAAGGACAGACAGTATTGCTTTTGTGTCCTTCCTCAGCCAGTGGCGAGGGCGCAGGGGAGGGGATGTGCTGGGTAAAGCCCAAGGCCTGTCTTGTTCCGTGTTCCCCCAACGTTGCCGTGATTCCCAGTGCTTGGGGGAAGCCAGACTCCCTTCCCACTGGCCTCCTCACAGCTGTGCAGGCAGGCAAGGATGAGGATGGAGGAGTGGTGTTTGCAGTTGTCAATATGGGAAGGAATGGACGGATGTCTGCTTGGAGCTACTTGTTTTGCTCTCCTGTTGCCCTGACTTTTTTTTTTTTGTTCCCTAAATGTGGTGTTCATGGTCCCAGGTTTGTTTAGCTGTCTTCAAATCTCAGAATCCTTTTTCCTTGAGCAAACTCTTGAAGCTGGCTGCAGTTTTGTGACAAAGGCTTCTTGGAGGGCCAGGTATTCACCAACAAGCTGATACAAACAGCAGTAATGAGGAGCAGCTCACAGATACCTCTTTGGTCAGGGGAAGGAATGCTAAGGTATTAGAAAAGTCTCAAAATTCATCAGCAGCTGCTGATTTTAAGTGCAGCCCCAGGTTATTGCAGTTCTTTCAGTGCTGTGTGTTCTGTGTGGCACTGTTGTCCCCAAAGAGAGCAGTGCTGGTCAGGAACTCAGTGCAGGCTCAGATCAAACTCATGAGGTGATTACCAAGTGTGCTGGGCTTTCCTGTTGGGAGCCAGGGGGCCCTCAGGTTTCGCTTTCACTCTTGGTGCCAGAGCAGCTTTTGCCCGAGTTCTCTTTTCTAGCCTAGCACAACCACAGGCTCCTGTGTGAGGGCTGTTCCCACAGCACACAGCACTTGCAAAAGGTGCAGACATGGCTTCCCTCTTCAAGTTAGCAAATGGAGCACAGGGTCAAGAGGATGGGCATGAATTCATGTATTAAGGCTGCCCCGTAGCTGTGTGTATTTCTGTAAACCAGTTGGACCATGAAGGTGAATTTTACCCAGGAAACCCCTGCTTTGCCAGTATAGTGTCTCTTTGTTATATTAGTACAACTTCCTTGTTTCCAGTGTATTGCACCAATGTAATGCCAGAGTATCATGGTGATTCAGAGTTGTTCACTAAAGGCATTAGTTTAGTTCAAAATCTGCTCTGTTTTTTGGAGAGAAACTTCTGGTCATCTGAGCCAAAGTCCTGAGAAGCATTACTAGTCCATAAGTCACCAAAAAGGGATTTTCAAAAGCTACATAGAAACTGAATGTGCACATATATCCCATCATGCTTGCAAGGAAATAAAACAGGAGGAGTAAACATGTTTGAATATTTAGAATTTAGCCTAACTGTTAGGTGTTATAGCAACAGCATGCAAAATAGTCTGGAAATAGTCTGGGATCATCTTGTTCTTGTTTAGTGCTTCTTCCCCTGTCCCGCTCCCACCAGAAGATCGTCCAGAACTCAGTTTTAAGGCATGTCCATGAGTGTGTGGTTCACTTGTTTATTCCATGTCTGGGTGTATCTGTCTGTGTACAAGTTAGACATATGGATGTTGTAGATTCACATGGTTATTTCAAGAGGCAAAGTATGGTATCTGCACTAACACAGGTAAAATGATTGTTTCACTAGTAATTCAGAGTTTATAGAAAGAGTAGAGTCTGTCTTCTTTGATGCTTAGAGAGTACCCTTCAATAGGTGTTACTCCTTTTGGTTGTTGTTTTTGTGTTTGGTTTTGGGTTTTGTTTTTTTTGTAGAGGAAAATGTTACTTAGAGTAGCAAATTCAAAAGCTTTGGGGTAGAATTCCTAGTTTTTACTGTTAAGTGAAAGAGCAGCCCCCAGATATTCCAGTGCCACTCTCTTTCTTTCTATGCTTGTCTTCCTTTCCCCATGGACTGCCCGGTACTGGTGCTCCAGCAGTGGTGACAGTGAGGTGACGCTCCCAGTCTAATTTTCTACTGCTGGGGTGCGGAGTTAGCACCAACACTTCAGTAGGAAGGGCAGAGTTGGTATTAAAAAAGGTCAGTTGGGAAAACTTTGTTCATTTGGTTTTCCTTTGCCTTGAGGCAGTGCTTTGAATAGTGTTAGCCCTTTTTTCTTCCCACACGATGCCTTTTCACCCTTTTTCCTTCCTGCCAGCTTTGACAGAAAGTTATGTTCAAAAGGTAGTGCGGGTGATAGCACGCATCACTTTTGGGGTGGGAGTGACCATTTGTGCTCGGGAGCGTTTGTGCTCTGGGAGTAAAATCCGCTCCTCTGCGTAGAAGCTTAGTAGGAGACCAGTGCATCAGAAGCAGTTTGGAGTGCAGTGTAGCGATTCTTAGGTATTATAATCTCAAGGGTAAACAGTAAACTTTGTTTATTCAAATGCGATACCTCTCTTTGAAGTTCTGCTCTTGTCTAAATTTGTATACTAGCAGATCTGGCCTTCATTTAAATGATCCTTGGGGTTTTTTCATGCCACTTAGAACAAAAAACAGTGGGAAAGCCTTGAATAAGCTAATAGTGTTGCTGAGATGGAAATGATGAAGAAGGCTCAGGATTCCTGTTTGGACCTCATGGGAAAAAGTGGTTTGAAATGTATGGTGGGGGCGTGCACATTCCTAAACCTGTCATTTCTTTTCCCTATTTCTTCTCCCCCACTGTGTTCTTTACTAAATACTGCAGTATGTTTAATGAAACCAATAAAACTATTTGGCCAAGAGTGTTAATCTTTCCCTGGCCCAATTAGTGCATGGCTTCTACTTTTAACATTAATGTGGATTTTTTTTGGAAGGCAGAACAATAAGCAGCTTTGTGCTATGTGTACCAGGTTTTCCCCCTTCTTGCCTGTATTGTACTTTTCTTCCTATCTATTCCAAAGGGAGAGCTCATGTGCAAAGACAGTGGAGCAATCTGGAACAGAGACTTGCCCCAGCCCCCAGGGGCCAGGACGTGCTGCTCTGTGCTTGTGTAGCTGCCTCTCAGTTGCAAGTCAAGTGACTGTGACTGTGAAGACTCATCATTTTTTCTCCTTTCTTCTTCCTTCTCCTGTGGCCTGTGTTCTCCTTTTTGCCTCATCCACGATGCTCTTCACCAGAAGGCAAAACAGCTGTAGCTGTTTAGAGTTGTCTTAAAACAAGTGCAAAAACCCAAATAAATACACATAAGCAAAGCGGGGGGGAGTAACTGTTGATTGGTTCAGGTTTAACATACAGTGGAGTCACACTTTATCCCAAAGGAGGAAATAGGTCTAGCAAGTGTCTTCCTGTACAGACTGAATGGGAAGCAACAAGGTGGTGGATTTTTTTTTTTTTTTTTTTTTTTTTTTTTTTTTGTAAGCTCTGCTTTTGCAGTTTCTCTGCCATTAGCTGGTTGTGTGGGGCATCGGGGTGAACCTCTGTCAGAAGCAGGAGCTATAGGCCCCTCAGCACTCTCTATGGGATGGAAGTTGCCCCAGTTTCTAGTTGTCAGCAACCTCATCCAGTGGAAGGAAAATTCCTGCAGAAAAGACAGGTCTCTTGGTGTGGCCATGCAGAGAGGGCTGCATTGTCTTGTTTGGTCCTGTCCCCCCTACCATTTGTCAGCACTCTTGCTTAGTCACTTGCTCTCTGCTTTTCCTCCTTTTCACACAGGATGAATGTGACACTGGGGGGTTTCTTCAAAGTAGAAGATGACTTGAATGCTTGTGACCACTTCCCTGTTTCCTAGAGGCTTTGGTCCGATGTTGAATGTAACCTGAGGCTGCACTGTTTTTCAGCTTATTTCCTGTTTATCCTTTTTCCTGGAGGTCTTTGTTTTCTTTTGGGGAGAGGGAGGAAGGAGGCTCTGTCAGCACAACCTCCATGCCAGGGCATTTGGTGTGAGCTGGGAGGTCTTACAGTCCTGCAGGTAGTATGGCATAGGGCATGTGTGCTGGTTGCTGCCTGTCTAATTCCCTGAGTTTCGTATGTGCTGTAGAAGAAAATCCCAACAATTCCCCATCCTCAGTGATGCGCCCAAAAAGAAACCCCAAAAAACTAACCAGCCCAAAGCAAAAAAGAAACCAACCAAAAAACAACCAAAAACAAGTCTGCAAGAGAAATCTCTCAGTATGTTCCTGCCTGAAGGCACTCTGCCACGGGTTTTCCCACAGGAAGGAGTGATTTGGCCCAGCGTTCTTATTGTTTCTATATCCTATTGCAAATAGAAAGTTATGCTTCTGAAATTGGTGTGTGCTGCTCATGCAGTTGTCTTTGTTTCAGTGGTGCATTTTTGTTTCATGCAAGAGAGTGGAAAATATATAGGTAAATAAAAGCATGCAGCAGCAGTTCAGTTGCGATCTCTAGACTGCTTTCAAAATTGGAAATTTTTAATATGCAGAAAATGGTTTTAAGGACAAGAACTCTGACTACATATATTGCTTGCCTTTGGAGGAAAAGATTTGGATTCAGAAAAGAAAAATAACAGTTGGCTCAGAGAAACTAAGAAAGTAATTACTATGTAATAGTATAATACATAGTTTTCCTTGTGAAAAAAAACAGAGAGCAAGGTAGCAGGTTTGTATGAAACAGTAGGTAGGGTTTTTTAATGTGCATATATGCCTTCCTGTTCTGCAGGCTCTCTCTGGAAAGTGCATTTCCCATTTTCCATGCTGCTAAAAGCAACACTAGGAATTCTGACTGTAGTTCTCTGGGAAGCTACTAAGCTGTCTTTAAGTTACCTTGGCAAACACAGGAGTCTTCACAGTTACACAATAGATTTTCTTCCAGGATGTATCAGTGGTGACATTAATGTGCTAGGTATTGGCTGAAAGAGGAATGAATATGTGTATTTTGGAAGGAATTGTGTATTTTGTTTGTTTAGGGTTTTTTTAAGGACTAAAGCACTTTTTTTAACAGAAAGACTTCAAAATAGTTCAAACAGGTCCTTATTTTTGGTAGTGCTAAGCTGATTGAGCAAGCAGTTTTAGATTTAGGCCAGTCTTGAAAATAATTCTGTTGCTTATTCTATTCAAAAGTAAGTCAGCTACCACATAAGTGATTGAAATAAGATGGGGGCAGGGGGGAAATAAATAATTATGTTGCTATTGAATAAGATGGACCTTTTTTAAAAACAAACAAAATAACAGTAAAATTACAGCAGTTACAACAGTTAAAACAAAGCCAAACAAATAAATGGCTCCCATAATTACTGGAGGAAACACAGAAGGATGGGTGCTTGGCCTCACCTTGGAGCAAGAAATCCCTGAGTCACAGGGCTCACTAGTATTTTCTTAACAGAAAAGTACAAAAATAATTAGCAAAAAATAATTGTGAGTTGTTCAGGTTAGTCTGTTTTTCTGGTTTTGAAGGTGCAGATGGAAGGCAGTGTTTGTTAAGAGGTTGATGTTTTCCTGAGCCTTAGACTCCCTGGGCTTAGTGAGGCCCCAGGTTTTGTCTCTGGACTGCATCTGTGTGCTGCTCCTTAGAAGGCTGGCAGCTAAATGTAGGAAGGTTGAATCCACTGCTGTGTCTGGCATGGTGTGAAATGAGGAACCACTTGGCACAAGGTGGGCCCTTTCTTTTTGCCTGCCTGTTCTTGGGTGCTCCAAATTGTTGGCAGTTGGGGTAACACAGTCATTGATTGTTTTCAAATGCTGTTCAAACAGCATTTGAAGATGTGTCGCATGACTGATTTGCATGTTATCCTTGAGAATGTCATTTTTTTAAAAGGAAGAAACCCTCTTAACTGTGGTTTGAAGGCAATTGTCTCTGTTCTCTTGATAAAAGGAAAACCTATATTGAGCTTACTGGTTGTGATTTGTAAATCTGAGATGGTGAAATGTCCACAGTGTGTTTATTTTCATAATGAAATAAACATTTTGCTTTTAGGATTATAAAGAAGTATTTCTCTGTTAAAATATATCAGTAGTTTTCCATATTACAAATAACCTTTTTCAGAGGCAATAGCCATGAGTGCTGTGGGCAGACAACTGTTTCTTATATGTTGATCATTCCCTGTCACTTCTAAAAATGATGTTTAACTGCCCTGTCATTCTCCAGAGAGAACAGGCACTCTTCCTTAAACCCCAATGATAGCATGATAAGTTTGTGGTTTCAGAAAGGGGTGTGGAGAAATTCTCTTGGTACGTACAATGTACTTCAGCTTGTGTGGGAACCTTGGGCAGTGGATGTGAGGAATGTGCCAAATGGTCCCAGAAACCTCTGCAGTAATTTTACCACTGCTAGAAGGAAGAAGGTGGTCACCATGAATTCATGTATTGGAGTAGATGTTAGTCTTCCAAGAAAAGAGAAGGGGAACAGAGCATGTATGAAATTGAATCACCTAAATTCTCTAGGTGCAGAATATTCTTCCAGCTTCTCAATCAAATGTCACTACTGTCAGTGATAGGCTAGCTTGCTCCCTCTTCCTCCATTTTTTGCTGCCTTAATGCTGCAGACCAGGCTGGTATGGGTTTCTTTATTTGCCCAGGTTTTGCCACTGGTGGAAGCAGCAGCATCTCCCAGCCCAGTGCCTGGGCACTCGTGAGAGTGGGTGCTTGGCTGCACTGGCACTGCTGGTGTGCTTCTGTCATAAGACCTATCCGGTAGTCAGGGGAGCCCTCAAAATAAAGGGCTGTAGTCTTACTTTCCTAAAATGGCTTCCATAAAAGCTTACTCCCTTTCTCTTTTTGCCTTCTCCCTCATGTAGTGCTAGAGGGTGCTGCTGAAGAAGAGGCCGAAGAACCAGACGCAACTGTACATACTACACTAAGTGAGGAGACCAGCAACCCAGAAGAGAGCCACAGTCAATCAGGGGAGAAAGATGAAGGTAATTGGTTCAACTAGCTCTGTGACTCTATAAATTAGGGCATTGATTAAGAATGTAGAAACATTTCTCAGGCATCCATACACCTTGTTGTGTGAAGAGTATAAGATATACATTGAGCAGAAGCACTGGTGCATACATTTCTTTTCCCATCCCTAACTTTTATCTGTCTGAAAAGTATAAAATAGGTCGAACAGAAGCATGGGCACATAAATTCTCAGCTACCACTGCAGGCTTCCAAACAAAGATTTTCTTGGCTCACAGTAACTTGGCACCACATAACTTAGCCTCAAAAAACCACCTGTTTATAATCCTCAAACTTATGTTCCAGAGACAGTATTATGCAGAGATCAAATGTTCACAGACAAACGTGTTCCTCCTTGTTCACCCTCGCATACTCTTCTGTGGCAGTGACTTTCTCATAACACATATTAAGATTCCATGCTTTCCACCAGAGGTGACAGAGCAGTAGACTTGCAGGGTGTTTCTGTTTCTTAGGGAAACTTCTTGAGGGGGAACGGAGTGCTTAATTTAAAAGCCTCTTCCTTTTCAAACCTGTAAAGAAGAAAATAAAAGGCCTTTTCCTGTGTGTTTGATATGTCTGTATGTTAAGGAACCAGAGATGAGATTTTAGGTGTATTAGAGATAGAAGCATCCCTGCTGCTCACAGCATGTGATGGAGAAGTTTGAACCTCGACAGCTTTAGCTGTGATATTAGTCATGTATGTAACACATATGCTCCATGGACTAGTATGGCTTGGCATACCAAAATCACATGTGTGCAATCTGTGGCAGTAAAGAGGCAATATGGGGGATACAGGGTTTTGTTTTGGTTGGATTTTTGGTACTTTAGCTTATTCCGTATACAGAGCTGGTTTAAACCATACTTAAAAGAGAGCCCAGTACCCTACACTGTGTGTGTTACTAATGCCTTAATTGTGCAGTCCTGTTTAAAACACATACCTACTTGAATGATTGTGCTTGCCAGAGTGTGCATTCATCAGTACTTCTCTACTAGTTCACGGTGATCACAAGGTACCACAAATAATTCCATTTCACAGCAAGACAGTATAAAGTAAATCACTCTGTAAGCTCCATATTGAATTAAGGTTGAAAATTAAGAAAATGGGAATGTCCTATAAGAAAAATGTACACTTTGTCCTGTGCATTCCAATATGAGAAGCTTGTCCTGTTACAAGAATTCCACTTATTATGGCCTGTTGCCTGTGCTCCATGATGATCCAGCAGAGTGTGATGCGAGTTACAGGCAGCTGAAAATACTGTGGGTTGTTCGGGCTTTTTTTTTAAGATGGCCTAGGAACTCCTATGTGTGTTTTTGTTTTTAATTCCAGAGAAGCAGCTGGAAAGCTTAAACAGCTATAAGGTATCACCAAGTTCACCAAACAGTTTGGACGGAGCAGACTTGTCCTCCATTGATGCCATGATGTCAGCAGTGATGAATGTGGGGAAGATTGCTGAAAATGGCGGGAATTCTCAAAATGTCAAATCCCCCTCAAAGTCTCCTGCACCAAATCGGATTGGCAGGAGGAACCAGGTACATAAACCCAAATGCAGGGAGGGCAAAGGGGAGACAAGCAGCTGCCTGGAAAGGGATAAGATATAATTTATGTTTCTTTGATTGTTTTGTCTTTTTCCCCCTCAGCAGTTGTTTCTTGCCCCTGCCATTGTTCCTTTCTGTATGTTTTCTGGTATCTCTCCAGACCATAACTTAGAAAACTGGGAATGAGAAGGGTCCACATGCTTGGATTGACACATAAAAAACGTTTGAGCATGAGCTCTAGTGCCATACAATGTTGAGCTGATCTAGCAGATGCCCCTAGCAGCACCAAAGTCACCTAAGAATTGCCATTTTCTCCTGCTGCATCCTCTCTCCAGGCTCTTGCATTCGCATAATCTCATGAGGTGTGTTGCTGCCCTGTGGAAGGTTCAAGTGATTTATGGTTAAAGATGGTTCTGGAAGAAAACATTCATCAGGATGCTCAGTTCATATGTGTAGTGTACGGTGCCCTTAACTTCCTTGTTAATAAAAGCCTGAAGAGCTAGTGCAGAATGCCTTGTATGAATTTTGCAGAGTAAATATATGTAGCTTTTATCAGGTTTTTTCCATTTACCCGTTGATGGCACCAGGTGGTAGCAATATTGATCTAAACAAGTGAAAGGAGAGAGTCGTATCAGTTAATCTGTAGTTATTTATATCCGTGTTTTTCTCCTGCTGGGCCAAGCTCCACCAAAGAGGGTGCTGCAGAATATCAAAAAAAAAAAAAAAAAAAAAGCCAAATCCCTGTGGTCATTTGACTTTAGAGCTTGAGGTGAAGCACAGAGATTTTGTAAACGAATCAAGATGTAACAGGGACCAGAAAGGTTGAGAGCCGTGACTCATGTGATGTTCCTATAGTAGTTTATTAATAGCTTGCTGAGTAGCTGCCCAGTTGACAGACTTATGACTTGTCTTGGATTTTTTAGCATGAAAGGAGTTAAAAGCCATTAGCTGTAAATGGACATCCTTAAATGAGGAATGGGCAATATGCAGACAGCTGTGTTTGTGGGATTCTATTGTCTAGCACCTGGCTCTAAGGTGTATTTACAATGTTCTCACTTAGGGGCTGCTCTGGTTCCCTGATTTCATCATGTGAAGTGAGGCACTGGAGTCCAGACCAGTCTCAGGGCAGCGCTGTTACACAGCTGTCCACCGGTACACCATGTGGTCTGGCTTCAGGGAAGTTTATTAGTGTTGGTGACCTTTATTCCACCTGGTATTTCGGTGGGCATCAAATCAAAGGAAGCTCTAGAGTAAATGTGACAGGATTAAGAGGGATTCTTACAGCATAAAAATAAACAAATATATTGAAAACATAGTAAATTGCCTATTTGTCTTTAGGCTGAAGGATTGTTAAAGCCAGAGGGGCAAATGGCTACATTACTGAGAAAACAGAAGTGAGATGTGAAATACTAAGTGGGTATCAAGCTTGTTAGCAGGCTCTAATACAGCAAATTTCCACTTTCAGCTAGCAGAATGAAAGCACTGAATTGTTTTAGTGTGTAGCGGTGCAGGGACCTCAGATTCTGGTCAGAATATGCCCCTTATTATAATTACAAGGATAATAACAGCTGATTTTTCTGGGTCTGACTGCTGTTTCCCACGAGTTGGCAGTCTAACATTTTGCCCTGAACCTTTGTCCCAAAGTCTATGGTTCTCTTCATAATGCTGACTTTATCTTGGCTGCTGTCTACCCATAGTCTTAAAAGCATGTTCTCACATCAACCTGCATATATGTTAACTTCTCAGTTGACGAAATAGACTTGACGAAAATAAAAAATGTGACAGAAGTGTTTTTTGGGCTGGAGAAAAACAGATAGACTTAATGCAGAGCTCCAAAAGCATTTGCCATCAGTTGAATGCAGAGCTGTTGTGCCAGGTTGACTTACTAAAGGGAGAGTAGCTGACAAATGAGCTGCTAATTTTATCTTTCAGTTCAAGAACTGTGTTTTCACCAACTTGGCTCTGGTGGGATAGATGAATGCTGTGTTTTAAATTGCTGAATGGGGGTACTCTTACAGTAGGGATGCTAATGTTTTTTGGTATGGATTGGGTTGGTCAACGGATTTGCTTGAGCTGTGTTACGGTATGCAGCTTGTAGCCTGTCTGACCACTGGAGAAAGTTTGGGTTTTAGTTAATAATAAACCCAAGTTCAATACTAATCAGCTCTGGCTGAGCTATAGTGTGTTTCTGATCTTTGCTTCAAGGTGAACCAGTAATTACTCTATCTTCTGTTAATTTGCTGATTTAAAGAGAAGGCAGTCTGGAAAGCAGGCTTTGAAATTGTCAAGTCCATCATGTAGAACTGCAGCACTCGTTTAAAGAGGAGGGGGACAAAAAACAAAAACAGTAGTGGCTTGATAATTTTGCAGAAATAGCCTGGGGATTAAACAGCATCTAAACTGTCAGCACATATGCAGGGATTTTCCTCACAGCACAGTGTGCTTGTGTTCTGTCTTGAGCCAGCTTTTAACAGGGTGCAGTATAATTGGAGCTGAACATTACTCCACGGTCGGGTTACATATAGTAAAATTTTAGTTGTATTAGTAGCATGGAATGAATGTTTGTGAATTACACACTTGCAAATAGAAAATTGGGGAGGGGCACTGAGAAAAAGCATTTTAATTTTCTATGAGTGTTCAGGCTTCATAATGGCAGCCTTTCAGCCTTTCTTGCTGTCTTTCTAATGTTTTGCAAGTGCTAGAACATTAGACCTTGGCCTATATGTGTGGCCTACAGTGATTACCTTTGGGATGTTGAGGCTGAAATATAGTTGGAAAAAGATGAACAAGCAAAGGAATGGGGAGGAGTGGGAGAACCTAATTCTTTCATTTTAGAAACAGTCTCAAGACTTGTTTTCTTCAGGCCAAATGGTAAAATAGCTCTTCATCCATGTCCACAGGTCACAGAAGTTATTGCAAAATTATTATGGCCCTGTTTTTGAAAACAAAATATAATACAGGTACTCTCTAGAATGGTTCCCCAAATCATGGAGGAGGGGATATTGCTCTAATGAGACATAAAAAAGAACTTTCTCTAACTCTGTGTCAGCATCTCACCGTCCTAATGTGCCAGCAAATTTGTCACAGAGACTTGGCTTAGTCATTCTCAATGTTCTTTGTGAGTGCTTGTGTCTGCCAGCCTGGAAATGGTGGCTTCCGAGTTGATGACTATGGAATATCACTGGGGAAAGAGAATTGTGTGGAGAGAGGAAATTCATAGACATTCATACCCATCAGCTTGCAGCTGAGGAGAGGCTGAGAATGGGTTCTGCTTTTTGCTTGTTTTCAAGTTTTTACTAATGGTACTTAGATTATGCTATCCCGCTGGTCATGGAGAGATGGATTTTGTACTGTCTTGTCTCTAGAGATGTGCATCATTCTAATTGAAAACTGAGGTTTAATTTTGAGTGCCAAATCCTCTTCCTTTTAATATACAGGCGTTGGTGCATAAGCCAGGCCTGGCTTCTGGTGAGGTTGTGAAAATGCCCTTTACATCATCCAGTAGCCATCCTTGCGGACAAATTGAGGCAAACAGCTTTGGTTCCTGCAAGAGTGTCATTTCATCCTTGGCTGAAAGAGTGGTGGCTTTGCTCAGTGTCTCAAGGGCATACTTAAATCAGGTTGAGCTCTCCCAGTCAGCTTCATTGTTTGTACTGTGGTTTGACCATCAACTCCTGATTCTCACCTGGGCGGAGAATGATGGGGTTCATAATGGGTTTTTTTGGAGTCACGTACACTCCTGCATTGTCACCTCTTTCTTGCTGTGATCTCATCAGATCTTGCGAGCTTCAGAAGGGTGGGGCCTGGCTGGTGTGCCTGGATGGGATGCTTCCAGCAGAAACACAGGATGCTGAAGGAAATGGTGCTGATGATTCAGTAAATGCCACTGTTCCTTCTGAGTCAGCCATGGAGAACATGCAGCCCCTACAAAAGGGCACCAAGATAGTGCTTTGCCATCAAGATGGGGTGGAAAATCTGAAGTTCTGACAACTCGTGCTATTAAAAATCTCTGTGAAAAATCATGGTGTTTGCCCATGTATTCTGATGATGTTCCAGGAATTACTTTCTGGTCAGCTAAATTCCTCCTGGCAGTTTGAGCTCCTTGCAATTGCCTTCACTTCCTGTCCTAAATTGCTGCTGCTGAGTATCTGTGTGCTGTTAAAACAGCTGCTGTACTTCTGTGATAGTTGAAATGCCCCCTGTTTATAAATTCAGAAGTTTTTGAAACTTTTTTGAGGGATCTATCGCTTGATAAATATATAACTGTGAGTTACTCTTTTAGCAGTGGCCTTTTGTACTTGGGATGGATTATGTTTTTCCATCCTCATCACTGACAGCTTTCTAGTCCTTTTACATTGATATTCCTTCTGATCGTTTTGTTCTCTTCTGTCCACAGGAAACAAAAGAAGAGAAGTCTTCCTATACCTGTCCTCTGTGTGAAAAGATTTGCACTACACAGCACCAGCTAACTATGCACATTCGTCAGGTATGCAGAGTACCAGCTCTTGGTCTCTTTTATTGAATGATTCTTTTGCCAGGTTGCATTTTGCTGTGGTGAAAAACAGATCCGTGTTCAAGCCAGTGAAATGCTTCCATTGTTTCACTTTTATTTTACCCTTCTCTTGCATTTTCTTCAAAAAGCATGCCTCACAAACCTAACCCTGAGGTGGGTAATTTTCCTCCTTCCTTGCCTGGCATTCCAACCCCCCACCCAGTGGCTCAAACAAGGATGTGTGTCCTGTTCTGCATTGCTTAAGGTATCCTAAGGATCCGGAAAACCACTTCCATCATGAGGCCTAAGTCCTGTTTTATTATCCTGTTTGAGTACAGTTCTTTTTACTGGTCATGCAAATTAAGAAGCAGGAAGACATAATTTTTAAATCAACTCAGTGTAGAAGAGTCTCTCAGTGTTTCACAGGATATAGCAGGGTTTTTCTTTTTTTGGGGGTTTTGTTTTTGTTTTTTTGTTTTTTGGGGTTTTTTAACTGGATAATGCACTTTTTGGTCATCTACAGGCCTGTTCTTGCTCCTCCTGAAATATATGCATACTTAATAAGGAGGTTTGCCCTTTTCTCTAGCAGAAGGTTCTCCTTTGGATGCTGAGGTGTGGTTGATGACTGGCTTCACTAGATACTTATTACTTCAGTTTTTCCTCCTGTACTGTGACTGTTACTTAATTATTTTTTCTTACTCTCCCGGTGTTTTTTGGGGATTTTTTTTTTTTTTGTATGTGAAGAAATATTCACATCTCTGAATGCAAGTGAGAAAGAGTGGTACATATAGCACAGTAGCTAATGGCCATAACTTGACCTTGTAATGCATTCTCATGGCCACAGAAGTCTGCATGTACACTCAGAAGCAGTTTAGTTTTGTTGTCTTACTATGCAGTAAGTTCAAAATTAATATCTTTAAAGAGAATTTGTTTTTAAGTGTCTGTCTTCTGCTGTGAAGTTCATAATTCCATCCTCTTTCCTTACCACTCGTACAACCCCAAACCACTGCACAGCTTAAAGTATCCCAAGGTACCATTTGTCTGATGGGTTGTTGCTGAGTCCCTCTGTATCCTCTTTTGCTGCAGACCAGCAGAAATGCTGCATTGCAGGCTGTATGAAACAGCTACTTGTGCTGGTGCATTAAGGGGTTAAAGATGAGGGGGGAGGAGGGGGGCTGTAGTTGAGGGAGGAGGGCTGGGGAGGAAAGGTATCTACAGGGCACGCCCTCATATAAGGTGTTGTGCCAAGTAGCTCTTTGGAGCTGCTTAATTTAAGATGTTTATAGCTCTTGCTGATATTTTACTGGCACTTCAGAAGGGGCATTCAATGAAAAAAAATCATTGCTTTCTCCAGCATAACACTGACACTGGAGGGACAGACCATTCCTGCAGCATCTGTGGAAAGTCTCTGAGCTCAGCGAGCTCCCTTGATCGCCACATGCTGGTGCACTCAGGTGAAAGGCCTTATAAATGTTCAGTATGTGGACAGTCCTTCACCACCAATGGAAACATGCACAGGTGAGTGCTGATTGTGTCCCAGGAGTTTGGAAAGGATTACAGCATAGGGGGCTGTTTTGTTTCCTTGGAGGGACTAGCAAGCTGACTAAAGACACTTGAGCAGGAAATGCAGAGTTTCTGTGACCTACAAATGTGGCATAACACACACTACAGCTACTAGGATGCTTAAGTAGTGGGAGGAAATCAGAATTAAGAAAGATGGTCTAGCTTTCTTTAAGTATTATCAAGAGTTGTTGCAGCTTTTTGGTTTTTGTTTTTTGGGGTTTTTTTGGTAATAATAGTAATATGACAAATGGATTTTTCTCAGGGGATAAAAATATATAGCCAAGCTATATAGTAACTTCTAATTCCATAGCTTCAGAGTCATGGATTCAAGTGGTTGTATTGGAACATCTAGGGTTTTGTTGGTGCTATGTATTTAAGTATAAAGTGCCACCAGGAAGATGCCTCTTTGGTATTTTTATCTTGTTTCTAAATACATACATCAGTATGTATTTACATACATACATACAGCACTACAGACAACTTATTGCATTATAGATCTAGCAAATTCTCTGCAGTCCAGATTTCCAAATGTAGTTTCCTTTATAGTGATGTAGCAATACGTACAGTTGTCAACTGGGGAAACAAAATGTTAAAGCACATGGATTTTCCTTCCCCTCTCTCATCCCTTGATTCAGTCTTCATTTATTTGCATGAGTGGAACATCTCAGAACTGATTAAGACTTTGTGGATTCCCACATAGCTTTAGTCCCCATATCAAAGAGTTTACAACCTAGAAAGAAACAGTAAGATGGGTGGGGGAAAAGAATATTGCTTACAAGCAAAAGGGCAGGAGTGATGGTTACAAACTATTTCTGTGTGGAAAGGAAGAAGTCTTGTTTCCCTGGTTATTACTAGTAATTTTCCAAGCAGTGTGTTGTAGGTGGAATGAAAGGGTGATTTTGATGACAGTAGGAAAGATAACATAGTCCTGCACAATGGGAGCAATACCTGCTTGCAGCGTTACCTTCTCTGTATCGTTTTGCTCCTGTTAAACACTTGGATTGGAACTGGGGAGAGTTAGCAAGATAGATAAAAAATGAGAAGAGGAGAACACAAAGAGATACTGGCCTTGGGCACTGAATAAATCACACATCTGACTCATCTGACCAGAGGTGTTGTGAGCCATGTTTGCCAGGTCGGACTCTGCCTGACGTAGGAAAGGTTGCAACAGATGCCACTGTTGGTATCCAAGAGTGACTTCCAGTGGTGGAACTCTGGGATGGTCAGTCACTTGTGTCTGGGTGGCTTGCTGAAGGACTGCTTGTGTGGTTTATTTGAGTTTTTGCTCACTGGGCATCTCTTATGCTCTCCTAGAAGCAGGAAAGGGAGGCTTCCCTAGAAACTTGACTCCAGGCCTATAAGAGATTGATGTATTTACCTTTGCTTATATAGGTTTCCCCACATAGAAATTCTTAGCATGCTTTTGTAGCAAATTTATAGCCAGAATTGCCAAACTCAGTGACTTGCTCAAAAGAAGTAGAGATCAGTACCTTCTGATGAGAAGATTGTTGGGTTTTAATTTTTTCTCTTGACAAGATGATGCCTGAAGTTACTGGCATGGAGTGCTGTATTTACTGACCCCACTAAAAAGGACCTAAGTTCATGCAGGGAAAATCTTGATATTAAAAGTGTTTTTGTCTGATGGGTGCCTGTTGGTTCTGTTAAGCTCCTTCTTGTGCAGAGCTGCCCTGCAGCAGCCGAAGGCTGTTCCTGAGCTTGGTATTTCTGCAACGAGTGACCCCCTGACCCATAACAAGCAAAATCCTGAGCACACTGAAACATGCTGGTTCTGCTAAAGGAGAGTTGTGGTTGGCAGACTGTGCCTTCTGGTCTTTTTCAGTGAATAACCTTTTCTTGTTGCTATAACTGACTGTAATACTGGATCTTGTTGCAGAAGGAAGGCATGAATGTGCAAGTAGGCAGATGAGGATAAATGCATAGTGAAATCAAATTTTTTATCTGGTGCTATGACATACTCGCAAGGAAGATGTTCATTTTGCCCACCAGTACCTCCTTCTGAGACAGGTATTTCTGGTCTAAGATGGTGTGAAGTAAATTTCTTTTTCAGGCATCTCAAACTCAGCTGTAGCATCATGTCCAATGGACTGTCAGTGCTGTGGCTGAATCCATCTCATATCTCATTCAAAACTGCTTCTGCCTCAGGATTCCAGAGCTAGGACCTGTTTGCCAGGTCCTGCCTCATGTGTAATTCCTGCAGGCCACCTCTGTGGTGGTGCCATCCATGTCTGTTCTTCAGTACCAGCTAGATGATACTACAAGTCCGTCTTTCTCCTCTTTTGTGTGCAGTTCTTTTATTGTTCTCGATTTTTGTGCTACAGTATATATACACTATCTAAGTAGTGACAGGTGTATGTCCAAACCAGCAAAAAAACAACAACCAAAAAATTTCTCATGTTCCCCTGGTAGCCAGCAGGGTGGTATCCCTAGACCATTGCACAGCATGGGGTCAGAGAGAGGAGTTACAAGTTCAGCAGAAACTTGTGATGTGCTGGTAAAGAATCAGTGTAACTTGTGAAGGTTGCGCAGGAGCTTCCCAGGATTTATTGCACTCACACCAAATATGCTTAGTTTATAGGAGATGAGCAAGGGAGAAGTTGGTCTGCTGGTATCTGAATGGTGGGGAAAATGTGTAGGCTTATGCTATGTCCATCCTCTCTTTTCTTTTTCCCCCCTGCCATATGCTGGCTCTTATTTAGTTGTCCATACTATTTTTAAATCCAGACTTTTAAAAGACCTTTTAGGGGAAAAAGTTCAATGGAATGGTTTTGTCCAGGGAAATACTGTGCCATGGGAATACTTAGTGCTGTTCCATCACAGAATGAAATTTCTGATCTTTCAGCCTCAAAGCAGCCACATCATTAGGCACTCAGCTGAGTAGAGGAGGGAAGGAGACAAGTTTTGGTTGATTTTTTGGGTTAGAAAATTCTTATCAATGCTGTTGCACTCTCAAGTGCCAACCATCTCCATCAAAAGTATTTTTTCACGACCTTTACTTTACCAAGGGAGAAAAAAACCTCCAGAGCTCTTACTTGATGCTCTTTTGCATTACAGTAAAACTACTGTGCAACAGATGAACTTTTTGTGGTGTGAGTGAGAATGCTGTTTCCTGCACATCTCTTCCTTGAGTTACTGTAGCTGTGCTGGGGTGTTGCATGTACTCTTCACTGGTGAAATCGATGCTGGCCTTCCTGACTCCCACAATACGTGCAACACTTCATTTATAAATGAGTCATAGCCTCTCACATGAAGTCCAATTTCTTTTTGTTGTGCTCTTTGGCTCCTCGTCAACAAGTTAAGTTGAATGGGCACAGCAGACTGGGGTGGAGTGGGAAGGTTCTCTTGTGCAATACTAGTAAGAAAAAGAGGTTAAAACCTGCTTTCCTTTCTGACCAGTGTTACTCGTGGCCAGGATTTTGAACAGGAAACCTTGAGCCCAGGGTATCTCAGAAAACTGTCTTACTGGGTGCCAGGCTGGTCAGGAGTGACCTGAGCCTTCCATGGGGACAGTCACATTTGGAGAAAGCAAAGGTTGCTGGAGAGTGCTCAATGTCCAGAACAAAAACCTGATTTTCTCATTCTTTCTGATGTGCTGTCTGACTCTCTGCTGCCATATCAGTGCTGCTCCTACCATTTGTGGAGGGTTGGTGCAATCTGATACAACAAATGGAAGATCTGTTAGTGCCTGGTATAAGCGTCAGAAATTGCTCTGGAGATGATGCTGAGTTTTGTAGAGTTTTGTTTTTGACCAGTATTGGAAAGGGCAAGCCTCCTAGAATCACGAGCTCATTAGAAATTTGGGAGCATTGTTTTCTTGGGGCTTTTTAAGAATCTGGAAGAAAGAGTTGGATCATGGTAGTTTTGAGTTCAACATTCCTGTAACTGGCACTGTAATGATCAGTACATAAGAAAATCTGCAATTTAGGATATGCCTTATCCTCACCCTTCTTTGCTAGAGAGACAGACCCTGTGGCTTTCTCTCAGTCACAGTGAATTAAAGTTGAATACTCATATCTCCATCAGGAACATAAACTATATGGAGGGGAGGGGGGTGTATAAAGAGTTTCTGTACTGTGTAAGAGATGGGGATTTCCAGTGTACTGTCTCCACTCAGAAGATTGGAACTACTAAAGACTTTCCAAAGGTTTTCCATCTGTACTGTCATAGTAACTCCCTAGGGAGTTTACCTGTGAATAATCCCAACTCTGAGGAGCCCTTTTGGGTCTAGACTCTGACACAGATAGGAGGTTTCAGTCTGTTACTCCATCTCTGCCACTGCTTCTCCCCAAAATGCAGACAGAGGAGTTAGGCTGCTGCTGTGGTTGTAGTGGTGGTTTGTGAGCATTAAGAAGGGACCTTGAAGTAGAGAAAAAAAATTTCCTTGTCTTACCGTGTTGCATTCAAATAGAATGTGCATCAGCCTTCAGTGGGAAGGGCGATGCCTCCACTTTGCTCCAAAAGTGTTTCCTTTGGGAGTAGGATACTTTGCCAGCAGTTCCTTTTCCATTTCTGTGATGAAGGATAGTCCATGCCTATCACTTTAAAGTCACATTTTCCTCCCTGCCAAAGACATGCTCTCCATGCAAGTAGAAAATGTTAATGGGATATAAATGCCAAAAGGGAGGCGAGAAATGACCTTCCTGCCAGTTTCCAGTGGGAAGCTATTAAAGGCTCTGTGGCAAGTCTGAGAAGAGTAAAGGGGTAACACATGTGTTTCAGCCACAGCTCCTTGAATTTGGTAAATGAAGGAGCATTGTCCATGGCTGGTTTTCTCCAGACTGTCCATATAAGTCCAGTAATGCAAACTAACTGAGGTGTTTAATTTGAAATTGAAATGTAGAAAGTATCTACCTTCTTTATATTCTTCCATTCCTTGCCCCATATGTGACAAAATTATTCAGAATGGCTTTTTATTTACATCCTGCTTAGGTTCTTGTGGGCTGTTTATGTACCATCTCTCAGGAGCAGGTCTCAAAGTTTGGGGATTTTTTTTTTTTTTTTTTTTTTTGGCACATGTGAAACACCACATGCAACCACCACATGCAGAAGTCTTTGAAACTCAGATTGGAAGATCTGGATCACAGAAGCTATGCTTTGAAGCATTCTTACAAAGGGTCCTATCAAAGAAGGTATTTCTTCTTTTAATTAAGAAGGCACTTTCATTTCTCAATCTTACTTTCAGTGCTAGATAGTTTTCCCAAACTTCTGATTTTAATACGCTGTGGAGAGATAAACAGCTGTCTTTTTAATCAAGGTATGGTAATATTCTGATGTTCAAGTCTTTCTGAAACAGCACTTTATATGTGCACCTGTGTGTTGGTGACTGAGTTTCTTGAGAAAGACAGAAAATGCACATGCTGGAGGGTAATCTGTGAATTTTGACATTTTAACCAGCCATCTTTGCTGGCACATGAAGAGCGTGCAAGTCTGGAAGATTGTAATGCACTGCTCAGAAAATGAATGTTGGATCCTGATAAAGGCATAGGGGTTGGGATGCATACACTTCAAAGGTTTCCCTGCTCCCTTTAACAAGAGTCTATGTGTCATGGGCAGGCATGCACACAGGCCACCTGTGACTCTGCAAATGTCCAGTAGGCAGTGTCCTCAAGATCTGGCTGAATCCATCCTCTCCCTGCATTCCACCTGTGAATCGCTCCCATGTTATTTATGGCATTGGCCTGCTTCCAGTACGTTGTGTGTGCTTTGTGGGGTGCAGCACAGTAACAATGCCCAGCCTCCCAAGTACAAATAGGATCTCTGTAGTCTAGCACGTGCAGGCTGGCATTTGCTTAAGATGGAAGTTTTGGAGGTAGAACATAGCCAAATGTGATGAAGACCTTTTTTTCTTTCCCAGAAGAGGAGAGGAACTGCCTTATTACAAGATGGTTGGCTTTCTGGTGGTTTGCAAGTGGAAATTTGGTGTAGCTTTGAAAAACTGAACGTACAAGATCTTGAAGCTAAAAACAAATAGCCACAAAGGAGCTCACCACACAGAAAATGACTGACACTTCACACATGGGAAAAGGCTGTCTCTCATTGTCTTGCACAATAGAAATGTCTCTTTGGTCATCTCCAAAGGAGCTTTTATTTTAGTGTAGTAAAGCGTAAGCAGTGCTCTTAAACTGGCTGTACTACAGGCTGTACTACAGGCTTTTAAATCCATTCCTTATATGTGGGGGGATGATTTAACCACTTGTGCTAGTGAAAGATAAACTTCAGCAAATGCAAGTGCCCTAATTCTTCAGCAGGGATGATGAACACAAAGGACTAACTTCTGCTTCTAGAAACTGATGACTGTAGTTGT
This sequence comes from Fringilla coelebs, assembly GCF_963513975.1. Taxonomy (NCBI): domain Eukaryota; kingdom Metazoa; phylum Chordata; class Aves; order Passeriformes; family Fringillidae; genus Fringilla; species Fringilla coelebs. The sequence continues at coordinate 86,779,072 of NC_140028.1, forward strand.
GGGATGCAGGTGAGATGTGATAGCTGCTTTGGCTTTCTTTGCAGTTAAGAATGTTTGTTACACTTTTTGCTAGTACATTTTGTAAATAAGGATGGAGAAACAGGTGGAGGGACGCTCTTTGGCCTCTCCTGTCAGCAGATAATACCCTGAATATGTTTGGTACTCTGCTGGGACCTCCATGTTTTAAAGAAGGTTAAATTAGAAAGAGAGAAGGAAAGCCTTTTCAACAACAATACAGCAGTAAGAGTCTGTTTCTCTGTGTCTTTGATTTGAATTAGAAGTCTACAGTATTTTTAATTGTTCCAGGAAGAAACTTGTCTGTCTCACTGTTGCTGAGTAGATTTACTTCTGGAAAGACTATATATAAACTTTTATTTAGTTAACATGGCTCACAAATAGGGAGCTCAAAAAAACCCCTCCACCAGTATCTTCAGCAGTAAAAGACTCCGGATGACCTCCTGTGCCACAGAACCTCTGTGAGCCCTCAGACCTGAAAGGAGATGCCACGATTTCAGATGTGTTACTTGCTGCTTGTAGGCTTGGACAGTATCCCCCTTCAGTTATCATTAAAGAACAGCAAAGGAAGTTAACACAAAAACATGAATGCTGAGATCTGATTAGAATCAAGCGAAGCAAGGAAGTGCAGAGTTAAGATTTATATGCAGACCTTAATTAGCTCCATTGTTCTTGAGAACCTAAGCGTACACAATGAGGAACATTATACTTGCATCTCCAGAGCTGCTCAGTACCTAAACATAAGACTTCAGTGTGCTTTTCAGTCCTAGATTTTCTCTGTGTATGCCTCTGCACAAGTCTAATCTTGTGCATTGCAAGGCTGTGGGTTCTTATGTTTTGGTTTTCTGCAAGGCAAAAAAAGGGGACAGTCTTAGTGAGTTTAAGTTTCTGGTGTGATTTGTGTCGAGAAGAAGGTGGTCTGACGTGGCAGGGTAATGCCGCCCTGCTCACGGGCAGTAACATGAATCTCTCGTAGAACAGAGCGTATTGAGCGTGGCTTAGTGCTGCTTTGTTACCCGTGTCACAGTTCAAATAAGCACAAGCCACTTGACAGATTAGACTCTAGTCTCAGAGCACATGGCAGTGCAAGACCTTGATCTTTCCACATAAGTACCCTTTCAGGAATATCACCTCCTCTGAAGGTCTAGTATTCTCAGGGATGTTTCCTCCCCTTCTCACCTTGAAGAGCTACAAAATAAATACAAGCCTTAACTTAGCAAGCACTAGAAAATCCAGGTGATCTTTGTGACGAGTCGAGGTGCTTTTAGTCCTCTGCCATAAACCTGACATGTGATTCTTGTGGACATGTTAGCTCTCAAGGTTAACAAATAACATGTTGTTTTATTCGCTTTTTGGTTGGTGGTTTGTCTTGTAGTTTGTACTTCGGTTGGCTGAGTCTCTGTAGAAAATGCCGGTGGTGAGAAAGTTTGCTGAGAGAGTTTGTATGTTAAGGTTATCTTTGTTCAGCCTGTTGTGCATGCATATCAGAAATACTTGCATCACTTCTCTCATGAACATGTATTCCCTATCCTCCTATCCCCTGGAAAGATTCCTGGGCAAAATACCCACGAGAATGAGGAAAAAGTCTATCACAAACTGCATTTGTGGTTGCTGTTATTCCACCTTTAATGTATGTCTTCCAGCTTTACGTTTTTTCCCCCTAGTATCTAACCTGCTCAACCTGTTCTGGTTCAGCATGCTGGAACCAGCAAACAGCAGAACATACCCCCTCTTAGGGTCAGCAAGTTTTTTCCTCTTTCTTTCCTCTCCTGTTTTAAAAATAGGCTATTCCATAACAGTAGATTGACAGCATTGGGGTAAGCTTCTGTAGCTGTTAAAAAAAATAAATTAAAAAAGCAAGGGGAATCTTGTTATTGCACTTAGCCAGATCCTTTCATTCGGGTTGTTGAGCCTTGATGCTCCTATGCACCATATACACAGCTTAGCCAAAGATACAGTCTTTAAAGTAGTAGTGCCATTATACAACTGCTAAATAGCACACCATCTGCAAATACTGCTTTCTGTTTCTTGAGGGTATCTATAGATATGCCAAGTTCTTCAGACTGGTCTCTTAGCTGAAGTTTGCTAAACACTCTTAAGTGATTTTTTTTGTAAATCTTCAGAGTCAGCTTTCCAGTGCTGACTCATGTGGAAAGATATCTTGAAACAGATAAGATGTCCAACTTGTGTGTGGCTCATTTTTTACACCAAGACCCTTCAGTGGTATCTTTTTTGACAGTTTCAGATAGAGGGGAGAGAGACTAAGGTGACGATTGTTCATGGACTGTTCATGAATTCCCCTTGAGGGCTAAATTTCTCAAAGTCCTGTAAAGTCACAGGTCATGCGGGGACTTTTATTTCCAGTTTGACTAAACAGACAAGTAACAAGATGTGAAACTTCTTCCTAGTGCTTCTCTCCTCAGCAAGGGAACACTCTAAGGAAAGAGGACCACATGTTCAGGAACAGGAGAGGAAATGGGCTGAGCACGTGAAACTGCTTTTGCTAGGATGCCATCCTCAGCGCTGGGAAGTTTGCAGTTTGTGTGTGTGCAGTGATAACCTTTTACTTCCTTGCCCCTTGAGATACTTGGTGGCTGCTGATAGCGGGGTAATGTGAAGAACCTGCTTTTAAGGAAGATGCGCTTCCCTTATCTCGTGCAGCTTCCTTGTGTGCGTGCATCTGTTGTGTGTGCGTGTTTGTGTGTGTGTCAGGGAGAGATACCCTGCTCCATCTGCACAGCGTCCCCAGCAGTGCTGGGGCCGTCTGTGTTTTCCTCCTTGAGCTGTGTGACGCAGCAAGTTGTTCTGTGCTGTGCCATGAGGATTGCTCAAGAGTGGAGTGTGAGAGGGAACCAACAGCAAGAGGGCTTGCCTGGTTCTGGGAAATAGCTGAGGCTTATGTTTGCTTGGTTAAGAAAAGGGTGTGGTTCTTGACAGGAGGCAGGACATACCTAGGACTTTTTTGACTGTATTTGCTCTTTAGGATAAATCTTTTCCCTGTTGTGATATACTTTCTCTGATTTTCTCTTTCACTCTCTTTCCTTTTTCCCCCGTTACTAAAATTTAAAATGGCCTTAATTATCCTTACCTCCTAATAACACTTATTTTCTTTAAACATAAAGTTTCCTGAAAAATCAGCAGTGAAGTAACCGAATAAAGTTCTATAGTCTGGTAACTAAAGGACATGCCTGAAAACCACAAATCTCTAAAAAGATTGAAGGAAACAGTTCAGAATGGCCCAGGCCAGATTTTTTGTACATTTGAAAAATATTACTTCTGCTTGATTTTACTGTTGTTAATACACTTTTTTTCCTCCAAGCTTAAGGAAGTATGGTGGCCTGAGAAGGATCTTGTTTAATAAAAGAGTATCTTGTCCCATATAAAAGTTACTTACAGCTTGGAAGTCTCCTTGCAGTATTTGGCATTGTTAATTTAGTTCTGCTCTGAACATAATGTGAACTGTGTGTGACAGCTTGGTGAAGCGGTACTGGGAAACTCACACTGCATTTCCTCCTCTTTTGCCCTCCCTTATGCCAGGGTTGATGCAAACTGCTTTCTTCTGCAGTACTTTGGGAAGCTTTGCTTTGGAGGCATGGTTTGAATCACTTCCCTGTCACAGCATCATCAGGCAAATATTTGTCTCCCTCTTTTTCCTTTGAGGTGTTCTGACAACGTCGCTGTTAGGGAATAGGAGTAACTTTGAGCCAAACTGGGAATGCAGCTGTATCAATTTCAGCCTGTTTGAACTTGCTGAGTCTGTGTAGCAAGTAGTTGCTTAAATGTGAATACAGAATAATTATTCAGAAGTGGTACCCCCCCTCGTTGGATTTGTAGATCATTATCTTTCCTCTCATGCTTACAACTTGCCTTTACTCACAGCAAAGCAAATTTTTTCTCTAGGATAAAAATATAGAATGCCCTGTGTGCATGTGTGTGTATCATATGTCCTTAGGTATCATGTATTGGCAGCTGCGTGGCACTGGCTAACTTTGCAGACTGTCCCAGCAGCACTGAAAAGAGATTTGAAATCTGTCATTCGAATTTAATCACCGGCGGCTTTTTCAGCCTTAGCGCACCCAGCCAGCCTTGGTGGATCCGAATAACAGCACTTCCCGTCATCCCAGAGATGCCTTCTGCCGGGAGCACCTCACTGCGCCGGGAGCCAGGCGGTGCAGCAGCCGCTGTGGGCTGGGGAGGATGCTGAGGACACGTCCATGTGGCACCTGGGGGATGCCGAGGGGGCAGCCACACCCGTGTGCCACCGCACGCTGCTGTGTGGAGAGGCTCCCAGGGCCACCTTAGCCTTGGTGCACAGCGCCAACAAGCGCTGGAGACTCCATGAGGATGATGAGGTGTGCTGCCATGCCGGCAGGATGGCACTGCCTGGCTGCCGTGGGGAGCGCTGGCAGGGGCATCTTCTGCTGGGCATACTTGCAGACATGTGGCTGAAATGAGTCAGGACATCCCAATCTGATCCTTCCTGGGACCTTTTTGCCCCACCCTACCCTTTCCCTGCAGGCACTTTCCTACCAGCATAGCCATAGAGGCCTCCACTGCTCAGCTTCCTTTGGTTTGTCCCATGCTAGGGTTTGGCACTAGAGTATATGGGGGTGCTTGAAATTTGTTTTGAAATTGCTCTGCAGTTGTAAAAGGGAGTTTCCCATGTGATTGGGATTTTGGTATTTGTCTCGTGACTTGCTGTGAAGTATATGTGTGTGTCTGAGGGCTTTTTGGGCCATTTTTGGGTTTTTTTGAGGATACAAATATTAAGCCAGAAAGAGAAGACAAACAGAAACTTGTTCTAGTACAGATCATGTCTGATTTGCAAAATTACCTGCATCTTTTTGGTTCCTGTAATCACAACTGGCAAGGGCTGAGTAGATTGCTCTCTTAAGTGGGTGATGTTGGTAATTAACACTGGAAATACATTGTCAATACAGATTCTCTACATGTTTTAACAAACAAACAACTGACTAAACTCTTTAACCCAAGGGCATAATGTTACTGCACTTTTGACTTAGGTTTCAGTCATATTCACGAGACTCTTAAGGAGGGACTTAGCAGCAGGGTATTAAATGATTGTTCCTAAAAATACTGCTGCTTCACTTTCTCTTTGTTTAGGATTTACTTCCTGCATGCATCAAATGGCAGGAGCTTTGAAGAGAAGTTTCCTGTGTTTTCCTACATTTCCAGACAATTTGGGCTAAAGTATCATTTTTTACGAAGAATGAAACAAAAACAGTGACAAAGATAACGTGACATAACAATATCTGAAAGGAGGGTAATTTTAAAGGCTGCCTTCTCTTTCTTTGAGACATTTTCCATTTCATGGGGCGTGAAGTGCCCTATGGTCCATCATGATCCAAATTTCGACCTGTCTTGGATGCATCCTGCATGCCTGTTCATTCTGATAGCACGGCACTATGTCAAATCAGACTATTTTTTTTCTAAACAGAGATGTTTGCTCATGTTCTGAAGGATAGACTTTTTTTTTTTTAATATTGAAAAGGGGTTTTATGATTCTTTAGAGTTTGTTTACTGTTATTTGGGAGGAGCCATGTAAGTGAAAGATCTTGAGACACAAAACAGTGAAAGATATAAAGGAATTGATGCAGCTGAATTGTACTGACCAGCGGAGTCCTTCCCAGACCAGTTTGAGAACTTGAGTAATTCTTTTTGTTGTAAGGGGAAAAACAAATTGTATTGTAAATAAGGTGAAGGATGGAAAGCACTGATTTTTATTCTTTGCCTTTGATTAGAATGATTGGATGTGTGGCTTCCTTGTCTTCAGATAAGCATCAGATGTATCAGCGGATTTTCCACTTGGTTTTGATACTAAACTGCCTAGAAATCACGAGGGAGATGAGGAATAATCATGTGCAATACGTAGAGTATAGGGTACATCTAGTGGTAAAGTGGAGAAACTTATAATAAAATGTGGGATATGAAGCCAGAACCTGAACTTGATACTGTCAGATGATCTCTCTGGACTGATAATGCCCAGATTCATTGGCCTCCCCACCGCGTTTCCACAGACATGAGGGAGGAGGAGGGTGTTTATACATACACTGGATTCTGTGCTCAAGAATTAATCTTGATTTAGATGCTGGGACTTTCCCAACCAGGCCTCAGTGAAATTGCTTGCTGCTCCCCCTCTGGACATGCTGCTCCTTCTAATCAGACCTACCTGGCATAAACGTCTCTTGACTGAAAGCCAGCAGTGCTTGTGCTGCCACAGTTCTAAGGGAGAGGCTTAACCCTGAACCCTGCTCAGGGGCTGCAAATGCACCCTTTTGTTCCATACCTTCCTGTAGGCTGGGCCTCCAAGCCAGACAGGCCTTTTTACTTTGGGACCTAAAGCATATCGGGAAGCATGGAAACTCAAGGTGCAGCTAGAGTGTACTTTTTTCTCCCCAGAATTAAGAGGTGAGGAATTCCCACGCATGCTGAGGGGTTATTTCTATCCAAGAGGCAAAGTGGTGCTGATCAGGTTATCTGCATGCAAAGCAGAAGCTCCTGGTTTTGTTCATAATTCAGTGGGACCCAGAGCCAGGAGCAGCTGCATCTTGCATTTGCCTCCTTCAGGATGCTTTGGCTGCTCATTCTAGCCTTGAGCCAGCCAGTCAAAACCTGCCCACGTTCTGGTTTTGGCATTGAAACTGTAGGCTGCCCTGTTTTGAGACCTCCAGAAAGCTTATACGATCAATATGCAAATCCCCTTGGCATTATGAAAATACATCAGCCCTTTTTAGAGATCTGGTAAAAACTGGGATGTGACCAGCAGGAGCTGCATGTCCCTTCAGGAGACCACATGCTCCCCTCCCCTCCCCATGAGTCACCTCCCACAGACACTGTTCCAACACCATCACAAGAGAAAAAGGAAAAAGGCACTTGAGTTCTACATTTGCCTATTACTACAGAAGTCTCTTCTTCAATGTAAAGTAGCAAAATATTCACTTGCTGCTTTACTAGTGGAATAGTCACTCTCCTGAAATCATGCTCTGCATTACAGCGTGGGGCTGGAAACTTTTTCTGCCCATTTGTTTTAAGAAGAAAAAAAAGAAGGAAAAAAAGCCGGGGGAATTCTTGTGCACTATCATCTTAGTCATCCTGCTCATGTGACACTGAGAGGGGAGGGTAAAGCTGTGGCAGAAGAGGGGAAGCAGAAGGTGATCCTCAGTGGGAGGATGGAATGAAAGGCAGTCAAGAACTTGAAAAAATGTGATTTTGTTGGGAGGGCTGACTGGCACACAGTCCTAGCACAGTTGGATCCTCTTGGCTCACCTGTGGAATTCTTTATGTGAGGGGGAGAGAAGAGATTATGAGGAGAGCTTTTTCTCATACAGCTGTGCTGCATATAGCATAGTACATAGCAAGGTATTTCACATTTTTTGCATAGCAGTTCTTAAACATTAAGAGTTTAGTTCAGAGGTGGATCAGACCATGTTTGGAAAAGACTTAGTTTCCTCTTTTCATTTTGTATTTATTTTTTGCAAATTTTTCTGGTTCTTTCTCTGGTCTAATTTTAAATAGAGTTCCACCACTTTCTTTGAGAGGTTAATCAAGGCTAGCTAGCACTTTGTACAAATGAGTCCTCCCTAATATTAAGCTCAAGTGTTTATCTCCTTCTGTCGTCCTGTGTATCATGGTTGGATTTTAGTGTTCTACCCTCAGCACTGTTCCAAGTGCATGTGTACTTGCATGCATGCTGGGGTGACTGTGCAGATTTCAAGGCTCTGTACCTTCCTGAACTTGTCTGCTGTACTTTGGTTGCTCTGTAGAATTCTGCCTCTGTAGAGGCACAATTCATTGATTTAATGTAGAAAAAGAAATTCAGGTTTCATCTGCTGGGATTCTGGATGTCTTCTGAGCTGCAGTAGTGGTCATTTTAAAGCGGCTGGTGCTTGTAACTTGTATCTGCAACTGAATATAAGCATTTCTGTACATGTCCTTACTTTGCCCTTCTTTTTTTCTGAACTACATTCTCACTTAGAGTGTTGAGTGTTTATCTTTATTTTTTGGAATTGATGAATGTCATATCATTTTTCTCTATCACTGTAAGATGCTGAAAGCCAGCCTGACTTATGAGCCTGTCTTTTACATTCTAAGTATGCCAGTGTTCTCAGGCCAAAATATGTTGTTATAGTCACAAAGGGAAAATAACTTCTAAACACAGCTTTGTTCCTGTTCGTCTTGTATCTTGGCAGGCTAAACAGTGAGGTTGAATATTTTCAGTGTTACATGTAAGATCTAATCAAGGCAAACTCCTCTAAAGGAGTAAGGCAACACAAATACTTCCCCCCCCCCCCCCCCCCCTTAATTATGGTTAGGAAATTTTTTAAGTAGAAGAAGCCTCAGTGAAGGGAGTGTTTGAAAGAAAGGTTGTGGATGTGACTTGGCATCTGCTGAAGTTCAGCCCATGTTGGGTGATAAATGTTGTCTCGAGGCAGAATGACATCCATGTTGCAAAGTAAAAGAGAGAGATGAAGATTGTGTCTATCCTTTGTACTTCTTGGCTTTATCTTCCCGCTTATCTTGGGCTGTAGCTCTAGTAATCTTTTTCCTCTCCACCCTTAACTTGATGCAGTGAAACTTGCTTAACCTGCCAAAGGAACAACCTGCTGGCTGTAACATGGGCAGGTTGTGACTCTCCTTGAGAACTCTGGAACCTGCTACTTTTGTTTCAGAATTTTTCTTTTTTTCCTTAATGATCACATGCATAGAGCTATCACAGCAGCTGTGATGTTTGACCTACACAGTAAAAGTCAAAGGTGCAGTCAGGGTGTCTTCCTGTTTATAGCTCAATAGCTTAGGCTGCTTCCTTTCAAATATGCAATACTAAAACATGAAGGGGGTCACCACATTCCTTGCTGTGGTATGGATTTCTGCCGTGACTTTTAGGACATGGCAAAAGCACACACATTGCGGGAATAAGAACTGCAAGCAGTTGGGGCAGCCAGTGACTGACACCAGACAGCAAAGCCCCCATCACTGTGGTGCTGTACCCATGCTAGCAAGCCCTGCCTTATTGGCAAACTTCACACTTCAAGCATAGCTAAACTGCTTTTGGGACTTGCAGGAGCCCGTGTGTTTGCATGCAATAGGTCATGCCAGGCAGAGGTGCTAGGCTGGGCTGGCACTAACCTGGAGGTCCCAAGGGTTTTTCCTGTTGGTGTGCTGTGGGTGTGCCATTGCATCCCTCTCAAGTAGGAACCAGCTCCATCAAAACAAGCAGAGTTCAACAGGTGGACAAACAGCAGGAGGAAAGAACTTAGCCCAAAGGAAGCTGTTTTGCATAGGTAGCTGCTAAACAGGAGTTGTGCATACTTGTCAATGGTTGGAAAGAGACTTTAAAATAAAATGGGAAGAAAAAGTCCCGCGCCCGATGCATAGCAGTTTTCTTGTTGTTTGTTTTCCGGATGAATGTGATTTAGCTTGACCGATTTTGCTCTCTAGCTATCTGAAAAGTAACTGGCCTTCAGACAAGCTGCCAGAGGGTTAAGCAGTCAGGCTGTGTGTGGTGCAGGCACAGACAGGCACAGTGAAAGCCTCTGTCCTTACTTTCAAGAGAACATTGAAACTGGAAAGCAGCCTTTACCAAAAAGAAATAATAAAAACATAGACAAATAATCCAAACTTCCAGGTTTTGCTTTGCTGTGCAGTTCAAATATTTTGATTTTTTGTTCCAAGATGCTTTCTGAATTTCGTCTTCTATCATTGTGGACAGGACCCCCTTGAACAAATAATTGATTTCTTCTCCTTTATTCTTGTGTGAATACAGACAACTGCAGCTTGGGCTGCTGTTTTATCACCCCTGAAAGAAGCTCTAGCTAGCACGAGAAGTTAGGTCAGTGTCACAAGGAAAAAAAAAAACCAAAAAACAAGACTGAAGAAAACAAGGCAGTAGAGTATCTATAGATGCCTTCCTGCAGATTTTGTGAGACAAGGTGGCACTGTGTGGATGAATCAGTTGCTTTGGTGCCTGTGGTGCCAGAGCTACCAGAGGGCCAAGGCAGGGGAGTGCGCAGCACTCTGTATGCTGTGTCAGCACTCTGGGTTTTCTCTGGCTTCTGTCAAACCTGGAGAGAGCCAAATGCTCAAACCTTCAGCACTCCTTCTCCTCTCAAATGGGTGATCGGCGGGGAAAGAGGTCAGACGATTTCAGCATCACTTCCATGATTCCATGTCTAATCTGCTGGGCACATCTGCACATAGATGTGACTGACAGGTGTCACCAGTGTCTGTCCACCAGTTGTGCAGCCAGTGAGAGTTACTGGGTATCTGGGGAAGCAACAGCTTTTTTCCTCGTGGACCTGATCCTCCAAGCAGCCCCAGCCTTGATGGATGCTGAAAGCAGGCAGTAGCTGAACAGGCATTTTAATCTTGCATCGGTTCTGGTACGTGTGGTGCTTTTGGCTTGAGGCTGTTCCTGCACAACACCCTGCAGTTTGAGACAGGCTATACTTGGAGACAGTGATTTAGATGCCTTATTTTTTTTAAAAGCTTCTGAGCTTGAAAAAAAGCATTGTGTGATGAGACAGTCTTCCCAGCAGCTCCAGTGGGGTCTGCTGTGGGTCAGTTTGGTCCAGTGTGTTATCTCAAAGCATCATGCCCTTGGCATCCAAAACTAAAACAGATTTTATATCATAACACCAAAGCAGTTATGAGGGCGTGCAAGACTTGTCTGGGTTACAACATTCTCTCATGTTAGAACATGATATTGTGCAGTCATGTTAAATGGCACTGTCCTGAGCTGAGTTGTGGATGTGACTTCTGAAAGATTTGCCCAAGTGCCATTAACATTGTCCCCATTGTGTTTCTTTGAAGTCAGTAGTGGGCAAAGTCAGTGAGTGCATCTCCCTCCTGCACTCACATATCTAGCTGTTAGGAGCAAAAAATTTCCGTTGTATCTAGGAGCATACATTTGATTTTTTTTTTTTTAAAGCAATATAAATTTGAAGTGAGGTTAAAGGCCATATCTTTAAAAAAAAAAAAGAAAATTGAAATTTCAGCTTTGAGTTGTCAGAAAAAAAAGCATGGCAGCAATACCTTCCATCTGACTGAAGGGAACTAGACAGCAGTGTCTTCCATAGGTTGCAAATACAGAAAACCAAGAGGCAAGTGGGTCAGGTAAACAGATATTAATGATGCTGCTTCCCGAGTAATTCTGCTCCTTTCCCTTTTCCTGTGTTTTTGTGACAAGAAATAGTTGTTTTCCTGGGAAAGCAGGTTTTTGAACATGCCTTGGCAGTACAGAGTTTTGCAACCTAGTGCACTGTAACAGTGGGACCAGATAATCCTGACTTCAAAGCTGCACTTGAAATTTGATACTGGGATCCACCATTGGGTTAAGGATGAGAAGGAAACAAATATATTTAAGAGATGTTGCTCTGGCATTGGCATATACAGATCTGTTTGAGGTACAGTCTCAAACTCTAGACAGAGAGCTGGTTGAAGATGAGGTGCTGTTTTTGCACTGAGAGAAGTGGATGCTAAGCTGCAGGCTTTTGCTTACTAGATTGCCACAAGACAGGGATGCTGGGTATGTGGATTGCTGAGCAGGTTTAGGCAGAACCAGGACCTCGTGGATGATGGGCAATGGGCACGGTGGTCGTGGAAATAGATGTTAGCAGGGCAAGTGTCGTGCTGTGAGTTGGGGCATGGGGGAAAGCTTGTGGGCTCCCTGCTGCAGCCCCTCACAGACCCAGGCATTGCAAAGGGCCCATGCTGGATCATGCCCCAGCTGTTTTTCAGAAGTTCAGGCCAGTTTATGGTGTCCTTTAAAGGCAAACCTTAGAAGCAGTGTTGGCATTAAAATTTACATCGGACTTCCTGCCCCAGATTTCCCTGCTGATGGTGTCTTCTTGCCCCTCCTGCTCAGGCACATGAAGATTCATGAGAAGGATCCAAACAGCACAGCGAGCACCACTCCCCCCTCGCCACTGAAGCGCAGGCGATTGTCTTCGAAACGGAAGTTCAGTCACGATGCTGAGCTGGACAGAGAGGAGAGGACACCTGCAAAAAAGGTTCTTTACAGGGCACGAAGCAAAAGATGTTCCTGGTTACCACCTAAATTGTCAGCTGTTTGGTTTGTGCAGTCAGCACAGACTTGTGGCAGTTCTGTACATGAGTTGCTTTGCTTATCCTGTGTAGCCAATATAGTTGTCTGGGATTGAACATTCTTTTCTAATTTCAGAGATTGAAATAATTCAATTTTTAAAATTATTTATTGCTTAAAATTTTGAATTTGCTTCTGATTTATAAATAATTATTGTTGGATGACAACAGGATGTACTATTCCTTTGCTGTTGCAGCTTTTCCCCTAGCCTTTTTTTTTTTCCTCCCATATATTTTGTAGTATTCTTGGAGGATGGTGATTTAAACTTAAAAAAACCCAAGTTTTACTTCAAAAGCAGCAGCAGATTAAGTCGGCTTTTGTCTAGATCTGGAGGCAAAGAAAATCTACAGTACATTTCCCTTTCACAGTAGCATAATCCTACCTTAGTGGAGTTGCAAGAGTGAGCAGAAAATATTTATTTGAGGGCTAGACGTTTCCATTAGGGTTTTGTTTATAAAATATTTTAACACATCTCAGTCATTTGTACAAAATGCATGGTGTCTGCCGAACTTAACTCTCCACTTACTATCTCTAGATGGCAAGCTAGTAGCAGTTCCATTTAGCACAGTATCCCTCGCTCTGTGCATGCTTTTCTCCCTCTAATCAGAAGAGAAGTATAGAAAACATGCAGAAGTTCATTGCTTCACCCTGAACCACTTGTTTTAGCATTTGGCAGTATCTCAGTGGCATAAATAATTTAGGCTGACAGCTCCTCTGGCTTTCTGAAGGGGGAGGAATGCTAGTTCAGTGGTATATGAACACATGGGTTTATAAGTTCTTCAAATCACACTTCCTCATTAGAACTGATATATCTGTGACTCAGCTGCACACTTTATCTTCTACCAAGCCTCCTTTTCTGTCATGCATGTTCTTAGACATGTCCAAGGCTCTGTCACTTATATTTCTCTTGAGGAATGTTTTTGTATTTGCTTGCAGCAAGGTTTCACATGAAGCCTGCAACTTTTTGTAAGAAAAAGGCTTTGAATGGGTTGCAAGTTTGGTTTGTTGCTTATGAGTTGGTCTAGTGAGGTTTTTTTTTTTTCCCTTTTTCTGAAGGTTCTCGAGGATGGCCATTCCGGTGAAGGGGATAAGAGGGCTGACGATGAAGTTTATCATTGTCCAGTGTGTTTCAAAGACTTTTTTTGCAAGTATGGGCTGGAGTCCCACATGGAAACACATCCAGATAATTCATTGAGGTAAGAGAGAGTACCCAGGGTGTCTCTGGTCACCAGACAGCCTGAAGAAGACTGCTGTGGGGGAGCAGGAGCCCCTCAGCCCCCTGCATTCTTAACTGCCCCACTTTGTGGTTTTGAGCAGGTTTTTTAGTGGTTTGCCTCATCTTGTGCCACCAGGGTGCTGTAGGACTTAATTTTATTATTTTTTGCAAATACAGGAAATCTTGCCAGTTAATAGCTGGAAATGTTTTTAGAAAAAATTAAAGCCCTTCTTCATCCCATTGAAACACATCACTGTTACATAAAACTGTAAAATGCCAACATTGCAAAATATTAACAAGATAAACTGAGGATACTTAAAACTTGATAAAAAACTTGATAAAAGTACTAAGGTGTCATCCTGTGAGATTATTCTGTTTGTGGAGAAGGCAGCTGGATAGAAAGGGTTTTTCAGTCATTGGAGTCTGAAGTCATTGGAAGGTAGCTGAGTTTCTGGTTTCAGACTTTCAACAAAATGTTTTATGCTTTTCTGCCTTTTGAGGTTAGGGAATGATGTGGATTTTGGCTTAAATGAGCTTTTCCTAACAAGGAAAAATTATTTATTAATTGGTCGGGAAGGTGCTTGAATGCTGTGTTTTGATTCAAGTAATTGCCTCTGGGATTCCTGAAACTGTTTTATTTCCTGTTTTTTACCATAGAAAAATGTAGAGCCAGATACATGAATATATAAAAGAAATTTTTCATGTCCAGTTGAAAGATGTAGAAAGGAGATTGTCCATTTGGAGAAGCTTGTCAGCATTTTAAACTTATTTTGGGATATTTGACTGTAATGATCTTTTTGAATGGGTGAAGAATTCAGCATCTTGCAGTATCAACACTCACTTCTGGATACAGATTCTTAACAGAATGACATAGAACAGAGGCATCCCATTCTATTAAATGCAATTAATTCTATTAAATTTTCCCTTTCCTAAATTTTTGTTTAGAAAACCTTTGTAAATACATGTAAAATACTTTTTAAATGCATTGTTAATGTTGCAGTTACTGGGGAAAAGAGTTGAAAGCTTGGTCCATTTAATAGTAGTTAATTAAACATACTGTGCTGTTTCTGAAGTAAATGAGGTAAATATTCATTATAGATCAAAGCTGAAACAGTTGTCCTCCAGTAAGAGCTCTGCAACCCCTACAAAATGGAGTCTGGAACAATTTTGCCTTACACTTCATGCTTTAGAGAAAGCAGCTGACATATTAGGTCATTACCCTCATTTTGAAGCTTCTCAACTTTGCAAAGAGATAGGACCTCTTTGCAAAGTTGTACTCCATGGACCTGAGTGGAGAGGTGGATTTTCTTGCTTTGATAAGATAATGGAATAGATATCCTTCTAGCTTGGTAGCTTTGCAGTCTACTGTGGCATGGCAGAAAGACGCAGTGGCTGTGCAGACATGCTGTTCCTCTTTATGCAGCTCTTGCTCTAGTATTAGACTTGCTTTGGGATAATAGTCTCCTAAAATGGATTTTGCTACCCTTGATTCTGTTGAGCAGCAAAGACTAGAATGTGTCCCTAAATCACGGTCACAGTTGTCAAGCTCTGTGAATATGATTTAAGAGTAGTGCTGGGATGCTTATCTTTATGGAATTGTCTAGATGATAGTAAGGGGGTTTTGTCAGGTATTTGCCTCAGCCATTTAACACGTGTCAGTGAAGACAGGACAAGGAAGATGTGGTCCTCTCTGGGCAGCTAATATATTAAGGTGCAACTTAGCCTGCCCATCTGGTTTAAACCACACCTTTTGTCCTAGTCTAGACAAGTCAAATGACACTGTCTGCCTGGCCCAGCCTGACAGAAAATCCTCTAGTAAGCAGAGCAGTTTGGACTGCTGTTAAGGTGACTCTTTCATGCCAAACGAAATGGGTTAAAATCCTTGGCCAGCAGGGGCTGTAATCCCCTGGTTCCCAGGGTTCTGCAATACTGTTTGTAGGATTCAACAAGACACAGAGAAAGTAGCATGCCTTTCTCAGTCCTAAGTACAAATGACTGAAGTCCTTTTGGTGAGGCTTAAGGGTGTTTTTTTGAGTGAAAGAGCCAAAGAAAAGAGAATATTTTGCTAGAATAGTAGAGCAGGAGACTTGTGTATATGGGTGTACTTGTGGCAGGGAAGCAAACTGCAGAAAGTTAGAAGGCTTTCATCAAATCCTGTTGTTGCCTTATTGTAAAAGACAAGGGGAAGTGACTCTTGTTAAAAGTTCAGACAAGCGAAAAAGCACAGTAACTGTGTTGTGAGCAAAGGGCAAGGAGTCTAACACCCCCAGTCTCCTTTTATTGCCCATACTGTAAAAGCAGAGTCACTTGATGGGGACCTGTGAGGAAGGATATGTATCCCAGAGTCAGATACTCTGGGTCCGGTGGTTCATTTGGAGCTGCTGCAGTAGGCAGTAGCCCAGCAGAGACTGTTTTGTCTTGATCAAAAATAAGTGATGGTCAATCTGCCTAGCCGATGCCTTTCGTTGTAAAGGCAGAGGTCAAACACCAATTCTTTTTTGCTGCCCTAGCTCCTATGTAAAGGATTGCAAACTGGCTCTGAAGCAGTGCAACAGTGTGCGCTGTCTTGACGGTGGCACCAGCCTCCCTGCAGAGATGCATCCGTGGCCGAGGCAAGGTGCCAGGGTGGGCAGGAGCTTCTGCCTGGCTTCCCTGTGGTTCTTTAATCCCACCATTTCAGTGGTGCTGTGCAAATACAGCCTCTTGCCCCCAGAGCTGTCTGAGTCTGTCCCTACCACCCTCTGCTAAGCAGCAGAAAAGTTAAGGCTGTCTGGCAGCCCTGGGATTAGTATGTGAGCAGCTAATTTACAGGGTGGACCATCACCCTTCCAGATACTGTCAAATGAACAACTTTAAATCACAGGGTTAGCTGTTCAAAGTCAGATGAAAAGACACTCCCCATTCTCTTGCCCAGAAATGCTTTTTCATGCAAAACACAGAGCAGTGAGCACCTCATTGTTTACTTGCAGCAGAATAAACAATTCTTAATCCACTGATTGTGTGAGAGGGACTCCTGCTTGGGAGAGTATCTCTTGATTATGTAAAATCCTAAATCGTGCATCCTTGTCTCCTAATTACGGTAGGAACTGCCCTGGTCTTGAGAGTAATAATAGGGCCCTTTGTCCCATTGACAATGGGCTGTGCCGCTGCATCTCCTTCATGGCATTACACCCCCTGGTCAGTCTCTGTCCTTTGAAGCCCTGTGCCCTGCACTCTAATTAAAGACATGAGCTGGCCCCCGGCAAGGTTGTCTGCAATGCCCATTAGCAGTGGGAGGTGGCCCAGGAGTGCTTTCTGACCCCCTTGGCCTCTCTACCTGGATTATTTAAAGAAGTCTGCTTCCCTGCAGCTGGGGCCTCAGGACGCTGTCTATTTTGGTGAGTTTGTATCTGAGTGTTGATATAATTAGCAGAGAGCTGAAACGCTGCACAGCCAATAGGGAAAATGAGAAACCTCACAGAGCAGGGGAGTTTCTCTGGAAACTTTAGTGGCACAGAGTTGCTGTCAGACGTGAAACTGTGCTTGTAAAGGTCACCTGACAACTCTAAGCAACGTCAGCAGTGTAAGCAGAGGAGATGTGAGGATTTCCCAGGGAGAAACCCCTCCAGATGCTATGCTGGGTTTCTTCTCTTTACTTTGGCAAAAATGATGGAACGGGCTTAAAGTAAAATGTGTGGCTTTTAAAAAAAAGTACACGAACTATAAAATTCCTCTCTTGAATGTCACTGTAGCCAGAGCATACCCTTTTTATTTCCTCTCTTTCTCCTCTAGGAGGTTTAGTGCAGTACGCTCTTGGTACACCAAGAGCTAAAGTATTTTTTATTTTTCCTTCCTCACATCAGCAAAGACACAATTATGCTGCCTCTCATGCCTAAGTATCTTCCTGTGGAGAGGAGGAGGGAGCTGGTTATGGTGTTGCAGTTACCTCTTTTCTTAGACTCATTCCAACATCATTTCTCAGCCAGAATAGTTGTGCAGTTTGATTGTGGTAAAAGGTTGCTTCCTAATGACTTATCATGAGGCTTTCTGATCACATCTGGTTCAGTGTGGCATTGCCTGCAGTTACAAGATTTGGTTTTGCTATATTTTTGTAAGATACAAGAAATAAGTAGACATTGTAGTGTGAGAGTTACTCTCTGCCTATGTCACACAGCTGACCTGGTGACCAGAACCAGTTGCCATGAATGTATTCAGGGGAGATAAAGTTTTTGACCTTCTACAGAGCCTGTCCAAACAGTGATTTAATATATTAAGCTTTGTAACTTGAAAATCCTGGCCATATTTTCACAAGGACAACAAAAGCAGTTCTCTTCCCCCAGGGTTATGTGCTTCTGTAAAACCTCCAAACAAAGGACACCAAAAGCTGTTCACAGCCTACCTTGTTCTTCAAAACAGCCTGCCCAGGTTTTGCTGAAATTGTGTAGAGGTTGAATTTGCCATGGAAAGCTATTGTTTTGAACAGCTCCCAGGTCAGTAACAGGTACAGCAACAGAAGAATTCAGGCTCTGGAAAGAGAAGTGTTAGGAGTCTGACCATTAGGATGTGTGGTCATCTGCCTCTAGTTTTGCCAGGGGTCTGGTTTTGCCACTGTGAGGTCTTGTTTTTGAAAACACTTGTGGGTGAAAAATGCTGTTGTTGTTTCTTGGTGTTACCTGGCTTCACCAATATGGAATGGACAACTTAATGCCATAGGCATGGTCTTCTGGACTCTCTGGGTAAATTGAAGATATCTGTCACATGTAGCTTGCAATTCAGGCAGGCTGGTCACCAGCCAGCACATCCACATTCTTCAGTGTGTGGTGGGATGCTGTCAGGCACCTGGACCTATGTCCCAGTTTTTAATCATTTTAGACAATGTCCATGAGCAGCTCCATTTAAGTCAAGACAAGAGGAAGTGGGTTTTGGGTGAAAAAGATACCAGCTACTTAGAATATGGCATGATTATTGCCCAGTTACTGTTCTTCAAGGCAGTTCTGCACCCTGGCTTTAGGGAGATAAAATAGGAAAGAAAAGAAACAAATGGAGATTTAAAGTATGGAGATTATTTCAGTCATTAGCACCAGGAGAAAAGACTAGTACAATGTTAGATTTTTGAAGCAGTATTCTGACCATGTTAAAGTACATTGAACTGAATGTTAGAAGGAAAAAAAGGAAAACAGCCAGAAAAAGACCCTAGTGCCATTCCTGTTTTTGCAGATGCATATCTAAGCAAGTTTAGGAATTCACTTTCTATCTGTTCTCTCCTTATATAGTAGGGATAATCCTTCTGGCTTCCTTATTCTGAAGCACACTGCTCTCTACATGTGGCAAGCCTTTTGTGGAGAGAGAGTGTTAGTGATGCTACAAACGTGCGGGAGTGAAGGTGTTTGAAAACTAGATGCTGTTTGCAATTAATTTTACTGTGAGACAAAACTATGGGTTCATGGGTTTACGCTTCTTCCTGCTAGTTTGACACTGCTGTTATTGGAAGCAACTTGAAGGATGAATGACAAGTCATCTTCATTTAGCATTGTGAGGTTATAAACTACTTTTCTCTCTGTCACAACTGTTGATATGCATATAGCCTCATTCCTTGTTAGCATTGCAAAATAAGAAACAGTATGCTGTTTTCATGAAGATGGATAATTCTGAGGTTGTTGTATTCTACACAGTTGTTGAGAGGGATGGAGAGCACTCCAGCATAGACATGTTCGTGGACCTCCTTGAGCTCCGCTTTTGGCATACTATATTTTGGGCCCAATACTTCCTTTTTTAGTCACAGAGCAAGGACAGTTTAGGTAGAAATTGCTCTGGAGTTATTGAGTACTAACACAGTTAATGCTACAAAACTTGTTACAGCCAAAGATGGCGGTGACAAGGGGCAGTAGTGTGACACTGCCAATTCAGCTCTCAAGCTGTCTGCTCAGTGTCTTTCTGATAGAAACTAGGAACCAACTCCTAATCTCTTGCTGGCAGCATTTTCAATGCAGGAGTAATTCCATGAGACAGCTGATGACGATGAAGTCCAGCTCTGGTCATAACCAGAAATATGCTGTGGTACAATGCAGTTCTTGGTGAGGCAGAGGAGAGGGTGTGCAAGCAAGCTGGTGAATGCATCCTTTTACTGAGCAAATGGAGAAGTAGAATCAGTGGGTTGTCTTGCAAAAGCAGAACAGAACTGCATGTTACATGCCTTCTGAAGTTCCTGTTCAGAAAAGAGAGCTGGGAAACATCTGAAGAGCAGCGCGAGGCCAACGCTGGCCTAGAAGTGGTCAGCTCACATCAGGGAGCTCATTGTGTGAGGAAACTGGGAATCCAGAGCAGCCGGATAAAAATATTGGCTGGTGAATGGACACAGGGAGTGATGCTCTCATGTGAAACTGTGTGCTGTGTCACATGCTGTTAAATATCTTAGCTTGGCTGCCAGAATAGAAAGTGGGCAAATGCAAAACTGACTGTAGAGGAAAGCTGCATGTAAAAAGGGCATGCAGGAGGGAAAAGGGGCTGAGCCAAAATAGGTTATTAGCACGCCTGCCTGATCCTAAGGAGCAGGATTTGTTTATTTGCAGGCTCTCTCAGAGTGCTGGGTGCTGCTCAGCATGTTGGCAGTCATGTCTGCATGCTGAGCATATCTTAACCTGCAAATGTAGATAAGGGCAAGGGCCTGCAATCCAGATTCAGCTGCGCCTCTTTGTGAGCCCTGTTCTGATCAGTGGATGCTTATAGGATAGAGAAACCCCTGGAGATGTATTTCTCCATATGTTACTCATGAAAAGTGGTGGCCTTTTTTTAACATGGTAGACACATAGATTTCTTTTTAAACTCTTGCTGTTAATTTAAAAATTACAGAAGTACTTGGATTTCATATTTGAAAGATGTGCTAGAAGATATGAAGAGCTTTTCATTTCTTACCTTGAAAGAATACCAGAAGGTTCACAAGAGTTGATGTGCACAAATAACTGTTACTCTGGATGTTGCGCAGCTTCTAATTTTGGTACCTGTAGAGACTATTCTGGTCAGGTTTTTTTGCCCCCCAGATATGTTTGCCCTGACTATTAAACCCTTAAATTGTTTAAGTTGATCTTCATCTCTTTCTCTGTGATTCTGACCAGCCAAATTGTTGATACTTCTGTTTTTTAAAACTTTGACCTTTATTAAGTAAAAAAAGCCATTATGAGAAAATGACTACTTTGTGTGAGTGTCTGCAGGCCATCTCCCCTTTTCCCATTATTTTGTCTTAGTTGCATGTTAATTGTGTTGAAGTAAATGGTAGAGTAAGCTACTGTTTCACCAGGGCAGAGGTGTTTAAATCGGGCACTGTTGAAGTGTTGCTGGTAAGTGCAATTCATTACAGTGTTAGGAAGAAGTTTTTACTCGTTTTTCTTTGCTCACCTACAAAGGAAGTTTAAACATGACACAGCATGGCTTGTGCCTTTTTATTAACTTATAGCAGTTAATTTCACTGGAGTTACTCTGATGGGGGAGTCGCTGGTGTGGACACTGGCTCTGCTGCATGCTGACAAATTTCTAAAGCACAACATCACCCTGGTTTATATCGGGTCTGTCCTGGCTCCTGCACGATTCTTTTCTTGCCTGGACCACAGTGCAGCTGTAGGAATGTACATAACGCTGTGCATCTCTCTATTAATAGAAGGGTTGGTACAGGGGGTTCAGCCTTGGCTGCACCCAAGGGTGGCTTGGCTTCTTTGAGGGAGAGGATTAAAGAGTGACAGAACATCGGTAACAAAATCAGAGGGCCAGTGTGGTAGTGGAAGGAGGGCAAAGTTAAAAGAAAAGTGCCTCTTTTGCCGAGGCTGTGAAGCAGCATGCACTGAACATCTAGCAGACTGTGTCCATCCCCTTAGGCACGAGGGAAGGGGAGGGGAGGCTCTGCAGCTGGCAGAGAGTTGGCTCCTGGTGCTGCTTGTGGTTCCAGCACAGCCCCATAGCGGTGGGCGAGGTCGAGATGGCAGAGCAGCAGGTCCTGCGGGGTCAGACACGCTGGGGAGCTGCGGGGGAGGGAGGCAGGAGCGGGCATTGCAGGACAGCAGGAGGACCTGGAGGGAGGCAGGAGCGGGCATTGCAGGACAGCAGGAGGACCTGGAGGGAGGCAGGAGCGGGCATTGCAGGACAGCAGGAGGACCTGGAGGGAGGCAGGAGCGGGCATTGCAGGACAGCAGGAGGACCTGGAGGGAGGCAGGAGCGGGCATTGCAGGGCAGCAGGAGGACCTGGAGGGAGGCAGGAGTGGGCATTGCAGCACTGCTGCTTTTCCATCACTCATCTGCAGCAAATGGGAGAGATTAGGGCGGCTCTTGGATGTTATTTCCCAAGGCCCTGGGTGTGGAGGGCAGGAAAGGTTGTTTTTTGGTTTTTTTATCCAAAAGGAGATGAGTATCTGGGCCTGGGTGGGGTTGCACAGGGGCAGAAACCAGTTGGCTCTTTCTCATCTCTCTCACTTTGCCTTGTCCCTGAAGAAGTGAAAGAGAAGCAAAGGAATCATTTCCTGAAGGGGAACATGTCTGTAACCTGCTTTTCTTTCACAGATAGTGAAAGCCCTTGTGTTTCAAACCATCCTTTCTCCATCTCCCCCTCCTTGCCAGGCTCCCCTGCAGCAGGACATTGCCAGTGTGGAGACTGGGAGCCTGCTCCCACTGCCGGTGTGGACATGAGTCATCAGCAGGGAATCACCCATCTTTCTTTTCTACCCAGTTGTGTTATTTTTAGGTCAGCATAGGAATTTCTTTGCTCATGACAGCCACATTAATTCTGCAAATAACTTTAAGAGAGAAGGGAGAATAATAACAACAGAGATAGAAAAATACACGGTACCGACTGGGAATTTCAATGGGAGGAGTTAGGCAACTTCCTAACTTAATTGTGTATTAATGACTTCTGTCTCAGGATATGTTTCATTCTTTTTGTTTGTTTTCCTTGCTTCTGTTTGTGGAAGTTGCTAAAGAGCATGGACAGGAAAGGAACAAAGTGGTACCAAGCTTTTTATTTTTGATAAGGCCTAGAAATTAAGACTGTTTTTATTTATTAACATCCACAATATGGACAACTTTGTATTAGTGAGCTGCATGGGTGAAAACTTCAGGTTTTGGTCTGTGTGGTTTCAAAAGTACAAGCAGAACAATGGTAAATATCACTTGTTTGCCAGCAGTCTTGGGTAATGCAGAGCATAGTATTTTGTTTAATTTCTTGGTAACATAATGGTTAATACAAATATTTGGCATTTTTGTCTTGACTACTGAAATATAAAATCTAGAAGGATTTAGTGGTTGTCTGCCTTACTCTTAATCAAAATCAAGACTGATAAATTTTGCTAAAAAATTGGCTCTGCATTTCCTTTTTAAAATGTCTTTCCATTTCTTAAAGAAGGACAGCTATTTCCTCTGCTGACAAATTTGAGTTGTCTCAGAGGAGAGTGTAATGCAAGGTAACAGGCGCTGCTTATGTAAACTTTCCTTGCAGAGGTGCCACTTACTAAGTGTAGCAAATCCTGCCTTGCCCCCTTGAACAAACAGGCTTTGCAAAGCACTATTTCTTAAAGCCTGTTAAAATGATTTTATATCCTAATTAGCATTACACATTTCAAGAATACTAACTTATTTTAGAAGAAAGCTTTTTAATGGTGTGTTTTAACATAAAGATGCATACACTTGTCTGCATTAAGAAAATTTTAAAAGGAAAGAAAAGGTGCACTGGTGTAGTAATAATTAATCAGATCTGCCTGGTGTGATACATGGCCCAAGCACCAGGGGCAGCCTGGTTGTTGCATTGTTATATTTTGGTTCTGCTTTTGTGTTTTAAGAGTTCGGTTTCCTTACCTCCTTGTTTTTTATACCTCTGCCAGTGAGCCAGTCTTAGTATTATATTTGCATTGTTACAGATGTGAGCAAGTCCAAAACATAAAGACAATTGAGAATTAAAGTAATTTTAAAGGGGCCTTAGCTGCTAAAACAGTTTTTTCCTTTCTACTTAAAATTTAATCTCTATACTTGGAACTGAACAGCTTTTTTCTCCTTACTTTGTAATCATATTTATAGAAAAATTGAAGACTGTGGCCAAGACTAGCAATCACATGATAACACAGCAGCTTTTATTAGATACATCTGGAAACTTACCTTGCAAGTAGAGTGCTTTTATCTCTGCACAGGTGTTGAGCCACTGCTTGGCCTGTTGTGCTGACAACCTCAGAACCTGTTCTCATCACAGTTCTCTGCTGCCATGACATCCCTGTTTGACTTGGAACTGCACATGAGCAGACTGGGGAAGTTTTATGGGGAGAGAGGCCTCTCTGTTGTTTTTTTTTTGTCTTGGTTCTTTTGTATGTTTGCGGAGGGTTTTTTTGTTGTTTGGCTTGTTTTTTGTTGTGGGGGTTTTTTTGTTTGTTTGTTTGTTTTTAATTCATCTTGAGCAAACTATTACCATATGTTTCAGATGGATATGCTGGACTTTTCAGACTTTCCACAATTACTAATTTTTTTTTAAAGCAGTTTAAACAAGATGAAAAAATGTTCATATCACCTAGGATTCCTTTCTCCTTTCCTTCTTAAAATGTGGGTCTAGGTTTAAAAGTACTGTAGGCAGTGACACTACTCAAAGGTGGAAAATAGTACTGATGACAAAATTGAGAAATTAATAGTTAGACTCCCTTTAAAAAAACCTAATGCTTCCAATTAATGCGCTGCTAGGCATAGAGCTTACTCCATTTTAAATTAACACATGCAGTGCAGTGATGCTTGCCTTAACTAGTTAGGTTTTGACACTTAGTAGCTCTAAGCTTTCCTTGGAGGTGCTAGGAGTCCATACCTGGATCACAGAGGAAGGCAGGGCATCCACAGCTCCTTCCACGTGGTTCTGTAAGCTGTGCCACCAGGGCAAGGTGCTGAGCTGGGGGGCAGTGCATTTACATGCCCTGAAGAGCCTGCAGCTTGAGGTGACACACATGATTTATCTGGATGGTTCTTTTTTCAGCCAGGTGCTTTTTTCTGACCTAATGAAAAAAGAGCTTAATCTTTCTCCCCCATTCTCCTTTTTGTTTGCTGCTTTTTCACTCACCGCAAGGAAAATAAAAGATAAGGAAGAAAGAGAAAAATAAATATGCTTACTAAAAGAGAAAGCTTATATTCCTTTTATAAGATACATTACTTTTGTTCCCTTTGCATGGAAAACACCATTTTTAACTGGCAAATTTTTACTGTCTTGAGGCTAGCAGTTGATACAGGTGTACTGTGAAGGACTTTCACATGGGTGTTTGCTCTGAAAGATTAACTCTCATGTGCAGCTTTTGATGGGACACCCAAATAAAGTGATGCTAAAAATCAGCGCATTGCAAGAGGGAGGTGAGGAGAAGTGCAAGATGAACAAAGCACACCTCCCTGCTTTGTGGGATGTGTGGCTGCTTGACAAGGAGCACTGGGTCCTGCTCAGCCCAGATCCTGGAGGTACAGTGGCAGGAGTCAATGGTCCCAGTAGTTCTGTGGTGCCATCACTGGTAGCTCTGCCTGCCCTGTCACACACAAGGGGATACAGCTGCTGTAATGGGTTCCTGGGCCCAGGACAGGCCAGGTACATTGGGACCCCAGAGATGCTTCAGGATGCCCTGAGATCAGGGTCTGTGTCCCTTTGCAGAGCAGCCTGCAGTGCTTCCAGTGGTGCAGAATTGTTTCTAAACCCTCCTTGTTTGTATATTGACATACCAGGAGGAACATGTCAGAAGCACTGCTTGTTTTCATGCAAGGTGTTTTCATCACCCCTAAAAGCAATTAATTTCAGTAGCCTGCAAGTTCTTCAGGTGACTACTTGTTATTTTTTAATGCTCTCTGGCCCCCAGTGGTTTTGGTGGTTGTGTTTTTGTCTTCACTGAAGATGAAAGCTTTGCATCACAGAATAGGCGCTGCCAAGTGAGCTGGAGGAGAGCCGTAGATCCTGATGCTGAAGAAGTACTATGTGTTGGCCATCCCACCCTGCCCCCCTGAGATTGTTGTCACACTTGGCATACCTCTTTAAGTAAACATTAGCTTTGTAAATGGCATTGGTTTGGTATTTAGTGGAATGCAGGAACTATGTCAGCAGTAATTATACAGGGAGGATGCAAGTGAATTGACAGGAGAGTTAAAACAGATTAAACCTTCTGTGCATATTTATGTCCAAGCTTTCTGGGTACCGTGATAACAATGGCCATGTTATATACACTTCACACTTGCTTCTTTCACCACTCAGGGACTATGAGTCCTGTTGCTTTCTGGGTGACTTGGTTATCTCTTCGTTTTCAGAGAATAAAAAAAATGGCTGTGGGAGTTTATGTAGTGATAAAATGCACAACAATAGGAGTTTGTTAGGGATAGGACAGGGAGGGGGTGGTTTCAGGATTTTGTCAGAAGTCGTTTCTAATTGCAGGATGTTTTTTTAATGACTAGGCACATGTCCTTTTCCTTGATGTAGAGCAAAGACAGTATGGGGAAAACCAAGGCCACAGGCAGATGTGAAAAAATCTTAGTACATATCATATTCTTAGTGACAAAATCTGACTGCCTCATACCCACTGGTGTTTTGCTTCTGGGAAACCCACACTTTGGTTGGGAGCTAGACCTGTTACCACAAGGAACTTGAGGTTAAATGAAACTGTGTGTCACTTATTGAACACAGAGTGGACATGACCTGTCATGCTGCAGAGCTCACATACCAAATATCTAAAAGGCAATAGGCTTTGTTGACGTGTTGACCAAATGTTGCTGCATAGCCCGTCCTGCTGGTAGCATAGCTTTGATTGCTTAATGCAGTGTTTTATGTGAGAAACCCTTGTTTAGCTGAATTTGGAATTTGAGAAAAACAAGAAATCACAGCAATAAAGTGTGGGTAAGAAAAAACTGCTTCTGCATTTTTCTTCAGGGCATACTGGCTATGAAGGGAGTCTAAAAGTGTCAGAAGTGTTGAACCTGTTTCAGGTCTTCCTCCTCTGAGCCTTTCTCCCATTCAAGGAACAGTCATTTTCCTTTTCAAACAGTCTATTTCTCATAACAGCTTTGAAAAATACCAGTGAAAGTTATGGAAAAGCAATGTGATGAAGATTGACACACAGCTATTAGAGTGGCATGCAGTAGTAAGTTTTAAGTAGTGGATGTGAAAGGTGCTGCTTTTACATTTGCTTTATATTGAGGTCAGATTTAGCCTCTCCTTGTCGCTGATTTTTTTTTTTTATGTTGCTTATTTTAACAGGACTTTTCAGTAAAAATAAAATGATGTAAGGCCATTGAAATATTTTTCATTGGACAACAAAAAGGTTTTCAGAAGGCTGCTATCTCAGCTGCCATTCTCCTGTCTGCCTGTGTGAGATTGTCAGTTCTCACATTCTTTAAACTTCCAGTGGACTTACTAGCCAGAAACTGGTCGAAAGTGACTGTGACCAAAATGGCCTTTTGTGGTGATAGGTTTTGACACACTGCGGCTTTATTTTGCATTTAGCAAGTTCTTGGTATCGTGAGGTGAGAGGAAAGAGGATGTCCCAGTGCAAGAAGAATACTAGTTGTCAAGCTTGCAGCAGTCAGTAAGTCATTTCTGGTTTGTTCCTCTCCTTTCCAGGTGTGACATCTGTTGTATCACCTTTCGTACTCATCGGGGCTTACTGCGCCATAATGCAGTTATCCACAAGCAGCTTCCCAGAGATCCCATGGGAAAGCCTTTCATTCAGAACAACCCTTCAATTCCAGCAGGCTTCCACGACTTGGGATTCACGGACTTCTCCTGTAGGAAGTTCCCCCGCATTTCTCAGGTACTCTCTGTTCTTGGTAGCTTAAGGTGCCAGCTGCTAAAGTGCTTATCTGATGAGGTCGTTGAAAGATTCATCCTGCATGTAGACTGTTTTGTGGAAGGTACATCACCACTGTTTGTGTAGGCTTTAAACACTTTATGCCTCTCCCTTTTCTTTTTTCATCTAAAGAATATTGGCACTGGGTAATGTGCCAATAACATTACAGTTATCCACTGTAATGGCTTTTTCACCATTACAGTGGATAGCTACCAGTGTAAAGATATATAAAAAATTTTGAAGGAAACTTTGATCCTATTAGATCCTTACACCTTTGAGCATACCCAAAAAATCCTACATCTGAAATCAACAGGGAGTACACATGGTAAGGAAGACATTATTTATTTTAGTTTACTCTAACAAGGATGTAGTTGGGGTATGAAAGTTTTAATACAAAAAGCTTTGAGCAGTCACCTTCCTAACTAAACAGTGACATCTTCAGTGATTCCCTCACAAAACACTCCACAATGTTCCTCCTCATGTAAGGTTTGAGGGATGGTGGGTGGGTAATGTCAGAGAGGTAGTCTGTAACTATTTTTCTGAGAGCCATAAACATTTCTGTTGGGTGATATGATTCCTCCCGCTGTCAAATCTTGCCTATCCTAGTTTGGGTCTGGATGAAGCTGCATTATCTATTAGAAAATCAACAGCACAATCCACCAAGACCGTGCTTAGTTTCTGCACTTTTCTTACTCTTCTGGGGTTAAAACATTTGATTTCCAACTCTTCTGACTGCAAAGTGCTAGACTTGAAATTTGCTGCTAGACCAGGGGAGCATGTAGGTCTTTCTCAGTCTGTTACAGTTTTAGTATAAAACTCAAAAAATCAAAAGAAAGAACTTTATAAACAAAGTTTATTTCTTTTGTAATTAATGACAGACATTTAAAGTTATTAAGGGATTTGAATGTTGGTATTTTCCTTTTGTAATAATTTTGCTTGCACTGTGAGAGAAGATTTATAAAGTATTTAAAGTCTGTAAAGGTCTTGCCAGCCCTCTACTAGTATTTTTCTTGGGATAATAAATGTAATCAGACTTCCCTAACCAAAAACCACTCTGCTTTAAGCTCTGAGTTTCATTGATCTGCTTGTAAGGGGTTTTATTTTGGTTGCTTTACATTGGTTTAGCTTCTTGGATGCCTTTTTTTTTTTCTTTTTTTTTTCTTTTTCTTTCCTCCTAGTTTCTTTGTAATAGAGGTAAACGAGATAGTCTACTGCCTGGCTTCCTTGCTGTGTAGTATGCTGAGGCTCCTGTCCTGACAATGAGACAAGAGAAGTTTCTAATAGGGAAATTTAGGATGGAAAAGAATTTGAGAGCCTGAATAGCCTTCTGAAGGAGTTTACTTTTATAGAAGGGAACTTGTGGAGAATCAGCCCCTAATTCAGATACACCCCTTGCGAGACTAAAGGCTGTGAAGTGGGAATATCTCCATGCCAGGTGGGGGAGGGCTGCTCTAAACCTCTTAACTTAGTCAGTGGAAGAGAGAGTGAACTGTTTGTGTTTTGCAGCAGTGTGTGATGCCTTACCAGATTCCTACTCTAAATATTTTTGCATGTCTTGCAGGTCTGGTGTGAAACAAATTTGCGAAGGTGCATCAGTGATTTCCATCGATTTATTTGCGAGATGTGTAACAAGGCATTCCCCATGCTTTCGGCACTCAAACTGCACACAGAAACTCACGTGGTGGATCAGGGAAAAGACAAGCACAAGCCACAGTCCGCAACCCCACCCGGTGAGAGCCCAGACCAGAAAGCCTTCATGGCATCCTTGGGCCTACAGTACACCAAAGACATCAAGCCTGTCAAGCAGGAGGACAATACACAAGATGAGGTCCAAGAAATGCGGCTCAGAGCTCTGAAGAGTAACCTACCTCAGGAACCTGGCAGCACCAGTCTGCTCAGTCTCTCTCCTCTGGAAGCTGCCTCCATGGGAGGGTCATTTTCAGTCCTTCCCCCGACAAAAGAAAACATAAAGCTTCTCTCACTGCAGCCTTTCCAGAAGGGTTTTATTATCCAGCCTGACAGCAGTATTGTGGTGAAACCCATCTCCAATGAGTCTGCCATTGAGCTGGCAGACATTCAGCAGATCTTGAAGATGGCTTCTTCTGCTCCTCCTCAAATCAGTCTTCCTCCACTTTCTAAGGCACCTTCTGTCCCCGTGCAGTCTATTTTCAAGCATATGCCACCACTGAAGCCAAAGCCTTTGGTAACGCCCCGAACAGTCGTCGCAACCTCTACACCTCCTCCTCTTATCAGTGCCCAGCAAGCCTCCCCTGGCTGCATCAGCCCAAGTCTCCCACCTCCCCCTCTGAGGCTGATCAAGAACTCAGTGGAGTCTGCCTCCAACTCTCATCTCCCACAGCCAGGAGCCAAATCAAGTCCTTCCTCTCAGTTGCTCCTCCAACCCAAAGTAGAGCCGTTAACTCAACACGAGATGAAGACACAGCTGGAGCAGGACAGCATCATTGAAGCTCTCCTGCCTCTAAGTATGGAAGCCAAGATCAAGCAAGAAGTCACAGAAGGAGAGCTCAAAGCCATCATCGCAGGGGCAGCGAACAAGAAGACCCCGACCATGAGGAAAGTTTTGTACCCCTGCCGTTTTTGTGACCAGGTGTTTGCCTTCTCTGGTGTCCTGAGAGCTCACATCCGTTCTCACTTAGGTATTTCCCCATATCAGTGCAACATCTGTGACTACATCGCGGCTGACAAGGCAGCTCTGATCCGGCACCTGCGGACGCACAGCGGGGAGCGGCCTTACATCTGTAAGATCTGCCACTACCCGTTCACAGTGAAAGCCAATTGTGAGAGGCACCTGCGAAAGAAGCACCTCAAAACAACCAGGAAGGATATCGAGAAGAACATTGAATATGTCACCAGCAATGCTGCAGAGATGGTGGATGCCTTCTGCTCCCCAGACACGGTGTGCAAGCTGTGTGGAGAGGACCTGAAGCACTACAGGGCCCTCCGCATTCACATGAGGACGCACAGCGGCTGCCAGAAGAAGAAGCCGTTTGAGTGCAAGGAGTGTGGCACGGCCTTTTCAGCCAAGAGGAATTGCGTTCACCACATCCTCAAGCAGCACTTGCATGTGCAGGAAAAGGAGATTGAGAATTACATCTTAATGGTGGACTGCAGTGCCCAGGAAAGCCAGACAGATCCTTCTTTATTGGAGGACAGCACTTATATGGACCACAAGCCCATGACGCCTTTCCTGGAGCCACAAAACGGCTTCTTGCTGGGAACATCATCTCACGTTTCCATCAAACGTGAACCTGTGGGCAACTTCCCTATGGATTTTGATGAGCCATTAGATTTCTCTCAGAAGAGCAAAAGCCTGAGTGCTGTGCAGGTGAAGCAGGAGAACCTGTTCGGTTCATCTCTGTCCCTTTATGACTGTTCCATGGAGCCTATCGACCTGTCCATCCCCAAAATCCTGAAGAAGGATAAAGATGATGTCCCCTGTGAAGCCAGGAATCAAGAGCTGGCTGCTTCTGGGAACAGTGATAAAGCCTATAACTGTCTGCAGTGTCCTTTGGTTTTTGGTGCCAATGGGAACTCAGAAACCAACCGGGGTGTCAGACATCCCCAGCCACTGAAAGGTTCGTTGCATTTGACTGTCCCGATCATTTCCCCGGCTCTCCCTGGCAATGCTGCCTTGCTGAGACCCCTGAGGCCTAAACCACCACCACCACCTCTCTTGCCAAAGCCTTCAGTAACTAAAGAGCTGCCACCATTGGCTTCCATTGCACAGATCATTTCATCTGTGTCTTCTGCTCCCACTTTGCTGAAAACGGAGGCTGCAGATGCCAATCCCAAGGCAGTGAGCAGCTCCGCTGGGTGTGACAAATCAGGGAATGCCAAAGCTAAAGTGACAATCATGACCGCCGTTCAGAGAGACTCCAGCCTGCCCAATGACCTGTCTCAGGCTTGTGATCCAGAGCAGTCTCCCGTTGCTGATGCTGGGTTGACTAAGAAAAGAGGTAGAAAGAAAGGAACAAAAAATAAGCCCAAACTTAGCAGTAGTGTGGATCTGGAGTCAAGTGGGGAATTTGCCAGCATAGAGAAGATGTTGGCTACCACAGACACTAACAAATTTAGCCCATTTCTGCAGTCCACTGACAATTTCAAGGAAGAAAGTGGCAGAAATGGAACAAGTGAGGATGAGAAGGAAACTGCCAAGGATAAGCTGCTGAGAGGGAAGAGGAATGCTTACTCAGACTGCCTGCAAAATATCCCCTGTCCTTACTGTCCTCAAGTCTTTCCATGGGCGAGTGCCCTGCAGCGGCACATGCTCAGTCACACAGGTAAGAGTGCTCTGTGCTCAGAGTAGCTTGTAGCCCCTGAGGTTGTTCCCCATGGAAGGGCCTCTCCGTGGAGGAATGTTCCTTTCTGTGATGTCTGAACTGTATTTTCCTTTATTATTTTGCTAATCCCTAGCTGTTGCTGTTGCACAGTGGTGGTGGTGGTAGATTTTTCAGAAATGGAATAATCTCTGTGTCTTTGAGTATTGGAGGGTAAATAAAACCGTTAATAAGCATTTGACTTCAGTGGCATAATTTAGTGTAGCTGGAAAGAGGCTTAGGTTTCAGTTGTTCTGTTATTATTGCCTTGTCTTGAAGGGGAATATGTGTGTTGAATATTTAATTGTGCCTTACGTGGTTTATTTGTCTGCTTCTGATGGCTGTTTGTCGGCATCAGTAATGATAAAAAAATATCTCTAAAAATGAGAGACAATAAGTGTAGAACTGTGGCAGGAAAATAATATAGTGCTTAGCATTTTTTTTCTTGTGGCGGCTTTTATTTAACAGATCAAAGGAGGATGTGAGAAACTGCTCATCCTGAGCATTACGTAATAGCTTGCCTCTAGGAAAAGTTTCTCCTCAGAGATAGGCAACTAAAGGTGGGCACATGCCCTAAGGTGTGGAGATGTGTATGGAATCTCTAGCATTATGCTGCTGCGTAAGTAACCTCAGACCTGGTATAAACAAAAGGAGAAATTGGGTAGGGAGATTTATTCTAGGTCTGGGGTTATTTTTTGTTCTTCACTATAAAGGAAATACAGTATTGAATGTTGAGCTGATTTGAAGTTCCCTCATTCTTCCACCCACACTGTAATAAAGTAATTAGTAGATTCTCATCCTGCTCTGGAGAGAGAGGGCAAAGCTCTACTTGCTGTTGTGCCCTTCAAAGTCAGTCGCAGTTGTTGATATTATTTATTTCATTATGTATCTCAGCACCTGGCATAAAGAATAAAAATTAGGGATGTTTATAAGAAACATAAGGGATTTGAGTATGGCCTTACCAAAGTTAGCCCTTTATTTTGGCTGCCTTTATTTTTTATTTTTTTTTTTTAAGAAAATGGTGTTTCCTGAAGTGACTGATTCATGTCTGTTCTAAAGAGGGAAACCTGAAGAGGTAACAGAGGTTAGCTAAGGGGTTTAATGGGAATCTGAGCTGTGGAGCAGTCCCTATTACAGTTTGCTTTGGGTAACACGAGGACATAACTTGAAAGGTATCAGTGCAACAGTGAGGCTATTGTTTTCTGGTCCACAGAGACCAAATTATTTCATCTTATTAAGCATGCAGTTTACTTTGTGGTGAAGGAGAGCACTTTACTCATATCTCAATTGTTTTCCAACACCCTGGTCTCCAAAAAAAATACATAGTTACTGAAGAACTGTTCATGAGACAGAAGACAATGGAGAGGCTTTTCCCAGACTAAGAGGTTTGACCTGCTTATTGATGGCAGACTTCCAAGGTAGCAGCACTGGTGTAAACCCTTAATGAAGAGAGGAAAATTCACTCAGCCATGAATTATACTGGTAAAACTTGTCTCCCTTACGACCACCAGGCTTGGAAGGAGGCACTGTCCTTTTAGAAAGCCTGTGCTGGAATCCCCACGAGGAGAGCAAGCAACTGTGGCCATAACAGGACTAAATCCTCACCACAGATACAGGATTTTTGGCGATACTAGAGCAGTGGCAGTAATCACGTTCCAGTTGGTGTGCTCTGGCAGTGATAATACTGAGCTCTTTTCTGATCATCATCTCGGTGTTGAGGGAGACTTGTTGCTGGAGGACCACCCCACAGCAAGCTTTGGGTGACCTTGGGGCATCTGCCTTCAGATGGCATGAGAGTTTTCTTTCTAAACTGGTAGTTTCCAGCAGCTCCCCTGTGGCAGCAGTGTCCATGGGGCCTACTGGAGGGGAGGGGGAAAGCTAAGCTGGGAAGGTGGAGGAAATTTAGGCCAGGGAGGTGGTGGCAAAGCAAGCCTGAGGATGCGTTCAGGTGGAGTGAGCCCTGTGTTTTTGTGGTGGGTGTCAGGTGCTGGTGGCATGCAAGGAGTTTGGCAGCTCTGTGGTAGGTGCAGTGGTTTGTTGGCTTTATCTTCTGGATGGGCAAACTGGTTTTCTTGTGGAGAAATCTACAGTGTTGTAGTACAGCACAGTGTTCCTAGCCCTACCTATTTCACAGGCAGATAGCTTGTGACTTTCAGATAGCTCTGTTTTTTAAAATGAGTTAAGAAAAAAATCTATTTGCTAATCTTTGTAAAGAGAAAAAGAGAACTTCATTGTTGTCTGTGTTTGATGGCTGCTCCCTGACCTGGGTAGAGAAAGAACTAACAGGCTGATGTGAATGGGATAGATGAGATTCCTGGTGATCTGCTTCCCAGCTGCATGTGTCGGATATGTGATCCATAGACAATTGCAGCAGGCAAGCTGACTGTTTAACACTGCTACCAAAACAAAAAAAGCCCAAAAACTCAAAGCAGTTGTTTGAGCTAAAAAGCAGCACCTAGCTCTTCTGTGTCCATTTATAGGAAAGTTGTTATTGAGATGATTGATCTAAGTGGTCTACGATAGGATGAGGAAAAGGTGTATCATTCTGAGCATTTAAGTGGGCTATCTGTGTATTATGAGTTTTGAACTGCTTTATCCATGGAGACGTAAGAAGGTTTTTGCAAGTCTGTCATTCACGTTCAATAAAATTTCAACACAGAGGCCACCTTCCATGTGGTGTCAAGATCGTATTTCTCTTTTGTGACAGTGCAAAAATGCACATGCTACCAGTGACCCACATCCCTCATGCAACCAGAAGTGTCTCTCAGGGAAGCTTTTGCCCTGCTGAACCTTGCCTCAGCCCCACTGTGTGTTTGGTTATTTTTTTAAAATTCAAAAACATTTCCATGAAGAAGCATACACCTTCCTCAGTGGTTTTTTAGTTTAATGGTGATCTCACAAGTGGGACACTGGGAATTTGGCATAGGTTGGTTTTATACGGTGCCTAATACAGTAGCTGTGTTTTGTTTGAACATGCTTGAACACTTGCTTTTAATACTTTCTTTCTTTTGATGTCTTTAATGTATAATTTACTTTCCTATGTTCAACGCAGTTTGCTGCCTTTTTTTTTTTTTTGCTTTTCCCTGCTGCTCTTGACTTTTTTAATTCTCAGAATTATGACTAAGATGTGCCCTGCAGGTGATGCAGTTGGTCTTGCTCCTTTTTATAGGATGCGGATCAGACTAAGTTCAGTATAAAATTACCGTAATGGTTGTTTTTAACCACCAGTTTGTTATAGATAACCTAATCTGTTTGCACAGAATCACTTGAGAATATTTTCAAAAGGGTTACTGGCAGATCTTACTTTGCCCAAGATTAAATTTTGTAAAAAGTGAGATTTAATGGCAAAGGAGGTTTTTTGGTTTTGTTTTGTTTTTCTGCTACAACAGGAACAAACCTGGAAATATCTAGGAAATACAAGGAAATATCTATAAATAAAGGAATAAATAAATAGAAAACTCTTACATCTAGCCCATGAACTTGAATGTTTCCAATCAATTGGAGGTCACAAGTCACCAAAAAAAAGGACCTTGAGGCATTTTTAGTCTTCGCTTTTATGATTTAGGTCAAATTGTAAACATATTTATTTTGCAACATTTGTAATTACCATGGTGAATAACGTGTTTCTGTTAGGACAGCAGTGCAGGAGATACCTTGAGGACTGATCTTACGTGCTTTGATTATTTGGGTGATCCTTTATACTAAAAAAGATACTCTTCAAACAATTGGCTACTATGAAATGTAGCCAGACTAGGCTAGTCATGCTGTGCTGGTAACCAAAATTTACAGTCAGTCCCAAGTCAATATTTAGGCACAGATGTATTTTAATACAGGCCATGACTATTCGTATAGAAAAATTTATTTAAAAAATCAAAACACATTGACTTTTTAGGTTACCTTCCAGTGAGTAAGTGTATTTTATCAGAAGAGCAGTTGCCTTAAAGGGACAAATAAAGGAGGCAGAGAAAACTGCTTTTTTTGAATGTTCTGGTTTTGTGCCTTTAAAGGTGACGTTTTTGGAAAGCATTGCAACTTCGGGTGGGAGGATTGGAGTTTGCACAGTAAGTGGAATTTTTGTTTGGGTTTTGAGACCCCCAGCTAGGACATCTGTGTGGAAAGGAGTGTATTTTATCTGTTGCAAGTATTGGTCTGTATGACAAATATTTGATTGATACAAAGATTTTAAATGCTAAAAATATGAGAAAATTGTGATCTGACATGCAGGTTGAGTTTCAAGTAATTAATTCTTAGCTAATCCTGTCATTTCATGCTTGAAAAGAAATGTGGAAAGGAATTGGGCTACCATGAAGCAAAAGGATTTCTCCTCAACTTTGAAGTTTTGTATTTGCATTGTCAATGAAGCCAGATAGAAGTGCAAAAAGCAGTGATATTTGTAGCCATAAATTTATGGGTGATTTAGCAGACATCTAAAAGGAAAGAGTGACTTGAAAGCCTACAGAAAAGCAGTACTGTGATGCATCTAAAAAATTGTGTTGACACTGGAAGAAAACGAAGAGAAAGAAGCAGCTCCTGAGATGTCTGTGAGATGCAGGGAATCCCTGGTACGGGTTGAGATGTTAACTAGAACAGAACCACCTTTCAAAGATGAAAGTGAGAGAGATACCCACAATGTTCTATCAAAGAGGCTGCTGGCTGTGGCAGGGGGGTGGGTGGTGTGCCTGTGTTTTCAGAGGTTTTGGGTGTGAGGTGGAAGGTGTGACTGGAGCTGATCTCCTTTTACAAGTTACTATCCTCTCAATCTCTTTCTTCATCACAAAGATGTCTTGCAGGATTGCCTTCCTCATTGCACTGCATGATCTTGGCTTTTCTTTCAACTTTTCCTGTGCTTAGTCCCTCCCCTGTTCTAGCAATTTAAATGAATTATTGACACGAAAAACTTTCTCCTAAGGGAAAATAATTTATTGCTTATTCAACATATGGGCCTTGATTCCACTGAAGTCAACGGAGAGATGCCCTGTGGCTTTGATGGAAATTGTGTCCAATACACATAGGTGATAGGCATTTCCAGAGCGAGCCTGCTGTTTGAGGAGCTTGCAGTCAGGATATTGTGGTTGGTCACCAAGCAGTAGCAGAGAGAAAGGAAGAAAACCAAGGAAGTTTCTTATTACAGAGCAGGAGGATATTCATACATTTTATCTTGCGTCAGGCCAGGAGCCCTTCCCCTGTCAGAAAGGTGGTGTCATTTTTACCAAATGTAGCAGAACTTCCACTAACCTGGAGTTGCCAGCTGCTATCTGTGGAGAAATGTACTTATCCCCCAGCCTAAGGAAGAGGATGTTGGATCTCATAGTGGCATACACACTTTCCCAGCTGTTCAGAACACCAAGGCCAAGTTGTACTTGGTCGGGCTGAACACTACAGACAAGCAAAGCGTAAGAATGTGAGAAGCGCCCTTCCACATTGGAGCAGCGGTACTCTGGTCTCCACTGGTAACAGGAGGATGTGCTCTTTAGTGTGAGCATGTGGACACAGCCATTTCCTCTGGCCTGTTGCTCTTAAAGCTCTGTCAGCATGCACATCTGCTTCCTTAGGGTTGTGTGTTTGAAGGCACATCCCTGCCCACTCCCTTTACAACCTGTTTATGGAGCTGCCGTCTGCAGGTCCTTCCAGTTGTTTTCTGAACCTGCTGATGCAGTCTGGTTTTTATTTGGCTGCTGCTGCAGGCCATGTCAGTGATCCTGGAGAGACATCAGCAATGGCTTTGAGTCCTCCTGCCTGGATGTACCTGCCAGTACTATACTCAGCATCACAAAGGCAGGGTTTAGATTGTTTGACCTTGTGTTAATCTGCATTGGAGCTCACCTGCCATCCTACTGCCCCCTCTGTCTTGTCAGTAGTGAAAGAGGTTGGCTGTTGGATCATGCAAGGCTCTGCTGTCGGCAGGTGAGTGGCGTTTAGACAGAAAGGAGGAGCTGACACAAAACCAAGGGTGAGCACAGTCACTCTGGGTTTTCCTGCTGACCAAATGGGATGGGTGCAAGAAGGAAGCTCAGCAGATGGTGGTACGTGTCCCTTGCCTGGAAACTGCTTGCTCTTAAGGTATTCACACCTCCAGTACAGACAGCATCACTTTGTGTCACTTTGAGTTGGTTTCATGGGAGAATTGTTGGAAGTAACAAACTTAAAAGCGGCAAGAAGTTGGCTCTGTGCGTCAGGGTAGTTAAAATTACAAATGAGTTATTACTCTCAACCTCAGGGTAGCTGCTGATCAGATTGCACAGAGTGTGCACAGGATTTTTCTCTTACATCCCCATGCACGAGTTTGTTTGGGAAAGTCTGCTGTCTTGCCAGCCTCTCTCATCCTTTCTGCTTCTTTTAATACATCAGGTTGCCTTGCAGTGATTCAAATGTGGTAATACAGGTCTCAGTACCAGTCTGGCTTTGCAATCTGCTGTGCTGGGGACCTGTTATGACACGGTTTGATCTTGCCTATCATGAGGAGACTAAGTTGCCTCGTTACCATGTTAACAGCCTGTAACTTCAGAGGGCTGTAGCACGGTGTCTGCGGTGTCACGTGGGCCCATCCTGCCTATGCAGACAACAGATGGCTACAGCGTGAGAGAGGAAGACTCATGTTATGACATGATCGCCTCCGAGAACAAAAGTCTGCAGAAGGGCTCTGAAAGTGCTCACCTCTGACAATTTTCCTGGCAAATAAAACTGAAGTGTCCTACTTGAGTCGATTGAATAGTCAGAGAGGTCCTAAAGCAGCTCAGCTGTTCGGTGGTGTGAAGAGGCAAGCATTTCTAAAGCTGCTCAGATAAGCACTGGTGCAGCACGTAGGGTGGGTAGGACTTGGGTGCAAGGTAGATGTTCTCAGCAGCCGGCGCCGGGCTGGTCAGAGTGGTTCGACCTGCCCCCGGCAGACAGAGCCTTGGGCCATGGTTGGATAACACAAAGCACTTATTGGCAGTACTGGCTCGACCTGTTCCCAACTGTTCATCCCTGCAGCTGTAGCTGACCCAGCTGCCCAAAAACTTTAAAAGGGCAAGGGGAGGGACTGGCAGTCATGAGATCAGTTCCCGGATCTGGCTGGCAGTACAGCCCTAAAGCACATTGATGCAGCTGAGGTGTGGAGCTAGCATCATCTTCTGGGAGGCGCTGGGGATAGATGCTGTTGAAATTGGCTTTGTTGTCAGTGCTTTGTGTCTTCAAATAGCAGCTTTAGGCATCGAGGAGGGAGCCTAGATCCGATAGTGCACACAGTTATAGTTACCACATGCACTTTATAGCACAGCTTAGAGTTTATAACTGGCTTCACCAAGCGGTGGTTAATCTCAGTTCACAATCATTCAACAGCTTTGGACTTGTGGTCTCCCTCCATTGTCCAAGAAAAAGGAATTTCCAAATCCATAGTAGAAGTAAACTAAGAATTTGAAACCGTGGCTAAGTTTAAAATGAGGTGGTTTCTTTTGGTGCTGGCTATAAAAGGTGGGTAAGCAGCATGCTCAGGGCTCACATGCAGAGTTCTTGTGAGGGCTGTCATTGGAAGTGAGTGGTCCTCCGGATTTCACTGTATGCCAGAAGGAAAGGGAATGAAGGGAGATGCTTGGATGGTGTTTGGTCAGCCATAAATGAAGCAAAGCTTTAGGATGAGGTGTAAGACAGGAAGTGCAATTCAATAGAGTGTCAGTGGGAACAAGTTTATAGAGGGTTTCTTTTGGTCTTGTTTTGAACCAAAACAAAAACAGGATGGTGGTTTAGAGCAGGATTCAGAGATGGAGGAGGCTGTGTAAGTGATGGGGCTTGCTCATATCCTTGCTACAGGGGGAGGAAGGGAATGGTCTAAAGTGCCTGAAGCAAACTGAGGACATTTCCCCCAGCTCACAGCAGTCGGACCAGTGGAGAGGTGTCTCGACAGAGAGGCATACAAGGAAAATGTGGAGCAGCTTAATTAATTGCCCACTTTCGGCATGTTAAAGCAGCCCTGCCTTTGTCTCCTTAGGGCTATCTTAATGCTCACCTCTTGCAACAAAATACAGTTGACAGAGATGTAGGATAGGAATGGGGTAAGGGATTATCTCTTATATAATGGAGAAAAAGAACTTAATAAGGAAAGATCCCTTTCGTAAAGAGACTTGCCCCTAATGTGAGAGGATCGAATACAACTGCTCTGTGTTGACTAGGCAAATATTTACAAAGTATACTCAACAGTGAATTTTCTGATTAGCATTTGGAAGAATTCATCTTTGCTCTAGATATCTGCCACACTGTGATCCCTCCAGAAATCATGTGAGCCCTGGGTATAGTGGGGGACTTTTTCCAAACTGTTCTAGCTGTCTGTACCTCTGAACTACATTTGTGGGTATTTCTTAGAGGACAAAGGGCTTGAAATCATGTTTTCAGTGTCAGGCAAAGTTTAACAACTGCTCTAGAGCCAGAGCTCAGGGTAAAGCAAGAGTCATTTGCTGCTGGGGTTGGCCTGAGTGCTAGAGCTGTTGTATGAAGGTACTGAGGAGAAGGTGTGTAGCCTGATGGCTGTGTTGTCAGCTCTACATCACATTGCCTTTCTGCTGAATGGTGCAATCCATCTTAAGTTCAAAGTGTGGGCTTTGTCCCTGCTGCCTTAAATGCAGATTTCCCCAAGGTAGGTGCAGTCAGAGCTAGTCCTGAAAACTTTTCTTCATGACTTCAGCTGCTCTGTTGAAGGTACTGGGGAATCATACTGTGTGTTAAAGACAGAAAGTGTTTTTTCCCAGAATTGTTTCTCTTTTTTCCCAGACATACTCAGTTCCATTTACTGTAAATAGTCCTTTTCTAGCTTGAATATTATCATTTCACAAGGCATGAAGACACAGTCAAAGCTCTCTCAACTGTCTGAGGGATGATTAAATATTTAACTTGAGTGTTTGCAGGTGATGTAATGAAGGTGGTTGAATTTTATTATTTAGAATGTTTACAATAAAAATGGACAAAGATAACATCCAAATTTTTTCAAGTGGCTTCTCTGTGTTTAAAAGATGTTCTCCAGTTCATGGGTGGAAGTAGAAGCAGTATTGTGTGTGTGAGTCCAAAAAATCCCAAATTTACTAGAACTGCTACCACCTAGTGGTGGCTGCTTTTATTGTAAAATATAAAACATGCTGGGGTTATTTCAGTTAATGTAGGGAAGATAGTAAATCATCAGCTCATCTTACTGATAATGCCAGCTGCTTGTACCTTATCCATTTCCAGTGGTCTGTTTGCTCCAATTTTGAGGATTATTTATGTGATGGGTTTTCTAACTCTTCTCTTGGGATGTTAGGAATGTTTGTCAATAAACACTTGCTTTAGCACCAAAATGTTTTTCATTACATCCTGTTTTGTCTACTAACTTTGTAGCATCTCAAGCTCTACTCTCTATTCCACCATAATTCCAGGAAAGAATCAAACCATGTGTAAGAAGAATAGTGCCAGCAAGCTCCCCACCTTGATCTGTATCTCCTCTTTCATCTGAAATTTTTCACATTTGGTGTCCCTCTTCATAATTTGGTTTGCATATGTAGGAAAGCAGTTCCTTCCTCTTTCTTGCCACCAATAAAAGATGAAGTGGATTCTTCTGACTGGGCTGACCAAAGACTGCAACTTGATTTGTAAATAGACTTCAGCAAAACAGTCTTGTCTTTGCACAGTTTGAAGGAAAAATTATTTTGGCTACATCTATATAGTGGTTTCTTTCATGCAAGCAGAAAAGTTTTTGGATTCTCAGATGGAGTCCTTGAGGTTTAGCTTATGAATACATCTCATGAGAAGTTCTTTTTTTCCCAGGAGCTGACGAGGCAGCAGCTGAGTTACCAGTGGTTTTTTGCCACCTTCTTCCCTGTGTCCTTACTTCCCTACTTTTCTCCTCTTTCTCCTTTATCCTGCACATATTTTTTAACTCTGGTGTCAGAATTGAGATCTTCAGATAGTGTCACCTTCTTCTCTACATTTTGGGGGAGTGACACACTGGTTGCACATGACAAGGTAACGTGTGCTGCTCCCATGGTTGCTGAAGAAGTGGCAGCGGGTGGGAGCCTTGTCAAGTAGATTTCTCTGCTCTTGTCCTCTTGATTCACCAAGTGTAAATTCTGTGGGATAACAAGTGGTCTGGAAAGCATTTTACAGCCTTAGTAAGTGAAAAATGGGAAAGGGGCAAAAGAAACAGCAGGCCTTTCCTGTGCATCCTGTTTCTTTCATTGCCTGGAATCGAGTGACTGCTCTGCAACATAAATCAACCAAATTCTGGAGATGGGAATTATCCATGTGAGAGGAGCTCAGTCTTGTTGGAGGGATGTTTGCCCAGATTTGAAGGCTCAGTAAAAATCCTCCTCCTTGTGTAAGATACAGGCCTGCTGGAGCTGTGTGGCCAGCAGGGTTTCTGTTGCTGCAGTGGGCATGTAAGAAGGAAGAAAACAGTAGTGCAGGCCAGGCCTAACTTCTGCTGGAGTGGATTAAGCAGCTGCCAGTGCAAGACTACCCTTGCAGCCATCCCTTGCACTGCAGGAGAAGTCTCACTCACTCTGGTGCA
The DNA here is from genome assembly GCF_963513975.1 of Fringilla coelebs. Lineage (NCBI taxonomy): Eukaryota > Metazoa > Chordata > Aves > Passeriformes > Fringillidae > Fringilla > Fringilla coelebs. Next base: position 86,821,061 of record NC_140028.1, read on the forward strand.
ATTGTCTTCACAACCATTGTGTTTACCACACACCTTCACAGCTCCCCTGCTGCTATTCCAGTTCCTCACAGGCAGAACTGGTCTGATTCTCACCCATCCCCAATAACCAGGATTTGTGCTAAGCAGCTCACTTTTTCACCAGCTGCAGAACCATCTGCACAGGTTGGAGATAACCACAGAGTAGCTCAGCTAGTCAGGAACTGCTGCTTTACATAAGGTACATGCATGAAGCTTCCTAAGGGGCCTGTGAAACTCCTTCTTGACAAGGAAAAGGGCAGGTCTGCTCTGTGCAGGGGAGGAGGAAGAGCGCTCCCCCGAGCATGTACATGTGTCAGCATATCCCTGGCTATGTCACCACCTGAGTTTTGAAGTTCCTTCAGGGCTGCTCGGCCCTGAGGAGCTTCAGAAGAGAAGGCCTGTGTACATTTGTGTTCCCAGGATCTGGAGTGGGCTTTGCCCTTTGTGAAGGCACATTGTTTAAACTTAAGAGTTTGTTTTAGTTGATGTAGACCTCATCTGTTTGCCTGTGCTAGTACATCACTTACTTGTGGACCACCTATCCCTTGAAGTGTTTTTCACTTGGGCACCGGAAAATGTAGTTGCAGGCCACACATGCAAGAACAGAATAACAGCTGGGAAGAGGCCCAGGGCACAGAGAGGAAAGAAGGAAATAGAATTCAAGTACAATTCACTGAAGAATGAGTATACTATAAGACAAATAATATATTTTTCCAGATACTAGAAGCAGAAGAAGAAAAAGTTATGGAAAAATTGAAAAATCATGAATGATATATGACATTGAATGTTGACATTGGGACTTCTTTATTGAGAGTTTTAAGACACAGTAGTTTTGGCTTGCTCTTACCCATGGATATTCTCCTCACTCACTTTGCTTCTGATGTTTCAAGTTGAAAAACAGGGAAAAAGTCTCCCTCTGCATCCACTGTTTTCTGTTTGGTAAATAAAGAGTTACAGAACATCTCTCTGGGTACGATTAAGAGGAGCTTTTTTCCATCTTGGTTTCCTTGTGCTCTACACTCATCTCCATCCCAACAGAGCTCACGTGGTTTCCTGCCCCTCTCCCTAATGAACCCCCTCTGTGCCATGCTGGCAGCCTTTCTTCAGCCTAACACACATCCATCCCATCAGGGGAGCGCTTCCTGACCTCACTGGGGATGAGACAGGGCAGCCCTCGTCTGCTTTCAGACGTCCCCATCCTCACATTCTGTGGCCTTACACACAGATTAGGGCTTGCTTGCGTGTTCTAACGGGCAGATAATTAGATGAGCAATGAACTTTGTGTAATCCACTGTCTGTGTAAACAGATCTGTTCTGATTAAAAGGTGAGATTACTTTTTCTGATAGGTCAGTTCTCCCCCTTAAACTCCCCCAAGGAAAATTATATCAAGAATTGCACACTGTTAAGCGATCATTTACTATCACCAGAAACACTGCTACACTTTGACATTTGTTTAATGGCCATTTATTATCACTAGTGAGAGGAGATGGGGCCAGTGCAACAAAAGTGTTGCAAGACTACATTCAAACTAATAAGTGCCTGAGAACCATCGTCTTATCTGCTGTTTTTACTCCTTGCTTAGGGAAAAAAAAGCCTGTAATAGGAAATCTGGGCAGTTTGGAGACAAGCACATGCTGTACCATGTCAAACAGAGAACTTGCACTACTCTCCTAGAGTTTCTAAATCCCTGGAGTTACTCAGCAGCTATCGTTCTTGCAGATGAATGTTGAAATGCTGGGTGGGCTGTGGGCTCCCTTTGCTGCTTGCTGTCAATAAGCAGGAGGCGGGGTGGAGGACTTAAAGGAAAGTTTCAGCTTTCAGAAAGCACCACTTGGTGAACTTCGTGTCCAGGAACAATTCCTGGGAAGTGGCACTGGGGATGCAGTTACATCAGCAGCAGCTTTTGCCTCCAGAGCTAGACCAGCTTGTTTCCTATTTACTAATACACTGTTTATGTGGAGCTTGGAAGGAGTACAGCTCCAGCCCTCTGTTCTCCTTAAGCACCTTACCTGTTTCAGTTTTTTGGACATAAGTTACATCTTCAGCAACATTAATGCTGCAGACAGGTAAGTAAGCAGAGGACACCATTCAGGACCACATCTTAGGTAATTTTTGTCTTGTGAGGTAACTGGGAAACAGCAAAGCCTGTTACTGTCCCTTAGCTTTATGTTTTGATTCCAAGTGGCATATCAGAGACTAAGGTGTGGACAAATTTCCACATCTTCCACTTTCCTGGCGTATACCCAATTTTTTAAGCCAACTTTTGTGTTACTGTCTGCACTAAGGATTCACATTTAGTTGTACCAGGTGGTTGCATGAGGCCTTTACATTTCCTTGGAAAAACATTTTCTTGCTACGCAAAAATTAGTTTGATAAATATGTGGGTTGTGTATTATTTCAGTCTGTGCTCATGTTTTTCATACACAAGTTTATTAGTAATACATCCATGTGTCTCTGGAATGGTCTATTTGTGATAGTGACCTCAGCTCTTCTTCGGTGTCTCAGCATATTGTGTTCTCTGGTTAAAAGTGATTATGTTAAGAATTATTGCAGGAAGCTGCTGAGATTGTGAGTCTGTTTTGAAGAAAGCATTTTGTGAAAGAGTTTGTATCATCTTGTTAATTGGGTTCTGTGGTATTTTAATGTCTTCTCAGCTGCAAGTTACTGGCCTAGGTCACAGACAAGAGAAACAGATGTTGGGATGCTTGATCAGAAGCAGTGCTCCTGGGTCCATGTGCAGCTGCTGATAGTTGGGAATCCCACTGAAAGTTTCTCTGTGTTTCCTTGCAGAGAGCCAGGCGGATGCAGAGACACTAGCTACAGGAAACAAAGCCTTGAACCTGAGCTGTGGTGAGAAGGAGCAGTCAGAGGAAATGACAGAGCTACCAGAGAGTGAGCGCAGCCCCAGGGAGGAGCAGAAGGCCGATTCCCTTCTGGCAGAAGAGGATGCTGAAGAAAAAGTGGATGGATATGAAGAGGGCCCTGAGGAAGATTCTGTAAGTAACAAAAGTCTTGACCTCAATTTTGCCAGCAAATTAATGGACTTCAAGCTGGCAGAGAGTGACCAGAGTGCAGGCAGCAGTCCTCAGACTGAAAGGAAACATGCCTGTGACATTTGTGGCAAAACCTTCAAGTTTGCTGGCACTCTTAGCCGTCACAAAAAGGCCCACATTCGTGAGGACAGAAAGGATGAAAGGAGCAGTGAGGATGAAAGCAAAAGCATTCAGGATGATGCAGGAGCTCCCTCGATGCATGACTCTGGTCTTGAGCAGGAAGAGTCTCCGTTGGACTTGAAGGTAGTGGAGTCTCCTGTGGACTTTGAGGCAACAGGAAAGGAGAATGAAGAGAGCGAAAGCATCTCTGAGGGGGAAGGCACAGAGAGAAAGTCCACTGAGAAGAGCAGTGATGACAAACCAAAGACTGATGGGGCTAAGAGTACTGCAAAAGCAGACAAAAGAAAGAAAGTCTGTACTGTGTGCAACAAGCGTTTCTGGTCTCTGCAAGATCTGACGCGACATATGCGGTCTCATACAGGTAAGAGGAGGCTTGAGGGCAGAACAGACCATCAGGTGTCCCACCAGACTGAGGTGTCTGCTCTGGAGGTACACAGTTGCTACTGGCACTTGAGGTTGGAGACACTGCTTTTAGTCCTAGAGGTATCTGCAAGGTGTCATCTCTGCCCCAGTCCCCCATGCTGCATAAAAAGCCTATGGAGGGAGCGAGAATTGCAGCCACTGCTTTATTTTCAACTCCCAAACTGTTTTCCTCATGATTGCTTGCAGAGTTCAGAGGTGAGGGCAAGTGTGGAGATCCCTGGGCAGCTTCTGACTCCCTTCTTGCCATGTGTGTGTGGCTTTACTTCTTCCCAATATTTTGACCAGCAGTGGAGAAACTGTATCATGAGACTTCACCTCTGAGTCAAAGTTGAGAGGGAGAGAGAGAGAGAGAGAGAGAGAAAGAGTTTGGTTTTGTCTGATGATCTGAGCCCAATATGGGTAACATGCTGGTGATATGTGTGATCTGCTGCTTGGGTGGAAGGCAGAGATCCAGTGGGCACTTGGGCCAGGAATGTGGAGCACAGGTAGTGAAACATTTGCCCAGTGACTTGAGTGGGCAGTGGGATTGCTTTATGTGACAGGCAGATTGCAGCAGTGCCTTGCAAATGAGATGAAGCCATGAACCAGCTCAAAGGTGAATTAATCATTCATCCTTATTAATTATGTATTTTACCTGCCAGCAAGCTGCTCTGACGTAGAAAAACTGGTCCATTTTGACATTTTGTGTCTTTTGAAGGTTCTCTCTGCTGAAGACAAGATCTTCGCCATTCACAAAATATTTGTGCTGTAACTGGCAGTGATTTTTAGAAAACTACACCAAAGAGTAATGCCTGAATAGCTTCAACCCTTCTAAATCATAAATATTCACCTACTGAGTGCAAAACTGACCTGTTTTCTTCTGCCACTGAGCCACAAGTGAAACGCGACAGGTCCCATTCTTGTGCCTATTTTCATACAAGTGCAGAAGCTTCAGGGAAATGCTGATGTCTAAAGTACTGAGCTTTACCCCCAACAATGTGTGCCTGTGGACATTTCCATACTCTCTGTTTTAATTGTTTTCATTGCCTGCTGAGTTATTGTGGGCCTTGTCAGTATGCTTTTTTCTCTTTCTTATTTGACACGTGAAAGATGTTTTAACATAGAATAGGTGTGGAACAGGAACCAGCACAGTGTTTTCTTCAAATTCATAAATGTAACTGTGACCTACCCTCACTGTCAGATCAATGTATTTTCAGCTGAGGATTTTGCACCGATGCTGTGGGTTGACTCTTCTCCTTGTCTCATTCCCACTTGTTCAACTATATTGACAAAATACTGTCAGGTTGCCCATTCCTTATACTTCGGTTTTCATGCGTTAGGTTTTTTAAAGATACCTGTAAAGGTTTTGGGATTTGTTTACTCAGAAGAGGAACATTTGGGACACACTGAAGTGTGCAAGAAACCTCTGCCTGCCTACCACGTGTCTCTTTCTGATGCTCATTGGCACAAGATAGTGTCTTGATGGAACTGCAGCACTGAAAAGTCTTTAAGAGGCACAGTTGGAAAGGGAGGACAGGGTGGGGTGGGACCTTTGTCTCTTCAGTGCACCTTGGGGCAGTGTGCATGGTTTGTATTTTGGGAAAATTTTGTCTGTGGGGCTGTGGTTACTTTGTTTTCCAATGAGTTCCTGCTGAGGAAACTATTCTCTATCTCCACATGTGTCTGCAGGAGGGAACCCATGTGGTGGGCTGATTTCATAAAGGCATTTGAGTTCCAGAGATTGACTGTAAACTTTTTCCAGAAAAGTTGCTGACAAAATTAGGCAGGATGCTAGTGAGCACCTAGTGCTTACGGTCTTCCTCCCTCCTCAGTGCAGGGCCTTGCCAAGCCTGTAGACATTTAGTTTGAGCTCCATTTGTGCTGTGGCCACTTACCTGTACTCAGGCTTGCACTCCATCAGCTAGTTTGCTAGTTCAGAAACAACAAATCTGCATAAATGTGATGTTTGATGTAGGTACTGAATTTCCAAAGTGCAAAGTATTTCGTGCTGCTTCAAACAAGAGGGAGGAGCGTGTGCGACCTCAGAGCTGACTTCGTGTTGTCATTCTCTTCCAGGTGAGCGACCTTACAAGTGTCAAACCTGCGAACGGACCTTCACTCTGAAGCACAGCCTGGTCCGTCACCAGCGCATCCACCAGAAAGTCAAAAATGCCCGAAACCACGGGAAGGAGAGCGACAAGGAGGAGACGCAGTCGCGGTGTGGAGAAGACAGCGAGAATGAGTCCAGCCACAGCGGCGCCAACCCCATCTCCGAAAGCGAGTGCGACTCCGCGGGGGGCGTCGGTAGCCACTCATCCCTGGCGGGGAGCCGGAGCGAGCCCCTGGCCGGCATGGTCACGGACTCCCCCTGCGGAGAGGAGAGGAGCGGCGCCTGCCTCGCCGAGCCCACCAAGAGCGCGCAGAAACACGCGGCGAAAGACCAGGAACCGCGGGGCAGCTCCGAGCACGAGAGGCCCTCAGGTTTCATCCAAGACTTGCTGGAGATGCACAGCGCTCCGTCTCCCCTGAATCACATCCTGGCCTCTGCCGACAGCGCGCCTCAGCTCTTGGGGGTGGAATGACTTGCTAGGAGGTTGGACCCGTCTCAGCAGGCAAACTGAAACCAGCAGAGCGAGGTTTCTGGAGTCTGGTTTTGGAAGAGCAACCTTACAGCTACGGGGAAGAGTATGGCAGACTGGACGTGGTGCCATATGCCTTTCAGTATAATAATGCAAGAGACTACAGTATATACTGATTTGAGTGCCTTACTACTTTATTAGATCTTTTGGTATTATAGATTTTTTTCAAAAATGATTTTAATATTTTAAAGAATTATTTGGAGAGGACCCTTTTTCATTTAAGCATTAATGTTACCTTTTGTATTGGTGTGCGTGAGCTTGTTCTTGTATATCTGTGATAGTCGCTGTGTTTGTTCTCTGAGCTGGAAATGGGGCAGTGGGGTGGGAGGCCCTTGGATACCATAGCCAATAACTGGAAGAAAACTGATGTGAATTTCATATGAAATAGTCAGAGGAGATGCAGAGGAGATGTTGATTTATTGTTTTTTTTCTCAGTAGATGTTCTTGCATTTGCCACATGGTGGAGCATTAAGCCTGTTCCAGGCACGAACAATGTGGCAGTTGAAGGTGTTCAAAGTGGTTCAAGCCAAAAGCAGGAAACACAAATGAATTTCAACCTCATGCTTGTTTCCACTTTTCAGCATTAGAAGTGGTCTTCTGAATCCTAGGGGTTTTTTCTGGCCGTCACGGACTGAGCGTGTATACAGAGAAGAGTTACATAGCAACGTAACCTATGGAAATTATGCACCCGCTGTTACATATGTTTGATTTGCTTCAGTATATTATTATTATTATTTTATTATTATTTTATAAATCCATCAGTTCGCTTGTCTCTGCAGTCAGCAGAAGCCAATGGGCAATATTTGCCCACGGAGATGCGTAGCACAGCTTGGATCCCGTCTCGGAGTGTTCTTGACTCACCAGCTTTCACCAGCTCCTCCTCCTCCTCCTCCTGTTGTTGTTGTTGCAGCTCTTCTACTGTACTTTACATGAACCCCTTCCTCCGACCGGAACGTCCCGTGTGGGCCAGCGAGGTACCGAGGTACCGTGCTCGTGCGGGGGCACATCTCCCTCCCTCTCTCCCTCCCTCCGTCCGTCCTTGGCGGCGGGTGACAGCAGGGCCCCTGCTGTGGGAGGGGGGCATTGCCAGTGCTGCAGTGACCTCGCTGCCCTCACCTCGGTGACGGTCACTCACAGAGCAAAGTTTTTCCGTCTTCCAGTGGAAAGCAAGAGAGAAATGCGAGCCTTACCCTCATCTTGCTTCTGTCGTGTTCTAAGAGCAAGAAAATACTACTGGTAATTAAACTACAGATATACGACATGTTAAAAGTAAATAAAATTAATTTAATTAAAGAAAAAAAAAAGAAATAAATTCTTCCTGAGATTTTGGGGTTGATGCTTGAAGACTTGAGGTGTGTGTCTAAATTTCATATCAGTAATTTAACCCTTTTAATGCTGGCAGCTGGAATTTCTTCATATGGCTCCTGTTGCCGGCAACAGGTGACAGACACTCCAGCCACCAATATTGAAGGGGTTAAACGAAATGTATCCTACTGTAGCTGCGCATTTTTAGGAGTGCCCAGCATTTTTGTTGTTCTTGTCGTTGTTGTCGTTATTGTTGTTTGTTAATTGTCCTTCAGTCATGACCTCTGGGACAGACAGAGCCATAATAGCATTGCCGGAGCCTCACTGTGCTATTCCACCACTGCAGCCCCCCAGCCCAGCCCGCACTGTGACCCTCCCTCCTTCCCACCACAGAATCGCTTTTCCTGCTCTCACCAGACATGGAGGAAGTGGGCCTTGGACCCAGTCTATATTATATAATATATATCTATATATATCTATATATTAAAAATTCTCTGAAAAATTTCTGGAGACTGAAATCTCACTGTCCAGAATTCAAAGGAAGAGATACGTTCTTGAGTAATATTCTTGCAAATAGAATAAGAAAAAATGGTTGAGGTATATGTGATTTCTATTTTTTTTTTTTGTGTTTTGGTTTTGTTTTTTTTTTTTTTATTTTTATTTTTAAATAGGGATGTTTGAACCAGTTCAGAAACAAAGCTAACGACAGATATAGATAAATCAATCACAACCAATGATTCATTTGAAACTCTACCCAGGTGCATTCTACTTAATTAAAACCAGTTCACGCATCCCTTAAATTGTTATTACTATTATAATTATAATAATAATTATTATTATTATTTTGGGTATTTTTTGGTTTTTGTAATTTTTTTGTTTGTTTATTTTGGGGTTGTTGTTTTGTTTGGTTTTTTTTTGTTGTTGTTGTATTTTTTTTTTGCAACTCTCCACACTAAACTGCGCAATACTGTGGGGGAGAAGCCATTACTAAACTATATGCTGCAGAACAATGTAGCAAGTAATTAATTCCCAGCAGCCTGCCGGGACATCTGCTAGCAATAATCACTATTGATTTAAAGCTTTATTTAGCCTTTATCTATATCCTAGTAGAGTATAAGGTCTTGCCACATTTTATTGACATTTTTATTAGTTTGACTGAGAACTGTTGCTGTTGTTGGGGTTTTTTTTTGTTTCCCTTCCTCCCCCAATATTAAACTGTGAAATTTATAATGTGTTTAAACTATGGGTGAATCTTAGGCTTTAGTTTGCATGTTCAGCTAATTTGTCTCTATATGATTTTCGTTTGAATCTTTTTATTTTTTTCCTCTCTCAGGGCTTTTACAAAAAACAAAAAAAAAACCAAAAACAAAACAAAAAGAAAACAAAAAAAAAATCTTCTAAAATTCTTTTGCCTGAGTTGCAATGGACTTAACATGGAGATAATTCAATCACTACATTAAGCACTTGACTGTGAAAGCGCAAAAAAATAAAGGAAAAAGAAATAAAAAAGAGAGAACCTTGTTTGAGGCTGTTGTGAAATAACTTTAGGGGGCTATGTGACAGTCTGATTCCATTTTCAGAATGATTCATCTTCTCTTTCCTCTCTGTGTGTCTCCTTTCTCTCTCTTCTCTCTCCACGAAGGAAGTTTAATCCTAGTGATTTCATCCCATGCAGAAAACAGTAATAAATGTGTAGAATTCATATTTTTCTAAAGGGAACTTAAACTGCTGCTACGAATTGTGTACAAGACTGGTTTATGCCACATGAACAGAGAATCACACATAGTTTTGGTACTTTTATTCCTCTTTTTTTCAGTTGTACAGTACTTCCAAATTCAAAATAAAAAGTAAAACTTGTTCTGTATCAAACCATCTAAGCAATAAAATGTTATATTTAAAAATTATAGGTTATTAAATGGGCGTGGCTCTTCTTGTGGGTTTGCGGTGACTTATTCTCTGCCTTAGCTCTGCTGGAGGAGACGTGCAAGCCGGAGTTTGTCTGTGCCAATGGATCACTGTTTCTGTTCCTTTGGTTGATCTGAATTTGAGCTGGACATGATTGCAGCACTCTGAAAACTTGTGCTCATTTTGATCACCATTTTCTGGTAGCCAGGCCCCTTTGACATGCTGCTTGTCTCACAGTGCAGTTCCTCAACGCAGCAACTGAAGACAGCAGAAAATGCTGGTTTTCCTGCATAGGCAGGGTGAGGATTCTTTTTCAGTTAATGGTAGCCCCATGGTCACAGAGGTGAGCATCCTCTCAGCATGTAGTGTACCAGTCACTTTTTTATAAATTAGGTAGATTTCTGCTACCATTGTTTCATTCTTGCATAAATGTTTATGGCTGCAAACTCTTCAGGATGTATTCAAAAGCCACGTGCATGTGTCAAAAACAGACAAATCCTTTGTTTTAGCTTGTCAGAGCTGCCTTAGCTGCATTTTATATGCCTTCCTATAAATAAAACCGATTTCATGGGACAGTGAGCCAAAGAATCATCTGAGTGGTGCATCCAGCTCTGGAGGCCAGGGAATTGCAGTGAAGCAAAGCATCCACATCTTCCTAAGTCCTGCTGCGGTGGTGCTTTCTGGCAGAGAAGTGAACCAGGTTCAGAATGAGAGACAGACTTGGGGGCTGAACTCTGCTGTTTTCCTCCCTCAAGCCTCCTGCACCTTCCCCATGGAGGTCAAAATGCCTCACTTGGTCTGCTGAGGACGACCTTGGTCCCACACCCCCAGGGAGGGACAGGTTAAAGCAGAAGCAGTCAGCCAGCTCAGCCCCAAACCAAGGATATCTGATGAAGTGGAGCTCTGAAGGCTCTCTGGGTGAGTTCATAGGGTGGAAGCATCATTTCTGAGGGAGGAAACCTGTAGAAAATAATTTTTTCTCTCCCACCCACTGACCTGAATCGCCTCTCCTCTCGTGAGACTGATGGGAAGCTCGCATCCAAGTGGCCCAGGGACCTGTCAGGAGGCGTAAAATCAAATGGGATGAGTTTATGTGGCTAGGAAGTGATGGTGACTAATAACTTACAAAACAGATGACTTAGAAAGCACTTGGTTCTTGGTTCTTGGCCACGGAAGGGTATAATTGCAGCCTTTACTCCTTCTACCTCAGTTTGACAGTGACTATTGCCAAGTTGGGAATTACCCTGCTCTTCCTGCCTTGGACAGGGTAACAACCTGCAGACCAGCTGAACTGTGCTCCTTGCTGGCATTTCCCTTTCCCTCTTCCCACCTCCACTCCTTCCCACACTAGCACCCACGGCAGTGATAGCTGGAGCTGGCCTGAAACACCAGGTTAGCAGAGGTGGGGAGGTGGTGGTGGTGTCTCGGTGTGCCGCCTCCAACTTGCTGCTTCCTCACCTCATTCCCTAAAGCTTTTTTTCCCATTTTGGCAAGGGTGAAGCTGAACTTAATTCGTGACATGGAGAGGGAGAGTGGCACAGCCCCTCTTTGAGGCACTGCTGTGCTTCAGGTGTGGAGGTCACATGCTGGCCCAGAGCATTAAAGTTTGGATCCAAGTCCTCTGCCACCACAGGGATGCCCTGGCAGCAAGGGGCACCAGGAAAGTAGATTCTTTTCTGCAGTGTGGAGTGTGAAGCTGTGGGGATGGGCAGGAGATAGCAGGATTGGGGGAAAACTGCCCCAAAACAGAATGTGGAGCCTGGTTGGAGCATCTTGGGGGTTTTTGTTTGTTTGTTTGTTTGTTCTGCTACTGAAAGGCAAACAATTAAAAAGAAATAAAGTTACTTGTTTTTCTTTATGCAGCTAACTCAAAGTAGCCAGCATTTGTGAGATGGGAGGGCTGTACACCTACACCAAGATCTTCAGAAAGTGAATGCAATGAGAAACGATTTGCTGTTGACACTTAACAGTGTTTTGGCCTGTTCTGTTGGAAAAAGCCTTTCTCAAACAAAATGAGTCACAATTCAACTAGCAAAGGTAGCAAGGGGCAAAAGTTTACTTGAAACCTTTTCCTTCTTCACAAGTCTCCAGTTTGGGGAATCATACATGTCATTTTCTTTCAGCATTTCTGTAGTTATGATGGGATTGAAAATGTCACTTTTGGAAACCCTGATGTTCAGGATTATCTGCAAAGGGAGACTCAAGACCCCAGCACAGAATAACCAGCACTATGTCAAAGAGACACAATTTTTTATCACCTACTCTAGCAAAGCAAAAAAAGAAAAGAATGGAGAAACTGGATTGTTCAATTGGAACATCTCTTAACTACTGGACTGGAAAAAGGGGCCACGCCAGGACTTCCCAAAACCTGAGTACTGGGGTAGCCAGCATCAGGAAGGAAAGTGAGTAAAACCTGTACAAGGCACCAGCATCTTTGAGTGTCGTGGGTCAGCTGAGCCCTGCAGCTGAGGAGGAGCTGGAGCTGCATTAAAGTATTTTCATCCCCTTCCTTGGCAGTAATTAATGTGCAAGGGAGAGGCTGCACCCACACTGCAACAGCCAAAGGAGCCGTGAGGGAGATACTGGGATTTGGGCTCCAATCTCTTTGGAAATAAAGGAATTGACTTAGATTTTGAAAACCTCCTCCATGTCAGGGAGGAGCTGAATGTTCCATGAAAAATGGTCTGAGGTTGGGAAGGAGGAAGAGTGTGTACGAGGAAAGGTCTAACCTGCTAGTGGGTTGGTTTGATCTGCATACACATCTGCACCCTGGCTTGGCTGGTGTCTGAGCTGGGGACGTGATGGGTCACCTGGCAGTGTGTGCTCTGCAGCTTGGAAGCACCACATCACTACAGTGATCCCTGGAGTCCTGGCTGTGCTCTGCAGTTCCTGGGTTTGGCCACCAGCCCCACACTGGAGCTGCCCTCCTTGTCCATGTCCTCATGTGCACGCTCAGGGAGTGGGGGAAACAAACATCCAGGAGCATACTGTTGTCCCTGTCTGGAAAGTGGTGACTGCCAGTACCTGCAGAATTGCTGGTGGGTCAGAGGATTTCCCTAGTCTTGGGCAATTAGTGCCATGCTGGATCACAGGATTAGAAAAACTGGAAACAACCCTAAAATGACAGGAGGGACAGCACAGCTGAGGTTCCTGAGCCAACAGCTCTGCTGAGAGTTTGTATGGTCAGTCTGTTCCCCTGGTTTTGAAGTGAAAACATTAACAGGAATAGTGGCTTGTTCATGGAGCCCCTGCCAGAGCATAAAGCATCTCCTGCAGGTGCAGGGTCTTGCACTCAGCAAATTCAGACCTCTTGGCCTTTCTCAACACCGCCTCCATGATGTCCTTCCTTGCCCCCTCAGCTGAGGATTGTGTTTTTGCAATGCAGTTTCAGGGAATGCATTTTTAGGTGATTTAAACTTTTCTCACCAGTCCTGAAAGGATGATTTATGCCAAGTAAGCCCAAGGTGTTTCTCCCAGAGGATGAGTTGGTGTCAGACATAGATGGTGTGTGTCCTTGGCCCTGTGACAAGTCAGGGACTCACTTGTCCAGTGGTGTGCAAGTATTTCTCAGGAAATATCAAAGGACTGGAGGGGAAGGGAAGGGGCAGGGGGAGAACAGCACAGGGAAGAGTGCTCTGGCACAGAATTATTTGGTGTTTTTAGGATTTGTCACCAGCTGCACCACTACAAAAGGTGCAGAAGCTGCAAGAGCACCATCCCTGTGGGCTGCCAGGCCTCATCAGTGGTTTCACCTGGGCAGGGAGACCTATTTAAAACAAGGGGAGGGGCAAAGGTTGGGCTGTGGGCAAGGGGACAGTTGTTTGTGAGCAACATCAAGTGCTGTATTGTAAAAAGATGTTTATGAGGCTGTTTTTCCAGAAGTATCTTTTTTTAAAAAAGGAGTCAATTAGTACCTGGGAGAAAAAGGTACAGCAGAGGGCAGCTGGCCTGCTCAAAGGCAGCAGTGAAGACACAGACTGCTGGCAGGTCACTGCACAGAATAGATGCCCAGAAGATACAGGAGCATCTACCTTGCTGTTGTTGCACGTAAGTGTCACCTCAGGTAAGTGATGTGTAACACATGATAAGCTTGACTGAACTCTTTGGGGAGATGTAAACCTCCAGAGTATTGCCAGGTAAGGGCTCTGATGCCTTCATTTCAAGATGTGTCTGAAATCACCCTGAAGAAGTGAAACTAAATGGAGTTGAGAAGCATTGTTGAGGCTTTTCAAAAATTCTAGTATTGCCTACTTTCATTTCTCAAGACCCCCCTCAGAATACTAAAAAAAATCCTCACAAAAAGGAAGCAGGACTTTTTCATATATTAAACAGTAGTAAAATGGGAAGACTTCTCTGGCTCACCCAGCCTCGCTGCGTAATGCAGTAGAAAATGTTGTAGCAATCCTCCCAACTAGTAGGAACTGAAAATAGCTTTCTCCTTTGCTGTGCTTGTTTATTTCTCCTGTGCCAGATCTGTCTCTTGTTTGGCAGGGAAAACTGCCAGGAGTGTATGAGGAAACTCTGGGCGATGGTGTTTGGAATACGCTGTTGTGAAAGCACTTGAACTTCTCTAGAGCCTTTCAGCAGAGAGCTGTGAAGCAGTTTACGAACATCAGTTAATGAGAGGCTGTAAATAAGAGAAATCTGCTGGAGAAAAGGCTTTTCATCACCAAAGGCCTGATCTGTTTTCACAATCTCAGAGGCAGAGGTTAATGCGGTGAGGCCAGCGCCGCTGTGGGCTGACTTTCCGTCAGTCATTTTTAGCTGTAACCACACGCGGAGCACGGCCCTGCTGCTTGTAAAAATGTGCCAAGGTTGGGACAGAATGTCAGCCAGAGGGGTCGGTGGCTCCAGGACAGGGCCTGCCCCGAGCCCTGGGGTATGAGGAATGGCAGAAATAAATGCTCCTGTGAACACGTGCACAAAGGTCCGTGGGCCCTGCCCTCAGACATGGAGCTGTATTTGGGTAACAAAAGCAATTGGTGCGTCGGCCTTTCCTCTATCTTTTATCTCCTGTTACCTGATCCTGCAGAGAATGACAGTCTAGGTTTGTTGTTTTCAATGAGCAGTACCTGACTTCCAAGGAATCTGTACCCAAAAGAAGTATTTGTACTTTATTTGGGGTGATGGCAGTGCTAGCTGTGAGATGCAGGCTTGCTTTGACCCATATTGCTCCCACGTTTTTGCAACTCAGGCTTTACTGCATGACCTGTGCTTGGGAAGGGCAAAACCTGGCTGTAAAGAGAGACTGTAACCCTTGTAATTGCTGTTTAATTCTACCAAAGCCCAGCCCTACTCGATGCATGGGGCTCCTGGGCAGCAGCTGGGGAGGAGGCAGCACATCTACCTCCCATGTCCTGCTGCATGCACTGCTGCTGAATGGGATCCAGCACTCCCAGATTTGCACACTTTGCCAGAAAAGTCCCTTTTTGGTGGCAGAACATTTAACACCATTTAATCTGCCCCCTTTAAGATGCCTGTATGACTGAAGCTTTACAGGCTCCAAGGTTACGTGCATCAGGTCCACCATACTCCACAGCCAGAGGAAATCAAAGTATCAACCTGCCTGCATACACACAGCAGTCAGTGCAAGCCTGCACCACAACACAGTGAGCCTGACCTTTGATCTTGTGTCTACATCATTCTCTGTCACCATCTTGGAGTTTATACCACAGAGGCTGCCTAGCACAGCTACCCAAGACCCAGAACTCACCAGAAAATGAGCTGGGCTATAGGTGAGGGAAAGGGAGGGATCTGGACAAGTGAGCAACCTGGACACCCTGTGGTAATCCATTGAGGAACAGGATGCATGCTGCCTTTAATACATTTTGTTATTACTTTTTATGAATGCACCTCTTTGACAGTTTTTAACTTTTTTTGAACCTTGAGTCTCCTTAGCAGCTGCAAAACACCTGCTTAAAAATTAAAGTACTTAATTTGAAAAATACTTTATTAAAAATTATAGCAGCTTCTCCACCAGTTCCTTCAGGCAGTGTTTTACTGAACTGCAGCTGAGGGATGTTTGTCAGCAGGTCCTTGGTGGCCTGTACTTATTCCCACTGCACTGCATCAATGACATCTGGCTCCATTCAATTCTATAAATTTGGCAGAATGGCAATAACAGGAGATGGTCCCTGGGGACTGCCAGTGAAAGGAAAGGAGTAACCACAAGGAGTGCTGCAGCTCACTAAAGGAACAGTAAATGACACCCAGTGAGACAGGAGCAGTTCAGCCTCAGGAGGACCTTAAGGGAATGTCTTGCCCTGCATGAGCACAAAGAAAAGCTACTGAGTGATTGTTCTGGCTGCATGACTGTGACTGCTGCCTTGTACTTCACCCTTGGTGTACCTTGAGCTGGGGTGGCGGTAATGGAATGCTGCAGAGCTGCAATCTGCCAGGCCAATACCATAGTAGAAAGGAGATGGGCCCTGAGTAGTGTATTTTCTAAAATACAAACTAAATCTTGCTTCAATTTTTTCTTTGCTGTGGTGCCTAACAGCAAGATGTACTTCCTAGTTTCCAACTTGCTTTATAGCAGCAACAAGTTAGGATT
The DNA here is from genome assembly GCF_963513975.1 of Fringilla coelebs. Taxonomy (NCBI): domain Eukaryota; kingdom Metazoa; phylum Chordata; class Aves; order Passeriformes; family Fringillidae; genus Fringilla; species Fringilla coelebs. Next base: position 86,837,057 of record NC_140028.1, read on the forward strand.
AGTTGGGCAAAATGTCATTTCCAGCTGTGAGAAGTAATTCCACACTCTATGAATGAACCACTATTACAAACAACCAAGCATTAACAGGCTTAAATACAGGCTCTGAGGAAAATATGACACACTTCCAAATCAAATGTTTTAGGGTATTGGAACTTGCTTCTAAATATAACCTGCTATTTTGGTGGCAATGTTTGCCATACTGTGCTCAACAGTCATCAGATGCTATTTAAATTCTAGCTTTTCCTTTTCCATTGGAAACCTGCAGCAAGGCATTTTAACTGCCCTCCTTGCTGTGCAGTCTCCTCTCAAAGTAAACAGGGTGTTGGTTCATTCTTTCTTTCCCTCTTGAAAACTTATGGGTGGAAAACTTGCCAGCTGATACTGGATCAAATCCCCTCTCAGGGCAAGGTCCTGTCTCCTGCTTGCTTCTGCAGGGCTGTGGATCCAGGCTCTGCCAAGGGAGTTCCTTCAGTGTTCTGAGCAGTCTGGGCTCTTTGATTCAGCTTGCATGGAAGAGCTGAATGAGAACCTATCTGTGTCTGAATGTGGTCAAGGTACACATGGGGTTAAAAGATCCAATTTCATTTAACTTCTAAGGAAAACTGGCTGTGGGGCTGGACACCAGGTGGCAGAGGCAGTGTGCCACTATAAACTCCACCTCTGCAATACCTTCGGCTGACCCTGGAGGTGGCCACGGCCCTGAATTTATTTGGCAGTAAATACCAGACACCAGCATTTACAGCTTTTCTGAGTTCAAGCTTCACATTTGTCAGTTATTTTCTGAACAGCACAGACAACTGCAGTGCCCAGACTTATTTCAGTGGCCAGGAAAAAGCGTGGAATGATTTAGAAAGGCCAACACAGTTGCTCTGACCCCTCCCTTTAGATCCTGCTCTCTGAGAAGGGGCTAATGCACTCTGTGTGCTTGTCTGCTAGGAGAAGCAGCTGTCACAGGCTTGGGAGATCCCTCAGCTGGCAGATCTGGGAACTGCTGGCTGTAACAATTTCCATCTAGTGAACTTAGTACTCTATTTCACCTCCAGGGTTAATGCTCCACCACCGCAGCCTCATCTCTATGGAAAATACATGGTGTAGCTCCATCCAGGCCCAGCAGGGCAGGACTGAACCTCCTTCACTAGGACTGTGGGGTCCTCTTGAAAATCTGCTCAGACCAGTGTGAGACCAAGTGCATCAACTCCAATGTTCTCTTTGCTGTGTGAAAGAGACAGCTCTCAAGTGACAGATTCATCATGTGAATTTAGGTGGCACAGGAAAAACCCAGTTGTGATTTTCATGTAGGCTGAACAGATTGAGAGTGATAAGGAAAGGCAGGTTAAATTTCAGCTTTGCCTTATCAGCTAAGGGACTGGAATGTTGTAATGCTGAAATTTTACTGCATCGTGGTTAAAATAAATTTATAGCTAAGACTATTTACATGAGGGGACAGAAAAGACAGCCAGACAGATTTTTAAGATCTCATCTTGGTCTTGGTATCTGTTCTGAGCCAGCTATTGCAATCTATCTATCTTGATATTTTCAGTGAAAGATGAGGCAGGCTTCAAATTCTAGTAAGTTTTATGTGTTCTGGGACCTAAAAATACATCAACACATCTGCTTTTGGTTTTTCCCTCTTTTACCCACAGATATAGCTCACAAATACAGGAGTCCCAGCATTCTTTATTTTTAAACCTTGGTTTTTGTTGGCTTTTTTTCCCCAACAAGCCTTACCTTCTTCTGTTTGGATGCAGCACACCTGCTAGAACTGCTCTTTTCAGAGTTACTGCATGGAATGTGAGCATTTGCTTGATCACACAGCAGCATGCACATAAAAACTGGAAGCATCTGGCCTTCTGCTTCAGCAATCTTTAAGCATCTTAACAGATCCTTTTTATGCTGCCTATGGTTTAACATGAGGTTATTCCTTCTAGAAATGTAGGGCACTATGGCTTGCTTTTAACCCATCAAAATTCAGGAATTTACTGAATATTTTCCCAGGGCCCTCCCTTAAAAGAATTCTATCTTAATTATTAGTCCATTGTCCAAAGCATCACAGAATATTTGCTCAATATTATTTCCATTCCAATTACCCATGTAGAAAGGCAGATTTTTAAGAATGGCATGTTTTCACACTTGGCATATTTGCTACTACCAATTGCTTATCAAGGAAAAGGCCTTTTATTGGTGCCATACTCATGCTTTATTAAAAAAAAAAAAAAAGGCTACACAATGCTAAGAAAAAAAAAATCAAGTATACTTTACAAAAAACCTGCAGCTGTTCTCAAGAGATCTGATCTCACTTATAAATGCAAGTCAGCAGGTAAGAAATTAAATGATAATTTAACACTTCAGTTGCAGTACATCACCTGAACTTAATCATCCAAAACAATCAGTCATTCTTAAATTGACTGTTGATTGTAGCTACATAAACAATCATCTGCATCAACTGATTAGAAAAAATCCCTGGGAAAATTTAGAGATAAATGGAAAAATATCAGAAGAATGTTACTTAGCCCACCTATAAATTTTTGCAGAAACTAAGAGATCTTTCTGGCTTTGCTCTCCTCTGTATGTTAACTGCAACTCCTCTGTGTACTTTAGAAATGTCCAAGTGTAAATCAGCTAAATTCTGGTCAGTGAGGGGATTAAATCAGTACAGTATGGATCTATGTGTACAGCTGCCAACCATTTACACTAGTGCTGTGTCTTACTATCTCCATGGAAGTGTATTGTGCAAGTCCTAAACAACTTCAAAACACTCTTGAAACAGCCCTTATGTCACTCCTATGAGGTAGGTACTGTCCTTCCTTTGGAGAAGAAAAGAGAACAGACTCTCTACTGCTCAGTACATCAAGCACACAGAACAGCACAACCAGCCTACTTTAGTATTTGGCTTTCCTGGATTCAGAGCTCTCACCTGCAACATTTTGTTTAGCACCATGCATTCTAGGAATAACCAGTAAAAGATACTTTTGATTACACCTTTTCCAAGCTAAGGAAGACGTCCAGCATAAATGTTTTAGAACAAGCAGAAGCACTGCCACCTCAACTCTGTTCCATCCAGCTCCACAGCCTACACCTTAATAATTTTGTACATGGAGAATGAACTTCAATCCTTGAATCTGAGAGCAGCCACTCTTCTTTCTCTGATTGAAGGATACTGGGGAAAAAAATGAACTGCTGCCAGAAAGCAGACAGCATACAGAGGGCTACAGGTGTCACATGCAGTTCAAGGGTAGCCTAAATTGATGCTTTGCTGCCTCTGTAGATGTGAACTCTAAAGCTGTTTTTCCTATCCCAAGTGTGGAATTGTTAGGTCTTCACAATTCTTTGAGTAAGTTAAGGAGCCGTGAGAAAGGAATTCACAGAGGTCCAAGCCCATAGTTCATTTGCTCTCTAAAACCATTTTAGGGTCTTTTACTAGTACAGAAACCTTAGCCCACAGCTTCTTCCACAGTTGTCACTCTTCTCAGCACCCTCCAGGAGCACTTGTGTGGCAGTGTAGCAAGCTGGCTGAGAACTGGTAAAAATGCTGGATTATACAGATGCGTGTGCTGCCAAATGGAAATGGGTGGCATTGACAGGCAGAATTGCTGCTGTCTCATCTTTAAGTAGCAAAACTACACCCTACTCAGCTGAGAATAATAATTATATCCAGCAACATACCTGTGAAACTAAGCTATCCCTGTTTAAAAATCGAGTATAAAATTCAAGTACCAAAATAAAAGTTTATAACCAATAAGATAAAGCAACAACTCTATGTCCCCAATTTAAGAAAACTGAGTGTAATAGACTGGCTTATTCACTAGAAATAACACTAGCGATGCCATCAGTTACCACTGCGTGCTGGAATGTTACTGCTAAATTTCAATGGCAGCAAATTAATGAGAAACAAGTAATTAAAAAATGTTATGACATTCATCATGAGCAGCAGTGGTCTACTGGACCCTGCTCTTATGAACTGCTTCTGGCTAAGGAAGTCACTATGAACCACATACAGAGAATGCCAAGTTGTATCATCAGAAAAACAGCCTTGGTACACCTGGACTTTCCCCCTGCTGGTTCCAGTGCAAGCTGCCTTCTCTCTTCTTTCATCCTTAAGCATTTGGAAGTCAGCCACTGACTGCAGAGAAGAGAGCTCAGCCTTCAAATACTTCTTATTTGTAGAAACAAAACTAGGATATTACAAATTAATATCCTCTGTTCTGATCCTTTATCTTTTTTCCTGGCATACCACTGTATCATCACCACCCCGTCAAAGAGTACCTTTAAATCTCAGGAAGAACTAAGACTATACAGTTCAAGATGATCTGTTACAAGAAGGTGAAAAAAGCCCCTCTCAATGCCAGGTTAGAGACACAATCCAAGAGAGGGAGCCTCCAAGCTCAGTGCATCAGGCGCTGCAATCACTATGGGGCTTTAGCATAGGAAGCATTTCATCCATAAACACTCTGTTGAATCAATGCAAACTGGAATACAAGCCTGCAAATCTACCACAGAACCAGTCAGGTTCTATCACTAAAGGCAAATAAAGCTGTTCCACACAATTTGAGTGGAGATGCCCCTTATGAGGGCAGCATTCAACTGTTTCCTAAATGATCTGAATGACAATTAAGCAACCTTAACTGCAAAAAATATTCTGCCTGGACTAGCTGTATTTTCAGGAAGTTGAACAAAGCATCTTCTCCATAGCAGTATGAGTCAATAACACAGTTCTTTCTGGCCAAGTGTGTAACAAAATAGTGCCAGCACAGGTAGATTCAGAGCCTAGATGCTTCAAACACACACAGGATTTGGAAGGATCACTCAGCATTCACTGGCTCAGAAGTTCAGTCCCTGAAGACCAAGTGTGGAACTAAAAGGGCATTTTCACAGGTGGAGATGAGAAAAGGGAGGAAAAGAAGACAACAGAGGCCTCAAATCTACGCCTCTTCCCGAACTCAACAAGCCTTCAGATAACATTCAGACATAGGAAGAGAGGCAGCTGAGATGCAAACAGTTCAAGCCTTGCCCAAGCAAACTGATGTTCTGCAAACTGGCTCTTTTCCCTGTCAGTCAATTCCTGAACACAGTGGATGTGGATCAATTCCTCAGTACCTGGTAATCATGTAAGCCACAAAAGGAAATCTTGCTTTGATTTTGCACACAGCTTTTCTGCTCTACTACTGAACCAACAGGCAGCTAGTGATGAATATACATCTGTGTTACTAGTTAACAAAGACTAGATGAAAAAACTTCAGACCAATGTACTGACCAGTGTAAAGATGTGTCAGATTTAAAAACTGTAAATGGTGAATTAAATAGTTTGCCAATAAAAAGAATTATTTGAATCCAACCGTTTTTCAAATTCAGTTTCAAGTGTGTACAGCAAATCCTTGTAAAGCCTTAAAAAAATAAATTGGTGTCTTGATACATATGACATTCTAGTTTTTAAGAGAGAACCAAGAACTCACTGAAAAGTTGTTCTGGCTTATTCACCAGTTTCTTGAGTAAACAATGCAGAACTACCACTATAATCTGAATACCTAAGATGCTGGCACAATTCGATAACTAACCATTTAACAAACTGGGTATAAAAAAGAAATTTATGTAGTAATACCAATTCAGCACACAAATTCCATGCTTCACAAGTTCTGCTGCTGTGCAGGAATCTTCCTAACATCTATGCAGCTAAGTTCAGATTTTTAGGTCACTGCATGCCCAGATCAAAACAGCAGCAAAATATCTACCACTACAAGCAGCTATACCCAATTGTGCCTTTAGAATGAAGACTATGCAGAAGTTGAGATGATCAGTGCCTGGCCACTGACAGGACCACACACACAAACTTCAGTGTGCGCACCTTGTAAAGAGTAACGTTACTGACTGAATAAGAACAATTGCATTCAGCTTCTGATACAGATATGATACAATCAAGACAGATTAAAGTCACCAGACATTCAGATTAGGGAGAGGAGAGAAATCCTTCAATGACAATGTACAGATGACAAGCCAGCATTACAAAGAACTCTAAAGGCACATTTCAGGTAACACGTTTCTGTTAAGACCAACCGCTTACACACGCAGGCACAAATCTTAATGGCTACCTCCCCCGACCCCCAACAATTTAAAAAAAAAAAATTAAAAGAGAAGTGCATTTTCAGTAATATTAACACCATTCAGTTAATCTGTTCAGTCCAAATGTTTAGCAGAATTTTCCTTATGGTGGTATGGGTTCTCTGCACTACTCCAATCCAAAAAAACCAAACAGGCAGAATTAGTAAAGGTTCAACTGTTGCACTAGTTAACATTACTCATCAGAGCCCACTGGTCTCTTCTGTGCCCTCTTGTAGGGCAACCTCCTCGGAGAAGCTTTATCTAGATTAAAAAAAAAAAAAAGAAAAAAAAAGAGATAGTTGCATCAATTGCAATTGCTACATGAGCATGTATTTTTCTCCTCCCAAGCACAAGACAAGTTGCCCTTCTAGTGCAATGCATCACCACAGAGAAGTCGTTTCAAACAACTTGTTAAGGCTTTTTAACTACCAGCACTGTAAATAGAAGGCAACAAAAAAATACATTTCCATTCTGTAACATGCAACAACAGGGTAAAGTTTGTTCTATTTGTCAGTTACTAAAATGCAAAAAAACCCAACCCCAAAAAAACCCTCTCTTCCCTATGTGAAACTCCAGGCTTTGCTGCTTAGAAAATTTTCATGTTCAGTAATTACACTTTTAGAAAGTTAAATGAATTATTTTGATGGCCACTGCCTTGAGTTTACATGGCTGAAGAATGTAAGATTGGCTCTTCTTTAGACAGCTATGTCTTGCATATAATATTTCCACATTCATACAACTAACAGCAGAAAAAAACTGTTGTGGAAAGCTGCACTTCTCCGGGAAGCATCCACATTTGACTGGATGACCTTTAAGGCTCCTTCCCAGCCAAACCATTCTATGGTTCTACGATTATTGCAGAGGATATTTTCAATAATCTTCTATACTTTGCATGAAGTGCTGAAGTGATTGCTAAGTGCATCTGGTGACTAATTTTCTTAAACAGAACAATCTCCAATAACCTCCCTGGTTAGAATATGTGCAAACACAAGGAGCAGCCATCATGCCCTTACAGGCCAATCAGTACAGTATGAAGTGTCAATAATAAAAAAAGTCAAGAATATCTGAGATCTTGAAGGTCATTATTTTAAAGAATTCTAGTGTAGAGTTCTAACTGAAACTAACCTGGAGCTGAGAAAAACCACAATTAAGAACAACTTAACCATTCATTTTTCCTAAACTTCAAGTGTTCAGATATGAATACTTATTTGGTTTAAGAAAAGGATGGTGGTGGGGCCCAAACATGACCAGAATTTGAACCTTTTTAAAGTCAGCTTGCTGTTTAGCAAAAAGTAGCATTCAGACCTTCAGTTTTTCTTGCTAGATGGAGGCTTTTCAAATTCCTGTGTCTGGATTTTATACTACTCTAGTGTCTAACAGAAGAAAGCGTACAAGAAAGCTTTTGTCTTCACAAGTAAAGCACTAGTCTTTAAACCTATGCTGTGTAAGTACTCTTAAAAAGGGTAAAGGAACACCACAGCTAAGGTCTCTAGTCCTTCTGCACCAAATATGCTTATTTGATCAAAACAGCAGACACTGCCTAGTAAGAGTAATGCCTGCAAAGGGTTTTGGAACTCTCTGCATCTCATGTAGGATGCACTTCACTGAGGCTTTCCCACCTCACAGTAGTGACTGCTACTGATGGCAGGAGTTTATCAGCCTGATACACCAAGGTGAGCAGGGAAGGCAAGATAAACATCTGCCTTTTAGAAAAAGAGTTCTGGGAACCGTGAGAGAAGACAACAGTACTTCATTAATATTCTACTGAAACTATGTTCCTACAATATAACCAGAAATATATCCACAAAATACATGAAAACATAAATTTAGAAGTATATAAAATGTATGTCATTGTGTGCATCTGTTCTGCATCTTTCACTGCTCATGCTACACCACCAGTCACAGCATGCAGGAAGCTGTACTTCTATCCATGCCTAATTATTACATTGACAACACACTAAGCACTTTTCAGTTCACAAAGAGTTCGCCTCACCTCTTCTACTTTGCACTGAAGCCATGGGAAAGCAAAAGAGAAGAGAGAGTAAGAGAAGTTAGAAATATCCACAGTCTAAAGAAATCAGATATTGGGTTTAGTGTTGGCATTTCAGGTATCAAGTAGAACTTTTGGATTTGTGAAGGACATGAATAACAAGTATTTACGTGACTTCAGTTAAAACACACTTCTAATGCTTATTTAAGACTTTGGTCTATAGGTAAACTTCCAAACAACTTACAGAAACTCTGAGATGACATCTATTTTCTCCTATTTAAACCATCTTTGCAATCCAGGTTTTGGGTAGAGATCTTATGCTGTTGAAAAATATTCTACAGAACAAATTGTAAAAGTCACCAGTAGTCATTACCTTATCAACCAATAAAGCTTGTTCAACAAAGAATGGGCTGCTAAAGTAATAATCTTATGTTTAGAACAGCGCTTGAGACAATTTGTTATTCTCTAGAAAATACATGCTCTTCTAAGAAATCGGTATCAGCTGCTTACTCAGCTACAATTAATTGGTCAAGTTAAGTTTGCTATGGTCTAGTTTGTGAAAGGCAGACTACTTACTTATTTGATTTAAAGTTTCTTGGGGAATCCAGCTCATATCAACATCATTCTGATTTGATGTTCCCATCTCTACTTTCTGTACTGGTCTTTTCCTCTGAAAATTCAAGAAAGAAGAAAGATTTTTCTTTTAAGTAAGACTTGGATAGGTGAAATATTAGAAAATACTAAAAAAGCTATATATAGGGAATTACAATTATTTCACTAAGGTAGAAACTTAAGGCTAGTCAATGCACAGAGCTGTCTTTCCCATTAGCAATTTATCCCCTAAGCTTTTATTACCACTTCTAATACCTCACAACACTTATTCCACATTAAGGCACCAAGATTTCATGCACACGTGGGCAAATTCATGACACCATTTGTTGATGATCAGTCGAACTTTGTGGCAAGTTTTACTTTGCTTTCTCAGATTAGTACAATATTCTCACATGTGACCCGACCTTGCAAAATAATCAACATTACGGCAAAACTTTGCTAAGAACTAAATAAAGGACTGACAGCTGTTTTCCCCTGAAGTTTGACCTGGATTAGACTAATAGGCAGAAACAGAGAACATGGGGAAAGTTAAGTACTGAATCAGTAGACACAGACACCCAGTGATTACAAGGTATTCCAATTCAGCCACTTCAGTGTGGAGCCAAAGGCCAGACCCAAAGGGCACGAGGTGCAGCAATCAAAGTATCTTCCATTAGGAACATTTTTAAAGAACATTCTAGTTTCCCCAGTAACCTCTAAGGTTCTAAAAATAAATCTTGCACCTTTACCATCATATGCCAGAAGCAATCATTGAATTGCTTTCTTTTCACATCAGAAAGGTTTTGTATTAACAAGTACACAGACAAACACACTACCCACCTTCCTAGACTCTAGCAACTGATGTAGGCCAACAATGACCAGCAGACCAAGTCCAGCAAGGAACATGTACATGAAGATCCTTTAAAAAAGTTTAAGAAAAAATGCATTAACTAAAAATGTCAAGTTTTGAAGACAGCTTATGAAGAGGCATAGAAGTTAAGCCTAACTTTGGCCATGTGTCCACTGAAACTTTCCCAAGAACATCTGTAGGAGGCAAGTGGGGAAAATACCCAAGGAATCTGAAACTAAAATTCTAACATCTATAATGTAATTATTCTGACTTGGATTTTAGAAACTGTAATCATAATTCCGAACAACAGAACGTTTGAAAAACGCTGTATAAATTAGAAAAATGTTATAACAAATAAATACTAAGTAATTTAGTAACTTCAAGAATTCTTTTGCACTATCACGAAGTTTCAAGATATTGGGTCACAAGCAATATTTAGGTCTGTGACAGCTTTCATCACTTATAAAACCCTTGAAAGTCTATTATATGCTTTTAGCATGCTATTGCAAAGCAAGTACGGCTAGGACACTATTAATTTGCAACAGAGCTTTGAAAGACTTTGCTTATCTTGCTTTGTGTTCCACTGGTAGAATTCTACCTACAAAATCAATTTTCTTAATCTGTGCATTCTGGTTTGGTTTGAAGAATTTTACCCGAAATACCTGTTGATACTTAGCAAGAGGTAAACATAAGTTATAGCTAAAATTGACTTTGGGATTAAGGAATTTACAGGTAAAGAACTTATTCCAAGCTGAACATCTGAACTCTCATTTATGATAAAGGAAATAATGGAGTTAAACTCTAGAAGATACTTATTTTCAATACCTGTTATAGGGCAGTTATTATCTGTTCACAGGACATTCACACAAACTGATTCTAGTATCTGAATTGTTTTGAGAGCTCCTTTTTCAGAGCATCACACATTTTCATGTGATCAACCGTTCTTTCATTTATACCATTGTATTTGAGAATTACAAATGAATGCAAAAGTTATTTCTTTTGGATGACCTTTTTTAAAATGGAAGCTTGCTCAACAGGCAATTTCTACCTGTGGCAAGACAGTTCACATATTCAGCATTGTCTACAAGTATTTCTGAAGATTGACTTTTTTAACACACTTCACTTAAAATTCCATTCCAGTGCTACAATATTTAATAGCATTTTAGCACAGCATATGCTTGAAAGATATTTGGTGTGTCAGATCTACCTAAGTCTGAAAAAAATCACTCCTGAAAGATACCTACTACAGACAGGGGTTAGAGAAACTCATTCTTTGCTGTGCTATTTGGTACTCCAAATAAGTCTTTTAGTTTGTGTAAACTTAGATTACACTGCAGTGTTCCAGAAGAAAGCTATTCCAGTCCTGACAGCAGGACCCACAGCCTGATACTATGGACTCTCTGCATCTTTTAACTCTTAGGAAAAAGCACAGTACCATAACAGAAGCTTAACAGCTTTGAATTGCTATGTAGCTGAATAACATCAGGTCCTATTCCAGGCTTAAGCCCTATGAGCTAAAGCACATCTGTCAGCTTCTCACTGACACAGTATCAGTCCTGAAGATTCCCACTAATAATAGAGATCTTGATTTTGGAAAAAGTTTGTATTTTCAGTATGTATTTTCTGTCAAATGCTGTCAAATCATACACAAAACACAGCAGATCTAACACTCAATAAAATGATAATATAAGAACTATTTTCAATGGCACCACCAATAACCTGTTCTACCAGTGCACCAACTAAACCAGGATGTCCAGTCTCCTTACGTTTCTCCATCCAGCCCATCTTCTTTTTCAATAATTGTAACAGTTTGATTGAAGACAGCATCCTGAAAAATGTTGCCCTAGAACAAAGTTTGCACATAACGTTTTAAATTCATTTCTTCAACACATACACAAACATTTACCTTTTTCCATGTTCTTAGAGAAATTCTAGAAAGCAGCAACTCCTGCACAAGACTTTCTTAAGGCTGCAAGTTTTGCTAGTTTCACTCAACACATAAAAGCACAAATGTTTGGTTGCCCTCTACAGTTCTAAGACGCCCCAGCTTCCACTGCTGATACAACTTTAGGTGCGTGTAGGCAATCACTTGCTATGCTTATGTGTCCACTGATTTGCTTAAATACTACAAGAGGCATTCACTCTCTGGAGAGGTACTTGACTAAGTAGTTCCTTCCTGACACCTCCAGAAGAATTAGAAAGACTCAAATGAATTGGAACATTAGGCTTACACTTGCATCTCTGTAGTTGAGATTGATAACCAGCCCAAAAGGACGACCACCCATAGGCTCAGCAGGGATGAAGGAGTACTCAAATGTGGCTTGTCTCTGTGGTGGAACTACTGTGTTCAGAGAGAGAGCTGTGAAGTTCTGGATGTAAAACTGGTAGTCTTGAGGGTACCGGAAAGAAGCATCAAGAGACTCGACAATGAAATCCTCTGTACCCTTATTGGTGAAGCCCACCAGAAATTTTACAATGTTGTTCGCTGGAAAGTCTGAAACACAAGAAAAAAAAAAAAAATCTACCATGAGAAACCTCATGAACCACACACAGCCAATTCTAAACAGAGAGCATCTAGAACAGATTCTGTGGTTTCATTGTTTCAGGAAACACTGATGTAGTCTAAGCAACAGTAATGAGAATGGTGGATTAGCAGAAGACTCTTACCTTCACCTTTCACAAATAAGATGGTTGTATCAGCACTGGGTGAGGCTTTAGGTTCTCCTGACAAGTCTTCTTCCTCTTTTTCTTCTGTCTAAGACAAGAGACTTTTTTGAAAAATCCTATAATGAACAGTGAAGCAAAAACCATGCTTGGTTCATGAGAATCCCATGTGTCAAAGCAAGCAACAGTGGCAAGTATATGTACCAAATCCTGCTCTTGCAAGATTAGCACCAGTCTGTTCTCCCGCTAGATTTGCTGAGCATCCCTTTCAGCATTTATCTACTTGTTATATTTGACACAGTGACTAATCTGAACCACATTTAGCTCTATTGAAGGGTTTGGAATCAAAAAGCATCAGTAATGCTTCTGTTTGGGGGTGGAAGGAAAAGAATAGAATCTAAATGTTAAGTGTTCACATCTAAGTTACTTCCAGTTAGAAAACAAGCATTTCAAAACAAAGTCAGTCATAAAACAAATGAGTTACTGTCACTACAGAGAGTGTTTATGGCAGCTTTCTATTCAGTTTTAATTAGTTAAGTGTCATGTATGCCTGGAAATAGTTAGGCTGTTAGAACTACATAAGTCCATACAATCACTTGTTCAAGTTCACCTTGTGATGAATCACTTTTTAATTTGACAACTGCAAGCATTAAGGGTTTATTTTCCACTTGGGAATCATGGTATCATCACTGTCCCCATCAAACAAAAACAAGGCTGACCCAGTATTGAACAGTCTCAGCTAAGTGTTGAGAAGTCAGTTGGATCATTTGATTTCAGTGCTAAAACAGCCTCCTGAAGCAGTGGAAATCCTACTGGGTCAGTCATACACATACCATGAACTAGGGAACCAGAGCGGAGCATGTAGCATCTTGATTCCAAGACACTGCAAAAAACCCTTTTATTTGAGTGACAAATGAAAGAAACTGCCTAAAAAGCACCTTGTTTTGTACCCGAGTCAAAAATAATTAAAAGGAAATTACATCCAAAAGTTTATTTAATAATATTCTGTCAATGTTGACATAGTATACCTTCTACAACTTAGCAAAGCTGGTCAACCACAAGCTCACCAACTTAATAACAGCAGTAAAATCTCATAGAATCAAGTAACACTTTATCAAATCTGCATTTTTGTTTTGCATGTCTTCTCCTACAAATGCCCACCAGAGATTTGAAAAAATTTCGCACCATTCTAAGCGTGCCTAACACTCCACTGCTATAAGTAGATCACAAAACTACGTAAAACATTTCACTTTTCTGGCTAATTTTTTGAATTTGTGGTGTAAATTAAGTTAGCTGTATTTTTTTAACAAGGGTTTTAGAACTCATTCTGAGCTTAACTAAGAACTCTGTTGCCCCTAGAAATCAGTATCAAAGAAGTCAGAATGAAGTAGTTCTATCCCCCAATGTTCTTCTCAGTTTACTGAGGTGCAGCTTCAGATAGAAAAGGACTACAGAGGGTTTCTACGAGAATATGGTTCTCTCACTTGGTGGTTTGTTTTTTGGTTTTTTTTTTTTTTTGTGTTTGTTTTTTGTTTGGTTGTTTTGGGGTTTTTTTGTGGGTTTTTTTTGGTGGCCTACAGTTTTGATAGTCAGAAATCAGGTTGTCCCCATGTGACTTTTCAACTGGTAATTCAGAAACAAAAGATAAATCCTTCTGATACTTCAAACTGAACACAAGCTTAATCAGACACATGGAAATAGCCACCTGAAAAAAGCAATGTAAGTAAATTGAATTATTTAAGTTATCCAGCTTCAAGCACTTCCAGTCTAATTCATACTTTTGAAGTAACATTCATGTACAATTACCAAGTCTGTTGGCTCATCTTCTTCAACTTCAGCTTCATCATCCTCATCTTCAACTATAGTATCTTCCACAGCTTCCTCATCTTCTGTAGCATCTTGAGCTGCAACTAATAAACCTACCAAAACAAAATGCAAATATAATAAAGTCTTTTAAAGGTCTAGTTAACCAACAAAAAACTGATGTTTAAGTACAACTCTCGAACTAATGTTTGAGGAACTTCTTAAAAACCTGCCCAATACAGTGTTTTGAAGCCTCAGTTGCAAAATACTCCTATTCAAATGATGCCTGTGTTGATCTTTCAGCCTTATTCCTTTGCTAGAAACTCTCTCATTTACTAATTTATCCGCCACTAAGTTCAAAACCAAAAATTTACAGCGGGATGACAAGAAGTTCGGCATTCCCACAGGCAATGCCTAAATTTGCAAAAGGCAACCAAGTTACATTAAACATATGAAAATAATTCAATGTTGCAATTACAAAAGTGAAAATAAGCCCTTGGTATTGACAGGAAATTAATTTGTAACTACTGTTTCTTTTAAGACTAGCAAGTCTAACAAGTTATTAGCACGCTGGTAACAGAACACTTTGAAAGGTACCTAAAAAGTTACTTTGGGTTTTTTTGGGTACTTATTTTCATCCAAGTTTTGAAACCTAAAGAATATCTTTTTTACCACGATCTCCTCAACATCGTGCATAGCCATCTATCCAACAGAACCACACCACCAGTCAGAAAAGAAACATGACCTAGAGCAAGGCTCCAAGACAAGTGCAATCTGATTGCCTCTTTGCTTTCCTGGAGCCAAGCCTCATACATTCAAACACTGGGCAAATATGATTAATAAAAATACTGGCCACGGGACAAGGTTCTGTCTGTTTGCAGTTCAGAGCACATGCAAGCAAGGCTGAGAGCTAAACCATGTGCACAAAAAGACAGGTTTGGGGTTTTTTAAACAAATGTGTTTTCTGAATATAAAAGAGTAGAAATGAATGGATGACTGATTTACATAGGACTGAAAAAAGACCTAGCTGCTATAAATATAAAATTTAAAAGAAATATTTTAAAATTTTCATGGGAAATAGGAATCCTTGAGCAGGACAAGTGCATCCAAGGACTTAAGAATTGCCAGTCAGTGCTAGAGAGAGCAAACCCAGCCTCTCCCCTCAAGTATCTTCAGAAGGCACACTCAAAGACGTTTGCTCGACCATGTGCAATACTTAACCTAAGCCTTAACTACAGTGATTTTATTTGATGTTTTAAACTTGTAAGTGTGGAAAAAATTTATTTCTACAAAAATGCTTACAAATAAAGCTGGGGGATTTTAAATTAAAAATGAACGGCATACAGATAGGCTGTAGGCACCCTTGGCCATCTGCTGCCCAGAACACCCTCAGACCCCTCACGGTGTTTTCGACGGATGTCACAGGGGCTGATGATGTGGCAATAGCGGGAGAGCTCTGCGAAAGGACTCGCACAGGCGTGAGCTGCAGCCCACTGCAGGAGCTGGGCGAAAAGCCTTCCCAAACTTAGTAGTAGGGAGGCAATTTCCAGATCGTGAATCAGATAACGCCACAGCGTAAACAGAGATTAGCGCTCCTCGGTGTCGCCAAGGACACTCGGGGGGTGGCGGCAGACGAGGTGGGAAGGCAGGGTGGCAGCCAGCGCATCTGCTAGGGAATGTGGCAACCAGCACCGCGGGCGAGCGGGGAGAGGGCAAACCCGCCGCCGCCGCCTCCGGAGGGGCAGTCCGGCTCTCCCGGGCCGCTGTCACGGCCGGGCCCGAGGCCGGTGCCCGCAGGGCCCTGCCCGACACCGCGGGTGGCCGCGCCGGGAGGGGCCGGAGCGCGGCCCTGCTCCCGCCAGGCGCCCTCGGACGGGGCCGGGCCCCGCGGGCACCGCAGCCCCGGCAGCGGCGGCCGCCACGTGCGCGGGCGGCCGGGGCGATGAATGAGCGGAGCCGCCGCCGCCGCCTCTCGGCAGAGCTTCCGCAGGCCCGGCCGGAGCGGCTTCCCCTCCCCGCGGCGCCACGAAGATTCCCCCACACACCCACACACACACACCCACCCACCAGCCCCGCTGCCCGGCAGTGACGGCCGCCCGCTCTCACCTGGGCCGCCGCCAGCGCCCCCGAGCAGCAGCGCGGCGGGGAAGACGAGCAGGGCGAGCAGCAGCAGCTGCGACAGGCGGCTCATGGCGATGATGAGGATGACGGTGACCTGAGCCCTCCCGCGCACCCTGTCCCGACGCTGGCTGCCGCGGCGGGATGTCTAAATGGCGGCGGCGGGCGCTGGGGCTGGAGCGGCAGCTGGAGCCGCCTCCCCCCGCTGCTCCATCCGGGGCCGTACCCGCCCCGCTCCGCCTCCGCGGACGTGGCTCGGCCGGGCAGGAGGCGCGGCGGCCACGTGAGCGCCCGGCGGGGGCGGTGCTTCCTGCGCTCCCGGCGCGGCGTCCCATTCCCGGGACGGGCCGGCGGCACCGAGCCTCCCGGGCCGGGAGCCTTTGGACAGCGCTCCCGGGACGGGCCGGCGGCACCGAGCCTCCCGGGCCGGGAGTCCTTGGACAGCGCTCCCGGCGCGTCGGGCGGTCCGTGGTCCTGCGCGGCGCCAGGGGTTGGACTTAGACGGTCCTCGTGGCCTTGCAAAATGTGGAATTTGAGGTTGTAATCTGTCAAATAGCAGCCAACAAGCAAGCTCTGTGTGATGTCCGGGTGTTAGAAAGACAAATTAGTTCTCGGTAGAAGTGCGTTGTTGAAGTTTAGGCCTTGACATGCTACAATGTTCTCAGACCTGGGCAGAGCCTGGGAAGAAGGATGTAGCAATAATAGTGGACACAAAGAATGCAGAATTTCCAGGCCACAAGGACATTTGGCAGAACTCTCAAGATAAGGACAAAACTTAATAAACACAGTAACTGTGCTGAATTACATCTGTGTGGATAAAAGGCAATTCTGGCACATGGAGATCACAGCCACCGACTCATGGACCGCCGACCCCAGAAACCCCCTAAGCAGACTCCTAAGCAGCGAAAGACTGAGCATGTGGACTAATTAGCATGAGAAGTGAGAGACTCATTAACCAATAAAAGATAAAATATGACTAAATGAAAGAAATATGTAACTTGTCGATAATGAACGTTAATGCCTTAGTTTGCTAAAATGTATAAATAGTGAAAAGTTTTGATAGCTGGTGTGCTTGACTTGTGGAATACCACTGAGCAGCCAGGCTGGTGCAACTCTGGAAAAAAATTATCAATGTCTCTCTTGAGTGTGAAATTATTGGTTTATTGCACACCAGGTGACAAGTCCAGTTTTTTCTGGACAATAGTGGATCCCTTCCAATTCAGAATATTCTGTGATTCTGTGGGAAGTAGGCCAACATACCTCTGGAAAGACCAAAGATAAAGCACAGTACTGAAACAAAGGTGTTACTGAAATATCATATTCCCATGTTGCTCTAGAACTGCTGGTTTTGAGTCATATATTTGCTGGTTTAATTAAAAGGTTTCCCAAAGCATGATAGGCAATGAATATGATACTGATACATTGCCTTTATCTCCGTAGACCTTTTGTTAAATGCAATGTAAGGGATGTTAAAAAGGGAGAGCTTTCCCAAACCCTACTATCAAAACATCCAGTGAAAATAAAAATGCCAAACCAGCCTCCCTCCATGCTTTTTCTTTTCTCCCACAGTTTATTCAGGAATTTGCATCAGGGTAAAATGAAACAAGAGTAGTGTTAAGATACATTCTATATTTGAGGTAACTTTGATTTGTCATTTGGGCATATGCAGCTTGCTGTCATGGCAATGGTAAATGTAGTCTTGAGGCTTTCATTTTTCAGTTTCACTCATTTGATTTTGAACCTGCAAATTACGCTAAAAAAATTATCAGAAGTAACGATTCTAGCTCAGCTTAATCTTATATTAACACGCTGACAATGTTACTGAAATGCTGTTAAGTGTTGACTGAAAGTGACATGTAAATATGAACACTGGAAAACATTCATTGCTACTGGCAAAAGTATTTCTAGTCAGCTAATATCCACTCAATGGTATAATATTACCTTTTCTGTAAAGATCTTTCACCAAGTGATGATGTCTTTATCCTAGTCATGGTTTGGTTGTTTTGGAGGATTTTTTTTTGGGGGGGGGGCGGGAAGCAGCTAGTTATTTTTTCTTCAGGAAAATAAATACTGGCGTGCTGTAGGAGGTTTCCTATATAGCCCTGCCAGATCTGAAGCACTTTGTGTCTTCTACACAGTAACTATGTGTTTTAAGTGCTACTTTTCCGTCTGAGTTAACTGTTCTTGGTGTTTCTCATTAATTAACCTGTGTGGCGCTCTTACTGGGCTTGTATGTTATGGAGGCACAGAAGGGTGTTGATTTAATGTGGATCTGGAAATAATTGCGGTGCCTTGACCAGCTCCAGCAGCACACCAAGCCAAAACTGACTCCAATGTTACAGCTCTACCTGAAAGCCAATTAGGCTGCACTCTCTTGTGCTAAGCATTCCACCCATATTAAACCAGTTATAATTTGAAAGAAAAGTGTCTAGGAAAACCTGAAACCAGCTGCAGAGATTTTTTTTTTCTTTTTGCATGAACTGCTCCTTGTGTTTATTCATAGGCATAACAAAGTATGTGTTGACAATATTTGCCACTATTGTGGCATTGAGCTTTGACATGTTATGTTGGGTGCTAATTCTGAGAAGACTGGCGTTCACTTGGAGTTCATGTTGCCCCTGGGAATATGATTGCAGTCACGTAAAAGAATTGTATCCTGCATTTAAAAGAGGGGTTTCTGTTAGAAATTACACATAAAACTGTTACGAGGAATATGCCTTCAGTTTCATAACAAGTGTTACAAAAAGGTTGAGAGTCCTGGTCTGTGATCTACAAGTGATAGTTACCTTACATTTCCATTCTGAACTTCTTAAATGAATCTCCCAGATGTGTTGTTTCCCCTTTGAAGGTATCAGCAAAAGGCAAATAGCTATTTATGTAGAGAATTATTATTTTTCCTTATCAGTACTTGATTTTGGCATGGCCAAGGGTTCAATAATCAGCTGGACTACCTCTTCATTATTTACTCAGTGCCTTCTATGAGAGATGAATTCAGCAAAACGCTTTTAGAAGCAGTGTCACACATACCTAGTCCTAATGTGTTTTCTCCTTCCTGTTTCTCACTTTTGGATGGCACTTTTTTTGTCAGGAAAAAGCTAGCTGCAATATATTCTGAGTAGGATAGAGAGCTTGCTTGTATTGTAGAAGGAAATTTTGTTGGGACTATCAGAAGGATCACTTGCTCCATGAGTTTTCCTGGAATTTTACATGTTAGCAAAATGTTTAGAGAGCTTATTTTTTTCTCAGCTGCCTTTCTGTGGACGTTGCTGTAGGTGTTAATACCTTGCAGTTGCTATCACATGCCAAGAACCACACCCTTCTCAGTTCTCTTTAGGCTCAGCTTGATGCAATAGTTTTGATAAGTAACCCACTATTTCAGTGCATCCCAAAAAGGTAACTTGTTATTTTTGCTTGCTATTTTCTTCTGAAACTTTTCTGGGGCTCGCAGATAAGGTCAATTTTTTTGCTTTCAGAAACTGTCAAAAGCTCTAAAATTTTCTTCTAATAGTTGGTGATTTTGTACCCTTCCATATTTTGTCATGCCCGCTGAAATCAGAAGAGATAATATTACTTTTTTTTAAAAAAAAAAGCACTAAGATTTAACTCTTCATTACTTTCTGTAGTTCAGAGAAATAATTATATGGATATTGAATTCTCAGGGTTCCCCCCCCCCCCCCTTAATTTCTATAGTACTTTTCAAAATTACAAACAATTACTGTATGTGGTAGTTATTAATAATACCAGTTAGAATCTCCCATTTAGACCTGTCAAGCTGACATTATTCTTTCTCACCACTGATTATAACTGTGGGGAATCAGCATACCTGAAATTGATGCAGGCAGAAAGAAGTCATACAGCATCCCCCATCTCTGGAAGTCCTGTCAACTGCTTCTGACTGGGTGGTAGCACAGGAGACAAACCAGTGTTCACAAAATCTCTTAATGAGATCTGCTCAATTTTTGCCTGAATTGTGGTGGTTCTTTGAAGGCTGGTGCTTTCCCAAGTTTTTTGCTGGAAGGAATTTCAGCAACCCTATTGCAGAAAATTGTCTCAACCACACTCAGTCTGTATTTTATCTAAGAAAAAATAAAAAAGGAGAGGGATACCTCTCTGGAGATGTCTCTTACAGAAATACATGGGAAATTGTGTTCCACAAACTTGACTGAATAATTAGATTTTTTTTTTTAGAAATGGAAAAAATCAAATGAAAACTGTAATAGAGTAGATAAATTTGTAATTGTTAACTATGATTGCTTAATCAGATGTATGGATTCCATATGATGGTAACAGGAAAGCAACTTCAGAGCTCCCTTTGGCCTTGTCCAATGTTGCCCAGCTTAAGATTCTGTGCAACACTCGGGTGGGGGGAGATGGTTTTGCAATATATACAGCTTAAAACATACGGAGTATTTTTAGCCACCAGATTTTTTATCTTCTCTCTGCATGAAGAGTAGAAACAAAGTTGTTGACATGAAAAGATAAAAAGCTATTTTTATTCTACACTGCAAGTTAATTATTGCTACTAATTCAGTGATAGGTTGGCTATTTGGTGGACTTGTGCACATGAATTTCATAAGTTCAGCCTTTCTCATCTAGGGAGTGCACTACATATACTGCAGCAGTATTTGTTAGCAGCACTGAGTATATCCAAACAACCTCCAATCTCTTGGTTTTATCATTGTGAGTACTGTCACATATGGTGAAAGCAAAATTCTATTTTAAGCCTAAAGTACAATAGGGAAATAAAATATAGCCAGTAAGAGAATGTGTACATGTAATTGCATGTGGAGTAATCAGTAAGTAAGAAAGCCACCCATGGCTAAGATAGAGTTATCAATGTTAAAGGAAAAAAAAGGAAAATTGAAGATTAATTTCTAGATGTTACACTTCATGCCATGGAAAATGAACAAAGCAAATCTCTTTTCTTTGTGAGTGACTTCTTCATCTCTAATCATTATTGGATTGCATCTAGAATATTGTGCCCAGTTTTGAATGTTTCCCAACCCATGCAAGACACATATAAAACCATCTGCAAGCTTCTGCAAAGCTGAAGAGAGAAGGTAACATACTATGCAACATATACATGCTGATCCTTTCATTCTTTTTCTCCTTGAAGAAGTAAAAGAAAGTTCATTATCTTTTTGTTCCCTCATTTACTTGAAATAATAAATTGCAAAGTGTATCATCAGTGCTTGAAATAATAGATAAATATTATTGCATAAATATCTGTGTAATACAGAATTCCACACTTGGATTCAAATCCAGCAAAGGACTTCAGGAGCACTATCTTACCTTTAAAATTCTTAAAGTAGCTTTTTTAACAGAACCCTCAGCTGGAAATCTGTGGAAGTTTGTCCCTAGAAGGGAAGGGGAACTGCTGCACCTGGTAGCTGGGAACTGCTGCACATGGCAACTAGGATTGTGCATTATAGATACTTTCAGTGCTTACAGTATCAGACTGAATTATGCTGTAGCTCTCTGGGGTTCTCTAACTATATCTCTTTCCACTGGTTTCAAGCTGCAGGATGTGGTTTTTCCTTGGTCTTTTACCCTCTGTTGCTGCAGCTTTTGGTTCTCCCATCCGAACTCACAAATCTGTTGTGTTTTCCTAATCTCAGCTTGCTCATTTTCAAGTTCTGCTTGCAGGATTTTAAGCCAAGGAGCCAGCTTGTTATATTTAGATAGTGGCTGATGACTTTCTGCCAGCTTGTCATCCCTTTCTCCCTGGAATTTTGTTTGCAAGGACAGGAGCCATTTCTGTGTGTAACCTCCTTTTCCTCCCTCAGTGCTGCAGGATGCTGGCCAAGGAGCAAGGCAAGGGCTAAAGTTTACTATCTGTGGCTACACCGTGTGCAATCCATGTAATCTCTGTGGATAGAGATTGTGTAGCTGACACTGAGAAAGGCTGAGTTGGCCAAAGGAGGAAGTCTGCAGAGATGGGAAGGTCCTGTTTCAGCTCTGCGGAGCAAAACAAAATCGTATCACTGCAACTTCGAAGGACACGATGGTCAAAAAGTAACTTTTGTTGAATTAAGGGTGGTTTAAAGATTAAAGCACACATCCCTGCATGTGCTAGCAAGCTTAATGAAGAACATCCTACTATATATATGACTCTCACTCATCTCTCCACCCAAATCACGCTGTACATAAAGAGGGAGAGGGATGACAAGACTGGGCTGTGTACAAGGAGCTGCAAGGAGCTGTTCTATGAATGGAGAGAATCCCTTCAGTAGGATCATCTTTGTCTCTTCATTTTATCTCCCTGTTTTCATTCTTCCTGGGCAGCAAGTAATATCCCAAAATGCTGGATAAAAGAGTCCTTACCAACTTTCAGCATTTCCTGGGGAAACAACACTTTCCATCCTCAACTAGAAGGAAAGGTCACATGGCTTGACAGCATTCTATTCAGAGGTGGAAAAGCAAATGAGGACAAATGTAAGTAAACTTCACCCATAATGCTAATGTAGTAGTGGAGTTGTGTCATTCTGCTATTGCAAAAGAAGAGGTGACACTCTCTGTCTAGTTTATGCAAACCATTTTTTCACTAACTTAGTGGAAATTTTCCATCTGTGAAGACAAGTCAATGTGAGCAAAATTACAAAATGATGAAAATTAAGTTCACCCTTATACAGTGCCTACAGTCCTTGCACCTGCATCAAGTTCCAGTGGGGTGACAAGTCTAAAGAGTGTAATTTTCAGATTTTGGCCTAATGTACAGTAATCCCTCATTTTAAAGCAAGAATTTTAAAAAAGGGGAAAAAAAACCCCACCAAGAAATCAAAATCCAGCTGTTGGGTAACCCCTTTGATTGTAGAAAATCAAGAAAATAAATGTTAACATTAAAGAAAGAAGAAATAAAAAAGTTTTCCATGCTCTATGAATTGTTCTCTTTACTGAATTTTGAGAAGGTCGATTAAAGGGAGATTTTACCCACTGAAGACAAAGAAAGAAGGCAAAAACCATGTTTGAAATGCTACTGAGGAAGGCTACACATTTTTTTTTTTTAAATTTCCTAGATATATAATAAATTCAGTAATGAACAGGAGTCGCATTTGATTCATCATGTTTAAATGATTAAGTTTACTTTTTTTCTTACACCACCTGTAACTGAAGGGAAAAAAAAGCCAACAGTAAAAAAGAAAAAGCATTTTAGATTCTGGTGGAAACCCTCTGAGAGTATTACCTCTTTTGTTGTTGTGTGTTACACTGTTCTTTATACCTATTTTCACTTCTCTGTTTGACTGTACCAGGCCTGGTATGTGCACTGTGTTCTCATGGAAAGAATCAGATTATATACTCATGTTATTCTCTCTCCAATTGTTTGGAGGCTGTATTTGTTGTCCAGTGGCTGCCTACCAAAAGTATGTAATTTGTAACTTCTTTAATTTTTAATTTTAATTTAATGTTTTAAATTTGTAATAACTGTAATTAAACAAAATTTAATTTAAATATTAATTAACATTTTAAATAATTTGTAATCCAAATGGGAACTGCAATGCATTCATTACTCAGTTAATTCAAGGCGCAGCTCCAGCACCTGCATTTGGTATTCTTAGCACTTCTCTTTCATGTTTTACATCTGTGAGGCCTGGCACTCACATATAAAATTTTGCAATATTAGTGCAAAAATCCACTATGACTAATTTTATCAGAGAAGGGATATTTTCATCATTCAAGCCTCCATGGAATCTTATAATGGCTTCTTCTGGAAAGGGAGTATTGCTAGCTGAGTTCAAATTATCTTCTCCAGGAAACTGTTTCTCAGTATCAAAACCTGAGGATGTCTTGAATAGAGAGACAGGGAGTTGAGTGAGAAAATAAGACACGTCTGTTATGGAGGATACTTTAATAATGCAATCCAGCAGTGACTCCACATTTCTGAAAATGTCTCTTCATGAGGACCTATACCAGGCTTAACTGATAATTATTCTGGCAGTGAAACATCTCCCAGGCTCCTGCATTCTTTTTTAGTATTGTCTTCTTTTTGCCAGCCCAACACTCTCCTTTGATGTGGTTGTTCTTCCTTGCCTAGGGATTCTTTCTCATGGAAAAATGTACCCACACCCAAAGACTGCTTCCAACTGACTATGCAGAAAGGTATGTTGGTTCTACAGCAAGTGTTTCTATGGCTTAGGGACTCTGTTGTTTTCTGACAAGTATCCCAAAATGTATATGGACTCAAAAGAAGAATTAAGTTTCTTAGAGTGTTTTCAGAGGATATTCATGGAGATAATACAGCTGAGGAAAACAGGTATTTTGCTTGGAACTTAATGAACATATCCCTTGGCCTCCTCAGTATGTATCCTTCTTCATCAGGAGTCCTCTGTCAAAAATATGATGGAACTACATGAACATTCATGGCAGTATTCAAGTATCATATTAGCTAATTTCTCTTTCATATATATATATGTGCCTATTCAATTTTAACCAATGTCTTGTATAAAGTGGAAATATAGCCTAGAATATTGGAATATCAATCATAGTGCATGAGACAGAGGAGTCACTTGCTGTGTTGCTGCAATAACTGCTTGGGATATAGATGCCATTTTCCATTTTCAGATAGGTTTTTATGTCAATCATCTCCCAGCCCCTTCACCATGCTTTGTTCCCCCCTCTCATGTCTCCCCTCTCTGTGCAATCCATATTCTTCATGTGCTTCACTCATGCCATGGCAGTAAGAGCTGACCTCAAAATCTAACAAAGTCTGTTGATTTAAACAGGTTTTACACAGCTGAACAGTTTTACACAGGTTTTAGACAGCGCTGTGAACTATCAAGTACTGCCTGGCATCCTTTGGCAGGGCAGGGGAGTGTGATAGATAAATGTCATCATAACTTGCTCATCCTAGCACATGGCACTTGAAATCCCTCTCATGTTTAGCCTCACCAACAGGAATATCCTGCATGTCAGATTTTCCAAGATGGGCTCAGAGGCACAGGTTGCTTCACAGAGCTGGCAGGCAGTGTCTTTTCTTGCCACTCAGTTGTATATTTCATCCTGCAAATATGAAAAGGAAGCTGTTAGTTGTCCTTTCAAGTCAGTCTTCTTCCAGGAAGGAGCAACACCGCTGTTCTCCCAGGGATTCTGAGTATGGTCTCAGTACCCATTTTCCCAGCTTCAGTGTGAACAAGAATATATATCTGTACTACATAATATGTTAAGTACAGAATAAGTGCATCTTGGAGTGTTAACAAACATTTTTACTCTTAATCTTCAGGAAATATAATAATGTAGCCATATGAAGAGTATGGTATCTGAGTATGGTCTCAGTACCCATTTTCCCAGCTACAGTGTGAACAAGAATACATATCTGTACTACATAATATGTTAAGTATAGAATTAGTGCATCTTGGAGTGTTAACAAACATTTTTACTCTTAATCTTCAGGAAATATAATAATGTAGCCATATGAAGAGTAAGGGAGGTAGTAGTGTTTCCTGAAGAAACACTGCTCATGTGACAGGGAACGTGGAGCTACAGTGGTCCAAGCTAAATACGTAGTCTGATAGATGTCTGTCCTCCCATGGATTTGGGGTGATAACTGGTAGGTCTCTGACACCTTTTTTCCCATTCTCCTTCTGAAAGTATCACCATTGCCTAGTGGACTGTTTCCCTTAACCCTGTTGCAGATGAATTGCTTGTGGAACAGTGTGTGCCTGCTTCCAAATGGGCTCTTAAGGCCTGGGAAAAAAAAAAAAAAAGTGTGCTGCACTCCAAGGCTGTCAAAAAAGTTACACAGAAGCCTGAAGCATAGAAGGAATAAAAATGAATGTGGAAATCCTCTGGCAGTGTTATGTTTCAAACAGTCCCTGGTCATTACAATTAATGGGTATGTTTACTTAAGAGCACTGAATAACTTATTATAGAGTGAAATAATCCTGTAGAACAGTGCCTTCTCTACGCACATGGATTAACCCACAGAGATTAAGATTCCTCCAACACCTGGTTCTAGGAAAAAGATCAGTAAACAGGTGATCTTAATCTGATTTCTGCTGTAGGTGGCTGTGCATTGGGGAAAATGAGCACAGAGACTCTCAAAGAGCTGACTTTATGGAAGCGTTGCAGATGCAAATGACACCTATTGTATCAAATCTATTTTAAAGGTATCTCTGCACAAGCATCCATGTTTTCTGCACAACCACAGGTTTTTATAGCTTTTATACATACCACTTGGATTATGCAAAAACATCTACAAAAAAAAAAAAAAGAGACTGCATTTAAAAATTTTACCCTTATATACCAGATGGCAAAAGCCCAGCACTCACTTTTATTTTCTTAATCCTACATTATATCAGTATATAAACAGATTGTAATGTTATTCAATGCAAGGGGCGTTAGGAGTTAAAATGCTTCTAGCCAGGCTTGGAGATTTGGAATTCTTTTGGCTTCAATTAGAGCTTTATTTTAATAAAGATTAGAATTTAATATTTTAGAATATACCAAATAAAACCTATCATTATCTACTACAGAGGACACAGATCATCATTTGTGTTTTAGGGAAAACAGCCATGAATCTGAGGCATGAATGGTCATTCCCAGTCAAGAATTGAAGGCTTGAAAATGCACTATTTCTGAGGCTAAATTGTTTAATATTATACAGTTGTGCCACAGTTCAGTATTGATGTATCGGCAGCTGCTGGGGATTCATAGAATCACAGAATGCTTTCGGTGGGAAGGGACATTAAAGATCATTTCGTTCCATGCCCCGTGCCGCGGACAGGGACACCTTTCACTAGCCCAGGTTGCTCCGAGCCCCGTCCAGCCTGGCCATGAACACTTCCAGGGATGGGGCACCCACAGCTCCTCTGGGCAACCTGTTCCAGGGCATCACCACCCTCACAGTAAAGAATTTCTTACTAATATCTAATCTAACCCTACTCTCGTTCACTGCAAAGCCGGTCCCCGCTACAAGCCCTTGTAAGGAGCCCCCCTCCGTGCGCCGGCCCCAGGCCCTCCCCGCTCGGGAGCCCAGGAAGCGGGACCGGGAGCGGCGCCGGAGCCGGGGCGGGTCCGTCCCAGCCGCGCTCGCCCGGGATGCTTTTGGTCCCTCTGGCGGCGCCGTAGCGCCTGGGCCGGGCTGGGCCGGCGCCTGCGTGCCCGGGCTCCCCGGCCGGCGGTGATTCCTCCTCCCGGTTCCTGCCTCCCGGTTCCTGCCGCCATGGATTACCGGGCGCTGGTGATGAGCCAGGTCGTGCCCGGGCAGTTCGACGATGCGGACTGCTCGGACAGGTGAGGGCGGGCACGCCGAGGGGCCGGGGCTGAGGGCGCTGGGGGTGCCGGGCCGGGCGGACAGGCGGAGCAGGAGCAGGAGCGGGAGCAGCCCTGGGACTTGCCGGGCAGCGGGGAAGGGAGAGCGGGTGGTGCTGCCCCGCTACGGGAGGAGATGCGAGAAAAGGCTGCGTGTGTCTCTCGGCATCCCTTTTCCATGATGTGTGCTGCTTTGGGACATACTTGTCCTGGCAGAAAGCCGTGGCACGTTGCTGATATTACAGAATGGTAGCATCAGTTAGGTTGGAAAAGAACTCTGAGATCGTCGAGGCCAAGCTGTGACCCAATACCACCGTGCCAAGCAGACCGTGGCACTGAATCACAAGTCCAGTTTTTCCTTAAACGCCTCCAGGAACGGTGACTCCACCACCTCCCTGAGCAACCCATTCCAATGTCTAACCATCCTTGCTTTGAAGAAATTCTTCCAAATTCTTCTGGTGCAACTTTGTCTTTTTAGGCCATGTCGTCTTTTCCTGTTGCTCCCTGCCTGGGAGAAGAGACCGACCCCCACGTGGCTGCAGCCTCCTTTCAGGGAGTTGTAGAGAGGGATCAGGTCCTCCCTGAGCCTTCTTTCCTCCAGGCTAAATAGCCCCAGCTCTCACAGTTGCTCCTCACAGGACCTGTGCTCCAGACCCTAAACCAGCCTAATTTCTAGATCTGATCTAGCACCTCAATATCCTTCCTGAATAGAGGGCCTAGAACTGGACTCAGTGATTTAAAACACGGGTGAAAATGTAAAGTCATTTATGGGGATAAGTGTATTGAATTTTTGGTGACTGTAGCAATCATTTTTAGTTAGAGAGACATCTGTGTTTCTTTTAAGTGAATCTGTGGAAGACACAGAAGCATGTAAAGAGGGTGAGGTCCCTGAGAGCTGCCAGTTATGCACATGTGAAGAAGTTAACGCTGAGGAAGGAGATGGTGATGATGACGACGGTGCTGAAGAGGAAGATGAAGACTGGGACTGGGATGATGAGGTGGGAAGACTCACGAAGCGCCACAATGCTGCTGGTGGATGCAATCCACAGGTATGTTGAAGGTTATTGTGTGGGCTTTGAGCTAATGTGCCCAAGAGCTAATGGGGCCAGTCTGGAGGCTTTGTTTGCTGTTAGTGTTATGTTGAGGACAAATGGAAGCAGAAATTTCTCCTTCAGAGAATCCCCTTCCTTTGCATCTGTTCCTCTTACTTGCCTTGTGTGGATGCACATTGTAGCCAGAGCTCCATTTGATTTTCTTGTCTCAAATGCTGTTGCTGGATTCTCTGTGTCACTGCAGTTTCCCTCTCTTACCTTTCTCAACTTTTCTTTCTTTGCTCACCCTTAAGATGTTCCTTACTTTTTGGTATTTGCCCTCTGTGTTTCTGAGCATCTTCCCCAGCCTTTCTGTTTATTTTTAGACTATCTGCTAGTCATATCCAGAGTGAAACCAGTTCTATTTTTGACTTAATAATGAAGAAGGCGAAGAAAAATACAAGCATGGGAAATGGAGGGGGGTGCTTGAAGTGAATTAATTTAGAGTGTATGGTGTTGGCATAGAAACTCTGGCATTGTGGAGAATGGAGACCACTCGTGAAGGTAAGAAGGGTGCTAGTTCTCACATCAGCTTAGACACTAGAGGTTCAAAACCTCATTTTTCTTGTTGATAGCAACTTAGCAGAACAGTTGAGGTAAATCAGAGTGGTGCTGATCATAGCTTAGCATATCTGGCAGCACTTGTCCTGGGTGCTATATTTTTGCCTTTATTTAGAGGTTTATGCTGTTCAATGATGGTGAAATCATGTTCAGGTATTAGTTGTTTTTTGGGAGGACTACATGTAAGAAAAGAGAATTTTGGGAAGTTTTCTCAGTTCATTACCTCTGCATTTTTTCCCTATTTCTGCTATTGTTTTATTCCTTGTTTCTGTCTTCTATTCTCTTCCTTTTACAGACAGAAAAAGTGCTGTGTGAGAGACTTGTAGCTTCCTAGACTGAAAAATAACTCTGGTTTGGGGCACTTTTAGAATTTTAACTGGTGTGTTACCTGTATTTTCTTTTCTTGATTTAAGTAAAATCTGGTGATAATCCATATCTGTTTCCTTATTTCCCGTGTAGTTTTCCTCTTACAGCTTTAGTCATAGGCATTTGAAATGACTTTTCCAATGAAATGGTTTGAATTTCAAAGGGCTGTGTACAGAATGTGACTTATGTTAACAAATCCTTTATTTCAGACAAATAGACAGACCCCTAATTGCTCTTCAGCAAAACTGTCAACCCCTGCAGGCAAGGTTTTAAGAAAATTTGAACACAAAATCAATTTAGGTGAGTATAATTGCACTGCTGTCCCTTATTTTAAAGTTACCACACTGTGACATTCTCAGACTAATTCCGCTCCTGTTAAGCCAGAACTCACTGGAATGGGTGAGTTACCCTTTGCCAGAGAGATTAAAAATGTCTTTAGAGTACTTGAAGTTGTCTTTAGTCTCTGAGAACTGGCTGTCGTACCCCCCTCTCTCTCCACCTTCAGCACCACATGGCTGTTTTGTTGGGATTTTTTTTCTTCCCCCTTGACTTCTCCAGGCAACGTGAAGTCTTTCTTCCCCAGATTCTCTGTAGGTACTAGCTGTTTGGGTGGAGGGAGGGTTTCAACTCTCTGTTGTGATGTTGGTGATTCCCACAGCTGCTACCACAGCTGCACTTTCTGGATGAGTGCAGTAGTCCCCTGTGGTATTAGAGGGGGTACATTATGCAGCAGTTTTCTCCCAGGGGCAGACTTCCTGTGCTCAGTGAAGAGGCTGCTGTCCCAGCTGGTGTGGTTTGATTTTTGCCCTGAGATGGAGATGGCTGCTCAGCACGCCTGTCAAGACTAGGGATAGCTGTGATTGGCACATTCTGACAGAGTAGAGATCAGAGGTTGGGTTTTCATTTATGAGAAAGTGGTGCTAGGGTGAAGGCTGCTGATATTTGTAGCCAAATACTGCAGCTTTTATGCATTTAGCATTTAATCAAACACCATTTAAATGCATTGTTGAAGAGAATCTGGGAGGCTATTGCTTATTGTGTTGAGAAAAATGGCATTTGATTGTTATAAGAGAAGAACAGACAAATTTATTGGTGAGATGTTATCCAAAAGGCTTTTCAGTTATCATATTTCCAAGTCTCTTGAACTATCTCACTCATCTGTGTCGTTACCTTATAGTCCTACCCTGAAATGTAAACAGAGTGAAGTGCTATGTTAATCCTGGTGTGTAGGAAGCTTCTTTGAGTTTTGGGGTTTTAGGTTTTTTTCATTTCTTCTTACATGTTTTTCAGATAAGCTAAATTTTGATGACTCTGTTATAAACAGAGTCACAGAAAAGTCTAGACAGAAGGAAGCAGACATGTGAGTATTACTTATGCTTCTATTTTCACTTAAATTCTTTAAACCCAGAAGTATAGTGTTTTTTTCCTTGTTTAAATAAGTTTGTTAAGAAAAATGAAGTTTGGAAGTAGTCTACATGCAGTTTGTCCTTTGGTCTTCAATTTTTTGGTTTCCAAATTTTTCTCAGACTCATCCCAAAGTTTTGATTCTTTTGTCACTGGTAGCACATCTGATTGTGTTGATGTAGTATAGTAAGACAGAAGTGATGGGTGTCATCCCCGTAGTAAAGACCCTTTGATACCCTTCTAAGCACAAATACTTAAGCTGCTGAGCTAAAAAGGTGTTGGAGGCCTTTAGAAAGTTCCTCCTGATGCATTTGTGATGGAAAAGTATTTCTTAAGAATTTTTTTTTTTTGCCTGCAACTTATAGCCATAAGTTGTAGAGACAGGTACAGTTTTCTCCCAAATAAGCAAAATTCAGAAAAAGCAGGAAAATAATCTATAAAAGTGAAGGGCTCTGATATTAATGGTAGGGTTTGTTGATTTTTTTCCTTTCTTTCCCTCTGTCTGCAGGAGAAACCTTTGTTTTTTATGAGCTGAAAGCTTTACTTCTTAAGGCTGTCATCTTAACCTTTGGCACAGAATGTCACAGTTTGCTCTGTCAAAGTACCCGAGCCCATATGTGGGATTGTAACTTTTTATTTTCACTTCTGCTAGGTACCGAGTCAAAGACAAGTCAGACAGAGCAACAGTAGAGCAGGTAAGTCCTTTGTTCATCAAAATTCCCTTTTGACCAGGGCAAAGAGTGTAGAATTTTGGAATCAATGAAAAAACAGTTAAAGCAGGAACAGAGGTTTGTGGAATTCTGTTTCCCTTGTTATGCTGAAGAGACCTATTCTTTCTTTCTTTCTTTGTTTCACATATGAAAGTTAACTTTGGTTCCATAAACATTTTAGAGCTCATTTTTGTGTTTAACATTGTGATTTGTTCATATGTGTAATGCAGAATTCCATCTCAAGTTTTTATTAAACTCCAAAGAACAAGAAAAAATGCTGACTTTGCCTTTTTTCTTCTATTGCACTGAATTATTACTGGGCTAAGCCCACATGGCTGTTCTATTTCAGTTATGGTATCTGTATCCCAAGAAAAATCTTACTTTAAAACATTTAATGCATGTATGGGTGGGACATTATTTCTTTGTGTCTTCTAGAGTTGGCTTAAAGACCTATGCTTAGTTTAAAAAATAGAAAAAAAAAATTTGAATGAAAAGTGAAATATCTTCCTAGATTCATGGCAAAATTCTGAGTGGTTGCTCTTCAGATTATTATTTGATCCTTGAAAACAGTCTGATGCTCAGGGTCCTTTAATATGATAGTAAGACTGGACAGTATTATTTGGTTTTTTGTCCTCTGCTGACTTTTCTGTATTAAATTTGAGGTGTTGGACCCAAGGACCCGAATCATTCTGTTCAAGATGCTCTCTAGAGGTATCATATCAGAAATCAATGGCTGCATCAGCACAGGGAAAGAAGTAAGTTTTATTGCAAATAATGTAGTAGGCTTTTTTTTTTCAGCAGGCTGGGTGAAAGTTTATGATACTCAGAAATTGTAGTGAAATACTTGGGCTTAGTTCTACATATTTTGTGTTGCTTGATTGGTAAGAATTTATCTTAAGAAAAAAAATATGTTAAAGGAAAGCAATTTTCCCAAGTACGAAAGATTTCTAAGAATGCTTTAATATTATCTTAAATTTGTGGATATTGTTAATTGCATCTTTCAACAAAAAGTTTTAGCGAAGTTATGTGTACCCATAGTATTAAATAGTGCCTAAAAACCATACAAACCCAGATAATTCCAATTAAATACATACTTCTGCCCTGTGTAGCGGTGAAAACGTGAGACATTTGGGCCATGCTTTAGGGCCTGAACAGTGCACAGGCTCAAGCTAACCCTTCACACAAGGGCTTGTTTCAGTCTCCCAAGTGTGCATGAGGCAGAGTTTTCTTGTGCTATGTTGATTTTATTCTGAGGGCATTATTGCACCCCTGCCCCATCTTACGTGCTTCCTGTAAGCTGCCTTTCATGGCAAAAGCATTGCCCTGGTGTGCAGTCTCCTTCAGCTGGGTGCCACACAGGGGCTGGGGTGAGATCAGCCCTTTTCCAGGTGTCAGAATGAGAAGAAGAGAGAAGATTATGTTGTTTTAAAGAGCTTTTCTTTAATGTTATTTCTTCCCTTTTTAATCTGATAGGCCAATGTATATCATGCCAGTACTGCAAATGGAGAGAACAGAGCAATAAAGATTTACAAAACCTCTATTCTGATGTTTAAAGATAGGGATAAGTATGTGAGTGGTGAATTCAGGTGAGTTTGACTTCTGCCTGATTTTACAGGGGAAAAGGGATTGTTTTGAAAGGTGTAAAAATCACTGGTTCTCATGCTGCATTGATAGACTAAGTCCCTCTTGTCTTTTATTTTTTTATTTAAAGATTTCGTCATGGATACTGCAAAGGCAACCCAAGAAAAATGGTGAAGACATGGGCCGAAAAAGAAATGAGGAATTTAATAAGGTGAGTTCTCCGGTTTTTATTTCATCATGCAGAGGGTACCAAAACTTTTAACTTTATAGGAGATGCTCTCTTTTTGCTAGACTGTGGCTACCACTACCCTCTTGGGTCTCTGGAGTGTTCAGGAAAGTGTCTTAAGCTTCATTATGGGAGAGAAACAAAAGGGCAGGGAAGAATAAAAATCTTCTTTTGTTTTCCTGCTAATGCTCAAAGCTCTTCAGGGTCTCAACTCTGTCTGACATGACTGAACAGCAAGGAGAAACTAGAAATAGCTGCTGCTGAGCAGCAACATGCTGTGTGATATAGGTTAATCTAGGATTAACCTGAACTGTCTAAAGATTCTTTGACACAGGAATGCTTAGAAAAGGGTCAGAATGGTTGTGGCTTTTTGTGTGCATTTCCTAGTTGTTCTTCACAAGGGAGAGTTTCCTGAGCTCTCACTGTGTTATGTTCAAAGCTGCAGAGCTCCTTTATGCACTGGTGCAAAGCAAATAGAGTTTGGTTTTATTTTTTTTTTTTGTGGCTTTGTTGCTGTGTTTCAGGTTGAATACAGCCCAGATACCTTGCCCAGAGCCAATTATGCTAAGGAGTCATGTGCTTGTCATGGGCTTTATTGGTAAAGGTGATAGGTAAGTATCACCTGATATTTCTAAGTATCCTTAGAAAATCAATTTTTCTCTTTATTTGTTTTTTTTTTTTTTTAATTTAGTAATAGCTTTTCCCTAGGGTTTATTAAAACCAACCAAACCAACCAACTGAATTTACCTACAGTTACGCTAGGGCTGTAAAGTTAACATGTTTATGTGATCTGTGGAATGGCCCCAGACATTTTCAGCTACTACTGCAGGCAATCCGTGTGTTTCTGAAGCCTCAGTTGTGTGCAAAATTAAATCATAAAGTGGCTGAACCAGAGATTAATGCTGGAAAGGCTTGCTAATCATACATGAAGATTAGTTTATTTTTTTGTAGTTACTGACAATGTAGCATGGTCCAAATGAGCTCCTGTTGAAAGCAGAGCTCCAGAATCTTTGGCAAGCATGTAGCAAGGCTTTGCTCCCCTTCCTACTGGCTCCTTGCAATTGGCTGCTCCTCCTTACTTGCTTGTCACACTCAGGGAATGAAAGATTCAGGTACAGCAGTTAAAGCATTTGCAGCTGGTGTAAAAAAGGAAAAAGTATTTAGTTTCTGGTTTTTTGTTTTTTGTTTTTGTTTTTTTTTTTTGTAATTTCTAGGCCTGCTCCTCTGCTGAAGAACGCTCAGTTGTCTGACTCCAAAGTCCGGGAGCTGTACCTACAGATCATCCAGTACATGAGAAGAATGTACCAAGATGCCAGACTTGTTCACGCAGATCTCAGTGAATTTAATATGCTGTATGTTTTTAATCCTTGCTCTGAATTGTGACATCTGAAATGTATGCATTGGCAGCCTCTGTGTGAGAGTACTGATGTACCTTTCAGCAAGGGTGGGGTCCTTGTCGTTACTGGGTTTTGTAACGTTTCTAATTAATTATGTAGCTTTTAGCCCAGATCTGAGCTTTCTCTGTTAAAAAATGCCAACAGGCAAACAAACAAAAGAAATAAGAAAGAAAAAGAAGTTAAAAAACACAACAAAAACACCTCAGAAAACCCCCTCACAACTAGAAAAAAACCTGTCAACTCCAGCAAAAATTACTAAGGTATCATTTTTATATAAGGTATTTTATATTAGTCAGGTATCATTTCACTGCTATATTTCTATAACTTTCTTGGGTTTTTTCTTTTTCATGTGCCTCTCTGCTTTTTTTGTTCATGAGCAGACTATTTTTAAAAAAAGTTTAATTATACAGCTTGTATAGAGGAGGGAAAGGATCGACTGAAAAAAGCCACCCTGACCCTCACATGCAAGGCATATGCTGAAGAAAGATGTTAAGATTTTTTTTTGCTGGTTCTTAATTTTGAGGCATGCTTTGTTCCCTGCCCCTCAGTAGTCTGGGGGAGATGGTGCAGCTCTGTGTGGGGTTTCCTTGCAGGTACCATGCAGGGGACGTGTACATCATTGACGTGTCTCAGTCTGTGGAGCACGACCACCCGCACGCACTGGAGTTCCTGCGCAAGGATTGTGCCAACGTTAACGGTGAGGGGGTGGCACTTCTGCCCTTGTTCTGACAGCTGGTTTATTTAGCAGGATGGACTCAGTTCACCTTATCTTCTTTCAGGTGTAACTGACTGTAGAAGCTGTCAAAATTCCATTAAAATGCATCCTCTCCTATGTTCTCTTGACTTCCTCAGGGAGCAGTGTACTGTGCTGAGTTCAGAGCAGCGCAACCTATTTTGCTAGAAATCATCTCTCTTAAATGAGTGCCATGACTGAATCTCAGAGTTAGGATAGGTCTAAGATCACTCCCAGTCTGCAGCAGTGTTTGCCCCTATCTTAACTTCCCATACTTAAAATACTGTGCAGACATACTGATGTGTTGCCTTCTGTGAGCTGAATCCACATCTGGGATTCCTCTGCTGGCAAGATGTTTCTGTGTGTTATAAGGTTCCCTGCACGTAAGGGCAGCTGAGAGGATTGAGGCACAGAGTAATTAATTAGAGATGTTATCACTTGTCATGGTATTTTGATAAGTTTAGGTTTTCTCTTGAGAATTTGGTCTTCATGTGTGAATATACATGTTGTGTAACAGATACACACCTCCTGGTAGGGTGTGTCCCCAAGGATAAAAAAAATCTCTTTATGGGCTGCTTTTGTCTCCCCTTTCTTTTCAGATTGACTTTTTCTTATTTTACAGAAATTCTTGAAAGTTTGGCACATAATTAGGAAAGAACTGTGTGCATGCTGTATGTTTGTTGATATCCAGTATG
The DNA here is from genome assembly GCF_963513975.1 of Fringilla coelebs. Classification (NCBI taxonomy): domain Eukaryota; kingdom Metazoa; phylum Chordata; class Aves; order Passeriformes; family Fringillidae; genus Fringilla; species Fringilla coelebs. The sequence continues at coordinate 86,873,177 of NC_140028.1, forward strand.
CTACTTTTTCCATATTTCTTTTCAGTTCATGCCTTTCTAGTAGCTCCCATCTGTCTCAGCTAGACACACCCTTGCTCTTTATTTATGTCTTTTGAGCTCCTCTACGTAGATATTCTAGTGTCTCAGTGAGTTGCAGTTGTTTTGGTGTTGTTTTGTTTGTTTTCTGTCACTGCAGCTTTCTCTGTCTAAACCTTATGCGGAGACTCTAAGAAACACCTGGTTCTGCCTTAGGTGTGATCTTTGCAGAGATTTGTGATTCTGTGAGCATGGAGAGCTGCCTCCAAACTAAGTGCTTCTCTAATCCTTCTATGATTAGTTTCTCACAGTGAGAGATATGGGAATTTTAGTAGGAAATACTCGTTAAACAGTCCTCAGTGTCACTTGCTGCTGTTTTTCAGAGCAGAAATGCAGCCTATGAATTTGGTCATAACTGATTTAAGAAATGTAGTAGCAAAGAAGATTTCATGTGTCTTCCCTTTTGGGTGGATCATAATGTACTGTATTTCAGTGGCCACTTGTTTCTTGCAAAAGTTTGAGGTCTCCATTCCTTATTTGAAATACAATTTTTTTAATCTTAGTCATTGCAAATACTACACTTGTCTTGAATTCTTTACTTCTTAGCCCGTACTCCATTAAGTCAGGATCCTGCTGAAATTGATTTGGCTTTTTTATTTATGCAGTTTTTCTCCTTTTTGTGTTTGTTACATCTGGGAGATGAACAGTTTTATTTTAGATGACCAAGAATCATCTGGTAACTAAACTCCATATGATGTAGAATATGCTGCTGAGACTTTCCCAAGTCATCTGAGTTGTTGGCTCACTGGAGCTGTCACTTTAACATCCAAGCTGCATATGTTAGATAGAATTACTAATGGATTTTGTCTCTCCCTTGTTTCCTGGCAGACTTTTTCCAGAAGCACAATGTTGCAGTGATGACTGTGAGGGAGCTGTTTGAATTTATTACTGATCCTTCTATCACAAGTGAAAACATTGATGACTACCTGTCTAAGGTAAGACATCACGGCCTTGTTGCTGAGTAAGAGGATGGTAAAATCAGATCTAGTTCAAGCTCCATCATTTAATTTATTCTACATCCTGAGGAAGCCAGCACATGATATTGTTGTGCTAGTGCTTCAAAAATGCATATAGGTTTTTTCCATTTATACCATTGTAGGGTGACACTGCTTTCATTGCATGTTCTCTCAGAAAGTCTGTCTAATCACAAAGACTCAAATGTCTGTTTGAGGTGCTGTAAGAACCAGGATGCTTTAAGCTAGCCCTTCCTTTCTGGCAAGGAGGAGCTGTGCAGACTTATAACCGTGCTTATATGGAGAGTGGTGTTGTATGTCGTGTAGCCGTGCTGGGCCTGCCGCAGTTTGGTCTGAGGAGAGGAGCTGCACGTGTATTTTTCCCGCTGATACGGCCCTGATCTGCAGCCGTCAGTGTGCTTCGCAGCAGGGCTGCCCACCGTTAGGTGTCGCTGAAGGCATTCCCACAGGGACAGCTGGAGTGCGCGTGGGTGACGGTGGAGCACGGGGAGAAACGCAGATGGGAATAGTTGGATGTGATTCTAAAGGCTTAGTGGTGCGATTCTAAAGAATGATAACTCCTTTGTAATGTTTTCTATTTCTTTAGGCAATGGAAATAGCATCGAAAAGAACAGAGGAGGAAAGATCCAGTCAAGATAAAGTGGATGAGGAAGTGAGGATTTCTGTTCCTGCTGTGAAATCAATATTAACCTTACTTTTTCTAAACACTGAAAAATGTTCTGTTTTCTTTGGGAAAATATACAGTTGATGAAAAACAAAACATTGTTTCTGATACTGAGATGTCTTGACCTAGTTGAGATGTGAAGTATTAAGGGATGCTGTGTGTAAAAGCTGACAGCAATAAGCTGTTAGAAGGCAAATATTCTATTTCCTAAACAGTTTGTTTGCTGACATCTCTGTCTCTTGATGTATCTTTCAGTTTGGGTTTAGTTAACAAAAAACCTGAGTAGAGAGATTGATTGTGCCAGTGGTTTTGGACCAGTGATACAGAAGCAGGCTGTTTGGATAAGTGCCTTGGCCAAATTGCCTATCTAGCTCCATTCCCAGTCTAGCTCAGTTCTTCCACTTCTTTTACATTAAGTGAAGCCATCTCAAGTCCATTACAGAAAGCTGTTAATGTTCTGGAAATGCTTGATGTAAAGATAGAACCATTTCTATCTTAGTCTTAACTATCTGTTCCAGCAGAGTCTAAAAACAAAACCAACAACCAAAAAAACCTCTTATCTTTTGGGTTGGTACGACTTGATTTATTCAAGACTTTTTTGTCTTGGAGCTCAGCAGTTTTTACTAACTGCTTCAGGCTTTTCCAAGGAAAGATGTTTTTTGTTTCCCAGTATAGCCTCAGCATAAAACTACTGAGGTGTAGAGTCAGATTCTAGTGTTTGGTAGCAAGTCCATCTTCTGCAAGCAAGTTACTCCTTTGTTTATATGAGACCTGTAAGAGAGGTTGTTTCCAAGCATCTAAGTTCAGTTCATTTGTCTTAGACTTTTACATGTGACCATGGCTAATTTGTGCCACTTCCCTTGCAAAAGAGTAGACCAGAGTAAGGGCAGCTCTGTGGAAGTGGGGCCTGTGCTTTGTGCACAGCTCTCAGATGAGCAGTGATCGTGAAGGGTACTGAATCTGTATTGGAATTGGACTGATACTATGAAATAGAGAAGCAAAACACATTTCTCTGATCTGGTAGGGCTGTAAGCTTGCTGAAAGACTGTTTCAAATGTGACAAACTTTAAGTATGTTATTCATACTGCAGTTAGTTTTTATTGTACTGTACTGCTGCAAGAACCTTTTTTGAGTTGTACTGCAGGTTGAAGTGGGTATTGTTACATAAAGAGATTAAGTTCTAACAGTGCATTTCAATGGAGTTGTCTCCTGAAGGCATTATAAACATTACAATAAAAGCATTAGAAAAATTTTTAGGATACAAAACCTTAGGATTTAAATAGGCTAAGAGATGGTTGGAGAATTTTGTAAGTGGGCTGGTGTGAGTCAGGCTAAGGAAGGAGCCTTCTTAGTTGTGATCTATCACTAATGTCTAGGTTGCACATTAAGTCTGTCCCTGCAAAAAATAACCAAACCAAAAGCAACTCTGTAGTTCAAATGGTAGGGGATGATTGCTATGTTCATTTGTTGTTTCTCTGATTGTGATTATTCTCCTAAGGATGCATAATTAGGAGAGAAGAACATCATGACACTATATGTAAATTAGTAAGTCTGTGTTTCCCTTCACTGTGCTAGGTATTTAAGAAGGCCTACATACCTCGAACTCTGACTGAAGTTAAAAACTATGAGAGGGATGTGGACATAATGATGAAATTGAAAGAAGAGGATATGGCATTGAATGTTCAGCAAGATAATGTGAGTAGCCATGCTGAGGCCCTGCAAAAGAGAGAGAGGGAATATGTATTCTTCTTATTGGAAACTGTTAGTAACAAACAAAAAACAGAAGCGTTGCTACCAAGGTGTGGAGTACTAAATCTATATCATACTTTAAAATTGTCTGGTTAGTGCTTAATGCTAACATTGTGGATTCTATCCTGGTCTTTATTTTTTTAAATTTAGTTTTAGATAGTAATTTTCTCTGGGCACAAAGAATTAAGATATAATTTGATAATGTAATTTCTTCCTCTCTCCCTTTGAGCAGATTCTCTACCAGACTGTGACAGGGCTGAAGAAGGATTTGTCTGGTGTTCAGAAGGTGAGAGGGTCTTTTAGAAATCCTTCATTTTAGCCATTTTCAGAAAAGTGCTTACAGGTAGTTCAGAGAATGCCTAGTCCTGCAGCTGACACCAAGAAATAAGCCTTTGTGTGCAAAATGACCATTTGTGACAGGATGGGTCTGGCATGGCAGTGTGTCTGCGCAACGCAGAATTTGCTTCCCTGCACTGTGGCTGATGCTGGGTTGCTTGAGAATGAAATAAAAATCCTTGCTGTGGCCATGATCTCTGAAGTTAAGGTGATGATGAGGGAAAGTGTTTTCTGATTATGGAAAATGTAATTGATTTTAACTGTTGCATGACTGCAAGTTTTGGTATGTTTCTGATATCAAATTTGATATGATAGGGTATCTATTGTAATATCACATAAAGAACAGTTCTCCAGTATAAGCCATAAAATATTATGTCTTACTGTGTTTGAAGTACTTGACAGTGACACTTCTGTAAAGTAGATGGGATGAGAAGTTGGATGCAGATCACTTGGAGCCATGTCATTCAAGGCAGAAGCCCTGTGTTGGTTCCCCCTCCTTACTTTGTGAATATTCTCTAGCAGTGGTGTAGACTCTTGATTTAAAATGGAAATATAAATATGGATGGGATCAGACTGTAGCAGAGTCTCCAGGCTTGTTTAAGAATAAGTGAGTGTTCCAGTGCAGATATTTGTGTTTGCAATATAGAATATATACAGTGCCCTCAAGGTAGATTTGGGCATGATCCAAAGATAATTAAAAATAGGCTTCCACATATGTTAGCAAATTGCTGTTTAACTTAGGGAAATTAGTTTGGGAGTGCAAATAACAGCTGTGCTTTGAGCCCTGACCTAAAAGAATCTGTGGTGTACATTTTAGGTTCCTTTTTCTTAGTTTGGCTTAACCTACTTTTTATTCTTTATCTTGAAACTCAGTGAGGGCTGTGGTAAGGGAGATAGCATCAGATTGCTCAAGGGCTTCTTTGCAGCAGATTTTGTTTTCTTTTTTGTGAATATATATATACACATTGTGCATGTACTTATGTGTATACTGTCATTAGGTTTCTTGGTTTTGATTTGATATAATTCTTGATATATCTTGCAGATTCCTGCACTCCTTGAAGAGGCAGGCAATTCAGAAACAGACTCTGATGATGATGATGATGATGGTGGTGGCAGCTCAGAGGACTCTGATTTGGGCTGTAAAGAATTGGTACATCCCAAAGACAAACCTGCTGAAGTTAGCATGGACAAAAAGGTCAGCTGTCCAGAAATTCTTTATTTTTTTCCCAAGTTTGCTTATATGACACAGAAACATCCAAACTTAGTGGCTCTTGCTTCTTCTTGTCTGAAACAAGCTGTGGACCTTTCCTGTTGTGGAGAGCAAAAATAGAGGCAGTGAATTTCATTGGGGATGCTTTATTAGAGGTGGTTTTATGTAGAGCAGTGTGCAACACAGCTCTCTGTAGCTTAGGCAAAGCTAGAAGAGAGATCTCTACAGGGAATTACAGGGCTACACAAAGTAGAATTCAGTGAAGCCTGGGCAGCTTTTCAGTCCCTCTGGCTACTCTTCCAGGCTGTGGTGCTCAGGTTTGTGGCTGTGGTCCCTGATGAACCTCCTTATGCCCAGACAGCTGAGGCCACTTGATCTGTAGAGCTGGAGATTTGGTGACAGTGTTTGTACCACAGTGGCTTCTGTAGTACCATTAGTACAGGCTGGCTAGCTTTGCTGTGGGCAAGAGATGTAATGCAGTCCAGCAAAGGGATTATGGTTAGGGTCTGGGGTTTGGGTTTTCTTTGAGGTTTCATTTTTTAAACTGTGGAACAATATGCTTAGTTTTGGTGAGGCTTTCCTGCAGTGTATCACTCGTGAGAGCCTTTTGGCAGCCTTTTAGGTGCTGTGCAAGAAAAAAACAACAAAAAAAACAATGGGCAGGGTGAAACTTGCAGGGTTAAGGGGTTCAAGATTTGGGACATTGCATTTTAGGTTTTTCTTCCTAGAAGAGGTAAGATAATATATTTCATATCTCTCAAATTAAAACACAGCACTCCACTACACACTGCCAATCTAGAGCTGCTGCCTTTTAGATGTGAAACGGGGAAGTCTTGGCCACTTCTCATTCCTAATTGATAGGTTTTCATTTGGACTTCTTTTTGTATGAGAAGAGGGTTTTTTGTAACTTGTGTTTAGCTGTAGGTTGAACAACTGATTAGCAGCAATTACTTCTACCTGCCCCTTCCACTCTGCTGACGTTTTGTTTTCTAGTTGAGTCTCGTCCCTTCTGTGTCTGGCACAGATTTACAGTATATTGCAGTAGCGTGGCATTCTTTCCTGCCAGTCCTGCTGATGATCATCTTACTGGATCAATATTTTGATACATGACACATAGAAACACATGCTATAAGAGCTCTGCGGGTAGCAGAAAATGTAGACCAGACGACCTGTTGTAATCTTAGGTGTGAACAGCATGAGTTAAGAATGCCTCTTGTTCACTTTCTTCAAAGGTTGCATGAAACTCAGGTTTTAACTAGTTTGTCATTACCAATGTGCAGGTCTGGGCACCACCCCCAACCTATACCTCCTTTTTCCTATCCCCTCACCATTTCTATTGATTTTTAAAATTTCTTTATCTTGATTACCTTGTTTTTATGTCGTGTGTTGATTAACTTGTTAATGTAACAATTGATTGACTTGCTTAAAATTCTTCATTCTCTTCTGGCTTTAAATGAATGGTGTGATTCCTTATAGGAAAGGAAAAAGATGGTTAAAGAAGCCCAAAGAGAAAAGAGAAAAACGAAAATCCCAAAGCATGTGAAGAAGAGGAAAGAAAAGACTGCAAAAATGAAGAAAGGCAAATAAAATCATCTTTGGCCCAGAGAAAGGGATGATATGTTGTGGATTAGTCAGTCACCATCTTTTTTCTTTGTTAAAAAATTAAAAATCCTTTATTTATATACATACAGTATAAGCTGTGAGGGTGATTTTGTTGATAACATGGTGTAGTTGTTTGAACAGAGCGTATGACACAGGTTTCTCAATGGGAAAGAATGAGTCTAACATTTGTGCCTGCTAAAATTCCTTACCTGTGCAGGTTTGACCTTTTTGCTAAACTCACACTGATTTGTTCCTGTGTTCTAACTCCCCATGCCTTCTTCACAGTATGGAAGCAAACTGAGCTCTGCAGGCTCTCACAGTCCCCTGGGATAACCCTGCAGGCATTGTGCCTTTGCTGCCTCCCTGTGCTTGCATTACCATTGATGGCCAAGTGCACACGTGGCTGCAATCCCCAGTTCGACCTTCACAGCCTCTCTGGTGCCTTTGGCTAGAAATCTTGTAAGAGAGGAAGCCATCAGGGCTTCCAGATCTCTTTTGCTCTCTCTTTGCTCCCTTTCTCCACCCGCACAGGGGTTGATAGCACTCTCACATACAGTACTCGTGTGAGTGTAGACAGTATTACTGGAGCAAGCAGGACTGGTATTTTTTCAGCAAATGGACGTGTTTGCTGGGACACTGAGATGAAATACGTGCATTTTAGAAATTGGCATTACATCAGGCACAAGAGAGGGGCCAGCCTCCAGCTTGGAAGTGAAGGAAGGAGGACTTGCAAGACCTATATCCAGAGGTGAGGAAGTACTGGTGATTCTCTTGACACCAAGGGCTTCGATGCTGCCAGAAGAAGCATGGACACTTTATTTCCTGCCTGTGTACAGATGTATTCAGGCAGAGGTGGCCTGCCCTGAGCCTGGCTGGTTGTGTTCATCAGTGCAGTGCTGAAGGTGACTGAAGCAGTAACAGCTTTGTACACTTTGTCCTTGAAGTCCCATTGGACTGGGGATTCTCCCTGCTGACCAACAGGGCTGTGGTGTGCATATCTGCTGTGATTCATGAAAAGGTAGTGCACCAGGAAGTGGGTGTAGGGCCTAAGGGTTATGGATGGAGTGGGGAATTGTGTCCAAGTTGTGCCTTTCCCCAGGAGCAAGTTGTGCACTGGGCAGACCTTGGTGTTTTTAGTGAAGTGGGCTAAGCGCAAGTGATTGTGAAGCTGTGCGTGCTTTATTTTGTGTAGCTCAGCAGTGGATGACTCCATCAGGAAACTGGTCCGTGGCAGATCCGAGTGAGTGGGGGTTGTCAGACACAAGAGACAGCCACCTTCTCTTTGGGTCTGGCTGCTCTGAAGGTGGGGATGGGTGCTGGCTCTTGGCAAAGAGCCTGGAAGCCCCAGAGACGGAGCATGTCCCACGGGGTGGTGTTTACCTCCTTTACCTGAGGAGACACTTCAGAGAAAGGAGGTTGCTCTCATCTGTGCTTGAGGGAAGAGGAAATGTCCCAGCCCACGTAACCTTGTCTTCCCTCCAGGCCGTGCACCACAGCCTTATCAAGTTTGCCTAGCTCTAGCTGTCCTGTAGCAGGATCCTGGATCTGTCATTTTGGATTGGAACCTTGCTCGCAGTGATGTGCAGCAGGCCTGTCTGTGCAGGCTGTTCAAAGCATGAGCTGCCTGCCTCAGGTGTTTGCTGGAGGACAGGTGTACGCAGTCGGGGTGTTGGCAGGGGACCTGAGGTGAAGCACAGCCAGAAAAGCCCATGTGCAAGTGCAGATGGCCTGGAGGGGGCTGTTGCAGTGGGTATGTGCTTGTCAAAGGTGGGCTGTGAGTGCAGCTCATGTGTCCTGGCCCTGGTACTAAAGTGAGGCAGTCCACAGGAATGGGTTGGTGGGGAGCTTTTTGGGCCAGAGCCATGAGATGAAGCATCTTCCTGGTGATCCCCAAATCAAGGGAATGGTTGAAGAATGCTACACATAACTACCAAAAGGCACCAGTCTGATGGGGTGTGGGGAGGATGAGGATGGGAGGGCATGACTTTATATCCTGTGCTAAAGAAAAAGCTTCAGAGTCGCACAGATACTCAGTTAACCCCACTTTTCCCCAGAGATGAGGATCCTACAAGGCCCACTCTGTTTGCCATGGCAGCGTGTTTTTGCTGTGCCCTGCTGCTGGCACCTGTGCAGACAGAGTAGTATTACCATATATACCAGTTCTATGTATAAAAACAATGGGGACAAAACCAGCTCCAAGCTAATGCTTCCCCTCTATCTTCCATAATTTTCCTCCTATGCCCTCTTCCTCCACTCCCCAAGACTGTACTTGCTGGTAGGGTTCTTGGGTCTCTTGTGGGCTATTGCAAGAATCTCCATGGTGGAGCTCACCTCATGTCACAGCACAAGCCAACAGAGCCTGCAGAGGGGGGCTGTGGGGTGCTGGTGGGCTTTGGAGCCAGGACATGACCCTGAGATGCCTCAGCAGCCGTGAGACTGAACTGTGCAGGTGTGATACCTGCCCCTAAGACTGAGCATTCCCTTCTGCTGACTGCAAACGTGTTCCTCCTCTGCTCCACTGCTCACTGGGTGTTCCAGTGCCAAAGTGGAGCACTTTGATTACTATTTTTTCCCCTTTTGAAGGAGAACATCTTTACTGAAGCCGTGCCATAAACTCTTTTGCTTTGTCACTGAGGCTTTGGGAATGTTTCTGCAAGCAGGGCTTTTGATAATTGGTACGTTTTTCAAAGCACTACTGTTTTGTTTTCTGTCTTCTCTGAAAATGGATTGGAGTCCGGTTCTGTCGGGCAATCAGAAGGAATTTTTACAGCTGCAAAAGCAGAACTTTCAACTACTTTGATACTCCTTTCTGGCTTAAAGTAGTGGAGGAGGATTGGCTTTAAAAAGGCTTTATGCAGAGGGCAGGCTGTGGGTGGGTTTTGGCAGAATGCTGCCTGCGGTGTTTGCACCAGTGTGGGTGAGAATGGGCTTGAAACTAGCTGTCTAATCTGAGATGCTGTTAATTTTTATTATTATTATCATATATATATACACACACTTTTTTAGAACAGGCTGAGCATGTGAAAGATACCACATTCTCAGGCACAAGTCAGATGCTTGGAAAAATGCATTTCTGGAAATTTGAGGCCAGAAGATTTAGTGACATTAGAAAGCTTAAGTATGTCGAGTGGGAATACTTACAACATTGTTATCAGGGATAAAAATGTCCAAAAGCAATTTATCTTCTCTTCCAGGGCCTTTCCAAGTAGTCCTGTCTTTGCAGTCATTCACTGGGATTCAGTGGGAGAGGACTGGAAAGAGATACTGCTAAATAATATATGTTAAGTTCCAAAAAAGTTCATTAGTGAGGTGGTGGAATTTTTTCTGAAGTTCTGCAGTGCTGTATGGCTGGTTTGCAGTCTGAGCAGTTGGCACCAGGCTTCCTCTCAGGTCTGAGGTCTGTACTGGGCTGGTATTAATTTGTTGCTTTTTCCACATGATATATTTTATTATATGTAGCAGTAGAAGCATTGGAAGGTGGAGTTTTGTGGATTTGGTTTCCCCGTGATGAAGCCAGTAAAACCAGCTTTGTAAGGATATGTCTGTTCAGAGGGACTTGATTTCCATGCTGAAATATTTAGATTAAACAATACAACAGTTCACAACCAGCTGTGGCAGGCTGCATGCTTGCTTTTGGCCTGAGTGCTCAGGCAAGGGTCTCACCTGGGGTACTTTGAGACACAAAAGAAGCGAGGCTGACATTTTCTGGGGACCAATGTGTCCTGCAGATTTTGGTCACAAGTAGTGGAGGAGCTGATGATGAAGAGCTCTGAGGGCTGGATTTCAGGATACCAGGTTAACTCAGAATTTATTTCGAACTTTCTAGGGCATCGCTGGAAAAATAAACACTTAACTTAATGACTCATTGTTTTTACAGTTGTAATTTTGGTCCTTCTGAACTGCTAGTAGACTTTCAAAGCAAAAATGCCGACCCTTTGCCTTAGCATCTCGTTACTTTTCTGGTCTTGACATAACCTTTTGTCCTTGTGCTAATCTTCGTGTCCTCTAGAGGGAGAAGTAAGTTCATGCTCAGACTGTTGGAAAGTGCCAAGGCTCCTTTAATATGTCAAAAGTGCTAATTATGTTTCAATCATCTACATAACTTTCTACAAATTTTGATGGAGTTGTACATGCACCTAGATGTTATTTGGGGTTTTTCTCTCCTGAATTTGTAGTTCTTGGGCAAAGTTTCGTATCTTGAGGACATAGGGGCATAATTTGTTCTGGGCCAGGCCAGGCCTGCAACAATAGTATTAATGCTGGGTTTAGGAAGAGGTTCTAGATGGCAAACACCAAGGAGAATTCTTTCCCCCTATACAAATGATGGAGCCTTGTGGTAAGAATCTAAAAAATATTAAGGATATCATCTTTCAGCTGCCCAATTTCACAGGCATAAACACCCATCTTTGGTGTAATGCAATAGGTAGCAATCATTTTGCCACAATCACTAGCCCTAAACACAGTTTGAGTTGTTGACGGATGCTGGTTTGTTTTTTCTTTTTCCCTTCCCCATCTCCCCTCCATTGTTGTTTATTTTCTAAGGACTGACATAAGAACAAACTTGGCCTTTCTCCCTGACGTGCAACAACCTGCCTCCAACCTCTGCAGCCCGCCTGGAACTGCAGGCTGTCCTAAGCAGCAGTGTGGATGTTAGACCTAGCCTGCAGCAGTGGGTTCAAGGCTATCTCTCTAATCTAGCCCAGAGATCCACGTCTGCAGCAAAGGCTGCAGGGCTGGGGCTTGCAGCCAGCAGGGATTGCTTGGGGGCTTTGGGTGTTGTTTCCTTTTTTCCTCTCTTTTCTTTCCCTCCCAAGCCAGCAGGCTATGGTTGCAGCAGGCTGCTGCAGAACAGGGTGAAGGATGGGCAGTGACCCTTCTCCTGCATTAGGACTGGGTTAAGGGCTGGCCTGAAGGCTGGTGACGGGGACATGAGGGCAGGAAGCCTGATTCATAGTTATCTGCTAGAGATGCAGAGCAATTACTTGGCATTCCTGCTCTTGAGCATTCTTTTCATCCCTTTGCCTAGTCTGAGCCTCAACCCCTGAAGCTGAACATGAGCCCTGTGCTCTGTGCTCTCACTTCCCTCCCAGACTCAGCCAGGGCTGATTCTCTGTAGCTGACTGCAGTCCCCTACCCCTACCCATCTGTCCAGGAGCAGATCTTGTTTTTTAGTGCCTCCAGCCCTGAGTGTTAACCCCAGTTCCAGCTCTAGCCTTGCCCTGAAACTGGAAAGTCCAGTATTCCCCAGACATCATTCTGGGAGGTATGATCAGCACCAGCTGGCACCTAAACAAGAAAGATACAAAGCTGGTTCTGCAGCCCCTTCACTCCATAATCTACACCCATGATCAGATGGAGGCAGCAGCTTGCCAAGCTGGAAATGTCTGGAATCAGCCTAGTTTGGTGGTACTTCCAGGATCTAGAAATTAAATTCACTGTTCATTCCTCTCTGTCTTTAGCCCTGGCTGTGGGTTGCCTGAAAGATGGGTGAGACTCAGGATGGGCAGCTCTGTGAAGTGTGAATGGATGTTTGATGCTGAATTCTGAGCGGGGAGATATTGCAGGTCTGCCACCGGTGCTTTGGTTAGGGATGTGGACAGCGAGTCTGAAAAGGTGTAGTATCTTTCTGGATTCTTCACTGTGCAGACTGGTATTTTTATGGTATGTAAATTAAGGTTGTCATATTCATAAGTTTGCTGTTGACCTATAAAGAGTCAAAGCAGGTTGGAGTCAAAGTTTGGACAGGGAGGGCTGGGTAAGCAGGCCTCTCACTAGATCTAGTAAGAATTGAGTGCTCAGTTGAGGTTTGGAGTGCGGAGCTGTTTGGGGTAAGGTTTGCTCTGAGGTGGGAAGAGGACCAGTTTTGGTCTGCATGCCAGGGTTTGCATTTGGGATGCACAGAGCCCAGAGAGCTGCAAGTTGGCAGGACAAGATGAAGGCTGATATTGACTAGAACTGGAGAGCAGAGGTTTGCTGCTTGTTGCTATTTGAAAGAAAAAGTCCAATTTATGTGCTTGACATAAGACGTTGCTTCTAATGCTTTTGCTTCTTGATAGAAAAGAAACTTGAGGAATTGTTTGTTCTCTCTCCTTGCCAGGTTTCTCCTTCTGTGGTCCTCAGTCAGGCACGAGCTTGTGGTGTGCAGAGTGGACACGTGTTGCAGAGCACTGTGTCTCTCTGGGCTATGAAGAGGCCTTTATGTGGACTTGAGAGCTACTCCTGTGCACTGTGGACCTCAGGTGTGACAGATACCTGGACCCTGGAGGAAGTGTAAGGAGGTGTTACCATGCTGTGTGAAACACACTGTTTGTACAACTTGCTGTGCTCTAATAATGGTGAGTACAGGGAACGCTCGTTCTTTCAGTGGTGGCTCAAGTGATGGAACAGTGGTCTGGAGAGACAAAAGTAGAGGGGGAAGAGCAATTGAAGAGGAGAGAAGGAGTTGCCACTTTGTGGTTCTTCAGCCTCTTTTGCACCACTACTTGTTCTGGATGCTGTGACCAATTGGTACTTTCCAGTCCCCCTGCCTTAATGATCCAGCCTTGTCTCAGCTCCTCATATTCACTCAAGGCTATGTGCCAGCTACAGATGGGGAAGAACAAAGGAACAGCAGGGAGAGTTGGAGACTCTTCTCAGGGCAGTTTGGACTAGTTTGAAAAGCCACTCCCTGTGGGAGGACGTGGCTGAGGTGGCAGATTTGCAGTGACTTGACTCCCTGACATCAGGTGCATCGGTGCAGCACAGGGTGCGAGTCATTATTGGGGATGGGAAGGGACCAGACCAAGGGCTCAATCCTGCTGAGGACTCAACTCCAGGTTCAACTGAAGGAAATGGAACTTTGAGCCTGACTTAATAAGGGGCTGAAGAGCTTGCAGCTGAAGAAGGGGTTTCTTGATCGCGTCACATTTTTGGTGTTCTGGCACATAAGTGTTTGTAGAGTAGAAGAAACTGAATGGTTCCTTCAAAGTTGCTTTAAAAGCATTTAAAAGAATAGTTCAGAAGAATCCATTGTGTGCTTCTTTCCCCTCTTCCTGAGCTTCTAAGGATTACTGCTTATAGCCCTGAAAAATTAGAAAATACCCTGTTTGTGAAGATCTCTCTTCAGCCATCCAAAGTGATTGCATTAAGATGTCATTCAACATTATACACATGCTGGAGAGAAAAGCCAGTCCTGGTCTTTCCTCAAAGTTGAACAGGCTCCAGCCTGTAATGGAACTGTTTATTTATTTGAGAGTGAAGAAAAGACAGACAAAATTTGTTATTGCGTAAAGGAATCAAAAACCAATTTCAACTTGCCTTCAGTGTTGGCTTTCCAAGTATTTAAATATAAAACTTTCCCAAGATCCTGGCAAATCCCTGTCAAACTTATTTTATGGACTATTTCCTTTCCCAGAGGTGAACCAGGAACGCTCTTATAATTTTTTTTCACGTGGGGAAACGAGTAGCAATGCCCACAGATGCTGCTGCAAAGGGACTAAAACATCAATAAATAGAAATGAGATGTTGGCTTTCCGTGACCAGCCAGGCCCTTTTATAGGAAGCCCATCAATTACATTAAGTGCCCTGTGGCTGCCTATGGGTTGTGCTGTGCAGAATTAAAGGATTACAATTTGTATGGGATTAGCAACCAGAGATTATTTTAGTTGGTCAGACCAAGGTTTTGGGATCAATCCCTGTATGGACCATTTACTGCAGAGTTTGACTCAATGATCCTTGTGGGTCCCTTCCAACTCAGAATAGTCTGTGACCTGGAAATGAATTAACTATTTCAACAATGTTGGTGCTGTTGCCATTGCTCTGTGTATTGCTCTGGGATTGCTTAATGAGTACAATTTTTTTGACAATACATGAGGCTGGGTGATGTGATGTTCTCTTGCTTTGTACTGGCTGGGATAGTGAAGTGTTAGAGATGGGAGATGAGAGAAATTAAATCAGTTTGATGGCAAGGCATAAGTAAAAGTGAAGTGCATTTTGATCAAATCCTGAAGGTAGTTGGTACAGGGAGAGCTGCCTGGAGAACCTATGGTTTTGTACCAAAAGGAAGGGGGACAAGCCTCCAGTGGGTGATTCCTTCTGGGAGTTTGCTTTGGATTTGATGGGTGGTACAGGCAGAAGACACAGAAATTCATGTGGGAAGGTAGCTAAGAGCAGGCATGTCAAAATTGTAGCTTGTTAGGAGTGGTTTTATTTCCAGGGTAGCCACATCCTCACATCACCAAGCAGCTCACAGGCTACTGGATCGGACAGGGTTCATCAGGCTGCAGCAGACAGGGAGACTGAACTGCTTGTGCTTGGATAAGGCTGTGATGCCCACTGCCTTGTGGTAGCACATTTTGGGGCAGTTTGACTGTGATGCCTTGTCTGAGAGAGAAAGCTGCAGAGCTTTTCCAGGCTTTGGCAGTGGCAAGACCCACAAGCTGAGTGAAGGAAATGGCTTCCTGGGCATGGCAGTAGGAACAGCTTCACAGTGCAGGGCTACAAGGGTGTTTTGGTACAGACTATTTACAGGCCAGTTTGGTACCTGTCAGCATTTGTGGGAGAGGTGAGTGTGAAGGAGTGGTATAAAAGAGGAGGGATGTACAGAGTGACACCTGGAATTCCTCTCATTTGTAAGAGGAGGATGAGCAACTTTTGTGGGCAGGAGATGGACAGCAGGGGATGTAGTGTTTCCATTTCAAAAGGAGGATTCCTCCCCATCCCTCTTGCAAGTTACAATGAAACCCTTCCCAATGCTACGGGCCAAATTTTATTCTCAGTTACACCCATGCAACCTTACTGAAGTCAGCAATTGTCTGTTTTGCAACCCTGGCCTGATGCAATAACTCGAGGGTTATGTATCTTAGGGGTTCGAGACGTGCTTGCATTCCCAGCATGGTGACAGTGAGCAGTGCTGGACATGAAATCGCTGCTGCCCCAGTAATTGCTAGAGAATTACTGAGGTCAGGAGCATTGCATGGATGTAACTGACTGCATGGGGCTGGGAATACTCATGCAGCATCTTGGAGTTCACTAGGACCCAGGAGAGACCGACCCATCTCTCCTTCCAGCTGGAATGCCACTTTCCCACATCAGACACTCCCTTCAGTAATTATACCCTTTTTAGACTCACCCTTTAGCAATTACTCGTCTAAGCCCTGCCTCAAACTGACATCATTGGAAAGTCCAATAAAAACATGACAAGCTTTTAAACCATCCCAGGAAAGCAGAATGCTGTATTATTAGCAGCATTTCAATGCAGCTGTTTGATGATGATTTTCTTAGCCTTATCTCTTAACAGGAAGAGTTTGAGTTCCCTCCCAGCGAAGAGCCTGAAGGGTCAGCAAAGGCCCTGCCTCATCCTCAGTGACGTAGTGCCTGAAAGGGCTCCCTCTCAGTTCCTTTCTTTTCCTTCTTTTTAACTCATCTTCGCAGCACTGAACACATTCTTCTTGAAGACTCAATCTTAAGCTTCTCAGATCGCAAAATATTGTCCGTCACTAAGTCAGTAGCTGTCTTGATTCTTGTTTTTCAAAATTCTTCTATGTTCTTTCTTTCAATTTTTTAAAGTTTTATTTTCAAATTCACCTCTTCTTTGAAAACATAAAGGCGTATTCAGAACTTGCACTTGCTCTGGGAGAGAGGAAACAACAGTAACTTGCTTTGCTTTTTTAATTCCTTTTTTTGGAGGGAGAGAGTGATAAAGCTTCAAATTATTCCATTAATTGGACCCTGTATAAGGACACAGGAAGTTATCACTGTTTTTGTTACAGCTGAAGCTGAAGAGTTGAACCTTGAATCAGAGCAAAGTGTTGAGAGTTTTGGGTTTTTTTCCTATTATGATCCTGTCTGAACTGGCATACGGCTCATCCTAATGACATCAGAGTTTTTTGGGATTTGTGTTTTAATTCTTGGTTTGCATGGGAACAGTAGTCTAGAAAAGAATTTTCCAAACAAATAATAAGAAAGGAAACTACACGCTTAAAAAAGTCAAGGAAGCTAACTGGAAAATTTAGCAGGAAACGATTCCTGCTCTGTAACACCTGATGATGGAAGCATGAGGCTTTGCAATTGTAAACAGATTTTCTTTCCACCCTGCTTGGCAATCATCTTCATTTTTTGGGTGTAACCCTTTCATGTACGCAGCTGCGCTCCCCATTCCCATAGCGAGGCATGCCGGGTAAACCCTTTGATCTCTCCTTCCAGCCTTTGCTTGCTTGCATTGTGTTTATTACAACTTTTTCAACTCCTCCAGAGCAGGGCGTGATGGATGATCCTTGAGGATCTGCCCTCTAGATCTCTGTGATTGTACTGAGTGGATGGTTTCTCCCTGACAGGTGCAGGCATGTTGATTTAAAACCAAAACAAAACAAAAATCTTTTCAGTAAAGCGAAACCTACGTGGTGTTAACTCCTTCCTCTGCTGTTGTGCTCAGGGCGGGAGAGCAGAGGCTTTGCTGGGCTTCCATTTCTGCCTCTGGCACCATCACCCCTTTGAATCACAATGCCTCACCCAGTGCTGGCTCTTGTCATTTGGTACCAGCTGTGGCTGCTCCTCCAGAAGTGGGATGCACCAGCCTCTGTTACATCTCTCTATCTCTTGGCAGTGTTTCTGCTTTTACTTTGTTCTCTGCAAGTTGTTTTGCCTTGTGTTTGCAGTGGGACTGACCCACGGGCCATGGGAGTCAAGGGGCTTCTCCTGCAGCTCCCGGCAGGCTCCAGGGAGGGCTCAGATCAAGCCCTGCACTCACGGCACAGTGAAGCCCCTGTTAACATCAAACTCCACATCAATCTCCTTCCTCTGCCCTGACAGATGCCTCAGACTGTTCAAAAAGGTACTGCTGGTCTTTCCCACAGCTCCCCTGCCCCTGGACTGAATACCATTGAATACCACTGAATACATCGGTATTCGCAATATTTCATCATGTTTGCAAAACACCAGAAGTTAAAACAATTGTCCAATTATTTTTTTTTTTTCCCCTCTGATTTATATACTTTAAAAACTAGTTGCAGACCTCAGGCTCTTTGCAAATCATTAGTGTTTCTTTTTGGTGGTTTGGAGGTTGTAGCATGACTCTGCTCAGCCAGAGCAGGAGCTTCTGAAAGATGTGAAATATCTCCATTCCCTATTTTTGATATTAAAGAAACTTTCTAATTTCTGAGGTGCTACGCATGTACACTTATCATGTCCAGGGAAATTCAAGAGGTACACAGGATATTTTGATGCCAGGGAGACCTAAGCACCTTTCCCATTAGCTCTGTGCAGGTGTATTGGCAAAACTGTAGCTGTCTCTTGTAAGAGAACATGGAGCCATTTTCTGCATATGCAATTTATGAAGCAATTTTTTTTTAAAAAAAAAAAAGCGTTATCCTGGGTGTTTATGCAGTGAGGTGCTTTTGGGTGGGCATGCATCACTTCAAGCTGATCCTTTCAAAAACCGTATTGTGGATTTTTCTTTAATAATGCAGGAAAAAAGAAGTCCCATCCCCAGTTCACCATTTGATGCCTGAGGAGTTTGGATTGAACCGTACATTGAAAAAGATGATATACAAAGAACATGCGTCAGCTCAGCTACTTTTTAATCTGTTCCATGATTTGTCCACACTCAGCAGCTTTTTTTTTGGCTGCAACAGAATGCCAGGGCAGTGCTTCAGGCAAAGGCGTCACCCAAGCTACCTTAGTTGATGAAACTAAAGTTGCTTCCTGAGCATTACTGTCCTGTACATTGCTGGATGAGTTGGCTCTGCATCTGTGGCCAATTTGGATATCTGCAAGTGATTTACTGTGCCCTGAACTGCAGCTGCTTCATGTACAGCATCTGATCTGGGACCACCACTGGGAGTTGTCCTTGCTGAAAGTCAGGGAGAGATTAAAGCCAGCTGAAGAAAAAAGAGATTATTTTTATGGTCATTCTGGATAGTGTTTTTCCATTAATTCTTTTCACAAAAGATGGAAAACTCTAATCCTCTGAAACATCTGAGCTCCATTTTTTTTCTGGTGGTTTCCTTTTGGTAGTGAATTATTGGGAGATGGCAGGAAGACATGCAGAGGTCTGCCTTTTCTGAAGCCTGTGCAAGAGATTTCAAAATAAGAATAAAAAACCCAACATTTTTGTGAGTACTCAGGCCTGAATTAGCAGGGCAAATTCATTTGGATACATTTGATCTTGATGATTTGAAGGCAACAATCCTTCAAGGCCTTGCAAACTGGGAAGCCCCACAGGGACAGGCTGGAAAACAGCAGGAATTCCATCTCCCTTTTCTCTTATTTTCTCATAGTTATCTGAGATACTCTGACTACCCCTCAGAAAGGTTTAGTTATCATGTTTGTTGGCAGCAGAGTGTGTGTCATGTAGGTACATGTGAAAGCATTTGGCATGAATGTTACCAATATTCCCTGAAGTGTTACTTAACTAGTACTTGGATAGCAATACTAGATACAGTCCACAACCAGTGTCACAAAAAATGTATGGCCTGTCAAGTGTGGGTGTGGGTATTAATGCAGGGATTAATACAAATTTTTGTTATGCAGAGAGGTACTGACCTTGTCTGTGCTGATTTGAAATGAAGTATAAAATGACTATGATCAAAGAGGTTCATCAGAAAAAAGTGAATACAGAACAAGGTCAGAAAACATTATGTTTCTTAATTTTAATGAAAACAGATGGTATTTTTCCAATTTTTGAGTCTCTGTAAGAAAAAACCCCAACAACTATTTTTCATCTCTTTCTGTGAAAATTGTTCTGTGTAAAAATGTGCCACAAATGTCCTCCTTCCAACCACAATTCATTAATGTAAACCTCATGAGTCTACTATGTAGGACATGCCAGCTTTGACTATTTAGACCATTGACAGAAAATCCCTTCTGATATTTTTTCTGGCTGAGAAGTGAAGATAATACAAATAATGTTAACATATTTACAAAACCCAGCAGTGCTGGCACAAATGTGGAAGTGTCCTAAAAGAGAAGAACACATGCAAATGCGTAGCACTTAGTGTGAGAGTGTTAATGTTTTGGAAAGAAAGTAACAGGCTTATTTCTTAGTTATTTCCATTCTGAGTTAGCACAGGGGGGCTGTCCCACGATGATATTTGGACCTGAGTATGATTCTTTGTGGGCATGCATTTAAAACTGAGATGTGTGTTTGCAAACTCTAGCAGGAGGGGGGTTGCATGAAGTAGATTCACGTCTCCTGCATACTTTTTGGGTACAAATGTGTATCTGACCTTTGCTATATCTGATTTTGTCAGGAGAGCCTGTGTTCCACGCATGGGCACTGTGCAGTCACTGAGAACAAGAGCATTTCCTCAAGCAAGTGTGGAAGCAAATGTCATCTGCACTTCTGTGTCTGATAGAAAAGTCAGGTTTCTTCTGGAAGAGGCTGTGCTGCAGGATGCCTGGTGCCCCTCTGCTTGGCTGGTTGGTTGTTCACTCTCTGGGGAAGGGAAGGGATGGGCAAATCAGTTAATAATGGTGATGATGATGATGGATTGGACTGCTTCAGTCACAGGGAAGCAATGATCACCAGCGCCAAATGCAGCACCAGCAAATGTGTCAGGCATTCAAACCACTGCTCTGCTGGGAAAATGGAGCCTCCAGGAGCAACACAAGGATGTCTGTGGAAAGCCTCACTGAACTGGGAGATGGTGTACATGTGTGCTTACTGAAATCAGCGTTTGGGTGGAGTACAAATCCTAATTTTTATAGGTACTCTGGTGGATCTGTTGTTCTATGTGTCCATTACACCCATAAATACCCATACAGTGTAATTACTGGAAGAGCAAAGTCAGTTACTGGAAGATTACTGCCATGGTAATTAATGAGTTATAGAAAAACAAGGAGCTTTCACCATTTACTAGGAGAGATCTCCTCCCTGGGGGAAGGCAAAGTGAATGCAGAAGCATGGCCATGGAGGGATGTCATCAGTGGGGTGAGAAAATATGCAGGAAATTCGGATGGATGGATGGACGGACGGACGGACGGACGGATGGATGATAGGTGGCTGCTAGAGGCTTCCACCAACACTTGTGACATAAAGGGAGGCAGCACAGCTCACTCCTGCCTGTGCTCTTTCATGAGGCCCCGTGTAGCCACAGCAGCCCTTTTAAGCTCTGTATCAATGGCAAGAGAAGAGCAGATAGGAAAAGCAAGGCATTGCAGGACTTGCTCCTCCTCCATTCACAAATTTTATAGTGCTATTTCCTGCATTGTAGAAAGGTTTAAGCAAGTTTGGGGTGCCCTTTGTACTGTAGGAGCCTCTTTCCAGAAGAGGACAGAAGCTTGGTAGGTGTGTGATAAGCAAAACTTGGTGGGGGGAAGAAACATCATCACTATCCCATGTGGCTATGTGAGATCTCACTGTGGTTCACCTGGCCTGGGGGGGAGCTGGGCACACAGAGAGGGATTGCTCAGCATCTTCCCCAGCCAGATAAAAAGGTTTTCAAATAAGGAAATGGATGAAATAAATAATAAAATCCAGCAGGCACAAGCACATGCTGGAAACTGTCCTTTGCCTTTTTGTTCCATTTGGGAAAAAGGATGGGGCTCATGGAAGCAACATCCTGGAGGATTGGTTTTACACACAGCCGTGAGGGTGAGTCACAATCTGGGCTGTTGTAGCAAAAAGGACTGGACTCTCCTGACATCACCTGGAGACACTTTTCTTTCCCATCCATTCCCAAAATGGAAGATACTGCTGCTTTTATTTGGGCCAGCCAAGAGTGTAGCAGGTCAGGACTAGTTGTAAAAGAATGTGTTCATCCATACCAAAATATAACATACTAGTGAAAAATTGTTGTAGCAGAAGCTTACCTGGCCAGCTTAGCTAGGAAAATCTTACTGGGCATTGCAGTGATGATGTGGATTTTCCCTCCTTCCCTCTTTTGTCTGTTGTGTCACTTGTATTCTTTGCAGGCAAGGGACAATGTCTAGCTTGGCTGAGATCCTTCTGTGGTATATTATTCAGTGCTCATTATTGGTATTGTTTGCTTGGATTATATTGTCTTTTCAGATTGAATACATTAAAAAGCACACAGTAATAAAAAGTAACAAATAGTGGAATTGTAAATATATTTTGGCCCACTCTTCAGCTGCTGTAAATTATTCTGTATGCACTGAAACCCTCTGATAAAGTGCTGCCTTTTTACATGGCATAGTAAAATATATGCTTAAGGAGGTTTAGGAAGAGAAATTAATAAAGCTAAAACCATGTGACAGGCAGTTCGATAAAGTGGCTTCAAATGAAAATCTTTTGACAGAGGTATTCAGCAGGATGGGTTTATGAGCTCCTTTCTGTGCTGATTATTGCATGTGCTTTCTGAGTCAGAAGGAAGGCAGGATTAAAACCAGAGCTTGTCTGAAAACCATGTTGAAGGATGCCATTTGGTATTGGCAGGAGGCGGCAACATTAAATGTGATTAAACGCTACACACCAACCGTGTTGCTTCACACAGAACTCCTTGGCATGGGTTACAAGGCACGAATTGGGCTCTGAGTCCTTCCCTGAGCTTCTTACCTTTTTTCCTTGGCCTGGTATGCTAATGAAAGCCCTGGCCCTGCTCTTTCATCTTGTCCCATGTTTTCCTTTGTTGATGTGGAAAAGGAGCGAGGGAGGGGGCCTGGACTGGAGAAGGAGAGATAAAGCAAGTTTGCTTTTGGCTGAGTCAGAGGACAGTCAGATGAAGAGTTTTCTTTGTAACTTATTAGCTGCATTAATCACTGGGACTGCAGCTACTCCCACTGATGGCCAGAGAAGGGCTTCGATTTCTCACAACTTGGCTGATAGCAAATTTGCAGAGAGTTCTCTGCAAAGGCACTCTCCTAGCAGGTACAACTAGAGTGCTTTAATAGGCGTGCAGGGCATGTGGAAAGATTTTTAATTGTATGAAATACAGCACAACCTCACAGTAGGAATGATCTCTTTATGTCATTTCAAATTAAGTGAAATTATTTTGTATAGTAGTGATGTAATAAGAGTGTCCCTGGGCAACTGGCTAAGAGTGGCTGTTTTTGGAAAGGAAATAAGGCCTGGATTTGGCAGTGCTAGGTTCATGGTTGCACTTCATGATCTAAGAGGTCTTTTACAACTTAAATAACTCTGTCATTCTATGATAATGATAACACTTTATCACACTGCATGTACTGACAAGGGGCTTAGTGAGAAGCAATCAGTTTGGTTTGAACTGGGTGAAATCATGGGTTGAACTTGCAGAAGTTTTTGACTGTGTTTAAACATACTCATGTCAGGATAATGTAAATTTCTCCCCCTGTTTTCCTTTATGAAGAAAAGAAGGGAGAGGCAAGATTTCTTTGGTGAACAGTTTATCCCAGTGGAAGGAAGTTCAGCACTTTAGCCCACTGGGCTTTGGCAAATGCCTGTCTGAAGATTTTTGGGCTCCTAACTTTCATATGGATCCATATCCCCGCTTTCCAAGCAAAGCTTTTCTAAAATAGCTGCCTGGGTAACTATAAAACCTAGAGAAAACAAATGGGACTCACTAATGCCTCACTAAGGCATCTCTGAAAAGTTTCCTTTTAAACAGAGGAACACTCTACTGCAGGAGCAAAAATGACTGATTATTCATTTTTCTGAATGCAAATAGCACAAGGATGAGGGGAGGTGGAGTAAAAGATCACAACCCATGGAATTATCTTGAAGTCCTACTCTTTTTGTCAGTGCTGCCAGCATTAGATCCCCAAGTGCTGAATTCCAGTTTCTTTTTGTTTGGATGTGCTCAGCCTCTGCTGTGGGCAGGGATAAGTCCAGAGCCTCCAGAATCAGCTCCGTTACTTTCTCCCTGTCAGGTCTCCTGCCAGTGCTCGCACAGGTTGCAGCAGCAGAGTCTTCCCAGGCTGACCCTCGCTCACCTCTTTGTCTGGAGCTTACCCTCTTCCCCCTGGCACTGCTGACAGTTCCCACCTAAAGAAGCCCAGAGGCTTTCCCTTTTGCCTGCCCTGTGTTTGCTGGAGCCCATACAATGTCTGAACATGCACAGCACACGGGCTGCAGTTTCTATTTCCCTGATTGCCCAGAGCATGTGGGGTTTTATATCACCCTGTAAAAGTTCTATCTTCTCAACCTCCATAAGTCCCACAGATGAATGCAGGCAATCCCACCTGCTCCCAGCACCACAGTCTGGCAGTGTAGGCATTGCTCCTATCCAGCCCCATTGCTGCAGGGTCTGTTTTATACCACCACAGGCTTTTTTGGGTTTTCCACCCCTCTCTCTCCTTTTTGTTGTTGGCAGTGTGACTGCTAACCTGGGCAGTGATTTTCAGTCTGGAAGGCAAGTGAATGTCAGGGAGGAGCTGGAGAGCGTGCAAATAGAGAGTAGCACAAGTTCTTGGCTCGCTGGTACAACGCTGTGGTGGAACGGACTTGTAGCTGCCAAGGGAAGTGGGCATTTCCTCGAGTTTGGAAAATGGAAAGCTGACTGGATCCGTGTTGCAAAGAACTCCCTCTCCACTGGTGGTTGTCCATGTGGGTTTATTTTCAACCTTTATTGTGGTCCCTTCTATAATTACACCTTGCTAGACCTGTAAAAACAGCGCCTTGTTCTCTCTGCAGGGCTGACTGATAATTACTTGCAGCCACCAGTGGCAGAACCAAGGCAGGCAGGCAGCCAGGGGGCATGTTCCCACCTGCAGCTCATCCAGGGGCATGTTCCCACCTGCAGCTCATCCAGGGGCATGTTCCCACCTGCAGCTCAGCGTGAAGGATGGTTTATTGATAGTGAGGGGATGGGAGTGGAAGCTACCTGCCTCCTACACCCACTGCTCCGTGCTAGGGCAGCTCCATGGCAGCTGTGTCAGGGATGCATGGGAGAGGCAAATTCTCTCCCCCTGGCCCAGGAAAAGGGCCTGGCCTTTGTAAAGGTCAGATGCAGTGTGACCATGGAAAGAGTCACTGGGAAATAGTGGGAAATAACTCCTAGGGGGAGTCTGGCTGGCATGTTAATGTGGTTTCTTGAAAAGGTGGCTATACTCTGAGACAAAATTCTTGGCTGGTGAGTTGGAAGTCCTTCACAACTAAATGTGTGATGGAGATACCTGTGCACAGCCTGTGCTTTAAGGTAAAGGCTTGGAATACACAAAACTTGTCTGTGCAAGTGCACAATACATATGTGCTTTTCTATTCTTTGCAAGCTTACTCTGTGGGTTCTCAAATATCACCTACCAGAGGATCTGCAAGATTCTTTTCAAAACATTAATTTCTAGACCATTGATGGTTTTGGATCACTTCTCATTAATACAGAGGAGAAAAGGAAAGTGATCCCTTCTGATCTCTCGAAAAACAGACGATTCTTAGCACTGTTACAACCATATTCATCAGAGCATTATCCAAACTTATTTTTCATGAGCAATGTTTCTTTCTGAAGACCACTGCTGGAGGGAGAGTGCTGGAGCTAGATGAACAGAAAGTCTGGGCAAAATTTGAAGCCTCTACGCTCCTTTTCCCATGGAATGGGCTCACCCAAGGTTTTTAGTTTCCACACTGCTGTACTTTCCTAGCCTCGCTATTCACCATGGGGATGATGCTCAATAGCATTGCTCCAATCACATGAAGAAGGGAAGTGGGCCAAGGCTAGCAGGGCCAGTACAATATAGACATAAAGGAGATAAACACAAACAATATTTGAAAACAGCAATTTCTGATATCCAGTGGTTAGCTGCAGTGCAGCAAATCCATCCCTTGTGCACAGCTACCAATATCAATGGATTTAAATGCAAGATGTATTTGGTTCATGGGTGGAACCGAATGTTTCTCTAATCTGGTGATTTTTAGATTAGCATCCAGGATGACAACTTGCAGAGAGAGACCACTATCCTCCTTGGACCTCCCAAGCAAGTTGCAGGAGCCTGGGGAGCAGGGCAGGGGCCTCAGCTCTCCCAGGTGATGCAAGAGGGGGCGGAGGGTCAGATCCTTACCCTCTTCTCATCTTTTAATTAGCTGGAACTCAAACAAGCTTATTGATGACTGGGATAATTTCATTTCATATACTGGGGCCTGGAAGCCTGCCTGTATTTCCCAGCTCTTCAGGACATGTGTGAAGACAACAGATATAACAGAAGGGACCATGAATGGAACATGCTGTGAAAAGAAGGTAATTGTCTTGATGAGATTGCAGTTTATAAATACAGCATCTCTATAATCAAAAAAGGAGTTTCTCTGCCAAATCCTTCTATGTTAGAAAGAAACCTATTTCATCATAAATCAAATATTTCTCCAGGCAGCATGCTTGTACAAACTGAGCTTATTTGCCAGTCACTAAAATTAGTCTGCAGTTCTTTTGCACCTCAGGAGACCTTGGTTCTACTGTGCATAAGTGGAAGAACTAAAAATTCTGCCTGCAATGTGGATGGACACTTACATTTCTTAGTCTAAGTCAAGAGATTTAGATATAAGAATACCGAGCTGGTCAGACAACACCTGATCTTCTGCTAAGATCTCCAAGGTAGCACAAGCATGGAGTGATACTTCAGGATGAAATTAATTTCCTTTTCTTGTACCAATACTGCTTGTTTCAGTCAGAGCTCCTGGAGGCAAAGGGATCATGCTGCAAGAGGACCACTGTGAGGACTTCTTGGTTTTGGCCATGCCCCATGTTACCCCTCCTCTTTTCAGGAGGTAAGTTTGGCAGGAGCCAGTTTTCCATTGTGCCAGGCTTCCCTCAGGATATGCTGCCTGGCAGGGCTGTGAGGGGAGGGGAAAGGCACAGGAGCTCTCTGTTGAGGCAGCACCACTTGAATGAAGCATGCCTGAAAAATTCCTAACCACAGACCTGCTGCTAGCTGCAGCAAGATAAAAGGCATATTTTATGAAAGTAACACATTCCAGTGTTGCATGTGTGAGTCAGGAGATGAATGGCATGCGCATGAGTGCTCGCTCTGTTTGAGTCCATCATTTTGCATCTATAGGATCAAATGTTTATTAATTTCTGCTTAATAACAGATCTTGAGACCATCCTACGTGGCTGTGAGCCACACAATGGGGCTGTAATATGCTTTGTTATTTTACTGTGGTTTTCTCTTTTGTTGAAAGACACTTTTTTATGAGTATGCTATTTTCTGAGGTCAAATGCAAGAGGCAAGATATGGTAGCTGGGATGATTTAAGGGTAAAAGAGAAAAAAGCGTTGTTTATTTCACTAAAATCTTTTGTCAGACCAAGTAAAATGGCTGGAAAGATAGACAAGCTTTCCACCTCAGTATCCCTTTGTCATGTCTCTTTTTTTCCCACCTAAGCTTTCCTAGCTGGTCCCATACAAGATGCCAATTCTCCCACAGCAGGGCAGGACTCAAGTGCTCTCGTACTCTTTGCTAATCCAGGGATAAGGGGAAGTCAAACTGCCAGCTTCGTAGACCTGTGATCCAAAATGATCCTTTGAAGACAATTCTTCCCTCTTGAAGCCCTTAACCACCCAACGTACAGTCATCCAAAGTAAAAGTGGAGTTTCCTATCTTTCCAAAAATTATGCTTTAACTCAGCCACAAAATGTAGGTTTGATAAAAGATTAGATTTACAAGGTGAGATAGCATAGTTTGCCCTGTGCCAGGGACCAATTATATTATCAAACCAGTTCCTTCTGGCTTAAAGGTAGCCCACTGTTTTAAGCTACGGCTGTAAGCAGGATAGAGCATACTTAAAAAATGGTCTCTGTTACATCTCTTCCAGCCATCTCATGTTGGCATATCCACCTGTTTATTGTGTTTTCCTACAAGGTAGTGGTTTGCTGACCTTCTGACAGTGTCTGAGGGCATTCATAGATGAGAAGAAGGTGTGGGAAAAATATCCTTTACCTGAAGCAAGCTGAGATTCCTGCAGGGAATGCTGCCAGTTGCAGGGCTGGCAGTCCACAGCTGGATGAATTTCCCTGCTCTCTGCTGCTGGAGGCACAAGTTGCATTTTTGCAGGCTGTGAGAGCCATGGGATCCTGGGTCTCTGTAAACCTGCGTTTCAGGCAGCAATAAAGTCTACTTTGAGCCCTGTGCCTATCCATGCCTGCATTGTTCCTGAATCTCCATGCTTCCTTACAAGGTTTTGCTGCCAAGGCTCACACTGTACCACACTTTTAATACAGGGCCAAGCTGCCCTCTGCTAAAAAAATTAAAACATTCATAGAAAACATGTATATTGTGTGCAGAAATATGTTGTGTTGCTCTTTTCTGCAAGAAGTGACCAGCCCTCTTCTTGCAGGTATTAAAGAGAAAGATAATGTCAATAGGTCTGGAGAGGTAAGACCTGCAGTTCATAAACAGAAATTTTTTCTTGAATCCCTTAAAAGATGACAAAGTGTATTATTTCAACAGAAATCAATGGTATTTAAAACTTGCAGGAAAAAAACAAAATGGTATTTTTGTAAGTCCTTGCTTCACATCATGGATTATTCTAAATGCATCTATTGCTGAAGTCAACCTTCCTTGCTGCCACGCTGCCCCCTCGCACCCCCTCTCTCCAGGTTTTCCTGTCTCTCTGCACTGAGTTTGGAGCCTCTGGCTTTCCCAAGCGATGCCCTTCCTGACCCCTGTCTCTATATCTGCTCACACATTCCTCCCTTATCTTGCTCTCAGGCTGCTCCAGATTCCCTCCGAACCATAGCCCATCCTAGACCACACGTGTTTACAGAGCCCAGCTTGGTGCCTTCTAACAGAGCTGGCTTTCATCCTGACACTGAGTCATATGACCTTCCTCTCTTTTTTCCAAAACCTTCTGTATATGCATGAACCCTTTAAACGGCGGCATCCGAAATGTTTCTCCATCCACCTCCACATTTGTAAGTCTGCATATATGATCAATGTTTATATTAGGTAGCTGTTATGCTGTTCTGAGTCTGTTCTAGCTGTATTTTACCTAGACTTTGGTGACCTCCAGGCAAAGGCACTGCTGTATGAATGCTGGAACATTCTGTTTATAAATCATTAAATACGCCATTGACTCTCAAAAAGTAAGAACATTATTCATCTTTGAAAGGACTTTGAAATTAATTTTATGTTTGAAGCAGCTTAAGAAAAATCTGTGGGGAGAGGATTTAGTCAATAAAGTCAATGGGAATTCTGCCACAGGGTGTTTTTGAGTACAGTCTTACAATTATTGTTGTCCTGTTCCAGGTTTAGGTTATTAGTTTGCTTTGACTTTATTTTTATATAGATAAATATCATCTATATTAAGTTCCCTTTCTCTCTTAAGTGTCACAGATTCAAATGTCTTCTGGCTTTGTAAATTTGTAAAGTTGACTACATTTTGCTTATTAAAATAATGTGCCTTCAGTGAAGCATATTTTTTCCCAAATGGGTCACATGGGGCAACACGTCCTCTTTTAGGGCGATACCCAGCTCCAGGGAGAGAAGGCTCTGAAACACACCGAACGCGTGTTGCTATAACACGCCTGTGCCTAAATATGTGGTGCTGTTACAAACTTCAGCCCTGTAGAAACCCAATTGTTTATCATTGTGAGAGGCTCCACCCCAAACAGTAATTAGAGCGAAGCTCCTGTCATAAATCCGCTGGCATCCCAAATGAAGCCGGTGTTCTCTGGAAACAAAGGTTATCTCCTCCTTTTGCTGCTGGTCCTTTGAACTTCCTGTGGTCAGGGAATCCTCCTGGTTTCAGCTAGAATAACAATTATGAAACTATCCCTGCTCTCCTGGCTGGGGTTCGTGTCTAATTAACTTTAACAGGAGTCATAATTTTAAGAGTGATTTCTCAAAAGCGTTATAACTCAAGACAATTAAGGCTTGAGAGAGAGCGCGCGAGACAGGGAAGGGAGGAAAACAGAGGCACTCCTTGGGGCTGGGCACTTCATGCGTATTAAAGAGATGTGACTCATTCCTGCCTCTAGTCCCAGCACAAGTAATGCCTTCTGAATAAGTTCTGCGTGCTAGATAAAAACTTGTTTGCTGGTGCAAAAATTGTATCGTGCGTGTCAGAACAAGCACCCCGATGGGCTATTCCCATCAAAAACCAGGGCACACAGCAGTGGACTTTTCAGTATGTTGGTGTAAATTTTGCACAGGGTTTTCAGCTGTGGAAACTCGTCAAAGTCTGCAGAAAAAAGGGATTAAGGGGAAGGAAACGCAGACCAATGAATGAATGAATGACTGCAGTCGCTCTTCTTGAGCAGGATGTTTTTATTTGTTTTTATTCTTGTTATGCATGACATGTGTGGTAGTGTATATAGAATACACCCATCAGACAATTTGATAGGCAAAACCTGGTTTTCTTGAGGACATGTGAAGCTAGAAGGGAGATGATAGCAATGTAGAACATGAAAATCCTGGGAAACCCCTAGGTCTGACTTTTTGTTTGTTTATTTAAAAGTAGCTCTGCATGCAGTACTGTATATATGATAGGTATTATCTTAAGCCAGGGCATCCCACAGACCTCTCATAGACATGATCCCAGGACGACATCTCCATGCATGAAGGATCCAGCCTTCAGCAAATGTACAGGAAATCAGGTTTTGTGACAGAAATCTGAAATGTTTGTTTGAAATCTGAAATGGTTTTAAGGAAACCTCCTGCTGCTACTACAGGGGTGATCCCTCTCATTACTAGTAACATGAGGATTCCAGAGGAAACAGAGTGTTTTTTTACCAAAAATTGGCTCAGAGCAAGTTTAACTGAACAGAGCCAGCCAGCATACACAAAATCCCAACTGATGTTCCTGGGGATCTGTTGCTAAACCCACAGTGGACTATTTCACTGAAGGACTGTATCCACAGTTTCCTCTGGAGCAGCCTTCCAGTAGCCCTGCAGAAAGCTGCTCATCTGCTCCAGATGAAGCAACAGAGCAAAATGAATGTCTCAGTATGACGAGAGACTACGAGCGAGCCCACACCACCCGTGGTCTGCTCGGGAAGCAAACCCTGACCGCCTCGGGAGGAAAAGTCTGACCTAGGCAGTGGAGCATCTTGTGTCCTTGGAGCTGGGATCTGGGAATTTTGTGCCCTCTGGGAGGGAGAGAATTGATTTTCTCAGTGCAGAAGCCTGGGGGCAAACCAGCATATAAGTGGTATGGACAATCAGGGGCCCAGGAGTGAGAGAGGGAGCAAACCGCAATGATAGTGTGGATGTGTCCTAAGGATGATGTCTAATGGTTTTACAACATATTGTTGTAAGTAATGAACATTAATCTTCAATTGTAAATCAGCTTGTTTGCCGTTTACTCATAAGAATTTTGCATTGTTTTCTGCTTGTTACTTTTCTAATGTTAGCATAGCTGTTATATTGTCTCAGTTTTTTGGCTCATTTGGCATCTCTCGCAGATGCAAAAATACAGGGGAGATTTTTGGAAAGTATTTCTTCACTGCTGTTACTGGAAAAATTATGATCAGCTCTAATGTTTTTGCATGCTTGAATGTGAATATCACTAACACTTGGACACATCTATGTCCCTTATTCTTCCATTATAAAAGCAATGCTGACAGCTCCACCTTCTCCTAATTGCTATCATCCAGCAACAAGAAATAAATTTTAAAAAACATACCCTAGGAAAAGCCTTGTCTTTGTTCACCAAAAGGCAGAAGTATCAGGGTCTCTACTGAGTTTGTCAGAATTTGTGTGTATGCTACTGAATAATAAAGAAGGTGATTTGTGTCCTTTGGAACAAGGACATTCCAGGACAGATGTGGTGTGATCATGTGGCTAGCAAACCTTTCCGAGGGACAGTGGTAAATGCAAAAGCTTTGTTATATGAATGAGAAGGTGTTGATTGGGAATAGTCAACATGGATTTACCAAGGCTGGATCATCAGATCACACAGGCTTTGCAGGACCTCTAGAGGTCTCTCATCCCGCCCCTCCACAAAGTAGGTCCAGGTAGAGCAGGTTGCTCAGGGTCTTGCCCAGCTGGATTTTGAGAATATCCAGGGTGGAGACTCCCCAGCCTCCCTGGGCACCTGCTCCAGTGTTTACCCTCATGGTAAACTTATTTTCCCTAATACTGACTGGGAATTTCCCCTGCTTGACAAAACTGATTGCTCTGTGTGATAAGGGAAGAGTGGTTGTTATCTGCTCTGGGTTTAACTTACTTAGGCATGATTTCCTAGAGCACCTTTTTATCTAGGCTGGAACATTCTGGTCTGAACAGGTGGATTAGTAGGTGGGTGAAAAACGGCCTTGCTTTTTGAGCTTAAAGGGTTCATATTCTACCTGGAGATTTTTATGAGCAGAATTCCTCTGGGATCCATTTGGGCAATTTAATATCTTTGTCAGTGATGTGAAAGTGGAGACTGTGCACCCTCATCAAGCCTGCAGCTGTCACCAAACTCACCAGAGCAGAGCGACTGACACGTGCCAGGGCAGAACTGCCAGAGCAGCTGGAGGAAGGGACCAACAGGAACCTCATGGCATTTGACAAGGACAACTGTGATTCCTACAACTGGTGGGAAGCAGCTCCTGCCTGAGCTCTGCAGGCAAAACTCCACAGCCAGATATGTCCAATACACAAGAGAGCCCCTTCCTCCTCCTTCCCAGCCCCTCTGCATAGGAGCCCTCCTTGGGCACAGTGTCTCTCACTTCCCATGTGCCACTTCCCATGTGCCCTTTGCCCAGCTCACAGAAAGATGGAGAAAGCCCTGAGTGCTCTCACCTCTCCCAGAAGAGCCAGGCTGTGCTTCCTCTTGTTCTTGTCTGCATCAATAAGGTGGATTAACTACAAAAGCACAAGAAAGTGCAGTGCTCTACACAGCAGTCCAGTTAATAATTATTATTTTATTGTTTTCTTGCAGACAAAACTTTTTTCAAGGATGTGGCTAGAGTCTCTCCTGGTGGTGAGGCCATTACAGTCATGCAACTAGCAGGACTGGACTTGTTCTTAATATAAACTCATACTACATTTAGCAGAGTGGCATGGGCAAGTGAAATTTCTGCTTATATTGAAGGAAATCATGTATACAGTGTGTTACATAGTCTCTCATATTGAGTGGTTTTACAGCATCTGTTCACAGGTGTTTTAAACCCTACTTGAGCACACTTAGGTCACTCAAAGCTATGCACAAGGCATAGGAGGCATTTGTACAATGAGCTGATCTGGATTCCTAAAATGCCATTTGGAGGTAATTTTCTAGGAATCCATGCAAAAAAATAAAACTTTTGACACCTCAGCGCCAGCACAGGAGCTCAGAGCTATGCCAAGAAAGTTAACACAAAGTAATCATTTTTCTTCCTTGTTTCCCATCAAAGTAATTTTTTATGAAGAGGGTTGACTCTGGCTGGATGCCAGGCACCCACCAAAGTCATTCTACCACTCCCCTCCACAAGTGGACAGGGGAGAGAAAACAGAACGAAGAGTCCATGAGTTGAGATAAGGACCAGGAGAGAGATGACTCACCAAATACCATCATGGGCAAGACAGACTCAATTTGGGGATATTAATTTAATTTATTACTAACAAAATGAAAGTAGGATACTGAGAAGTAAAATAAATCTTTAAAACACCTTCCTAGCATCGCTCCCTCCTTCCCATTTCTACTTCCTCTGCTGTGGTGGCACAGGGAGACACAGAATGGGGGTCATGGTCGGGCCATCACAGGATGTTCCTGCTGCTGCTCAGAGAGCAGCTTCCCCACCTCCAGCTTGGGGTCCCTCCTACAGGAAACAGTTCTCCAAGACCTTCTCCAGTGTGACTCCATCCCATGGTAACAGTTCTCCACAAAGTGTTCCAACATGGGTCACCTTTCCACAGGTACTTCAGGCACAGCCTGCTCCAGCAAGGGTCCCCTACGGGGTCACAAGTCCTGCCACGAGACCTCCTCCAGTGTGGGCTCCTCTTTCCACAGGTCTACAGGTGGAAAGAGGAGTCTGCTCCAGGGAGCTTCCCACAGGATCACAGGCATCCGCCTGCTCTGGCATGGGTCTCCTCCATGGGCTGCAGGTGGATCTCTGCCTCCCCATGGTTCTCCATGAGCTGCAGGAATACAGCTGTCTCCCTGTGATCCTCACCCCAGGCTGCAGGGGAATTTCACCTCCTGGAACACCTCCTCCTGCTCATTCTCCACTGACCTTGGTGTCTTTAAAGCTGTTCCTCTCACATATTCTAACTCTGCTCTTCACTGGCTGCAAATTATTTCTGCAATAACCCTTTTTCTCCTTCTTAAATATGTTATCACAGAAGTGTTATTATCACTCCTGATTAATTCAGCCTTGGCCAGTGATGGGTCTGTCCTGGAGCTGTCTGGCACTGGTTCTGGGGAAACTTCTGGCAGCTTCTCATAGAAGCCACCCCTGCAGCCCCTCTGCTACCTCAGACCATGCAAATTCAACACAGATGCCAGCCTTGCTGGTTCTCATGCTGCTAATCATGCAAAAAATTAGCATTTTTATGGAAACAGATGATGTTTCCTAAAGGGAGCTAAATCACCCCTGCAGAAAAGTGGATCTAAACAGAAAAAGAAGAAATAAAACAATAACTTTATTTCCTACATATCTTACTCAGACCTACTTAGATAGAGAAGATATCGTAGATACCCACACATCCAAATCAGATGGAGAGCAGGGAAGAAAACACTGATGCAAAGTAGCTTCTTTAGCATCTCATCATATTAGGACTTTAATTCTGGTCTCTTTATCAGACTTTTATAATTACATGGAGAAGAGAATGAGAAGGCAGAAAACTAAATGCAATTGATTCTGCTATTTGAACTACAAGGCTCGTGTAGGTGTTTGGGGGAAAGAAGCAAAGCATTCAGCAGCTCCTGAATGCTGAGCAGCAGAGCTACAGCAATAAGTGAGGAGGAGGAGAAGGAGGAGAATATTGCAAGTCTGAGAAAAACTTAGGCAGCATTGGAATTTGGTCTAGACTGGAGAACACTTCCACATTTACATCGCCACATCTTGAAAGCTGTGGAAATCACAGATGTTTCATGATCCCCGGTGGCTGCCTTGCAGTAATCTGGTCCCTCTGATGAGAACTGCTCAAGGTTTAAATGAATTCTAGCAATGGTTGTGCTTTTATAACAGAGGATAATACAGCTGGAATAAAAGAGCTCCCATTTCTGATCAACATGACTCAGTTGGAGGGAGGAAAAAGGCTGACTTCAACTTTTCACTTCTGAATTTGTCATTAGAGAGTTAAGGGGGTGTGTGAGAAAGAAGGCTGTCTGTTTTTCCTTTCTTTTCTCACTTGTACTGCAAACTTGATAGTAACAAAATCCCCTGTTGAACAACGAGGATAAAAAGGACTCTTAGGAAATTGTCTGAAGTGAATTTCAGAAGTTATTTATTTGAAAAGGCTTTTTTGCACCCATCAATTCTTAAAGCTGCCTTTGCCAAGTAGCTCAAGGTCCCTTTGGTGTGGTGAGCTCTTGCTGGCTGGGTGTACAAGCATGCACAGCTGGAACACACAACACTGTGATAACATCTGGAATTTGTACAGAAGGTATCTTGGTAAGGAGGTTTCCAATTCTACCAGAAGATAAATTGCCCTCCATAGCCTCAGGGCTTCGGAGAACAAAATATTCCTTTAAGGATGACACCTCCACTCCTCAGCTGTGAGAAGCAGAGCTTCTGGCACAGTAAAGAAATGAATCTTTACTTTCCCTGGTTGTTATCAAAGTAGTTGTGGTATGACCCGCAAATTCAACATGAAATGACAGGTCTGCCTGCAAAAACTAGTGCAAAGTGAGTTAATTTTCATTCCTTTACATGTATTAGATCCAGTTCTCCATTATCCTCCACAGTCTTGTATATACCATAAAAGTTCAGCTTAGAGGAGGAGAGCATGAAAATCTTTTTAGAAAGTTCTACCCTTCACTTCTCCATTAAGTTGGTAAAGATGCTTGGAACCTTTATAACTGCTCTGATCTGGTATTCCCTCTTACAAAGTATTTCAAATTATGGTGGTAACATTTTAATAAGGCTATCAGTGCCTCGGGACAGTGCCATAACCCAGTTATTTGAGATGTTGGGATGACAAACATCTGTTACGATGTGCAACCTTGCTGATGGAAGATTTGCTCTAATGAGGGGGAACCCTGGGTGTCTACAGGGCAACTCTAGAGGCTCCCATTTGATCCTTCACTTTCATTTCAAAGAATGCACAAGCAGAAGAAAGGGATGGGTGTCAATAAAATCATGGTGCTCCTTATCCCCTTGGGCTTGAAGACACCTGGGTGTTAATTAGAGCAGCCCCAGTGTGAAGCAAGTAAAGATCCCTTAAGAGCTTGAGAAATGTCCTACTTCTCACCTTGTGCTGTGTGGTTGAGCAGCTCTGCAGTATCTAACACCAATTACCAAACTGTCTGAATAATGAGGGGCAGATGCACCTTGCCAAAAGTTTATATTTTATGAAAAGAATTCATAAATGAATGCATTTTGGATGCATGGGGTGTGGCTTGATCCAAGATTTTTGTCCAACTACTAAAGAATAATTAGTCAGAAATAGCCTTGTATTGCTCTCAGCACTTTTAAGTATCTTAAGATATGTTAACTTCTCAAGCTCTGGCAAACAGGTGCTGGTGAAAGAAACAGAATAGTGAAGTGAGACTTTAGAGGAACCATAATAATGTAACATTAAATATTTTGCTTTGTACAGTCACTGTTTGAATGTTCTACTTGCAGCAACATGAAATCAGGAGCTGTGTAGAAATACTGCGTGCATGCTCTGTGGGTCATGGTAGGACCATGCTGGGAAAACAATGTCCCATGCTGGTCTCCTCCACCTGAAGCTGAAGAGGGAGGCATCCTGAAACTTTTTGTCTGAGTAGTCAGTCAGGTCTGACAAGGCTGACACATCCCTCACCACACCCTCTACTTTTGCATGGTATAGAAGGAATTGTGCAGTCCTAAGCTTCATTCCTCTTGATGAATTCAAAGGCTTTTTTTTTTTAACCCTGCCAGAGTCTGAGGTGGTAATATTGCAGGGATTGTCTGAAAGGAGCACAGTGGCTGTTCAGGAACCTGGAAATGACAGCTCTTGGCAGGCAGTCCTGGACTTGACAGTGAGCACTTTGTATCAATCGTACCCTGCCCCCCAAAAACGCTCAGAACATCAACTGGGGCATATCTACATTTTAAAGTGCATTTTGCTGCACTGTAAATCTGCCCATAGTTAGACACCATCTGAGTGCATTTAAAATATATCTTCCCCCATGACAGGGATATAGCTGAGTAAGTTGTCTGAGCCCTCTCAGTTTGTTATTAATGACATTTTGGACCATGCCTGCTGTTGCTCAGAGGTCTTCCTCGTGGCACCAGCCTCTCTTCATGTGCATAGAGCAGCTCAGACTCTGGAGTGTTAACTGTGAGTTTTCTGGGGAGAATTCTGCCTGAGCAAAGGGAGGAAGAGGAAATGCCCAGGACTGACTTTCACATCATCACAAACATGGACTTTGTAGATGCTGCCACTCAGCCCAAGCTGCCTCTTCCCAGGCAGCCCCTGCACAGCAGGGGTGGTGCATATCGAGCACCTGACAAAGACACATCACCAGATTAGTGGCTTGCACGTGCAAACTTGTCCTTACTGCCCAAAACTGTAGGAGTTAGGAACACAAGAGTCACACACTGGTTTACCTGGGTGATTTGATGTGTTTGGAAGGCCAGAGCTGGATTTTTTGCAAGCTACCATAATGGAAATCAGTTACCAAGTCAAATTCAGGTTTGTACTTTGAATGTCAGATGTCACTGGTTATCAATGTGTTTCAGCTACTTTAAATTTATTTGGTTTCTATCCGGGCAAGGAGGGCATTAAAGAGAGGAAGCCATTAAATAAGCTTAGAAGAAGCCACGTGAAATAGGAGGGGCTGGCAAGTACTGCCAACAGCAATGAATTAACAAGCCATTGAGGGGAATTTCAGTGTGCCCCTGGGAATTCAGTTCTTAAGATAAAATACAGAGGTTTCCCTGGTATAGACAGGCACCAACACAGCATTTTAAGTTCAGTTCAGGTAGTGTCCTGAGTGAAGACCCATTACCCAGCAGCCTAAGCCTAAAATAGGGCTTTTGGGTCCACCATTTGGAGTTGGAAAGGAGCCTTTTATTAAAACTAAGGAGATATGCCTAGCACTAATATTATGTATAAAGGAGACCCCTCTGTTTACTGAAGCAGTCATCAGCTGCTGACATTTTGCCTCTTTGGAACTGCTGTCTCCTGATATCCTCATGGTGTCTGTAATTCTAAGGGAGGCACATTAACAGGGCTGCAGCATGGACCCTAGCTCTAGCTGGGGTTCAGGTGCCTGTGGGGAATATTGTACCTCCTTTAGACTAACCTGCTTAAAGAAGGGCTCCTAAGATCAACACAATTTTAACAGATCCTTACCTTACGAGACAGAATTCTGCTAAAGGAGATGAAACTCCAAATTGCTGCATTTTATTCTCTCCTGCATGTAGTTTTCCTTGGAGGGAAAATCATACAATCATGGTTTGGTTTGAGTGGCAAGGGACTCTAAAGGTCAGCTACTTCCATTCCCACTGCCGTGGGGAGGGACACCCTGACACTGTAGTTTGCAGTCTATTGGCCATTTGCACTCAAAAACTCTTTGATACCAAAGAAAGTCAAGGAACTTAGGATGTGATCTTAGGTTTGTCAGGACTGGGCCTTTCCAGGAATAGTGGAGCAAGATTAATCAGCTATTACACTGATATCCTCATGCATTTAGATGAATTTCAAGCAATATCTATGTGGCTTGATCCTGCTTCATGATAACTGAGCCCAGCTAGGGTAAGCATCCAAGAAACATTGAATACTTCAGCAAATTTAATTATTTGTATTTATTTATTTCATTTGTCTATCTCTTAAAACATCTAAGATAGGAGAACTGTGCTGCTCACAGCATCATCTCAGTCTTATCCTCTTGTTCTCATTTCAGTGGGGCTAATTGTGCAAGTAGGACCACCAGAACTCAGTCATTATTTATGTATTTAAGGATTTTTCTGCATGTCCAGGTGGCAGTGACTCATCCAGGCCTCTGGGTGTATCACACACACGCTGTCTCCATCACAGATAATGGTGTGTCTCACTGAGCTGGCACACCAGTCCAAGCTGAAGGGTGGGGCTGATTGGAGGTGGTGCTAAAACTCAGCAAGAACCTCAAATCAGTGTAATACTTTTGGCTCTCTAAATATGCATAAATATAAATGGACAGCTTTCAAAGGGACTTGCTGGGGAATAAAAAAGCTTCATGTTTGTATGTCTGAATACAAATGCCTGGCTTGATACACCACCATGCAAAAATTTGACTTTTATGTATATTGGTGGTATTAATTCAGAGATCTGTATTTACGTTTCAAAAAGTTTGGATTGGAGTATCAAAGCACAAAGTTCAAGTTTCCCTATATTTGCACTTCCTGCCTATTCTACATCTGTTTTCTACTTTTTTCCTTCCTTCTTTACAGCATTAAGCCTCTATATTTGTTTTTCTTACTCATCCTCGTTTTGTATTCTGCTCCCTTACGGCTTTGAAATGTAATGTCAAACCATCCAATCGTGCAGATGTACTCTGTATTCAAAACAGCATCCCAAATCCACATATATACCCAAATATATATGTATGTCTGTATACATACATATATTCACTCCTATGCAATGATTCACGTTACATATAATACAGCATAGATATTACAACATAAAAGTCCCTGCATGACTTCACATATAATAAGGCACTTGCATTCTGCCTCTTCGTAGCGCTCTGTACAGCTCCAGGCGGTGCCACCAGGATGCTCTGCAGGACCAAGCAACTGCACGTTTGTTAGGAGGAGCTCTCATGGCTCCTCTATGCCACGCTTTGCCCATCACCTCCAGCAGCAGGGCAGGTTCTCAGGTGACCTGTGCCATGGTGCTCCCATCCCACAGAGTTTCAGTGGTGCTTGGGAAAACTGCACTAGTTCGTTTTTCTCTTGAATAGTTTAGGAAGTCTTGTCCTTTGGTATGTTTATCTAGTTCTTACTTACTGTCCCATGACCTATCACTTGGATTTAAAATACTAGGAAAATGAGGAGTGCAGAAAAGACAGAAACAGGCTCAAGAATTTATGCATGGTGTGGGCTGCTGGTAATCTCACACAAATGAAAAAACCTTCCAGCAGACGTGCTGTCACATAGCATCAGGTGGCTGATACGGCTGGCTCATGTACTGCACATTGGGATGAAAGCCTCAGGAGAATTTCAGAAAAGCCTGGCATGGTTATTCATGAATGACTGCTGCTTCTTAAAAACTGGCCATCTTTGTTTTACAACACCACGGACAAGTGGCCAGACCAGCTGAGGCAGTGCCACTAAAGCTATCCAAGAATTGGTGCTCAGTTGACACTTGAGACTAATCCGGTGGTCACTGGCTGGCAACAAAGGCCCCTCTGGGCATCCGACAGTAAACTGCCGTCGCCAACACCCTGTACACACATGGATGTGTTAAAATGACTTTGTCTCCTAAGATATGGCCTATTTGAAAGTTAAACACAACTTTCACAGCGCCAGAAGGCAGAAATCAAGTAAATCTGAGGAGAAAAGACAAGTTTAAATGCCTGTTTCTGCGTATCTTCTTTCTCAGGCACAAATGCACTCAGCGCATGGCACCGGTCCAACATTTCACGCGCTGGGAAACAAACTTCAGCGCTGTTTCAGAAATGCACTGGGCTTGGAGTGCCCAAAATCCTCCTAAATGTGGGACCCTGTGTATTTTTGAATGGCTGAAACATGCACGTCATTTTCCCGACGTGTATCAAAACCCTGCGATGCGCAGGGCAGAGGGCAGCTGCCACTGGAACAGACCCATCCTCGACGGAATGGTGCCGATTTACCCAGCGCTACCTTGTTCAGGCGCCGGGTTCTTTCCGGAGAGGCACGGAGGTGTTTGGCGTCGAGGGCGCCCTGGCCCCATCCATCCTCTCCGCGGCGCTCCCAGCCCTCGGACGAGCCGCCCCGTGCTCCGCGGCTTCGGCCGCAACTCCAGGGCAAGCGGCAGCCCGCAAACACGGCACAGGTCGGGAGGGAGTTTCAGCGGACTCAACTCCGCTGGCAACTTCTGAGGGCAGCACACGCACAGGGAAAGGCGCTGGAAACACCGGTGCGACGGTGACAGAGGCCGTGCGCTGCCCGGGCGGCCACCGGGGAGCGACACCGCGGCGGGGCGGGGGCCGGGGCCGCGGAGGAACCCGGGGCGGCCGCCGAGGAGGCGCGGAGGACGCAGGCGAGGCGCGGCTCCACGCCCAGGAGCGCCGCTTAAAACCACCGCGGAAAGGTGTGGCCTCGCCTTTCCTCTGCCGGCGGGGAGGGGACGGGACGGGACCTCCGCTCTTGCCGCCGCCGCCAGCAGCCCTCGCCGCCCGCCCGGCTCCGCACCGCGCTCCTGCCCTGCCTCACCTGCGGGCCGCCCGACCGCCGGCTCCCGGCCCTTCCCCGGCCCTCGGCGCGCTGCGAGGGAGCGAGCGGCGGCACGGCGGCGGGCGCTGCCGGCCGTGAATGCTTTTCCTGCCGTCGGGTCCGGCTCAGTGTCCCCGTCGCTTTGCCCCTCGCCCCGCGTGGCCCCGGGCGGCTCCCCCGCTGCCATGAGCATCAACGGCGGGTCCCACCCGCGCATCAACACCCTGGGCCGGATGGCGAGGGCAGAGTCGGGCACCGACCTGCGCTACGAGATGAGCTCCCATGTCGGGGGCGGCGGCGGCGGCGGCGGCGGCACCCACACGCACACCAGCCACAAGACCTACTACTACCAGAAGACCTACGGGGGGGACTACGCCTCCGACGGATACGGGTAGGTGCGGGCCCAGCCGGCCCCCGGCCCCGCTCCTTCGGGGCCGCCTCCGGACAGCTGCCGTGGTCCCGCTCGCGGTGGGATCCCCTTGGTGCGAGAGATCGCAAGTTTCCTTTTGCTGTTGCTCCCTGAGGCGTCTTAACTTCTAAAAGGCTTTTATATGCAAGCGAAGAACTTTAAAAAAAAAAACACTTTTAGTGGTGACTCTCCTTGAAGAGAGTAGCAGGACTAAAAACAGTGTCTCCCGTTTGCACTGAGGGCTGTAAATGGGTCGGTGCTGGCTCTATTGACCCAACAGGTCTGTGCTGATAAACCCCTGCTTTGCTCAGTGACGCAAAACCAGCTGAACTGAAGTGAATTACTTTATACCCCATACACCCAGGCTCTGCCTTCCCCAACTAGTTGCATAACTAGGGCTATAAAACCATTTTAAGTAGTAGGAAATGTCCTCTTGTTAATTTTCGAGTTTGTTTCTAGCTTGTGCGAGCCCTGGGAGTTTAAGTAATGACTTTTTATAGAGCCATCCCTGACATTTGGTGGCAGGGGGCAGAGATACGTGACAAGCAACACTGGTCTGCTCTCCTCGCCTCTTACCTTTTTAACCTTCTGCTTGCCCTGGTGCTGTGAACACAGTCAAGATCTTGTAGGCAGGGTGCCAGCTGTGAATCCTGGCTTGGGGAATGCCTGTTCTCATGGATGCAGCTATCTGTGCACATCAAGTCTGACAAGGACTTTCTGCAGAGTGCAGTTATGATGAAGACTTCTCCGTTTGTCTCTTTGTCTGGGAGTTCACAGGACTGAAAAGCAGGCAGCAGTTAGGGTCGCTGACAGAAGCAGTGCTGATGTATGGTACAGTGCCATCAGAAAGCACAGCTGGTGATGATTGGTCTGTGTGTGTGGAATGGCTGTATTAAGTCTATTGGTCTCATTATGGATGCCAGTGGCTCAGGAATTTATGCAGAAGCCCTGTCATGTATGCTGTATTAGAATTTAAGCCCTAATTTTATGAAGAGTACATAATTAGTTTCAAAAGGGTGGGAATTAAACATACATAGTAAATAAACAGCAGATGAGAAAAGGCAGGCTTTTTTAAATCAAGAAGATCTATAAGTGGCCATAGAGAATTAGGGTTATCCTGGAGAGCACAGGATGCTCAGCTTAGGTAAGTCAGAGCAGTTGCTAGAGGACCACTGAATGAATGAAATACTTGCGTTCTACAGGTTTTTTGTTTATTACTTTGCCCAGTTCTTAGTTCAAGTTCTTTGTTTGACTTTCGGTTTGTTGTGTGCATAGGTAAGTTAGTTACAACGAGTTGTATCTAGAACACATCCAGTTTCCAATACAGTAGTATGATAATATCTATTTATTGCTATAGAATAAGAACAATTCAGTACTGTAGCATTGGTGAGTGCACACACTAGGACTCCAAAATGCCATTGCTGTGCTGCCTGTGTGAGGATTTGTTTTGCTGGTCATGCTTCATTGCAAATACCCATACAAGATTTACCTTTACTTACCTTTACCTAGAGACATTTACAAGAGACAGCCATGAAAAATGAATGGCAGTGCATGTTACTTCCCGGCTGTTCTCTTTCTCCTCACTT
The DNA here is from genome assembly GCF_963513975.1 of Fringilla coelebs. NCBI lineage: Eukaryota > Metazoa > Chordata > Aves > Passeriformes > Fringillidae > Fringilla > Fringilla coelebs. The sequence continues at coordinate 86,916,049 of NC_140028.1, forward strand.
TTCACTGGTGCAACTCTCTTTGGATTCAGCAGTGTGATCTCCATATCACTCCCAACTTTCACTAGAGGAGAAATGCTTTCCTTTAATTTAGCATTCTTTGGCTACAGTTACATATTTTAAATCAGTCTGTAGTTTGTTAGGCTCTTCTTTCTGTAGCGTTCAGTGGTGGTGTAGCAAGGGTGGAAAGGACAGACCTGATTGAGACGTTAACAACCTTATATCAACATTCTTTCATTTGCTTTTTATAATATAATATTCATATCTCCTTCCTGGGGAGGTATGTCTGGCAAGGAGGTTGCAATGAAAGTTCCTGTTCGCTTTATTGGGAGATTTCTGAGTGGAACTAAAGACAGTTGTTATTGAGATGACAAAAAAAAAAAAACCAAAAAAACCCCAAAAAACCTGCCAAACATTTACATATTGCTGTATGTGCAAAAATCTGACCATACCAAATACTCTAAATATTTTCTTGCAACAGAGTATGTGTGTTTGCCACCTTACTGAGTTGCATAGGTTTATTTTTAAGTAGTGCTGATATGCGTTAAAATGTATCTCAAAACAAGTGATTTATTGTGAGGTAATGAAAAAAGCAGTTTTGCCGGATTTTGTATGCGTTTGTGTGCAGAAAATCCACTAAATGCTCTGCATGTTGTGCTGTTGGGACCAGGGCCATCATCTATGGAACTGGTTTTATTAACTACATTTAGCCTGACATATTCAGTGCCAAAGTTTAGTGGCATCTACTGAACTCAGAAAACGAAGGCTTCTTTTTTCCATGGGGAAGATCACTCTACCCTGATTTTTAAATGCAGCAGGATTCAAGTTAGGGTCTAGTCTTGTAAGTTTTGGGGCGTATTCTGCCAAACAAGTCTGTGCTGAGTATTGCATTACTCACAGAGCAATATGAGACGCTCCCTACCCTTAGGGCTCAGCAAGGTGCTTTTACAACATTCCCTGTTTCTTCTGGCTTGGGAACTCAGGATGAGCTTGGCCCGGAGTACAGATACTCAGCTTGACAGTGAGTCACACGCTGCTAAACTGCCAATTCATCAGTCAAATATTTATCAATGTCTTTGCTATGGAGATAGAAAATCTGATAAACCATGAGAGAAAAGAAAAAGATGCGAAGTTGTGCAGTTTTATTTGTCGTTGCCAAGATTAGGGGAAAAAATAGCCTAGATTCATGGTCGCTGAGTGACATGAACATGAATTAATTTACACAGTTCTGCTTAAGGATTGATGTAACTTCTGTGCTTAGAAAAGGAGTTAGAAAATTACCTGCCCTGCCCTGACATTACTTTGAGGAACCAAGAAACAAAATAAACGTGAAGAAAACCGACTCAAAGCCACACTTTTGCCTTTTCCCATCAGTCTGGCAAGGATCTGTAGAGTCCTGGCTAAGCTGAGCGGTGGTAGAGCTGGCGTGGTAACTTCCACTTGGAGCTGCTCAGACGGCGCGGGCGGGCGGGAGGGATGTGTCCGAGCTGCTGCGGAATTCCTGCCCTGCCGGCGGAGCCTGCGCCGCGCTCGGGCCGGCAGGGAGATGGTGCCGCGCCAACGCTGAGAAGAGACCCGGGCTGAACCTCTCCCAGGTCTCTGTTCCGTAGGGACCCGCAGGTGTGAGAGCCTCCTGTCAGGAGCAGGGGGTTTGCTGCCTTTCCAGCCGCAGAGGTGTATTTCCATGGTCCGGGCCGGAGCCGGCGTTTGGCACCTCCCTCTGCCGGAGGCGGAGGTGGGAGAGGCGGCGTGTGAGCAGCCGCTGCACCGGGCAGGTTCGGCCTTGGGAACCGTTCTGTCGCTCCTGGTGATTCATTGCACTGGGAAAAAGCATGAGGACTTTCTGTGAACAGGTGTGGCACGATCCCTTGTGAAACCCTGCGTGCTGCGGAGGCACTAAGCCTCGGGGATCCTAACAATTCAGTAATTCACTAGTGACTACTAGATTTTAGCGCATTTTTAGTGGTACTCAGAGCCTGATTGTGCCAGATGCAGAGGTCTTTTGAGGTTTCCAGCCATCATGGAAGCACTAGTCTATGTGCGTACTTGGCAGATGGGACTAGTCAGGTGAGGCTGTGGTGTGCCAAAACTGGTCCTGGTTAGAGCAGAGGCATATGGGGAGAACTCTTGATGATTGGACAGTGTGTATTGGCCTCCTTTGAGGCAGGAGGGGGAAAGCTGGACTATAGCATTTCAACTGCTGGTTATTTTCTCATGGATGTCGTGATTCACCACCTTCATGCCGTTGCGTTTTCCAGCATACGCACACCCAGCTGGCAGGTGGTGGCGGATGGGCGGGGGTATGTGCAGGCTCTGTGCTGGGAATGCAGATTCCAGGTCAGGTTTTTCTTCTGACTTGCCTACCCTGGGCATACCAGGTAATCCCTTTATGAATCTTTTGCTTGTTCAAACAGGTTTGTGTGGCGGGGGATGGGAAGTGTGAAGAAAAAGAAGGGCAATTTTTTTTCTCTTGTTGAATTCTGGGAATCGTTCAATATTCTGGATCTACTAAAAGGCTTTCTTTTAAGGCTTCCTCCATTTTTTGGATAAAGAAAAAAAAACTGAAAAGCTTTGAATTTTTAAAAGGCTGGAAGTTTTGTGGAGGGCTTGGAAAATTTAACAGAGTATTCTAATTAATTTTAAATAGTATCTTCGGGACAAAGGCAACCCCTTTGTGCAAAAGCAACCTCCCAAAGCTTAGGGAGTTGTGAAGCTGTGGGAAGGCTCCTCAGAATTGCTGGATGCGTTTCTTTGTCTCCTTTGACCTGCTTCTCTGGGCACTGATCACACTCTGGATAGCCCAGCAGCCTCTGGATGAGCAGTAGCAAAGGCAGACACTGGAGCAGCCCCACGGTGGAGGTGTTTGTGCTGGGGTGTGCAGGTCTTGCAGCAGCAGGAGGCAAAAGAGGAAGCAGAAGGTAGCTGGCTTCCTTGCCCCTTGGGTTCTGCAGCAATATCAGCTCCCACAGTGGGCTGGGAGGGTGCAGGCTGAGTGTTCAGAGAAGGTATTTGGTGTATTCAAAATGCATCCCTTGGGATAATTTTTTGACTGCTTGAATAAATCAGTGCCAGCAGTACCCAGCCCTGCTGTGTTCTGGGGAGGTGGGCACTGCTGGCATGTCTGTCTCTACACTCATGGCTCGTCATATGGCCTTGAGCATGTTTCTCAGTTCCTTTTAAAGGAAAAGCAGGAGTAGTTCTTTCTTATTTCAGTAGAGCTGGAGGTCTTGTTAGGATCACAGGTACTGCTCATCAGTTAAACACAAATTCTAGCTCAGACACTGGGGATTCAACAGTAATGGCTGGATTTAGCTCACTTGGGGTCTATTCCAGCAGGGAGGTGTTGCTATCCTGCCCAAATCCCAGTGGCAGAAGGGGTTTGGCTGTCCTCTTATTTCTCAGGGAGAGCAGGAGGGTAGAATAGCAAGAGAGCAATGTGTTCTGCCTTGACATGCACAGAAAAGGGTGGCTCCTGTACAGAATGACGACAGGGAGATGCTATGCCTTTCCTAATGCTCTTCTGACAGTGGAGAGCAACAGGCCTACATTTCAACATCCCAAGTAAAAGCAATTCATCTGTGTTTTGAAGTGTTTTCATAATTTTAAAACACAGACGCTACCCCCTTTTGTTTTCCTTTGTTCCTTTAATAGTTAATGACTATTAAAATCAAGTTATTTTAATAAAGAACTCTGCTTAATAGGACCTTTTTGAAATTCATGAGTTGCCTTCCAAATACGTGCCATGGTCTAAAATGTGGTGTGGGGACAAATACATAGTTAGGGTCAGAAGCAGTCCAGTCTGTTTCCCTCAGCACTGTTCTGCAGAGTTTACAAAACCAAAGCAGCACAGCAAATAGGTTATTGCAAATGTATATGTTCATTAGTAGTAGACCCTGCACTCTTCTGTTATGAGTCCTGCTAAAAGACCAGCCTCCAGTTCTTGCCAGTTCTGCTGGAATGGTTGATAACATATGCTGCATTTGCAGTAAAACAAGTGCCCATATTTTCACTGCATGGTGTACCTACAGTGTTGGATACAACAGGATCCTATTCATAGGTGCGAGGTTTAGATGCTTCCAGAGTTAAATCAAATTGTCATAGCAGCAGTAGGTGTTACAGTGACCAAACATTACTCTAAACTCATTCAGTTTCATGTAAACAAAATTAGACAAAACAAGAGAGATGCTGACAAGATACCATGTAAAGTAACCCCCTTAATCTGTGTTCTCCGAGGATTGTTGGTATCCTGCATTTTTCTAAGGAACATAAATATATTTTTATGTAACGTGTAGGTTACATGTTTTTACTTTAAAAACCCAGCTTTGTTCTTGCTTGTCCAGCATGTTCAGAGCTTGCCTCTGTCTTTGGCCCAGTATTTTCTGTGCTGGGTATGGTTTTACTTTGGCTGTTTCCTACTGCCTAAAGATTGGTTGTCTTATTACTCTGAATTGGAGTTTCTGCTTTGGTCTGCTCATCCCCATTAAAGGCCTGTTGGCTTCATTAAGAGGCAGATTACACTGAAGGACTTTGAAACTGCTAATGGAGTACCTTCCAGTCACATGGGTGAAAAGTATTGAAGATGTGTCCCTGTGAGACTGTGCTAGTGCCATCTGATGTATCAACATCAGTGTATGTCTGTTGAGGTGTTGTCTCACCAAGTATTTTTATTTTTAAAGTTCAGAGATTGATTTATGCCCTTGGGCATGTTTGTACAGCTAAGTCCCCTTCAGATTTGAAGTTCCTGATTTCTGTTGGCTTGGTGGAGCTAACAGAATGTTTGATGGCATCAAACATCAGCTCCTCTGCTGGCATCTGCTGCTTCTGATTGTGCCCCAATAACCCCGTGTAGCTCTGTTTGGTCTTCTGACAGATTTGAAAGCCAGTGCCTCTAACACGCCATTTTATTGTTACCATGGGATTTATCTCTGTTTTTTCACTGGCAAAACTGTTTAGATTTTAACAGCAAAGAAAGCATTAATAAGATAGTGTGCTCTCTTCTGTTTTTAATTTGTATAGCTCCAGCTTCTGGCATTATTTTGTTATATCTTTATCTGCTGGATTGGAGAGCCTTAAATATGTGCTGCTTTCTTCTGGTGAAGGTCCCCGTGAACTGTAAACAAGTAACTTGTTGTTACTGTATTTGAAGACCTAGATAGGATGTACTTAAGCCTCTCATGTCAAGGCCTCTGCTCCTGCCTTTGAAACAGTTTTGTGCATCTATATTTAGCCATCTTCAGGTTTTCAATTTTTTAAATTATTTGGGCAATAATTATGGATGTGGCATTCAAACATCATTAGAATGAACACAAAATGCTTCTATTTCTACTTCTCTGTATTTTAATTTAATAGTTTGATTTATTTGCAAATAGCTTTTCTTCACAATTTCTTACTTCTTACTATCTTAACTATAATAGCTATTGTTTAGACCTCTTGTCATGGTGGAGTAATGTCTTTGAGTTCAGTGAAGTTACCTTGAAGCCAGTGGAGATAGACTGACTGGTCACAGTATAAATCTGGTCACCATCTATACTTAATTTGGCTTTAATGGATGTCCAGCATTTGTAGCTGCCAGAACATGATGGAAAAAGGGGTTCAAGAAAAAATACTCTTCCATTGTTCTAAAAAGAGAAAATTGCTCAGAAAGTTCCTCCCTTTTCTTTATTATGTTTCATTCATGAGAATAATTGTGGGTGTAATTAAATGTAAATTTCAGATGCAGTCAGATATTTCTATATCTAAACACAGCAGTGATGCCTGAGGAGAAGGAATGATTTAGAAAAGGAAGCTGACACAAAGCCTGGCACAAAATCAGACCCGTATGTTATTTTCCATAATTGTTTTCTTTAAGCAGTTTCCAAGACACACAGGGGTGCACAGCACAGTGGGGTGCAGCGTTTGTGCAGCCAAGGGGTCACGGTGCAAGCTGGGGGCTGCATGTGTGCAGCTTGTTTGATGTCACCCAGTGACTCTGCAGTTTTGTCTCTGCGCCTCTGAGGGTCTGTTCCCTGGTATGGGGGAAACTGCTGAAAAGTTGCTCAAACCTTTTCTGTTCATTCCAGATGAGCTGATAGGAGAATGGTAAGGCTGCTGGTGCACCAAAAGCACACGCTGCTGAAGAGCTCTTAAAAATATTGGATGTTTCTCACCACTCCAGAGATTTTGCCAAGGACAGTTCTGCTTTTTCATTGTCGCAATTCCTTTTATGAAGGATTGTCAGAGTCTGTTCAAGCCAATGGAAAGATTTCCTTTGAATCCAGATTGCTTGCTGGCTCGGAATTGGACAGGTTCACACTGGTGCTCTTGTTGGCATTAGTGTTGTAAGGAATGTTTGTCTCTTCAGTGATTTGTAATGGAAAGGGTTACCTACTGTGAGCACAGGAGTTGGAAAACTAGGCAAGGCTTGGAAACACCTTAGCTCTTAGTGTCTGTTAGTTAGGTTTGTTTTAGTTTCACTGGCAAGTGTTTGGGTTTAGGAACCGCCTGGTCTTGCTTGGGAGGTCTGATCCCATCACCAAGGAATGGTTTCTCACTTGAAGCACCTCACCCCTATTCAAGTACAGTGGCTCACTTTGATGGCTGAATCCTAAATGCTGGAAAAGCAACATTCTGGCAGTATGGATGCAGTAGATTATGTGCAAGACAACAATAAAGAGCCTGTTACCTGACTTGGTTTTTTACCCCACTAGTGTTTTTTACTTGGAGACTCCAAGCTCACACTTTATGTATCTGTAAGAAAGCGTGTCCTCTGACTCCAGGCTCTACATCTATTTTTGTAGTAGCTTGTGTATCTTGTAATTAATTCCTAAGATGCTGCCCTAGCTTTGTGCATTTTGGCTGATAAAAGGGCCCTTCTTACACTTGTGTGGACTTGTGTGCTCCTGTGCTTGCCTAGCTGAGGATCCTGCTTTCCTTGTGTGCCCTGACATTTGATGGCTGGTGTGATAACATGAACAATTACATCACACAAAGGCTATGCTCTAAGGTATTGACTTTAACAAAGATTGTGAATAATTCATTCTCGCTGTAATGCTGCCAAAGTTTGGTCTATCAAAGCTACAAATACCTGTGCTAGAAGAAGAACTTTCTCCTTTATGGCATGCCAGTTTCCATGTTCTGCTCCATCCTGCGGCAAAGTCAGTCCATGCCTGCTGTTGCAGGACTATAAAGTGGCTCTGCCTTCATGGAATTGTCATTAAAATTTCCCAGTGCAGTTGAAGTGTGTGTGTCTCTCTGAACCTGTATGAGGTGGATTATTACGTGTAACTTCTCTAAACTGTTCTGAATTTGTGTTTCTTGTATTTCTTCAAAATTGCTCTGTATTTACTTCATCATCTTCTTCTTCTCCCCCACAACAGCCAGAATGGGACCTGTACCATGTCCAGACGCCAGAACACCATCCAGGAGCTTTTGCAAAACTGTTCGGATTGCCTGACGCGAGCTGAGCTCATAGTACAGCCCGTGAGTGCTTCTTGTTCTTCTTATCCAAAGTGATTATGAATATTACATACATATTCTGTGTTGTTATCTGGACTCACAGGCTCTGCTTCTTCATCTCCTTTCTCCCCTATCAGCTGTTTGTGTGAGGCAACTGGGAGTGGGATGACATACCTCCTTCTTAGGTCTCCTTCTTCCCTCTGTACACTGTTCAGTAAAACTGATTGAAATGCGTCTGGTTAATAAAAGGGGTCTTCTCGATTAAAAAAAAACAAACTCATCCTCAAATAGATTCTAATGCATCTTATTTTTCAGTTTTAGATCAGGACCACTGTCATTGTTCACACCTGTCACTAATGACTACTTACACTCTCTAAGTGTGGCATGTAGAATATTGTCATCATTTTCAGGGCCATAATGAACCCCAGCCATCTTAGGAAATACCTTAATTACCTTTATTTTATTTTTCCAGATGATTCCTAAAGAAGTAAATAAAACTAGACTAAAGTCTTCCTGGCTGTTTCAGCTCAAATACATACACACAATCTCTGCAGTATGCTATTCTGGTACAAACCCCGAGTGCCTGGGGGCAGTTTCCTCACTGATGCTAAATTCACTTCTGGCAAACACGGGGTGTCCTCTGTTCCTGCTGAAGCAGAGGAGGGGCAGGTTGGTGAGTGCATCCTGCTGCTGAGGCCACTGAGATGTGAAACACTTTAACAGTTCTGGCAGTAGATGTGATTTAATGCGCACTTTTGGACCCTCTGTGGACAGAAAATTCTTTCAGAAATGAACTATGTGGTTAGGAGTTAATTTCCTTTTCAGAGATACAGGACGTGTGAGCGTGTTTATATGAAAATCAATGCCAGAGTAAATACTGCCTTTTGTTTGGGATTAATATTATTCCAGTGAACTTGAAAGAAAGAGATGTTTAGTTCCAGCTTGGTGCCACAACATGCATTGCCTGCTTTGTTTCTTTCCTTTCTTTCTAAGGGACAGAGCAATGAGGTCCATAATATTTTATTTGGAAAATCAGGTCACAGCTGCATTGTGTTTTGCTCAGCATGGCTGTGTCAGTGTGTGAGGAGGTCAAAGAGCTGCGTCTTCCTGCTTGAAGCACCATGGCCATGCTGGTCCAACTGCACTGAGAGGGTGCATGGAGAATTTGCCTAGACTTTAGGTGATAAGGAGGGATGTAAATGGCATGGGGCATGGAGCTAGACCCAGGCAGACGGTCCTGCTTGTGTTTTTGCAGGAGAGGGAAGTTTTAGAACCTCAGGGAACCTTGTGGAAAATCAGGAGCAATATCTACCATCTCCAAATAGGACAGTGTTTCCTTCTCATCCTCTGAACACAAAAGCATAATGTCTTAAGAAGTTAGCACACCATGTGAAGCCTTGGCTCCACTGAAATAAACATCAAGATGTGCTGCTCTTTATGGAAAGTTTTGCTTGATCACTACATTTTAATAATTTTCTTCTATATTTTATTTTAATAAGCACTTTCCAGTGACTGTGGATCATCAGCTTTCTGCCAGTTAAAACTGGCAGTCAGAGACCTGGCAGTTGACACTTATCATGCTTAAAAAAACCCTCAGTTCTCACAACACCTTTTTTAAGACAACCAAAGGAAGCTTAGGTGATCAATATTAAATTTAATCTCCCATCTTTTTTTTTTTCATTAGGAATTGAAATATGGGGATGGAGTCCCACTTAGAGGGAACAGGGATCTGGAAGACTGTTTTGCACAGGCAAATGACCAAATGGACATCCTGGATGGACTGATCAGAGAGATGAGGCAGATGGGCCAGCCCTGTGACATGTATCAGAAAAGGTATTGTCAGGGAAGGGTTGGGGTTGAGAATGGGACTGATAAAAGTTTGTGGTACCTTAAGTGCTCGCCTTCCCTGGTGTTGCAGGATGTAATAGAAATCAATAAGGTGGAACTAAATCTGTTTGGTCACACTAACATGGAGAAGGGTCTCCTTGCAGTAATATATTTCTGATATAAATTGACACCTTAGTTATCTCCATGAAATCTTAGTATATTTTTTCCACAGTCTTTGCTTTCAACACTTTGTTTTGAATAGTTGGTGGTCCAGTAGGAGAGGTAAATTGCATTGTTTGTGTGTTTTCTGGGTGTTTTGCTCACAGACACTGTTTCCTTCCCTTTCAGGCTGCTTCAGCTCCAGGAACAAATGCGTGCCCTGTACAAAGCCATCAGCGTTCCCCGTGCCAGGAGGGCCAGCTCCAAAGGTGGTGGCTGCTTCTCCTCTCAGAGTGGCTCGGGCTGGGATGAGTACACAAAACGTGTCACAAGTGAATGCTTGAACTGGATGAGGCAGCAGAAGGTAAATCTGTGCAAAATCCAGGGACAGTGCTGAAATTTGGTGTTGTTTATGAATGTCACCTCATATGTAATAATGTTTTGGGTACCAGCAGAAAAGTAAAAGTACGTGTGAATGCTCGCATGTTATTCCAAGTTCCTTTTTTTACTCTCCCAGTATTATACTTAAAGTGAATTCTCACTGAAATCCAAACATGGACTGGGGTCTTCTTTTGCAGAGGAAAAGGTGTGGAAGTTAGATTTGAAAGCTAAACGAAACAGAGGTGTTGGCATAACAAAAGCATTGGCATATTTGTGTTAAAGATTATTATGCTCAGTATTTCCCTCCTTCCTTCCTTGCACAGATTTCCTTTGATTCATATTTATTTTAACCTTTTACACAGACAGGACCATCTTCACAGATTTAACCATTGTCCAGTGTTTTACAGTTATCTTTCCCTCTAGTCTGTCTTTATCACAGAGAGGTAGAGCTGATTGCTGAAGCTACTTACTGTTTGTTGCATTCTGAGAACAAATTTGCCAATTGACAGCTGTTGCTGATGTAACCTGGAAAGGAAAACACACACTGTTTTTTGTGCTGCTGAGGTGAAAGTGGTGTGTTGAAGTGAAAGTTGTGAGTTTGTGGTTTTACAGCCCTTTCGGAGAGACAGGCAGGGAGGATGGAACAAGGTGGCTGAAGTGACAAATGCAGACTCCTCGTAAATTGAAATGGCATTATTTTTATCTCTCTTTATTAGGTTGTTGCTTTGTGATTCTGTCATTATTATCTGCGTATGGCATTTGCCAGGTGGCTCCTATGCAAACCAAACGGGGAGCGTAGAGCTCTGTAGAGTTGCAGTATTTTTAAGTGAGTGCTAGTTACAGTCTAGTCTTTCTGTGTGGCATGTTTTAGAGGAGGAAGGGGAAGTGAAGATGCACTCCTTGAGTGGCAATGTGTATAAGCATTGTTCCTGGACAGCCACAGCCGACACCATTGCTCTTCACATGCTGTGGGAGAGGAGGCTGATTGTCAGCCCTGCCATGGCTTGGGGAGTGATGTTGGGCAGACTCTGGGCATGCTTCCAGCGATGAAAGATGGGGAACAGGCTGCACCTCCCAAAGACACCACGTGACGCCCTGCTCAGACACTCCTTGCTAAACACAGGGAGCATAAGCAACTGCTTTATAGCTGTGTTCCCACACTAAACCTCCTGTGGAAGTAAAGGGCTCTCTTTCTCTCTTCCCCTTCTTCCCTACAGCAGAGCTGAGGTGGGGCCAGTAAGCAGTTACCTCACTGGGAAAATTTAGTTTCAACTTGCCAAGATGCTGCTTCTTTCCATCATGCCTTGCCGTGTCCCATTATTTGCTCATATTGAAACCAGGATAATGTTTCCCCTAGTAATGTGGTGGGATGTGGGAAAAAGTTCTGAGCAGCTGATGATTTTGCTGTTTTTCTGGTTTTTGTCTGCATGGTTTGCTGGTAGGAGAATCAGATGGTAGGGAGGGTTAGTCAAATTTCCAGTGCAGAGCTGGGGAAGCTGCAGTGAAATCCAGACAGCCTTTGTTTGCATGTGGCAGCCAGCCACGACTGCCACTGTTGCTACAGTCTCTTTAGACTGTTTAAATATAACGAGAAGGGTCAAAGTCCTCTAACTTTCAAATGGCTGAATGAAAAATGGTTTTGTTTCTTGGATCATTTTCAGCACTGCCTTTGAACCCCTACGCTTGAGTTCTGGCTTTATTGTCATCTGTTGACTCACAGAGATTTGACTCCAGGCTGGTAATTACCAAATTCAGTTCCAACCCAAGATTAGGATACCTCTTTCTTTACCGGGCATGTGCACAGACAGGCATTCAGATAGAGCTGTAGTGTGTCCTTGCAGCATAAAAGAGGGTTTGGAATATGAAGAGCTGATTTTAAAGTTAGGTGGCTTTTAATATTTGACAAAAATGAAACAAGGAATGCAGTCAGTTTTTGGGTTAGTAATTAGCAGGTGTATTACTGTTTTTTAAGACTGTTCCTAGATATTTTCTCTTGGCGTCCTACAATAAATGTTGCCAAAATGCAAAGCAAACAACACATTTTCTAATAATTTTGGTTCATCTTCTGTGGAGTTTTTTTAGTGTGACTGCATTTAACTGAGGTTGTTGAAGTTTACATGAGCAAAATTAAAATGGAAATCTGGTATGCTGGGCTACAGAACTTAACTGGGCACTTTCACATGAATTGCATGAATAGCATTGTTTGATAAAGTCATGGTTTGTTTTCAGAGTGATAAGAATGTAATTTTACTGCAGAACATAAAATAGCAGTTTGGTCCAAAGACAACAGATGAAAATATACTACTGAATGTGCTTCCATCTAGTGTAACTTTAAACAGCTGAAATGTATTTCCTATTTTGTTTCTTCTGCTTTGGGAGTCTGTCACACAGCTTAGTTGATGGCAATTTAAAGAAACTGTAAAACCCTATCCTGAACTTTTCTTTATTTCAGTTTTACTCTCTACTGCATAGTCTCTTTCCTTCGGCTCAATTCCTTTATGCTCCAATTCAGGCAGTAATTTTGGAAATGAAAGTACTAATCCTGTTTCTTCTTCCTAGGTTGAAATGGAGCAAGTGAAGTGGGGGTTTGAAGCAGCATCCATTGAGCAACAAATTTGTGAGCACAGGAGAACCCACAATGCCATTGGAGACTATCGTTGGCACCTGGACAAAGTCAAAACAGATCTGGTAATTGCTGTCCTCCCTTACATGTTGCTTGGTCTAGGTATATAGCATTGGCTCACTGGTGTTCCAATACAAAAAAAGGAATGTTGGAAAGTTCATCCTCTCTTCAGAAAGCACTGGTGTCATGATAGCAACCACTTCCAACTCTCAATTCCTTGATAATTCCTCAGAATCTTAAAAAAAAAATTAGTAGCTATTTAGCTTTTTGTTGTTGTGCACCAAGGCTGGCAAATAAATATTGCCATATTATTAGTGAGACAGATGACTAAGAGTGATTATTCTCACTTGCTATCTCAGTATATTAAACAAGAAAGTGAAAGAATAAGGTGGGTGCTCAGATGCAGCCTTGAGTCATCAGTTTTTTTCTGTGAAAAATGCCCGAAATCTGGGCTAAGATTAAAGCTTTTCTTATGTGTTGATATTATTTTTCTTTCTTTTTTTCCTCTGAGACTTCTGTTGCCCTCTGAATTTTGTGATTGGAATAGAGAAGTGACTGAAAATACTGTGTTAACTTATTCTCCTATCAGACTAACAGTTAGGTATCGGAGAGAGGAGACTTATTTAATTTCCATTCATCTTTCCTCTTAATTGGCAGGACAGAGTTCAATCTAAAGAAAAGGTAGTCTGTTCTGGAGCCCTGATCTCTCAACCAAGCTGAAGAGTAGAAAGGATTTTGCTCCCTTTTGCCTTCTGTTTCAAATAGGAAAGGTGATAGTCTGCCCTGTGCAATACCAGTTCCAAGGCTGGGCAGGTTCCCAGCCATAGAAATGGGGATGAAGACTGGAGCTGTCTGCTCACATTGTAATGTATACTAGTTCACAATCTCCAAAGCTTGCTCTAGGACAAACTGGTGCAGGGGTTTTGGTGCAGAAAGAAACCCAGTTTTGAGTGTTGCTTTGGTGTTACAGATTATGTGCAGGCTTGGATATACATACCAAGCATCCCTGAGAGTAATAAGTTTGTCCAAGCCTTGGTTTTGTACTTCCTGAGTCATCCAGTGGAGCAAATCTGCTATTGACAGATGTCTCTTGCAGGCATTTGCATGTTGCCACCTGCAATTATTATGATATTGACTCTGTAAAGGAAATAGCAGCAAATAGGCAACTTGTAAAAGGCTCACTAAGTGTTTGCTGTCTCTGTTCCAGCGGGAGAAGGCTGCAGTTCATCAGCTGGAGGAAGAATATGAAGGCCTGCTGGTAAGCAAGGGATGTGGTAATTTCTGAGCCCCCGTTTGCTTTGTTAACACCTGTGTGATTGTCAAGGGATGCTTCAGGTTTTGACAGAGTGACAGATGCACATTGAAGTAAATCTACTCAGCAGTAAACTGAAGGTGCTTTGTAGTTTCTGAAAGGTTCGTTTTGAGTCATGGACTTGAGATTAATGCAATGCCTGCTGTATAATTGACTTGTTCTCACAAGGAAGTTTCTAGTTTGCACCCAGTGAAGGGAGTTGGTCACTAAGCAGGTGAAGACTAGACCTCTACCTCCTTAATGGGAGCAAATGAAGTGATGAAATTAGGCTCTATATGAAGCTTAAAAAGTTATTCAAAGGAGGAACTAGAACCAACCAAATTCTGTGCAGGGCTGTGCATCTTCCCTGCTGTGGGTCTTCATGTAAAACACAGTGAGAATCTTGTGCAAATGGTTTATTTAACACTTGGGATCAGAATATGATTCCTGTCAACCTGATTTCAAGTAACAGGACGTGTATTATGATATGAAGACAAAGAATCTTGAAGTGTCAACTGTGCAAAAGATGCTGCTATAACATCAAGGATGTACTGTGAGCAGAAAATGCAAGCAAAAGGATGTTAAATGTTCAAGAATTTCTTGTACTTCCCCCCATGCCTTTTGCTTGCCTTCCTACATGTCTGCTACACGTGTGTTAGAAATAACTTTGGGAAGGTACATCTGCTGTCCATTGCCAACAGGTTTTACAGACATGTGGGTTTTATTGTTATTTTACTTAAAAAAAAACCCAAAACAAAAAAACAACCAAACAAAACCCCCAAAAACCCAAAAAAACCTGCCAAAACCAACCAACCAACCAAAAAAAAAAAAAAAAAAGGCAAAAGCCATGCTGTGCTCTTAGCTTCCCTTTCTCCACCCAGCTCAGGCATTTATATGTTTATGACTTCTCATTTCTGTACTTCCTTGCAGAAATATTCCTTTGAGAGAATGGATCAGCTTCGCCAATTCCAGAACCTCATCCAGGCCACCAGCAGAGAGATCATGTGGATCAATGACTGTGAGGAAGAGGAGCTCCTCTACGACTGGAGTGACAGGAACACTGATATTGCCAGGAAGCAGGAATCTTTCTCTGTAAGATAGCTCAACTTCCCTGTGCTTTCCATCAGCCCTTTCTTGGAATAGTCAGGGAGAAACAGCCTCTCTTGGAAAGGCTTATCACAGGGGGTTTCTTCACTCTCTTGAAATTCCTGGGTTTTTTTATCAACAGTTTTCAATGAAGTACTATGTCATAACCTTTTGAGTCAGGACAGGACATTTTTTTGGAGGATTTTGCTCCCGTTCAGAGAGTTCTCATAGTTTATTTTGACCTTGGAATGTGGCCTTCTTGGTACAGTCCACTACAGACCGGTGATCACCTACGGCTTGTGCACACAGTCATTGTGCTGGCATGCCAGACTAAGGGACTTGAATCAAGCAATTTTAATTCTCCCTGTTGGGACTGTGCAGGGGTCAGAGGTCCCTGTATTCAGCCCTGATTGTCTGTCACCAGGAAGTAGAGCTGTGCTCTCTTCCTCTGATGGTTCTGCCAGCAGCACATTGCGTGCACAGTCAGATGTAGTTTGCCCTGCTCCTTGTCGTCTGTGGGTGTGTAGGGAAGTGGAGCATGTGTGTTTGTTTAACCAGTATTGGTGCTGATCACCAAATTGAAAAAGGAATGAAAGTTCACACTATTATGGAAGTGCCTGTTTTTTAGTTCAGTTGCAAGATGCAGTCGTTTTTGCTTCCATCGTTCTTAAGAAGGGCAGAACGTAATGTGCTTTGCTCTCTGAAACAGCAAGCCTAGAGACTAGAATTGAGATCATTGCACCTTCTTTGATTCTAGTCCCTTCATAATTAACTTCAATACACCTAATGGAAATACTTTATAGTGTTAGAGGGGATAATTTTATATTATCAAAACTATCTGGGAAGTTTTAAGCAAATGAAAGCACTGTTCTACCTGTGCAGTGTACCTTAGTTTAATGCTATGTTTTGGTTATTTAGAAACGTATGAGTGAACTGGAGGTTAAAGAAAAAGAACTCAACAAGCTAAAGCAAGAAAGTGACCAGCTCGTGCTCAATCAGCATCCTGCTTCAGACAAAATCGAGGTGAGTTAGACTTTGTGTGATTTCACTTGCTCCTTTAGTTGCTACGTGGGAAAAGTTCTCGGTGAAAGTTCGCATACAAAGTGCTGCATTTGGGCTCAAGAAGGGTTCGCCTGCCCAAAATCATGTCCATTTTACCCAGCTTTATGGGCTGCTCTAATAAATCTTACTACTTTCCTCTACAAACCTGGCCATTAACAACTGCATAGATGCAAGTAAAAATGAAATCTAAGCTTAGGGCTTTATCTGAGTGTGTTGAAATTGCTGTATCTTGATTGTGCTGACTACAGTGCAGAAGAATTTATGATAGGAAGACATGTAATTGCTGTTCTGCTGTCTTAGTAGGCATGTTTTGAAAAAAGCCACACCTTTTGTTGAGGGTTTATGTTTAATCCAAGTGCAAATACTTTCTGCAGCTGAAATTCATAGTGTCTTTCTATGGCTTAGCCAAGACACTTTTGCTTCCACAGCTTGGTGTACACTTACTTTTTAATTAAAGAGGCTGCAACAATTTGGACTTTTTATTAGGAGATGCTGTAGTTGTTGCAGTTTCAAGAGTGCATAAGAACTCTGCAACTGAAGAGGCTAAAAGGAAAAAAAATCCTTTCTGCCTTTCAGTATGTTTACTTGGTTAACTGTTATCATATTGTGTAAAATCCTATTTCTCCTGTAGTCAGTTTCTCTCTCAAAAGAAAGATTCTTTTAAGCTCCAGCAGTGAAGTGAAAGTTGTGTGTAATTTTTTAAAGAGTATCCATAGCTGCTTGAGGTTTTGAATCTAAAAACAACCAGCATAAAATATCATGTTTGGAGGTGTTCCCTGAAAGAATGAGAACATGGCCATTTGCAGCTGAAATACTTTATTTGTACTACTGTTTGCTCATTTTGCCCCTTTTTGTTAACACACCTGGGGCTTTTTGTTGGTCAAACAAATTCAGGTCACACACAGATTTCTCTTTGTGTCTCACAAGCGGGTATTTAACTCGTTTCAGTTAGGTGGATGCTTAGAAGTTGTGAAACCATTTGCATGAATGACATCGTTCTGGTGTCCATGAATTTGTTTTAGCAGATTTTTCATTTGCATTTGTGTGGAGTGTAGATAATTTTGCTTGAGTCTAGATGTGGGAGAGAGATCAGTGTGGTGGCCTGAACTGTGTATCTTACTGTTTTTTCTTAGGCCTACATGGATACATTGCAAACTCAGTGGAGCTGGATTCTTCAGATCACCAAATGTATTGATGTTCATCTGAAGGAGAATGCAGCTTACTTTCAGGTGAGTAGTGATGTGGAGAATTCACACTACTTTTAAAAATGTGTGAATCCCATCAAAGATATAGTTATTGTGCACACATATATTTATTATAGCACACTGTTGCAATGTTATGAATGCTACCATTGTGCCAGAGGTGAACTGGGATTTCTCATTAAAGGAGTCCATCAATTTTTAGCAGACATTTTTAAGAGCTACACACAGTCAAATTCACAACTTTTCTCCCGCAGTTCTTTGAAGAGGCCCAAGCCACAGAGTGCTACCTGAAAAACTTACAAGACTCTATCAGAAAGAAGTTCATCTGTGATAAGAGCATGTCACTGCAGACTTTGCTGGAACAGATCAAAGAGCTGGAGGTACTGTCGCTCTTGCCTGACAGGTTATGTTCTGCTTTTCTGGGAAACCAGCTGCCCTCTTTAGATACCAAATGTAAACCCAAGTGCACTGCAGTGTTTAAATACAGTAGTGTATGAACTTGAGACCATTATGTTTTTAAGTCTGGAATGAGTCCAACAAATCCCCAATTTTCTGACATGCCAACAAATGAAAAAAAAAAAGAAATACTTTTATTCTTATGAGGTAGAATGGATTTTGCCTCAAAGGATAAATGCACTTGATAAATGATTCATCATGTCACTATCACCGCAGTCTCTTTGAAAGGATAGAAGTCAGCTTTTTTAGCTGTCTTCTTATCACGAGTTAAGCACTACAGTCCCAAATTGGAGAAAAAATGGTCAGTGGTGTAAAAGGCCAATTGATGAAGTCAGGTTTGAAAGTGTATTGTAGCCTTTTTTTGTTAGCATTCGTTTTGTTAGATTTTTTCAATTTATGCCTGTGTTTCTTAAACACCACTCTAACCACATTGAAGATCTGTATGAAAAACCTGCTATGCAAATTTTGCAAACTTTGCATCTTGCCAGAGCTGTAAAGATACTTAGATGTTTCTCAGCTCTTTTTAAAACTGCAGTTCTACATTGTAGGCCAAAGACTCATCCCATTGGAGCTAAAGTTTTGCCTGCTATAAGTTCCAGATGTAGTCCTTCTCTTAATAAAACAGAGGGAACTAGATGCCTTTTCTTTTTAGAATAAATTTGTAACACATAATTAATCTTTTCAGAATGAACGAGAGAGAATTCTTGAATACAAGAGGCAAGTGCAGAGTTTGGTGAATAAATCCAGGAAGATTGTGCAGCTGAAGCCACGTAACCCAGACTATCGAAGTAACAAGCCCATTATCCTCAAGGCTCTGTGTGACTACAAACAGGATCTGGTATTGTATCCCTTTTTGGCCGAGAATGAGCATGTGTGAACTAGAACATATGCAAATTACTTAGTAAGCAGAACATTGAGCTGATAGGTATAACCCCTTTATCTGCTTTTGGTCAGCTTGAATTTCTTTGACAGAAGAAGCTCTGCCTTTCTTGACACTATGAATAAACAAGTAGGTTCTTACTGGTTAATAAATCTAGTCAAAATTACTATTATTAATCTATTAAATAGCATTAATACTCATATTTCAAATTAGAACATAAAAGTCTTGTTGATAATAAGGTTGAAATTGTTGTATAGATGCCTCTCAGCATTGACACTTTTTTTTTTTTTGATTGCTCACCTTTCCAGTGCCTCTCTGGATCCTTAGGTGAACAATTAAACTAACAAAGTGAGGAATATACAGTTATTAATTGGTATTCCCCTTTTTCTGGACGGGCTATGAAATGAATTATGTTTTTTCTTCCTCCTCAGTACTGAGGCTGCTTGGGTTTATTTCAGGGTTTTTTTCCTTAACAACAAATTTAGATGTGCTTTCTGCTTATGTGCTTTTTCCTGCGCCATGGCCACACCTGTGGCTGCCCGGTGTCAGGATTTCTCGCAGTTGGAGCTGGTGAATCTGGCTCTGCCATGCTCACTCCCAGTCCCTTTGCAAATATGGATGCAGCACTGAATGTCCTCATGCCTTCAGCTCACTGGCTGAAAGCCATGCGTGGTTGCCTAACTTACCAGGCCATGTGTCCACATTCAGTCTTTGTTGGGGCAAACCCCTGGTCTGATGATCTAGCGCTCTGGGGTTGTCTGACTCACCCTTGGGCTTTTTTGGGTTTTCTTCACATGGAAACCAGGTTCAGGGAGAAGGGGTTGATCTGTACTGATCTGTTGCCCCAATGTGAAGCTGAGATGCACACCCAGACCAGCTGGGAAGAACTCCTGTAATCTAGGTGCATCTCCCTTGTCTGTCTCTCCTGGAAGCCCCCCTCAGTTCACTAAGGAAGAACCCTGTTCTGCATCCCCTGCAGAAAACGGTGCGCAAAGGCGATGAGTGTATCCTGAAGGACAACAACGAGCGCAGCAAGTGGCTGGTGACCGGCCCCGGAGGAGTGGATATGCTGGTGCCATCTGTCAGCCTTATCATCCCACCCCCCAATCCATTGGCAGTGGATCTTGCTACCAAGTGAGTTGCTGCCTGAGTTTGGACGCTTGCCACTGGGGTTAGAGTTTACTCAAAATAGCAGCCAGTCCCAAAATATGTTCTGTGCCTCGCTCAGAGTGCTCTCCCCCTGCCCCTAAAGGTGGGGGATTAAGGACTAGACCCTTGACTTGAGGAAACTCACTTCAGTGAAACTTGCTGGGATCTAGGTTGGGACCTAGAAATGTTTAAAAGTTAAAGTCTACGCAGTTTTTCTCATCTGTACTAATGAAAGTCATGTATAAATTGATTGCCAAGATTTTTTCAAGTAGAGAACGAGCCTTAACACGCTCCACATCTGGTGGATGTTTCTTGGGATGTTTTGTAGCTGTGCTACAAGGACAGATGCATTTTGATCGTGCTTTTTTTTTCTTCATACCAGAATTGAGCAATACTATGAAGCTATTTTAGCGTTGTGGAACCAGCTGTATATCAACATGAAGAGCCTGGTGTCCTGGCATTACTGCATGATTGACATTGAGAAAATCAGAGCCATGACTATTGCCAAGGTAAAACACCAGCTGGCCTTGCCTGCAGACCAGAGACATCCATGACCTGATGTCTGTTGTCCCAAGCAGACCCTGCTGTATCCTGTGCAGATTTATGTTCTACAAAACCACAGGCCTTCCTTTTGCTAGGTTGCACAGAAACTCACACATATGGGAGTTGTAATTTTATTAAAGGAGAAACAGATAAGCAGGAAGATTAGCTAAGGGAATTTATTACATGCTTGCTGTATTAGCTCCCACTGTACAGGGGCATGGATAAACAGAGTAAGAGGTAGAATTTCAAACTGCTGTTAAGATATGAAATGATGGTAACAAGGATAGCTTAACTCAGATGGTACTCTTAGCACCATACTTTTAGAGGCAGCCTAGTTAGGATTTATTCTTAAGTGTGATTACTTTGGTTTTTTTATAGGTTTATTAGTTTGTTCCCTATTGATTAACTAGTCATAAAACTTCCCCAATTGCTTTTTTTTCCTTTTATTTCAAAATTCCCTTCTTTATTTCAGCTGAAAACAATGCGTAAGGAAGATTACCAAAAAATAATAACTGACCTGGAGATCCATTATCAAGAATTCCTCAGAAATAGCCAAGGCTCAGAGATGTTTGGTGATGAAGACAAACGAAAGATCCAGACTCAGTTCACTGATGCTCAGAAGCACTACCAAACCTTGATCATACAACTGCCTAATCAACCACGACCACCACAAACAGGTTTGTTGTCATCCTGGCTTTTGCAGAGTTTGGATTGCTGGGGTTTCTTTGTGCCAGAGGTGGCCAGTTGTGCATTCTTTTATGTGGAAATGTTCTCTTCAACATATGAATAGGAATATGTTCAAGAGCTGTTCTGCTGTCTCGCAACAGAACAAAACTGGCCATGCACAGGGGAGTGCATGGCTTCTTCCTTTGATGGGAGTCTGGGAATAGTGCTCTAAAATTCATGGAACTTGCTGAGAGAATGAGAGGAATTTAGTCCATCTGATACATTTTCTGTTATTAGGAAGCTAAATCTCACTGCTGCATTTTAGGAAGCAAGTTTTTATTTTTGTGAAGGAGAGATCTCATTCCCTGAAACAGCTGCCTAAGGGCCCAGATCTTCCATCTATTCTCAATTCTACAGGTCAGCTCAGTGCTCGGATCACTTGGACACTGCCTTGGCTTCCTACATGTTCCTGCTCAGTTCTCTGTCAGTTGATGCTTACCCAATTCATTTTACCATTTCAGTGGTCCCAACTGAGTGCTGCCCTGTGGGTTCCTCAAACACCATAATCGTTAATGAAAGAAACCGAGAGTATGAGAAGCAGGAGGCCTGGCTGCTGATGGAGCTTCAGAAACTTCGGCGTCAGATTGAAGCTGCTGAGATTCAGATGGTTCAAAGAGCTCCTCTTGGAGTGGATCAAGGGGCTATGCACGACTTTTCAGCCAGAATAAAGGACTTAGAGGTAACTGTGGATGTTCGTCTTTGAGCATCTCAAGCTCTGTATGACTCTGTGCTGCAGTTCTTTTTATGATCAGCTGGGAAAGACACACATCCTGTGCAGAATAATCTCAGTTGGGGGCTAACCATATTGATTTGAATTAGAATTTGCCTTCCAAGTAGAGGAAGTTGACTCTTGAATTTTAGAAATCAAATTCTGCAAGGCAAGGAATACAGAAGGACTGATGTCAGATCTCTGTGAGTTCATGTTACACCTCATCCAGAGTAAAGTGCCATTAAAATCCTTTTCCAAGGACTTCACTTAACCCACCTACCTGTAAAGTGCTGTCTGTGGGATACAGACTGGATAAACGAGACTTACTATCCCTCTCCTAGCTCTTTGGATTTGTAGAAGACCATGAAGGGAAGATTGGTACAAAACGGTAACAGGTTTGGCATCTGAGAAATTCCCATGGGGCAATGAGGTGGCAAAGGTCTCAAAAGCAGAAGGACCTTGGCATGTCAGAGCTGAGTTTTGGAGTGTAGATGCTTAAGAAGACATATGACCTATTGTGGACAAAAAAGAAACTGCTTAGTAGTGCTTGCCTTGAAGAAAGCAAGCTCAGCCACTTCTTCAGTCCTCAGTCAAGCTGGTTATGTAAGAGCAGGCTGGTTGGACAAGGAGACCAATTCCATGTGAATATAGAATAGAATGATCATTCAGCTAACCAAAAATGTGTAAACCAGGCATTCTCTTTTTCCTTAGGGTGTGCAGAACGACTCTCAAATAATGGCTGAAACCCTCAATAAGCATAAGGACTTGCTGCCTAACTTCAGAGGCTGTGAGAAGTATGTGTACTTGCAATCAGAGATAAATGCCCTCTTTCAAAAACTGGAAAATATTAATGGTGTTTCTGCTGGCTACTTAGACAGGTAAGTAAATTCAGGCTTTTGCAATGAATATTCACAATCTCCCATAATTCATAGTACAGAAAGCTGCCTTTTGTTACCAGTAGTGTAAAATTACAGATTCTCTGCAAATTGTGTACATGCATTTATGTACATACAAACACATGAATTTCTTCTCTTTTCTGGAGCACTTTAAAAAAGAAGGTGGGAAGAGTGGGTATCACAGAAATTTCTTGTGTTACCTATTCTCTTTAGCCAATCATCTGCAATTCATTAAAAATATTACTATTCCTTCCTTAGTCCTTATATATAATGGATTAGTCCTTAGTCCTTCCTTACTCTTCCTTATAATGGATTTGCCTTGTATCATTTATTTTAGCTTGAATGCGCTGAGGTGTCTGCTCCAGGTTATTCTGCAAACAGAAGATGTGATCAGAGTTTTTGAAGTCAGGCTGTCTGAAGAAGAGACTGTTCCTCTGGATCTTGATAAAGTGGAGGCTTATCGGGCTTGTCTGAAGGTGAGGGGCCGAAACCCAAGGGCACAGCAAAACAAAATCTGTCATGCCAGCACTGATCTATTGAGCTGGGGGAAACCCTTCCAAAACCACAGGAGATAGAAATGCTGATCCTGTTGTGTTTTATGTATAGACATACAATGTTTTGTAAATCAGGCACATTCTTGCTGGCTGGTTCAGGGAGGGGATTGTCCTGCTCTGCACTGGTGCAGCCTCCCCTTGAGTCCTGTGTTCAGTTTTGGGTGCCACAAGATAAAAAATATACCAAAGGAGGGCTGTGAGAATTGTGAAGGGCTTTGAGGAAGCTGTATGAAGAGTGGCTGAGGTCACTTGGTCAATTGGGCCTGGAAAAGAAAAGGCTGAGGGGAGACCTTGTTGCAGTTACAGCTCGTTCAAAAGGGGAAGAGGAGGGGCAGACTTTGATCTCTTCTCTGTGGTGACCAGTGACAGGACCTAAGGGAACAGAAAGGAGCAGTGTCAGGGGAAGTTTAGGTTGGATATCAGGAAAAGATTCTTCATCCAGGAGTGGGCTGGGCACTGGAACTGGCTCCCCAGGGAAGTGGTCACAGCACCAAGCCTGACAGAGTTCGAGAAGGATTTGGGCAGTGCTGTCAGGCATGTAGTGTGACTCTTAGGGTGTACTGTGCAAGGCCAGGAGTTGGATTCAATGATCCTTGTGGGTCATTTCCAACTCAGGAAACTGTGATTCTATGAAATTATTGAAAGTAACGTACAGGTTATTACTTCTTCCACCCCCTGGTTGTTGCTGTTCCCCCAGCTGTTTGGAAGGTTTCTGTATCTCTCATTTGACATGACAAAAAGGTAATTGGGTTGTGCTCCATTTGCACCACCTACACACTTTTTCCCTACTACAGGTAAGAACAGAAAATAATGAATGAGTTTTTGTTCTTCCAAATGCATTCAGTGCACAAAAGGACCAGCAGATAAAGCCGGATAAAAGACTGGATCTGCAAGACAGCTTTGTGCTCAGCAAAGCAGTTATTTCCCTTTTCCCCTTGTACAGGCTGAATACTTTTCACTCTAAGATTTGACATAGACTGCAGCAAAACAGGACACTCAATAACACTCAAATTTACATGTTTCACCTAGAGAACAACAAGGGCAATTAACAAGACTACATGCAAGAAAGGAGATACTGCCTTCAAATCTACGTTCACTAGTGATAAACACAGATAATAGTGTACAGAAATGGGTTACAGAGAGCTTCCATGCAGCTGGGAGTTATTCTTAGCTGGTGTAAATTTGAGTTACACACAAAAAAAAAAAAAAACCAGCCCAAAAAAACCAAAAAAACCCCCCCAAAAAAAAAAAGCTTGAGCATATCACTGAAGGCTGTAGCTATCCCTGTGACTGGGGATGCAAGGCAGACCTTATATATAGCCTGTGCTGTATATTACATTTGGTGATGCCCACAGTATATGCAGGTATGTGTACCTAAACAAGTGTGTGTGTGAAGAAACATCTCCATGGAAGATGTTTATAAAAATGTAACTAGGAAAAAATGGCAAAAAAAAAAAAAAGTGCAGATTTTTAGGTGTTTAAAAACTGGATATGTCACTCCTGAGGCTTGATTCCACAGCTGCTGCAAGTGCAGGAATCTTTTATACTTCAGTGAAATTTTCTAGTTAGTTGTTTTTAGGAACAAGCAAGGCTCTTGTTCTGCTCTGGTAACCACTCTGCATAGTTCTGAGAAACTGAAATGTTGGCTTCAGAATATAATAGCAGAGGGCTTTGGTTTAGCAAATTATTTAGTCTAACTTTAAACACATTTTTAAGCTGAGCTGTTTACCAAAATAGGTGTTTCATTTTAAATAGTTTAGGTCCAGCTGACATCACTGTACATACCTTACTGAGTTAAAAGCAACATACTTAGATCCCAACTTACCGTGCATGCTGTTAAATTGGTTAAGTATCGGTATGTTCTCAAGAATAAATTAAATGACAACATTTTGGTTTTATCTCCAGAAAATGAAAGCAGACCTAAATATGAAGAAGTCATTACTGAATACCTTGGAAAATGAGCTGCAGAGAACAATTCAGATTCACTCACAGTCTTGCCAGTCATACACCCTGTATGACATGGACATTGGAAAGTACTGTGACAAAGTCACCCAGCTAATCGACCGCTGGCAGAGGGCTGATAAGCAGATAGATAACAGGTTTGTTCGTGTTTTCAGAGCATTTTCCTTATTGCTATTGCAACCAAGATCATCTTAGCAGTGAATTCTAAAAGACCTGATGTGCAATAATCTTTGCTTCCAAAGGACAAATGGTGACTTCAGGGCAATAAGACTTGAGCTATTGTGAATAGGTTGGATATACTTCAAAGGGAATTGTGTAAGACCAAGCAGAAAAATGTAGTTAGCCATGCAAATGTCTAACCTATGTGCTAAAGAATTGCTAAAAAAAAATAAATTAATTCTTGCTAATGTTCTTGGAATAAGTACTTCCAGTCAGCATTTTCCTCCTCAAAAAAGCAACCATGCTCATTCCTCAACACCCTGTACTTGAGGGTTAAAAAAGTAACACTAAGAATTAAGTAACAAAATTGAACCTTGAATCTGGATTGTGAAAAGAAGGCATATTCTGATTGTTTGAGGGGGAGAGGTGGAGGTTGGGGTATGGCTTGTTGTGTTTTGTTTTATTTTTTTTTATATTTGAGGACAAAATGTGGTCCTAACTGGTTGCTGGTTCTTCAGTGAAAATTGAGAACAAGAGTACTGAAGTCAGCAAACTTGATTTTTATCATTGCAAATTTTATTTATTCCTCACTTTGACAGGAAGGCTGAACCCCTGTGTATTACAGTCTTACTCAAAAGTGAGGTATTAAAACCCCATATTGGGTGTTTAATAGTGAGTGCAATGCTCATCTATTTAAAATTTTTGTTCAGAATCTCCTTTTCAGAGCTTCCCATAGTTTAATGTAAGTTTATTTGTGTCTTATTTCTAAAAACTGTGTAAAGAGAGAAAGAGAATGCACTTTGAGAATTTCCATTTTGATAGGTTTTTCCCTTTTTTTCTCTAGGTCATGGGATTTAGAAAGGCAGATCAAACAGCTGAAAACCTACCGAGATCTATACCAGGCTCTTTGCAAGTGGATGTGCGATGCCAAGCGCCGGCAGGATGCTATTGAGTCCATGAAGCTGTGTGATTCCAACACTATCATGAGATACCTACATGATCAGAAGGTATGCAGCACCTGAATGAGTTGTCTTCAACTATTTGGATTTGAATTGTTCTGCTATTCAGAAAATATCAGGATCAACACAGTCTGCAATACAGTGACCTGTTTTGAATTATAAAGTATGCAAGCTACCAAAAAGCACCACATATGTAGAAGGCAGGAGGGAGGAAATATTATTGTCCTCATTACTTTCTGTCAGCACTGCAACAGATTATGAACAAGACTGCATTTGGCTCCTACACATTCACTGACACTTTTACACATCAGCTTTGAATTAATTCAAGGGACTGTAAGATGGTGCAACTTATGGGACAAATTACAGCACAAAAATAAAAATCAAGTAAATACATCTAAGCCAAAGTCAAGGAACTCTGCCTTCCCAGCGCTAGAGGTTTTTCAGTTGCTGAGCATTCTCTCTGAGAAAAACCTTCTCATGCCCAAAGAGCTTGCTGTTGTAAAAACTGCCCAGGTACAGGTCATTTCAGGTCTCAGCCTCAGGGCTGCAGTAGTCTCCTGCTGCAGGTGCTTTCTGATGGAGGCAGCGTGTACAGGAGGAAATACTGGTAAATCTTGCAGGAGTGTTTCACAGCTCACTTTTTTCTTGGCAGAACTTGCACAGTGAAATCTGTGGGAAGCGAGACAAAGTTGAGGAGCTTCTCAAGCATGCAGATCAGTGCTCAGCTGCAATTAAGGTACTCGGATCTCAGCATTTTTGTGGGGTGTGGTGTTTCATGGTCAGGAACATCCCATTGTCTCTGCTCTGCTGACGGGTGAAAAGCCAGCTCCCTGATGTGTGTGTACAGAAATTGCTGGGGTGAAGTACTTCTGAGTACAAAACACAATGAAAGCAATTTGTGTACTTGCCAACTGAAGACTATGGGATCATGCAGCAGATACCAGTGAGAGCTTCTCTTCAGGTGAATCAAAGCCTCCTTCTAGCCAGACCAAATTTTCCAGTTCATGTGTTAAAAAACATAAGGAAGTCAAGAATAGATTGGTCCTTAACAAATTAGGTCTGATTAGGATCTGATCTAGGAGGCAAGACAAATGCAGATTAGCAGGAGAAATGGTGTGCAATAGTCATGAAAACCAATAACGTACAAAGGGAATGGTTTTGTGGTCCTTGAATTTTTATGTCACCTTCATATCTGTGCTTTCTCCAGCTCAGTCTTACTCTCTGTGACAAAGATTTCGCTATATATGTGACATGGCTATGTGATACAAGAGAGACTTATTTCTGATGAAGTTTAGGTGGATAACAGTACTTAGACTAGTTACTCCCATGAATCTTTTTCAGTTCCGTGTAGCCCTCAACTTACAGAAACGTTGTCTTGTTTTTATAAAATGTTTTTCCTCTTTTTCCCTTGTCATTCTCCTCCATGAATCTCCACAGGGATACTTGAACTGATGAGCTTCTGTTTATGACAGAGGATCATCTCTACATGGTCCGAAATATAAACAAGGGGAAAATGTAGCTTTTCATTAAGGAAACAAAGGCAAATAACCCCAAAAACTTGCATTTTCTGAAATACTTTCACAGAGAATTCTTTGGCAGTTTCTAAATGGGTCTTGCTTTTTGTCTTATTTTTCAGGATTATGAACTACAGGTTGCTTCCTATAGTTCGGGATTAGAAACATTGCTCAACATACCTATCAAGAAGAGTGTGGTTCAGTCTCCTGCAGTCCTAATTCTACAAGAGGTACCTTTCTTTCCTCCCCTTCAATCTTCTGAATGCATTTGTTTGTCTGTGTGAGCCCTTGTGAGTCATACCCAGCTGTATTCTAACGCTTAGCACTGTCACTGGTAATGTGCACTAAGCACGCAAGCACAAGGAATTAGTGCAGAATATTCATTGTGCTGTAAAATCAGACCTGAGCTTGTTCAGACATTAGATTAGCCCTCAGGAATTTATCTCATTCCTATGCAGTGTCCACTGCATACATACTGTGAGAAAGGTAGATTCTTGCCCCAAGTGGTTTAGTCACTTTCAGCCTGGGAATTAACTGCTATTAAAAATTTATCTTGGGTTACTTGTGACTGTCAGACAGGAAGAGCATGATGAACCAGGGGATGAAGGCTTGAATTTGATATCACATCAGCAGTGGGGGCCAAACAATCCTGAAAAACCAAAAAAAGGTGTGGATTTTTTGTAAGGAAGAATTCACACTTTTAGGGTCCTCAGAAAGTCATGTGAATTTGTGAGGAGTAGAATATGCTTTTTACTTTGTCAAGTGATGTGTTTGCTCAAGTAGATTGGAATCCTTTAAATGGTCTGGACATAGGTATGTTCATGTCTAACTCTATTACAAGCTGCTAACAAATCTGTTTCTTTTCCAGGCTAATGAGGCTCAGTCCCGCTATATAGAGCTTCTTACAAGATCAGGAGATTATTACAGATTCTTGAGTGAAATGCTAAAGAGCATGGAGGATCTGAAGGTACTCTAAATCTTTTATTTTCTGTAGATTTCATTTTCATCACAGATTAGAAAGCTATCACTAATCAGAGGCAGAAAGTACAGTATAAAATAGCTCACAAAACTGTATCCAGAACTCAGAGGTGTGTTACAAAGGAGGCATATCAGCAGAGTCATGCATCTTTTGTGAAAGAGTACAGTGTATTAAAAAGTGACCTCCAAGGTGGTGTGTGAAGTGAGGTCGAGAACTGGTCTCCTTAGTAAATAAGGAGGTGCTCATCAAGGCACATGAGTGATCCTTCCCTGCCCATCCCAGCCTTGACCTCAGTGACAGTGCAGATACCTCAGTGCTGAAAACTTGCTCCTCATGGTCAAGGGCTCCTCGTTTTAGACCATATTCTAAAGTGTTTTGAAAGAAGCAACTTCTGATTGGATACAGCTCAGTGACACAGAGAGGCCCATTAAAGAAGTTGCATATATGGAATGTGATTTTCACCTGTTTGAAAACTGGGGAGGTTCTAAAGGTGACAGTTCCATACTTCACTGGCAAACTTCTGCTAGACCCCATTTTACTATCAGTAGCACACCTCCCTCCCCATATCAAGTATCTTTTCCCCTCTGAAAGTCATTATATGCTGATTTCTGAATAAGGTTTCTGAATAAATAAAGATTCCAGAATTTGTCTTGATGACATTAAATAAGAAAAAGGGGGTTTAGAGCTCACTGAAGCAGTGAAAAAATTCATTTTTAAGTTGTCAGTGTCAAAGCATATATTTTATTGCATTTGATGATTTTGAAACAGTTGTCAAAATATTTATGGGAGTTTTTCTGTTTGTTTTTCTGCCATCGTGTTGCAGATGAAAAACACCAAAATTGAACTCCTGGAAGAGGAACTCAGACTTGCTAGGGATTCAAATTCAGAGACAAGCAACAAACATAAATTCCTGGAGCAAAATCTGCAGAAGTACCAGATGGACATTTCTCAGCTCAAGGCAAAGCTGATGAGTTTGGAAGAAATGAAAAGACAAGCTGAAATGGATGGAAATTCTGCTAAGCAAAACCTAGACAAATGCTATGCCCAAATAAAGGATCTCAATGACAGAATAACCAGGTTGACTTATGAGACTGAAGATGAGAAAAGGAAAAGGAAGTTGCTGGAGGATAGATACGAGCAGCAGAAGAATGACTATGACCAACTGCAAAAAACAAGGCAAAATGAGAAAGACAGCCTTGGTTGGCAGAAGTTAGAGTCTGAGAAGGTCATCAAGGAGAAGGAGTACGAGATAGAAAGATTAAGGGTTCTTCTTCAGGACGAAGGCACACGGAAGAGGGAGTATGAAAATGAGCTGGCTAAGGTAAGAAACCAGTTTAGCGAGGAGATGAGTAATTTAAAGAACAAGTATGAAACAGAAATTAATATTAAGAAGACAACAATCCAACAGATAGCTGCACAAAAAGATGATGATGCAAAAGGCCTCAGAGCCCAGGTTGACAGACTGACAAGAGAGAACAGAGACCTTAAGGATGAGATCGTGAGGCTGAACGATGCCATTCTGCAAACAACAGACCAGCGGCGGAGGGCAGAGGAAGATGCTCTCCAGCAGAAGGCTTGCAGTTCTGAGGTGTCACAGCAGAAGCACCAGTTAGAGCTGGAGCTGAAACAGATCATTCAGCTTCGTGGGGAAGACAACTCAAGGTACAAGCAGGCTCTTGAGGAGGCTGCCTCAACTATTCAGGATAAAACTAAGGAGCTGGAAAGGCTAAAGCTTCAGCTTCAGGAAGAGGCTAAAAGCCGATGGGAACTTGAAAATGAATTGGCTAAGGTAAGAAACAGTTATGATGAGGAAATTATTAGTTTAAAGAACAAATATGAAACTGAGATTAATATCACAAAGAACACAATTCATCAGGTCACCATGCAAAAGGAAGAGGAGACAAATAATTATAGAACACAGCTTGATAATGCCATGAGAGAAAATAGGAATTTGTGTGAGGAAATTAGGAGACTGAAGAATACGATAAGTCAGACAACAGATAATCTGCGGAAAATAGAAGAGAATGCTCAGCAGCAGAAGGCAGCTGGCTCAGAGCTTTCTCAGAAGAAACAGCAGCTGGAGATTGAGCTGAAACAAGTTATTCAGAGACACTCTGATGAAAGCATGCGGTACAAACAGTCACTTGATGATGCTTCTAAAACCATTAAGGAAAGAAACAAAGAGATTGAAAGGCTGAGGAAGTTGTTGGATGTAGAAACAAGTCAGAGGAAAGAAGTGGAGGATGAGAACAGTCAGTTGAAAAGAGTCCAGTTTGACCTGCAGAAAGCGAACACGAGTGCAACTGAGACAATTAACAAACTGAGAATCCAAGAGCAGGAACTGGCCAGACTGAAAATTGACTATGAAAGAGTTTCACAAGAGAAAAAAGGCAGGGATCAAGAAAGTGCAAAGTTCCAGAGCACTGTAAAAGACTTGCAGATCCAGAAACATAAGTTGGAGGAGGAGCTTTGCAGACAGAACAAAAATTTAATGGAGGAAACATCCAGGAGGAAAAAACTGGAGGAGGAAATAGAAGGCATGAGGAGATCTCTGAGAGACCAATCGGTTAAAATAACTAATCTCACACAGCAGATAGAGGAAGTATCTATTGTAAAGAAGAGGAATGAAGATGATCTTAGACACCAAAGAGAAGTATTAGATGGTCATGTGAGAGAGAAGCAAAGATACATGGAGGAGTTAAGAAAATACACGTCTGATATTGAGGCTTTACGTCGTCAGTTGGTCCAAGAACAGGAGCAATTAAAACAGGCTCACCTACGATATGAGCACTTACAGAAAACCTCTGAGGAAAAAAGCAAAGCCTTGAATGAGTGCAAAATAGAGATTGAAAGGCTTCAATCTCTCACCGAGAACCTTACCAAGGAACATTTGTTACTGGAGGAGGAGCTGCGAAATGTTAGATTGGAGTACGATGACCTCAGAATGGTCAGAAATGAAGTTGATGAGAAAAATGCCACCATTGCTGAACTAAAGAATCAGCTTCAGATGAGCAGCAAGCAAACCCTGGAACTTCAGGGGTTGCTTAATGATTTACAGAAAGAAAGGGAAAAATTGAGACAGGAAATTGAAAAATTCCAAAAGCAGGCTCTAGAGGTATTCACACATATTTTGATCCCAGCTTTACTGTTTCTCAAATATATAATTAATTGCAGTGTTGATTTGAACAAATTAATTCACTCTTTGCTGTTTGAAGTCACTGTGCTTGTGACTAACATTCCCTTTATGACCCTTCCTCATGGTTATGTTTTAAAGAAAAATGGCAGGATTTGGCCACTTCCTTAACCTCTTTACTCCCTGGGAACTGTTCTAGGGAGCCATAAGCTCTCATCACTTAGGAGAGCTTTGTTCTCAGGCCTTGCCCCAGAAGAAATCTGTGTTCTGTGCCAGTGTCCAGCAAACTATCCCAGGGAAAAATGGGAGCATGTGGAGTACCACTGTGTTTTAGCAGTTCCCTGCTGGCTGTGTGCTTCCCAGGCTGTTTCAGCCAGGATGGGTTAAAACTGTCCTTTGAGGCTGACCTGAGTACTGTCACAAACTAAACTGGCTAAAAACCCCAGAACCAACAAGCTGTCAAGGTGCTGATGAGCTGGGTAAGATGTTGACTCCAAGAGAGGATTAAGAATTATGTTGTCAGCTGAAGCTGCCATACTAAAAGCCTATCTTTCTTGGACTGTTTTGGGGATTTATGTTCCTAAGTCACTAAGGGCATTTGCAAATTTTACTATTGGCCCTTACTTCTTAAACTTTAGGTGACAACATAAGCAAGTTAAAGAAAAGATTTTTTAGTATTTTGTGCTTCTGCCTGGTTTCTTGTACAAAGAGCTACTCTTTAAATATATACAAGTGTGCACTTGTGAAAATGTATTTTCTCCTAGACTTGTCCCTTATATTTCTTTTCTTATATCCTTTATTCAGTTTTTCTTTCCTTTATTCTAAAAATTCTAATACTGATATTAAAAAATACTAACATTGAGGATTATATAACACCTGTGCATATATATATTTTTATATATATATATATGTACACACATATATATGCATGTATTACAAGTAGATAAACTTGTATTCTGTTTAATATGCATACAAACATGCATGCTTGTGGGTGTTTGTGCATATGAACATCTACATGAAGACACAGCATGAATTAAAATGGAAGGCAACGCGGGTAAAATTGTTTGGAGTGACATGTGAAACTAACAGGAAAGCAAAAATTGAGTCGTATGTTTCCTTAGCTGATGCAAATTCCCCTGGATTAGTAGGACTGCCAGGACATCTGCTGAGCATCAGGCTGTTTGTGAGTCTCAAATGCTCTGCGTATTTCTCAGTGAGAAGTATCAAAAAGTTACAGAGAGCTAAATCAGCTGAAGGTCGAGGCTGTGGGTAACAGAATGAAGTCTCTTGAGTCTCTGGCAGTACTGAAGACACTGTAAGTGAAGGGATAATGTGTCTTCTCTGGTTTGTGTGTGTTGGTAATCTTGGGTAAGGTGCTGCTGTGACTAGAATGTTTTCCAGTGGGAGTTTGCTGCAGGTTAAATGACAGGCTGGAGAGCATTGTAGGCAGAGGGCGTAACTCTGACCAGCACAAACTCTAACCATCCTTTCTTGCTTTATTTCTCCTCCACAATTGTAGGCATCCAGTAGGATTCAAGAATCCAAAAATCAGTGTAGTCAGATTATGCAAGAAAGAGAAACCCTGCTGATAAAAATGAGTGCTTTGGAGCAAGACAAAGCCAGACTGCAGAGATTAGAAGAGGAGCTGAACCGTTTGAAAGTTACCCTGGAGTCAGAATCACGTTTGAAGCAACGCCTGGAAAGTGAGAAGCAACAAATTCTGAATGATCTCAATCAGTGGAAGAGCCAGCACTCGCGAACAGAGGAATCCATAAGGAAGATCCAGTGTGAGAGAGAGAAGAGCGAGAGGGAGAAGAACAGCCTGAGGAGTGAGATAGAAAGGCTGCAGATGGAAATCAAACGGATTGAGGAGAGATACCGGTGCAGACTGGAAGAGACTGCTGTCAAAAACCAGTCAGAGCTGGAGTCGGAGCGTCTCAGGATGCAAAGAGAGATCGAGAAGCTCAAGCAGCGCCCATATGGGGCTCACAGATCTACACAGACCGAGGAAGACTTCTGTATCGATGCCTCCAAGCTGGTGTTCAGTGGGCTGCGGAAGAAGATCACAGCCATGCAGCTGTACGAGTGCCAGCTGATAGACAAACTCACACTGGATAAACTGCTGAAGGGGCAGAGGTCGGTGGAAGAGGTCGCGGCTGACATCGAACCCTACCTCAAAGGAGCAGGTGCTATTGCAGGGGTGTCCCTTTCGCCCAGGCAGAAGTACTCTTTCGTTGAGGCCAAACGGAACCAGCTGCTAACAGCAGAAAACGCAGTCCTGCTCCTAGAAGCCCAGGCAGCAACAGGAGGTGTGATAGACCCACACCGAAATGAGATATTAACGGTGGACAGTGCTATCGCCAGGGATCTGATTGACTTCGATGATAGAGAACAGATCTATACAGCAGAAAAGGCTATTACAGGATTTAAGGATCCTTTCTCAGGCAAAACTGTGCCGGTATCCGAAGCCATCAAGAAAAACTTGGTTGACAGAGAAACTGGAATTCGTCTGCTTGAAGCCCAGCTGGCTGTAGGAGGGATAGTTGATCCTGTCAACAGTGTTTTCCTACCCAAAGAGATAGCTTTATCTCGTGGGCTGATTGACAAAGACCTGTACAGGATGCTAAACAACTGCCAAGGCAGTACAAAGAACTTCATTGATCCCACCACCAAAAAGGCAGTCACTTACATGCAGCTGAAGGAAAAATGCAGGATTGAACCACACACTGGTCTGCTGCTCCTTCCAGTGCAGAAGAGGAGTATGTCGTTCCAAGGGATCAGGCAGCCTGTCTCGGCAGATGCACTGCTTGAGGCTGGAATCATTAAGGAATCAACAAGGAACGACTTGGAAAGAGGTGCAATTACAGTGGAAGAAGTGAGTGAGAGAATTATTGATTTCCTTCAAGGCTCTAGCTGTATTGCTGGTATCTACAATGAGGCTACTAAAGAGAAACTTGGCATTTACCAGGCTATGAAAATAGGTTTGGTTAGGCCAGGGACAGCCCTTGAACTCCTAGAAGCCCAGGCAGCCACAGGGTTCATAGTGGATCCTGTCAGCAATGTGAGGCTGCCTGTTGAGGAAGCCTACAAAAGAGGCCTTGTTGGAATTGAATTTAAAGAGAAACTTCTCTCTGCTGAAAGAGCTGTCACTGGGTACAAAGACCCAGAAACTGGAAACATCATTTCTCTGTTCCAAGCAATGAACAAAGAGCTCATAGAGAGAGGCCACGGCATTCGTCTGCTGGAGGCGCAGATCGCTACTGGAGGGATCATTGACCCCAAAGAGAGCTACCGCTTGCCAGTAGAGACGGCCTACAAGCGTGGATACTTCAATGAGGAGCTCAACCAGATCCTGAGTGATCCAAGTGATGACACCAAAGGGTTCTTTGATCCCAACACAGAGGAAAACTTGACCTACCTGCAGCTGAAAGAAAGATGCATAAAGGATGACGCAACAGGTCTCTGCCTTCTGCCCCTGAGAGAGAAGAAAAAGGTGGTGCACACCTCACAGAAGAACACCCTTAGGAAGCGCAGGGTGGTCATTGTAGATCCAGAAACAAACCGGGAGATGTCCGTTCAGGAGGCGTACAGCAAAGGCCTCATAGATTATGACACCTACACAGAACTAGCTGAACAGGAGTGTGAGTGGGAAGAAATAACTATCACAGGATCAGATGGCAGCAGTAGAGTAGTCCTTGTGGACAGGAAAACAGGTAGCCAGTACGACATCCAAGATGCCATTGATAAAGGCCTGGTGGAGAGGAAGTTTTTTGACCAGTACCGTTCTGGCAGCTTGAGCCTGACCCAGTTTGCAGACATGATTTCCTGCCGTAATGGCACTGACGAGGTGTTCCGGCACGAGTCAGTGACTCGGTCTCCCACTGTGCTGAGTGTCAGGAGCTCTTCTTCAGTGATCAGGAGCGGTTCTTTCTCAGAGACCCCAGATGAGTGCAGTCCTATTGCAGCCATATTTGACACTGAAAACTTGGAGAAAATCTCCATTTCAGAAGCCATACAGCGGGGCATTGTGGATAGCATCACTGGGCAGCGGTTACTTGAAGCCCAGGCTTGCACTGGTGGCATAATATGCCCTACCACTGGCCAGAGGCTTTCACTCCAGGAAGCCACTAGCCAAGGCATCATCGATCAGGATATGGCCACACGTCTCAAACCAGCCCAAAAGGCCTTCATAGGGTTCGAAGGCATAAAGGGTGGGCGCAAGAGGATGTCAGCAGCTGAAGCAGTGAAGGAGAAATGGCTGCCTTATGAGGCTGGGCAGCGGTTCCTTGAATTCCAGTACCTCACTGGAGGTCTCGTGGACCCGGAAGTGCGTGGAAGAATAACTACTGAAGAAGCCATTAGGAATGGATTGATTGATGGCCGCGCTTCCCAGAAGTTACAAGACACCAACAGCTATCCCAAAATTCTGACCTGCCCCAAGACCAAGCTGAAAATATCCTACAAAGATGCAATGAACCGGTCAATGGTGGAAGACATCACTGGGCTTAAACTGTTGGAAGCAGCCTCTGTTTCCTCTAAAGGCATATCCAGTCCCTACAATGTCTCCTCGGCACCTGGCTCTCGCTCTGGCTCTCGCTCTGGCTCGCGTTCAGGCTCACGCAGTGGGTCTAGGAGAGGAAGCTTTGATGCCTCAGCAAGCTCTTCATATTCTTACTCATACTCGGCCTTCAGCAGTGGGTCTATTGGGCGCTAATAACAAGTGAGGGAATGTGCCTGCATTTTATTATTGTTTAGATTATCCTATATTCCATTTACTAAAAGAAAAAAAAAATCAACAAAGTAACTCAAAGCAAAGCCTTGAAGTCTTTTCTGGGTGTGTTACACTTTTCTTCTGAAAAAGCTGTAAAATGTTTGGATGCAAACTTATAGAATATAGATTAGGGAATGCAAAAGTACTATTTGTGAATTTCAAGTTTCGGTTCCCATTTCCTCTTATTCTTAGGATTTTAATAGGTCTCTGTATATTTTAAATACTGTGTCATGTGCTTTCTCCTGTTATCCGTTACTATCAACCATAAGGTGATAACTGAGGTTTGAAAAAGTCTTGCAGTAGTTAACTTTTTATCCACATAGACCCTTTTCAATTTGCTATTATGAAAAAAATATTAACAATATGGACAGAAAACACCCTTCATACTGGTTTAGAATCTATACTGTAAACATGAAACTGTCTTTCAGATGCTCTACTTCTTTATGTTTGGCTAGCCATTTTCTGAAGTATAACTTGGTGGATGTAAAGGGCTATTATTAGGCTGGGCTTTTGTTTTACTGTTAACCCATATACAATTTTCTACTGTTTTGCTTTATTTCCCTGTAGAAAAGAAAAAAGAATCCAACTGTACTATGTGAGCTATTCTGGACAATAAACTTCTGAAATTTTAAAGTATTTGATGTGTACTTCATAATTTTATCTGTGGGCAGTCTTGGAAGTGCAAGTTAGAGAAAGAATCATTTTTAAAAGAAGCAGATAGTAGCTTTGTTGTAGAAAGTGTGCAGGCACGTTACATTTCATGGTGCTGAACCATCACTTCTATGAATGAGGACTTCTGATTCTGATTTTTCAGTAGGAAAATGAAGGTAGCACCAATAATGAAAGCTGTGCCCCAGAAGCAGAATGCCTGTTTGCACACTTGTTTATAGAGTTGATGATGATAATAGGAAGCATATTTTTTCTGCTTGTGATCCAGCTCATTGTCTCTGCAGCAGCAAGGGACTGAGTCAGATTCTCCTTTACACATCCATGCAAGTTTGGACAGTGAGCAGAACAAAAAACTGTCTGGCTTAGCCGGCCAACTGTGGCACAGGAACATCTTTCAAAACCTGAACAATTGCCTCTTGTGACATCCTCCTGCCTCTTCTGTTGGCTCCTGAAAGCCTAGCTTGAGAGAACCATGGTAGTGTATCAGTGCTTGCATGATACCTTGCTGTCATCAGTTTTATGTAGTCTGCTGGCATCCTGCTGGCTCCTTTTATCTGAGCTGAGGAACCAGAGCAGAACTAAATGACCACAGTATTAGAGGACACAGGAGAGATTTGAATCCACTTCAGCCAGCACAGAAAATTACTTGTATACATGAGGGCTGTCTTGTCCTCTCCCCTATGACACACAGTGCAGATACCTGTGGGTTGGCACAATGATCGATCAGTTACAAGAATTTAGTATGGTTTTATACAGCTGCTTCAGTAACATGCTATGCTTTTATACAGTGCTTTAGTGACAAAAGTGTTAGTATAATTTGCCAGTAGTTGAAATAATTTCTTCCCTTAAGTTTTCAAAGCTAATACCTCCTTTTAGCCATGAACCATGTAGGAATCCTGCTGTTCTATGAATTTTAGTTCCTACAGATAGAAAGAAGATGATGGGCATAAATGTTAGCCACTGTTAATTATGCTGCCTTTTTTTTTTGTAGAATGTTTCTTTTGTGCATTAAGGAATAGCACATGTTCTGATCCTGCTGTCTCTGGGTGAAGTTTACCCTCTAGTCTGAGAAACATTTCCAGTGTTTCCTGAAGAAGAGGGCTGTATAAAAATCTCTGCCATATATAAAGTATCTTCAGTTACTGGACTAAGAAATTATTTGGATTCTTACAGGTCAGTGTTGGAGACCTCCACAGAAAGTAGGTGAGAAAGTGCATCCTGTTGTCTAGGGAATCTTCAGAGCTTTGGAGATTTTTCTCTACAGCTGAGTTTATTAGCTGTGCCACAGAGGAAGAGTCAGTGTCTGAAAGGCTTTCTGACTGCTACGGAGAAACATCTCTGTAAAGAACAACCCAAAACCAATCACTGCTTAATAGAATCCCAGACTGATTCTGCAGCTTTAAAAGACTGTGGGTTTCCTAGGGTCTACAGTAAGAGTAAAGCTGGTCATTACTAAAGGAATGTTCACTCTTGGGTGCACACACCAGTTTGCATGGGCTGAGAAATCCTACACACTCCACAGCAGACTGGGCTTAGGTGTTTTATTCAAGGCATTCCTGGCATCTCTGTTATGTTGTTTAAAGCTCCATCTTTGCAGTCTACCTTTCTTACTGCTCAGCCAACATTTTGTCCTCTCACAGTTACCAAAATAGGAGATGGCATCACAGAAATTATGGTGACAGTGCTTTCTCCTTGCACACATTCCAGCAGCAGCAGCTAGTGTGGTATTAGTGGTGGCTTTATGTGGCCAGAGCTGTGTGGGACCCACATGTCCAGGGTCTGAGTAGCAGCTGAGCCAGAGTAGGCAGCAGGTGGGGCCGGGCACAGCTAATGTGGGATGCTAAAGAGATAAGTGGAGAATTTTCCTCCACCATCAAAAGGTGCTGAGGAAGGAAGTTTGGAAGAATCTCTTTTTTGCATTTGCAGCCCAATGGGGAGGTCAGCTGGCAGAGAGAGGCATGACAGGTGAGCACACCCAGCAGGGCAGTGTGGAGACTGTGTTTTGCAGCAGTGCTCAGATTTCTAGGCTGGGAGAGTCTTGCCTGGGGCTTGAAGAGTAGAAACGCTGTGGTTTGTTGTGGTGGGGTGTAGCAGGAGAATGGGCATGAGTTGGGGGCTGCTGCTGTGTATTTGGGGCAGGATGTTCATAAGATCTGTAGCTCTTTTGCACCAAAGGTAGAATGAACTGCATTCATGCATTTTAAAAAGAAAAACGGGCAACTTTGGATGATGTTTGCTGCTGAGACAGCAACTACTTGTTGTTGAAAAGCCTGAGTGTACCTGGTGGTTCAGCCTGTAGCTGTGAGCACTTCCCTGTTCAGGAGGAGTGCTGAGCTGGCTGTACTCATTGGCAGCCTCATACTTTCCAGCCACTCCTGTGAATTTTCTGTCTCTTGCTTCCTCCTTGTGCCTCGGGGTAGGTGATTCTCACCCAGTTCAATGGCAAATGTATGCCCCGTGTGCTGAATCGGCTGGAGAGGGTTTTCATTAGCAGGCTCAGCTCTTTAGAGAATCGGTCTTGGCTCTGAGCAGGATAGCAATTCATTCATGAGGGTTTAACCGACTGATTTAATGGCCTTGATGTTGTGAATTTGCTGTCCTTCGTTTTGAGGCTGGGAAATGACTGCTGGTTAGGGCCCAAAGTGTGTAATGCACCATGAGGTTTGCCCAGCACAGCAGCGCTCAAGACATAGTTTTGCTTGTCTTAGGCTATTTGGAAATGTGCACTGCCATGGTTAATTAGTAGTCCAGCCCTATCAATATAGAAGAGGGCTGGGGAGATTTACAGAACAGCAGCAATATGACTTAGTATAACCATGTTTAAATTACTAGCAAATTGTAAGTGTTTAGGCAGAAGGTGGGTTTTGGTCAATTTTTGGGTTGAGTTTGTTCCAATTTTTATACATTTTTATGATATAAATCTGGAATAATAATTTACTTTGCTGACGTTTCTGTGATCCTCAGCTGTTCTGAGATGAGCAGAATTTATGTGCTGTGTAATGCTCTCAGAATAATGCTACACTCAAAAATACCTTTTTTACGTGGCCAAAAAATATGAGACAAATTCTTGCTGCTTCGATCAGAAGTGACTCAGTGAAACAGGGTGAAAAATTTAGGTGAAAATAGACTAGTGTAAAATTTGAGGAGGACCCAAGTGTAGCACCTACACATGAGAAACTGTGAGGGTTAGGAGAACAGTGGAAACTGACCAGCAAAGCACTGGGTAAGGGCGTGCCTTCTCTTAGACTCGCCTAGCATGTGCAGCACTCTCCTCATACAAGTCATAGAATCACTGAGGACAGTAAAGACCTCTAAAATCTTTGACTGTTAACCTGACAGTCAAGTCCACTACCAAACCGTGTCTCTAAGTGCCCCATTTAGGGCACATTTGGGGTCATTATCACTCAATCACCACAGGGCAGATGCTTAAGGGGGAGTGGCAGGGTTCCCTGGCACTGAAAAGGCTGCTGGGACACAAAGTATCTTTCTCTCCCTTTCCTTCAACGGGCCTGCCTGTGCCATTTCTCTCACCAACGAAATGACTAGGGACACATCCCATTACCTGCCTGCGTGGTGGGAACTGTGAGGCAAACTCAGTTTCTTACAGAGGTTAAATGAGCACTGGCGTTGCAGCACAGCTACAACAGTAAATAGATGGAAGCTGCTGCTGAGTACTGTTATTTGATTGCAAATGAGCCCCATGCTGTATACAAAGCTGTCTGCTCCTAAAACATTTCATTTAATGGTTGAATTGATGGCAAATAGAGGATGAAAGTATTCCATAAGAGGTGGCTCTCATTCAGTGTGAACATTACCTCCAAGACCATGGCATCTGTCTCAGCCAGAGAGACCTCTACCCAAACTGCCCTTTTACCTCTTATGGTCTTTGTCTCTTGCAGGACACAAAATAAGAGAAGCACATCTGGCCACAACTCTTCTTTGTGAACTAACCCTAGGGGCTTTTGGATTCCTACCTGCATTCCCAGCTGTTTCTTTCACTCAAAAAAATCCCTTAGGTCTTCTGGGGCCAAGCTTGCCATTAAGTCTAGGCAGATTAGACTTCTCTGTTTTAAAATGTTGCAGATTTTTATTTAGTTATTTTTAATTAGGCCAAGAGTAACGTGGTTGTTCTTTTTTTTTTCTCCTATTGGAAAGTTTTTTACAAGCAGCCAAGGGTAGAACTAGGATAGTGCTTGATTTCTTGGCTGAGCTAAGGAGTTTAAAAACGTAATCCAACGTTTCTTTTTCATATGGTTTTATTTTTAAAACTTTATTATCAAATTCAGTTCAATTTTAAAATGTTGCTATAAATATTTTCATTTAGGAAATAGCAGAAATATCTTTAAACCTCTCTAACTCTTTTTCATCTGTAAATCTGTTCATAGCATTAAGCACATGTTGCAAAATAGCTGTAATTGATCTAGCATTGTCAGTTTTTCTGGAAAATTATTTGAGGGGTGTATACGGAGGAGAGTAGGAGGAATGCACTTATCTATAGCCTGGAAATTTTAAAGCCTCCATTTCTTTCAGGTTGCTATTAGAGATTATGATCAAATGTTGCCCAATGTATTCTTGTCTGTAGACCCCTTGCTGTGCAAGTTGGAGGAAGGGGCTGAGTCCCAGAATTGTTAGACACATTTGACAGCACTAACCTTTGCAGATGACTTTGTTCTATTAAGAGACTCTTGGGATGGAATGTAAATTTTTTTTTCAGGAATTTTATAGGTCTCTTGTGATCTGACACCTCAAAACACAGGGGCAGAAGTGCCACAGCTTTACCTCCAGCCTGCAAAGGACCCCTATGTGAACAGTGGCTGTCTGGTGTGGGTGATAAATGGCACATTCCTCGATGTGATTGATCCAGATGGTTCCAGAAAAATACCTTGGTATACCTATATATGGACCCATGGGCTGGAATAGCTAAGCTGCCTCTACTGGGAAAAGTGAACAGGTTGTAAAAGCAGGCTGAGCAGGCTCTACTAAAGCCATTTGACACAGTGGGCATCTTGAGGCAATGTACTATCCCATGACCGATGTACTTAGCAGGCCAAGTTAATGGGAAAGCCAGGTACCTATAAAGCCTTGCTTTGGCATTTTGAGGGATCAGGGGTTGGTCACCCTTATCTACCTGTGATGCCATCCTGTATTCCAGCACTTGGGATGGATGTCTGGGTACTGCCACACCTTCTGGAGTGGTTCCTAGTGTTCAGGTCCAGAGTCTGCACCAAATTGCCCAGTTGTCAGACGACATCACAGGATTGGTCATCTGGTCGGAATAGAGAAAGAGTTTGAACAACTATGACCTGTGGTGGGTGGTGATTAAGAGAAAATTCTTTCTATTTGGGACCCCAGAGCAATCACAGTGATCTCAGAACTTGTGGGTGGTGAGGAACTAGTCTTGGGAGATGGGAAATATCTTTGCCAAAGCTCATCTTTCCAAGGCCTTGAGACTGGCAAATGTAGGAACTTTTGAATGGGACCAAGTTACTTGTATTGCACACACATGGGGCTGTGTGATTGCAAGCTTTGGAAAGGATAAAATTAGTGACAACTAGATTGAGCATCATTGGAGCACTTCTCTCAGAAAGCTCATCACTGTGTTGCAATTAAGCTATGCCACATTTCCGGCAAGGGGTGGGGAGGATACTCAAGAACAGTTGGTGTTCTTGAGTAGAGGCTGAGACTTGCTCACATATTAGCGGGTATTGCCCTTCAGTTCAAGATAGAAGGGTGAAGAGGCACAACCAGTTATGAGAACTATTGTCAGTGGAAGCTAAAGAATAGCTAATATTTCAGGAGTCACTTTTAAAAGACCATAAAAATTAACTATATAAGCATAAAAATTAATTCTATAAACATAACCTGCCAAGGCAGATCAGGCATTCTGGTGGACATAACTGTTAGATGTGAGAGGAAATTGTCATCACTTGATGCAGTGATGAATGGCTGAGAACTGTGCATCTGGAGGAGCAAGTTCAGGAGGTGGCAAATGCCAGTACTATAAAACTCATTTGATTTCTTACAGGTACATGTGGGAAGTGCTATGAGAGCAATTACAGGCTACTGGCTGAATTTAGTACTCTCAAGGTCCCAGCAAGCAAAGATTTCCCACTGTTGTTTGAATCAGGCTCTATTTACATCTGTGGACATTTTAGTTATATTCACAAGTCAAGCAAGAGCTATTTTCAGTTCTCTGTTATTAACCTGTTCCAGAGAATATAAAAATTAGACCTGTTCCAGAGGATATAAAATAGCAGGCAGTGTCTCGAGCTTTCCACTAATGTGCACAGAGGCTGCATAAAAGGTCAGTTATATATTTGCTTGACATTAACAGTGCATTAATTTTCTTTAGTTATTTTTATATATACTTTGTGAGAAAGTTTGTAAGTTTGCCTTCCACACCTAGCCCCCACTCCCTGCTGCATGACACTCTTGGCTTATTCTTCTAAAGGTCATTTTTGGAGTGGATTTTCTGAGATTTGCCTGCTTTGTCCTTTAATTTTAGTATTTGAAATATCTTTAAGTCAAACTCAGACTTGGATCTTGAACTCTTTCAAAGTTTTGGTGAGCTGGTCCCCAGAAATATATATGAAGATCTTTCTTCCCTCCACTCTGCTTCTGGAAACAAAAGTGGCTCCTAAAAACAAGGCTTTCCCCTTCTGCTGGAAGCTTTGGAAACATCTGTTAGCAATTCTCATCACACCTTGTTGAGCTCTGAGTGTTGCACAGTGTCATGTGCATCTGCTCCAGGGGTAAGTAGGACTCTGCTCATAGCAGGGCCATAACACTTCCCT
Source organism: Fringilla coelebs (assembly GCF_963513975.1). Classification (NCBI taxonomy): domain Eukaryota; kingdom Metazoa; phylum Chordata; class Aves; order Passeriformes; family Fringillidae; genus Fringilla; species Fringilla coelebs. The sequence goes on from NC_140028.1 coordinate 86,959,964, forward strand.
TTGTCCCAGCCACATCCCAGATATCCACATAATTCACAGGAATACTGTAGTTATGTGTTTCCCTGAGAAGGTGATGTTAGGCCTTAGCACCAGGGCATCTTCTTGCCATCTGCCAGCTTTCCTCCAGACATCAATGTCCTGCTGGGCTTTGCAGCAAACTGGGGATGGTATTAGAAGAAGTAAAAAAAAAAATTAAATCCTACTTCTTACTATGCTGGCACATGACAGATGCACTGTCATGTGTATTGGTACCACAATGGGACCCAAAAAGTTCCACTGCTGACGGTGCAGGCTGTGTGTGCAGTGTATTACAATAAAGCCCAGCCTTCTTGGGGAGCCTCCTTGGCTCTGCTCACTCTTACCTCCTGCCAAGGCAGTTGAAAACATCTGGGATCATTCACTTCCACAAAAGAGCAGCTAACGGCAATAGACTTTGATACAAGCTCACTATGCAGTTAAGATGAAACTTAGGAGAGTTTTTAAGCCACAATTATAATGAATTATGAAACCTTTTTTTTTTTTTTTTAGTTCTGGAGGAATAATAAAATATCTATTTCTAGTTCATTTTCACAGCAACCCTGACTAGCAGGAAGGGAGAAGCTTAGAAAGCAGTAGCCAAGGATTTTACTGGATTGCATGGCAAACCTCTTGGTGTAATCATAGTAAAAAAAATAGGCTGTGAAATCATCTGGAGTCCTTTAGGCACTATCACATTTTTGGCAAGGCCTTTTGCAGTAAAGTCTGTTGCATAGTGTTGGAAGGTAAAGTTTTGGAAGACATTACTTTCTGCTATAATTTTATTTCTATTTGTTCTTCATCCCAGTTATTTTGAGTACTGAAACTGGTTTGGTGCGCCAGCCACACTATTGTCTTTGGGACCCAGAAATCCTTTCTTACCTCCTATTCCCTCGGGGATCCTGAGCAAACAATGAAATCTTTGCCAGGATAAGCCTTTTTGCTTGAAAACTGGTTTCTTTAGCATTTTGGAGCAAACCTTGACTCACTTCCTTGAACTGCCATCCACTCCTGAGATCCCACATTCCCTTCATCACTGTGAAAATGACAAAGCACTCCAAATAAAGCTCCTCATTTTGCTCAATATTTCTTGGTTTTTCTTTTTTTTTTTTTGCTACTGTTTGTATATATAACTGAATTTAATCCTCTCCAATAATCTTGTTTCATACCACTAGATAGTTATTTCCAATGCAAATGAGGAACTGCTTCAAAGCTGGAGGCTTGCCCATGGTGTTCCACTCGCATGCTTTTAGCTAGACATCTTCAGGGACAAGAGTATATCTTTGATTTCAGGCCACCTGAACAATGTATCAAATGGTTTTTTGCTTCTCCAGTTCATGGTCACCCAAGAAAAGATCCTGACAGCCTTTCAGGGAAAGGCATATTCTGCATGCCATCATGCAGTGGAGTCCAAGTATTGCAGTTCCAGGAGTAAGAATAAGGTGCTGTTTCACAGCAAGATTGTTGGCTATTTCCAAAAAGGGGAAGAATAGGGTAAAAATGTTTTCATTGTGGAGCCCTAAAAATCACTTAAAAAGAAATTATATTGGCTCTACAGGAATTTCTGTCACCATTGATATCAGTGAAGTAGGCCCAAACTCAAAATGACCTTGTTTAATATCATATGCTCACCTTCTCAGTCTCTCCCATACCTCCTACATAGTCTTGACTAAAGCAAAATTAAAGGATTGGTGCTGTAAATGAGTTGCCTGAAACTTCATGTGGTACAGAGTATATGACATCAGAAAGATTGTGGTCCTCTGAATAACAAATATTTGAAAATGTTTTGCAAAGACCACAGTCAAGACTAATCACCCTGTATAGTAATAATTCCCTTAATTTTTAGAGTAATGAGTAAAATAATCTCAAGGCTGCAGTGTTTCTGCCTATCATGTAGCTGAATATTTGAATCCTGTCCTTTGGCTGATGCAGTGAGGTTGCCCAAGTTCTCTGTGTGCTTCCTAAGTAAACTGTGCAGAAACAGCAACCTTAGGAGTAGGCAGTTTTTGGTAGTCCTAGTCATTCAGGTAAGCCTACAGAAAATCACTGAACATTCCTTAAGCCTGGTTTTTGCAGTCTTGTCAGTGCTTGAATGCTCAGCTTGAATGCTTCCTGCTGCAACCAGGAAGATTCATTTTTGGGAAAGGTGCTTCCATGAGTGAGCAGGTATAGGAATTTTTAAAGGCGTTTTTCTTAGAGCGGTGGGGTCTAGAATGTATTGAGCCTGTTGGCATCTCTTGGGAGCACCAGCACTGGGATAAATCTTGCATTAATCCCACTTTTGCTGACTTTCTTTATATAGCCTGAACAGAGAAGATATGCAGCTGGGAACAAATGCATTAACAACTCCCCCCCCACCCCTCCCCCCCAAAAAACCCAGACCAACAACAATAACTGCAACAAAAACACACAAGAAAAGAGGCATAGAAAAGGTGTATCTGCTCAGGAATGGTGTGGATTTAGGACTGGCTGCTGCTGGCTGTAAGCCACACCTGTAAGCCACACAGCCACCTTTCCCAGTGGCTGATACAGATAATGAGCAGTGATGTGTCTCAGGGCATTAAATCAGTGGAAGGCGGTAAAAGAGATTGTCAGTTGCATAGAGGTAGTGTTTGGAGTGAAATTTATCCTAAAAATAACATTTTCAAAAGGTACAACAATTGTCTACTTGTATTGAAATGTTACTATTGAGAATACTCATTTGCAGGTAAACAAGTCATTTGAACAAGGGTGAGATGGTTATGTACTAATTAAATAACTGACATTTAGTATTAAAGTTGAGATATGAGGCAATGCAAAATGTTGGCTTTCCCACCCTGAGGACAAACTTTATGTTTTTCCTTGTGTAGACAGCTATTCATGTGGACTTTTTAATACAAGAACTTTCAAACCTGTGTTAAAATCTCTCTCTCTCTCTTTTGGAACCACATAAACCCAAAACTGTTGAAGACCAACTAACTGGTTTGCCTAATCCCTGGTACCTGGTATCTGACAATGGAAAAATAATATTTAATGGAGGGAACATGGCAACTGGTATTTGGTTTGTAATTATATTTGTTGTTCAAGGATTCTGATTATTTGCCACCTGTCTGAGCAGCCAGAGGATCTTTCATAGTCTGCTGGGTCTGAGATGACCTGTGAGCTATAAAGAAAGTACTGATTGGTAACTCTGGAGGAGGGACATCATTGATGAGAGGAAATAACTTTCAAACTGATATTCTGGTACCTCAAAGTTGGGAAAAAGGATAAAAAAGTGCTTCTGTGAAAGGTAGTTCTACAGCAGTGGTTGCCCAGTAGTAGTACACTTTGCAATAACTCATACACACCACATGCCTTATGATTTTATGTATTGGAAGTACTAGGCTGGTCTAAAAGCAGGTTGACGGGGAGGGAAATAGATAGTAAAAGAAAGTACCTATATATAAACCATAATAACCTCCTAATGTTTCAGAGAGAGGCTGTCTAAGAAAGGTTAATGGGCCACATCACTTTCAGTTAGATGCAGTTCAAATGCAAGATACTGTCTTTGATATCTGGAATAAATTTAGAGCATAAAAAATTATTTCATTTCTAAACATCTGGCAGATAAGTATTATTTGCTATTCCTAGGTGTGACTACATGGTTGTCCTCCCTACAATTGTAGAATTACAGAGTAATATATAATATATGAACATTTTGCTGTCTTTGACATTTATAACTTCTTCTCCCAACCCAGTGTGTCTCACTCTTGGTAAAAACAAATGTGCCCATGAAGAGGTAAGAAAAATATTCAGAGACTAGGAAAAGCCTATCTTCCGAAAATTTAAATTTGCAGTGGCTCTAGAGCTGAAATTTATTCTTGGATTCAAGTACAGATCCCAATCAGGGTAACCACACCTATCTTGTAATCTTAGGTAAATTAAGAGGAATTAGAAGTACTTTGATTTGCAGCTATAAAGAGAGAGGCTTTGCCTCCTGGAGATCTAGGATGAAGTTCTGGCTCTACAGAAAGAGCAGGGATTAGACTACTGATTCCAGTGGGACCAGTTTTCCACCTTAGTCCTTTAATATTTTCAAACAAACTCAATTTTTTAAGCAAATGAGTAATCCTGTTTCATGTATTGTTAGATGCTTGCTCTGTTTTTATAATGTAAATGCCTGCCCTTCTTACCAGGCAAACTGGCATGACCTGGCCCTCTGAAAAGCACTGCTCCAATCTTCAGGGAGTTTCCACATATCCCAAAGTAGCAGTCTCTCCCATTCTTTTCTAGTGGTAAAGAGAAGAAACATGCAACAAGGAAAGCAAACAATTAAAGGACAGATAGGCTTCATGTAAGCATTACTTGATATACACTTCCCTTGTGTGTATCAAGTTGAAAAAAATATATGTATATCTAATTTCCATATTTACAAATCAATAAAGTAAGAAAGTTGCCTTCTTATCTCCCTGTAAGGAAGACATGAAGGAAAAAACAACAGTGAAAACTAGACAAATTAATTTGTTTTAAACCTCAGGGAAAAGAAACCACACACATGTTTTATTTGCTGTCAGTCAGTTTATCACTCCAGGCACTTCACAGCAGGTTTCCTCTGCTGCCATGTTATGATCTACAAGAAGTTCAGGCGGTGGCACATTAATCTACAGGATAAGTGAACAGGAAGACAAGTGTTAAACTTTCTGAACATCTACAGTCCAGGTCCAGTCTGTCTCATTACTCATACACACACCTTCTCTAGGTCCAGTCTGACTGCCTATCCACATAGATACCTTCACTAGCATAGGGAGCATTTCCCAAATATAAGACAAAACTAATTCCCAGTTTATGGGAGAAGGTTTTTGGTAGGTTTGTGAATTTGTCTGCATGGGATAGAGAGGATTTCTGGTGTGGTGGCGCTTTAATTGTAAGAACTAATTGTGGAAAAATTAAACATGAGGGAAATATCTTGTGTATTTAGTTTGGAGTGTGGTATGGTCTGAAGTAATCTCAGCTGGAAGTGAGTTTCTAGAATTTGTTGTGTACGAAATCCTGTGTTGCTTTTCCCAGGTTAGATAGCCCTGTGCTGTTTCAGTGGTGGCTTTTTTTGTAGCAAGTCAGGGCCACACAGGGAAGATAAATGCTATGACTGCCAGTTTAAGTCTCCAGAGATATTTTGACTATGGAACAGAGACTTGTTCTGTATTTTGGAGGAACCAAAGCAAAAGGCAGAATACACTCATCAGTCTCTTTTGATAAATAAAAGTTTTAAAGACTTTTTAGCCAGTCATTTCTAGTTACAGTGGGCACATCCTTTGCACCTGAAGTAAAACAAACACTGTTCTCAGACCACTAGCTACAGCTCTGTTTCTAACATAGTAATCCCAGGGGTGATGAAGTGATAAATTCCTGCTAATGCAGCACATAACCAAAGTCATGCATGTGCTAACTCTTGGCACCTGAGATCCAGTGGAGATCTCCATACACAATAAGGTCCCCATGATCACCCAGGGAGCAGCATTATCCTGGGCTTACCTTGCCAGGGCACCATCTCCATCTGCCCTGCTTGCTCTGTAGGGACTGACAGGGGCTACACACACACAGTGAACAGGCTTCCCCTTGCAAGTTTGTGCCAGGCTCCATCCAAAACCTTTCCTGTGTTCTCAAAGATGGACCTGTCACTGCCAGACCCTTCTTCAGCTGTATTGTAGATGATAATTTCCTTGCTCTCCCCATGAAGAGGTAGCTTGAACTGGTCACCCCATCTCTGTCCTTTATCTCCCATGTCATATTAGAAGGGCTCTCTTTCCTTCTGAAAGGCAAAGACAATGGAGTATTCTTCAGGAAGAACAAGTCTAGAAACAAACTACAGGACAATTTTAAAAGTATTTCTTCTTTTGTTGTCACTGCAACATTATGAAGTCCTCTTGATTTTTTTTTTTCCATTAATGATAGCCATCACAGGGAATTATGGCTGTCAGTGGAAGGGCAATAAATGTACCAAAGAGGGCTGTAAATATATTGTAACGCTTTTAAGGAAGGAAAAATATACAGGTAAATGTGTAAAATAAAATAAAGTAATCCTCATACAATATTTTAGATCTGGAAACCTACTGAAAATATCAATAAACTAACTGGAAAGAATAAAAATAGCTGGACTCTCTAGTTATTTTTGCCTTTTGTCAAACTAAGTTAATTGATTAGTATCTTGTAACTGAACTGTGTCCAGACAGCTCTTCTCCTTTGCTGTGGAATGGCTTCACAGCAAGGCAGACTAGAGTACAAGCCCCTAGTGTTATCCATGTCATAGGGACAACCTGCTGGTACAGCCAAAGGCCATCAGGACCTGCGTAATCACAGAAAGACAAACTTTTTCACCTCATAGCAGATCTGTGGTGTCTTTGTGGACTCTTCAGGATTTTTGAAGTTCTGAGTTCAAACTGTTACCTTGCATTTGATGAGTGAGTTGGACAAGATGACCTCTCCAGCCAGAGTTATCCAATGATCCTGTGATGATACATTAAACCAAGGCAACATAATAATTTGCAGAGAAGAGCAGTTACCCTTCAGGGAGACTTAGCACCTTCATTAATGCATATTGTTGGTCATTTTTTGGTAGGTAAAATACTGCAGTATTTTTGGTATAAAGATGCAATAAAATGCTGCATTGGACAGCTTTTGCAGAAAGCTTTTTTTCCTTAGGAAAGAATTATTTTGCTCTTTTACAAAAATGCCTCTAGCACCAGGAGCTGCAGCCATCAGGAAGGGTTAAAATGATCACTCACAGTATAAGAATATGTCCATCTCAGAGGAGGAAATGTTTTTATCATCTTAGTTGTAGTATCTGGAGTATGCAAGGCTTGAGTGCATGCCAATGGGAAGACTCGAGGATTTTCGTGGCTGGATAAGCTTAGGAAGAAACTTCCAATGTTACCCCTACACAGTGTTTTATTTTTTTAAACTATATAATAATAAAGTTTTGTGGGTTTTTGTTTGGTGGGTTTTTTGCTTGTTTGTTTTATTGTTTTATTTTTTTTTTAAATAAGGTGAACTTGAAAATATACGATGTAAAAACACATAGCAGGGTTTTCTTCATTGCCAGCACCCACAGCTAGGGGTTGGTTCCATGTCTACAAACACTGCAACAGTGCTAGGGGCCCTTTGCACTGGTGGGTCACAGGGGGGCCCTTTGTGACACCCCACCAGAGCACATCTGGTCAGTACAGCTGCCGTGTCCAGCAGGATGATGGGATAGGATTAGATCCCAGAGCTCAAGGTGAGGAGCTTGCAAGCATAGAACCAACTTTCCCTGCTGTCTCAGCAGTCCCGGTCATGATGAGGATTTTCCCCAAAGCTTCTCACTTGTCCCTTTCCCACTTTTAATTTTTTCTCCTGCAGAATGGAGGAGGCACACCCTACCCAGCTCAGGATGGCCTGGGTGGAGGATGGTGCTCCCCAGAAAAGCAGCTCTCCAGCAGAGCCCTGCCACATGATTGTGGTGGATCCGCTGCAGACAGGTGAGTGAGTGAGTGAGTGAGTGAGTGAGTGAGTGAGTGAGCGAGCCAGCCCTGTTGGACTGGGCAGGGCTTGGGCTGCCAGCACATCCTGTGCAATGCCAGGATCATGTTTCCCTGGCATGCTTGCAGTGAGGGTCCTGGAGGGTGGGTGTGATGCCTGAATGCTGGGGCTGCTCAAGGCTGCCGGCCCCAGCACAGCCTCTCCCCCAGCTAGGGGCCCCAGCTCCTGCTCCATGGTGTGGGCAGTGAAGGGCAGCTGGCTGGTGGGAGGCAGAAATGCTGTGAGATGCTGAACTTTTCCTATCTGTGTGCCAGCACATTCCTTAGCCTGGGGCACTTTACTCACTAAGCATGGAAGCTCCTCTGCTGGGAACCCTTCAGCTAGGGGCTACAGGGAGAAGGCCATGCCAGGGGAGCTCATGTGGGGCTGGGCAGAGAGCAGATCTTCCTCTGCTCTTCCAGACCTTCAGTAGCTCTCCCTGCTCTACCCCTCTTTTAGATGCCAGCTGGCTACAGATGTCCAGAGAGGAAGAGGAAGTTGTGGACTCCATCGAGATCCTTGCCAGTGACCTTGGTCAGGTAACTGTGGCCAGCTGGACAGTGACTGTTCCAGTATCTGCTGGCAGAGGCTCGGCTGTTGGGCTGCTGGAGGTGTCCTGGCTGGACAGGGCTGCTGCTCCCACATGGTGCTGCCCCTCAGCACTCCAGTCCTGCTGGCCATGCATCCCCCCTTCTCATGCTCTCTCTTTGTCTATCAAACAAACCTGGCTGCCAGGATGTGAGATGCAAGATCACCCTTCTTTACAAAATCATGGATCTGTGCATGAACACCACGTTCTTTGGCTCGTCACGGCGCCTGATTGACTTCTGCCGCAGATACAACCTGGTAGAGAGGATCCAGGTGAGGGGACGCACAGTGCTCAAGGGAAGAGGGCAAGGGCACCAGCACTGGCACCCTGTGAGAGCAGCACTTGGGCAGAGCTAGGGTCTGGTGGCACTGGGTGGCAGCTCTGTTGTGCTCTGCAGGTGCTGCTGGAAGATGAGCCCTGGTACCAGCTGAGCACAGAGCTGCGGCAGGTGGCCATGCTCACCATTGAAATGTTGAGGTACCTGCCCATCCCTCCCAAGGACCCTTCCCCAGAGGACAGCATCCCTCTGCACAAGGCCTCAAGGCACCGCTCCCTGTGTCTAGATAGGCTTTTTCTTTCAGCAAGACAGTGGAAGTGGTGCTGGAAGACAAAAAGAGAAGCCTCCTGGAGACATGCTTCAGAGCTGTCTTCTGGCTTCCTCCACGCTGTCATTTAAACAGACATCAAAAACGCCTCTTAAAGAATGTAAGTTCTGGGTGAGCTGTGGAAGCTCCCAGTCCCTCTGGGCTGCTTCCTGGCCACCCTGTGCTGCCCCATGACCAGAAGTCCAACACAGGATAGGGTCTCAGCTTTGCTTTCCTGCCCTAGTCCTTCCATCCCCCTTCTCAGGGCCCAGACATGTCCAGTTCTGCAGGCTGCTGTGTCCAGCTCCTAGGTCTCTCCTGGGCAGCATAGACATCCTCCCCTGACACTGGCAGCTAAGATCAGTCTCAGATCAGGTGAAGAATCACTGCCACCACTCTTTGACCTTCTTGCAGACCCTGAGAAGCATGGACTCCATGCTGAGGGCAATAGTGCTCAGCTCTTCTCCCTCCAAAATCAGCGAGGAGCTGCAGAACATCTTGCAGGTATGGCCTGTGCAAAGGCTGGGGGTCCCAGGGCTGCTCCTCACCCTGAGGGGGAGGTGTTGCCCACTCATGGGTAAGTGCTCCCCCAGACCAGTGCCTCGCAGGACAGTGCCCACCTCCCATGGGGAAGCAGGGGCTGTCACCAGGCTCCTTCAGGAGCACAGAGGGTGGTGCCTGTCTTCCTGCATGGCCACATGGCTGGCCCAGGGCCTTTGTCCCAGACCCGCAAGGGAGCCCAGGGGCAGGAGCCTTGCTGCAGGCTTTGCTTGAGGTCAGAGGAAGCCTTGAGGGATAATGCAAGTCCCATGCAGGGCCCGAGCTGCCCTGCTGCTGCTGAAGCAGGTGTTTGCTCCAGGGCTCACTGGCAGCCTCTCTCTGCCCAGGTGCTGCTGGACTTCACCAGTTGTGAGATACAGGAAGTGTGGTCAAGAGCCTTGGGGAGGATTGAAATGCTGAGCCGTTTCCTGTACCACTATTACACACAGAAGGTAAGGCACGGCACCCTCTGGACAGGCCAAGCTGCTCCTCCTTGCTGGGGCTGCTGCCCAGCTGACTGCTCTGGGATGATAGCTCTGTAAATCCTGCACTCATCAGGGATCCAACCCTGGACGCATTCTCGGGTGCGGGGCCTCAGCACCAGCTGCCTGCTGTCAGCCCTGCTGCCCTTCTGCCTCCCTCACACAGGACTGGGACTGCTATATTAGAAAGGACTGCACTCTCTGCTATGGAGACATCCAGATCTCAATCCTTGGACAGCTGCTGGGACGTCTTCTCCTTTTACAAACTTCCTTCAGAGAAAAGGAAACAGCTTTGAGCACTCTTCATTACCTCAGTGAATTCATCTGTGAGCAAAATGATAAGGGACATTGTGGTGGACTTCATTCCCCTCCACACAGACATCTCCTCAGAGCCCTGCCTCTCCACTTGACCGCCTTTGCCCCTCTGGATGCTTCCTATATCATCCAGCAGTCATTTGCTACTGAAGCCAAGTGCTCTCCTCACACCCGGAATCTTTTCTCTGCTGCTCTCCTTCCTCCCTCCTTTCCCATCTTCAACCCTGCTGATCTGTGAACCCCAGCATGACACCCTCCAGAATGTTGGCAAAGCTGCTCTGTCTCACTAATTCTTGTGTCTGCCCCGCTCCTTAGGCAGGTCCAGGCGAAAGGATAACACTCAGCTCCATGGAGAAGGTGACACCACCTCCTTGCTGTGCTGTGCCAACCTGCGCAATACCAAGGTAATGAGCTCCTCCTTTGCTGGCACTCTCGTCTGTGCCATGGGCAGGGCACTTTTGTGAGCAAAGGGACCCAGAATGTCAGATGTGGCTTCACTGATGAGAAAGCTCCTGCTGTCCCCCCAGCAGGGACTATCTGAGGGTGGCACTCGGTGTCCCAGCAGCAGCTCCAGCCCTCCTGTCCACCAGTGAGCCTTGGTTCTCTGTAGGGCCAGCACCCAGCTCACTCTACCCAGCAAGCAGCATCAGGGCGCTTGGTGTGACATATCTTTGCTCCCTTCCTTCCTGGTATAGCCCTTTGAAAGGTACCTCACACCTTGTGAGAGGACACACATCATCCTTGCAGCCATGGAGGTAATGACAGAAACCACCATCTTTGACAAGATGGTGGCAGAACACATTCTGAAAGTAGCCATTGGACACCCGGACTTCTGGCTGATGGATGTAAGTGGCCTGTGGCTGGATTGCCCTGCCCTTCAGCCCCGTCAGGCCTTGTTTCCCTCTCCGTCCTGCCCTCCCAAACCCAGGTGTCTCAGGTACCTGAAGCCACCTTAATGCAGCAGAGAGGGATGGAAAGGGCAGCTGAGGCTGTAGCTGCCCTTCACTGGCAGCACCACTTTCCCCTGTGTTCCCTCCAGGTGCAGAAGATTGTGAGCTGCATCTATGACAGCCTGAAGGACATCCAGAAACCAGCAATTCGGCACTGCTTCGACCCCCTGCTCATGAGGATGGCTGACAAGTACCCTGAGGAGGTAGTCACAGCCCTGCTGAACATCGCTCCACAGGGAGACAGGTACTGGCCCTGACAATCCCGAGGCCCTGTTTGCTGTGGGGAGAGAGACCTCCACACTCTCTGACTTCCAGACTGAAGGAATGCTGCAGGACACCTACAGGGAGTGGGGTTCTCCATCCCACCAAGATTTCCAGCCCCGATGTGTTGTCAGGGCTTGCAGCAGCCCAAGCTGGCTGAGCCAGCCCAGAGCCACCCTGCTGCTCCTGGGGAACGCCACCTCAGGGCCCCAGGCAGGCCAAGCCCCATGTGGCTGGCGCAGGCCATGCTGTGGCCAAGGCAGCCCTGCTGACGGAGTGCTCTGCCTTGCAGCACGGCCCTGCAGCTGTGGGGTCAGATCTTCTACAGGCCTCCGATTCGGGAGAAGATATTAATGGTGTTTGTTAACTTGCTTCGCTTCCTCTGGGTGACCGACATTGCCACTACTGCAGAGGGCACCTGCGTCCCTGACATGGCTGTGAGTTACCAGAAAAGGCCTCGGTCCCCTGCCATGAGCCAGCAGGCTCTGCCAGTGCATCTCACTGCTGTGCTTGCTCCTGCAGCCATCCTCCAGACAGTTTCCATACAAGGATTTGGGTGACAAGCCTGACACTGAGAGCAATCAGAGGCACCCTAGAATGGTGACAGTCTCCCTGCTGGTCGGAGGCCTCCACATGCTGTCAGAAACGCGTGACATGGTGAGCAGGGTGGTGCTGGGGACAGCCACGCTGGCACCTGGAGTCTTGGAGCTGCGGGTACTGTGATGGCTGGGTTTGGCCTGGCCTGGCTTGGCTTGGCCTGATCTGGGTGTCAGGCGGGGAGGTGACTGCTCCAAACACCCTCCCTGCCATGGTGGGGCTGCCTGAGGAGTTCTCCAGGCGTGAATCTTCTCACAAAAAATAAACTGTCGTTCATGCAGGCAAAAAAAATGCAGGTCCTCCTGCCAGACATGATGGGGGTCCTGCAGGTTGGCAGTGAAGACCTCAAGATAAAGAGCCTAATGTTCTTTAAAAATGTGATGGGGAAACCCACTACATTTCAAACCCTAGAGGAGGCTGTGGGCAGCCCCATCACTGGGCAGCTGATGGAAAACCTCCCACTCCTCTTTGACTCGGTAAGGCTGATGTGGGGCCCTGAGCCCTGAGGCAGGCATTGGGCAGTGACAGCTGCCCTGCAGCCCAGCTGTGTGAGCAGTACTCAGAGCAGGCTCTGCTCTTCGGGGCTCTTGTGGCTTCTGGGCCTTGCAGCCCAGCACCACTTCTCCCCACTGTGGAATCTGACCCTAGAGCATAACCCCTCACCTCAGCCACGCTCAGAGTGGGCAGGGAGCTGCTGTTTCCAAAGCTTATCTTTCTTCCTTCCTACCAGGAGTGCAGCCAGCTGCGAGAGCTCTCCATCTGCATCTTCAGAGACCAGCTGGAGTCAGTGGTGGGGAGCAACAAGAGGAGCAACAGCTACCTAAGGAGTGTGCTGATCCCACTCTTCTTTCACATGAGTGACCAGAGCCCCAGTGTGGCCAAGGTACAGCTTTTAAGGCTGAGCAGTGACACGGACAGGGGTGGGCTGCTGGCAGTGAGCAGTGTTCCCCCAGCACAGCCCGTGGGAAGGATCCCTGCACGGGAAGGATCCCTGCAAAACCAGTGTGAGCAGGGGTGGAGAAGCTGGCATAGCCGTTTCCAGCACCTGTCCTACCTGCTCCAACAGGGCTTGGCAGCAACCCACGGCCACCAAAGTTGGAATAGGTGTGTCCCCACACATTTCTTCGCTGTGCCTTGGCATGTGTTGGAAGCTAGGGCTTTGAGCTTCCATCCCTGTACCTCAGGGCTGTCCTCAAGGGACCCCTGAATGCTTTGGTGAGGGCATATCCCAGCTTCCTAAAGGCAGGATCACCTCAGGAACGAAGCCAAGAGGTCTCTTTTGGCAGCCATGGTGCTAACAGTTTCTGCTGTTGTGCAGGCCTCTGGGGAAGCCCTCCTTGCTGCTGCCAAGCTCCTCAATTGGAAGGAGCTCAAGCATCTGCTGGAGACGCAGAAGAAACATAGGATTGGCAAATGCTTGGTAAGGACAAGCCCCAGGATGCAGGCTGGGTGAGAGTTGCCCTGCACCCAAGGTCTCCACCAGCCCTGCTGCTGTTCCGAGCCCACAGCCTGGAGCTGCACCCTTGTTCCTGTCCTCAAGAACAGAGACCCAAGGGGTCTTTCCCTTCCCTGCACCCATTGAGAGGGAGGGCTCTCGATAATGATGAGTGCTGGCAGGAGGGACTGCTCCAGCCAACTGGGGGGCTGTGTGTCATGCCCGTCCCCTTGTCCTCTCTCCAGCTGGTGAAGGACAAGAGCAGGGCTGAGGAGTATCTGTATCAGAGCCTGCCGTACCTCAAGGACTCCCAGGCCACTGTGCGAAAGGTGGCTGTCAGGTTCATTGGTGAGCCCCAGCCCCTGGAGACCCCCTTTGGGCAGCCTGGCCCTGTTCCTGCTGCTGCACTGCCCTGTCCCTCCCGTGGGCAGGGTCTCAGTCCTCCCTGTGCCACCACTGTAGCTGGGCTTGGCGGCCACTTGGCTCAGTTCTGCTCCCCTGGACCCCTGGTAGTTCCTGGAGCTGTCCCTGTTAAGGGAGAAGGCAGGGCCAGGCTGCTGGAAGCATGCTAGGGAGCAGGAGTTGATGGAGCTTTGTGCCTAGGGCTGGCTGCATGGCACCTCCGAAACCTGGAGAATCTGGATGAGATCAGCAGTGGTGAGTGGGGAGCATGGGTGGGAGGGGATGCCTGGGGATCTCTGCAAACACAGGAGTTCATCTTGGTTCTGTTCCTTTTGGTCACAGCCCTTCAGCCCCTGCAGACAGACAGCGATCCCTCTGTCTCTAGCCTGGCAGTTCAGATGACTTCCATGCTGAGGAGTTCAAAGGCTCAGCGAAAACAAGGATTCATCCTGCGAGCACTGTGTTGCTGGTGCCCGGAACCAGGAGGGTAGCTGTGATTTCATAAAGTCGGAACAATTGGCCCCAAAGCAGTGGTGTCCTTCAGATGTGCACCATCCTGAGCAGACTGTCCTGCCTGGCCTGTCCCACTGCCTGTGGGATGAATTTCCCTTCAGCATGTGTTGGCACCAGGCTTATTTGAGAAACTGACCCCTTGCTGAGGCTTTCCCCAGGAGAAGCTGCATTTGTCCCCACCTGGAAAAAGTCCCCCCAACCACACAATGAAGATAGGGCACAGAAAGAATGGCCCCACCTCCAGCATTCCCATGGGTCTCCAGGTATTCAACGAGGTGTCTGCTGTTGCTGTATTGTCACCTTTCTTCACCATGATGAATTTGGAAGTGTTTCCAAGCAGACTTCCATGGTGTTAAGGGGATCAGAGGGAAACCTCCCTCCTAGAGGGACCGGATGACACAGAGTCTGTCACTGCCGCCACAACTCACCAATATTCTCTGGTCACAGAGCAGAATATGATAGCTGTGATTTGCCTGGGCAAAGCAAGGGAAGAAAACAAAGAATATCACCAGTCCTTAGATCCCAGTGGCTGGTCTTGTCACATGATGGTAAGGGGCTGGGCTGCAAGACAATAAGAAAGAGAGGAGAGCGAGGGGGCCCAATCCACTCCCTTTTGTACTTGGTGCCCACCTTTTATGGAAACAAGGATTTTTGCATGGTTTTTTGCACAGCCCTCCTTCAGGAGATGTGTTGAGGGGTGGAGTGAGCACGAGCCTCAAGGCAGAGTGACAATTTGGCTGAGGAGTGCTGCCCCACCTCTGAGGGCCCCTTCTCCTCTGATCACACCTTTCCTGTAGCAATACTCAGAATGTTTGAGGCAAAACATGCTGAGGTTTGGGCCTCGGCCATACCTGCTCCCTACAGAGTCAGGGAACAGCTGCTGGAAAGCCGTAACTACCAGGGATGGAATGGGGGACATGCTGCTGTCCCCAGTGCTGCCACTGCCCATCTGGGGCAGCCGTGTTGCCTGTTCCCCCCAGAGAGGGAAACCTTCCTGCCATCTCATTTTTAATATCTGGAACAAGCAGGGCTTGGGTGCATGCCAGTGGGAAGTATCAGGCTTAGGCATTTATCCGAATTACAATTATTTTAAAAATCTGATGAGACCTGAAGATCATTTACAAAAAGTGTAATAGTTCAGTAAAGTACTAATAGTTGAGTAAAGTACTGTGGGATTAAAAATAATTTAAAAAAGAATTCTCAGAAACCAAATGGTTTATGCAACTGAATAAGCTTAGGAAAAAATATTACCCCTCATATATTCCCTTATTGTTTTAACAATGTGCTTAATAATAAGGATTTGAGGGTTTTGTTTTGTTTGCTTTTAATTTAATTATATAACCTTGATAATATATTATGTAAAAACATATTAGTGTCATTTTTTTCATGAATTATTTTTGTGCTTGCCTATCTAATTTTTGATCATTTACTAAAAATAACATTATTGAAGACACTCCTTAAATTGTAAGTTGAAAGCAGGAATTGAGTTACAATTTTCCCCAGTGTTTAGGAGCTTTAAATCTGGCCAGGAATGTGAGTAACCAAGTTCAACTGGCAGCAAGACTAGACATTCCTGTCCACAGGAGAAAGTTACACAGAACCTTTTATGACCACAGAGGAAGAGTATCTGATTTTGAAAGGTACTGAGATATATGATTTCTTTCTTTGTGTTTGTGAAAAGCAACAGGCAAGTTCAAAAATCTTATTTTTGCTTTTGATCCAATACTTTTACCAAACAGTGGTTTTACCTATATACAGAAATAGAGATTAGGGTTGAGTTTGACAAAATGTCAACTTCTAGAAGATGCAAAACATAATAGAAAATAGTTTCAGGAAAAACATGATTTCAGGCTTCTTGGTCTGTGACTTGGTAATTTTCAGTGCCTGCTTTTTCTGTCTAGTGGTTTGTCACTTGGCAAAAGCATCCAGAAGTCTCAATGAAAATCTCTTTATTATAGTGTATACAAACAAGTTCAGGTTAAACTCAATCACTACCATTCATTTAGTGATATCAATAACAGAATAATTGAGGTTGGAAGGGATCTCTGGACATAATCTGGTCCAACCACCAAATCAGTCAGGTTTGTCTACAGGAGGCTGCCTTGGGACCATGATTAGGTTTTTGAGTATCTTCAAGGGTGGACTCTCCACAACCTCTCTGGGAAATCTGTGGCAGGGTTTGGTCATCCTCACAGTGAAAACTGTTTCCTGCTGTTCAGAGGGAACCTCCCAAATTTCACTTTGTGCCCATTGGCTCTGCTTCTGTCATTGGGTACCACTGGAAAGGGCCTGGTTCTCTCTTCTTTGCACCCTCCCTTCACGTATTTAAATGCATCAGTGAGACCCTGCCTTGAGTGTTCTCTGCTCCTGTTTGAGTGGTCCCAGCTCTCCCATCGTCTTCTCATCTGTGAGATGCTCCACACCCTCCATCATCTTGGCTTTTTATGGAGCTCTCTCTAGTACGTCCACATCTCTCTTGTATTGAGGAGCACAGGACTGGAGACTGGAGGTACTAGACATGATAACATTCAATGATTTATGAGATATAATGTGAAAATATTTGATAATACATTTTTTAAAAGAAATTTTATTAATTCCAGTTTCAGTGGAAACTGGATTTAAGTAAATGACCAGTTCTTCTTCTAGATGGCTATAGGAGCCCAGCAATTCCTGCATGTTATTTCTCCTGATATGTCTTATCTCATACTTGAGCAACACTGATTTATAACAGCTCTGGTCTTTTCTGATCTCTTAAAATAACCCCTGAAAAAAAAAAAAAAAAAATCTCTAATTCTTATTGCTCTAAAAAATCTTGTGTCATGGACAATTTGCCTCATCACTTATAATCCCTGTTTTCTGCAAAATCAGTCTTCCTTTATGAACTTGGGGATTCCTTTCTGCTGCTTCATTAACTTGCAAGTGACTTTCTCTTTGCTTGGCAGGTTTCTTAACTGAAGCTCTATTTTCCCTCTTATTTGATTGTCACTTACTTTAATGTCCTTCTGAAGTGTAAGAGGGGTGGCCTTGTTTTCTTCTTAAAAGATTGGGAAGAAGAAAGGAGTTGTCTCTTGTTGGAAGCACTGATTCATTGAACCACTTCCAGTTTTAATTTTGAATTAAGATACTAGGGATCTTGGAGACATATTTTAAATTATGTACATGTTTGAGTGCTTTTCTGCCTTTGAGCATGAATGAATACAGATCAGCACAGTGATGAAAACAGGCAACTTTAATGATACAGCGATTCTCTAATTTAATTTTCTTTATTAATGGAAGAAAATTTTAACAAATTATTTCAGGCACAGTTTCTTAAAATTCTGAAATGGCAGCAACTTAATCAACTTCCCCGTTACATTCATATGTCAGAAAGACACAGGGTTTGTTACAACTTTAAGCAGTGACTTTCTGTCTCTGAGTTTTTTTTTCCAGGCTGGTAACATTTTTCACCCTGTAACTATTTGGTACCAGCTTACTTTTTGGGGCTAGAGATACAAAAACCCAACAGTTTACAGCTGTCTATAGCAGTTACTCGATTTGTACAATCTCTTCTTAAGATATTTTATTTTTTTCTTTTGCCATGTATGTCCTAACAAGAGATACATACATGTATATCTGCATTTTCTGTATGTACATATGTGTGTGTATATATCTGTGTGTGTTTATATATATGTGTTTTTGTAATACATGAGGAACTTATGCTTACCAAAGTAGGCCACCAAAGTTAGCAGTGCATAGTAATCTGTGTTATATAAGTCTCAGGTGTGTGTGTCACAGTAGTAATTTTCAAGGTACAGTTTTGCCTTGCAGATTATCAATCTGTCTGGGTACTCTCCCTTGGGGCATAAAAATATTTCCATTTCATTTCCATTAATTTTAAATGGGGTGTTTGGTAGAAGGCTATTTAAATCAGGCTGTATAACTCGGCACTTTGCATTGCTGTGGGAACTGCTGAAATGAAGGTTGAAGGAGCCAGTCTCAGGTGAGCAGAATGGGGTCCAGTGCAGGGGCTCCAGTGGAAAGTGTGTGAATTAAATTCTGGTTTGTTTATTACTTGCCTAGAGAGTGGAGAATTAAACAGAAAATCAATATTGAGGTAGCAGTATGAATAATTTCTTAGAGTAGACAAGTCTTTGTCCCAGCAGTTCTGCTTCATGGATCGTTTGCTGTTCCTGACCATGGTTCCAAGTGAAAGCTGTTCTTGAATAGCCCCACCAACTTCTACTGGATTGATCAAAACTGACCTGAATATTCCCAGGTGCAAATCTCAGCGAGTCTGCTCACATGCTGACAGTTCATCAGCTATCCTGTATGTCGTCATACCTTTGCCAGTGTCAAGAAAACTTATCACTATATCTAGCTTCCACTGCAGGGGAAGGACAAGAGTCTGTCCCACACAGGTGACTGTGCAGGCAGGTCCACCCTTAATTAGAGGTGATTACAGAACAGCAGGATGAGTTATTTGCATCCCTTTTTTCTCCTCTAGTTTTCTTCTTCTAGCTGGAAGTTAGAAGAATAAACACATTTGCGCATCTCTTCACATGCAAAATATGTGATACTTTTGTTCTTTTCAGTCACATAAGGTGTCTAATTTACTGTCACACTATAAACATTAGCTTAATACATGAACATGACTAGCTTGCCATATGACATCGAAATAGATGCCCATAAGAATGAAAGATCAGTCAAAAATTATAAAGCCCAAATACACTTCAGGAAGCCTTTTTTGTAAGATTCTGTCACTGGGATAAATTATGTAGAAGCCACGCTGTCTTCTACATAGAATTTTGTGGATAATATTCAGAATGGAGATATAAACAGGCTTATAGTAAGTAAATTATATTAAAAAGGGGAAACAGAAATTTTATTATTCCTTTGTACTCAAGTCAGAGGTAATATCACAGTTACTGAACCCTAAAGGGACTGGTCAGATGTGCTTCAGTAATTCCACAGATGGTGATGATTCTTCTTTTAACACTTGCCATTCATAGCTGCGCTTCTGTGTATATTTTCTGTTTTCCTTGGTGATCCTTTCTCTAGTATAATAGTTTTTCATGGGAATTTTGGCAACTGTTGTGTGTTGATCTTTGTGCTCTGGACAAGCCTATGGCAAATCTCAAAATGGTGCGAAATACATGCTTCAAAAATGTAAATATGTCTGACCTTCTTAGCTCCTCTGCTGAGACCTTGCCCCTTCAGCCGTACTTCACCTCAACTGGTCTATATGATTTCTGTGTTTTTTCATTACTGTTTCTTGTAAGAAAAAATCATTAAAACCCCCTATCAGAAGAACATTGCCTGGATCCCACTGAATAGCTGAAATGACAAAGGACTTTTAAGATTCCTAGAATGCTTCCAATCCAACCTTATTTCAAATATAAAATATTTTGTTTGCTTTTCTGACGTGTTTTGCTAGTATATGTGTGTATATGCCCATATATATGTAGACAAACAAAAAGTTCTCGGTTCCCAGCGGGGCGGGGGCCGCGGGGCGGGCGCTGTCGCTGTCCCTGGTGCTGATCTCGGGAGCGGGCCGAGGAGCTGCAGTGCCCCCGAAGGGTGCGGGGGTACACGCGACTCCTGCAATCCTTCCTTCGTGGGATGTGACGCTGCTGTCCTCACGGCTGATAGCAGTCTGATGTACTGCACATGCCAGGGCTGCTGTGAGAAGTCCTCGCCCTTGCCTCTGTGTTGTTTACTGGACAATTTGTCTCTTGGAGTGGATGTGGCAATTCCTTTTGTAGCGTGTGAAATGAATGAAGAAGGAACAGGAGATATGCTGGAACATGCAAGCCACATCTTTAGAGCTTTGTGTCCTCTAATAACCTGATGATATAAACAAAACTTGAACCAAAATAGCCTGTTCCTTAACAGATAAAACCTAGTTTCCCTGAATTTGCTTTTTGTTTCTCATTCAGACTCTGCTTAGTCAGACTGTGAGTCACAGCTATTCATGCTAAGAGAATAATCTTTCATCTCCAATTAAGCAATTTTGCACACCAAAGCATTTTCTGTGAGACATGCGAGTCATACCCTTTATGTAGTGGTATTTCTTAATAGTAGTTTGTTCAAACTCTGTGCTTGAATAAGCAGAACATTTCAGTACCTAGGGTACTGATTTGGAGAGAAACATTTCAGAGCAATTCAGCCATTCCCAGCCATTCAGCCTAGAAAGTATTTTTTAACTTGACCCCTTATATATGTCTTACTAATATGTGAGCTACTTCTTCTTAAAAAAACACCCAAGCAAAAAACTACAAGCAAACAAACCTATTTTTACTCTTCCAGAGGAAAAGACCCCTAAAACTGGCTTCCTTGTGTCATTTTATTTGATCTTTTAATTCTACCTATGGGAATCATATGACAGGAGAAAGAAAAATTATATTGGATATTGCAATTTGTACCTTGTATAGAATGACTCCTTGTTCCTTAGACTTTTGTCTTTCCTGCATTATCTTTATTCTTGTTAATTATCATAGGTCTTATTCTATTATCAAATTGCACAATAACTGTCTTGACAGCAAAAACATTGGTGAGAAGATAATAATGGAGAATATGAGTAGATGATGTAATTTTAAGACATTGCTCTGAGCCTTCCACGGAGAAAATTCCAAAATAGGAAGGATATACAATATTATCAGTAACTCTGTGTGAAAATGCTGCAATGTAAAATAGGCATTGACAGAGATTCCTCTCCATATCAATGACATCTCAAACTCTTTGAACTTTCTCTTAGCAGTTAGGCAGTGTGGTTTGATTGGTATCCTATCCTATTCAAGGTGTAAAAAAAATTAAGGCTTAAACTTGTGAACAACGTGAAGTGGTGAGATGACCCAAGGGCACCAGCTCATTCTGTATTCAAAGATTTCTCTCCTCAGGTTTCCTTTACACATATGGACAATCAGGAAAGTTGATACAAATTAATGACAAATGTGAATTTGAAGTAAGTACAGAACACTGAATTAGATCCTTATTCTGCACATGTAGAATGTAGTTCAACTAAAAATTAAGACTTTAGAAGCCACAAAAGACCTACTGTCTCAAGGTGCAGGACATACCTGGAAAATCCTGAAAAAATGGTTTTCTTTTATGCATGCATTAGAGGAGTATTTACCCTGAGAAATCCAGGGAAGGATACAAATAAATGCATTACAAAGCCAGAGTCATTGAAATTGAAGAAGCCTGATGTTGGACACTCAGAGTGGGAGTCATTGGTAGGATTGTAGGAGGCAGCTTGAATGGAGAAGTTAGTGAAAACAGGAAAATCAGGCAAAGTTTGGGCAAAGAAACTTGGGGCAAAGAAAAAAGGATCCATGATAAAAACTCAAAAGCAGGCTTAGTAGCTGAGGGATCTAGAACTACAGAAAATAAGGCAAAGAAAAATAAGGACAAGAGTGCAGTACAGACTGGTGAACAAAACTGGTTCATTTTGAATGGGTAAAGGAATCTGTATCTTCACCCAAAGGTCATTTCAAAGGATTGCTGTATTACAGACAAAGTATCATGCTGCAGTTCCCTTTAGGGCTGATTCACAAAGAAAATACCAGCCTTCCTGTGACAATTTTACTCTCGAGGCTGTGTAATGAAGATGTGATTTTATGTCTTCATTTCTCTTTTGTCACACATATGCATGTTAGGAAATCAGGCAAAGGGTTGGAAAAAGAGAAACGATATTAGATTATTATGTATATAATTCTCCATTGAAATTGTTTGCTTCTTCTAGTCTTGGTGCTAATGAGTCACTCATGGAAAAAAAAAGGGTTTCTATTTCATTTACTACATGAATAACAGGAGAGCTCTGCCTGACCACGTAAACTGACCTATAGTGGTAAATATGCAAAAATCATGTTGTAGGAATTTCAGCTAAGCAGCTAAATGGAATGTGTTTAACCTCTGCTTCATAACCAATCTGTAAGATCTCTTGTCTTGATCTATTTACACAAATCTTATGAAAATAAATGATTTATGAAAGCCCTAGCTACCTAAAACATGAATACTTCAGAAAGGTTGATGAGTCAATTCTTAGAAGGATTAAAATAATGTGCAACAAGTAAGGATCATAAAAGCAAATGACAGCAGACAAAATATATATTGATGACAAAATAACATGATAATCTGTTACATATTCTCAATAAAACAGTGTTGTTGTGGAAAGAAATACCACCAGCCTATTATAACAAAATTAAAGACTACCAGAATTTGTAGACTCAAAGGAACTAAATTAATGGTCCATAGGTTGCCTTATTTCTGGTATTTCTTGATGCTGACTTGCTCAACTTTGCACCTGAAGTGGTTATTTTAGTATTTTTTTGTTGTTGTGTGTGTGTGTGACATACAAATTTTCATAAAACCTGTCTTTCCACATGTTTACACAATGCAAATAGTCTGGAAGACACTTAAAATGCTTCCTTGCTAACAAAAATTTCCAATCCTTGCAGCTTGAGCAGACTGGCTCGGTTAACAAGATTTCTGTATGCCATCCAGAAAGCTAGCTCAGTGGAGCAAAGCTTTGCCTGGTTCACAAACACAGATGTCCTCTTTCCCTTTTCTTGACTATGAAGTCTGAACTGTGGGAACTTTTGCTCCAGAGCTTTATGTTACCAGTATCTCAAACAACCAAATACCTACTGTACTACAGATACTGCCATGGATTATACATTTTACTCCATCTGCAGAAAATGCTTCAAGAGTTGAGGTCACACAGCTTTTATAACAGCAATCTTTCTAGTGATATGAAAACAAAACCACCTAGAACCATTAGGCCCCAGTCAATTCCATGTATTTTGTATCCAGAGTTCTAAAAATTAACAAGATTCAAGGACTGAAAGTGTCTGCTGGCCGATTGTTGGTAGACAGGAGTAGGCAGTGAGGAAAAGTAAAACTAGAAAATTTCAGTCCATGGAATTGAATTCTGAATAGCAGCACACAACCTAACAATTTCTTTTTGTCAGGTGTTGCAAGGTTATCTTAGGTTATCTTATCCTCTTATAAAGAGGCTAAACAGGTGGTGACCCTCTGCTGCAATCACATCTTCTTTTCATCTTTTCTGCCCTGGGGTAAAAGAATTAGTCATTAAACTTCTAATAGTAATTAACAACACTTTGTGAAGTTCTATGATGGAATTATTTTTTATAAAATCATCTACAGGAAAGTTTAAGACCTCACTGAATGTGCACTGTCATGGTGCTGAGAGCTAGAGAAACATAAAGGGGCAGACAGCCCTGCCCTGAAGAGCTTATTGCCTGAAACGGTTTTTTTCATTTTCTGTTTTTTAAAACTGGGCTCCTTCATCAATGTTTCCTCTAGAATGGATGGCTGAGAAGGGATAAAAGAGTAAAGAGGTATACAAAATGTATTTAAAGTACAATGGATTTTCTAGTCTCATGGCTGAAAATCTGGGCTCTTGTAATTCCTAGATAAGGAAGGGGACTGCTTCTTCTGCTATACAGTGCATCTTATCTGTTGTGAAGTTGTGTTGCTCCTCCCCCTAGAGATGTTATAAGGGCTGTCATAATAAGCATGCCCACAGTTATATACTGATGGCCTTGCACTCCAGAGAGGATGATGGCATGGGGAAAAGGAGGAGAAACTCCACACTTTGTGGAAAAAGTAGGTTTGCTTTTTCTACCTTTTGAATATGTCTGTTGCTAAGGGCAATCACTGTAAGTTTCAGAGGGCAGTATTTATTTTTTTAGCAAATAGATAAAATAAATCTGAAGGTTTACAGTACACCTTGGGATTCAGACCCAGAAGGGTAACTAGCTGGACAGAAATTGTTAAACCATGTTTTGAAAGTGCCATCTAGTGGCTCCCTACAAGGGTTTTTGGGGTTTTTTGTTGTTGTGGTTTTTTGTTTTTTTTTTTTTTTTTTTTTTTTTGCACATCAGAAAGTGAAGTTCATCTCCCCAAAATTTGGGATCAGACCAATGCTGGTTTTAGAGTCAGGGCGGTAAGTGGTGGAACCTTGGTAGCTATCTGCAGCCTCAATGAGAAGTGCAAGTGCTGTAACCTGGCTCAGCTGAGAGGATGTGACAGGGAAACCTGCGCAAATGTACCAAGAATGGGGATGTGAATCTTACTGCTGCACCTGGATGGATGGATATATATATATATATATATATATATAAATGTAAGGCACATATCAAAAATGGAGGTTTATTTTACTGTTTCCAGGCCATCAGGTTTTTTTTTCAGGAAGACCACAGCCTCTAAATCCCCAAATTAAGGTGATTAGTCATAGAAATGCTTTTCTGAATTGCTGTTCTTAAATACTTTAAAATATGACTGCAGATCTATAAGGGTCTCCAGAGACAGAGTGAAAATCACTGATGCACATTATTTCCTTAGAAACATAGGGGCAAAACAACTGAGTCAAACTGGATAGAACAGACTTTTAGCAAACCAGTGGCAGTTTTGTTTGGATGGGAGTGCATGGCTTTGTCACTAGAAAACTGCAGAAAGGAAACTAATCTTTGTTTTCAAGCAGATTTTGCTGCTGCAAAGCCAAAAGCTTTGTAGCTATGTGTAACAACTTCAAACTGAATTTACTGGTTCCCAAGAGCCACTGAATTCTATATGGGTTCTTGGTAGCTTTATTACTGTATGTTTGGAGTTCTTAGTTTGGTATTAGTTCCTTGTAGAAATTATTTCTTTGATTACTGGTCCTTTTCTGCAACTGACAAAGGCACTGTAAGCCAATATAAATCAATGTATGATTTCATCTTTAACAGTTTCAGAAGACCAGAAATCACCCTCAGAAATTATAATTTTCATTCACTTCACACTAATTTAAACCTCAAATTTTCTTCTCAAATTTGCTCCTGTGACTGGAATAAGTAGATCATTTATTCCTAGTTCCACTTACACAAAACTATCAAAATCAGTGACACTGAAGAAAGATAAAACCTCTGCAAGAAGTAGTTAGGTTAGCAGAAAATTTATATTCATGTATAATTTAAAGGCAAAGTACAACTGTCTTAAAACTGGTCCCGAGTTATATTTCATTCAGTACCAAGAGTGTTTTTCTGCAGTGCTATTTTCATGTGACACTGGTGGCTGAATATATGATGAAATACATGGTTCACAAGAACACCTTATTTGGCTCCAGTTGTGCTCTGGAACTTGCCACTTCGATGTACTTAATACAAATATTTAGTTAGACATATGTTGTTTGGGGCTTTTTCAGACTACACATCTTTTTCTGAATTGGGGTCAGAGTAGTAATGATTGCACTATACATAAAAATAGATGTTCATGTTGCTATATCTGTTTTTAATAATTTAGGAGACACTCAGGCACCGTGGTGTTGAGGCCTAGACATACTTCTTAATCTTCTAAGATCCAAATAGATGATATAACATATGATAAAAATCCAAAAAGAAAAGAACTGACAAAGAACCATCCAGACAGGAATCTCAAAGACCCATGGAAATAAGTCTGTTAATTTAATTCAAGATTACACTTTCTCAATCTTTAGAGTTTAAATTAGTTACATCTGAAATGTTAGGAGGGAACATCAATTTCTTGGTTCTGATAGATATCTTGATATTAAACCAAATTATGTCCCCTGAAATGAGGAATATGTGAGTAATAAGGAGCCATGAAGCTAGGGAGAATGGCTGTGTTTTTCCTAATTCTACTGATGCATAAAATTATGCTAAAAAATTGATGTCTTTTTTCCTGCCTCTCCCACACAAATATTTTGGATATTCATTCTCTAATCAAAAGCACTATCAAATGAAAGAAACTCTTCCCAGAAAACATTTTCAAAAAGAGAAGTTTTTTTTTCTCTAAAGCTTGAAAAAAACCAATTCTTTACCTCACCACAGAACATTTGCAAAAGCAAACTGCAGATGCTTCCTCAAGTTCTAGTCATACAACCCATAAATTCAAATGTGTTTCTTTTTAAAACATGGCCTATAAACATGCTTGGGGGGAGCTTGACAGTCATTTAGGAAACAGAAACTTGAGACATGTGGTTGAAATATGGTGAGGAGAAAAATAGAATGCATCACATTAAGGACATTGAGAGTAATTTCAAATGTTGTTTTCTAATGAAATAGAAATGGGATCTTCTGATGGGATCCTGGAGAGACAAGGGACAAAGGCAACAAGGTACATGGCCAGCAAGCTAATCAGCCTTGAAGTTTGTCATTTATTGTTTGTACTTAGCCTTTAAGTTTGTAAAACAAACTCTTCTGAAGTAAAGAACTCAAGCAAAGAACTGTCAAACACTTTGTCTGCTGTTCTGATCTTCAAGATGATTAAGGAAATGGTGCTTTGTCTGTATAGAGTCTTCTGCTTATAAGTGATCTATTAATGAACTGATAGTTTGTTATATTAGTGCATTTGACAAAGGAAAAAAAAGTAATCAGTACAAAATCTTATGGTGAGTTATTGCAGTCTGTTAATTGTTAATTAGCCTGTTAATTGTTGCAGTAATTGTCAGTCTCAGCAGAGGGAGGACTAGAGGGGTGATTAGGGGCAACATCAGAATTTAATCTCTTGTTGCCAAATAACTTTTGTTTAGACATCTGCCACTGCCTCTGCAGTCTGGACTCTACTGCTAGCATACCCTCACTGACAAGTAAGAGACAAAAACTGGTGTACTGCAAAATTGTAAAATGTTATCGCATCTTTAGATTTCTGCATGGTTCATAGTTTTACTCTGGTAGAGGAAGAGAAGACTTACACCAAGTTGATATTAAAAAGTCAAATAAGGCCCAGGCATCACTCCTTCCTTTGCTACAGCTGTAGTGTGTTTGTGCCTTCTGTCTGGTAATAGATGTACACAGCCACAATTGGAGCTGCAAAACTTCTCCTTAGCCATGGTGTGGTGTGAGGACAGGCTGCTTCAAGAGCCCTTGGTGGGCTGTATCATAATGGAGTAACTCGCAGGTCTTGCCAGGAGATGTAAAAGTACCCCCAGGCACTGCCACAGAGTGGGAGAGGGACCTCTGGGAGAATTCACACCTTTTCCCAACTCACCTACTCCCAAAGAGACGGTACCTGAGGAGCAGACTCCAATTTCCTCTCTGCTGAGGCTCCTATTTCTTCTAGCCATAGCAAGGAGGAACAAGGAAACATACCCTCTTCAGGTTCCCTCTGCAGGCACATTAGCCAGCCACAGCCTTGCCATGGGGAGCCTTAACTAATGGATTTTTCTCTCATGATGCCACAGAATGAGGGGCAATCACAAAACACTCTGCAATACACCATACACTGGACTGTCATTGAAAAACAGCAGTGTTAGTAATCCTGAACAAAAGTCTGAGCTTCTGTCTCCCTAGTCTTTTTTTAGAAAAAGTAGTTTTCAGAATTTCTATTTCAGAAATTACTCACAGTCTTTTAAAATACCACAGGACTGTACACATCTTTCTTAAACCACTTCCACAAAGCCCAGGTATTAGCCCAAGTTAGGTATGTAGCTGCCTCCTTGCTTTCAGAGTTCTGCTCTGGGTCATGGCCAAGCCGCTTGCAAATAAATTGTTGGAGGTTTTCTGCAGGCAGTAAAGAGAGGCTACTGTAACCACCTCTGTTACTCATCAGCTAATTTACTGGAAACCTGGAGACATGCGTGACTGGCCAAATATTCTTTCTGGAGAGAGCACAACGTTTCCTTACAGAAAATAATTTTAAAGGCATTGCTGTTTGCCAAATGATGTATCCAGATTGATAGCTGTGTGAAGAACAGTCTTTTTGTTGACTGCCTTTCTAGAAGACTGAATTCTGCCAAAAAGTTAAAGGGAGAGATGTATATGGAAATGGCACCAACTATTCAGCCATTCTAAAGCTTAGCACTCTGGATGAAATTCTGGTTCATGAAATAAAGACCATCTTTCCTTCTTTCATCCTATTGTTTTGTTTATAGGAGAATGTAGAATCAATAGAAGTTCAAGAATAATTCAATAAAACTTCAGGAGGTGAAAGTAAATCTAACGAATTGGATACAGTGAGTTCTAGAGGATTTCTCTCTAAAACATTCATCATACATTGACAGAATAGAAAGGCACAGACTGATTGCAACAAGTATTTGGTGCATTGAGAACTAAAAATGTGCTTGGTTTAAAAATAAGAAAAGCACATGTTTTACAGCAGATATAAGGATGGTACCTGGAAGTGGTGTTTCAAATTAAGTCCAGACTTGCTGCAAAGTGCTTATGAATTGCAGACTTTATAAGGAAGAACATTCTCTGAAACAGCAAACAGGAAACCACATTTTAAAAATGATAACTGAACATATGGAAATTTTCACATGCATGATGTGAAGTGAGGAGTGTGTGTTACTAAGAGGCAATGCTATAGCTGATTCTGAGTCACAACAGGCCTGTGTCAGACTCCAAAGCACTGCTCTACTCTAAACTGGAGTAAAGAGCTCATGTCTCAAACCAGAGCTGGGTTACAAGACCTGGGGAGCCACTTTATAATGGTGTTCAGATATGTGTGTTTTGTCCTACAATGTTTATTTTGGAAGGGTTTCTTTTATCTAGTAAGAGGCTATGGAGAAAAAGCAAACAGGAATCCTCCCAAACAGCCAGAAGAAGACCATCAACCAGCAAAAGCTTGAGATTTCATAAAGGAAAATACTCAAAGCACTAACTTTGAAAACTTCTGCAACAGTTAAGAGCAAAGTTGGCTTTGCTCATATGAACCGAAACTAGCAGCATCCAAAAGTAAAGAGGATGTTTTTGGAGTGAAAAGGAGTTTCAACAGGGTCTTTCTTAGGAAGGAGATGAATTTGGAAAAATCAAGCTAAGAATATCTGTAGAAGGCATAAAAGTTCCCCTTGCAGAGACATGCTATTATGTGATGTCTGCAGCTGCAGATACACTCCTGCTGGGCTGGCTGAGTCCTAAGTTATCTGCCTAGGCTGTAAGGCCAGGACCATAAAAGCACTAAACCCCGAGCAGCAGGATGCTGTACAGACAGCTCAGCCTCCAGGTTATCCAAATGTATAATTCAGCCACAGCACTGCCTCTGTGCTGCAGCATGAGTTTAGCATGAGGTAGTCCAAGATGTTTCCATAGGGCTGCACCTATGTGCTTGCTGAACCCATTGTCCCTGGGTTAGTGGATATAGCAGCTCTGGCTGCTCTGAGGGAATGCACAGGCTGCCTGCTGTAAATATTTGATAGAAATTTTAGAAAAAAGCCAAAACAGCTGTCTAGACTGCTGTTGGGGATTGTTGCCAGTGCTGTCTGTGTATGAGACTGGGCTGCTGTGCTATTCAGTCACTGAGGTGCTGTTATGAAAAGTTGTCCCTGCTCACTTTTTCATATTTCATAAGCTGTGCAGGGGGATCTGTTCAATGACAAAGTGTGCTGCCTTAGCCCAGAGGGTACCACTATTACACAGAATCATAGAATCAACTTCGTTGGAAAAGTCCTCTGAGATCATCAAGTCCACCTGTGACCCAACACCATGTTGTCAACTAGACCATGGCACTGAGTGCCACATCCGGTCTTTCCATATACATCTCCAGGGATGGTGACTCCATCACCTCCCTGGGCAGCCCATCCCAATGTCTAACTACCCTGTCTGTGAAGAAACTCTTCCTAATGTCCAATCTAAACCTCCCCTGGTGCAGATTAAGACTGTGTCCTCTTGTCCTGTCACTGGTTACCTGGAAGAAGAGGACGATCCCCACCTGACTATACCCTCCTTTCACACAGCTGGAGAGAGTATAAGGTCACCCTTGAGCCTTCTTTTCTCCAGATTAAACAACCTTAGCTCCCTCAGCCACTCCTCATAAAACTTGTGCTCCAGACCCTTCACCAGCTTTGTTCGCCAGTGACATTTTATTATCTACTCAATTACATAATCTATTATATCTGCTGCTCCACCCTGCAGGTGTCGAGGTGTGTCCCGAGGACTGCAATTTCCCCGATGGGACTGATGTGTCTGTCTCTAAGTTAATATTTGTATTGTTATTATAATCTCAGCTGCTTATTGGAGCGCCTCTGTCGCTCAGAGCCGCCAGCAGCAGTCCTGCCGCCGGAGTGGCGCCGGTGCGGAGATGCCAGGGGCAGGTGGAGGCATCGTGGGCCGTGCACGGATCCCTGTCCCGGGGCCGGTCCCGGCTGAGGCTCCGCCGTGTCGGCGGCTCCGGGCGCCCGGCAGAGAGCGCTGATGCCGCTGATGCAGCGGCGGCCGGCACCTGCTCCGCACACGTATGTTTGCACACGCTTTACAGACCTTTTTCCTGCTAAGCTGCTGGGTTTTGCTCTGTTTACAGGGGTACAGCGGTAGTGAGAATTCCTCCCCCTTTCGCCCAGGGCTGGGCGGGAGGGTAAGAGCGCACTGGGACCTGGTGCGGGCTGTTTACGGCCGCCCCCATCCTCCCGCAGGGAAAAGCTGCCTGTTCCTCCCACCTGGCAGCTGTCTCCAGAGAACTAAACCGAATACGTCCGTTCTAATTTTTTGTTTTTAAAGGAATTTTCTACCAAGCGTCTGATTAGTAAGTAATTAAAGCGATTGTCTCCACCTCATCCCCTCTGGATCCCCTTTTGTTGTGATGGCTGCTGTCCCGCGTGGAAGTGTTTGGTGGGGTAGAGGCGGCGCAAAGGTTTTGTGCTGGTCCACACCTCCCCTGGTTTTGTACGGCACTCCCTCTACTCCCCCTGAAGTTTTCCAGATCGCTGCCTACAGTGTATAGGCATAAAATACACCCTTCGTGCCGTTTGGGGTTGCTGTAGGCTGTCACAAGTGGGCTTTACAGAGGCTGATTTTAATTTTGCCACCCAGGAGAGTAATAGTCCCAAGGAAATGAAGCGTCTTTCTGCTATTGTTATGTATCTGAAGGAAAAATCCTGGCCCATAATTGGCTAAAAAATAGTAGTGTGATGAGTCAATAAATTTCTATTGTGTAGCTTTCTCTGAGTGAACAATGCTGTGTTCTGGGCTAGTGTTAAACAATTAGTTCACATATCATGCAAATAAGCACATCCTAGATGGATACATCTGGGGGTAGTAGAAATTATTCATCTCTAGCCAATCAGACAGCAGTTTTTATTTATTTCAGTGTTTAACAGAATACCTCTCTGAGCTCTGGGAGACCTTGTGAGCAATTGAAAATACAATAACTTTACAAGGAGAGCCAGCAGTTTTTCCTCACTCTCCATCCATAACAATAATATATGACAAAAGACCCTGCTCCCACAACGGTTATCCTTTCTATGCCCGAGTGTTCAAACAGACAGCTGGGCAGGATTGACAGACCTCTTCACTGTCCTGCCATTTGAGCTCCCTACCCTTTCTTTAGTAGAAGAGTTTTGGCGCTAACGTCTCTACCAGTACAAGGCAGAAAAAGAGAGGAGTCTGTCCAGGAGCCCACCAGAAATGAGCAATAAGGACAGAACCTTAGTTAGTGTCAACGCAACTGGCTGTGTTGAGGAAAGTAGGACAAAACAGAATGCAAATCAGCCGTATTGTTTCTTTTGAATTTCAACCATCATCTCCCTCTGTGGTTCTATTTAAAGGCAAAATATTTTATTTTTGGTTGTATATGGTAAAAACACAAGGAATGTACCTTCATCTTTGTTACTCACCATTATGCTTGAGTTGTTTGGAGTAGTTCTGTGTAAATTCCTGCAGCTATTTTTATTGTTTTGTGTTACAATAGTGCCTAGAAATCTGAACTGTGTTTGCTAGATGCTGTTCAAATATGTACTACAGGACAATCCCTCCCCAGAAGGTTTTCAGGCTAGCTCTTTACTGAGAATAGAATTTAATTCCTGGATTTCATTTCTTGGTACATTTTAGTTCTTGAATCTCAAGAAAACTTAATTTTTCTCTGTTCTCATTTAATCCCAGTTATTGCCTAATTAGAAGTTAATGTTTTTTGAAGGGGGACTACCAAGAGAGTTTTCAAGCAATGTGAAGCATGCAGAGTTTTGAACTAAGTCTCTGCAGATGGTGCATGCCTACAGACCCCACTAGGTCTCTCTAAGGCATTAAGGAAAAGTTTAGTATTTTTCATTTTGTGCAGGGAGATTAGTGGTCCCCAGCTGTGCCTGAGACCATCCATTCTTCACAGCTGGCCCTTCTTATTAATCCCCAGGAAATAGCCTCTGCTCTAATTTGGTGATTTTTAAATACAAACTGAGCAAAATTCATTGAAACACAATAGTGGAAAAATTGAAATCATATTTTGTGGTGGATCACATTAGTGAAGAAGTAACTTTTGTGGGGGGTAAACAAGTAATATCTGAGGTTCACCTCTGGTGTTTATTTTGAAGTATTGTGGTAAATGTAATGAGACAACACAAGCATCCCAGGTACGCTCCTTCATGAACCCAAATGCATTTTTATTCTGGCTGTTGTTTTTTGACTTTACGTGGGAGGAGAGACGTCAGCACAGAAAAGTACTGAGCATTATGACTATTGAATTAGCAGTCCAGAAGACTTTTAATGTTAATGGTGCCAAAACTCAAGAAACAAATGCTTTGTTTTTTACTTATGTTCAGAACTTTGAAATTGATTGCTCTATGTGTGTTTCCTGAAAATGTGAAGTTTCTTAGGACTGTCAACTCTGACAATAAATGATCAGCAGATAATTACAATGGAGAGCTCATTAGAATCCTGTGTGCTTTCTAGCCAGGTAGGTCTGGCTAAAAACCAGTTCCAGCTTCTCTATTGCTCCAGTGCAGTCTCCAGCTGCAGGGACTGTGCCTGGCTGTCAGTGTTGTGATGGGGGTCCTCCTAGTTTGTGTGTCTGAGGCCTTGAAGCAGACACTAATTTTCTCCTAGTTCATTCCCAGCTGGTGCTTGGCTTTTTCCAAAATTCCAATTACTTGAGCACTCTAATTTATCATCCTTCTTGTCAAAAACGAATCACAGTTAAAGCAGAAAGTGCAATGCTTTGCAAAAGAACTTGCTAAAAAACATCGGCTTTTCTCACAAGCTATGTAAAAGAGTTAGAGAGTGAGTTGCAGGAGAATATAGTCTTGCAGCCTTCACCTTACAACTCCTAAAGCTTCTGAGGGCTTTCATCACTATGAGGAAAATCATCACTGAGAGAAATGTGCCGGGCTGTTCTTGTTCCTGCATCCCCAGATGGCTGATTTCTGTCCAGCCCCAGTCCAGTTCTCATCCTTAGGTTGCATCTGCACTTAAAGGTGTTTATTTGTGAATGCCACCTCTTTTTCTTATTTTCTGTTGTGGAGTTTTTACTGAATCAGTTCTTCCTTAGGGATAGCTGGGCAGAGAGTCTGGTTCTAACAGTGCTGAATCCTTGTCTTCCACCTTGACAGAGCCATTCATCTGGCAATTGCCAGCAATGGTTTGGTTTTACTTTAACACTGTTAGCTGTCAAGGAGAGGCTTGACAGCTAACAGTGGATGGTATTTCTCCAGGAATGCAAAAAAAAAAAAAATTAAAGAAACTGTGAGACTAATTTTTTCTTCTTCTATTTTTTGTTTGTTTTTTCTTTTCCTAAGGCAATTGAAATTTGAATTTTCCAGTATAAAAAACCAAAACAACAAAACAACCCTCTGATCTCCCCATCACTGAAGATGCTAAAATGTTTGTGCGCTAGGAAATAAAGGTGTCCAAATGAGGGGTTTTCTTACACTTCTACTGTCTCCTTGCCCTTCCTAAAATGTGACTGCATAAATGAGTAATCAAATGTAGTTTGCGTCTACTTGAGACAAAAAAGTTCTAAATCCTGTATGTTTTCAACAACTGGATGGAAATGGTCATGTGAAAATTTTAGGTTGTGAAATACTCAACAGTTTTTTAGAAGTCCCCTTAAATATTGAAAATTACAGTTAAAGTTGAGGTTATGTGAAACATTTTTCAATGCCATACTGGTTTTCTTTGGTGTTTGCAGCAAAACACACCTTTTATTTCTTTTGAACTAGTAGGTCTTATTTTTGTTCTCTTTAAACATGTAGAGTAGCACGTTAAACAGAAAATTCAGTATCTGAGCCGCATCCATGGTAAAACAGTGTGGTTTCCTGAGTTGTCTCCCATAAAGAGTCTAATCTGGAAATGCTTTTATTTACAGTGATTGGGGAACTGTATGACTTCTGAGAGTGTTCTTTGTCCTTGCATGGAGGCACACCTCATGTGACATGGCAGAAAACTCTGGTGATGACTTCTTTTTCACACATTGCTCCCATTTATGAGCATGAAACACAGGTCGCATCTCAAATAGCAAATTACTTTTGCAGCAGGAGCGTGTTTCTGAAGCCCAGGTCCTGAATGCCCTCTCTCACTGGGTTTACTTTCATGTCTACAACTTACAAGGTTGCTCCCACACCACACAGAACTGGAAGATGCTCTCCAGTGGCTGTGCTCCACCTGCTAACCAGCGCTTCATCCATGGGAGCGCATGAGAACTAAAGGCAAATATCCCGCCTTGCAATGTGTTTAGCGCAGACATCTTGTGCTCAGCCCCAATGGTTTTGGGCTGCTCCACTTGTTAGTGCACCCATAACCTGGGACTCATGAATACAAAAGCCAAAATAGGGGAAGGGGGTGTGTGCTATGTAATGTGTACCTCTTTTTCATAATATATTCGTTATCTCAAAAATTTAGGAGAGGAATAGTGGACAGGGGATACATAAACCCTAAGTCTGGAAACTGCAGCCTTGCACCCCGTTTCAGGGAATATATCAAAGAACTGTTTTTGTTTTGTCAAGCAGGGACAGCAAATCAGGGAGGGACATTATTAATTGCTAATTAGAGCTAAGTGTCCTGACGTTGTTTAGGTAGGAGACATTTATATCTATTGTTCATCATTAAAGTATTAGGAATGCTTACCAAAGTCCCTGCAGTGTTAGTTCAAAGGTAATTATTTACATTTGCAGGTTAAAATCTTAGTAATGACACCTTGCATGGACTAGCACCTACAACTAATTGCCCTTATTATTATATTAACTTCTTATTTTTTTAACATGTATGCTCTTGTCCTCTGGTTTACCTTAGAAAGTAGCCTCAGAGCTGATTATATCACTACTGTAAATGCACAGAGAGTAAATTGAAGGCATATTGTGCCCCAAAATTAACTAAGTTAGTGTTTGAATTTAATTTTTGTAATTTAAAATACTATGAAATAAATAGGTAAGTACATACTCATAAGATCTGCACTTTAGAGTATTAAACAGTGATTATTAGGCTTTGAAATATCATGAATAAAAATGGATGAATTCATTTTTTATATGGTGAATTTTCAACAGACTTTATACAAATTGAATGAGTGGAACTCAGTGTTTCTGAACAGTAAAAGTCCAAATTCAATCTTCATGTCAGTTTTGAGAGAAAACAGATCTGCTTCAGGAAAGCAGCAGATCAAACACCCAACCTAGCATTAAATTTCTAAGTTTGGAGATGGCCAGGCTTTTGCAAACCAGTACTCTCCAGTGAAGTTCATTTTGCTAAATTTAGTGAATCAAATGAAGAAGCAAATGAAAACTTGAATCTGTCTTTACTTTGGTTTATACTGAAAAATAACATAGCCAACTGTATAACAGATTATTATCTGGTAACTGCAGATTGATATACCCTGCTGGTTTCAGCCTGGTGGGACCTTAGCTTTTCTAGGATTTTTATTTGAATTGAAGTCATATATGTGGCAGTATAGCAATTAACAAGGGACACATTTGTGATGGAAGTCATTGAATCATTGAATAATAGAATATATTGAGTGGGAAGGTACCCATCAGGATCATTGAGTCCAACTCCTGGCCCTACACAGGACACCCCAAGGGGCATACCATGTACCTGAGAGAATAGTCCAAACACTTCTTGAACTCTGTCAGGACAGGTGCTGTGACCACTTCCCTGGGGAGCATGTTCTAGTGCCCAACACCTTCTGGGTGAAGAACCTTGCCCTGATAACCAACCTGTATCTACCCTGACTAAGCTTCATGTTGTTTTCTTTAATCCTGTCCTGGTCATAAGAGTTAAGATATTGGTACCTGGCCCTCCTCTTCCCCTTGGGAAGAAGTTGTAGACTGCAACAAGGTCTCCCCTCAGCCTCCTCTTCAGGCTGAACGAACCCCATACATCCTCCCCTCAAGGTCCTTCCTATCCTCCTTTGGATGCTCTCTAATAGCTCCATGTCTTTTTTGTGTTGTGGCACCCAAAACTGCCCCCAGCACTGGAGGTGAGGCTGCCCCAGCTCAGAGCAGATCAGGACAGTGCCCTCCCTTGCCTGGCTGTGATGCTGTGCCTGGTGCACCTCAGAACATGCTTGGCCCTCCTGGCTGCCAGGGCACTGCTGACTCATGTTTAATTTGCCACTGACCAGGACCCTCAGGTCCCTTTCAGCAGCACTTCTTTCCAGCATCTCATTCCCCAATCTTTATATATAACCAAGGCTGTTCCATCCCAGGTGTGGAATCTGTCACCTCCCTTTGTTGAATTTCTTGCAGTTGGGGATTGCCCGTGTCTCTGATTTGTCACAGTCTCTTTGCAGGGCCTCTCTACTCTCAAAGGAGTCAGCAACTCCTCTCAGTTTTGCGTCATCTGTGAACTTGCTCAGCATCCCAGTCCTGTGTCCAGGTAATTTATGGAGATTTTGAAGAGCACAGGGCCAAGGATGGGGCCCTGTAGAACCCCACTAGTGGCAGGTCACCAGTCTGATGTCACCCCATTCTCTGTAACCCTTTGTGCCTGACCTGTGATCCATTTGTTCACACATCACATGATGTGTTGTTTATCCAGCTGTGGGCTGGATATTTTGTCCAAAAGGATCCTGAGGGAGACAGTGTCAAAAGCTTTGCTGAAGTCCAAAAAGATGACATCAGCTGGCTTTCCCATATTGGCTAGGTGGGTCATTCACTATGTTACCCTCCTCCTCAAAGACACACAAAAACATAAGTGCGTCAGCCTTTGGGTTTGTCATCACATGAGTGATGTGGAGGAGATAGTGGGGAACTTCAGGAAGAACAGCTCCCCTCATAGCCCTGGTTTTGTTCCTTTACTTCAAGGAAATTATGATGGGCCAAATATCTCTAGACAGTATCTTCATTTACATCCATGGAGTGATAGACTCTGAATTTAGCTGTTGTCCTCTTCTGTCATGTCTCATGGTTCCTGCAGTGATAGTCACTACAGGATTTTTTTTTGTTTTGTTTGTTTCCTGAAAAGCTAGCTAACTCCAAAACCTTGAAAACCACAGATATTCCTGTAATTTAGAATGAGTTCATATTAATTGCAAAAATATATGCATTCCTGATGTTGTCACCTTAAAAAGATAAGTTACAAAACTGTTTGCTTACACGTAATTGTGGGAAAGTTCTTCTTAGGTTTTGGATGCTGATGACACCCTAAAACAGTCTGATGTCAACAAATGCCAAATTGCTCTTTCATTGCGGCCTTTTGGCTCAGGCAGAGCTTCTGTCTGCGTGCCTTTGGGACAGTGGCTGTCATGCTTGGAGTGAGGTAGAGAAAGCGTTTAGCTCTTTGCAGTGTCTGGATGAGTGTGGCCTGAGATACCTTGCAGATACACATGTAATACAAAGGAGTATTGACCACCTAGCTAGAAAAGACCAAAAACCTTTCTAACACACCTTAAAACCAAAAACCTTTCTTATACACCTCAACTTGAGCATTCTGAAACAAAAACACTGGGGATGTCATGTAGTTTTTGAAAACTTCCTCCTGAGCTTAACTATTCATTTTTTCCTCATTTTCCAGGCCATTGCTTATTCTATCTTATAATACTTATGACACAATCACAATACTGATGTGTTAGTGCCTATTCAAAAACCATGCCTCTTCTTATTCAGAAGGAAAAGAGATAAGAGACAGGAATTGGAAAACACTGGTATGGCAAGTCCTAAAATCAATGTAATTTAGTGTAAAAATCTTTTTAAAAAAAGGTGGAAAAAAGAGGAACTTATGTGTGATTTGCAGCTTATTCTCTTGGGGCACAGATATGAATTTATATATAGCACAGAAATTATCTAAAATGAGAACATTATAACATTGAATTTTGCAGACCTTTACAATGATTCCATCTGTTAAACTGTGCAAGTAAATTCCTGCTTTCCATGTATGTTTTGGAGAATTTGTGTTGTCATACAATCTGGTACTAAAGTATGTTGTGTGTTCTGATTTCCATCACTGTGGTTTAATCAGCAGCTGAGTTTTCTTGCAGAATCTAAAAATAATGATACCTTAGTCACCCAAAAATGAATTTAGTCTTCTGTCTGTCCTGGTTGCAAAGACAGAGAATATATATCCCAGTGATGAGGAAATATGGCTGTGGATTAGGAGAGGGGGTACAATTCTGGTTTACCCCGTCAAAAGACTCTGGAAATGTATTCAGCTTCCATTCTGTGTATCCATCCTTAAAATGCAGGGAGCATGGCTGTTCCCTGCCTGCAGTCTCTCTTTACATTTTGTGGTGTATGGACAGCCTTGAGGAGTGCATACCATCCTCCCTTGTGGTCCAGAATGCTCAGATTACACCATTTGCCTCACCTCCCTTTGGGTGCCCCTTCATCTTGGCACGAGTCATTGCAAGGCTCGCTTTGGCTCCATGCTTGTTCTCTTTTCAACATCTTTGTGGAATGCAGTATCTCTTCAGGGCATAATCAGTCAGGGTGCAAGGAAAGAACATGGGACAGATTAACAGAAAAATCACTGCAATGCTGATAACTTGCTGATAGGCAAGAATCTCCCCCATCAGCAGAGCAAGCAACTTATTTAATTGCTGTATTTGCTTTTTGGGAAGCAACGTCTTAATCACTGTGAGCTCATGCTATACCCCTCTAGTCTTGTCCCAGCACTGGTCACTGAAGCACTGAGACTTTTGGCAACTTCTGGGTCTTTCAGGGAGCTGTGGTTTTTGTATGGATGCTCCACAGTGAAAAATCATGTCTTCCCACTGCTTCCTTAGCAGGAATTTCTGGCAGAGCAGACTGTCATTCAGGTGCTCCATATGATCAACACAGACCC
Organism: Fringilla coelebs; assembly: GCF_963513975.1. NCBI lineage: Eukaryota > Metazoa > Chordata > Aves > Passeriformes > Fringillidae > Fringilla > Fringilla coelebs. The sequence continues at coordinate 86,999,064 of NC_140028.1, forward strand.
TTTGGGTCTTAGAGAGCCTGCCCTGGGTCTTAGAGAGCCTGCCCTATGGGTTTATCCAGGACACAAACTGGGACTTAAAGTTTGGCCAGTATATCCCTGGTTTCACAGACATCCTGGAAAGTTAGAGTTTCATAATTCTTCTAACCCTGTTACTGCTGTTGTTCTGAAGCAGAGAGAAAATGCCTTTTTTTCATGCCACTCTTGAATGGGAATTTGTTCTTTCTGGAGTTCTGCACATACAAGCATCCATGAACAAAGAATATGGGCCTGACTCCGTGTCCTTAGACATAACCCACAGTTTTTTTGGGTAGGTATAAGAGAAACAGCCCTATAATATGAATAAACTAAACTATATTTTTTTTGTGTTAAACTAAACTATATTTTTTTGTGTTAAATGTAGATCTGAACTCTCAAAAACAGAGGTAAAGAGTACACTACAGAAAACTGCCTTTGCCTTTCATTTACAAAGTATGTTGTCTTGGATGACCTCTAAGTTTGTTGGCCAAAACACTTTAGACCTCCTTTGGTACATTATATTGTTCTTCCCAGTTCAGACAACTGGGTTTAATTTTCAACACATAATTATTCTACACTTCTTTGTGCATTCCCTCTTCATCTCCCCAAAGTAAATGCGTTTTGACAGCTACCACCAAGAAATAAAAAATGTTATATTCCATGGTTCATTGGACGCAGTACTGGAAAGTGAATCATTCCCTTCCTGCGTGTTACCATACGCTGTATTTCATTACATGGATAGAATATATATATATATATATATATATATGTGTGTGTGTGTGTGTGTATCTAAAACCATGTGTTTTGCCTGATCCTGTATGTCCCTAAGAATCTTCTAAGTTTAAAGGCCTTGTCCAGAACATACATTTGAACATTACTAGATCTGGTCCACACTGAGTGGTTTTATAGCCTGAGAGCCTCCTTCAGACACACTCATTTAAAAAAACCTGCTTATCCAGGTTTTATTTGATCACTGTCGTGGCATTTTCACAGTAACAGATTTGATACTCTTGAGCAGTAATTCTTGGGGACTCAGTCAGAGTGTGCTCTATTTCTTCTTTTTTTCCCCCATTTCCTTCCTTTTTTTAGTTTTCTACAGCCCTTATGTTCTTTACCTCATTCCTGCTGTAAATGTGAATAAAAACTTAATTTTATGTCAGCATCTCTTTGACATTCAGGGGTGAAAAAAAACTTGGTTATCTTTAAATCTGTTCTCAATTTGGAATGCAAGTAGATATTTAGGTTTATACAGCTGTTGCTGACTCTTAGCATCAAGTTAATGAAGTGCTCCCTTTTAATGTCTTCCAAAGTTCCATGAGAGATTTGCATATGCATTTATTGATCTGATACAGCACTGGAATGAACTTGTGTGCTGAGATATTTTTCTCTTCTCTTGAGGATGTTTTTAAACTCTGTACTGATCGTCTCAAGGATAAAGAGTCAGCACAACATGTTTATATGTGGTTTTCCACTTTCGATATAAGTGCCTTTTCCTCTATAAGGGCCTTATTTCAATATAAGGGCTCAGGGGAATATATCCTCCTCTTTCCCAACATGCCCAAGAACAGTTCACAAGAGAGCCCAAAGACGTGAATTTATTCTTAACCTATTGGCAGGAAAACCAGTTCACTGAAAATCCACAAACTGTTTCCAGGCAAATTCCTGTCCTGGAGCAGAACATCCCTCACTGTTCATTAAGGAGCAACATAAGTTTGCATTGGTCACTGTGCAGGAAAGCAAAGTCTCTTTCATCTTCTCTTCTTGAAGTTATACCTAGAATGACAATGCTTCAGCTCAATAGATATAAAAAAATTATTTTAAAAGACTGAATCTGTTGTTTCTATCTATGTTTGTAACCTGACTTTAGATGGCCTGTGAGATAGTAGTCCGTGTGGGCTTCTTTCTTTCATCTTTCCTTTATGCATCCTTATCTGGAAAGGATTTTTTCTTCTCTAGGGGAAGGTGAAGTAGTCACTCTCTTCTCTCACTCTTATCCCATAGGAAAAGTAGCCAAGCAATAGGGATCCCAACAAAGAGGAAGAACACCATTTATCTGTGAGTGAAGTCTGTATGGGTTTACCATTCCCTGGAGAGATGTGTTTTTTTCCATCCATCATCCATCTTGTATTGTTGAGATCATGGATTCTGACTTTGCTTGCAATGCAGTGGGTCAGATTTTGTATTCATATGCCTTGTCCCATCCCTGTAGAGGGGGTGTTCTGGCTGCTGCCAGGGCAGGGCCTTGTACAAGCACTGTAGTTAACTCCATGCACAGAGCTGCTTGCTTGGGGTGAAGGCAGCGCTGTTAATTTAGAAGTTTAGGAGTGGTGATTCATGACTCCTGTAACAAATGCTGAGGCATATGCTTGTCCAACCAAAAAGGCCCTCAGGTGGTGGAGAACATCTGGCAAACCCACAATAAGGAAAAGGCTTGTCCCCCTCATTCCTGCCTTGGGTTAGAGAGCACTGAAATAAAGACTGGAAAGAGGAACTATTAGGCTATGAGAATGAGGAATTAAGACTGCCTGTGCAGCTTTCTCTTCTGCCCTCTTGTATATCCATTAGCGCTCAGAGCTTGCTTCATTACCTCTTATTAGTTTTCCAACTAGCTATTTAATAGATGTAAAAAACCCCTTACACAAATATTTAATATATTACAGTCTTAAGGAAATGGATGTTATTGAGCATGCCGCGCTGTTAGTGAGAAATGGAGTAATGTAGCAAGCTGCTCAAAATATTCTATGACTTTTCCCTGCAGTCTTTAGATATAACATACATAAGGTAGTGTTTCCATGGTGGTGTAAATACTTAGTGCGAGTAAGAATGGAGTACTTTTCTTTCTCCTGCTTAGACTTTATACAGCTGACAGAATGAGCCATATTAAAAGTGTTGCCCCATTTAATACCTCTACTTTATGAGTCAGATTTCCAGAGAGTTTGAGTTAGGGTAATCTCAATGATGTGTCAAGGAAGCTGCTCCAATCTACTGGCCCTATATCTCTAAATATGACTTGTTTATACGGCCCAAAGCCCCGTGGAATTTTGCAATTCAAATAATTTCTAAATTAAACTGAAGCACTTGAAAGCAAGATACATCATTAGGATACACTTAAGAACATGTTTCTAGCTGTTAACATTTCCTAATATGTTTTAACAGCTCTATCAAACATTATAATTCATTATGAAATTCTGTAGTCTGACGTAAAATCAGTTTCAAAGTGAGGAAGCTGCTTCTGCAGAGAAGCGAACACTTGGAGAATTAGCCCTGGAGCTTGAGCAGGGCTCAGCTGGGGAAGATGGACAGGGACCATGCTGAGGCTTTGACTGCTCTGGATCTGAAACCATGGGAGTATCAACCTGGCATCCCCCAGAGCTAAGGCTGGTCCCGTTTAGGCACAGCTGCATCTCTGGCTAATGTATTTGCAGATGTTTAAGACAGGGACAATTTGACTTGCTATGAATTAAACTGTAGCTTTATTATAGACAATAGGCATCATTGCACTTTTTTATTAATTTGTTTTGAAAAGAATGCCTTTCTAGCTCTGTGCTGAAGACAGTGAATGGATTGGAAAAAAGTGATGATTGTCTAAGATTTATATGCAATGTTTTCTAATACAAATCTGTTCCTTTAAATGTTCATACTTAATCTTTTCCTCCCCCAAATTCTGAATTAGGCAATCAGGGCACATAAATTTCCAAATGAGAGCGAACAGTGTCCTTTCAGCCTCCTCCAAAACAGTTCTTGGACAAACTCTGAGGGGAAAAAATGTTATCAATGCTTAAAGCTGCATTGACCCCAAAATGAAGCTTTCCCAGATTTGCTGCTGCAGTCTCACTCTTCTGCAGTGTTTTGTAGGAGGTAATTTCTGTGCTGGTTATGATTTGAAAGGCCTGGCCTGCAACCCAACCTCAATCAAATTGGAACAACATGTCACCAAAGGTCCTGGTCCCATGGTATGTGCTTGGAAATACAACTCCCCAGTGCGGAGAGGTTTCTGGCAAGTCAGTGAAACTAAACTCAATTTCCATGGCTAGAAATTGCTGCAGGAGCATTTCATTGTGCTGCAGTTGCTGTGCTCTGTGTGTTTGTGTGGGGGTGTGGGGGACATTGCAGGCTTGCTTGTGGGTGTGTGTGTCACCGAGACAGGGCAACTCTGAAAGCTGGATTTGTGGACAGAAATGACAAATTTCTGTTAAATTATTGACACAGAAGGAAAAATACTTTTGTCCTTTGAAGTTAACTAAAACCAAATGGGATTGTTTCCTCAAGGGAAACTAGGAGTTTAGTTATGATGCATCCCCTCCCAGAAATCTTTCAAATTATACATACTGTACCCTCTGTTTATATAAATATGAATTACATGATTGTGCGTACAGGGTCATTTGTAGTTCAAATGGAAATGCAGTGCTGCTAGGCAGAGGCTATGGAGAGATCCAGGGGATTCTCAGATCTGCCATTTAACCCTTTTCAAATATTCAGTGGCTTTGAGTAGATCTGCAGCAAAGTTTTGGCCTGGCATTACAAGGAGACATCCTGGTTTTGCTGGTAAATCCAGATTTCTATACAGCTTTAAATCAAGGGGGGCTGATTGTCTCTCATTTATGTAGGGTGCTCTGATTGTACATTGTTTTGGATGGTGACAACCAACTGTTCATGCTCTGCATTAAATTTGCTTATGTGTTCTCATCCAGCTGTGAAGTTCAAATTTTGTAAGGGATGTTTTCCCACACGCAGGATAACAAATTTGTCATATTGACCTAAGGGTTGTTCTTTTCCAATTTGCCAGTGATTTCTTTTTCATTTCAGCTAACTTAATAATAGTTGGTTTAATTGTTGTTAAGTCATAAATAAATTGCCTTCTGAAATACTTGGGTTTTTTCTCTCTCATAAAATCGTGTTTCTGTATGTCAGCAGAAAGACATATTTCTGACTGGGTGTCCTTCTATCTTTTAAGCTGAGAGTTTATCAAATTGAATTTCACCACAGGGCATTCAGTTACATTTTTGCTCTTTTTGATTACATCCTTGGACTTTACTTTCTGCTGTTTTATGTCTTCTTGCAAATTCTCTGAGGAAACTTAGACAAAATCCCAAGCTTAGTAGCTCTGGGCAGTCCAAAAATGATGCTTATAAAGTAGGAACGTCATGACTATTGCCTTGTAGACAAAAAGTTTTGTTCCTAATCTGTAGTTTTGTTACCAATCTGTGTCATGCCATCTGTGTCATGTCTTCTGTCATGTCTCTGTCTATACCCTCTCCCCAATTTCATTCGTTTTTCCAGAAGCTTTACAAGCTTTTGGTAGTCTGGGCCTTATTTCTGCTCTAAGAAGGCTTCCTCTGCACAAAACTTCCCACTTAGATGAACTTTTCCACTGCAAATGTGATTACCACTGTCCATGTGCAGTGTCACCTAAAGATTTTATGGATGTATATGTCCTGTCTTCCTGGGACTGAGATAGACTGAAGCCCAAAAAAAAATGTTTGACATTGATCTTAGCAAGGGCAAGGAAGACAAAGCATACAGCAAGAGCCCCTGAGCCAGTTCTTCAGATGACATTTTTGGGTTTTTTGCAGTGTTGGTGGCAAGCAAGGGTGCAGGGTTTGTCTCGTGTATGAAAAGACACAATTCACTCTTCTGCTCTTATGGGTGGAGCACCTTCCACTGTGTCTCTTGCAAAGATGTCAGGAGAGCTGTCCATGTCACCTCACAGCAGAATAAAGACTGATTGAAGAGCCAAATGCTCCTAAAACAGTGGCCTGTGCTTTCAGAGCTGGCATCTGAAGGATTCCTGTTTTACCAAAGAATTTTGGGACAAACCAGCCCGTTACTGACAGAGAATGTTGGGCAAGTGATTTTTACACTGCTTCTGACCTCTTCACTGGTGCATGTCCCATTATCCATTCTTTATAAATTATTTTGGACAGTATCTAGGCACATGGCTACATTTCCATCAGCTGTGAATTTGCCAGAGGCACATTCATAACGGGCTGTTAATAAAAAGCAATGCAGGTGGATACAGTTTCAGAAAGCAAACGCTTGAATTAGATACACAGGTATCAGTATTGGATTCACAGGTATCAGTATCTACTGACCCAACACCGTATCTCTTCTGGTCTCACCTCAGGTAATGTTAGAGCCAGCCAGGTCAGTAGGCTTTTCCAGTTGAAATGGAAACAGGGCAGTTGTATCATCTGAAATTTGTAGCAGCTCCTTTCATTTGGAGATCACTCTTGGTTTTTGACAGACAAAGCTATGTAACTAATACAGAGGGTTTGCTTCTGCAAAGTTAGTTTTCCAGATGCTTTATTCATGTTATCCTAAGAGTCCTAGCTTCAACATACTTCCACTGAGCAAAGTACCTGGGCTGTTTAAAGGTGTGCATGGATCATTGCAAACAGTGTCATACTTCTGTTTCTTCCCTCTTAGAAAATATAATTATTCATCTTTCAAGTATTTAGCTGTATTAATGAACAGACTGTTAGAAATGAGGATGGGAGAAGTGTAAAACTCAGTGGGCTGACCATGAGATACAATCATATGGGTTATTTCTCAATTAAATGATAAGTGATTCTTGGTGCTCAACATTGTCCATTTATGTCTAATTATTGCAGAGATATTGCAATGTGAAATTGGAGCATAACAGGAGAAATCAAGCCAAGATGTTAAGTGAGATGATTTCTATCAGTTATTTTTGTCTTTCGTTATGGTAGCAACAGGATTACGGGGCTGGGATACTCAGCCAAAACCATAATGCAGAATAACACCTAATTATGTGAATACAGTCTGTGCCACCCAGCAGTTTTGTATTGTCACCCTATTCTAGCCTTCCTATTTTATATAGTGGCACTGAGGTCCTTCTGCAGCTCAGTATCCACCCCCCTCTAACACTCCCAGCTCAAGTCCATTGTCTCCACATATTTTTGCTCTCTGAGCTCAGCTGGACTAGCCATGGTGGTGCTCAGCTTAAATCCTCTGAACTCCATTTCTCCCTCTCCTTTTACCATCTCCCTGCAACCCCTTGTAGCCTGCCTGATTCCTTCCAGCTGCAGACAGGCAAAAATTGCAAGATTAATTTCATGAGTGAGGAGATATTAGGGAGAACTAAGGTGGGTGGGAAACAGGGTGAAAAAACATGCCTTTCAAAAGTACAATCTGAGCATTTTACAAGCATTTTCACATTTGTGCAGTAGCTCCCCTAACCTTAACTCTCTCATCTCCTTCATTATTTAACTCTACTTTAATGGAACAGTTTCTTAATGAGCCACAGTAGAATAAGTAATTACTTTTGGCTGGGCATTTATCAATGGTAATTTAAATGTTGTTTTGTCCTTTGTCAGATTTGTGCATTAATTCAAAGCTCAGTTTGGTTCTGAAGAGTGAATCAATAGAAAAGGCAGCACGAAAATCTTCACTTTCTTTCTCAGTTTACAAGTAATTTTTTTTTCTAACTGCTAGTTCATTATACCTTAAACTGGGCTGTGAACAGTCAAAGAGGGTTCTCTCTGCTAACTGCATGACACGCAGTAACAGTCCCTATTGTCCCACTGAGTTACTTTTTCTCCCATGCATGTCTGGTTAAATGGGACTGCTGAGTTTTATTGCACTGGTAGGTGTTTGGGATGTGTCACAGTGCAGCAGTCTCCAACAAGCTAATCAAACTCTACTGATAAAAATGGAAACTGGTCAAACCAAGCCCAGGATAAACATGCATATTAGTTGCAAACAGAATTACTGCAAAGGTCAAGTTTGCAGATACTTCAGGTCAGGCACAGGTCGGAGGTCTCAGATGAAATCTTTTTGTCTTCCATTTCATTCTATTTATCCACTGAATTGTGTTTCTGTAAAATTAAATTCTTCTTGTGTACTATACCAAAATAGTATATAAATGTATATATATATATATATGCATGGGGGTTCAGAACATTTCAATGGCATTCTTCCTCATGAAAGGTTTCCTAAGCATGGGGCTGTTGAAAGAGGCAAGTGTGCAGGGCTGGTGGACTGAAAGTATGTTTTCCTCCTGACTGATATGTTTTGGAGAACAGAACCCTCTGGAGTCCTCTGTGTCACCTCAGTGCACTTTTGAGAAAGTTTCTATAGAAAAGGCACATGCTAAGTATCTGGAAATGCTCTTAGGCTCACAGCCACTTCTATGTACAAATGCACATACACAGATTTTACATTGGTAGAACCTCTATCTTGCTGTAAATCCCATTCTTAAACTTATCAGTGTCTGGTTTGGATGTAATCTAGGTTTGCAAAACTTAAGACTGCAAATCCATTTGAGTATAAGATCTAAGCCCTCATGATTTGCCACCCTTACAGGTATTTTTTTTTTTTTGGTCAGCTTTTAAAATTGTCATTTTCTTAAAGTAAGCTTAAAAATTAAGAAACCTTGCAATGACTTCTGTTAGTAGAGTGAAAAGTGCAAAGAGCCTGAATTTGAGTGGACCTTGAGCACGTGCTGGCAATGTTAGCAAGGGATTTTATTAATATATGGTAATCCAAAATGACTTCTAATCAGTCAGAGCCATCAATAGGGATAGAAAGAAGTAATTTTTAAATGCTGTTATGCTGAGTTTGGGAAGGGATGTGAGAAAGGTCTACCCTTAGGTCCACTCTGCAGTGGCCAAGATGCTGCTGAAAAGGACAAATACAATGAAAGTGACACAAATGAAAATTGGTTATTAAGTGAGTTAAACTCAATTGCTTTGAATATAATGCTGAAAGTGTCTTTAAGCTTGTATTTTGAACATAGCAATTTTGAGACAAGAAGTGATTTCTGTAGGTCACTTTCCTGAACTCTGGGTTTTTTTTGTTGAACTCCAGCACATCTCTGATGATACCCACACCAAATTTTCCCTCCTGATCCAGTCCCTCCAGGTCTTGCAGTCCTTATATCTCATTATTCTTCTGCAATTCTTCCCATTTTCTCTACCCTGGAAAAAATTAAAAAGTAAATAGTTTACTAGAGTGTTACCATGGCTTGGGATGTTTCATTGGTGCAGTTACTGTTAATTTAAATTGATCAACTGTTAATTCAAATTCCTCTAAAGGCATGCCTAGCAATTGTAGCCACAACTAACAAATGTCCTGGAACTAAAACTCTGTCAAGTTTATTTTTCAGTTAGACACAGACAATGAAAATAGAAATAAAAATTGTTAAATGTGTTTGATGAAAGGTAAGGCACAAAAGGACTATGATAGCTTATTCACAACTGAAACTAAAGGTCATTTGCCATTTTAATAATCCAGCAAAGCAAACCCCTAGTCCCAGTGTTTTCCTTACCACATCCTTGAAGGACAGAGATATGTGGGAAATCCTGTGGAAGCAGAGTGCATGAAAACATATTATTGATATATTTTCTTTCACTGTCTTTGTGGGAAATTTGGTATGGAAGGCTTGGAGTTTTGAGATTATGGAGCCTCAGCCATCAAGTGCAGTACCAAAGGCAAGTTTGAGGAACAGGGTGCTGGGAAGAGGCAGGGCTCAAGGAGAGGGCAGAAAGTCTCAGTCTCACAGACTTGTGCAGCAATACTCAGCTCTGTTATTTTGAGCAGTAAAGCTCATGTCATTTTTGGAAGGAATTTGGGATGAGAAATAATTATCTGTATAACAACCGCTGGAAATTATTTGGGATCTGGGAATTGATGGATCTCTCTTTTAATTTCCTGGCTCTCTTATTTGGAGAGTGGCATTTTCATGGCTCATTGTATATCCTTGAGTTTCCCACTGGGTCTCACATCCAGAGCTCACATTGTCTCCCATGGATGGAACCATGCTTGCCAGCAAATGGACAGCACTACCTACTAATTGTCAGAGGAGTTCAGAGCTTCTTACCAAACCTGTATTTATTTGTACCTCAATGATCATTTACCGTGAAATTTCATAGAGTCTACACCATGCTGAGATGCCTTAAGAAAGTAAAAAAAATAAATTGCCTGAGAGCAAGAAGGGGAGAACTAGTCTGTCTCCTGTGGAAATTGCTCCCTTGATATTTGGGAAGTCCTTTGGTGGCTGGGGAAGTTTTCCTTATTTATTACTATTATTTGCTTAGTGTGTCTTATCTGACTTTTCTAAAATTCACATGAGACTTGAACAAAAAAATCCACATTTTCTGGTGGTGGATTGCTCTAACTGTGCTTCACAGAATAGAGGGTTGTACGCTCTGCCTTACACAGCCAAAGATTTTAATGATGACAGTGTAATACAATAACCATACGGGCCTCTGTGTAAAGGAAGTAGTTGATCAAGGAGGTATTTAATTATTCAATTGTTGGCAGTCTAGTTCATTCTAATACTTTCTTGGATCTGAGTTATGGTCAGATATTGAAAATGATGATAACTGTAGGATGCCTGGGAATACAAAGCACTTTCACCACACTGGCTTCAATGTGTTGTCATGTTATAATGATTACAGTTTATTCATTGTCAGTAACCTGCTCAAATATTTGAGAACAAAGTGGTGTGGTTACATAAAACTTTGTGCAAGAAAACACAACTCTCAAGAACACTTTTAAGCACTGCTGTTGTCATCTGCAGTCCCCTTTGATCCCAACCACATATCTGCGTAGTAGCTCTGAGGATCTGTGAGCCATTTCTCTTTCTCCCTGTTTTGGGAGCAGCTGCTCATCAGAACATTTCAGGACATCTCTTTGAAGAAACATGGTGGTGACAGTGGCTGATCAAATCCCAAATGCTCAAAAATCTTTGGCTGCAGGAGGAAATCCATATGTCAGAATCCTGTAACATCTTGAATCTGTTATTGGAGGAAAAAGAGGCTAATGTTTAGGGAACCATTTAGGAACCAGAAAAATAGGATTCAGCTCTCATTTTCCCATCTAGCCATGGAATAGATGTTTCATTCTCCTTGTTCCTTAGTTCTCTGGGGGAAAATAGATCTCTTTTTTTCCCTCAGAGGCCTGTAAGAATGACTTCATTAAGCGCAGGAGTGCTCTGACAATGGTAGGAGTTCAGATGGGTGTAGTTGAAGACCTAAAGGGGTTGTCTTCTGGTGTGAGAGTGATTCACCCCCAAATGATATTATGCTGGACAGAGGTGTAGCTGTGTGCTTACTGTTTGCAGCTCCTGAGAACTTTGATGTCAGAGCAAAGAGCACAGCCATTTAGCAAATCACAGAGTAGCTGTATGGAAGACCATGTTGGCCCTTCGGAGTAAATCCCAACAACACCATCTCGTCTCAGCATCTGATTCTAATACAGCTCCAACCTGGAGAGTTTTTTGTGGAAAGACATCTTACTGCATGGATTACAGACACTTACAGCAGGTCTCCGCATTTTCCTTCTGACAGTTTCACAGAGCAAACAAGTTGGAGAGGATGTGAGCTGGAAACTCCCAGTCTATAGCACTGATCCCATATTTTACTAATTTACAGCTTCTGTAAAATTTTGCTGATGGCATCAAGTCTACAAAAAATATATTGCAGGGCATAATACGGATCAATGATAAATACTTGTGAAAGTCTGTGAAGGGCTTTGTCTGACTTTAGAAATCCAGCCTTAGTTCATACGACAGACAAATTACATGGAAATGGGTATCAGATATCACTGGTGGGAGTAAAACACAGAGGTCAACACTCCTTTTCAGAGTTATTTCTATAACATGAACCTGCAATTGACATTATGCATAACTTTTTGCCTCTTCAAATGTAAAACTGAAGGGCAAATACTAAAAAAGCTTCCTAATGATAGTGCTCAATTGTGCAGAGCATTCCTGAGAGTAACCTAATTCCAAGAAAATGTCTGTAGTGTATGTATGCATTTGTTCTTGGAAAGGGTTCCTCCAATTGCTGGTGGCACTGTCTGACTGCCCAAATGAAGCGATCCCCCAGGAGCTTTGGATCTCAGTCCAGGCAGCCAGCCTGGAGTCAGCACCTTGCCAAGCACTGCTCCACACAGCCAGGCTCACTGCTGGATGACCTGCACAGGGAAATAAATGGGTTTCATGTGAATATTTTGACAATGCCATCTTTAAGGATGCTCTAGGCTATGCAAAAACATTGATATAAATGATAAAAATAACTTGCTATTTCTACTTTTAGGGAGAGTGTGCTGGTTTTGTGTGCGATAATTTTTTTTCACAGTAATTAGCATGGAGCTGTGTTCTGAGTATGTGCAGGAAACACAGATGTAGGAAAACTGTGTCCTGCGTATGTGCAGGAAACTGACAGTATGTGTCAGTAATACAGAGATGTTTCTCATTATTGCTGAGCCGTGCTTGTACAGAGACAAGACTTTTTCTGCTTCTCAACCCCACCCTGTCATGAAGGAGGTTGGGGGTGCACAAGAAGTTGTGGAGTAACAGAGCTGGGACAACTGACCCCAGCTGACCAAAGGGATGTCCTGGACCATACGGCATTGTGCTCGGCATATAAAAGCCCAGGAAAGGAGGAGGAAAGGGGAGTATTTGGAATTACAGAATTTGTCTTCCCAAGAAACTGTTACCCTGGTGAAGCCATGCTTTTTTGGAGATGATCAAACACCCACCTGAAAATAAGAAGCAGCTGATAATTCCTTGTTTTTCTTTGCTTGTTAAATAGTGCTCATCTCAACCCACAAGTTTTCTCACTTTTACCCTCCCCATTCTCTTCCCCATCCTATCAGGGCAGTGTGAGTGAGTGGCTGTGGGGCTGGGTTTCTGCCTGGGGTTAAACCATGAGAAAGGGATTGCATTCTTGTCTGCAGAGCCCAGCCTCAGAGGGTCCTGAATCCAAAAGTGAGGCCTCTTGGCCCTTTTGTCATGCAAACAGTAATTTAAAATATACATCTGGCACACTGCAAAGAGAGAACATCCAACATCTGTCACATTCCATTATCTTGCTTTGATGCTATTAGGCTATTATTAGAATTCAAACTAAATATATCTTCCCACAGGCTGCTGACCATAATACCTCATTTGAGTACCCATTCCTTTTTATTGCCACAAACTGTTCTGAACATCACATAAATGAAACTGGAACATCACTTGATGGACTGTTATCATATTTTACTGCTTTATTTTATTTTACATGGGAGGAAACAAAGCTCATCAAGTGTTGTCGTATGGTTTGAAGAAGATTAAATGGATTTCCCTATCGTTTTGGGTGAGGGAAGTGAACAGAGGCTTCTCTAATGGAGATCAGATGCAGGCATTTGGTTCCACACTAACAAGGGCCCATATGCTGTCACTGGTGTATCAGTTTTGTCTTGGGGCTTCAAGACTCTGGAATGCCTGGTTATTTTTTTTTTAAACTGTCTTTTATAATTAATTATCAGACTCCTCTATCTCTTCAAAGCCGAGTGAAATAAAGACGTCGTAAGAGAATAGAATTACTCTAAGCCAGAAGTTAGCTTAGAAATGTTTCCTTCCCAAGCCAAATGCTGTATTTCTACTGGGAGCTCTGCTCAGCAGTTTGAAAATAACTGCCCTAAACCTCAGGTAGCATTTTGAAATGAACAGTGTTTTTAATTCACATCAGCACAAAACGTTGCTGCTTGCCCAGGGCCAAGAGCAGTGCCCTTCCAGAGGCTGCTATGAAGGCTGCTCAGGAAGCCTCCAGCCTGCATCCCAGGCATCTGTTCCCATACATTAAGCAGTGACTGCTTATGTTGCTGGGTCCTGGGGCAGGATTGTCCTTGTGGTTGAGCACAGTGGTCTCGGGTGTTATTCCAGCTTGGGCCAGGCAGTGCCCTCTCAAGTGGTTCCCGAGGTGGGTGGATGCTGGGACTGACCAGAGGCAGTCCTGGGGAGGAAGGGAGGAGTGCCATGGTCATGAGCCTCCCCTGTCTGGTGGCAGGGCAGTCCCAGAGAGCAGTCCTAACAACATTTAATTTCAGAACAGAGTGAGAGTCCTGCAGGCATTGGTGTGCCTTCAGAGGCTGTCCCACCCCCCTGCTCAGTGAGACAGAGGCTGGTCACAGCGCTCCATTCATCTAGAAAGTCTGAGCAGAGCACCACGTCAACACAACTCTGCAGCTTCTGGTGTCTGACCTCTGGCATCCTACACACTGGAGGTACTGAGTTTTAAGCTAATCATATCTTCTCGTTGGCATTATTTATTCATTGTTTTACATTATTTATTATAGTACTGTACTTGTCAAATATGAAAACAGTAACAATACATTAGGGGCTACTCTTTCCACCCCGTGTGAGTCATCCTTTTACATAGGAACAAAGACCTATGTGGACCTGGAGCAGATCAGCTGCCCAAGTCCCTTCTGAATGGCTTGCAGGGGCTGGGTCTGGCAAGAGAAGGTTTTACCTGCTTTTCAGTGCCAGTGAGCCTGTGCCCACAGCCATGCTGACCTGTGTGGAAGTGCTGGCTCCAGGGAGCATCCATGCAGCCCAATGACACCGGGTGGCCACGTCCCAGCTGGTTCTTCCTATCCTGAGAAGGAGCCATGGCTCCTCAGCCTGCATCCCCTGGGGACCCAGCAAGGTCTGGGATGCTGATATCCTGCAGAGGGACAGAGGCTTCAGAGCTGTGTGCAAGCTGGCTGAGACAGAAAATTTGAGCTCTTCTCTGGGCCAGCAGTGCAACAAAGACAAGCCCTGCATTACAGGCGTGCTGTTGCTCTGGAAACTTGAAGCCTCTCAAAAGCAATGCAATTACTAGCTGCTTATCACTTCTGCCTCACCAAGGAGGAAATTTATTAATTTAGAGAACACTAAGGACACAGAAAAATTGTTTCTTTTTTCTTTTACAAGGCTTCCTTCTGAAAGTGTCTAAAGAAACCACATCTTTTCTCTGTGGTTTCTGCCTACCTCCAGAAGGCATATGTATAAAATTTCTTTTATCAGCCTCTAAACATTTCCTGTAGAAAGAAAAAAGATGATTCTTTTTTCTGAGTTACCTCATCTTGAACTGGCATGGAAACTTGTTAAATGCACAATGGCAGCTGCATCTTTTAAGCTAAAATTGCTATATGGCTGCTGCTTACCTCAGCTCTTCTCCTGATTTGTTAACAAAATGATTATTGCAATGTGCACCTCTTAAATTTAAATGTTAAATTGTGTTTGGGAACAATTCATGCTCACTTTCTTCTTAGCTGAATCAGTTCCCTTAAGGAACTAATTTGTAAGGCTATTAGCTGTCACAGTAAGTACAGGTAATGAAAAATATTCTCTTTGGGGGATGAGGGAGTGTTTAAAAGAAAAATGTATGAAAGAAAAGGCTCAGCTATAAGACGAGAAGGGTTTAAAAGTTTTTTTAAGCTGCTACAGTTCTTAATGTCTAAAAATGCCTTTGTAGACTTGCTGCCCTGTGCAGTGTCTTCTGGGACCCTGCTTTTTCCTAAAATACCATGTTTGATTTGGCACTGTATGAGGTGCCTTTTAAAGCAAAAGTGAATGAAAGTTAGTGGTGTCTACTGAATGTTAGTAAGTGGCAAAGAACTGTAGGAAATGGGTTTTATTCCCCAGAGCTTGAGGAGACCACAAGGCAGAAAAGCCCTTGGTGGCAGCTCTGTAGCAAGAAGGGGTAATGGTGGCAGTGGAAGGCAGTGGAAGCCTTGGAGATGGCTGAGGATGGGAAAAGGCACCAAGCTGCCTCCAGGCTTCCTGCAGCTGCCCCACCCAGGAAGGAGATGTCCAGGGTGGGATGGGTGTGGGGCCACTTGGCTTTCTGGTACAAAACAGCAACTGAGCCCAAAGCAGTTGGGAACGGTCTCTGACATTTTTTATTGGAGGACGTTTAGGACCCTTTGTCTTTGAAAACTTGCCCCGTGTGCAAATAGGTAAGGGAAAGGCAGTCTGAGTACAGTGGACTTTACAATAGGATACTGCTGGGAATGGCATTTGTATTTTCAAACTTTAATAATCTGGCAGTCCCCACTGTGGCCCCATGCTACTTGAGTCTATCCCAATTTTATTGAAAAGTGTTGTTGAAAAGACATATTTTGAGCACTGGTAAGAGCAGACCTCATTGGAGTTACTTTAAATAAGATTTCAGAATCTTTCTTTTTTTTTTATCTCCAGGATATTTTCCAGCCCCATTCTGCAGTGTTTGTGAGCAATTTTAACAGCTGTTCTTTCCTTAACCATTGTCATTGGTCTTGGTTTTTTGTTTTTTTTCTTTTTGACCCAAGGCAGAAGGTGGTTGCTAGGCCCTTGCACCCCCAATACTTTTTCTGTTGTCTGTATAGAAATGTGCACCTCTGCAGGTGAGTGAGCTCAGGTGTTCAGCCCTGGGAAGCAATTGTAAGTGCTTCTCTGCAGCACACCAGCCACAGAGGGATGTGTGTGCTCAAAGCTGGCAGCAGGACGAGGCAAAAATGAAAGAGAATTGTTCAAGCAAAGTACACTGCCCAATCCTCCTCTTGTGTTTACGGGGAGCTGGATAGCCAGAGGGATGAACAGCCAGCCCCCAAGCACCATGATGTGGGAAATATAGTTGGATCCTTTCCTTACCACCTTGAGGTAGAGATTACGCACTGATTCTAGTAACTGGCTAATGCAGAGTGCTGCAAAGTGCCACTTGCTAAAACCAGAGTCTTACAGCTCATTCTCATGTTGTGAGCTACTAACACTGTTGCTCATTTTTTCTAATCAGTATGCCAGACAATGCTCATGGAGGGACACTGGCTGATGGCTCACCAGCTGACACCAGCAGAGGATGGAGTGAGGGCCTCTCCCCCTCTTGTCATCTCTTTCTGCAGCATTCAGGTTCTTGCAGTCAGGTACCTCTCTAGTTTTCATTGTTCAGAAGAAATTTAGTTTTTTCTCTGAGATACCACTTACAAAAATGAAAGTAAAAACAAATACCATGAAAATACCCAGAAAAGATGCAATATATTCATATTTACTTAATTGCTGCAATTTCAGGTCAGATTCCCTTGATACTGTTCACTTCAAATAAAATATAAGGCACAATTGTTCATACATAAGTACATCCTCAGTAGGGTGAAGATGGTGGCCAGTATTGGAACAGAGTTGGAATTGTTTGTAAACCTCACA
Organism: Fringilla coelebs; assembly: GCF_963513975.1. Taxonomy (NCBI): domain Eukaryota; kingdom Metazoa; phylum Chordata; class Aves; order Passeriformes; family Fringillidae; genus Fringilla; species Fringilla coelebs. Next base: position 87,016,033 of record NC_140028.1, read on the forward strand.
CTGGGACTTATTTCACTTTTAACTGTTTGCTTTTGTAGGGATAGCAGTCCAGCCGTGTTATTAAATTGATATTAATAATAATTTTTTAAAGCATTCTGATCTGGGAAATTACCATTGCATATTTTTAGATCAGTTTTCTGAGTAAAGAGAGTAGTGGTTTGCTATGTGCAAATAAGATGATGTTACTATTTTTCAACTTACTCTACTTGCAGCGGAGAAAGTTCGTTCAGCAAGCAAAAAGAAAAAATTGAGCCTTTATAGCAAATGCTGTTTTTAGCCTGCTCCAATCTTTGAACTAAGATTATACTCAACCACTCTTTCTCATTGCACAAGCAGACTTTGGAAACCGATACACTAAAATTAGGAGGCATGTTTGCATTTTCAACCTCTCCAAATGCAGTGCTGCAAATAGCTCATTCCAGCTATGTCATTACTGTACAACATAGGGTTTGGGATTTTTTTTAGAAAGCAAATGTCATTACTTACATCTCTTCCACATTGCTTAAAAAAAAATACCCACTTTGTTTGGCAAAATGAGTGTGGGGACCGAAGCTGCCCTTGCTGGAGTGTCCTTGCTGACCCCATGAGCATAGGAGCCTACATTTGTCACAGGCACTCTGGTAGCCAGTGGTTCATCTGGGGCAAAGTTGTATCTTTTCTCTGCTCAGGAGATGGAGAAGGGATCACTAGAATAGTAAGTTCTCCACGTTATTCAACAGTATTTTATTAATCCTGAAAAAAAATTAACTTAATGTGTATCATTCTGCTAGGGTTGTGTAATCCCAGTAGGTACCTGGGACAATTGATGAAGATTTTGCATAGTTCTCCTCATGAGTACAGATGAGGTAGTGTACTTTAAGGCATTGTGATGAAAACTCTATATTTTTTTGTTTATTTGTTCTGGATTTTTTGTTTGTTTGTTTTGTTGTTTGGTTCTTTTCATTCTGAAGGCTTCCAACTAAAGTGAACTACCTCTTTACTTCTTCAGTGCTTCATGTGCCTTGAACTGCTCCTCACAACTTTTGCATGAAACAACTAGGAAACTTAATTTACTTAAATAAGAGCAAGGAATGATTTGATAAAAGTAGACAACTGAAAATCCAGTAAATCCTCTCTGACTAGAAACAGGTAGCCCAGCTTTTAATTGCATATTATCTAAACACTATCACTATCAGAAGAAACTAACTGCCATAGCCAATCCTTGCTGGCCCCATGCCACACCTTGGGATGGGTGTTCTGTGGGGTACAGGCTCTGTTCATGGTCATGTATAAACAGCTTTCTTCATGAAGCACCGAGGTGTGGGATTGAATATAGACTAAAATTTGGCTTGAGGACAGAAAATTACATAAGGATTGGTCTGGGGGAGGGAGGAGACCTTTTTGTATTACATAGAGGGGGTTTTGCTTATTTTGGTTTGGGGTAGTTGGTTTCTTTTGTTGGTTTCTTTTATTTTGGTTTAATTTTGTTTTTGTTTGTTTGTTTGTTTGTTTGAGAGACAAAGAAATGTTTTATTACTGACTTGCCAACGAGGGAAACTTCGAGGAACAGACCCGAGTTTCTCCACTTTGCCACCAGATGTCCGTCATGAGCAGGGAAAGCTGGTGACTTGCATGATACCCAGAAACCTGGAAAGGCAGCGTTTTTGAAGATCTGAGCGAAAACTCGAAAGTAATTACGAGTTACCATAGAGTTTTGGGCGGCAAGGTATGCTGCGAAAAATCCAAAGTCTCGCCGGTAGCTCTAAAATATATGTTTAACTCTCAAAATGTGTGTCTGAGCCTGCAGCAGTCATAGAATACAGAGCCTGTGCGCTCCTCCAGAGAATTAGGTATGCAGCTCTCATCAAAAGTCCTAAAATCCTTTTGGGAAACTTGCCCTTTCAGATGGCAGGAATATCTGAGAGAGTCACTGCATGTGACCCCTGGAAGGAGACCTGGTCCTTTTCAGCCTCATCAAGTGCTGAGTGACGCTGTAGCTTTTGTAGGTCTGATAGCATTAACTGAATCCCTCAGGAAAGCATTCACATCCACAAGCAAGGGGCATTTCCAGGCATAAGTAGCATACAACTCTGGAAAGCACTTCTGGAAAAAAAAGTTGGAACACAATAAGGTGTAATGACTTAAGGGGGGCACTATCTTCCCACCTACACGAGGGAATTTACCTCGAGAATAAAGTAATTTAAACGGGAACTACTGGAAGGTTTGCTGTGCGTCCCTATCCTCAGACTTCTTTAAACTCAGATGCCCAAATGCTTCCAACTGTTAGAACAGCTGCTGTTTATTGCAGTAACCACTATTTCAGATTAAAACCATAAAGGTTTGATACATGTCTGAGAATCAGAGCAGCAGGAACACCCGAGAGCTGCTCCAGAGTTTGGCACCGTCTGTTGCTAAATCTCTTCTTATCTTCGAGAGAAGCAGGGGACACTTTGGATTAAAAGCTTCGTTTTTCAGCAATAACTGTGTAATGGGACATTTCCCCTTCTCATTGTCAAAACAGGAAGCCGAGTTTTCAAAGCTCTTCTGGACACAGCGACAGGAGCTACAGCCAAACAAGCTCAGGGACCGGGAAGTGAATGTCTGCGGGAAGTGGCTGCTCTCCTCCCCCACCACCTGCGGGAAAAGTACCTGCCTCGGCAACGTCCCTGACTCACCTAAGGGCTCCTGCACTTTCTCCCAACCTCCAGACGTCCTTCCTAAGGGGTTACAAAGTGTCCTGCGTCCCTCTGAGCTCATGAAGGAGATAGCTTGTGCACTGAGCTCTACTCCTGGGAACCTGGGTTTTCCCACCAGGATCCCTCAGTGCCTTTCAGAAGGAAAGATGTGTTGCTCACCACCTCTCTGGGAGTGAGCCCTAGTCTCATCTAATAAAAGCAGCCCCATTGCTCTGTGTTGAGAAAAGTGAATAAATGAACCAGCAGTACAAAAATTTCCATGGACATTGCCTTCTTGAGTCCTTCCTGGGAAACACAGACCTCTTTCATGAAGATAGTGGGATCTACTACACCAAAAGGAGCATGTTGGGTCTGTGCTGTCACATGCACCCCCATTTTCAAATTCTGAGTGTCTTCACAATCTGGGGGGGGGGGGGAAAGTGGCAAAAGCAACTTGCACTCCTCCCTCCCACCCCATGACTGCTATGCTCAAATCTCCTAATTGATGCCCCTTTTCCTATCAAAACAAGCTTTTAAATATCCAGCATTATATTGGAGTGTTCCTTGACTGGTGCAGTTAAAGCACACATCTGTAACCTTGCTCTCAGAGACATGAAGGCTCAGTGTAACCTCCACTTCTGAAAATACTGTGTTCTGTCCTGAATATTCTCAGCTGTGTCTCTGGGAAGCTGAATATGAACTTATTGCCAGATTCTGATTCTAATAAAGTTAATGGAAATTTTGCCAGTGACTTCAAATGGTCCAGATATTATTCTCAGGCCAACTCCTCTGAAATTATCCCAGTTCAAACCTAGAGCAATTGCAGTGATTTCAGTGAGACTAGACTGGCTTTACTCATCCAGTTCAAAGAACATCTATGAAGTCAGAGATCAGGGTATGGAAGAGCTGCCTCTCACTCAACCAAACTGCTGTTATTGGAGTGTTGGGTGGTGTTTGAGTTTGGTTGGTTTTTTTGCCTTTTTTTTTTTCCCACTCTTTGATAAAAGTGATGAAATCAGAGCTGCAGCATTACTGAAGGAGGGGGTATGTTATTTTCTGGCAGTAGAGCCTGCTCCACAGGATGCAGACCGGTACTCCATCAATCAGGGCTGGCGTGGGGTACCTGGGTAGTCTCAGCCATGTACCACAGTTTCATGTTCAGTTCTCCGAGATACTCCAGAAAAAAAGATCTGTGTAGTATGTCGTAACCTGCTAAAATAAACCGCAACGCTTATTCACATTTAGAAAACTCCACCTATTTTCAGGACAAATAGCCAACACCCGCTGGGGGCAGAAAGGGTGACCGAAACCCTTCCTTTAACAAGAAACGAGCCGGCAGAGTCTAGCGGCAGAGGCGGCGGGAGCCGCAGTTCGGCGGAGCGCCGCTCCAGCGCAGCGAGCCCACGACATCCGACGGGGCCGACGCTCCTCAACCTGCTCCTCCGCCGCCCCCGCCCCGCCCGTCCGCCCCCGCGGGGCCGCGCTACCTGCGCCCGCTCCCCGCCCCGGAGGAGCGGCCGCCCGCCCCGCCGAGAGGCGGGCGCGCTGCTGATTTGCCTTCGCTGTCAGCAGCCGCGCTCCGGCCAGCCCGCGGGGACCGGGGCTGCAGCCGCAGGAGCCGCTCGCTCGCTCTCGCTCTGCCTCGCTCCCTGGCAGCGAGAAAAGTTTGCTGCTCTTCACCCTGCTCCTTCTCCCCCCGTCCGCAGCCCCCGCGGCCCGGCGCGGATCCCCCGGGCAGGGGCATGGCGCGCTGAGCGGCCGCAGCGGGCCGGGGGCGGCCCCGCCGCACCTGAGCGGCGGCGGGCGCGGGGGGCTCCGCAGCGCGCTGCCCCGCGGGCGGCCATGCGCGGCGGCGGCGAGCGCTGAGCCCCCCCGGCCTGGCCGCCCCCCGCCGGCCCGGGCCGAACCCGCCGCGGGGGGGCAGGGCTGGAGGGCGGCGGGCAGCCCGCGGGGACAGCGCGGAGCGGGGACCTCGCCCGCCTGCGCCCGGCCGAGCGCCATGCCGCGCCGGCTGGCCTGGCTGTGCTGCTGCTGGGCGCTGCTGAGCGGCGCCTGCCGCCCCGCCGAACCCGCGCTGCCCGCCGAGGGCGGGGAGCCGCCGCCGCCCGCCGCCGCCGGCTCGGGCTTCCTCTACCGGCGGCTGAAGTCGCACGAGAAGCGGGAGATGCAGCGGGAGATCCTCTCGGTGCTGGGGCTGCCCCACCGGCCCCGGCCGCTGCCGCGGGAGCCGCCGGCCCCACCGCCGGGACGGCTGAGAGCGGCACCGCGCTTCATGCTGGACCTCTACCACTCCCTGGCCGAGGGCGCGGAGGGCAGCGCGGGCGCGGAGAGCGGGGGCCGCCCGCCGACCCCTGCCCCGCCGCTGCCCAGCCCGCAGGACAGCGCCTTCCTCAACGACGCCGACATGGTCATGAGCTTCGTCAACCTGGGTGAGTGAGGGAAGGAGGGAGGGAGTCCTGGGATGCGCGGAGCCCACCCAGCCGCTCGCCCGTCCGTCCGTCCCGCGGACACCCCTGGCCCGGGCAGTGGGGATGCTCCCCTGAGGAGCGCGACGGGGTCGGGGCTTTGCCGGTTGGGACCCACCTTGGACTGCGCGGGTTTCGGCCAGGAGGGCAGCTCACTTTGGGGAAGGGCAAAACCTCTCGCAAACAGTCAAAGAAGAATATACCCCAGCATGTAAAACCTTGTGGGGAGAGAGTGAGAGGAAGGAAGAAAAAAAAGAATTTTTTGTTTTCGTAGTCGTTGTTCTGATGATAGTAGTCAGAGCCTGTAGTTCAGAATTAAGCACACCTTCCTCTGCTTCTTGGGCAGCAGAGCTGTGCTCGTGCCGGCGTACAGGTTGCGCTCACTCTCTGCGAGGTCCAGCAGCACAGAGATGACGGACTCAAAACTCTGGGCTTGAACAAAGCACAGCCACACTACTTCACGGTGTCCTCGTCTTCTCCTTTTAAAATATTTTTTGCTTTTGTTTTAAGGGCTTAGAGCTAGTGTGGTGGTGAATATATGTACTACTCTGCGTAGGTTATTCTGGTGATTGAGCACGGGAACGCGAAAAAAATTTGTATCATGGGGAAATCTTAAACTAAGTTTTGTTAGACGTCAACCTGCTCTTCAAACAAATCATCCTGTCAGCGAAGTGAAGAGCTCTGAGGCAGGCATTGCTGTGGGAAAATCATTAAGTTTTTTACTTAGAGGAGCTCTTAGTACTATGCTATTGTAAGGAAACAGTGTAATTAGATTCAGCCTAATGTGGATAATGAAAATATTTCAGTTGGCAAATAACAGTTCCTTTTTTTAGGGAATTCCTGTGAAGCTCAAGTGTCTTAGCCGGTCAGCTGAAGACTTTGCCTTTTTACTTGTGCTGCCAGAGCTGTGTGCCAGAATGACAACAACTTGTCTTGTTTAAAACAAACAAACAAACAAACCAAACCGAATTTGTTGTGTGTTCACTCCTTTGGAGCAGGGATATGTCACTGCAGCAGGAAATTTCTCAGAGCTCCCGGTGCTGGTACAGGTGTTGAATAGCTTTGTGCCATACTGTGTGCACCTAGAACAAGAGCTGATTAATTTTTGTACCTCATGGAAATCACGTGGTAGGTCAGAAGAGTTGCAAATAGTTGTTGAAGGATTTGTCTGCATTGAAACCAAGGCAGCCACAACTCGTAAGGGTACAGCTGAGCTGCCTTAGGTGCTCAGACCTTCCTGGAGCCCTATTGTCTCCTTGTACTGCAGGTGTGTACTTGTCAGGGTCTCATCTGCCTTGTTTTAAGTCAGCTCTGGGATGTTCAGGTGGTGTTGCCATCTCAGAGCTCAGATGTATTTGATTGAGACATCCTGAAATTGTCTATCAGTGAAACTGGCATGATCTGTGGTCTCAGCTCAGAAGCCGAGATCTGGGAAATACTGTAAAGGTTCTAAATCCAAAGGGCACCTGTTTTTCTTCCCTCCCCGCCTCCCCAAACCCATATGTCCTTTGAATTCACAGAGCTGCTGTCCCTTTTCTTTGCCTTGGGGACTTTAAGGACCTATACTTGGAGGTGTGAGTTTAAGAAGTGTGGTGCTGACTGTAGCTGTCTATAAGCAACCCCCATGTCACGTTGTACTTGAGGGATGTGAAACAAGGTGCCTGCAAGGGGCTAGGCAGTTCCCTAAAGAGCTGATTTCGGGATAAGTGTGAGCATGTGGTGTTTAAGAAGGTAATTAGCAGTTTGTAAAGCACCAGGAGAGTATTATTAGATGGTATAATCTGAAAGTATGTGTTTCTTTTGAAAACAACTCCTTCCACTCATATGATTCAAATCAGTTCAGATAATTTGGATCTAGACCCTTATGTAACAACAAGGAAAATTTTTCATGTAATGTAGCAAAATAGTGCAATTGAAATGCTAGTTATGCGTCTCAGGAAGCATGAATCAACTGTAGAAATTTCTCATCAACTTCCAAATCCCGAGTCATAAACCATAATGTCATTTAACGTGATTGTTTGTTACCAGAGTGTTGACAAATCGATGGGCTGGGACTGAACAGCTGTTTGGTTGTTTTCTGTGGCTTCTCTGACATACCAGGGATTTTTTGGGGTCTTTCACCTGTGTATTGACATTTTCTTTTCCATTTAACGGTAGTTCAGGTTGGAAAATAGAGGAAACCTAAGGTTATATTCCATTGTAGAAACCAAAGGTTTGATGGGAGAAAGCCAGCTTGTGATCTGTCAAAGTAGCTTATTAGATGAAGTCAGAAATGCAGCAAAAGATGGTGGGATCACAGCAGAAAGGGAAGAATTCTTGATTTCAAGCACACTGACTAATCCAATGAAGTACATGTCAACCCTGAAAACTCACAGCTGGAGTCTGCTTCTAAGTGGATACCGCCAGAATGATTTTAGTTGGGGCTTTCTGCATGTGGCCATACATGCAGTTACTTCTGGTCAGTTAAAACTGACTTCTGAAGAACTTTGTGTTCAACCTTAAAGACTTCCCATTCTGTTATTGAAGAGGCGTCTACCAAAGAGATGTGAGGGGCCTTGTGGCTGTCTCAGGGTGAGGGGGTGTATGGTATCACCTGGATATGCAGCTGAATGTGGCTGTGTGGGTGTCAAGTCAGTGTGGGTGACCTGCCTGCAGGTGCTGATGTTGCTTCAGCTGCAGCTCAGAACCAGACAAAAGTTTGACGCATCCCGTTGTGCTTGAAAGCCATCATCTAGGTCAGCTGTGCAGAGGAGTCCTACTTTGTCATGAAAGTTTGCAAGTGTTGATGTTCTTATAAAAGTGCATTTAATTTTTCCAGCCCTGTAGCCCGAAAAGATTCACTAGCTTGTAGTCACTGCTGATTTTAGTTTTGCCGGGCTCCAGCCCTTCCTGACCAACCTACATCCTTCAGTCTGGGGACACAGCAGATGTGATTTCTCTCTGTGGAAGGCTATGTTTCCTTATGTGCTCGGGGTGTGAGTCCTCTTTGCAAAGGTCTTGCAAAGCTGAGGGACCTTGGTGAGGTCTTGGATTATTCAGGCAGTGCAGGCTGTTCTCAGCCTCATAGGTGATGGTGTTCTTTGGGATGGTTTCTATTTCATTCTGGGGTTTTTTTAAAGTGAAACAGGAAGGTCACAGAGGTGTGGTGGTTCTTCACGCACAGGGAGTTGCTGCTGTCTTACAGGGAGGACAAGAAATATCAGTCTTTGAAATGGGAAATCTGGGATTTATCTTGCTTACCTGGTGGTGTCTGTATCGTGGTGTGGGCAATGATTCCCAGAGGGGCTGGTTATAGGAGAGCTTAGTGTGTCCAGGGTTTCCAGGAGATGCTTAGCACTTAGTTTTATGAAAAAAACCTGGACCTGGACAGCAGTATCAGGGAGGAGAAATATTTTTTTGTTCCCATTATAAGCAAAATCTCATGAGATATAAACCAGTTCAGATAATTTAGATAATAAATTTAATCTATCAGGTTAAATACCAAAACATAATTTGACAGAAAACATAACCTGTCCTTGGTAAATCTTTTTGGGAAGACTATCCTAGAAGTGTCTGTTTTGGGTGTTTTCATTAGGATGAAGCGTCCGACAAGTGCCTGTTTCTTTTCATTTCACACATAGGAAGTCTGGATAGCCAGCACAGATGGAAATATCTGCATGGATTCACTGAGGAAGCAGGGTACCAAACTTGTGTGCTGTGGAAATGGCTGTACAGCAGGGTTGTGGGGCTGGGGCGGGGGAATGCATTGTGGGCCAGGCATCTTTGTGAAACTGTTCAGCTCTTCTTGTAGGAACAGCCTTGATATAAATATGTGGTATGTCTTGACACAGTACTGTTGGGAGAATAACATCTATTAATGTTTCCTATCTGGAAAACGTACCTTCCTCATGGCACGAGATAAGGTTATCTCCTCCTGGCAGAACAGCCTGGGGTTGGTATGGAGATACTCCTTGAGGCAGTGATGCTGGATTGACAGCTTGACCCCAGTGTTCTCAGGCACATCAGTGCTGGTGTGAAGGGGATCTGCACTGCATCCTCTGTTTCACCAGCTGGTGTCTTCAGAGTGGTGCATGCTGTGTGAAGCAGCAGAAAACAAGACTCTCAAAGACTTTGCTGCTTTAACAGCATCCAGAATTATTTGTGTATCATGAAGGTGCTGTGAAGCAATCCTGTGTCAGAAGTGGTCTTCACCCATGTCTTCCTATCCTGGCATCCACACTGAGAGGATAAACAGCCATGCACTTCTACAATCAAACCCAAGGAATTCAGTGGCAGTCTGAGTTTCTGCCGTGACCCGAATCTGGGACTGTTGATAGATGTTCAGGAAAAGTCTGAACCCACCAAACCCGCTAGAGATAAGGATCATAAAAAGTGTGCTTTGGGGTGTGGTACCCGGTTATTCAGCATTGTGGCTTTTTGTAGCAGACTAGCAGCACTGATTCACTGTACATCTGCTTTTGGAGAGAGGGTTTTCCCTTTTATCATAAGACCCACATGTTCCTTGGGAGGGCTTAATGCAAAAGGTTGAGGGGAAGCTCACCTTTTGCCAGCCAGTCCTGCAGTCAGCCCTGAAGCTTTGACACTATTTGAATTGGGGTTGGGGTGGAAAGACTCTTCTTTTATTTTTGAATGTCCAAACTCCAGGCAATCCCCCTTCCCTGCAAGACTTCAAGTGTCAGCTGGGGCAAGGGTGCTCCCTTTCAGTGCAAGGAAGTTGCTTGGTGGTAGATATAGGACTTGTTGTACAAATAGACTCTCTCTCCTTGCCTATAAAGCAGCACTTTATGGATGTGATGTTTTACAAACAGGCTTTTCATCTTTTTGGCAGTGGTGTCCTACCATATTTCCTTCTAGGAATGATCTTGCACAAATCCGTAGCACCTTAGGTACAAGCAACATGCCTTTGTTCTGCACAGCTTTTCACAGGAGGGAAGCAGTGCTCCAGCATCCTTACATGTGTTTCTAAAGCAGGTGAATTTTTTCATCTGAAGGATTTGATCAGCCCACCTGCCTTTTTCCCAGCACCATGCTTGCTGTTGGGAGATACGAAATTAGGCAACCAAGATGTCTCAGGGATGTTGCGTGATTGGATTGATGGGACCGTGCCATTCATACTGTCATCCCATCTGTTTGTACTCTTGGCCACGTGTTGTAAAGGTCAAGACATCTACTCAGAGGGAATAACTGGAGTGTGTGATGCTGCAGGTCTGGCTGTGCTGCCAGCTGGCTGCGTACAGCCTCGCTTGCTCGGCATGTGAGCAGTGTCCTCCACATGTGTCCAGAGCAGGCCAATACTAGAAATCATGAAGCTGATGATGGGAATGAGTTTACTGACTTCTGCCAAGCCTTGTATAGTGGGCTTTGATTCCAAGACAGATTCCCAAGTGCTGAAGAGCAGCCTAATATTTGCTGTTCAACTGATGCAGCTCGAGATCCTCATTTATGTAATCCCCTTGAAGTAGCTGCTGCTTGCAAGCTGCCCGCTAGTGTGGAGCTGCCTGACAACACAGTTAAAGAAAGGGCAAATGGTCTTTTAGAAGTCATCAGCTCCTCTGGACTTGGAATTTGAGGGACTGTAGTGATCCTTCTGCCTTTGGCTAGGAGCCCTGGAAGATGTGTGGCTCCTGGAAATGCTGCTCTTCAAAACCTGTACTGTTGAAATGAGTGGAGGCTCATGTTCATGTAAGCAATTTATCCAAGTCTGACTGTCATCTGGACTAAGCTACTGGGAGCAGACAGTGTGACATTAGTAGGATTATTCTCTCTCTTGTGAAAGCTTTTCAGAGCTTCAAAATTTACAGTCTTAGACTTCAACATTTCACACAAATTTTTCTTCCAGCAACAGCAAGAACGACAGCAATTTATTGTAATTTAAAAAGCTAGTATTGCCAAACCAGTCTTGATTTCTTCAAGCCAAATTTTTTATCTGTAAATAAATGAAAAGTTGCATTTTGAATTAGAAACCCAGGTGTGGGGCTGGTGGGGTTTTTTTTTGTGGTTATATATATATTTTTTTTAATAAAAGCACAACTTCCTTGTTCTTTCCCTCAGAAAAAAAAAATTGAAGCTAAACCACTTTTTATAATAAGGCTTTCTTTTGGCAATTTTTTCCCAGCTCAACATGGCTTTAGCAGAAAATCTCTTGGGCAGCTGTCATGGATGTCTTGTGCTGAGCTCCTGCTGAGACTGCTTGCTTTAGGCTTGTACCTCTGCCAAGGAGCTGTGGATCCTTGCTGGGTCTAGCCCAGTGCATTGCAGTGGTTACACTCTCTCTTGTAGTTTTAAATATAAACTTCTAAGCAGTGTTTGTGATTTAGGAGGAAGGAAGGTGGTGTTTAGACTTTCCATGCCATGGAGTCACGATTCTTTTTAGGTCATCTTGCCTCATTGCTAACTTGTAGGGGGTTAGAGGAAGGTATGATTTACTTGGGATATAAACAGCCCCATTGTGTGTTTCTGCTGTATCCCAGCAGATGCACAGCTATGCTGTAAGGTACAACCCACCTCCTAATCATTTAACATTGCCACTTCACCATTTATATTTTATATAGCAGTGTGAAGCAAAGAGCAAGCATTATTGCCCAAATGGAAAAATGGCTCATGGATGAGAGATTCCCATTTGTTACAGCAAGTATCAGACCTCAGAGCCTGGGCATTGGAGGTTAAGGACTGGAAAACTGTCTGCTGCCCACCTGATTCTTGGGGTCTGGTGTTGGGTCACACCTTGATTCCCTGTTTGATGGAGCAGCAGTTTTAAACTCAAAGAGGGTAGGTTTAGATTGGCATAAGTTTTTCAAACAGCAGTAGTGAGATACTGAAACTGGTTTCCCAGAAGAGCTGTGGATGCCCCATCCTTGGAGCTGTTCAAAGTCAGCTTGGATGGGGCTTTGAGCAATCTGTTTTACTGAACAATGTTCCTGCCTATGACAGGGATTGATCTGGATGACTTTCGAAGATCCAGTCCAGCCCAAACTGCCTGGAATTCTAAGTGGGAATTGGGAGGGCACTTTGGACTGGGATGCTGTAGCTATGGTATGCTGAGGGTGAGGAGACATGCATGAAAACATTCAGTGAGTCGTTCCTTTCCACCTTTGTTTTCAGCCGGGGCTGGCAGAGGATGAGGAGTGGTGCCTTCTGCAGCCCTTGCAGCAGGGGTGGCTGGCAGCAGCGCGCTAAGGGGCCTGGTGCTTTGCACCCAGAGCAGGCTCCCACACAGGGGCTTTGGGAAGGGCATGTGGCTGCAGCTGCTGCGGGGCTGCTGAAGGAGAAAAAAGCTTAATTAAAGAAGCTGAGTCCCTGAGGGATTGCAGGGGTGTTTAATACCTCGTAATGGATTTTGATTCCTAAAAACTGCAGTGGATTGGGGCTGGCATTTCCTGAACTTTCAGTTACTTAAGGAACAGTCTTGTAGTGTTGGGTAGAGTTTTGGAATGGATTTTTTTGTTTGTTTGCGTTTTGGGTTGGTTGGGTTTTTTTGGTGATGTAATGAGATTATTTTTTTTGTTTTGTTGTTAAGGGCACAAAGATTTTGACAGCGCTGCTTTCAGCTCTTTTTATTTTACGTAGCAGTGTTCATCATAGCACAATGACAGAATTGAATCAGTGGTAGCAACAGTGGGAACTTTTGGCAAAAAAGGATAATGTAGACAGAGCCGAAGTGTTCTGCTAACTAAAACAGTAGCTGTATTTTTCAGAGAGCTAGACATGACTGTTTTGATCCAATGTGGTGTTAATCACAAGAATACATAACTGCTTTCCTGTGAACTTTCCCCTTAAAAATATCCAATGATATCACCTGATGTTTTGCACTAATGCTCTGTATAACCAGAATTTAGAACAGCTGGCTCCATATAAACTTGGAACATTCATAGGTCAAATATTAGTGTATAAATAAAAACATTTTGAAAATGAAAACAGAAGCGCAGTATTGGAAATATACTGAATGTGCAGATGTACTTCATGGCTTGAATAGCTTTACAAATTAAACAAGACAGTGTTAACACTTGTTCTGAAGAGTCAAATTTCCTGATAGTAAATGAGGGGGTGTTTTCAAATAGTATTCCAAAGATGTGTTATTCCATGTATGTTAATGGTGGTTTGCAGTGTGAATTGGCTATTTGAAACACTCTTCTAACGAATATATATTTGTTCAACCCAAAATCTTGTCAAACTGAGACCTACAGTTTCTTTTTTCAAGTGCAGGCTGTAAAATGTGCCATGTTTAAAGCATGCACAGAGAGGTTTATGTTGAAGTGTACTGCTGCAGCTTTCTTATCTTGTCGTTCACCTCATCGCGTTTGTGTGGTGTGTATGGTCAAGGTATTAGACACTCTGTTTGTACAAGGGCTAAAGGGTGACATAATGTCTATTGAAGCACAAGTGTTAGGCTCCACACCAGGCAACAAAGAGCACTTAAAAAATGAGAACAGCTTAGAGCTCATGAGCAGGGTCTGATAGTTGCACACATAAGCCAAGAGGTGTTGGAGGGAGGAAAGGGTCAACAGCTATGGTGTGAAACAGATGTGCCTCCTTGCATCCTTGTCTCTCCTGGGCTTTCCAGACCACTTGAGAGAGAAAACCAGAAGAGTAAAGCTCTTAGCAGTCAATTCCAGTCTTTTTACGGGGAGTAAAATTATCCAAATAAGTTGGAAAATAAGGTTTAACTGTAACTAATGCATACAAGATGCAAAAGACTTGTCTGCCTCTGCCTTTGTAAACTCTGTAATAATACAAAGTTGTTTGAACACGAACACTTGCTGCAGCCTAACTTCCATATTTTTCAAACTGATTTAAAATATCTGGATAAAGGTGTTCTCTATCAGGCAATAAAGAAGTGGCCACAGCATTAATTCCTCATGGCACAGAGGCGCAAGCTCCCTCTTTCAGTCCAAATTCAGATGAGCAGAGGTAGAGGGTTTAATCAGCAGATGCTCTGCAGGAAAATAGGTGGAAGAATTTCCTATGTCACTTACCATGGGCTTCCCATTCATGTTTCTTCACTACTTTTGGCCACACTGGTGGTGTGCTGCAGGAAGAGGCCTTACACACTTTTAATGTACCTGAGTCTTCACAATGATGCCAGGCTTGGTTCTTCAAAACATTTGTGTGCAAACAGGGAGAGGCTTCTCTGCAAGCCTTGACTTGTATGCACAATTTTGATGCAAAAAAGTAGGAGGATAGTTCTAAAATTTAAGCCTGGTTTGAAATTCATGTTTTAATCTCCACACAAAGATTTGATTCACAAGTACAGAATCCAGGTGTTCAACTTCAATGATGAAGGCTGGCAAAGAAACCCTTCATTTTAGAAAAGCAGCAGCCTCTTTTGCCCACAAACCGTCATCCTGAGACAGCATTTCAAACATGCAGACCTTTTTGCTTAATTATTGTAACATCAAACATCTTTGACATGAAAGGGACCAAGCAGTGGCTATGCAAGATAATGACTTGTTTATAAAAATAATTTAAACAACATATGAAAAGGATAAACAAGCATGTCCTGCCAAAATTCACTGTATGTTCTGCAGGCTTTGGTGATTGTGAATCTCTTGGCTTGCTCTTTCAATTTTTTTTTTAATTTTTTTTTAAACCCACAAAGAAAAAATGCAGAGGGGGAACAGAATGAAGAGAAATGAAGGGAGATTTAAAAAAAAAAAAAGAGAGTTCTCATATTTAAGGAAGTTCCAACTTATTATGCTATGGAAGATAGCCGGAGAGAAAATACATTTGTTTAACGTACTACAGTAGATTTTCTCTTTGAGATGTCTGTGTCTTGTCTCTTGCATGTGATAGTTTTTACACTTTAATGATTGTAGCAGCTGTCCTGTCCAAAAATGTTCCATTTTGCAGGATATGTAATGCTCATTACTTGCTAGACAACATCAAGATACTACTCTGTCTCTTATTCAGAACTGCGAAACACTTCATAAGCATTTAACTCTCACAGTGTGCTCTGACAAATGTAAATCGCTCTTATACTGATTTTCCAAGTAGCTAAGCTGAGGCTCAGGGGTTATGACTGGACCAGGGCTGTGATGAGATCCCTGAGATTCTTGCTTCTGGTCCTGCAATCTCACACATTTTACTGACCTGGCCAGTCCTCCAGGGGCTCACGGAGCCAGTGAAACAACAGGGTCTTATCTGGTGAAACCTGGCTTTTTTTCAGGTGGCAGCATGAATCAGCTGGAGCCTATAGGTTCTCACTTGGCTTAAGCTTTAGTTCTTCCTGCTTGTGAACCTTGCTCACCGGTGTTGCCCAGTCTGTGCCTTCTGCAGCCATGCTCCATTAGGGACATGGCTCTTCAGGCATGCTTGCCAACAGCTGAACATAGGAGGGAGGAAAGAGGTCACAGGCTAGCACGTTTTCCCTTTGAAACTATTAGAGATCCTAATAAAGGTTTGGTTGACTTTTGATCAAGCCCACGCTGCGGGGAAGCTAATAGTAGATGTTCTTCTGAGTTAACTGAGAGTTTTGTTGGGAAACTCCCCATAAACATGCAGTGTAACAGCTGAAGTTGGTATAATGACTCCTTTATGTTTCAGAAGCTATTGGGATTGGATCTGCCTGATACTGTTGCTATCTCTAGTCTCAGTAAAAGCAGTTTTATGGGGTCCCAAAACAGTCTGTTGCTTCTGGCAGCCGGAGAGCTGGCAGCTCTGATGCACTGAGGCTTGAAGAGATAGTTCATTAATTCATGGCACTTTCCAGAATAAACATGGCAAACCTCCTCTGAAATAACAGACGGTAAATCCTCCTTGTCACTCAAGACTGCACATTTGTCTTCAGAAGGGGGCCATGAAAGAAGCTGTCCATCTCCTAATGAATGAAAAAATAAATAGAAGAGGGACTGTGCATTGTGTCGTATTTGACACGGTGAAGCTTCGGGGTGGAATAACAGCAAACCTTTCCTCCCATCTTAGCCCTGTTAATTGTGGACTGAAACCAAGCAATGCCCACTGGGCAGGCTCTCAAATGGCATGAACTATCATAGCTCTCTGCCAGGGATCCCTGGTGGGAATGACAGCACTTCTTGCTCCTTCTCTGACTCTTTTTGGGAAGGTAGATGTCAAAATCTCTCAGTTTCAGGTCTTCAGGGATAGGACCTCCGGTCTCTCTGTGCCGGGAGACTTGTGAAGGTTGCTGCAAGCTGGGGTTGCTTGGAGCGCACAGATGTTTTGTGCAGCTTGTTATTTTCTATGTTGGAGGTTATGAGTCAGAATACTGTTACCAAAATGTTTATGTGAAATCATTTCTGAGTCATATATTTGCATCATATACAACCTGTCTGACAATCAAAACATTCAGTGCTCGGCTAATGATTATACTAAGTTTTCCAACACTCTGCTCCAACATAACATAATTACACAGCAGAGTGCAATATATTACTTTGACAGGGTTCTTCATGCATCTTGTGATGTCAGAACATCATCATTGCTATTATTTTAAATTATCAGAGTTTGTTGTGTGAAACAAAGTTAAAAATAGTGAGAGGCAGTTCCTCAGAAATAAAATGCTGTGCAAATATTCCTGGCATTTTCAGTCCCCAAAAAAACCTATTTCAAGAGCTTCCATCGTACTTTTAACTTTATTCTCTCCAGAGAGGTGCTTGATCAGGACTTATTGGTTTAATTGAAAGATTAGCTGTGGATATTTGCCTGAAGAAATTGTTTGGTGCCTATGAAACTTTTTGGTAGTTTCTCTAAAATACATTTTTTAGCAGCATGAAGTCTCTAAACTACAGTTTAATGCACTTTGTTTGTCTCTTGTGTGAGTTCTAACATAAATAGGAATTGCTTACAAACATATTCTGAATAACTAGGGCGAACATTTAAAATTACACTTCAGGTGTGTGAGAACTTGGCAGGTGTGTTTGCCACCATGTTCCAGTGATTTCAGTAACTCCTCTTGAACAGTTTATTCTAGAGCAGGATGGCGAAAACTGAACTACCCCCCAGCTCTGTGCTAAGGTAATGGTCAAGGAGATGAAAAGGGCATAGGGGCTTTTGTTCGTTTTGAAATACATGCCCATGCGAAAGCACGTGAATGTTCAAATGGAAAATGATGTTGGGGCTGACTTGTCTGAATTTTGTTTACAGTCTTTTGGAATTGGCTTTGGGAGCTCAGTTATAAGTGTGAAGGGCACAGGCAGGTCCCTTTAAATATAAAATATTGTTGCATTTCATCGCTCTTACTGAGCTGGCAGAGTGCAAAGTGCAGGATGGATTATGATGACATTCTTTATGTTCCTAGTGAAAAAAAAGTATGGACAGTACAGTAGTGGACTTTCCTGGCTACAAGTGACTGGGCTGTGCTTAGTAATTAGGGAGCCCACGTTTGGAGCAATAAGATCATCCCTGTGTCGTATTAGTGAGCACCATCTTTGCTTATGCACTCTCCTTGGCCAGCGTCAGTGGCAAATACATAATTGGTCTGTGAGGACCAATATATTGTGAAGTGTAGTGGAAAATGCCAAAATAAAATTTCAGTTGGATGAAGTCCATTTGTCCTGTGCTAATTTCTAGCCCTGTAAACAAACACAGCTGCTGAACGTAGAATCAGTGCTCAGAGTGGTTAAAAACAGTGATGCATTGCTAGTGAGATCACAGCAGAAAAAAAATCTGTAACACATGAGGCTGCAGTAAGGATCAAGACTATCCTCAGCTCTGAATAATTGTTTCTGTTCATCTGTTTATGATGCTTAGAATGTAAAGATTACTGCATTACTGTTGATTGTTAGACCATTCAGCTGGGACAGAGTATTAAGAATTGATGATCCAGTTGTCATGAACTTTTGCAAAAGAGTGAATCGGCAACCGGAGGCTTGATGAATTTGTATGTATTTATTTATATTTCTCTCTTTTTTACAAATCACTCCTTTGGTCATCTGGGTTTTGTTGTTATTTGTTTATATATATGAAGGATCCATGCAGGTAGCTTTGCCTGTCACTTCATCTTAATTAAAATGTCTTTAGAAGTACAGCAATACTGAACAAGGAACGTGAGACTTCAAACATTAGAAATCTCAGGGTCAAGCCTGCTAGGTCATTGGCAAAGTAGCAGCACTTACACTGTAATTTGTCTCATGGCCCAGTTATATGTTTTGACATCCCTGAGCTGACTAATTGCTCTGGGGGAAAAATAAGACTCTTGGTTACTGCAGTAGTAAAGTTTCCAACCTCTTCTGTCCATCAAATCCATTATCTAGGGACTGCTGCATGGTCATCCCCAGAGCTAGCAGAGTAGGGCAGTTTTGAACAGCGTCGGTTTTGAAGTTTTGGGCATTTTATAGCCATTTTGGGGCTTTGGCTTGTGCTAGGTGTGTCATTCCATACTCTTGCACAGCACAGGTTGGTGCCACCCTCTTCAGAAGCCTCCTGGGCCCTGAGGAATAATTGGGTGTTCGCGTTGCTGTGTACTGGACTCGTGCCATCCTGGATTTTGTCATGTCTGCAGAGCATGACTGGGGTCCATCAGTGGCCCGGGTTCTGGAAACTCTCCTAGCCCCTACCCCAGCTCAACTGCAGGCTGGCATGGAGCATTTAAATCTCAAACTGTCGGTCTGGCACGTTCCATAAACACTAAATTGACTCAGAGTGGCTAGGTCTAGTGCTATAAAACATACCATTCAGGTATTATTGCCAAGGAAAAAAAATTACCTGTAAATAGCAGACTTACAGCATAGGGGCTTATTTCTGTGCTTATGCTTTTTACATTTCCATTTTTGCACCAGCTTGGCAAGAAGCTAACTTAAATGTCAAAACTATTTTTATGTAAATATATGCATTATTGAATCTCTTACTCATAAAGCAAATAGTACTTTAAGCCCACACAAAACAGTTGAAGCTATATATATTTTCTCACTACTGAATTTGGCTTTTAATAACTTGGAGTGAACTGTCCAAAATAAAGTTAGGAATCAAGGGCACTTTATTTTCCAGCTAGCAACATATGTATTCTTGGCTTTGCACTGTACCAATTTGAGATGGAAGAAAACCTGGATTTGTACTACAGATCCTCTCAGCAATCAAGAAGAGAGAAATATCATAGTTAAATAAACTCATTATTTTAAAATTAAAATTTTCTAAAGCTGTATGAAGCTACAAAAAATATGAAGGACTATTAAGAGACTGGATCTTTGATCTCAAACAGTGGTTTTCTAATGTGTTTCTCCTGCTGGAACTGCAGAGTCAGAGGCAGCAGTTACCCAGAGAGAAGATTTCACTGCTGCTATTTGAGGAGTAAGGACAGCAAAACTTGCCCTCAGCACATACAGACAAAACCTCAGCTGAGGTTAGGGATTGTGCGGTAAGCCCAGGCCGTAGTGGCCTGGAAAGAGACGCTTGCTGTCCTTTGTGGGTTTCATGGTTTGTCTCCATGTCAGGGATTTTCTTGCCCCACTGCCCTCTATTCTGTGGGAAGCTACTTGAGATCGGTTCTGGATCCCAAAGATGAGGTGGGAAAATCACATCAGGAAGTGATGCAGACAAGAGCTGTGTGCTGAAGAATACGTGGCCAGTGTTCTGCTACAGTGTCCTGGTGGTATCCGCCTTGCTGCTCCCTGCCACATGCTCAGGGTCAGAGCTGCTGTAGCAGAGGTCTCCACTGGTTTTTGCCTTGCCCTCTGCTGCAGCAGGAATTCCATGAGCATGTGGGTGTGTTCAGGCTTACCAGGATGCAAAGAAGCAGAGAGAATAAGAGGGGAATCCTCAGCAGAATTGCATGTGATTTGCCATCCTAGATTCCAATTCAAGCTTTTAAGTCAATTATTCAGCAATTCAGATAATTTCTGGCTGGGTTGCAGGGTATTTGCCTGTGTGTGGCACGAAGGGCACACATTCTACTTATGCCCTTTCTTGTTGAATAAACCCAAGCTGTTCTCGAGGAGAAAACAAAATGTTGGAGTGCTTTCTGGGGCAGCTGAGCTGTGAAAGCTGCTTTGGTTATCTGAGGCTGAAGTACATGTGGAGCACAACTGGGGATGTTGGATGGAATCACAGGCAAAATATGGAAGACTCCACCGGAGCTGTGGTAAATGCAGGAGCTGGTCATGGGTGGGTCATGTCCAGCAGATCGTGTGGGCTGGCCCTGCCTGATTTCATGGGCATGAAAGAGGAGAAACTCTGGAGAGGGAGGAATGAACTGGACCAGAGAGAGAGTCATGGCTCTTGCCTGTGCAGGCAAGTGAACTTGAAGGATGGTGACTAAGAGATTCTGGTTTTCTAAAAATAATGCTTTCCACTGACTGAAACCACAGCTCTTGCTGATGCAGCTTTTGATTATTTTACCTCTTATTCTATCTTTCCTAGTTTGCATGATTCAGACTTATATAAACACAAGTAATGGTGCCTCACTGCGGTGAGAGCAGTGCTGAGTGAAAGGCAAGGTTCACGGGGCAGGAGATCTGTCCTGAAAGCCTTTTTGTCCATGAGATCCCCTGTGCATCCTGAAGCAGCTGCTGGAGTGTGGGGTCGGATATCTCTGTTTGGTGGTGCCCAGAAGAGAAGTCTGGGGAAAATTATGCTCTTTCTTTTCTTGCAATGTCCTCTCCTACAAAATTTCATTGTAATGGCTTTTATTCTTTCTTGTTAAATGCAGTGTATGTGAAAAGGCTGCTGAGATGCTTCAGGTTGCCTTTAAATACAAGCCTCAAGGAAAAATTGAAACATCAGATGAGTAAAGTGGTAGTGGTTTAACTTGAGCTGTAAATACTATTTTCCTTTTTAAAAGTATTTTTGGAAGGTGAGGGGAAACCAATTAAGACGAGTTTAAAGCAAGCAGACTATTCCTTTATTTGACTGAGATGTGTGATTCATCTTGACTAGCTTTTTCTTAGTTTTTAAGTCATTCTGCTTGTGTTGCGTTCATTCCCTGAGCTTATTTTGTTAACCTTGCCACCTGAATAAATTAAGCACGTGTGGTGTTCCCTTAATGAAGTACCTGCTGGTCCCAGCTGGGACACCTGTATTTGCATCTGCTTCTTTGTGTAGCCAGAGGACAATTAATGCTGTAGGTTTTTTCCCCAGCCTTTGAAAACTTCTTTTGTGTATTGTGCAGATTATGTTAAATCACTTTAATGTCCTGTTTTTCCATCACTTTGGCATTTCTTTATATCCTTGGGGCGCAGAGGTAGTAAGCTTGAGTACAACAGTTGGTACTTTCATTAGTAGTGGTGGGTACACAAAACACCCAGGTCTTGACTAGAAAGGTAAATTCATGTTAGGACTAGCAAGGACCCTCAGAGCTATTGAAAACAAAGATGTTGTAGGCATTTTGTCCAGCAAGCTCCACAGAAATCTGTTCCAGTTTTCCTCCAAGTCTCGCAGGTCACAGAACTTCTGCCAGCTGCCCTGGAAAAAAAAAAAAGTAGGAGTCAAAAAGTGAAAACCAGCAGCTGCAGCTGTAAGCTGCTGGGGAAGATGTGCTGGGAGCAGAGAGATCAGCAGTGTCACTGGTGTCCGGGGTCCTCACAGCAGTGCAGCAGCTGTTAGGTGGTGTTCCCAGGTGGATGTGAATGTTCTTAATGTTACAGAGGGAAGAGAAAAAACCTAACATGCAAACTCCTCCTGCTGCTTTGATTTAAGGAAAAAATTCATCACTGGTCCTAGCCCAAGCATGTGAGAGATTGTCAGTAATTTGGTAATGGGGTCTGAGCGGGCTCTTGGCCCACAAGAGTCACTGAGGCTCTCGAGATTGGGTCAGTCAATACCTGATGCCTCTTCACAGGACCACAGGAAAAAGCTCAGATTGTTGATCTAAGTCACAAAATGTGGGACTGATACAGTGTAACTGTGGGCCAGATGAGCACGGGAAAAAGAATTCTCTCCTTCCACTTCATTGTACTCCAGCAGTACTGACAAATTTGACGCCTCTGTCCTCCTTTCCCAAGTTTCAAGTTCCTGTTTCAGAAGCGGCAGGAGCAGTGGTTAAGTAGGACAAAGCACGCCCCGTCTCTTCTCCCAGTTTTTCATGTAGATGTGTGCATGCTGTGCTCACATGCTCTTCCCCTTCTGCTCAGCCCTCTCAGCTTTCTATCTAAAAGAAAATCTAAAGTTTGCAGTGCAAAGGTGTTGGAGGTGGCTTGTGAGAGATGTGAAACACAGGTACTGTGTATTGTCTGCGTGGGGAAGGACCTGCTAGTTGAAATTTGGCTTTTTGTTCTGACTTGTGATGTCTATATTGGTGAAACAATACAGGCATTACTATTGGTAGGAGCAATAGTATATAGTGGTGTTCAGTGAATGCCCCAGGCACGAGCGCTGGTTTAGATAAAGCTTGACTTTATATCCTTCTTGGGCATTTGGTGGAGAACAGCCTCAAAGATCTCCAACTCTATGCAAAATTATTTTGTATGCTATGTGGCCAGTAAGTACCCTGTGTGAGAGTAACTGGTGTGTCAAGAAAATTAGACAGCTTCATGCTTGTGGGGGAAAAAGCCCTAGAGTTTAACTGAACAGCATTTACAGATTGTCTCTTGGAATGCAATCAGCGAGCAGTAAGGGCTGTTAAAGAGATACAAAATTCAAGTGACTTTACTCTTAATAAAGAAACAGCTAAATAAATATTTCAAGAAAACAGTGAAGTCAAATTGCAATAAATGTTATTGTTTAGTGCACTTTTAAGGCCCCAGGACAGGAATATATCTGCATTCAGGAAAGCACTTAAGCACATGCTTTCCTGAATAGAGACAGTCTAAAGCTTATACTTAAGTGCTTTCCTGAATGTGGGCCAAAGCCTCCTAAGAGTTTATTTTAAAGACGCTCTGCCCTTAATTAAAACACTTGGTCAAATGTAACAATTAGGTGTCAGCTTGCTTACTGTCACACAGCAACTTTCTGCAACAGCAGGCGGTAGCACTCTACAATGACTGAGGCCAGGAAGCAAAGACTACTTCATCAGTTGACACTGTGAGAGGAAACTCAATTTTTATGGGCCTCGCAATAGTTCCCTCTGGCATGTGCTGGAAATCTAAAATAAATTGAAGAGCTCTGCCAAGAAGTGGACCAAAACTGTTTACAGGATCTCCAGTGGAACCAGCCTGAGCTCAAGGCTTCTCCCCACCACAGCAGTGCTGAGCAGCACCAGAGCTATTGCTGGAGCCGCCAGTGCTTGTGGCTGGACCTCAGTTGTTCTGCCAGGTGTTCTGTCCCATTTATTTAGACGTTAAATTTTTATTTGGTCATTCCTCACAAGCATCCAGTTGTTCTTTTTTCTCACTGAGGTGGCTGGGAGCCAGTTGTGCTAATGGCACTCTCAGATGTGCTGGGCAAGGTGGAGTCCTTGCAATGCTGCTCCTCCCCTGATCCAGGGTCCTGGTTGGCTCTGAAATGTAGATGAAGCGCTGGCGGCTCCTCCTGCCCTTCCCTGCATTGGGTGTTTGGTGCTTCCCACCGGGAGGAGCAAGAGTTGCCAAAGTAGTTAAGAAGTTGCCTTGCTGGGAGGGACAAACCTGACCTGATCGCACCAGTAATCGTGAAAACAAAGTTGCTCTGGAACAGGTTGTCGAGGAGTTCTTGTTCCCCAAGGAACAAGATGCCCTTCAAGCATCTCCTGCGGTGCCAGGAAACATGGAAAAGTAAGGGTTTTATTCTAGTACCTTGGAGGCAGACAAATGACCGATTTCCATACAGAGCTCACCTCAGGTCCTGTACTTTGGGCATCCCTGTCCAGAAGCCATTCTGGTGAAGTGCTGGAAGTGGTGTTGGATTCCTGCCTTGTAGCAGCCTCAGCTGTCTTATAAATAAGGAAATTCACTCTTTGGTTTTCCTGAGGGGTTGGACTTTATGTAAAAAGTGTGTATGGTCTGAAAGACTGTTGCATTTTCTTCCCCTCATCTTAGGCTTAGTATGCCTGCCCTCTCGCTCATAGCTAAAGCAGTTCAGTGTCTTCCCCACTTCTGCTGTCCTTTGAGTTGACTGTGTCGTTACGATGGTTGCCCTGTCTCACTTATTTCCATATTCTTTGCTCCAAATTTGTGATCTGTAATTGTGGGATAGCTCACAGCAATCCAAGGTGTTGCCTTTTTGGGTGTGGTTCTTCAGAGTGAAAAAAACCTGCATAGATTTTTCATCAGGTTACAGTAACTTTGATTTTTACATCAGCATTTAATTTTTGATGTCTAGGGATGTTAGATGTGGGAAGGATTTAAAAAGTGAGATGGATGCCACATGCAAAACTGCTCCTGAAATATTTTCCCACACTAAGCCTCACATGTAGTTGTCCCTTTCTTGTCCTTTTGGATGTGGTTTCAACTTGAGCTTTGGAGGACCTAAAGCTTGCTCTTGTCTCTTTCTGGCAAAGAGCAAAGGAGAAAATATTTTTTTGTAGAAAAAGGTGAAGAAGGATGTAAGATTTGGTAAACAAAGACTGAAAATTGCATCCCTGATAGGTTGAATTTTCCACTTGATGGAGAATGTGCCAGAATTCTACAATAAAATACATAATGTGTTTCCTCTGCCTCTTGCCATTGTAAACTTGAGAGTCATGGCATATTAACCAAAACCAGATACATCCATTGAGTTTCCATACTCTGAAGCAGTATAGGGTGGGGTGAAGCTGGTATTAATAGGTCTATTCATCACAA
Organism: Fringilla coelebs; assembly: GCF_963513975.1. Taxonomy (NCBI): domain Eukaryota; kingdom Metazoa; phylum Chordata; class Aves; order Passeriformes; family Fringillidae; genus Fringilla; species Fringilla coelebs. Next base: position 87,040,729 of record NC_140028.1, read on the forward strand.
TAAATGTTCCTGGTAGATGTGGGTGGTTCAGACTCAGTGAAGAAATGGCTCAGAAGTGATCAGTCTCCACCCAGAGAAGCAGGAATTTTTAGCAGGGAGTGTCCCACATACCGGTAATAAAAAAATGATGGCTAACTGAAGAGTCTTTTCTTGAAGAGTTTTATTTTAAATTCAGGTGACCAGAGGTTTCATTACCACCAGGAATCATTCTGGTTCCCCAGCTGTTTCCTAATGCAACTTGCTAATAATTGGTCCGTGCTCCATAGGTAAATCTGCATTTGATTAAGAGCTGGCTTTGGGCAGTCGTCTTCTCACTTCTGTCCCAGCGTGCCATAAAAAGCCCTATAAAATATGGAGGTTCTTGAGGGAGTTGGCGTCTGCAGCGCCGACTGACACAAAACCAGCATTTTTGTGACTTTGTGTCATTATGTAAGTTGTACATTCTCTTCAGAAATTTATCTATTTATTCATGGGTTTAATTGCTATTTCTTTTACAGCAGGGCTTGGAGTTCATAATGAGAAGTCTGTGCTGGGCGTTGTACCAATACATAACAGAGAAGGCAGCTCTGCCCTTGACTGCTAAGAGGACGTGACGGGATGACAGGAATAACAAAAGGGGTGGAGGACAGAGTAGCAAAATGCTCAGAGATGAACAGAAAAGTATGTGTTTACCCACATTAAATAAATTATTTGAAATACATTATGTTATGTATCGATATGCAGGAATATGCATTTTACAGTATTTCATATTGCATTTAGAGATTTACGTGTATTTTTTAATCTTTAAGGAAAACTAAGGATTCTACAAAGTTTATTTCTGTACAGGCAGAGTAGTCTTCTGTACCTAATCTTGCTTCCATGTCCCTGGGAGGCACGTGTACACGGAAATCATTTTTAGGCTGGTGCAGCTGAAATGGAAAATGAAACATCAGTGATGTCTGGGTTTAGAAGTTGGATATCTGCTCATAAATGGATGTTTTGAACTCTCTGCTTGGTGGAGAGCAGAGGGATCATTTCTCATGTTGAGTGATGGACCTGTATTGATGGCTGGTCTCAGCAGAACATTCAGAATCACTTGGCATTTTGGAGAACAACATGTAGGGATTGAGTCAGTTAACTGAACAGGAGAAAAGCAAGGAAATTTCTATTTCAGTGCAAAACCCAAAGAAGGTTAGAAAGGAATCTTTCCCCTTAAAGGTGTTTTTTTTGGGAGGATGTATAGGGTTTGTGACATGAAGCAGTCACTGAGGTAAGGGTAACCTGTCATTTGCTGCCCACATTGTTTGCTGTGGCTTTCAGAAGCTTGTAGGCATGGCTTTGCATTTCTTGGTATATTCTACAGGGGAGCTAGACTCCCTGGAGGTGAGGGGAGCACATTCTTCCTGTGTCTGCTAAATGGGCTTTCTGGCCATTTTGATGTGCATACTGTGAAAACACAGAGACCAAGTGGGTTGAACAATGGACAAAAGTTGCCTGAGAAGTCGGGAAATGCAAATGCATTCACATTTCTTACAGTAATGTGGGTATTGGTCTCAGCTCTGAGTTTATTTGCTGTGAACTTTCTGCAGCAATTGAAGGCAGCCCATGCCTCAGTGGAGGAGCATTGTCTTTTCAGCTATGCAAGGGCTCATAATTCTGTTCAGCTATGCAAGGGGTCGAGTAATTCTGAGGTGGTCGAATTTTTGTGGATGAATGTTGGGAGGCTGTGTGCCACGTCGCACCCTTGCTGTCTTGGGTTTTACCATTTAAGCCTCCTGTTCACTGATTACACAAATGCTGAGGTTTCAGTCTTAGGGCTTAATTTTTGGATCTTCCTGTTCTTAACTTTGAAGAAAGCAGCAATCTCCACCACAGTCCAGCTAGTGTTCACAATGTGCCTTCTGGGTTGGCTTCATACACACTGTGGTTTGCACTGATGATCTGCTAGCCCTCATGGGTGAGAGTGGCTGGTGCCAGAGTGAGTTTGGACACTTGTGGACTCCTCTGAAATACCTTGCAGTGAAGAATTCAGATGGTAAATCGCGTTCCTGGCTGGTGGTGGTGAGAACAGATGAGTACTAAGGCTGAAGTGGAAAAAGTGGCCAGAGGCTGGGGCCAGGACTCTGCATTGGTCAGTGTTGGAGGGGAGAGAAATGTGGGACTGGTGAAATAGATGAGTCAGGCAGGAACGTTTCTGCACAGATTCCTGGGTGGAGGAGTGAGTGAGGTGGATTACTGATGTGCTCTGTGAGCAAGTTGGGGCGTAAGGCTGCTGCTGAGCTTCTGCTTGTAGCTGGCACAGTGCTGCAGAAATGTAGTGCTGTTTGTGAAAGCAGCATTGAAGAAATTGAGAGAGTGTTCTTAAGAGTTAGAGATACTGAATTACCCTACAAGTGATATTTTGAGGGAGTGGACAAGTTTGCTAAGAAAGTTGGAGTAATTTTGCTATTGTTGACTTTCAGTGGTGCTCTAACCTAATCTCAACCATGTCTGCAAGGAGGAGGAAAAGGCTCCTGAACACTGGGTGTCAGAGTTCCTACTCCAAGTTGTCTTTTGTCCTGTCTGTGGCCAGTCTTCCTTGGGGATGAACTGGGTCCTAGCATGATCCCCTTCACTTCCTGGGACCAGCCTGAGCATCCCTGCCACGGATATAAAATTATTCCAAACTTTGTAGCAGCATGTGTGACTGGGGGGAGGGCTGGGCATGACCTTTGCATGCGTCTTCTTCTGGAAGTGCTGGGGGCCACCAGCTTGCGTTTATTTTGGAGTCTGAGTTAGCTCACAGGTGCCAACAGTGAGCAAATGCAATTTGGCTTGAAAGTTACCCTTCTCCTGTATTTTTGATTAGTTCTAGCAAATAACAATTTTGGTGTTATGTAAGTATGACTTGTCATGAGTTGCATTGCTGGGTTTCAGCATTATTGTTGGTCAGTCTTTTTTTAAAAATTAACATTTTAGCTTTTTTGCAAAAGAGCTAAAGTGTTATGGTTTGGACTTTTTAAGGACATTATTCTTCTTTCTATTGAAATAGAAATGAAAAAGGGAAGAAAGAGGAAAAAAAAATAGCATCTTTTCCATTAAGAAAGATTCTTTTTTCCATCCTTTTACTGGCATATGTGATGGTTATTTGCAAAAGTTTCTTTCATTTTTTTTTAAGAGCCCCCAGCCTTTTTTTCTTGAAGAAATTGTTTTAAATATGGAAAACATAAAACATCCTTTTTAATTAACTTGATTTTTCATTTACTGAATTTTGTAGGGTTTTTCTTGCTGTAAGCTCCGTTTACCAACTAGAGCTACCTAGTTGGTCTCTTGAATCTGTTTTTGTCAGTGGATCTCTGTGTAACAGTTTCCCTCTTCTTTTTTTGCCAGAGTAGGACTAGAATGAAAGAATCATCCAAAAGATAGAGAGTGAGCATAGATTTAACTTTTAGTCCAGATGAATTATGCAGAAAACAAGCATCTCATGCATTGTGAAAAACACCAGGGGTGAAAAGTATCATCTTCTGAAGGTTCCTTGTAGAGTGCAAATAAAATAACCAGATTGCAGCACTTTGGAGCAAATTTTTTGCTTCCCTTTTGAAATAATTGAAAAATCAGTTCTTTTCATACAGTCACACATAAGTATTTTAGTGTTGACCTTGCCTTTTCATTACTTTTTCTTGCACAGCCCTTCAAAAATTCCTTTACTGTTTTTCTCTGATTTTATCTCTGAGCATGTGTTTTTGTCATTAATTTCATTCTTATACCTTCATTGTTTTACCAATTTTTTGTTGGCTTACACTGTATCTGTGTGTGTCTTATGATCAGTTCCAGTTCAGTTTGTCCTATGAGTGTGATTTCTTCTCCTTCCCTTCCTCCCCAACTCTCCCCTCCAAGACTCCCTTTGTAGTGCTAAGCTTTCTGATGGCTAGAGGAATGTGATGGGGTGCTGATCCTCCTGTGCTGTCTTGCCTTTGTCCCTGCTGGCTTTGGGAACAAGGCCCTGGGCTTCCTGAGTTCTTGGTCTGGTCTATTAAAGCTCTTTCTGTGATTTCATCAATCTGACTCTGTCTGGTTAGGGCTGTAAATAAGTGAGACTTGCTAAGTGCCGCATCACACTCAGAAGGATCAGCCTCAGCCCTCCATCAGCCTTTGTTGTTATTTTGGTTGAGCAAATTGAAAGTAGGAAGATCCTTCTGGTTTTGAGCTTGTCATGGAACAGTATTAAGAGACTCTATTGGAAATTGTCCCTTTGCCTGCGTGTTGCTGGTTTTCTTTCCTGAGAAGCTTTGCTCACTTCTTGCCTTACAGTGCCTGCCTCCAGGGCACGAGCTTGTGCGAAGTCTGCCAGGGACCCACAACCTCTTCTGTGAATTTTGCCCCCATCAGCCTATTCCCACATGAAAACTGTAGGGAGTGGATTGACAGCCTTTCTTTTTTATGTATTTCTAGAGCAGAAATGAGAAAAAAAGATCAAGCTGCTCATGTTGTTGTCTTGACTGAAAAGAAGAAGCTGATTATTATCTTTGTTCTTTGCTTTTCAGTCTTTAGTTCTGTAGAAGTCCAGAAAGATACCTTGATATGTGTCATTTAATACCAGAAGGAGTTGTGTTTAGTTTAGTGGCTGACTCGAGGGTTTTGAATATATGACATCAAATGTAAGTGTATAGTATAAGACTCATGATAAAACTCCCCAACATGGGAATGGGATGAAGTGCGATATGGATGGTCCAAAGGCATCAGCTCTACTGTGGCTGCAGGAAACCCCTTCCTGTTGGTCTGCTGAACAGATTGTGCGCCAGGCAAGCTGTGTTACACTGATGAGAAAATGTAGGTACCAGTAACAGCTATTTCAGCTCTAAACCTGTTCATTAGAGGTCCTTGAGCAGATACCCTCGTGGTGAACTACAGACCTAGGAAAGAAGTAAACCTATTATCAATATGGACTTTGAGTTATGAGAGCACAAACCGGGCTTTTGAGGCAAGATTGTTTGGTTTGGACATACCTACAATTAGAAAAACAAAAATGTGCAAACAGATGTCTTGAGGTTTTGTTTTGTTTTGAATTAAAGTATCCAGTCCTAGCTCAGGGTTTTTTTAGGCCAAGTTCTGGTTCGAGGCAGGTGGGAGATCTTGCGACTGACTTAGAAAGCCCTGAAATTACTCAAAAAATGAGCACCAGCATAAATTGTAGTGATACCTATGGACATCACTGACCTACAGAGTGGACAGGGAAGCTGAGCCTCTGCCAAGTAGTAGTCCTGCAGTGGGGCTGCTTTTACTGATCCTGGTCTATGTGCTGTGCATGGTGTTCTGGGAGGCAATGCTGTGTTTCTGTGTGCTTTTTGGATCCTGCAAGAATTTTGTTGTTTTGGGGCTTTTTTTGCAGTCAAGTGAGTGGACAAATTAGAAGTCTGTTGCTGGTGTAAGATTTTAGTAGGGTTGTATATGTGATTGAAAAGGAGCTGCAGATTTAGTGTCCATGGAACAAGTCAATGGGATGGCAGTGAATGGCCTGTTTGCAGCTGACAGGCCCTGGAAATTAGTTGTAAAAAAGAGTGGAATGAATTATTCTGACTAACAGATCTGGGTTGTTCACAAGCTACTCATTGACAACTGGAAAATAAAATAAGATCTTTTGGCTGGTCAAATCCTTGAAGGATTATTAACCTTGAGAACAGTAGTGCTTGATGGGTGGGATGACTGCTTCAAATAAATAAAGAAACTAGTTCAAGAGTTTTTGTTGCCTTTTTCCCTTTCATAAGTTGAAATTTGGAAAGATACCTTTGACAGCAACTGTCAGGAAAAGTGAGTGTGATATGAATTGCCCTCATCCCCTTGAGAATCCTCAAAGAGCTGGCTGCTGTCAATCTCAAAATGTCTCTTGATGATTTTGAGAGTTCATGTCCTGACTTTAAAGGGCAAGAAAAAGTATGCCAGAAATTGCAGGTCTGTCAGTCTCAGTTCAGTACCTGGCAAAGTTATGGAGAAGATTATTCTGGGAGTTATGGAAAAGCACCTGAAAATGCAGTCAATCAGTCACAGCCAGCACGGCTTCATGAGAGGAGAGTCCTGCTTATCAAACCTGATTTCCTTGTATGACAAGATCACCGATGCAGTGGACCAAGGGTAGGCAGCTGATGTAACCTTTCTGGATTTCAGTGAAGATTTTGATAGTGTCTCTCAGAGAATCCTCCTGGATAAAATGTCCAGCTCACAGCTGGAAACAACACATCATGTGATGGGTGAACAAATGGATCACAGGTGAGGCACAAATGGTTACAGTGAATGGGGTGACATCAGACTGGTGACCTGTCACTAGTGGGGTTCTACAGGGCCCCATCCTCGGTCCTGTGCTCTTCAAAATCTTCATGAATGACTTGGACACAGGACTGGAAGGGACACTGAGCAAGTTTACAGATGATAGAAAACTGAGAGGAGTTGCTGACTCCCTCGAAGGCAGAGAGGCCCTGCAGAGAGACAAACTAGAGACAGGCAATCCCCAGCTGTATGAAATTCAGCAAGGGAATGTTCTGGATCCTGCACCTAGGATGGGACAACCCTGGATGTACAGACAGACTGGGGAATGAGAGGCTGGAAAGCAGCCCCATGGAAAGGGACCTGGGGGTCCTGGTCAGTGGCAAGCTGAACAGGAGCCAGCAGTGCCCTGGCAGCCAGGAGGGCCAAGTCTGGCCTGGGGGGCATCAGGCACAGCACGGCCAGCGGGCAAGGGAGGGCATTGTCCTGATCTGCCCTGAGCTGGGGCAGCCTCACCTCCAGTGCTGGGGGCAGCTCTGGGTGCCACCATACCAGAAGGATATTAAGTTACTAGAGAGCATCCAAAGGAGGGCTACAAAGATGGTGAAGGATCTGGAGGGAAAGCCATATGAGGAGTGACTGAGGTCACTTGGTCTGTCCAGCCTGGAGAAGAGGAAACTGAGGGGAGACCTCATTGCAGTCTAAAGCTTCCTTGTGGGGGGAACAGGAGGGAGGAGGGGAAGATGCCAGTCTCTTTCCTGTGGTGACCAGTGACAGAACCCAAGGGAATGGCCTGAAGCTCTGTCAGGAGAGGTTCAAGTTGGATGCTTTCACCCAAAGGGTGGTTGGGCACTGGAACAAACTCCCCAGGGAAGTGGTCACAGCACCAAGCCTGACAGAGCTCAAGAAGCATTTGGGCAGTTCTTCTGGGGACATGGCGTGGTTCTTGCAGATGGTGCTGTGCAGGGCCAGGTGTAGGACTCAATGATCCTGATGAGTCCCATCCAACTCAACATATTCTGTGATTCTCTGGTTCACCTGTGAGCCATCTGAAATGTATCATTCCTCTTCACTCACTGGGCTGATGGGTTTCCAAGATGGAGGATTTACTTCTTCCATACCCACTTCTCTGAGATCTTTCAAACACTTTATCTCAGATGCTGAGTTTTGACTGTCCATTACTCCTGTGAGTTCAGAATATAGATGGTACAAGTTTGGAGTGCAGTCTGGGGGATGTGAAAGGCACTTTGGAGAACTCAGCCGAGCCCTCTGGTCTGCTCAGGACAGCAGGGCTTTGCACAGGGATAACTTCTCTGTGGATCAGGTGCATTGCCTCGAGGAAATACTCGCAAGGATTAAGGATACTTGCAAGGAAGACAAACCAGTAGCTGACCTACATTTTTTCACTTGTAATACCTTGGGCTGCTGAGCTGCTGCTGAATCTAGAGTCCAGGAGAAATGTGTTGCATGTGGCAGCCTTCCCCTGCGGCAGGAGGTGCTGGGAGTGTTGGGGTCCCCAATTCCAGCACAAGTATTACAGGAGGATCTCAACCATGATCCCCAGCTGCAGAAAAAGTACATCAAATTTAGCCCAAAACCATACTCAAAAGAAATGAAAATTTCCTGACAACTGGAAATGCTGTTTTTCTGCCAGCCCTGTACCTGGCTCCAATTTCATCTCCTAATGGAAACAACCTGCAAGATCCTAATTACTGGCTGACAGCTTGGGACAGAAGAGGTAATGGCACTGCTAAATGCAGGAAGGAGATTTCATCAGGGCTTTGTCAACTGCCCTGCCTACTCATTGATGTGAGGCAATGACTCCACTGTGGATCTGTGGTCTGGCCCCAGGTCCCTGTCTCAGACTGGATCACTCTGCAGTATGGATGTGATCCGGATCAGCTGTGAACAGATGATGTGGGATGTAATGCTGCCTCGGTGCTTTTATGTTGGCCTTATGTTGCCTGTGGGAGGCACAGACTGACAGATGACTTGGCCAGGATCCTGCCAATACAAAGTCAAATAGGTAGCAAGGAGTTGGAGCAGGCTTCAACCACCAGAGGAGAGTTTTCCCGTATCTTGGTTCTTTTTCACTTTTTTTAAAATTTGGTAGTAGGAGTTTTAAAACTGGATTTACCATACCAGTAAACCAGTATTTTGTTTCACTAGATTGTTTTGCAGATCTGACCTGGAGCTTGGATTCACACACACTTCACTCAGCACAACAAGGGGCCAGCAAGAGCCATTGAGGATGTGATGTCTAGGATGGCATCCTGGAAGTAGAAAGGCAGAGAGAAACCTCCAAACTGTCTCTGCCACCGAGGGATGTAGGTTGTGGGACTCCCCTCTCGGAGTTAGAATCTGCCATCCCAGCTTTCCAGCTGGTTTCAGAGGTGCTTCTTTTGGTGCTGAGTGTTACTCCTTTCAAAATACATTTTGTCTTTCCTCTTCTTCTGTTCTTTTTGGAGTTTTTGTTTGCTTTTTGGTTTCTTTTTTTTTCCCTTTCTGTGCTTAAAACCAGGCTTGTGTATTTTTTTTCTTTCTGGAATTCTTGACAGTTTGTCCTTAGAATCACAAATTACATATTTGTTTAGAAGCCCGGTCTACAGATCCTTTTTTGTTCTAATGAACCTGGAGAAGGTGATATAAATGATTTTGTAGTATGAGGTAAGAACCTTCAAGTTTTTTTTGTGGGCTCTTAGATGTGTTCATAAACAGTTACCCCCAATGTTCTCTATTAAATCTGTGCCCCAGAAAATGGTAGGGTGGGTTGGCCTTGGTCTTTCCAGAACTCTTCATTCCTGCTTGTAGGCACACATGTGCACAGATTTACTGATGTGCCTAGCTTGTGTGGCAGCTATGTTTACATGATTTCATTGCAGCTCTTGTAAAGTGACTGTCTCTCTTGCTTCTGCATTGCCAGAAAACCTTTTTGATTTTGTAATTTTAAGATTAAATATAGGCGAGCCTAATATAGATATTGCGTGTATCAATCCATGTACATGCATGTGTATGTAGAAAAAGGAATGAAGTACAGCTGTGCAGAAGGCAGAACCTTGTTTTTTTCTGTATCAGTATTGATACATTAAAAACAAAGGAGAAAAAAAAGAAAAAATAAATCCCAAACAAAAAACTCAAATCCCCTCCATATCCCCTCTACATTCTGTGCTGTGAAGACCCTCTGGGCTTTGCTCAAGTCTCTTCTCCAGGTCTGAGTGAGAACAGGCTCAGAGATTTGTTGTCTCTTAACTTCTTTTAAGAGGGTTTCCTTTAAAAATCTGTTTATGGTTGAGGAGGACATGCCTGAAAAAATATTTGCACATAAAACAGCTGTTAAGTGAATCTCCACACACTGAGATCAAGAGAACGTGAAGAAATATGTACTTCCAAAGACCTCTCTGCCAACTTGGAGCCTCCTTCAGAAAGTAAATACAATCGCCCTACAAGTCTCTGGTAACTTAGTTACTGAAAAATAAATTGAGCTACTTAGACCCTTGAACCTTCTTATTTTTTTTCTCCCCCTCCTGCTGGGTCTGCAGCAAATGCATAAAATTTGTGCTGGAATGATATGCACCGAAGCCAAATAGATTGATTTTAATGTTTCTCTGGTATGTTGTCAGCTAGTGAAGTGCAGGCAGGATGGAGTTCATCTGTGTGTGAACTAACCACTTCCAGTGGTGCTGCTGCCAGCCTTCCAGCAACTTAATCAACTAAAACGTCACGAAGCCCTTTTTAAATCTCCCCTTTCTGCTACTCTCTATAGAGATCATCACCTGTCAGGGGCTGTGGGAGGTGAACTACAGTGTTGTTAAGGACTTTTTCTTGGTTTTGATTTTAACTTGTCTTTCCTTCTTTAGCCTGGCCCCCAAAAGCCGAGGGTTCACTGCGGCAACATGACTCAGTTTCGCTCTGTTTTTGTTTGTTTTGGGGTGCCATTTGCTCCTGGGGTCCTTCTAGTCAGGGTGCTCATGTTCCAGTTCTCTGCTGGAACTTCATGGCCCTTTAAAGTGCTCTGTGGCCACAGCCAGAAGCGGTTGGTGGTGCACTACAGATGTTTTTACAGTTCGTTTCCGAACAGCTGCTTTTTCCTTCTTTCGTCTGTTTTTCCTTTATTTATCAACTCCCCGAGGAAGGCTGACTGCTCACAACCCTGGCAGGGGTCCCTCTGTAAGCGCTGTAGCACAGAGCCCTGGGGCAGACCCCCGGCAGCACCTGCTACTGCTGGGGGGTCACTTCAGCAGGGCGTAGTGAGCCCAGGGATGGGGCTCTGCAGGCTCAGCCGTGGGCAGACAGGCCAATGTACCTGCAGCTTCTCCTAAAATGATCTGGGAAAAAGATGGAAAAGCACTTGAGACAAGGGTCAGTCATGCCAGGGCCTCTCTAGGGTGGCTGGAGCTGTTCTCTGCCTTGAGAGAGCGACGTCTGAATAGCTGTTGTCCAACTGCAGGTCCTTAAATGAGCTCCCTGGCTTAAAGCATCAAGGCACGTACCCTGTCTGTCATCCTGGAGAGGAGTGCACGCTTGCTCACCTGCTCCTGTCATCCACCCCCAGTGCTCCCTCATGTGCCCTCAGCAGAGATTTGTCCTTACTGAAACAAAAATATTTGATTGCAGGTAGTGGGCAGAAGGAAGAATGAAAACAAACCAGAGGGCCCAATTTGGCCAGCTGACAAAAATCCCCAGGCGTTCACAACCAGTCCTTGGCTCATGAGACGGATTTTTCCCATTCGTATTCCCTTTCAGCAGGCAGATTTCTGTGGATCGTTTTGGGGGAAGAAGTCCAAAGATGAATCCTTTCTGCACTTGCCTTCTAACAAAGATGTTTATTTCTTAACTTGTTTGCAAAATCACGAATATATTTCGTCTGCTGTTTTTCTTTTAATTTTTTTTTGGTGGTTCCTGTCTTCACTGGAGTGCAGGAGAAGTGAATGCTGTTGGAAGGCTCCAGGGTTGTTACAGCCGTGTTTGCTTCTGTTGTGTGGGCCAATAAATCCGGGGCTGCTTTTTCCCAACAAGGTTTCAAGTTTTATAACAGCAGATTTCAGATGTCTCGTGACTGGAGGATGCTGATGGAATTGGTTGGTTGAGGGTCCAGCTTTTTTAACTCAAAGGCTTGTCAGCTCTTTTGTCATTGTTTTGTCAAGTCTGGGCTAGGCAGATAATTACTTGTGACATCTTCACAACTCTGAGAAATAAGGTTGATTTTTTTTTCAGTTCAGACTCTCTGAGCAGCAGCTGGAAGGTTGGATGCCAAACCAAAGAGTTTGCTGGATAAAGAGACAAGTGGTAAAATGGTTTTGCATTTTGCGATTCTTTTGTAAAAGGGCTCAGCTGGCCACCCCTAATGACGAGATAATTGGCTGTGTGGTCTTGCAAAAGGAAGTACAAGACACTGCCATTCTCTTTTAATAAATGGCCATCGTGCTCTGGCTTCTTGCAGAGCACAGGGAGTGGAGGCAGCTCTGGCGTGGGAGGAAGATGCACTGAGAAATCAAATCTGAATAGAGTAGATTTTTATGAAGGCTGGCAGGGAGCTTTGTGTCCTGGAGAGGAATAATGGGGCCCGAAGGATAGTTGTCTGCTTGAGCTGATTTCTGGGGATCCTCAACAGAGAGTGAAGGGGAGGTTGCCTGTGGCAGAGGAGCAGCACGGTCAGAGGGCACCACCACTGCTTGGGGTCCTTCCTGTCCAGGGGCAGTGGGGAAATGCATGAGGTGAGGGGAGTTGGGTTGGGCTCCTGTTCAGTATGTGCTCGTGCATCAGGGAAGCCAGAAGGTTGCAAGGATACCTGAGAAGAGGGTCGAGGCAGGAATCTGGCGGCACTCACCCTCTGGGCTGGAGTCAGAGTGCCCATGAAAGAGAATGACATGTGAGTAATCATTATGGAGACAATGCCATGTCTGTCCTTCATGCCTGTTGCCCAGTTTCTGCACACAGCTGGATCAGAGATGGACCCTTCCCTCTCTTTCACTTGAGCAGACTACTGTTCTTCAAGTGGTTGGAGGTGATTTCTCATTTGAAACACCTTCCAGCTTAGTTTTTGAAAGAGAAAGTTGCTTTCTGTTGGCATTTGAGTTGTGTCACTCCTTTCAATACTGCCCTTTCTACATCACTGTCACTGATCTGCATCTCCCATGCCAGGTTAAGTGGGTTAAAGCTGAACATGCCAGACTCATGTGGTGCCATGCAAAATTAAATGCCATTTCTTTGCCTGCTGAGTCAGGAGGACCAAGAACAGGGATGGCATTTGCTAGTTAACTTATTTCCTTGCTTTGGGTATTTGGCAGATTTGAGCTCTTTTCTCTTTCTGTTGTAGTGGTTGATTTGTTTCAGAGTTTATCTGCTGCTGAAGTAAACTCTTCAGAGTTAGCGTGGTGAGACCCAGTTTGGTATCAGCAAAAAAGTTATATAGCAAGTTTTTCCTATTATTTTATCATTATTACAGCATTTGCAGTATTAGGAGATGTGCTATGAAAAATATTATAAGGATAGAAAGGTGTATTTGGCTTTCATATTTTTGAAGGTGTTCTTTAGGACAAAACCACTTTTTAAGGTTAATGAAACAGTAAGAGTTGGGATTTTTTTACATCCTGAAGTGAGGCACATTTATTCCCAATAAATAAGAGGCCTGATTTCTTTTTTCAGTTAATGTGGGTTTACCATTCCTGCCCATACGATAGCTTAGGTAGACAGCTCCCCTTTGAAATTTACTTGCTTCTGATTTAGGTTTGAACACCACAAAGGCTTAAGCTGATACTTAAACCTGCATACTTGGAAAAGACTCATTAAAATTTGAGTGGAATGCAGACAACTTGAAAAGCTGTGTATGTGAATACCATTTTGGAGGGATGATGAAGCATTTGGGTCCAAGTGAATGAGAGCACTGCTTTTTTCTGTGTAGCTTGAGAAGCATAACCATGCATCTTCCTGAGAGCCTCTTTCTGCAACCCCCTCCTGTTACAGAGTGGTTACCAACTGACTTCAGTGAAAGATCCAGAGAAGCTTTGTCACCCATGATCGTTGCGTTTCAATGGCTATTTAAAAACACTGTGTAAAAGTTCACCCTTTAGAGAAGATTATGGGAAAGCACTTAATTTCCCTTCTGTTTAGGATTATTTTTGGCCAAGATTTTTTTACCAAAAAGGGCTTAGTTTCAGAATACTAAATGTGAAAATCTGTACTGCATGACTTCATTTATTAACAACAGAAAAACTGTCCCATATGCTTCACTGGCAGGGAAAACATATTTTTACATAATAGAATTAGAGTAGAAAATATTGTTCCCTCTTGGAAACATTATAGCGTATTAAATATGAACTTGGGAGCTACATTTCCAAACAGTTTGATTGTAAAAGCTTATTACAGTTTGATGTATGCTCTAGTATCTTTCACTTATGCCGGTAGCAGGCATATTAATTAGCTAAGAAAATGTCAGTTGATGGCTATAAAATTATGACCGTGTATCTTATCACTCCTCAGACTTTGAGCAATTTTCAGGGGCTACCTTTGCTTTTGTGAGGTTTAAAACTGGAAAGGCACATTTCCTGGTGAAGTGCATACATGACTGGCCTTTTATGCCTTAAGAGCTACTCCAAGCATTGAAATTTATTAACATTCTGTTTTCTTTGGTTTATGCTGACATCTGGAAGCCTTGATCTGAACTGGCGTTCTCCAGTTGTGCAAGGCACCGTACATAAGGATCAATCCTTCTCTAGGAGAGTTCACAGTCTAATTAAAACTAGATTCAGTGAGATTTGCCAAAAATTCAAAAGGGAATGGGAAGAGGGAAATGGTAAAGCACGGTGGTTTTGTTGTCTCTGGAGTCACGTTTAAAAGCCCCCAGATTCATAGGAAATTGTGAAAGCAGTATTTTAAGTTATGAAACTCATTGTTTTGCTGGTACACTTTGCATTTTTTTCACAGTTGGATTTCTACAGCTGTGTTCAGATGAAGGTTTGAAGGTTGCAGTGGTAGAAAGATCTCCTGGTGGGAGCCTGGACAAGTGCAAAGCTCATGGAGACACATCTGTTGGAATCTTGGACCTAAGTGCTGCAGCCTCAACTGTCAGCAGCTCAGTCTGCAAAGAAACACAGGCAGAAAACTAACAGAAGTCTCTGCATTATTGCACTGCCCCTGGGCATCCTTGACCAGACATGTAGTACCTGTTCGTGATTCCAGGTTGCTCCTAGTTCTCTCTCTGCCTCTGATTACAGGCAAGTTACTGGTAGGAGTGAGCCCTGCTGGAAAAATGTAGGTGTTGCCTTGTAAAGCAGGAGGGTTAAACCACCACCTGATCCTCCTTAGGAGTCCTGTGGACAGGTTTGGAATGAGCAGCAGCAATACACACTCTGCTGTGCTGTTCCACTGGTGTCCTCTCTCCTCCACCTGGGGACATCATGGTGGCTGCATCCCTCTTGCCTATTAAGGAGCCTTTCCACAGGGATTGGGAAGGAGGACTCCTTCTGAGATGGCTTCCAGTTGACATTTCTTCTAGAACCTGAACTGGGAAAAACCACTGCCCTTCCCATCCCTGTCCCCCTCTAGAAAGGTTGCAAATGTTTCATCGAGAGTTTATTTGTTCAGGGCACGCTTCAGCACAGCAGGGCCAGTAAGGAGAAATCTTTGTGGAAACACCTGCATCATAACAAACCTACTGTCACTAAGAAAAGTAAGAAGTTTCTTGTAACTCTGGATGTATGAACTAAATCTTACGTTCAGTTTTTATAGTTAAACCCCCAGTATTTTTAATATAGACAATTACTGGAGATGGGGAGGAAAGAACTCTCTTTGGAGAGATGCCTTCAGGCAGTAAATGGAGATCAGAAAAAGTATTTGAAGACTGGCCTAAGCACGTCTTAACAATAGTAAAAGAAACCAAAGGCAAAATTCATGGTGGTTTTTGTTAGCATATTAAGTGAGCTTTTGTTATCATCCTGACTGTCTGGTCAGAGAACGTTTTATTCATTAGGCAGAGCAAGTTGCAGTATAACTCTGTCTTTGTGTTGCATTGTGTGTTAAATGTTCACATGTGCTTCCATGAACAATGAGGACAGTATCTTGGGTCCCAAGTAAGGTAGGATTTGATTTAAGATTTTTGATGTGGAACATGCACAGATGAGAATTAATGAATGCCTCTGTCAACTGGGATTGTAGGGAACTCCTTGAAAAGGCATCAGGTGTTCTTAAAATCCCACCCATAAAATATCCTCTGAAATACCTCTTCCTTCTGTCTGTCACAGAATTCTAGGAAGTGGTGAGATTTGTCATGAAGCTGTTTCAGTCCCAGGCTCTCTGTGACAGCAGCAGCTTGCAGGCAGATGGTTGCTCCTCTGATTTGCTTCACTTGCCCAGACTTCAAATGAGACTCTGTATAGAGTGATATTTAAGAGCACCAGAAGCTGAGCCCAGATGGATTGACTTAAGGAGGTGCTGGGTTCCTGTGACCATGCTTGGTGGCAGTGGGGCTTGCAAGCGGCACTGCTGCCCCAGGTATGTGTAACTGAGCCCTTGCTAAGGCTGCCTGTGGCATCTTTGTCCAGAAAAGCTCCTGTTCATTTTGTTGGCCTTTGGGTTAGACCCTGTGTTTGGCAGGCTGTACTTAATCATGCTGTCACTGCAGGACAGCCTATTTGTTCTTCACAGTCTTCCCATTACCCATGTTTATGGACTGTCAGCAAGTGCCGTGGGCTGTTAGCTGCCTCTCCGTGCCCACGCTGTCTTCATAACCAGATGTTTCCACAACAGAAAAGGGGATTAGTCACAGGAGGAAGCAGGTGTGTCATATGTAGGAAAGGGCATGATTGAACAGTGGTATTTTCTGCTTAGGCTTCTCCAGTGAACTGGAGGAGTCATCCTCAGTGCAGCATCCCCTGTGGTTCAGCTGTGAGGCTCAGGGACAGGAATACCCCCAGGCTAACACCTGCATTTTGTACAGAACCATGCTGCCTTTAACTGACCCATGGGAAGTTTTCTTCTTTTTGTTTGTAAGCCTTTGGAGGAGGAGGAAGAAAAAAAGGGTTCCTGAATTCACAGTAAATATAGTTTTGTTATAATTCTTTTCCTTTTTTTTTAGCTAAAGACTTTTCATGTCTTTCTTCTTCTTGTTGGTTTTTCCTGCTGAGTTTTGCCATCCCCATGGTGTCTGGGCATCTGAGCAGCCTTGTCTGAGGAAGTTGATGTGAAGAGAAGTTTTGGCTTGCTGCTGTTGGTACCACCCAGAGCAGGTGGGAAGGTCTTCTCCTCCTGTTGCTCTGCTGTATCTGTGCTTGCCATGCTGTGTTTGTTCCTGACTCTACTGGTGGGCCAGCAGCCCAATGGGGGTTTCCAGAGTGATGCTGTAGTTACTGGGGGCCCTTTTTACTTTGCTTTAACAAAAACAGGCCCTTGTTTTAGCAGCAGTTTTTCTCACATGTCAGACTGCCCCTGCTTGCAGAGGGAAGCCGTGTACCTTGATTAAGGCTGCACCTTGGCATCCTTCTTACTTTTCCCTATATCAAAATGGCCACATACTTCTGCTTTTCAAACTTAGGCTGCAGTTGCTGTGGAAGGCTTTGTTTCTGTTTTATTTAAAGGCTTCAGTTTTGATTGTTATATTGGTAGACTGAAGTTGAGCTCTTTGTTATTGTCTTTTGACCTGTTGAAATGTGTTAGAGAGAAACCTGTGAGAATTTGCCCTGTGAAGCTGTTCTTTGCCTGGTTAGGTGTGAGTGCTTCTTAAAGAGAAGCAAATCCAGATGAAGTGAAAATTGTTTCCTCTTTACCATGTTTTAGGAGTAAATTTCACCTTCAGCTGTACCTGTTACTCCCATGGCAAAAGGGGACAGAATTTAGGCTTTGATGCTCTGATCTACTTTGAGACAAGGTTCAAATGGATTTTTCCCGGTCACATGTTGCATATTTATTTTTCTAATATACTCATCAATAGTTTTCAGAAATGGCTGAAAAGGCCCAGAATGTAAGTTTATTGTTACACTACTGTTGTTCAGGCAATTTGGAGTAAAACACTATATGAATTTTGAAAGAGACAAAATAAGCAGTAGAACTTTGTACCTCACTACCCTTCCACAGTTGCTTTGTATATCAACTGCAGTAATGAAGTAATAACACAAAGGTAGTCACCTCCCTGGAGTGGTTTCTAATTTGGAAGCAGAATTTATGGGGGGTACATTGTTCAGGAAACTTATTTTCTCTATGGCAGGTACTGCAACCACGTTTATGAAATGATGTGTCGCTGAAAATAATCCCTTGTATTTTGACAGCGGCTTCTGAAACCCCCTACCTAGTTCGAGGATTATCTTAATCTGGATCAAGAGATACAGATGAGAGTTTGTGGGAGGCAAATGCATTTAGGGGTGTTTTATGTACTTCAGGCAGCTAAAGAGCGATCATGGACAAATTTTGCTGATATCCTCATTACAGTGAGTATCCAGTGAGTAAGGGTCGATGCCGTGATTGGACTGTGTGTTTAATCCTCTGATACGAATGGATATTGCCAACAGGGTCTCTCTTCCGTCTGTGGTCATCCTGGCAGCACTCTGCCACGCACAAGGGGAAAGAAAACTGTGATAGAAACAGCAGGGAAGCAGCACCTGGGCATGCAATTATGTTAGGAGATCTTCTTGTTCAGAGTAGGCATGGGAAGGTAGTGGGATCTGTTCAGAGACCTCTGTGTTGCTGCTTTCTCTAACCTCCACGGTTCAGAGATCCTGTCATGAGGATGTGGCCAAAATATTAGGTCACTAGTACATGGAAGATGATTATGAGGAGCATGGCAAGGCACAAATGATATGGGGAGGTTTGAATGCGAGTAGCCTTTCACATTAGCTGGTATGAACTGGCGGGTTTTGCTCATAAAGCAAAGCCGGTCAGCAGGTGGGATGGATGGCATTCAAAGACGGTCTTGAAGTAGTTTTGTATTCTTTCTGTCAGGGCAGGAAGCAGACCTTCTCTGTCAGTAAAACTTTATTGAAGAAAGAGACTTGTTCTAACTGGTGACAGGGCCAGCATCATCCCTCAAGTAATCGTATCCACCACAAAAGGGATTTTGTGTCAGAGGAGCCTGACCCGATTCATCAGGTGGGTGAGGGGCTCCTTTAATTGGTCTGAAATTATGATTTCGATGATAGACATGGAGAGCAATGAAGTTAGGCTTGGCTAATTGCAGGCTTTCTGAGCAGCAATTAACATGTCAGAAATGTAGTTATGCTTGAGGGAAATGCTGATACTTTCCTTGCCTCCTATTTAAAAAAAAAAAAAAAACAAAACAACAAAACCACAAATGAAAGTCTCCCGTAAACTAATGCAAACAATCTGGTAATGCTTGGGAACCTGCTTGTCAGTGGTGTGACCCGATGGCTGTAAAGTGGGCTGCCAGCAGCTCTAGCTTTGCTCTTACTGCAGGCAGAGGGGATCACGCTGTGTCTATGAGCCTTGCTAATGCCCCTGGCAGCTGTAAGAATTGCCAAGTCTATAAAAGCAGCTTATCTCCTGAGGAGGAGAGCCCCCTCACCAGCCCCCTCCAAAATTAGACAGATTAACTTCCTAAGAAATGGAGAGTTATTCTGCCCCAAACCTACGCTGCTCATTCAAGCTAATCTCTGCAGGGCTGAAAGGCCTCTTGTCTGTGATTGGAATCATATGATAAAGCCTTGCTTGCTTTCTCTTTTATTGTGCCAAAAAGTTTTTCTTGCTTTTGATCTAGCTGAGAGCTGAAGTAGCTTTTAGTCTGTTTATGTGTCATGCGGAGCATTTTGAGACAAGAATTTTGGGTCTTGTCTCTGGGTTTCTGGCATGGTATGTCCTCATACCCCATGTGGTGCTCTCCTCAGGCATCAGCTGTACCTTCCCGTGCCTCGTGATGGTTAAGGGCACCTCCCAGGGAGCTTTTCCACTGACACGGTGGGGCAGAATGCAGGCTAAACAGGGGCAAAGTTATCTCCATTTGCAGACTGTATTCTGTAGGCTGAGAAGGAGAGAATGTTACAAGAAATTGTGATCACCCCTCTCCTGTGTCCTGGCCCCACGCTGGGGAATGACACTTGTGTCCTCTGCTGTACTCAGGCATGACCTGTAAAAATACTGTTAGTAAACACTGAATTGCACTAGCTGCATAGTTATCAGGAGATGCAATGAGGAATCTTTGCCCCACTCTTCTCTGTGATCTCCTAATCCTTGCCTGATGAACACCAAGCTTACTTCTGAACAGGTCTAACTTTGGCATAGATGTGTGAAGGCTATAAACGTTGTGAGGTTTTTTTTCCCAAAAAAGACTAACTTTCCATTTTATTAAATGCTTGAGAGTCTTTTACATCAAAAATCTGTTACAGATTTTTTCCTAAGAACAAGCACTCTTTCCTCCTCCCACACAAAAAAAAAAGTCCCAAGGAAAAAAGGAAATCTTTCCAATGTTCAATACATCAGGGCTGTAAAAAGGCAACAAGCCCTGAGTGCATGGGTGACTTCTCTGCTCCCCAGGACTGGATCCTCATTGCTCTGCAGAGCCATAGCACATAGGCTTTGCTTGGACGTGCTAGGATTACATTTCAGAAGGGCAGGAGAACTTCCCCTGCGCTGTGTCGTCAGTGCTGATGCCGGGTGCCGATGCTGAGGTGTCGCCCGTGCTGCTGCAGCTGTGGGTGTCTGTTGTTTGTAACCTTCCCCTGTTGGCATGAAGGGCTGCACTGGGAGGTTTATGGCAGAGCCAGAGTGTGCTAGTGCTTGGCTGGTGCTGGGGGAAGCTGAGGGCCGTGATGTGGGCTACAGACTACCCCCAACAGCAGGTTACTCTGTGCTTTCCCAGAGTGCAGGAGATTGGTACCGCTCCTGCTTTGTTTATTGCCAGCTGGGATTGTGGGTCCTGGGAAATATTTGTGCCTGAAAGTCCTGAAGGGAGAAAGAAAAGAGGAATTGCAGGACATGTGGTTAGTTGAGCACTTAATAATTTGGGAACATCAAGGCAGACTCTCAGACTCTCTTCTGATAAGATGAAACACTCTCAACTGTGTCAAAAATGAAGCGTCCAAAAACATCTGAATTTGGATCATGGCTCAGACCTTGGCTCCCTCCTGACCTTGTGTAAATCATGTAATTTCCCCTAAGAAACATAAGGGACCTTGCCCTTTGAACCTGTGATTCTTGGCTCATCCCTTTTCTGGCTTTCCTGTTCAACTCCTGGAAGCCATTCTTGTTTGCTGTCAGGTTGGGGAACTGACTGCTCTGTCTTCTCTTTGCAGAGCAATGGGGAAGAGTCATTCATTCAGCTGGAAGCTGCTTTCTGTCGCAACAAAGTTTTTGCCTTCCTCATTTTTTTGGCCTGCCTTGCTGGTCCAAAGTCTGAGTGACAGTTAAAAGCCTGCCTAGCTAATGTCACATGAGGAACAGAACATTTTGGAGTAATGGACGGAGGATTGATGTGGTTTTCCTGAATCCTGGAGACATGTGATGTTTTGGGCAGGGGAGCCTCTTATCACCCACTGAGCTTCCTGAAACTCCTCTCTGTATCAGGAGAAGAGCAGAGCAGCTGCCTCACTCACTTTGTTTGAAAGAAACAAAACCACTTTTCGCACACAGTCTGTACTATGCTGCACGCGCATATTTGTACCATTCAAAAGCATTGGTTTTTAAAAACGTTTGTTGTTTCCCATTAATTGATCAGAAATACAGTAATCAGCATCACTTCAACTGTGCTTTGCTTCTTCCATCATTTCTATGAAGGATGCTTTGGTGGTTGTGTTAGTGGAAGCTGTCACTGAGGGCTTTCCTTTATTTTTTTCTTTCTGTGATGATTATAAAAACTGGCTGTTTCTTAAATCATCTGTGATATTTAGTGCCCTATTTTTTTCCTTCTTTGCAAGCAGGAAGGGAGAGATGTATATTTTCCTCTACAACAAACTGGCCTTTGTCAGATGTTGACTCACTTGGTGAGTTGGACTGCCACAAATGGGCTCATTGTAAATATCTAACACTATTTAGTTCATGCCTCAAGTTTTTTGACTTATGAAATCATATACTGATATACAGGTATGAGAAGGGCTCTGGATCCTTTCAGTACAGGTGAGATTGTTATCTAGACAGTGATTAGCTTGAATAGGAGACTGGACTTAACTGTTTCCCTATGAAAACTTTACAGAGTTCAGACATTAGGATGCTGATATTGGGGTTTTTTTTTTTGCATTACTCAGGTTGCTTTTCTTCTCACAGCTTATCTCTGTTTTAAATAGTTCCAAATAAATGGCATTTTAATTATACAGATGGATCAGATACTTTGGAATGAAACCAGATCTTTCCCAGTGTGGGTCATGCTGAAGTTTTTGTGTAAAGAGAATGACTATGGATCAATTACTTAGGACTTCATTATGACTAAAGAAAACAAACATGGCATCAACAGTGAGTTTAGCAGCCCTTGTTTCAAAAAGGAACTTGCAGAACCATTTAAGGCAAAATAGAATCCCAGAGAGAAGTATCAAAGGGTTGAAATGAGAGCATAAAATACTGTACAATGAAAAATGTCACAAGAGCTTCAATGCCTTAGATATGTATGTGAAAAATTTCAGGCTGAGCCTTCCCACACTATGGGAGGTCATCAAATAAAGCAGAGCTAGCTCTGTTTATCTCCAGTCAAAGCGACACATGACTTCATTTGGGTTTTAGTCTCATTACTGCTGAAGTGTGAAGTGTCAGGTTAAAAAGACTACACGCTTTTCACCCCTAGGGATTGCTCTGTTTTAATGGGTCGGGTCAAAGCTATGGCTCATAACATTTCAAACGACTAATGTTTAATACATTTTAAACTGAAGTTCTTGAGAATACAAAATTAACCCTGTGGACGTCTGTGATTGGGACTTCTTGGTATTCAGCTGCTTCAAGGAATATAGTGTGCTATTACTGCTGGCACTGGAGGGCTGAAACAAAGCCAGAAGAACATATTTTTTTCAAACCCTATTGTTCTTCACAGAGTGGTCCTGGCAGTCTCTGTTCTCCTGCATCCTTAAAGGTTGCCAGGATGAATTACATTGCACAAACATGTTAGTCTTGGGCTATGAGAGGAGAGTAAGTGTCCAACCTAAGTCAAGCAAAAAAGTGTTGCTACTTCTCAACTGGGAGTTTGCCATTTCTGACCTTACCTTCTACATTCCTTCTGTCATATACTGAAACAGAAAAACAACCCAGTCGAACAAAACCAAAACCAAACCAGACAAAACCGAAAAAAACGGGAAAAAAACCAACAAAACCCCCCCCCCCCCCAAACAAACAAAACCAAAGCCCCCAAAAGCCCTTATCCAGAATGGTGAAGGTTGCAGTTTCTATTGCCATTTTAGTCACAAAAAAATAGGTGATGGAGTGCCCTCCTAAGGCCCACAGTTTAAAAACCTTCCATGAGCTTTTCCAACATACCACACAGTATCTGGTGACTTTTGGCATTGTTACTGTAGTGGTAGATGGCTAAAATGAGTGGCTGAAAGAAACTGGTGTCTTCTTCTATGTTGTCAGAAATATCACTTTTGGTGATGGTTTATCATTCCTTGTTAAGTCTAAATAATTCAGGAAAGACTGGCTAAGAAGCTGCTTAATATACTGCCTTTTTTGGAGTGGCATGTGGACAATTTGCCTTAGTCATAACTTTAAAGGAATGCAATAGTCTCTACAGTATAAAATGTTAAGAGGAACACATTTCTATGGTGGTAACATTCTTCATTCAGACCTTTCCTTTAACCTAGACTACTGGCACATTTATTTCAGAAAGGCATAGATCATGTCAGTGTTGATTTTGTGGCTGTGTAAAACAGTGGAAAGATCAGTTAAATTAGTGTATATTGCTTTGTGGCTTACTTTTTATGTGATTTAGTAAAAGGAAGCACAATCAATTAAATGTTTCAAAATTTAAGATCAATGTTGTTCTTCTAAGTGTATCATCTCTTAAGGTCCTCTTACAGCTTCTGTTGTTGAATGTCAAAGGAAATATTCTGAAATATTAGCAAATATTAGGAAATATTAGGAAATATTAGCAGGGCCTAATGGAGGGATGCTTCTAAAGCAGGATTATGAATCTTATAAATCTTTCTTTAGGAGCCTTTTTCACAGTCTTGAACATTAGCTGGTGTGTCACAATCTGTTACTCTGGACTCAGTGGAACAAATAGCTCAGTTTGAGATCCTGGTTTTGAATTTTTTTTTTATTTGCACATTTGTTCTTAGGAAACAGGCTTAGAAAGATGTTGATATTTCCCCCTCCCTGCCAACACTGGAGCTGTCTATTTTTATTTACTTTGAGAGGCAGGGGAAATTGGACAATTGGCTGAACCACAGTAACCAGCATCACCTGCTTCTCATTATTTCTGATGCTTCCTTAAACTTCTGAAATCTTGAGACTGTAAGGAAAGCGTAATCTTCTTCGTCTTTTTAAATTTGAAAACCACATATAATCTGGCAAAAATTCCAGTGCTTTCAAGCAATGACAGGATATACACTCTTGCCTTTGATCCATACATTGGGAAGGGCCTCACCCCCTACCCCATCCCCACCCTCCTCCTCTTTGCAGTTTAACTTGGACTGTCAGAAGTGGTTTCGGTGTATAATCCTTTGCAGACAGAAATAGATCTACATCCCTACAAGAGCTAATTTGACTGGCAGTCCCCAAAAAATAAAGCTTGTGTTCCTGGTTTTTGCAGCCCAGCTTACCTTGCTGTGAGATGAAGCACTTTTTAGCAAATGAGCTGTCCCAAGGAAAAAGGGAAGAGCAGCTCTCAAGCTGGGAAAAGAATGCACTGTGTGGATGCTGTTTTTTTCTTTGTGGTTGGGTGCAGGCAGAAAAGGATGAAAATGTGGTTCAGAAATCAAACACAGACAACCTCTGTTCTCCTTGGAGGACTGCATAGAAAGTGTGTGTGTGCAGGAGACATTGCTGACCACTGACCACATCCCTCTCATCACCCATTAGGGATTTCCAGAGTCCAAAAGCAAGCCAATGGCAAGAGACTTGTAGAGTTTTTATCTTTTTCTTTTTCTTTTTTTTTTTTTTGTTTGTTTTTTAATGAGGGGCAGTTTATTGTGAGTATCTCTTCTAAGCTTTTGCAGCTGGTGAGTTGGGTTTATATCTGAACTTGAGGCTATATCTGGGCTGGGGCGGGGTGGGAAAGGTTCCATAGACAAAGAATAGGGAGTTTATTCTGGGCATTTGCAAGTTCTTCCTGGGGATTTAAACTATTTGTAGATCTAAACCTCAGATTCAGCTGCCCTATGGAAGGGGATTTGTCTTCTCTGTTTTCACTCCATCCCCAGCATTTTGAGTACAGTAGCATAAAGCTTTCAAAATACTGCACTGAATAGTCTCAGTCTTAAAAGGCTTTATTTCAAAGTGTGGTTGGCTAAGTCTAGACAAGCGGCTTAACCCCATTCAGCTCCAACACGTCATATGTTTCTAACTCACTTAAAACTTGCAGTTAGAAGTTAAGCTCTACCCTCCTGGGACCTGGGCCGGTGCTTCCAGCCCATGTCCTGGCACTCCAGCATGCCAAAGCCTTGTGCTGAGTTGGCAGAGCATTGGCACCTCCCAATCACCCTGATCTTGCATGAACACTGCTGTGGCCAGTCCAACTTCTGTAAACAGACTCTAGCATCAATCCTCTCATTAGCCTTGATCACATGTAAAAGAGGCTAAAATTCACATTTTCACACTCAGAGGCTTTCGTCAGCTTTATAAATTCTATTTTATGTGCTTTCCAACTGGGTTTGTATATATCATAGAAGCTTTTTTCCCCTTGTCCAATAAATGAAAGCTAAATCTAACATGCAGGAGAAGTTCATGTTTCCAAAATTCTTACTTCCTTGATGAACCTCTGTGCTTGGTAAGAAAAAGCTGGGTCCTTGCCACTGCTCTCAGGATGAATGTGCTGGGGTGACTGGGGAGCCAACAACTTGTTTTCCTCTCTCACTTTTCAGGTGCCTGAGAGAGAAGCACACATCCTCTCCTCCCAGTGTCTCACCAGTGGTCTCTGACAATGCAAACATCCTGGTCCATGCAGCCAGAATGAAGGGAGGACTTGATGTAAATTTAGTTTTCTAACAATTGTCTTGACCTCTTATTTGAGAGGCAAGAGAAATGGAGGGGGTGTATGTGCCACAGAGGTACTTCTCCCTTCCTGATGCAGGCAAGTGTCTGTTGCTGGGGCTAATGCACCTACACTGGTACTTGGCAATGCCATCTGCCTCAGAGCCCTTTCCCAGCTATGAAACACAGTTACATCTACAGGAAAAATTAGGATATGGCCTGAAACCACATTTTTTTACACTGTAACATATGTAACCTGGATAAAAGTTTAGCAAGTGCCTGCATGTATACTAAATGAGCAGCGGAGAGTAGATTTTTAGGAGTTAAAATAGCTATTGAGCAAGGTAGATTATGCAGTATTTGATTATGTATTTTCTAGTCTTTCTGAATGCCTGCTCCTGTACCTTGTGATGGGGATGCTATTTTCTGCAAATGCAAACTTTTGTTACGCTTTTCTGCTATCTATAGGAATGTGAAATGAACTCCAAATATATGGAAACTTTCTATTACCTACATAGGCCAAAAAGCAGATGTTAGTCTTGAGTTGGTGGAGGTGAACAGCCAAATAAAGTTCAGCCAATTTTATTGGGAAATGAGGAAAATCGAGTAGAATATTTTCCACCATTAAATTGCCTTGCTTCTCCATCATGCTACTGGTATTAAAAATATAGATTTGCTATGGGTGCCAGTAAAATAGTTCATCTTGTAGAAAGAAGAGCATTGTAAGGGAAGCTCAAAATAATTTACATTATAGCTTTCCAAGGTCTTTCCAAGGTCTTTATTGGGGAAAAAAAAAGGCAAAAAAAAGCAAAGTGCAGTTGGTAAAATAACTTGGAGAGAGGTTTTTTTTTTTTTTTTTGTGGGAAGGGATTTTCACAAGACTCTTAACAGTGGCTTAAGAATGGAAAGGGGTTTTCATGAGTCTTTACCTGCCCCTTGCAGTTTTGTGAAAGGTGTGGGTATTCCATCACTTAAATAACTTGTCCTAAAGAGATTTTAAGTGGGGCACTGTTTTGATTGCAGTTGTTCAAATAACTCAGGAGTGTCAGGCAAGGTTTAGGTTGAGCCTTCTTGCTCAAACCAGAAGGGCCAAGGCCATCTGTGTTTCAATAATTGTTTCAGCTCAGCTGAGTTCTTTGTGAATTACCAGGAATGGCTTAAGTGTACTTTTGGATTCTACCTGGCAGAGCAGCAGCTTCTGATGAAACTGGGTCAGGTTTCCTTGACTTCTTTCTCTTAGCTTGCTCTTCCCTCTATTGAGGTGAAATTAGGCCATTTGTATATTTCCATGTGGTGATTTGTGTTTTCTTACAAGCTGGAGTTTTTATGTACTGTTAGCATGAAACCTTTTGCTTCATTGAAAAATTATTTCAGTGGTTTTGGTTCGCTTTGGGAAGTTTTGGTTCCAGTCTGACATTAAAGAGCATCCTTTTGGAAGTGTTGAGGTTTTGGAAATGGAAGCTCCATTTCTAGCCCTATGATAACTCCAGGATCCCAAGACTCCTGGGTGTGTTCCTGTGACATTCATCATTTAATGCCTCCCTGTAAGGCACCTGAGCTGTGATGGTAGCCATAAAGTTTGTAAAGTATTTCAAATTGGAATCTAAATAAGAAATATTCGCTCCTCATTCAGTAACATTCCCTGTTGAAGCTCTGTTTTCCGGTTATGTGGAATTCAAGCAAGACCGTAACTTTTCTAGCTGCATTTGAAAGGGGTTCTGAGGGGCAGTTTCTTGCTGTTGCTTAATGCATGAACTTGTAATATTTGAGCTTGTAAGCTGTATCTCCTTGGACAAGGAATGAAAGCTAAGGATAGAAGGAATATTTGTTGTATTCTGAATATGACATATCAGTCCAAAAGACTTTTGATTCAGCCCGAGCTGGTTATTTGAGAGTGTGCAGCCTTTCAGAAACTTTTAGTTTAAAGAAGAAAATTATTCCATGTCGGAAAATGAAAGATTAAAACTGCATATAGAAGAAATGCAAGTCTTTGAAGAAGAATATAGTGAAAATACATACATCCCACAGCTTTACCTGAGCTGTGCAGAAGTGCAACTTTAGCCTCTGCTGCTGTTCTGCATGCAGGACATCGGGAATACGGAGTGCAGAATGTTAACTTGAGCATTGGCTATTTGTATCTAGCAGCAGGTTGTAAGTGTTAAGGCATTGAACTATCGCATTCATGTTTCTCTTTATTTTAAAATAGCAAAACTTTTTTTTTTTTAATTCAAAGCTAATTGGCTCATACTTGATTCCACACTTAAATATGTATTAGTTGGGGAAGTTTATCAGTGCGCATTTTGCTGTTAGCAAAACTAAAAACTTTAGCAAATCCAGCTAGGCTTGCATTTATTTATGGATAGACTAGATAATATTTCTCCATTCGATCCATTCTGAAAGCAGAATTCACACTTGGCTGTCCCTTCAGAGCCTTTCAATCACACTTTCTTCTGTGTGCAGAGTACAGTTGACTCCTTTTTAAAATATTAAATAGTCCTACTGCTTCAGATACCTGACTAAAGACCTTGATGTTTGTGCTTCGTAATCCCATGGTACCCAAACAGGACTGGTCTGTGACCCACTGAGCCAAACCAAACACTTGAGTGTAGCAAATCACAGAGGGTAATAACCTTATCTCAAGGTTAGTTATCTGCTCACTGCCCATGCTCTGAGCCATTTTGGGTGAGATGCAACTTGGGTTGGTCCTATGACAATGCATTGGATGCAGGTCAGCCATCCCAGCTGCTGCTGCTCTGCTGAAGAAACAGCAGAAAGGCAGTGGCAGAGGAAAGAAACTTTTCCTAAAATTGAGCTAGACGTATGGGGCTAAAATAGTTATTCAAAAAGGTTTGTATAATTTTTGCTGTTGTTGAGTATCAAGGTTTTTTTTTTTTATATAGAGAATAAAATCTTGTCTTTGAAAAACTTTTCTTTCCACTGAGAAAAAAACTAACTGTGCTTTTTTTTTTTTCCCTAGTAGGAAAAAAAAAAATTCAGATTCCAAAGTATTAAAAGCATAATTATGAGAAAAGTATTTCTTATGGAAATACTTATTAGAAAATATTTTGTCTTTGCCAGGATTTTTTTAGGTCCCCAGCCTTATCTCAGTGCCTACAGTAGAAGCTGAGAGCTCTGTTTAACCCAGCCTCTTTCTGGCTCAGCGTAAAGCAGAGTTGCTCAAGCTGTTGATATTTTCCACATGGTAGAGGCAGAAATTTTTCTTTTCATCCCATAGAAAAGGTTTTCTAACACTGGTTGGAAAGACCTTCTAATACTTTGAATGGATGCTATCCCCAGTAAGATAAACCTCCTATCTAAAATATTTTCCATCTCAGATTTTCCTCTGATGGAAAGATATCGAGTGATTCTTTCCATGCATTTGAATACCAGGTTGAAAAATAATGTTGCTACAAGCTCTTCAGGATCTTGAAATACAAAGGCGATATTGTTCAGGTTAGGGTTGGATTTTTTGGTTTTTTTATAATGCCTTCAGATGAAAAGTCTGGGTCAGAAAGAATCTGGAAGGTTATATACATCAACACCTCACCAAGACATCAAGCATGTGGAATTCAATATTGCAGTGATTATGCTTGAAATAATGCTCAAAAGAATTCTCTTCAGCTACCCGAACAAGTGCACATATATCAGGTCTTCAGAAAACAAACAAAAAAGTCCACCAAATAATCCCTTCTTGAGCTGGTCTATTTCCTGTAATTTTCTAACTAGCATACAGTAGCCAAATTCTGTGGTCTAGACTGGTTTGTTCTGCAATTTTTTTTTCTTAGGGATTTACAAACCACAGAGAGTTGGAATGGATCAGGATAAATATTTGCTCATGCACCTACTGATTGGAGCTTTCAAAGCCCCCAATCTTGTTACAACACACGTGTGAGCATTAGCATTCATGTAGGTTAGGCAAGTATAAGGGGTTTCCTCTCTACCCACTTCTCCCCTGCTCAATTTCAGTTTCAGGGAGACAACACTTTAAATGTGGTGCATTTTTCTTTTTGGTGTCTCTCAGTGTTTTCTGCCTGGCAATTATCTGAGACTGTTACTGTACCAGAGAGTACACTTTTTAGAATCCTTTTTATCCCCCTCCCTTAATATCAAGCATATTATTACTCATCTTGGAGCACTTCATCACTGCTGTTTCTGAGTTGGAGATTTCTCCAAGTATGATAGCAGCTGCAGCTAGTAACATCAATTATATAACACTGAGGTTCCTGTTCTCCTGGTTTGACTGGAGGAAGTTCTTCACTAGGACATGCCATATAATTAATTGCCTTTTTCTCTGCATGCAAACATTATAAAAGCTTTAGTCTTGCTGTGTCTGTGAGAAAATAGCCATAAAACGATTCACTTGCTGAAGCCACAACCACACTTGTTAGGGTGGCTTCGTGTGCAGGAATGAAAAAGATTCTGTTAATTTGCATTAAAAAAGTCTGGTGCTTTTCAACTCTCCCCACTATTTATATGTTTGTAAAAAGTGTGCTTTGATGTGCTAACCTGATCCAAACTTTCTTATGGTTGATGGTTTTCTTATTAAAACACAAATAAAAACTGAGTAGGTATGGCAGCTGTCTCCATGGAGTCTTGTTAATACTGTCAGATACATAGCATTACCCTCCTGCTGTAACTTAAAAACAGAAAAAATAAGGGACTTGAGGAAAAAAAAAGTAATTTTTTTTAACCAATGTGCCTAAAGTCATAAACTAAAATAAATAGTCACAAACTAAATCATAAACTGAGTCATAAACTAAAATCTGTGTCTGGGTAATTTAGTTGTTGACAACATTAAAAACTTCAGGCACAACAAAAGATAAAAGATGTATTTTAAGAAGAAATGTCTTGTAGGCATTTATTTAAATTGATTTCTCTCTATATATTTATGTATACTCATATTTGAAAGAGTTTTGCTGTTTTTCTCCAAGGTTGGCATGTGACCAGCCAAGGCAAGAGAGGAGGGCATTACTAAGAGAGAAGAGCGGAAAAATAAAATCAGTGATGACAAGGCTGGATTGGGTGGGGCAGAGAAATGCTGGGATAGCCAAACAGCCAGGACATGATTGCAAGGAGTGAAGATATAGAAGCCAAATGTCTAAAAATTAATTTGTGGGCAAGCTGCTCTGCTGAAAATTTTAACACATTCTCTTTTTTTTCATTTTAAATTCTGTCTCCAAGAACCTGATAACTGAAAAAAGGGCAAGATAAACTGAAAGCCAGAAATGCCAACATACCAGGCTGTTTTTTTTAAACCAGTGAAATTTATTAATTTCCTATTTGTTAACTTGAGACCTTTTGGAGTCAATTTATGTGCTATTACTTTAAGAACATATGTAGACAACTTTTGATTTTTAAATGCCTAGAGCCCAAGGATTGCTTTGGGTATTTGGTGAAAGTGAAGGGGGTGGGGAGAAAGGGGAGGAAAAAAAAAAAAGTAGTACTTGGCAGAGTCTGTCTCTTTTCCTGCTGGATGTTTTTCAGGTGAACTACCAGCTATGCTACTGTATGAAAGTCAGGCCAACTATGTGGAACTAAGGATTATTCCACAAATCCCCTTTTAATAGTTCTTTTAATGGTGCTTTTCCTCAAGTCTTACTTTTTCCCTAGGATTTCCTACCCTGCCTGGGAGTCTCCCATCATTCCCAAAGCATTGCATCTGCCTGCCTTTCACCCGGGCTGGGCACTGTGCTCTGCAGCTGGGAATAGGAGCTGTGTCCCCCGCAGGCCCGGCGCAGGGCTGCTGCCACTGATGGCTTTATCAGATGGACAGAGACATTCCAAGTATGCTTCTGGTCACTGTGGGATATGGGAATATAAAAAATAATGAAAAAGGACGGCTTAGACCAAAGCTGTTAGTCAAACCAGGCGTTTTTGTCAAGGCTTTTTTTTTTAAATTTCTGTTCTTAAAGAGTGAAAATTCTTTACTCCTAAGCAGATTGTTAAAGCTGTGTGATGTCATTTTCTTTTCTTTTTAAGGCTGTGTTTTGAGCAGCTGAAAGCTGCAGGTTAGGTAAAACTATTAATGACCATTTTTTGACCTCTGCTCCAACCGCCCACAGCGGCTGCAAATTTTTAAACGTCTGACGGCTGCTTGGCTCTCCGCAGCATCATTATGTTGGTTGACAGCAGATGAGGTTTCAGAGGTAAAAAAGTCACTTCCCAAATTGCACCCTGCTGGCATGGCCAGTAGACAGATTAAAAAATGGGAGTTTAGTGGCATGGCAGGGCAGGAGATCTCGGTTTTTATGAGCAAGGTGTGCCAAGAGTTCCCTCCGGTTCTCTCTGGCTGCGTGCATGGTGGGGGTAAATCATGACACAGGGGTAGTGTGGGGAGAGTGCTTTGCAAGATGGTATTGCCTCAGAAAGAGGAACACCTACTTCACATTGCTGTAAGGGCTGTAGAATATTCTATGATTTCTGTTGGGTATTTTTTTTGGTTTCATGGTTGCTGCTCTTGAGCACTTCCCAGATGTGTCAGGGTTGCACGGTGAGCGACTTCACGGCCCTCCTGTGTGACAGTGATCGCAGGGGTCTCAGGATGAGGGAAGAGATGAGAAAGTTGACTCCATGTTTCAGAAGGCTTGATTTATTATTTTATGATCTATATTATATTAAAAACTATACTAAAAGAACAGAAGAAAGGATTTCATCAGAAGGCTTAGCTAAGAATAGAAAAAGAATTAATAACAAAGGTTTGTCTCTGACTGAGACAGTCTGGACAGGTGGACTGTGATTGGCCATTAATTAGAAACAACCACATGAGACCAGTCACAGATCCACCTGCTGCGTTCCTCAGCAGCAGACAATCATTGCTTACATTTTGTTCCTGAGGCTTCTCAGCTTCTCAGGAGGAAAAATCCTAAAGAAAGAATTTTTCATAGAGCATGTCTGTGACATTCCTGCCTTTGCTGGAGAAGGCTGTGGAAGTGGTGAGACTTTCTTTTGCCTTCCTCCATCCTTTGCCCATCCCCTCTTTGCCAGCTTCCTGGGCCTGAGAGAGTCTTGCCTGAGCCTTCAGGGAACCTGTCAGGATGACCAGGACAGAAGGGCAGGGAGGAAGAAGTGATAAATAAGAAGGGTGGCAAGAGAAATAGCAGGTTTGCTAAAGGTGCTCTGGTATTTCCGTGTAGATCAATGTCGTCCAAGGCGCTGTGTCTTCCAGGTGACACAGCTGGGAGTTGTCCTAACGCTGTGGTGGTGTTCAGCCCAGTGGTGGTTGAGAATCTCCCATCCCAGTGGCATGTTGGAACCCCTTCCTCTGGATCAGCGTGCCAAGCCAGCGCATAGCGAATGGATGCACGGAGGGCAGGTTGGCTTACAAACTGTGCAGTTCCGTGGACAAATGTACATAGCCAGGAGTAAGAGTCTTCAAAACACTTCATTGTTTCTTCAGGCACTTCATGCATTTGCTCTCCTCAGGCTTCAGAGCTGTAGCATCTGCTTGCCTTGACCGTCACAAAGAGTCTTTTTTTTTGTAGTCATGTTAAAGGTTGGGAATTTGTGGGGTCTCCCGGCCCTGATTTTACTATTTTTATCCCTGCAGCTGCTTTCTGCCCTTCTTAGGGGCAGTGCTTCATCCTTTCTTGTCTCTTCTGTTCTCTGGCTCACGTCAGGTCTGGTGTCCTTCATGCTGTCTCACAGAGTGCCCTGCCCGTTCCCCAAAGCCCATGCTCTTTGGTGGTCTTTTGGATGCTGCTTAATTCAGTCATTTGAAATTGGAACCCTGTGTAAAATGCTAAATACTGAACAATAAGTGAGGCAACAGCATTTTGTGCTATCAGCTGGAGTCACAAGTCATGTCAGCAATGGCCATGCCCTTACAGTGGTGGTGTAGTCTCCAGGACAGCCTGACAACCTCTGGAGCAGGGCTGAATTCTGTGTAGCTGAGTCTTGAGTGCTGGATTAAACTTTTCCAAAAATTTATAAATGCTCTGGACAGTATTTTTATGGGGAGTGATTGCATAGTGCTCTGGAGATATTTTTCTCAGCTGGGCTATTAAATGAAAAGCTGAAACCTGCCTGTGATGCCAAGAGATGAGTGCTCAACAAAATGAAAGCCTGCAACTTAAATTGCAAACCTTCATCTGTTGCCTGCTTTCCTACTTGCTGCTGGTTGATTCACAGTCGTACCAACAAACATAAAACCTCACCTGCAAGAAAAGCAGAGAGGGTAATGCCCATAAATTAAAAAAAAACCTCCCCACTTAGCACAACCTGTGTTTTGAAATTTAGCTCAAACTTGCAACTGAATTGGTCTGTCCTGCCTTAAATTCCTGCAGAAGGACGAATAATTTTGAGAGATGGTGCGAGATAACTATGCCATTTAAAAAATTCTGGAAATATTTCCAGGCCCAGTGGGTGCACCCAGGGCAGCTGTGCTTCCAGGGAGCTGCGTGCCAGTGGCCATGCCAGCAGGAAATGCAGCGTGACCTGTGGCGAACCTGGAGGGTGGGAAACGCTGCGAGAAGATTTCTGTGGGCAGCTCCGAGTGTCCCAGGCAGTTCTGTGTGGGTATGGACACAGGAGCCGGTGCTAAGCCAAGGAAGCAAGCAGGAGCAGTAGGAGAATTCTCTTCCCACCGTGTGCACAGCTGCAGAGCACTTCTGATGGTGTCTCTGAGCCGACGGGCTGGCAGGATCGGCTTCTCCCCTCCCGCAAGCTGGCTGTGCACGCATGAAGCCTGGCTGTGAAATAGAAATGCTTTTTGAAAAGCATAATATTATTTTAATCACAAATTATTTGGAAACGCAATACAGAAATAGCTTCAGATCGCTTCTTCCAGAGGGGTGTTTTTGCAGTCAGAGTCTTTATCAGCTTCTCAGTGGGAACTGCATTAATATTGCCACAAAAATGCAAACAGTAGTGCCTTTGATAAAGCAGTTTGGCATCTCTTAAGCAAAAAGATGTTTTGTTTTCCTAAGATACAACGCTGTTTGCAGTGCAGGGACCTGCCATATGTGCCAGCATATGGAAAGAAAACACCAGCTTTGTTAACATTTGTGTTGGGAAGCTGTGGGGAAGGGATGGAGGAGGCGGCTGTGGAAGCAGTTGCACAGTGATCTCTGTTATTTCAAGAGGGACAGCCCAGGAAGCCCAAAAGTGAGTGTTGGTGGCAGAGGTGCTGGTGGCCTCCAGTCAGCCTCCTGGCTTAGCTGCCCCTGAGCACTTTGCCAAGGGCACTCCTCCTCCTCAGTTTTGCTTTGGCTTTTCCCATCGTGTGCTAGAGCAAGGCTGGTCCCCACCGCTGCCTCTTCCCATTGCAGAGTGGAAAAGCTTTGCTGGCCATACAGTAGGCATCTTTGTGAAAATGTGAAAATGCCTGTTTAGTACTTTCTGGTATCCCATGGGTATTATGTATTTGATTAGGGCATTATTTTGATTTTTAGACTGCCTCTGGTTCAAGAATCCTGAAAGGAAGCTGTTGTGCAACTATTTTAATCTGATTTTACAAGCTGATTCCAGCTTGATTCCCAGCACAAAGAAACAAAGAAGAGCTCTGCTGCATATTTCATCCAAAAGTAAAAACCCCTCCTCCTTTGAAGCTCTTCTGTAGAGTGTTATGTTTAGAGAGAGATTTGCTATTGTTTAAATTTAATCTCCGTAATTACATTGGGATTGGATTAATGATGGGTTATTTTCTGAGTCATTATTTTCTGGCACACACAGCTATTGAGCATAAAGCCAGGTCTTCATTGGCTGTAAACTGGCATCGCTCCACCAAAGCCAGTGGAATAATTCCACTTTGTATTGTGTTGGCCCAGATGTGAAATTAGAGCTGTTTTGAAGAGAGCATCGTTTTGGAGTTTGTTGGCCTTGAATCTTCATATTATTGTAAAGGTGTCTGGGCATTAACTTAAAACTGCATTAAATTTATGGTTGCACAGCTGGTTGTTGTGTCTAACCCACCAGAGGGATCACCAAGTGGTACAATGCCAGACTGAACCATAGGAATCTTGACCTTTTTTTATGTTTAAAAACTGCCTTTTGTCCCTGTGGTTGTGGGACAAGTTCATCAGGGAGTTGTGGCAAACTTTTACCTGCTCTTATTCATGAGAGCAAACCTTGGTCAGTTTGTTTGGGATACTGTACTGAAAATCCAGGGGAGATGTCTGAGAAGCAGAGGGACTGCTTCTTTTTGGAATTAGTTATTTTTGCTCATTCTGCTTTTCAGAAATGGCTGAAGGGGGAGGGGGGAATTTGGGAAGATCTGACATGTAGAAGAGCAGCAGCAGGAGCAATGGGCAGTGGACTCGATGTAGGTGATGAATCCCTCATCATGACTGGGGTAAACAAAAGAAACAGTCATTTTTAGGAGATTCTGGGGGCCTGTGTAGATTTACTGTGATTGCAGAAAGTAGTTGAAGTTGCTGTGCTGAGACCAAGGTGGGTGGTGCACCTCTTGTGCATGTTGGGCAGGGAAAGGTTTGCTTTCAGAACTTGTGTTCTAATATCTCATCTGAGTTTCTCCACTTTTAAAGAATTGTCCTTCTCACCACCTGTGAAATGGCTTGCTAATAAATCATAGTTTTGAAAAGGGGAAGGTTTTGTTTTCTTTTGAGTCTTTACAGTAAAAAGAAGGTGATCAGTCCTGTCCATAAGCCGTAGTGGATTTAGGATGTTGCTGCAGTGGGATGGACCACTTATCTCTATCTTGGTGCCCAAGTGACAGTGGCACACGTTGTATACATGGAAGTGTGAAAAACGGGCAGCAGTGATCCTTTTCTGAGGCATCCTCACTACCTTCTGGAGACATCTGCTTTTGCTGCTGACCTGCTCTTGAACCTGCAGGTCCACCTAGAGCAATGTAACTTCTGTTTCCTTGTTAAACAGCAGAAAGTACCTGTAAAGCCTATTAGTCTTCTCTCCTTCCTATTTGAAGATATTAAACTGGTGCCTTGTGCTCTTTGGGTTGTACTCTGCAGTTTTTAAAACAGTGTTTGGGAAATGCTGCTTATTTGAGGAAGAAATGTCAGCTTTAATCTTTGACAGTAACAATGCTTCTGCAGTTGTGATCATCTGTCAGAGATGTGGGACTGTTTGGGAGACTTGGTATCTTTTTTTAGATTGACCTGATGGATTTGGAAAACACAAACAAACCTTCAGGCACATGCCTTCAGGCATCTCTTCCGAGTAAATGCACTGCAGACCCCATCCATGTAGATCCACTGTGAAACAGAAATTGTAAGACCCAAATGAAGACTGAGTCTTTCTCTAAAGCTGGACATCCCTCAGGCTGGGTGTACAAACCTCCATATTCTTACTCTCTTTTGCTTCAAAAGAAGCAACTAGCAACTGTGGACCAAGATCAAGGAGGGAGGATTTAAGCTTACGTGAATTTTGTTCTGTGCAAGCTATTGTCTGCCAGTATTGAAGAAATTCTGGTGATGCCCACTGTAAGTTCACAGCAGTAGATCAGTCACATATGTACATGGTCCATTTATTAGAGGGGACTGTTGGAGCTTTAGTAATGCTTAAAGCATTTGAGACATAATACACTGCTTCATTGCTCCAGATGTGATAAATGCTGTTGACTTAGAGCAGAAACTGGTGATGTAATACAGAGGAATTGCCTTTGTGCTGATTATGTAGATGTGGTGGTGAATCTCCTGTTAGTAATTCCAGTTTTCAGATGTTTTCTCATTTTATTTGGGAGTGGGTCACGTGTAAAGGCTGAGAAGAAATAAATAGGAACTACTTATATTTGTTCTCAAACTGAATTCAGGAACACTTATGCAAAACTCACTTTGCATAAGCAGGTTGTGAATCCTGGCTACTTTTCCTGGAGCATGTGGCCCTGCAAAACCAAGTCACCATTAAAGATCTTGATGTGCAAAAGATTCCATGGTAGTTTCAGCTTTGCTGGAGTCAGGACAAATGCAGAATGTCCTAAATAGTCCTGTCTTTTTAATTTGCAACCCCACTCCTTCCCTGTGTCCTCCAAGGCACAAATTGTCATGGAAATAATAATTATTTATATAGGAAATTTATTTTTTAAAAATTACTTCTAGAGTTCTAGGTTGGTATTTTTGGCTTTGTTTTATTAGAGTTTGAACTAGCAACTTCCTTAAGCCAGTATTTTAATTCTCACCTGAGCCCTTGACCTAACACTTTTCTCAGCAGCTGAGAGCTGGAGAAAATCACCAGATATCATCATACTTGGTGCTGCTGTTCTAAGTGAAAATTGTGTTTCCTCAGGAAAGGCTCTTGACCTGTTATTTCTGCATACTGGTTTGATTTAGATCCAAAAACAAATGCTTAAAATTCCAATGCAGAAGGAGAATTTATTTCCATGGCTGTCATTAGACTTCTGCTTCCTTTGGTCCAAGGTGTGCCCTTCACAGTCAAATGGAAGTAGGATGGTATAGTTGCCAAAATAGATGTGTTAATTTCTCAATTAATTTTTTTTTCTGTGCAGTGTTTTTAAAGTAACAAGTATTGTAAGCAGCATGCTATTTTTAAACCAGGGACATTTTGTGCTGAAATTGGCTATTGCAACACTGGGTTAGAATTAGAATACACAAAATTCAAAACCACAGTAACCCTAATTTTGCCATTTTTGTCTTTTTAACTGCTCAACAATAGTGCTGTGTTTGTATAGTATTTAAAAATATTTGTTAAGGGGAATGTAAAGAGCTACTGGCAGGCTTCTCTGTTAACTCTTTCTGCCTGCTCTGGCAGTCTGCTCAGAAATGGGCTCTAGTGAAAACTGAGGGGTGAGTCCAATGTCCAGAGCTCACACCTTCCTTTGCATTGCAAGCAAAGGAGCAGCCGCCAGCAGACCCCCATGGTGGAGTGGGCAGTCCCTCTGGCTCCTGATGGGCTAAAATCTGTTTGCCATCTCTTTTCCAACTTGCCCTGATACGTGCAGGCCTGGATTTGTAACCTCCAAGGACTTACTCCAGCAAAAGAATAGTAATGTTTGGGATAATACAGTCTGACCATGAAGATGAATTTTATAGGCTGTAGTTCATGCCGTGGCCTCACAAAGACTGGTTCTGCCTGGCTTGGTCCTAACATTCCAGCCAGCACTCTGGGAAAAGGTTATGGGGGCCCAACACCACTCAGGGCTTCTACCTTCCAACCTGCCCCAGCTGTGAGCTGCCTGATTTTCCCTGCAGGAGCTTTGCACAGTTGGGACATTCTTATGTCCATCGTCAGACGGAAATTAGCTTTGGATTTCACATCACCGGTCAGACTGACCCAAATGTATTCATGTGGAAAAAATAATAACGGGAAAGCAGCTTGAGAAATGATTTCTGCTTTTTGCTCTTGCCTTGCATTTTGGTGCGTGCTGTCTGTATTTTGAATACAAGCTCATCGGATGCATTGTAACGCAATAGCAATCCAGACTGGGTAATCCTGGGAACCAGCAGCTTGAATCTTGTCTTTCCAAATTTTACTGTTCTAAAAGTTGACTTCTTTGTTAAAAATGAAGAGTTTCCAGGGGGCAAAAAGCCCCCAGAGAAAGACTGTTGGCATTTTATATTTTTAAGCTGTCTTGCTGAATGAAAACAGTTGATTATTAGCTTGATGGGGTGACAATGAGTATATAGAACTTAAATATCTCACCACGCCCACAAAGAAAAAAAAAATCCACCCTCCATTGTATCATGGGAAGATACATAGCCAGAAAAACTTTCCAACTCATTAAACTTTTATACTTGCTTCATACAAGCTTAATGTAGGCTTTTTTCCATCCTGTGATGTTGTTGGGCTGCTTCTGAACTATCCCAGTGGAGGAGGACACCATCATCTTAGCAGTATTTCTTTCTTATTACAGAAACCTGCCTTTCTTATAACAGAATGAGCTGAATTGCTTAATCTGAAGGATTAAAAAAGGATTTCCTTGTTTGTGCGTTTCGGGTTGTTTATTCTGCCAAGCCTGATAACGAAATCAGTCTGAATGTTTCCCCTGTAATCAGTTTAGTCAGCTTCTATGATTGTGTGGTGTATTTGGGCAAGGACAGGGATAAAGGAAGAAAGTTTGAAAAAAACAGGAAAATTCTATTGTGAATATATCAGGCAAGTTACAAACTGAGAAAGGGTAATTGGAGTCAAGCATCATACCTGCTGCTAGTTGTCATGCTCTCTAGTAGTTGTTTTGGTGGGCTTTTCTTCCTCTTGTGACTTGTGTTTGACGTTTTAGGAGAGGAGTGTGGGAAAATACTGATTTAAAGGACTAGAGTTTGGTTACATCACTTTTAAAGTGCACATTTTGTGGTGGTGAGTGGAGGTCAGGCCACTGTAGCTGGCTTGAGGTCAGAAAGGAACAACAAAAATTGATGTTTGGGCTCATTTTGAGCTCTGGGCTCTGTGGGACAGCTCCAGGCTCTCTCTTGCACAAGGAGAGACCATATCACATCTGGATGTGGGGCAAGAACTGGCGGGAAGCATCAATAACTCTTTTGCTGCCTCTGGTGTAATTTTAGCTTTCTGGCACCCTGATGGAGTTCTGTTGCTTATCCCAGTTGTGTCCTTCCCCTTGCTCTTCCTGCTTCTTCTTTATCACCCTCAGCCACGAGCCTGAGGAAAAGCTGCCTCGCTGCACCTCTCCTGTAGGTCAGCTCATCCCTGTGACAGCACGGAAGGGGGTGTGGGTTTCAGCTGGTCACTGCAGCCCTGAGCGAGGATGTAGCGAGTTCTAAATCGAGAGCTGTTGCTTCATATGTGTGCCTCTCCAAACCCCTGGATTTAGACATTCCCTCACCATTAATTACATCCTCTCGTCTTTTAGCAGCGAGTAAGCGGGCCAAGCTGGGCATGTCCTGCTGCAAGCAGCCCAAGGCCGTTTCTCGTTGGTTGGCTGCTCACAGGTTTCTCAAAGGACATGACATGACTCCCCTCTTTTGGGAAGTGCACCCTGTGGGACTCTCCTCAGGATGGGAAGTGATTTGGCAGCTCAGGTCCTGTCTCGGAGGGCATACATGCAAGTGACAACAATCAGTCCGGTATTGCTGGAATCAGTCCCCATTAAATACAGGGGCAGGTGCTCCAAAGGGAAGCCCGGATCACCCATAACCAATAGCCAGAGAGGTAATTCCTGGTGGAGCTGGAATTGAGTGTGTTACCATCATTGGCCTTGGTGCAGTCCCTGACAGAGATGCTAGGTGTCACAACCTCATTTCTGGAAGCCATAGAGCCCAATCGCCCTCATTTGTCTCTTGTTTGACCTATGAGCTGCTCAGACAGATGCAGTGCAAGACTAACAAGATTGGCAGTGGTGTCTGACTCTGACAGCAGTTCGAGAATTTGCCTGTTTGCCTTGTGGCAGCCCCTAACACTGCATTCCCCAGTGTGGTGTCCCACAGAACGCTTGGCAGCAGTCATGCAGAGGTGAGAAGATTTCCAGGTGAGCTTCAAAGAGAAGGATGTGACTAATTGTCTCACAGGGAGCCAGGAGGTGGACCCAGCCAGATGAGGCAGCTCACATGGAAGGGCTGCCAAAAGAAAGGGAGCGGACGGATGAAACTGTGACTGGAGAAGGAGGAGGAACAGGCAATTGGGCAAGGTGGAGGGGAAAGTCTCCATGGGCTGTTTCCAGCAGCTGGGAGATGTCTGTTCTTCAGGGAGGTAACCTGTGGGTAAAGTGCCGAACCTCAGGCACGCTGGCTGTCGTTCCTGGCTCTGCCGCAAGCCTCCGCCGCCTGTCCTTGGACTAGTCACTCTCCCGGTGACTCAGTATCCCAGCTGGAGAGCAGGCATTGCTGCTTACCTCATGGGGATGTTGTGAGAGTAGGCTCATGGATGCCTGTGCAGTCTGATGTATTAAATGGGGGCGGGGGGAACAACACAAAGTGACCACAAAGACAAACATTAAAAGGGATCTGTTCTTCCTTTGCTGCCTGTGCACATAATCATGTCCCTAATGATAATGTAATGGTGACTTATTCATCACTGACTCCTCCAGTTCCACTGGTGGGAATGGCTTCTTGTTTTTGCTTTTTGTCCCCTCAGGCTTGTAAAGATGTAATTTTGTATGTTTATATAATATGTTAATGTTTTAAGCAATTTCTAGTAGAAAATTAGAAAAAATAACAAACAATTAATCAAAGTCAGACTAAACTGAGATGTAATCAAGTAGTACAAGAGTGGGACTGCAAGCAGAGTTTGCAAAGGGAGCCTCAGACAGAGAAAATGCAAATCCTGACTCCTAAAGAAGGAAGAATTCTGCTTTGTGTCTGTCTTAAATCCTATGCCTGAGAGTATATCCAAGGAGGTCTAGGACCAGAAACTACAAGTGGTCACTCTTCAGCTCTCTCCTTCTAAAATAAGCTTCTGCAAAGGAGGGGGAGCTCTGGTTAGCTTTAACCCTCAAAATAAATGTTATGTTAATCATATTCACTCACAAGGTGGTCCAATGGCTAGTGTACAAACCTGGGAACCGGAAAACAGGATGTGTTAGGGCACTTAGGGAATAGTGCCTGGTGCTGTTAACTTGGTTCTGCCTGTGCCTGTGTGTGCTAAAGCAAATGGAACTATGTGTCTCCCTGCTTGTAAGAGAACTATGAGACTTTAGGGAAATGCTGTAAAGAACCTGGAGAGCCACAGGTGGAAAATGCTGGGAGTGATCACAAGCTTCAGAGTTTTACACAGGAGCAAAATGCATGGTCATATTTCACCTGTCACAGTTGGCTTTTCTTTAAAAAAATAGGAAATCCAAAAGGAATTGGCTAGCGAGGAGGAACATTCATCTTCACTTAGTACTGTATTTGAAAAGCTTTAATTGCATAAGTTTTCCTGACACTCACCAGGGCTATCTTTGGAGAAAAAAACAAGATTCTTGGTTTTTTTGAAGGAACAGGTGGTAGCATGTAGAAACCTTTTGTTGTTAAATTTTAGTCATGGTTCCTTTTTTTTCCTTTTCTTTCCTTTTCCCATCTGCAGTTGAGTATGACAAGGAGTTCACGCCTCACCAGCGGCACCACAAGGAATTCAAATTTAATTTGTCTCAGATTCCTGAGGGCGAGGCCGTCACAGCTGCTGAGTTTCGGATCTACAAGGACTGTGTTTTGGGAAGCTTTAAAAACCAAACCTTCCTTATCAGCATCTACCAGGTGCTGCAGGAACATCAGAACAGGTATGCAAGAGGGGGCTTCCTCTGTACTGTCCTGGAGGAGGCTGGGATTATGCAATAATATCGATAAGGCTGAAAATAAATATAGGTTTGTTCGTGTTAACAGGGTTATGTTATTGCACGGTCCCTTCTTATGGGAAATGGGCATGGAAGGGTGTGAATGAGGGTGTGACTTAGCTGAAAGCTTTGTCTTTAAATAAAGAAAGAACCTGCTGAGAAGCAGTAGATTTTTAAAGCACAGCTGGCTTTGCTGTTGTGTAGTGAAATTCACATATCCCCTTTCAACTTAATACTACCAGCCTGTTTGAAAAATACTGGTAATTAGCTCAGACTTGATCTGCTCTCAGCTGGATTTATATTAAAGTGAATAAAGCAGAAGAAAATTCAACACGCTGACCACAGGTACAAAATCATTTCTAGTCTTTCAGTGGCAATGAGAGAGGAAAAGTGAGAGAGGCAGGATAGAAACTGTGACACAAAAATCCAAACAAGTGTAAATGGAGTGATTAATTTTAAAAGAGTAATGTTTCAGATGGAGGAATCATGTAAGGCTAAAAGATGGAAATACATGGTCAATTAAATGTCAGAGTAATGCTGTGGTACCAAAGTGTTTCATTACTTCTACCGAAACTTGTCAGGACTGTAACTGTTCCTCTGCTGCAGGCTTAAAAAAAAAAAAAATCAAGACCAGCAGTGTTTGAAAAAAGCTCAATTTGTTTTCTCTTTGAAGGCTTCATGGGCGTTTTCCTTTCTGCTCCTTCTTTCTCCAGTGTTTCCACTGGTACCGTTTGGAGGGATCAGCCTTTGATGATTGGCAGTTCTTAGGGCAACATCAAATAGCTCGTGGTTGTTCTGTGGGGAGTGTGGCTTCTGGGGAAAAGAGAGAAACACTTGGGTATGTAGGTGATGGGGAAGAAGGTG
The DNA here is from genome assembly GCF_963513975.1 of Fringilla coelebs. Classification (NCBI taxonomy): domain Eukaryota; kingdom Metazoa; phylum Chordata; class Aves; order Passeriformes; family Fringillidae; genus Fringilla; species Fringilla coelebs. The sequence goes on from NC_140028.1 coordinate 87,083,987, forward strand.
TGGGTTTTGGAAGATCAGTGTTCCCTTTGTGCTTCAACTTGCAGATTGCTGGAGTGCCTCCTGGGGTGTTGTGCGTGCTGGTTAGGATGTTACATCAGCTGTTGCCCAGTTGAAGAACTGATCAAAGTCCAGCCAGTCATGCAGATTTCATAGATGTTAGATATATTGTTCATTTGGAGACACATTGCAGAAAAAATAGCGAGTGTTGGTCTGCTTCAGATTCCAGAAGTAGAGATCCCACCTCCTCTGGAGCAGGAAGGAAACCTCTGCCAAGTGTCTGTGGAAGAAATCGATAGGCTGCTCTGTGAAGTCACCGAAGCAGGACACAGAGTAGAACTGTCAACTTTTATGTGGATGTAACATAAAGTTGGAGTAAACTGAGCAAGCAAGGCAATGTGGGAAAGAGAATAAAGTATTGGATAAAGTACAGGATTTGGCCCCTAGCACAACCTGTTCCTAACAAATTTAGAAACTCTCTGCTCTGAAAGTGGCTGTGTGCAACACTGATGCTGGGACGTGTATCTCTCTTTCACACGCCATAGCAGAAGTGTGCCAAAATGGGATTGCCCTGCGAAGCTGTGACCTGTCCTTTGTATTCTGCGTGTCCTGGGCATCCCTGGGTGCTCGGGGCCTCCCTAGGGCCAGAGCAGAGACAGCACACCTGGTGGGGATCCCCAGGGGGGTCTCTGCCCAAGAGCTGACGAGTGTTTTGGGTCTTTCCAGTCCCTTCTGCCGCGTTCCTTCTGCCGTCGCTGGCAGTCACGCTGAGGGGATCCCGCTGCTGGGACTGGGAATCCTAACGTGGCTTCCTCCAGGGCCGGGCTGCCAGCAATTCCCTGTCCCTCCTGACAGGGGCTGGGTGTGAACCGCTGACCCAGGGATGAGTGTCTGTAGTTCATTACTAACCCCTGACTCATCCGGTCCCTCAAGGCTCCCTTTTTGTTTCTTTTCCTGCTTTATTTATTTACTTTTACTGGTGGGAAGGAGGGAGACGTTTGGCTGAAGCATTTTGTACTTCAGATGAGTCTGTGGGACTTGTCACATCATCCTCGCAGAGGTGGACAAGATGTGGCTCACAAATTCCTGCAGCTGTAGAAAGGACATGCCCTTTTCCATTCTTCTTTTCCTTTCAGCTTAAAGGACTCTTTCATGTATGTGTAGACATGGATAAGCTTCTATTTTTTGTACAGCTTTCTATTTTAGGCTGTAGGCTTTCTATTTTATATAAACTATCTGTATATAAAAATGTATACATATTTATTGATTGTCCCCTTTATATTAAAAATATGCAGATGTTAAAAGAGTTAAGATAGTAGAAGCTGCATATAGTATATTCAATGTTACACTCAGTTGAGGTCTGACTCCATTGGCTACAAACATTCACCCTCACTGGTGACCTGGTGGAATTTGGCCTCTAAATATTCTTGAAAACAAATACTAAAAAATTGCATTTAGCTGTTTGCTAAGATCTCTGCATGGAGGGGGAAAATGCCTCAGATTATTCTGGTATGTCTGAAAAAACTAATATTTGAGAGATTATGGGTTTTGATCATCCATTCACTTACTTGCTTTTACTGGGGGGAAAAAAAGTCCAAAATTTTTTTTCTCCCCTCTTGTTTCAGTGTATTAATTTGAAATACACTGTTAGCTTTTCCAGATCAGAACACTGAAAGGTTAAATTGTAAGAAAAAGAAAGCACTGGGTTTTGAAGGAACTTGCTAAATATTTGTAAGGCTTCTATTGAATTTTAGAAAACATCTTATGAGCCAGAAACTAACAGCTGCCTTTGACTTAAAAAACCCAAAACTACTAAAAAAAGTTGGGTCAGACTTCCTTTAGATTAATGGTTTTGAATGACAGCCTGATATTTCCTGACATTTTATGACATTTTATTGCATGAGGAGAAGTCTGTAAAGATCTTGAAGTCTAGCTGGTGAACTAGCAGGTGAGAGAGAGGAGTTGATATCACATCTTTTTTCATCTTTTTGTGCTGACATATATTCCTTCTGGTCAGGACAATTCATCTCTAAGGGCTGCAGAAGGTGCCTGTTCAGTGAAGATTTCCAGTCTGCAGAGAAAGTTCAAAGACACCATGTTAATTGTGGTGTTTATGAGGTTAACAGTTATCTAGGGCAATTATTGGTAGCTCCTAAAATACTTTTGGGCACAAATGGTTCTTAAGAGGGTAGCTGGCATGTATGGATTTAAACCAGGAGTCTACAATGGAAAGGGAGCATGCACCTCTGGGGGAAAAATGTAAAGAAAAAGGATCCTGCCTGCTTCTGTCAAAGAAACAAGTTTGGCAGGGCAGAAGATAAGAAAAATGTTCAGTAAATACAAATCTTCACCAAAGCTCAGAGCCTGGAAGTATCCCTTGGCTCCAATTAAGTGTAATGAAGTGGCTTAATTCAGTATTACTTGAGCAAAGGGAAAAAAAAGCTCATCTGGACAGTAACAGCGAGAGCGTGTGACTCCAGCCCAGATGTGCGCTGCTGCACGGATTCGCGAGGCATTGCTGGCTGCTCCCTGATGGCTAAAAATGGAACCAAGCCTGAGGCTAAAATTTCTGCCAGTTACTGGATTACCAAACTGAATTTTGCCACTGTAGACAAGGCTAGTATCAAGGACTATATGGGCCCATTTGAGGCTGTCTTCTAGGCAGACGTGTATGGAAAGAGAGCATGAATGATCAGAGATCAATGCTGATTGAAATAGCCTAAAACCTCTGGGCAGAAATGTGACCTTGTCCCATCAGAAATATGAAAAATATACTTGTGGGGGCTCCAGGCAGTTAAACTCACATTGAGGACAGTGTGGTCTATGTACATTCTCTCTCAAAAAAGAAAACATTTTTAATACTGACTCACTTGTGTCAGTAATATTTTCATCTCCCCATTCCTTCCACCCTTTCTAAGGTAAGAAAAATAGTGCCTAGAAACGAAGCTTTTGTTTTTTAACCAAACCGTGGTTAACGGCCACATTTTGTCATAACACAGACTGCTGGAGCTGTCAGTGGGATGCTGCGAGGAGATTAATGCAATCCTCAGGATGGATGGGTCAAGCTTGTGGCCAGCCATCGGTGGTATGCATTTTGGATTGTGTGGAGGAGAAGAGGCTTCACCAGGCAGGGCTGAGGCGACATCTGGTTTGCTTGGAGGGTGATGGGCAGGTTTTGGAACAAGCAGTGGGCTGTAGGGGCTGATGCTGGGAGAGGGAATGGGCGACACGTCTGGCGATGTTGCTGCCCTTCAGCTTCTGACCCCCCAGAGTTTTAAGAGACTGGGCTGTTTGAACACTAGGGTGGGATCTTTTTCTTCTTCTTTTTTTTTTCCCCCTCCTTTGGAACATGCAGAAAACAGGGGTGTTTGCCAAAGCCCCAGTTTAGGAAGGCAAGTGGTGTCAGCTTCCAGGTGCTTGTCCCACCTTGGCTGTATCTGACAGACTGTTTAATTTCAGCAGGCAGGAGCTACACAGCCTCAACTCTCCTCCCTTGTGTGGTACCAACCTGGCTCCTGGACTTGAGTCTAAAGTGCAGGACTGATTTTGTGGAAGAACCAGCAAAGACCTCTGTGATTTCTGGTACCTCTTGGGAGTGGAATGCCATGTAAACAAGACCTTTACAAAGGAAGGGAAGAAATGAGTTTGTCCCTGAAAGCCGATCATTATTTAAACAGTTTCTTTCTCGAAACTTCCATGCCCTCACCCAGAGAGGTGTCAGGTCAGGACTAGGGAAGGCAGTTTATGGTTGATCAAAGATGTTAGTCCTTGGTTTGGATCATCAGTATGTTTTCAAGTGTAAATATCCTGCTAATGCAGGCCTCAAAACACTCCCACACTGTCCAAACAACTGATCTATGAAAAACACAGTGGCCTGTGTTAGTGATCAAAGGAAGATACGGTACGTTAATGGTCAGTTTATTAAACAGTTTCGTTTGCACCCAGAATGAAATATGGGAACATGATGGTCAGGAAGATTCCTCCTACATGAAAAGACACGTGTGGACGTAAATGTGCCCTGCAGAGCAACTGCCTGGGGACCGTGTTCCTGTTCTACTGAACACAATTCCTTAAGGGTTAAGGCGCTTGTTGGTTTTAGCTGCCAGTTATAGTGGTAATAAAGTCTTCCTCTTTGCAACAGGATATTTATACAAATGTGATCCGAGCTTCTAATCTAAAGGGCAAATTGATTCAACTGCAGTGTTTATAGCTTAGAAAATAAATAACCCTCCTCGACTGGGTTTTGGAATGGGTTGTGTAATACAAATGACAAAGCTAGCATCAATCTGTTTCAAGCTGGGGTCAGATTTGTATATAGTGTGCATATATTTGTATATGATGGAGCTGTTTCCATGATGCTATAGAGAGGCATCTGTCTGCATCTCAGTTCAGCTCCCACTGTGGGTATGTGATTTGTTGTGTTTTAGGCTGGTTGCTTTAGAGTAGTTTGAAAGTCAGAGTTATTCTGGGTAAAACACACTGGTTCCATAACCAGCTGGCATTTTCTATCTAAACTAAAGAATGCCATATCAATGCCTTATTTCTTTACTTAATGGACAAAGATAAATACTATCTCTTTGTCCTCTCCCCCATCTTTGTGCCTCAAACTGCATTTAAACTCTGAAATGTAGTACTATAGCTGTCACTACAGCTGGAATGCCCCTTTTCCTTATAAAATTGTAGTAAAAAGTAAAAAAAAAGTTAAATACATTTCTTATTCTTATGACTTGGGATGGTTTTTTTCTTTGCTTTAACTGTTCCAGTTAGTAAAATATTAATTCCTCATATCTGTAAAGCTCAAGACCTTAAGCTGAATGGGTTGGCACACCTTTGCACCCAGATATTTGTGTTGACTTTACTGGGCATTATCATGGACCTGTAGGTTGAACTTCCCGTAGTCTTGGTGTCTTCTAATTCTAGGCTCTGGTTTTCCACCCTTTGCCAGAGCGAGCTCTGAAACTTGGGTTTCCCCCTGTTGCTCTCTGGTGAGGCTGGAAGACTTAACCCTCTGCCCTAGGAGACTTTGCTGCCAGAGGCAATGGACTCAGTGTTACAGAACAGCCTTTTCTGCCCAGGGTTACCCTTTACACAGAGCAGTGGAGGTGCGAGGCTGAGCTTATCCATTTCTTCTTGTGCTTTTCCATGTCTGGATGCATCCAGGATGGCTTTCCCCTCCCTGTGCTGAATTGCAGACCTCCTCCAGATTGTTCCAACATCTCCATTCTGTGCTTTTTTCCTCTGCTGGCTCTCAGTCCTTGCAAATCAGTGCCCAGCTGCTGGTCTTCCCTTCCACCTTGGAAGCAACTTTATTTGCAGGTTGACATTTCTTCATATTTCCTTCCTTGTTTCTGAGAAACTCTTACAGGCTGTGTACCTCTCTACTCACCTTCTGGCCCACAGCTGGCATTGCTTCTTCAGGACAGCTGAACTGAGCCTCTCTTCTCATGAAACAATAGAGACTGCCTTCGCTTTCCATGGCAGCTCACCCCAGGTGCTGGCCTTCCCCTGCCTGAGGCTCTCTGTACAGGGGAGCACTGATAGATTTAATTTCCTATGCTGCTGTTAAGTCTTTGGGGCGCTGGTCATTTGGACACACTGAGTTGTTAAGGTTTTGTATTGCATCTCTTGGCAGTACCTTGTGCCATGGGAGCTCCACATAAGGTCCGTTCTATAATAAACACTTTTAAATTTGAAGTAGTGCTTACATCTACTGCAAGATGGGGGATCTACAGGTCTGAAGAGGCTGCAGTTTCAAAGTTTTATCTGTGTGGAACTCCATCCAACTCTGCAAGATCAGGTCAGTTGTGGGTAAGAGTGATTTGACCATTGAAAGCAGTAAGAGCAAATAATTTTGCTAGTTTGCTATATGCAGAATAGAATACAATTTTTACAGAAAGTTGATGTCACTGCAAACTAAAGACACTGATCCTGAGGTATGCAGAAGAGTATTTGGAAAGTGTATTAATTAAAATGTAGATTCCACACACTTCTGTGCAAAATTCCCTTTTGAGAAACTGCTGCTAGGCAGTCTAGACTATTATGTCAACTTGTCTTTGAAGAAAAGTAAACAAAAAGGTTGAGCTGAGGAAAGTTTTAGAGACTTATAGTAATTAATGTTTTGGTAAATGGCTGTTGATGTGTAACAATCCTTTAAACACCTGGGTAATTGCAAGCTTTGAAGTTGGGCTAAAAATGTTGTTCCAAGACATGTAATTCAAATACGAGACCTTTAACTTGGTCATTTTGAAGGTGAGATTTCTGTTTGTTCTCACTGTCTCCCTGGTAAAACTTCTGTCTGCTCAGGGAAAGAAGGCCAGGGAGAGTGGGAAAGTAAAAAAAAATAGTTCAACAGATGCTTCTTTAAATTTAGCTTTTTATAGCTTTGGTGTTTTTCCTGTAGCAAAGTTCCATGTTGTAATGTGTATCCAGAACAGAGAAATTATTTTAATGTGAACATTTCACTAAGTATAGTAACTAAGAGAAACCACTTGACCTGGTTACTAATTTGACTGAATTCTAATTTAATTAGTGTTCAATTAAAAAGAATTAACACCTAGAGACGTCCTGTTGAAAGGTTTACACAGAGGTTTCAGTTAACAAAATATTTATCTTAGAGGGGGAAGCACTGAAGCTAAATGCAAGCTGTTTCTCCTACAAATGCCCTGAGCACATGGTTGGGATGCTGACATTAAGAATAGTAGCTATATTTGATATTTATATCTGACAAATCTGCTCTCTGAGGACACTGCAGCTAAATCCTGCCTTCTGAATTACACAGGCCATATTTCCTCCAGTAACTGTGTACTCCATTCTGTTTAGTGCAGCCACTTGTGATTGCTCTGTTGACCTTTGCTTATTTGTCCTCCACAGTCTTCTGAAGGCCATGGAAACACTCCCCTCTATTTCTTGACTTGAGCCATACTTCAGGGCCTTGATGCAGAACCAAGACCGCCTGTTTTGAGCTGGGAGTCTCTAATTTGCATCTTCCTATTTAATATCCTCTCTTGTATCAGGAAAGTTGTTTCAGCTCATCACCTCAGTTTCTCCCATTCACTTGCTTCCCTTTAATAATAAAAGGTTAATACATAATACACCTGCAGCAGCCTTCCTATGGAAATCAGTGTCTGGACTCATCCAGGTGGTCAAGCACACTGAAAATAAAGATGAGACTGTTGGGCTCATTAGTGACAATGAGGTGGCAGTAGCTGTGTAAAAACCCAGAGGCACGTTTAGACAGAGAGTATGAAGAAGCTGCCTCTTTTGTTGATGAAATTTCATCTTCTGTATACTGAATTTTAAAGGAGGTGCCAGAGGTCCTTTGATGTCCTTGACATCTGGGGTTGCTTGGGCATGAAACCTTTGGACTGACTCTGCTTCCTTCAGCCTACGTTAAGAGCCAATACTTCTTCCTCTCTCTTCAGTGATGTTGGCTCAAAATTTTCTTCCAGCCTTTATTTTTCTAGTTTTTCTTGTTCTTCACGCTCTCTTCTGTTTCCCTCAGGTTCCATCTTGCCTCTCTTGTTCTCAAAAGCTGAAACTTTCAGACACCCTTCCATGAATGTGAATGTACACAGTTACTGCTTCCTCTTGGAAGGCCACTGCCTGCCTCACTGCATAGGATCAGTGTTGTCATTTAATTACTAGAAATTCAATACTTTGTTCTGTGTGACTTGTTCAGTGTATTTCCAGTTTTCTTGTTCACTCTTAAATTTTGCTTCGACTGTGGGCTTGCAGCTACTTATGTGTAGTGCTCTTCAGCATGGTGTTTGACTGCTTCCTAAACTATTTCTCTTTTGAACATGGCTATAAGGCCTCATTCTTGTTGTGCAGATGAAAATCTTTGTAATCCCTTTTTCTCTGCAGACTTTTAATCCAAGGTCTCTCCATCTAGTCCTTGCATGTCTCTGTCACCCACGACTACAAAAACCCCTCCACCTTTCCCTGTCTAATATGTTCTTTCCCTTTAACCTCCCTTCCTATTTCTCTCTGACCAGAGGCTACTCTGGGAGATTTCCCACTGTCCATTTCAAGATCAGACATCATATGGCTTTTTTTTTTGCAGGAGTAGCAGGTGTATCTCTTAGCCACACAGTTGTAGGAAAGAGTAGATTCTCCTCAGGTGATTCATGGTATTTGGTATTTGGGGGGAAGGAGGGGAAAATATGTTCCCTACATGCAAAAAGTCCAGAGAATTTTGTTGTTAAGAGCTGAATCTCTGTTGAGCCTTTGTGGGCAGCAATTTTCAAGTACTTACATCTTGGCCAAATTTGAGGTGATTTTCTCAAGGGCAGGAGGGACATGCAAGATTTCTGTTCTGAAAAATATAAAGGAGTGGTTAAAGACACACAGTTAAATAGTTGGGAGGTTTTTATATGTGAGTAAATTTTTCCCCCCTTCTTCCTCCTTAATTTTGTCTTTGGAAATAGGTGACTGACTATTTTTTTAAAACCTTCATGCCAAAATGGAAACTAGTAATGATACAGAGTTCTCCACAGCCTGCTGAGGCTTGGGCAACAAATGTTGATTGAAAAGAGGCTTGAAGAAGAGGTATTCAGATGTGTTGCCTACACATCCCCTATGCCCTGAAATAGTTGTGGAGTGAACCTTCATCCAGTTGAACAATGCAAAAGTCATCTGAATAGCAGAGCTGATTGGAAACCAGTCCTGTATGGGACTTTTTGCAAAGACTTAACTGGACTGGAAAGCCCATTTGTCTTCATTTTACAAAGGAATCAAAATCTTTCCAAAGGGAGAGTGACAGACTGGGATAAAGTGATTCATTCTTCTTTGGTGGAATTGTTCTTTGGTCAGGCAGTTTTCTTACTATATTTGTGAAGGGTACTAAAATGGGAGATACCCATTGGAAGGCAAGTCTGTATTTTAAGTAATCTAATAATTGTGGAGGTTCAGTCTGAGGTGGGGTGGGGGGAAATTCGATTTGGTGGAAAGGACAGTTGCATTTGGACATGAAAAATCATTGACATTTGAATGACCAGGGAATTACTGTGTCCTTTGTGGTTCAGCAGCATGAATCCAAGGATTATAGCAGATCACAAGGTGAACATGAGTTAACAGTGTGAGTTTTGTGAAGAGGCCAAAATCATATTCTGATGTGTGTGAGTAGAGGCACAGTCTGTGAGATGTATCAAGATTATCCTTCCACTGTACTCAGCATCAGTGAGGTCTTGATCTGAGCTGGGTCAATAAAAAGCAATGAGAGAAGTCAAAGTCTATAAAACAGGGCTTGATAAGGAGAGACTGAAGGTATTGTTATAATAAAAAGTTGTGACATTTAAGTTAGATAAAAGAAGGGTGAGAAAGGTCACATGAAGCCCATTAAATTTCCTGGAAAGATGTGAGAGTTCCTGAGGCTGGAGATATACAAGATCATGTCAGGCAAACATCTCTCAGGAACAGCATGGTAGTAGGTGATCCTGCCTGGAGTTCAGGGGAGTGGGCTACATGATGCCATGTGGACCATTTTGGCTTTACAGCTTTCTGATGTCCAGGTGCCTTCCCAAAGGTCAAGGCAATGGGAATGTAAACTTTCAACCTCCTCTCAATGTTTTATTTTAGACCTGACCACTCCTGTGTGTGTGTTTCAATGTTCAGGAGGGTTTGCTCTTACAGAGTTCCTTGTGTAGAGGAGTTACAGAGTTCAGGAAGCAACTGGTGTGAGGAGGTAGGTCAGAACAGGTGCTAGGAAAACCCCTTTTCAGATATAGTTGACTTCAGGCGTTGGAGAGGCCCAATGTTTAGGTCATATTCAGAGGTGGGAATGATCTAGAAGTTCATTCCTCTCTTAAAACTGGAGAGGGAAAGAGCGGTCACAGCTGCAGCGGCTGTTTGCACTTGCCTTTAAGCAACATTTCAGTTTAAACACCCTGCCTGGGAAAGCCCAAATCTCTCAACCTGAGGATTTCCAAAACATGTAGCAGCTGACTGGCCGTAGCTGCTTGCTGCTGTTGGAGGTGAAGGTCAGAGTTGATCCTGAGCCCTCTTCCTGCTGGAGGAACGGTGGCAAAGACTCCTGTGGGAAAGGCTGCTGAGTCAACCACAGTGTGCAGCTACCAGTGAGGTGGAGGAAAGCCTCCATGCTTGTAAAAATAGCTGCACTAGGAGCTCTAGTACACTTAAGTGCTTTTTTTTCCATGTGTGATCTCATGCAAACCAAGCTGCTGGGCAATATGACATAGCAGTTGGCCAAAAATAAAATGTAACTTAATCAATTTTTTTTTTCTGAACTTAACCTTTGGTGGATAGGAGAGATGGGTACCCTGTTTCCTCATTTACATATGTTAGGAAAAAAAATCCAGTGGGGAAAAGATATGGAGATGGGATTGACACCTGGTGTCCATTTTGTGGTGATGGCCACAGGTAACAGGTAGGAATTGTAGCTTTCTTGCACAGGAAAGTTACATCTCTAATACAGTAAGAAAATGTACATGGGATTTCTCTGGGTGCTTCTGCAGCTGATTTCATTGAATAGAGTTTGAGTGAGTACTTGGTGCTGCAAAAAATTATTGACTTAAAAGCATTTGAAGCTGAAGCTCATGAAGGTGGTGCAAGACCAGCAGCCTTGGAGCAAAGCATCCAATTGTTGTTGATAAGCCTCAGAAAAATGTCTTTAAAGACCTTTAGAGGTCCATTTTTCTTCACTGTTTGATGCTTGGCCAGTTGTTTTTTTGGTGCTTTATCTTGGCCAGTTGAGGTAAGCCTGTGTTTGTGTGTGGGGAGCTTAAACCATGACACCCCTATGGCAAAAGCCATTGAATGCCTGGTCGTGCCGGTGGTTCCACTGGCTATTAATGTAATAAACGTATGAATGAAGTAATGTCAGGGCTAGCAGTGCACTCTTCAGGGAAAAGAGTGCCTTACTCATCCCTTCCTGGTGGAGAAATGGACAGCCCTGAGGAGCAGGATTGCTTTCCTCTGTCTTAGAAAATGGTGAAAACCTTTATAATCCTTTATAGTCCTGAATTTCACATGTGGAAGTATGTGCATCTCATTGCAAAACTCTGGATACAAACAGGCAGATTTGAGACATTGTTTTGTTTTAGACATTAGCATAACTCAGAACTATTTCAGATTTTGTTTCTGTAACAGCAAAAGCCAGGAGAGAGAATCCCCAGCCTCACAGTCTTGTCATGACCCTTCTCTGCAGGGCCTCTGACCTGTTTCTGCTGGACACGCGGGCGGTGTGGGCATCGGAGGAGGGCTGGCTGGAGTTCGACGTCACTGCCACCAGCAACATGTGGGTGATGAACCCCCAGCACAACATGGGACTGCAGCTGAGCGTGGTGACCCGGGATGGTAGGTCATGGGCCAGGTAGCACCCCTCAGTCTCCTGGATGCTGTCCAGCAGCGGTGCTAGCAGAACTCTGCTGGGATGGGGCAGGGCGGGCGCTCTGCATTCCTAAGGCTGCTGCAGCCAGCACCAGGAGCAAGATGTCTGAGGGCTCAGGTGGTGGGCTGTCAGTCCCTGGCTGTCCTGTGATGGACATGTGTTTGCCCATAAGTGAGGTCAGCTGTCCCTAGACAGTACCAGGCCAGCTGGTGGAGATGGCTTTGGGTAGGGCCTCAGTTTCTGGGTTGGAGGTGGAAGGGCACATGGAACCGGGATGCCATGCGGGGTGAGGTTTGGGGATGAGAAGAAGAGAAAAGGCAGAGGTATGTACCTCCTCCCCGTGTGGGTTTGTGTCAGCTGCCCTGGCTGCTGTGGCTGCTGTTGATCTCATCAAAGCTGACATGGGAGCACTGCTGGAGAAACTATGTGGTTGCTGTGTAGGGCAGCTGTAATAGCAGCATTTCACAGAAGCTTTGAAAGGTGGGGAAGAAAAGAAAATAAGAGACTGCAAAGGAGCATGAAATTGAGTGTTGGAAGATAAGCAGTGGAAAGGATCTAGATGAGCAGAAGGTGACAGTGACATCTGTCTTCTATAGGAACCAATCTCCAACCTTGTTTTTTCTATTGTTTCATGCTGCAGTTTAGTACACCTCTGATGTCAAGTAAGACTAGAGGGGCCGTCCACTTCTCCCTGAGGAAATGTTAGTGCCAAGCTCTACCTTCCCAGCTCAGCTGAGAGTCCATCACCGTGCTCCAGACAAAAGCACACCATCTTTTTGCCCTCTGCTGTGCCTAGACATCTCCTAATCTCATGTCTGCTTCTTGTGTTTCACAGGCAGCAGGACCGATGTCATAACACATCAAGTTCAGTGTTTTACATATATATCTATATAACTTCACTGCCAAAATGGGACTAGAGATGCCAAAGGGGAACAGAGGAACCAGATGCTGCAGTGAAGTCTTGTCCAGCATGGGTGGATAGCTGTCATAAAAATGTCCGTAGGTCGTGGTGGCAGGAAAGGAATGTTCGGTGTTAAAAGAAAAGTATGAGCAAGAAGAGAGGAGACACTGGTTGCTGAAAGGAGCAATGCAACTGCACCGTTTCTCTGACTTTTCTCCTTTTTCTGTTTGGCTTGAAGGTTTCAGTGTAAACCCTAGAGAAGCAGGGCTGGTAGGGCGAGATGGCCCTTACGACAAGCAGCCTTTCATGGTGGCCTTCTTCAAAGTGAGCGAGGTTCACCTCCGCACCACGAGGTCAGCCACCAGCAGGCGCAGGCAGCAGAGCCGGAACCGCTCCACCCAGACTCAGGACGTTTCCAGGGTGTCCAGTGTCACAGGTAATCACGGAACAGGGATAATCAATCATGCAGCACAAGCTGGGATGATGTCTTGTAATGGCTCTGGATGCTTTGGAGGGCAGAAGCAAGAAGGGGGCTGTGAGGTGGGATGTTCTTCCTTGGGGAAATAGGTTACATCTGCAAGGTTGTAGGAGAGGAGGTCTCCCATAATGAAGCTTACAGGAGTCCTCTTGGATCCAGCATCGAGTCCAGACCCCCATGTGAAGTTGCATCCATTGAATTCAAGGTGGTGAGGTATTTTAATCACAACTCTTGTGCTCGTAGGTTGCTTGCTATGCAGTATTTGTCTAGAATTATGCCCTGTGAAATGCGGTATTTCAAAAACTCTATCTCTGTGTGCACTGAGATTGATGGTGTTGCATGTGTGCATTCCCAGCAGAGTCTTTCAGGTTTTTTTGGAAAAAACATGGAAGATCAGCACAAGATGCTTTATTTTTTTAATCTTGTGAGAACATCAGTGTACACATGGTGAAGTACCTTTCCAGGAAGGCAAAGAAGTTTGCCTTTTTGCTGTGGAGAGGTTGCATGTTGCAGATTTTGTACAGAAGCCTTGTGAGTGCTGTTGTGGGCTGGTGGGGCAATAGAGTAGCAATAACATTTTGGCAAAAATCGAGAGTCTTCTGTCTTCTAAGTCTTGTCTGTTTTCCATTACCACAGTGCTACAGGCCCATCATTCATTGAGTACTTTCTTTCCTCTCAAACATTTCAGCCTATTCCAAGTTGCTTGATTAATTTGCTTATGCTGCCCCCTTCATTTCCAATAGTATCCCTACTTTTCTCGTGTTTAGAAATGACTATGCCCCAAGGAAGAGAGGCAATTGCATTTTTTAGTCTGTGTCCAAACACAGCAGAGGGAGATGAACCAGCATTGCTGATGCTTAGCTGGTGGCAATATGTAGGCTTTTCCCTGCTCTTGCATGCTTGGGTTGTGGGTGAGCCATGCTTGATCCCAAGGTGGCTCCATGCCGCAGGGAGCAGAGCCAGGCTGGGAGCGCCTCCAGGCTGTGTTGACTCAGCTCAATTGTTCCAGCCCACTGGGGTGATGGCCTTGCCCTCTGGGCTAGTGTGTGCCAGCAGCAGTTGGCCACTGGTGGCCCTTGCATGTCCTTGTGGTGCGCACTGCAGCGTGGCTGTGGGTCCAATGCCGTGCCATGCAAGTGCCAGACTCGGTACTGCAGCCCAACCTCCCTGGGGGAGGCTGGCCAGGGCCAGCATGGCATTTCTGGAGGAGTGATCATCTAATCTGCCATGGGAACACCTTCTCTGGATCTAAGTTGCTGAGACCTGCTTTGGTCCTCCTTCAGATTTCCGTGTTGCTTTACAGCTGGGCATCGTAGCTGCTTGCTGAGTTATTTTCCTGCCTGATGAGCTTGCCAGGGGCACAGGTAGTTTATTCAGCTGGGTGTTGTAAGCCCAGCTGTTATGCAGGCAGTTCTCCCACTTAGGTAGGCTCAGCTTCTGTGCTCCCTTCACAAGAGCCAATTTTTTAATGCATTCACGGTGCTTTGGGAAAGTTACTTGCTGCACTGCTGCTTTGTGGCGCTAGTGGCACTTGGAGCCAGGATAAACTCCAGCTTTCTCTCCCTGGCTCTGCAAGCTTCATAGTGCTGAAACAAAATTTTCACACTATTAAATCAGGTGATGTGACTCAAAGTCCCAGAGGGAGCAGATATGTTGGGCAAAAAGGGCTATTTGTACTTTGCTGCTTTCTTGACTACACCACACATCAGGTCATAAAATTCTAAAATGACAAAAAGGGAAAATAGCTGGCATTCTGTGGTCTCGAGGGCTTTTTCTGGGCCAGCTTTAATTTAAAACCTGGAATTTGGCAGCACAGTAGTCATCAAGGTATAGTTGAGACTGTGGATTTAAGGCAGGGGAAAGGAGGGGAATTTAAAGTTAAGATGTTTGGTTGGTTTTTGTGTTTAGAAAAGAGAGACTACATCATCTTGTTTTCCTTTCTAAGTATGGCGCTCTCAGACTCTGTTCTCTTTAAGAAGTGGTTGATTTAACAGCCCAAGAGGCACCAATGACCAAAAAGTGTTTTTAGCATTAGAGATCACAAGGCTTTTTTCTTTTTTTTTTTAACCTGGGAGGTTAAAAAAGTCCTGATGGATGGTGGGGTTGAGGAAGCATTCGCCTCAGGATGAAGCAGAAGGCAAGCCCAGGGATTATCCTCAAGGCTGCCTAGCTCTTCTGAGGGTGCCCTGATGCATCTGGACCCAAAGGGGGTGCAGAATTGGGATGCTGCCGTGCCCTTCTGTGCCTCTCCTCCCCTGCACATCTCCTCTTGTATCTCACATTTTGTCAGATTTTTGGTTGGTGCTCTTCCCTAAGGAAAAGGATTGCTGCTCCCTACCAGGGCTTGAGAGCAGTTTCTCTTCTGCAGAGCAAGGCAGGTTTTAGTTTTGATGCGTTTTCTTTTGTAGACTGCAACTTCCTTCCTCTGTGTTAATCAATACACAGTCCAAAAAGGAACCCCTTTCCCAAAAGATGCTGTGAGTTGTTTTGGGGCAGTACGTTTTGAAAGCCCAAATTACTGTCTAGATATGGTAAGTGTTTCAATCAGTTTGGCATGTGTGAAGTGTGATGCAGGGCTGGTTTTGGACCTGGGGAGGCAGGGAGTTAGTGAGGGCATGCCACTGTGGGAAAGGGACCCAAAGAGAGCCCACTCTGCTCCCTTTGATGTGCAGTTGTCCTGCAGTCAGTACCAAGAGCTCAGATGCTGAGGCTGTGTCTGTGACACAAGGTTCTCAGTGGTCTGTATTTTTTTGTCAAGAATGTTTATTTCCATGTATTATAAACACGTAATTATCACTGGCTTATATGAAGCAGAACTGAGCAACACCCCCATGGTTACAAACTGCTTTGACATAGAGTCCTGCGTCAATGCCTGGAGCCTCAGTTCTTCTGCAGAAGGAGGATGAGCAGGAAGAAAAGGGAGTATTTTCATCTGCTGAGGCAGGAAGTCACATGCCAGGTCTGGCCCCGGACGTGGAGGGACACGGTGTGGGTGGGAGGAGCCCGCAGGTGTTTCTCTGCTGTTGTCTGCAGGCCCTGGCTCAGCTGAATCTTGCAGTGGCGTGAACTCGTGCTCTCAGACTCGTGCTGACCTTCCAGCTGAGCAAAGAGATGGGACTGTCCAGTGTAACAGGCAGTGAACCTCTGCCCTTCAGCCAGCTCCATGATTTATGGGTTTTGCACAGGGCTCTCTCTTTCTCCAGTGGCGATAATCCTTCTCTTCTGCAAGTCAGCCTCCAGGCACATCCATGCCTGTCAGCCCCTCCTCGTGGAGAGAACTTAAATGCCTGACTTTGGGCTGCACTTGCTGCTCTGAATGAAACTCAAGCCAAGTCCCTTTTCAGGTCCTTCTCTTTAATGCCCCCTGGACTGATGTGAGGTGCTCCATGAAAAATGGAGAGGCCCTTCAAGTGCCCTTTCCTTCCAGCAGATGCGCGCTGCACCGGACAGATTTTCCCATGTGTAAGGGAACCAGATATTGCAAAAGGCAGCGTGCACAAACACTGAAGGCAAATAAGGCCAAATGCCTTTGTGATGGCGAGGGCCTTGTTAATAAACTTTGTTATCTGGCAGCCAATCTTCCCTCCAGTATAGTTTTCCTTTCAGTGCTGTGTTTGGATGCAGACTGAAGCAGCATGGCCAGCATTTCTGTGTGTGCCTTCGCATGCGGGTTCACGTCAGCCCGACATCTCCCCTTCTTCCCACCCAGGCAGATCACTTTCATGTGAAGTGGGCTGTTATTAACTGTGTGATCAGTTTACACCAGCTTTATCCGGACAAATCACCAAAGTCAAACACCAAGAAGAAGGGGCTGGCCTTGGAGACCTCTGTCAAAGGTATTTTGAATCACAGAAGCAATTAATTACTGTGTGGAATTTGGTAAACTGGCACCTTGGGAGCAGCGAGGGTGTTCTCAGATGGATCGACCACAGTAAATATTTATATGTTCTTTGCCAGCACTTAACGTGGGAGAGGTTATAGGAAATCTAAGGTGGGTGCATAAGTATCTGTAGGAGGAAGACCATTAGGGTCAGGCTGTTCTCTCACCCTTTTCAGCAACACACATGCCAGTGTCCAGCCTTAAGAGAAACATCTGTGCTTGCAGAAAGTCAGACCTGGGTCCTGGTGAAGGCAGACAATATTCAGTGCAAGCACACCGCAGAGACGAGCTGTCTTAGCTGTGCTGTTTTAACTGTGCTGCTCCGGGAGTTATTTTTAAGCACAGAACTAGGGGTTTGAGCTTTTTTTGAATCTCTGTTTTAGGCAAAATTGTTTGCAGCATGATTAAATGCAGTGCCTTGTAAGTGCCAAGTTAGCATTTCTGAATTGGTATGTTCAGGGCAAAAAATAGACAATTTTGCTAAACCCACAATGAGCCTACAGGAGCTCCCAAAGCAGCTCCCTAAACTCTCAGAGATGCTGAAGGCCTCTGGGGAGCAGTCCCTGCCAATTGTGCCATGGCAGTGTGAGCCAGCCCTGTGGCAGTTGTTTGCAGCACCTCCCCTCTGCAGGCTGCCTGCTCTTGGCCCTCCAGGCTCCCTGCTGCAAGGCTGGCAGGAAGGCACACAATCCCTGTCGCCTCTTGGCAGTTGGATCTTGCACTGCAAACCACCCCGAGTGGCAATTTGGGCTAAAACAGCTGAGCATGCTGGCCTGGGGTAGCTGATGCTGCTTTCCAGGCTTTGCAGAAAATGTGTCGAGGAAGCCAACTTCAGTAGCTCAGTGAGCTTTAGCTCATTGCCAAAACCCTGGGACTCTTTGTATTCCTCTTCTTTCCCATAACTGATGGGATTTCAGGATGTAGGCCCAATGTAGGGCATATGCTGAACCCCTAACTGTAGGGAATGGGTCATGATTTTGTGCATCTGTACCACTGCATCTTTTCCCCAATTCAGAAAGCCACTGGTAAGGGTTGTGACTTACCTAAAGCTGGGCTAAAATAGCTTCCATAGTAGGCAAACACAAAACAAGAAAAGAGGGCAGGGGATCTTGGGTGAGGGTTAAATAGGGAGAGGGGGTGTTTAATGTGTTGACATTTAGAAAAGCAAAGGCTGAGGCTGGGCAAGTGAGGAGGTAGAGCTGTCTGCATCTGCCCTCGATGGAGAGCAGCCAGGGCTCCATGCAGAGTGTGAATCAGGTGACTGACCAATGAGCTGAGGCAAGTTTTTGGGGGTAGTGTGAGAGAGGACACGTTCATAACATGTTCTGCTTGGTGTACCTTGTTAAGCAGCTCTTTTTTTCCACCCCTGTGTTTTCTTAAACTTGTGATTGCTTGCAGCCTTCCTTCCCACTCCTGTTTTCTCTGCCTCCCTTGCCTTCTCCCCTTTCCTGTAGCAGATCTGGGTAAATTGTAGCTGGATTTGGAACGTAGCACAATTTTACCCACTCAGTTGTGAATAGATCCACTCCACTGTCAAATATAGATGGTTTTCCTCTGAACAATCTATATATCCCATTAAGAACAATGAAGTTGTGTTCTCAGGTGTTTTAATGAAAGCCGTTGATCGCTAAAATCATCTTCTCTTTTTTTTCCCCCTCATTATGACCAAATCATTTTGAAACATCTCATGCTAGAAATTTGCTCCTGGGCTGAGCCAGGGACTGGGAAGCTTCATCCGAAATAAACCACCACACCCTGGTTTCTACTGGGTATGTCTGGTTTGAAAATGGAAAGCTTGAATAGAGAGACTCGCCTCCGTTCTTGCCGCCGCGCGCTGCTGGAAGAGCGAATGTTTATGCTGCAGCAGGCTGTTAACCAGCTCTGCTCACCTGATTAAATCCGTGATTGAAGCAAAGCTATTCAAAGGCTGAAATGCAATCCTCAGAGTTTAAAACCCAACTGCTTCTAAAAACAACTCTCTAATCTTTGGTGGTTGGGAAGCTGGGTTTGAGGTGTAGGGTTTTTTCAGCCCTCAGTGTTAACTGTACCCAGCTGTACTGCTGTGCTGCCCTTAATGTCAGTTGGATGTGCTTTTAGTATTATAGTTTTTCTTCTGAATAAATATTTGCATTTGTAGTTCCCAAACTTTGGGGGGGGGGAATGGTGCTGGAGGGAAGAAAAAGAAAGGCTTATTCAGAGCCAAGGAAAAAATCCCTAAAAATATTTTTCTATCCCAGCTGCCACATCTGGGGAAAGCTGCACTGGGAGGGTGCCCTTTCAAGCCATGTTAGGGGCACCAGGGGGCTGGTAAGCTGAAAGATCCAGGGCAACAGGAGGCAGGGGCATCAGCCTGTGGCATCTGCCTGCTGACAGGAGTGCCTTTACTTGCAAGTGGGACCTGTGAGGGAGGAGAAGGCCCCTGTGGAAAGGCACGGGAGGAAAACATGGGCAGTGACCTGGGCTCCCAAGCCTCTTGGCTGAATTAGTTGCTATCTCTTTCTCTCGTGCCTACCATCGGGTGCAAAGCACAGGATCAGCAGCTGTAGCTGGTGGCCAAGTCACCTCACTGCAAGGGCGGTTTCTGTGGCTGCTCTGCTGAGGTCCAGCAGCCACCTGAGGTGTGACAAAATCAGCAGCCACCCGTCAGGGTGGATCTGTGCAGCCACCTGGGGGTGAAAGGCCCCTCTGTCACAGCTCAGCTGCTCTGCTCACTGTGGTTTCAGGTGTTCACATGCCGAGCTGCCTCTCTTTCCAAATATAAATGGGAAATTCCACTCGCTGTCAATGGCTGTACTTTGTGGGAACATCAGGAGCAGCTCCTGCATGGTTGAAACATCCCCGTGCATTGTGCCATGACAAGGGAGAAGGTCTTGGTCAGGGCTTTGCATCCTGTGTCCCCACTTTATTGACAATAAGGAGCAAGTGAATGGTGAAAGCATGTCAAGTGCTGTGTCATCTGCAAATAAGCAGTTTATGGAAAGGAGAAATGTGTTTTTCAGAGCATGGTTTGTAAAGCTCCAAGGGCAGAGGGGGTGCCATGGGTCACATGAGTTGTGTGGGGCAAGCTGGGGTAAGGTACAGAGAGGAACAAGGACATGGTTTCCCTGCCTATGGGACACCTTAGCTGTTTGAGGACTTCTGCAGACTGGTGCAGGGGCACAAGGTGATGAATAACCTTCCTGGGGCTGTAATTCTCTCTCTCAGTCAGTGTGTGCAGCTTGAGCTCCCCACCTGGGGCAGCACATGCCAGAAATGGGAGCTGAGGAAGTGGGGTGAGTGTGAGCACCCGGTGGGCATGCAGCCTATGCAGGGTTGAAATAGATTTATTTTTAAGAAGTCATTTTAGTGGAGGTGTTTCCCAAGCACTTTAAAGAGAGCGGAGTTGCTATAACTGAGTCACTGTTACTTGGGTTCCTCCATTCCCCCAGGCATCTTAAAAGCTTCAGCCCTGCTTTGGATGTCCCTCAACACCCTTATCCTTTTAGCTGCTGAGGGAGCTCGTCACTTCTCACTGCTGAGCCCGCAGCATGCGCACATCTGGCCAGATGTGCCCTCCAGCAATGCTTGGCTCGTTTTACTTTCTAAATTCTTGTTTTGCTCTTTTTCTTTTAACAGATTACAACAGCAGTGACTTAAAAACAGCGTGCAGAAAGCATGAGCTTTACGTTAGCTTCCAAGACTTGGGATGGCAGGTGTGTGATGTTTCTCTCTGGGTAAACCAGACATTTTGTTATGAAATGTTATCTAAACAGTGTCACAGTAATTCCACTCGAGTCTGCCATTATGCTTTAAAATGTCCCTTGTGCCTCCTCACTAAAACCAGTCACAGAGAAGGGCAAATAAATATTGATAGTTGTGACATTTGATAAGACCCAGAGCAAGCTTGATACTTTATGGGATTCAAGTATACAGTCATTCTCTGCCACTCATGGGAGTCACGGTACGGGCAAGGGCTTATATCTGTGTACCTCTAATGATAAGGAAAACAATCTGATGTTAAGCAGTGATTTTAACTAAATTTTTTTCTAGTGATCACCCTGATTTTAACCTTGGCCATTGTTTGAAATCCGCTACAATCCGTGCCTCACAATTAGCACTGCCTGCGGTAGGTAGACTGAAGACTGAGTTTAGTTGCAACATCATGAGGCCAGGAAGTCATTTAGAGTAAGTTATTTAGGACCATGCTATAGTGCAAACAAACATCATATTTCAAAGAATGCCCTCACCTTCTCTTTTTTAAATTTTTTTTTCATTCTTTCATTCAGTACTCATGAGTACTCTCATAGCTATCAGTAATGTTTTTGTAGGTTATAATTCAGGGTGCCAGGGCTGTCCCTGCTGCTTCTGTAACACTTAACACATGCAAGTCCTCTCTCAGCTAATAGGATAGCAGCATTTTTTGTAGCTCATGTGTCAACTCCAGCCCAGTAGCTGCAACTGTGGTTGTGTGCTGACTCCATTCCCCATTACTTATGGGTGACTTTTCACTTGAGCAGAGACATTCCACCTCTTCCTTAATCTTCCTTGCCCTACTTTTGGGCAGGAAGTGGATTCCAGTTGGGAAGTTCATGATCTTGAAGGCACTACCTTCACCATTCTAGTTGCAGAAAAGATGCTGCCAAAGGAAGGCCACAGGCCAGCAGGGCACATTCTAAGAGCTGGAATCCAGGTCCTACTTTTTGTAGGAAAATGATCCAGGTGAGGTAGAGCCCCCTGCAGTTGCTGGGCACTGCTATTTCCTTCAGAACAAACTTGGTTAGCAAAGCTACAGCAACAGTGTGTGGCTGCTCGGCCCTGCTGTAGCAAAATTCAGGCAAACTCAGGTGGTTCTCAGGTGGAGTGGAAATTGCCTGATACATGCACATGAAACATACTGGTATGTCCTTCTGCAGGGTAACCTGCAGAGCCCAGCACCAAGGGAGGCCAAGTGTCCCCTGTTCCATGGTGCTTCTTTTACTTTCCCTTTGGCTCTTTTATGTCAGCAGCAGACAAGCTTCCTTTGGTGAAGAGCCCCCTTTTTGCCTAGCATGGCACTCAGATTGCCACTGGGGCCACCTGCTTGTTCATGCAGCTCAGGCTGGTGTCCTGCCCCTCCTTTAGGAGTCTGCAGATGTGGAGAAGCTGTTTAGCATTCTCACAGTGTCTTTAGCAGAGTAGTATCCCTCTATAAGAGTGTAGAAGCTAGGCTCTCTCTGAGGGACACCAGCTGTGCCTGTGACTCAACCTAGAAAAGGTATTTCAAAGGGCCTGCAGGAAAGGTTGGAAATAAAGGCCTCCAAATCACGATCCCCACAATGCAACCCAACGAGAGTTTTAGGGGCAAAGCCCTCTTAGTTAATGGTAGTTGAGCTGTACGTAGATGTGCATCACGCTTTGGACATTAAAATCAGTGGGTCCATGGAAAAGTGACACACAAAAACTGGCACACAAAAAGAAATTAAAAAAACCCAACTAAAACCCGAGCAGTTTCAGTGAAAACACATTTTCACCCTCAAGGAAGAAGTTAGTGGAAAATTTTCAGCTGCTCTTAATTGTGTGCAGTTGTCTGTTGAACCACGTTCTGTTTGTTTCCCTAAAAAGGACTGGATAATCGCTCCAAAAGGCTACGCAGCCAACTACTGTGATGGGGAGTGCTCGTTCCCACTCAACGCCCATATGAACGCAACCAATCATGCCATTGTACAAACTCTGGTAAGTCTCCAGGCAGCTCAGTGCCAAAGCACCAGGTGAATTTGTAAACAATATACCAGTGTCTCAGTTGTGTTTTCTTTCTTGGCAACAGGTTCATCTAATGAATCCTGATTACGTCCCCAAACCATGCTGTGCACCTACCAAACTAAATGCCATATCTGTCCTTTACTTCGACGATAATTCTAATGTAATCTTGAAGAAATACAGGAATATGGTAGTAAGAGCTTGTGGATGTCACTGACAAACAGTCTTCACATGGACTCTGTGATGCTGCCATGAACTTGGATACAACCCTCACTGTTTTCAGGACCTTGGGGGAAAAAAAACCACATGATGAACCACCCTTCAGAACACCATGTATGTGCCTTGTGGGAGGAAGGGGTGTGGGGACCACCCCCAGGGTGGGAGCAAACTGCTGGACTTCTTACAGACTGACCCTACACCATGGTGGGTGCCCAGCTCAGCAGCAGCAGCAGCAGCAAAATGCCCACACACTTTATTTGGCTGGGATGGTCTTAATCTCACAGAGAAGCTTGACCTGTAGCAGGTGCTTGGATATGTGCTGCAGTTTTACCAGATGAGCACTCAACACCCAAAACAAGCCAGGTTTTTCTTTGGGGGCAGGGAGGGAAGGTGAGAGGGAGAGGCAGAGAAGCTAAAAAAAGTGGTGTTAGCACTTCAGATGTAGAGTGTACATCTCGTGCAAGATCCTTTTGGCCAGAAGGACCAGTTACTGCACCTAGGCTGTCAGTCTTCTCCTGACATCTGTCATGACACTAAGCATCTAAAATTGTGCCAAAGCAGATGTTTCAGTTCTCTTACGCTCCCAGCACCATTTAACTCTGATCTTGCAAGTGTAAGATGGCATGGCTGCACCCTGTGTTAGAAACACTACCATGAATTCAGGCCCTGGCTGATCTTCCCAGTTCACCATCTGACTGAGCAATACAAATTTATACACTTGCTCTTATGCAACTTCCTTCCACTCTCCTCGTGGAGCTGCCTCATCTACTACCACTTGCCCAGGAAGGAAGTTAGGACACTTCTTCAGCTGTAATTCAGATGTAAAAGCTTAGGGGCCATTCATTCTCTAGCTGGACAGTTTGTTTACAGGAAGACAGAATGTCAACAACATTTGCAATCTTTCCCTTTCAACTAACAAACTGGTATAAAGGAAATGCAGCATAGAGCCATGGTTTGTCTAGAAGAAGCTAATAGCAAATTGTTTTGATCAATATTAAACTTGTATTAAATGCACTTACCTCTACTTGCATTTAAAAAGCTTCTTGTAAATACAAGCTATAATTTATTGCACTTGTCACTGTATATTCATTGTGCTGTACCATTTATAGAAAGACTGCTTTTTTAAAAAGTTTTTATTTAGAAAAAATCTCAGTGTAAACAATTGTACCACTTTGATTTTATACAAGAAACTCATGAGATTGTGCTTCACTAGAAAGTTGTTAAAAACATAATAAAGGCTTCCTGAAAGGCAGAAGTACACACGTTGATCCAATACATCTGCCAGTACAACACTTAGCTTTCACTGTGGCTTTTTCACCGTCACACATTTTCAGACTGAACAGAATCAAAACTTCTGGACAGACAGTGAAGTGAAGAACCAGGAGAAATTCACTGGTTTAAAAGTTCATTGATGTTTTGCCTTTTTTTTTTTTTAATAAAAAAGAAAAGCAACCCAACTTACTCCATATGATGGACAAAACCCAGCATCTTGACAGATTAGTCAAATTAGCCTGTAGCAATCCTCATTCCTCATGAGTTTCTGTGCACATGAGACAGCAGAATTCAATCCTTGGTTTGCTGTTGCCTTTGTATCATGACAGTCTCTGCAATGTAAATTCTTTGGCTTTCAGTTAAGTCTAACATGGAACATCTTATGCACCAAAGAATAGATTCATATTATAATCCAAGACACCACAAAGTGTGTGGTCCTAGCATTCAAACTTATCGACGCTTACAGCTTGGAAAAACGTTAAGGCTCGAGAAGAGGGGGGGAGGGGGGGAACTATTTCACACTACTGCAGAAGAGCTGAATGGAAAAAAAAAATTAAACATTGTATTACTTCTTGTTCTCTAGGTACTCTGACTAAGGATCAGGTCAGCACAATGTCTGGATTCAGGCTGGGGTAGGAAACATGTCGTTAGCTCTGGAGTCTGATCATTTGCCGTTAATGGGGCAGTTATAACAGCACCTATTTTTCACTCTGGCTCTAGAGAAGTAGAGCAGAGTTGTGCCTCTGGAACTGGATGGCAGCAGCCTATGGAAATGCACCTGACACATGTACACCATGGCATCAGTAATGTTCAGGCACATGTTACAGTACCATCACTTTCATTATGGCTAGACCTCCCATGCTGAGAGGATTAACAGGAAACAACCAGCTCATGGTGGCCTGGTATCTTCCAAAGGTGTGTGTGTTTTCAACCTTTCAGCAGCTATATTAAGACAAATAAGGATTAAGTACAATTCTAGAGGCAAAAGTGACTCAACACAGCTGTAGCTTTTGCCTTACTAGTAATGGTAAGCAGTTTGTAAGGATTACTTTTTAACCAGATCTAACCTGAAGACAAAAATATTCTACTGCTGCCCTTCAGTTGGTTTTCTTAACGTATTTTGGTCTCAAAGGAAACCATTTACACTTCATTGCAGGAATGCAGAAATGCAGTGCAACTACCAATGCTGAAAATACTCTTGATTTGCACAGTAACTAATTGTTAGCTTTCCTTCACACACACAGAGACGTGTCTCTAACACACGCACAAGGGGAAGATACCAAAGTTTAGTACATTCAATTTCCTAGAAACAAAGAAACAAAAAAAGCCCCACCCCCAAATACACTATTTGAAAATTAGCAAAGATAGAAATCCCTCAGGTACTGTACAGAGGCAGCCAGGGACAGAGCATCCAGACTTTTATTACAGTTCATCCCTTGCCTGACGCAAGACAAAGTTATGCAGTGATTCAAGATCTCTCGTTCCATTGTGTTCACTGATTTTCTTTCCACCTCGGAAAAGCAGAAGTGTAGGATAACCACGTACCTTCAAAAGACACACACAAAAAAAGAAAGCTGCTATTAATGTTCAAATTTGTATCCATCACTCATATTTACCTGATTCTGAAAAGCCATCAAACTCCTCTAAAACAGTAAGCCATTTAAAATTAAAAAAACAAACCCACAGCAGAACTTTCAATGCCAGCCTGCAATTTCTGAACATTTTTAAGGGAATGGGGTAATATATGAATATATGTTCCTCTAGGTTCTTGGAATGACAGCCCTCTGTCTTCAATTGTCTGCCTAACAGCTCTTAAAGACTTTTTTTTCTTGGAACAGAATTCGGCATTGGATACCGCAAGACAGCTTTAGTGCTTTCAGAGAGGTTTCCTAAAGTAGTGACTTCTTCAGCTTTGTCCAATAATGAAAATGGCCAAGCCCAAACAAACAGTTCTGGAACAAAATGATGTCACCAGGTGCCTCTTTTTGGCCAACAGAGACCACAGCTGTACTGTCACCAGGCACCTGGAGTGCAGCAGCCGGTTGGGCTGCACTCTGGAGCCTCCAGCATCTGGTACACGATACTGTCCCCTTCATTTCAGAACTTTCACACTTACAGAAAATCTGTTGCAGACATTACGTTCCACAGTGCAGTCCACTTCTGCTATTTTGACATCAGTCAAACCTGGAAATTGCTCTTTGGCAAGGTTCTCCCAGGTTGGAGCCAAGTTCTTACAGTGACCACACCTAGAAACAAAGGAGGGAGATTTGTTTAGCAGATACACTTTCTACTTTATCTCTACTGTCATGCTGCAATTGCTGTAAGTTTAACTAGCAGCCTTTCCTATCCCCTAATGATTTGGCCCTCTAACTCCCTTGCACTATTATGTCAGTAAATGAGCTAAGAAAAGAAGTGATTTTATTTAAGTTAAGCACTGAAGTACTTTTTGGCCTTTGTTAGTCTTGCCTAGAATGGTATTCTAGATCTCGGTACATTAACATTTTATCCCACAGAGGAATATGAAGCCAAATAAAGACAAGCACAGAGAATATTTAAATGGAAAAAAAAGATCTCTTGGAAACAAAAATGCTTTTAGGAAGACACAGAATGTCTGTAGAATTAATTTTTCAGGTAGCATATGCCAGTCAGGCTAAAGCTACACAGCCCGAGTTTTAATTAGTTAAATGAGATTTTAATTTCCCTATTAAATTTCTTCCAGTTCCTAATGGCCTCCTTGACCATTAGCATTCATTTTGTTCATTTTTTGAACTTGGCTTAGTCAAGTTCCTAATGTGAACTTCTTACTGCCTTTAAGAAGAATTCCCAAAGCACTTTAGACTTTAAATCTGCATTGCTCATACTATTCTAACCCAGCTGCACCTTAATTGGGTTATTAAAACAGACCCATAATTGCCTCGCGGCTGGATCAGGGCATTTACAAAAATAATGAAAGATGTCTCAGCAGAAGTTTTCTTAATGCAAGCCAGTTCATATTTAAACTACCTTGTTAATATACAGTGACAGTATAAAAGCATTTCTGACCATGCACAAAAACTACTAGAACAGGATGATTTTGTGCTTACGATGCAAGTTAACATTAATTTTTATCCAAAACTAACTGAAGGGCAGAACTAGAAAGCAACATAATAGTGTTTGCTGAGCCCTACATAAGTTAATCCACTTAGAATAGAATATGGTCATTTATATGCAGAGCACTACAGGCAGTCACAAGCGTGACTTTCAGAGCCAAAACTAGGATACAAGTTACATAAATATAGGAAGCATTTTCCTAAATGGTGGCTTTCTGAGCATTGCAGCCAGGCAGCACACACTGGTGACTCTACATCCTGAGACCACTGTTTCTCAGCCTGCCATCCAGCACTGATCCTATCTGTGAGATCCAGCAGCATCCCACAATAAGCTCAGGAGATGAGGACATGGTATTGCTAATAAGAGATAATCAAAAGGGGAGAATTTCTTGATCTCAAACTCTCCCAGAAAAAGTTGCTCCAGGTAACAAACTAGTAGATATGCTAACATGCCCTGGGTTCAGAAATCAGACTGGAAGCTGCTCTTGAGCACAGGTGTGAACTGTATTTCCCAGCCAGTTCTGCAGGTGGGGCAGAAGCAGCACAGGCACAGACTCAATCTAAGTCCCTCCCAGAGTACGGAGGGGATAAAGGCAGTGAGGAAAGAGCAGTAAAAGATGAGGGCTGTGCACGCAGGACATGTCTTAACCCAGTGGTGGCAGATACTTGCTCACATCTAAAAGCAGATCTTACTGATGGAAGAGAGCATAGCAGTGGTTCTCAAGCAGCAAAGGGTGACAACACTGGAAAAGCCTGCAGCATTGAGCTTAAGTGAAATGAAATGCTCCCAGGTGTTTCTTGCCTACACTAAGAAACATATTCATGCCTACTGTTGAAGTTAAATGGGAATATTTTGAGATGCCTGAGCAAATCTAAATATGGGTGGCATTTGCTGGTGTGGCTTTGTAATGGGACCTTTTGTAACCTAAACAAAAGATCTTTTTATATCTTATACACTGTGTTAATGGAATGCTAGTGATTAAATCAGAGATGTGTTATCTTTTACACAGTGGAATACAGCTTAATTTTAATCTCTCCCCCTACACTAGGCTTCCTTCTGTTGGCTAAAAGACCAGCAATGGATGAGCAAGATGGCATGCAAGTTTCATTAAATTTGTAGAGGCAAATAACATGAATTCTATAAACCAGAGAGAGAAGTGTGAAACTTTCTTTTTGTCTCAGAATAGTAAGAAAAAGGGGGAAATACTTCTTCTACAAGTTTGTAATACTGAGGTCTTAACCCATCTGGGGTCCCAGGCTCTGCTGGATATAGTAGGAATGGCAGATGCCAGATGTGACTTTCATTCCCCCCTCCAACGTGTTCCATTGGGTATCTACGCCTACACCATCTGCACTGGGCACTCCTACCTTGGGTCCCTCTAAGAACATACTGCATGAACATACACTCTTAAGAACATCTTTAAATTGTCACTTGTGCAAATTAGTTTTTGGACAGTTATTTGAAGAGTAACAGGCAGTTAATTATCCAGCTCAACTGTCGTGTATCAAAATTCAGGTGCTCCAATGAGGCTTCCAAGTGAGGCTGGAGAGTGCCCTAAGGCCAGCATCCTCTCCTTTCTCAGCACTGAGATATGGTGACACACTCCCCTCATCTTACCCTAACCCAGGGATAGGAACATGCTGCACCTGCAAAGAAAGCTTCACTCTCCCTGCTACCCCAGCAGTACCTGGAGGCTGACATGGTAAAGCTTCTGTGTCAGCCTTTCCACAGAGAGGCAGCTCAAGGGAGCTAAACAAGGCTGAGCTTTTTTTTGCTGTGACTCTTGCCAACACACACATTCTTCAGCTAATTCACAGTTTAGATCAAGACAACAAATACAGTACTACAGCTCAAAGACCTACAGCAACTATGGCACTCACATCTTAGGCCAGCAATAATTCTGAACAGCAACAGCTGCAAACTTCTTACCATGGAGCGTAGAATTTAATAAAGGTGATCCCCCTAGCAATGGTTGCATCAAAGTCTTTTTCAGAGAGAGAGAGCACTGCAGCCTGCCCCCAGAAAAAAGAAAAAGAGAAAAAAAGTCAAAACATTTTGTATATACAACATCAGTCTACTGAGCTTTTACATTCCTAAAAGGGAAACTGGAATTGGAAAAGATAATATTGTTGGTAATATAAACAAGAGTAGCAGCAGCAGACCTGCCTTTTACTTCTCAGCAACTTTCCTTCCCTAGAGACATGCAGAGAAAAGAGTGTTTTACACTGAATCTCATCATTCTCTGGAGAAACAAAGCTTTCCTATTTTCAAAGGATTTGCCTGTATCCAGATTTTGAGTAATTGTAAAAAATCACCTTAATTTTAATACACTATGTTTCAAGGAACAGCCCTTAAAGGAGTTGGCTTCAAGCAGGTAATGGCCATCTGAGATTTTAATGAGGTATTCAAGGCACACAAGTGATGTCTCAAGAGCTGCTCTCTCTGTTCTTTCTTCTCCTGCATTGCATTTACAGAAAAATCTGTTACCAGAAACACAGACTTGCCTGTCAAGAGGACATCACAGCACCACACTTGCATGGGTGCCAGGAAATGTTTCTACTCCTGATAATATCAGGAGCAAGGGAGTGATGGGAGGAAAGCACATTGCTTACAGTCTCACATGAGAGCATGGAGCTGAAACTTCATTTTTTGTGTGAGACCTTTAAGGGTGGGAGGGATTAAAAACAAATAAATGTACCTCATGCCTGTAAAAGCTTTGAAATCAAATGAAAGCAAAAGAAAAACAAGATCACAGCTGACAGTATTATCAATTCTATTTTAACCCCAGTAAGTTTTGCGAAGCCAAAATTAAATTTGAAAATTCAAATTATCCAGTACCTTTACATTTTTGTAAAAAAGTGTTAGTTCATGGAATTATTTCATTGTGCTGAAGCGTTATTACCTCTAAATAATTGTTAAGAAATTAGAAATTATACTTTTATACTTTCTAATTATTAAATAATCAGAAATAATTAAATGAAGCAAAAAGTAAGCACTGTGCTTCTACTCTGATTTTCCTAAAAGGCTATCTAAAACTGATGTTCCAAACATAATATACAATCTAAGATACAAAATGTGAAAACCTGATTAGTAACAACTTCCCTATGATTTGCACAGTAAAACAAATTGTAAAGCTCTGTAGATTACTATCAGAATAGCAATGCAAACTATATAACCACAAAAATAATTTTAATATCAGATATCTCAATTTTAGCTTTGTGTCTCAAAAAAGACATCTAATGCAATCACATAATCTGAGCATCAGCTGGTCACACTGCCTTAGTCCACTGGGATAATTTTTTGAATGATTTTAGCCATGTCTGGCAGCAGAGAAGTCTCATGGATGTAAAAGTACAGCTTCTGTAAAAGGGCTGGCAAGTACTTGGGCTATATAGGATATGGGGGAATCCAAGTAGGGGCTCAACACTGGGACACAAATTTGGAGTGGGAACTCATTGCCTTTGCTGCCTGTGGTCAACTGATGGCAAATGCAGTCAATGTTTGCTGGCTACTCGGGCTGGCCCCTTGTTTCAAAATTCATGAAAACAAAGAGTCAGGGGGTCTGAAGATAAGAAAAGTTGTAAGGGCAAGCTGAGTCCTACACTATGTCTACTATTATTTGGCAAAAAAGTCCCCCAACAATCCTTTCTTCCTTGTGTGTGTGCTGGTGAATGCAAGGCAGAAATGGGAATTTGTGTCACATGTGGTTTGTGTTATTTCTATAAAAATAGAAAGACAACTAATTACTTTTGGCATTGTACTAACACCAGCTCATTGGGATCTTCCAAATATGAGGTCAATTAAGAAAATAAAAATTGAAGAGCATGAAAATTGCAAATCTATGTGGTCTGTAATGTTTGGTAAGCCACTTTATGCAAAATGGGTAATGCTGCTGGAAAAGTCAGCTGGGAAAGGTAGTATTTTCCTTTAAGAAGCTGCATAGAAACTGTATTTATATATTATTTAAATCCATTCTATAGCACAAGGGAGTATAGATGCCTGTCCCTTATAGGCAGAAACTATGTTCTGCACATTTCATGGAAAATTATGTTTGAAATCCATCCCTAATTTCTCAGCCTCACCAATTTTTCATTCATCTCCAAGAAAAATGACAGATGAAATGCCAAAGGGATTAGAAAAGACAGAAACTTTTATGACATGAACTACAGTTGTACAAAGGCTATTTCTGCCAATTTCTTCACAACATAAGCCTGTAGCTCCGACAACCAAGATAAAAATAAGTCTCCAAACACCAAGGAGTTTTCTTGTCATAGGGCACATTACCTTACCATATTGGTACTGGTCTTCATAATCTTTGTTCATTGCTTCTGCAGACAGATTCCTAAGTACAGAACCCTGGCTTGTTTTAGGGGCTTAGCGGTGTGCACCATCCTCCTGGATTCAAGTGATAATCTTGCAAGAAATGTTCAACTCTACAGTGGTGAAATATGCTGTCACACAGACCCACGTGCCAGAAGTTCTACTGGCCAAAAAGACCACATTTATGCCTGTATCTAAATAACTTATTGCAGCCATAAAATAGGAATCAGATTTTTTTTTCCTTCTCCAATTCATCAGGTTAGTAAAAGTATCTCTAGGATTTGTGATATGATTCCAGTCATTAGTTACTCAAAAAAAAATAACCAGGGAAGTATTTGATGCAGTTTACATCTAGAAATTGCCAAGCTATCTGAGAGAAACACATGGAAGACTCAGACAGGCAGCTAAAACAGTCTGAACACCTTACATTGCTGCAGAGAGCAGGAGCACTTACCTCAACAGGGGTGGGCTCTGCAGGTGGCTGTGGGGCTTCAACAGGTTTATCTGCTGGTGGCTCTTTCCCAGAGCTCTGCAGTTGGGACTCCACGTATTCTTTCAAGGAATCAAAATCCCTCTTCCCTTTGTACTGGTCACCCTAAAATTAGCAAATAGTTTGTGCAACCTTCTATATGCAGTTGACAAAGCAAATCAATAATTACTAGTAAAACATAAGATTACCAAGTGTAAGCAAATAAATAATAAATATGATTATCTAGTTCTTAAACTTCTCTATGACATTCCATTCACGCCACGTCTTCAGCTTTTGCCACAGATTCTTCAGCACCCAAAGGGAACAATCCAACATTCCCTTGAAATGACAGGTATTTTAGAAACATAGAAGCAAATTTTTGAAACATTTTCACTTTGACCTTCTGGTCTCACCCTAGTCAGCTTTTTAAAAGTTTTATTTTTTTGAATCTAACTCTACTACAAGGAACAATAAAATACCCACTGTGGTTTGGGTGTGGTCTCTGTTACCCTGTGAGCTCTAGGCAGTGCTTTGACAGGGCTGAAAACTTGAACTTGCCTGTCTCTGGACTACACACTCATTCCTCTGGCCTGCACACTTTCCACAAGTCCTTGGAAAACCCAAATAGTAAGGCATTGCACTCTGGGCACCTGGGTTCACCTGGGTGCAAGAGACAACAGCAGCTTGCTGCAGGGCAGACATTTCCAATGGCACCACTCTCCCAAAAGTCTAATCTCATTTTTTAACTTGCACATGAAGTAGCCAGCCAGCCAGATCTTTGAGAGGCCACAGTTTACCTTGGATGCTTCCCCATATTTCAGATACCTTCCAAATCCAGAGAACAAGACAGTCAAGAGATTGTCAGAACAAGAAATCAGAGCACTTGTGAGCAGCTTTTAGCCTCAAACCCACTGTCAGCCCTCTCCAGTTTGGCTCTTGCATAATTGCCCTCAGGGCTGTCTGTGAAAATTAGTATTAATTTTCCTGTTCAGAAGAGAGATCATATCTTTGAGGCATTACATATCCATTTTGGATCGAATTCTTGAGATGTGGTCCTATGTGGTGTGGGCTGCAAAACGTATTTCCTCTGGCAGACAAGGAAGACTCTTTAAGAAACAACATCCAAACAATCTCCCATACATTAGAAGGAAGAACAGACACCTCTTCAACTTTCCTTTATCATTGGAGCTCCTTTTACACATTTCCCTTCCTTTGTAATTGATAATGTTTCCTGTAACTGCCGCCCCTTTCCTGGCGCTGGGTGTCAGTCAATCCCTAAGGAGCACGAAGCCTGTTCCTGTTTGTTTGTACCCATGTCAGCAGGGCAGGGGCAGGGTTCCTCCCAGAGTATCTGCTGCATCTCACCAACAGCAGTGGTGTGATGCCAGACTTCAGTTATGGCAAAGGGCATGAAAGTACTACAGACAAGGCTGGATGACTGAATCACTTCTTCCCCTTACTGACCAGTACCATGGCTGCCAGAAAGAGTTTCAGGAATTTCTGGGCCAGATTATTGGAAAATTGTTGAGGTTGTTCTGTGTTTTTTCACATATGTTGTATAAGCCCATGGAGGAATATGTGATTTTGGTGGCAGTATTCTACCAAGGAATGCCACACTGCCACTGGGGAAAGACAGTTTGATGTCAACTGAAATACATTGTTCAGATTAATGGCTGATGTTCAGCTTTACCAAATACAACAGCAGTGATTATTTTTTTCTTTCACTGCACTCTTGATTGAAATAACTCCAAGGAACTCCAATTATTACAACAATTAGACTAAAGTTTAATTACCTAAAAACCTCTAGCCTTGGACATGCCACCATTCTTGATTTGAGCACTCCCTCGGGTTCCAGTTGTGCTGCTTCATTTAAATTCCCTAGTGTCTGATCTTATAGGGGTGCTTATACCAAACCTCATATGGTATGTACTGGCAGCCAGTTTCTCTTCAGAGTGCCAGAAAATGGCCACTAGCAGTGGCCACTAAACTGTTTCAAGTAACAAAACTTAACGTTGCTGATACTGTAAATGTTCAAAAAGGAATGCAAGATGAATGGAAGTAAACCCTCTCTTCCTTCCCCCTGCCAAGAACTTAGCAGGTAAGAGTAGTCCTGGGTTCTCTTGCCAGGCCTGTTTTGAATATCCATTGAATATATTTAACTAATCTTGAAATTGTAAAATATAGTATAAATAATGCTACAATTTATATTATGTTTATTTACTGCTGTTCAGGTATGTGGTATTTATAAATATTTTATCTCTCCATAATTTCCGAATATTTTCGTTCTCTGAATTGCTGCAAGGAAAAATGTCAACTGGGCCCACAAGATTCTCACTCGCAGTGTCATGTGAAATGTTTGGGTTTATATAAGAAAGAAAATTTGCATCTCTAGACATCACTCAGCAGATGGGCACCACTTAGAGATGAGAACCTTCTGATACACGTTGTGAAAATTACATATTTTATTATTATTTCTATTTCAGTTATATTATTGTGTTTCATATGAAGTAAAATACTATGATAAAGTAAACCCAGAATTCTCTCACACAGCAGCATAACTGGAGATCCTGCTTACAGATTTATGGACATTGTATCAGTTGTTTGCAAAACAGAGAACAAAAACCTTCATCTGTGGACAAAGTCTACCTCTTCTAGTACCCAAATGAACATCTAACATCGTTTCTCTCACAAGCAGATTTTTTTTTCCAGAATGTAGGCATAGTCCAAATATTATTCAGAGAAAAATGGTGTGATTTTTTGCTGAACTTGCAGACTCACCTTTTCACCATTCCTAAACCAGAGGAGTGTGGGATAACCACGAACTTGGGCTTCAGAGCAGACTTCATAATGCTGGGTACAGTCGACCTACATTTTGGGAATAAAATCAAAAACTATTCAGTGCCTAAAATAAACATACAGCAAGCATCACAGCTTCCCTTGTTTAAAAGCTCAGAAAAATACAGGAACAAGCAATACAAGGCTTGGCAAAACTCAGTACCAAGTACTGTCTTGAGAATGATCATGTCTGCCTTCCAAACAGTGGTTTGATTGTATAAATACTGTATGTATTTGATTTTTTTTTTTTTTTTTAAGGAGGGATTGGGGAGGGAGGTATGGCTAGAAGGAAGCAGTAGCAGTCACAAAGAACAATGAAGACATAATTAAATACTTCAATTAGAAAGTACTTGGTATTCTCAGCTAATAAAATCAGTACATGGACAATGAGACACAAAACACTAATGTGAGAGAGCTGTAAAGTGAAGACATACTGGCTCACCCATTTTTTAAAAGACTACTCTTTAAAGACTTCAGAAGGCATGTAAACAGTTAGCAAGTGAACTGTGTTCCAAGGGAAGCTCCAAGTGCATAGCAACATTCAATTCTAATATAGTCTGTAAAATTACTTGTTTAGAAGCTTTTCACTGAAGATCAATTCTAAAGATTAAACAGTGTTAAGACACTATTCCCCCAGATTAGATGAAGGTCATGGTTCAACCTTCTTAGAAACAGTTGTGTTTCCTGTTTACTTACAGACTTAAAATCTTAGCCAAGACATGCTTCAAGATCTATTTCACAAGCTATACAGTTACATAAAATTGTCTGGGCATCAAGACGAATCTTAGTGGAAGTATTAAACAGCAACTCTCAGTAATACAAACTGCAAACACCACAGACAACTGATTAAAACAGAAATTTTGGAAATCTATTGTTTATTTTTCTCTGGGTACCAGAGAATGGTAACTTCATAAAGATACTTAAGCAATGATTTCATCAGACAGCAAATAAGAGTATCAAAAAGTATAGAAAGATTCAAAGGAGAAAAAGCTTCTGACATTTCATTCTCAGAGGGAATCTAACTTTATAACCACTAGGTCTGAACATGTACATATTTGTGTGTCTCCTCTAAAGTTCAACTCTGCTGGTCTATGCTGTACATGTACAGCATACCTGAATCAACAGATTTTCAAAAGCATTTAAAAAAAAAAGTTAAGCTCATCCCTCCTACTGCAGCTGAAAGTGCTGTGAGGGCAGAGGCAGGGGAGACAGCAGAGGGAGAGTCCCTCTGCAGGACTGACAATACTGCTGCCATGCAATATTTCAGGTCAGTGGAACCACTGTGAAAGTTTAGGGACATGGAAGTTGAGCCTGGTCTGATTTCCACACATGGCTGGTAGATACAGAGGGATTCCCATCATGAGCCACCTGAACTTAGGTATGGGTCAGCAAATAAAGCCAGTAACTGCAATTGCCAGACCACCTCCATACCTCTGCACAGTAGTCACTCCACGTACAAGTAACAAGCTCCCATGGTAAATACACCACAGAACCTGGTTATCAACCCTAAGGGAAATAGTAAAGCAGGACAAGATATCAATTTTAAAGGTATAAGCCCCCCCCGAAACCTTTTAAAATTTTATGGGGAAAAAGAGGAAAAAACCCAAAACCAGCACAGAAATAACTCATCATAAATACCTAGCAGGGCTAAAGGTTGCTAAGGAATCCAATGCTGCAAAGAACAAATCGGAAGTCACTTTCCCACTCAAGATAAATACTGAAGTCTATCAAGTTGTGACAAAGCAAATGAATAACAAAAAACAAGTCTCAAAATATTATTCCCTGCATCTGAAGTATCAGACTTATTCCCAGCCCTCTGAAATGCAGCGAGGCAGCTCTCTTTGCAACAAGGCTTTGCTTAAAACTGGGGAGGTCCTGTTAAACTGTGGATGTGTGCGAAAAAAGCCATGACCATCTCAAAACAAAAAAAAAAATGTGACTATAAAAGGATTTAAGAGGTAAGAAACAAAACAATTGTGATTTGCAAATCATAGCACAAAAGGCATGATTCTTGGCTGAAACATATGTTGACACAAACCATATTTTCAAACTAAGAACGCTTCACCTACCTTACCAATTTTGACAGTTTCCGAATGCTCAAAGACTTGAGCCAGCTGTTCCCAGGTTGGGGCCAAAGCCTTGCAGTGACCACACCAAGGGGCAAAGAACTTGATGAAGTGATTACCTTTAAGTTAAAAAAAAAAAAAAATATTTAGCTAATTTGGAATGAACTTGGCTGCAATTAAAGCCGAGGCACTAATCTCAGCCTGCAAATTTATCATGGTATTTCCTGAGTTAAAGATAGGAAACACTGTGAATCAAAGGCCAGGACAAAATACTTCAGCAATTAGGTTTTCAATACTGTATGCAGTCCCAAAGCGTTGCCAAATTTCCTGAAAATTCAAACAGCTTCACAATCTCAAGCCAAGAAGTGAGCTATTAAAACTGATACTTTTAACCTAACCATTTACCTTAGTGTTTAATTCTACCAATTGCTCTGTTACAGAGTAGAAAGAACTACCAAGGAATATATGTTGATAACAGCACAAATTGAAGTATTAAATTTCAACTTCGTGCAATGGTGTTTCCTAAGAAATTATTAAGTCCATTAATTACCTGAAAAATGTTGTTCGGTTTTCCATTTTTCTTTTTCTGCCCTGCTCTTTGGATTTTCATGTCAACTACTCAGAAATTTCTGCTTTTATTAGATGTTCATGGCATTTTATGCAGAGGACAGTCCCTGTGCTATCTCCTAAGGTTTAGTTTAAAAGTATATATCATTGATTGCAGAGTTCCAGAATGTGCAATTTCTTTAAATTAAGATTAATTAATTCAAATTGCTGCACATTTTTGCATACATCAAGGCAAGGCTCTGTTAAATGAAATAAAAGTGAACTTAATTAAAATAAGGGAAAAAAATTAATTTGCAGGAAACACCAGCTTTAGTAGAATTATTCATAATCCTTTGAAGACTGCTTTGGGTCTTATATTACTTGAATTAATTTCTAGTTTGAAGGCTCGTTCACAAAGGAAGGTCAGAGGAAAGGCAATAAAAAACAACCAGGAAACAAACTGCAGTAATAGTGTACTCTAACTTAACTGGTCTGCATGTGGAAGACTTTCAAACTGATAGACACACTCTGTATTGGTCAAGTAAACTGCAAAATCAAATTTCCCATGAATTAATAAGAATACTAGTCAAAATCAGCTATTCTTTACCACGTACTCTGACATACTCTCCTCAATAGAAAATAACATCATTTATTTTTGTCCCAGAGCAGCAAAAAGGTAAAAGGAGGCTATTTAAGAACAGAGGTCAACTTTGCTGGTGTAACTGCTAAGGCTCACATTAAATTTAAGCACTGAACTTCTCGTAACTGAAGTCAAGAAAGGAAAACACATTTACAAATGATCATAAACCTGTTTAACCATCAGATATGACCATGAGAATGTCTCCTCTGTGAAGGCCAATGGATACATAATAAAAACACTTAAAACACTTACAATGCACTGAACTTTACAGTCTGAGAAGGTAGTTAAGCTGACAAATGCTTAGCATATCCCGGATGGCTCAGAGGAAAATTAATTGAGAATTTTGATTGAATTCCACATTAAGCCAGACATGCTGGGAAATTTTAAGCTAGCTGCACAAAGTGCTGTTTTACACATGAAAATATTTCTAATGAGCTAATAGTTACTTTAAGAAGTTCTGGTTTGACCTCCCTACTGATTTCAAACGGGCAAACATTTAAATTTATCCAGCCTTTCTTTTTCAGATAACAGATGGAGAAAGTAGGATCCTCTGTTGTCATGCCAGTCCAATGTTTGTATTCTAAGACTTTGCTCATTGTCTAAAAAACATCATGTGAGTGGTGAAATTTCCCTTATTAGGTATCCCTCCTGGCATTAATTTTAAAGCTTCCAGACAAAATATTTTTTAAAATAGCCAAAGAGACAAAGTGTTTTACCCACATTAATTCTGGAGGAAGGAAGCTAAACAATATCAAATAAAGGCCAGACTGGAGTGGGATGGGGGCTGGCAGGAGGAAGCGGGTGGATTACCCTTATCCAGAATAACAACCTGGGAGGAAGAACAAACCAGCACCTAGGGAAGGAGGATATGGGACTTGCAAAAACACAGAGGCAAGGCTGTGAGTGAGCAAGGAGCTCAGGAAAAGAGACAGTTTAGCTGAGCACGCCCCACTAGCTTCTTCCCTGGGGTGAGGAGCCATAATTTTACTGCCTTCTGAGTGCTGTACTTCAACATTCTTATAGTCTGCAATAAGTAATTTACCCAGTGCCTTTTTACATAGTTTGCTATGTAGTTGCCCCTTTCACTAGGTGTTATTGGAAAATAAAAGTAAGAAGGAGGTGTCCTCAAAACAAACATTTCTGGTGTAGACTTCCCACTACTAATGTGTTTGTAGCCAAGTTTCTCTTGTTTGGAAAAAACAGTTACCTTCTGCTATGTGCATCTTGAAATTGTCTGCTGAGAGTTCATACATTCCCTGCTTAGGTTCAGGGGCTTTTGGTGGTTCCACATCAGATTCAGGGTCCTATTCAGGAGAAAAATTAACTTTTATTTCTCTTCTACAGCAAATACACAATATTTTTTCTTGTATCACACCGTTGTGTGATAGTGCCATAGACTCTGAAATTTTAAATTCCTAAAGCAATGTCCTTATTTAGCTTGATTTAGGTACCTAATGTTTCCTAAAAAACAACTACATGAAAGCAAAAGGTGAAAAGGACTGCCACATAAAAGAGAGTTAGCAGAGTCTGTGGAATACCAGTCTTTCACTGTGCTCTAGTACAGTCACAGGGCACAGGAATTGCTGTAGCATTCATTGCATCACCATCTATTAACACATTTAAATTATATATAGTGCCTCCAGAGCATCACACATCAGCCAGGACTGCCATCGCACCCATTTCAGTGGTCTCTGGGCTATTTAAAAATAGTGCAAAAGCTATTTTCTGCTCCCTTAGTGCTGGAAGGAACGCTGTACACCTCATGGCGCCATGAAAACAGCAACTATGGAAATAGAGCAAACTTAATATATGTAACTTGCAAGAAACTTACGAGCAGTTCAGCAAAAGCAAGTGGATACTTTCTAGACTCTAACCCTAGAGCTGAAAAGAATTTTTTAGGAACCTCAAAGTGTATTTCTTAAAATAATTTAGCATTTAATGTTCAATTATTAAAAATACCATGTTTGTTTAAATGTAATCACATTCTAACTGTGGTTCAGCAATCACTACAGCTTTCTCTTGATGAGAAACAGCAATCAAAAATTTAATTTTAGGCAAGGCTTGGCTCTTGTATGTGAATGATACCCCTAAACTTAAGGATTTTCCTAGTGATGGTATTAGCGTATCTTACTTAACTGACAATTTTAAACCTTTTCTTTAGGCACAATATTATCAGAAGGTAACTCAGCTAAAGATGGTATCTATGTTTAAAGAGGTAATTAAATTCAACACAAATGCAATTTATAATGTATTAGAGCTAAATTGCTTTTCTTACTCCAGAAACATTATGGCCTACAGGTGTCAAATGAATTGACAGCAAGGACTGTATCTTAAAATGTCAAATGTATAAGCATTAAAATTGCATTATGTACTGTAATTTTAAAAGCAGGAAACAGAGAGCAGGTCACAGGATGACAGTTTTAATTACTACTCTGACTTACATGTAAGCTGTTTCAGATTGATACTGCAACCTGACTTTTATTCTCAGGAGCAGATTTCCTCCTGGAAATTGAAACCTAACTTAGAGAAATGATAGATAAGTAAACCAGCAGAAAAGATTATTTCCTTTTCACTTACAGATGGTTCCTCATTTAGTTTCTCCAACATCCAGTTTTCCAGTGCCTGGAAGTCCCTAGGGCCTTGGTATTTCAGAGGTTCTTGTCCTGGTTTAAGTAACTTTAGCCTAAAGGGTCAAAATTGAGAGAAGAGTGACGCAAACATTTTCACACAGGAAACATTCTCAGAAAGGTAATGTGCTTTGCTAATCCATGGCAATGCATCTCAGGCTGCAGTACCAGATCTCTTGACTATTAACATCAGCATCAGGCAACCCTTTCAGATTGAAGTGTCATGGCTAGAACTTAGGACCCTTTTTCTTTCCCATGTAAGCTTTAAGGAGATTTTTAAAAGAGAAAATAAGACATACCAAGTTAAAAATCAGCATAGTGTAATATTACTTTGATCAATAAGAAAAAACAATTTAAAAATTGCAGCATTCAGTTCTAGGAATCCTATTTCAGTTTTCAAAGAGCATCAATTTTGTTTTGTTCACCTGTCTCCATCACCAAAGGAAAAATATCTAGTACTTAATTCCCAGAAATTTCTTTCTCACCTTTTGTTCCCTGACTACTGTTGTAGTGTAGGGCTTGTCATGTGGTATTAAACTGATTAAAAACACACTGAGACAAGTCAATAAGACAAGAGGATAAGTGACTTCTTGTAGACATCCAGACTTCATGATTGCAACATTCATTAATTGCTATCAAAACATTTTCATAGACTACGTAAAGCTTCTACTACTAAATTTTAAGTTAAAATTGGAAGTAGATTTAATAAAGGTGTGACACTGAATTCTGACCTAGTCTTATTTTTTAAAGCAAATCAGAGTTTCAGTTACTACTGTCACCTAGCTCTCAGTTCCCCTTGACAAGCTGTCATTTTGTACTGCTTCTTTAATTTCTTGAAATGTTTTTATCTCTCTTCTTGTTCCACAGTTGGAAGAAATGAACGTATAAAAGTGTTTAAAAACCACATAATGCAAAAAACATTCAAAAGAGATAGGAGCTCCCACTGTTTTTTCTTTTCAAGGTACTCTTGAATGTTCCTTGTGATGACAGAAAGTCAGAATAATAAGGAAGGGAAAAAAATGAAAAAGAAGAATATCTAAGGCACACATCCTGGCAAGACTTTTTGAAAAGTAACAAAACAAATTCAGGTAACATCTTAAAAAAAGCTAGCTGCACCTTTATTTTCTGCAAACAAGGGTAAATTTTCTCCAGTTCACTTGAGAGAGTATTTATTTTGCACCACCAAGTAAACCTGAGTCAACTGTGATAGGAAGTGCAGGGACCTGCTCAGCCACTTTTTCTCTGAGGGGATGAAAAGGGGATCCAGCCTTTTTTCTGACAGGTGTTTAGGAAGGCAGCGTAGGGATCAGCATAACCTGGACTTGCAACAATACCTCTGCCTGGGGAAACTGTGAAATTTCCCTTGCTGGAGGTTTTTAGAAACAAGCTAGTTCAAACCTGACTCAAATAGAAAGAGAACTGTTACCATGAATTCCCCTTCATTGCTATATTTCTATACCTAGCAGATGACTGCCTTATTATTTTTAACTTTTCAAACAGATAAAAAAGCAAGCACTAACTATTCCTATATACTCAATGGCCTTAAAGAGGAGGGAGGGGAAAAAACCCTCCAGCAATTACACATTCATTGATTTTTTCCTATGCAAAAATCTCTGCCATTCTATTTTAAGAGGAACAGCACCATAATATAATCTATGCAAACAGGAAATGACAGCCAATGCTCACTTCTGGAGGTATGAAAACAGAACTGTAATATTAATTCTTTCTTGCTATTTGTAGTGGAAGCAAGACACACACTGCCCTTAAGGACAATTCCTACCTCAACAAGGACTGTGCTATTTATAACTCTCAACTTCTACTCAGTCACACTCATTTGCATCCAAGTGGGTGCAGCCAGGAGTGAAAGAAAAGTTCAGGCTGTTGCTGGGGTTGGCAAAAACACCAGACCAAGTGAGCAAAGGGAAGGAAACTGAAAAATACAGGCTGTGGAAGGGCTATAGATAATCATTGATACAATCTCCAATTATCCCCACTAAGATGAATAATTAATAAAGCAGCTGAAAGGATCCATCCATATTTGCAAGAAGCTTTAAAGAAGATGAGTGAAAAATAAATCCTTTTGCTCCTTTTCTGTCAGTCTAAAAGGGACACACATCTAACCCAAAGGCACTGAGCTCTCATGTATACTCTAGACCATACTCTGCCTACCAAAGCTGAGGTAGTAAGACATACATCCTTGATAACAGCATAAACATAGCAACCTTAAAATACTAGACCAATCTAAGCAAATTTAGCTAGAAAAAAATCCACACAGTATCACCACTGCTATGCTAAGTGATACTATTCATTTATTGCTTTATGAGCCCTTAGCTCACTAAAAATCTAAGACACCACCTATCAT
Organism: Fringilla coelebs; assembly: GCF_963513975.1. Taxonomy (NCBI): domain Eukaryota; kingdom Metazoa; phylum Chordata; class Aves; order Passeriformes; family Fringillidae; genus Fringilla; species Fringilla coelebs. The sequence goes on from NC_140028.1 coordinate 87,126,751, forward strand.
GTAATTATGAAGGATGCAGTGTACTGAAAAACTTGTGGCAAGTTACTTTCAAAAGCACTGTTAGTAGAAACCAGCTCTGTCATGCATATCACAGCTGCACAATGCACTGTTGCTTCAGAAAGAGGTAATCCCACACAAAAGAACAGGAAAACTCTGGACTTCAGTTAAACACAGCCACCTTCCAAGACATAAAACAGCTTCTTGAAAAAAAAAAAAAAAAAAGAAAAAGCCTAAGAGTACTGTGTATCACATGATACTTGGCAACATTGCAAAAAGGCTTAAAATGAACATAGCAGGTCCAAAGGGCTACAAAGAAATCCAGCAAAAATATAGCTTAGAAGTCAGCTTCAAGAAATTGGCAGAGGATCATGGAAAACTAAAAGAGAAAAATAGGAGCAGACTTCTTTCTATACTTACGTAGGGTATCCTCGCACGCCAAATTCAGAGCACAGTGGAATATCTACAGTGCAATCCACTTTAACAACATAGACCTGTGGGTTTTCCATGTTGTTGTATTTATCTCCCAAATCATTCCAAGTTGGCTGGAGGCGCTGACAATGTCCACACCTGTGACAGAAGGGACAAGATACTGTTTAATAGCTGCTCCCACTCAGAGGGGAATGAGCCCATGGAAAAGTCATATGCAGAATGGTGATTTTGATAAATTTAAACAAATCTTTAAATCAAAAGTAAAATCAGTTACATCAGAAATCTTCCATACTCAAGCACTATTATACTAAGCAACAGCAAATGCTGTTAAGAACTGCAGCATGCTGCAAACACATCTAGTGTAAAAATCATCAAGATTTGAGAACCCCTCACTACTCTCCTTTTACAGTACAAATCCTATAAATACGCCCCAAACTTAGTAAGGCTATTAAACAAAGCCCTGTCAGTCTTCCAGCTTTCTAGAACAATCCTGCAAGATTGCCCAGCTTGCTTTACATTCTAATATTTCAAAATTCCTTTTTTTTTGAGCAAGTAGTAAGAAAATAATAGTTGCTAGCCTCTTTGTAATGCCACTTGCACTTCCATGCTTCAGAGGAATTGTAACGCACAAGTCAAGAAACGTCATATGCAATTTCGTGATACAGTTTCCCAAAATTTTGATGACCCTTGTGGGTGATTTCCAGCTCAGAATATTCTGTAAAAATCCTACCATCCTATGCTCTGCCCCAGCAGGACACCATCAACTCTTTATATCTGCATACACACAGAAAACTGGCCTCATACACAGTTCCTACAACAGCACCTCCCCAAAAGCAAAAAATAGCTATTATTCTTCTCACTGTTTTCCTAGTCTTTCAAATCATTATAGCAATACTCTATTCCTCAAAGTATGATGGAAAGTTTTAAGGAATGGATTTTAATTTCTCTTTAATGGCTGCTTTTGCCAACCCTCAAAGACATCTAAGAAATACAAAGCTGGAGTAACAGAAAACATTCTCAGACTGACAGTACGAAAGCAGCTATTGCTTGGCATGACCTACAACATCTACTTTGTAAGTAACAATTAAATCACCAGTAGGACTTTGGAGAACTTTGCTTGGACTTAAAATAGTTTCAGTCATACAAATGATTTTGAGTACACTTGTAGAAAAGTTGCATGGATTCACACCTTTCTCTCCTGAGATCAATGCGAGAAAAAAACAACCAAACAAACAAAAAAACCCCCTTGAGATTTACTTTAAGATAGATAAAGAATTTTTTCTGATCTTAATAAGTAACATTGAGGCACAGTGGGTCGCACACGCTCGCATGATGTGGCCAAATACAATCTCCTACGTGACCTTATTCTGAATTGTCCTGGTGAAGGGATACAATGCGTTTCTATTAAAATCAAGTATTCCTTAAATATTTAACTCCTGACTGACATCCCTCCATGGTCAACTCCTTCAGAGCTTGAATTAAGAGGAGAATTTTGGATACCCTGATCCCTTCCCCTAGTGGATGCAGTGATTCAAAACACCAAATGAATACTGGCTGGTGTTAGAGGACAGAACATGGAAAACTAGGTAAGGGAATCCCAATTAATTAACCTCCTGTTTTTTAAGCAGAACAGAGCTGCCTTGTCCCTACTTAACACTGTGATCTCTGCTATACACACCCCTTTCCTTCTTCTTTGGATTATGGAAGGTAAAACTGGGAATAAAGCAGGAAAAATGTGCCTGAGTCAGTAATTGACTAGTTAGTCATTCCCAGTTTGAAAAAAAACCAAAACAGTATTATATAGAAGGAAATACAGGACAGTCCCAAAAATATTTTTTCTGATGTTTCCAAGGAAGTATATATATAAAACCTAGGAGGGCAAAATCAAAGAACAAGACCATGCAATATCCCTCAACCCCATGCAGCTACACAGTCCTTCACTGCTTCTACTCTACGACACATCAGTGGGGCTGGAGGAGCTGCTGGGGACAGTGGAGACCTGGGTGTCAATGATGAGTTCTGCTCTATTATCCCTTGTTGTAAGGATCCGCAACCTCCACTGGCAAGCACAAATGAAGATCCAAAAGAGACTAACACAGATATTTCTGGGGTCCACTAGTAGAGCTTGAGATCTGCAGCCAGCAAGGGCAGCTCCACAATAAGGTATAGCTCAAATCCTTATCCAGTTAAAAACACAAACATGGTTTAAGCAGCCCAGGACTAGTCTTGCTCTGCACAGAAGAATACAACTGAAGTAAAATCCAGCCAACAGAGTTCTATTCAACAACAACAAACTCTGGTGATCAATTCTGCTGCAGCTCAGTGGACTTGCCAGGTTTACCAAGTAAGAACATGTGTTGAAAAGACCTGTAAGAGTCAAAATAATGAAGTAAAACTATTCAGTTGAGATGATTTCCAGCTAAGGAAACAGGGGAACCTCCCTCCTCTGCAGAAATGGAACTGGTATGGCAAACAAGAATACTTTCTGCCACCAAGAGTTCTGTCCTGTTCTGTCCCAAGTGTACCTACCAAGTGGGACAGCCTTCTGAACAAAGATCTTATGACATCTGATGGCAAGTGATTGGGAATGCTCTCTTCTTGGAGTAGTCTGCCATCTTTGAAACAAATGTAGAACGCCACCTGTACCACCACTGTTTCTGAGTGAGGCCCTCGGCTACATTTGTTTCAAGAATCTGGAAGAGAAGGGTGGTGCAGGCTCTAACCCAGCTCTTACTGGCAGCATTGACGGTGCAACATTAGCAGCACTCACCTAGATGTGAAAGACAGTCCCAGCACAACACTGGGATGTTTGCTGTTTGCCTTGGAACTACAGACAACAGCCTGTGGGAAGCATTGGGAGACTAGCACATCACCTCAGAACAGGACAAGAGGCTCTAACACGGACTCCAGGACTGTCAGGCAGCCCACCCTGATCCCACTGACAATTAAACTACTGGTGTAGTGGTATAAGCACCTCTCTCGGGCAGTTGGATGCTCCTTTTGTTCTTCTCTTCCCTTGCACCTGCCCCCTGGCCCTATTGCCACCTGTCAGGAGGCAGACATCCAGACCAAGGGCCCCGAAGCCAATGAACCAGAGATCTGGAAGAGATTTGCTAAGGATGAGGAGAACACCCAGAGAAGCTGCAACAAATCTGGTAAACAACACAGTTCCCTCACACTTGAGTTGAGCAGAGATCCTCAGCCCTCCCAAGGGCACAGTGTGATCCAGGTCTGCAAGGCCAGCACTCCCTTTGATCTGTGCTGAGGATGCGCAGCATACACTGGATGCTGCAACAGCCCTTTTGGTAGAGGGTCTCCTACAAACAGTGTCTTGGGATAAGAGAAAACTCGTCTGGTTTTAGGGATGCCTATGAGAGAGTCAGTCAAAGCGTGAACAGACCCAGATATCACCACCTGAGTATAGAAGAGAACAGCAGCACTCCTGCTCTGCACGGGCACTTCTCAGGCCTTACTGCACTTTCAGGCAAAAGTCCTTCACCAGCAAGTCAGGCGTCATCCACTGTTGTGATCTTCAGAGAACAAAGGCAACTGCTCTTTCAAGCTTTTACTTAACATTTTCACATGGCATAAATAAGTCAATGTTAATAACAAAAAAAAAGTTTTCAAAGGAAATGCTTTCCTGCTATGGATTTCAAAGACTCTCATACTCTTAAATGGCACCACGTAGCAATGGATAACTTTGGATCAAAACATAACTTTTGCACATTGTTCCCTTAACTTTATTTTATCTAGATTAAAGAAAACTTGGGAGGGGAATAAAAAAAAAAAGTAAAAAAAGAAACCTAACAACCCTAACAATAGAACTCCCAATAACATCTACTCGATATCAGTAAGATAAAAAAGGGTAGGGGAAGAGGCAAAGAAAAGAGAAGAATATGAACAACCATGAGAAAGACCCAGGGATGAGAAGTACTGTGCTCTTGACTAGGAATAGCCAGTAAAGCACTGCTCCCTCATTCGTCTCAACCATTTTCGAGCCAAAAGTACCAGTCCAGAACAAAAGCCCAGTGGGTCTCTCACAAACCCAGTAACTCTCCAGCTCTCCTACGGATACCTGTGGCCTCGGGGACACAGCAGGTAGGTTAACAAAGCAAATTTACCCTTAAATTTCGCGTATGCAAAGAGAACACAGATTCTGCAATGAAAGCATCTGCGAGCTTAGGCTGGGGGACCCGGGGTGAGCAAGTGACGGCGGCCAAGCTGCGCCTGCTCTCGGTCTCTCTCAGGCACGCCGGAGCGACTGCCCGGCAGCCCCGGCCGGGGGCGGCTTCGTGCGCCGATAGGTCGGACCTGATGATCTCAGAGGTCTTTTCCAACCGGACCGAGCCCGCGGCTCCGTGACGGGGGGGCCGCCGCGGCCAGCGCCACGCACACGCGGGGGTCCCGCTCCCCGTCCCAGCCCTTCCCGGCCCCCGGGGCTGCCCTTCCCCGCCAGTCCCCCCGCGGGGCTCGGGGCAGCGCGACCCCGCGGCCTCCCCGCCGGCCCGGCCCGGCCCGGCCCCGCCGCCTCCCCCGCCACGTCAACGGGGAAGAGGCGGGCGGAGGGCGCGGGCCGGGCCGCGCCGCGCTCGGTACCCACCACGGGGCGAAGAACATGACGAAGTGGGGGGCGGCGGCGGCGCCGTGCCGCAGCATCTCCGCGCTGTAGAGGTGCCGCCCGTGCGGGTCCCCCGCTGCCGCCGGGCCCGGCCCCGGCTCCGGCTCCGGCTCGGCCCGCGCCGGGCGGCCGCAGAGCACGGGGCCGAGCACGGCCAGGGACAGGAGGCGCCACCACGCCGGGCCGGAGCGGAACGGAGCCATGGCAGCGCCGGAGAGAGAGCGGGCAAAGCCCCGGGCGGCCGCTGCCGCCTCCGCCCCGCCCCGCCCGCGGCCCCCGCCCCCGCCCGCCTCCCGCCCTCCGCCTCCCCGGGCACCCCCGCACGCACAGCCGGACCTCCCGTCTGGAAATACACCGCTCCGGAAAAGTGCTGTCTGTATAGCGCCCGACACCTATTTTTTATGTCCCTCATTAATTAAATTGCTCTACGCATCCATATTAAAGTCTAAAATAATTGCAGATTTTATACTTTTTAAATATTGAAACATGTTCATTTCTGGAAGTCCTTAATTTTATAAAATTATTTAAATACCATATAATATCTATTTTTATATTCTATTTTTATTATATTGATCCTTAAATCTATATTGGAATTTAAAACAATATTAATTTTTTATATTATTTATAAATATATATAATATACTATACTATACTATAATTAATACAATATGTCTTTATATTCTATTTATATTATTTTTATAACATATAATATCTGTTTTATAGTATACATTAATTATATACATATAATTATATTATATAGAACTATATATCATATTTCTATTAATTATTACATATTATATTATGTATATTGGTAGTGGTATTAATTATATTAATTATAATTATATTTATTTATATTAAAATTTCAAACAATAATTTTGGGTATATATATTTGCACACGTGCACACGTATGCAATGAAGCTTTTTCTGCAATAGATGAGTGATGAGAAGGCAGGTGTGGTGGTACCAGCCAGGTCAGTAATGGTGCTGTGCCTCTGGGAGAAAGCCTGGCCCCTGAGGCTCTTAATCCCAGCTCCATGCCCAACTGGAAAGAGGTCTCCATTCCCTTGGCTTGGTTCCCTTACTTCTGAGGGAAGGGAATAAATGGGTCTTCACATTGCTTGAGGGTTTTTGAGCTGCAACAGAGTAATGATAATCAATAAACAGTAATAATAGTAGCAGCAAATAATAGGAGGAGGAGATCAGTATGAGGTAGCTGCAAACTGATGTAACATGGGAGAAGGGGGTTGTATTTCATGGAATCACAGAATGATTTGGAGTCAAAGGGACCGTAAAGATCATCTAGATCATCTGCCATGAGCAGGGATACCTCCCACTAGAAAAGTCCCATCCAACCTGGCCTTAAACACTTCCAGGGATGGAGCATCCACAGTTTCTCCAGGCAACCTGCTCCAAGGCCTCTCCACTCTCACAGTAAAGAAATTCTTCTCAATATCTAATCTAATCTAAACCTACCCTCCTTCACCTTAAAGCCATGACCCTTGTCTTATCATTCTATACCCTGTAAAAAGTCCCTCTCCAGCTCTCTTGCAGGCCCCCTTTGGGTACTGGAATGCTGTTCCAAGGTGTCTCCAGACCCTACTTTTCTCCAGGATGATCAGTCCCAACCCTCTCAGCCTGCCTTCATAGGAGAGATGCTCCAGCCCTCTCAGCATCTTTGTGGCCCTGCTGGGGGCTTGTTGCAATAGGTCCATAACTTTCTTGTGTTGGAAGTCCCAGAGCATTCCTATATGTGCTTCAATTTTAATTATTTTCAGTTTAGGTTTGAACTTCAAGTCCTTGAGCTTGGGATAGTGAAGTGGGTGATGATCAGGGACTCACCTTGTACATTTCCATGAAAAACTAAGTAATTCCTCATGCACATGAGCACACAGACACATATCTGACCTTTGTACCTGCAGTGGTCTGTGCTGGTGTAATGCCAGGACTCAAAACCAGCAAGACAGGCTCATCCTGGCGCTGCTCTGCTCGCTGACAAGCTGCTGCTTGCAGTCAAGTGCCCGGACAGGCAGAGCTCACTTCAGATTTTATCTCCAGACTCCTTCTTCCCCTCATCATCCCATCACTGAATGCTTCACTCTAACACCACCTCTCCCACAGGACTAACACAAGGAAGGACCTGGCTGCGCTGCCCGTGTGCTTGTGTAACATCCATTTCATTTCCTGGGCTAGTTTTTGCTTAGAGCCTGTGCTGACTGGTTGCTCAGCTCAATTTTATGCTGCAAAGGCCATCCTTAGAGCTAACAAGAATCACTTCTTAACCCCTCCCACCCCCCAAAAAAATAGAAATTAAAATCAGAGATGTCTTCTCTTTGAAAATTTTAAATTGCTTTCTAAAGCTATTATCTGCCTCAAAATTACTCTTCCAAAATTCTTTATTATGTATACATGAAACAACTACAAAAGATTCAAACTACATTTATTGCCAAGCTAGAAGAAAGGACAAACTTAGAGTCTCCAGAAAAGTAGCTAATTACCTGAATCAAAATTTAATTTCAAATCACTGAGATTAAATACAAAGCAGCAGCCCTTTTTTAAACAAAGTTTCTTTCTGTGGTGTTCGAATTAAGTGACTGACTAATTATGCATTAAAAAAAAAGAAAAAAAAAGAAAAAGACAAGTGCAGATTATTTCCCTCTTCAGCATATGAAAAAAGTCAACAAATCCCCTAAAGGAAAAGGCAGTATCAGAAAGGGTGAGAATGACTACTTCTCAGACCTTTTGGAATACAAGTGTCGATACAACCAGGTGAGTTGTCTAACCACAGAAAGCACCTCCTGTTGTTAAGAGAGCTGTTTCTTTTCCCCAAGAGTGTATTTTTGATCAGCTTTTTCTCTGTACATTTACCGTACTTAAAAATAGACTTTTAAATTACAGATCCTCTTACCTTAATTAAAAATGGACTAATTAAAAGCTATTTTAGAATTTTTTTTTAATGAACGTGTGGAATTAAGGCTTCCATCTATGGTACATACCACAGAGAAAGGGACAGCAATACATCACCACTTTCAGTAGAAATGTGTAATATGTAATAACATTCCCTAGAGGAACAGGTACAGATTATAGTTAAACTCTTGTGAATTAGCCAGAACTACTGCTAGGTTAGAACTGCCAATAAGAATAATTAGAATAATTCTTTCTCTGAGAATGCCTCTTTCCTCCCCATAAAATGCTAATTAGTTTAATATTGATGAAGTAAGTTAGTGTTTCCTGCTTGCTGATTTGCATTTTGATTAAAACTCAATTACTTTGTCCAACACCTCACTCCAGCTCCCTGCTCCCTCTGCCTGTCCCAGTGTAAATGTTATGGAACAGTTGAGAAGGTAAGACTTAGGGCAAAGAGCCCAAAGGATGAAGAACCACCAACATCAACCACTTGGGCTTGCTGCAATTGCTTCTCACTGGTCAGCAGCTCACAGCAACTCATTTTGGGTGAGAACATGCATCAGGAGGTAAAAAAACATGAGGAAAGACAAAGCTACAGATGGTAGCTGATGGTTACAAAGACTGATCTAAACTAAGTCCTAATGGAGAGGAAATTGTCAGTACGCAGCAATCAGGGATGTTGGGATGTCACAGTCATTGCTGATTATGACTCCCAGTGAATCCTACAGCCCCTGTGCACATATGCCATCTCCCAGCGTCCTTCCAACGTTCTCTTGATCTCAGTTCTGGAAGCACAATCTCAAAATTTTGCAGAGAAATAATCCTGATACCTCAAACCTGGCCCGCTGCCTCTTAACTCCTCATGCAGCCAGCTCCCTCTGGCTAAGAGGTACCACCTTATTCCTGGAAACTTTGACCTGCAGAGGTCAAACAGGAAAAACAAATTATTTATCCACATGTGCTGGGCCAAAGATAGTCCTTGGTGGGTAGTATGTGCTCAGGGAGGCTGTGCAATGCATAGGTCTGATGTAAATATTCTGTAGAACCAAGGAGCCTAGGACTGAAAAAGACCTCAGAGTGGATGGATTTTAGTCCTCATTCTGCCTGATAATAGCATCATACAATCCTATTTGTAAACTGTCTCAGCTCTTCTTTAAAACAAGCAAAAGGTTGGAGGTTTTTTTGCTTACCCCTCTCTGAAAGTTAGTCCCTTGCCTCGGATCATGAACTTTTTCATAGTTGGCCTATATTTACTCACAGCTCATTCATACCAGGGCATTTCTCTGCCAGCATTGTCTTTTCAATGAGATATTCTTTTCCCCTCTGACAGTATTTACAGGTAGCAATGACATCCTTTCTCTCTTTTGTTCTGCTATACTAAACATACTATATGGAATGCCAACAGCTCCCATTCCATTCATGCCTGAGTACCATCCCACAAATCTCCTGCACAAATCAGACTGGTGAATAAAAACAATCTTCATCCTCTCATTCATTTCCACACAGCTGAGCAGCAAATGTGTGTTCTAACACTTGCACATCTCAGTTGTCTTAGCCCCAGTGTTAAATGCATTTCAGAAATGGGACTAACATCTAATCTAAGAGTTTGACTATTTTGCAGATGTTTCCCTTTCCATTCATGTCACAGACGACTACTTCCTCTCAGTGACTCAGACCTGAAAAGGTGATATTATGTATGCATTCATTTTGTTTCAGGGTTTTTTAAATGTCATTTTCTTGCTGTCAGCTAAAGCAATATACAGCAAAAGACTGCCCTGCTTGATAGAGTCCAGAAAAAGGCACTCTGACACATCCCCACCCCCCGGGGCTGCAATGACCATGACATCGTGGAGCTCCTTAGAGCACCAAGGAGGGCGAACAGCAAGCTCACTACTCTGGGCTTCAGCAGAGCAGACTTTGGCCTCTTCAGGGATCTGCTTGATAGTATATCATGAGATAAAACCCTGCAAGGGGCCCAAGAAAGCTAGTTAACATCCCCTCCTCCAAGTTCAGGGATGATGCATCACAACAAAGAGTAAGTCAGGCAAAAATTCCAGGAGGGCTCCATGATGAACAAGGAGCTCCTGGACCAACTAAAACACTAACACAAAGCCTACAAAGAGTGGAAGCAGGAACAGGTAGTCTGGGAGAAGTACAGAGAAGTTCTCCAAGCAAGCAGGGATCAGGTTAGGAAAACAAGTTCTGAGAGAATTAAAGCTGTCCAGGGACATCAGGGGCAACAAAAAGAAAAAAAGCTTTTATAGGTATGTTGGTGATAAAAGGAAGAGTAGGGAAAATGTGGGATTTCTTCAGAAGGAAGCAAGAGACCTTGTTACCAGAAAGATGGAGAAGGCTGAGGGAGCAGAAGACATTTTTGTCTTGGTCCTCACCTGCAAGGGGTCCAGTGACACTGTTCGAGTCACAGAAGGCAAAGGTGGGGACTGGGGGAATGTAGACCTGCCCACTGTAGGATGCCAGGTTCAGTCAGCTGAGCCCAACTGATCAGAGGGATATGATCCACCACAGGATGTTGTACTCATCAATAAAAGCTGGGTGAAAGAAGGAGAAAAAGGGAAGTTCAGAGTTCTGTAATTTTTCTTCCTAAGTCACTGTTATGGTAGATGGAGCCCAACGCTTTTAGAGACAACTGAATATTTTCCTGCCAATTGCAAAGTGTGAATGAATCCCATATTTTGCATTGCTTGTGAACACATATTTGTTTCACATATTAAACTGCCTTTATCTCAATCCATGAGTTTTCACACCGTGAGCCTTCTGATTTTCGCTTCCATCCCGCTCAGAGGGAGTGGGCATGAAGGTGTTTAGAGGGAGGCCCCCACTGGAGCCAAACCAGAATGTTTACCCAAACCAAGAAACCTTTTCCAATCTTTTTCCTTTTTATTTTTTTCTCCCCTTCTTGTTTGGGAAAATTTTGGAGAAGTTTTCTAAAACTACCCAAGCTGTACCTTCCAGTCACTGTCAAAGGCTGTACTGAGAAACTTCGATTTAATGCTTGTTCACAGTAATTTGCAGACAACTCAGTGTACAGCAGTAAATGCTATTAGAGCACAGCTGACTTCAAAACACTGGGAAAAAACTGGAAAATCAGAGCAGATTTCACTACATATTGTATGATGTGATAGTATACAAAGCAAAGAGAAAATCCACTGGGTCGTTATGGTGCTGCCAATGATTTACAGCAAACGCTAGTTATTTTAATGTGTCATTTGTATCTTGTGTGTATCATTTAACTTACCATGTAAGTGTAGTTTTTTCATTAACATTCCATTGTTAACTCTGCCTCTAATTCACACACAGAGACAAAAAGACAAACTCTTATATGCAGCCTGCTAAGAGACTTTTAAAGCTCAAAATAGAGCAACTTGTATTTTGACAGCTGTCCTTTGAATCCCAAACTATAGCCCCTCAGGGGACACAGCATTATGTAATTTTAGTGGCAGCCCAATTGTCATTCAGCTAGAAAGAAGGATGTTGTGATCTCAATGGAAAAGAAAAGCGATACTGCCATCTGTAAGCTTATAGACCTTTTTCTTTGGTAATTTGTACCTCTCATGAAGGGTTAGGAGTGGAAATTACTACAAGCTGTTGAGTAAAATGACATCACTTTGCCACCCACAAAATGTTACGAGTTTGTCAGCCTAGCAAATGGCACGGCAGCAAGGAAAGAGCAGTCTCATGGCAAGTGAGGGCTCTTCTCTCTGGAGGAAACATATTCTCATTGTGCTGTCCAACCACTGTCTCTGTGGGACTCTGACCACCGTGGCCACAAACCCCAGTTTCAATGGTTGCTCTCTTCATTGTCTGAAGAAAATAATATATAATTGCTGGAAATGCTGCTCACTCCATAGTCCTCTGATTTTTATGGTTCAGTCAAATGAAACTGAATTTTGTTTTCAGGCAATTTACTCTCAATTGTAAGTCACTATGTGGCAAAATTAATAAAGGGAGAAATTTGCGTTTGCAATTAGAAGTTGTTAGGAAGAATAGTATAATATAGATTGAAAATTTCATGGATCATAAAGAAGGAATTTCCTGCTATTAATTCTGCAGCTGCTTTAATGTATTCCTCTTAATGACGGAATACTGGAGGCTATTTTTTTTCCATGGTTGAATTCTCTTCCATTACACTGCACACACCCTCTTAAGTAACCTGCAGCTGCTTTTATCTGCCAGTACAAATGCTGATCCATTGTGATATTTGACACATTACAGAGCCCCTGTGATTTCTCCACATACCCTAAATAAAACCAATCTGAAGCACAAGAAGTGGTGGCTGCAGGCATGAGAAGAATTTTAAAATGCTCTGACATATTGAGAAGGTGAGTGAAGATTAGGGGGAAAAAACCCAAAAGGCACATCTGTAGACAGACTTACTCACTCATAGTTTTTGGCCAGCTCCACATGCTGTAAAGCAAGAAAACTGGTTTTAATTATTTTTTAATCAGCAGTTTCTCCCTGATCTGCCCTGCACTCTTCTGGTGGCTCATAACCAGCATACTCCAATATCCACCCAAAGAAAATTTGGACTCTGATGTTACCCCTTGAAAGCCAGCTGCAATTAAGGGGACCAATAAGAACAATTTTTTTCCCTTAGTTTTACTCATTTGAACATTGACACCACCTCTCTTTAGTAAAGAAGACCTAAAACTGTAAGGACTGGACTGGGAAGGACTGTAATCCTAACTGACAGGGCTGCCATTACTTAATGTTTGTTTTATACTTGCAGTGTGTCACATAATCTAATTTGGAAGTTTTGGAGCACTAATGAACTTCTTTTCCCTGCAACAGCTGATGTCAAATGCAGTCTTCACAGCTTCAGAGGAGCAAAGAGGGATATACAGACATTAGAAAAATAAAACAAACACCCAACCTTTTAAATGGGAGCTAGCTGCTTTGGATCTAAACACAAATGCCTTCATTAAGTGCACGTCACTCCCTTCAAAGCTGGCTGTTCTTAAGAGCATGAGAGCAGCTGTAACCTGCTCTGCTGGCAGATCCCACCTGAGCCTGCTGAGTGAATCAGGGACCACAGAGCACACACCACATTCAGCACTGCAAAGTGTTACCCACCAGGAGCAACCAGGCTGCAGGGAGAGGAGCTCTCAGTAAATATTGAGAAGCTCTCAATATTTACACCTTTTTGCTGATAGATTTACTCATGGCAGGTAAGGAAAAACTCACCAAAGGGGCAAATACTATAGAGGATGCTAATGTCTTGGTAAGCTGGACACTTTAGCAAAGGCAAATTAAAAGTCTTGTGCTTTAAAATAAGGGATCATGCCCTAATCTAGAGAGGAAAGGATGGTGTTCAGGAGGCAAGAGCTTCACAAGGCACTTGGGGAGCGTTTGGCTACACAGTGAGATGGCCAAAGACAGAACATGGTGGGACTTTTCCCTAGAAATGAAAGAAGGGAAGGGAGAGCACTCACGGGAAAAGAAGGCAGGAGAAGAGAGTTGAAATGGGAAATAATAACGTCACAAAACTCAAGAAAAGGCAAATCTTTATACAAGATGAAGTCATCAAGCAGGCCAAACGTGACAGAAAATCCTGCCATCATTGCCCTGAACACAGAGAGATGTCCACAAACCCTTTGGAAATGGGTATAACTGTATTTCTAAGAAAGAGAAAACATGAGATGTTGGCAGATAACAGTGATTAGACATAAATCATTTGGCTAGACAATGATTTAGCCAAATTAGGTCCTTCTAGCTTACTCTGAGGGATCTGTTCAACTCCTGCTTGGTGAGAAGAACATCAAAACATGATGCAGGTTAAGCACTGTCCTCAACAGATTTTTTACTACTACTCCTTTACAAGATGGGAAGAGGGGCTGTGGTAGGATCTTTGGAAGTTTTTTCAGATGCTTTGTGACCAGTACAGTTTCATCAGCTTTTCTGTCATTCTCCTGTGTGTCTAAATTGTTCCTAAGCAGAGACTTCTCTTTTAGGAACATTGGCTGTGTCCCTGCCTTTTCAGTTTGCTCTAAACTGCTTTAGCTATCAGCAAATTTGGAATCATTATTCTTAATGAAAAAATTGCTTTTTTTGTAGACAGAATTTAATCTTATCTTATTTCATGAAATGGGACCATATTTCTAGTACATTTGGTTTGCTAGAAAAGTATTAGGTGTCTATATTTCTGACCTAATCCTTGGGTAAATACTACTAAATCAGTGACTGTAGCTTTAGGCGCTCAGCTAGGGAGAAATTAATTTTCTGAGCTGATGTTCTCAATGTAAATCTGAGGTACCTCAAGCAGTTTAACAAAACTAAACCTGCTGCTTTTTCTGTGAGAGCTCAGACTATGTGATAAAAAGCAAACCCTCCCTGGATTGCCATCTTGCCAAGACACATAGACTGTATGTGTGCCTACTACTAGAAAACACTAAATATTAAATAAGTATTTTCAATTGGTGTAAGCTCGAGCACACTTAAAGCTCTGCATGTAGAAAAATTAAAATATTATAATTACACAGTTTTATAATGACACAGTTTCTGCTCTATACATTTTGAACTTAGATTTTACAGAAACTCTTATGCAACCAACCACACAAGGGCAGTTACTCTGAAATTGCAGAGTTAACTCTTCTTTCTCTTCCCACTTAGATTCTGAAAATGAAGGAAAGACATTCAATTATTCATGCATAATGCTGAAGTCATCACTGAGGCAGATGGACTCCAATATGGCATCCTAGAGGAAAACAGCAGTAGCTTGCAAAGAGGCTGGAGCAACAGAAGTTACTGATGACTTAGGACATCCTACCACCAACCTTTGAAAAATTTAATCTATATTTTCCTCTCCATCTCAAGCAGAACAACATTCCATTTGATCAGAAACAAGGAGGTACCAAGAGTAGTCTGGGTACATTCAACCAGTGGCATAAACCCACCAAAATTCCTGTTCCTGTGAAGTCACCATAACTGAAAACCCTTCAGCAGGGAGTCCTGCCGGTTCCTCATGCTCTGTCAAAGGTCATAACATTCCTCTCAAAGACAGTAGGTCACCAGCAAAAGGCTCTCTAAAGTTTCATTCTCTAAAAGCCTTCCAGGTAAATAAAGTGCCTTTTCCCCCACCTATTCCGCTATTCAACTTTCTGTTTGAAAAAAAGGGGGGGGGGGGGGTGGAGAATCTCGCTCTGTTTTACAACATTAAAAATTCATGTATCCTCACATATCACTTACTGAACTTGTATTCTATATGCTGATCAATGATTTCATGTACTCAAACCCAGCAATTGCCTCAGGGTCTGATTTAGTCTGTCACACTAAAGAACTCTCAACCTCTGCAAACAGAAGAAATGAAGCCATGACTGCTTGCTTTTCATGTGTACAAAGCACTACGTGGAGTCCCTGTTGGCAAACAGATCCTATCACTAAGTCAACAACACAATGTAGGCATTTAACAGCCATTCCTGCTGGCATGGGGCACATGAGGCAACCATAAACCAAGTGCCCTTCTCACACTGGAAAGGAAGGAAAGCACCTTTACCCTCACACCAGCAAGACACCCTACACAGTGGATACATTTTTTGTTCAATTACTAAGTTAAGTTCAATGAATATTAAATTCTTCAGGAATATTGACTCAGCTTTGAATCACTATCTCAGTTTTGCACTGTGCTCCACAAACATTAGGAAAATAACAGGCAAGGGCTAAGCATGTTTTGTATGATAGGGCCAGGAGAGAGAGAGGAAGCCCAGGGTTAACGTGAAACACTTGTCCACTTGACAGTTAGACTCTTCATTCAGATATAATGAATCCATTCTACATAAGGTTGAATGAATTCTAGTGTAAATCTGAAATTGCTCAAGCAAAGAACAGGGTTGTGTGTCCTGCCTACAGAGTACCCCTGCTTCGAGGTATTGCAGTGAAAACAACCACAAAGAAATTTTAAACATTCACCATTAAGGCTTATGTGCCAAGGAATGTTTCTATTTAGAGATTCATGTGATGGACTTCCTTTGATTGGAAATATCTACCCGGTTCTAGGACCTGAAGAAGCTTTCAGCAAAAAAAAAGAATCTCAGACTTTGAACTACCCACCTTAAAATGAGAGGGCATAAAAAAATTCACGAAACCACCTTTTTCCTCTATGTGTGAATGAGGTGGATCTGCATGAATGCTGCCTGGAAAAAACATTTTCACCATAGCATGAGAAGAGAAAGACATTTTGGCTGTGCCTCAAGGCATGCAGGAGCTATCCAGGGGTTTACAGGCTCTGGATCCTGTTTGATACGGAGCAGATCCTCCTTGAGCAGCAGCACCTATGACACAGGCACTTGTTTCATCCACTGAGATGTGGTCCTGGCTAAGGTTTCTTTCTCTGTTATCTCAGAGTGGAGGCAATCTAGGGTTCTCTAGATAAGGCTGTGTACATAAGGCTTGTTTGGACGTGGAAGTTATTTTTTAATGGCAGATCCTGCATTTAAAGCTGATCTTTTATCGGCAGCGTATGACTGACAGGCAGCTGGCTCGAGCCTCTGGCACTCCTGGCACACAGGCCCTGTCTGTGCAAAGCTACCTCAGTGGCCATCAGCCAAAGCTTCCAAACCAGAGACTCCAGTGCTACCAGGTCTGGAGTGGCACAATCAGCTCAACATCTTCCCAATGAGCCACTGTACAGTGACAAGTCTGTACTTTCGCTTGTTTGAAAAGAAATTTGCGCTCAATCCACAAGAGTGTTGTAAGGATTGATTTATGAATACTTGCAAATTACTTTGGAAAAAAGATATAAATAACAAACAAGTTTTATTGAGCACTCTAGCTAGCAAATGCAGGAACACCTTCCAGCATATGGTTAACTTTTGCTTCATTCTTCCTTTAAGTTTGTTGTTTCCTGTTCTTCATAGTCACTGGAATTAGGGTGAGGTTACACCTCTTAACTCCACTTGGACATTCCTACTGTGTAGCAAAATAGGAAAACATGGATTTTACAATGTGATTATGAGAAATCATGCTAAGAAATAAGCTTTGTAATATCTGCTGTCACTCTTAACATCTCTTGCCACAGAGACACCTGGCTTGGGGCCTCTGTTTGCAGATAAAGTTCAGGCAGCAGAAGAAGGAAGTGCAGTTCCTTGACAGAGCTCCAAAAGTCAACACCTGTCACCAACTTTATTGCAGTGAGTCACCCCTCCAAGCCCCTGCATGCTCAGCACCTGCCAGTGAAAGGGCACTTCACCATTTCAGGTACTCCAGCACAGCAACTACTGCTCTTGGACTATAATTGCAGCAATTACAGCTCGTTGGAATCCCAGTCATCAATGTGAGATACTTACCCAAGCTTTCACAAGGTTGGAGGGCACATTGACACCCAGGGCTTTGCCTCACTCCCATCTTCAGTGGCTCCTCACTGCCTCCAGCTGCTTAAATCTCCAGCAGTTGTAGAAAATGAGATGCTGTGGAGAAGGACGTGGGGGTTTATGTGTCACATTTCTCACATGGACATGCCTGAAGTCCTGCTGAAACAAATGGACCTGGTTTTAATTTGTAAACTATTAATTTCACGTGGCAATATTGTACAACATTGCATGTTTATAACCATTCTTACAAGGCACCTCTGACATGCCCAGTACCTTAAGACATTGCATTTTCTAACTTTGTCAAAGAAAGAGAAAGGGAAATGGGAAAGGAATCAGTTCACAAAATACACTAAGATTCTGACAAAGGCTTTGACAGCAGCTTCCAGATTCCGCCTTCTGAACTGAAACCTCCAAACCAAGCTGTCACCTCACACATGCCTTTCTTTTGGTGGGGGCTGTCCTGGTGCTGTGCCTGCACCATGTCTCAAACTCTGGGAAAGCGCTTGGTGTCTTCTTAAAGAAGAAAGAAAATTGCTTGTCCATGAGTGTATTTAATTATTAGTAGGAAGGAATTGTCCAGCTCAGAAGTATCTGTTGAAAAGTTAAGCAATCTTTTAGATATCTAGATTTCTGATCTGTTTGGATCCTTTTGGGGGACAGATTCTGCAAAACCTATAGATCTGGATTAAATTTGAATAGTTCTCACCTTAACCTGTAGCTGGAGGAAGGGTTATTTGCCTTTGCCACTTTCAAATGCAATTTTGGAGTAACATCATGGGCTCTTTCTCAGCCAGCACAGTGAGCATGTTTGGTGCTGTTTGTTCCTCAGTCCCAGAGTCCCCTACCAGGTGCATTTGCCAGGTGCTAACAAAATAACACTCCAGGGAGGGGGTAAAACCACAAACAGCTGTATCTGCCCATGTAGAATGTGAGATAGCAGCTGTAGGGGTTACCCAGCTTCTAGAGTCCTTTACTCTGTCAACAAATAGAAGGCTACTACCTGGTGCAGCTACCAGCTACACATTTTGGGTGTTGTCTTTAAGTTTGTTAACATTTGTGGTAAGAAAGGGCATGAATAAGGATGAGATGCCTGCTTAGAGTCTTCTGAGCCAATGTTACTGCTGTGTATGAATAAGAAATTCTAAAAGAAAAAGCTGAGGGTCTCAACACAATGCTCCCTTCTGATCACATGGGAAGGTGTTCAGCTTCTTCTCTTCCTACATTCTCTTGGGAATCAAGTGCAGTTCATGCTCCTCATCCATATTTTGCTACTGATAAGACAAGAAATCTACAACACTCTGTAGAATTACATAGCATCCATTCAAGATGGAGAACTGCATTCCAGCTTCCTCAAATTCTTGTGAAAAGCCTTAGAATTCAAATGAAAAGCAGAACTGAATCTTCGGCAAAGTTAAGATGATGCCACAAAAAAGAAACTTAAAGAGATATTAGATAGGAAGGAAAGGGGAACAGTGAAAGCCCAACAGGCAAATGGAATTTATAACACATCACTAAGAAAAAAAAAAGTAGGTCAAAAAAAAGGACATCAACTTACAAACAGGTTGCAGCATTGCTAATGCTTGTATGGCTGATTGCTTAGAAACACATGAGATAAGGTAACGGGGTGAACCCCCCAACACCTTCAGAGGAATGAATACCAAAGGGTTTTTAAAGCCATGGTTGACCTGTTGACTCTGGGGTAATGCTGGGAACAAAGGGACACTCAGCCCCCACTCACCTGGCTGATGTAAGTAGAAAGTCTTGATGGCATGAGCAGCTCCTGGCCCCACCACTCCTTCCCCCTGCTCATCCCTTCCCTCTTGCTCTGGCACAGCTGTGCACAGCTTCACCTGGCTGAGCCCATTGGGGCACCAATCCTGCTCCAAGCACCTGGCACAAGGGAAGGGCACCACAGCCACAAGGTGGGGAGCACTGCTGAGCCCCCTCAGGGGCTCTGGCAGCTCATGGGGCATCTCTGCCCTTGGCTCTGCAGCCACTGCCTGACAGTGCCCTGCAAGGTGGCTCAGTCACCAGCCCACAGTGCTGGTCTGCCTGGCCATTTAGGGGTCCCAAATGTCCTTGGATGGCATGGCAGTGTCTTTAGTCAGGAGCAATGAAGAGATGAATTTCATTCATAACACTGGCTGGGTTGATTTCTCCCAAGAGCAGTTGCATTTTGAAAGGAAAATATTTATATTTGTTAAAATTATTTTGCCTTGTGATCTAATGTACCTGTTTTCTTCTTTCCTTCCTTGGCACCACACTAGTTATTAGTTATTTATAGAGCAAGCAAAAATGGGATAAACTCTTTAAAAAATAGATATGGGAAAGGCGTGGTCTCTGGTGCTAAAAATCTGACTTTATGGAGTAAAGTGGGAGTGAGAAGGCTGGAGGTTGAGATGGGCTCATGAACCAAGATTACAGCATAAGTACATTTTGGACGTTGAGTTTTTATAATAATTTTGGTGATTCACAGGAAATCATTATTTTGCCATCCTGAACTCATACCTCAGAAATCAGTAACTTTCTCATCTCTTGGTCTAGTGGTTATGAAAATTTCATTGCAAACCATCTTCATGCTGTTTTTTTACCTCTGTTATTTCTGCTGTGAAACAAAAATATTGTTAATAGTTCGGTAAAGCCTAACTTCAGAACTCAAAATACCAGGAAATTTAAAGTTTAAAAATTGATAGCAATTTTTCTGTCCTGTGTTGAAGGAACTAGAGTCCTAAATTAGATATGACGCTTCATGGAAGCCAAATCTGAGACCTGAAGTGAGAAGTAGCATGATCAAATAAATATAAGTGGAGCTGGAATTGAATACTTGTTTGGGGGGGAAGCATGTGTCCCTGTGACCCTTGCAAAGAGCATGTTGCAAAGAGCATGTTGCAAGCTGAAGACTAACACATGCTACAATAAAAGCTCAAATGAGAAAGCTGGATGAAGTTGTGGAAATAAACACTCCTCAGAAAAAAAAAAAAAGTGGAAGGATCTCAATACAATCTAGCTGTATTGACAGGGAAGAGGGAATAATAACAAAAAATAATCTCTACCAAGCCAGATTGGAAAGATGGTTTCTGACATTGAGTCACATCAAGAAGTAAATTTAATTTAAGGCATATAAAAGAGGTGCAGAAAGAATTGCATGCTCCAGTTTCTCCTTAATCAGAAATGGGTTTAGCAGTATGAAGGCCAGCTGTAGTAGACAATCCACAACACACCATTTCCCACTTCTGCCCACTCTAAACCCCCAGATTTTCTAAATCCTTTTTTAAAATTAAACATATCGAGTCGTATTTCATTAATCATGATGAGATTTGTGTAACGGAACTTTTATCTCCATCAGTGCTCCAGTTACATTCAACATGCTGTTTGGTAAGATGAGTCTTTTGTCCAAAAAGCCATGCAAATATCAGCTGCAGAGCTGCAGTTTAGAGTTAGCATTTTGGTGAAGCCTGAGTTTCTCTGATTAGCTGGCAGATGGATCTCCTCTCAGCGAGAACTGTAACGCAGTCACAAGCTCAAATTCTGATATAGCTTTTGTAAGAGAATTTGCCTCAGGTGTTGCTATATTTTTACCCTTGAGCAAAAGAGTCATCCAGACCAAACACAGAAGCACTGATATGAACAGGTGATCACTATTTTGTAGAATAACACTGGAAAGAAACAGGTTGAATGTGAACTGCTGTGACCTTGTTTCACAGCACCCTTACTGCAGGACCTGACTGCTGCTCACATGTGAAAAACCCAGCGCTGCACCTGAGAACACCTCAACCATCTGAAGGATGTGTGTGCATTTGTGGATAACACTTACCTCAGGACCCAGTTATCTCCAGGGTTTTGTCAGTGTGGCTTTGGCACCTCAAGGAAAGCCTACTGCATCAGGCTGGTGCTAACAGTAGGCCACTTAAAATAACTGGCTGGCTCTCCCAGAGTGTCCCAGCAACTGCTGGGTGCCTCTGCCTCCTCCTCCTCCTCCTCCTCCTCCTCCACCAGGTGAAGCCTGCAGTGCGTGCTGGCTCTGGGCTGCAGCCTGCTGTTTATCTGTGGCAGGCAAGCAGCAGCCCCTCTGCTTCCAGAGCTCCAGCCTCTCCCTGTGCTGGTGATAAGTTACTCCTCAAGTCCTTTCTGCCAATTGTTCTTGGCAAAGGGACCAGGGAAGACTTTTGTTGTTGCTGGCTGTTATCTCTGCCTCTGACTCCATTTGGCAGAGGTGCAAATCCATGTCTGGTGTGGAAACAAGCTGCTGGACTTTGGATGAGTCAACTCATTAATAAACAAAGAGTTACAAAGGAAGCAGGGATCGGTCTTAACAAAATAAATGCTTTGAAAGTTTGGATGCTAAGGTATTTGTCCTCCCCAGCATGACACTGCTTTATCTTGGGCCCCAGCCTTCCTATCAGAAAATGGGGAAGTTAGTAGTTTATCAAATTTTAATCAGCTTAAATGTTGATGTATTACTTACATAGCATGGAAAGTATTTTCTCTGTTGTTGGTGGTGAAAGTGGGTCATTTTTAATTAATAATATATATCTGTTTCTATACCTTTCCTGCTTTGTGGAATATGCCAGTGCTAACTGGAAAACTTTCCATCACCTACTGCTTACCCTATCTCTGCGAAGGAACCCAAGCCAGCTGCTCTGTGGGAAGCTCAGAACTGAAGTATTAAATTCTCAGGGAGTTCTCTTCTTTGCTGAAGCAGAAGTATGTGATCAGATTCAGGACCATGGGACTTGGAGGATGGGGGATTGCAGCTTTTTGGTGGATGGGGTTGATGGGGTTTAGTTTGTGTTAGTTTATTTTTTTTTCCAAGGAGAGGATGTTTGGATTTTCTCCTTGTCCATAGCCCACTGTTGACTAGGAAAAATTTCATTTGGATGGGGCCTTACTTTTCATTCAGCAACACCATTTTAGTGGTGAAAGGAAAGCCTGGCTCAGCTTTCTCGATGCTCCTTATGCCACCCTTAAGGACAGCAACCTTGTGCCAGCCCTGGGAAAACCTCACAGTTTCCTCATCTACAAGATGCCCTTCTCCCACCTTTAGAAGCCAGTCTTGATCTCCAGCAGACACTGGAGTCAGTCCCCACTGAAGGGCACAACTATTCCAGTGGTGCTAAAACAGAGCAAGACAGGTACGTGACACTTCAGAGAGGCTGGGAGCAGAAGGAGCTGTAGGCAAACGTGCTGCTGGACTATTAACTCCACATAGAGCAAATATGGGCACACAGATAGAAAGCTTATTTGCAGCAAACTCTTAATAAATAGGAGCAACAAAGTATTACAAGTTTGGCACAGACTGCCTCCACCTTGCCTTTCAATACCTTTGCATGGTTAAATTTATTTGAAAGCCCAGAAATTAATTCTAAGGGCATGGATGCCTTTGCTTTACAGGGAAAAAAATTAAATGGGATTCTTTGTATTTTCCTAGCAGAAGCATGTCCTCTCTCTCCCCCAAGTCAATGTGCCATTTAGTTTCCCCCCAGGGGACCTATCAAAGCCATGCAGGATACAATGTCACCCCTCCTCCAACAAGGTATTCCCATCCAACTGCTTTGCTCATTTTTCCTGCCCAAAATTCACTGACAAGTTTAACACTGAAAATAAACCAGATATCACCAGATATGTACATTCTCCTCTTCAAGAATTTTGTGAAATGCACGTGAAAGTTTATCAACCCAGGAAAACAGCGAGGTGCAGTAGGATGTGGGAATCTTAAAGGAAAAAGGATACATCACACATCTAGTAAAATGTGAGATTTTTTTGTTAATTCATTCCTAGAGTTCCCTAAGAGTTAGATAGCAACTGTTGCACAGTATACATTGTAAAATAAATTGTTTGAACAACTAAAATACATAAAAACCACATACCTTAAGACAGGTGTCTGATGAGATGCCTTCATCTGTGTTAAAAATTGTTGTGCAAAGGATAGTGTACAAGAGCTAGGAAAGGTCACAGTGAAATTAGGCCAAGAAAGCCAATGGAAAGTTTCCTGACTTTCCATTAAAATTGTTCACTTAGGGTGGACAATTTTCCCAGAAAGTTCAACAAAGCAGTCGGCCAATGACAACCTATAGTGTGGACAACAAATCAATTGCTATTATATAAAATCAATTGTGTTATATAAAAAACTCAATTTCTCTAATCAGTTGTAACAGTCAAATAGATTCAATCCATTTTCTCTCTACTCTTGGATAATAAAGGAATTTGAATAAATCTATGATTTACTTTGTGCTGTTAACTGTATTAAAAACTTCAGACTCCACACCACGCCTCCAAAACTTTCTCCCTGCATACACACCTCTCAAAACTTCATTAGATTTTTGCTCTCCTTTTCCCTTTTCAGTCATTTTCCTTCTGAGGCAGAGCAGACTGTATTTAGTAGTCCAAGTACATCCTATATTTCGAGGTTTTACATTATTTTCTTTTTAGGACTGTTCTTTATTCTTCTCTTAATACTACCTCATTTCCCATGTATCTCTTTGTTTTTCAGCCAATGTGGTGTGATGCAAAGATCCTTTCTCTCAGCTCTTCACAGCCACATCTGTGTTCAGTGAATTAAAATCCAGTATCTACAAATAGTCAACATTGTTCTCTAAATCACATTACACTGCAATAGCAGCTTCATCATCATGTCAGATTGCCTGATCTTTGGCAGGTCCTTCCACATTTCCTTCTCCTCCTTTCTAAATGTGACTGAGTAATTTCTTTGGGGCACGTGTTGATTTTACGATCCCACTGCTTGCGCCTTCCTCCAAATCAAACATTGGAGAGCACCAGCACAAACTTTGGGGGAACTCCACTCAACCTTAATTAAACTCTATGAAAACAACTTGCATCCACCTTTTCCGCTGCTGAGCCTCATACTTTCTACCATAAAGTAAACCAAACTGACCTTTTCATGTTAAAGAAAGAGAAAAAAAAAGAGGAAAAAAAAAAACCCAAAACTGTGCAATCCCTGATACAGGCTCGTTGAGGAGAAAAGTCGGTAAAAGAAAGAAGTTAGAGCTCAGAGGGCATCATTGCTCACTAGGAAGCCAAGCACAAAATAGAAAGGAGAGGAGAGAAATGACAGGAGTGAACCTCTGGGACCCCTGAGGGCGAGTCCCACACCACTCAAGGAGGCCATACAAACGATGGCCGCTCTCTTGGTCAGACCAACAACACCTGGCATGGTCAAAGAAGGGACTGGTCATCGCTGAAACATGCACGTCCTCGAGGACCTCATCTCCTGCGAGTCCAAAGGCAGCTGTTGTACCCATTGCCAAGGGTTTATGGGATGCAAAAACCAAGTCATAAAAAAGAAAAAAAAAAAAAGGAGGGAAGAAATGTGCTAAAACTCTCCAGTCCTCCCAGGTACAATTACAGAAAATAACAACAAAAATAAGTTGGCTTTTGGCACTTTTGGTGTTCTGAGGTGTTTACTGTTTTGAGTCTCGACTGCGGTAACGTGTAGGATGCATAAACTGTGGAGTTGGCCAAGCAGAACGGGCACGCGACCTGCTAATTGGGGAAAGTCTGCCCCAGCATCCGGCCACGGGCTGGCAGCACAGCAGCCCCCAGAAAGTCCATTTTCATTTTTTAATAATTATCTTAAACGCTGGCTCAACCACCAATCTAAAAATTAAATGGATATCCGTTTAATACGCAAAATCAATGGGTTTTGTTCTGAATTTGCATTAGCTTTCATCCCTTCTCTGTTTGTAGCATTTAATAGTAAGAAATATATAAAAATAACATAACTGCCAATGCCTTATCTATGGAGTATTTCTGTCTCTATGGTCTGGGTTTTCTCCTTTTCTTAGTTACACAGATCCCAGGAGCAAGAGCACAAAACACAGCTAGTATATTCAGGAACCACTCCCCACAAAAAACCCAAAAAAAGCCCTACAACTCCCCCTGCTATTACGCTTGGATGCACAGTAAAGTCACCTGTTAGACAAAAACACAACTTGAGACCTTTTCTTTCTCTTTCAATTTTATAGAAAATAAATTTGGAGCCTTCATGACTCAATTACGTGCACACTAAGAAAAGGTGACAATCCTGTTTTTTCATTATTAAAATAATGAAGAAAAACTTCACTCCTCTCTAATAAATTCCACATTTTAAAAAAAATATATATCTAATAGATTGCCTAAGGTTTCTAGACAACACATTCTAAAATATACTTTGCTTCCAAGCAAGCTGACACTTGAGTGTTCTAATTTAAACTTCAGTTGTTTATTGCTACATTCAATTTCTTCTGATCAAAGGGCTTAGCAAAATACCAGAATAGATGTTATAGAATACCAAGACATAATGACTCTTCACTTGCTTCACTCAGCTCTCTGGGACTGTTTCTCCCCTCCTTTTTCTTCCTTATGATCCCGTAATGGAGTGATGGTCTGATTCTCAGCCCAGGTTTTAGCTAATTGCACAGGGGCACAAACCCTTTGAGTATTAGGCAGGTAAACTACACACTTCCAATTGTGAAAGGTGGCAAGCAAAATAATGTTTCACATTGTAAATTATCTGACCTTCCGGTTAAACATCTGTAACTGGCTTAATGGCACTGACGGTGTTCCAGGAGCAGAAATAATTTACTGCCTTTTACTCCTTTTTACTCCTTTACTGCCAACTCAGCAGCGAGCTGAAGTGAAGCCAAGGGGACAGCACTGGTGGAAAGCAGAACATCAGGTCCAGTGGCAGTCCCAGCTATGAGGCCATGTGAAAAAGGACGGGAGGTAAAGCCAGTAGGGCTCTACCAAAACAATTGTGGAAACTATTAGCTTGTCAGCTCTTCACTATGAGCAAGAGTAGAGAAGGCAAAATGGAAATAAGAAGTTCACCTTCATACGTGCCTGCTTATGCATCCAGGGCTATCAGGTAGGAAAAGAAAGATCTACTTAACAATAAACTAAATTTACCCTCTATTCTTTTTTGGTTCATGTAAAAGCCACTGTGACATTTTGGGTAAAAGACAAAGTACTCCTATTACCTACCCTTCACAGGTACCAACAACCAGCCTACTATTCATAAAACATGGCATGAAACGTGCTAAAACATGCATTTCACCTCATTACTCATGAGATGCCTTCCAACTTTAAATGCTTGGAAAATGTAGTTTTGAGTTGTGATGAATTAATGAAATCTTGATACAGCAAACGGGATCACATCTTCACTATTTCATAAAGCAGAAATAAATAGATAAGTTGAAAACCTCCAACAATAGATTCAATTTGACAAAGGTCTAAATAGCAGGGGCATGAAAGTTCAGTGGCATGAGAACAGTGATTACATTAATCAGACTTCCTCACCAGAGTTCAGGGTCATTATTGAAAAAGGGACTACTTGCTTCTGTCCTCAAGAAGTCATGCCTGTTTACAAAACCCCCAGATAAATTCTAGCTACAGTGAGATTGATATGAATTTTGCTAAAGATTTCAGCAGGAGCAGGATTTTGTCCTGTTTTCCCTGGCACAAACACAACACAATGTGGAGACATGCAAAGCCCTCTGCTGAGTTCAGGTCTTTCTGGCCAAGGGATCCCTTGTAAATGCTGAATGTGCTTCCAGATGCTGAGTCCAGACAGACTCTGCAGCCTCTGCTGCCGTGCTACAAGTCATCCCACACAGCCCTGGGGCTGGTAGAGTTCTGTCAAATCCTCTCAAAGAAATAAGAAAACTAAAGCAACTATAAGGAAGGTTATATGATATCTATACCTTCTCATTAAATCAGAAATATCTCCCTTCTTAACTAAATGGAATTGATACCTTCACCTTTCAAGAATATTTTCTTCATACTCCATCCAGATGTAAGAATGAGAGTAAATTCAATTAAGGGCTTCTGGTTTAATGTTATTTGATTTTTAATGTGCATTGACTTGCAGTTTCCTTGTTATCACTTCACAAATTTAATAGTGCAAGGTACCCTGTGCTGCCCTGCTAAGATTCTTCATTTTTGGAACCAAATACACATTTTTCAGAAGTATTTTCCATTTGCTTGATTATTAAACATGTAAAGGGAGCTCTTCAAAGATCAAGAGCATCAACTCTTTTCCCAGGAGCAGCGTTTCATTTTTTTATATGCCAATATAACTTTTATCATACAATCCAAATTGCAATCCCCTCTAAAACCTACTCAAGCACAAATTAATGAGTAAGCTGAAGATTAACCTGCAAAAGCAATTATTATTATTAAAATCATTTATGAAACAAAACAAAAAGAAGAGACATAAAATGAACACAGAAAGCAGATGCAGTCATTTCTGAGTGACAGAAACTGGATAATAAATAGCAGATAATGCTGCTAAAAATGACACTGAGATGCAAAAGAGAGAGGTGAAAATGCTTTGTCACCACTCATTTTTTTCCCCCATGTATTTTCCTGGAACAGCACATTTCTGAGACCAGGTCACTGGCTTCACTTCACAGAGATAAAATGGGAAAACAATGTCTTTATTGTACCTTTCTATCTCTAAATAAATTTGATTTGATAAAGGTGCTTTGCCATCAGGTTCCTGTTCCTTCTGTGTGCAATTCATGTGATTGCTAATGAAAGCTGATTAAGAAAGAAGCCTTTGCCTGTCACTGGAAAAAGGAGGATGTAAAAGCACTTCATTGTTACTGCTGTGAAGGAAAATAATTTGCCAGAGCCAGACCCCCCTCCCAGCAGTGCCAAGCCCATGGTAATTTATTACCTCTGGATGTCTGATTCCAAGTGAAGGAAACTGAAATGTCATACCTTCATTCACAACACCGTCTCATGGAATTATTTTTTCCGGATTCCTGGGAAGTTGAAATATTTGAGAAGAATATCAGGAACTGTTGTTTTAGCCTGTTTGGTGAGTAGATAATTGCCTTCCAACTCTATTCTTTCAGGAAATGATGTGAGTGTTGCATTGTTCCTAGACGGGGGCAGCAATGTTTTTTAACAAGACACACACATACATATTTTTAAAAGAAACAAAACACAATAAAAACATGAAGTCTAAGCCACTGTACTGAACCAGACTTTTTGAATCTGGCAGAGATAAGGGGTTGGCCCAGACAACATGTCCACATTTCACATAACTCAGAGCATTCTTTAGAAGGGATGTAAGCAACACTTTTTGTTGAAGTACAAAAAAAAAGAGAAATTTCAAACAAAACCTTTTATGATGTGAGAGTAAAAAGCTCATTATGTTAAGTGATATCAAGCATGACCAGAAAAGACCCTAGGGAGAAATTACACTTTCTTTATTGGATTCTGTGGGACAAACCAGCCTGGGAACTTGAAAGCAGAAGGAAGGTGCACGTGGAAATCACATCATATATGAAGAATAATTCCTTACCGTGTGAAAATTATTTGGAAATAGTTTTCAGCTAAAGTTTCTCTTTCTGGCAGCGTTTTCAAAGGGAGCACACTGAGGCAATGACCTACAGTAGCACTGATACAATGGCTGCTGGATAACCTCCTCACAGAGGTATGTGGTCCTAGTCCAGTTACGTGCCAACAGGGAAAGTATAACGAGGACTGAAACTTGTAAGAACAAGGGCTCAGTTTGAGCCTCTTTCTTTATTTTGACTGAAGATAATGGTGAAAATTTAACACAGTTAAACTTCAAAAGAGAAAAAGAAAAGGTAGCACAGTTAAATTTTCACCATTTTTCAATTTCAATTTAATTTTTTATTGAGCCTGGAAAGGGTGTACTATTTCTTCTAAGGGAGAGTGGTTTAAGGACTAAGGGACAGTACGCAGGAACTCTGCTATGGCTCTCCATGCTCCAGATTGACCACCACACTTTTCTTGAGGACTTTGCATCCTCTAAAAACAAACTCAAGGAAGATTTTTGCATTTAGTGACCGTGTGCTGATGGTGACCACCTCAGTGACAAATACAAACTGCACACCAACCTGATGTAGTGGGCTGGGCTGCATTGTCCATTTCCTCCCCACCTCAACATCTGGCTAAGAAACAGAAGGCAATAATTAGACAGCTTTATCACATAATTTCTATCTGTTTGTGGGTGTTTTAAAGGAAGTTGCTCTCTCATCTGCAAGTCACAGCTGCAAGAAAGTTTCAAAACACAATGCATACTGGTCACCTCAAATTTATTATTTTTTAGTACATGTGTATATATTTTGAGATTTGGTGGTTTGGTTTTTTGAGTCTTTTTGCAACCAGAGATGGTAGCCAGTGATTAGGCCCACTTGTCCTGGATACATGGGTACACAACAAAGTGTTAAATAAAATGGGAGAAAGGTGGTGTCCTACACTAGGTATCTGTGCAGTGTTTGTATTCTGTACAAGGTGCCCCACACAAGAAATTCATCACATTGGCTGATAAAATGAGCATCTCTAAACTTGCTCAAGACACAAATATCACAATCCTGTTAGCTTCAAGTACTTTGCGATTCCAGAAAATTTTTCCACTCTGGCGATGTATTGCAGGCTGTTTATTCTAAAAATAAAAATTAAATCCTTAGGACTTTGAGAGCTTGACAGTTAACTCCTCCTCAGGATTCCAAAAGCTAATTTGTTGTTGGAAACTAAGCTGCTAGCTAGGCCTACTACTGTAATTCTACGTTATAATGTTGAAAATTCATTGTTTAGTAAATAAACAATGCTCAATTTTCTTTCAAATTGGTGCAATGGAAGGATGCAGAGTATTTCCTATTTATGTAATTCAGCTTAGAAGGTTTCTAGTTGACATAGGAAATATTGGAACATATTTAGACCATCTGGAGAGGGGATTTTCAGGAACCGGAATTTATTTAATGAGGGCTAAAAACATCTGGAAAGGACAAACTTGTGTCCACTCATAAAGGACTTCCTATGACCTCAAGCAGTGCTGAACTAATTTTCCCAGGGCTAAAGCTACTGGAAAGTGCTGTGCATATTCTAGTGCACGTCGTAGCAAGAGGCGTTTTTGCATATCCTAATTTGGGAAAGCACTGACTAGGGCCCACCCCCCACAAGCCTTCCAAATCAAGATGGCAAATTTATTTCACAATTAATTTAAAGACAAGTAAAAATGCTTATCCAGTTCCTGCAACATTTCCTGCCGCGAGAGCAAAGGTTTGGGTTTTTCTTCCAGATTAAAGTATATTGGGACCATATGTAATGAAATGCTGGACAAATTTATAGAATATGTCCATCTCAAAATGTTAGCAATGAGTACCAAGCAAAAGCCATAAATGGTGCTTTGGTTCCCACTAAATTTCATTGCATCACATTTAATGCAATGTCTGATAAAAACAAAATTAATAATAATAATAATAAAAAAAAAAATATACTTAATTGCAGGTCTCCTTGTATCCACCCAGTGAGTCATTAGTGGGGAAGACTGAGGAAATGCAAGGTTTTATTTTAAATTACAGTTTTAACATACAGTATTGTCCACCCTTCAGTACAGTTGTCTCAAAGCTCATCTTGAAAGGATTGTCTTTTTCTTCACCATCTAAGAAATGAAGTTAAACAAAAATTTGAACCATTTATGTTCTGATTTGGTCCAGACTAAGCATAGAAGGTGGCAGACTGGATAGCTCTACATGATTTCTAGTTAGAAAGTACAAGCCTGAGCCCAGATTTTCAAAGCTACAGTTTTACACCCTAGCAGAACTCCTGCAAGGTTTTCTTCTTTCTAATGCTCACAATTGTCTTGAGGAAATTTGTTCCTACTTTGCTCATTGCTTATATACGAAAATACCAAGGTACTGCATGCAAAACTGTACACTCTGCAGAACTGGAAGGAACATGGATATGGAGTAATGTATTTTTACAGGATTTCTTTCAACCCCTAGAAAACTCCCTTTGTTAATTGCTTCAAAATAGACTCTGATTTTGACTTCTGCCTTCTCTTTTAAGTGTCTACATTATTTGGATTTCTTGAACAATCTTTGAATATTAAACTATTTATGAAAGTTGTGGTAATCATTAACATCCTACTACAGCTGCTGCAATTCCATCTTCCTGCAAATTCTGCTGTACCTTGACGCACAGACCAGAATCTTAGCCAAGAGCACTGGGCATACTGCATCTTTAATACTTTGAGAAGTCCATTTCATTATAAGTGATTAAAAGAACTGGTCTGTTTTAAAAATGTGTGGAACAGTAATTTGGTTCAAAAATTTTATTTGAGGAAGATCCCATTTCCTTTTTATGGCACAACCTCCTTCAATAAGCTTAAATTTTTGCATCAAATCTTCAGAAAACCTGATCCACTAAAACCAACAGCAGTGTTAGAATGCAGCTCTTCAAAGTTTTAATTTCCAACATTTGAGTCTGAGATTATAATAAATTTAAATTAGAATGCAAAAGAACTGCAGACAACATTGTTCACATCAGCACATGTTACATAAATAACTTCTAAGAGTGTCCTGCTCCAATGGGGCAAATGCCACTGGTAAGTAGCATCACTTTATAGTATAAAGTACGCGGCTTCATCCATCAAATGTCTTTTACTCACACAGAACACTGTGTTACCGCTGAACATTGTAAAGCATTTATGTTTCATTCCTCCTATAAACCAGGCTTCCTCGTGCTCCTTCTCCAGACTACACTGACACCTGCTGGGGAACTTCTGTCAACCTTAGAATCTACACCCTGGAGACTATAATCAGCCTTTTCCAACTGATTCAATTTACTACCTGATGATGCCATATATCTGCTGTAGAGTTTGGCTTCTGAAAAAAAAAACCCACAATTTTTGATGAAAGATCTAACAAGCCATAAATTATCAGAGAAGATGTGATGTTCCAGTTGTAACAATCTACTTTTTCTTTAAAATGCATTACCTAGTATCACCACAGAAAGAAGCAGAGGAAGAACATATGAATCAGCACCCTCCCTCATTCCTAGGAATAAAACAATGTGGTAAGCCTTAGATATAAAACACTCCAAGAAGAACAGTGCTTAGGTTCATCATCAACATAAGGCAGTTAGAAAAGCCCTCAAACCCTTAAATACCTCTTCATTTCCTCAGTTTGTTATTGCTCCTAAATACAGCAGGGGCAGATTTCATACAGCAGTTCCAAGGAAGACACCAGCTTCTTGCTATGTGATCATTAGAACGGAAAGACTAAGAAAACATTCCAGTGGTTACACGACACCCAACCCCACTTTCAGTTCCAAAGAACATTTCAGCCAAATAAACAGCACTAATAGTTAAACAAAAAGTTATACACATAGCCTGGTACGAAAAGGATTGCAAAACTCACCTTTCATACTGGAAATTGATATTGAGGACCTTTTTCAAGTCCTACATTGGAATCCAATGCAAACTTCTATCAGGTTTAAGAGGGATTAAATAAATCCTCAAGAATTTTAAAGCTATGGAATTCAGTCATGTGAAATTGCAAGTATAAGGTGAAACACTTTCTTCATGCATCAATGGCATAAAACCAACTATTAAACTATTGATTTTTCTGTCTCCCCAATAGCTG
This sequence comes from Fringilla coelebs, assembly GCF_963513975.1. NCBI lineage: Eukaryota > Metazoa > Chordata > Aves > Passeriformes > Fringillidae > Fringilla > Fringilla coelebs. Next base: position 87,159,426 of record NC_140028.1, read on the forward strand.
AGACTGTGAATAACAAAGTCTAGAACTTTGCAAAGGAAGTTGTACTGTGGAGAACTATTGTGTTCAGACAGACCACAGTTCCACTTGGATAAAAAAATTCTGAAGACAGAAATCTTTATCAGCCAGACATACTGAGATAGTATTGGACACATCAGGTATTGGTTGAGATTTTTTTAAGCATTTGGACAGAAAAAAAGGTTTTCCTACAAATGTTGACAAGCTGCTTCAAAGATGATTAAGCTTTTCCAAGCACCTACAGTGTATCAAGCAAAAAAAAAGGGTAAAGTTACTAAATGAAATTATTTCAGGAACAGATATTTTTCATTTAGTCCCCACAATGAATAACATTGACCAAGAGGTAGACAGATTTTCAATAAGTGTGTTTTCAAATGATCTCCAGCACACATGATTCTTCAGCATAAAACATTTTGAAAGAGCAACACATTTTCAGTGTTAGTACTTACTAAGCTTTCAAAAAAATCAGGAGCACACACAGGTTTTGGAAATACCACTTTATTTTCCAGTGAATATCCAAATGTAACACTTTCATCATTGCTTATGAACCATCAAATTGATGAAATACTAAAACCTACAGCTCCAGTGCACAGTTAATTAGATATCTAAATCTTAATAAAAATGATCAGTGCAAAAATAAAAATTAATTCAGTATGCAATTATATGCATTTTGTTACAAAGATATTTGGGCTTTGAGCACATATACATCAAATAATCTGGTAAGAGAAGCCACTTCCAGTCTGTGCTCCAAACAAAACTATTCCACACCCAATTCTAAAAACAGGCAAGAACTAAGTTTTTCTTTTTAAATGAAAAGTCTGAGCTTAGTTACAACATTCATCACGGGTACACAAGCTGAGAAATATTACAGAAGTCCCTCTCTATTCAGATAGGAGTTGTTCAAAAAAGAGGCTTTCCTATTTTTCATGTGTGGGATCCTTTTGAGACATCTATGATTTTACCATTCAGAACAGAGAATTAACAACATTCCAGCGTGCCCCAATGTTGGCAAATCCTCTTTTCAGTCCAGATACACGATGATTGATGAAGTTGTTGGGCCCATGGTAGCAGGCAGAGCAGCCTGGCAGGAATTCAGTGCTATTGAAAGAAATCTCAGATACTTATTCCATCTCCTCTACTAACTTTAATCACACTATCAACATGCTGCCAGGAATGGAGCCTTGAAACCAAGCCATAAACCTACACAAGCAACCCTTGTTGGTATATTACTGCTGCAATACAGGTAAAGTGTAAATTCTGTTTATTTTTACCTGTTTCCATTCTACATTGGACACCAGCTAAATTATGGAAAGATATTTCCTGCACTAACGGTTAGCTTGCAGCAAATTTCATTAAGGTACTGCGTCTCATTTTCCTTGGTTAATGAACTGATTGAGTTAACTTCAGTTACTCTGCTGGTAACTGCAAGTTTGGGCTAAAGGAAAGCAGTGCAGGAGCATATTTCACACACGCTGTAAAAGTTGGTAAGAAAGCAGATCAGTATTACAGGCATTTAATCTGCTCATTTGTTATGTGGATAAAGAAACAAAAATCTTACCTCAATTGCTTCATAAAGTTCTGACAAGCTTATCCTAAGTAAACCAACAGCATGCCAAATATTTAAGGTAAAACTGTACTAGCTATAAAGCTAATACAAAGACTGATATGCTTCTCATGATCACTTTTTTGTTTTGGCTTTGCTTAGAACAGTAAAAGAGATGCCTGAGACATTTACAGGGAGAAAAAAAAAGGAACTGTTGACCAAGCTTACCTTACAATTTTTATGTTAACAAAAACCATTCAAATTGTAACTCTACTTCATAATACTGAACATACAACCCAAAAGTTTAAATTACAATTGGATTTAAAACTCTGTTGAGATCTTTCACTGGTTAATCTTCAAAGTAAAATATTCCATAAGACAAGTTTATTTTCTTGAAATCTACAAGCAGAATATAGAGCTTTCCCAGTGAATTCTCAGCTAACTACGGCTGGAATCTGTTAACCTACTTTTTGGGAAAGGGCTGTGGCTGCACACCAGGATAGTTGATATTACATTAGTCTCTGTTTTCCCAAAAGATATGATACTCTGGTGATGGGAGAGAACTCCAGTTTGCAGCTCCCTGAGCTTGATGTAGTCACACAATTTTCAGTTCCAGCTTCCAACAAACAAAGAAATACTGGCGTTCCACCTGCCCTGAACCAAAAAAGCATAGATAGGCACTTAAGTTGAAAGTATGCAAACCTTTTCTTCCCGTACCAAGCCTGTAGAGCAAATTCTCCTGTTTTCTATCAGCTTCAGCTTTCCAAAAGAACCTCAATTTAAGTCAGAAGCAACTGAGCATGGCACAAATCCAGCATTATTGAAAAAGGTCTTAAAAAGAAGCGTATTTGGCCAGTTCCTTCTCCATCTCAGAATACTGCTCTTTGAGGCGCTCCATAGCTTTTCTGTGCTCTTCGTCCACCTCCGCACGTTTCTTCTGCTGTTCCTTCATGAACTCCTCCCAGTGGGCAATGCACTTCTCCTCACGAGCCATCACCCTGTCTGCCTGAAGCTGACAGGAGGAAAATAGGAAGCTTTTAACACTCATTTCCATAGTAAAACAGGGGGGTTAATGAGAGCTACACAATGTTAAAGTATCTGGAAACTAACATGAAAACACATGGAAAGGAGAAACTAAAAAGAAAACATTTATTTTTGTTTAGCCAATCCAAAACAAGTGGTAAAATGTCTGCAATACAATTAATGTGATTGTACTAGCAATGATGCTATTTCTATAAAATATGATAACAGAGATATTAAATGTTTTGAAACTGGCAGCTAATGTTTCTGCTTTAGCCAGCTAGTTCTCACTGTGATTAATGTCTTCCTTTATAAATAAGTTATTTTTCTCCTCATATTTTCCTACTCCTTGGCTTCTGCTAATTCTATCCCATTCACTATCTTATCTTGAAAAAAAAAAATTCTAGATATCTAGAAAAAGAGATCATACACACATCCAATGCACATGACAAAACACAATGTAATTCTGTGGATTGCTTGCAAGCTGTATTGACAGTCTGGCCCCCTTATATTACCAGTGCAGAAGCCAAAATAAACCTAGGCAGTTGTTCTTCCATTTGCTCCATCTCCCAGCAAAACAGAGGATTAATCCTTTTTTGAGCCCCTCTTCAGTATATCAGCAATGACTGTTTCTTATGTGGGGCATTTTTGTCAGCTAAAGGCACTGGGAACCCATTTACGTATTTTTATATCTCTGCTGTTCTTCAAGATCACACAGCACGGCCTAAATACACTACTTTTTTCAGTGCATCTTTTGATACACTTTAACAACATTATGCCAAGATCCATTTTGTTTGTACCCAATACAGTAACATCTCCTGACAAGATACACAAGTGCACACTAACAGTTTGACAGGTATGTTACTTTGTATCCAATAGGTTTTGAAACATTGAACTTTTGAAACATTTGAAACTTTTTGACACAATTACACCCCCTACCCAAACCTTACACTACTTTCTGCCAAAATCTCACTATTTTTTCAGAACAAATAATTTCAGAAAAGTAAGAAAAAGTAATTTCTCCTCAAGTGGCTGCACTACAATGACAACATTTAGCTATATCTTTAAAAAAGCGACCAACATGCTACTACTCCCATTTGGAAAGTTTCAAGCCAGAAAGTTGTACTATGCAAACTTTAAGAAATGCTATGAATCCTGGGTACCTATAACTACTCCTCCACTACATATTAAAAGGAAAAAAAAAAAGTGGAAACACCCAGCTAATATTTTTTAAAAAGAACAGTCACCATTCTTACTGACTGTTCATTTTCTAAGTTATAAATTTCTTATTGAAGTTTTACTTTGAACAAACAGTAGCAGAACTGTAAGAATTTCCTACCTCTCTATGAGTATCTACTCTAGTGTCAGACACAAGCAAACTGTCAGTGCTCAGACATGTGCTGTTTGCACAGTACCAGTATTCAATTGCAACTGGACTGCCCATCTTCATCAGTTGCAAAAAAGGAAAGAAAAACACGACTATCAGCTTACATCCATGAACACACAGCCTGTTTTGCTTGATGGCCATGGAAATGTCTTTGGTTTTTCCTGAACTAAATTATAATCAACAGTATTTTGCAAGTAAAGAGATAACAGAGGAATACAATAAAGAAGTAGGATTGGGAATATATGAAACTAATTTAATGTAATTAATGTGTAATTTTCCAGGTTTTAGATTCAGAGCACATGTATTTCAAATAAGCAAAGTGTAGCCAACTGAAAAGGTTCCAATGATTCGCATGTTCCTATAATATACCTCTTCATTAAATAACCCATCCACAAGTGAAAAGAAACACTTCCTTTTCAACAAGCAATATATATAATATGGTCAATGTTCTCAGCTAACTAGGAAAGATTTACATTTCCATTCTGGTAGGTTAGTAGATGTTTTTTGTTCCACAGAAAATAAGCTTTTTTTATATTTAAGCTTTCCCTGTATGTGACAAATGTTATAGTCTGAGCTAGGTGGAAAAATAAAGCAAAGGAATTAAAAAAAAATAATTTCCATATATCAGGAGATTGTAGAAAGAGTTAGCTAGATCCACTAACTTTGCAGTGAGCATTTTATAAGTGCAGAAATCACCCCAAGAAAAGTTTTACTGCCAGTATATAAGGTATAGAAAAATATGTTTTTAAGTTTTGCTATACTGAAGGCAGACAAACTTGCTGTGAAGCACAAGACTCTTAGATCACAAAACAAAAATCTATCCATCCATCCATCCTTTACCTTTCTTGCTTCACACTCTCTCTCTTGGAGTCTACGGATCATAGCGTTGGCGGCTTGCACTGAAACAACAAATTGCAGTAGATCAGTCTGCTGTTGGAAATCAAAGAAACTTTCCTGAAAGGGATTTAGAAGATTTAGGCAGTTGCAAGGTGAAGATTATATCCCACTGTGTCACTTCACTCTGCCAAGAGTCACCTGTACTTGCAGAAAATGCTATACACTTACAACTTTAACACATATAAAAGTAAGCAGGCTTATTGCAGAGTTCAACCTTTGTGTTCTAGAAGCCAAAAGCAGGAAGGCATTGAGGTCCTTTTGTGCCCACACTCTTAACCTAGCTGATGAGCTGGAGTGCACTGCTCAGCACCTCAGAAGACATCAAAAACCACCCTCGAGTCAGCAAGTAAAAACAGGTGATCAAACTCTAACTCTTAAGTTAGTTGAGCTTTGGCTTTTTTTTTAATTTTATTTTTTCCCCACCAGCTGTGTATAGACTCCATATGTACAACATCTTTATGCTCTTTAACATCTTTATGAGTCCATGTCTTTTCTCCCAGAGGCTAAGCCTGGGAAAACTTGTCAATGGAAATAGGAATTGTATTCCTATGCAATTCCTCCCCTCCCCCCATAACTTATTTAACATGGAATTAAATACACTAATTTTCCAAGCAGCAACTGGATGCAGTCCTGGACAACTGGCTCAAGCTCCTGCTGCTCCAGAGGTCCCTTCCCACTTCAATCATTCTGAGATTCTACTACTGAAGATGTACTCCACAGCTGGCCATGAGAAAGTCAGGGAGCAGCATCGAAGGTTCACCCCAGTTAGATGGTATTAGGATGCCTTGTTTGCATGACTAAATTTTAAGTTTCAATGTTTTCCTGCAATCCTTTTGGTGTGCTTTCCACACACCATTCTGCATATGCCAGATGTCATATAAATAGGTTATGGGAAATTAACTGCTTATACAACATGCCACACAAATTGTAACAAAACCCACAGTGGCATGTTTCAACTGCATAAATTTGGCAGCTAAAGCTGTGTACCCATACTCTCTTAGAATCTCTTTTGAGGAAGCCATCCTGCTAAACGAGTAAGGGAAAAAAAGCACATTTAAAAACTAGTACAAATTTCAAACATTCTTCTAAAATCTGAGCAGTAAAGAAATATATTAATAAGGATGAAACTAAGATTAGCATGCAATTACTATTCCTTCCCAATTTGTGACTAAATAATAACAATAAATTTCTTACTATACAGCAGAAAGTTTTGTTTTAAGGGATTTAAGGGAGACAGTATTATGCACTCCTGTGGGAAAATTAAGAAACTTGAAGTTCACATCACAGCATGGTTGCAACAAACCAGGAAACTGAAATTTTCTACATGGCTTTAGTCAATGTGGAACACTGTTTCCAAGTGAATAGGAAAAGAATGAGCTGAAACAGCTTCTACTTAAACCAACAAAAACTCTAATGTAAACTTAACAAGAGCTGATTGGCTGGACTATTATGTATCAAAAAACATCCCTGTTGTTTCCTTTTCAAAGTTGCACAGAAGTGAGAACACAGCACATAAAGAACAGAAAATTACATAAGAGTGGTAATTTTTTAATAGACCATATTTTGAATCCAAACTACTTAAATTACTCCCCAAAATGATGCATCAAGAGCAATAAGAAGCAACCTACTTACATCTCTTGAAGGTTTCACTCAAATTGTCTTGCATTGCCTGCTCACACTTTGGAAGAACACGCTCATTTGCTTCAAAGATCGTATTTTTGAGATTTTCAAGTACTCGCAGTTCTCGGAGGCCACGTTTTTCCTGCCACAAAAATGAAAGAAAGTGAGTGGCTAGCAAGGAATTCCACTTCACAAATTAGAGATGGTTTCCCATTTGATAAACTAATAGCTATATCTCAAAGACTAGACCATTGTCTACTGAAGCGTTACTCTACTTTGTTAACAACAAAGATAAAATTGCCAAAAAAAAGAGACCAATATTCCATTCTTCACATTAAAATACAAAAATCCTCTGAATGACTCCTCTGGCCCTTGCGAGAAAAGGCAGTATTAACTATTTACACACTGTGGGGAAAAATGTCCTGTTTTGTATAGATAATTTACAGCATCTCTAAAACAACAGAGAGCAACAGAGCTTGAAAGCATTTCATTTTTATAAGTCAGTTGGTTACTGAGAAATAATATACTAGTGATTCTGCTTGCTTGATGTCTGACCCTCCACATTTAGTATGGCAGGAGGTGAAAACAAAGCAAGTAAAATTGTTTTAACTGAAGTAAAGCAATGAAGTCGACTAAAAAATAATTTAACACAGCTGACTAAAGAGGCAGCTCTTCTAGATCACTGCTCATCATGATTAATTACAAGTTCAGCAAGATCTTGTTTTATTGTCTAAATTTACAAAATAATCTATTTTTCTGAATCCACAGCACTATTCCCACTCTGAATTTCACCAGCATTTTACTTTACATTAAAACTCTACATAAACAAAAAATACTCTATCACATGAAGTGGAACAGGGATCACCACACCCATTTTAAAACTTCAGAAACAGAGCACAGGCAAGCAAGACTCCTTAATTAAACAGGCTCCAGGTTTCCTGAATGCAAATCTCCATTCCTTGCACATTAGGTGCTAATCATTGAAAAAATAAGCATATATCTCAAAGTTAGAAACAAGTAGAATTTTTGGGTGCCAGCAGTCCTAACCCCTCTTAAAAGACATTCTGAACTGCAAAAATTTAAACAATCCTCTACTTTGCTATTTTCCCCCCATAAAAGTATAAACCAGTAACTAAATTTCAAAAAGAGATCTAAGAGTATATTAAGTTTGTCTAAGAAACAGAGCAAGACTTCAGGTGAAACGAGACAAATACATGAATTATGAGCCTAAAGATACAAGTTCTAATTTTGTCCATGAGTTTAATATTTTCCTTCCTACAGAATGACATTTAGAACTACTTACTGTATCCTATAGCTTAGGGAAAGCAGAGAAAAGAAATAACTTATGACTCTCAAGCCCATATGATACAGATCTGATGAGAGTTTATTTCATATTCATGTTTTCCTAATGCAGCAGAGACAAAATAGACCTGCTTGAAATATAAGCTACAATCTAGGTTGTGGGGGGTGAGGGGGAAAGACATTTTAATGTCATTCAAATCAGGTCTGTAGACAAATCAGGTCTGCATACTGGAATTTTGAGGTGTAGCTGTATTTTCAGTTACATTTTTAAATTCCACATTCTGTAAGAAAGAAAATCAATACAGAAACAGCCTTTTGCTGGCATAGGATTCAAATTTTCTGAACTTTTGCTGCCATCTTGTGGAAACCAAATGATACTTTCCAGGCAAAGCTGTACATACTAGTTTGCACTTCTAGACATTCAGTATTTTAGCCTTACTTGCAGCCAATCAAATAACCGTTTATCAATTTTTAATGATTTTATTGCTTTGCACAAAGTGTTCCTCTTCTCTTCCAGTAGTATAAATTTCTCTTGTGTAATGAAAATAAAAAAACCACAACCAAAACCCAAACAAATAAAAAAACACCCCTGTGCTAGCTGAATCCAGCTGAGGCATAAAGTAGCTTCTTAAAGAGATGTAAACCCAAACTGGCCAACAATACTTTCCTTGAACCAACCGGATTTCTCTAAGATATTAGGACTACAATATTCTCCAACACCAATATTCTTGCCAGTCTTCTGCAGGAAAAACAAACAAACCAAAAAACCAAAAAAGCACATGTTCTTTTCAAAAGTTTTAAAAGAAAAAGACCTAAATTACTGCCTTGTTTGCCAAAGATGCAGACATATACTACAGGTGTGTTATTTTTGGAAAAAGAAATCCAAGTCAAACCCTTTTGAAGAAAGTTATGTACCCACTATGATATCTAAAAAGATGCTAAAGCTGTTCAAAGTTTCAGACCCTGCCAGCATCCAATAAGATACAAATACTTACTTCAAATTCTTTAACAAAGTAACGTATTTCTCCCTGAATTACTGGTCGGTGATCCAGCAGTCTTGAATAGACTTCCCCAACATCTAGAAAATTAATGAAAGACAGAATTTTAGTTTTTCTCTCACTCTCACACCCGGTGAAACAACACAGGCAGCACACTGTATCTCAGTATGAGGAAGGACTATTGTTCATCAGGTACAGACAAAAGAGCACCAGAACAGAATTTGTAGGGTAATCTATATATCCAGGAAATCAACAGCTTAGATAAAACACAACAAACCAGATTCCAAAGACACTTTTCTGTGAAGGTGAATGCTCTCCTCTGCAGTTCAGCACCCTTTGTCTCAATCCTCTTTCTCTTCAGCACAGCTTTCATATCTGATTTTTAGTGCTGGTAAAAGACCAGAGAGCTTAACAGAGATCCACAGAGTAAGTGTGGGAGTCTTTTGCAGCAAGAGACAGGAGGAATCCTCACTTCAAAGGAAAACTGTCAGCATTTTCTTGTATTCTAGGGCCAGACTTGAAATTGAGTCTTAGAAAAGAGTATTTACTATTTAAATATATGTGGAGAAACAGGCTCGCCTGTCACAAAGAAAAAGCCTGCTAAATTGAAAAGGGCTCTGAGAGCATAGCAAATACTGTTTCAAGAAATATACAATGTAGTCCCAAAAAAAGACTTTAAGGCGGCACTGCCATCTAAAGGATGTGTCCTCCTGCCCCATCTGATGGACCTGTCCTGTGGCTCTACTGTATCCACCTGTGTTTGTTCAGCACCCTGAATCCCAGCACGTTCAAAACGGTGCAGAACGATTATTTCGAAATTCGGGAAAGTCATGACTTCAGTAAATAAAACTGAGCTAAGCCCACTCCAAACGGTTCTGAGTGCGGAATAACCACGACAAAACTTGGGTGAACAAGACCAAAAGTAAGAACTCCCCAGCAAACTCCATGTCCGTGGCAAGTGCCTCAGTGGCCGACTCGGCTCCCCGAAAAAAAGCCACAGAGTCACCCAGGTTTCCAGTTCTGAGAGACGAGATCCAGCTGCGCCTCCCAGGCGTCCAGCTTTAAACCTCAGCACACGCCGCCGCAACCCCGGAGAGAGCGGGACCGCTCCCGGGAGGTCCCGGCACACTGCGGCCGCTCCCGGGCCGTCTCTCCAGCGCTGCCGCGGGGTTACACAGCGGGCTCGGCACCTCCTTACCCTTTATGATGGGCTGGATCGGGGACCCGGCGGCCGGAGAGTCCCGTCTCCTGTCGGCGGACGGCGGGGCTGCCGCGCCGCCGCGGCCGGGGGACGCGGGGCCGGCCCCGCTCATGGCGCTCGGCGGCCCCCGGGCAGCGCAGCGCAGCCCAGCGCAGCCCAGCCCAGCCCAGCCCGGGCCACCCCGGCCCTGGCCTGGCCCTGGCCCTGGCCCGGCCTCCCTCCCGCAGCGCTTCCGCCGGGCCCGCCGCCGCGCCGTGAGCTCATCGCGGCGCGCCGGCCGCGGCGGCGGAACCGCCCCCAAGGAGCGCCGAACGCTCCCGAACCGGCGGCTCTGGGGGCGGCTCCTGGGGCAGAGAGACGGACACGGGTCCGGAGAAAGGGCTGGAGGGCATGGCCTGCGAGGGGCGGCTTGAGGGAGCTGCGGGTGTTTGGCGTGAGCAAGAGCAGGCTCAGGAGAGACCTTAGTGCTCTCCACAAACGCCAGAAAGGAGGGTGTAGCCAGGTGCGGTCGGTCGCTTCTCCCGGGTAATCAGTGACAGGACAGGAGGACATGGACTCGAGGTGTGTCCGGGCATGTTCAGGTTGGACATCAGGAGAAATTTCTCCATAGAAAGGGTGATTAGAAACTGCAATGGGCTGCCCGGGGAGGTGGTGGAGTCGCCATTCCTGGAGGTGTTTAAGGAAAGATTGGACGAGGAGCGCTTGGTCTAGTTGCCATGGTGGTATTTAGTCATAGGTAGGATTCGATGATCTCAGAGGTTTTTTGCAATCTAATTGATTCTCTGATTCAGTAATTATAGTAAGAGACATACATTAACTCAGTTTGCTTCTAGGTGCAGTAAACATGAATAACAACTGCTGGACACAGGCTACAAATAAACCAAAACCAACCAACCAAATAAAAAAGAGCAGCAGACTCTTTTTACAACGATTAAAAAAAGCAAAAAGCGATGTAAAATCTCTACATTTATTTCAAAACCATTTTAAAGTACAAGAGAGGCTCTCAGTATGAGAAAGACATGGAGCTCCAGGAGGAGGTCCAGTGGAAAGCTACAAATTGATTGGGGACTGGAGCATTTCTTACAATGAAAGGCTGAGGGAACTGGGCTTGTTCAGCTGTAACAAGACACGTCTGAGAGGGAACCTTATCAATGTCTATCAGTATCTGAAGGGAGGGTAACAAGAGGATGGAGCCAGGCTCTTCTTGGTGCCCATTGCCAAGCAGTAGGACAAGAGGCAACAGACAGAAACTGATGCACAGGAAATTCCACCTGAATATGAGGAAGAAGTTCTTTACTGTGCAGGTGACTGAGCACTGGAACAGATTGTCCAGAGGTTGTGGAGTCTCCCTCCCTGGAGGTACTTAAATACCTTCTGGATGCAATCCTGTAGCAAGTGCTCTGGGATGACCCTGCTTGAGCAGGGAGGTTGGACCAGATGAACCACTGTGGTCCCTTCCAACCTGACCCATACTGTGATTCTGTGAGACCGTTAGGATATTTTCAATATACTTCCCCTCCCTCTTGGCCACTTCTAAATTACAGTATATTAACTTCTGTTTGTGACATTTTTCTTCCTGCTACTCAATAAACTCTACCATTTCTAGAACAGGTTGATTATATTTAGGCTATTGCATCTAAGTTTGTTTCTTCTTTTACACATTTTTTTTTTTAATCTGCAATACATATCACACTTCTCAGTGTCATTGTGTCAATAAAGAATAAATTCGACCACAAATTCTGCTACAGCTACTGCTACTTCCTTCCTATCTAGAATACCAGAAAGGTGCCAGTTTAGCTGGAATAATTACTAGCTTATTAGCAGAAAACAGGAGTAGTATGTATTCTTTGTTAGAAATTAGTTCTGCCCATGTTCTACTCTGCATAGCTTTTATAAATGGGAGCAATTGTGTGGCTCAGGAAAAAGGGGGAGTTTTTAAAAGCTATTTGAACTGACACAAAAAATGATTCTATTATTAAATCCTGTGCCACATCACAAAAGCTTGGAAACTGCTCATGGAAATTACTATACGGGGGTTTTTTTGGACAATGTCTATAATCTTCTAAACTCAGGCTTAAAAATTAGTTAATTGGTTTTGTTGAAACAATCTCCCCCAAAATCAGGCCAAATATAGATGAAATCTGTTTAAATAATAAAAGGGTTCTTACATTGGGAAGTGTTCAATACTTCAACTAACATTAAATTTAGCATAATTATATAATGTAAAATAGTTTTGCACTCCTTCATTGTTACATAGTCTGCATTACATTAATTAGGCAATTAGTAAATATAAGAATTACTTCAAAAATAGTTTCCTTCTACTTTATTTCCTGAAAGTGACCAGCTATTGCAACCTGTAAATTAGTATTTTTCCATTTGAATCCAAAACATGTAAGCATTTGACAATCACCAGTAAATTATAGTTCATGTTCATATATTAATAATATCTGCAGGACATTCCAGCTGGCTTAATCATCACTACTAATTTAGGCTAGAATTGTTCAAATCTTAATTTTACCCTTTCCAGCTTAGCTGCCATTCTTTCATAGCCTCTCAGACAAGTTATTTACCCCTCTAAGCACTATAGTCCAGCTCTTTTTTTTTGTTAAGAAAGAAATCCTGTAGTTAAGCAGCTTTGTAACTACTGCATTTCTAGGAAAGAGTTTTTACATCATGACTAATGTCAGGTTCAGAATTATGGGACTGCAACAAGGGCAAATCCTGTGACATAGTTCCATTAGTTTCTAGGACTACTGTTCTGAAACCATTCTTCCTTTGTTTGAATAATGTTGGATTTTGCTTTTTTTTTTTTTTTTTTCTTTTTTTTTTTTTTTTAAGAATATGCTATTTGTTGTATTTATGCCTGGTTTTGTTTTTTGTTCCCCTGCTTACTCTCATTGCCCAGTCAAGCTTATTTTCAAAACATATTTTAAAGAAATTAAGGAGGACTTAAAGAGGTGATGGCTATAAAAAGACAATACTTGTGGAGCCCCTAACCTGTCAGTTTGTAGAAAGTAGTCATCAAGTCACAAAAATATGGAAATGGCTATGGCTTGCAGCATGAAAATCAACATATGTAGTCATCATGTATTTTTTTGGAAGATAGGCTAAACAACCTCTGTCATTTTTGCCGTGCAATGGAACCCGCTTTCTCTTTTAGGGATCACCCTGCCACTTCCCATTAGCATTAGCAGCACTCTGAATTGCAAAATCTTCAGATGAACGTGCCGAGTCCTGTCATTTCCCCCACAGGCTGTCTGGCAATGATAATCCGCGAAAGGATTATTTCATCCAAGTGGCGGTGTCCGAGTCAAATGCCGGCAACAGGCAGGAAAACCCAAACCTGTTGAGGCAGACATCTGCCCAGATGGGAGGAATCGGAGCGACGGCCCTTAAGAGGGCGAGGCGGGGGACATACTTTGTGCCAGCAGAATAAGTCCATGGGCTGCACCCGTGATGGGAGAGCAAGACCACGATCCTGATGGCTGGAAGTTTGCGGGCTGCGATGCTGATGCTGGCCAAAGCAGGCCCCGGGCTGCGCTCTTTGGAGGAGTGCCTTGTCACATTAGCCGGGCGGCCGCTGTGTTTGATGCTCAACCTGGACAGACAGGCCTGCCAGGCAGAAACTGCTCAGGCAGATGATGCTGGGGAGGACAAAAATTATCCAGCGCAAGACTGAGAAGACAGATGACACCCAGCAGGAACAGCAAGCCAAATCTGCAGAATCCACAATGCAGCTGGCTAGCCCGGGGCTACCTGCCTCTTTGAAGAGGAATAGACATCACCTACGAGCTGTCAAATTAGATCACCAGCCTGAAAATGCTGAAAGAGATTTAGTCCTTTCAACAGAGAAGGGAAAGTTTAATGGATGAAAATCTTCCTAAAGGGGCCAAGGTAGTGTGGGAGGGGAAAGGGGAATCCTTCAGATGCAGCAACAATGAAAAATTAATCACCTCCCGCCTGCCTGCAGAGTGAGAGATGGGATGCGCGGTGTTCTGTGGCAGCCACGCTGGCTGTAGTCACTACCAGTGTGGAAAATAAAGGCCATGCCTGCAGGTACGTGCACAGAGCAGCAACAAGTAATGCTTGCTACAAAATCGATCCCCCTTTCCAAATCTGTGATATCTTTATGTTGCCCTGGAGCTGGGCTCTGAGGTACAATACATCTCACACTCAAGACATGCAGCGGTGGGATACAAAGGCCCAGTCTGAATCTGAAAACTCATCGGCAAGAGGAGGTGCACGGTGGCATCTCCCCTTTAATTTCCTTTGCAATAAAATTCCAGCACAAAGAAAATGTGTGTAATCAAAGTCAATTTTGATAAATAAATAGAAAAAAAAATATTAAGATTACCAAGTCAGTAAGCATGTGCTCAGGTATATGGTGAATATGAAACCTGGAATTTCCATCAGGGACAGCAGCAGCATGATCCAATTATAGATGCAAAGAAGAAATACTGCTCTTAGGGGGAAAATATTAAATGTAGCAATCCATTAGGCAGCTGCATCATTGCAATTAGGCTTTGAAGTTAAAGACTGTGAAACACACTAAAGATTAAAAGAGGTGATAAGATTAAAAACCAAAAGGGAAAAAAATCAAATAGGCCTACTGATCCCTCTTTCTAGCCAAAAAAAAAAAAAAAAAAAAAAAAAAAAGGTAGAAAAAAATGACATACTAGGTTTTGTGTAAACATACAATTGTAAAATCAATTTGTGGCCATACAAAGCAAATCTACTTGAAAAATCTATTCCCAACTTCAACATTCATGTAGCAGACAAACCATAAATCACCAGCAGAGATGCAAACAAGATGCTAGCAGATCAGAAAGAATATGAACCACACTTCTGAATAGAAGAGCTTACACTGGATTTCTTAATAATGATTTTATAGTTCTATCTATTCTTTTATTTTCATCTCTCTCAGCTAATCGCTTTCTAAGTACTTTGTCCTCTTCCAAATCAACATCTGTCTTTTGATCATCTATTTTTTTTTTTTAACCAAGCAGAAAAGATAGCCAAGTTCTACTGCTCTTTCATGTGTAATGTTACTTGGGTGTATTTCACAGACAAAACCACTTCTAAGACACATTTTCATATAAAATAATGAATATAAATTAATGTCTTATTTGAATTGCAAACTACATCTACATTAAACCTTACTTAAGAGTCTCAGCTCCCTGCAAATTACCCAGGATCCACACTCACACTGAAGGGTCCAGATTAATCTTTCATCACCTATAATTGAAATTAATGTGTGTGAGAGTGAAACAAAGTGAAGTTATAGAATTATTTTATCAAGATACTCCAAAGCTGTAACATCTATTGGGAAGTCTAAGGTGCACCTCACCTTAAAAATCAGTTCCCCATTTCGAGATCTACGTGCTTCCGAAGATTCAGCCAGTAGCGTGAAATTCCTGAGAGAAGGTCTTCTTTATTGTTTACAAATGTTTTGAAGAGGGCTGGATAGACCATAGAGAAGAAATACAAGATGAAAAAGATTAAAAATATGTGAAAATATCACCTCTTGCAGGCAAACAGCTACGGTGTTTGCTAGGAGATTTCACTGGTAAGTTAGATTTTCTACACAAAGAATCTTAGGAAATTCAAGAGGTGCAAACCTATTCTCAGCAAGTACTTACTGAGGTTGATGTGAAGAAAGGTAACAAAAGTGGCTGGATTGGACCCTTTCAAGTGTGAACCAGAAGTGATACCTTCTAACTCATTTTCTGTGTGAAACACTGGGACACCAGCCTGGAAGGTAAATCACTCATGACCAGAAACAGGACAGAAAGTATGTTACACATTTAAGCTATCATAAATAATTTCTTTAGTTTTGCTGCTCAAAAGCCTTCACTTTGGCTCCATTTGAATGGTAGATCTTCTTAGTCCCCAGGTCTAAACTGGAATTATTGTGTGTTTGTTCAGTGTAATATTTCCAATTTCTCATTCCTTCTCACTCTTTCCTAATCCTGTATTAAAACTGGATTTTTCTATAAATCACTGTTGCCCGGTTACAAGTCTTAGAGCAAGAAACACCCCTAGAGACTTCAGAAGTCAAACTGAACCCTCACTTAAAAGTCAAGTTACACAGACAAAGACAACTAAAAATTATCAGCACATTTCTAACATATCTCATGCAATACTTGAACACTTGTTTCAGCCTGGTTGGTCTACAATTGGTCATCTTGGTATCAAGGGGAAAAAGACTAAGTGCTAAGTGTAAGATTTCACTGAACACTTACAATTATCATATTTATTTCACTGTTGAATTCTTCTGTTGCTGAAAGGTTGTCATGCAGCACTATCTCACCATATGGCAAAACACTCAAGTCCCAGAGGCGCATACTTATAAGACCATAACATGTCAGGCCCCTTGAATAAATTAGAACAATTATGCAAAATAATAATACTGCAATGATGAGATACATTAACAAATGAAAGTGGTGCTGTTCATGAAACGCTGTGAAAATAAATTCCACACATCACTGTGGTCATCATCAAAATGCAAAGCAACGAAAGTAAAACATCACAGTGCCCTTCAGCAACTGGAGTTTTAAGAACAGAGAAAGGGGTTGCAAGGGAGCAAAGTCTCTTTACTAATGTTCACTGAAAGTATAATAAAATATTACAGAAAGAGAAAGTAGCTTTAAAAGCAGCTGAACATTTACCCATGCAAACCCTTTACACAGACCATCAATGTTAATTTGAGAGCTCCCACTACACATCTCTTTTAAAATTATGAAGCATAATTGTAAAATATGCATCTCATACAGTCTCAGACCAACTCAAATAGAATCGTGTGATTTTTTGGAAATTTTCTTACAGATTTATTTGTCCTTGATCAAAAGGCATTAGATAGAAAATAGGAGAGGCGACAAAAATCAATACCATCTGGTTTTCCCAGTCATCTCTCTAAAGGCAAAGTCTCAATTCATCCTTCTTTGCTTTTAACCCTCTATACTCTAAAGTTTCTCCAAGCAGGGGAAAGAAGATTGAATTATGCTCAAGTTACTATAGGATAATGAACAAATCCCTTTTAGATAGCAGAGAGTTAAATATTACTAATCCACTTCTAAACATTTCATCTTTCTAGTAGGTGAACTTTTTTTTTTTAACATTTCAGCAGCAAGTGACACTTTTGTTCTACACCAGAGAAAATAAAACTGGCACAAGAGGCTAGGGGATACTGCAGCAGTAGCATGTAGCCAACCTGAGAAATCCCAATACTTGCAAACAGCAGCTGTTTGGGATTTAAAAAAATATGACATTTTGTAGCATCATCTCTACAACAACCTAACTGAAAAGATGACAGTATTGTTCCCAGCAACATTTAGCTCTGGCTCAATTTCAGCACTCTCAGCAGTAACGTAAGCTATTTTCATGGTTGAAGGCTTGCACACTCACTTTAAAGAACTTAAATCATTCTCACTTGCAAAAACATTGATAAAAACAATAAATCCATAGGATGAACATGAAACTTCCCTAAACCATGACTAAATGCACTGATTTAGACCCATGCTCCCCTTCTGAAACAGAAAATGGTTCATTATAGCAGAATTTAGTAGAAATGCAGGTAATTTTATAAGTATTACCATCACTTGCTCCCACATGAGGGAAAAACCAAACTCACTTGAATACATGCTATTAAGTAACAAATGTTTGAATAAATTGGATATTAAGGGTACAAGTAATAACAGTAAAGCTCTCAGGCAGTTGAATATGAAAAGCTTTGAGAAAAGTTTCTAAAGTACATTTGTACTAAAGCCCACTCCACAACTCTTGAACAGATAACAAGATTTCAGAGAGGTCTTTTTAAGTACAGAAGGTGAGCTTCTAAATAGCAAGGAACAA
Source organism: Fringilla coelebs (assembly GCF_963513975.1). Lineage (NCBI taxonomy): Eukaryota > Metazoa > Chordata > Aves > Passeriformes > Fringillidae > Fringilla > Fringilla coelebs. The sequence continues at coordinate 87,177,260 of NC_140028.1, forward strand.
GAGTAGCTAGAAGTGGAGAATTAAGTCCCCAGGAAATGGTGAGAAATTTCTGAAAGTTCTGCCCTTAAAGTAACTTGGTGTGCGCCTGTAAACCTTCAGTAAAATAATTAAGAATAAAATTATGTATATCTACAGAAAACACCTATTAGGACCTGGAACTGTCCAGGTTATGCTTATCCTTCCAAGTTCCTTCTGTCCATTAATGTGTCAGGATATATTTAAATTATGCTCAAACATCTATCCAAGATAGAAGCCTCTCACCTAGTAAATATAAAAAAAGCTAAGCAGCACATAAAACAAAAGAATGTACGAGTGAAGCTATCTGCTAAGCAATGCTGAAGAAACCAACATAAAAGTTTATTTATCAATTAAAATATCAAAGTATTTTTGTATTTCTTTAGTGTCTTAAATGTTATCTGAATTGTGCAGAAGTTAATTAACCAATTCAAGTTAGCACTTTTATACTTGTTACAAATTAAGATCAGAGGACCATGTTCTATAGTAAAATGACCCATCCAAATGTGTGACTCAACAACAGTGTAGTTGGTTTTAAAGCCCATTTTAAACATTGGTAATGAATTTGATAGAGCAGCAAATTATTTTAAGCTGAGGGTTTTGGTTGGTTTTGTTTCAGGGTGGGAAAAGTGCATCTGCACTTGTGCAAAAAATAAAGCTAGGCACATATAAAATTTTTAAGGATACTAATTTTGCTATGCAGTTTGAAAGAAAATGATTCCACAGTCAAAACAGTACACCACAAAATGAAGCAGGAAGTGAACTAACCTTTTGAAATCTTCTTTAGTGAAGAAAAACTAGAAAGTTTCACAGCCAAATTAAGACTAGTTTTAAAATAATTTATTCGGTCACATAAATACTTTGTAACATTTGCATGTTCCCTTTTTCACATCCTTGGCACACAATATAGCTCTTAACTTGTACAAAACTAGTGTAAACATCCACGGAAAATGAAAGGAAAGCTGGTTGACATACATACACATTCAATAAATAGCAAAAGGAGTGAATAATTGATGGTAAATGTAATTTCACTTAAGTATCTAATTAAAAGAACCTTAACTTTTTTAAAAAATAGTGAATTAAAACTCCATTTTTTCATCTTTCTACCATTTTTGCATTTAATCAGATACACAATAACAATTCTTTAGTTCAAATTCTTGAATGAACAACAGCAATTCAATGCAGTTGTATTACTTGAGGCATTGACAGTTTCGGTTCACATACAGAAGGTTACAAAACATTTGCAGGTTAGTGGCTTTGGACAGCACAACTTCTGAACTCCCACACCTCATTCCAACATGACATTAAGATTTGCCTTAATGAGCATTAGTGTATAATCTGTTCTTGATAAAGACGACATTGGACAGATGCTGTCGGACACCTGGGTAATGCTGGATGTGGTTGAACCAACGAGACACATTAAGGTATTTCTCCTTTTCTTGCACTGTGAGGTCCACCTGCATGGGGAATAAATACAAAGCACCAGTAACACCAGGCACTGCATGATTAGAGTCATAACATGTGGTAAAGCAAAATAAAAGTGGATCATTTTACAAATGATTTAAACTCAAGTAACTTGTTACACTCCAGCAGCATTCTATCCTAATTCCACATAGAAAAACTCAAACCCGTAATACATATGGAAATTTAATCTACTCATAAGAACAGACCTGAAGGTGGAATATAAGTTGCATGATAGAGAAAGGGAAAAGCTTGCATGAATTTAATTGACCTCTCTATTCATGAGGCCAGGATACAGTACAAGGTGGTGCAGGGAAGAGTTCCACAACATACACAACCCTTTCACGTTCATTTAGTAGACAGTCTTGTCTCACAGGCAAAGCTACTACTTCATGTTTCAAGGTGCATTTCAAGTACAGGAGTAAGCTTGTTCTAGGCAATTTCAGACTGGATAGGATAACTGGAAGTTGTTTTGTATGACTACTGCTCAAAATGGAATAGTTACTAAAAATCAGCCTAACTTAACTGTTCAGCTCTGCTAGCTTTCATTATTAAGATCACAACGGCATTATTCAAATTACAACAGTAAAACAAACTGGAAACCTGCCTATACTGCATAAAAATATTTAAAGTATTATCACACAGAACAGCTTCAAGATCAATCAGGAAGAAGTCTTGATCAAACTATTGCAACAACTCCTTGTCACAGAATATGTGGCTAAGATTAATGCAGAGCTTCAAGTCTATCCATAATCAGAAGACTGGCTTAGGGAAAGTTATCTACAGTTACAGATCCAAATTCTACCTTTAAAAGTCTTTCAAATTTAGGACAACAGCACCCTCAAAGCTTTACTACAAAGTCGGTTATTACTTCAGAGTCTTTCAAGCCAGCTGTAGAACTATTCCCATCTTGTATCACCTGTATTAGTATTCTTGATTAGAAATTTTATGTCTTATTTCTCTATAATCAAGTTGGCTTATCAGTTTAGACCATAATCTCTTTTCTCACATTAACACACTACAACTGAATTACAAATGGGGTAGTCCTCAAAATAGACTATAAAACCTGCATGAGGAACAAAATGTGATGCTCACATCAACTCCCCTATCCTATCTCACCAATACTGAAACCACCAGGATTCACCTCACTTCATTTTCAGTTGGCCAATTAACCATCAAGCTTGTTTTAAATTTTGACAATGCCAGCAGTCAATGAAAAAGTCAATCTGCACACGACAGTTTTACCAGAAAAATAATGATCTAGACATGTCTAATATTTTTTATGTTTAGATTTCTAGAGCTAATTAAGGTTACTCGCCTCAAAAGCTAAACAGATGGCAAATTCCTTACACTTTGTTCTACAAACACTAGATTTTATGGATGCTGCAGGTTCACTGAAAATTTGATTTTAGGCACAAGACAGCTGGAAACAAACCTGTTTCAACAAACTTTGGATCACAGAAAGAGCTTAACAAACTCATTTACAGATATTCAGGTGTATGGGTAAAAAGCTGCTCTTTAAACCCTCATCTTGTCTTATATTTCTCCTTGTGACATGCCACCCTTTTGATTTCAGGAATTTCCTATCAGATTTGCTGCTTCTCCTTGCTGTTCTCTCACACAGCCCAGCACTTGGCTTAGAACTGGGAAGCTTTAAACATGCAGCAGCAAAAAGAATGTAAGGATATATACAAGAAGATGAACCAGTGGAAAAATACTGAGGGAGAAGAATTTCAAGGAGTTGCAGAAGGGAATTCTAAACCAGTAGAACATAGCATTAAAGCTCAATTAATGGGGAGTTAGGAGCATAGTAACTGTGGCAGTAACCAAAAGGCAGGGACCTTGCAGCTGCTCCTAAACCCAAGTAGCTGCTCTTCCTAAGGAATGTATCTGCCAGAATATGAGCACAGCACTACAGATGTATTGCCTTCTGCAATTTTGTTCTGTTATGAACCCCAGTTCAGGCATATGAGAAAATCTGCTCTTCTTGCTGCTGGCATGGAAATGTAAACATTGTTCCTACAGTTGTATAGTCTGATAGAAATGCACAGAAAAACCATAAAAATCAGCCACATATTTTTACAGATCTAGAAGTATAAGAGAGTTACTAGCAATTAACCAAGTGAATAGCATTAACCAGAACAGCACTAACAAAAAGGGAGAAAAAAGTCTTGAATTTTTAAGGACATTACAAATAAAAAGTGGAAGCTATGGTAATATAACACTGTTTCACAAACTGCCTGAGTTTCTGCAAGTACAGTATATTCGGGACGAAAAAAAAAAGCAGTACCATTTACAGAAAGATGCTTTTGATCACCTGCAGTGTATTATAATTAATGGTAGCTGGATGCTGGTGCTTGATATGAAACTGGGGGACCAATTACCAAGTAACACAGCTCGTGAAAAGAACAATGCGTACACTCTAAGGCAATCTAAAACTACTGGAAGTGAAGAAAGGTATTTAAGTATGGGCAAATACTAAAATACTAAAACTTTAAGTTCCCTGAGTTTGCAGTAACCTTTTTTAAAGCCTTTACTGGATGAGCACCTGGTTATGGAAAGGCTGAGCTAAATTTTATACTTTGCAGCAGACAGAGTATTTCCTTCCTATCATCTTTTACTGATAATTCTCAATCTTCACGTTTCTCCAATGTAAATCAAAAATAAAAGTCTGGAAAACTAGTCCTCTTCCATTCTGTTAGCATAGTGAAAAAACATCTGAAGGGCAAAACAGACAGCTATGCTAATAATAAGACCCCTTTTTGTACTCTAGGCACAACAAGCGAGATATTTTTACTTATTTACATAATGTACTCTATCAGTGAAATATATTAGAAAGCACTTTGTGGCATGCTCTACTTTTTACTTGGAACATAACTCTTAGGTTAATTGTTTAGAGATCACTTCCATGGCATTTTTTACAACATTTTGTTAGATGGGTATTTTTTGTTCTTCCTCATTAAATTAGATAATTCCCCCAAGTTAAGAAAGGCTGCTGTTCTGCTGTTAAAATAATTATTTGCTATTAAACCAATTATTTTAATAGCAAAGAAGCAGACACTTAATTTGACAGACTTTTTTTTTCTTTCCTATCATGAAAAAAAAAGTCTTTTTCTTTCATCACAAAGCTCACTGAGGGGCACCAAGGTGGTTATCATACAATGCAACTTTAAGAGTTTCTGAAAGGGCTAAAAATACACAAGTTTAATTATATTTTCTTTCTATAGCATTGGGGATGCAGGCATAAAGCCCCATTCCCACAACCTGCAGGTCACAGAAAATCTAAAAATACCTGCCTACATAGAAACCTCTTCAGCATCAAGAAAAGGATAGATACTATCTGACATTTTAAACTTAGCCTTTAGATAGGGGAGAAACAGAAAAAAACCCAACAGCTGGATGGTCTATTTCATGACATACCTGTACTTTTATATAGTTTTGTCTAATTTTCTGCTGTTAAAGGAATAAGCTCAAAATCACATTTTTTTCAAAGTTAAAACTGCTTCTTATGCAACTCAGTTGAAAAACCATTTTTAGCATCATTGCTTAGAAGAAAAGCCTGTTACCTCAGTAATAAAATAGGCAGCATATCAGCGAATCTTAAACAAAAAGTCATGGGAGTCTGTTTATTACAGAAAATGTTCCTTATGGAAAAAATAACTCCAAAATAAACTACTAATGTAGTTTATTATAGTTATTTATAACTCTTTGAAATTCTTCTCCCTTAGTCTCATTACAGTTCAATATTAGTGGTTCTGACTCAAGGAAAACAGCTTAGTTTGTTCTGTACTTGATCATATTTGGTTTGACACCAAAATTTTGAGGCATCTTCCATTTGCAGATATAAACTTCACCCAGAAGTAATTTTCCAGACCTTTTTAAAGAAATTTTCAAGTCAGACATATAGATTTGAGACTACTTCCTTGGTTCTGACAACATTTTTGAAGTATAAAAGCAGATCAATCATCATATTGATTATTTCTCTTGAAATAAAACGGGACTTGTGCTGGTCAAAAACATTTAAGAATGAAGACATCTGCAAACTTTTAAAAAAATAATTTTAAAAATCCCCCAGATTAGAAAACAAGTTCATTACCACAGGGGGAATTTAATGCTTACTGATTGGCTAAGCTAACCTCAAGCAATGCTTCTAAATTCAGGTTTTTGCTGCAATCTATGCTTTAACCTAGTAGAATTTTATTGTCCACATTTATCCACATACATATTTCTGGGATTAAAGTGTCTATAAGACAATAATATTAATGTTACATACACAGAGACATCAATTATATATGACAATGTAGATCACATTGATTGAAAAGGCAGTATCAAGCATTAATTTTTTTTTGTGCTTGTGACCCATATTATGATGCAGAACAGCGTGTACCATTTAGTTACTGCCTTATTACTATGAGTGTGTATTTCTAATTAAAAGACCCAAAACAGATTCTGTGTGCAAGAACTCTGAAACACTACCTATGAATCTGATTCTCACTGATTGAAATAATAATTTTTTTCTCACAATATGGATTTTTAAACACATTGCACTATTGTGTTTATTAGAATAACTAGAAGGGACAGGGAGAAAGAAAGGCAGGCACACAACTGCAGAATTAAGGTTTGCTGCTGTTCAGTAAACAAACTGTCAGGTCAAATGGATGAGCCTGGACAGTGAAGAACCAGACTCCAGAACCCCTCCTGGATAATGGGAAGGGCAAAATGAAGATGGGAGGGGGGAATGAATTCAATGATGCATGATCTATACTCAGAGAAACCAAGACACTACAGGTAAAGAACAAGCTATAGGAGTGGTTGGTCTTAAAAACTTTTCCAATGAAACGTGCATCAGAAGGGTTTTAAAGTTTTACTACTTGGCTTATTCAGGACGACCATGGTATGTCAGTAGCATTTACAGTATCCTATCACTAACGTCTGTGTTAGCATGTAGTTTTTAGCCTATCAAAAGCAGAGATTAAACTAACCCTTAAGGTACTACCAGTGATGTTTTCAGATCAAATTTCTAAGGTAACTTGATGGACAGCAAGATCTGTAGGTTTGCCCTATGCCCCAATGTCTCCCATTTCTACCTCCTTTCTTAAAGCACCACAGGAAACATGTATTGATATTTTGCACAAGGCTTAGCTGAAGCAGTGTGGATATGACAAACTCCTTTTCTGAACCACATCAAATGAAGAGATACAGCAGCTTTCCCTGCCTCCCCCATTAAGCTTAGGGCAGAGCAGCAGCACTGGACATACTCTCTTCTGATTACAAGAAAAATAAAAATAATTAAAAGACATGAAAAAAAACCAAACACAAGATTCTACAGTTCAAGATCCTGCCTCTATATGTTTATCAATTCTGAAACCTTCAAAATACATGTAATTCCTAGTTAGTAGCTTCTAGATTTTCATATTTATTTAGGACAGTCACTCCGTTGCTTGCCCTTTATACCTTTCTGATTCAGAAAATTACCTTCAATGAAATCAAACATTTCAGAAACAGATGCTGTACTATAAACTTGTCCCAAGTAGTGTCTGGATGGTTGCAGGCACACAGGAGCACCAAGTCATTTGTTTTTACCATCTGTTCCATTTCCCAAAGCAATAACTTGTATCTTTTCATCTTGATTAGGTGGTCTACTCTAGAGCAAACTCTAAATTTAAAATATGCTTGGATTTTCCCCTGCCAAGGTTTTTTTTTTAAAGTCTCATTTGAACTTGTACTCTCTAACAGAATATATAATAGTATTTTTAGAAAATACTTGTAGCCTTTTTTATGTCTGCATATCATATGTGAAAGGTAACCCATTCTGACACTGTAATCAACACATCTATCCTACTGCTTAAGTTATTTTACAAGGTAAATACGATTTAACAGAATTAATTCTATGTGACTTACTCTAGCATGTTTTCAAAAACCTTTTGAAACGGAGCTTTCCTCTCTACTTGACACTTATTTGAACTTTTACTCCTGGACAGTCAAGATACAGATACACGCTTTCTTTCATTTCTGGCAGAATTTCACTTCTTGACTGCCCCTCCCCTCTGCTTCCATTTTGAAATGTATTCTTCTACACTTCTCCCAGAGCTCTGCTTCTAATTGTATAAAAGTAACCATTCACCCAGTTGATTGAATTCAATTCTCAGACACACATGCATTTGTCAGAGGCATCTTCTTCTAATTATCCTCACTCCCCTCCTCAATTTTCTAATGCAAAACTGACTGATTTCATCTTTTCCCAAGAATTAAGAAGACCTTTCTATGTGTATCCTTTGGTTTCTTCCCACTCCAGAGAATGACAATGGCTCATTTACAAACACATCCCAGCTACCAAAATGCAAATAGCTTCTACAGCTTTATCTTTAAATTAGCACTTGGGGTTCAGAACTGAAGGTGCACCAATTTTTAAGCACTTCATAGTAGCCTGAGTGGACTACAAATAATCTCAACATCTTCCCCACTCAGAACAAATTCATTGTTGGCATGTTTTTTTTTCCCTTTTCCTCCTAAGCACCAGCTCCCCATGTTATTTTCCTATTATGTGCCTTATCAAGTCTTATCGCTTAAGTCTGGAAACACAAATGACAATTTGTTATGTCTCAAACATTTTATATGCATTAAGGAGATTAAGTCTCATGCATTCGTATTTCTCTAATCATGCATTTGTATTTCTCTAATACTAACGAAGTCAATACTTTCAGTTCTGACACATCCTTTCAACTTCATTTATCTATTTGCCCAGGTACTTCTGTGACTGTAGTTCTGTGATGTTTCAGACTTGAAAAGGCAGGAGTCCTCAATCACAAAAACACAGGCATGGGTATCATCCTTGCTATATTTTGCAGAGGAGACTAAAGCATTCTGACACTACAGGTCTTTTGACAGATACACAGCTAAATATTAAAGAATAAAATGAAAAACTTGAAAACACGTTTTATCTTCTTCTGTTCTGGTGGTTAACTTCTACAACAATAAAATGCCCTTTAGATAAATAACAATTAAGATAGTTGCACATATAAAAGTGATGCAAGTAATGCTTACCATGATATGATGCAATCCATAGTACATCAAAATATCTGCTAAGGTAAAAGTATTTCCTGCAAGGTAGACTTTATCTTCAAGGTGTATGTTAAGATCCTAAAAAGGAAAAAGTCATTACACTGCTGTAGTATCGACTTTGTGAAATAATATATTAAGGCAGCTGTTAAAGAAAATAGAAATTTCCTTTAGAGACCATGCATATAAAATAAACATCAGTTTTGTTATCCCAACTCAGCAAACAAAACAAACAATAAAAGAAAAAATTCTAGAAAGTAAGGCTTAAGATAATAAAATAAAATATCAATCTTTGACAGTGAGAATTAGGTAAAATTTAAATGCTAGTCTCTAAACAAAGTAGTTTATACGTAGTGAAATTTTTGTAAATGCAAATGCAATTTATTTTAAGCTGACTTCATAGAAATACTTTCAAGTCTGTCTTTTCTTGACTTCAAATTACTGCGATTCAAAAATTAGGAGAGCTGTGTATTTATTATGAGTGCAAATTCAAATGTTTTACATTTGATTAATAGAAAATGCAGTCCTATGACAAAAGTATGCTGTCAGCACACTGTTCTCTCAGCAGCAGCTATGCCTGTCCTCCAGGACTCCATGCAGCTGGTCAGCAAGGTTCTGGAGCACCAAATGTCTAAGAACCATGGAAGCACACAGGAATAGTGGGGTGGGAGACAAGGTGTTTCAGCCTTGAACATGATACCCATCAGTTGCTATCACTTGACACCTGCTTTTATTAATGTTGAAATTACTGCTAGCAATTCTCTGTGACAGATATTGTCAATTCAGCTGCCGTCCAAGTCTCTAAAAAGAGAGAATTTCAGCATTTTAAGACCATCTCTCAACTGTTCCAGATCAGAGGCTAACAGGGTGGGCAGTAGAAGGTTTCTCTCCAGGTTCAGTAAATAATTATTTCAAATGCCTATTAACAGAAAGACTTATTTTCATGGCTTTTTGTATGCAGCCATTCTCTGCCATAAACCAAGAGGCTGACAGGCTCACTCTTGCTCAAGTTTATCATTCGGAGGACACAGGCATCACACAGCAGCTCTTCCTCTTCTCCAGATCTTACCTACTTGCCATCCAACTTATACAGCTTTCTGCCCCCCCCCCTTTTCTCTAAATAAAATTTCCTACTTTAACCTCGATCCCAGCATAAGCCAGCTTTAGTTTTACAATATTATTTTCAGACATCTACAGAAAGTTTCCCAGCTTTCCCTTGGATTTGGAAACTCCCCTCATCTGAAGGAAAAAAAGAAGCACACAATATCTGCTTAAGCCACTCCCTTCCCCTGCCCTAGAAACAGAGGTAAGCAGCTTAAACCTAACTAACATTTTCAGAAATTTTAATTTTTCAGCCGTAATTAAAGCACATTTTATTGAGAAAACAAGTCTTGGGCTAGGAGAAGGGGGTTAATGTGAACAATTAAAAATTATATTTGGCCTTTAGCATGTTGCACTTTTTGCGGTTACATAATTTTACTGATATAGGGATTTCCTATAATGCATATATAGAAAATAAACCAAGACCAAAACACAAAACTAGAATGTTGAGACTTTAAGACATCTAACCTTGCATTTGCTTTTGACAAGTTCGACTCCATTAAGCCACCTTATTATTCTTTGATAACCTCCTCATGACAGGACTCCTGTACTTCTGTAATATTTGAACATCCCCATGTCTGCTTTGATTTCTTTTATTAGAGCAAATCAGAGAAACATATTAACCCCTGCATAGTTCAAATTCTGTAAGGTCAACTGCCCCTGGCTATGCAGCTTCTTCTCTTTAGACTGGTTTACTGCTTTGTTCATGTTAGTGGGTGCTCAAATTACCTCAAACATGTATCTACAGTTCTGTGGAATTTCTTACAATGCAACACAAAGGAAAATCCAATGTTAAGAAGAAAAACTTGCAGGAAGAAAAAACCCCAAACGTAAAGATCTGCTTTACTAGGAAAAAAAAAACAACCCAAACTTGTCTGTTTTGAAACATATTCTCTGACAAGCATTTTTCATTTCAATTAACCAGAAATTCCACATGCATTGTAATGAAAACTAACACAGCTGAAATTATCTTCTCTCCCTCCTCCTCCATTCTTCTTATCTTAGGGCTATGGAATCAGAATTTTGTAAAGGAAAAAGCTCATTATCTCTGAAGGTACCATCACCACAATTATATCCCTGCTGAAAATTTTGGATTTCTGCATCAAAGAAATTACAGCATGCTAATTCCGAGTTTTATATTGCATATGTACACTCAAAATAGTCATCAATAAAAAAATCCTAAAACTTTAAAGGCAAGGTAAGCCATTATAGCATGAACAATTATTTATTCTGGTTCCTCAAATTTTATGAAGTCAGTTTACTGAGCAAATCAAATTTGACAAAAATGGTTTAGTCTTGTATAAATTAGCATTAGTTTACAATTCTGTTTTTGAACATGTACTTCCCTCCCCTAAAATATAGACAGATATTTTGATTTCATTCTCCAAGTCACACTAATTCAGAAACACCATATTTTTTTCATGTGCATTAGGCACATTTAGTTAACCTTGCCCCATGGGTTATGCTTCCCATGGATGATCATATTACTGGCAAATAGCCAAATGTGCTAAAATTCCTGAAAGTCAAGTTTGCCCAAATGACCACAATATTAAAGTGAAATAGTGTTACAGTCCTGAAGAGATTAATGAAAATATGAACACAAAACTCTATAGAATTTCTATCACATGCAGGAAATTCAGGTCTGCTGGCTGTCATCTGAATAATTTGTCCTTTATGTACTGAAGGCCACTACTTAAATGAATTCCATATATACAAACTCAGGATTAAAAGACTAAGATAGTCCTGGAAGTTGCTTGTAACTATATAAACTTACTGTTGCATTCCCTCAGGAAACTCTCAAATTTCAGACAGATACTTAAGGCATAGCTGCATTACAATGCATTAACATACACTGAACAACTGCAGCAATTTAAACACCATTTTGAGGGGGAGAAAAGCAACAGAAAGAGTTGTTGCATTATTTATGGACTTACTGATGTATTTCCATTTGCTTGTTCTATAGGAAAAAAAAAATCCAATTTACAGCCTCTATCTAGCAACAGCTCAACGCATCCCATTCAGAGCACACTTCTGAGCACCGCCAGCATTCCTTACTGCCTGTTAAATATGCAATCCAATGGTCCATTTAATCTGCACAGGCCGCGGTATCCCTGCCAGTCACTGACAGTTGTGACAGCGGCTCGGATAAGGAACAGTTGCCTCCTAGGACAACTCAGGAGCTTCCAATGCACCTAATCACACTATGATTTTGGATATTTTGCCCACAACACCCTGCTGGTGTATGTCCTTTAAGTTAGCAAGATTCTCGAGGTCATTTATGCCCTAAATGCTTTTATGTCGCTCGAACCATGCAAAGACAAAACGCTGAGCACTCCCAAATGTTTCGGGAAAGCCCCTGACAATGCAGAACCCAAGACAGGGTTTCTGCAGCCACATCCAAGAAAAGCAGAACTACACTTTTGATACAGACGTTTTTTAATTCTCATGCAATTCTCTCTTCTCTCTAACTGGCAAACTATGAGCTAAACCTGGTCTGGAAGAATATTATATTACCGAGTTTCCTGTAAAAGAAGGAAAAAAAATCCACAAATGTTGCCTCAATAATAAAAGTTCAATCTTTAAACCTGCAAGTGTGCAAAAAACCAGCGTACAGAGCTGTGGATTAATAGCATGAACAGAGCATGGATTAACCTGCTTTTGTTCCTGTGGAAACAGTAAGTTTTCAAGAGAGCACATTAAATAGAAATTACAGCTCTCTTATTCAGATTTCTGTTTGGATTTCATTCTTACAGCCAGGCAGCATAGGAGCCTGGGATAAAGCTAATTGAAATCATGGAACATTTTTCTGTATGAGACACTGGAAGTAGTACACAAAGACCCTTAGTTATTATCCTTCGGAGACCAGAGGTTTCTACATTGTTTGGATGCTTTTATATTAATTTAACAAGCTACCAGTTATTTGTCAGAGGTTTTGTAAAGATGGGGTGTGAGGGGGGGAGAATTCTCAGGTTTTAAATACCTAAAATTGGTAAAGCAGAGACATTAAAATCTCCTGAACAGAATTCACTAACACCTAAGTAGACATTTGATGGCATAAACAGAAACATGGTTATCCTGCATGACAACTCAGAAATTTTCAGATTTTTTTTTCCTATGCAGCTTAATTTGCCACTAACGAAACATCAAAGAAACAAAAGATTATACTCCTTTACCCTGTGGAAAAGAAAGTTAATATAATGCACTGTATATTATGCTATCACTGCTATTGATATTCATCATTCCTACGGATCTGCTGAGGAACAGATTTGAAGCAGAAATGCTGCTCCCAGTTATTTTGTCAAGTACAGAAGCACAAATCAAAATTAGACAAAACTCAACAAGCTCTTTATTGGTCCATTCTGAACAGTGTGGCATTTGCTCTGGATGAATATAAAAACCCTGGCTGAGATGGTCTCTTTCACCATAATTTTCCTGCCAAGTAACAGCTTTAGGCAACACATTAGTAAGAACAATTTAACAACCTATTTTTGCAAAGCAAACAGAAAATCCTTCCCATTCAAATTAACAAACATGAAACCAGTTATTTACTGACATTTTGTAGAACCACATCAGTTAAGGGTTAAATAGAGGCAGCCTAAAGTTTATGGCAGAAGTTACTGAACTGTTTTTGGGGAAGCTTATTATAAATTGTGGCTCTAGGCTGCAAGCGTCCCAAGACTGCCATTGTGTATTCCAGACACGTTGTAAAACTACAGCCTCAGACTTCCCTCCCTATTTTAGTTCTGTTTTTTTTTCACCCGTACTCCCTTTTGGCACAGTATACTTTAATGGTAGCTGCCCCTTTTCTGATTAATCATGGTGGCAAGAGAACAAATTACAAAAAAAAAAAAAAAAAAGCAGCTCTTAATTGCTATACTATGAAATTATTAGTGCTGAAACAATTTGACAGCAGCTTTACGTTAAAATAAATTCTGGTTATTCAACAGTTGCTTTAAAAAAATCCACAGAAAAACTTTTAAATGCACTTAAAGGCAGAGATTCTCTCTAAAGTAACACTGATTGTTTCGCATTAAGGAAAATTTGCTTTGCTTGGAAATACTTGATATAGCTACATATTTGTATTTCAGCATATTGTCTTTTCTTACACAACAAGTGTCACTAAGGCCAAAGATGGAAAGAGATCCCAGCTCCAGCAGGAAATTGCCATATCTCTGCATCTGGTTTTAATGCTCCAATGCAGTTCTGCAAATACTCTTACATGTGCTGACACTGCAGATATTGTCCCTAAAACCATCCTGAGCAGATGAATTTTGTTATAACAAGACAGAAAACTTCCTTTTGGTTTTTATAAAAGGCAAGAGAGGTAAATGGAAGTTAGATATTTATTCTCATATGGTTTTCTCACAGTTTGGGAGAATAGAAAGCATCACAAGTTTCAAGTTTGTTCAAAGAATGACTGAAATTCTGTGACACTTGTCATAAAAGTTTAGACAACAGGGATCACCATAGGCCACCTTGTCATACCACAGCTAAATCTGAAGTTAAACCCTGATTAATCAGTGCCTCCTTCAATCAGGTTCTAAAAATCCTACAGGGTAGACAGTTTTCGTGCTGTATCTGCAGAGTAACCATGACTGTGAAGGTTTTGATAGCATTTGTACATAGAAAGTAAGAGCAGATATGTTACAAATAGAGAAGCAATGTAAACAAACTCATTACTATCCAATGGAAGATATTCCCCCGATACAATGAAACCAAGATAAATCATATTATAAGGGGTTCAAGTGAGAGAAATGGTTTGTCAGGGTTTTCACCAAGTTGGTAGGTAATGAAGGCATGACAGGCCTCAAGATCAAGAGGGCTATCAGCTCGAAGAGTAACAGAGTTGATTTTTATCACTTGAAGATGCATTTTCCTTTATTTTAAGTAACAGTGTTAATACTGCTTCAGTTTATCTTTGGTTTCTGCACGCCTTGCCAGAGCCAGAAATTATTAGGACTCTGCCAGCTTCAAGTAAAGTCAACCTTGCAGCACACAAATTTCTAAACTCAGACTCACTGGCAGCACTAAGCAATGTAACATACCATCAAAAACATACCATCCACCTAAAACATACTTTTAAAACTAGAAAAAATAAACACTTTAAAAAGTGATTGAATTTCACTGCCCTTTTATATATAGTTTGTAAACAGTGCTTAACAGTGTAAAGCAATTTTTCTCTTCAAGTTGTTCCCACAAGACTGCAAAAATACTTATTACCAGTTGCAAGGAGTAAGGAAAATAGAGTAAGTTTTGTGAACTGCTCCTTGTCATCTGGCTGCTCAAACAACAAGTGGGACCCTCAGGATGCTCTTTTCTGCTTCCGCCTGTTTAAGAGAAAGTAAGCTTCCTACAATAAAAGTTTAATAACAGCAGACCAAGGTTACAGTTTTAGCTATTTTCCTGTCGCAGGGTTTTTGGGTATTTTTGTCAATAAAAGTGAAAAACCGCAAGAGGAATAAAAGCCAGTAATTAGTAATACTGTAAAACCCTTAGCATTTATTAAATTTTATTAACTGGATGCTCATACACACATTAGCACTGTAATCTTCAAGGTCTAGTCATTCCAAAATTCAGTGGCAAGGCAATGAACGACTCCTTACCTTCAGCACTGTTCTGGTATCTTCCTTACTGGAGCCTCCATTGACCCGGGTCACTCTGTATTCCAGCCACTGCTGCACCACAGCCTTCTCCTCGGCAGTGCTCCCCAGCAGCTGCTCCTTCCTGGCCTGCCTGACCAGGTGGGCAGCGATGGTCATCAACCCCGTCAGCCCAGGGCCATTGTTGGTTTGCAGAACAGGAACCTGGAAGTGGAAACAGAAGTGGAAGACTAAGCAAATAATTGAAGAAAGGAATCTCTATATGAATGGCTATTGGTTTTTTATGCTCCCTCAGAACATAGACGCATTCATGGTAAAGACGCTGCCATCAAAACCAAGTCTGTGTTGTCCACTTTTTGCTCTTTGGGATGTTTTATTTTCAATTCTTACAGAAGAACGTGAAATCATGACACCTTTAGCTTTCATTAAGCAAATTATGCCAATATTAGAAATAGCATTGCTTGTTCTAACACTGTCAGAAATCTTATTAACTGACTTCTAACTCATTTCCAAATTGAGGACTCTCTGACTTCAGACTGTGAAGTCAGTAGCATCCAACTTCTCTCTGAGCAAGCAGGCTGCAGCAACCACGCCTCCTGAAAAGCTTATTCCTACACACTGCACCATTCCAAAATGCCCTGAACAGCAGTCAGGAGCTCATTGGTACCAGCAGAACAACACAGCACACCTCCAGCTTTAGTCATGATGTCTTTGTGAGTGGCAGCAGCAGCAGCATGTGTTCAACCATGGGAACGGAAACTGGACCATCACCTCGAGAAACGAAGTGAATGAACCAGAACTCACTGCAACAGCCTGAAGCCCATTCAGGCATTTATGACATAAAATGAAAGAAACTGATTAAAAAGCAACACTCTTTCTTTTAAAGTATTTGACTGCACAGAGCAGTCTGTTTATGTCCAGATTTATTTAATCTAAGCTGCCAGCGGAAAGCATAATATTATCTTTGTACTTGTATCAAGAGTCTTCTGCTACTATTAAAGCATCCAGCCAGAAAAGCTACACACAGACCTAGTTACTTGAATGTTTCAGCACTATGCTTTATGGTAACAGCACTAAAATATCAGCTGGGCTGGAAAATAATTAAGGCAGTTTTTGCAACTGAAAAACACACAGAGATACACAGGACTCCAGTCATAAACAGTTAATTAAAAAACCCCAAACATAAGACAACTGCAAAGCTTCATTTCTCAACCAACCTTCTCCAGAAGGAAGGCTCAAACAAGGGGCTCATAAATTTGTGACACTCTTCAGCTCTAAATTGCATTTTTCATGCCTCAGGTGCCTCTTAAACCATGGAACATAATGTTTCCATACAAACTTTGAAACATCAAGACATCTAGAACCATAGAATCACCAAAGTTGGAAAGGACCTTTAAGAGCATCCAGTCCAGCATCCACCCAGCACTGCCACTGCAACCCTAAAATCACTGAATCACCACTCAGTGCCACATCCAGACAGCTCTTACACATCTCCAGAAATGGATACTCCACCACCTCCCTGGGCAACCTATTCCAATGCCTGAGCACCACAAGAGGGAAAAACATTTCCTATTATCTAATCTTAATCTCCCATCTCAGTTTAGGCCATTTCCTCTGGCCCTCTCACTGGCCAGGCACAGAGGTCAACTCCCACCCCACTACAACCTCGTGCCAGGTAGGAGTACTCTAAAGAATAAAATATTTAAGAGCAACACGTCCTCAAGACATCTTTCTATTAATAAAATACCACCTTTTTCTTCCCACTTAAGTCAATCAAGATAGCACAGGCATAAGGAAAGCAAAGGGCTGAAAGAACAAGTATAAATCAAGCCGGAATCCCTTCCATGACGGATGATGATTCTTTCCACAAGCAGAGGGAAGGAGTTTCCACAACCTACAGGCTCGCAGGCAGCGAGGCCCTACGACATCCACAACACACGGTGAGGGTGAGGGAAGGGCTGGAGGGAGCGCATGGGAGACCCTGCTCAAGGAGACGTCGGCTGGGCCGGTATCCAGGGAGCCGCAGCCACGTTCACATCGGTGTCTGAGGGGAATTGCCAGGGAGACGGAAGGGAAGCTCGGAGGGAAGCAGTCACTGGGGAAAGGAGACCAGAGGACGACCACCCTCCCACGCGTGTCGCCACCGCCACCCGCTCCAGGCCCCTCCTCGCTCCCTTCACCTTCCGCTCCCCCTGGACGCCGTACTTGTTCCCGCTCGGCAGCCCCAGCAGCCGCTCCAGCAGCTCCAGCTCCTCCGCGCCCCGCACCGCTGCCGCCATCTTGCGCGGCGGGACACGCGGGACAGGGAAGGAGGGCGGCAACAACCGCTCGCCCCATTGGCGGACAGCGCCACGGCTCCGCCGGAGGAAGCGCAACTGCCATTGGCTCGAAAGGACCGGCCAGCCAATGAGAAGCCCAGAGAGGCTTCGCGTTCAGCCGTCCGGGGGGAGGAAGGAGGAGCAGTGGGGGTCACGGGTAGCGCATGCGCAGTCGTGCCTGCACGTCGCCGGCCGCATGGTGGGCCAGGCACGCGCGAGCCAAGCCGCGCCTTCGGGGCGGGGTCTTGCGGGGGGCGCGGCATTGTGGGGGCGGGGCATCCGTGAGGGGCGGAGGGGGCGGGAGGGAGCCGCCCCTTTGCCCACCCCCGGCAGGGCGGGGGCGCCGCGGGAGGTGTCCCGGAAGATGTCCCAGCCCTCGGGTTTCACGGGGTCAGTTTAGTCGGAAAAGATCTCGGCGGTCGCGGAGTCGGATCTAGGACCCAACACCACCGTGTCAGTTGGACCATGGCACTGACTGCCACGTCCAGTCTGTCCTTCAACACCTCCAGAGATGGTGACTCCACCACCTCCCCGGGCAGCCCATTCCAATGCCAATTCCGCCTTTTCTGTGGAAAAATTCTTCCTGATGTCCAGCCTGAACATCCCCTGGTGCTGCTTTATGCCATTTCCTCTAGCTCTATTGCTGGTTGCCTGGGAGAACAGCCCTCTGGCTACAGCCTCTTTTCAGGCAGTTGTAGGGAGTGATAAGGTCCCCCCTGAGCCTCCTCTTCTCCAGCCTCAACACCCGCAGCTCGCTCAGCCCCTCCTCACAGGACTTGTGCTCCAGACCTCCCCCAGCTTCGCTGCCCTTCTCCGGACAGTTCCAGCTCTGTCCCCGGGTCTCCACACCCCCGGTGTCCCGGCCTGCCGGCCCCTCGCTGCTCGGTTCCATGGATGGCTCAGGGATACACAAGGGGCTGCCCTGTTATGTCCCTGGGGGATGCCTTCCGCTTCTCCGCACAGACCGTCCCTCCCTTCTCCTCGGCTTCTCAAGAACCATTCTCAGGCACCGCTTCTATCCATCTGTTTGCCTGTCCTGCCTTCCTTCATTGGGCAAATCTTGAACTCATTGTCCAAGTGCAGCCAAATTTAGTAGGGGAGCTGAAGTTTTGTGCATAGCTACATCACTAGGGATCTTGTGAAATGAAAGATCAGCCAGAACCAAGGTGCTACCCAAGGGCATCAGAGGAGGAGGAGGAGAGATAAAAGTAGGGTTAAGACTGTTAATAGTAGTAGTGGAGTTAAGAGGTAAACCTTACAAAATCTCAGCTGGCCGTGAAATAGCCTTATTTAACTGCACTTTAGTGTATTTGAGATTTGATGAAGACACGATTTAATCACCTTTTCAATGCAAGATACTCTGCTGCAGATGTCATACTTTTACATCTGGTCATAAATGAATTAAAACAATTTTAGACTTTCAGGTTTATTTTTGCAGAGTATCAAAGTGCAATTTTTGATAGAAGACTACTAAACATTAAATTAACATTTTGTTTTTACTAGAAAGAATGAGCTAGTCTTGTCCTACTACTGACATTTTCACAATACAGACTCAGGGCTATCACTGCGTTAGTCATCTCAGATAAGATGATCCTGACAAATGTCCTGTTTCTCCAGTGAAACACTTTATCTTGATACAAGGTGACATTTAGATTTGTACCTTCTGTTATAGAAAAAGTCTGAAAGCGGACACTGAGCCTTCCTCTTGCTGGGGAGCAAATCTGAAATTATGAGTGGATTTTTAAGCTCTATAGGATCTTTTATATTAACATCTGCACAGCACTTAATTAAAAAAGAAGCTTTGAAAATGGCCTTGCTCTTTGCAGAGCTTTTTAAAATTAATCAGCTCATTTCTTTAAGCAATATTTTGAAATTATATTGTTCCAGCAGTATTCCAGTAGTGTTCCAGCTTTGTGATATCAATAAATTGTCAAAAATTGTACAGAAGGATTCCTTTTCAGTGGAAAAATTGAAAGAAATTCTTTCCCCTCTTTTTGAAAGCTAGTTGATAGTTTCCTTATTGAGCAATTTTACTTTTTTAATGAACCATCTATCAGTAAATATATGCCTACACTTACAGGTTATTTTATATATTTGTAATTTTTAGATGCTTTGGAACCTAGAAGATGCTATCTAGGAGTGTAAAATATTAGTATTGATGTGTTGAAGTATCTATCAGTTAAAATAAAAATGTCACAATTTCAGTCAGATGAAACCTGGGGGTTGTTCAGTGGTTCCTTGCTTTGTTTTTTGGTTGGTTTTTTTTTTTTGTTTGTTTTTTTTTGTTATTACTTTCTACCTCAAAGTTTTAAAGACCTTGGAAAAGGAGACTCTATAAATTAGATGGAGGAGATTAACTGCTCACGGTTGTGTAGTAGTTTTCCCTTGATAGCAGTGTTTAGCAAAGTCTCTCTTTTTCTGGGCACAGTTCTCCCTTCATTCCATTAGGTGGAGCTTTGTGATTAAGGCTGCAGAAGAAACTTGCTTCCTAGTGCAAAATAATTCACCACGAAATGGCTGGGGGAGGAGGTGAACGAAACCTTCTTTGCTTAGAGGTATCGTTGTCCTGTACGCAAGCTCGAGACACAAAAATCTGAATCAAGACTCTCACATACAAGGAAAATAAATTGAAAAATCGATTCTGTCAAACAGGGCCCTGCTCTAATCTGCTGTTGTCATAGTCAAGTTCCGAGTCTAAAATACCTTAGGTTATAAATTAAATGTCAAATATAATTAATTTGCCACTTGAAACATGAAGTGGATGACTGTCCTTTGGAGAAAGCCTGACAGCTTTATGTATGTCACATTGGTATCTGTTAAAACAAGCTTCACATGCCAGACGATCCTTGTGTGAATCATATTGCTGTTAGCTGTACCAGAATTTTGTCGATGGAATAAGTCTCAGAACAGTTTTCTCCTTAATTGTCTGAAGCTTTTGCAAGACAATATAAATCAAGTGTCATCTGCATCATCTGTGCAGAATAGTGGTTTTATCATACATCAAATAAGCAATTTATTTCTTATTCATTACTACGGAAGCTATTGTTGAATATTTACATACAAATCTATATTTTATACAAATGGAAAATGTTTTCTGCCCTGTGCCTTGAACCCACTGCAGTTCCAATTTGAATCCAGTTTTCCTTCCATCTTTTTAACTTCAGCAACAGCGGCTGTAGCCCTGCCATCCTCTTCCACAGGGAGGCCTAAGTTATAATTGAGTACCACTCCTTCCTCAGCCCACTTCCCTGGGGCATGGAGATCCCGTTTGCACGGCCTCCTCCCCTTGCCCCAAACCAGAAGCAAAGAGGTCTTTTTCACATTTTGTGGTTTGTGTCCTTGCTTTGCGCAATGAACTACGCTCACCTTAAGGCTTGTTATTCTGGTACCCCCAGGGAGGTGGCAGGTTTGCCCAAGGGACACTTTCACACAGTTGTTAAAATAAAAATGTCAGTATACCATGTTATTTCCCACTCACAAGACCAGTAGGACCTTCCTAATCCAAACCTTATAAAAAATTTCCCAAGCAGGGTGCTGCAGCAAGGTTTGACCATTAATTTTTAAATGTGGGTAACAAACTGGCTAAATGTTTGTGGGTGATACCCTTTACACTGACTGTGTGATCAGGATATTCATTCAGCTTAAGAGGAAAAAAAAAAGAGACTGAGACCATGGTGCTCATTGAAATGAGGGGAACTTGTGGCAGACAAACTGAAAGATCCAGACTTGTTCCTGGTTCCTGCAGTGGCTGAATAAAGCAAAGATGAAGTTGACTTTTTTTCCCAAGTGCTCTTGGAAAATCAAACACATGAAAAGAATGGTGCTTGTAACAGCCAACTCTCCTCTGCTTCATCTTCTTTTTTCCTGCTCAACCCCATGCTCGATAAGAGAAACATGAGCCCTAGGTCTGTGTTAAAATTTAGCCATTCTTGTATGTGTCAGGCAGAAAACAACTCCAAAACAATATTTTAAACCTTAAGAGGCACAACAATTTTTTCTTTTTGCCTCATTTCTACTAGGTTACACTGACAAAAGGACTGCTACTTAGAAGCCTTTCTGCAGGCAGGCATTCATAGAGGTTACTGTCCCAGCGGCTGATTTTAGCCTAAGTGCATATTGAAGGAAACAGGGAAGGGAACATTGCTGTGTAATTACTGCTGTGATAGTGCACCACCAAAAGCAGGGAAAGGGACACTTGTCATACTTATGAGAATACTGACCTCATGCACATGTGTGCCTTAATTTAGCAAGGGGTGCATATGTTTATATTCATTTCAGTCAGAGCAGCAACAGGATTCATCACTGACCATTATAAAATTGACTGATTTCTTTTTCACTTCTGTTCCATGGAAGACAATTTCAAGCCATGGTGCTGCCCAGGCACTGCAGCGAGTTAAGGCCATTATCTTAGCTGCAAGACAGGGCCAGATCCACAGGGAGGATAGCTGCATTACTGCACTGCTGCATAAAAGCTAATCAACCCAGCTAAGAGGAAATCATCTCCACACCACCATGCCTAAAGTGTTCCCAGACATGACTCACATGTACATAGCTCAGAGTTCCCTGAACTTTGTCTGTTGTAGGCATATCTACATTTGGGTCTCAAAAACCTTGTGACTCAATTTTGAAATTAAACAACTGTTGAACATAGGTGACACTTTAGGTTTGATAATTCCAAAATAACTTTAACTATTTTCCATGGATTTGGAGACCAATCAACAGTGTGCATGTATTCATAAACACATCTATTCATCTATAAAAATTGTCTCATTGATGTTCCTTTGGAGTATTTTTTTGACAGAAAGCCCAGGAAACTTTATTCTTCAATAAGGAAAGAGTCAACTCTTAAGCACTGATTGTTACGAGGTTTATTTCCCTGAGACAAGGAAATATGGTCCTACACAGAAAATTTACTGAGAGTTCTGTAGAGACAAATTCTGCTCTCAGCTTCATCCTCTTAAATCAAATTTGCTATCCTTTATTTCTCAGTTGCCTTCCAAATTTGAAGATATCATTAAAGAAAAGCAACCATTATTTCTGGAATTGTATGGAATATTGTATGGAAATTCAGGCTTACAAAAAATGGCGCAGAGAAGAACAAACTGGTGTCTGACATACCAACCTGAATGCTAAGGATTGGCTCAGCAGGGGACCACTGTTTTTTTCAGCAGTTATGTGTATCTGGCAGAAGCAGTTCTGTCCCTGACAGCTAAACAGATGAAGCAGAGGACAGATATTAAAGGTGCTATACCTAGAAAACTACACCTGGTTTATCATGTGTAAATGTGGTACATTTGGTTGTTGAAATACAATCTGCAGCTTCTTTTAACAGATAAGTAAGTGCTGGATTTAGTCTGTTGTGTTTTTGAGAACATGATCATTGTAAGTGAATTGCTGCTGTCAAGAAGCTGTTTTTAGGGGGTTTGCCCTAACTATATAATGCAGAGTCCTGGGATGAAAAGGTTAAGCTATTTCAGTGTACCCTATCAGTAACGTGCCACGTTTGTCCAGACTAATTCTGTTCTTTGTTCTCCAGCTATGGCTGTGCTGAGCTGGAAGTATACACAATGTCCTGAATATACACTAGATGGCAGGCGGGTCAGGGGGCTGGAAGTGAGCCTTGCCATTCATCACACAGCCTCTCTCCTGCCTCCAAAAGATCAATTGGTCTTCCCCAGGCCTCTGCAAAGCACATTTGGCCGGCTGTACTAGATACGAGTATGCAGTCAGCGGACTAGAAGCTGATGTAGCCCTCTGCCCACAGGATGCCAGGCCATGTTGTTTCTGACAGATTTGCTTTTGCCTTTTAGCCGACAAGGAGAAGATGCCCGATCAGTAACAGCTCGATCAGTAGCAGCTGTTGTTGAGAATAAGGCTTGTGTTAGAGAAGTGGATGTGTTAAAGAAGTGCTGTCAGCACCTGAGGCAGGCTCTGATGGCTTGTCTTCAACAGTAGACTCCTGTATTTGCCCTGCAGGAGACGATGGCAGCTTGTCGCAAATTTTTTGTAGCAGAACATCTTTCCAATGCTCTGTGATGCCCCAGGATGAAAGATGCCCTCAACGTTGCCCTTAAAGTGGTGATCTCATTGCAATGCCAGTATGTACAGTCTTGAATACATTATTGCTTACTGGAAGATCCTTTGGGAGCTGTCGTGACACAAGGTCAAATTCAGCCCTCATGTAAACTTGTGGTGCTCGCTTGACCCACAGCTCTGTCACTGTATCAGAAATGCTGTCAGCTTTCACCTCTCCTGATGTCCTTGAGGAAAGGGTGGATTTGAAAGGAGATGTCACATCACTATCAGATTATGCTAATGTCATAGGTGAGTCTCACTGGGCTCTAAGAATGAACTACATTTTAAAATAGTCTTTCCTGTAGTTCTGCGTTTTTACATTAGTGGTAGTGGTAGGAAAGCCACGAGTGGCCATCAGTTGCTTTTCCTGTCTCAGACAAAAAGTTTCCTCAGTGTTGAGTTGCAGTCAGATGCATTTAGGATTCCTGCTCTGGTGTGAGAATTTCTGAACTCGTACACCTCTTCTGATTTTAATGATCAAGTATTCTTTTGATTTTAAGGACACAGCTACTCTACAGACAGACTTGATCTAATATAGTTATTGATACAGACAGAAGTCTGTACCAAAGTCTTTACTGAGGATCTTAGGTAGTTTCTTATATCAGTTTCAGGGCTCAAGTACTTCCATAGAAGCAAGGCAGTTTTTATTGCCAGTTCATCTAAACCTAATCAGCACATCTCTAGATAAGAAATGGTGGAAAACATGGGGTTTTTTCCCAACACTCCTCTAAACTACTGCTACTTGTAGCTCTTATCAGTTGAGAATTCTGAAAAATGCAAATGCTTATGTAGTTTCAATTGCCTTACTGGGTAGTGAAATAGTTGGGACTCTTGAGAGTAGCAATGGGAAAATCTCACATTGAATAAAACTGTATATTTTAGTATTTAGAGAATGCAGTAGTTAAAACAGTAACAAGAAAAAAATTAAAAAAAGGGAATCAGGCTTAGATAGTTCTTAATCCAACCATCTGACACTTCCTAGAGTAAAGTACCTGTGCATTTCCTCTAATAGAACAGGAGAGAGCAAATACTACACACAAACACATTTGTCTTTTCTTCTTTTTGAATCACTGAGGAACCACTCACTAAAACTAGGGAACATTTCAGAACAGGAAAATGAGAAAAGAGCAATAGAAACTTGGCAGAGTGAATAGGCAGGTGTGTTTATCCAGACATGAACACCAAGAGGCTCCTTCCCTGAGCAGCAGCCAGCCCCAAAGGAAAGCTAAAAAGCCTTCCTCCTGCAAATGCGGTTTGAGACAAGTTGCATGAAGACAGCAGGAGAAAACATCAGGTCACAACCTGACAAATGAAAATATGGAGCTGATGAGTGACCATAGTTTGAGATCTCTTTCATATTCATGCAGTTGCAGGGTTTATTTGCAGCAAAGCCCCCTGAAGCTGATATTGCTAGTGAAAGTAAATGTAAAGTAAAAATGAAGGTTCCTGCATTTGTTCTTCTCTTTGCTTGGTCTCTTTTAACTTTTAATTGCTGGACACACAGATCTATGAAGTAAGATAACAAATTAAAAATATAGAATTGGAATTAGGCAGTACATTATATAGCTCTTTAATGCATATTTTTCCAGAAAAGCAACATTCTTAAAGGTAAAATGTGTTTGGAATATAATTTAGAGACCCAGGCCAGCACCAGCTCTGTCTCTGGGTGGCTGCCTTTGTGAGAGGAAATTTACGTTTAGCTTTTGGCAAGTGTGTTCGTTTGACATTAGCACATGCATCTCCTAAAGGGAAATCTGTATTAGTATGGAGATGTCAGATGAAGCTCTGCTACTGTGATTCATGGCACTTTACCCAGGACTGCAGGAAGGAATGACACAAAAACCTTATGAGTTTAAGAATTTCAGGTGATGTTGACCAAAACCCATGAGTTTAATAGTGGGCCTACCAGAAGAAAACAGGGTCACAGATAGAAGATTATCTTGTTTTTAAGCACCTCTGCAAAATCACACAATTCTTCCTTTTCCTAGGTGTTAGGGTGGTTTTTGGTTTTGGTTTGGTCTTCTTTTTTAAATTTTGATTTTTGTAGTGATCTCTCCTCCTTTTCCCTGTTCCTCCTGGCAGTGATCTTGCTTCTCTCCATCTAAAACTTGTCAAAACCATATATGGTGAGACAGACATTTTTTTTAAATCTAGTGTTTATTTACTGCTGTTTTGGAAAGCATTTTGTGGAGGCGAGGAACGATGATTTTGTGATGATGAGTATTTGAACTGATTACAGCAAGGAAGTATAATGCAAAGGAAGCAGATTATGGTTATAAGCTGCTGGGTGTTGTTCAACACATCAATGATGTTTTGAAATATCTGGTTTAGAATTATTTGAGCCTATAGTCTGGGTGCCTGTAATTTTACTTCTTGGGAGCTCACAGAGGTTCAGACAGTGGTTTACAAAATATACACAGAGATCAAGTGGTTTGAAATTCAGACTGATTTTCTATCTTCTCTTGTTTTGTTTTTTTTTTTTTTTTTGGTGTGGCAAAAAGGAATAACCCCTCAAAACACTTTCATACAAGGCCAGTTCCTGCCAGCAAGGGAAATTTAATCCACTCAAGCCACCAAATCATTGAGTACGTTTATTCATTAAAGTAATCAATCAGTGGAAATAGGTTTTTCTTTTTATATATTAAATGGCAAAAATGATGAGTTCATAAAAATGTCAAGAAATTTTCATCTCTGCTATCTCTTTTCTAAGGTCAGCTGTCTTCAAACATATTATCCCATTTGTGGGAATCTTACTTATTCTGTCTTTCTTGTAGAAAGCTGAGCATTGAGTATTACACAGAGATTAAAATTGAGTAGAAACTATAGAAAATGTCAAACATAGCAGAAATCATGACACTTGCTCTTTTGACTAGGCACAAAAGCATCAACAGCTGTTAATTTCTGAAGCTAGTACTCTGGCAGTGTTACATTAATACATCAGTCACAGCAACTTCTTGTTTCCATTTTTGCTAGCATCTACAAGTTTGTCAAGATCTATCGTCTCTTTCCTTTATGCAGTTGGCTTCTCTTATTTTGACAAATGGATCCTTGCCAAGAAGTTATGTATGTGCCTTGCACATCATCATTTAGAAGCAGGAGACAGCGTTGGGATTATCATTTTTCTTTACCATTTATAACGCAGTCTGCTTCTTTGAGATCTTTCAGTGGGAAAGACCGGGAAAATAAAATCATCAACTGTCCATTTACCATGGGAAATAAAATTAGATGCATTGTTTGCCTGATTCACTCTAAACCTAGAAATTAAGCTCCTTTCATTTTGGAAAAGATGAAGAGCCTCCCAGGTTTGTCTTTGAGCTCTTGTTCATTTAGGAAAGGAGGAATATAAAGCGACCAACTACATCATGAAATCAGTGTCTTACGTCTGTAGACAGTCCTTTAAAACAGACTAACCCAAATTTATGAGACCTCTGAGTGAGAGAATTGTTATAATGATTCTAAGCCTAAAAAATGTTGCTACAGGTAAGGAAGAGATTAAATAATAGTTATTGCCAATATTTTGAGTGAAGTAGCAATTTCTTAGGTGGCATTTCCAGATCTTCCCAGGAAGATACAGGACCGTGGGCCATGCCCTAATCTCCAGAGGAAGAAGGATATTCCCAGGTGATTTACTGAAGTAAAATTCTGTCCTGAAATGTGTTGTTATCAAACCATTAGCTTGTTACTATTGAATCTGATGATGAGTTTAATGGTGTGAGTGTGAAAAAGACGTGCTGATCTTCCTCAGTAGTGTCAGGAATATCTGCTACCTCCCCCAGCAACACGGCTCCATCTGTGGCCAATTGACAGAGGAAATTGATTGACAGCAGCCCTGAAGTATGGACTAATTAAATATATCATAAGTAGGTTGCAGTGAACACAAGTGAGCTTGACCCAAAAAATTTTGGTTCCCAGATGTCAGCAAGATTTTCTGTTTAGCTTTGTAATATGGTCAGGGTCCAGAAGCAGTCTTTAAATAACACGGGTATCTTTGATGCCAATTCTTACTCTTCACAGTTTTAAAGTTGACTAACAAATATCTGTGGAGCAAGCAGACTCTAAAGGGCAGCCAAAGGCCTGTTTATGTGGAGAAATCAGCATGGGGTAAGGTAAGATGAAAACTGAGGGTACAGAAGCTGTCTGCACTCATTCTTCACAGGGAGAGTGGTGAGCCCTCAGGGTGTGCTCAGATGGCCCCTGCCAGTGCTTGCTGAGGTAGTTTAAGGGGTCACTGTCCCTGGGTGTCTGCTTTGTCCTTTTGCTGGAGGTTATGGACCTTATTCCAGTGGAGATGGAAAGAAGCTCATGGCCACCCTTCCACCATCCTCTTTCAAAGCCTGCTGTGTTCCTTGAAATTAGTGATGGAGACTGATTGGTGTTTATGAGCTGAGCTGTTGTTGATGGAGGCTGAAGAACTGAACCATGCTTGGGTTTGCTGCCCCAGGTAACAGAAGAGAACTGCTCTCAGAAGCATGGGGCATGTGCCATAATAACATAAACATTTTAAGAGCAACCTTTGTGAATGTAGATATCACGTACTTAATGATTAAAAGGTGAATAGCTGGTAGCTTGCATGTTTTCAGATTGTGGTCCTCTACTAACTTCTTGGGCATATCAAAACATAACTGCAAATTTCTGTTATTCAAAGACACAGTAAACCTGTTTCTTTTGGGACAGAGCAATACCATATTATTTAGGTATTTCACCAGAATTTGTCAGTCCTCCTTTGCTGGATGACATTAAACAGAGCAGAACTTTGCCTGAGTAAGGAAGTGCAGCTACAATGCAGCAGCTATCATTATCCCTAATTGGAATGACAAAACCTGTTCAGACCCTGCTGAGTATTTCCTTAGATGTTTACTGCATGCACTGCAAATCAATTTTTCTCAAGATTTTGATGTGTTGTATGGCTCTTAAGTCATATCCTAGGCCTTCAGACTGGGCTGTATCACTTTTCTACAGAGATGCAGTGTTTAAGTAAAGAGAGCAAAGAAGCTGAGATGCAATCTTAGAGAGAGTCTATGCAACTTGCAGATCAGTTGTCAGTGTGTAATAGTTCTTGAACACTCAGCAGAGAGCTAACAGAATATATTTAATTGCTTTGCATTTTTGAAGGAATTCAGGTATCTTAGAGGTATGCAGAAAACACAGTTAAGTGTCAAGCTACTGCAGTTTGGGCTCGCAGCCTTAGCATCTTAGCCTGTGATCTAGAAATGAACAGTCTTTACTACCCATCAGAAATATATACAAATGAATGATCATTAAAAATATTGTGATTATCACTTCATGCTTGCAAACTAAGCTTATCTTCTCCTCACTGGCAAAATGACTAATTTTGGGATAAATTATACACTGAAAAGATTGATATATATGCCACATGATTTAGCTCAGTTGGTTGGAACATGGTGCTGATAATGCCAACGTTGTGGGTTCTATCTTTGTATAGCCCAATCAGGTAAGAGCTGGACTTGATGATTCTTCTGTGTTTTTTCTTAGCGCAGAATGTTCTGTGATATTCTGGCAGTAATACATCTTTCTCTTCTGTATCCAATCTTTTGCTATGTGTAAATGAACATACCCAGCAGCAGGAATAATTCACAAAGTTGAATTTAACAGTATACCATGCAACAAATACTAAGGTGGTCTGCTGTAGCAACCCCACCAGCACTGAAACTTTCCTGACAAAGTTTCATCTGCACTTGACTGGGTCTAGTCAAGGGAGAAGACTTCAGGAACTTCAGACAGATCTTTTGCAACAGGTTTCCTGATGATAAAAAAACACCATGTCCTCATACAAATGGTTTTATGGACACCATGAGAGACAGCTGGGTCAATATTGATGATATGGAGGAGACCTGCAGCTCTTCCATGTACCATTGCTTACACCAAAGACCAGGTGTTTGCTATTTGGCATGTACAGTTACTTTGCTGTAATGGAGGTACCCAGCTCTGCTCAGCAGAGCTATTTTTCATCCTCCTCTAATACTGATGCCAAAAGCTGAGTTCCAACATATCAGGTTGCTGTTTGTTTGAGAAGCAAGTACGTGAATGAGTCCTTGAATTTGCAGAATGTTTTGTCTATTTCTATTTCACAGCTTGTCTTGCTTCTGCTGCACTTTATAACATCTGGATTCTGTATGGGCAATGGAGCACCTGCTGGTTCTGTCCTATGCTCTCTGCCCTGGATCAACAAGTGTTGCTGGTCAAAAGGCTCTTATTTTGTGGTTCCATCAAAGCGGGAATGCAAGTAGAAAACAGGTAGAAGAAAATTATCAGTGCTACTCAAAAAGGTTCCTGTCCTAGTCCAATACTTGGACTTGAGTTTCCCTCTTGAAACTACCATATCATCTGAAAAGTGATTCAGTCCTTCTTGATGATTCATTCGTAATCCTAAGGAGAGGAAAATCCAATGAAAACACACCATTCCAGGCCCAAATGGACTTCCACTCTTTACAAGGGGAGTTCTGCCCCCAGTTCAAATGAGAGTGCTTGGGGTAAGCCTTCTGCAGCCACTGATCCTTCCTTGGTTCATTCAAATGATAATGAAACCACACTAAAACAGAAAGGAAGAAGTGCTTAGAGCTCTGAGGAAGCACAGGGCAGGGTAATTAAATTAGCCCAGTTCCACTGTAGCCAGTGATGTATACTGTATTTATTCACTGAAGTTACCCCAATTATTCCTGTCCAAGGCTCAGGCTGACAGTGTTTGAACATATCATTGTTCCATATACTGCTCTCTCTGTACATCTGGGTGAGTTAGAAATCAGAGGGCAAATGCAGTCTTTAGGCAACACTTCAGAAGTGTTACATTTTGTATTAAAAAATGTAAATTATTTTCAGACTAACTTTAGTTCATTTCTCACAGGCTAGTTTTACTGAGATGTGTAACTGCAGCTGGACACTGCTTGTAGTAATTAAATTTTATGGTTGTTGTGAGGGTCCAGTCACTTGGACTGGGTTGCAAGTGCAGCTGCTTGGTCTTTGCAGCCACACTTGAGTCATGCTGGCTTTCACTCACCTGCTTAACCTCACAGATGAGAGGCAGAAACTTTTCACCTGGCCTGATCTCTCACATAGGTACAAATATGCTCATGTGTTTATAGCTGCAAATAATTAGCATATTTTAAAAACAAACACGATAGAAGCAAACATGGAGACATA
Organism: Fringilla coelebs; assembly: GCF_963513975.1. Lineage (NCBI taxonomy): Eukaryota > Metazoa > Chordata > Aves > Passeriformes > Fringillidae > Fringilla > Fringilla coelebs. Next base: position 87,208,047 of record NC_140028.1, read on the forward strand.
GGATGTGAAGCACATTGTGGGTAAGGCCCGGTTTCCAGAGGCTGCTGACAATTGCCTCGTGCTACAGGGAGAGCTGCTGCTTTCCATAATGCATGGAGCCAATTATACCAGTGTCTTGACAGAGGGGAAGGTGGAGAAATCTTTTCACTGACCCTGACAGACAACAAACTTCTACCCTGAAGCCTGATGTCTGGTTAGTTTTTCAGTTTTTTTACTGAAAGGCTGTTAAGTAATAAAATAGTTTATTCCTAAGACCAATACTGTTTCATTTACCAATATAACATTTGATTCCTCTTAGTTATTTTCTGACATCAACTTAAATACCTGTTCTTCCTCTCCTGAAGATGTGAAATTGCTAACTGACAAGTCCAGTTAGTGGGAGCTGAGTCAGTAATACCTCCAGAGATTAGGGGGGCAGAATATTTATAAGCAATTTAATGTTTTAGAGTACTTTACATATAGAAAAAAAATCTAACAATTAGGTACTAATATAAATGAACCAAATAGTACACTACTAAAAGGTCAGGTTTATGTATGTTTTGCACTCTAACCACATGAAGAAAAAAGTGTTTGATTTCACTCTGAACTTTATGCCTTTGATAAATTTAAGATTATTATTGTATTTAAGCCATTTTATGTCCTCAGTGGGAGTTAAGGCACTCAACACTTGCAGAATTGAAGTAAGGATGTGAGCAGTAATTTGACCACTCTTGAATTGTATTGCCTAACATCTGAGAAGGATCAGGAAGACAATCCTTAGCCCTGAGCGTTATATACAAATGAAATAGGGGTTATCTGGGGGCAGCATAATTCATTAAATGTTCCTTCTAAATGTAAAACATCAAAATTCCCTCGACACAGTCAGCCTTTCTATCTGCAGTCTAGTTGTGACATAAAAAAAGATATTACAGTAAGAGTAAACTGAAATTCAGAAAAGCCCAGAAGTTCACTGTTAAAGCTTGTTCTATTTTCTCATTACATCTTTTAACAAACAGACAGGAAAAACATTATAGGAATCACAGTCCTCTGCAAAAAAAGTCTGTTTTTAGAAGACGGGACTAGATTCTTAGGTGGTATCAATCAGGAGATTTACATTAATTGTAATCCAATTACCCTGTAGCTCTATCAGCTGAGAATCTGATCCAGGAGCTGTAGCAGAAAAGCTTCATCTTCCCCTCATGCATCTCTCTGTTTTACTTCAGGCCAGTCTGGGAAAAATTTCAAACAAATACTCGGATCAGATTTTTATGAAGACTGCATAGACTTACACTGGTCAAAAAACCCATTTTATTTCAAAGGAAGATGTAAGGTGACTAGACCAAAGTTAGAAAAAAAATCTCATAACTGTAGTTGCACCATAAGACATGTACATCACCCCATACACAGACGGTGCGCTCTTACCTTTGATATAGTTATTCTTACACCAAACCCTCTTGTGGAACAAGGAAGGGTTAGCTGTTCAGTTTGGCCAAACAGGACCCAGCAGGGTAAGTAAATGGTTTGTTCAAGGCTACCCAGGTAGACATATCAGAAGAGCATGAATCTTTCTCATGCTGGGCTAATGCCATGGTCTCCAGGCCACTTCTGCCTGCCGAGGTCTCTGTCTGTTATATAATTAATACAGAGGCTATCGATAATCTTTGGAAAGTCAGTTGTTTATGCTCCAGCTTAACCAACACAGAAAAGTGGAAATGTCTGTCTTGTGAGCTGACAAATGGAGAGTGTTATATAAAGGCAATTGATTTTAAATTTGCCGTTGCCACGCCATTAACAGGAGAGCAGCCCAAAGACTGGGATGATTCAAAGGCGCTCCCCTTGGCTCCACCAGCACTGCTCAGTGCCCTGCTCGTACTTCATGGGAGAGAGAGGCAGACAAGTAACCAGGCTGGTCCCTTCCATTGTACAGCCCCATCTGTGCTCACAAAGCTGGCACAAAGTCTCAGGGTACTGCTGAGGTACTGCTGACCCCAGTGGATAGTCAGTTAGGCCAAGTGACACTTGCTTTCAGTTTAAATTGCCAGCAAATAGGAAGGAAAGTCAAGAAGTCTTAGACAACAGTTTTGTAGGATTTACACTAAATTAGACTATTAAAATATATAAAAAATTGTGGAGAAAAGGGAATAGAAAAACCTTAAAAAGAAGAATTTATGTTTCCTTTCCAGAATTATGTTTTAAAATTTCTCCATGGAAATGCTGCTAATTTATGTATTTTAAAAATACTCTTTTCCTGTTCAGCCTCACTCACAGTAGGTCAGTCCTGATTCACTGTCCACGGAAGTAGATATTTGTGTTTCCTCATGTTTGCATTAATCCTAATACATCTAGGGTCCCTCTAAAATTTTAGAATACTTTTTAACTACAGATATTTTTAAGTCCTTTAAGAGAGTATATACTAAAAATGATGTTACAAGTGGGTAGTAGAAAGAGTTTGTTCATTATTACCTGTGACCATGCAGAATTGCAAAGTAGACAGTGAAAGAAATAAATGAATCTGGCAATTTACTGGCTTTTTATTACCTTAATACAGTGAGATAGGGAACAGGCAAAAGCATGCCTTTCTCTGAGTGATTCCTGTTTTATTCAAAATCCATGAGGGCTTACCTTAAAAATATATGATGCTATCAAGTTCAGCAAGCTGCATGATTTATTCAACTGGGCTCACCATTTCTTCCTGTCAGTTATATGTGATCAGTTATTGAAAGTGTCTATCACTCATTATATATTTATTTTTTGGAGTTTAGAGACAGTCTTTTAAAACATTTCACACAGGGGTATTAGGGCCCAATACTCAAGAGCTGACTATTAGCTAGTCAGTGAAATAAGTGTTTTGGGACACATTATCAATTGATACAAGTCCTTGTAAACTTCGTGCTTCCAATTTACCTCAGCCCTGAGAATCTGGCTTGTTATCACTGACATTGTACCTGGCCATTTTTGGTGCACAGAACAGTGTGGCTGAGACATTTTCCCAGGAAAAATGCGAAATGTTATACACCATCTCATGTCAGGTATTCTGTACCTCAAATTGGTGGAACAAAGCATGTTATTTCCACTTAGTGGGAAGAAACCAACATTGTTATTTCTACTGCTCTAGTGTCAGGGCTTTTTATTTCCACTACAGTGATTGTTCAGGCTCTCATAACCAATAAGCCAACATCCACCCTGCCAAAAAAAAACAACAAAAAAAACCTTGGTTGGTCAGAAGCACATTAGAGCACACAAAAGGAAACTGACTTAGGCTGCAGCTAGAAAGGAAATGTCTATTCTCATGATAGCAGGGCAGAATTTGACTAAAAAATTACATTTTTCTGACAGATGGACAACCTCTGGATCATTTCCAGTTCTCCAGACGATGCAAATAGAAGAACCAAAACAACAAACCGAAGGCATGTATAGATTGCTAAATTCAAGAAGGGGAAAGGAAACATGCACTACTTGCTTGTGGTTGTGTAAAATAAATGCAGTTCAGGTTTAAAGCTTCTGGACACAAGTGATCAGATCTAAAGGGCCCAGATACACCATATCAGACAAAAGATGTCATATCTATATAGAGCAGTGTAAGTTCTTAGAGAATTTCCTCTGAATAAGGCACACAGAATCACTTCTCAAAATTTTCTGCAATGAGAAACAGCTTCAGGGGGAAACTGTGGCTCCCTGGAAGCTTTGTCACGGAGTTGATGTGAACTAGTTCACTGTGAACACTGGCTGTGCCCCATTCCCAGATTGCTCTTCCCACTTTTCAACCTCAACTGCCCTCAGTCTTCAGCCCTCTGAGTGACCTTTTCTTACAGCACAGCATGGCGCTCTGACCTACTCCAGCTCCCAACAACAGGCTTTCTGTTGAACAGCATGTGAACCTGGGCCAGGAAAGATTGGCTTAGATTTTATGAGGATTGTGGACTACAGAGACATTGCCCCTGAACACACAGGAAGCTTGATTCTTGGGTTGGTGGAAATCTACCATAGCTCACAAATGTAAATAGAACAAGATGCATTTGTCTTAGCTGAGTGTACAATCTGTACATTCTGTGTCTACCCACAGTTGTGTTGTGTTGAGAAATAAAATGTCTTGGTTTTATTCCTTATCAGTAGAAAAAATATGTTTATATAATCTGTAAAACTAAGACTGACTCACATTTATATGGCTTCAATAGCACGATGTATTTTTAAATGATGGAAACTTCATGAGTGAAACTAAAAGATGCTTTTAGCTGTTAATGATGATTCTGTTATTTGCAACATAATGATCTCAGTTCAAAAAATTAGCACAAAATATGTACAGAAATATGAAAATGAGTGCTTGGACAGAAATGATCACCATTCACCTTGGAATGTGTGTGTTAGTGCCCTTAACAGCATTGTTTTTTTCATGAAGATGTACTAAATAATTATGGACTATGACTTGAGAATTCACAATATAAGAATATCAGAGATATAATTTTGTAAAGTGTAGAAATTTTTATGAAATTGATTTACTTCATAGAGAATTTTACAGAATTATTTTTTTCGTGTCACCACAGCCCTTGAATTTGAGGCTGACATCAGCATAAGATCTGTGCTGTTTATTACTAAATGTTGGGGGACAGTTTCAAAAAGTCTGCTACAAGTGCCTGCAAAAAATAGTAATATTAATTTTAGCCCATAATAAATTGTTCTCGCTGGTACCAGCCAACATCTGCCTAGTTACTACTATACATCCTTACCCAGCGAAATTGGAGGTGTGGCCATCCTGAACCGTGTTTCTTAGAGGGTCTGAGGATGGGGAGTTGGAGAAGATTTCAGCCCAGTCTGAGATCTCAGATCTCGCCCCTGGATCTTTATCAGGCAGCAAGAGCAGTAGCAGAGGGCGGGAGAACGCTGGGCACGCTCCCGCTGGAAGCGCGGCACGGCAGAGCTGGGGACGCGGTCCCCGCCGGGGCGCCAGTGCCGCACGGTCCCTGCAGCGCCGGCTGAGGTCACTGTGGCTCCGCACCTCCCGTTGCTTTTGGAGCAGCTTTTTGCTGCTGGAAGAAAGGATATGGCAACAGATTTTTCTGTTTTTTTCTTTTTTTTTCTCCCGGCACATATAGTTTCTAAAAATGGGGACTAACTGATGGTTGTAATTTTGATGGAGATTTACCTGTAGGCAAGACGGCAATCAAACCCACACTATTAACAGAAGGCTGATTGAGTTAATGAATATAATTGTCAACTCTGCAAACTGATTCAGTCTGTCTAACAATCTATCAGTTTGTCTTTCCTCTTGGAGTTGTCCCCATTTATATCTTGCTATATGGTGGCTGTAGGTGACTATCTAAAATCCCCATAAATATAATATTGTTTGAGGGAGGACTGATGGATGCTTGGGAAAGAAAAGGGGATCTGCTAAACTGGGTAGCTGAATTTATCACTGTTCAATTAAACACAATTAATTTGGTCTAGGCAGCTGAAATAGTAGGTAATATTAACTTGATTTTATCATACAGCTGGTCTGCATGAAATTCAGGTCCTTTACTCATTAGACTAAGTCTGCAAAGGACTCATCCTTAACTTGAATGACTTATGGTCTGATGAATGAAACAGTGTACAGGAAGCATTGCCTATAGATATCAGAGACTGATGCTCTAAAGTAAGAACAAAATGTTCTGTGGAGCAGGGAAGAGATAAAGAGATGTGAGAAAACATAAAAAATGCCTTCTGTGAGTCTGAATTTCAGGCTTAGCAAGCCTGCAGCCCACCAACCTAAAATGAACCACAAAGCCCACCACTGGGTCTGCAGGAGATTTCCTTCCATACAGGGAACCCCATGGGACTGTAAAGAAAGGCTTTCTATCCTCCCCCTCAGTTCAGAGAGAAAAGAGTGAAGATGAATACTAAACTACTGAATAGTCAGAAATCTTAATTCACAGCTCAAGCCAGGGACAAATCCAATTCAGAAGAGCCCTGTACAGATCACACAGCCTTTCTAGAAGCAGTTGCTATAAATAACCTTCCTCAGATGTATCAGAGGAAGTGTGCATTCAACTTCTGATAGAGGAAGCATATTCTGCTTCCTCAGAGCTTGAACCAGTCCTCAGAGCTGCCATCACTGAAGAGGTGGGTCAAACTAGAACAAGAGAGTTGCCTGCCTTTCCCCTGGGGTCACTCATAAGAGGACAACAAAAATGAGATGACACTCCATGTCTGCGATGAACATTGTAAAGCAGAGTGACATTGGAATAATAATATATACGTTTTACAGTGGAAAAAAACCTGTATTTGCAGAGAAACCACTTTTGAATGCTACTAGTGAAAGTAAGGAGCAAGAACCCACAGGGAGAGATCAGAAATACTCCCCAATGCCAGAGCCTCTCTCTTTGGAACAAAATATGAGATGTCCTTCATGTGCTCCAAGGGAAGGGTGAGGTGGAATCAGATTGCCCCAGGTCTACTTGTCTGCTTGTAAGTGAGGCTTTTGTGCCTTCAATGGCAGGGACAGAGTCAGGCCTAGGTAGTCCATAGTTGTGCTTTATAAGAGGACACGAGGCTGTGACATAGGCCTGATCTAGATTAAATCCTGGAAAGAAACACAAATTGCCTAAGTGAGGGGCAAATGGCCACATATTTATGTGTTTTTAAAAAAAAGTTGTCAGACTTAGGTAAGTCTCCTAATAAAGAGGTGATCAACTTTTCTGAAATCCATCTCGTATACCTGTGTGTAGGTAATGCTATGTTTTGCAGGCTTCCTTTCATCTGCAAGACTTTTTCTACACAAACATAATAATGCAACATCTATCTGTCTTCTGACATGAATCTGTGTTCTTAAAGCCTTGCATGTAGCAGATGGAGAAAGATTTATAACCCATTTGCCCATTTGTCAGTGATTTCTTCTCTAGCTCTCATATATAGCTAATTTTATTTAATAGAAGAGTATTTTGCATGTCCTGTCATGCAAAATTGCAAGCCTCTTTCCAACATAAAGAATCCTTCCCCTCCCAAATTTTCTTATGCTGTATCACTGTCTGTGTCACAGCTAATGGCTGCTGAATACGCATCATCTATATAACTGTGAGTTTATCCTCAAGTTAGTTGGATTAGAAGTAGGTTCCAGAGACTACACTGCCATTGAATGCACTTACTTCAAATTCAACATGAAGTTTAATCAATAAAAATAACAACAATAAATTTTTCTCATTCTGCTTTTCTTATGCTATAGAAATGCCTGAGTATAGATGGCTTTAAGCTGTTCCTCAAGAGATACCTTTGTCATTTATTGAGCATTTTGTGCTTCACAAGAATTCTTATTACAATGTCATAACTTGAATTTGCCTTGCCTCTATGCTCTTGAAATGCCTCACCAGCTGATGGAAAAGGGAGTACCATTTGGTGCTTGCAGGTAGGTGCCATCTAAACCAAGTGTCTATGATCTATATGCATAGGCAAGCACTAAAATCCCCTGAAAATAGAAAGAAATATGATTTAAGAAAAGTGAAAAACCTCTGTTTCAAAGAATAGAGTAGAACTGCTTGTTAGGAACTTCAGTGAATGAGTCAATATCTCTTGCTCAAAAATGAAACGTTAGCTAAAAGTTGAATTAACTGAGTAAGCCAACTAATTGAAGTCTTAATCATGACCCATAAAAATAATAGATTTGTTTGCTTTTTAAAATGTATTTTTATGCATATAAAGACTGTCTGATAGGCATTTTTCAAAAGGAGGCAAGAAGAAAGCAAGGATTTTATGTTCACTGTTCAGGTCCTGTCTTGCCTGCCTGCCTGTAAGAACCAAAAATGTGTTTAAATTATAACATCAGAAGAGTCAGGAGCAAAAAATGTCAAGTCTTTAGAGGAAAAAGGGTTTTTAGGCATGACTGCTTTGATTTTTTCATTTTGTTTAATTTTAGTGTCTAAAAAGCATTTGGAAAGAGGATGTTTTTATTTAAAATTCAACATCCACAATACTTACATTATGGTGTGAAAGCTGCACTAGATGACTGATATCTTGGCAAATCTCCCAGGGGCTTAAGCTGTGCAGGATTTTACCCATTACTTTAAAAGCAAACAAGTACAGGGGAAAAAAATAAACAGAATAAAAAATATTCACCATTTCATTGTAATAAGAAATAATAGTGATAAAAAAAAAAATCTTTGGCACATACGGCTTTCACAGAAGGGGCTTTGATTGACCACTGGGTCAGGTTTGTTATCTGAAAATATCTGCCCTAGATATAATTCAGAAATAAGAGGGGGTTTTGTGTGGTGGTGGTAATTTTTTTTTTTTTACTTAGTACTTTGACAGGGACTCACCCTCCATTTTACCTGAAGGACTTACTAAAATTCACAATCTGAAATACCAGCCCAAATTCAGACACATGGATGCACACATGGCAGACTGTTTCTCATTGGAAATGACAAGAAACCTTTCCAGTTACTTTTAATACTTATTTAGTGATTTTTATGCAGCACCAGTAACACCATTATCTCAGCACTGACAGAATGATATCAACTGTAAAATATCTTCTTTGAGACATTTAAACCTTTGCTGGATAAAATGCTTGTAAATGTGATATTAATTAAGAAATAATCCTATACAATAGTAAGACGTTAGATCCTTACAAGTAAAAGGAGTTTCTCCATTTTTAATATTTTTAAATCTGTGGTAGGCATAAGATAATGTTCTTAAATTGTTACTTTTTAGTAGAAGATCAAAGCGCATTATAAATTTAACTTTGATTTGAACAATACATTTCCTTCATATTCTCTAGGCCTGGGGTTTTTTGAAGTCATCAACTTTTGGGTGGGTGTGTAAGGCAATATATGCTCCCTCTGTGCCCAAAAAGTAATGTAAGTAAATTTCCACGGTTGAAAACTTAAGTGTAAACATTTTTAATCTTAGAATCTAGTGTAAAATGGTTGCCTTAACTTTCCAAATGTGCTCAGGTGCTATGGTGATGGGCAAAGCATGACAACTAAACTCACAAGGTTGTGTTAGAGAGAAGATTGTTCAGTACATGGGTGGCTGCTTTAATTTGCAGTCCCCCACTGTTCAGCAGCTCTGGGATCAACTTTATGAAGAAGACTTCCCATTCCTCAGCCATGCTAAGGCATGTATTCAGGGAGCTTTATATTCACACGCTCATTTCATTTTCCTGGAGTTGAGCTTATTGATTACTCACATACTTAAACAGTCTTAACTTAAACAGCTTTGTTAAAATGGGGACTAATTCACTTACAGTCAGTCCCCATTTTGTGCAACAGGGATATACATTTTTAAAAGGGAAAAAAGGAACAAGCCAAAAAGTATATATGAGCTTAAAACAGGCTTTAGACAGATTTGAGGGGTTCCAGTACATGACTGAATCTATCCCATAATGTTAAAACTGCTTTTCTTCCAAAACATGGGCAAACCCAATAATCACTAAGGGCAATAGTAACAGTGGCAGCATGTGGCAGACATTGGTAGTGACAGAAAAATAGTCTGAGTAAATGCAATACATTCTTCAACACTGCACAGTACTTTAGCATAACTTATTTTGAAAGGTTAAAAGATGCAGTTTTGAAACAGCTAGTAAGTAGTGTTTAGAATGATTTCTGGTGCATATTATGCCATTTTTTCTCAGTTTTAAAATTTTTTTAAAATAAATAATTTGGCTGAACAAAGGTGAATTTCATCATACTATTCCTACACATCTACTTTTTTAACTTTATAATGGCTCACAGGTTAACATTATATGAAATCACCTAATACTCTTCACAGAAATATTTCAGTCTGGTAATAAAGAGAATAACCCATTTGAAAACAGAAAAAGGAACAGATGGATAAAACTGCAAATATTATTTCAGTTTAATCTAATTAATTACAGAAGCAGAAATATTCTTTCAGTATTAGAATTTGCCAATGCTGAGGCTGATTTCTGTGCTCCAGATTACAGCCCTCAGAAAGGGCTATTTTGGACTAATTACATCAAGTGGATGGACAGATAGACACTTTATTTCTCTGAGAGTTGTTTTCTGGATAAAAATAAAGCCCATTATTTTTGGAGACAGCCTTCAACCAACCTTTTAAAATACAATTGTTCTTCATTCTGACTTCTCTATTTTTTAAAAAAAAAATTATTTTATGATTACTGTTTCTTTGCAAACACTCATTCTAACCAAGCAGAATTTACTTACATCCTGCAGTGGGACAGTAAGCCCCCAAGAGATATGGGTTTACAGGAACCTCTTATGTCCCATTTTCCAGCTGTGGGAAAATGATTTTCAGGAAAGGGAAAATGACTTTTCTAAAATCACACAGTGAGATTAATGATACAGCCAAGCATTGAACATTTAGGCTGTGGTCAGATGATCACTAAGATTGGATTTATGCACTACTGGATCACCTGGCCATACAAATTTGGTGCAGGCAGGCATGCACTCCTGTTGATTATTCACAGCCCATCAGATAGTGCTTATGTCAGCTGGAGCCCTGAGATAGCCCAGAGTGCAGAGTATCCCATATGCCATTCGCTCTCATCTCGCAGGTGGAATTTGGGATGATGGCCTGTTGCACTGTGGTAGGAAAGTTAGCTTCTGCTTATGAGGCTGTTATTACTACAGGAAAAACCCTAGAAAGTGACCATGTCACAAGCAAGACACTGCTTTAATGTCACTACATGTCAGGGCATGATAGTCCCAGGCTGCCATAGGTGGCAAGGTGCATGTGTTGTTGGCTCTGCCCCTGGAAGTGCTCATTTCCTGCTCCTAGCTGGTGATGGAGGAGGGCAGATGTGATGCCCAGAGTATGGTGTTTCACGCTGGGCTGCATGAGCAGAGAGCAGAGGACAGAACTAATTGTTTTTTCAGACCTTTTCTCATTGCTGATTCAACAGAGGGCAGTAAAGTCAAGAAATGACAGGTTCCTGTTTCCTGAGGCATCTAAGTCATGAGAAGAGCAATAACCACAACAGAAGGTTACACTTAAAATATGGGGAGGTCCAGAGTATGAGGAGAGCTTCTGAAAGGAAGTGTTCTAAAACATTACCTCTTACACGTTTCTCAGGAAGGTGCCCACCCAACCAGTGATATTTACTGAGCACTGAGGAGAAAGGGACTTAAAGTTTCTGAGATGTGGCAGCTCTTGACTCTTAGCATTTGGATCTGAATCATTTTGATTGCAACTTCACCAAGACAATGCTGAAGTTCAGAATGCCCTTTGGAAGGGTCCCAGCTCATGATCTGAGTGAGCCATGCAGGAATTCAGAATGAACGTTGTTCAACTGAGTATGTATCCTCTCTCTCTGTCCTGTGACCTGTTCTGATTGTTTATCAAAATCTTGGGTCACTGCAATATTGTGCTGGGGTCATCTTCAGCTGGTTTCAGAGACCTCACAAAGTTTTCTGTATTTCTCAGCTGATACCCTGGAGACAGGACAGTCTGCTGTCAAGGTCATGTTATTTTGTACTTCCAAAAATATCCCATGCCACACTTACTTCAATTCATCTAACCCAACCTAAACCAGAGATAAGACAGTAGAATTATAGACTAGTTTGGGTTAGAAGGGTCCATTAAAAGTGATAAAGCCCAGTCCCCCTTCCAATAACCAGCAGCATCTTCAACTAGATCAGAGTTGCTCAGAGTCCTGTCCTGCTTGGCCTTCAATATTTCCAGAGATGGGGCATCCACCACCTCTCCAGGCAAACTGTTCCAGGGCTTAACCAACCACATCATAAAAGAGTTCTTCCTTATATCTAAATTGACCCTCTTTTAATTTCAAACCATTAGTCCTTGTCCTGTTGGAACAGGTCCTACTGAAAAGTCTGTCTCCATGTTTCTCATAGGCTGCCTTTATGTACTGCCTTTATGTATCAGAATAAGGTCTCCCTGGAACCTTCTTTCCTCCTGGCAGAACAAACTCAACTCCCTCAGTTTTTCCTCATAGGAGATGAAGGTGACTTGAGAAGACCTGTCTGATTAGGCTTTGAATCTTTAGGATTTACATAATCTGTTCTGGTGGCTCAACTATTAGCTGGTAACCACCCGCTGAAAGATGGCAAATGACAACTGGGGACAGTAATGAATAGTTAGAGGTTGTAATATCTTGAAGGCTCCAATTACTGCCATTGCTTCTCTGTGACTGTGCCTGAAGACAGAGTGTGGGAGTGACTCGACTCTGCCAGTGACTAAGCAATTAGCCCCAAAGGCAACATGGCACATTTCTCTGGGCCTCCATTTCCCATCTGTGGAAGCAGAGCAGTGCTGTGCATTCACTTTCACTTAGTACATTCTGCTTTGACACTAGGTGTGAGGATTCAACTTTAAACTGGGATTTCTGAAATGCATCATGAGGGAACTGGCATCTACTCAAATATAACTAAAACAGTTGTTAGAAATTATTGGAAATGAGCCCATGTCCTTGCACTAACAACAGTTACACTTCATCTCTTTCATATTCTCTTTTTCATATAGAGAGATCAGAAAGACCTTATTTCCCCGTATTAAGATCACATGGCAAACGTTTTCTTGGAGCAAAATGCCTGCTAAAACATTTTGGTTTATGTAAAGGCACAAAGTGGTATTACCTATGGGGCTTCGGGCTGCAAGGGCCTCCAGGCAAAATACTCTACATGCTGAAGAGGAAATGCAGTTACTGAAGTCAAGTTTATGTTTTTTAACCTATTTTTCTTGAGATAACTTTGTCAGATTGTCAAACAAACTCTCCAAAGGGATTTGAGTCACAACCACATTAAACTGGAATCCAATCTTGTTATGCTGGCCTCAGCGAGTGGATATTCCCTCTGAGCAAGCCTGCACTGTATTAAGCTGCCTTCTGTTTCTTCAACCTAAGCTGTGAATGTATAATCATATTTCCTTTTGAAAATGACTTGTTTTTCTTCATTACAGAAACAGGATTGATTTTCCTACAGAGTGTTACACTTGTCAAAGCAGCTATAATCAAATTTCAGTGTAATGTCCCTACACAAGTAATTCCCACAATTAAAACTGTAACCGTTCTGGATACCTGTTGGGTTAGATTCTAACCTTCATGTGTATCTGGAATTGGTCCACTGAGAACATGGGCCAAATCCACAGCTTTGCAAATCAAAGTCACTGGAGCTGTATCTGTGGGCACCAATTGTAGATATAACTGACTACCTTCAATGAAGTGAACAGAATCACTTATTAATACTGATATGACAAGAGGAAAAATATAGGACCAATAAGTCAAAATAAATTACCTTTTACATCAATGAATGATGGCAGCTGCATAGTTTTTGTAATTTTCCAGTATTCCAAACCTTCCCTCATGTAACCTTTGCATAAAATTAAGTGGACCTGGATACAAGGATACTAATATTTCAAAAGTTGGCTCAGGAGAGGCTTCAGTGGCCCAAGAACTCCAATGACAAGTCATCTGAAGAGTTTACTACCCCAATAGACTATATTTTGGGTGATCAATCTTTAATTTAATTTAAGATTAATTTAATGAAGATATTTATGGCAGCCTTGAAGAAAGCATGGGCTAAAACTGCATCTCTTTACATACGTGACACTCAAGTGCTGCCTTTGCTGTGATATTACTAAAAGGATCCTGCAGGTCATTCTCCAGACTTCCAGTCATCATTTATTGCTCTAGTCAGGGGGGGGCAATCAGTTCAAATTTACCTTTCACCCTCTAAGAGAAGGCAAATGTGGCTACCTTCCCAAGACAAAACATGCATGACTTTCCTGTGCACTGGTCACCAAGGAGGAAGCCCCAGCTCTTGTTAAATGGGCTGCTGCGTCTTCTTCTTTTCTCTCTCTCTCTCTCTCACACACACACACACACACACACACACACACACACACACACACTGTCACATGCACATCCACATACTCCTGCAAAATGCAGGAGTACCTAAGTTAACAGCAAATAATGAAGACAAAAATGCATTTTAAATATTTAAATATAAAGCTGAATCACAGCTCCCACTGCCTGGCAGCAGCTAGGTGATATAAACTAAAAACTTGCTCTAAGGGTCAGCTCTTGAATTTCTCTGTTACAGGGGAATTAATGCTTAAGGCAGTGCAAACAACTGTGCTGCTGAATTTGCAGCTCCACCTATTTTCTGAAGGTCAAGCAGCCTGAACTCCCTACAGACACACGCTGCTGCATGTGTGCACACACACACAGAAGTAAGTAAAAATAAACAAAGTATTTAGCAGCATGCCTTTCACTTACATCCACTTAGTATTATCTATTGTAGTCATTCCATTGGAGAGCAACATGTTATTAAGGGAGGCCAGCTCTGCCAAGTGTTAGTCCCCCAGAGGGGACTCACCCATGTGTTAAACATTTTAGCTCTCCTAATGGAAGGCTATGCTGTATATTTCAATGACAATTCACTTAGTACTTACAGATGAGATACTTGGGAGTGCATCCCAGCAAGCAGTGTTTGCTTTTGATACTGAGAGAGTGGGCAATAAAATCACATAGTGCATACTGTTTGTGTGGCAGATGCTCTTGTGGCAGCCAGAAAACCAGATACTCAAGTTCATCTCGGGTGCTCAGTGTGTGCATCAGACTTGCTCTGAACAAGGAGAGCCCTGAGCACACTTAGCTTCCAGAGGCAGGAAATGATTAGGAGAGTGGAGTGGCTGAAGAGCTTAAGAAGTGCATCATTTCTTTATAATCAGGCAAACAGAGCCTGCTTCCTTCTACACAGCAGTCATTCTTAAGACCTCCAGTAACAAGGAAGATGAAGATATTTCAGGCTGCTTCATCTGCTTTAAAAGGGAGATGAGATTTCAGAAAACTTTGCTGCTATAGGCAGAGACTTTTTGACATGAAGGAAGAAAAAAGCAAGAATTACAGGAAGGAACTAGAGATTCTTCATAGGGTCTTTCACCCAATACTCTTCTCAGACTGGCATCCTAAAGTGGCTTGCACTACAGAAGAATGTTCCATTCCTGGTTTCCTTTAAGTAGATTTGACTTTGTCTTATTTAAAGTAAATGTGTTGCTTTGTTGATGTGAAAGTTTTGATGACACACCATCCTAATTGCTGCTCTTGAGAAACACAAACCTGCAGCCAATGCTCTATGACATGTTTTTGTGCTTCTTGTTGTTATAGCTTTCCACCAACTGATCATCACAGCAAGTCAACCTGCAAATAAGTACTCCTGAGCACTTTAATGAGACCCTTATCTCTGGCCAACTTAGGAATACTCATTGGGCTTTCCCCCTGTTGAACAGCAGCAACTCCAAATAACCCTCCCATTAAAACAAATGCGCTGCTGTCAGAGATGTCAGGTTGAAGGGCCAGCAGGCTTCTGAAGCCGCTGTTGCATCATCCTTTTGTTGGGCCAAGGTACAATGCCTACTGGAGTGATTAGAGCAATTACTCAGCACTGTTTGTCACAGTCAATCAGATCTGACCAGCATGAACACAGCCGTGACCTAGACCTGCCTCTCTAGCAAAGCATTATTATTGGTTGTCATCTCCGTCTTCGGTAGCTCAATGCATGTGTCTAAGTTGGAAATGCACTAAGAAAACTTCCTAGCAATTATTTCTCTTTCATTTCTCTCCTTGATGGGCCTCTCCAATCATTTGATGCATGCTTTCTTCCCTTTTGTCTTACTGCCTGTGTTCCTGCTGATATCTACTGTGACTTTCTGCCAACGAGTTAAGTAGCAAAAGCCACTTGAGAGTCTCTAAAGTCACCCCTTCTCTGGTTTTCATTTAGCACGAATCAGAGAAAGCTGCTAGATGGGAGCTGATGGAAGAGAGGAGAGAGAACTCAGTAAGTCCAGTCCTCTGTGCATCTCCTTTACAAAATTTTCTATGGTAAATGGAACCTAGTATGGGTATTTTGTAGCAAAGTGCATAACAAGAATAAAAACCACAGATTAAAAAATGTGTTGCTCAAATTAATATAAACAAGTTCTGTGGTTTTTTTTTTTTTTTTTGGCTGGAATAAGGGTATTGAGGAAGAATAACACTTGAACCTGGTGACTGAAGTGTCCTGGTCTCTCTATACTGCTAGTCATTCTCACTCTTGCTTTCATCTTAAGCTTTGCTTGAGATCTGCAGGAAAGCAAGGATGAGCACATCTCTGCTCTCTGCCTTCTCTACAAGGACAAAAGTACCCAACTGGGCAGCACCTTCAAACTGCCACATTCTCTCCTCTTTTTCATTTTTTATTCCAACGCACATACAAGAAAGATACTTTGTCAGTATTATCAAAGAAAGAAGCAAAAGACATAGAAACTATGTTTCAGGAGGCTGAGATGTCACATTGATGCCGCTTCAGACAGGCGAATGGATGAAGAGCTGCCTAGCACCATTCTGCATACAAATGTCCTGCATGCAGGTGTGTAAGGGAGACTAAAGAGCATAATTTCAGGCAAGCCATGTCAGCAGAGGTTCTTACACTGATCCTAACTGTGGTTAGTGAGGAAGGGAAGAGCTTGTGACAAGCATGTGTGTGCGAAGAGGACTTCAAATTTCAATAAGGGGAAGATGTTAAATGTGTGTTATTGTGATTATAGTTAATAGGAAAAATGTTTGTATTGCTGCTTGCAGCTGTTACTAATAATGGAGGAATAAAGGGCCCTCTGATCACAAAAAATCCCAGCAGCAGCTTTGTCACATTAGTACAGTAATTTCAGTATTGGTTTTTAAACTGTTCAAAGCAATCAGTAAACAATAGATTATTAAACACAAAATGCTTTGTAATTGTTTTTCCAGGAAGTAGCTACATATTACTGAAATTATAACATATACTGTGTTTTGTGATGGTATAAGGACCCTGAACTTTAGACAGTTTCCAAAATTCTTTGGGGGAATGAAGAAACATTTACCATACACAGGCCACCAGTGAGGTTTCTTTCACTCACCCTTAAAACTATTGTTTCTCAGCCAGGCAAAATTAGAGGTTCAGCACTGATACTCTTTGGAAAATATGGATAAAGGTATTGAGATATGGGGCACAACAAAGAGTATTTCAGCTGTCTGACTTCAGGGATAAAGAACTGGCATGCTTTGTAGTTTGTCAGATCCTTAAATCCTTTGAAAAGGTTTAAGGATAAAAACCCTACAGTTAGCTAGGAAATAATGCACATTAGAAATAATAGAATAAAATTACAAATAGATGAAGTAAGAAAATGTATTACAAAGATTATACTTAATAAGTATCCTTCTTAGCTGATTTAACATCTCAGCTTCCTGTCAGACTGGCTGATTAGTCTTTATAATGTACCCCAAGGCTGGTATACCCTGCCAAAATCCAAAAGGTATATATTTTTCTCACTGGTAAAGGTGGTTGCCAGAGCCATCCAGTGCAGCTGCTGTGCACAATCTGTTTCTCTGGTAGTTCAGAAAAGAGTAATTGTCTCTTCCTGTTCACTCGTCTTTATTGTCAGTAAGGAGGTGATGCAGGGGATCAATCATTTTACCTTCCCTTTAAGGTTACCAATTGTTTATCTTAATTGGAAAATTCCTGTCCTGAAAGCTCTAATCTGTCTATTATTTCCATGTAGGACACAATAACAAAGCTTTATAAATCTTACAGCAATTCAGTAGATGCAAATTATTACATTTTTATTTAATCAGACTTTTAACACTAACCTATGTGTTCCAGTTAAAAATGAGGGATGAAACCCTGCTTTGGATTAGTTTGGTTTGGTAACATCCACATATATACTGTTAAATAAGGTAGGGTCCTTTCATACTTAGAAGGTAAAGCTGAATAATCTGGGTGAAACCAGAACCATTCCAAATCTCTGTCATTGACTCAGTCTCGTGTTGACCATTTGCAGCAACTCTTTTGACATTTCTTTAGTTTGAGTCAGGGAGAAAGAGAATGCTTTTACTTAAATATTCTTATAATTTATTACTAGGAAATGCATGGTTGTGAACCCAATGTGGCATGCAAAGCAAGTAATTCAAAACTTCAAAGGCTGGAAGATATGTTTTCTTCACTCTAAGAAATGAGTTTACTAGCCTTGTTGCCAAATGGGTTTTAATCAACAAATTTTTTCTCTACTAAGTAGCTGATGGGTTGTGATAGGAGTATGGTCAGTTCTGCTGCAACTTTTCCTCTTGTTCAAAATGGTTTCAGAGCATATCCATAGAGAACACACTGGATTCAGTGATTCTCCATGTGAGTGCACTGCAGAATCAGAGCCTTAATGGGGCTTAAGGGCAGGAAAATTCTGTTTCTCACTGTTTGACTACCCTCAAGTTGGAAACTGTAGAGGTGGACATGCTTCTCTTGCTGGTACACTACTTCATGGTGTAGACACTACTTGTGAAAATCAGGGGAACAGTAGTGTCTGATGAAGTCTGTGAAAGGGTTAAGTGTCCATGGAATGGCACAGCCATGCCATTATCTTGGTAGATTTTTCAAAATCATGAAATCTACAAGCTTCGGTTATCCATATAAACTAGCAAGCAAACAGTAATCCCTCACGTGTTCAAATATTTTCCTTAAATATTCTGTATTCCTACATGATTTGCATCTCACACTGGCAGTTCTCCTGCTGTGAGATGGCTATCAAGTTCAATAAAAGATGACTTTTACAAATTAAATTTCCTAAGGAAATAAGGGTAATACCTCTTAAATGAAACAATTTTCCAAGTGCTATGTGTTTATTACTTGATTGAATTAATGATATAGTTCTGCTCTTAAATTAATTGTTAGTAAAGCTATGACTAATTTAAACTTCGTCCACATTGGGCTGGGGAAGATGGAAGATATTATTGACTCTGAAAAGTTAGGCTAATGTTGAGGAGAAGGCAAAGAAAAAGAAAAGTCAGGTTGTTGGGTCTGATTCCCCTGCAGCTGATTGCATCTGGCAGTCTGTCTCCATTTGACTTGTGAGCTGAGTACAGTACAGGGCTGCATCTTTTTGCATCCAGTAAATCTGAGTGGATTTAACAAATCCAAATATTATCAGTTTTCTTTTCCCTTCTTTCCTGACTTTTCTCTGGTAGGAACTGACTTTTCTCCATGCTGCTGAATCATTATTGTTCTTATCACCTGCTATTTAATCACAGACAATACACCTGGTGTTGCACAAGACTAAATCTCCTTTCCAATGAATTTATGATCAAAAATAGAGAGGTTTCATCTGCAGCATAATCACTCTTGGGAGAGTGGCTATACTTTAGCCATCTGGAAGAAAGATTTTAAAAAATAGATCACTACCAGCTGCATGATAGACTTTTGCCAAGCCTTGTGGAAAGCTTCATTTTTTAATTGTGCTTTTGGAACACCTTGGGGAACTTTAGTGCTAGAGACAAGTGTATGGGTTTACTGAGGTTAGTTTCAAATGTTCTAAGGGGTTAGCTGTTAGCCTAATCAGGTGCCTCACCTGATTAGTCACACCTGAGATTCAGCAAAACCCTATGATAAGCTGAGACTAATGAAAGGCTCCTTTCAAGAAATAAAAACAAAACCCCATGAGAATCACTAGTTGCCTTAGAGAAGACACTTCAATGTATGTTGATATGCTGAGGTGGTGGTCACCCTCCAGCTCTACATTGAGCCAGCAGCCCAGACAAGAAAAGATATTAGTTGAATAAATTTGTGGCCACAGTAAATCTAACAATAGGGCACTAATTCCACATCAAAAACTTTTTGGCTATAGAATTTAAAGCACTGAGCTGGGATAATCTCACTCCAGCAATTTAAATGAGGTAAAAGTATTTGGGTGTATTAATTTCATACTGCTGGGGTTTCTGCCAAGTTACATACTGTCTTCCTGCTTCATTCAAACTTTTGCTCTAAACCAGCAGCTGATCTCCCTCAGCCTAATACAACATTCACAAGAAATAAAGCTTGCATAAACTCTGTATAATGTAGCCAGACTAATTCAACAGAAAAGCAGTCATGTATGTGTGCATATCTAGATAGGACCCGCAGCACTCTGTGCTCCAGAGGGCAGAATGTCTGATGTGAGGAGTGCAGAACCTTCCATTTAGTGTGGGAAGTAAATGCAAGGAAGTGTTTCCCCTTGGCCAGAAACCAGCCTCATGAATTCTCACCTTGATCTAAGCTACATATAATATTAATTGCATAGAAAAAGTCTGTTCCCATGGTTATGGAAAGTGGGTTCCTTTTCCTCTGCTGGGTTCTAATTCCCCACTTCACCTGTGTTAGTGTAGCTGTAGCCAATGCAGACCTGTGAAGTCTGCTCCTGTTGTTGTCCTTGCTGTTAAAGTAAGCTTTTGAACCCATGTGTATCAAGTGCATAGTATCTGTATAGGAAGCCTAAAATAAAACTAGGAAACTCATAAAGTTTTGGTCTGGTATTTATATCAAGAAAATAATTTTGGTTTCTCTTAAAATAATTTTTTCTTTATGGTTGATGGAGAAGATTTTCCCCTTTTTGCTTTACCTAAAGTGCTTTGGATAGAACAAGACAGGGAAACAAACAAAGAACAATATAACCACGTGAAGCAAGGAACTAGATCAAGGTGGATTGCAATATGTAACTCAAGATTTTTACAGCACATATTTACTTCCTCTGTAAATTTTCTCTAAATTTTCTCAGTTGATTATTTGTACTTATATGTGCAAAACCCATCAAAGTTGTAGCTAGATAGGTGAATATCGATAATTTAGGCTTTGTGTTTTTGGCTGGGCTATTATGTTTTAAATATTTCCTTCTGCATTCATGTTGTATTTCTGGCACGTAGTTCTGCTATTCCTTACCACAAGAATTGAGATGTTGGCTTTGGGTGCTTCAGGTCTTTCAGACAGGTGTTATTTGCCCAATAGCTTAATTACATTCTTCCATGGAGTGAGTAGTACACAGTAGGCACTCTGCATTTATAATTTAACTCTTCAGAGACAAGAATTAGGAAATTACATGATACACACAGACAGTTTGCACAAAATCTTAAACCCAGTTTTTCTGTCCCTATATAAATGAAAAATTCAAATCTGGCTAGGGCAATAAACTCTCTACAGATTTCATGCCTAAATTTTTTCATTAATTCCAAAAGGTTTTTTGAGTCAGGCCGGTCCTGAATCCCTTTTTCAATACAGCAATTTTGGAACCATTAAGTTTCCGTCTCAATCTCTCTGTTCTAAGTAAACTTGCTCTGCACTAGCTGCTGCTTGGTTTTAAAAGTCTTTCCCTGTTACAAGGATATATTCCTCTTATACTCTTACTTGGCATGGGCTTCCAGTCTTGCTACATGAGTTTCATACCCAATACTTGTGTTTCCTACAAGAAATTTTGTAGTCTATAATTCTTCCCCTCACAGAAAAATAGGATGGATTATGCTCTTCACTTCAACCGGTTATTGTTACACTGAGTGTGAATTTCAGTAAGAGATGGCTGATATTCAAAATGCCTAATTTTTGGAGGCAGATCAATATATGATACAGCACAGATAGTGTATGGTAGATCCCACTTACACTGATATGTTTGATGATAGAGTAATTTCACAATAAAATTAGAATTCATGGGATGCAGATAGATTTCCCATTATGTCACAATTTTGTTTTGCCATGGGAAGGCTCGCTAGAGAGGCAATGCTTATGGGTTCTAATACATTTAACATCATCTTGGTGATGAAGCTAAACATCAATTTGAATTAATAGTGTGAAGACGGTAAAAAAGAGGGAAAAGGGCTTATGTGGCTTGCCTGAAGTCACCAAGATAGAGTGCAAAAATGCTGGTGTAGAATCACCTTCTGAGCCCCATTCTTCTGTCTCAGCTACAGTGGCTCACTTATCTGCTACTGCTTGAGCAGTTTAGCAAATTTAGGTCAGGCTGTTTTTCAGTTAAACACAGTTACCTGTTAGTGGAATTAATATATCATTTTAGCTTGCTTTTTAACAAGATTTCTATTGGAAACATGGAGCTAGTTGAACACAATAAAGTTACTGCAGCAGTGGATGAGACTGGGTGATTTTTGAAATAACTTACAATTTGCTTCTTTATTTCAAGAAAGGCATAACAAAAAGAGCTGCTCATGTCTTGTGCAAGAGCAAGATATATGCAGAAAGTATTTGCTTGCATCACTATATAAATAAGAGACTGAAAAGCTAAAAATAAATAAAAGACTAAAAATAGTGAATAATAAGCTTTTCAAAAAAATGACAAGAAGAAAATTGTACCAAAATGTATTCACTGAAAACCTGCCCCTTAAAAATGACTCTGTCATTACAATTTACCTGTTAACTTGTTGTGCAGGACCTGAAGGGCACTTGCTATACAATGCTAAATAGGTTTTCAAGTAACTTCTTTGTTGTTTTACCAGAGGCTGTTCACAAAAAATAAGGTGATTTTGCTCAGAATTTTATTTCAGAGCCTTCTAAAATAAAGAGGGGCATGCAAAACCACTGACGATGCAGACCTTTGATGATGGTTTAAAACTTTCACTTTAACTGGTGATTACTTGCTTTTTAGCTCAGTTGGTTCTGTGGCAAAGTGTAAGAGCCATCTTTCCAGACAAAATGGAGTTCTCTCTAATATATTTATTTTTGCACCTGAGGTGACAGATAGACGGTTCCTTGCTAATGTTTAACCTAGAGCTGTGCTTCGTATCCGTTATTTCTTCTCACCAATTTCTTCATGAAATTATTGATATAATTTTACCAGAGTTAGAACTCCCTTATTTTAGGACCTTATAGGTCACATCCATAGAGGACAAAGCCTTGTGGCAAGGCAGTGTGTTCAAATTCTAATAGAGTCTGCTCTCTCCTCCTTGCCTGGGTTTCCCAAAGATTGGTTGTGATCTAGTTTGTGTGCAGTTCTTACATTAAGGAGATGAAGGCCTTGGTGACAAAAACAGCGCCAACCACTTGACACTACACTGTCTTTATAGATATTTTTGGCTTTAACTCCATGGTAGCTTGGATGGTTGGGGAAAGAGAATTCTCCATTTCCATTTAAGGTGTAGTTAATTAAAATACTGCCATTTTTTTGGTATATAGTGTTGCCTATGAGCAATTCACTCATATTTCTTCCTGGCAAGCAAGTCCTTCTTTTACCTGTCTTGTTGCTGTTACCATTCTTACCATCATCATTAGGCTTCTTCTTTTGAAATGATGCTTATATGGATTAATGGATCATTTATAACTAAATTATGGAAGCCTTGTCTGTGTGATGGTTCATTCAGTGACTGAAAAAGGCTATGGAGTCTAATTATCTGAACTTGACAGTCTTTTACCTGTCAGTACAGAGTAAGCTTCACTATTACCAAGATGTTAATATGCTGTTGTCACTGTTTTAACTTCAACCATTATCAAGGGTCAGTGTGAAGCACAGATGAAGCCACGGCCTCTGAGTAGAAAAGCAGCACTGCATCTAAAAAAGCTTTGGTTGACAGAAATTTAAATCAAATTTCCATAGGAGCTTCACTGCACATTTTTAAATGCCAAGAGGCTTAAAATATCTCAGTGCATGAAGTTTCACAGCATCCCAGTCAGAGAGCTCCTCCAAAATGTTTGACCGAAAATACCTACATCTGTAAATGGCAATATTCCTATTTTACAGAAGGACAAATATGTATTCAAACAGTCACTCACTCAAATATGGTGACAGAAGATATCTGCAGCAGAGGTGCTAACAGAAATCACATCTCCTGCATTCAGCTCTGTATTTTATCTCTCTAAAGATTTCCTAATTTCTATAGAGGCAGCATTATGGAAATATGTACTATTGTATTGTCCTGCTTTGATAACATAGAATACCATTACACTTGTTGACAATAGCTCCATAACAGGTTTCATTCAGTACTTGTCATCAAGTAGGTAACAAACATGTTTACATGGGGAAAGGAGAATGAAAATACTTGACTTTGATGAATTTGGTGCTCTTTTCCCAGCTCTACAAATCTATAGTCACACAGTAATAAGAGTGACAGCACTGGGGCAGGGTATTAGTTGCAGATGAGAAAATACAGATGAGAAAATACAGATGAGAAAATAGTTAGTGTTACTCTCAGTAGGTGAAAGAGTTTGTGGTGATAACTTTGTGTAGAAGATGACTGAGCACTGGGAGTACTTATGTGTTCCTGTGATGATGCAGTTGATAATCAGAACTTTCAGAACATGCATGATGTGCTTGAAACAAACATGTAATTAGATGACCTGTATCTCATAAAATATGCTCACATGGTGCAAATCCATAAAACAAATTACAGGGGACATTTTAAGGGGCATATCCTGATGGGAAAAGCTATAGATATTAATTTATTTTAAAATAAATAAATAAGGTCTCCAACATGTTAGTGTGGCTTATTTAGCTCAGCACTTCAACTGGTTGTTTGCTATGTCATGCTAATCTAGGACTGTTCTCTTATCAATTTTAAAGCTTTTGACATCCTGCATTCAAGATCACTTCAGATTAGTAGGAATTCCAGAGTGTAAACTTTTGCTTACTTGTGACATCTTTGTTCATTTGGTCCAAAAGCATAATTTTATTTAAATTACAAAAATCACTGCTTCTCCATAATCTTTTGATTAATTTTTCATCTCCCATCTCTGTACTAGAAATACCCCCATAGGCACACATGTAGCCAGGAGGACTTACAGACACACATCCACAGAAACATGATCCGATATCACAAACTGTAACAGGAGCAGAGCAGTAACGCTCAGGTCCCTAAGTGGATGTGGCATTGTTTAAGCCTCAGGCATACAAATTAAAGCACCTACTAGCTGGCATAATTTGCTTGGTCAAATATCAAGACAATTCTTCCACTAGCTCCATCCTAAGGAAAAAAAAAAATCAAAACTTTAAAACCTGCCTCTGCTTTCTTCTATTCCATATAACCTGGAACAGATCTGAGTACTGAGGAATACGTGTTGTTGTTGGAAATAAGCTGGAACTGGGAAATAAAGTGTAACGCTAACAAGTTGCAGAGACCATGGCAAGACTGAGGCAGAGGGCTTTTCTTTCAGTGCTCAGAAAAAAAGTTCCTTGGGGACAAAAAGGGAAAAAAAAATCCCAAGTAAACTTTGTCAAAAGTTACTGGTGTAAAAAAATGCTGTAGGGCCTTTAAAGCTGCTTTCTTATTGCAGTACAATTAGATAACTAATATGGCAGTTGAAATTCAATGAGATTTGGTCCTTAACTCCCTTAGCTTGGCATTTCCTCAAGCATCTGCTATTTCCACTACCCAGGAATTATAGTCATTCTAATCACAAACCTAATTTACCACAGCATGATTATTCTGGTTTCCCCTCATTCAGTTATTTTATCAAACTGCAAAACATGGTCTTATCGCTGACCAGAATCATCCACTGGTGTGATACAAATATTTACTCATGTTGGCTTAAATATTTGCTACTTGGCTACATTGCTTATCCTTTCAGCTACAGACAGAACTAGTGACTCTGGCAAATATCCCCTGATATTTATAAGAGTAAGGATCCTGTCGTCATTAACCATTACCTATAATTCCTATCATGTCACTATTATTGGTATTTGATCTCTCAGACAAGAGGAGAGTGATCAGTTGTGCAGTTGTGCTCCTTGTTACAGCTGATGGTCCTTCATGTAGAGGTAATGAAATCCATGACAGGACCCTTCAAACATCTCTTTGTAAGGCTGGCTAAGACATCTATTTTCCCCATCAGGTAAAGATTGGGAGGACACTCCAGCAAGACACCAATTTTATGACTGATTGTTTCTCAGGGAAGAAATGTATTAAAATGAAGTTGAGCTGAATCCTAAGCTGCTTACCAAGTTTCTCCTCTGTGTTTTTCCAGTTAAGGTTCATAATCCAGAGCTCCCCATACTGTACAGAAAGGATGGCACAAGATTCAAATATGTTTGAAGTTCTGTCATCAAGACCAGGAGAAATTGAAATACATTGTTAAAATTTCACTGCACCACTTTGAGGTGTTGAGTAAACTGATGCTATTTATCAACCTATTTCTAAGTAGTGTATCTTTTAGAAGGCAAACTGTGATACATAGGAGCAGAGCCTGCCTTCTTTTTCTGTTCTTTATGTAGAGATTAGCACAATATACCACTCACTCTCCAAAACTGGATGTTTGAAAGTTTTGCTAATATTAAAGTTCTAATACATATAACTTCTGGTATTAAAACACACTGTATATTGATGGTAGCTCTTTTGCCTTCTTCCTAAACAACAGTGTATAGTCCTGAAATGTGAAAAAATTCTAAGCAATCTAATCTAAAACAATTCACTTCCAGATTCTCTTGAAATTCAAAAATATCTGAAACACATATCAGGGTCCAAATAATCTCTCTTTGTGACCAATTTATGGTTTATTTTTTAGCTTTTTTCTCTTTTCTAACTTTGCTGGTTTACAAACATATAGTTGGCATAACATTATGGATGGAAGATGCATTGGATGAATTAATCAATATTTAATCTGTCTCTACTCTTCTAAGTTTATCTTCATAAAAGTAATATATCTTTTTATGTGTGGTCATGGAATTCTTTAATGAAAGCCTATTTGATAAGCCAATTTTTCCCGAACAAACCTCAGCTGAATTCACCTTTCTCTCTGAAAGCAGATTTTGCTTCTTGACATGAAATCCAAGATGGAAATGTTGATAAAGATTCCCAGGGAAATCTTCCAAACATTCTTCATAATATCATGTGTGATATAGTGACAAGTTATATGTTTCCCTGGCACTGAGATTGAAAATGGAAATGTTAAGTATAAATCTTTGTGGAAGTTTCAGTAATTTTTAATAATTTGTTCTTTTGTGGCATTCATATGTGAATGATATATTTGTCCTAGAGCAATGCAAATTCATTTCCCCACATCTATAATATCTGCAGTAAGCTAAATTAAAAATACATTTGTACTTGTACAGTTAAATGATCATATTTAATGAAATGTCGGAGATGAATCTCAGCAAATAGTCAGGAAATTATTTCAGAAAGAGCAGCATTTCATTACTGGAAGTCAGGGAAAAGCAAAGAGATTAAACAAATGGTTTACTACTCCAAGATATCGGAGGAGGTGGGGGTAGTTTTGTGCAGGGGGTGACTGTGAATATGAGCCCTCAGCAGGGATTTTTACCTGTGAGTGCGGAAGCATTTGCACAGCACGGGGCTGGTGAGGCAGATGCTGGGGCTGAGAAGGAGCTGGTGGTAGCTGGGCTTGAAAAGGCTGCGGATGTTGCACTGGTGCTGTGTTTGGCTGCTGGGAAGCTTGGAACCTGCACAGCATTCAGCATTTCCTGACAGCTGCTGCCATGGGTACCACTCCAAGGGAGCCCGGAGGCCTCTCTGCCCAGTCCCTGAGCAATCCTGGAGATGAACCCCTGGGCTGGGTGAGCAGGGATAGGGAACTATGAGACCAGTGGAGTTAAAGCAGGTCTGACAAGGTCAAGAGGATGAGGAGTGGGAGAGGGACTGCTCAGGGGCAAAAGAAGACCAGGAAATTGTTTTTGCTGTAAACATTATGGCAATCAGAAATGGTTGAAAGGTGGAGCATGGGACCCGATTTGTAAAGCCATCTAGCAACTTTATTTCCATGAGACTTAGGACTGTGCTGAACCCTTGGAGCCATCAGCATCTTTCACCAGTCATGTAGCTTTAAAGGATTCCAGCCCGTCAAGGAAACCTCTGTGGTTGGGAACACAGTTGCCTTTGGCTCCCTGTAAGTCCATGGGAAGGCACTCGTAGCAGAGACTCAGATCTCAGCCAGGCTGACCTGACTTCTCTGGGCTTCCTGTCTGCTGCCTGAAAGGAGCAGTCAGCAGTGAGGTACCTGTGCCTAATCTTGCTGTGCTGTGAATCCAGCACTCTGCTCCTCTACCTGTCTTTGTAAGCTGGGGACACTTCCCGTGCTGCTCTCCCACCTTCTATTTCTCTTGATTATTTAAATTACAAGATCTTCAGGCTACAGACCATCACAGGTCAAATCAAATTTGGGGGGAGGATCTAGTCTAACAAATCTCTCTATGGTATTGTAAAGTGACTGCTGCTAATGCATGACTCAAAAAAATCAACATCTATCAATAGGAACAACATTTTAACTAATTGATATTTTGAAGTTCCATTAGAAATCCTGTGGGAGGACTGAACTAATCTGAATATCAAAATTAAACTCAAAACCAAATATAAAGATTTAAAGAGAGTATAGAAATGACAGAAAATATACTAATTTTCTGCATTCCACAGACAACAGAGGTGGAAGAAGATGTAGGTAAGAAAACTCTTTGTGGGCAAAAATTCTAACACTAGAAGAAACATTTTCAGGGGCATGACATAAATTAAATATTTGAACTGTGTCATTTAATTATTTACAAATATTATTATGTGCACATACACATACATATGTGCATACAGAAGACAGTGAAAAGGTGATAAGGCTGTGGAGATGTGGGCAATTTTGAATCTTATCCATCCAAGCATTCATACATTTAGGTTGGCCCTTCCTTCTGATTTCTACTCTGTTTTGGGCACCTCAACTGCCCCATTCTGCCTTTGTTTTATTTTCCTAGCTATCATATCAATAGCAAATTAAGAAAGCAGACAATATAAGTTATGGTTTAGTCTTCCATCTCCACTCAGATTTGAAATAAGCATCTGAATGCAGCAGCCTGCATAGAGGAATTTACTTGAGGTTCTGATTTGCAAAGTAGAAAAAACCCAGGATTTGTTAAGTAATTAATCGGGTGTACAAAGCCATATGAATTCTCGGAACAACACATTGTAGAAGAACTCAGATCATGCATATGAAATTGAATTATGGAAAAATGGTTGAGGCACATCAGCTCTGAATGAGGAGAGTGTCAATCACTTCTGTTTGTCAATGTTCTTTGAGATGTGAGTTATCAGCCTTAAGGAGAGACAAAGGATCCATGTAGGGATCAGCATAATTCTTATGTCTGATCTGATTACCTTCAGGGACATACATATAGACTTTACACATATTTCTACAAGGATGCTTACTTTTGGGATCATCTCTTTTCTCCTTTGGATTTCTCTTTGTTGTTTTCATTGTTGCTGGTCTTCAAGGAACTATTTTAGGCAGGAAAATTCTGTGTAGTGGCCATTCTTGTGAAGTGCCCACAACACCACTTGGAAGGCTGTGGGAAGTGGGAGAAAAGGACTTGATACAGGTTCAAAACACAGCTGGAAAATTTGTTCCACCATAACCGTTCTCCATTCTTCATTACAGAGACTGAAGTCTGAGGGATTTTTGTAGCAGGAGACAAAAGGGGGTTTTCTACACAGGAATGCTAAAAATATTCTTTTGCTCCTTATGATATGGGCCTGAGAACTTGCTCAGTAAATTCTTCAACAAGCCTTTTTTCCTCCTAATTACTGTAAAATAGATATTCACCCACTAATCATTGCAATACAGAGTGTTACTATTAAAACAGACACTATCAGATGGTCACCTTTCAATTCCATTGAATTTTGTTTGGATAAAATACTTAACCCTCTACTTTTTGCATATTCAATTTCTCTCAGCTTTTGTTTATTTTGATTTCTTAATCAGGAAAACATAGAGACCCTTGAAGTACCAGGAGCAGCATTTTGCATCCTAAGCAGTAGTTGCTGTGAAAATCTAGGGCAGGAACAAACCTTTCTCAAAGTAGGTTATATTAGGAGCACTGCAAAAAGCAATGAAGAATAGCTACTCAGGACACAAAAATTTCAACTGGAAGACAGCAGCAACAGCAGCAGCCAGAGCTCTGCCTCCCTAGGAGAAAAATGATCTTGTGCATTGGATAAAACACAACAACATCATAAGATTTCATCCTAGCTGCACTAGAACAGCAGGAACCAAAATACTTGCTAATGCTGTAATTTGTTTGCTTTCAATCAGACAACAGTAGAATTCATTCCATTTGCTCAGTATTTTGCCCTCCTGAACTTCATCCCTGCAACAGCTTTGCAAACACATCTGAGCAATTCCACAGTGGGTTTTACATCCATGGTAAGTCATGTCTGCTGGGCCTATATGCAGGATTTGTGTTTTACAGAGACTACAATGAATGATTTTTCCCAAAATTTGATTCTGTAAAAAGCTACTTGACTGCTCCAAGTAATCTTTTTTATTCTTCATCTTAGTTTACTCTTATGGGTTTTTCGTTTCATCTTTTTCTGCTGTCCTAATGTACACAAATCACTTTTAGAGATAGTGTCATGTGTATGAAGGGAGCAATTTATCAACACAGACACCTCTTTGATGAGGGATGGTTTGTCTTTACAAGGCTGGACAGCCCAAACTGAATTTCAATTTGCTATGGCATGCAAGGGATTTAGGGATTAAGGTTGGCGAGAGGCTTTAAGCATCAACCACCTTATTATTGCTGAAGGAATATGTGATTTGAAAACCTTGCCTGTCTTGATTTTTTTTTTTCTTTAGTATGTGGGGGTGAGGTGGGGAGGGATGAGTAAGAAAAGCAATAACCTACTTGATGATTTAGCAGTTATTACTTTTCTTCTGCTTTTCAGTCACTCACTGACTATTTTTTAAGAGGAAAGATAGAACTTAGGGGGTCAGATCCAGGTGACAGAACCTAAATATCTGCTTGAAAGTGTTTTATGACTAATAGCAAATATAAAAGCTTGTAATAAAAATAAAGCTATTGGGGAGCAAGAAATGGACAATGCAAGAAATATGAGTCATAAGTATTTATATAAATGAAGAGGTCATGAGCTGCTACAAATTAATATTGTTCTGACCATTTCATATAACCTGTTTCTTAATACAGGCAAATTGATAAGGAATAATATTTCCCAGTTTAAAAAACACATCATATGTCATTCACCTGTTCTTTCTTGGAATGGAAGAGTGGGAGGAAGTCCAAAGGGCTTAAGACTTGTGCACCATGATATTAACTAATTTCTAATAAATGAAAAAAAAATACTGTGAATCAAAAGTAAGCATTACTATTGTTTTTTTTTTTTTAATTTCTGATTCTTTTAAGTAACTTAACCACTACAGGATTCATTTACCTGTTATGCTAACAAAGGACCATTGTCATTGGTGTCATACTGCTGTGAAACTGAGTGCAAAGGAGAATTGCAGCTGTGAAATCCTTCCCAGGGCAAAAATCTGAGATCTGCCATGTATTCACTTCTGAGGATCTACTCTAGCTCCCAACAAAAATATAATCTCTTTTCTTCAGAGGGTTTTTGATAGAAAGAAAAGAAATGCATGAAGTAGCTGTTCTCTTCCCCTTCCCTTCTTTTCTCAGATCCTGTGCTTTCAGAGGTGGAGACTAAACTCCTGCCTGCATCATCCCTGCCTGCATCTTCAGAATAGCACAGCACAGCAGAGAGGAGATGGGTTGCATCTATCTATCTATCTATCTATCTATCTATCTATCTATCTATCTATCTATCTAATCTATTTACCTATGTATCTATCACAATTCATTCAGTTTCTTGCAAGGGTTTCCTGGAGAGCAGCTATCAGGTTGTTCTCACACTCTCCTTAATGTGCTTTAATGAGCATTTAAAAGTTTCCCAAGTAGTGGAAGCATTTCATCAGGACATAAAACATCCTCTGGATACTGAGGAATATTCTGAGCCCTTCCCAGCAGAGCTGAGATTTGAACTGAGATATTTTCTAGTCCAGTCACTCTATGGTGCTCAGGAGAAGCAGAGTAAAATTGGAGGAATCCCAGTTGTGAGAATCTACATCTTTTTCAAGGAAAATTTGTACGTGTTATTTAGAATAAAGTCTTCAAATGGAAATAAGATGTGTCCCCATCCTCTCCCAACATTTTAAAGGATATTAAAAATACATATATTTTCCAACATTTTAGCATTAATTAAATCACGGTCTAGCCATACTGTACTGTATACAGACTTCTCCATGTCCCCCCATTGCCATAATGCTCCTTCCCTCTACTCCATGGACCATACCAAAGAAGAATAAGACAGAGTTCATGGCTGTGATGTAATATCTCTTTGACGAGGTTGCTAATAATTAATGCCAAATATCTGTTATTAATCAGCTATCTTCTGCATTGTGCATAATGGTTGTCTCTGTGCTTTGCTAGGGATTTTGTGTCTGAAATTTTTTTCTGTAGGCCTCTTCTTTTTTCTTTGTTTTGTTTTGTTTTGCTTTGTTTGTTTGTTTTGTTTTCAATACAACCATTTTAAGGCTTGGCATAGCTTGGACATGGAATTACACATCTCCTAGAAATCTCAGCACATTCAGGCCATCAGAAGGATGGTCAAAAATAGGCTGTGATTAAAGATTAGACAACTCATGACAGCAAGAAAGGTTCTTCTGCATATAGACAGACAAAAAGTCTTCATGAAAACAGGAAAATATCAGAGGTATGCAAGACCAAATATTTTTCCTTCCTTCATGAACTGTTCTTCTGCCTCCATGTGCTATCCAGACCCTCCCATCAATGTTTGTTCCCCCTGTAGAGGAAAGACATTGCATGCTGCACTGGTAGTCCTCTGTTAAACCATCCCCAAGTTCCAGTCTTATTCACAGGAACTGGTTAATTGCAAAGTATACCACTGGCTGTAGCCTCCACCTGGTGGTATCCCGCAATTTGCCACACTTTTGCAGGGTTGATCATGCATGTCTTGCTGTTTCATTCTCCCATCTTTCATGTACACCAGCACAGATATATTTTTCTAAAGCTGTCACTTGGTAAAACATCACCACAACATCCCATGATCAATACAGCAACTTGGGAAAAATACATACACTTACATATCTAGCAGCATAAATGAAATCTCTACCTTCTATTTCAGGCCAGGCAACAGGAGACAAATGGGAAAAAAAAGACAACCAAGAAAAATCAGATTTTCTATAATTATATAAATTACAGCTAGAATGACTGTAATCACCTAAAATGCCTCTGGGGAGTTGGATTAGCAGAAGACAATTTCTCAGATTCACACTCCAGGGTTTAAACCTACAGCTGATATTTAGAATTAGACTACCAAGCTGAAATAATTAACCCTTGGGAAGCTAAAATATGTAACTTAGAGGTGTACTATCTAACTGAAAGGGAGGAATATGCAATTGATGCTATTTTAAAATTTCCTACGGATCTTAGTATTTGACCAGGCCAGTCAGATTGTAGACTTCAGTCCAAACTGTGAGTATATTTAAGTTACAAAAATCTCTCCAGACTCCCTCCTTTTAACATGCAATGGAAAAGCAACAATCACTCAAACAAATATCCCTTAAAACTATCAACAGTCTTCCTTCAGTAATGTATGTCTACTGCAAAGTGTACGATGAAAATACAAATTAAAAGAAGATACAGAACTAAAGCTGATTTGTAAGAAAAAACCCTAAAATATTGTAAAGGAAATTCAAAAGCTGCCTAGACATGTAAGTAGTGTGGGGGGCTTAGGATACTAAAGTAGATATAAAGATAGAGAAAAAAATTAAAATGCTCTCTTTTACTTTGTTTTCTTCAGATGAGTGACACTTTAAAACTTATTTTCTGGCATATGGAGAATGTCCGTATTGTAAGAAGTAAAATGCTCCAAGGAGGTTCCCTCCACACTTTCTAGTTTTGAGCTGAGACCATGGATAGGGCAGTGGAGAAGGGCAGAGTGAATGGTTCCTCTTCCTCTACATGAATGTTTCCCTGGGTGCTAACAGTGTTCCTCTGTGCCTCAGCTTGGCTATCATACCAGCAGCGTCAAGGGACTGACCTTAAACAGAACTGTGAAGGCATGAAGTTGTACTGCTATTATCCAAATCTCCTGCTTCTCTGTGCTGCAAGTTTGGCTGGAGTCTCACTTCGTGCTTTGAATCCATTTTGCTGCCACAAATATCTAAAACTTGGAGCTGCTGAATCTGCTACTATTGGTGAATCCTAGATGAGATGTTACTGTCTAAAAATGAAAACATCAATAATTTCCTTAATCTTGGAAAAGTGTTTTTTCCATACAGATATTGCTTTGAGAATAGAAGTTTGTATGAACAACATCAATCAGGGAGCTCACTCAAATGAATAACTTACAGCCCTACTGGCATCCATTATTGAAGATTAATGCTGATAAACACCACATTCAACATAAGACGAGATTTCTGAAAACAAACCAATTTATTGGATTCCCAGACATATGTATTTGTAGTCAACCATTGATTACTGACTCAGCTGATTCTAATGGTCATTCATCACATGTGCTTATATAAAAGCTGAGCTATTCTCTTTCAGAATTTCATTTAATATACAGCACAATTACTTGTGAAGCAGTACTGTTCCAGCCAAAAGAAATTACCTTTGAAAGCTGCATGCTGAAGTTGCCCCATTTACACAGCACAAACATGACAGACATACTTTTATGTCTGTCATATATATATGACAGATATATTTTATGGGGGATATATTTTGTGGGGATAAGTATTGCAAGTCAGAGAGGAACTGCTGTGTGTTGAACCGTACTGAAAGTTTTGTGTTGGATACCAGGGATGACTCTTCACTGTTTGAAGAGGGTGTTGGTGTTTATGGTTGTATTTTTTGTTTATGAAACAATGGCAACAAATGTTAGCAAACAAGAAGGGAAAGATCTTGTCTTCAATCTCCTCCCATATACGTTCAGCATACTTCCATTCTATCTACTCTTACCTACACCTCAATAATCCTGAGGGGTTGGCATAAACATCAGGTCTGTAAGCAAATTAATGCAAAAGAAAGGATGCAAAATGGGTGAAATATTTGGGTGAGATTTGATTGGAGGAATGGCAGGATCACTTCCTAAACCATGGTCAAACCTTTCTTCATTTTGCTTAAACAGATAGGCTTTTGTAAGCATGTCGTGTCTTTACAAAAGTACTTGAAGAGGTGAGGGGCACTACAAGTTTCACACTTGGTGTTAGGCACACGCTTAAGACCCAGATGAATTAAACATCATTCCTGTTACATAAAATATTGGCTTGAGAATATACTTTATTATTACAAGAGCTAGGGAAGTGTCAATTGTCATTATATACGTTATTTCCCCACGTAAGTTCATGCTGCTGATGTGATAAGGCTTTCTTGGTTTTGTTTTGTTTTGTTTTTAACCAAACCCCATTGTCTCTAGCTTTTTAAAAATAATGGCTGCTTCATAATGCAGTGAGGTTTTTCTTGATAATGACACAGCACATAATCCTGAAAGCCTGGAGGTAAAGTTTAAACATTTGAAAAAATGCCCCTCTGTATTATTATGAGAACTGAAAGGCTTTGGTGCCCAAATTTTGTTCCTTCCGTATCATAGAAAGCAATTCAAAACTTGTTGCTCAGTGTGCTAGTTTTGGCTGGGGTGGGGTTAATTTTCTTTAGTGACTAGCATGGAACACTAGTATGATCAGCACTTCTGTATTTCTGGGTGGAAGGTTGGTTTTGCCATCTTTTTTATAGATATAGTGAAAACTTGATGACAAGGATAAAAGGAATCCAGGCAAGGAAATGTTCTTCAGGAGTTGGTACAGCTGAATATGATAGTTTATATTCAGCAATTACAGTTTTACAGTGTTACCAAAGATGGAGGAAATTTTCCTTTCTTATTTCTTATCTGGCAACTTGTTTATTATTGGGTAAATATTTTTTGGTTTTGATTAATTGATCAAATCCTGGAGATTCTTTAAGAACAATTGGCTAAAGGACACATTGAAGAGACAACTAGCCCCTGGAATTCCCTGGTTTTCATAACAAAAAAGCCAGGGAAGGATAAGTGGCAGCTCCTCCATGATTTAAGAGAAATAAACAAGGTAATTGAGGACATGGGGTCTCTCCAACCAGGGATGCCCTCCCCAGTGATGCTCCCCCAAAACTGGCAATTGGCTGTCCTAGACATCAAGGATTGTTTCTTCCATATTCCCCTACCCGGAAGATGCACCATGGTTTGCCTTCTCGGTTCCTACTATCAATCAAGAAGCCCCAGTGAAGCGCTACCACTGGAGAGTACTGCCTCAAGGGATGAAATGCAGTCCATCCATCTGCCAGTGGCACGTGGCTTCAATGCTGTCCCCAGTGCGCGCCCAGAAAAAAGAGGCAATCATCCTACACTACATGGATGATGTGCTTGTGTGTGCCCCCGATGACATAATATTTCAAGACACACTTGACCCTGTGGTTAAAGTTTTAACCTCTGCTGAAGTTTTAACCTCTGCTGGATTCCAAGTACAGGAAGACAAGGTTCAGAGGATGCCACCTTGGAAGTACCTGGGCTTGGAAATCACTGCGTGGATCGTTGTTCCGCAGAAATTGGAAATTAGGAGTGATCCCAAAACCCTAGCAGATCTCCATTCCTTGTGTGGGTCTTTGAACTGGGTCAGGCCTTGGCTAGGCCTCACCAACGAGGACCTAGCTCCCCTTCTCAACTTTGCTGAAAGGAGAGAGAGAGCTAGCTTCTCCCAGGGAACTGACCCCAGAGGCAAAAACTGCCCTCCAAAAAGTGCAGAAGGCTTTGGCTGAGAGGCAGACTCATCATTATCAGCCCGAGCTGCCTTTCATTGTTTCGGGGAAGTTACACATACACGGGTTGATATTCTGGTGGTTTAAAGAGCAGAAGGATTCACTTCTAATCACAGAGTGGGTTTTCCTCTCCCATCAGCGATCCAAAACCATCACACAGCCACAGGAGCTGATAGCTCAGCTGATCCGGAAGGCCGGGGTTAGATTGCCTAAACTAGCTGTATTCAGTGTATTCACCTTCCAGTCAAACTTTCCAAGGAGGGAAGGAACTCTCCTGAGAGGTTGACCAAGAAGATGCTCTAGCACCTGCTCCAGAGCAATGCCAGTCTCCAGCTATCTTTGGACAGCCACAGTGGACAGGTATCAGTCCATGCCCCATCACACAAGCTGTTCAATGAGGAATTCTACCTCATTGCTCCTGAGAAAAGGAGTTGTAGGCCACTCAAGGTGCTTACAGTGTTCACTGATGTGTCTGGGGCATCCCACTACTCGGTGATGACTTGGAGAAATCCCCAGACACAGCATAGGTCTTCATTAGTACAAATATTAACCTAAATGATCCAGAAGCAGCAGGTAATCTAATTTTGTGCACAAGCAAACATATTTCTGTGCTTTCTATAACCCTCTCCTCTAATCTTCTTCTCACTCCAAGTTGTCAGCGGATATATATTAATTTGGTGTCCATCACTGGGGTTTCCTCCACAGATGTTACTCTTCTCTGTGGAGTCAGTTGTGCTACCACCTTTAAAATTCCTTGTGTCTGATTTGGATCTGTTTTCAGATTCACCAACACTTGCTGATGATTGTATGTACTTAACTTCATTGTCAGTATACTTTAAATTCATTGTGCTAAGGTTCCTCCTCTCAGCTAACCCCTTGCTGTGTTATTAGAAGTAAGATATGGTTGTCATG
Source organism: Fringilla coelebs (assembly GCF_963513975.1). Classification (NCBI taxonomy): domain Eukaryota; kingdom Metazoa; phylum Chordata; class Aves; order Passeriformes; family Fringillidae; genus Fringilla; species Fringilla coelebs. The sequence goes on from NC_140028.1 coordinate 87,245,238, forward strand.
AAACACCAGTTAGCAAAACCAGCTACTCTGCTGGGAGCGACGTGCACTGTGCAATGCCAATTCAATATGGGCGTTATTATTTTTTGCACCAAGTATCTCACGGCTCTTTATGAAAATGGGAGTACAATCAGCATGTTGAGTCTGCAGACTCAAGAAACAGCACATTAAAAAAGAGCTTTCAGTTCTGCTTTGAAAGTAACTAAATGTTATAGCTTTACACTATTTTATGAATAAAAGGAAGACAGTCCTGGGAGTGCAATGCAGAGGAAGTCAAAGACCAGCAACCAAAGAGTTTTAACAAGGGACTAATTAAGCACCTTTGATCATTCTGAATATTCATGAAAGAGAATGTAAAATAAGTAGATTGAAGAATACAGTCATACATGCTCTTGTGATTGAGATAAATTTGTTTTAAAATCATAAATAAAAGTTGAAATTGATGGAAAATGATTGCTAGTTTGTTTAGAAGCATCATGATGAGAAAACATGCTGTTCTGAGAACACCATGTAAAGAAATATGTGTAACCTCTATTCTGGAAATAGAAGGAAAGATATTGCTTATCTTGCTAACTGCTTAACAGTTAACTGCAAAACTGTTCTGTAGGGAGCAGGATGAAGCACAAATCAAGAAAGAGAGAAATAAATAGATGAGCATTATGCAAAATAAATGGGATTTCAGTCTGAAAAATTTCTGAGAACAGTAGAAATAATGACACCCATGCCCACTGTTAATTAAGCCATAACAAAGAAATGGAGAATGGGAAAATAATTTTGTTAAGGTTTACTAGAATTCCCACAAAAACTGTAGGACCCTTGTCAGGATAAAGACCCTGTACAAGGTATATTCCTTAAACATACAATCTGAGTCTATTGCGAGTCTGGTTATAATAACAGGGCTGGCAGCATATTGGAGGCCATCACTGTTTGCACTGAATTTTTTTTTACAAGAGAGTGGGCTTCCAGTTAAATTAACATTTGATTACGTATTCAAATATAAATGTTTATAAATGGAGGACTCAATGTTTATCAATGGAGGACTCAAAGCCAATAGGAACTGCCAGTATTGCACTTGATTTCATATGGCCAGTGAAACAAGTGCCACTATTTTGGCAACATCAGTAGTATTAGTCAAGGGCTCAATTCACTGTTGTCTTTCCATGTACAACTGGTCATTCTAGTGCAGAGTGCAAAGAACTGGGATTTAGATTCCTACGAAATGACAATGTTGCTATTTTCAGAGTCAACACTAGAGTGATGTCTACATGTGAAGGAAGCCATCATAACTGAGATGGAAATTTCTAATACCTAGCTGGTCTAAATAGTGCATTAACTACAGTGGTGATGTTATTCCATTTACAATTGCAGAGAACTTGTGCAATGATCTTTGGTTTAAAATGTAGATTCTTCTCAGAGTATATGACAGAATTTTCTACTCTATTTTACTCTATCCGTGGTAATTGTGTAATATGTAGTAAACCTTGTTATTTCTTTGGAAGTCTCTGCTTTCAGTTGTATTATGAAAAATTAATAATTGCTTCACTGAACTGCCGTCATACTGTCATGACAATAACACAACTGCCACTGATTACTGACATTTTGTACATAGTCTTACTCTCACTCCTCTGTACAATCCAGGTTTCTGTTGATTTAAACTAAGCCAATTGCAGTACTGACATGGTCTTCAAAGACAGCTCCATCAGTCTCCAACTATAACAACAATAACATCTTTAAATTAGACTGAAGTTTTGCTTTCAAAATGGCTTTTACAGTGAAAGCATCTCTCTGTACTTCACTGCTTGTCTGTTTATGACAATCTGCCTGTAATTGTGAGAGAAATAATTTAGGTTTAAAAGCTATTAGTCCCAGATGTACAATTGAATTCTAGTCTTCATTACAGAAAACATAGCAGACTAAAGAAAAGCAGACAAGGTCGGAGCTGTCCAAGGAGCAATGGGAGGAAAAGGTGATTATCCTGGCAAAAGCCCACAGGTACATTGCATTCTTGAGTCATCTGATTGGGGAAAAGCTACATCTCCAAGGAATGCTGCTGTCTTTTTAGAGGTATTATGTAGAGGCAAATGCCAGGGAGATTTATGTGCTTCATTCCCTGACCTGTGATAATGCATCATTAGAGCCCTCCGTGTTTTCCACCTTTGTGAACAAAGACTCATAACAGGGACGATTATGAAAAAAGAAGAGGAGAAGCCACAGCAGTGGCAGCAGGGGAAGCATGGCTCAGGCACACAGAACTTCACTCAGAAGTTGAATAGAGATATCTTTTTTTTGCATTGCACCTTCATTTCACTTTATTCTAAGCACTACATCTCTACCTGCTTATCTGTCCAAAGCTCAGACTCCTTGACAGAATTGGAACATAGCACAAAGCCAGAACACACATCCTCCCACTCCCCCAGTTATCCTCCTTATTTAACCCTTCACCTTCTCAGTGGACATTGAAATAAATTTAGAGGCATAAGAAACATATAAGGAGAGCTGAGGTCACTGATGATCCCCGTTGAGAGCTCTATTGGGTACTCTGAAGTGCAGTGATAACAGTGAAAACTGTTTCATGGTCCTGCGTACCTTTGCTTTTATCCTGACCCCAGGCAATCTTTTTATTTCTCTTGCTGAAATACAGGGCTGCTGCTCTAGCTGACTGACTGGGGAATAAGTTTATATGTATTTAACCAAACCAGACTAGCATTCCCTCTTCTCTGGCCATGGATGAATATGGATTCAAGCAGTTGTAATGCTTTTCTGAGAACATTACCAAGACATTTTAATCACGGCTTACTGCACTGGTAGATTAGTACCCAAATGCAATGACCTTCTTTTTGCTGTGGACATGAACATGCCAGAAAACCAAACTGTACTATTCTTTGTCTTGATCCCATAAATTAGGATTAAATAAACAAGAGAGACAAGTGCAATGTACTTTGAAAATCTGAGTGCACCTGTTTTGTAGTGGAAAATTGGATATTCTTTTTTCCCCCCCTCACATAAAAATGCTGCTGCCTGTGTTTGTCTCTTAGGGGATGACACTATAACCTAAATTTATGCATGTCTTCCTACATATTTTGCAATTGGAGGTTATTAAGAAACAAAACAACAAAGAAAAATTGGTGTGCATTAGGAGGTATTAGAATTACATTGGTCTGACTGTCTGACTGCTGCGATGAGGTATGATTCCACAAATGTGCACAAGAATGTGTGTTCTAGAGGGGCAGAAGCATGGAGGAAAGAGCTACCTGAAAGCTTTGTAACCATATTTAAGAGCAACCATTATCCTGAAGTGCTATGACCAAATGATATGCTCTTATGCATTGTGGTTTTGGCACTTCCATTAAGGAAATGTAAAGATCAGTCTGTGTGGATGCACAGAAAGGAAGGAGGGTCTGATCCTGTAATAGAATATCAGCTTCTCAAGCCAAGCATATCCAGCCCAGTTCTTTTCTCAATTTCACTTTCTTGTGGAATCAGAATGAGACGTTTTACACTATGTTGGAGTTTATGGCTGCATATATCAACAGATATAAAAGTAAGCACGCCTCTAGGCATCTCTGCCTTCTTCCATGTCTTGGAAATGGTCAGAGCAGCATCTTCCATCTTTGTGGAAAGGTGCAAGTGCATCAGTTATCCTTCTCTGCAGAGAAAAGGTGCTGAGTTGGGTATGTTTTGTCACATTCCACCTGTTAGTAGCTGGTTTCCATCAGCAGTACTGCATTAAAAATTGAGAACCTCTGTCATCATTGTTTGGCATGTCAACATCCAGATGAGAGCTGCAAAACAATGCTTACTTTCCATGTTGAGGGGAGTCTATTTCCACATGTGCAAGTAACCAGCTGGTGTCAGAGGCAGTGGCATGCTCAGCACACACAGTCAGAATTCAAATAGGGATCACTGTGATCCAAAAAGAAGTAACTTTGCATGGTAAGCAAAGGAGGAAGCCTCTATCTCTTTGAGCTTTTCTGAGTGTTTCCTAAGATAATTTCAGTTGTTGATTACTCTTTGAGTGCTTGTGATGGTGTGAAAAAGAAATATTTCAAAGCAAACAAGAAAAACAACCAAGAAACATAAAAAGGTGAGGCAGAACAGATGTTTTGCTAAAGCATGGTTGTATAATATTGGCATAAAAAACAAAGTGTTTTATTTCTTTTGTGTCCTGAAAAGCATGTAATAAAATTAACTTTATTACTACCTGGTGTGTTCATCAGGTGGTTGGGTAAAAAAGTAAATATATTTTTATAATGGTTATAAACTGTTTTACGATACCTTAATAATGTATTGTCAAAATTGAGATTGTACAGAAGGTTTTGATGCACAAGACTGGTGCAAAGCAAGAAAGATTGCAGTTTTTGCAGTTTTGCTATGTTAGTAAACTCCACAAAAGCAGCTCTGCAGGTAGAAAGCTGTAGCTGAGTACAAAAGTGTATATTTTATATGATTCATTTTAAGAAATGGCAACTGTAATTCCAGCACTTCATTATTACATCCTTGACTCATCTAAGTGCTTAATCGTCAGGCTAGGTTTAAGTCCCAGTGAGACAGCTTGCTGCAGAAAGTTAGTCATAGTTAAATCTGCAGCTCAGTTGAGCTCTGCTCCAGTGAATTCCCTAATACTCCTGGCATGTGGGTGTCTGCTAAAGCTCTGCCTATGCAGCCAGATGCTCCTGTGGAGAGGGTGCCACAAGTCAGTGAGGTTTTGTAGACTTGGCCAGGCAGAGCTTTAATAATATTACATGCTATAGCATTAAATATACCAGGGCTTTCATTGCTTTTTATCTTTTACTGATAGGTCTTCTGTGCAGGTATCAATGAGGGAAAATATCTTAGATGGGATGCTAACTAAGCATACTGAATTATTGGGAAAGCAGAAGCATTTAAATTATATGAAGCACCTATGTCCAGTGTTGCCAGTTCTAGATCATTTGAGCCTTAGATGAACCTTCCTCACATGTAAAGTGATTTGGAGTCTGTTCCCATTTCTGTTGAGGACTTCACGGCTTCAAAACTTTTGATAGATGGTTATTTTCCTTCTCTCCTAAAACACCTGCCTTCAGAAAAATAAGCCATTTAAGCAGAGGATGACAAAGAAAAATGAAATATTGCATTCATTAGAAGTTAAATAAGCAGTAATCACTGGTGTCCTTGACCTTCACAATTAGTAAGAATGATAATAATAAATTATAATTATTAATAAAGAGGAATCAATAAATAACATAAAAATGCTTTCTTAAACTACATTTCAGCTGTATACTCAGCAGCCCTCTGGAGGTGCAACATTCTTTCTCATTTTATAAATGTGAAAGCCAAAGTGAGATTACAGCTTTGCAATAACATTTACTGATATGTTTCTAGATAGAATTACATTGCATGATGAATCCAAGAAAAGACACTTATGACCAGATCACTTATTTAAGATATCATAGGGAAAAAAAGTAAGAGATTTGTGAAAACAGAAGCCTGTCCTGAATTTTACACTCCGTAAGTGCATCCTCTTGTAACAATGCCTTATTTATCTGTAAATATTGCTGTAGTGCAAACAGCCAGAGATGTGTTGCTCACCTGTTATTGTTCCTAGCAAAGTACTTGGATGACTGAAGCTTTTATGACAGATCTTTTTTCATAAACACTGTACTTTCACTGCAGTCCTTGGTTTTGATCAGTTTCTTGAAATATGCATTCTTTGGGTACACACATATATATTTTTCTCTCATTTAAGCTGCTATTATTACTGCATTACTTCTTTATGCAGCACAGGAAGAAGATGGCAGGACAAAATAACACAGGAAAAAAGTGCAAGCACCAGAGTGTGCTAGTGATACAGATGACAGGTGGGAAGCAGAAATGAAGCTTTTCATCTGAGAGCTTCAAGGGTATGCAACTGTTTTAGGAAGAAGGTTAAGGAACTACGTGGGAAAAGTAAGTGGAACATTACCTGGAGAAGAAAGTTTGAATATCACTAAGTCAAAGGAAGTGAACATATTATTTCTGAGGAGAAATGGAGTAAATGGAGACAAGACAGATTAAAGACAAAAGTGACCATTGTACCACAAGAAGAAAAGAGATACAGATGCAGAGGGCTTGCATCACACACTGATAATCAGTTGCTGTGTTTGCAGTGTCAAACAGAAAATATTGCTGCTAGGTGTGGCTGCTCAGGGTATCCTCTACTGATGAAACTTCATGTAAGGTACCTTTAACATGTACACAAATCTCAAACCACTCAGGGCCTGTAAACCTGACTGGAACCAGTAAACCCTTTTACTAACAATGGAAGGTGTGGGGTACAGGAGTAAATTACACTCACCCCTTAGAAGCACGGTTGTTGATTGCATGCATGGGTAAACCTTGGTGCTCTTTCATACCCTGATGCTGATGTGTCCACATTTAAGAGCTTTTAAATGTGGAAACAACTTGGAAAAATAGGCAAGGATCTTTACTTAGTTACTTCATTAAATAATAATGGAGTGTAGCTGGTGTCCCAGTAATTTGCCACTTGGTTGCAAGATATCCTCCCATAAGTCATAACTTCTCATGCACAGAGGTCAAACGAGTTTTCCAACATCATACACTAGGATGACAGTGGATCCAGGAATCTGCATTCACTGCTCCAATGGAAATAAAGCTTTGTCGTAGTGCAGTGCTGGAAAGCCTTGCAAAAGCAGCATACATGTTAAAACTCCTATCAGTGGTGTGAAGTCCCCCTCCTTGTTCATGCAGTTCTAGAATTAAAAAATCATATCCATGTAGCCAGACTTTAGAAAATAGTGCTCCAAGAGCTCCTCCTGTAAATCTTGACATTAAACCAGTCTCAGCATTGTCTTGCCACTTGAATCATTTATTTAAGCGGTGATAATAAAAGGTGTCAGCAATTCAGTTGTAAGCTCTTGAAGATTTCTGTGCGCATTGACCTTTCAGTGTTTGCATCTTGACAGGTGAGCCGTTCCTAACGTCTCCTGTGAGATATGGCCAGGGCAAGGGGTCAGGCACGCTAATGATAAAATTACCATTTACCTTTTACCTCACCAGCCTCAGTGCCTGACATTATAAATGTAGGTAACCTTTCACCTGAAGGCCCTCTTTCTTCTGCAGTGCTAGGGATTATGAAGAAATGAATGTGCTCACAGCTGCAGAAGAGGCATAAGTCATGAAAAAAAAGTTGCTTCTGGTAATTCTTTCCCTTTAATTTTCTTCCTTTTTTAAAAAACCAAAATCATGTTTTGGGAAAAAGTATGAAGAGTTTTGCCCTGTTTTATTTTAAGAGATGGTTATCTGGCTATTTCTATTCTAGCATTCCTAATCTAGTAAAGATTATTCTGTTCTTTCTTATTAAGATGAAACAATATTTATTAATTGATTAATGCAAATGATATCACAGCACTCAATAAGGTTCTTTCAGAGATAAGTGACTACATTAATGAGACTGTATGATGATCTTCATTGTTTGCCATAGCCCAAGAGAGTCAACTCATTCACCTTTATATCCTGATCCAGGTTTTCCTGTGCTTTGCCAATTTTCTAACTTGAGTCAAAATTCCTCTCCCAAAGGCAACATCATTCAATCAGTGGTAATGGGTACACAATGAAAGCTTTGGAGGTGTCAGTGTGACTCTGAACACTGCCCAAGGACTGCTGATCTCCCACCCACCTACTATGTCCCTGACTACTCACAAGTAAGCATTTAGAAAATAGGATGTACTGTGAAGATTAACAAGAGTGGTGTGTATTTACTTCTCTGCGTAGAAAATATTTCTGATTTGTAAAATCCATGCATATTGTGGATAGGAAAATTATCATGCCTAGGAGAAATATTAAAGATGGTGCTAGGTGCAGAGCCTGCATTTTTTTGGCTATTCATAGGCCGGTGATTCATATCCTGATTTGAAATACGTCTTCTTCTTGCCAGAGCTAAAGCATATGAGGGTGGAAAACATATGAAGAGACAGACACAGAAAATAAGATTCAGTTCATTTCACTGATCAAGAGCCAAATGATCACAAGCTTTAGTAGAATTACCTCCCAGAAGAACAGCCCCTTTCTGATAAATGCAGTCATGTAACCACTAGGGCATAAATCGTGCAAATTGAAGACTATAGTTCAAATATAAATCTTTATATTATGTTTAGTGAAATTTGGTATTGTGTGAACATTTTTCATGTCTATGAATCTTCAGGCACAAATCTTGTTGCATTTTATTTGTGTTATAAGGATATACATTTTGCAAAAGTTTCATTCAGTGAATATTAACCTTTATGAAATTGTGTTCTGGGAAGTCTATAAAAATTGTTGTATCTCCCTCACATTGGAAAAACCTGAGCAGACCTAATTCTAGTTTTATCTATTCATGTACACACACAGAGTTCAGGCATCTTATAAATGAAAAGTACAACTTCATTTCTATTTGAAGCTGGCAGAGTAAGTGAAAGGATTGGCTAGCACATATTGAAAGAACAGTCAGGTTGCAGGCTGAAAAAGAAAAAACCCACAGAATAATTATTGTCCCTTCTAGAAAAGTACATAGTTCTCCTCTCACACTAGCCTGCGCTGCTTCGGCCATCAGGGAGTTTGTGAAGTGGTGAAGCAGGACAGAAAGCACAGGAAAAGCCTACCTTTGGGAAGCTTGTACCCAAATCAAATGTGTTGAAAGGACACAGACAGGGATGTCATTCGGGCTGGATAGCCTGACAGAGTTATTTCCAGGCTTATCAGATCATGTTCCACTTGTCTGAATACTCTTGTTTTACTTCTGTGCATCAACACAAACTCAGCCCCCAGCACCAAAACCAGATTCATTTCCACAGTACAAAGGGCTTAACTGTGCTTTTCAGCAGGCTTCCTCCTCCTACCCCTCTGTCCATCTTTCTCCTGGAATGGATTGCTGCTCCTACATTCAAATTCTGCATTTACAGTGGAGTAACTATTTCCTAATTACAGCTTTGACCATGGAGCACACACACTGCCATGCAGAGATGTAGGAACTTTCATGAAAGGTTGCAGAGATTCCACAGGTGTAATAGAAGTTGTTGGCAACATTTATAAATGGGTTTTATAGGTTATTATATAGTCCCATCCACTGATCCATTTCTCTGGGACTGGGACTAGTATTCCATACTTCTGTAAAGTTCCAAGCACGTGGTATTAAATCTGTTGAGGAGTAAAAGGAATCCTGCCAGTAAATATTTCTTTCCCCTTCCTACACTCCAGCACTTTGAAGGATCAGTACAGGCTCATGCAGTTGAGTTGCTGCCAGTCAGTTGCTGATTTTGAGTTAGGAAACAGGAGTGTGACCACTTGAAGGGCAGATTCCTGCATTGACAGAGAACACATATTTAGCCCTCACAAAACCTGCAGTGTTTCTCAGCATGGGCTAACACGATCTTTGCAATATCATGCCAGTAAAATCCCTCAAATACTGGATTATGCTCTGTCTCATCCCCTTTGTGTTCATTGAATATATATGATGCTAGCTGGCTTGAAGGAATCTTTCTTTTGATTTCCCAGGGGATATCCACTGAAGGTTTGATCCTGCAACACACTGAATAGGCTGAGCATTTAAGGAAGCTAGAGGAATTTGAGAATGTAAAGCTATCTGCTGGCTGAAGACATGAAGAGATGTGTTGCACTAGTTATGTTGTGCTCAATGTTATGAAAAATATTTTAAGGCAAGAAGAAATAGGAGCACTTCAAAAGAAAGAAAGAAACAAAAAAATCTAATAAGAAAAATACTTCCTGGAGACCTGGAGGGAGAAGAAAATTGTACCAGATACACACATTCCTGAATCTGCTAGGAAGATCTGCAAGGATAAGGTCAGATCAGAAGACCTTCTACGTTACCACTACCTGCACCACTAACACCTATTAAGTCCAACAGGAAACGTATTTTTCAGATTGGCTGGAAAACTAAGATGAAAGGACACATTTAAAATATAATATCTGAGCATATGTGTATTGATTCTTGAGTCTTTCAAAGCCACATTAATCATGTGACAAAAAGGCAAAAATGTGACATACCAGTTTACAAATGAAAGGAAAAGGAAGTGACTTTTTCGCAGAAAGGTCTGTGTCAAAATATTTCTGAAAACCAATCAATAGTCAAATACGTCTAGTGAAGAATTGAGCACTCCTTCAGGGACTACAGAATGTAATACATTCTTTTTACATTTTTATTATAGAAAATATTGTTTGCTAAAATAAAGAATAAGTGGATATGTCTTTTCTTATTTCAAAAAGGAATTCTGTTTTCCTAGTAAAATAAAAGTGGTTGCAGGGCTGATAGGAAAACTTACTTATAATTTAGCAACCCTTTGAAATATATTCAGTTTGAAAAACAAAGAAAGTTAAAGTAGTTTGTCCCCAGTATTCAAAGCTTTTTCTGTTCTGGGTAAAGATGGGAATTGGCTTCAGAGAATAACTTTAGTGGGTTCTGGGTCTGGTCCTTACACTTAAAGCTACTGCATGACCTTTTGCTGTGCTTAATACACCACCAAAAAAAATGTTTGCTGTTTAAAAATTAATACATAGATTTTTGTTTTTAAAAGTGTCTGTAGCAGAAAGGATTTGTTCAAATGAAAAATTAGTATTTTATGTGTTCACTTTCTAGATTCCTCATGATGGAAAAGTTTAATTAGGGGATGGGTTAAATTTCTTATGCTGTGGTATGCGGCAGAAATATTTCCACAATGCAAAATAACTGTGTGTGTATTTATATATATATAAATATATCCTATTTATATATCTGTGTGTACACAAACACACAGATATATAAATAGGAATGCAGGTATAATGCAGGAATGCAGGTACATACACGTGGGAATGTGGGAGTGCACATCCTTAGCAGCAACACGAAGAACCAATGCCTATTGCAACTAAATGCAGTATGTAATTTCCCAGTTAAGATCAAGATCTGGGAAAGAAGCTCTGTGTGAAGGGCTGGCAATCCTCCGGGGAAAAAGCCAGAAGAGTTGATTCTTAAAAGGTTAATTCACTGCTTCTTTCTGCTCTGAAAATGCTGAATGGAAACTCAGGTGCAGCATCTCCAAAAGTCTGCACTGAGAGCACTCCTGCCTGGCAAGGAGGAATGTGAAGGGAAGAGACCTTCAGCTTTCATGCAGATCCTGCTCCTTAAACCAGCCTTTCTGCAGCTGCTGGGAAGAAAGAGGTGAATGTGGTATCTGGGGGCAGAATTCTTTTACTAGCCAGGTGAAAATCCTTTTTCTTCTAATGAGAAAACCTGTAGAACAGCTGAAATCCCACAGCTTTTTAGTCTTCATAGTTATTTTCTCATGCGTTTCCACAGAAGAATGAAGTTGGGGCCAGAGCTATCTGTGAGGAGATAGTGCTGCTACCTCTTATTAGACATTTCCATTTCTTCCAGCCTGAAAGCTTTCCCATACCTTATTAGATTCATTAATGTGTATTTATAATACTGCAGTTGTACTTTGATAATTTTAGGATGTCTGAGACTGGAAGGGAATGGGATGACATTTCTAGTATAATTTGTTCTGCATAAAACCTGTTCCCATTAATACTCAAGTTCATTCTCTATTTGTGAAGCTACTGGACCAAATCAGCTCATGCCAACAGGCACGCTTTGCTGACAGCTCAAGAAGCTTTGCCAGTTGACACCAGCTAAGAATTTGGCTCCACAGTTTGAGGGAGGGAGGGACAAAGTTTAAATAAGTGTTAGTGTAAGTGTCAGATTGCATTTCCATTTCCATCAGATCAAGTCCAGAGTAAATTCATTTAAAGCAAGGGATTTTTTTTTTTTCTATTTCTTTGGTATAACAGAAGAGAGTTTGTCCCTGAGAATTTATATCTTGAAAAATCTCAGTGAGGCAGAAAAAAAACACTTTTTAGCCAGTCTCTGAGATGCTGATGAAACCCAGAGCAACCCACAGATATGTAAAGTACCTCATTTAATGAATTTACACACACATATATGTATGTGTATATGTGTATGTATACACACAAATACACGATTTAACTGAAAAAAATCCCTAACCCTAAGTAAAAGAAAAATCCTCAGGACTAGATACAGTACCCTTTAAGTACAGAGCTGTTTAAAATATCAATCTCCTTATTGTAATTTGATGTGTGAAATTCAGGCACACATTTACAATTCAGATCCTATTCCTTAGGGATTCCCATTTAGGGCCTGTTCATATGATTTATTTAGTGCCTTTCTTCACTTACTTACGCTTGAGATCGTTAGGTATAATGCACATATATGCACAGGGATAAAATGTTTATCATCATTACTCCAATGAAGTCATTTGCCATCCTTGACACCCTCTAATGTCCCAAGTGCTTCAACCCACTGGCTCATTTGCCCAGCTTTGCTCTCTCTTCACTTTTTCATCTCAAATTCTCAATGTGTTTCCTTCATCAATCATGTATGTTTAGCGGGTAGCAGGAGGAAAGACAGCAGAATAATTATCCAAATATAACAAAAGAAGGTCCCCTTTGTGATTCAGGAGGGACATGGATGGGGGAGGGGGAACAGAGGAATCAGGAGTATGGATTTCATGCTTCTTTGAAAACATTAATGTTTAATGGAAACCAAAGGATCCACTGGAAGTTATCTGTGTCCCACATAGCTAACCTGAGGGCTTGGTCCCGCCCAAGTGTCCTCTTTCTGCTCTGCCTCTCATTGCCCCAGGTTGCCAGCATTTCAACACCTCTGATGGTTGCAGTCAGGAACCACTTTGAATATATGCTTTTGGATCTATTTTTCAAAAAACCAGGATCCAAATCACTGTGCCCTGACTACATTCAGCTAATTGGCCCTTGCTTTCCATGACATCCGTGGTGTGGGGATGAACAAATAGAAGATGAAAGGGTGGGCTGGGGGTGGGGGCTGGGGGAAGTTAGCATGGCCTGGGGCACAGTGTCTGCACAACTGAGGAGAGGCGAGAGAGTGTGGGGTCCCCAGGTGGCTGTGTGCAAGGTGACTTTTTCACTTAGAAGGAAGACTGGTCTCACATTTCTCTGCCTCCCTGGTACAGGCACCAGCTGCAGTGTGGTGTTTCACCATGATGTGAAGGAAGGAATATACACAAAGCCTTGCAGAGTCCAATGCTGGGGAGACAGATCCTCGAGATGTTCATGCTCAGGAAAATGAATGTTTTGAATGGTGCTTCAGAGCTCAGTCAAATAGCGGTTGCCAATGTGTGCTAGAGTTCACACAGATTAAAACAGAAGTTTCTCATGTAGACCACAAAACCAACACAGAGTTTGAAACAATCAAACAATTCAAGATGGAAACGAACAACTATTTATCTACTTATTTTTCCCAGTAAGTCCATGCTGGGCTTTGATCATTTACTCAAGGTCAAAATTCAATCAGAATGACAATTACCAGAAAGAAAACTCAGGGTTTCTGAATGCTACCTGACACTTTAAAGAAATTAACAAATAGCTAGTCATAGCAAAAGTTTTATTTTCCCCTCAGTTCACCCTTCTCCCTTTCTTAAATATGAAGGACTTCTTGCCATGCACTTAGGTGGTTGATCTGACATAATCATCGAAACACTTCAGAGAGATTGCATGTGGTCTTTATAGGAAACACAGCAGCAGTGGTTACAAAAGGAAATTCTGCCCTTGAACATATCTACTGCATCAGCTGGTGGAGGCAAATGTTCTACCAGGGAATTTCCAATCCCTTTTTTCACAACAATAGGGAAAGAAATGGAATATGAACTACTGGTACTGAAAGAAAAGGGTTAAAATCTATACTTCTACAGAAAACTAAAGGTTCTTGACTTTCTTTTTTTTTTTTTTTTAAGGGCCTGTATAACCTGGGATACTTATAATCTGGTCCAGTTTAAAGTATGAGAGCTAGAGGTGGTTTTTGTCTCCACAACATTCGATGGTAATAAGTTCTACTGTTTAAAGAGGCAGTGTATGAAAAGTAAATAATGGACTTTTCTGGATCTTTGATAGAGATTTGTCATTTTTGCTACCTGAAAGTGAAAAGCGTGCAGTTTTTCTTAGCCATTTTTCATGCCATATCGTAGCACATCAAAACCAAGCAGAAGAGCCAGTTTTTCACGACTCCTTCTCAGAATTATGTGTTGGGACCTTTTTCTGCTTTTCAGAAATGGTCACTTCCAGGTTAACAAACGTTCAACATTCACTCACTCACTCACTCACTCACTCACTCACTCACTCACTCACTCACTCACTTTTCCTGCTAAGTGGTTTGGTCTATTTTCTTCTCCTTTCAGGGCCTTCAGGAGGAGATTAGAAAGACTGTGCTTGAAGATTATGAAAGAGATAACAGAGTTTATCACAGCTGTTTTGACCCTTGCAGAGTCTGAAGCATAGTTTGAGCCAAAACCTTAGCAAATGTTTTTTAAATTTTTTTTATTTTCTGATCTGAAGTATAAAACCAGTGCACTGTGGCACAAAAAAGTTTTATAAAGCTATGGAGGAAAGGGCAGAAAGTAAATTCCTCCAAAGGGAAAATGAATCAGCATTCTTTCCAGGGGAAAAGAGAGAAATGTAAAATCATAGAGGCAGAGTACTAATCTATGGCATTTATTTTTTGTCAATACTTTTCAAAGGAATACTTGGAGTGATTTAAGCACTTTTCTTTATGTTCACCATGAAATTTGCTGTCTTGGATTACCTCTCAGAACTGGTAAACACCAAATAAATAAAGAAAACCAATTAAAAAACCATTCAGAATGCTACTCATGTCCTGGAAATAAAAGGAATTTACAAATGCTGGTCTGTTTTGGTTTTTACCTAATACAAAATTCCCATCCTAAAGCATTTCTGTATTTTCAAACTCAGACTTTCAGTTCATGGCACCTGATCTGTGTCTTTTACTCTCCTGAATGCTTTTCCAAAACCAGGTAGCGTGTGTCCAATGTATTAGAATCATACAAGACCCTGACTCACACTTCCTCCATGTCAGACCCAGCTCTTCAGGGTGAAATGTGCTACGTAAATAAGAGGTAGAGGAGCACTAACAGCTTCTTGTTTAAAGGCTACGATGCTCCCGCTACTTTTCCTGACTGGCCTGATTCTATCCTATTGGTGTAAAGCTGATACAATGTCCCTGAAAACAAAGGTGCTCTGGATGGTATGTATAGCATTGCCTTTAATTATTGGCTTTGCCA
Organism: Fringilla coelebs; assembly: GCF_963513975.1. Classification (NCBI taxonomy): domain Eukaryota; kingdom Metazoa; phylum Chordata; class Aves; order Passeriformes; family Fringillidae; genus Fringilla; species Fringilla coelebs. The sequence goes on from NC_140028.1 coordinate 87,260,366, forward strand.
GCAACTGTGGCATTCATTTATCTACCTAATTTATGTAACCAGGGCCAATTTTAGACACAGGCACAAAAAATGTTTGAGGAGGCTGCTAAAACATCAGGGGCAGGTTCCTCCTTGCCATGGTGGTTACCAGGCAGGGCCAGAGCCTGGGCAATCCTGCTGTCTTGGGCTCCAGCTGAGCCATGGGAGAGCTGGCAGAGCACAGAGAAATGCTGATGGAGGTGGTGGCATTGCTGCTGCCATTGCTGTGTCTCTCTGCAGAGCAGCAGGCAAGGCTTCCTTTGTACCTGAGGTCCTGGCTGGGACCTTGCTTCCTGGACTTTTCCTTCCCAGGGCAGAAATTTTATGCCCTAGATCCTTCTCTCTTGAAGAAACAATTTATTTCCACCAGTGCTGCGGGGAGGATGGGGGTCATCTTGAATTAGCTCTGCTAACTCAATTTCAGGCAAGATGATCCACACCTCAGAAATTTTGCAGTCCAAACACAGGAAGTTAAATAGTCAGAAACCCAGATGTGCCACTGTAGAACAGTTTTCCCTGCTCCACATTGTCATAGTATCTTTGAATTGTCTTAACATCACATTTAGAAAGTGACAGGATATTTTCCTTCCAAAAATGTCCCTCCCCCATAGTCAGTGAAATCTGGCTCTGTGGTATTTAGAAGTTATAGCAAGAAAACTCCTCTTTTCTGACATGCCAAAAGAAAAAGTTCAGCCTTTCAGGGCTCCTGGCTGAATCAGGATATTAATGAGTAGGGAAACAGCAGTGAAGATGATGGCTAACCAATCAATAATGACTGAATTACAGTTTAAAAACTGGATGTGTTAGATAGTTATTAACAATGTAATTATTCATAAATGTGCCTAATTATTCATAATTATTCAGAAACCTTATTACTTCCCTGATTGTCATAAGTGATCTCTGAGGCCAATTATTATTTGATTATGGCCACAGGACTCTGTGTTGGTATTACTCCTTTTGTCCTAGAAAAGTATAGAGAAAGCTGGTGAAGTGAAACTCATGGAGGATTATCTGCCCTGAGTAGTCCTTTAAGAACAAGAAGCCTGTGATTTGAAAACCTCTGTTGTGTTTCCTCTTAGCTCTTTCTTCAGATATCCTTCATTCCTTTATTACAGAAGCTGCTGCTGCCTAATTAGGGTTTTCTTGTTGTAATTGCTGCATTTGATATCTTAATAGTGTTACAGTGAGTATGAGGGAGGAAGGGGGAAAGGGGCAGAGGGACTATCAATGCATGTGTTTGTGGAGAAACGGAAAGCTCCCCAGGCTGTATGACTGAGCCAGAAAGGCCCAGGAGCCAAATCCCAGCTAGCTCAGGTATCTTGTAACTCAGCAGGGAGCTCTGTCATATGCAGCTAGGGTAGTTTCTAGCCCCTGACAATAAGAATGACAGTGCCTTTCCCTTTAAACAAACAGCTGTGCTTGAATAGTCATTTCCATAAAAACAGGTGAGAAAATTGTATTTTACATTTGCTTACATTTGACTCACAGGAATGTAAACTCAAACTGAACTGCAAGCTTGGTTAAGTGCTGAACCAGATGTATCCAGGGTGTTGATGCAATGAGACCTCATCATCAGAAAATCTGGGATTTTTGTCAGAAGATACTTCACTAATCAAACAGGACCGTCATCAGCTCTTTTCCACTCTCTTTCCTCCCCTGAAAACATTAGAGCCATTATATTGTGGGGCGGCATTAGTCATGTTAAATTAGCATATAGATGAGTTCTGGGGGTAGGAAGGAGGGGGAGATAGGTTATGATAACCTGATGCTGTAATGCAGAAATCTTTTGGCTTATATACCAGGCCCCACGGTGCCCTGAGCTTGTTGCACAGGGGAAATGCGGTTTCCCAACTGGGTTGCAACCAGCTTCTATTGTGTGATTTTACTGACAGTGTTTAATAAGAAAACACACACCCAAGCACTGAAGAATCATGAACCAGGCTGCACAGAATCATTCAATTGTCTTAAAAATCAGGAGATTCAAAACCCGATAAGTTGGGGTTTTTGTTGTTTGTTTGTTTGCTTGTTTTTGTCTTTTGTTTTCTATCTTCTCTTACTGGATAGGTAGGGCTGGAAATCTCTTTGCACTGGCAGCCAAGATTGCTCTTTAATAACTTGAAGGGGCAATAAAGAAAAGCATTAGATACTGCAAGTGCTGTAAGATCCATGAGTGGCTCACAACTGCTATGGTGTGAAAAGAAGTGCTGCCCAGCTGAGTGGTCATTTTAGCATCCTTGATCCAAAATGTTTGTGTCATAGCAGGGGGTTCAGTGGGAAGAATTATGGTGCCTCTTAGTCTTCCCCATCCCATTATCACAATGTCTGTGCCCAGGTACTGTCATGCAGATATATTTGAGTACTGTCCTCACTTCAGGAGACAAGGCCAGATCCTGGTTGTGGTTACAGCTCTGTACCCCAGGAGCTGTTTCACAGATGGCAGTGGAATCTGGGGACGAGATCCCTGTTGTCTGATGATATTCTCGCAGTTAAATATATGGTGGAAAATAGTTTCATGCTGAGACAATGCTACCAAATGTAAGAGATGTAGTAGTTCAGCAGTGGCTGAAATGTATATATACATAGTTGGGGGTTTCTTAAAATCCCCTGCAAAGTTTAACAGGGGCATTTCTTCCTTTCATCAGACTATGTGGTATAAACAGTCAGATACTAGTAACCCTCTTGTTTTGCAGCATTCTCTAGGATTTATGTGATAGGGAATAAAACCATTAAACAACTAGAACCCTTTGGTCTTTCGTTCAACAAACGACTAGTCTCAAATAACACAAGCTGCTGTGCTCAACAGTAATATCAAAGGAATAGACTTGATTTTTCAGGCTATCTCTGTGTAGGAATAAGAGTTTTGTGAGATACATGCTTGCAGTCTGCAGTTTTGCAACAAGTAAAGAACAGAAGTTTTCTATTTTCTTTAGAATATATAACCAAAGAAAATGAAAATACTACTCTGTCAGATGAAGACTGAAGACAACTCCCTCCCTCAGAATTCTTTCTTTCACCACAAAAGTGAAATTTCTTTAGTCATATTTGCATATCTTTGGTCTTTTCTTTTCAAAGATGTGATGGAAATTCAATTTCTACAAGTGAATTCAATTTGCACACTGGGGATACTTCCAGCACAACTTGACACAGTAGGACAGAATGCTTACCAAACTCTTTGACAAGATCTGTCAGAATGGAAGTCAGGAATCTTATTTTGCCACAGTTCAGGCTCTATCATATTACAGCATCCAAGTCTCAGTGAGTCAGAATAGGATGTAACTTCAGATTTTTCAAATAGGATGGTGTGTATAGTAATTTTGTAATATGGACATAAATTGATCTCTTCTCCTGTTCACCTAATATTACTACAGCTGAGACCTGCTGCAGGTATCCTTGGAATGGCAACTCAGTCTTGGCCCAGAAATGCAAAGTTAAACTAACTGCTAAAACCACTAGGCATATCTGATCTGAGATTAAAAATGGAGTTCACATATGTCAATACTCTCTCTCAACTTTTTTGACTACTGAGTATGTGTTACTTATTTCTAATCAAAGCAGAGAAGGGGAAGAAAGAGGGAAAAACTTTCAATTCACATTTAATACTTCAGCATAATTGCTAAGGCAGGGCAGAATATCTCATATATACCTTTTCTATCATGGCTGCAGCTTTCTGACTTCTAACACAAGCTGTAGCTACCATGCTGTCTTCTGCCTCTCTAGTTCTCAGTGAAATATATTTCACTGTATGCTAAAGTATAAAGCTTTGATTGTTTGTAATTTACATAGGATGACAGCTTAATTTTGCTAAATCCTGAGCCTGAAAAATTAAGAAGATGCTTTCTTTCCATGAATCTGAAAACCCAAGTCTGCTTTGTCACAAAGCACAGTAAACAACCATGATGTATTCTATTAAGCAAAGTTAAGCAAAGCTCTAAGGAAACCCTCAGAGGCACTGTGAGCTACAACCCTACTTCAGAAAAAAAACAACCAGAAAAACACAAGAGAAAATCGTTGCAAGTGTGTGTGTTATTTGTTCCCCCTCCCTTTGTGGCTTCAAAGGGTGAAAATGGAAGAATGTGACTGCAGAGCATAATAGGTCAACACTGCAGCTCTGATCGCTGGAGCATACACTCTAAATTTCACGCTACATTAGGTAGATTTTTAAACCTAATCTGCTGCTACGACTGCTTTATTGGTAATTCCATGAAGGTACAGATTTCTTGACAACAAGGAAGACGTAAGAGAGGTACTTGGTAATCCACAACTTTGTGACACCCCAGTGACCCAGCAGTCCAGCACATTCAGTGCACCTTGGCTCAAGGGGGAGCACCATAACAAGCCTCCTTTCAGCTCTCATTTCCCTCTGTTATGACAGTGAAGGGCATTCATTTAACCAATTACAATTTTTTCCTTGGTGTCTCCATAACTCTGATGTATTGATCTAGTAAGGGTGTATTCTGCACTGAAAGCTTTACAGATTGGCATAGTTTTAAAACCAGCTCCTGTATTCAGGCAAACACCATTTGAGAGATGGAGGCGGCTTTGGTTTACCCTGCCTTTTAAAATGCTGTGCAATGGCGCCACTCACTTTTTTGTTTTTCCAATTTTAATTTCTCCAGTTTAAAATAAACCTTGGCTGGAGTGATGAAATTGCTGAGCAAGAGAGCCATGGTTACTCTTCCTGTGCCTGGCTCCAGTGGTGTTTCAATATACCACTAAAAGCAGAGTAGCAGCAACAAAAGCAGCTGGAGCTGCAGAAAAGGCTTTAATATGAGCTGTGCATCTCTGCCACAATAGAAGCACTTCTGGCTACCTGTTGGTGGTGAGTAAGCTTTACTGCTGAAAACTACAGGACTGGAGGTTTTGGGTTCCACAAGAGTCAGCTGGAAGTTTGGCAGGTGGCTTCAGGGTCAAACATGATATTAGACATCTAAAGGGAGGAGATGATAATCTTCATGACTATCTCTTCAACTAGATCAAGGCTCAAACCTACCCACAGGATTTAATTTATCTTTGAGAAGTCAACCAGTGATCCTTTCTAAGAGAACTGGGAATGGCTGGATTGAACCTTCTTTCAGTAGGGTTCCATGATTGCTTCCATGCAATCCTTAATATATTTTGAAAACCTTCTCTTTCTGTTCTGTGCTCATTGTAACCTCAGCTGTCCTGTAATAGCATAATTCTTATGGACAAACTTTAATTTACAGGGCTTTTTCTTTTTCTTTCTCTTTTTTTATTGTAATAATTGTTTTACAGATATATTACAAAAAATCAGGGTCCTGTAAACTGCAAACAGTGGCACAAAGGCCCAGATTGAATAGTCAGGTTGTAATTCAGTCTCCAGGCTGAGAGGTTTGCTACCATACCCAAACCCTTAAGCAATATTCTTCAGTGTGGGACATTAGCAGGATCCCTCAATTGAATTACAGCATTGTATTCCATCTGGGACTTGGTATTGTAGTGTACTTAACATTGTACTGCATAGGGAGGCATGAGAGTAATGGAATTTTGCAGTAATAAGATTTTTTTTTTATTAAATGAGAAGTAGGCATATAAGATCCCCAACTATGTAGCATTAGTGGAGTTAGAAATAAAGACCCTGTAAAACACAACTAAAACATAAGCTTTTAAAAAATTTTATAAATATCGTAATGTGCTGTTAATATACAATAAACACCTTAGAACACCAAGGCTTTCTTAAAATGTGAAACTTGCTATGCAGTTTTAGGTAGATTTTCATCATGATAATTGCAATATATTGGTAGTGATTTTTGAAATGAAGTGTGTGTCATCTCCCCAGTTCAGTAAAGTATTTTGGCAAAGCTTTCAATTCATCCTTATAAGCTCAAGTACATGTGCATGTGGCAGATAATTTATATGAGATATGAAGTAGACATAGTAAATATGAAACATATATATATAATTATAAGAAACTGTAAAAGTTTTTCTGAAATCAGTGCTGAAAGTTATTTTTTGTTTTTCATTGTGCTTAAAAATCCATGTAGTAGAAAAGCATTAACAAGCAACTAAAGCAAGTGCTAACATCAGTTCAAAATCTGCTGTTTCACTGCACTGACTTGGGTAGGTAATATCATATCAAGTAGTTAGTAAGAAATAAACTAGAAGAGCTCCAATTTTTAAAGGAAGACAAGAAGACAGAAAAACCAGGCAGACACAACAGAAATTACTCTCTACCATATATTTTTCTTTTAAATTCATATTTCATTATCAGTTAACCAGCAGTCTGTTACCTTCCTAATAAAGTAAAGTTATTATAACCAATAAAAAATATTTATTGCCACATTTTATGTTTTAATCAAGGGCAAACCCCTCAACATATTCTTTTCTAATTCCTTGACATGGTGAATGATTAAGTAGAAAAAATAACTTTTTATGTTAAAAAGAAAGTGCTGTGCACTGATTAGTTAATACAGCATCTTTCAGAAGTGCAATAAATCTGGAGAATCAGAAGGAAATAGAGATAAGAATCTGCAAGATATAGTGTGCTACTCAAATTCTGGACTCACTGTGCTAATATCAGTTTTGTCAATGGCTTCAGGGACCAGAGCTTTCCCTGTAGTCCTCACTGCAGAGATAGAGAATGTTATGGGACTCAGAAATTCCCAGTGAAGTGCTGGGACTTGAGGTTTCCAAAAACCACAAACTGACGAATTTGAAAATGCAAGCAAAAGAGGATATATTGATCAAAATAAAATCTTAATGAGCCCCTGATGTGCACCGGGAGAAATTTCAAAGTACTGGTGGGTAATAATTAGACAAAATAATTAGACAAAAAGTAAGAAGGCAACTCAGTCAGCTCAGACTTGAATTTGGATCCTTCTCTAAGCAAAAATAAGTCATATGTCTTAAGTAGTTGTTATTTAATTTTCCTCTTTCATTTCTGCCATCTTGCTGGCTACTCTTCAACTAGCCAGTTTTTAACGGTTTCTCAAAACCCAGAAATTTTAACCTTGAGGCATAGACAAGGTGTATTTATTTTACTGCTACTATGTTGCTGTTCCTACTGGTGCTGCTAATGATACTACTCTTGTTGTTGCTGTTGATCATTATAAGACTATGTATTTCTAAAAGCAATAAATCCACTTTGACTAAAGTTTTGGCAAAAGTATTTGGAATGTCTTGGCCCCTGTTACACAGAAATACACTAGGCAGGGTTCCTGATCTTCTGGGAAGGATTGAATTGAGAAGGAATTAGATATTGCTCTCAGTTTACAGCTTTTCATGGGACTAAGATCTAAAATACCATGACAGCCTAAAGGATAAGACAAAGTTACGTATCAGGTTACAAGAGAAAATATAAGGGATGTGATATTAGAAACTTTCTGTTTTCCTGAGGAAGATGAACAAAAAGATTTTGCAAATTTTGCTGTCCAAAAATCTTATTCTTCTTCCTTCCATGCAGTGTCCTAGGTAGTCACCTTGTTGCACAGCCAAGGGAATGATATGAACCTGCACCTCAGGTTAACCACGGACTACTGAAGGGTGGTGATGATTCAGAGCCTTGCACGTTCTGTTCTGCAGCTGCAGACAGGGGCCAGAAACTTCTGGAGGAAGGACGGCAGGTGTGGCAAAAGGCAGTGGTGTTGTACACTCCAGTATTAGCTGGTCTGTCAGAGTCCCTAGGTAGAGCACAGCAAAGCCAACAGCCAGTTCAAGTAGAAAGATTTTATCCACTATTAGCTTGGATAAGGCAGAGTGGGCAATTTTGGCTGGTACAGAGAGGTATACCCCCTTTTATTTGCTACTACCTTCTTAGAGTTTTTGCTTAGGATATATGTCCTTATATATATATCCTATATATCCCAAAAACCAAACCCAAAAAAACACATCAGGTTTGATCCTATTAAAAATCGGCAGAAAATATGTACCTGATCCTACATCAAAATTTTTGTATGATCCAGTTTCCCAGTAAGTGATAGAGTGGGAAAGTGACAAGATGTATTGTACCACAAATCTATCTTATACACATCTGCATTTACAATATGCAAGTTTAATTCCTTAAGAATTTTTATCAGATGTTAATCTCTCCTATTGTTTCAGGGCCTTGTTGCTCTGCAACAATAAAGATTTTAAATCTCATGGATTAGTATCTCATTTAATAGATTCTAGAGTTAAAATAACAATATAAAACTGAATAATGTGTTAGGACCAACTCAAAGTCAAATTAAACTAACTTGGACTGCTGAGAAAGTGGAAGAATTTTCTTCCTTTTTTGGTCACACTTCATGTTATTCTTCCAGTTATAAGAAGTGTAGAGAGAGTTACTAAATTATTTGCAGCTGTTTTAATAAATGGACTACAGCAGCCCAATACCACGTAACCAACTACAATTGCACATGCTGATATGCATCTATTGCATATACTGATCATATCTGAAATGTGCTTATAACATGCATTAATTATTTATTAACCTTTATAAACCGCTTAACAGTGGAATGCTAATATCAAGTGCAATCTTGTGGGAACAAGGGATAATTTTTCTCAGCAGATAAATGGTATTTTCAGCCTGATCATGTGATAATATTGTATGTCGTGAACAAAGTATAGAGAGAATCCATGTATTTTTGAATATTCCAGGGTAAAAATTCCCAGCTTATTGCACGCCTTAGTCATAGCTTCATTGAAGGATATAGCTCGGGGAGAGTTGTCATTTTGTACTTAGATGGGCTGCAGTAGAATTCAAAATCTTATTCATATGAGTCCTTTTATAAAAACAATACTTCTTTTCCAACATGTTATCATGTTTCTAGGATCTCTGAATATTCAATACAAAGCTCCATTTTCTCTGAAAAATCTGTCATTGACAAAGGTTTTCTTCTATTTTTATTTGTCTGTCTGGGGATTTTTGAACTGCTTGCTCTGACATCTGAAGTACAGAGGTGTTAACAGATATCACTATTTGTGAGAAAGTAGGCAGTGAACCAGTAGAAAACTGAATTTCATTAATTTCTTCTTAAAGGTACATCTTGCTTTTTCATGTTTGCAGTAGCAGGGCTGAAAGTCAAAAAGAGTTTTTCCAATAGCTTCTATTTCCCTCTCCTCTCCTCTCCTCTCCTCTCCTCTCCTCTCCTCTCCTCTCCTCTCCTCTCCTCTCCTCTCCTCTCCTCTCCTCTCCTCTCCTCTCCTCTCCTCTCCTCTCCTCTCCTCTCCTCTCCTCTCCTCTCCTCTCCTCTCCTCTCCTCTCCTCTCCTCTCCTCTCCTCTCCTCTCCTCTCCTCTCCTCTCCTCTCCTCTCCTCTCCTCTCCTCTCCTCTCCTCTCCTCTCCTCTCCTCTCCTCTCCTCTCCTCTCCTCTCCTCTCCTCTCCTCTCCTCTCCTCTCCTCTCCTCTCCTCTCCTCTCCTCTCCTCTCCTCTCCTCTCCTCTCCTCTCCTCTCCTCTCCTCTCCTCTCCTCTCCTCTCCTCTCCTCTCCTCTCCTCTCCTCTCCTCTCCTCTTTTCCTCCACTTTTTGATCAGGCCCATAGTTTACCTTGGGAAGAGCAACTAATTTTTAAGGTGTCATCCATAACTGGTTTTTAAATGCTACCTACAGTGAAATCAATTCAATCAGAAATTCATTTTGAAGCAGAAAGAACCTGTATGATATACTCAGTACTAGCTTTTGCATTCAAGCCTGGTGCAGGCTATCTGTGCAGGACTGACAGCATCCTTGTTATCATCTAAAGGACAATACTCAGCAGTCAATCAAAAGCCCAAGGTTGAAAGAAGCTGACATAATGCCCATCGAAGTCTTCTCATTAAAACTGATTTCAGATTGTGGGTTGACTCTCCTTGACCAGAATGACTCTGTGGATATTCATGTAGTGTGTAAGGCATTGCTCAGACAGCTGGTAGCCCCAGCAGCAAATTGTGCAACATTCTGTATGGCCAGGGGGTCAGATGAATACTGGGCTCTTCTTTGCACATCCACTGAGGCCAAAGTGTTTGGTCTTCAGTAGTTTCTTGTTTATTAATGAGGGGGATATTTAAGTGCATCCAAGATTTCATGGGTAAGGATGACTTCTACAATAACTGACTGCCTCTCAGGTTACAAATTTTCACTGCTGCAATCTCTACCACCACACATATTTTTCTTCTTCCTATCTTTTTCCTGATGTCATTCTCACCTCTTTCAAAAAGAATCTTACATGCTTGATGTTAGGGTGTCTTGCCACTGAAGCTTTCTCCAGACTGTACCACAGAGCAATGCAAAATATAATTTTTTAATACATCATGTTTACTTCCATATTTTTGTACAATTAATCTCTCTTTCTGGTTATGCATTTCTGGTTATGCAATGGTTATGCATTGTTTGTAATACAAGAAGCATTGTGTCGGTATTTTTTTTTTCCTCTTATTTTGCAGAATTACTTTTCCTGAGATTGAGTCAATTATTATTTTAAAAAACAAAGCAGCTTTGTTTTGGGGTTTTTTTTGAGGGAGGAGACAATAATAGCAGAACTACACTAATCCTATGATGTACAGGAAGGACCAAAAGTACCCCCAGATTCTGAACACCAGTGTATTTCCCTTGCTAATTGCATTACAAGGTTGTGTTTATAAAGCTGCAGTTCATCACTTGAAGTGACATTTTCCAATCTCAAACCAGAGAATTTGCTTAAATTAGGCAACTTTTGTGCCACCTAGTGGCCCCTCCTCTCTGAGAAATGAGTGGCATTTCCTTGCCTAAAATTCTGCAGGCCTCTGGCCTTTAAGTACTGTAGAAAACCTTCAGTAATAGTAAATTGTGAACTAAAGAGTCGAAATCACGTACTTTAACTATGAATATTATCCTTTGATATTTTTTCTTGCAGTTTTTATTTGGCTGTTTACCCCTTATCTCTGCAGTCACTTATCTATGCCTGGCCTGTGCTATGCAGAGAGAATGTGAATCTTTATTACTGGCATTTATTTCTGACATGAGGTCTTGTAATTTCCAGTCTCTTAACACTTCCCTATTTTGATGCTCTCAACAGATGAGTCCTCAATTCACCCTTACTCTTGGGGTTGTTGAAAATGGAACAAATTGCCACCACTTTGTCACTCGGTGCCGCTAAGTCAGTATAGAGTAGGAAAAGTGTTGAACCTTCTCAGATAGCTATGGTGTTAGCTGTACTAGCCACAGCTTTTTGAACCTTGCTGTTTGAAGTCAGTCACCTACATCTATATTTGGGCAGTAAAACAGCAGTAGAGCTAACAGGCTCCCAGAGGCCGCAAAGATGGACAGATCCCATTGGCTTCAGAAGTAATTTGAGATGCTGACAATGCCAGCCCATCCCATATCTGATCTCAAGATAACTGTTGTGAGGGTTACTAAGGATGCATCTTGTTTCTGTGCCTCCAGTGATGCGCTTCAGACACTAAACCCCAGTGTTCAGCCCAGCCTGGCTGGCTCCTATTTGGCAAACTCTTTGGGTATTAACTCTTTATGTTAAATATAAGCCTAAGTTCAGAATGCTTTCACAGACAGCAATGGGTAATGAACAGGGGCTGCCAAGCACTGAGAAAATCTGCCCTGAGAAGATCTGCCTGTGTTTGAAAAGTTGTGCACTTCAGTTACATCATCCCATAGTGACACAGAGTTTCACAGACCTGCGGAGGACCAGCGTATATGAGGGATCTACTGCTGGACACAGGCAGTCTGACACATGGCTTTTTACACTACTAGCCAGATCTTCTCCTGAAGTCTGTGTCACAGTGCCATCTGGATACTGCTCAAAAATTCAGCATCTAAATGCTGATGTCGTCAGGAAGATCTTTTTGCAGCTGTCCTTCTGGCATTCACCTGACAGAGTCTGACAAGAGGCACTGCAATGTTTATTTCAATTAGAAAATCTAACCTGCTCCTCCCCAAATCTTTACTGCACCCAGGGATACTCTATTTGAAAAAGGACTTAATTATGATGATATTCATTTACAAAGACCACTGATTTGAGAAATGGCCCAAATAATAAGTGCTGTCAGAATAATTACAAGACTATGAGGCTAGCAGTAGTGATATTTGCTCTGCTAATTGTACTTAATTTACTGTGAAGTTTTTCAGTGGCTCTTGTAGCTTTGAGTGCATTGAGTTGTGGTGCTGCTGTATACACCAGGGGGAGAAGATTATCAGTGAGGTAGCCCAGTGAGAACCATTTCTGAAATGATCCCAAGTGGCAGATTCTCCAGTGCTTTCATTACACACAGCCAATGCTGTGGGTGACACTCTCCCTGGAGCTCTTGGGAACACAATGGCTACTCACAAGGTGCAATGGGGCAGCCAGCAAACTCCAATCTGCCACTGGGTGCATGTGTGAAGACTTCATTCTATCTCCTTCCTTTTTTAAGGCCTTGGACTGTTGTTTCTCATCATGGAAAATTACATGAATGTGTTAGACAGGGTCAGAAGTAGATGTCTGTTCTCAGTGGATGCTGACAGACAGCAGTGCTGGGACAGTCACATACCTACAGACCACCATGTGGCTGTACATATATTCTCCATTTGTAACTGGGTCACATTATGTCTTAGGGGACCTCATGGGAGTTCGGGAGTTCTTCAAAAGGGAAAACCCCATCTTGAGAGAAAGAGGAAAATAATAATTTGGTGAGTTTTGGTTTTGTTTTTTTTTTAATAGAAAAAGTAGAAGGATAAAAGAAAAATTAGAAAGAAAAAATGGGCAACACACTGAACCATAACCCCAGCTTGCCTGATGGCTGATTTTCAGACTTCTTGACAAGGAACAAGCTCGTGGAATAATTAGTTCCCTTCTTCTTGTGCAAGTGTATATATCTCTCCCTTCTTTGTAAATGTTGAATCTTTTACCAATATCAGCAGAATTTAAGAGAAAAGTAGAGATCTCTGAGATATTAAGCAACTTTTATAAGAGCAGGTTGGAGCAAAAAGATCCTACTGATGTTTCAATCCAGGCAAAATGCTTTAATCAGAGCTTACACCTTCTCAGACAGCAAAGCTAAAATATACAAATCTGTAAACAGTCAAATGCTCATGGCCTTATTTAAAAAAAACTAAAATAAAGGGCTATCCTTTTGTCCTTTAAAAACAAGGTAGGACTATAGTGAATGTGACCAGACTAAGTTCCCTGAAATGACTATTTTGATTTAGATTAGCAGAGCTGACAGTGGCTGAACTCTGTTTACCTCCCTGCTTCTTCTCCCAGTAGAACAATGCACCCAAGCTATGCAGGAGGTCAGCAATGTTAAAAGCTTTTAATGGATGGACTCATGACCATCAAGCTCATCTGACATCTGAGTGTGGGCTGGAAAGAATCCAGTGTTATGACATATGCCAAGCTCCTCTCAAATCTCATGGCAGGTGACAGGAGCTATTGCACAGTTTAAACCTTCTCCTTTTTGTCTCTTCTGCCTGTTACCTGTTTTGCATTACTGAGGCTGACAAGACCCATAATAAGATCACCTGCCTGTTGCTTTTGCCCCTCCTCCCACCACTAGATAGAGATCAGTGCAGGCAAGGGGAAGAAAGAGGATTGATTTAGATGGACCTAAGAAAAGTGTTCTCATCTGAAACCAGGTGTTCCTAATGCCTGCCGTAAGATTTATTGCAGTCTGCATCAGGCAGCCCACACTGAGCATTCCTGAGTAATTGGGATTCTGTATCCTACCATCTGATGGGCACTGACCTCTCCTTGCGATCTCTCTTAAGTGTTTGAGCCTCTTTATTCCATCTTCCATCCCCCAGCCCACCTCTTCTGTCATATCCCAGCAGATACTTTATGACATGTTGCCATGCCAGGAAGACGGCATAAGCAATATTACTCTGCACCCAGCCTGAGGCTACTGTGAGAAATGGTGAAGTATCTGAAGTTTAAGCTAAATAATATGATCTTAATGAGCTCATGTGGGCTACAGATCAAAAGCATAACCAAAAGGTAAAAAGTTCAATCAGCTTTTTTTCTGTGTGCAATAAGAATGACCATTGTAACTTTGCACTGAGTCCTTTTGCAAGATTACTGGAGAAAAAGTGTCTCCAAAGGAATGGGTAGGAGGAAATATTTCTCTTAAGCAGTTTTTACCTCAAATTAACATAGAGAAACTGTTACCCACTGCTATAAATAATGAAGTTGACATACCTGTGCAGGTACTGACTATCCTTTTGTCTAGACTCGGAGTCCAGTATGGACTCACTCACATTAGGAAATTCACTTTTGTTTCAGATCTCTTTTGGAAATTTTGGGCACTGGTTGATTTTTTTAAGCTGCTGTTGCCAATGAAACTATGTCCCCGATGTGTTAAAAATACTTGTTGCTGGCTTGTGCCAATAACAGCATAACTCAGTTCAACTGTTCCTCTTGTAGAGTCCTAATGATCACTGACTCTCACTGATTATCTTTTCAAGAATTTATTTTTCAGTCCTGCAGGTCAAAGAACATTCCAGTAGCATCTGTGAATGCACAAGATTGGTTTGACTAAGTAGGAAAATTGAAGGGCACTCGCCTGTGGTACTCTCTGGGTTTCAGACTTTCACCATCATGGTAAATTAACACCTGCAGAGCCAAATGACCTGCAGAACCTTGTAGGAGTTTGCTACTGAGACAAAAAAGGGAGCATACCACTCTGGAAGTTGCTGGAGCTGAAATCTGGGCATAGTATAGCTACAGCTCATGGTCTCATTTATCACCATTTAAAGGCATAATCACCTATGTTTTGACATATTTATGGCATAGGATTACACTGGTCTTTCTCCAAGCCAGAAATGTACTTGGGCTTTATATTAGAAGTCACTTTTTGCTGAGTGGTGTACAAAAGGTCTACCTATGCTAGTAAAGGTGTGGTGTGGCTGAGAATTTTACACAGGACAACTAGAGGAAAGAAGCAGTAGGAAGGCTAAGCCTGCTATTTGACTACATTTACACTGATACTCCTACCCTCCTACTGTGTCACTTCCATAGTGTTACCATTGAAATTCATGTTTTCACAGAACTTTTATGTGTAGGCCAGGTTGTAATTCATCAAAAGTCTTTGGTGATCTTTGGTGCTAATGAATACCAAAAGCAGGTAACTTTGAAGGTTAATAGATATTTAATACCCTATCTTGCTGCAGAGACAGAGCCTGCCATGCTGATTTAGCTGCTACAACTGATTAACATTTTGATGTTCAGGAAGATATCAGAAGGCTAAACTCAATTAGCCAAAAGATATTGTACTAAAGCTGATCTTTTGTTCATGGCAAGCATCCTGCTGATGTTATTTAAAATCAACAAGTAAGATCAAACAACAACTGTGCAAATCTCTGGGTTCCCTGCGCACAACTATTAAATATTGTCAAACTAAAGGCATCACTAGACACCATGTGTGCAGACATTTAAATTTTTATGCAAGTGGAGCTTGTTTCAGGACACTACTAGTTATGTCTATGACATCCATTATCACAATTTCTAAATGGATTTTTTTCTAGTTAAATGCATTTACCTCCTCAAATGTATTGTGCAGACAAAATGCTTCAGCTTCATGAGATAGGAAAAGACTAAAGCTTGTTCACTATGTACAGTCCTCATGTGATACAGAGCGTTCTCCAAAATCTGTAACCCTAGTGATAACTATTTTGGATGTTAGTACGCGAGTGTGAGAACCAAACTAGGGCATTCAAATTCCCCTTTTGGGTATCAAGACTAGAAAGCAGTACCGAGGTGCCCATTTTATCTGCTGCTCCAGACAACAACTGAGTGTGATATTTTGGTAATCTTATTAGAAACATAACTGAAGTGAAAAAGAGGGCATTGTATGTCCTGTCATTAAACAATACAGTGAGAGCTTGCTGAGGCATCCCTGCCTAGAATGTGTTCTTAAAATCCTGCTATATTCTGGACAATTTGCAACCACAGCAGTTTTTCTGCTATTTTATAGCTGTGTATCATTGCTCCTTTCCCCTCACATTTAAACCCCATTAATTGGGAAAATGCAAATTCCAAGGCAAAAAGATAAGCAGCACAAAAGGTTAAAAGCAGGATTACAAGCCTGGCTTTCAGGAGAGCAGACTTTGGGCACTCCAGGGATCTTCTTGGAAAAAATCCCATATGAAATGGCTCTGAAAAGAGGATGAGTCTAAGAAAGCTGACTGATTTTGAGGGATCACATTCTCGTAACTCAAGAATTATTTATATCTGTGCACAGGAAATGAAGCAAAGGTGGCAGGAGGCCTGCATAGATGAGCAAGGAGCTCCTGTCAAAATTCAAATGTATAAAGGAAGTGTATAGGAGGTGGAAGCAGGGGCAGGTGGTCTAGGAGGAATATCAGGACACTGGGTGTGCAAAGACAAGGCAAGAAAAACAAGGCCCATTGATTTGAATCTGATGAGGGCAATAAGATCTTCTGCTAGGACGTCACCAGCAAAAGGAAAACTACAGAGAATATGCAAACATTCTGATGAATGGGACAGTTGATCTAGTGTCAGGGAACAGCAAATAGGTCAAGGTACTCAATGCCTTCTTCACCTTGGTCTTAAAGGCATGACTGAGCTTAAGGAATCTCAGCTGCTTCAGACCAGTGTGAAAGTTCCAGAGCAAGAAAGACCTACCCTCAGTAGAAGAGGGCTGAGTTAGGGATTACATAAATAAATGGATGTACATGAATGCTTGGGACTGACAGATACTCTCACATGGTGAATTGAGGTCAGCTTCATCTCGATCCTGGGGAAGGTCAAGTAGTGAATCCTCCTCTAAACCATTTCTGAAAACATGGAGGAAGAAGAGAATGCATTTACAAAGAGGAAACCACACTTCACCAATGTGATTGCTTTTGTGATGAGAAGACTAGCTTGGTAGTTGAGAGGAGACCAGTGGTTGTTGTTTATATTTGCTATAGTAAGGATTTTGACATTTTTGACACTCTAACATCTTCATAGAGAAATTGTAGACGTATTAATTAGATGAATGAACAGTGGGTGGGATCTGAGAGTCCTGATTTCATCAGTTTGGAGTGTTGGATGCAGTTTAGGGCTTCTAAGGACAAGAAACATTGGAAAAGGCCAGCATAGGACCATGAGAGTGAGTAAGGGTGTAGAGCTTTGTATGAGAAGAGGCTAGGAGCCTTGGGACTGTTCCACCTCAAGAACAGAAGATGCAAGGGAACCTTATCCAGGGAGATTTGACTAGCCTATCTCCAGAGGCTCCTTCCATCCTCAATGCTTCTATGATTCTGTGAAAAGCTTCCCTACAAATACTTCTGTTGCCATGTAGCAACATTGAGAAAAGATTTAAACATTCTAGGGAAGGTCTAGGCTATTTAAAGTAAAACTGTAAATGAAAAAAATTCGAAACCTCTCCTTTTTGTGGCCCATATTTAACATTAGATTTAACCATAACTGATTTTTGTAAGAAGAAAGTAAAGGCTTTTATTTTACATAAACACTTTGTTCACTGAAAACCATGCAGTTGTTTACACTAGGTCTGATAAAATAGAAGCCTTCCAACTCAAATTTAGGCTAGGAAAGGATTAGTGTGAAGGCAAAGTGAAATTTATGGTTCCATTTGTCATTTTTAGTGATGACTATTTGGGAATAGAATACAGATTTTATAACTCTGGCAATAAGATTCCTTTTCAGGAGAAACCTGCACTGAACATTTGGCTACTGTTGTGTACATAGATTTTGCTTTCTGGCAGAGAAGCACTCTTGTTCCATGGCCTTTATTGAAGTTTAAAAGAAGTGTTGACTTTTCTCTGTATTTCATGCTGTGGAGGGAAGAAACAAACTGCACTCTGAGCTGACCTTTAGGAGATGTTGTGTTGCCTAAAGCCCTGTCATTAAACATAGCAGTGAGCACTAATGTTTATGATAGAATGCTAAAATAGAACCTAGACAATAGGAACCCCTCTTTACTTTTTTGCTGCATCCTGCTGTCCAAAAAATATATGTATATTGTCCAGAGTCACTTAGTAATTTGTATGTATGGATATATTTTATGCACATAAAAAAATAATATAAGCTATCTGTAAACATCTATGGATGTTCTAAAAATCAAAAGCATTTCTTCAGGAATGGTACTAAGCAGGAACACGTGCCTGTGGTTTCAGTACTCTCTTGCTGTTTATTTATACCAGTAAAACTTCAGACCCTGGTTTCCCTTTTGCCCTCCAAGCATTATGATCAACAGAATAGGGTAAAATAACAATTGAAAAAAATTTTCTTTTGCCAAATATCTGCTGCCTTCATAAGATCACATCTTCTGATTTTTTCTTAACTTTTTTTTTTGGTGCATTTAAGGCCTGAAAGCAGTGACCTTGTTGCTAAGCAACTGAGATGCTTAGGCCTCAGCCCTGGTGGTTGAGATGAAAAAGGTCAATTAATGTGGCAGGCCTGTCCTTATCAATATGCTACTGTGGCACCAACTTTTATTTCTTTACAGTAATATATCATAATAAGTTTTGTAGGTCTTTATACTGCAGATCTCCTTTTGAATAAAAGCATAACTAAGACTTGAGGGTATGTCTGATATAACAGAAAATGTAACCATAAAAAAAAGAAACCCAGAATAGAAATCATCTGACTGCTGACTATCCTGCTGTGCTGCCTGAGGCAGTTACACATTTCCATTGAGTTATTTTATGATCAGGCCAGTATGTTATTGAAATATTATCTCTTTAGCCTTTCTCATTCTGATAAGAAATGACAGGCTCTCAGAACACTAATACACATGGAGAACAAAATATGGAGCTGTGGAGAAAATTCAGTTGGGGCAAGGAACAGCAGCTCAAGTATATTCCTGTTAAAACTTCCTCACCAACCTTGTGTTGGATTTTAAATAACTGTCCCTATTTTTATTCCAAAGTGAGCATCAGAAGCCTTTACTCCTAGTACTAGTACTATTATTACTACTGCTGCTATTACTACTACTATCACTAGCAAAAAAATGTGTCTAATAATTTAGCAGTACAAAATACCTACTATATGGAAAGTCTCCCTAATTGGGAAACATTTAAAAGGCAGTCAACTGCTCATTACTGGATTTTTAAAGCATTTTGAGAACCTAAAATCCACTGGCAGTTCCTGTTGTCCTTCTCTGCCCATTGATCAGGCTCCTGGCTGAGAACATCCTTCCCCTTCAGGAAGCTTTCAGTGGTGAACGCTTACACAGGTGTCTATGGAGGAGGTTGCTGGCAGCTGTTTTGGTCACTTTGGGATCAGTGGGTGCAAAGGCCGCCACCTTACCTCTCTTCCAGAGTGCGTGGTGTTTGGGTTAGTGTGAGCAGGTTCCTCCTCTGTTCCCACATGTGCAGGGTGGGATGGAAGAAGTACTCTGGATGCCCCAGGAATTTGGAAGCACCCTCCGCACAATCAGGCACAGCCAGTAGCAGAAAGTGTGTGGCATCATGCATTAGTTGGCACTGGGATGAGCAGTACCCAGATAAACTACCTTAAGGAGAAAATGATTTTCACATGATGATTTGAAAGCACAAAAAATTATTTGTCTGCATTACTGATTATTTTTGCCCAAATGCTCTTAGGGTCACAAGAAAACGTAGTTTTCCATATTTTTGAGTCTTCCCTGCTCAAATGCTGCACTATCAAGAGTGATGCTCAGTGCAGTTGTTGATGGACTGGGAGTGTAATTTTTTGCCTGCTTTTTGCCCTTCCTTCAAGCTTATCCTCTTGTGCAGGGTAAGAAAAAACCAAACTGAGCAAGGTCTGAGTACTTAATTATGTATTCAATTCCAGCAGTTATCAAGGATTGCATCTAGCTTGTGATTATGGTTTCCACGAGTGATCCTTTTTATGGGTAAGATAGCAGGGAAGAAGCTTGGTGAGGATCTTTCTAATGCCCACTAGCATCCCATGAACCTATCCTATTCTGCACAAAATAGGAGTTAAAAGCCAGAAAGACATCCTGGTTTTAATCCTATACCTGCAGCAGACAGAAATCCTCCAGAAGACCATTTTGTTGCTGTCAGATGAAAGAAATTCAAACTGTAACCTTTTACTTCTTATTTGCAGTCACTTCATGATTTCAGGTACATAAATGTTACCTGGTTAATTACTGTTTATAGATAAGAATAAAAAGAAAGGTCTCACTCCCTGTTCTGAAAGCACGACTATCCCTTCTCTTCCCCACAGCACCTATCCAAGTTAAATAGCTTTCTTTCATGAAATTCCTCCTGATTTTACATTAATGTGAGGCTAAACACAAGGCCTACAATTGTCACCCTGCTTCAGAGAGTGGGATATCATTTTCCCTCAGTTCCTATACGCCATAGACAGTATGGCATAAACTGACCTCCAACTAATTTGGAGCGAGGATTCTCAGCTGCTCAGCCCAGTTTCCCTGCAGTTACAGTGCTCATGTGTGTTTTACTTCCTTGTTTTATAACAGTAATGGAGAAGCAGATGTTGCCTTTCTCCCTCTGAATGCTATATACAGTGAATCATCTTAGCCTCTCTGTAAAATTTCAACTTAATGGAGTCCTGGCATTTGTGATGAGCTGAGGAACTTAATTTTATAGAACAACCTATTGAACAAGCTGTTCTTGGACATTCCCATCTCAACTAAATGTTAAAAGTATTAAAATTCACATTAGCACAAAAGGAAATTTTGCATGGGTAATCCTTTAATACAGTGTTTTATGGCTCTATTAGCTGCACAGCAGCTGGTGACATGATGAATTTAATCCATTAAAAAATTCAGTAAGAGGTTTAAAAGTCAGATTTTAAAAACATAATCTTGCTGCAAGGAAAGAGAACTTCTCCTCAGGGCCAGAGACATGGTGAGTTCACAGTGTGGCAGGTATATGAAAATACACCTGCATGACAGGCTTTCATATGCTTATGGTTTCACACCTAGCAGAGAGCTTATGGTGATGAAAAACAACTCAGGAGCACACAGGAATTCTTAAAGGAGCATGTTTAAGTATTGCATCTGTCCAGTTTTCGCTCCATCTCTGTCTATATTTTTTCTACTAAGGGGTTTAATACTGTAGAGTTAAAAGGTTGCCTTTCTTCTTCTTATATGTGTATTCCATACAAAGATCATAGCACAGGAAATATTTACTTCTCTTTTGAAATTTACTATCTGCCAAAGCTTGGTAGAAAATTTACGACATGAAGAAAAATTACAGATTCCTGAAAAGCCCCTTTTTTTCTTTTTTTTCCATACAAAGACAGAGGTTAGCATGTTTCTCTGTCACATGTGTTTTATAAATGTGTATGAATATACAGTGTTATTGTACCATGGTATTTAGCCTTCTTGAGCAAACTCCTAAGGTCACACAGACTGAATAAAAATCTGAGCTTCCATTCACTAGTTTTTTTTAGAAGTTTCTTTGCATGAAAACATGAATTAAATTCCTACAGACTTGTAACCTAAAAAGTCAATAAAAAGTACCTAAAATTAATTATTATTATTTTAAGCTGTGTTATTTTTAGGACATTTAAATTATTTTTGGAGCCCTCTCCCACCACTGCTGGCAGTGTTATTATCATATATCCTTGTTCCTTGCCAGCCTTCTGTAATCATCCTTTTACAAAATTAGACTAACTAAAATTAATTTTTCTTGTCTGTGCAGTTTCAATCATGATTTCCCCGTACAAATATTTCACCAATAGTGACATTTTTCTGGATTACTTATTTTGCCAGGCACAAATACTTTCTAGCTTCTCTTCCCAAACATTCACCTTCATTAGGTTTCCCTAGGGAAACAGTACAAGGGCTTTTGATCAGGGTAAGCACATCCCTTTATGTAACCCCATTGGTAATTTTTATTTATTGTACATCTGATTATGATCTATTATGTACTATTGCAGATAATAAAACAATAAAGGACACTTTAAAGAAACAACAAATCAGTTCTTTAGCCACTCTAACTATGCTAAGGAAGATTCCACAGTACTTTAGTAACATTGCCCTTTAAATCCTTGATCAAGTTTAAGAAAAAGTCCAGTGGCATTAAATGCTTTTCTTTTATATATCCTACTTCTTCCTTGTACTTTTGGAAAAGGTTGAAGTGTAGGTGAGAAAGTACTGCACAGAGATAACGTACTCAGATTGATTGAAAACAAAACCAAGGGGAACACTTTTTTTCTTCATTGTATTTGAAACTACATGGCATAATTTTATTTACTTTTTCCCTAATTGAATTTGTGCTTCTTACTCTTCAGCTGGTGCATATGAAAAAGGCTTCATTACAAAGTGAAGTCAAGAAAAAGAAATTGCTAAAGAAATTTCATTTAGTAAAAAAACCCCAACATACAAACACCAAAACCTAACAGGAATATGTGCTTTAATTTGAGCCAGCTAAAGGCATATCTACATGCTCAGCTGCCTGATGTTGCGCAGGACCTGTGCCCCTACTCAGAATGAATTCATGACTTGGAGTCTAGGAACATCTAGAGATTAATTTTTAACTGGTATATTAGATATACAGAGAGATTTATTCATAGAAAGCCATTACAGTATTCAACAACCTCTTACCTTGTTTATGAGAGGATCTCTCATCATTTACTTTCTGATCACTTGGAGACTGGATTTTATTAAGTAAAGCTTGTGTAGGTGTTCCATTTTGCATCTGCTGCACACATCCACTGTACTAGGACAGGCACCATGACCGCGCCATTCTCATATTTTGGGAGAGCCTTTGGATGTGAAGGTGTGTAGAATGCTGCACTGCAGAGTTCTACCTCCCTGTAGCTTCATGATGGGGGATGTGGTGTATGTGTGCATGGAGGGATTATGGGCGTCTTAGAGTCCATCCTGGCTCTACACTTGCTTTATATATACTTTTGTGGCCATGCCTGACATTATTTCTCCATTGCCATTGACTCTCTTCTGACTTACTGTCTCACCATTTGAACTGCTGCCCTCAGTGCAGTGAGTTGGGTGTGTCATTATGGAACTCTGTCTTTATTGATCTAATCTCCAGAATGTGGAGGCTATTAAGGTGGCGTATTTAATAATCGTGAAACTTATACTTCGCTGTCCTTAAAAAAACCCAGAGATTTTGCAAAGGACAAAGATGATCTTAAAAAAACAAAAGAAAATAAAAGAGAGACATCAAAATGGAAAGCAAAAATCACACATGCTCCTAAAAATCTCTGCCCTGCTTTTCCTTAAAACCTATTTCCAGATAAACTGGTATGAAGGTTACAGCACTAGCTAAAAGAACACATTGTCCTTTGTCCCCTAAAGTGCTCTGGTTATCAAAGATATATTAATTTGCATGGCTTTTTTGGTTTCTTGATTACAGTGGTGTGCAACGCAATTAACATCTCCAAAAGTGCAGAATGATCTTCCTTGAGATTAATGTAATTGTTATTGAAGTAAAAATCTAAATCCAAACTACTCTTAATCACCACATACAGTGCAATTAGTATACAGAGAAATAACTTATTTGCCTGTTTAGAGTCATGAAACGTGTTATAATATATCCTTAGTCATAACTTAAAATTAGATTTATCAGAGTAGCATTTACTGGCAAACTTGATTCCTTTTTTTGTTGTTACAGTGCGTATCACAGATGGCTGACTTATAGACATTCAAATAGCTGACTGTTTTTCACATTTACAGTACCAATGATTTTTAAAATAAGATTTTGATGCAGGGAGCAAAAACTGAAGAAATATTTAGGACAGAAAGAATAATACATTAACAGAATGATTTGCATATATATGTAATATATACATGCAGACACTACAACATAAATGCTTTGCATTTTAGAACTGTGAAAACTTGGATAAAATATCAATTAATAAATGTCCACATCATACTCTGAAGTAGACATTGTTATTTCACTCACATAAATAACAGAAAAGAGCTTATCGAATGTAAATGGGTGGTTCTTAATGTTTTTATTATTGAGACACACAATTTAAAGTGTTTACTGTGTAGCATAAAAGTGTGTGCCTATAGGCAATTTCTGAAAGCATGCATTCTATCTACAATAATAAAATATTACATCTTTTATTTTGTTACTGGAAACTGCCTGATATGGAGAAGAGCATTTTAAAGACTTCTAATACCTCTTATTTGATAATGTCAGTTAACTTTCTTCTAAGTTTAGATTGTGCATTCTTTTGAATCTTTCATTTGAATCATGTTTGAATTAGGCAAGACA
Organism: Fringilla coelebs; assembly: GCF_963513975.1. Lineage (NCBI taxonomy): Eukaryota > Metazoa > Chordata > Aves > Passeriformes > Fringillidae > Fringilla > Fringilla coelebs. The sequence continues at coordinate 87,284,434 of NC_140028.1, forward strand.
GATTTGTCTTTTTGGCAACTCCGTTTTGTGTAAAAACTGCAATAACATTGTGATATAAATTAACACTACAATTTCATCTACCTCGTTTGTCATTTAGCAGCTACTGAAAAAACATTTCTAAATTTAAGAATGTACATTGTCTCTACAAAATTTAGGTAAAAACCAGGTAATGGATTTGATTTGATGGAGGTCATTGACTGAGCAATCTCAGTGCACTACATTAAAAGAACTCTGAAAGATGAGACAAACATGACTATTCATACTACTTTGTGCTAGCAGCTTCTCAAGTGGGCCAGGAACAAACAAACAAACAAACAAAAAATGACTAAATAATAAAATAGTGTAAGAAAAATCCCAAACTGTCTAGAAAAGACAATTCTTTTAGTATGTGGTCACAGGTAGTCTAGTCTTATACAGAAGGACACCTCAGCAATGGGATGCCTTTATTATCTGCTTCTAATTTGTGATGTCATTTTGATATAAAATCAATATAAGCCATATTTTAAAAAGTGAAGACCTGCAAAAAGTCACATAAGGAAGGAGAAACAGGACGTAGGAGTTATTTAAATGACCATATTTCTCTCAATTTCATCATTCAGATAGTAATTAAGTGTGTGCAGCCATCACATGCAATTTGAACAGCACCTGCACATTGCCTCAGCTCTTATTGTATTCTTTACTGCAGGTGTCCAAGCATGTGAGTAATGGGGCCATGAATATGGGTTATTTCAACCACTTGGAAGGCAACAGGTATTTCTTGTAAGTTTTGGTTGTCTTCCCTCAAACCACCAACTTTAAAGACTACTGAGCAGCCACAAGAGGCACAGCCAGATGCTCCCTGCAGTTATGAACAACAGACTGTTTCCATAATCTCTGTTTCCTGCTGTTTCACTTCCAGATAAGAGCAGAAGTGGTGGTCAGTGATTTGAATGGCCTTTTTGCCCATGCCCCATCACAAATAACCCTACTTGGAGTCCTGAAGTCTAAGGAGGAGTGTATGGAGGTCGGTGTTAGATTTGCCATCTGTAAAATGAGTATTGATATCTGTAAATATGAGTTCATATTTCACAATAACCCCATTTTTTAATGATGAAACAAGCAGTTTTTGAAATGCTTTTTAAAGGGAATAAAGAGGGTATAAAATATTAATTGCTGTCACTAAACAAGCACTCTGAGGTGAGCAACTTCCATACGCATTATGTCAAAAATATTTAGCAACAACTTCTCTATGGGAGCTAGGAGAATACAATTCATAAAAAAGGTGTGGAAATACTACAGCTAACTAAGAGAGACTCTAAAAAGCTGTTTAACTTTGTGAAGAACGGCAAACCATCAGTGACAAAAAGGATCTTTTAAGTTGTCAAGTAAGTCCAGAAAGGTATTGCAGAGAAATAAGAGCCATGCTGGAAATGGTTCAAAAAAGAGAATGTGGAATCTCCCACCTGTGAAGGGACAAAAAAAGCAAGTAGTGGAAAAATGAGAGCTGACATGTGCGTCATATGTGAAGAAGACAGAGTGGATAACAAGAACTGACATGTGGGAAGATGCTTTTGTCAAATTGCCAGAAGTTCCAGAGCTGTGACACCTTGCTGAAGGCAGATGAGGTTGGGAAAGATGAATGCACCATGCCACCTTTCAAAGGTCAAGACTTTGCAATGGCATTGATGAAACACTGCCACAGCTGCCACACAAACTAGGTAGGGAAAGAAAGCGTTCATTCCTTCCTGCAACACAAAAATTGAAGAGAAATCTAATAATTAGCCTATTACAGGATAGTCAATCATTTAACTACTGAAAATCAGGGGAGACATATTCTAATCTCATTTCACTTGAGAAATCCTGTTGCCTTTATTGGCAGAATTTGTGCCACTGATGGGAAATCTCTCATTCTGACTTCAAGAGCAGTCGTTCTCTGGCGGCCTGATTCATTAAGTTAATGGGACACTTTCTCTTGAGTCCTCTGAGAATAAGATCTATGCACTGATAAATCTCAGTAGTTTCAAAAGTTCATCTAATCAAAGGTGATCTGAATGTCTTCCATCCAATTACTGCGCCAAAGACAATCAGTTTCATAATACTTCCAGATACTGCTCTGTCAGCTGGGCCCATCAAGCCAGGAAAACCAGTTCCTTCCACTTTACTGTACACCTGCATCCTAGCCTGTAGCTCCTGACAACCCAGAGAGAAAAAGGGCAGGATGGAGGGAAGGGGAAGAGTGGAACAGTCTTTGTTATGCCAGCACAAAGAAGTGGGGTTAAGAGTTTAGGAAAGATTCAGAATCTGATTTCATTTTGCTTAAACCAGTACAACCATTCCTGGATTTTGATCCACAAAATGTATAAATCCCTTTCTGTGAAAATTCCATGTTCTCTTCCATGGCATCTTTGACCCAGACACCAGTCCAGTGCTTCTTTGTCCCTCTTTCCTCACATTTTTTACTTCTGATCTTTCGCGTCCACTTGTTTTTTCTAAATAACTATATATGGTATTTATTCCAAACAGTTTCTTCTGTTTGTTGATTTTTTTCTATTATCAGGGATGTTGTCTCTTTTGTGCACTTACACTACCCATGACTGCCACATTTAGACAGCTACACGTCTGAGGCATCCTCTCCTGATTGCCAAAATGTCAAAGTGATCTTTGCTTCTAATACACAATAATTCATTGTCCTTACATTCCAAACTGTGACCAAGACACTATGTTTTGGCATGACCTTTATGATTTGCAATGTACCCACATGATATTTAGGAAAGGTCTTGCAATAAAAGCAGTAATCCCCATTTCACCAGTGGAAATTCAATCAGGAAAACCCACCTGCTTTGTACTTCCCTAGCATTGGTGATTATATTATGTTAATGGCAGTGTAGGGGAGAATAGGTTAGCTGAAACTGATATATAAGCAATCGCACTGTTGGTAGGAATCCAGTGCAGACTTCATGGTTCCTTGTCATGCTGCTTTGGATTGCTTGTCTTTGTCTGCGGCACTGGGCAGCTCTGATTTTCTTGAGAGGCACTGGAAACTAGGCAGTGCACATTGGAAACTAGTGCTGAACAAAAACAAAGGGAAGGTACTTTGCTAGTCAAAATTGGCTGTTCTGATTGCTAAGTGTTGGTGAGTGTGAAGAACGCTGTACAAGAGATGGGATAAAAAGCCATCATACTGCACTGGTCTCCTTCAGCACTGACTGACTGCTAATCTTTCCCATTTCAGTGATGGAGATGAGAGACGGAACAGCTAAACTGCTCTCAGTTACAATGGGTGACCTCACTGGGGTCATGTGTTTGGTCTGAGTAATTGTCTACGTGTTAACAAGACCTGCATTTAAAGGAACAGAGAACAAAAGGGGTAAATTGCCAAAATTTATCTGCCCATACTATGCATTCTTACTGGGACCGACTAAAGCAAATGTTCCTAATTCCATCAAGGGCATTTCTTCCATTTAATGAGCACATAGGAAAGAGAGGCATTGTTCAAGTACAAGGGTTCAGTTTGCAGCAAGCCACAAATCACATTTCATTTATCAGGCCTACAGATGACAGGATATCATCAAATCCCCTGAGAGTCATATTCATTAAAAAGAAATCTTAAGTAATTACAACAATTAATTGACTTGAAACAGTTTCGGGTGGAGAAGGTTTACATAATTCATTTGCCAGACAAAACAAGCCTTATGAAGTCAGGGCAACATATTATTTAGAAGCATCCTCCCCTTCCTGTTGTCTTGAAAAGCACAAGATGACACCAAACACCTGGAGACAACTGAAATGGGCAAACAAACAAACAAAAGACAGGAAAAGAACATGAACTTTTATAACTTTATCAAAGGGATAATGTTTCACTGACCTGCTCTGACCGTTACTTAGAAACTTAGAATAAAACATTCTCCCATTTATCCTTGATTATTCTACATGGGCAGAGGATTTCTAAGGATTAATTACGTAATAATAAAATTTGAAACCTGGACGAACTAAATCACTTCACACAGCCTCTGTACAATGCAAACATAATGTGTGTGTCTAGTTGCAAATTTATCCTGAAGCTTCCTCCTGGTTGTGAAATGTGCAGACTTATTTTGCTCCTTCCTGTTGACTTATCCTGAATTTCTAGATACCAGAATGCCATTCTCATTCCCATATTATGAGTAAAAAGAAATATTCCTCAGATGAAACCGATTATGCTATCCGGTATTTTCTTGTGTCCCCTAACCTGCCTGTTTCCCAGTTTTATTTCTTGCTTTATATTCATTTTAGACAGAGGTTTTTCCTGTTCCATGTGTGTTTATTCTCTAATACAGTATGGTATTAATCCATGAGTAGGACTTCTAGGCATTACAGCAAACAGGCATAGCACTGAGATTTCCACAGTAACTACAACTTCTTGAGCTGAGAGAAGTTCTTTAAGTGCTCAGACTGGTTTTAAATGCTTTACTATTTCTATTGGTGGCACCAGTTGGTCTCCACTTCTCTGCACATACATATCAATATCTTTGGGGAAATATAGGAAAAGAATAGTCATGGTTCACAAAAAGTATTTGCCAGAATAAAAGTCACAGAAAAGCAAATGCCAGAAATACCCTGGGATGTTTATGAAAGCATTTAGATTCAATATGTAGGTATACAATTCATTTGTCATATAGCTTCACTTGAAGAATAAGGCAAATATTACTAAAATACTAAAAAATTAGTTTCCTAAATAATTAACTAAGAATCTGCAACTCTACCTAAAAAATAAAGAAATCCTCAATTCAAATGATTAGTGATATGCAGTGTCAGTGTGCAATTTGACAAAAATCAGTGCCAGTATTTGACAAGACACAATGCCATCTTTATGAAATTGACAGTTAAAGATAGTTTTTCTTCATGAGTTTCTGGCCTCTACTCTCTTCCTGCTATTTCCTGTCACTAACAAAGATCCTTGTCTTATTTCAAAGCTCACCCCATGATGTCTTCAGGAATAAAAAAGAAATTGATCCTTCCTTCTAGAAATGCCATACAGTGGGAGAATAAGCCATTAATTTCCTGTATTTTCTGGCTACTTATAATTTCAAAAGATTAATTTCAGATATATTCTGTCTGATTTTCAGATATTCTGATTATTTTTTCAAGTCATCATTGCCTTTCTTTGAAGAGTTTGAGCTGCCTGCCATGGTGGAAAAGCCCGCACATTTATGAGTTTTAATGTGGCATCTTTTCCAAATGTACAAACACATAACCCTAAAACCCCTGTCGTATGTGAATACCATCTCCCTGGTAAAATGCAAGAAGAGCAAGTAATTTTATTTTTCTTAATTTCTTAAGCAGTCTACATCCATGAAAATAAGAAGGCTTACATTTGCCTGAAATTTCTATATGCTTTGGAGGTTTAATTTGCAATTTACAAAGACTGAGTATGACTTTCGTTTTACTGAGACAACCAAAGAAGGGTTTTCCATACAAGCATTTTTTTTCCTCTGATTCTGACCATAGCAGCCACTGTGAGAAAAGAACAGAACATAATAAAAGCACTGTGCATGTTATTTTATAAAAGACCGAGGCAACCAACCCTTCACAAATAAGACATCGTAAATGCAGCAATGATTAATGAGATGCTAAGTGTAAGTAGAAAAAAGAATTTTCTGCCTAAGCATAGAATCAGAACATTCTGCAAATGTTTTCAGTAGTGAACATGTGCTGGAGCCTACACAGCAGAAGAGATGTATTTAAGTAGCACAGATAATCCACACACAAAATTTCAGAACATTACAAATGTAGACAACCTAAAAAGAAATACAACTAAAATGTCAATTAGGCAAGAAAGCAAAGTAAAAACCTTACCAACATGAGAGAACTGGAGCTTGATCACTGATTGCAGATCACGACCAGAGCTGGGGCTGATTCCTGCCACAGCTCCCACCAAGGCCGGTCCCACTGAGAACATCAAGGTGCATCTCAGCAAGGCCATGCACCAGCAGATCCCGAACTTTTGCCTGCCAGAACCTACTTTAAAAAGAAACTCTGCCCTATGCCCTTAAACTATCTCACCTTGGGAGTCTAAATCCAGATACCCCTTGGAGGGGAGAAAAGGCTCAGTACTGGTGTGTCCCACTGACCGCCAGGCCGGGGGCTGTGCCCCACTGTGACTCCCAGAGACGCTCCCAAGATGGACACTCACCTAAGGGGGCTGCTGCATTCCTCACAGCCCTTGGGAGCCTCGCGCGCCTCGGGGAGCAGCGTTGTGGCTCAGGGAGATGGGACTGCCCCTGGAAATATCCCAGCATATCCCAATGTTTCCCCTTGCAGGTTATTTCCCCAGGGACCCATGGCATTGCCCTGCGCAGCATGCCAGGGCCCACCCAGGCCGTGCCCCCACCGCTCTGAGGGGGCTGTGGTGGGATCGAGTCCTGCCTGCACAGGTGCTGAAGGCAGAGAACCACAGAACTGCACAACCCTCCTGCCAGAAATTTTTTTTTTTGCTTTTTCTTGTTAAGGAACAATTTAGCAAGGTGAATTTAAGCCCTGAGCCCCCAGATACTTTGACCTTTCGCCCTGTCCTTACTCAGAGAGCCACCTCTTGCTGCCGCTGGTTCCCCTGCAGGCCTCCACCGCTGGTACGGACAGGATCCATGGCAGCAGCCAGGATTTGGGCTGGCTTAGGTGGTGGGACAGGGCTCTTCCTCACAGCCACCACCGTGCTCTGCCCCTCACAAATAGGTATGGGGACCTGCACAGGCTGCGGCTCTCTGATGGAGGGAGCTTCTTTGTACCACCTCCTCACAGCTCCCACCAGCACAGCCACACAGGCCCGTCACACTTTTCCTTGTGAACCTGAGTAAAAATTTTTGAGTGTGGCTGTGAGGAAAGGAATGGACTAACTGTCCCTTTATTGCAGTCTTAGTTTATTCAAATTTCTGGGTTTTTTTTTCCCCTCTCAAACTTCTCTCCAAAGCCCATGAGGCAGAAGGATCATTGTTAAAGGACTATACCAATTTTTTAATATGTACTTTGCTTTGTTTTACAAAATAAGGAGGCAGTGTCCTAACTAGTGCGATCCAGCCTCTTCAGTCACAGAGGTGCAGATCAAATGAAATCCAGAGCGGCAAAGGCCTTTAGTTTGTCTAATTGGTTATTGCTGGGTGATGCTGCTGGTAAGTCTTCATTTACACTGCCTGTGAAAGGAATAAAATCCATTTTGTGTCTGTATAATTGCATTCATCAGGTACTGTTTGACCTCAGGAGACAGTCCCTCCATAGCTTTCCGTACAGTTTTTTCCTCTCAGTTCTTTTAAGGCATTCACAAATAAAAATTAAAAAAACCAGAACAGCACTTCTTTGGAGATTTCAGTTTTAAAACAGAACAAAAGAGAAAAAAGGCCTGGAAAAGAAAATATCTTTATTTTTGCAAAGAAAACTCAAGGTCAGCCGCCATTCCAGAAGGTTTATGGAAAAACACAGCAATTCTAGACTGTGGGTTCAGAAGTAGTTTAACTCCCATTGAAAGGGTGTGGGACAAATTCCCCCCTTGTTGAGAAGACAAAAAGGTTTAAGAAATGTATGTAAGTCAAAGAACACAGAAAAGAAAAGTAATACAAAAAGAGGAAAAGGACTTGGTATAATTCACTTTTGTCAAGTATAACCCTGACAAAAGGGGCAGCTTTTCAAGTGGTATAAACCATTGTCACTCTGCTGACCTCAGTAAACTTCCTCTGTCAGGGGATATGACCCTCTTGGTAGTTCTCAAGGCACAACAATAATAACTAAAAATGTAGAAAATTACCTAGAGTTATTCACATTTTTAATATTGTGCTTCATAAATCCAAAATCCATGGAACTCAATAGGAGATTTTAATTTAATCTATCGGTTTTGGATTGCTATGTTCAAACTAAGCACGAGTCTACAGTCATGTTACAAACCCTAAAAAAAACAGTGTTTGCAATGGAATTGCTGACAGATCCTTAACCATAGTGGTGCTAGGGAGTCACTATAATATTGTAAATAAGGTGAATAGGCTCTTCTTATCTCATTTCACAGCTGAGCAGTGTATTGCCAGATAAATCAAATCAGGGTAAACGGTTTCATCTAATAAACTGGGTCAACATATAATGTATTTTTCAGGTTTGCACTTTCATTGATTCTCATTTGATTTAAGAAGAGATATTTCAGTTTGTGTTTACAACATTTTAAAATATCTCTTTTGCCCCTTCTCTAGAGAACAAGCAAACAAGAGAGAGACTATGCAAGCTGGTAGCATCACAATAATGTAAAGTTTTCTGTTTTCTGTAAGTTCTGCTTTCCATTTTTATGCATCTGGGAGAGAATGGGGGTAGGGAATGAGGGAGTTACTATCTCATATCTGCATTTTCTCAATAATGTTTTAGTGATGTTTGCTAATGTATCATTCATTAACCATCAGCCACTATAAAAAACATAATCTATCTCACAAAGTGGACATTATTATCGCATTAAATCATTTCACAATATACCTGAACGGTTCCACATGAGGGGCCTGGCCTGACTGAGCTCAAATGCCTTGGGGGCAAACTCTTCAGTAGTAATGAGATACGAGGTCTGTCTGTGATGAATATGATATTACTCGTGTCAGTGGCTGTGGACTGCACCCAGAATATTTCTTCTTACAGGGTTCTTTTTTTTTTTTCCCTATTGCAAAGGAACTCAGGCAAAGCACTATTAACCCAGTAAATGAAGCTCTAAAGATCACAGAGTATGCCCATTAGTCGACAAGATTGTGACTAATCCAATTTTTCTTGCAGGGAGCAATTCTAATGCTTCTGTAACATCTGGGGATGGCAGGGCCTGCATTACTGATGAAGCTGGATATTTTTTCTTCTACCTTTTACTTCATAGAAGAACAATTATTGCGCTTACTTATTTCACCGCTTCTCCCCCCTCCCCCACATTTTCTCTCTGACTACTTCTGCCCTGATGACCTCTTTGAAGATGGTTAAAATAATATTCCAGGCTGACAGAAGAACCAGAAAGGGTGACTGTGAATGAGGCTAAAATAGATACCCCTTGTGTTTATTGGACTGTGGGCAAAAAATGTGCTTGTTCAATGAAGAAAAAAAAAGAATTAGGTTCCCTCAAAGCAAGAAGAAAAAGGACCTAGAACGCTGTTATCATCCACCACTAATGGCACGCTATCTTAAATTTGAGAGCTGAAAGAGAATGTCATCTTGCTTCTATTTACTCTGGTAAAAGCATTGACTATTACTCTTTGTGTGACAGCATTAAACATCAGGAACAGTAAAATCCCGCTTTTCTGATTTATTTGTTGGCAGTTATGGAATTTTATTCTAATATGCAGTGCCGCTGAGGATAGGATGGGGCAATTTTGTTTAGATATAACTTCAAAAAATGTTTTACAATAATAAAAAAAAGTTATCAAATTCTGATGGCTAATGTATATAGATTTTAGAGGTTGATTTTTCTGTGTTCAGAAATCTTTACCTGATCAAAGATGGAAAATATGCTAACTACCAAAAGAGTCCTGTTCTTATGGGCAGGATGGAAGAGAAAGGATGGATTAAGGCCAGTTTGCTGTAGCTTCATTTGCAGAATTGCAGCATAGGAAAGAAGTTCAGGGACAGAAAGTAAGTCAGGGAATTCTGCACCTAACTGTTTAGATCTTTGATTGAAGAAAATTATTATTGTTCTCAAAGATCAGCTGCAAGCCTGAGAATTTTAGTAGTGGTTATATTCAGTGTTTCATGCTGAATATCTCTTGTGTATCTCCCCTGTAAAACTATTTTGTTGGGTTCCACACTGAGAATTAAAGTTTGTCCAACATTCAGAGCAGCTGAGCTAGAGGTCTACTTCTCTCATCAGTTGTTATTCCATTTTTATTATTTTATTACAGTGTCTCACACTGTGGCTGTATCTCTGCAGGAAATATTGTCTCTTCAACATATCACAGGTAGTCCAGATTCTGGAAGCAGAAACACCTTTTTCACGACATATTTCTTCTTCTAACCGAAACCAGAATCCAGAGTTGTACATGAATAAGAAAGAAATATAAAATTTTTCAGACTATGGCTTTTCTTCTCTTTTCTAGAGTCACAGGATGAGGACTGTCAACTGTCAGTAACAATTCTGCTGTGGCTCACAGCATTAAATATCTGGACAATATCACCAAATGATTTGATCAAGAGTCCTTGAAGAGCTGGTGCTAATGAACATGAGGAGATTCATAAAGGAAGTTAGAGACTAAGATCAGCATTTGCTAATATTTGTAACAGTGTAAATGAAGCAAATAGAAAAGGAGAGAAGATTTGAAGGTATGCTAACCACCTAGATGTCTGGGCCGTTAAATAGAATGGCATGTTAATTTAGAGAAATGGAATAAAGTTAGAGATGCAAAGAATCACAGAAAAAGTCAAAGAATTAGATGTGGGAGTATTTTGTATGCAGAACAGTCAAGACAAAGAAAAGGTTCAAGGCATGAAATATCTTTGATGCTATCAGTCCAGCTGAAATACTAAAACCTGGCAATGCAGACAGCGGCTTTCATCAAGAGGAAATGGAGGGAAAAGCAACACAAAAAGGAAATGCTATTACTGTCTTTAGGAAGCTGTAGTTTAGTTTCACAGAGTACAATCACGTTTAATTTGAGGCACTATTTATCATTCAACAAGAAAGCAAAGCATGAAGTCTGCAGTGTTTTGTCATGCAGTTAAGAAAGAACGTAGCAAAAATAAGCATTTTGTTACAAATCCCCCTGTCAGGGCTTAGCCTAAGTAAATTACATTTATTTTGAACTTTTCTTTAATTACCTGAGTAGTCTGGAAAATCCGTTTCTCTGGTTTGAGATTACAGGGAGGTTTAAGGTAACCACTACTGAGATGCATATATTATGTATAACCAGTAGCTGAAGTTAGAGTGAAGCCCTCTAAGTCCACTCTAAGCCAGCAACAAAACTACTCTTGGACCCACTGAGCCAAGATTTCACAGGCAGATTTGTTTTGGCACTTGCCAGTGTGTTCATCTAATTCTGTTGCTCTTGGGTGTTCTCTGAAACAACCAAAACAGAAGCCACCCGATGATGTGACAGGATGATATGCAGAATGAGGATATTGCCACGCCACTTTCCAGAACAGATTAGCCAGGAACTCGGCCAAATGTGTCTTACATGCCTTTCCTGACAGATGTATGCATGTAGTATTTAAAAGGAGTCTGCAAGACAGGGAACACTTGTGCTTGTGACTGAAGTGATTAAGTATGCAGGTGTTTCTTGGATTAGGCCTTTAAAGCAGATCTTGCCTAACGGCCGTAACTGTTATGGATGTAACTCATGAATCAAATGGAATTAGTTGATGTATGATAATGTTACAACACTGGCAGAAGAGAGGTACTTATTTTTGCCTTTGAAGCGATAACAAACACCATAAATTTTAATGTTAACTTCAGCTATTATTATCTCAGCAATTTAATTTTATTTAAATTGTTTCATCTTTTCTTTTCTTTTTGGTTGGTTATTTGTCAAAAGCTACCTTTGACTTTCTTTGGAATAGCCGAATACTGTTCTTGACTTCAATGGTATCAGGTTTTCACTCACAGCTTCCACCATGGTTTGAACTGACATGCAAAACCAAATTCAGCTATAAGATGACAGAAATATGATTTTTTCAGCCTACAGATTACTAAACTGCCCAAAGCATGCTACTTTCTTACGTATATGCCTATAAAAGCATTTTGAGAACCTTTGTTGTGCTTGGGTAATTCCAGCAGTGATAGATGTAATTTAAAATCAAAGCCTTAAAAGCTGTTTTGGTCGTGGGTCATCAAAACTTGTCCAAGGGTCCAATTCAATAATTGTGAAGTTCATTTTTTCCACTGGTGTTTATCATCACACTTTATAATTGATACCTGGTACACTTTTGCTGTATCAAAACCTACTGAGTTTTCTTTCTTAAATTCCAAGAGAACTGTTGCAACTCACTTTAATATTGCCTCCAAAGCATAATTTTACATTTTTCATGTCCAAGTCTTGAAATACTTGCTTCATAGTTAAATTGGCAGCAACGGCACCCACTGCAGGGTCCTGAACAGAACCCAAGGGGTCACTGTACTACTTAGACATTAAGCTAGTAGTTATTGAATTGGTATTTTAATGCTTCTAAAAAACCCACAAGTATTTGGGAATAAACTGTGCCCCAGCTATTGAGGTACAGGAGTATTCCTAAAGATGATTCTTAGGCAAACTTGTTAGCATGGAGCTGGGAATAAAAGTTGGGCAGCACTAAGGCTAAATAACTCCGTCTGCCACCATGTATCCCAACTAATATTTTTCAGGTGACCCTGTTAGGGCACCTAGCCTAGAAATAAAGTGCTGCACAGGCAATAGGAACTTTTCAGGCTTTTTTGAATTGGCCTGGTAACAGTATAGCTACACTTATTGCTACAGGTAAGTGGGGGTGTGGAATTGCTGTGCTTTAGCCTCAGCAGCGTAAAGTAATCTATTTCAGAAGTTACAGTTAAGAATGAGCACAAAACTAGGATGTTTCCTACTTGACTTTAGTGGGAATCTTTTTCTTCTTCCCTTGAAAAAAAAAAAAAAGACACACTGTATTTTGTTACCTAATATTGAAGAAGGTTCTTCTGTTCAAAGTATTGGAAGTTGGAACAGGAGTCACAGGTGGAAGGGAATATTTAGGGTCAGCGTTATCCAGAGTTACAGGCAAATGGATTTTCAGATGTTATGGCCATCAGCGTAAAGCAGCAACCCACTTGAAAATGACCATAAAGGAATGATCACAACAGGTATGTAAGAGGAAAGCAGTGAAACTTATGGGATGCAGTTCTGCTAAACTAATGGGAGATTCATCCCTTTGTTCAGGAATAACTACAGTTCTCTCAGTGTTATCTCAAAAAATGATTGAGTGAAGTTTGTGCCTGATTCTGACAGGGCTAATGGGAAAAGAGGCAAGCAACATATTTTTAAATGATAGTGCAGTAAAGGGAAGTGGATCTGCTCGTGTAGTAATGCTCTATTAATTAAGATCATCAGGAGGCATGAGGAAGGAGAAGTAGAAGAGACGGAAATGTTTAAAAAAATTATTCAAGGTATTATTTATGAGCTCTATTTCTAGGAGTGCTGCTAGTGTGGTATCTTTCTCAAAAATAAGTGATGGAGACTGGTGCTGCATAATGGAACAATTTACAAATAGAAATGAAGGAAATGTTTATAATTTTGACCTCAGCGACTCCAGTAAGATCAGTCCTTTGCTGGTTTAATATTGTTTCACAGTTTGTGCTGTTAAATCAAAAGGTTATCTATAATACATCTGGCACTATTAATGCAAAGGATCAGGGGTATTCAACAGACATTTATTCATTATTAATATAGATAATAAAGGATCATTTATGAGGTTACAGATGAGATTTTTATCATCAAAAGCTTAAAAAGGGAAATGTATTTTTGCTCTAGGACAGAGATGAAAAGAGTCAGTAATGGGAAATGTAAAAGTCAACATGAAACTGTCAAATTCATTCTTTTCCTGAAGACAGCTAGGACTTGATGGCAATGAATGAAAAACAAAATAAAATTAAATGTTTTTGCAGTAAAACTGCTTTATTGACAGGTAGGGGCTTTCAGTGGCAGTGTGGTTTGCTCTGTTTTTATCCTTTAGAAAGACAGTTGTGATGTTTTTTCCTCATAAAGCTGAGCTTTCCAATGCTTTTTAAGAAGACCTAGAGTGGGAAAACATATCTTTGTCTCAAGAACTTCTGGAAGCTGTGTGAAATTGAACTTGACAAGAGTGGAAGTCACAGCTCTAAGGCCCCATCATTTTTAGGTATGGACATCCCACTCGTATGTTTTGTGTTGTAGGTGTGTAAATCTGTGCCTTAAGGTGGTACAATTGCAGTTAGTAGTAGAAGAATATGCATATGTGAAACAGGAGTAACAAAAAGAGAAAAATATTGAATTTTTTGCTCTCTTGTAGTTTCTGGTATTAAGGAGGTAGAACAACCCCCCAGTGCTACTGAGGTGGCTTATGAAGTGACAGAACTTGATCCATTGAGCCAGTGGATATTTCTTAATATCACAGGACTCATAACATTAGTGGAGACTGCCCCCTGCATTCCCAAGGCTGTAGTTGCCTAGTGAAGAATTGCCTGTATGAATGGTGAATGCAGGGATATTCAGAGCTAAGGCTAAAATTCTCTCCTCGTTTCACCTATCAGGCTTATCTAGGGCAGTTGTTTGAATCAGCTTCTAGGGTTCTAAGAACATTCAATTATCTTGTTTCCCATATGATCTGCAATACCCAAGGGTGGATTTGGAATCTGATGAAGTTGTTTCTGATCTGAGGATATGGACTGACCAGTCTGCTTGAGATGACCTCAAATCCTCACTAGGAACAGCAGTAGTAGTAAAATAGAAATAGTTGCATTGGAAAATTAATTTCATTACTTAGATACTTTGTGTTTAGAGTTTGGGTACAATTCTGAAAATCCTCATTTGCAATCCCCTTTTCCCTTGTTTGCTTAGGCCTTTTTCATGCCAGAAAAAAAAGAGTCCGCATTCCCCTTGCTATTTGTGAGATCTTACAAAAATTGTGTAGCCTTTTCTCAATCTTGGCAGGCATTACAGAAATGAGCAATTATGAGTTATGTGACCCAAAGTGTTTTGTTTGTTTGTTTTTTAAGTTTCTGCATTTTTGCTCACAATCTCATTGAAAAAAATATTCAAAGGATGTGGAAAACCAGCCCTTTTTGAAACTTGATGCAATCGAGAAAAAACAGCATAATTATCTGGATGTGAAAACTGGATCCACTTTCCCCTTCCTCCAAACCAAATAGGCTTTGAATGTTTTACATTTGAAACTGTGAATAACACTTGAATATAAAATGAATATTTTATAAGCAAACAAATTAATTTTCCCTGAAGGTGAAGAAGGGAGAATAATCCCTGGATGAGCTTGAGAACTCAGATTCTTCATCACTTGTCAGAATTTGTTGCAATATGATGTATCACAGGGGGTCAGTGAGAAATGGAGCAGAGCACAATGGGAATTTACTTGTCGAACTTACTTTCTTTTAGTTGGCATTCCAGCCTCTAACTCAAACATGATGACAGGTAAACCCTGCTAATTCAGCAGGGCCTTACAAGTTACCTCCCAAGCTTCCATTTCAGCCTTCTATAGATATTACTGTTACCACAATGAGCTAGCAGGATTTAATTTGCACGGGTCTTACTCAGCTGCTCTCTGCAAACTCCACTGAACTGAGTTACTCATCTGAGTTACTGGAAAAGCAGCTGTAGGGTGACCACTCTTCAGGCTCTGATGTGGGATTTCTAATCCTTACACAACTTGTAAAATCTTGTAAGATTGGTCTTCCTTGAATATATGACACAGAACAAAAATGTTTGTAAACAATTATTTGGCTGCAGGATATTCCTGGCATTGTTGATGAGTTTTAACTTTTGATTATCCAACAGTTTATATAGAAAATGGAACATTTTGAATAACAAGTCAGTTTAGACAGCTAATCAAGTTTTATAAGTTCCTTCTCCTTTCTCTCCTCAAGTCTCTAACAGGAATAGATTGCTATATTACAGAAAGTCATTGTTAGTCCCAGGTGCAGCACATTCTGCCAATGAGCAGCTACTTAACTTATTAAAGAAATTACCTTAGCAACATCTGTAGTGACTCCTGGATGCTGATGGAGACCTGTGAACATGCACAGATGACCTTCAAGCTGCAAAAGCCATGAGAGGGCATCAGAAAGACAAAGAAGAAAAACAGCTGGCAAGTTTGAGAACAACATGGGCTAATGTTTTAGCTGGGGAGGCTGCCCTGTATTTCAGTCACAAAACATTAAATCCTAGATGATATGCCATCCTATCTGGCAGTACAGATGCCGAGGTCTTTTCTATCAAAGGAGCTTCTTAAAATTCATGAGAAGCAATCAGAAAGACTTTATATGTGTAGAAAGTGAGGAGAAAGTGATTGATACATCAGGCAAATACATACCTGCCCAAGTCATTAACATTAGGGAGGGAGAAAGGATACCATGGTTCACAGAGAAAATGCATTTATAGAAATATCTCTGAAAGCATTCAGCTAATTAAAGGCCTGACACAGGAAAGTATTACTCACATGAGTAGTCAAAATGGTAATCAAACCACCACTGTAAGGACAACTCATGAGTAAAGGTTTGCTGTCAAGACCTGAATGAAGCAAATGCGTGAAAAGCCTGCACTGATGATTAAATCCTGTGCTTGTTAAAATGTAATAATTCCAGTGACAGGGAAGAGATTTGATTAGTGTGCTTGGACAGGAAGGCATTATTATGGAGGAGTGATTTATAATATAGAGAGGCACAAAATTTGCAGATTTTTTTGTACATATTTAAACACAATCCAAGGGTATTCTTTTTTACAAAGTAAGGCCTTTGCAATTGAAAGCATTATTTGATTTTGCTGAAGTGGATTGAAATTTCTACAGGTTTCTAGTAAAAAAAAATTACCTTTCTAGTTTGTAAATGTTGGGCTGGTAATTTGATCTATTTATTTTCCATATTAAATAAAGTTCATAAGGACTTTGCTCTTGAATAATTGAGACTCTGTGTGGATAGGTGGCATAAGATCTGTGCCAGAGTGACTTCTTGTGCTGTAGATTATGAGGAATAATAATACCTGTAAATTGAGTGTAAATTTCATGAAAAAGTCAAATATAGTCCACTTAAATCTCTGGGAATCTTTCTGCTGCTGCAGTGGACTTTTCTCCAAGTCAGCAGATCTACTAGATCTTCAGACAGTATTTTCTTCTACATTTAAATGCAAATTAATAAGGATTCAAAATTAATAAGGATATACTCTCTTATGGGGTCACTGAGAAAAGGAAATAGAGTTTGTGCAACTGGCTTTAGGATGCTCCCATGGCTTGGGCAACACATCACCTTCTCAGCTAATATAAATTTGCCTGCTTCTATAGCCTTGAATATGGCTGTGATTGTTAATGCCAGATAAGGCTCAGGGGCTGCTGTGTTCTTGGAAACTGGCCTCCAGTTACTTCTTCCAGTGAGCCAATAACTTTTCCCCAGTGTTCTCATTCCATGCCTGTTCACTAAAAACAAATATAAAACCTTTGTCTAGGGGTCTGGGGGCCCTGGGACACTACTTGGAAGGCAAAATAATGAACATGTCCCTATAATTACCCATGAGACTGCATCTTGAGCACTGTGTTCAGTTTTGGTTTTCCCACTATAAAAAGGACATCGTCATACTGACACAAGTTCAGTGTAGGGCCAATGAGATGGTTTGAGGTGGAAACACAGGATATATGAGGGGTGGCTGAGGAGCTCACTAGGTGATTTCACTAGGAAAGAGGCTGTTTTAGGTGAGATATTATTTCTGTCTTCTACCATCCAAGAAAGTATAAGGATGGTTCATACTTAAAGGATGATGGGCAGTGGGACCAAGCTGCAATAAGAAAAATTCTGTTTAGATATTAGAAAATAAATTTTCACAATGAGAACAGTCAAATATTGGAACACATTGCCAGAGAGGCTGCACACTCTTCATCTTTGGTGGTATTTCAAACTTGCCAGGCCAAGTCTCTGAGCGCCTAGTTGGACCTGATTTGTGCTAGGGTTAAACCATTCCACCACACAGGCTCTTTCCAATCTAAATTGTTCTATGGTTCTGTGTAAATCTTCTTAAAACAAGCAGAGATTTGTTACAACTGATATACCATTTCCATATCTTATAATGCATTAGAAGAACATCATATGTTCATCTCTGGCTTTTCATTAGACTCAAGTGCTGTTTGCGCAGAATGAAAGTTAAAACCATAGACAGGTTTGTTCATCTTCCAATACAGCAGTTACTGGGATATTAAAGGAATAGGAACAAATTCAAAGCAAAGGAAACAGGGTTCTTCATACCAATTCTTTCTGTACTATGGAAGCTTGAGGTTCACGTGGAGTCCAGGACAGGCTCATTGAGGAGAAATCTGGTGATGATTTAATAAACAGAAACTACCTCTGATTCCAGAAGTCTCAGAGCTGCAAATTTTCAAAAAACTGAAGTATATTCAAGGCTAGTATTGTTTCATACTTACTTTATTCTTGCATTTCTTCTTATGCATCTACTATTTATTGCCTTCAGAAAAAAGGTATTGGATTTGATGATCTTTTGATCTGACTTAATATAGCTGTTCTTTTGGTCTTTTCTCCTTTTCTGGTGTGTTGAGATAATTTTTTTTCTTCTCCCCTGGAGCTCTTGGCTAAAGAATGCCCAGCCCACTGGGAGCAGTGCACATGCACCTTGCTCATTGCGTGGGGCTGCTTAATGCAGTCAGGCTCTTCAGAGACTTCAGCTGTCAAAATCTTTCCAATTCTTGACAGCAGACTTCACAGAGGGTTTATAGAGATTTGAGATTTGATCAAATTTGTGCTAAAGGCATATATCTAGTATGTTCTTCCCACTTTCCAACTTTTGCACTAGAGCATAAAATGTGGGGCATATAATGAACTAATAACTGCAAGATTCTTTTATTAGAACCAGAAAACCGCATTTTCTCTCAAAAATATTTAGCCCTTTTTGCTTTAAAACTATTAGTGAGACAGATTCTTGCCCTGAAAAATGATTTCATTACAATTACTTAATTAATTAAATGAAAAAAGGTGATGCACAAATGAAAAATATGGTCTCATACTGGAAGGTGTTGGACAGATTTAATATCATATGTCACATATACCTATACTTTGAGTTATGCTGGTTTCTAAACCATACAAGTTAGTCTGGACTTCCAGGGCTCACAGTCTGTAGAACAGTGCAGTTTAAATCCCATTTAGTTTAGTTAACAAGATACAGAACTGGGGTGAAGAAGCTACAGACTGAAACAAAAATAAGGAGAACAGCTTGTGCTGTTCATGACCATCCAGTACCTTAAATCACGTTCGGCTTCAGAATCATCAGGTAGGGTTACGGAGAGGTACTCCCTTGGTAGTTCTACATAATAATTTCTGGGGAGCTGGGTTGAGGGAAGAAGAGATTTCATGAACCCTCTGAAGCCATTTTGGGGGACTACATGCTGGTGAGAGATTGGATACTTTGCAGGCTACCAGAGCCAACAAACACAAACCAGTTTTGCCATGCAGAATCCCTGGTCTGGCCAGCCAGCCCACAATACACAGGTTCACAGCCCCCAGCCTGCTGACCAGGCAACAGGAGGATGTGAAGCAGGTAGGGCAGCCACACTACGTGACACGGTGCCATAGAAAGCCAGGCCTTTTCATGGCCTGTGAAACTTCTGACTGCTCACACACCTCAGTGGAGTCCTGTAGTCTAGGGTTAAGTCTCTGTCTCCTGGAGAGGGATTCTGAGTTTGTAGCATGTAAGAAGGCTAGTGATAAATTTCTCCTAGTCCTTCTCTTTGTAGTGGTAGCCTGGTTTTGGTGGGAACTATTCCTTAACGGGTGTTAATGTAACATCAATCCCATTATGATTATGATTTTATGTGAGGCCAGAAATGCAAGTAAACTAGTGACTACATGATGGTAGTAATATTTTCTGGGTAGTTAAGAAGAAGACAAAATAGCCAGATCAGATATCACTTATTCAAATGATTTTTACTGGAAAGTATCTCTTGATGTGCAGTTGCTGCGGCCTAATCTAACCTGTTTCTTGTGAAATGCTGTTGAAACAAAAAATTGTTTAATCAGCTTCATGTAGACAAATAGGTGGCAGAACCCAGTGAAGTCATAAACTGTTTATAACAGAAAAGAAAATCAGCTGTGTGGAGAAAAAAGAATTAATTTTGTTTGTTTGTTTTTTGCTTTTTTTATATTCTGATAACACATAAAACAATAACTTGTTTTGTAAAATACTGTAGTACCTTACTGAGGCATATGCAAAATTAAGAGAAAACCAGTCATTCAGTTAGTTCAGTTCTCTTTTCATTCTAACTCTGGATCTCAGTTTCCAATTTCAAAGGAGCTCATTTTGGTCCACAAATCAAATAGAATTTGGACAGTATATCACACTGGAATAAGCCTTTGTGACAAAGAGGTATTCAAAGCTCAGTGAAGTGAGAAGTATATTAAAACTGCTATATCCAACATATCCATGTGCATTCCTGAGATATATATCTATATATTTTTTATTACTAATACTAATAAAGGCAGGGCACGGGTGCAGCAGGCCTTAGTTTCTGTCTTTGGGGACTTTCATCTTTAATATAGTCTCTTAAAAATACATGCATTGCTACATTTTTCATTACCCTTAATTTTTTCATCAATCACGTTAATTTATACAGGGGGCACTTAATAATAGCTAATTAACACTTATGACTTTTTAAATTAAAAGACCTTTGGAGAGATTACTGCTGATTGCGAAAAGGTTTTTGTTCCTCCCATTAAAAGGAGAAAGAAAGAAAGAGTGAAGATCTGGCTTGGGTGTATGAGGGGAACTTCTCTTTTGCTTCATTGATCATACAACAAATGAAAACAGCAAAGGCCTGTGCAAAGGCAATACTGCTATTAGCCTACACTCCTGAAAGGTGCCTTTATTTTAACTGATTATTAAGCAGCATATATATTATTCAGAGTGACCTTTAAATAGCTGAAAATTAAATTATAATTTGCTGGGGAGATATCTAAACCCATGTAGCTATTAGTACAAAAAAAAATCCCCATGATGTCATACAATGTCCTGAAAATCTATTTTTATTATTACCAAATGAAGTGAAGAGAGAAAAAGCATTGAATTTTGACAGTGGATTATTGCAATCTCATGGATTGCAATAATATTTTTACTAACTCCCCTGTTATTGCAGTGAGAAATAGACTGTGTTTAGTTTTTGACTGCAATCACTTTTGGATATATCAGGGAGCTGTTGGGATTCACTCCACTT
Organism: Fringilla coelebs; assembly: GCF_963513975.1. NCBI lineage: Eukaryota > Metazoa > Chordata > Aves > Passeriformes > Fringillidae > Fringilla > Fringilla coelebs. Next base: position 87,305,293 of record NC_140028.1, read on the forward strand.
TCCTTCTCTAATAATGACAGTATGAGTCGTTTGTTTTAATAAACAAATGTGTCCCTCAAAATTGAGCATATGTGCTAAACACTTCCAGCGTTCTCTAAATCTCAATGATCTGGCCAGAAAACTTTGTTTGAAAGCTTCAAGTGAGGACTATTTTTTTCTTTTTTTTTTGTTGCTAGTGTCATCATTATAATAACTATTACTATAATAACAGCAATATGATGATGATGATGATGATGATGATGATGATAATGATGATGATTATATCCCACCAATTGGTGTCTCCATTCCCTGACAGAGTCCACAAAAATACTCAGTGTCTGGAACACCTGTAAGATTCTACCTCAATCTGGTGATAACAGAAGGGATCCCAGTCTAGAAGGACAATATTCCATCCCTGAGGTAACCTCTGACCACGTCTCTTACAATGGCCTCCCTCCAGCTGCCCAGGGCCTGAGGGAAGGCTGTCTAACACACACAGTGCTTCCTCCCAAATTCACCCTCAGTCACAATGCTTTTACTCTTTACAGGTGAACATATCTGGCTGCCAGTAGCAACTACTGTTTTATGAATATGTAAGATGAAAGCAGGCTCTTGCAGTATAAAAAGACCAACATCATCCCTATTTGGGAGTTTCACTCCTTTTCTTAGGCATGTAGCAAAAGGTGCCGCCTTGGTGGCAGCAGCATTCTGTGGGCCATATTTCACAGTAAGACCTGTGTTTCATATGGCTTGCCTATCAGACCTATGGGATGGTTTGCTGCTGTACCTCAGACTCAATAAAAATTGAAGCCAGTTGAAATTACATCAGCTGCTCCTTGTAAGGCTTTCCCTCCAGATCCTTCACCATCTTTACAGTCCTCCTTTGGATGCTCTCTAATACCTCTGATATGGTAGCACCCAGAACTGCCCCCAGCACTGGAGGTGAGGCTGCCCCAGTTCAGAGCAGATCAGGACAATGCCCTCCCTTGCCCGCTGGCCGTGCTGTGCCTGATGCCCCCAGGCCAGACTTGGCCCTCCTGGCTGCCAGGGCACTGCTGACTCATGTTCAGCTTGCCACTGACCAGGACCCCCAGGTCCCTTTCCATGGGGCTGCATTCCAGCCTCTCATTCCCCAGTCTGTCTGTACGTCCAGGGCTGTTCTGTCTCAGGTGCAGAATCTGTCACCTTCCCTTGCTGAACTTCAAACAGCTGGTGATTGCCCAATCCCCTAACTTTTTGAGGTGTCTTTGCAGGACCTCTCTGCCCTCAAGGACGTTGACAGCTCCTCCAATTTAGTGTTATCTGCAAACTTAGTTAGTATTTCTTCCAGTCCCACATCCAAGTTGTTTATGAAGATATCAAAGAGCACAGGGCCAAGGATGGAGCCCTGCAGAGCCCCACTAGGGACCATGCTACACAAGGTGATGTCTCAGCTCTCTCCCAGCTCCAAAGTGGAGGAAGGAGACCACCAACAGGGGGGCCAGTTCAGAACACTGAATGCCTGTTTTCCCCTTTCAATCAAGATTTTCTGCAGTAAAGCAGTACCAAGTCACCAAAAAAATGATGGGAAAATTATTCTCAGATGCCAAGACAGTCTTAGAGCTGGGGCAGCAGGGGTCAGCAGCAGTGTTGTCAGAGGCAACATGTGCCAGCCCAGATAAGTGATGGGACTTGAAGTATGGTGGGGGCAATTGCTCACTTCTCATTTGAGGAAGGAGGCCAGCCTGTATCAGGAATCAAAGCAGTGTAACAGAAGAAACTCCTATGAGAAGGTAGTAAGGCAGTGCAGCATGGCTCTGGAATTGCCTAACATCTCGATGAACTGGAGAAGGATTTATATATAAATGATGTCAAACAAACATATTCCCTGTAATGTTTTGCCAGTAACCACCTCCACATTATTCATTTTGATATCACTCCACGCTGTGAAAACATGCATGAGCCAGAAGAGCTTTACTGTGTTCTACAGGGTGGAAAAAACAATTATAAATAAAACCAAAAAGCAAATAGTCATTATTATATATTGGCAATTTACTTCATAATGGCCCACATAGTTACAACCAACATCTCTTATGTCAGAATTTCATGCCACAAGTGCCCTCACAGTTTAAAATAGAACTGCTCTGGTATGCTCTGTTGAATTACCAAATAACTGAATAATAATAATTAAAAAGGAATTTGAAAAAACTAAGCTTCAATTTACAATGATTTGCAATTCAACACTGAAATTTTTAAATCTCTTAGGCTCTTTAATCCACATTTCCAGAAGGTTCCTGATTTTTTTTCTCTCCCTACAAACTGACAAATATTTTTGCATCATTATCAGTAACAGCACCAGTGATTCATTCTTACTTTACTCTCTCAGAAAGCCTCAAAAGCTCTGCAGATTGAAGTGTACAAAATTCTGACCCTGCATATAACAACAGGCACTGGAAACATCATCTGTTACAGATCAGGAAGAAGGACATATGTTTAATCTCAATTTTCTGCAGAGAGAAAGGTTATAGCAATACTTAACACAACTTGAGACAACAAATATTCAAGGGAAGATGGGATTCATGGTTATTGGTAGTGTGTTCTCAGAGAACGGATTCTTTTTTCCCATACTATCTTCATAAGTAAAGAGCAAAGACACTTTGCCAGCTAATTCATCCCTCTACTTATCTGTTCAACAATTTAAAATTATCATCCATTGTTTTTTATACGACAGCAATAGACATGATGAAACCCCTGGTGGATTTCATTAAGTCTTTGGCAAATCTTCCCTTTTTGGGATTAAATCTCTTCTTTGTCTCTTTTTGGGAAGCGTATGGACATTTAAGGTTTACAGTGAGTAGACAGTTAGGCTTTAGGGGCCTACACTACATGTTTGACTCAAAGTGGAGTTTCTCTGAAGGCTTGGCTGTTTTCCCTGGAGATTGAACATCTGTTTGATCTCTACTGGAAGACTAGGCACTGTGAGATCCCCTTAGCTGAAGATGTCCCCAGCATTTATATGCTGCTTCTGGGGCTTTGTGAACTGCCTTGTCCCCAGGAAGCACTGCTATCATGGCAGTGCATAAATCAGAACTGGAACTTTGATGTAAATGGGGCTGAATCCCTTAATTGCTTTAAAAGTCTTTGTGATTTGCATTGTCCCAGAGGACATGCAGTTATAGTGATTCAAAGATCATACCATGCTTTGATGTTGCCAGGGCTGGATTCATTATTGCTTGAAATTGTAAGAACAAAGCTTTACATGGACACTGGAAATTAGCTGGGAGCCAGTGCAAGGACGGGAGCTGTTTTCTTCTCCAGGCTTAATGAGCTTGGAAGACCCCAGCACTTTCTGGGTACACTGGAGTTTAGTTTCTTTTCTGGATTGCTGTCAACCTGGTTTGTGAAGTATCAGGATAACATCCTGTGCATGAGTCTGCCTTATTGAGGCAGAGGCAGTCTCTCTGAATAGCTTTCAGAGAGAGGCAGTCTCTCTGAAAGCTATTCACACATGAGGCAGTCTCTCTGAATAGCTTTCAGCTGTAAATCACCTTTCAGCTCTGTGCTTAGAGTCTCCAAAAGCTGTAAAGATACCTTTGCTCACAGATAGATCCCTAAACTCCAGAGTTCAAGTCCCATTGTTCAGAAATTGTACACAGACTTCAGAGCCCAAAGTTGAACTATATGTGCAAATTTTAGTATACCTCTGTGGACCAGAAAAACAATTCTATTACTTTCCCAGGATTCAGTTAATTCATTATACTGTATAGAAAGCTAACACACATGTAAGAAAGGTATCATATTAATTTTGTAGCCTGCACAGAAATAATTTTACAATATACACATAGAATGGAAAAATGGGCGACAAAATAACAGTCATGAAATCAATAATAATAATTGTAATTGGGAATTCCTTTCAGTTTTCCAGACTGGGCAAGGAAGGGTTAAAACAGTTTGTACCAATTATTGACTACAAGATCTGCAAATGATTGCATAAAATTTCCAAAATATGCCTGCAAGCTTCTATTATTGATGTTGTGCCCCAGGACATGCACATATGGATTTAATTGTCTAAAGTGTTTTATTAATTAAATTGCTATGATTTACCTCTCCCATGTTAGCATTTACAGTTTATGAAACAGCTCATAATTAGGAAATGACTATACTGATGTTGCTTGTTTACTTTGCAAGCAATACATAATAGTGCCACATTCCTCTTTTTAAACCCACCCTCCCAGGCTACCTTTTTTTCTAGCCTGTTTAACAGGCAACTGCTGCTGGTGCGTTAAATTGCTTTTTGGATGTGTTTAGGGGCAAAGATGACTGCCAGGGCTACTACTGCTGTTGGAGTGCACAGCAGCAGCCTTCTTCCTAGACTGGAAGCTTCATCCAGAGCTCAGGGAAGTTAATGGATCTCTTACATTGGTGTGTTTTGGATCTGTCCCAACAAGCAAAAATAAATCTTTTTCCCCCTAAATACAGTATCATGTTGATTGTGGAACATCCTGAATACTCTAACCAGATACATACTGCTTTACTCTCAGAAACAAGGTTTTGTGTTTACTGGCTCTCAGAATGATTTTCTAAGATACTCATGAATAAATGCCCTGAAGTTGCACAATTGAATTTATCCAAATGAAAGAGAGGCTGTAAGTTTAATGTGGAAGAATATTTGCAAAGGAATAGATCAAAGGTGTATCAAAAGGTTACTTAGCTGATGAAATGATAATCTATCTCTGTCTGAAGGTTAGTATCTTTAAATTCTATAGTCTCGAAATTTTGCACATTTTTTGTTTACTTGGAGAATGCAGATGCCATATAAATGACCCATATGTATATATGGAGGAAGAGAGAGAAGAATGGAGTGTTATTATAGCAGGCAGTTGGACTTCATGATTGTTGTGGGTCCCTTCCCAATGAAATTTCTATTCTATTCTATTCTATTCTATTCTATTCTATTCTATTCTATTCTATTCTATTCTATTCTAGTCTATTCTATTCTAGTTTAGTCTAGTCTAGTCTGTGTGTTAAGACCAGAATGGAAGAGAATGATCTCTTGAGTAAAATTTGCTACAAAATGTCATTTGCTAGTGTATCTAAATATTCCTACTGCTTTTCCATTCTCCTACTCTTCATTCTGGGATAAGGTCTTACATAGGCATGGCCTCTTGTGCGTCCATAAATTCCAGAAGCCTTTGCAATCCTTGCTGATGCCAAATAACTCAGTTCTCTGCTCTCAGCAGCCTCCTGCTGAGTTCAGGGAGAGTAGGGATGGGCACAATACAATTGATGGAATTAATTCAACTTAAATGTGTGCTGGCTCGTTTGTCATGCAAGCTAAAACCCACATACACCTTTGGTTGAAAGTTGCATTTCAAAAAGACATTCTGCAAAGGAAAGAAGATATGAGGGATGGGAAACAGGACTTGAGATGTTCATATGAAAACCGGTGCTCTCCTGTGAAAGTGAATTTAACCCTTCATATGAAACAAAATTCTTGCCCTGCTTTAAGTTCATGTTATTAGTCTAGCAGTGCAGTAGATATCTGGGTAGTGTCACAGCTTGGATTCCCCTGCCAATGTAATGTTTAATAGAGGCCTTTCACCAGACACCAGAATATAAAGTGATCTGTCATTGATCTTAGCAACCTTGGACTGTTTTAGTGGTTCTGGTAAAACACGAGGTTCTCTTAGAATTTTTTTCTGCCCTGGTGGCTTATTGAGCCTTTGGTGTGCACTGAATTGTATTTCAAAGTGGTACATTAATAAAGGGGCTTTTGTGAGAGATCATTAATTGGGATTTACTGGCTCTGTTGTTTCAACTTTGGTTCTGTTTGATGAATTAGTGAGGTCATATTCATCTTCAGTTGGGCTGATAAGTTAGTTTCTTCTGTCTTCTTTGCTATCTCAGGAATGGAAAATTTCTGTGATCAAGCAATGCTCTAGAAGAGAGTTGAAATCAGATAAATAGGGAGTTTTCAAGTGGAGCCTTATTTAGTGTCTCCAAATGTTCATCAAAGCCTGTTCTGCTAAGTCCTATGAAGCCTGCCAGGCAGGAAACATCTTTGAAAACCAGATGCTCATTGTAGGTGCAAAAACCCTGAGAATCCTGACCAAAATACCACTGTTCCCTCAGAGGCAGACTCCCATATGACAAAAATATTTCTTATTCCAGGCCAAGTTCCAATGTTAATGTGACAAAAATATTCCTTATTCCAAGCCAAGTTCAAACATTAATGAATTAGTCTCATGCTGGTTGACCCTTGTAAGTACACTAGTACTCCTATTGGTACAATCACAGTTATGGAAATAGCGATCTCATACAAGTCAGGACAGATCCTCCTGCATAAAACCACTGGCAGAAAAATAAAAAGTCTAAGCTTTTTCTGCCATTTCCAAAGCTGCAGTGGACTAATAATGTGGACATACCGTAGACTTATCTATCCTTAGGAAAAGTAAAATGGTGGTTATTATTCTACGCTTGCAGGAGTACCCAAGCCACACTGATCCCGTGTTATCTGTTTGGGTCTTTATTCCTCTTTCATTGATGGACAGTGACAGGAAGGTGATTTGAAAGAAGGTGATTTGGGTCTAGGTTATTGCTGTAGAGCCTGGGAAAACTCTCCTTTGTACTGAGCTGGGTACAGGCCATGTTCTGTGTCAGCTTTTCATTCCATCTGAAAATCAGCCGTGCACATCTACTTAGCGCTCTGGTTTTCCTAAGGGTAAACACATGAGTGAAAGCCAAAGAGTCCCATCACACCTCACAGTAGCCATCACATCTTACCTGTAGCCACTGCTGCCTCTTAGAGGAATTCTTCTTTTTCCACCCACTGCTGAGAAAGCCTAGGAAGATATACTGGAAAGCTCAGCTTCCTGCTCTTGAAGAGGCAAAGTTTGCTTTCCCCACATCTGGGAAGCTTTGAGTAGACTGTTCCCAAACCATGTCACAGGCTGTTCTCTTTGTGAATGCTAATGCACAGAGTCACCTCCTTCACCATCACGTACATGCTTCAGGCATCCCACACCTTCACAAGGTGATTTCATCAGGATTCCAATTAAAAGCCTGCGAAGAAATATCTCTGTTGCTCTTTTCCTATTGTAACTTCAGTTTGCTGCTGGAATTTCAAAGCCTGTATCTGTGCAATTAAAGTACCAATTAACTGCTTTTCAGTTTCATTTTCTCATTCACTTCTGGGTAAACTCCCTTACTATAGCTAATAATAATAAAAATGAACTAATCAGAAAAAAAAAAAAGAAGAAATGCATGAAATCCTCAAAGATATGATCTAACCTTTATGGGACTCAGAAAACCACTTAGTACCAGCACTTGTTATAATGTTTAGCTCCATGAGGGCAGCAGTGGTAAACCTACTACTGCAATGTTTTTGCCTCTTTAGAATATTAATTGATTGAATTTAAAATGGCAACATCAGTGTCAGCATGACATCTTGAAATCCCTGCCATGATTTTCAGTGTGTGTACAGAGCATTTCTGACTGGAGCAGCATGTGGACAGCCTCTGGCTGGTGCAGAGCTCTGCTTGATCTCTCTGCTTGGCTGCTGGAAGCCCTAAAGTGTTTTCTTCCCCTTATGGAACGACTCACCTTTGCTATAATGGACAATGTAGCAAGCAACAAGCACTGGATATGGGTAATGCTGCTGTGCACTCCTGCACCCTGTTGAAGCTGTTTGCTTCTCAACCAAAAATGACAGAGAAAAATTAATCTGGTATGTTTTAACAGAAGACTGTTTTTAAAGGCATGCATATATATCTTGCCACCAAACAATATTTTTTCAACAATAAAATGTCATTCCTAACTGAGGGCTTGGTGTGAAGCCCAAGAGAATCAAGAGAGTGATTTCTGCTCACTTCTTTAGGCTATGGATGAAACCCTTCAAGCAAATATTTTTTTCTCTCACCCACAACTCATGTAAGTGACAAGTAGAATCTCCGATCAAAAAAAAGTATTCCATAAATTGTGCTTTGTAAGAAATAAGGAGCAGAAGTTTTCCCCATGCCTTGTCACATCTAAAACTTCACCTGAACCTGTGAAGTACTGCATATTACTGTGCCATAAATGTAAAAAGATCTCACCTGTTTATATGGAAGACCAGATGTTCAGAAATGCTCATCTTGCACAGGAGGACCAAATTACGTAGCCAGAGCTGTGAGACCAGTCCTTGGATGACATCAGTTGTAGCAGTCCTCTGGTGGCCTTAGGGCAGGATATGGTGGCTGTGGATCCATCCCATGGCCTCTAGTGTCCATCACCACATTAGTCCATATTTACTATGGACTTTTCTAAGCCACAGATAAAGGTTGTCATTTCAGGTGCCCAGAAACAGAATTTAAGCCTTTTTTTTTTGAGCCTTCACTTGAAAATTTAGCCTCATATATGCTTCTGCCAGGTAGTCATGAATGAATGCTACAGTAACAAGGAGGTTCCAGCACAAGTGGAAGCTACACTTGGCACCCAGGAAAAGATAAATCCATGTCATTTTCCTCTTCCATTTTATCTCTTGTGACAATATTCATCGGCCCCAAGTGACATATTTTATGACTGCCTTAATTTTTATTAAGCACTAAGCGAAACCTGTATTTCTCCAGAGCACTGAGGGGCCACCAGTGTGAATGTCATTAACATGCTAAAGAGTTCTGCTTCAAGAATAGTGTGACCTGTTCGTTTGTATGTTAATAGAGCTCATGTCTAGAAAGATTGGAAGGCAGTCTTCCACCAGGCATAGGCTGCTCCTGAGAACAATGGACAGGGCTCCTGTGAAATAACAACAGCAACAATAATAAAGTCAGTACCTTTTATAGGCCTTTTATAGCACCTTTCATTCAAACAACTCCAAGCCCCCTGAAAATTAATTAGGCCTGACAGCTATTCTGGTACAATCTGTTGTGGGATCTGAGAGAGTGTAGGTGGGAAAAGAGTGAGATTTGCTCTGAACTCCAAGGGAAGTCAATGGGAGAGCTGTGGATAGAAGCTGTAGTCCCAATTCATATTTCCCTGAAGTCAGATTATAAGGCAACTTCATCCATACAGTGCAAAGAACACAGGGAGTTTAGAAGATGGAGAAAGAAATTTCTCAGAAATAAGATATCCACATCAGTTATTAATTTTCAGTTTGGGTTCCTGAAATCAGCTTCTGTATAAACACATAAATAAAACTGCCCTGCTTTTCAGTGACACTGAGCACACACAGCTAGATCTCAGTTTAAGTCTAGGCACCTCAGGATGAATTTAAACTTCTTGTTGAAAGGATCTGGGATTCAAACTGGTGGCAATTCAGCCTCACAGCTAATGGAATCTGGTTATTTTCTTGACGTACAACTGGTCTGTCAGTGCTGTAGCTAAGGTGCAACATGTCTGTGTTAGACTAATAGAACCATAGGTCTATAATGTCTATAATAGGTCTGTTTTACTCATAGGACCAGGTTATGCTGCAAAGACATTTGGCTGACAGGCAGAACCACTGATGAGAGCTCCAAGTCCTGTGTGGCTTCAGTGGTATCACCTGAGTGCAGGAGTGACAAAAGTCTGTGGAACTTTTCCTCACACTGACCCAGGAACCTGAATCCTTCTATAAGCACAAATTTGTCCCCATTTTGTGGTTACATCTCTCCTGTAGTTTATTCCCTGTATTTAAATGGATATATAAGTGCATTCCTATCAGCAATATTAAGTACTTTTGAAATAAATGCGAAAGACTCACTTCAGAGAATAGAAAAGGTTGTCTCTGCTTCTTACCCCAATTTCTTTGTCACGTACATAGAATTAAGGGGAAGGATCATATCAATTGCTCTTCCTTACTGGTCCAGATTTAAAAATACACCTTCCCAGGAAAGCTGTGAATTGCACATTCCCAGCTCAGTACTTGCTCTAGACAGTTTTTTGTATCACATAAACAGTGTAAATGGGCCAACTGAAATTTAGTAGGGTAGGGCAGCAAAGTCCAAGTTTTGCCCTTCCCCCAGATTTGAATGCTTTGCAACTCAAGACATCCTTGATTTTCCTCGTCGGTCTTCCACGGGGACTGATAAACAGAACAAAGCAGGTGCTTCTGTGGAGCAGCAAACTTACATCTTTAATCAGAAGGAGATGATGTGGCTCAGCTCTGTACCTGTGCACCTGCTGTTGTGCTGGCAGTGGATGCAGAGCAGACCATGAAACCAACAGCGTCTTTGCCCTGGAGAGCATTTAATCTGAGGGACAAGGAGAAACAACCAGTCATACATATAATTACTTTGCCATAGGAATAAAGCAGTTTCATCTGGCTGATTACAAGGATATGTATTTAAATGAAGAATTTAGGGGAAAAAGTAATTGCTTTACTGAAATAATGGCAGGTATACCTGGGAAGAGATGCATAAAAAAGACTAAAGATGATTCATTAGGCAGGAATCAGAAGAGACCTCAAACACACACCAAGGATTTTCTCGCTGCATTCAGATAAAGCCAAAAATTGGCACTGTATAATTACAAGATTTTTTTTTACATTCAGATGGAAAGTGTCTAAAACTGCTGCATAATCTGCACTTTTGGCTCTCACCCATACCATGGTCTAGCCACATTGTGTAGAAATTCTTCCTGTTTTTCTTCAAGGATTTCCTATTTTATGCTAAGGATTAATGTTGTCTGTCACTCAACAATATATCAAATGACCTAATTTACCCAGCAAGGTAAATATTAGACAAAGACCAGAAATACCACTTGATAAAGTAACAGTAGAGTCTAATAACAGGGGGTTTTATCAAAAGAAAAAAAACAAACAAAAAACCACTGGGTAATTTCCATTTGATTCCCTTTAAGGTTGGAATGGGTTGAAGTTTACTTGAATTCAAGGAGATAAAATCAACTAAATCATACTCTGTCTGTGGGAATTGAAATCCATGATGTCTAAATATAAAAAGGGAATGTTTTGAAAACCCAAGAAATATGAAAGAAAAAAAGAAGAATAATGATTTTTAAAAAAGAAAAAAGAAGAAAACAAACAGAATGGGGGAGATCTAAAATAGGGAAACAGTGAGAGAACACAACATTTTGGAGAGGCCCTTCTGCAAATGAATTTTTTTGGTGCATCTTCCATACATGTTCACACTTTACAGAGTTCATTCAGGCTAATTGAACCTAGAATGTTTTTAGAGGTTATTTTGTTAATTACTATATTCAGAGCTTCCCATCAGCCATGCAAGGCTATGCCACTTCAGGCCATTTGATGTATCTCAGCCTACTGGTAAAACTAGCAATAAAATTTACTTAACTGATAGAGTCATATCAAAACCAGCAATACACTGCTAATTGCCACAATCCAATTTAGAAGTGACAAACCAGCCAAGGAGAAGTTAGCATCAGCACATGATAGCATTTTTGACCTTCTTCTGAAGGGCAACACAGTATTTTGGTGAAAGTATTAATGTGAGTTAGATTAGGGTTACAAGTTGCTCTGTCAGCTAGAAGTAGAAGAAATTATGTCTATTTTACTGAAGTCCAGGGATGTAAATTTTGTTGCAGGTTGTGTGAAACGGTTTCTCTTTCTTGAGAAAGAAACATTTTTACATTTTTACATTATTTAAAAAGCATATAATTATGTAGCCATGTTTCCATCTTGTTAAAGAGGGCAAAACCCCTCCAAAAGCTCCTGCATGAGCTCCAGTCTCAAAGGGTGACATAGGAGCACAGTATGTGGGGGTGGGAAAAAAAAAAACAGAGAGTGTTTAACATTCAGAATTTGTCCACAGCTGATAATTTATTGGAACTCATCTGTAACAAGGTCTGGCACTGATTTATAAGTTGATTTGAAAAATAAATAAAAGTGATAGAAACCTGCATTTGGTTTTAATGATAGACTGTTGCAGCATGAAAAGTAAGGATATGAAACATTGCAAGGAAATTAGATATTATGCCCTGAAGACAACTGCAGCTACCAGCCCATTAATTGTTAGATATTTATTATTAAAAATTTCTTTTCATGAGTGACTGCAGAATATTTGCACTCTTAAAGTTGTTGAGTTCTGACATGAATGAAGCATATGAAGCTCATTTTTTCTGCCCTCTCTGTGTGTCCGTGTGTTTGTGTTTGTGGAGCTGACAAGGTAACTGACCCAAGAATGTGATGAATCTTTCCTGCACAAACCAAACACACAAGTGCTGCTTCTGAATTGAGACTGAATAGAATAATGAATACAGGGAAGTTTGCTACTGTTCTGAATTTCAATAGCAAGGGGCTTGGCAGCGCTTGGAAAATAGTCTTTCTGAAAGTAGAGAGGGCCCAGCTCTGTTTCCAGTGAGATGAACAGCATCCCCCAAAAGCTCTGACTATCAGTATGGATAGTGTATCATCTCCTGTGCATTCCCAGAGCTGAAGCAATTATATACCAAGTGCTGCAGAAAAGGAGAGACTGGTAATGAGTCAAAAGCAGCTGTGTATATTTAAAAAGTCAAAAAGAAGGGAAATAAAATATATCTTTAAAAAGTCCTCTAAAGCTCTTGGCAAACTGAAGCGTTATATCATGCCTTAAAAATACAGAGGAAATCCAACGAAATTAACTCTGAAACAAACCAAGTTCATGGAAAGGCAAGACTTTCTAACACATCCTCCTGCCTCTCCACTCCCACCTTAGAAAACAGCCAGCACTGATGGCCTTGTGACAAAGCAGTATCTAAGGAAAAGAGCACACACAGGAGGCACAGGGAGGTGTGTGAGTGTTGGTTACAACATTGATCTGCTGAGTGACTGTGGGTGCTGACCCGCCCGTAGGAATACAGATATTAACATGCCCTTTCCTTTAAAAGCATTTTGAGGACAACTAAGGAAAATGAGAAAGGCATGGGGAGAGAAAACCACAATGTTTTATTATTATGTCGTTGTTAGATTGTGTTTGTTAGCATCTAGACTCACAAAACATTGTCCACATACATAAAGAGAAATGGCCCCCATTTCAATCTGCCTATGATTTACCTCAGAATTTGCTGAATTATTAATAGCCATTATAATAATTAAATATGCTAATAATGTGACTACAGAGGTTTAGTGGAGGAAGATAGGATTTAAAATCCTTGCTACTTAGATTGTCTGAGGCAAACCCTGATGAGCCTGCACAGCATTTGGATCATGAGAGGCAGCTATTGACTCTCACCAGGAAGCAGTACATGCCTCCTTGTTCCTCTTTTCCCTTCAAGGTTGTATAAACAGTTTATCTGCATTTCTCCATCCTCATCTCACTTGGAAAACTCTCTGTAAGGTTTCATGCTTTACACAACAGGACTTCTGAAAGGAGTTCAGCTCCTGGTAAAAGGTATCTGGTACTTCATCCTTGGGATGTGAACATTTCTCTCTCTATAATGAAATATAACTTACATTCTACATTACTGTTCTTTCCTTGCTGATATTCTGAGTGGTTTCTAATGAAGATAAAATCAGGGAGGCCAGGACTTCCTCTTCAGAGCATGGATTTAAAAACAGAGGAACATTTTATGCAGTGCGGAAAAAGACAGGCAGCTATTAAAGAAGATTCACAGTTATAGGCAAATATATTAATAGTGGGGTTAGCTCTTGAAATGAGAATTTATAACATGCCTTAACCTAATCCCTCATTAAGATAATTTATTCCCACCCTCAAGGTCTCACATCACAGCTAGTGCTAGGCAAATAATTAGTAACAAACAATTCATTTGATCAATTTCAACTCTTCTTTTAAAATGAATTGCTAGCTAGTGCAGTACAATTTTCTCAAATATATTTATAATTCAACATTATTTTCCATTTTTTGTGACGTATTTGTAGCATGGTGTTTATCCAGGAAGAGTTGGGTCCTTGATGGTAGCTAGTCGAGGCATTTTGAATTTTACTTGCTGAACACCCATGCTTTCAAGATTCAAATGTTATTTCCCCTAAATTGAGTACATGAACCTTTTAATCCAAAACTCACAGATGAAAATGGGAGCTCTTTGCTCTGAGGTTACATTGCCCAAGAGACTCTAGCTTCCTCTGTAGTAAGATGAGAGGGAGACCTGTTTTCATCCTGCTGCTGAGAGAGCAACCTTGCATAGTGAAGGTTTCAAGCCGAGGTGCTAATTAAGGTAGCCTTAGGAAGTTACTGCACCAGAAGCATTTCCTGATGAAACTCCATCAAATATCCAAACACTTGCTGAAGTACTGACTATGCCTCTTGCTCATCTGCCCTTCTGCCTGCTGTGGAGAAACCTGTGGGAGTCTAGATAGTAAACGTGGCATCCAGAGGACTGAAAGGCTGTGAAATGAATTGGGGTCTCTGACACAGCCCTATCTGGGCCACCACAACAGCCCTGGAAGGAATTTTCAAACTACATTTTTCATGTTATATCAGTCAGAATGAGAGCAGTTATCAAGCTAATGAAATTAATAAAATAAATAATTAATAAGACAAAGGAAGAGCAATACAGAGGTTATGGTACAAAGGCACCGGGCTGGGATCCAGCAGGTCCACATTAGAGTCACTCTCTTTTCTTTTCCTCTGAAGTGGGAGAAATACATTGTCATTTTTCACATGTGGCTGACCGCCTGTTGGTTTGGTTTGCTTCCCATGACTAAGGTGACTTTGCACCACAGGGCTGTTTGCAAGGCAGAGCTGGGTATGTGTTACCCCAACACAAACAGCCAAAGCTACGTGGTTCAAATAACCTCCCTAAGACAAGCACTGTAAATCCAGAAAATTCAATTAAAGTTCCACTTATGAAACTATGGGGAACAAAGCAGAGAAGGTAACTAAAGCCCTCAGCCTCACCTCAGCCTGCAGAGATGTGAAGCTGTAACTATTCAGTGACAGACAGGCATTTTAGATCTTCAAATTAAGACTTTTAAAACAACACTGTACATTTTTCCGTCAGCGTTTTACCCTTTGCATGCCTGGATGCAAAGCAGGGAAAAGGTGTGGGCTGTTTGGGATAGGAGGATAAAGTGACGAAGTGGGCTGTTCTGGTTGCAGATAGTTATAACCTTCTCACAAAATTTATATTCTGTGCATTTACATTATCAAAATGTGAACTCAAATTTAATTTCGCTCAAGACTCCTTAGGATAAACTATTAAAATCCTGTTACATTAATGCCAATTAAGAAACTCTACTAAGTACTAGCACTTAATATTCCTAATGAAGGCACCATTAAAAATTTACAAATCTTGAACATTCATGCAGACCTTTACTCTAAAGGAAAAAAAAAAGGCTAGAGAAAAATCAAAGGAAAACAAGCATGCATTTTGACAATTTTTTCTCCCATTTACTTGCTGTTTTAGAGGACTTTCAGAGTGGCAAGATCTTAAAAGGACAGGTAAAACAAAACCCTGGTATTTCTCCACATTGAGAATTCACTCTGGAACCCCTGCTAAACAGCCATGTCAGCCTTATTTTGGAGGAGTAAAAGAAATGTGAAGATCAGATTCCCAGGTGTTGATGCTCCAACTATAATGATAGAAAAATATAAAGAATAAAATTGGAAAGAATATTTTGTGCTGACTCTATTTTGTCCTGTTAAATGAATAAGATACAATGCACCTTTAATATAGGACCTACATAGAAGACCTAATTCTTTAATTTCAGTTCTCTCCTAGCTACAAAACTGCCCAAGTAAATTATGTTCCACAATGTGGTGGGAAAGTGTCCGTCTTCTCATCCTCTTATTTAAACCTCTTCTATGAACTTGTAACATTACAGCCTTCTCAAGAAAAAGGGACTGAAAGAGATTCCAGGAGCCAGGATGACTGGTGTGGTAACTGGATCACTGGATAAAGATCTATTCCAGCACTTAACTAAAAATGTAACATCTTGTCTTAGATCAAACAGTATTTCCAGTAAGACTGAATTTTTCCTTCTTGGCTTTTGTTGTTCCTACCCTTTCTATCACCAAAATATTCCCTACACTTTCCCTAAGGATGAAATTTGTCCCCAGCCCAAGCCAAATCATACACACGATTACTCCAGTTTGGCTGTTGAGTTTGAAGGAGTATAAATCGCTGAAACTGAGCCCCAGGGAGGAGCTGGTTGATCTCATTTTGTGGTAAACTGTATGCTTTTGCTTTTCTTCAAGAATTTCTTCTAGTCTCAATGTGTATACACAGTTTCTTTAAAAACCATTAATTGTTGTTCATTATTCTGCAAAAACACACTAATTTCATTCATATTAAACATACGAGCTCATACAAGTGTGCTGTCCTCCATTGACAAGGCAAGGTCTCAAATACTTTTTCTTCAGAAAAGATGTTATTTTTTTGGCAGAACAGAATAACTAATTCCTCTGTTTCAACAGGAGATCCCAAAGATATGAGATTCTGTTCTCTTCTGAAATGTAAGTAGCAGTTGCAGTCTTCTTGCAGTGAAATAACAATAGATCTGCAGTCCATGGAGCTCATATGTGCCAACAGGCTTCATGGTACACTGTGCAATGCACTACAATCAATAGAATTTGGACAAATTTGTAGTTAATACACTTCTTGCAAACTAACAATACAGATTTTCACAGATAGCTGTGGAGAAACAGGGAGTTGTGTCTGAACAGAACTTTATTAATACATTTTTAAAAATAAGATGCAGTAGTGCCAGACACAGACTTCTGAGCAACAAATACAAGTAAATTACTTGGTTTGCTTTTGGATACTAGAATTCCAGAGGCAAAGAGATGAAATTAAATTAGACTCATAAGTGTCAGTTATTTCACTGTCAAAATAAATCTGCAATTGACTATATGGTAGTTAAGAGAGTCAGGATGTAGCTCACACTTAACAGAAATGAAATTACACCTGATAGAAAAATGTGTTGGTTTTATTTATCGGTAGGATAATATTACAGGTATAAATTCAGACTTAATATTAACTGGTTTAGCAGAGAGGGGAAATGTTCATCCCTACAGCAGTGGGCAACTCACAGGCTACTGGTACTGCTGTTTTGAGAGTTGGATATTAAAAGACTGCAAGCAGTGGGGCTTTGCTGTGATTTTTCACCATTTTTTCTGCTAAAGAGACTGCTGAGGTTATGAGGCTACCTGTGTATTCAAGGAAGTATTGGCTGCATCCCTCTGCTCACTCCCAGATATTCTCCAGCTCTTTGCAAAATGTAGCTGAGTACAGGTCACAGACACATCAAAGCTGCCACAAGGTACGGAAGAATGTGATTTTACACCGTCTGCTACTCCACAGTAACATCCTATGTGCTCAACACATGAGATAATTCATGGGTTTTTCCAGTGAGAAGTGTGCACACATGGGTAGGTAGCTCCTACTGTGTGGAATTTTTCTGAGTCTCACATCACAGGAATTTGTGGACAGAAACTCTTTGCTGTCTATCATCCATTTTAAGGAGCAAAGCATTTACATATTTTTGGGGATCTGGTCCTTATTTTTAATAATTCAAGACCTTTGCACAAAGAAATAGTCCATGTATCTTCTGCTCAAAAGGAGAACAAAATGAACATTCAATAAGGGCACAGTTGTCATGGTGAAAGGAATACAAAACAATAAAAAAAATCTTGCACAGTACAAAATTAGTAACTAGGATGCCAGGTTTTAAATGTATTCTCCAGTTATGAGAAAATGATAAGGGTAAGGGCAGAGGAGCAAATATGGAGATAAAGCCACAAGCAATTTAGTGTGGGTTGCACCTCTGACTGAAACAAAACAACATTCTCCCAAAGGCTCATGTCCCCATGTAGCTACCACAGCTCTTTTTCTGTTGCTGCCTTAAAACATCAAAGTGCAGAAAAATCAAGCTTTTTGCAAGAAATAACAGAGGTAATGGAGGTACTGCCAGGCCTCCCTGCTGTGGCAGTTTGGAACGGATGATGCACTATGCACCATCTTATTTGCTGTTGTGATGAGTTTCAGACATGTACCATTATTTACTACATGATACTGAGAAAATAATGCAGGTTACCAATTCTCTTGAAGAGAGATTGCAATAATAGAAATGAACATGGACAAGAAGAGATGCAATTTTTACTGTGAGTCTCAATAAATAAACTAAACAGAGGATAAAAGCCTAATATTAAAAACTACTTATAAATAATCCCCTGTACCATAAAAAATAAAACAAATTTAAAAGAATCAATTTGAACTCCCTAAACTGTGCAAAACACAAGTATCGGCATTTTCTAAAAAACATATTTTAACACTCTAAGTCATTAGCAGAAAGGGAACAGTTAATCTGAGCAAACAACCACAGCTCCAGAAGAAGAAATGTAGCATACTGAGGAAATTGCACACTAAATTATAAAAAGCTGCCTTTGGCCACCTGTGTACCTGGCAAGCATTGTTGAGTCATTTTCAGTTTTGCACAGATATTCTCAGATTTGGAGGACCTGCACTGAAGATGACTGACAGAAGCCATCCTTTTTCCAACCACAAAGTCTCAGCACACCTACACCAAGCAAGATCCTCATTTAAGATTAATCTGTCTTCACAGTGGATCTCCATAGACAGAAAGAAGCTTTCCATGGAGAGGGGCAGCCTGATGCTCTTCTGTGGTGGTTGAACTTGATATTTTCAGAACAGTAAAGTAGTAAAGGCTCAACAGTATTTAAATTGTCTTCAATTCCTTTGAAAAATCCCTGTCCTGAGCCTTAGTTAGATTACTGAAAATTGCTTTGTATTTGTTGCATTCAATGTAAAAGTAGGATGGCCAAGAATTAATACTATTGCACTCCAATACATCTTGATTTTCATTCCTTTCTTTATCCTACCACAGTGCAGAGTGCAGAAATATAATCTGGTAAAAGATATCACATTGCACCTTTCTGATACACAGCTACACCTGTTCTCCATACAGATTTAGCTCTCAGTAGGAAGAAAGCTAGCTCTCTTCACTAGTGACATTTTTACTGAGATGCCAAACTATGTATCATTCGTACACAGTCTATACTTCAACTTGCCGAAAAAAACCCGAATTCTCATCTATCAAAGAACAGATTCTATTGAAGCTGTGTTTTGATGCAAAATTTACCAAGTCTACGATGGTCGATTCAAGCAGCCTTTACCTATGTGCCTGAGGATCCAAAAGCTTCGGGCAATAAGGGGTCTCAGACCTGGCAAGCATGTAAGCATGATAGCTTAATCTCAGGCTGTTTTAATCCCAGGAAAGATGAAGTCTGCAAGCCAAGCTTGTACAGGCAGGCATGAGATATTCATTAAGAATAAGGAGTCCAGGGAAATCAGGTGTGACTCAAAGTATGGATTAGCTACCTTTAAACCAGTTCTTATCTACAAAGTTACACAGAATTTGTTTTCTTTCTTTTATGTGTCTCCTAACAGCAAGAATACAGTCTTCATTTGAAGAGGCCAAGCACTCAGTTTTTTGTCTATAAGCAGCACTGCACAGGATAGTGTAAACTAGGTATACAGCACTACTAGCTGTCAGCTTGAATTGCTTATTAAGGGCAACTTTTAGTGTATTTCTCACTAAAAAGATTTTCCAGTACCAAAATTTGGATAGGACATAAAATAAATAATCCTAACTTAAGGCTAAATCAACAAAAGATTAAAGGCATGTTAAAGCCTAAAGAGCTTAAATTCTGCTTGTTGCTGCCTGAAGCCTATACAACTCTTCTTTATGCATTAAAGCCTTCCAGGGGCCTCAAATCGCCTTTGAGAACATAGAATAGTTTGGTTTAGAAGAGACCTTTAAAGGTCACCTGGTCTAACTCTCTGCAATGAGCAGGAACACCTTCAATTAGAGCAGGTGGCTCAGAGTCCTGTCCAACATAACCCTGATTGTTTCCAGGGCTGGGACATCTACCACCTCTCCGGGCAACTGTTCCACTGGTTTGCCACTCTCATTGTAAACAGCTTCTTCCTAATACACAATCCAATCTACTCTCTTTCAGTTTAAAACCAATACCCCAACACAACAGCCCCCCATAAACAGTTTGTGCATGTTTCTTGCAGACCCCATTATGTACTGGACTTTTGCACAGACCAGCTCCCATGAATGCCTGTTCCTACAGAACTGTACTGAAGTTTATACTCAGGTTCTGAACAAGTGAGAGGGCATCTACCACAGCTGTTCATGTTCATGCAGAATGCTGACAAGAAGGCAGCAAGCAGCGTAGCAGCACTTCCAGTGCACCTGCGGATCAGGTGCCGCACTACAGCAGCGGAGAGCTTTGCAAGCTCTAAATGTAGAAAATAAAAAGCAACCTTGAACTCCTTCTATATTGACAGTATCAATTTCGTCTACAATTGTCTTGCATTTGCTCAGTCACATATTCTTGTTTTGCGCTGAGCAGCAGTTACCAAATGAAGGTGTCTCTCTCCCCGTGGGATTGTGCTCTGGAGGTAGTCCCTGTGTCCCCAGAACCACACTATCAGGAGTTCTCAGCATGGCACTGCCAGCTCCAGCATTTACTGTAGCCAACTCAGAGATGCTTGTTTGAAGCATATTTATTAACAATTTGTAAACAGGAGAAAAAGTGGAAGAGAGACAAAGACAGCAGGGTTAAAGATCACAGAGTGACTGAGGTTGGAAAGTGCCTTTGCCAAAGCAAAGCCACCCACAGACAGCCGCCCAAGACCATACCCAGACAGTTTTTGAATATATCCAATGATGGAGGCTCATCAACCTCTCTGGGCAATCCATGCCAGTGCTCAATCACCTTCACAGTAAGAAAGTATCTCCTCTATTCAGAGGGAACCTCCTGTGTTTCAGTGTGTGCCCACTGCCCCACTGCTGTCACTCCTGGCTGCCCCAGCTTTGTGCCCACTCTTCAATGTCTGTACACACTGATGGAATTCCCCTCAGCCTCCTCTTCTCCAGGATGAAAAATCTCAGCTCGCTCAGCCTTTCCTCACAGGTGAGATGGTTGAGTCCATCTTCTTGTCACTTTGTTGGACTCTCTCCTGTAGCCCCATTTCACTCTTGTGCTGGAGAGCCCAGAACTGGACGCAGCACTACAGATGTAATGAATATTACAAAGCAAAACTATACACTTAAAACATAAATAATAAAAAAAAAAAAGAAAAAAAGGGGGAAAAAAAGAAGAGGAGGCATAAAACTGAAAAATCTAACAAAGAAAACATCTAAATAACCAAAAGTAGAGACAAGCAATACACTATCAACACATCTCATAAAGCTAGCACAATCAGGTGTAGAGAAGCGTTAAGTCAGCATTGTATTCTAAGCTGACTATTTGTGCTTGAATATTCTTTATTGCAATAATCTTTGCTTCTCTACAAGAGAATGGCAAAGTGATACAGACACCACAATGCATCATTATGCTTAATTCCTCATGTGATGACAATTTCTCATAGTTTTTCCATGGCAGCAGTTTTTGACTAGTTGCAAGGTGAACCAGTCACCTTAAAGTGAAGGATATTACACTTCTCCTAAAACTGCTACTTGTGTCCAGCTTGCTTCCACAGAGGTGCTCACAGAAAACAACAAATCAACAAAAAATGACAATGCAAAAAAGCTTCAAATAAAATGCAGAAAAGCTATTTTACGGCTCTCTCATTTTCCCTTTAAATTGTACTTGTACAGAACACAGAACAGAAACAATTTAACATCTCTAATGTGGGGGGTAAAAGAAAACTGACCTTACATTGGTACCATTTCATTTAAAGTACAGATGGGCTCTGCTGGACTTGGGGCACATTGGACTTAGTATTCCCTGCTCATCAGACTTAACAAGGCAACTTTGGGCAAGACACCATTTATGCTACATCTCTGAAATGGAGATAGGGCTTTTCTGCCTCACAGGCAAGACTGAAATTAATCTCTAAAAGCTGAAACATGAGGAGTTTTATATTAAATATTAAAATTAATACAAAACTTTTAAACAGGTAAAATGTAAAAGAAAACCCCTTCCACTAACAAATTCTGAGCTATTAACTAAGCCATATATAAAATCCCTCCAGAAAAAAAGTATTAATCCATTTAATTACTTCCTTAACTTGTGAAGTTTACTTATTATTTCCTGCCCTCCAGAGTATACATGCAATTTTATACCTCTTTTCAGAACAGTAAACAACTCAAAAAGTTTCCATGATTGAACAAGCAGCAGTCAAACATGAGAAGGGGGCTTGTTTGTGCCTGGGAGCATGGGAGGCAGAAATAAAAGAAACAATTAAGACATACCAGGTTAGTGAGGAAGGCACTTATTAAAGGAAAAAAAAAGAGCACTTGAAATAATTTATTTCCTCTTCCTTTAGTTCTCACAGGCAGGCAAGGGAGAGGAGAGATTTTCTTGGAAGATGGAATGAGGTCAAGGAGTTAACTCATATGTGCACTCATCAAGAACTTTCCAAAAATAATGAGAAGTATGGAAGATTTTATCATGGAGAAAAAAGGATTTAAAGTAATCACCCAGATGGTTATAAATTATATCAAACAGAAAATCTGTAATGTGACCAACCTGCAACAGTGTGATGTAAGCCTTTAAATGGAGGAATACAAACTTGAAACAATACACAGTGCATAAACAGAGCATGTTGAAAAACGATTTCACATCTAAAAGCAAGAAAGACAAGTAAGGAAGTAAGGAAGACAAGTAGGAATGATATAAAGCCCAAGCTTTAACTTAAAAAGTTTGGTAAGTTCAAAGCACAGGAGTGGTAAAACAAGATGAAGACAGTTTTATGCAAGATCAGGAAACACTATAGGTTTGGAGGGCAGGGCATTCATTCTTCCACACTCGTATTCCCGCACAGGTACCTGCGTAATCAGCAGTTCTGCTGATACTGAAGTACTGAAATACTGAAGAAATCCACTGCACAGTCAATTACTTCATTACTGAACTGTGCCAGACAAACGCAAAAATGTAACATGAAAGCAACTGCAAATGTATGCTGATTTAGGAAAACAGAGCTCCCTCAGCTATCCAAAGGAGGCAGAAGCAGGTATCACAGAGGTAGATTGCTGACATCAATGGAGATGCTGGTCAGACTTAAATTTTACTGAGAATTTCAATGCTCTTATAACTAATTCCTACATCATAGATTTTTTTTTATAGAGAGGAAAAAGTTGAGTAGCACAAGAACAAGAAGCAACTAATTCATATTATATTTAGATAATAAAATTTCTGGTGAGAGAACTGATTGGCTTTTCCTATAGTTTCACCATGCCTACTGCAGAGCCCAGGAAACAGTAAGTATAAAATGCAACAGTTACTATGACCAGCCTTCAACACTGGGAAGGGTTAATCAACAGCCCAATATAAGTGCTCTTACACAAAAAATAAATAATTTACAGGTACTTTGTGGACAAGCCCTTATTCATATTTCATAGACAACACAAAACCAACATACATATACAGTACAGAAGACACAACCCCAAAATTTTGTAGTAAGAACACTTGCAGATTTGTAAGGTTTTCTAACTTGCATGCACTATGAAGCTTACTAAAACAAACCCCACAACGCCACAAACAGTAATTCACTGAAATGAAGGTTTTCTTAAAGAAGGCGTGAAACTGCACAGACCATGATGTGTGGCAGATGATGAAGTAATCCCACTTGTGTGTGCATTTTCTTTAACACACATATTGTTGATTGGCAAGTACTAGACTCACACCTATGAAAATAAAGGGCTAACTCTTAAATCTATACTATTAACAGTAAGCTTACAATATCCATCTGTATATAAAAATAATTTTGAAGTACACCAGTAAAACAAAACATACACTTCTACAGTTAAGAAAACTATTAAAAAAAGAAATCAAAAATTCCCCTAATGATAGCTCATTAACTCAGTCCTGTATACAACAGAAAATAAATTAAAAGGTGAATTATTGATTACTATTCTCTCCAAAGAGAGACAATAGAGACAAAACTGGATTATATTAACTGTCCAGAAACATACTACATTTGAATTCTAGTCAGAAACTAAGTGATTGACTTCTCATCTATTTAAATAAAACAGATGCCAAATGAATTACATTTACTATGACTTTCTGCATATATTGTAGCTTTCACATAATTTGTTTTCCTGAAGGTTAATAAAGTTTAGCAACAGGCAGAGTTTACAGATGGCAGAATGAGGACTGTAAAATTATCTTAACCTCACTGGAAAGACCAACTTCATGTCGTAAAAAGAATGCAAGGGAATGTAAGAGTTGATAAATATTACAGGGAAAGAAGTGTTTCAATCCCCTTGACTTGGTCAAATGCATCCTTACACCAAATTTGGAATTGGAATGCTTTATTATACCTTACCCTAAAACTTTGGCTGCAACATGGAAATGGACAGCCATGGCAGGCCATCTGAATCTTTCAAGGTGTATCTGTTAATCAAATTTTCACCTCTCTGCCTCATCCAGGACACAATCAATCATGCAGCAGCTGGGAATTTAAAACCCAACTGTTCCATGCAATAAATTCTCCCGATTTGGCAACAGTGGGTTTGTATGTGTTGAGAGGCTTTGCTGGCACCCCAGAGAAGCGTCAGCACGGGGAACAGTGCAGTTATGTCAGCACAGTTCTTCTCTTGTTCATCCATTTAACATGGCAGATGCAAGCTACCAAATAAATAAAAATTTAAGGCACATTTTGTGTCTCTGCTTTGAGTACAAGCTCCTTTGAACAGCAATTCTTCCTAAGTGTGTGAAAAACATTTTGTATATCTTGAATACTTTCATCAACTAGTATTTTTGACAGAAGGCCATCCTGTGAGATTTTTTAATTCTTTGTATGTTCTTTCTGACTATATATTTCTATTATCTAATTAATTTTTGTCTAAGTTGAAAGAACACACACCAAGATGCATCTAAGGGACACAATAACAAAAAAACCATGACCATGTAAGAACAATGATTTGTAAGGTGATTAGTATTTTTAAAGTGCTGTTGTTAAATATACAAAATTAAAGAGACAGCAAGTGATTCAAAAGCAAGTTGACTATAAAAGAAAGAGCGATAAATGGACTTAGTCTTCCTAAATTCATGATGAAAAAGACAGACTGGTTGCACATTGTCTTCTGCTGTCACTGAAGAAAGAAAATTGTAATCTGTACCCTAATCCTCTTAACTTCATCAGAAGACCACACAGACTGACATAATACATATTCCAATCACATTAGCTGATGCCGTTATTATTTACCCCAATACTGAAATTGAAGAATTTTGATTTGATGATATAAATTTAAGAACTTCCATGTTTCTTTATACCACTATGATAGAGAGGGCCACAGGTCACTAAAAATGATGCATTTCACCACAGATTAAACAAATAACAGTTTCTTATACCAATGTTTCCATCTCACCCCATTCAGGCCTAAAAGCCCATTTCCCCCTAGGAAAAGCATGAGTGTTGGCTGCACAAACTCAATCTCAGTTCTGTGACTTGCAAGCAATACTCAAAAAGAGTAACACTAGGATTTCAATAAAAATTTCAATTATTACAATAAATATCAAGTTCTGTGATGATCTGAACAATAACTTTAACAAACCCCAACGTTTTTATTTAAAAAGTAAAAGAGTGACAACATACTGTATTCTAAACCTTCTACCTTTAAATTCACAATTTGGTCAACCAGTTGGTGATTAGTACAGTATTACATTTAAATTACCCCACCTGGACAATTAACAAAGAACCACTAATTTCAGATCAGCCACGTGGCCAATATTATTAAAATGCCCAAACTAGTCTTCTACTGCGTCCCACTTGAGTGCAGCTTCTCGGCAGTTTGCCAGGAGCTGCTGTCCTTCATTGCTGATAAAACCATCTGACAATGGCCTACAACACCGTTTGTGATGAATTCAAGTGCTCTGAAGAAAGGGCTCACAAAAGTGTGCATTTATAGCAATCTGCAAGCAGACAATATGCCTTCAGCTCCTTTGGTTTTAGTAACATTCCCTTTGGAAAGTGAATCAGTTGAAGACTGTTCTAATAAAATAGTAAGTCAAAGTCTAGACATGGCATGAACCACTGTCTATACAGTTTGTGACAACGTCCTTGATTTTCTTTCTTCCACACTTTTTTTCCAAAGACCAAGCAGTGAAGGCAGTTTGATTTTGTCCATATTCTTACTGTAAACATTAAGAAATATACCAAGGACAACCAGTAAGCCTGACCACACATACCTAGAGGGGAGGCAAAGGAGAGGAAAAAAGTTACCATTAGCACTTGAGCTGTAGCAGTTACATACCAATATTTGTGGATTAAACAAACCTCACATTAAGAAGAGAACAGTTGAAGAAAAATCCCCCAAAAAATCAGCGGGCTCTGAGATAGAATTTCCCTGAATCTTTATTATTACTATCCTTCCACCCTTCTTTACTCTTGTCCTGGCTGGAAAGCTTATTGAAATGCATTTTTAAGTTAAATAATAAATAAACAGTATCTATTCTTTCTCACATGAATAAAATAATCCTGAAGGGTTTTATTATGTTTTTCCTTCCTATAGTTATGAGAGCTATACCAGTCCAAAACGTTTTCTCACTCAGTGCCTTATATCCATACTTCCCAATGTAGGCACATTTTTGTTTCAGCTCTCCATTCTTTTAAGCCTCAATATTTTTAGCTGGAGTAAATTCCATTTGGGATTTGCATACAAGCTTCCTTCTTAAAGCTTTGTATATAGAAATAAAATAGAATTTTATGTTGTTTCAAACCGGAAGCAATTAAAATCAAAGTAGCAACTTAGCTGCATTTACTCAAACATTTGGCAATACCAAGATAATACAGTTATTTAAAAGGGCTAGCTAAGAATTCAAATCTGAGCTTATAAAAGCAGGAACAATACTATAATGGAGAAAATCCCTTCCTTTACACAAGTTTTCCAACATAGAGAAAGTACCCAAACAATTTACAATGTATCATAAGCACTAGATATTATGATTAATTTTCTTTGTTGTCTTCTAGACCTTTAGAAAAATGTAAACTATTTTCTCTAGCATGATTAGCATCAACAAGCCAGTCAATATTTACAATAGATTGCCCACATTTGCAGAAGATATAAAAAGACAAGCATTAAACCCCAAATATGATTAGTGTCGTTATAGTTCCATGATGAAGAACATAATTTTTTATAAAATACTTTGTAAACCACTAAAAACTATAAATACTTACTGTAGTGTGAATGGCTTTGCAAAGAACAAAAAAGAAAGCACAATCGACATTGCTTTTCTTCCTGTTGTTACTACAGAGGAAAACAAGTATTAATCTCTTTTAAGAATTAGATACAACAAAAGGCTTATTAGGTAACCTCATAAAATAACTGTCTCACTAAAATGATGATCACACCCTTGGTGCAAACACAGACTGTAGTGCAGTGCAAAACAGCACTGGAATCACGTGATTTTTGGAAACAAGTACACTATGTCAGTAGTGCCATCTCAAGTCACACTACCTACAACAAGGAAATTTCCAGAACAAGACTTGCTATTTAATAACTTCATGCTAATCAATTCATAGTCTCAGAGAGCAATGTGCAAATAACTGATGATATAAATTCATCTGTTAAAGCTTGGATGTAGACCAAAGGTCAAATATCTTGCCATTTCCATCTCATGTTATTACAACTCTGTGGTGTTTTGGGCTGTATCTTTGAGTGGAATGGGATTATCCTCTCACCATTCTTTTGAAGTTACTGAAAATTTCCGTAACAGTGGAATTACAATTTTGCTTAGAAGCCTAAGAGACCAAGGATGTCTGACTTCAGTGACTGCATTAGGAAGTATCCCTCAAAACCACTAAGAGACATTCTTCTACACCTGATCCCTTCACTAAAAAGAATCAAGTAGTAAGAAGAGCGAAGAACACAGTCCTGTTTCCAAAATAGAGATAAACTCTTTGGTTGCTCTGAAATCAACTATAGCTCCAACAATTTTTTGAACAATTTCAATGCTATCTGCACTGAACAAGGATAAAGCATTACTAGCAAATTGTGTACCAGGAAGCATACGTAGTTTATCACTGACACAAAATCAATAAATGAGTGAAAGTTGTAGAGAATGTTTAAAAACAAACTAAGAATGCAGACAAGTTTAGCTATGGAGGCTAAGGGGCTAAGAAGGTGTTATTTTATATGATGGCACAGGGTTCTCACTTGAGAAAGACTCTAGTACAAGGTGCAGTAGGTCTGCACCTAAAGAATAGTATTTTTTTATTATCAGAAAATATTTTGCTTACCATGAAGTTTCTTTAACTACACCATACTGGAAAGTCTTATTTGTGTAACTACATCCAAATTAGTCTTACTGCAACACACTGGCAAAAGGAAACAATGACTACTGATGTATTTCCACAGTGCTTTGGCTAGAAAACAAAGTTTCATTCTTCCCAACTCTACCCCACAAACAAATATTCACTTAAGAGTGTTTTATAGTAGAAGAAACAGCCTTCACTACTGCTACATCTGCCCCAACTTCAACTTTTTAGTAATAATTTTCTTTTTACATTTTAAGAAATTTATGCGCATCAAATAAAATGATTTTCTATTACATGAAAAATTAAAGGAGAATGAAAAAGAAAATTGAGTTTTAATTAGAAAACAGTTTACAAATGAATAATTTAAAAAATGGTTGAATTACTTCAGTTTTTCTAATTACAATTATTTCTGTTCTTTCAAATCAGTTATTAATTAAAATATTTATGTAACCATTTCCTTCTAAATTAAGTGCCTTTTCTTCTTTTTCCCAATTAAGTCTGATAATTTCTCATTCTGCTAATAGAAATACAATTTTCATTAAACTCTTTCACCCCACTCCCCTTAAGAAGGGGGAGGGTGGATGGGGGAGCTGGGAGGGACAGTAATGAATGTGGTGTTCTTCCAAGGAACAATAAACATTTTCATATTGCTACAGGCAAGACAGAAAGGGCTCAAGTGGTAGAATTGTCAAGGTCAGGCATTAGAAAACTGGGGAAAGGTTTACTATTCTACAGCATTTTTAAACTTTCTTTTAGTACAGTGAGACTTTTTTCTTTTTTAAGAGGTATTTTAATACATGAAACAACCCTCTCCTCTGGGTCAGTTTCCAGTCAGGAGAGCTACTGAATTTTGTTAAAAACAAATATGAGACAGATATGCTGCATAGGAAATAACTGATAGGAAATCAGAGCATGCAACCCTCAGGTCAGAGAACAATGATGTATTTTCCTTCCACTACTGTGAATGAAGTAGAGCATCGTCTGACAGAAACCAGGATGTCTTTTAGGAGGAGAAGAAGAAAGGCAAGTAGCTACATGACATCTTGCTACACCTTCCCCCCCACCAGGCCCTTGTGACTAAAGTTTGCAGTTTCACGTGCTTAGAAACGTCACTGCCTACTATGCCCTTCTAGAATATTCTTACTTTTCCTTTTACATTTTAATTGATACATGTCTTTTCCTTTCTGTATTTTCCTATGAAGACAGGCTGAGAGACTTGGGATTGTTCTACCTGGAGAAGAGAAGGCTCTGGGGAGACCCTATAGCACCTCACAGTACCTAAATGGGGCCTGCATGAGAGCTGAAAAGGGACTCTTTACAAGGGCATGTTACTACAGGACAAGGGGGAATGGCTTTAAACTGAAAGAGGGCTGCTATAGGTCACACATTAGGAAGAAACTCTTTACTGGCAGAGGAGTGAGACACAGATTGTCCAGAGAAGCTGTGTCAGCCTTATCCCTGGAAGTGTTCAAGGCCAAACTGTATGGTGCTTTTGAGCAAACTGGTCTAGTGGAAAGTGTCCCTGCCCAAAGCAGGGGAGTTGGAACTAGATGGTCTTTGAAGCGCCTTCCAACCCAATGATTCTGTGATTCAATTTCAACTCCTTCATTTAGAACAGCGCTTGCTTCTTCACTAAAACATGGCATGGACTACATGCACAAGTTTCCTTAACAGGCTCTTCACGGTTGAAACTGTGGCACAAAAAGAATCAGGAAACACATTCTACCATGTGAAGATCCATGCTACACAAATCAGTCAGCACAAAGAACAGAAAAAAAGCCAGAGTAAGAACTATTCTCAAAAGCTCTGTCCTAAATAATAGAATAGGATTACTTTGTTTTTATACAAAGGCAGTAAAAATATGATTTGTTCATACCTGTTACAGCGAGAAGGGCACCGAAGATTTTAATCAAAGCTAGAACAAAGGATATGCCAAAATACCCAGTCAGGGAGAAAAGGAATGCATAACCATAAGTCTGAACTGGATGCTGCAACAATAAAAAAAGCCGGTTAGGAAAATGTAAAACAAACCCTGAGGTATTGCAAAATGACATAAAACTACAGACTTTAATCAACTGCTTGAGCAATAATAAGCTGTTCAACAATGCATTCATGCAAAAATCCTTATTTAATTTTACTTAAATAATGGAAAAATAATAATGAAATTATAAGCTCATAAGTCTGGTCCTGTGATTTTGTAGCTTTTAAAACATTACCCTATCTAACACATCAAAGACTGGAAAAGCTTCCTTTACTGTATAACCTGTTTACATGATGAAAATAGAACTTTAGAGAGAGAAGTGGTAAGATTTTCTGAATCATATAGAGCAAGGTTTTCCAATAATGTTCTTCATAGAAAAAGGGAAATCGTTACACCTACCTTTGAGCAAAATGTTACTGCAGGGCTTAATCCACTAGTGCATGTTAATCCAAATAAAATATACACAAAACCTATTGAATAGGAATACAAAACCTAGAATAGTGTAAGAAAAAATAATTAGTAGGTGATACTTTACAAAAGGACAAAATTAAATGCTTTCAGATGCTTGGCCCCATTAATATGCTCAGCAACTCAGAGCTGAATTTGAAGGGTTTGATGATATTTTTACTAGCATTTATATAATAGTTGATGTACAGTGAAAAGTCAACATTAAGTGTTAGACACATTCTTCTACCCACAACAACATAAAAAGTTTGGAAAGCTAGTCAGTTAATAATATCCTGAGGTCAGTATCAACTGTGGTAAATCCTTCAGGTTCAGGATTTCACAACCTAAATAAAACTTCCCACAACTATGCAATTTAATAGTCTGAAGAACATGCTACACATATTTCATTTTCTGCCACTTATACAGCACAGTAAACACCTGCATTACAGTAAATGTGCAAAGGGTAGCATACAATCACCAGGACTGTCAAGTTAAGTTTCATCTGTGTCACTTAAGTTCACATGCATGGCACACATGCATGGTTATAACATGCAGGATTTTCAAATATGACCAGTTTTGGCCTATTTGAGTGTTCAGAACACTCAGGAAACAGGTAAGCTCTTTATTTTGTCTGCACCCTTACTCAATTAATAGGTGCACTGAGCAACAAAACAATCTTCATCTATCCTTTCCCACACTAAGCCAACAGAAATAGAAACTGGAACTGTCCATCCATCCATCCATCCATCCATCCATCCATCCATCCATCCTCCCACGGAGCAGGAGGCATTCAGCTGTTTGGGCAACATTTAGTAGTCTTTTCTTGTCAACAGAACTATTCTACACAATACTGGCTAGAACATGCTGATCTACTATGCTTTCAAAACTCAGTGTCTTGTTATATCTCAGTTATTGAGAAAAAAACTATTAAAAATTATTAGCAATTCCAAGAGACAACAGACCACTTATCACTGCTCTATAATAAAGAAGGACGCATACATGTTTAAAGAGCAGACCTGCTTTCAAACACTTAAAAACCAGTGACCTAATCCTCAGAGCTTTTACTTGACACTGTTTATATGCACAGCAGTCAGTCCCTAGTTCTTTGCTTGCCTCTGCATCCCTAAGTACCCAAAGACTTCACTTTTCACAGCCAGGAATAAGCACTACAATGGTATTCCCTTGTTAGGCAGTCTAATATATGTCACTTCCATAAAATAACACGTAAGGCAAAAATCAGGTATAACCTTCCAGAACAGCAGTTACTATTTCAGCCACAAAACATCTTTTCTCTTTCCACAATTGCTTAAATCCAATTTCCAAATTTGACAGAGTAAGAGAGACCATGTGGATGACAGGTTCCTTTATTGTTTAATTTTATTTCCAGATCACTGTCCATTAAACATGATCTCCAATTCAGATTCAATTTTTACCCAGAGTCTCAAGTATAGAAAACTATTTCCAAAATTCTGCTTGTACTTCTGCACTGAATTCTCTGAATGAAATCCTGAAGGGGAATGTCTAAACCACAAACAAAACTTTGATATCCTAAACCATTACACTCATTCTCTACAAGGAGCAGGAGCATACAGTATGAAGACCAACATTGTCAGACTAATGCAGAATAAAAAGCAAAGTCCTGGAGACAGCAGGAGTTTTGTAGGTAAGGCAGCAACAACTGTCAAATGCAAAGTGGGCAAGAAAAAAGCTACATATTACACTTTGGTTTTGGATTTTGGAAATGACAGATAAAGAAGGCTGCACCAGGTCACACAGACAAATCTCTGCCCCCAGCAGACCTCAACAGTGAACACTAAGAAAAAGTACAAGAATAAAAGCAAGAACACAGTGGCACTTTTAGGTATATATTCTTCCACTTTCCAGAAACTTGCAGCTCAAACTTCTCAAGCCATCCTAAATCACTTCTAGCCTTAAATGAAGATGCCTTCTAACTTCTTCTCCATTTCTGAAGCTATTCTCACGAGAAATTAGATTTTTCTAGTTAAATATCAAATACATGCCATATATAGAAAACAAATTTCAGTAAGTTTTTACCTGTGGCATATTCATATCATGCCTTTTATAGTAAAAGATTTACTTATATTTACTCAACTTCAGAGAAAAATATACCAAATTTAAACAAGTCTTGTCCTAAAAGAAAAATAACCTCAGACCATATGAATAGAAAATCAGCATTCCAAGTAAGTATATTAAAAAAACGGAGCAAGACATTATCAAAATTGTATTTCACTGAATCAGGAACAAAAATATTCACCCAGAGTTTTCAAAAGATTTTAAAAAAACCTGCCTCTAGAGGTGCTAGCACACTCTAGAATATAAAGTATAGCAAGTAAAGTAAAGCAACATGCTCCATCTAACACATGCCCCACTATATGAGAAGAACAGTGTGCATTTTTCAGAGACTAAGTGCATGATCATACAAAAACCACTACATTGATCTCAGGCCTGCAGGGTAGACAAAGGAATTGTTGATAGACAGGAGTGTTTCTGTAGTATACTGTAGTTGTATTTGAAGTTGCACACAGAAAGCGGCACCCTTGAAAGGTTAAAAATGAAACAGAGAAATCAGCAGAACTCCTCAGATAAACACAAAACCCCAAGAACAGTACACCAAGAGCTCTTCCCTCTGTAAGCAAGAGAAAAGCACATTAGGTCCCATGCTTTGTCAACAGAGACCTTGCCTATGGTAAAACATGTTCTTTTAAAATTGCAAATGTTGTATTTACCATTTCTGAATTAGAACCATTGTGCAACTTCATAGCTTTTTCCTGTACATTTCCTATAACTGCATCTGCGCAGAGGGCAAGGGATATTAGGATCACACCTATTAAAACAAACAAACAAACAAACAAACACTCTTCAGAATATTCATTGCAAAATGGTGGCAAAAAGTCCAAGGAACAGAGAAATAATAAACAGCTCTTCCCTATAAAAGTCAGCAAAAATATTTCATGACACCAGTACAAAAAGTGCCTACCTCCACTCTCCCTCCACCAATTAACCCCTGAGCACTGTGTGTCTCTAAGCTTGATGGGAACATCTGGACATTGCTATAAAGAAGCCAGCTGTAGCTTTTGTAGTAACAAGAGCGACAGAGTATCAGTTGCAGTTAGTTAATGAAGATAAATAACCAGAGAAAATACTCTTGTTGAGTAGTTAATTCCCCATTATTTTTTTTTTTCCTGATAGAAGGAAAGGCAAATAGAAATGTTAGACATAATGGTAAAACAAATGAAAGAGGATTGAAAAGTAGAGATCTTTAATTACTGAAACATTAATTTAAAAGAAAAACTACTGTTCAGGTACAAACTCCATGGTTTTAGGTTACCATTTATGCTGACAAGGAAGTCACTATATAGTCACTACTGTGATCAGCTTTCTAATAACAAAAAAACTGATAACTCCAGTCATGTCAGTCACAGTTCATTTCCCAACCTACGAACTTTCATGACTGTTGTATTTAATGATGAACACAGGCTGAAATGACACTTTTCCTAAGTATACAACATTATAGAAGATACTAATCATCAAAATGCAAATCAAAACCCGTTCTAGTCTTGGTTCCTTAGAAGATCATGTCAGGGAAGAAACTAGAAGACTAAAAACAAGCAGTGTTTTATTTTCTCAATTCCATGTTCTTACAGTCAGAGGTGGAAGATTTTAACATTTTTAAGGCCCATGAAGTTTAAGATGGTATTTTCATGGTAAGAACTTTAAATCAGTGTTTTTAGTTAGGGAACCATTTCCTTTCCAAGGCTAGACTTTCCAGGTCTCTTAATCATTCAAGATTATCAGGCACTGGAAAAGGTATAACTCAATAGAAAAGACATGATAATATGAATAATATTGGTAATGCTAAAAATAAAAGTATCTCAGCTGCATGAATTCAGCTCTGGTCCAAAGATATAATAACAGCTCCAACTCAGCAATTTCACTCCGTAAAGTGATGGATGCATGCCTCCATGGGCATTCTCCATTATGATTCATGTTCTGGCTGTGCTTAATGGCCCAGGCACACCACTGGACAAATGTATGGATCAGCACTGGACTGACATGAAAACGTTACCTGGAACCTGAAGCACAAGTGCACATGGAGAGGAGAAATGTGGGGACAAGAAAAATGTTAATCTAATGACCATTACACATTTTGGAGTGTGAACAGAATTGTTCCACTCATTGTGGCAGTGCTGAGCAGAAGCAGCAGCAGCAGCAAAGCCATGGATGAGACCAGCAGTGTTTTACTGGATGTAAAGCATCAGTAAAAACAATTGGAAAAACTGGACCCAAATTAGTTCTGAAAGAAATCTGCATCGAAACAGTTCCACACAAATCACTGGAATGAACTCAGGAATTCAGTTACCCTTTGTCACTTGACAAAGAAATTCAACTATGTTTTTCGTTCCAAACAGGTTAAAATCCTTGTTTTGTTTCTGATTTAGATAGCATTAAAAGGTTAAAACCTAAAAACTACAGCAAATCTGACTGCACTCATCCATTAATGTAAAGTAAATGGTTCTGAAATGGAAAAATACTTAAAAATTTAACTAGAAAAGACAACTTATCTTTTTAAGTTTTAAAATGTTCCAACTGAATTTTATCATATTCACTTTAATATATATGTACTCGGGTTAAGTCTTTCTTGAGAATACATGAGACATTTCAACCAAGAGGGTGCAGTTTCCAGAAATTTTAGGAACCTAGGAATTTACACTTTGAATAAAGGTCTCTTCTGCCACAGACAGTTCTGCTAGAGCAAAGCCACAGTGAAACTTGCATTTTCAGTAGGATACCTGAAGGCACTCCAACAAGAACTCAGAACTTCTATGAAATGCTTATTGTAGAAAAAACCAAGCATTTTTTTAAACTCTAAATTATGTCTTTACCTGTCAAGTTGAAGTTTGGTGCAACTGTGCTGTCAGCTAAAGTAAACCATATTAATCCAAGGCTCATACATAGGGCAGCAGACACATCTACAACATTGTAACGTTTTCCTACAAAATACAAACAGCAAGAACAAACGGTTAGCACTCTCAGAATTTCATGTTTATCCTGTTGAACAGACTAGAAGACTATGGAAACATTGTTCCAATGTCATTTTTTTACTTATACAGAGGACTCAATGCTTTGGTCTTTCACAACCAGACTTAGTTTCTTCTACAACAGAAATTCCTACCACAGGGAAAATACCTGATTCTTGTGATCAGCTTTGGTTTGAGCTCACAGTTACAGCCCTGACACAAAGCACATCCGCCCTGACAAAGCATTCCCCTAGCAACTTCAGGACAGGTTAGCTGTTTCTTAATACTTTTCCCTCATACAAGACACTTCAGCTGCCTTACTGATCAGAAAGAAGTCAATTCCAAACAGTAACAGACAACTTTGGCACTCTAAGAACTCTACACTGTCTTATCGTTTGGGAGAGACAGGTTGTGGAGGGGAATGGAAAAAGAAAGTGAGGACATGAAAAAACAAGAGGTAGTATATCTTTTTTAAAATAACGTATTCTTTGCTCAAAAGCTGAACTTTGAACATAAGCTTCCAAGGGAACTTTGTTGAACTGATTTTTTTTAACAATAATATTAAAAAAATAGCTTCTGACACTACAACACAATAAAAAAGTTTCATAAAGCTTTAGGGAAATATCAGTCACTTTGCATTAAAATGATAAAAAATTATTCCTAAAAAAAGGTAAATACTGTGTAGGCATGTACATATGTAAAGTTGAAATCTCCTCTGAAAATTCAGCTGTTTTTCAACCAGAAGGCCAGAATTACCTACAGAAACAGAAATACAGCATTCTAGATTTTGTTCCATTATACTTGTCCATGGCGAGTGTTACTGACTAAATTTTTGTGCATTCAACACAAACTTTTATAATATGCTTAACCCTTCTAAATCCAGAAACACTGAAGCATATTTATTCACATAACTACAACCTTTTTCCATTTTTCTCCATATTCTGTTTTCTCTAATTGGAATATGCACTATGACTTTAGGATTAGCCAAAGACCTGCAAAATCAGGTGTATTTCTCACTAAACATTTAATCAAAATTTAGGAATTAATCTTTTCAAGTAAGAGTAGAGATTTTCTTCACAACTCATGGTTGGATTTTTTTTTCCATTTCAAGTTTTCCATGTCAATATTGAAATTATACAATTTATGAAGTGATTTAGCTTAGAAAACAAACTTACACTTAAAAATTAAGAAAGCTTGTGTAAAATTGAAGTTTTGCAAGTGACCTGTAGAATGTTTTTTCCCATATTTTCTGTTGATCTAAATGTATTTGTACATTTTCCCAGAAGATGCTTCTGAAATTCTCATTTTTCCTCCTATAAGAAAAATT
This sequence comes from Fringilla coelebs, assembly GCF_963513975.1. Classification (NCBI taxonomy): domain Eukaryota; kingdom Metazoa; phylum Chordata; class Aves; order Passeriformes; family Fringillidae; genus Fringilla; species Fringilla coelebs. The sequence goes on from NC_140028.1 coordinate 87,342,152, forward strand.
CTACCAGCAGAATTAAAAAAAGTACAGGATTCCATCTATGACTGCCTTTCAAAGAAAGATGATTTTTTTAAAAAATTCTAATAGCAAGACACTTACCTTGTATAAAAACCCCACCTATCATAACTGGAATCAGTTTACAGCACTTAAAGATGACTTGAGTAGGGTAATTCAGATATCCTAAAGAGGTATTTGACAAACCCATAGTTCCCACCGTCAAAAATGCTATTATCATGTAGGTTTTGCCAGGAATTCTACAAAACATAAACATACAAATCTTGGCATTACAGACTCATTTAGAGGAAATTTAGCTTGGAAAATTCAGGTAAAGAAATACTTTTGCAATACAACCTCAACATCTTTCTCACTGAATTTTACTTCATAGAAACTTAAAAATGCACAAAAAGTCTGCTTTCATATTTCATTTTTTTCAATTACTGCAAATAAAAAGCAAATACAAGACAATAAAAACTTTATGGCTCATGAAGTATTCAAGCAGTAATTCTTTAATCTCCTTCTGAGAAGGTATGCTATTTACACAAGAATCAAGACAAAGGTTTCAGGTCAAAGGAAACGTGGAAAATTGGTATACTGAGATAACCTGGATCTTAGTTCTGTCACAGGTCACTGTGACAACTTCTTTGGTGAAGTTTTCATGTGAACCTTGACATTTTTAAAATGAAGAAAGTTGAAAAAAGTACCATTTTTTAATGAAACTCAATGAAACTAAGAGAGCAGTGATTCAGATAACAGGAACAGAGGGGCTTGTTGAACATTTTCAGATGTTTTGTTCACAATCTGATGAAATTATCACCTGACAACATATGATCCAACGGTTACTTCTGTGCTCACTTTGTGCTTTTTTTTACAGTTACTGCTGTGCATATGTTCAGCTATTTTTCATGCCTACTCAGAAGCACACTAAGAACATAAGGAGCTGCCTTGCTGCAATCCTGTCTTATCTGTAGCTCATTATGTGATGCACACATACTCTGAGGCATGCAAGAAAAATTAAAAATTTAAGAAATATAGATTTCTGCATGTCTACAAGAAGATGCCTAGGTTATAGAAAATAAAATGTAAAATATATTTCAGATCTACATTTCCAACAAAACTTACTTGAAGTGAAATGCTCTGTAAGCATTTCCAACTGGTAATAAAACCCCACAAATACATGTAACCCAAAAGGTAACTGTGCAATATTATCTGATGCATCTCAAGAAGTCAGGTAACTTGAAATATAAGCTGTCAGTGTTTAAAATAACAGGAATAATTTATCAAATATGTTGTTTAGCTAAAAAAGAATTTTATAATCTAAAACCAGTATATGTAAAACCATCCAAGGCTGACTGCAGGTAAGAAAAACTAGTTATGTTCAACTAGAATATGAGGCAACTTTAAAATTCATGTACACCGTGACAGCCTGTATTCAAGTTTCCAGAGTGCCTCAATAAACACTTTCCAGAGATATAGCTGGGTAGGAGGCTGCAGAATGGCTACACTGAGTCAGAAAATATCCCATTTCCAGTGGGATTCAAGACTTCAAAAATTTTCTTGGTCAACTGCAGTGAAAACACAGGACAGTTTTGTGGCAGAGTGTTACGAATCCTGTCTTAAATGAAAACTACAACACTTCAGCACATCCTTTGAAGCAAACCCACTCAGCTACACAGTAAGCAGAGAGCAGACCTCTGACATTCTCCAAGATGCACAGCATGTAAGAGGAATCTCTTGGTGAGGAGGTGCCAGTATTTGAAGAAAACATATTCACTGACAGATGGCTTCAAGTGCTGTGAAGTGCACTGGCTCTATTCTAGATGTGACAATCCCAAGCAACACATATGTGACTCAGTCTCTATCAGCCACATTAAGGACACAATATGTTCTGTAAGTGGGACAGTGACAGCAGAGTCAACAGAACTACTTACAGGTCCGAAATCCATATGGGTGCTTCTAAAATATTCTCTAACATCATCCAGCAAATTCACTTCCTTTTATCTACAGAACTGCTAGCAATGCCTCACAGTACTCACATTCAAAAAACAGAAGTTAAATTTATGGTCAGTATCAAATACTTCTAATTTCATGGACAGTGGGTAAAATGCTTGGAAAAACACATACCTTCTTCTTTTGTCCTGAATCAACTGCAATTCTATTAGTCCAAAAATGGAATAAAATCCAAATTGCACTAAAGTGAGGTACCAACCAAAAGGTTTAAAACCTTCCACTGAAAATATCAATTCCTATAAAAACAAAAACCCACCAAAGTCATGTACATACACCAAAATATTAAATGGACAAAAAAGAATCAACAGACCTTTTCCCTTGATGTACATGCAAATCTAGCCTTTGCAGTTGCTGGTTATTAACTAGATTTATCTGCCATACGTAACTTGTGAAAATATTGAAAAAGAAAAGACCATTTAGGTTCTCCAAAATAAAAGAAGAAAATTTACTGTTGTTGTAAATACAATAAAATTAATCGATGAATTCATTAGGGGAATACATTTGATGCATTACTAATTATCTCATATTACAGATGGCTTCCTGCCTGCCTTTTTGCTGCTTTTCCATTCATTTACTTCAGAAGACCATTTTTATTCAGATTTTAAAAATATCGCCAGATAAATTTAAAACAAGTTTTCTCTAACAAACATGCTTACTGATAATTTTCAGCTCTTAGGAATGCACACCTAATATTTTGAGTGCCAACATTAAATAGCACTTGTGAGTTCATAAAAATTTATACGCTGAAGGAATATTTCAAACCAGAGCAATTTGTTCTGGAAAAATACATATACATACTAAAGATTTATGTAGGTGTATCAGTTATAGAAAAAAAAGGCTGCTTAATACCTGCCTTTTTGAGATTCTGGTTTTAATCACTGATCATGTTCTCCTAACTCTTTTGAAGTAACTTTAGGTTCACAAACTTCTTAACTGCTTTTGAAAACTGCATTAGAAACATGATTTTTAATTATCAAGTTTTTTAATCACTGCTTTATTGAGAATACTCAATGAATTTAAAAATAATTTAAAAAAAGGAACGGAAATGTAGCTGCTCAAGATAAGACAGAAAAGATTAGCAGAATGGTAAATGTTTAACTAAAATGGCATAAACATTATCCTTTTGCTTAAAAAATTACTATAGTACATGCTTCAGCTCTGTCCTGAGAGCAGATAGAAAAATAAGATGACTGTAACTGTACAGTACTCATGGAACCTACGGAGATCTAAAGATTTCAGCATCAACGAAGACTTTGCTGTGTCTTGCACACAGAAGTAAAAGATCAGGTTATGAAAGTCCAAGTGATCTAAACTTTACAGGCACACGAACCACAATGGCAACTTAGATTATATATTACTTGCTGCTCTTGAATACTGAAAGGCTGACTTTGGAATAAATATCTAGTTTAAACATCTAAACATATTAAAATACATACTACATTATTATGCTATTGAAAAATACAAGGGGTAGGAGGAATTGGCATAAGACACAAGTTTATAATAGTTACCTGTAAATATCCATAGATTAGATAAAACATAAAAACTCCAGAAACACAGATGAAAAATTGAGTAGGTTTGCTAAATTTGCTGAGATTCATGCCAAGAACTACAACATCATCTACTGATTTGATATGGGGAGACATAGCTTGAGATTTGGAAGGTACACTGATGGAAATGTATTTTCTCGATGAAGTGAATTTCAGATCCATGGTTCCTGGCTCGCTGCATTCGGGGCTACTGTTGTCTTCTGCCTGCTTTTCTCCTTCAGTGTGTTTTCTGTCTGAAAGCTGAAAGAAATGCTAAAGTCAGACAGGACACAACATACAGCCTTGCAACAACAACAGTAAATGAATGTGACATTTATAGGGAAAATATAAAGGGTTTAGAGTTTTGCTGAATTGTTTTTATTCACAAATTTTACTTATCTTTTCTGATGTCCAAAGTTAACACCAGTTAACTTTGTTAACACCAGAGGCAAACAACACTTTATGAAAGCAGTTTTGCTTCATTCCTACATTCAACATAGCAAACAAACCAACTAATGAACCCTAAAACATCAGCAACAGAAAACCAGCTTCAGTTTCTCAACATCTCTAACTGGTCCTATCATGTATTCACAGGACTGACTGCTTGGGAGAGAAGTAATCTCCATAACTAGCACTGAAAGAACTGGTTTTGAAGCACTGTGGTTGTGCCTACCTTCCTTCATCTCCTCAGCAAAACACACCAGACTAGCTCACAACATGGGAAGCCTTGCTAAAAACTACAGATTTGAGCCTATGACCAGTTACAAGCATGGAAGCTGAAGAAGTTATCCCCACATCCTCACGTTTATTCACTATTTCCTGCACAGTTTTTCAAAAAAGAACATGGAGATCGAAACAAGCAGATTGCCGTATCACAGACCTCATCAGTCTGATTTTTAAGACTGGCATCTCAATCTCTTTAATATTTATCACATGCAGCTATTTCCACATGTAACAGAAAACAAAACTGGATGACTGAAGCCTAGAGAAAGAATCTAGCATCTTAGTAGAATGAGATGCAAATAATTCTGTTCTCCAGCTCAGCAGATAGTAAATATTTGATGAGTTTTTTTAAAGATAAAACACACTGGTCAGCCAATTGTCCCAAGATTTTTAAGTGCAGGTCAGCATCAAGTTCAGTGAGCAGTCAGTAATTACACTGTGTTTGTCCCAACTGTTTAGTGACTTGTTTTTCCCAGCTCAAGAATAATTCTCCTCATCACACATCCATAAAAAAATGCTCTCCCCATTGTTTTCAAATTTAAAATGTCCCCGTACATTAACACTAGATCATGCAAACACTGTAGTCTGCAAGAACACTGGTAAATACAATATATTATACAATACCAGAAATTTTAAGGTTAGCTGAGAAATTAAATATTAGTATGAAGCTTGCAATGTGCTTATGATGTTTTCTTTTTCATATGAGCGACTATCAGGTAGGAACAAGACTCCTACTAGAGCTCTGAAAACATCTTGGGGAGTATAACAGATGGTTAGGGACCATAATAATTATTTGTGTTCTTCACCTCAAGATCAGAAGTGAGAGGTAGAAAGTTTACCCTGCAGATTTTTAGCTAATCCCAACATGAACTGACCATAAAACAAAAAAAAAAAAAGTTTTAGACTAATTTTAGTAAAACCAGAAAAGCACTAATGTCAGATAACAAGGCATGAGTGAGCTTTCACATACAATATAATAGAGTTCTGATCACCCTCAGAGAATGATTGGAAGAACAATGGCAAACAAGGGCTATCAGGATGGAGGAACAGGTTGCCCATCTTAGGAACTGAAAAAAGATGAAAGCATAACTTGTCTAGCCTAACAAAACCCCAATGAAAAGGAAATAGACCTGCTTTCAGTACAAGTATGGAGCACCACTAAGGAGAAAAAATAGTTTTAAGGACAGGAGAATGAGAACAAGTGGGTATGAAGTGATCATGAACAAATTTATACTTTCCAAACTATCTGGTTAGCCAGCTTTTGCTCAGGAACTGGCTAGACATTGATCCACCTGTGGGAGGAGTGATCATCTTTACATCACCAGCTTGGTTTGCTTCTCTTTTCCCTTATTTTTCTCCACTTCTTAAAAAATATTTATCTCAACCCATAATTTTTGTTTTTTACTCTTCCTTTTCTCCCACCCCATCCCTCTGGGGATGGTGAGGAAAGTGAGCAAGTGGCTGTCTAATGCTGAGCTGCCTACCAGCATTAAACCACACAATTAACATAACCTTCAAATTTTCAACTATTTCTATTAAAAATATTTCCACCATCAAATTTTACAGTCTCTCCACTTAATTTTTTGCAGATTACTGAGTCTGTCATGAAAGTGGTAAGAAACACTGATCCTTGCAGACACACCCACGACCATCCATAAAACTATGATACGTGGTAATTGTTTTTCGCTACATCCTTCAAAGAAAATTATTTAACAGCTGAAGAAACTGTAAATGTATGTATGCATTTGAAACAGTCTCCACCAAGTCATTTCATTAGCAACAGCAACAGAACTCTTCTGAAATTCACAATGACTTCTCAAACTGCTATTTTTCTAAGCATGAAAACTGCTATTCCTACTCCTCTCATCAAAACTCCTCAAGCACCTAATTCACATCTTGAGCAAACATACAGCAAAAATCGGTTTTATAGAGTTAAGAGCTGTCCTGATTTGTGTAAAATACCTATTTCCCGCTTTTCTTTCTCCTCCTGTGTGTAAAAGTGTAAACAACAGATTCTTTAGATCAAAGACTTCCTGTTTCTTCCCCTTTAAAAAAAAAGTCCCTTGCAGATCAGTACTTTAACCTAGCACAGAAAACAGTGACTATTACATGAACGAGAAACAAATGAACGAGTAAAAAAGCAAAAATTCTTCTCCCTCCAAAAAGTTAACGACTTGTACTAAGCATGGAAAAAACATCACAAAGGAGCGCGACCCTTGGTTGGCCAAGGTTTTTTAACACTGAAGAACATCTGTTAAACCCATCATTTTGGCAGAAACCAGCGTCTTAGTCCGCTCAGAAAAACTGCTCGCCTCAGACACACAAGGCGAGCTCCACGTTGGCTTTGGCCAAGACCCTCCGGAGACTAAGCCAGAAATGCCTGGTGGCAGGACAGCAGCTGGCACCGCAGCAGGGATGCGCCAGGTGACCGGGAAGCCAAAGTCCATCTGCGGGAAACCTGAGCAGACGCTTTGCTCGACGCTACCTGCTCCGGAGGCAAAACAGGGAAGGGAACAGGGTCCAGTAGGAGCCCTGAGACTTCCTTCCTGCCCACTGTCCTGCGCCAGGTGTGCCCTTCCCGAGCGCCTGGCAGCTGTCCCGGGCAGGCAGGGCTGGCACAGCCTCTCCAGCCGCCACGGGCCGCCATTCCCCGCCCTTCCCCCGGGAAAGGGAACCCGCGGGACGCCGCCTCCTCGGGCCGGCCGAAACCCTCCCGACACTCAGTGTCAGCCTCCTCCCGCTCCACATCCCGCCCCCGGCGCCCCTCACCGTCGCGCCCATGGCCCCCTGATGCCGGGCGACGCTACGCAGGAAGCGATCCCGCCTCCCTCCTCCCGCTCGCCCCCCGTCCCTGAGGGAGGGAGGGAGGGAGGGAAGGAGCGGGGAGGGGCCCCGCCCCCGTACCTGTCCGGCCGGCGAGGAGGGGCACGGCGGCTCCGGCCGGCCGCCCCCCGCCAGCGCGTCCCGCCCGCCCGCCGGGATCGCCGCCTCCCGCGGGCCCGCGCCGCCGGAAGTGGCGGCCGGGAGGCGCCAGGGGTCGGCGCGAGCAGCGAGCGCATCGACACAGCGCCGCTCGCTCGGCGCTCCGCTACCCGGCCTGAGGCGGGCGGGGACGGCGCCCTCGAGCCCACGCGCGTTAGGGATCGCCCTGAGGGGCGGGCGGGGCCGGGGCCCGGCTGGTGAGGGTCTTCCCCAGGTGTCTCTGGGGGAGACCGGGGACATCACAGAATCACAGAATCGTTAGGGTTGGAAGGGACTTCTGGAGAGCCAGTCCAACCGCCTTGACAAGGCAGGGTGACCTGGAGCAGGTGACACGGGAACACGTCCAGGAGGGTTTGGAATGTCTCCAGAGAGAGAGACTCCACAACCTCCCTGAGCAGCCTGTTCCAGTGCTCTGCCACCCTCAATGCAGAGAACTTCTTCCTCGTGTTGAGGTGGAAATTCTTGTGTTTCAGTTTATGGCCATTGCTCCTCATCCTGTCACTGGGCACCACTGAAAGAGTCTGGCACCATCCTCTTGGCACCTGCCTCTGGGATACTTGTATGCATTAATGAGATCCCCTCTCAGTCTTCTTTTCTCCAGACTAAACACGCCCAGCTGCCGCAGTCTCTCCTCATAAGAGAGGTGCTCCAGACCCCAAATCATCTTTGCGTCCCTCCAGTGGAACCTCTCCCGGAGCTGCTGGTTTCTCTTGTCCTGAGGAGCCCGGAGCTGGGCACAGCGCTCCAGATGTGGCCTCACCCGGGCCGAGCAGAGAGGGGCAGTCCCCTCCTTCCCCCCGCCGCACACGCTCGCACAGCGGGGCACCCCAGGGTACCGCTGGGCAATAACCCGCCCTGCCCTGCCCTGCCCCGCCAGAGAGCAGCCGGGAAGGGTCCGGGGTGGCGGCAGCACCGGCAGGGGCTGAGGAGCTCCGTGCCTGCCCCGGCTCGCTGCAGCTGCCTGCAGGAGTGACAGGGACACTCGTGCTGGTGTCACCTCGCCTCCCAGGTGTGCTGCGGCCAGCCGCTGCTGTGGGTCCGCAGCTACTGGGACTGCCTCAGTACTCTGAAAAAATCTCCCGGAGCAGGACATCGCATTTCACACCGCGGTGATATCAAGATCGTTTGAGTCCTGAAAAAGTTTTTTCCGAGGTTTGGTTGATGTTCTGCTGTTCTGTGGTTGATGTTCTGCTGTTCTGATGTAAGCAGTGAATCACCCACGCAAAGCTGCTGCTTTCATTAAAAAAAAAAAAAAAAAAAAAAAAAAGCAAAAAAAAAAGCGTTTAGAGAGAGGTATTCCACATGAGGCTGCACAAAGGAAATAATAAAAGTATTTAAGTATTTAAGAATGACGAGTGAAAAGGTAAATGAGAGCAATAACAGCAGAATGCATAGAGCATAATGGCCAAAGGAATCAGGTAAAGAACTTAGAAGAAATGTAGCTAAAGGCATTTTGGGCAAAATGTGCAAATTAGATATAGCTTGACAATACATAAAATCCAGTTATTATTCATATCAGTCTATAAAATGGCAGTGCTGTATTTTCTGTAATTATATACAGAGGTATTTAACATTATACATAATCACTAGAGGACAAGAGATACAGATTTTAAAAATTCAAGCATTTATGTTTACACTGTTTTAAAAGTTTTTTTTACCTTTCCCAATGTTAGTGTAGTAAATCAGTGTGTATTATAGATAGTAGTAACATGTGCTCCAACATTTAACAACATACTTTTTAAGGGTATTTATTAAGTGACAAACACCATAAAGAAAATGCGCAATAGTTACTTAAAAATAAATAAACAAACAAAAAATTGAACCCACTAAAACCTTTTAGCAACTAGTTATTTCTGAAAAACGGGATTAGTGATTGTTGCGAAAAATACTTGCAGCCACCCTGTGAAGTTCCAGTGCTTCTTGGTTCAAGTTTCCTTTACCTGATTGAGAGATTTCACATGTAGCAAACAATTCTGCTTTTTTTGCAACAATATGGATGGTGCTTTTCACCATCTCCGTGACAGAAGTAACTTCCCCAGTAACTTAGGTAAATATATTCAAGCTTGCATGTGATCAGCTGGGATTTTCTAGTTTTGTGTAAATAAATTCTCTAGATATGTCAGCTGTAATAAACTGAACTGTTACAGATGGAAGTGGAGTGATTACACAGGAAGTTTTACCAGATCGTGAGGAAGAAGTTCTTTTCTGTGTGCGTGGCTGAGCACTGGAACAGATTTGATTGCCCAGAGAGGCTGTGGATTTTCCTTCACTGGAGATATTCAGGATTCTCCTTCACTGGAGATATTCAAAAGCCATCTGGACACAATCCTGAGTAATGTACTTGAGGGCACCCTGCTTGAACAGAGTGGTTGGACTAGATGACCTCCAGTGGTCCCTTCTAACCTTACCTGTTCTGTGTTTCTCTGAATGGGCCTTACTGACTCAGTGGAGGCAGGCAGATAACAGGAAAAATCAAACTGCACCACTGAGTTGGATTGACTAAATAACGATCTGGGTGGAAGGAACCTGCGTATGTGAGGCTCTTGATTAGGAAGAGTATTGAGGAGAAACACACTGGCAGACATGATCTGATATTCCCTCATATCTGAGACTTGTTAATACCCTATTGTATTATTTTTTTTTAATTCAGAAATGTAGAAATTAGGCTGCTTGATTTTGGGAGGTCTCCTGCCTGTTGTAAAAGAGCACGTATTTTGCCATTTGCAATGTATTTTTCTATTTCTGTTATCTGGATTCCATCATTCCAACTGGAAAGTGGCAGGTATGCTGGAGAATGTTCTCTTTAAATAAAGCAGAAGAGTAAACAATGAGTAGGATGTTTATTATTGATCTCACAGATGCTTTTGCAGTCTGCAATATGAACACGTATGGATTACTGGTAAAGCTGGAGAGCAAATTACATTTTCTTTTATCGTTTGTAAAAATGAAGTTAGGGCTTATGAAAGGCACTGGATTCAGGCTCTAGGGACCTAACTTCTCTGTTTATCCAGGAAATAGATGTTGTACATCACAAGCAGAGGCAGTGGAAGTATTAAAGATCCCAAAGTTCTCACACTCCCTGTCTGTACTTCTCCGTCTTGACCTACTCAAGGTACCAATAGGAAAGCTTAGTCTGTGCACAAACTTACTCCTAATTTTTTTCTTCTGGAAGTTACACAGTAATGCTGTTGGCTGTAGTTTTATTAACAAAAGCTTTTGTTCACTACAGTCTAATTAAGAAATGTTAGGTCCATAATGTTAGGTTGCCTTTGTTGTCTAGTCTAGATTGTTTTCATGCCCATTCAATATGAGCAATTTTAATTTTTCTGCAGTGAAATGGCACCCCTGTACCCACTTCCCATATGCCAGATTGGGAATTAATCCAAACAAAGGTGTTAGGCACTTCTTATTTGTGAAGAGAACACAAATATGAAATATTTATAATAGGTGCACATCTTATATTTTGTCAATGAGCTTTGGACAGTAATATCTTTGTGGCATAATGTGTGTTGCTATTAAGAATTTAAAGGAGTAAAAAATACTTCCTATGTGTGGCAAAATTACCCAGAATAGGTATGTTTCCCCAAGAAACATGTACAGGTATATCATGAGTGACACAAATATCCATGAACATTTTCACTAGGGTTATAAAAAGAAGCTAATGAAGCAGAACAATGAGGGACATTTCCTATATTTCAGCATTGCAGTAATCTGTTGGGTTTCTGGGCTTTATACGAGTCCCAATCTGGCTAGCTCAGACTCTAGCCCACACGGACTTGCATAGACAAAAGTAAAAGACCAGAAGCACTCTTCTTCACGTGGGGATGAGTATCCTGTTTATTGGCTTGGGACAGGACACTTCCGGTGATGGCAACCACCCAGGTAGGAAAGAGGGTGTAGCACACTTGCAGTGCAGTTTTATACCCAAGGGGAAGGGGGCGGGGACAGGTACCCATGGGACAGACCACCAGGTGTGTAAAACAGGGGGGTGTGTGAGGGAGAGACCATGTGATGGGGGAGGGGGAAAAACCATCCATATGACCTAATATACTCAGTAAAGTTTTCTACCACCCAGTGCAAAACAACAAAAAAATAAACTACTTAGTGCAATACAACACAGCATGAAAGGCAAATTAAAACCACTTTCAAATGCTTAAACCCACCTCTCAGAGATGTGTTTTGTTTGAATAAATATTTTTAGAATCTTCTATGTTGACTGAATCAGAGCATAACTCAATGAGGATGCAGTTTGTGAGTCTTGATACAGCTAAAGCTGATATAATTTACTGCTTTATCATCTGTGGAGAGATAGAATGTAAGAAAATAGTGCAGAAGGTAGTTTCACACCTGAGGAGTTGCAGCTGTACTAATCACCGAAGATTAGGACCAGACCTGCCCTTAATAGGCCACAGCTGAGTCCAATAAGAAGAGTGCTACAAAAGAGTGGGCTAGCTAATTGAGAAGAGAGTTGCAATTTGTTGGTTGTGCTGTGAAGAGAGATGGAGTTCTTGGCTGTGAAGAAGGAGTCAGTGCTGTGAGGAGCTGCCCATGAGAAATCACCGAGAAGGTATGAGAGCTTTGCAATAAGATGGCAATAATTATGCTAGCAAAAATGGTGCAGAATTACATGCAAAGTGACAAATTTTTCTGTGAATTTTGTTTTAGGGTTTACATTTGAGACAGGTGTTACACAAAAGTATTTTGGTTAGGTGAAAATGTGCTTTGGCCGTCATAACTGGTCCTCTGCTGACTTAGTGGGATTTAGGTAAACCTAGAAGCTTGGCTGACAGAAAAAAGAGAAGCTGTTTACCTCTGTAGCTTGGGGAAAAGGGGGAAAACAATAGTTTTCCTCTCCTGTTGACAGACATAATGATATTTCTGGTAATTTAATACAGTAAAATTTTTCTGCCAGCCTTGTACAGGTTTTGATTGCTGTTACTCTGAGATGCAGTAGAATATGAACAAAATAAATAAGACACACACACAAGAAAGACTTGATGGGCTTTTTGCTTGGAATATTTTTAAAATTAGAAATAAGTGCCTAACAAAACTGAGGATGGCTAGCTAAGTATCACGGTATCAATGTAATTAAAAATACATATGTTTTAACATATACGTTATCCAAATGTCTATGTTGTTTAAGCTTCTGTAATAAATGTTTTCTGAATACTTTCCTATAGTTTTCTCTACTTGAATTCCAGCGGCAATGATTTTTCTTAGCCTAATTTTAAAAACCCTTTCTAATGTATTCTTTGTACTACTGCATTTTACTGCCTCCAAACCTAAATTGTGGCTTTAACAGTAGCAAAAAGCTCTATGATTATAGAATACAAAGCTTGGAATGTGTAATACATCACTTCATATTCAAGGGAAAGCTATTGTATCTAGAATTATAAAGTTAAAATAAAGTTCTGCCTTCTGACATTACAAAGTACTGTAATACTGATTTTTAAATTTTTAAATTGCACTCTAAAACATTGAACATAGGGCCAGAGAGATAATCTATCAAGTGTTGGTAACAGTCTAGATACAACTTCATTATTTCTGTCTCGTCACTGGAGCATATAAATGCTAGTACTTAGAAAAGCAAGCAGTAAGTAATTTGCTCAGAGAGAGTGGATGTCCAGATGTACATTCTATGACTTATTTGGAATAAACTATAGGGAATTTTGTAGTTATAACTGGCTGATATCCAAAAAATCATGCCTAAATTGTTTTGTGCATTGTGATTGGAGGTGGTTGAAGCAACTTTAACTGGTCAGTTTAGGTCACAAGCAGCCTTCTTTGAAATAACTCCTATTTATTAATACGTAGTTGTGAACAGGCTTATGACTTGATATTGACAGCATTACACTGATGACACTCCAGATCATGGGAGTAAAAGTGGTCTCACTTGTGCCTGCAGGTCTTGTATTGTGCTGGCAGAGTATGTACTAGTTAGGCAGGTAAATTGACAGAATGTTTTCTATAAAAAAAAAATCTCGGTGTCCTATTGCATTATTTTTGAAATAGGTTTGGGCCTTCAAGACTATAATAATAGAGTATGCTGTGGCTGTGCAAGGTTTGAATTCAAGCCCTGCTTCTGACAAGGGAAGGTGTGATGGGTGTTTTTCCTTGTGAACATTTCTTGAAGATGTGGAAGGTTTACTGGTTTTGATGAAGCTGTTTATATGTCCTGGGGATATGCAATGTGTGTTTTGATAAATGTTGAGGGATATCTGGGTGTGAGAATTAACCTAAGAACAAGTATTAGGTCAGATCAAAGGTTTCTTTAGTCATTCTCTGTAATGGAGTCTAGGGAGTTGAGGATAGTTTAAGTAATCCCTCTCTTAGCATAGGTCTGACTTGTGCTAGTAACTTTTATGGAGGTTGTGTGTAGATTGTTCAACAGCCTCTAGTAGACATTTCTTCCTACACTTTTTCTATTGCTTTGAAGTCATTGATGTTTTTGGCCTCTGTAATGTTCAGTTAGGCAGCTGTAATGGATTATCAGTCTGGATCAATCTAGGACTGAACAGTACAGTGAAGGTCATGGAATTGATAAGTGAAATTACCACAGACTGGTTTGGGTTGGAAGAGACTTTAAAGATAATCTAGTTCCAATCACCCTGTCACGTCAGCTACACCCTTCCACTTGGCCAGGTTGCTGAAAGCCCCATCCAGTTTGGCCTTGAATGCTTCCAGGGATGGGCGTCCCCAGCTTCTCTGGGCAATGTGTTCCAGTACCTCATCATAATCACACTGAAGAATTTCTGCCTTATATCTGATGTAAACCTACCCTCCTTCAGTTTAGAGCCATTCCCCCTTGTCCTGTCACTACATGCCTTTGAAAAAACTCTCTTCAGCTTTCCTACCCTTTAGGTACTGGAAGGCTGCCCTAAGGCCTCTCCAGAGCCTTGTCTTCTCCAGGCTGGACAACCCCAACTCTCTCAGCTTCATAGGAGAGATGCTCCAGACTTCTGACAGTCTTCATGACCCTCCTCTGAACTTGCTCTAACAGATACATGTCCTGCTTATGTTGTGGACCCCAGAGCCTGGACACAGAACTCCAGGTGGGGTTATACAATACCAGAGTAGAGGTGCAGAATCACCTCCCTTGACCTGCTGGTCATGCATCTTTTGATGTAGCCCAGGTTATGATTGGCTTTCTGGCCAACTTGCTGAGGGTGTGCTCAATTCCCACTGTCCATGTCATGGATGAAAATGTTAAACAGAGACAGTCTCAACACTGACCCTCGAGGAATGCCCCTTGTCACTGGTCTCCACTTGGATGTTGAGCCATTGATTGCAATTGTTTGAGTGTAACCATTCCTTATCCATTAAGGAGTTCACCCATCAAATCACTCACTCTCCATTTTAGAGACAATGACATAGTGTGCCACAACATCAAATGCTTTGCATAAACCCAGGCAGATGGCTTCAATTGCTTTTTACCTCATTCACCACCCCTGTAAATCCATTATAGAAGGACACCAGGTTTGTAAGGCATAATTTGCCTGTATTGAAGCTATGTTGGCTGTCATGAATCCTTATTTTCCACGTGGCTCAGCATAGTTTCCAGGAGGATCTGCTCCGTGATCTTGCTGGGCATAGAGGTGAGACTGACTGGCCTGTATGTCCCCAGGTTTTCCTTTTTTTTTTTTTCCCTCTTTCTTTTTTTCTCTCTCTTTTTTGCCCCCTCTTTTTCTCTTTTTCCATCATTATACTTATGCATTATATTACCATATATTTCCAGGCACAAAAAAATCCTCATGGATGCATCCAGCATATAAATACACAGGGATTATGCCCAAATCTGTTCTCAGGTCATTACACAACTTGGAAGTTGATGTTTAGCTAGCAGGCTATGTTCCTGGAAAACAAAGCAAGCAGGTTTTTTCATTTCAAGTGGATACTGGAAAGGAAAGATTGATATTCCTCAGAAGAAGCAAAGAAGAATACAGGAGTCTATTTTATATACTTCTGATTGGTAACTAGGGAGAGAGTAAGTTTGGAAGGCTTGGCTGGAGAATGACACTTTTAGATAAGCATAAAAATATTTTATATTGAATTTAATTTAATTTGAAACAAAACTCCTGAGTTTCTGAAGTTCATTCTTCATTACATTTTAATTCCTCTTAAAAGAGGATTGAAGTAATTTTTATACTATGTTGGTTTTCTTCTTCTGAATTAGTTTATAAGTTAATAATTGGTGTCAAAGAAGTCTGCATTTGCTGATGTGCTAGAAAATAAAATCAGCTGGGAATTAATCACAATTGAAGTTAAAACAATATACTCCATTTATTACTAAATATGTGGTGTAATAAATAATGGATTTTATATGTATTCTCAAATTTTCTGACGGCAAGATTGTGAAAAACCTCTGTAGCATAATGTAATCTGAAGTAACTAAAGTGTTATGCATGGGAAGGTATTGAAATGAATTTTCACATCACTTGTTTTGTACTCATGGGTGTTTTAATGATATTTTATAGTGTCTTAGTAGTATCTTTCAAAACTAAAGCAGCGTTCTGAAGTAGTTCTGTCACTGCTTTATTGGGATCAGAACTGGTATGCTACAAGACATGATGTTATGCTTGCATTTAAATGGACTCCAGTGAGTTATTGCCAGTAAGAAGGGAATGCAGATCTCCCTCTTGTGTTAACTCTTCCTGGTGTTTTACAAGGGTTGGGAATTTGTCCTCTGTGTACTGTGGTAAATTCTGTTAAGGTATCCTTATCTCTACTCTGCAGTTATCTGAGAATGGATCCATAAGGCACACTGTAGTGAAGAATGACCAGTGAAACTGTGTGCAATTGAGCCTATTTCTCCCTGCCCCAAATCAACATAAAATTATGTCTTCCATGTTTGAAATCACTAGAGATTTCCAGAGGAGTAACAGAGCTGATGACAAAGATGTTGTCTTCTTTCCATTTTCATTTGAACTGATGTGTGCCAGGTCCAGCTTCCTCTAGTCCTTTTGGTGAGAAATGTCATGCAATTTCTGCAAAATTCAAGTGATCAAAGCTGTCAAAGCCAGACACTTCTGTAAGTGCCAACTTCACCCTCTGGCTTATTCTTTGCTAAAAAGTTCCATGTTGGGTTGGTTTGTATAATTTAGCATCATCAGAAATGTTTTATGTTACAGATGTCCTAGTAGGCCTCTAAATATTTTATTTATATCATATTTTATTTTAGAGCAATGCTTTAAAAAATTGTTATATAATAAGTATCTTGTTTGCCCATGCTTGAATTTTTTATTGCCATGATAGCATCTAGATTCTTTCAGCAAGACAGAGCTTGAGTTGTGGCCAAATTTGCATAAATTTACAGCAAATAAGCCTCTCTTACCAGGGGAGTTTATAATATGGAATAACTCAGGAAAAAAATACAGATATATACTAATTCAGATGATGCACTTTCCATTTGGTGTCGTGCACCCTCTGCATGGTCCCGTTTTTTTGGGTGTCTCCTGCTGTGAATGAAGAGAATGCAAGGATAACTGGAACTCCTCTGTCTTCTCAAAGCTTGAGGTTTTCCTGCATTATTAGTGTTTTGTTGGTTTCTTTTTATTAGGATTGAGTATATTGGTAAATTTTCTTTTTGCTTTCTAAAGCATTGGCTTTTCAAAATAGGGTAATATATGATGTATCCAAAGTCTATCTAAAATGTTTGAATGGAATAATATTTTGTGGCATAATAAATACAACTGACAAAGATAAATTGATATCTAGAAAGTTAAATACAATGCCTTAAGACTTTCCCTGTGTCTTATGTGACTTCATGGACTTCTTAAAAAATCCTCATGGATGTGTCCACCATATAACTACACAGGGATCATGCCCAAATCTGTTCTCAGCTCATTACACAAACAGTCATGAGAGGACAGTGTAAAAAGTGTTTTAAATTCTAGATAATAGTAAGAAATTGGAAAAAAAGTAGACTCCAAAATATTTTGGGTGTAATTTTTTATTAATTTTGAATTTTATTGAATTTTATTTGAGTTCTATTTTATAGTTATATTTGCATAATTTTTATAGCAACTGAGTTACTCCTATAGGCATTAGGTAATTATAAAGCACTACATTTCTTTGGGTATTTATTGAGTTATCATAGGTACATCATTTCTATTTCATTTTTGTTAACAATTCATGCACTAAATAGAAGGGAAAAGTTTACTGGTTTTGCATGAAATTGATAATTCCACAGTCTGTGAGTACCCATTACACCATGAAGCACAGAATATATATTTTTTTAATCTTCTACAATAAAGAATACATTATAATTTTTTTGGAAAAGCACCACTATTTTTTTGCCTCTTTTTTCCCCTGGAAATAGTAATTACAATAAAATGGCAGACCATCTCCAAATATGCTGAAATGTCAGACTATTTACTGCCATAGTAGAGATGTAAAAATAAACTAGTTTTGCTTTACTGAGTAAACAACCAAAAATATGTTGATTATGAATATGTAAGTGTCATTTATATGTGGAGTGGCTGACTTTTTCCCATCTGTCAAATCTACACAGATTAAGAGTCTGATGTAAATGTCAATATGAATCCAAGTATGACAGCTCTATTTATTTCTAAACATGATGTACACTGTGGTGCCTGTTTCTGTAACAAAGTGTGCCTGAAAATTAACTGTGTCATAAGCATTCATTTAAAGAAACAGCCTACAGTCTGCTAAAGACATCATATAAAGAAAAATATCCTTTTCAAGAAGAGAATTTGTTACTTGACTATTTTAATGTGAATTGTTTCTTCTTTGCAGCATGTCTACTATGTCTTTAGTAGCCAACCTGATTGCCCCATATCATAAAAATTTAGTACCTTTCTACTGCAGTAGTTACGGGGTTATTGTTCATTTTGAAGGTATAATCAAGTCCATAAATTGCTAACTCTGCTGCTGAACTTAGGCCAATAAGCTAAAATCTTTTTTTTTCCCCTATGGTCCATCTTACAAGCTTTTTTCCTTGGCTAAGCAGTTTAAACTGATATTTACAAATAAGTGAACCAGCATTATAACATGCATATTCTTCCCAGTTTAATACAGTTATATTCTGATTGCTTGGATATGTTGAAGGTAGAGTATTTCTGCTTTTTTTGTTTTCTTTTCCTGAACCTACACAGCATTATTATTTGGGGTAATCTGGCCAATTCATCCAAAGCCTTCAGCATGTTCTTTATAGATCCAAATCACATTGCAACATGGCTAGGTTGCAGTGTTCTTGGGCTCCATTAATTATATTGTTTAGTGATACCTGGAGCAGTAGCATTATTAATGGTGTGTGAGAGATGAAAATTACTTGAGGCACAAAAACTAGTGGCAGAAATTCCTTCTACAAGCAAGAATCAGCAGAGTTCTCTGTAAAAGAGTAAAGATAGTGTTAAACAATTTTTTTTTTTAGGTAGAAACTAGTGGTCTTTGGTTCCTGTGTACCTGCTGCATTTAATTTTGAAGATTAATCAATTCTTTCAAAGAAAGAGAAGAATAAATTTGGTATGTTCATTAACATAAAGCAGTGTTCTTTTAATAGTAATGGCTGTGGCAAATACTTTGATAAAATTGGCTAGAAGTATTCTGTTTGTGTGAGCAATAATCTCAATTGGCCATTCTGAAAACATGTTATACTACAGGTGTATTAGAAGAGAACCTCGTTGTATAGAAAAATAATTTCATGGTCCTTTGCTTGTAAGATATTACACTTCAGCTATTTTAAAGGCCATTTCTTATGAGAAGTATCTAGAACTGTGCTAGTTTGCTCCCTATTAGAAGCTCTTTGATAGTTCACTCACTGGAACAATTTTCCCTGACCAGGATCATTGTTTTTGGCTGAGGTGTCTGGACATCTTTCACTGACTCTTCCAAAACAAATATCTGTATTTTTTTATATTAAAGCAAAGTTCCTTTGTGTAATTTTCCATGAGATTCTTTAGTCTCTTAGTGTTTTTAGTCTCTTTTCTCTAGTGTTTAGTGTTTTCCATGCTGGAGTGTCCACTAAGGTCTTTAAGTTGCTTGACTACAAAACTGAACATGAACTCACCTCAGTTCAAAGGGAGTATAGTGGTAGGCATGACCTTAAGTGGTGAACACTGATGCTTCATCACTCACACCATCCATTTTTAACATTTTCTATTATGAAAGAATGAAAACCATTTTGTTTACTCATTTCCTGAATTGAAAAGTCATCTGCATAGAAATGTGGCCTTTTAGTCTAACCATTTATCTGTAATACTTTAATCTAGTAGTGTCTGATAATTTCTGAAACTGATGTAAGGTCTCACAAGTAGTCTTTCAACGCCATGCTGTTTTTATTCCAGCTCCTGTTTATAGGTGAGAGAACTAAAGAAGTGAGTGAAGCATTTATAACACAGTGGGCAGTAGTACTTGTACTGTTAGAGCTCATTAATTCCTTTCACAGCCCAGTGATCATTGTCCCAGAATGCTCTGGCTTTAAGGACAGTTTGACTTTACTTTGCCATTCAAAATGTAGGTTGATTCTTATCATATTTTTTAAATTTGTTGCCGAAGACAGGCATATTTGTCTTTGTTCTCAAAATTTTGCTGGCTCGATGCACTTATTTTTTCTTTTAATTTACTCATATAAGTATGTTTCTGTTCTGTGATTTTTTTAAATTTTTTTTCTTTAGAAATATTTGTGCATGTAGCATAGTCATGGGAAAAGTTTAATTCAACCTGATTTTAGTTGGATGACATTCAAGAGTTAGTCAGGATCAGGAAGGCTTCTCTGATCATGAATGTGAATAGTACTATTGTATAAGTAAATTTTTCTCCTAATAATTTGTGCCCATTTCATTACCAGAATGTGAAGCCTGTGGATTAAGTAATGAATTTAAAGGAATTAAAATGCAACTGAACAACTAAACAAGCTTTTCATGGAGATTTCAATTTCTGTAATGTCTGTTGAGGAGTAAAGTGTCTGTTTCCCACCAATCTGGTAGAGTCTGAAACATTGATCTACATTTCTGGCCATGTGCTTGAACGCTATTGGGCTCAGCAAATGTCGCCTGAATTTAATATTCTTTGGCAAAACTATTTTTCATTTCAAGCAATTGGATTATCAGTGTGAGGTTACTAAAAATGATGAGGCGTTTTCAGCCACTACTGAACTGAAAGTCTGGTAAGAGGATGCATAGTTTTCCCAGCTGCACACAATACTTGGCAGTCTGTACCTGGACTTCTGCTAGATTTAATTTTGCTGTGCTTGAGCCTTGTTTGGTGCTTCCTGCTGCTCTGCAGACCTAGAAAAAGACTTTTTCATTCATCTGTTTTGTTGCAAAAATGCTTGGTTTTGGTTTTTTTTTTAAGTGCTTTTTAATCTGGCCAGCAAGGCACATCTTGATTCCCTATTTTCTTGGGTAATGGATTTGGGTACATTATTTGTTGTTCTTCAGAGTTGAAAGTGAATAACCTAGTTTCAGTTATGAATGTATTCTCCAGTATTTTTTGCTCACTTAGTTGCTTTGGATATTTGGCTGCTTGAACAGAAGGGAAAGGGAGATTAGGGATGCACTTTCCCATGCCCTGGAGAGATGTGCCTAGAGGCAGCTTTTGCATAGTTTCTGGTGATAAGTGAATATAAGGCTGACAGACAACAAGGTATTTTGCTCTAAGTTTGTCATGAACATAAGAGTGTGGACAATCTTGATGGAGCAGAAAAGAATAACTCAATGGTTATATTCATAATGTAATTTGTTACATAAGCATGTCCAAAGCTTTCCAAACTCATTCAAGTCCTGCTATTGTTGACCACTGAATAGAATTTGAGGAAGATAATGCATTCACAATGAATGGAAAATACTTTGTTGATTTTTTTTTTTATTTTCTATCCTTTTCTTATGTTAATAAATCCTCTGCATAAATACAAGCCCTGTTTCACAAAAGCTTGTCTAAGAAGTGGTATTTGCAGAAATGTCAGTTGCAATCTTTGTTTTCTTCATGTCAGTTTGATAAAGGAAAGAATAGCCAGCACTAGTATTTACTCTAGGCCCTCTGAAATTTAAACACAACAGTAATTCTTAATAAATGACCTTCATTAAGCTAAAACTGTGTTCACATGCTGAGAGTCAGAAATGCTAGGGCCTGGACTGGGGAGGTTTGCCAGTGGAGAACCACCACCAGCAGTACCATCTCAGGATGGTGACTGAACATGAGCTATTAAGGGACATGGCTTACACCACAAGTCCTGTGCCTTCCCTCTCATGGCAGTGGCTGACTAGGAAACATACTCTTTTTGGCAAATTCTGTTGGCAGCAACAAGGTGAATTTGCATTCTTGCATTTCTCAACCTGATTTTGATTGCTAGATGAACTGCAGTATGCAGGAATGGATAACTAAAAATTCCTCACAAAGTAAGAATTCTTGGAAAACCATATTACATTTTGAAATATTTGTTAAACTTGCATATTGATTTTGTAATTCTTCTAATAATCAGAATAAAAGTTTGGGAGACCTTCCCCAGAGGATGCTTTTCTAGTGGTTGCTTTATATAGTGAGGCTGCAACTAGATGGTATTAGGTCTCACTGCACAGTTATATGTTCTGCTTTGAGGTAATGGTGAACAATTCTTTATGAGGAAGGCAGCCTCAAGAATAGAAGGATCTTTTAAACATGCAAAACATCAAGTGTGGGTCCCCTCTTCATGTCCTTTATCTAGACTTTTAGGTCACTAAATGTATGTGTGTCCATCCAAGATGTTTCTTATACTACACTTCATTGGTGTGTTAAACTTGGTATGGATTATTTCCTCCTTGGTAGAGTCCTGTCATATGGTTGCCTCAATTCCAACAGTGCAAATTCCTGTAGCTGGTTATTTACTGGAAATGCCAGCATAGCTTCATAGGGAATTGACACCAAGGAAACCAGATTAAACTGTATGGTGTGATATAGACATATGTATAAATGTAACATGGTATAGAAGTCTTTCATGCCTTTTTGAGTATTAATTGCCCCAGAAGACTGTTCCTGTTCTATCACAAGGCTAGAAACAAAAAAACATTTTAGAAATTAATGCTGTGTGGTTAGCTAGCGCCAGGACCCTAAGAACTTTGAAAGTATGAATAAATGTATTCCAATTACTGACTAATGCAGGTAATGGGTTTATGGTACTTAGAGGGCTGGATCTGTTCCCTGTCAGCCTGCAGACATTAGGGGCCCCTCATGACCAGCCTGCAATGTAGGCATTATGGAGTGATTTTTACTTTACTGCCTTTTCCATCAGATCATCCCCTCTCTTTCACACACAAGGTTAATTCACTTCTTGATCACATTATTTCCTCGCTGCTCTTTGACAATATAAAAATTCTGAGTGGACAGCTCAATCCCTCTTCCATCTCAGATTTGATTGTTATGGTATTGCCTGGCGTCCCTCAGAGGCCTCCAGCAGCCTTTGCTGCACTTTATGACACTTAAATGGCTGGGCTACAATTTCTCCATCTATTCACGAAATGCTGTTAATAACTCATTTTCAAAGAGGCCCTTCTTTATGTCTTGGCATTAAAGGATTTTTTATTAGGTGCCAGGATAGGTGACACACAGCCCCAGTAACCAAAGAGTTAATTAATCTGTTGAAATTTATTGCCTTTTATACTGCACTCAGTGTGACAGTCCCTAAGAGAAACAGATACTATATTTACAACTGAGCTGAAATATTCAGTAATATAGTCTGCATACTGACCCACTCCATCAGTGTATGCCTTTTGCTGGAGTACCCATTAATCAACTAAGATGGATTTGTGTAATCTGTCTTCTTTCTTATTCTGAGATTCCAATAAATATTGAAATAATAATTTATTGATTACTCTGCAATATAAATGTGTAGTAAAGCCACCCAAGATATTTGCATACTAATGCATTTCAAAGCTCTTGGCATTCTGTAGGTATGAGGAAGAGAGAGATTGTAACAGGGGTTAGGATAGAATTCCTCTGGAATGTAGAACACTAAATTCTGTGTTAGCAGGATGTGGTGGTCCTCCAAGGTAATTTTTGAGATTTCATGTTGAGAGAAAACATAACTTGTATTACTGGCCTTTCATTTGGGTGGCAATAAGCACAAGAGCGTGTTTTGTTTTTCAAACAAAAATTTTTCAATTCCTTTCAAGTGAAGTGTTTGTCAGAAGATTCTGGCTTTGTTCTTTCTAAAAATAACAGTCTGGGCTGCCCACTATATTGAAGTCCTGCTGTAAAGGATATGTGTGCCTGTAATTTGCATGACTCAGTGCGGCAGATTATTTGATGCAACTCTCCTGGGAGTTGAAATAAAGAAGGTTCTGTCAAGGGAGGGATTATGACAGCTTCTGGCATAAATTAGAGAATTTATGTGGAGTGCTGTAATTCATTGCAGCCTTTCTTCAGCAGTGGGATGCAATATAATATGTATCTGCTATAGCACTGAGATCCAAGGTTTTTACACACCTAATCCTGCTCTGTACTAGGGCCTGGCATGGACTATAAGGCAGTTTTGTTTACTCTGTGTTGCCTTCCTGTGGTAATTTCTCCCTACTTCCTTCTGATTTCCTCATTTTTCTTGTTTATCACGTTAGTAGTGGTTAATGCAAGCAGCTCTGCTTAACTACTGGAATGTTCTGTCCAAGTAGAGCAGTTTGCCTTCATTTGCAGAGTTAATCTCTTTGTTTGTGACCTTGTATGGTACATAACACAAAATAGGATCCAAACTACAATAAATTTTAATTCTGTTTTCAAAAAAACTGCTGCACCAAAAAGTTAAGGCTGGACAATCCACTTGGACTATCACCTGAGGAATATTGAAGGACTTGTGAGGTAGTAACAATGTCCCTCTTTACGCTTTGTTTTCTCTTCATTTCTTTATAACTATGACCACTGGAAGCTGCCTTACAGTAGAAAGTGGGACTCTGGTATTTTTGCCAGAGAGAGCTGAAAGAGAAAAGCTTAGCAAGGTTTTTCCATTTCTTGGAGATATATTCTTTTATCAACTTAAATTAGAGTGTTTACCTTTACTTCATAAAGGCTTCTTTCCAATAATGGAGAAAATATTAGGTAACATTTTCCTCTCTGCCATTTACAAAAAGCAGGTCACTGTGCTTTCTTTGAGTATGCCTACAAGTAAAAAAGTCTGCTCTGGCAAATCTTTTTCCCAGAGGAATTAGGAGAACCAGTCAGTATTCCTGATGATTTCCACTTCACTTTCTAGCGATGTCTAAATTTGTTCTAAAGTTCTAGTGGCCTCTTTAGGAGACTCTACTGTCTCAAACACTGAGATCAATTTTCCAGAATTAACACAGAAATGCATCCTTTAGAAAGTAGCTTTTTTAATAAGAGGCTACTTATGATCATCAGCACGACTGTCATGTGGTATATGAGATATTTAGTTCTGCATAGCACTAATGCTATAAATTGAAGAGTTTTCTCTCTCACATGTATATGGATAACTGCTGTGTGAGACTGTCAATGTAACTGTTGACCTGTAGGATAAACATGTCCATTTTGCCTTGAAAAATCAAATGCAAAATGTAATTGCTGCTTGTGTTTTCTACATTCCAAATAAGTTACCGAGACAGGAATGTTTTGTGGGTTTTTTGCATATGAAGAACTTTAACCTGCTTCCAAGTGCTCTGATTTCTTAGTACTGTGGTACCAACCAATATTATCTGTTTGTCTGGTATCAAACATAGCATATTCTCACTCATGAAAACCATGATCATGAGTGGAGTTTTGAGGGACAATATTTTTCTTTGACTAGTTCAGGAGCCCTTAGTTCAATTCCATCACAAGTGGTTTATGCAGCACATTTCAAGTCTCCATAACAATTTTTCATAGTTTTGGGTAACTGCTTCTGATCAGAATAACTGAAGTATAGATAAAATTGTAGTGCACAGGATTTGTTTTCTAGTGTCTTGCTGATAAGGTTAACCAGATGGTGAAGTACAATCATCTAGGCAGTACCATAGATCATCACACACACACACAAATAGACAAAACCAGAGAATGATACATTTTCTGTTACTTTTATTTGTACATGAATCAAAAAAGAACCAAAACCTACAGAAAGCCATCCTTTTGAAACTAAAGGAAACCAATGCCATTAGTTTCTATATTTGTCTATAGTTCAATATTCTAAGGAAGTCTAAACTGGTGGGTTGCCCTTTTTTTCTCTAATGAAGTTTCACCTATTGTAAATTTTATATCAATTTTGATGAATGCGTATTCTTCATAAATCATGACATTAAGTATCTTAATAGCAAAATAAAAGCAGTTAAAAATAAACTACTTAGTATGGGATTTTTTTATGCCATATTGCTTGAAGTGATCTGAAGTCAGCTATTTAGGAAGGTCACTGGATTAAGCTGCTTCACACCATGATTTGGCTAACCTCACAATTGGGTTAACAATAATACTAATAATAATGCTAATGCTATAAATATACAAATTTGGTTTTGGTTTTGAGGGTTTTTCCCCTATTTTATCCTTGTTCTCAGGAGGAGCAACTTCTAGTGATAGCAAAAATACCAGCAATGGTCTTAGGGTGTCTGGTGAGATTGTGCACTTTGAATATTAAGTTATCAGTTGTTTCTTTAGTCAGTAGCATTCCCCAAGGTGGTCTGGTGATTACATGGGCTTGATATAAAAATGATTGCAGCACATAGCATTGCAAGATGCACATCACTCAGTAACTGTGCTTCTTCAGCCACAAATTGAGTTGTATTGAGATTGACTGTAGTGATTGGATATGAAAGACTTTGGGTGTTATGAGATGTTGCTACTTCTGCTCAGCCTAGTGGGAATTTTGGGTCATTGAAACCCTTTTGGGAATGCAAGATCAGGTCTGGTATCACAAATATGTAATTATGTTAAATATTGTGGGACTGACCTTTGCAAGCTTTTCAAGGGTGTACAAATTTGGGTTTTGTGGTGAGCTTGTGTGTGAATTATAACACAGTGACTGCTGTTTCAATGCAAAGGATGAACAAAATGAATGAAAACAAACTATAGCAAAGTATTGCTTGTGGGAGAAGTTATGTGAGCTGGCTGTTAGGAATGTACTGGGATTTGACTGGAAGAGAGGAGCTGGAAAGAGGACTGCTGTAGGAGTAGATGTGAAAATCATGTGATGATTTATTGTATTCCATTGGATGTTTTGATACACTACTTTTTCATGATGGTTTGTAGGAAGAGACCCATTATTTCAATTTCGTGGGTGCTTGTATTTCTAGGAATGCTGCTCTGTAGGCACAGGGTTTGTGGTAATTGGGAGGGGGCTGTGATGGAGCCTTATCCCTAATGGGCTATAGCTGTGCAGGACAGGTGACCAGTATTGAAGGAAACGAGATGTGGAGTGCCGAGGTGCACTGACCAGTCACCAAAGGGACCAGAGGGCACACAGGTGTGCGGCTTGTAAGATGAAGAGTGTAAAAGGTTGGACTGAAGAGCAATACAGAGCAGATGCTTGAAGCCTTCTGGTGTGGTATGGTGTTACTCTGTATTGGCTGATGCTTGAAGTCTTCTGAAATTGTATGGTGATAGTATATCATGGCTGTCTCAACTGTGACATATGCTGTGACCCTTCTCTACTTTTATGCAGAACTTTTTTCATCTTTGTTCATACTCAGATTTCAAATATTATCCTTTACATGTTCAGGACTTTATGCATCTTCTATTTTCAGCTGTTATATATTATTCAACTTGGTGTGAAGAGCCATTTTCTAACCAACTGTTTTTGCAGAAAATTTATTTCTATTTCCAAATGTATCTCTATATGGGACTTCTTTTTTTATGTATTTTTAGAGAAATTACAGTGTAGTAAGAATTGTGTGTCAGTGAACCCATCATTTAGGCACTGAAACAGCATATATGTTTTAAAATGAGAATACTCAGGAAAAAAGCCATTCAATGGCTTGAAGGTGATTTCTGCTTCTAATGATTTTATAATAAGCCTGAAAGAAATGAAGCTTTTATATATATGTCTGTCTTTACTGTTATGCCCGTGATTAACACAGATTGTGATATTTCTTTAATTGAGAATATCTCCTTAAATTAAAGTCATTTGGGATCATGTGCAGCTGTGGTGTGAGGAAGTGTTACACCATCCAAAGTCAATGGCAGTTGTGCCCTTACATGCCAGGCTTGCCTATGGCCACTGTCTCCTTAGCCATGCTGTATTAATATCATTTGGATATTCCCAGAGGTTATTTTTTCTTACAAACTATGTATTATGGTTGGCAACTTGTGACAGGTGGGTTCTGGTTCCCATATGTCGTATGCAAGACTGCAGGAAAACATATCCATGTTCTTCACATCAAACTGCCAAAATGTCAACAGTCACATCTCAGCATAAAGGCCCTCAGAAATACAAAATCAGAGTGCTTGGCATCATCCCTGGTAGATGCAGGCCTGTCTGAGAAGCTGTCTGCAGAGCTTGATCTGTCAGTCACTGTGGAGTCTGGTGTGTGAGGGAGCGCTGCACAACGCTTTCACGGCTTGAGCGCTGCGCCTTCCTCCCGTGGAGTGATGGAGTGATGCGTCTGGTACCAAGGCCAGCTGACCACAAAACTGAGTGACACTCAAGGTGACTCTGTCATGGGCTGCTGGCTGTTATTAAGCCATCTTCTAAAGGAGTAAAATGAAAGCTGGGCAAGTTGTAATGAGTCCCAGAACCATTGAAAATTCTGATTTGGAAGGGAGCCATGTGGATCGTTGAGTCCAACTCTTAAATTTCTCCACAGATCTTCACCTTCCTTAGGTTTGCCTCGTTAAAATATTTTAAAGCTTTGGTGTATGCATATGAGCTGCTTTTTCTGATTGTTGTTTGAGACAAAAACCTTGAAAGCTTGTGTAAAGTAGAGTTATATTAGATTTCTTTTTTAAAAAACCCCTAAGCTGTGTGGTAGTTAATGTCTTTATCTTACCCAAATCTGAGCTTCTTTTTTTAGGTTTTTCCATGGTTGCTACTAATTAAGAATACTTTGTATAGCATTAAGTTTAGAAAGCCAAGCTGAAAGTCAATATTACACGTAGTATTTATATCTGATTTGGAAGAAATTAAAATAATGGAATCAAGTTACAATCTATGTTCATACCACCAAGAATTAAAAATTAAATTATACCAAACTTTAACCTCCATAACCTGGACAGAAAGAGCTGTAATTTAAAAGTCAGCAAAAACTAATAATATTGTCTGGAGGTCTGATTTTTAGGAGGTATGGTTTTTAGGGTTTTGTTTCTTTGATTGTTTTTCTTTCTAAATATATAATTTAATTTTTTTTCTTGGAAATTAAGAGGAACTGAGATATATAGCATGCATTTTAAGCCTTTTACTCTTGAGATCTGCTTCAAACAATGCTAAAATTGTCACATACTGAAAACTGGCAGTTGTTTTGTTGAAGAACAAAAAAATGGAAATATTGCTTGGGGGTGGCACATGAAGAAAATTTCAAATTGCACATGTATAAACCTTTATCTTTTGGATTTGTTGTTTGTATTTCAGTTATATTCATAAAATTCCATGTTTATTTGGGCAAATGACTGTATCAAATTTAAAATATTCTGGTTGACTATTTTTCTCTCCAAAGAGAAAATCCTGGAAACAAGGTCTAGAAGGGTATAAAACACCTAGTACCTTATACAACATTCCTTAGAGATTTAGAAATTTGGGATTCAGTTTGCCCACACTTACTCTTGCCATTTATAATTTTCTTGACTTTATTTTTTTTCTGTCAAATAGATGCTTTATTTAATGCTTGTCATCACTGAAGCTGGCAAAATTTTTCTTGAATTCCTCTTTGTTCAGCTGGGCTTCATGTGTGGGGAAAGATTGCATGTCATCTACCAATGTTAGCATTGCTAATGTGAGTGTTGTTGGAGGATTCAAGATTCAGTAAGCAAATCATCTGAGACAAAAGAAATTTGCAAAAGCTTGTTTTTAATATTCAAAACATTGTTTCTCTGTGCTCTATAAAAAGTTTCTCTGTCATTCTCTTATGCAACAATAATAAGTGAGGAAGTCAAGCTTGCAGAAAAGGTAAACTAGCATTTTATTTATGGAGTTTTTATAAAAAGTTGTATTTTGAAGAGCTTGCCATTATGAGAAAATTTTGGTGCTGTATCAAAGCATATGTTGAAGGAAAACTCTTTAATATCAGGTCATTCCACCATTTAAAGTTCATTGTATTCAGTGCAAAAGAAACATAAAAACAAAGATTATTTAAGTTCCATTTTGGCCTACAACATTAGTTTCACCAGCAAAATATTTTTACTTTCTAATGTTTTGGAATATTTCACAACTTTTTAAATGAAAATTCATTTTATTTTTGGAAAATTAGTGATTGACTTGAACTTTCAGGACAATATTTTTAGAGGAAGCCAAGTGGTTTTTATTTTTTCCTCCTGACTTTATTTTCCTCCAAGGGAAAAAATAGTGATGTATAAGTTATTGTTCACATGGAGTACTTTAATATTCCAGAACCAGTTCTAACTAGCTAACTTTTATATAATTTGCTGATATAAAACTGTTCTTATTTGCCAATAAACTGGAAGAAATCCCTTTCTCTTGACCTTGAAAGTGTGACCATCCTCTTAGGCATTAGCTTCCTCCAAGGTTCAGCATGGATAAGGTAGGGTAACAACTTAGACTCCAGAGAAAATCTGAGTTGTAAGAAAGTACCTAAACAAGAACTGAACCAGACAGTGAAGGTAAAATGGCAGATGGAGGGAAGATAGATGTACTGGATTTAGATAAAAGTTTTCAGGGATTCAAGAGGAAAACTGGTAACATGGAAAAATAGAAAAAAAAATGTTTGGCAGATAGGAGATCAATAACATAATAGAGTAACAGAGACCAACCTTTCCCCACCAGGCTGATGCCTGCCTAGCTGGAAAATACTCATTATTACTGAGGTGTGGTATTAAGAATGGTGACAATATTAATGCTTAGTTTAGTAACTCATTTATCCTTGCTGTCTTTTTGTGTGTGTCAGCCTATAAATGTAATTTACACTCCTGAGTTGCATGTGAAATATACCTTAGCAAAATGATGCAGAGAAGGCAGAAATACAAAGGCAAATTAGTAGTCTCTGTCCTTAAAGCTAAATTTATTCTTACCCCTTCCTTGCCTGCCTTCTCCCAGAACAGGCTGCCCTTATTCATGTTGTGCATTGAGAACAAGCCCTGTGCTGTGTTGCACCACAGGTGAAGTGTGGGAATAGTCTTAGAGATGGCTTCTTGGCATGGCATGAAGCCATGGTGGACAACACACAGCAGCTATGTATTAATAGATGGTTATAGGTTAGTATTCAATCCTTTTGCCTTGGCTGTGCTCTCTGTGCTGCTGTAGATGCAGCTCTTCATTCTAAATGAGTCTTGGATTGCGTTTTTTAATCACAGGTTTTTATTGAACTCTTTGAATGGCAATGTGATTTTTTTCGTCTTGTGGGCACACAAGATTGCACCTTGTTCAAAATCTTCCTTTTGTCTGTCCATGACCTTTCTTCCTGGTTCTCTGTGTGATCTTGCAGAGACAAAATTGTTTGTTTTGTTTGCTTTTACCAGTGTTGGTTTTGTTGTTGTTTTAACATTAAACTTTGATTACCTTGCTAGGATTTTCCCTGAACAAAAAAGGGTAGGGTACAAACCAGAGGTGATAGTTGCAGTGTCTGAATAATAAAAGAAACAAATCAAGTTAAGGGAAAATGAATTTTATTGAAACAATTCAGAATTATGTGGCCACATCAATTTGGCAGAGGCAGAAAGGATCTTTTTATGAAGAAATTTAGTGCTGTGAATTCCTACCAAAAGAGTAAAAGTCTTAAAGTACAAGAGAAGAGAATAAATGCTTTTTCATGTCCTCCCGTTTGCCATCATTAACCAGGTAAATCCCTTGGCTTGAGTGACATGTGCTGCACAGTGAAACCTCAGTAAAACTTAGTCTGCTTTTAGCAAATTAACATGGAGCAGCCAATACACTGTTCTATGAGAATCCTTACCTCCATGAGCATTTCAATAGAAGAATCTCTCTGTTTGCATCATCCCCAAGTTCTGCATTATTTGTTAGAGCTTTAGAATCAGAATAAAACTTTGGGCCCTATGGAAGTCTTGTCCTTTCCATTTTCCCTTCTTTTAATGGGAGTTAACTAGGAAGTTTTTGCTGCTGCTTTTCAGCCACTTCTTTCTTTGTCTGCTCTTTAACAGGGCTTTTGTAGATATACTTTTGTCTTACAGATGAGGAAAAAAATAGCTTCTGAACAGATGAGACTGGACAATTATGCATTGAACTCTGAAATTATATTCTCAATGACAATAATTTCCACTGATTTCCAAAGGAGTTGCTCTTTCAGTTTAGTGTGGTATTGCTTGTCTTTTTGGTACAAAATATATATTTTTTTAATTTACCTTGTGGCAAAAACATAATATATGCTCTTGTATGGGCACTGGTACTGTTAGTGGTGTAGTCTGGTTCTTGGCTACAATACATATAAAGGAGGTATTCTGGTTTGGGGCTTTTCTTTTAAAAAAAGTTCCTTTAAACCTTCCATTGCTATAAATAGAGGTATTGCTGGAAATTAAGAGGTTAGCCAGGGCCAAATGAGGAATGATTTTTTTTTAAATATAACATTAAATTAGCTTTCAGTTTAGCTTTATCTCTTTTGGTGGGATTTTTTTACAGTTTTTCTTTTCCAGAATGCATATTCATTAAGTGAGAAATTAGTTGGGTGCATGTTTCTGAGATCTGTGCTAGTATTGGGTTATCAGTAATCTATACACAAAGTTCCAGAAAGCAGATAGAATACAACCTTTCCTAAAATATTTTCTGAAAATTTATTGTCTCAAAACTAATTTTTGAAAATATATGATAAAAATATGTAGATGAATTTTTTGTAAAGTTACTGATATTTAAATTTTAAATTCTAGAAATTATGTGATTTCAATTAAAGGGTTTATTTTCCTCCAGCTTTGGCCAGAAGAGGGAACTATCTCACTGTATCAACTGCTTCTGTGATGGCACTTAAAACTTTTTTTTGCTTTTGTTTTTATTCCTGCATTGTAACCAAATGCAAATCTAAGACTGCTGAACCATCTCAGGACTCTTTCAAAATCATAAAGATATTTCTTTAGCTTAGGATTTATTAACTCTTTAGCATCACAGTGAGCATTTTGTCTTCTGCATTTACAACTGGGGGGGAGGGGAAGTTGCTTAATACAGCTTGATTGCTTTGTGAAGAGCGTACATCCTCGTTGTTTATGCACCATTAAAGTAATATAATTTTCAATAGTAGTGTCTTTGAGAAGTACAGCGACTTGAAAAGAAGAGAAAAAAGTGACTATGAGAATTTGAGTAATCTGGGGGGGGGAATGTCTATTAGTGCAGTTTGTTGCACAGCTAGTCCACACATCCAGAGGATTTCTAGATTGCAGAGAATTTAAAGTACTCCGGCTTGACTGATAGAGTTAGGGGCTTTAAGCCTGGGAATGTTGCTGCCAGAAACATGCAATTCCTTACTGCATAGAAACCTCCCTGTAGGTAATTGCAGACACTGGGTTTCATTGATTGGAAAGGGGCAAGAATTGTGTTTTCCCTCAGCACACAAACATTATTTAAAAAATATATTGGAATCTCATTTATTTTGCTTGGGTTTTGGCACTGGGGGCCTCTGTCCAGTTCCTGCAGTTGGTATGAGATTGGCAGGCAGAAAAATACCAGGTGTAATTCTCAGGCATCCTTCAGCTACCTGACACTGTTAGTCCTTTTCTGCAAGTAGATGAGTGGAGGGAAAATGAATTCACAGGTCAGTTTTTCCTCATGTGGGAACTTTCAGGTAGGCAGAGGAACAAAATATTGTTTCCTTACTCTTTTTTCCAATAGCCCAAGATTCTGTGCAAAATGGTTTTGGCATCTGGGAAGCAAAACATGTGGTGGTAGAATATTTTGCAAGCTTTCTAGCCTTAATCCGCAATATAAGTAATGCTAGTGCCTAAATAGCAAGGTAACTGTTAAAAAGAATATCAGTCAGCTTTGAACTGGTCTTGACTTGTTGAGTCTCATTGTGTTGCTGAGATTATTCACTTGTCAGGATCCCACTTTGGTCTGAGATGAGTTGCAGAAGCCCTTGTACATTGTGCCCTGAGGACATCAAGGCTTTGTGTATTGGATGACACTGGAATGCATTAGTGTGTTATGTCAAGGAACCTTTTGCTTTTAATTTTGTTTTTGGGCTTCTGTTTACTAGTTTGGCTCAACTAATTTAAAACTGCTGGTAATGATAAGATGTGATCAACACCCAAATACATAATTTGACTGATCTTCTGTTTCTTAGGGGCAATGGCTCTGAACCGAAAGCAACTGGAGTGGATTGTTGGCTGATGAAGTTTTACCATTGCATTCATTGCATCAAAAGCTCTCAAATTCTGTGAATAATTTGTCTTTGGACTGAGGTTTTGTCAGATATTGTTCATAGTATGCCAAAATTTCCAAACTTATTTTTAGAGAAAATTCATTTTCTGTTTGTAGTGACTGGATCTCCCATGTATGTTTACTGAAGTCAGCTGGAGCTGTCATACCTCACATTCAGGGGAATAAAGTGACTCTGAGGCTCTTAAACACGAGTGTGGAAGTATTGCTTCAAGCACCCAGTAGTAAAAATGTAAAACATACTGATAGACATAACATTAAAATGAGACCTAAAAACACTCTTAAGAGGACCATCCACTTTAAAAAAATGGAGTCAAGAAAAGGTTATGACCAATTGAAAATGCTGTACTGAGCATAAGCGGGAGAAAATTTAATTGTCCAAGATGTATGTTTCCTAGGGCACACAATTAATTGTAGTGGAAATGTTCAATTGCTTGTAATTTTGCAGAAAATTCCCTCCTGGGCTCTGAAACTTTACATGCTTAGTCATAGCCTAACAGAGCACTTTCTAAGAAAGTTCAGCTAATTGTTTTTAGTTATAGGTATGGGAATAAAAACAGTTTTGGGGGACTTAGCTAAAAATGGTTCAAGCTGACAATAAAAACTTTAGATTTAGATGAGACTAGTAGAGTTCAAAATTAAGTTTATTTTGTTTGGGTGTTTTTTTTGTGCTTAATCATTTTGGTGAAAAGAAATTGTTGTCTTTTGATGTAATTTTGGGGAGAAAGAAACATAATAAACAGATTTTTATAAGTAAACACATAATCTGTGCTGTAACAGTTTGCAGCTCCAGTGACTTCTCACAGCATTAATATAGCATATGTTCAACTGTGCACTGAAATATGCACTCACTGTCTCATAGTGCCTTTAAAAAGGCAGTATAAGCATTCACAAGATGTTTGTCACTTTAAGAAAATCTTGGCAAGTTTTGCTTGGAAAAAGTTACTAGCTAGACCAGCACACCTTGTGTGCAATAGGTGGATTTTTGGGAAGTTCAAATGATTGTATTTGTTTATGAGAATACCCTGATGGTGACCTTGCATTGAAGTACGGTCTCTGTCTGTCCCTTCAATGACCTGTGCTCCATTTTCAGTTTATATCACACTGGAATTAAGGTTGTGGTTATTTCATGATCAATCTTATTTTGTCATTAGCTTTTTAGTTGGAAGCCTGCATATTCAACAAACATTCATTTCTAGAATTTCTTTGTCATGGAACTACTCAATCTTCTTAAATATATTAAGATTATATAAGTGATTTTGAGAAAACTAATCAAGCAGGAGATGTATGTTAGCATATATTTGGATTTTGCAGGATATTTTCAGCATCTAAATTGAAATGTTTCTCATCTTTGAATGCTGTGTTTAATAAATATTTTTACTCTTCTATTAGATTTATAACACTTTGCAGTGTTTTGTGTTGTGAATTGAAGTAGAGTTTTAAATAAGTTGAGTACTTTTAATGGTGAACTAATCTTTTTAAAGCAAGATATTATGAAACTAGAGAGCATGATCATATGTAGAAGTTCCTCTTTGTGGTGTGTTATATCAGAGTTTATTATTTGGTATTATGTAATTCTTCCTCAGAGGGTATGCCCGTATGGAATAATTTTTATTATCCACTTTGGAAGTTTTCACAGTAATTTTGCTACAACTTAGTTAAAAATGACCTTGGATTAGGCTAGTTTTTTTTGGTCCTCCTGTGGTTACCTAAGGCAAGTTTCACTGTGTATCCTGCATCAAATCTTTGTGGCAAATCTCTAGTTAATGGGAGAGAGAATTTTGCTCTAATTTTGCTGGTAATTATAGCTGTTAAATTCACATATGATAATATATAATTTATTCTGTATTTCTCCTCCATGGTTGTAGAATTCTAGTTGCAATATTTTTATCGGGCATTTTTGCAAGTTTAGGTAATGGAGGATTTAGAGTCAGAGTTGTCAGTATTTATTGTTCGAGTTAAAAGTGGCTGGGTTTTCGCAGATTTTAGGGATGGAGAGAGTAACTGTGATCCTGGTAGGGGTTATTTTGCCTCTCTTTTCAAGTTGTTTTTTTTCCCAAGTGGGGGAGCTGTAGAATAAATTTTGAGCCCATGAGATGTTGTGATTCATGAAGCCTCTGAAACCATCATCTCCCTTCACCATCTTGTTTGAGCCTCTGCAGCACATTTAGCCATAAATACTCAGTACCACACTGACTTGAAATAATATTTGCTTAGGTTCTGAAAATGCAGGAAATATTCTTCACCTGCAGCTAGCGTTTGTGGAGGCAAGGTATTATATTGTTTGGATTAATTTGTTACTAAACTTTGCAAAAGTGGTTTTGCTCATTAAAAAGACTCAACATCTAGATGTATATAAAGCTGTCTACACTCTACTTCATCTGGTTTTAAATGTTTATTAGAAGTGTCATTAGTGCAAAACAAACTTCTTCCCTCATAGAATTCTTGTTAGATGCTAACCACTGCTGAGAGTAGAATAAATACAGAAGGAAAAAAAGAGCTAGTAAATCAGAGTATTTATGGTGGTGTGTGTATTGCTTTTCTCTTTAAAATAAGAACCTGTGACTAATAATGAAACTGGAAACTAACATGCATAAGTAGTTGTGCAATATGCAGATGAATGATTTACATGCTCAAGCACAGTGTTTGCTTCCCATTCTGTGCTGTTAATTAATGTTAGAGTGGATAGAATTTTTTTTGTTATTATTTCAAGCCAGTAATTCAGCAAAACATGTTCAGAAAGGCCCAGTATTTTGTGTGCTCTGCTTCTTGTGTGCCTGCTTTGAAAGGTCTTCAGTGTGGTTTTTTTTTTTTTTGCAGGAGGTGAATGTTCTCAGCTGCTATTGAGCTCAGAGCAGTGGGTACTGATTACCTTTAAAAGTTATGCTTTGGGAGTCCCAAAATGGGAATCCAGATACTGAATTACTCAAATTTAGCAAATGGTATTAAATGCATAGCCTGTGATATCTGTCTTTCTGTTCTTCATTTACAAGGAGGCAGAACAGCAATTCCCCTGTCTCATTAGGGTGTTAAAAGGTTTAGTTGAAAGTCTCTAGGATACTTTGAAAATGTAGAACATCATCAAAGACCAATTTAATATAAACCAGAATCAATTGTAACCTGCTTGCTGGAGACAGAAATGAGGGTCTTCCTCTTCTGTGTAAGGGTAGCAGTTTTGCAAGCTCTGAGGAGAATGGGAATGTGTAATAATGTGCCTCAATCTGGATGCCCAGAATAGCCACTGAATGAGGGCAAATCACTGCAATGAGTTCCAATTGCTTCCCTTCTTCCTTGCAGACACCATTACCTCAAATTATTCTATGTAACAAACTCATCATATATCTTGTATAATTATTAATTTACTTTAATTTGAGTGAAAGAAAGTATTGACCACAGTCTAAACTTCCTTAAGACCTTTGGGGGAATTCATCTTGTCTTTAGAATATGAAGTAGAATGCTGAACCTGATCCTGTAGTGTCTGCTCTTAGTCAGTGTAAAGAAATGGGCATCTAGAATATGATTCATTTTGACCATCTTAGGTAAGCAATAGGTAGAAAGTAGAACTACCACTGCTGGGGTCATGAGCAGGCATCTACCTTCTGAAGCTGGAAAAGATGCATGCTGTCATTGCTTTCTGGAAATCCCCTGTGGCTGACTGCTGCAGAGCTGCCAGATTCACACACCTCAGCTGAGCTCAGGTGTAACATGAGTCGCCTCGTTCAGACTGACCCATCCATTTGCAAGAGGAGAACTCTGCTTGTCCAGGGAACTTCAAAGGCAAACCCAGCACGGTTTACTGGGAAATGGTTGACTGGGAAGTTATTTCAACTCAAGAGTTTTTTACCAGAGCACCATTGTTCTGTTTGGTTTTTGTGCTAGCTGCCTACAGTTTGCACTGGCTTTAGAGCACTTTGCTTTTCCTTCATATTTATAAGCCAGTAGTTGCATATCAAAATCTAGAGCCATGAGGGAGTTGAGAAGGCCCTAATACACAGAGTAACACCATACAATTTCAGAAGGCTTTAGCATCCATGCTTTTTTGCTCCTCAGTACAGCATTTTATATTCTTCATCTTACATGCATTGCACCTGTGTGCCCTCTGTGCACCTCTGTGAGTTGTCAGTGCACTCCATGTCTTGTTACCTTCCATACTGCACACCTGTCCTGCACAGCTGGAGCAGGACAGGTGTGCAGTATGGAAGGTAACAGGTGCCTGCAGAGTCACTTGAAAACTTTTATCAACTTTCATTGTGGGGACTGAGCTCTCTCGTGGCTCGAGACTATCAAGGAACGGGATTCAATCTATGGCAATCTTGGTAAGAGACACACTAAGTGAAATGCATTAATTTTTTGCCTACTAAGTGTATTTGAATGCCGTTTAATATTTTTTAATTGGTTGACTTAAGAAAACCTACTCACTTGAACAACTAAATCAGCAGAAGAAAGTAAAAATGAAAAAGAGAAAACCATACGAAGAATTGTTCAGTCAGATTCTAAGTTTTTTTCCAAGGGTAGGTTCCTAATCAGAATTTCTGTGAAAATATTCTTATATTGTGAAAGTTGCCTGAAAGGGCCCTTTATTTAAAGGTCTTTTGTTTAGTACTGAGTTAAAGAACAAACAGTCAAATAAACTGTGAGCTCTTCTGAGAAAAATATCTGTGAACATGTGGGCTCCATAGGTGCTGCTCCAGCATGTATTTGAGAGGATGCCTGTCATTGAACTAATGGTACGAGTTCTTAAATATGCGAGGCTAAAGTTTTGTTTTTCCCATTGTCTTTTAGAAATAGTCCAGTTGATATCAATCAATACTGTGAGTCACTGTGCAATATTGTATCCTGCTTCTCTACTTAAGGGCTGGATCCTGCTCCCTTTGTTTGCCCTGCCAAGAATACGCAGCTGATGGAAGCTGCTGCTCATCATAAGGGGATAGTAATATCTTCTGCATCAGCAGAAATCTGTTCCTGTAAGAGGCACCATGTCCCACACAAAGTCCCTTTTATTTTAATGCAAGTATCTTTGAATATGTTATTTAGTGTCATAGAGAAAATCTGGCACCCTTGAAGGGTGAAATAAAAACAATTTTGATAAATCAGATGACAGTTGATGACAGTGAGCTGTGAAAGGCAAAGATAACACTTAAATATTTAAATTAAATCAAAAGAGAAGAGTAAAAAGTTTGAAATCATAAAGAATTTTTTTTCATTCCTCTGATACCTTATGTTGAATAGCCAGATCATTTTATTATTGAAAATACTGTGGCAGTAATCTTTTATTGCTTGCAGTATAGGCCTACAGCATTAAGTTAGTATAAAATTACATATAGTTTAATATATCTGTACAACACCTTTAAACAAGCTTCTCTAGGCAGTAAGGTTATCTGTCTTATAAATCTATTATTTCATTGTACGTCTTGATGGCCTAGCATTGCTTCTAGCCATGTTTAAGCATTAAATAGTGCATTATTATTTCACATAAATCAACCAGAGATGTGTGAATTCATAAATTTTGCATTTGCACAGACAGTATTTTAAACGTTTTATGGCTTCGTGGGAACTTGGTCTAAAAGCCTGTACACAAATCAGCGCCCCAGAAATTTAAGCAACATTTAATATTGCAATTACTGCTTTCCAAAGTCATTGCTAGCATATTTTAGAAATGCTTTAACAGAGTCTTAAAAAAAAAAATCCTGGAAACAAGGTGTTCAGTCAGATTTTGCTGGATAGCTCCTTTGCTGCAGTGGAGGGGATGATTGTTGTTTCTGATGTTTGCTCTGATATTATTTGTACTGTTTTTTCTGCTTTATTTATACTTTGTTTAATGCTCTAACTTTTTGCTGCTTCTTGTCTTTCATCTCAATTCTTCTAGGCCCCTAAAGTGTAAAGAATCCTGCACAAGCCCAATGTTTTAAAGAAACTTCACTGATGGAAACTCTCAAAATATTTGTGAGGTTTCTCAGGTTTGGGTTCTTTTGAACAAAACCTTGAAAATACTTTTTCAAGAGATTTTATTTTCAGACAATATGTAAATATTCTGCTGCTAAAAAGTATAATATTAAGAAAGGAAAAAAGTACATATCATGTACTGCACCATTCTATCCCATGATAAAGTAGCTTTATTTTTACAGAGACTAAACTAGAACATTGTGGCAAGATGTCCACAAAAAAGCTGACTTGTTGCTTCTAAAGTTGACTATGTTTCCCACATTAAATTTTCAAAATTGGACAATTGCTTTACTTATATGTAGTTAAACTTTGTGAATTCTCTACTGCTGTACAATTGCAGTACCCCTTTCCTTTGCAGATGGGAATCAGAGTCAGGGAAGTTAGAAGCTGTGTGTTCCCATGCACATTCTGCCCCAGGAATTACCTTTGCTTCTTTTGGACAATCCAGAGAGCGCCAGGAATTACTTTGTAAAGACTGAAGCCCAGCTGTGTTGGATCTCCAAATGAAAGGAGGTGGGAGGAATGTGGGAAATTACCCACAGTTCTTTTGCACTTTGTGGAGAAATA
The DNA here is from genome assembly GCF_963513975.1 of Fringilla coelebs. NCBI lineage: Eukaryota > Metazoa > Chordata > Aves > Passeriformes > Fringillidae > Fringilla > Fringilla coelebs. The sequence goes on from NC_140028.1 coordinate 87,382,280, forward strand.
TGGAAATCTTTCTTCTGCAATTCAGCTTCTTTCTCCTCACCTTTGTATGTACATGAAGAGACCTTAGTTCTAGGCAGATGGAACAGCAGTGGGCTGAATCAGGCTTTGAGTATTTTACTTGCAGGTTGCACAGGTAATTTTTTGCAGGGACAGCAATGGAATCTTTGTTTAGAAGGACTGAATTGTGTTGTCTCTTCCTTTTTCTTCCTTAACACTATCCCATGTCAAGTGATAGGGAATTTTGCTGTAAAATTTAATGGTGATAGAATAAGATCCCGTTATCTTTTGCGTTTATACAAAAGTTATCTTTAATTATTTAACTAAAAAACCCTAGAACAGTTTTGACTTTGTTTTGTTTTGCTTGTTTTTTGTTTGCAATTTATTCTTCCTTATGGCTTAGAATTCTGTGTTTGCAAATTATAATTGAGGTAGAAATGCCTAAGCATATTTAAATCATACTCTCATGCACTTTGTTTAAACATTCTCATCTTCCATCATTTCAGCTGTGGTCAAAAATCTGGGTATATTTTCTTTTACCAAACTGGACTGCTTTTTATTTTACCTTCCCACAAATAAGGGTTTAAAGGAATTTAATAAAATATTTTAATATTTCAACATTGGGTGAAGACCTAGGATGGAAAATTTTACCCCAAAAACCAGATGATTAGAGAGCATGATTTTTTGTTTGGGTTTTTTTTTTGGTTTGTTTTTTGGTTAGGGCAGCCATAACTGTTTATTCTATTCTATACCAGCCATAGCTGGTAGAATAATTGGCTTGTCTTGGGGTTACACATACAGTACAGAATTAGCTTTTTACAGGATGGAGATCATGGGGCAAATTTGGTGCAGATTCTGCTCTTGGTTAACTCTGGGCAACTTTTCAACGTTTTACTGATTAAATGGGTAATAAGAGTGACAAAGAAGACCTTGCTCCAAGATTTTATCTGGTCTGCATGATTTGGGAAGCAGTAGTTTTCATTTATGATACAGACAAAAAATATCAGGTGTGACTCCTTTAAATACGTTCACTTGAGCATGTTGCTTTTTTCTTTTCACTTTTTCTCAGGAGCTGTGGGGTTGTTGGTGAGAAGGAAAAAATCATCTGCATACATGTATTTGAATATCACTGACTATAGGTGTAAGAGAAAGAGTGTAATGTCTGTGTGGGTGGCACAAAGTGAGAATTTACCTGAATGTGAAAGAGTAGATCTAACCAGGAAGTTATGTAGGGAAATTTACACTGGTTGGGAAGACAGATTGTGAAAGGTGTTCTGAAATTGTTGGGTAAAAATGGTAACACTTCTCACAAACACAAGTCTTGAAAGTTTTGTTTGCTGCATTTTTTTCCCAGTTTTTGTTTGCTGAATTATTTTTATAACCTTTTTCTTTTTATTTTTAAAATGTTGTGTTTTATTAAATGTTCTGAAGAGAACTTGTGCCTATGTGGCATACATATTATTAAAATAATTTCTCCAATGCTTGGAATGCTAAGGTGCCAAGATAAGCTGATAGAAGACAGTTAATAGTTTTGTCATGAACAACCTTAAATAAATTAGCCATCACCAGCAGCTCTGTGGAAGAGAATGCTACACTAGCTCATACAAAAAGCTTTGATTTGGAAGCCATATAGCTGGCTTTTGTCTGAGTGAGTAGTCCCCTGCTAGACATGGGTCAACTGGTGTAAACCAGCATTGCTGTCTTGAGAACTGGATTTTCCAGTGAATTTGGTGTTAATGGAAAATATTTTATATGAGAGGAAATGGAAAAAAATGGAGAAGTAAACTTGTCAATTTTTAGTGTGTTTAAATTTCAGCTAAGAATGAGGTGGGTTTTTTTTTCCTGGAAGATGCAGGTGAAAATTATGTGTCAATATTTTTGGAGCAAGGAATATTTTTTCTTACTTCTAAAAAAATATTTTAAAGCTGGGGAAAGGAAAGTGTATGAGTGACAAGTTTCACAGAGAGGTGACTTCTGGAGTTTTTATTGAGAGCAAAATATGTGAGCAGCCGAACATTTGAGCAGTGATTCTAGAAAAATTTGTTAATCCTTGCTACAGAAAGATTCTGTCTTTCTGTAATAAGAAGAGGAATACATCTGTGGTACAGTGCTGGACTGCAGAACCATCTGTGTCATGGAGTGCATGTGAAATTCTGGCACTCTCTATTCTGGTAGCAGCTGTAATTATATTAACATAAGCAGATTTGGCTTGGTACAAAAATGGGGCAGTGATGTAGAGAATAAGGATATCTTACCTAGGTTGCCATCTTACATTGATATTGTGCTGCAGTGAAAAATTACTCCAAGCGCAGAGTCCCAACAAATCAGGTCCCTGTTGTTTTTGAAAGAGAGGCATTTTTTGTATTACTGTTCATTACTGGGCAAGAACAGCAAAGAAGTTCAAGACTAAGATTAATGGTATCAGCAGATCATTGTCTAAAGATTAATCTTTTTAAAATGATGAGAAAGGGATAGACACAGTGAGCCTCTAGCTGCCTACAGCTACAAAGAGTAATAATAAACATTACTATGGCAGGGCTGGCTCTGGAATACTAACAGAAGCACATCTAGTTATCATCAGTAAACACTAATGGTAGCTTTGTGTTGTTTTTTGGCTACTGATGATTGTTGAAAATGGTGTGGCTTTTTCCTTCTCCTTCCTAAAGCAACAATTGTGTACTTTCTTTTGATGTCTAGTATTTAATATTCATTTGTTTGGAATTAATTCTCTCCTTCATGGTATTGTCAGCATACTACTTTCTCTTACAAAAACTTCTACCTTATTGCCTGGGTCTAAAACTATCAGAAATTTTTTAAGTAAAGGTTCATTATAGAAATTACATTTGCCCTGTAAACCCAGGAGGCATTGTCTTTGTTAGCTCCCCTGTAACTAATCCTTAGTGCATGTATCTTTTTGTGCATGCCTGCTGTTTTTATATTTAGCAGAGTATCTATTTATACCACACAGGAGGTCTGTGTACCACTTGCATAAATCTGTTTATTTTTCAAGGGCTCTGTGTCAGCAACTGATGATATAGGAATAGTCTAAGCTAAAATATACTCATATTCTTTCTTTCTAATCTCATCACTATTTATGCATCTCTTGCTAATATTACAAACTTTGTAGTTTGAAAAGGAGTTGCAGACTTGTATTCAGAATGGTCTGAGCTGAGAAGTCTTCAAATTTTGAAATTTGTTTACACCACACAGTTTTATTTTCTCATAAGCTTAAAAAGACAGTGATAGAAGCAGCCCATTTTCATATCTGACAATGGCAACAGCAGTGATGATCTAAACATCCATGAGAATCAGATTTTGTCAGTCTCACCATCAGGCAGAGCAGGATTTAACAGCAGGAGCAGCTCCACTGACTTTGACTAAGCTCTTGAGGAAGTAAAATGTTAGTATGACTTGGTGTTGGTTACACTTGGGATCTTTATAAGGCTGTGATATGACCATAGAGGTTGTTTTCATAATTTGCTTCCATGATAGAAGCCTTCTGTTCTTGCGTTGAGAGACAGCATTGATTCAGGTTTAAAATGAGGTGTTGATGTATTATGAAATTTGAATTTTACCTACATTATGTCCTGAGGGCTGAGTAGTGCTCACTACCCTTCAGTTTTAGGTATGCTGTTAGACTACATGAAATTTTATCATGATGGTCAACTTCAAGCCAAGTATTGGGAATAAGCGAATGGGTATGGTCATGGGGAAGTAATTAGTGTGAAACTTGTGAATGTATAATCATAGAATTGTCTTTGAAAATACCTCTAAGATCATTTGGTGTGCCCATTACCCCTGGACTGCCACGTGCACTGCTAAGCCTTGTTCTCAAGTGCCACATGCAAACATGTTTTGAATGATCTAGGGATGGTGATTCCACCACTTCATTTAGCAGGTGTTGCGATGACTGACAACCCTTCCAGTGGAAAAAAAATTCTGAATATTCAGTCTAAAAGTTCCCTGGCCTAACTTGAGGCTATTTCCTCTCATCCTGCCACTTGTTACATGGGGGACTGACCTGCATCTTATTACAACCTCCTTTCAGGTGGTGATAGGGAGTGACAAGGTGTCCTGAGGACCCTTTCTCCAGGATAAACAAACCCAGCTCCCTCAGCTGCTCCTCATCACATTTCTCTTCTCATCCTTTCAGTGGCTCCACTGCCTGGTTTTGGACTCAGTCCAGCACCTCAATATCTTTCTTGTAGTGAGGGACTCCTGTGATGTTGTCATTTGTCAGAGATCGCAGTGTTTCCCAAACATGGAAGTACTGCTGCTAAGCATGACAAAGTTGGAAAATTTAAATATTTGGTTTTACAACTCTCTTCCTCTGAACCATTTCCTTTCTTCAGGGTTGGATGAGGGCTGTTGCTCCCTTTGAAATAACCTGAAGGCTAATTGCTGTATCTTTGAACAAGAAAAGCTTAAATTTGAATTGTTACAGCATAGTGACTGCTTAGCAATGCATGACTAAGTCAAAGGAGTACCTATATGAAAGTTTATTTCGTTTAAAAAGTCTGTAAACTTATTTATGATGGACTTTATGCAGTGCATTTCTCTTGTGGCTAAAATTTGATTCAGCATTTCATTGTAGGTATGTATGACTGTGAATTCAGTATAGGAAATTGCTTCAATAAGGAATGAATAAATTATACCTCAGGGTCTTATCTAGCTTTATTGCAGGTAGTCTTAAAACTGAAATCCATGATGCATTTTGTTGTATGCAGAGTTAGGCAAATTAGGTATGCAGCTTATGTCCTGAGATCTAGATTTGTTTTCAAAGTCATCATGGTGGAGATACCAGCTGGAATGAAAGTAATATTAGGAAGGTATATCCAGATAATTCCAAAGGCGCTGTAGCGGTCCCCTTGATTAGTGGGTCTTTAAAAATTCAAACTTACACTCTTTCAGTGATTTTCCATGATATAAAAAATAAGATGCAGTGCTTGGACAGATGTTTTGTTTAAAAAATATTTTCTATGTAGAAGAAAGCCCAAAACAGTTTACCAGAAGCATACAAAAGTGCTTGTAGAGCTCATACCAGTTGTTCTTGCTGTCTGTCACACTTGGTTTATAATATCTGACTTGGTCACCCTCGTTCAAATTCTTGGGTATGCCACCATAGTTCAGTGAAAAGCTCTTCTGAGTATGTCATTGGCTTCATGGCAACATTGTAACATTTTTGTCCTGTGAGGAGAACTGGACAAGATGGAGTTGGACAATGGTCAATTGTCAAAAAAATGTTGTGGTAAAACTTAGTCAAAATTTGGGATTAGGAGTGAGTCTTTGGGTTAGTAGTTCTTTGGATGATCCCACCATCAACTGTAAGAGTCACTTCAGTGTGTAAGTGTGCATTTCCCAAGACATTGTGCATCACTTTAAAAATATACTGAGCATTTCTATTTGGAAAATATCTCCTTAATTGTATATATTGTTCTGGGTCATTATTTTCTCATTGTTTAAATTGCAGCTCATTTATTTAAAAGAATACTTGTCAAAGGAAAGCTTTAAGTACTGATTTAAGAAAGCAGTGTTAAATAATTGAAATGACTGTGATAAAATTGCCTTAGTTTAAACAGACCAGTTTTATCAGTCTGTTTAATGAATTGTGCTTTTATAGGGTGAGATAAATCTAATGTGAATTCAAGTGGTTGCACTGAAAATACAGCTCTAGGTGTGATCTCTAGTGGGCTTGGCTGGCAGAATTAGAGGAAAAAAATGGCAGCTCTACTTCTGCATTTCCTTTCAAGAGCACTTCATGTACAATAAGCAATGCTGACATCTTGCAGAGCTTTTTCATATCTATGTAACTATAATGTCTGGGTATTTACATTCGGATTGCGTATTGATGAAAGTGTCTTGGTCATTACTTCAAAAATATTTGTCTCTTGATGTAGAAATAAACTTAGTTTCATTCAGTCCTGGAAACATTAATTTTTACACACCAGAATAGTAACACAATCAATTTCTTTGTAGGCTGAGGGGACTTGGTAGGCAGGTCTTGCTACTTACTGATAGTTTAGAAGGATGTTTCTTGCATGAAAACCATCCTATCTGCCTTGCAACCAGGCTGAAAACAGCCATTTATCACTGGCTGACACAGCAGAATCCTGGGATGTTTTGTCTTCTGTTGTGTTGCTTCTGTACATTGTGAGAACAGGTCTTGCACATAAGAAGAAAATTAATTATTAAAAATATGTAGTACATCATCAGCTCTTCTTTCTGCTAATCCATTTAAATAACCTACACAGCAGAAATGGTGCCTAATTTGGGGGCATAAATATTTCTTGTAGGACAGAATTGCTTTCCACTTGTATGCCTTCCCATACTGGACTAGCATGCCTGGTGCCACGAGTTTCCATAGAAGTTCTGGGAAGGTAGCATACAATGTGTGAGACAATGCCGTGTCCTGGTCCCAAAACGATGGTGAAATTCTTGTCTAGTAGGACAAGGAATATGCAGTTGGTGTTGTGTAACGCAAAAGAGATCACTACACCAGTTTTTATAGCTGGAGTTACCCACCTTGTGTTTCTTAAATGCTGTTAAGCTGATTTGGGGCTCAGTTTGCCCTATCAGCAATCATTGTGGATCTAGGGTAGCTCAGGAGCCAAGGCAGTGCTCTGAGTGGGGCATATACATGTGCCTTCAACAGCTTCCAGGCCTTGGTAGTCTGTCTAATGAAAGAAATACCAACTTGCAGAGTGAGCAGAATTTGTCAGACAGTATGTGACAGATTTCCCAGGAAATTTTACACCAGCAGCAGTTGTATGCATTCAGATATTTCTTATTCTCAACAAGTCTTGTGCAATCGGTCTATACCGTCAACTCTGCAACCTCACTTGCAGGATTGGAAGTTATAATGATTACTTTTGGGGAAAAAGAAAAGAAAAAGAGGTTGGAGTATCACTGCTTTATGCCAAACACTTTCCAGGGGAAGGCAGTGTTACAAGGCACATGTATATCATGTCACTTTGATCCAATCAAACTGGCATATATATTTCAAAATGTTGGGTATCTTCATGCCTTATATTTTTATTTTATTATCCTTAGGTGTGCCATTCCCAGTCAGGTTGTTTTCTGCAACCTTGCTGTGTCTATGGACTGATACCAGGGTGTTGTCAAAAGCCCCAGTTCACCTGAAGGAAGTTTGAGATTTCAATTGTTTTGCTGTTCTGAAAGGTGAGGGGAAATGCTCTTTATTGCAGAAGTTGTGAAACAGGATATTTCATAATTCAAGTTGACTATTACTCCTCCTGTTCTTCCTCCCCAAAACAATCTATTTTCAAGGTGTGTGCTTTCCTGTTCTGTGTCTGCTACTGGCAGAAAATGGTCTTGGAGTTATTACAGACTATCAGCTTGTCCATCTGTAGAAAACCAGACAGGACTCTTGTATCACTTAGCAACTTTCTAGGGAATTCAGCTTAAGTTTTAAGGTTGTTGAAATCAAGTGCTTTGAAGAACAGCTTGATTCTGATGTTTCTTTTCCTTATTAGAATCCAGGTCGACATAGGTGTCTTTCATACTAGTGTTATGATATGAGAATGAATCAGAAAACAAGAAAAAGTGAGTGTATAAAATGGGGGAGGTATTTGAAGTACAAGAGGTTAACATTTTTACAGTTCAGAAAGTACTTACATTTTTATTAAACAGTAGACTTTTCTGTCCTTGTTTCTAGCCATTTCATATTTCTACTACAAAATTTTAAATATTGGCAGGATATATTAAATACCAAGGAAAATTATTTTTAAAAGCTATTTTAAAAATTAATTTAAATGTAGACAGACGTAGTATTATGGCATTAAAACACCCCAGGGTCTTTTTCATTGGTCCATTAATACTTGCCTCGAGTGGTAGAACACACCTGAGGCAAGATTTAATGAACCAATAAAACATGCCCTAGAGTGCCCTAATGCTGTATTGCTAACCATTCCTATTACGTAAATGCACTGTTTGCATACTTCTTTCATACATTTCAGAAAAAACTTCAATTAAGTGAAGACCATATGACAATTCTTATCCAGAGTTTCCTTCAGCATATTTTGAAGTGATTAAAATGATTATTCGAGATATTCTCAATCAACCAAAGCAATGTATTTTGCCTAGAACCTGATGGACTGTCCAGCTGGCAAATCCTTTGAGTGTAGTTATGTGTTAAGTCAGTGCGTTTTCTTTCTGATAATTTTCTAAAGTTTTCCTAAAGGTTTTGAATGGAATGTTCTTCTAATGCTGTTCTATTTCTTTTTTTATCTTGAAACTACCCCACTTATTTGTCTAGAATCCACCCCAAAGTAGAAATCTGGCAGAGGAACTGGTCATATGTCCAGTCTCATTAAAATCCTTTAGGATTTACTAAAATAGTATTGTCCAAAACCTCTGATATTGTTTAGTCGGAGTCATTTTAGTCCTTCTTAGGGAGGGAGATTTTGTGTTGTAAATCAACTTTAATGGAGTTAAGATGATTTACATGATCTGATAGTCCAGCTCTTTTCTTTCCAGCACATTCAGTAGGATTAGAAATGTTATATTCATATTAAATCTGACAGCTGAGATGGAAGAAAGTACAACAGATGCTTATTGCATCTTGCAATTGTTAATTTAAAGCCTTTGACTGAAGTTAGCTTTTGCCCTAATGATTTAGAATTCATAACCATGAGCAAAAATTGATAAACATACCTAAGTGTATATGTACTTAGTAATAGGAAAAAGAATGAGAAGATTGGTTTTGAATGTCATTGCATGAAGAATAATAACCCTTCATCAGAGAATGGAAGTTTCTGTGCGTTATTAGTTTTTCTTTCCAGCATTGTTTTGAGGCAGGATGATATCTTAAAGAAAGAAGACTGAGATTTATAGATGTAGATTGTAAAAAATGGCTTATGACTTTTACATAACTGACAGTCTAACATGATATAATTTTTGCCTTAATGTAACTTCATGGTACACAGAGCTAAATTAGATGTGATTTAAGAGGTATGCATTTAGCAGAAACCTTAGGAGGGGAGAAAGGGAGAATCCTGTGTTGTGAAACTGATATATAAAACTTGAAGAAATTACCACTTAGGTGTTTTCAGAGGTGGGAAAGCTTTGCAGGCCAGGCTTGATCTTTGCAAGGATATTTGACAAGTTAAGCATATGTGAGGATGAGCCACATAGACTTGTTAAGGCAAAAGTAACTTCACTTACCTGGGAGTCTAGATCCTCAGCTATTGTGAGCTGGCATAGTTCCATGTAAGGCAATGAAATTATACCAGCTTATACCAGAGGATGAAATGGCCCCTAATCTTTCAAGTAAAATGCTCATTAAATGCTTAGGGCCAAATACTTTCCTGGCATGACTCCATTGCACTTAATGGAATTAGGCCAGGAAAGCATTTGGCCATTATTTAAAATAGATCATAATCTAAGGGGGACCGGGTTTCTCCTTTTCTTTTGATACTTAACATTAGCAAACTGTATGTGATTTTTATAAGATGTAATATATGAAATACTGGCTAAAAGAGACTGCACAGAGATTTCACAGGTACACCCCCCGATGTTCTTGATGTGCTATGGTCTTTGGAACAAATAATATTGCCTTGATCACAGGTTTAAACTCTACTCGCTTCTGGAAGTGTGCTTCCAGACTCTCTCTCTCTTATCCCTATTTCTTCTTTTCTCATTGTATAGTCATCTCAGAAATTTAAGCAGGGTTAAGCTTATTGTGGAAGTTAAGACTATCTGAAGCTATCTGAAAAAGGATACTGTTTTAATTTTAGGACCAAGTAACTGATGTACATTTTCCAGAGTCATTACTAGCATAGTGTTCTTCCTTTCAAAAGCATAGTGGCACATTCTGTTTAACATTTTTTGCTGCATCATCTAGCTGCTAAAAGGCTTGAATGGATTAAGTATAGCATTCTGTTGCCAGAAATTGTTTTATGGAGACAATTTAATTCTTTTTAAACTTTGAGGTATTTGTCTAAGTTTTATCTTCATGTCTTTTCAGCAGCCTAGTTATGGTTAGCTAGGCCTTCTTTGGGCTCATTATGTGGATGAACTAAGCTTGTTAATGCTGGACATAAAATGTGTCTGAGAATCAGTCATGAACATTTAAACATAGTTTTTGGTTTTTTCCACATCACTTAACTCTTTTTGCCTTCTTTACTATTGTGACATCTCTCTTTTATGAGTTGCTCTGTTACGTACTACTTTTAGCAGCAGTTAGGTCTAGACCTTTGTGGGGAAAAAAGGTCTTTGCTGTATTTTTGGAGGACAGTTTTGGAAAGGTGAATGTTACTGCCCACCCTAACTTATAATTAGTATTTACTGAAGAAGGAAACCATTTTTGAAATAAATATTTACCATTGAAGGGCTCAAGGCCTTGATACAGTTCTTTGCAGCTGAACTCAGGCATAGCAGAAGTCCTAACTCAGGAGGATGGACTTCCCATATAGAGGTTATAAATCCATTTCAGTGGTTGATTTGTGACCCACATGCAGTTTTATGGAAACACGAGTAACCCAAACACTAAAATCCAAAACAGAATCACCAGCCCTTTCTGCAGCATTCTTATTAAAGCTGGGCCAAGAGAGATCACTGCAAACTATTTGCAGTTGCGAGTGATGTAACACAGCTCAAGGGCATTCAGTACCTGGCAAGCAGAGCTGTCTTTGAATGGGCTTAGATAAAGGACCACCACGAAAACACAGAATGAAAAACAGTGGAAGGGAAATCCTTTGCCAATTAGTACCCAAAACATTCAGATGAACAAGAAGAGCTCCTTAAGCAAACCAAGTTGGGGGATGAAGTGTCTGGAAACCAGGTGGTAGGATGAAATGACTCATTTGAAGTTATGAATGAAAACATAATCGAATGTCAAGGAGTCAGTAAAACTTCTGGCTTGCATAAGCAGGGCTAATGTTTTCACATATCTTTCATGTTTTGGACTTGACCTAGGGCATGTGAAATAAGCAGGTATCTTTCCATGGAAGGGGAAGGGCACTATTACTGTTTCAAATAATGCCTTAACAGCTTTCTTTAATGGAATCCCCTGCCTTCTCTCTTTGCTCACCAACCTGTTTTGAATTACTCTAAATCAAAATCTAGCCAAATAATTTATGACAAGTAAACGTGATAGAGGGATAAGGAGTTCTGTGACTGTCCTGATAATGCCAGCCTACAGAGTTGTTTGCTTGTAGAAATGAGAATTTCCCAAATCTCTGATGAAGTGATACCATGGAAGCCACAGAGCACAATAGCACCATGAGTTCTTGTTGGGGCTGGTGAGTGGCTTAATGGAACAGTCTGAATCTATTTATTTGATTTTTTTTGTTTCAATGAGAGCATCTGCATGTGAGCATGTTTTCAGTACTACTGAACGGTGGAATAGTAATCTTGCAATAACAGTCAATGCATGTGCAGGACTGTGTGTTTTCAATGAATATTTTTTCCTGGAAAATCAAGTATAGAGATGTATACCAAGTTTATATTAATGGCTGTGCTGTAAACTGGTGGTTTATTTCCCTCAATGCATCCTTGAGTTGATGGTTACGTTTTCTGTTCCTAAACACAACTTATGGGAAAAAATATTTGTGTGAGATAGCCCAAGTAATTAGCTGGTTTACTCATGCAAATAAATATTTTTTATTCAGCTTGGAACATCTTTTTGGCAGCATTGCCTTTAATTACAGAAACATTTAAAGGGTGACAAGGATGTAGTGCATACTAAAAATGTTCTGTGCAAATAGTGAGAGGATTTAGGTGAGAAGCAGCAGCTCTGTAATTACCTTGCAGCCAGAAAGACCCTCACGTTGTTCGAAGGCTGTTAAAAATAAGGAAAGAAATAATTTTCTTCTCATGGGAAAGGAATTAATTAACAATGTGCTGAGGGCCTTGGGATTGGTTCTCATCCAAAGTAGATAAATAAACCAAGCATTATTTCAGACTACTCGACACAAGCAAATGTTACACTGGGAGAGCACCTTTGTAGGGCTGAACAGCAAATCTGGCCCATGAGGGAAATGGCTAAGGGAAATTTAAACCACCTTTGCACCTTTCCAGTGTGGTTTATTCCAGAGGTCACTGAGGTGCTCTGCTGAGTAGAGGCAGCCTGAAGGCCTAAGTAACTCCATCCCTTTGGCTCACCTGTAAACTGACCTGCTCCTCTTTTTTAAGCTGTATTCTGTCAGTTTGGGCTTGCACTGAGGTCTGCAGAAGGCAGCTTCAAAAATAAGTTTCTTTCTGAGAGGAAGGAGACAATTTTTCTTTCTCACTGAAGGAGACAATTCTTAGCCACATCATTAGATCTGGAGTTTGATTGTGTTTCAGTGTTTTCGGCTGACCTCAGAGGTCTAGATCCTATGATCATAGACCCATCCCTAGATACCAGTGTAAGTAAGTCTTTGTAAATGATCTGATACTTATTAATGAGCAAAAACTGAAAAACCTTTGCCTACTATAGCTTAGCATGGCCTCAGAAGGAAATAGGACTTAGCCCTGGAAAACAGATGTTTACAGGGATAAATTTATTACTATTTGCTAGACTTCAACCATGCAATTTAACAAAACCTAGAGGTTTTTATTAAAGATAATTTTGTGGACATTTCTCACAAAGCATCTGGATAGAGAAGAAAACAATCATTAATGCCTCTGTGGGAAAGAATTGATGTTGAAAGCATGTTTATTACCAAAAGTGAATCTGTGCAGGAAGGAGAAATTATAAATGCCCTGACTGTTAGAATTGCAATTGGAAGTCACATTGTACTAGAAAATCCTAGTCATAAAACCTCCTCTGAGGTATTCTTGATTCTACTGCTCACAAACTTAAATATTTTTTAAATATCTAAGTTTTTTCCCCCTTTCCATATATTGAAACCTTACCTTTAGGCCTGCTTGCCTCTGCTAAAGTAAAGGATATTCATCAGAATCTCCTTACAATTTTTTCTAGCAAGTTGCTGTATTTGGTTGTGGAGTTCTCAGGGGATCAGACCACAGATAAAATTTCATACATAAGGAGTGATAGGTGTCCCCCTAAAATTTATAGTGCTTTCCATTTGTTGTCATTGTTACTCAGTTCTGATTCAGATACTGATTCTAATAGCTGCTAATAGAGACAATTAAAGTCCCACTATAGAAGATCCTGTGAAAACACAACACAGGCGTGTCAGATGTTCTGTCTTTAAGCCTGCAACTGATCTCACAGGCTTATTTTTTGTAAACTAGCTTCTGTGTTATAATTTACTAGCAAATATCCAACAGTCTCTTTTAGCATTAGGATTATTAAGGTGGGCATTTGGGCAAAGCCTTGTACTTGTCATAGCTCTTTAGTTATCAAGCTAAGAATCTGAAAAATGCTTAGTTCTATAGAAACAAGAAGAGAAAGGTGTTGACAAGGTTTTGGATTTATAAGAGAGAACTGTCAAAGGCTATTAGTTTAAAAGGAAGAGGCAATTTACAAAACTGGTTTTGATTATTTTCTCTTCAGTAGTGATTGTATTTTTGGAAACTTTAATGTAGTTTTGTGCTGCTTTCTTAGCTGTCTAATTTGTGTAAATTGAGTTCACTTTGTAATTTGTTTAGTGCAAGAAAAGCATCCTGCAAAGAGGAAATAGTTTGCAATGTCAGATCAAAGGAGAGGAACATCTAGAATTCTTGAAAAGACTTAGTGCAAAATATTAATTAAATAATAATGAAATATTTGTGCTAGTATACTGATCTACTGGTACTTTGCTTCTTGTCAATACTGAGTCTCTATAATGTGTATTTCTTGAGAGTTTTTGCCACTAGAACTAGAAGATCCATTTGGTATTCCTGCTATGAAATATGCTTAAAAATACTTTGCAAAATGAATGAATTCTAAAATTTGCTTATTAATAATTTTCTATGTTCATTAAATTTTTTTTATGTGGAAATTTGAGTATCTGATGTCTATGTCAAGATTCAAGCTTACGTTTTATTTGAGAAAACATCAAGACAAAAGGGAAATAATATTTTGAGGATAACTTGCCTACTTTTTGTGGAGAAACAATATGATAATTTCATAATTTTGGAAAAATGTTAAAAGAACTATTTCTGCATGAATATAGGAAAATGTAAAGATAATAGGTGTGAAGAAGAAATTTAAAAGTTCAGTAGGCATGTTAGCAGAAGATAAATGTAAAAATACATTATGATGGATTTTTAAGGATTTTTTTTAGCCATTAGGGCAATTTAAGGGTTTGAGTGATAAAGGTAAGAAGCTTACTTATTTCCTGTTCTTAGGTTTGTGTATTCTACAATGAATGAGTTACTTAGCCCAAGAGGGCCTGGTTTTGGTGACAAAAGGTATCTCATTCATTTATTCCTAATAAATTCTGGTTAACAAACAATATTTAGAACAGTGTTTTGGTCAAATAGGTGATTGCAAATATTTGTCTGATGCTTTTTATTGTGTTAACTCATTATAACAATTTTCAAATACTTTGATTCTTGTGAAGCTTCTTAGTGTCTTAAGAGTTTAGAATGGACTATACTCCAAATGTCCTAGTTAGTTTGATGGGGCCAGGTTTTTCAATATGATAGATGTTTTTTCTTTCATGAACTATTCTCTAAATGTTTTAAAATTAAAACTATTTTTATTTGTTCACGAACACATTCTAAGCCAACCTGATCCAAAGTCCACTGATACCAGAATTTCTTTTTAATTTTTGGACAGGATAAAAAAAAGGTTGTTTCTTTTTCTGTCTTTGCAGGGAAAGATTAAATTCAGGTAAAAGGGCCATCTCTCCCTTGTCTAAACTTGTACTGTCCTCTCTTTCTCTTTGTTCATATATATTCCTGCTGTTATAAACTAAATGCTTGTTTGAAACAAAAATTCAAGGCCCCTCTTACTAACTTGCATTGTTTATTGTACCTTCAGGCTATAACTAGCATGTACACCAGAATTGATGCAGAACTATGAATCCAGAAGATCTATCACAGTGATATGATTTCGGGAGCATCTTTGCACCAAATTACTCGGTATACATTTTCAGAGGCCCAGAAACCTAATATTCTCTCAGACTTGAATTTAATGGGTAAAGCTTCAACACATAAGAATGAAAGATATTTACTGTATGAGTGTACATATGTAAATACTTAAATCTGGCTTCACTGAAGGCAGTGGTGTTTTACCACTGACTGCTGTTGGGACCAAGCTTTTGTTCATATATGCTTACTGTGTGGCAGCAAAAAATACACTCAAACAAATGTCTCTAAATATATAAATAGAGAATGTCTTTCAGTTATTCATTACATTCACCATGTTAAACAAAGATTGCAAATCCATACACCCATGACCATATATTTTCTGTAACTGTGAATCTGTGGCATGTAATATAATTACTAAGTCTTTGCAATCTTCCTTTCTTTGTCTAAATTGAAAAGCAGGAACCTGTTAAATATTTTAAAATTGTTTCTCCAATTGATATTAGTAACATCTTGCATTTTTAAGGCTTTTGTTTTTGCAGGAGTTAAATTTTTAACACAGTATTGCTCACAGCATTTTCTTTGCTTTGGAGGTGACATTAAAAATGGTTTTTCCTTGTCTCTGCTTTCCTAAGATGCACACAGTATCTAATTTCATTGAAAACTAATTTTTTAACCTTAAGTTAAAAACTTATTGGATGATGGCTGGGGGGCTTCAGCAATAACACAGAGTTCCTTTTGCTACTGAGAGGATTCCAGGCTGAGGAATGTAGCATTTATTAGTAGTAAGAATTGTGATGAGATTAGTTGGACAAGGCAGGCTTAGGTAACTGTCTTGTGGAAGATATTGACACACCTTAAAATCACCATGTTATGTGCAGCCCAGCTGAAGGCAGAATTCTCCCTGCTTGACAAAAATGGGAAGGAACATCTATTGTCTACATTTTGCAGACTGCTGAGACAGATCCTTTTTTAGTACTTTAAATGAGATCTAACTGTATGTTCCTGCGCTGTCAGCCTGTTGGTGGAGTATGCTCTGCTTTTCAAACTGCATTCTTTCCAGTGGTGGGCATTTGGAGGGGATATATCTGGATTCTGGAAGAACAGTGAGAAGTTTTACAATTTCTGCCAAGCCGTCTGGAGCCTCTTGGCTTTCACATGGAGAGGAAGTGTTCTCTTCTTTGTCCTTTGGTGAGGGCAATTTTCAGTGCTGGTGTTCCTAGTGCGTGTGATGTTTGTGTGCAGGTCTACTGACAGAGAATGGTTCCTTCCACTCTGAGGAATCTGCACTGACAGTGAACTTGGACACTAGAATGACAGGTCTGCACTTGAGATATTGGAAATGCCAGTGGTGGCAAACTGAATTGGGTTTCACATTGTTTAGAAGGTGAAAAGAAAATGAGAGGAACAAAAGACCCCCTTAAAGAGATATTGTTTGGATTGGAAAATTAATATGGGAGATTTGTTTATATTGGTTAAATTTGGGTATATTAAATATATCTGTAATTCAGAGTCCTGTCTCTTCTGTGGGATATGGTAACTAAATTACTAGGAGTTTCACCTGGAAAATATAATATCTAAAGCCATCTAGGATTTAGCAATTTAATTCTTTGTGTTAGTGTCTTGCACAGCACCATCTCTAAACATGGCTCACAATGTGATTTCATTTCTCGTTGTTGATTCTTTCCAGGACTGACTCACAATCAGGAACTTATGAACTTGCATTATTTTTTTCTGGAATCCTTTGATATCCTTTTAAACACAGAGCTCCTGTAATGCTTTTGGGGTTTAACCATCTCCTTTTCCTTTCAAGGCTTCCTCTTCTGGTATTGAGGTTACTGCTCTCTCTGATCCAAAGAAAAAGTCTTCATTTTTTTCCCTCTCTGGTCTTTCTGGGTAGTCTTTTCTACAGACAGAGATGGACGGATTAATTTAGTGGAAGGTGTATTCCTTTTCCCAAGAAAGAACCATTTGATTCTTGCTGTAGTTCTGGTTCTCCACTGCTCCTGGGGCAGGTGCTTAATAGAGCCAGGACAGGTGTCTCGGTGCTGTGGCTGAGCCAGGAGTTGAGGTTGATTACAGGGTAAGCACAGCAGTGTCCTCACTGTATCTGGTGATGCAGTGCCACAGCATGTAGTACAGAGGAGGAAGCTGATGGCAAGTGGGATCATCCAACAGTGCTCTGATTGTCAGACACGTCCTGATGTTCACCTAAGCAGAACTGGAGCTGAATAGTCTCCCTCTTGAATGAAAGCAGTGTACTAAAAAACAAATCCCATTTGGACCTCTGTCTGCCAGGGTCTGGAGAGGACTGACATCCCACTCTCAATGGCTTTGGTTGCCTGTGATTTAGGTCTGCCTCAATGTGATATAGCCCTACAACCTTGTGTCAGACCTGTGAGGAGCCTCCTGGGATTACCCCACCCTGAGCCTGAAGAGCCTTGTGCCTTGCTGTCCCAACCTGCTGGCTTGAATTCCCAGCTCAGCTTCAGCCCCACCTCTTAAGTGCTGGGTCTGCCAATTTACAGCCAGCATTTAGCTTTATGTAATGCAAGTTTAATTCTAAGATTAGCCAAGATGGAAATGATTCACTGTTCTTGCTTCATTGCTGAAGTTTGCAGCACCCAAACCTGGGTTTGTGTCACAGTTTTATTTTGGATGGCCACACAGCTGAGGTTCAGTGAAAGTTAGGTTATGTATCAAATCATTAGAAAGTCTTGCCAGAGCTTTAGGAGTGAGAGCTGTGCCATTTGCTTGTCTCTGTCACAGTCCTGGAGAGCTAAGATATTTGTATATACCCGAATAGATTGCCAGAATCAATCCACTTTCCAGAGATGAACGTGGACATGTCCTCTTTTCCACAGTAATGTGAATACTCAAATCTTTCCACATAAGAAACTCAAATATATGAGTTTCACAGCACTCCCTAATAAGGTTTTATAGCCATTAGTGTCAGTGCCATATATCACTGAGGCATTGAAAAAGTGGAGTTTCTTTCCCAAACCACCTTTCTAAGCATCCAAGATGAAGTGATTTTATAGCTTACACTTCCACAGATCTTTCAAATCCCACAGCACAACTTGTTTCACCTGAGCCTCAAAGATTTTTGTAAATGATTTCCCAGAAGCTCTTGAGGGGGTCTTTTCTCTCTTTCTTTATTTAAATTTATGCTTAAAATATGATTAGATTCTGTTCAACACAAAATTGTTCTAGAATACATTGGAAGAAATGGGTGTACAAAAGGTAATCTACACTATCTAATAAATAAAATCGTGTAACAGTTTGAAATTTCAAATGTGATCATTTGCTTTAATATTGCGAAGTGTTTGTTGAACCTTTAAGCTTGTGACATTTTTCCGCACTGACAGCTAAATAATGAATTAATGGCTTTAAAGTCCATGGCAGCCTGAGGGTTTCAAATACATGTTTAGTCAAAATAATTGGTGCTTTAATCATTCGTTATGAACCAAAACTGTTCCTAGTTATACAGGAGCAGTGTTAAAGCAAATATCTATGCTATGAATGTTCTTTTGTATTTCTAAAATTATCTGCTAAGTTGGAAAATGGTTTCTGGATGCATTTTTTTCTCTGGAGTTTGAGGGGTTTTTTAACTCCCTTAATGACCATCTACATGGCTACAGGCTGTGCTGTCCCTTCACTGACAGTGAACAGCTTATTTTAGATTTTGTATGTGTGTACAGAGACAACCAAATTTTGAGAGCAGATTGGAGGATGTATGGGGTGGGTGGTGAGGGGAGTCCTCAGCCTAAACACTGTCAGATACAGTGTTTAGGACATAGGTAATTAACTAAATTAGGGGATCTGTTTGCAGCAAACTAAATCTCATCCAAACAGTTTGACACAGTTAAAAACCTCATCCAGAATATCTTCTGGTAACAATGGGAATAAAAATCTTCTGGTAACAAGGGAACAAACTCTTAGTTTTATGATTGGCATCATATTAGTATATACTAGTATACTAATATACTAGTATATTAGTATATACTAGTATATACACAGTATATACTATATTAGTATGTACTGTGCCTGCACAATGTTCTGTTGAGATGTTGTTTGGACTTCAGTGATGCATCTGTGCCATATGAGGAGGGGATGCTACCCCAGTTAAGGCAGATAAAATTTTTCACAAGGCCAAAAGGGGTCTAAAAAGGTTTCTGTTCCTGGTACATTTGTGACTTAGACAGGACCTCTTTTATAGCATGAAACAAATTTATCATCTGTCTCAGAGAAGCTTGTAAAGCCACAGATAACTATGATATGTAAGGTATGCTAGAAAAAAAAGTTAGTCTAGGTTTGTTATTTCTTTCACAGAACAGCCATTAGTGATTTGTGTTTGATCAGATACAGGACCAGATGAGCTGTAGATGTGACCCAGTTCCTGTGTTACATGATTAACTTCTATAAAGCATTGCTCATCAAGTTAAAATGCTTTTATTGGAACTTTGGTGGTGCTCTTTAAATAACAATAGTGAGGGCAGATCACAAATGGAAATTAATTCTCTTCAGGACATACTTCAGTATGTATTTAGAACAAACTTAGAGCATACTCTTTGAGAATTCCTGCCACCTTATATGGTTTTGAAAACAATATGTTTTAGAAATGGTTTCCTGAGTATCAAAGATACTTCTGGTAGCAGTTCTTCATCCTTTGTCTACAAGCAGTGAATTCCCACAACACATTGTCTTCTGTTGTGACAGCTCTGTGTGGGTTTGAAACAGCCTTTCTCTAACAGCCACGTTGGACTTTTTCTCTGAACTCCTCATGGGGTCTTGTAACAACCGAAGCGCAAAGCACTTTGATAGAGGAATGAGGAGCTGGCTGCTCCTGTCTTCTCCCCAGGGCTTGTTAGGATTGAACTGGTACACTGTAGTTGGAGTGTAAGTCTTTTAGACAGGTCTCCAACCTTTTAGACAGGTCTCCAACCTTGCAAAAACCCAAAACCAATAGTGTGAATGGCTGCAAAATGCAATTATTCTTCCCTGACTGTTAATGCAGGAGGAAAATAGCTAATTTATAGCAAATTTCTTCCTATTTGGATAGTGTGACTGTATCTGATTAAAATTGAATACTTTACAAAAGTTTTATTTCCTGACTTTGAGCTCAGTTTAAACTGGTACATCAGCTTGTTTCCTTTCTCCATGTAGAAGAGGAAGCATGACCATGATGTTGGGGGTAAATCTGTCAATGTTGATGGGTAAAGTCTCTTGGAAAGGGAGAAAAATAGCCTAGCAAGATACAGCTGACTCTTGTAAATGTTAGATGTTTTTGACAGACTGAAAAAATGTTTCTGCATTTCTTTGAAACTTTAGTTTAGTCTGGGACAATTTAAGTGTGGAATTTCATCTGTACCTATTTTTTGTCCAGCTATATCCTTTTTAAGGCAAATCCTGTATTTCCCCATTTTTTTTGACCCTCCATTCTTGTCACAGCTTCAAAATGATAAATATTTTCCTACTTATATAAGTTACATATTGATATAAATTATGGTTAATTATGTAATTAAAGCAGTGAGTAATCCTCTCTACTGTAGGTGTAACCACTTCAAAATTGGAGTGCTTCATTTGCAGATGAAACTGTGGTAGTAACAAATTTTTGACATACAGGTCTGAGATATTGGACAAATTCTGGTCTCTGTTGCAACAACAACAAACAAATGCTTCTATCAGGGTACAGGTAACTTTCCTAAATATCTTGTCTGGATTCAGAGTTGGTATAGAGCACAACTGAAAACAAGGACAGTGCTGAAAAAAAAGGGTGAAAATTTATTCTTTGAGAAGCAGGAAGTTACTGTGGCCAAATGAAGCAAAGGAAATGAAAACTGCCATTGCAGGATTCCTGCTAAAAGAAAGAAACCTGCATTCTCAAACTATTAAGCGTTGGAAATGGATGTCACCTTTCAGGTGCCTTTCCAAATATACATTGAGCCTTCATTCATTCTCCAATGTTGGCTCAGTTTTCTCATCTTTTGCTCGTAGAAGTTAAAAAACCACATGTTCTTCCACAAGAACTCCTAGAAAAATTTAGGCTTCTTAAGCTTTTCAGCCTTGAGTCAGTCATGACCAGAAGCTGTACAAGCTGTTAAAAGCTGCTATTGTTGTATAACTAGGTGTTCCAGTTACTGTTTGAACAAACAACCATGAAAATCTGAAGTGGGGAAAAACCAGTGAACTTGCTCCAATTCCTGAGAAGGCAATGCTGCAGTTTACTATGTTAATTCCAAAACATACAAATAAATGTTTTAATTTCTACCATAGTTAAATCTTTCAATATTTTAACTAATGACTTAGAACAATATGTATTTTTAACTGCTTATGATTGTGCATGAATTCTTCTCCTAATATCATGATATATTTTCTTTCTTTGCTCGTTGACTGTTAACTGCCGCTTTGGATCCTAAGTGTGTTTAACTATAGTCAAACAACCCTCATAATGGTTACTACTGTATCTGCTGCTTAATTTCATTTTTTTTTTCCAAATTACCTTTTGCATTGTTGAAACTATTTACAAGTTACCAGTAGTACCCTGAAAATATTTACATCTTGAATTTTTTTTGATTTTTTGAGCTAACAATGTAACCATCTAAGCATATTCTCCACACTTTCATCAACAGATGAATATCTGTGGCCGTGATTTTTTTTTTCTGTAATTGAAATATATTTCTAATGTAATTTATGCATTACAGCTACTGAAGCCCTTAAAGTGTATTTTAATACATGAGATAAATAAGAGACTTAGCAAAACTAAACCTTCCATTTTTTTAATCTGGAAATATGCTGAAGTTTGAGTCCACTTTGATAGCAGGCGTAAGGAATACATGAATATTACAACTTGTCATTGAATGCATGTAAAACTCATAAAAATGCTGTCTGTTTTGATTGTGTCTTCAGCTTCAATATTTGAAGTCTACTTAAACATAAAACTCACAATAGAACATAACTGAAAAGGTGATGTGTAGATTGAAATGAAAGTATGTATACTGAAATCTCTTAAGCTTCACCATTGTGTATTCCTTAAAAAAAAGTGTATTGCATCTTTTGATAGCATTACTGTGAGTGTCCTAATGGAATCTGACTCCTTTGTCATAATCTCTTCATCTAATAATTCCTGTGTAGCCTTTTTTCCCCTTATCATTCACTGTGTGTTAATTTACATTTTGATTTCTGTGTCCTTGACCCAAAACTGTCAGGCCAGGATGATACCATCATATACAACAGATTGTGAACTATTAATTCTCCCTTCCTCTATGTGCAGTAGTGTGCCAAATGCAGATGGGGCTCCTCCCCAGACTTGTGCTTTCTGGTCTTTGAGGGTCCTTGAGTCTGTCACAGGTGTTCTGATTTGAAACAGGATCTAAGAATGGTGTGGGTTTGTCTGCAGCCTCAGTCTCAGGAACATGAGGTGCCTTCATGCTGTGTCTCACCCATGAGATGTCTGGCCTCATATCTCCCTTTCAACAGTGACCATTACCACACATTCCAGAGGAAAATGTAAGCAGCTTCAAATGGTTCCCTGGAAATGATGTATTCCTGGAGGAATTTTCTTTTTAGTCACCATAATTTGCCAGACTATTTATTTGCAGACTAACACATCTTTTCTAGGTGTGTATTCATGTCTGGATTTGTATATAAAAGTTTATGTATATATTTTGTGCCCATGACTACATGCATACACAAAGTAATTTACAGTCTGAATGACAGATACTCAAATATGGGGGTAGGGGAAAGGAAGGAGTTGAATTTCGAATTTCAGTGGAAACCTAGTTCTGATTTATAACTCCAGTGATTTTTTTTTTCCTCTCCCTTAGCAATGAAAATATTTTTGAAAAAGCATATTGTATTAAAAAACAATAACACTTAACAGGAATGCAATATGGTGTAAAAGAGCAGACAGGTCAGAAAAATACCTTTACATGGGGTCTGTATGTGTTTGTTGAGTTGCCTTTATTGTGATGCCTACCCACTCACTCAGCCAAGGCTGCATCTGTTTCTGGAGAGTCTTGGGAAATTCTAAAGGGAGAATTAAAGTGAGCATATAGGTATGACATGGACATTGGTAGCTGTCTAGCTGGACAGGCTTGCTGTCTTTCCCATCCTCTGCTCAGACTAGGGCCATCCATGGGGCTCTCAGCATTGTCCTAATTCCTGTGAGACTGCTTTCACTCACCTGCCAAGTCTCTTTCTCCTGTAGCAGTTCCAAACACAAGGTTGCTTCATTAAGTAGCTCTGAGTAATATGTACCATCTCACTTTTTGAAAATGGCTTGTTCAAATCTCACCATTGTGGTCTCAAGAGGATCTACTTCAGCAATGTTACCTAACATTTGATGATGTAAACCCAGAAAGCATTGTTGTGCTTGAAAACATGCATTATTAATAGCAAATGGCAGATAGATTACTTGGTCATACTGTTGTAGAACAATATGGGTCTTCTCTTTTTTCTAGTTAAAGGGTAGGATAATTAAGTAGAGAGCAAGAATGACTTAAGTGGTGGCGTTAGAGATTGTTGCTGCATTCCAAGTAACCCGTTTTCTACTAATCTGCTAGAAGAGAAACTACTCACCTCAAAATTCGGTACTGAGAGCACTGCTTTTTATGGGATGGAAAACCACCCAGATTCTCCATCTTTTTTGGATAGCTGTTTTCTTTTCCCTGATTTCAGCTCAATTGTTGCTCAAGTTCTAAAATGAAATGGTTATATTAACATCTGTGTGTATGAGTGGTTTCTGTACAACACATGCTGTAGTTTCTGATAGATGAGGATTGAAAGTGGTGTCAGAGTTTGGATTCCTAATACAATTTAGGAATCCAATTTCTTTACAGCATCGTAATTTCTGGAACCTTTTTTGATATTCTGATGATGGTCCTCAATGAGGAGATGATAGCAACTCTGACCAGTTGCAGTTAACCACTTCACTTTTGGTGAAGTTTTTTTCTCGTTGAACCTACGAATATTCAGTTTGCAGCTGACTGGAAGTTTGTGCTGCCTGTAACTATTCAGAGTGGCCAATGTTTTGACTGAGATTGCAGATAATGGATTTTCGCTACACTTCTAATATGGTGGCCATGACAGAGATAATGCAAGAGCATCAACAGCTTCTGAAAACAAAATTGACCCCATCTGTCATGAGAATGCAGCCTTTCTGCTATTTGAGAAAATCACATTCTCCTAACCCATAAGATATTCAGTGATATTGATGATCTCTTGAATAAGAAAGCATAGCAAGAACAGAGTTTTTATTGCTGTAGAAAAGAAACGAAACCTTCTTTTATATTATAATGTATGTGTTATTTCCTGTGTCCTGTTTATGTAGAAGTGGAGACACTTCTGCAGTTGATCTGTGTCTCAGAAAAGTATCATTGGTCACATTAATTTATTGCTGGAAACTCATTTCTTGTAGGAAAAATAGAAGGAGCCACAAAACTTGATGATAGCTTTTCACCGGTTACCTTAGAGTTTAAATATGTATATAGAAGTAGTTTTGTACAGGGTTTGTGAAATCAACCATATTATTTCTTAACTTCCATGCTTCAGTGATAAAATTCAGCTTTACTAGAAGAAAGTCTTATAATCATCTTCACATTTGCTATGCATTACTCTCTTCTTCTCTCCCCCTCTTTCCTTTTCTTAAATAAATAGTACTTTGCAACAAATTGATTTTGCTAGATAGTGCATTGATCATGCACCTTGCCTGGGGACAGAATATAGCTTCAAAAACAATAATAACTAAGACAATCATCTAATTTTACTGAAATAAAACTG
This sequence comes from Fringilla coelebs, assembly GCF_963513975.1. NCBI lineage: Eukaryota > Metazoa > Chordata > Aves > Passeriformes > Fringillidae > Fringilla > Fringilla coelebs. The sequence goes on from NC_140028.1 coordinate 87,406,979, forward strand.
AAAATGTACACCCAATGAAATAATCTCTGAGACTACTTTAGGTGCATTTGTGCTTGTACTTTATCCTCAGTGACACAGTAATCTACTAAAGTTCTTCTCTCGATTTTTCTCTTTGCAATCTGGAAGAACAGATTCACCAGTGATTGTGCTCATTTATAAAAGCATCCAAAACAAAATTGAACCCCAAGGCTGATAAACTATAAAGATGCTGATCAGATCTGAGCAGAATGGACGGGATGCTTTGGGGCTTGCTCAGCTAAAGATGGCTCTGCAAGACTGATGGCTTTATATACACAATTACAAACACCATAGCTTTGTTGAACGAATGGGAAATCATAAAATATGTTTCTTGCCGGTTATTAAGTAAAGAATGGTATTTTGTAAAATACTTGCAAAGATTTACTAAATTTCTGTAATTTAATTTCTGCCGCTGTATTTTCTTTTCTTTGTGAAAAACGTAAATATTTGTTTGGAAAGGATAATCCGATAGACTGGATCTCCTAGTCCTGAAGAGAAAGGGGCTAATTGAACTTGCTTACCAATACATAGTAAGTATGCCCATTGTCTGCCTCATATAAAACTCATTCATTTTTATTAGCTGTGTCATAACCAAAAATCGTTTAAAATTTCATTCGTTCTCACAAAATTCTTCTCTAAAGGAGACACTGAATGTAAGAGTTCTCTAAAAATTGGGTATTTATTGGAAATCATAAGATGACAAATGCAACAGGACAAAGAGTAATAACTTCTGTGGTTCTTCTAAGTGATATTTCCTGTTACCATAAAAAAGCTTTGCCTTTATGATGACATGGGAAAAAAAACCATGGTGTAGTTATTCATAGAAAAGATCTGTAGTGGTTTTTGAAATGAAATAATTTAAGACAGAATAACATTTTAGCAGTAGTTAGCAATAGTCTTTTAAAGCTCATCGATTTCCTAAGAACAGTTATATTTTCTTGCATTTTACTAGTCAATGGATATTTTAGTCTCTTGACAGTCTCTGTCATTTAAGGAAGCACCACATGTATAGAAATATATATGGCAGGATGGAGGGGTGGGGGGCAGAGAGAAAAAGAAAACTTTTAATAACTTCTTCCTATTATCTCTGTAGATTTTAAAAAGGAAGAGCATCTCCCCAGTGCACAAACATGGTAAAGTCAGAACTATTTATTAATGCAATGAATGAATTAATAGAATAGAATGAATATTGTTACCCTTGAACTTCAGTGATTCTAATTACTTGTGATTTTAAAATTAAAATGTGTAATGTGCCAGAAGTCACACGTAAGTTCTCTTAGCTTGCAGAAAGTAGTTTAAATTAAGTAGGACCAAGTACTTTTTTATTTTTTTAACAGGCATTCCTAAGATCAGGTTGATTTGCTATAAACTCTAGATTATTCATACCCATCTTACACTCAAACTGTCTGAGAATCACAGAATGGGTCAGGATGGAAGAGACCACAGTGGGTCATCTGGTCCAGCTTCCCTGTTCTCAGTTGCCTCTTCTTGAGACTGAACAGGACTGGTTCCCTCAACCTTTCATCATAAGAAAGGTTCTCCAGACTCTTGACCAACTTAGTAGCTCTTTACTGGACCCACTCCCAGAGCTCCGTGTCTCTCTTGCACTGCATAGACTAGATCTGGGCACAGCAGTCCAGGTATGGCCTCAGCAGGGCTGAGTAGAGGGCAGATCACCTCCCTTGACCTGCTGGCAATGCTTTTCCAAAGGTACCCCAGGATTCCATTGGCCCTCTTGGCCACAAAGACATGCTGCTGACTCATGGACAGGTTGTTGTCCACCAGGACCCTGAGGTCCTTCTCTGCAGAGCTGCTTTCCAGCAGGTCAGCTTTCAGCCTGGTGTGCATGGGGTTGTTCCTCCCAAGGTGTAGGACTCTTCATTTGCTTTTGCAGAATTTCAGAGGGTTCTTCTCTGCCCATCTCTCCAACCTGAGGTCCCTCTGAAGGGCAGCACGATACTCTGAGGTATCAGCCACTCCTCTGTGCTTTGAATCATCAGTGAAGTTTCTGAGGAGGCATCTGCCCCCTCATCCAAGTCATTGATGGGAAAGTTCAACATATGCCTGTGTCAGGTTTAGGCAATAGAGAAGAAAAGCCCTCAGGTGATTCAGAGCAATGAGGCTAGTTGGAATCATATCCTGGGAAAGCTAAGCACTTTCCATCAGGTATGTGAGGAGATTCACCTTCTAATTTGTGCACTAGAACTAGATTTTTATGAATCTTCCCCTCTTTCACCTCCATGTTTTGGATAAACTTTCAAATTGTGCTTTACATCTTTTTTTGTCTGTGACAGTTGAGGGCTTATTTCTGCTAGTGAAATCCAGTTAACAAATCTGTCCAAAGAGTCATTTTGTGTGTGTGTGTTTTTGTAGAACTATTGCCTGGTGGGATTAAAAAAAGGATCTTTTTAGATGGGTTTCACTTAGACTTTGTTCATAAAATATTGTCCTCTCTATTTTCTTCCATGAAAAACCATTTTAATTGCACTCTTAATGGCTTCTTGTAGGGTGATTTAAAAATTGTGGCATAAACTAAAAGCAGTTTCTATATTATGTACATGAGGTAAAACAGTGTTTATAAGCTGTTTTTTTTGTTTAATGCCAGACACAATTTTGTCCTTCAGATTGGCATGCGTTTTTCTTGCATAATGACAATACACTGAGTGAAAGGAATTACAGACTGGCCAAGAGTACACTTAATGAAGTGAAGCAGATTATTTGGCTCTGATTTTTTTCCATGTTTTCCAGGTCTGTGTAGAGGTAGTAGCATAATTGTTATACAAAGCTAGATTTTTTTTATTTAAATAGTTAGTAATGGCATTTTTTTACTGTCTGCTGTGAAATTCTGTTGATCTAAAAGTGAGTTGCTTTTTTTTTAACATGAGCTAAAAAAAAGCAGGTGGCCATTTGACTTTTCTCAAATATTTTTTCTGAATCTGATAAGAAAAATCCATTCCCTTCTGCTCCATTTTATAAATGAAGAGAACTAATTTTAAATGGTATGAGCTAAAGAATATCTTCATAATGTGTTTGTAATTTTTTTTTTACTGTTCTAGCTTTAATTCATAATTACAAGCTTATTCCAATCTCTGCATTATGGAACCACATTTTAGACCAACAGCTGTTATCTGCTTTCACTTGTAGCCTTGGGGTATGCATATTTTAATATTCATTTACTATGTGCCGATAAACTAAATACTTCCTACTGGAAGTCTATGAAATTAATCACAGTATCTTAGTTGCTGTTCTGTCTTCCATGTAGCTCATATTTTTTAAACTTACTATGTTATATAAATTCCTCTCCTTCTCCTCCCCTGAATAAAAGGGGAAGAGGAAAGGTTATTACAAAATATACAAACGGAACAAGTTGATTAAATCTGTGATAATTAGAAAATAGAGAGGAATGCAGTGTAGTCATTCAAATGACACAACCTTCTCTCCTGTTCCCGTATCTTGCATAAAACTAGTATAATACCTTGCTACATTGCCTCCAGCAATATTTTAATAGCTGGCTTTGCATTTGAAGGTTGTGGTTTTAACTGTTATTTAAATAGTATTAGGTCCTCATATGCATATAATATAGCCTAAAGCTAGATATTTTCCAATATTCCAGGCACAAACACAACTCCAAGTGTCTTTGTGTTAAAAATATAAAATATGTGGCAACTTTGGAGACAAAATGTAATGAACAGGGAGGAAATAAAAGTCATGCAGGCCATTAAAGTTTAAGGCTGTTTGTTGTGCAGTGATGGATAAAGGATTGGTGAAAAGCTGTAGAAGGGCATGAAAATAGATTATTTAAAGGATGGGTTTGGTGATGCAAAGTAAAAATGTAAAGGCTTGGAATGTTTAGATGGATTTCTTATATTTATTTCTGGAGCACTGTCCTCTTCACACAAATTACAGCTCAATGGCAGGTCTTAAAGACAATAACAGATAATATGTACCTGCTTCTGCTCTCACTGCCATGGAGAGTTTTGCTACAGGATTGGTGGGAGCAGAGTTAGCCAAAATCCCTTTGGGACATAAAATTCATTACTGCATTGTGAATAGTTAAGCTCTGGGCTGTGCTATTGCCACCCTTTTTCCTGAGTATCCCCCAAGAGTGACCACAAGCACACTTCAGGCTAGATTCAGTAACTGAGCTTAGGAGCATGAACAAGACACAGACATCTGAAACCGAAAACTGTGTCCAAGGAAGTCCCTGTTCAGCTGTTGGTTAGGGCTGCAGATGTCAACTTCATGAGGTACCACCCCATGACTCTTCTGTAGCCCTAAGTGCACTAAGAGCTGCCTTTCATACTTGAGAACATGGGACATTTTGATGTTGTCAGTGTATATTCCTTAAAAGCTCATTTGGGATGCAGAAGTTGGGTCTTCCTTCATGTAAATCCCTGGAAATAAAATTCCAATAGTGATATTACAAGCTGGCTGGATGCTGTGGCACTTTGCATTGAACTCTTGAGAAAATCCTAGAATTCAGATCCTCTAGCCAGTTACTCTCTGATCCAATGAATCTGGGTTTCTACCATTCCAGTTTCATAGCCTCAAAGGAAAATCATGAGAAAATTCCTTATTCCGGAGCAGGCTGTGTTTTTGGTGTGGACAGTGATCTCTGGAGATGGGGGTTTGAACTCTGTAAAGTTGCTGAAGGTGCCTTTGGAATAGACTTTTCCATTTTCTGAAGGACTCCACTAATCACAAGGCTGTTAATCAAAACTGGGTGACAGCCCTACCACATTCTACTTCACCAAGAAGAGTGGTGAAGCAGAGGGGGCTCCTGTCTTCAGGGTACCCATGCTGGGAGAGCCAGATGGACAGAGGTGCCCATGCTTTGAAAAGTAGTGGAAAAAGAATCCAGTACTATCCATTTCCTTACTGAGTGTGAAAGTTCTCTTGAGTTTAATTCTTAATTACTTCAACATGAATTTCTTATTACTATTCTGGTCCTTGAAACCTGCTGAGCTATAAGGCTGGCTTCTTTTAGTTTTCTGAGATGAGAAAAATCAAAGTGAATGAAAAAATATGCTATGTTGGTATTAAATATCTTGAGGAGGAGCAGACAATTTTATTTGTAATCATATTAAGATACAAATTTCAGATTAGATATAATTTTATATCTCTTTAATTAATCTCATAAAATGTGTAATGGCCTCCAAACTGCATTTCACCTTCACAAGCTCACTGATACCCTTCATACCTCTTATGAAATGCCTAGTGCACTTCTGAAGACTAAAAAACTGTAAAGAAAATTGAATATTGGTTTATCAGTTGCATCTTTTTTTGGTAGTGAAAAAAACTTCCCTGAGTCAATAAAACACACACACAAAAAAAACCCCCAAAAAGTGCAAACAAAACCAATAAAAAAATAGAGTCCTAAGTATAAATAGAAAGCAATGAATATAAAAAAAGTGAACTAAGTCCAACCTGTATTAAACTATCAAACTTCATTCAGGCTTCAGGAAATCAGGAAATTGGAATGATGGCAGGTCATTGAAACTTTGTCTCAGCATAATCAAGAGGAAAGCACAAACATAAATCACAAATTAACTGGAAGCTGATTTTTTTTTTCACTTGCACAAATTATAGAAAGCACTCTTTTGGGCTAAAGTGTATCAAAACACTCTTTTTAGCCCCACGTGAAGTTAAACAGTGGCACACCAGTCCTGTGGGACATTACATTTTGTTTAAAAGTGGTACAAAATTTACAGAATATATCTAAGTGGAAAGGTGCATGCTTTGCTTTAGTGATACACTGCACCTGCCCAAAATTCTCTACTGCTGCATGACAGCTGTCATGTGGCTGCTGTGTTCTGTGTCTGCTTTTGCCCTCCAGTGCTGTTGGGTTTCCAACAATGGCTCACGTTGTGTGATCAAAGCATAGACCACTCTCTGATGGGAAATACAGTCCCTGCTGTGTGTTTAACTGTGGGCTTCTGCAGGTGCAGAATGGTAACTAACTAAAGCAAAAAGTCTTGGTTTGCAATAAAACTAACTTGAAACACAGCGCTTTGTTTTCCTTTCGGGACTGAAAATACCTGTGATAAAGATGCTTCTATAGCAAAGAACAACCTCTTAAGAAAACCCTTCTTGCAAACAAATGTCTGGTACAAGCAAGCAAGCTGCATGTCTTGTTTACAGAAATTCTGTGAAACTTGGGGACTGCTGAAGTGAATATTGGCATGGTTCTTATATGATTTAAGACAGAAATTGGGTCAGTAATGAAGTGAAATTTGCATCAGACTCTGATGTCATTGTCATCTGTGCAACATTATATAGTCTCCAAAGAGGAGACTTTCATCTGCTTTAAGTAATATTGATATTGCTGCACAGTTGCTTTTGAAGTTCCTTGATTTTCAGATCTCTAAACATTTCCAAGTGAATGTCCAAGCCCTTTTGTAATTAATTTATTATGGATGCTAAGCTCTTGTCATGGTTACCTTAGAACTTGTCTATGGATCATGTGTAAAAACTGTTGAATTGAGCTGTTTCATTTCAATTAATGGAAAAGAAAAAATTGGTGGACTTTTAGGAGAACCTGTAGTGGAATATAAGAAACTCATTACCTGTTTTGTGCTTTTATGTGTGTTCCTTTTAGTAGAATTGTCACTTGGATTATTTGGCCAAAGAAAGAGTATGTAGTAAAAAATTTCAGGTAACTATAGAAGCTTAGTAAAGAAACATGGAAGAGTTCTATGAATGAAACAAAACAGATCACTAAAAAATACCCACTGCTGCCACAAAAAAATCACATCAGCTGTATTAAATGTTCATAGTTGTGAAATTTTATTTGGTTTCATATTTACTTTCAGATATTAGGTTTTAGTCTACTGCAGTAAGTGAAAGAAGAGTGCAAGAGTGGTTCTAGCTGTTGCATTACAGATTTCAAGGACAGGTGAAGCCTTTGTGTGTCTGTACGTAGAGAATGCTTTCTTATGGTAGCAGAGTAATGTCCTCATGTTAAGTACCTTTACTTCTTTCCATTGTAAGAAAAATGAATATGTTTATATGATAATAATTTTGCATTATATATTTTGCATAAATTTAAGTGTCCGATACCTGATAATGTCTCAGATTGCTGCCTTATTTTCTTACTCTTTCACTAAGTAGTTCCCGAATGCTGTTTCAACTCTACCAATTTTCCAGTGACTTCCATTGTTTTTGCAGTATTTCACCCTCTTCCACTCTACCAAATCACTTTTCAAAAGATACATTGAACACCTTTTATAGTTAAAGCAAAAAGGCTTTTTCCCCCTGCCCAGCTGGCACCCCTGTTTTTGTCTGTTTTTCAGCATCTTATCCTTTAACTCCATGCCAGAGAAGCTAGATAATTCTGAAAGTCAATGTAAGATTATTCAAAGATTGATGTTCATGTGAAGTCTTTAATTTATTTAGGTAATTATTTGTGTCATCAAACCTTAACCGTATTGATTGCTTTACAAATGGAATTTGTCATTTGGTTTTTGGGATTTTTCTCAGGAGCTGGTTCATCAGTTACAGTCTGTTTTGGTTTTTTTTGTTAGATGATACAGTTATACAGAAGACCACTTTTTAGTCTTTGCAAGCTATTATTATTATCAATAAATCTGATTATATAATTAACAACAAAGCAACAGCAACAATAATAATATCAATAATAGTTTGGGCAAGCCTTTGCTATTCTTAAGCTTTCTGGAAACATTTGTGAATGAAATGTTGGTCAGCTGAATTAGCATAACTGAGAAAATTACAAAAATGAAAGCAATTAAATGGACCAGAAAGCTTTGTTTATGGGGTTGTTTGCTATTTTGAGGTTTGTAAAATGATAATTTTTGTGCTCATAATATGCACCTTTCTGATTTTCAACTTGGTTTTTTTCCTGATTTTTTTTCTCCCCAACTTCCCCCCCCCCCCCCTTCCTGGTCTGGGAATAAAAAAAAAAACAAAAGAAGGCAAAGAAAACAAAGGAGGAGGAATAAATTTCCCTCAGTGAAATCTATTACATTGAGGTCATATTTCAGGATAATGCGGAGGGACATGAGGAATGATGTTTTCCAGTTTCACAAAGATGAAGCATCCTTATTATATGTTAACCATATCCGCTTCTCATTTCTGATGAAGGACAAAGGAATTTAGGAGCGTAATCTTTTGAATTACAAGGACCTGCAGGAAAGTTAGGGAAATTCACACATCTGTGCTCTTTCTGAAGAGTGATGGTTTCAGAGAGGAAAATCAACAGTAGTCTTTGTCTGGAAGTTGTGAATTCTAGCACTTCTTGAACTTGGCAGCTAGAGATCCTCTCAGTAGTCTTAATTCTCTGGTGCATATTCTGTTTTTATGAGATTTTTTTAACTGAAAAGCATTCCTGCAGGAAAGCAACATGAGCGGCATGTTATTGAAAAAAAAATTATGGAATCTTTTGTCTATCTGAAATCATGTGGTTCTGAACTTTGTCTAGATTTCATTAGCAGTGGTGTAAAGATCCAGAAAACTATGTGCAGAAAACTAATAATTGAATTTACAAGGAATTATCATAGAAATGGAAAATCAGAGAGAATAAATGTATGAAGAACAACATAAATGAAATGATCACATCAAGTGGGTTTACAAGCTCACGCAGATGACCTTCATGTTATTATATATTATTGAAAAGAAAAATGGTAGATAAGTAAGCATTCAAAATTGCTGCTATTGTCATTGTGGATATGGCCACAATAGATTCTAGCAGCATTTGTAGAAAGCACATGCAAAAACAGCAAACAGAAAAAGTAAAATAATTTAAAAGCCCAGTTCTCTTCCAGAAGGTCAGAACAGGACTCTAGTTCAAGTGCTGTGAGAATTCTCTTGAGTCTCAAGAAAGTACCTTCTGAAGGAATCTGCTGTCTTTCATCTATACAGGAAACATGAGAAGATAAACTTCTAAACAAGGGTGCTATGACTGTCTCCCTACTCTCATTCTTACTCCTAATATTTATTTCAAAGGAACAGCACTCTTGACTCTGGGATACTGGTTTCTATCCATATGTAAATTCTTGAATCTGGCCAGTCAGTATAGATTTATTAGTATAGATCTATTACTTAGTATAGATATAGATAAATAAAATCTACAGATTTTTATTTTCTGTCTAAATACAGGAAGAGGTAGTAAGCTTATAGTCAGAAACCTTCACGCACCCAATGTGTTCTTCATGCACACAAGGGCATTTCAACAGCTTGAAATTGCAAATATACTTAATCTTCTTTCTGATTCCAAATTCAACATTAGCAAAGTTTTCACAGCAAGATTCTTTATTTTTTGTCAATTTTCAGTTTGGAATATTTGTGCTTTCCTAGGTTAGAATATTGGGTTTTTTTCACAAAGGCATAAATTTCTATTTGTGAGATGGCTATAATTTCCATGGCAACAATCACAGTATTAGGAAGGTAAGCAAAATCCAGCTACAGAAGGCTGCTAATGGTGTGGATGAAAGCTTGAGAAAAAATCATAGTCTAAGTAAAAAGTGTTTTATTAAAATTCTCTCTGTCTTGGTTTGCTCAGGATAAAAATATTTTTAAGAGGGGTGTTAGAGTTGTCTGAATTGACTTTGCACAGATTTGGACTGGCTCCTGACAGAGCTCTAGTAACGCTAACTTCTCCATATTTCTGGCAGGTTCTGAATACCTTGTTCAGACAACATCTTTACTGAATTCTCTGGGAGTTTTCCAATTATACGGGTTCTTGTGTCATAGGTTAGTACAGTTACAAAATATTTACCTGTAATTTAAGTGTATTACTTGTACAAATATTCCAAATGCTTGCTCAAGATTTCCAGAACGTTTCATCAAACATATCTTGTACCCATAACTGGTGTTCATGATCTTGCTGATGTTTTAAAAAAGTTTTGCAGTGTGTTTGAGGTATATTAATGAAGTGTTTCATCTGTACAATGGGACCTTATTCAAATTAGATTCCAAAGAAACAAATTTTTAATGGTATTTTAAAGATTATTAGATCTGCATTGAGTACTGCAGTAGTTTATTTTTTTCCATATTGATTTTTAATTATGCTGACTCTGTACATTATTTAAGAGAGGGAAGAGGAAGTTAAATCCTAATCTTATTAGTACTGGTATAAAATGCATCAAGTTCAATGGGATTTCAGCTTGTCCTGGGTCTGATGTGACAGGGAACAGATGTGAGCCCTCTCAGATTAGTTTTTTGTTCCTATGACATAGTCATTTTGTTCTGGATTAGATTTTTCATTCATATGACATGGATTTGGCGCATGTTGAATTGATCAAAGAGTAGACAAGGCCAAGCATATCTGATTATATAATTGCTTCATCTGTTGTACTGTAGTTGCACAGGGCCAAAACCTGAGATCTCCAGTCATTTTGAATCAGTCCTTTTTAAAACAGGCCTCAGTTGTCTTCTAGGTTTGTTAATGCAATGGCACTGAAAACTGCAAATTTGCCTAATAAATAAGTGTGGTTTAAATAGAGAGGTGTAAATCTGTTAGTTCCCTTTAGCTGGTAGATTTGTACCCAGGTAATTAAAACCAAAGGCAGACCACAACCAGAAGAGGGAAGTTTTAGCTGTTTGGCTCAATGTTCAGCTTTTACAAGCGTTTCTGTGTAACTTTAGTCAAGGTATGCTGTTACTTTGTGCCAACTTTCCCCATAAATGTCTTCAGCTTCCAGCTTTGCTGTAACCAAAACCCAAAAATCCCTCAAATGTTTTTTACTGCCATTAGGAAGTGCTCAATAGAACAGGAACAGAGTCTTAGAGGATACTGTGGGATTTGACCTCAGTTCAACTGCAATAGCCTAATCGTTGTGTATGGCAGGGGTTTTTAGTGTATGTATGGATGTACAGGTACTTAAGGGGGAAAAGTCATACTGTGGCTTCTACACCTAGATTCCAGTAATGGAATGTAATCAGGTTGCCTTGTACACGAGGCATATGTGACCTTTAGAAGGTACAAAACTATCTGTTAAAGTCAAAAGTCTCCTTGTATAAAAAGTGAAATGTTTGGCTCAGCTGCCAGATTTCTAATACTTTCTGAAATTGTCCTTGTGGAGTAGCTCCTTTCTTGTTGGTGCATAAAATAACTACAGTCCCAACAGATACTATTGTGCATATTGCTTGAGAAAATGTCTTTCATTCTTCATTTGTTCTGAAAAAAGCAACAGCACTAGAGAGCCCTCATCCCTGTCTGTAATAATCACATCGTTTCACTCACTCGTAGCTGGTGACTTTTCTAAATATTTTTGATCAATATAAAGAAATGTAAAAAATCAGTAGATTGCAGCTTGTAGCTGGAATTGATAGATAGTTTAGGTGGCAGGCTTTGAACTCCCTTGGCAATCAGTAGTTGAAAGAAATTACCTTACTTCCATAGCTCGGATCTTCTGCCAAATTTACCCTGTAAACGTCTAAATCTCTTACATATTTTAAAGGATTAAAGATGAGATTAAAAACTTTCCTCTTGGCTTCAAAAGGAGAAGCGAATTCTCTATACAAGCATAACTGACAACCTCCCATGAGAAAAACAAGTAAAACACTAAAGATGTTTCCCCATCTCCTTAACCATTTCTTTTCCTTTTTTTTTAAACTAGTTATCTCACTGAGATGCCTCTTTACAATATGGTGTTGTTAGACCTTATGCAAAGGTTATACTTTATGATTTGACATACAGTATTTTTCTTCCTTTGAACTCTTCTTTGAATCCTTAATTCTTAACAGTGTAGTTAATTCTGCATGTTGTGGCAGAATTAATTGTGTTGCCATAACATCACTTTCCCCTAATAAATTTTCCACTGTGGGGATTTCAGCACTTCAAAGATGATACAACATACCTTTTGCTAACCAGATGATAAGGTTTCGTCTATGCAATGGAGCCAATGATTATTTTTGAACCAACATATAATTATGAAGACACAGTGAGAGAACTTTCAACATGCTCACAAGTGGCAGAACTAAATGCAAGTAGAAATGTCATGTTGGGGTGGAGGTTCAAAGTTAGCATCCAGTCTTCAACTCTGCAGCTGCTATAATTACACAACTCTGTAAATTGGAATCATTTATCCTCTGCCAACTGCAGTAATTAATTTTCTCTTCAGTCAGTGGAGGGGGGATTGATCTTTCCTTTGTGAAAGTCTTTCTCACGCAAATACCACTTTGCTCTTCTATGTTTCTAGTTCTGGAAATTTGTCCTTCTATGCAACAGCTATTAAAGAGTGGGGCTGCAGCTTCCTTGCCTGTGTGTTCTTGTCTGTGTAGCAGTGAGGAAAATGAAGATCCAAAGTACAGGGTTTCATCATAATACTTAATCACTACCTGATTGTGGAGTTGGGGTGGTCTGGCTGGTAGCAAATGTGCCAACCTTTAGCTGATTCCAATAATGACTAGAAGATATTTTTTCAGTCTAAAGGCCTCTTGAAAATCTATGAAAATTATGCATGATTTACATCACATTCATAATGTGTCTCCATTTTCATACTGCCCTTATTATCTAAATGAGTGGCAATTCAGGAAGAAATCTTGCATTGAAAAAGCCATAATCTGAAATTCAGGAATTTATCCTTGGAGATCAATTTTCACCTGGGCTTTAGCTTCTTTATAAGTTTTGGTAGCTGCAAAAGAGCTATTGCCACAAAATTAATGCCTCATAGATATTTTGCAGGAGAGAAGTCTTCACTGTGATAGGCTTTGTGTTATCTAATTGATCTGGAGGTAAGCACAGAGGCTGTAGGGAGTTGTGAGTGGCAACATGGTGTGCCTCTGCAGGATGGTGAGTGTTCCTGATGGCATGAAAGCATGTCCAGACAGTGACAGTGAATATACGATGGAGGTTTCTCCTGGTTGTAATTGACCTGATCCCTCACAGGCCACAGAAATAAATCAGCAAGAATGGAGTCACAGTTACTTTCCAAAGGGCTGCTGCTTCTAAATATGTGACTGGGCAGGAGTCAGGACTTACAGCAAGGGAGGACAGGGTCTGATTTTTCCAGAGCCCGCACTGTTATCCTTCCAGTTCAGGAAGCGGCATTTCAACAATGCAGTATGGGAGACCCCTTTGTTATCATCACCACACTCTGCTTGTCCACAAAGAATATGGGAGACTTCTGTCTCATGACTGCACACAGAACCCTTCTCCTAAACAAGAACTTTCTCAAGTTTTGTTTGGTCTTAAATACTGTATTCATTCGCCCTTTTCACATACTCTATCTCCACTTTTGGGACCAGATCTTCCACTGCAGGAAAGCTGTTAGCATTTTTCTGGTGGCTCACTGGGTCCTGATGAATTCTGAGGTGTAAGCTGCTCACATCATCATCCCTGGTGACTTATGCTACTGGACTATACCAGCCTTCAGCTGCCATAGACTGCTTACCTGAGAAGGCAGGTGAAAACCCAAGGGAAGGGTTTCATCCTCCTTGTAGCTAAGGTTGTATTTTATTTAGGCTAGGGACCCCCTCAGACCTTCTAGGACCTGACTTTCAGTTTAGTGTGATTCTGAGTGGAGATAGAGTGTAGGAAGGATTAGAGCCAAGGCAGAATCCTCCACTGTGTTATCAGGATGAGGATGGTCTTTTAAAAGGTTTGTCTTTCTTGCTTTGCTGGTGCCTAGTTGAACGCTTTCTATAATCCTCTGCAAATGATCTGGTGCTCCTGAAAGATTTTTTTTGTGGCAACTAAGAGAAAATAAAATTATAGGAGTTAGAGCGCTTGTAATGTAACAAGGAAAAGAAACATTCTTTTTGCTTTTTTTTCCTTTCAGCCTCTATATATCAGATATTTATATGTTAGTAAAACTACTGTAAATACAGTAAAACAAAGATGGCAATTTGAATAGAAATAAAATTATTTACCTTTTGATCATAAAGGAGAAATGGGGGATTTCTCTCCAAAAAGAAAATCACTATATTCCAGTTTGAGATACTTGATAATCCTTCTTTGTATCAGAGTTTACTACACAGTTAAAACACATCAAACATGATCAAGCTACATTTATCAGCAGAAAACAGCTCAAGTAAAATTATTAAAAATCCTTTGAATTTCAAAGGTAAGAATACAGCATGCTCCTTTGGTGTCTAACTTCATATGGTGATGCAGAATAATCTGCTTCCAGGCCTTGATCTTTGCATATTTATACTTCCTTTATTGGTGTTGGAAGTTTTGTTTGTATTTAATAAAAATGCAGCTTACAGTGGCTGTTGAATGCATTTCTGAAAGTTTTATAAAAATCAGTATCAGTTTGGACAGGCAAAGCCTGCATATTTTGACAGTAGACATGCATTTGAAATCAATACATGACTTGGATTTGGGAAGCCTGGAGCAAAATCCTCAGGTGGAGTAAATCACCATAACTCCTTTGACTTCCATGAGATAAAGCTGATTTTCACCTGCTGGGAATCTAGACTTTGTTTTGGTTTCTCATTTGACTAAACTGAGACAAAAAGCAAAGGAAACGTTTTATAGATACTGAGTTTTCCTGAAAAAGAAATTAAAAGGGAAAAAAATATCTGAGTGGGGATCACAGTAAATGAGTATCTCTGAGTGGAACAAAGGAATAGAAGAGAGGGGCTAATTGTTTAATTAGTAAATGTCTGCTTGGTTAATGACATATTAATGAGTTTTTAAGACAGTCATATCATTTACCATAAAAGACCCATGTGCGTATCCCTGGATGTACTGTATAATTAAGTAATGTGACCCTTAGGAGTTCATCATTTAAAAACCTGTCAGCTGTCTCATGTTTGGTAGCAGATGAGTAAGCTCAGGAGGGGCTCACCAGGAGGACTCAGTTAGGTGTCCAAAATGTCTCACTGTAAAACAATCTGTTAATCTGTCAGCAGCATGGTACCTGTGCATAAAGACAACATAGATTAGGATTTGCCCATCGATCTATTGAAAAGTTGCTTCTGTAAGGTGGTGGGTCCCATCAGAGACGCTTCCTCTCAGCTTAATTTCATCATCTAGAGGAAGTGAGCAAGTTAGGTGCTTCTTCAAGGTGCTGGGCCTAGGTTGAAACATGAATTTTATCCAGCACTGATCCAGTTCATTTTATTCCTTAGCCATTTTATCTCTGCCAGTAAGAACTTACCTTTGGTTGTAAGTCTGATAAAAAGCATGTACTGTACTCCTAAAATATTCTTCAGGCTATGACAACAATGCATACCCATTTAAAAATTTCCTCCCTCATTCTCCGGCACCCTAGTATAAGGTCACAGAAGGCATAGAGGTGTTTTAATCATGAAATGTATTCTTTACCCTTTTCATATCTGAAAACTTCTTTGTGGAGTGTTGCAGCAAACTCTTTGCTGCTCACATTCCTTTAGCTTTTAAGATGTACATAAGGAAAGGTGTCTCAATGTGTGCATATATAATATTCCATATGCAAATACATTTCATACGTGGGGTCCAGATTTGAAGGTCGTCAAAATTTAGAGTGAGCTTCAGGTGCAGGGTATGTGGGCCTAATGTGTATGCTTTCTGTCAAAACTGTCTTAAGCCCCAATTAATTATGGAGCATGTGTGATAAATGTGATACATATGATATTATAGACACAGGTGATGAAAGTCCTTCTAAAGCTCGGGTTTTTGGGCTTGGCTTGGCTTGTGGGGGTATGATATACTGGAAGAACACTCCTGTTACTTTTGCTTCCTTTCCTCAAAAGTTTTTGGAGGGATTATAAGAGCTTACTGGCTCCAGACTTACAGGTTTTTTAAGACAATACAAATAGAGCCTGAAAACAGATGGATAGGTCTAACTTTGCTGTGCTCTTCTATTAGTAATTTGGAGTCTGGCCTAAAAGGAATACAGGCCCATTGAAAAAGGTCTTTGGCTGCCATAATGCATGCTTAGCAAGTTAAAAAAATATCTGTGTACAGAAAAACATTAAGGAAAATTGAAACAGTTTTTAATTTCTTTGTGTTAAATTTGTATGACTTTTTCCAGTTTATTTTTTTAATTGGACACCTATTACAAAGTATTGCAGAAATAGTTGCCTAAGAAAATTTTATACTTCTAGAAGCAGGTTTCATTCAAAAGCGCTAAAAGCTTTTTTCTTATTTTAAAAATAAATAAATACATATGTGACAGAAAAATAATTCCAGGAGTTGTAGAATGAAAATGGTGGCTTGTTGTGAGTCGTGGTATCTGGGAAATGGATATGTTTTGAGGTTCTCTTTCTAGGGCACCCTTTCCAGTCTTTTCAGCTTTGGTAATGAAACAGAAGTAGACAAAGGAGCTAAGCTTCTTTATCATACATGTAAACAAAACCAAAAATGGTGCTACCTTAGCAGTAGGGAGGACAAGACAGCAGATGAAGCTAAATGGATCACTAGATCTATGCACAAGCAGAAATAGGAGAGCACTCAGTAAAATACCTGTCCCTAATACATGGTGTAGAGGTCACGGAGAGAAATCATATAGACCTTATAAATTTTTAATTTTTTTTTCCAATTTGTTTTTTTGGCAATGGTAAGTGAAGTACCATTGCTCCTGATAGATGAAGTTTGAGAGCAAATATTACACACAGACTAAGGGCTTCATTCTGATCTCCCCTCTGCGGGTGTGTATCATTAATGATTCATTGCATATTTTGAATAATAAGCTGTCTGCATAGCAGAGGGCAGAACATGGTCCTAGGAGACTATCACATGTGTGATGCATTAAGAATGATATTGAGACTGTGTAGCTTATTAAAGTAGTTGTCTTAGGTTAAGTCACTTTTTGGCTGTATGTATGTCTATTTATCTGAAAATTAGAGAAAATTAAAAAGCTATCTCAGAAAACATTCTACAGAATAAGACTGTAGAAATACAATTTTAAAGGAAAGCTATTTTTTTAAAGGACATGAAGCATGACCTTCACCTCCTGAGTTAATAACATTCAAGCAAAACTGACAAAATGTATTTGCCAGTTCTAGTTCATTTAGATTCTTTTTATCTGTTTAAAGTGTAATCTCCATCTTGTAAAATGAATGTGAAAATTAAGTGACTTTGGCAACATTCTACTTTCCTGAAATGATAACTATAAAGAAAAATGAATAATATTTCATTTGTCTATAAAATACATTCCTGTGTAAGAGAACAAGGAGAACCTTGGAAAGTTGCTATGTGTATGATCGGTACAGAAACACGTATGGACTCGGTTTTCCACGCGCGTGTGTGTAATGTGCACACACATCTGACTGCCAAAATGTTTGTCCTTGTATTATCAAGTAAGTATGGTTACAGAAAAATAAAAATAAAACAAAATCCCCAAACTCCTTTTTTTTTCCTTTTTCTTTTCCTCCTTTTTCCTTTTCTTTCTTATTTTTCGTCTTTTTCTTTTCCCTTCTGTCTTTCAACAAAGTATAGCTGGCATAGCTTTGGGTTGACTTATGAGAGTCTGCCCCAGCTGAGGATCTGCCTGATTGTAAGTGTGGCATGGCCTGCTAAAAGAGAATGTTAATGCAGTGTTATTCCATATTCTATTGTACCTTTAATGTATTTCATCACACTATGATTATGCATATTATATTATGACTATGGTACGTATTTTAACTATGCAATACAAATTTTCAGGGATGTAATCCTAGCATGACTGAGGCCAATTCACACTCTCAGGTCAGGAAACTAAAACATTGCATCTCTAAAACCAGTATTAATTTCATGCACTTATGAGAAAATAACTCTTTCTAAGAAGTATCTTCCATTTTCCAACTCTTTCCATAATAAAACCTTGTCAGCTTACTTTAGGAATGCAGCGGGACTGTTGTGTCCAGATTGGAAGGTGAAGGTTTTTCTGCTTGCTCTTCTGTTGGCTGACACTGAGAATGAAGGAAAACAGAAGGGTGAAACAAATAGAATTGTAAAGTACAGTGACTGTTGCCCTTTTTCCCATGCTTCCTGTTCCCTAACCTCTCTTCAAGCACAGGCAGAAATGTGTTATTTATAAACAAAATTTAGGCATGTGGGAAATTGGTTTTGATCCAACAATGCACATGTACCTTGAAGACTGTGGCTAGCCAGGGGTAGTGGTATTGTAGTTACATTGTGCAATTCTAGTAGTTGCTTGAAGAATACATGTGAGGAAATGTTTTGCTTGAAGAAAGTCATGGACCCAGGCTTTGGCACTCTTCCTGACAGGATGAAACCATGAAAGAATGTAGCAGAGCAGGGATATTTGGTCTATTGATGCTACCATTTTCTAGTTCAGTTTCTGTACTGGGGATATTTGGGGGTAAATAGTAGCTACACACTGGCATGTGTGGATTTATTATATTTACTCCTAGCGTATCTTATTGTCTGTTACGTGTACAATATGCACAGATAATAGAGTAGAAAGAAATGCAATTGTGTGTATACTGGAGTAGATAGTGCTGTCTGTGCTGGGAGGAAGGAAGGAGGGTTATTTGATCTGTGTTTTAAGAGAGAGTGATACTGTGAAGTTTTTTTTAACTTTGTAAGCTTTCCCTTTGAGGGAGATATGTGTGCAATCTGCATGCCTGGCTAGTTCTTTGATGATAAATTTGGACTCAGTTTTTAGTCAACTACAAGAAGGTGCCAAAAGCATTGGCATCTGTTTTAGAAAATTGGCAGGCTTTCCTTGGCTGCAAATTTCTTTATCCCGCCTCATTACTTTGCTCCTATCAGCTTTTACCTGCATGAAGAAAGACCAAAAGAAAAAGGCAAGAAAACCCTTTAAAACTTAAGTAGCTATTACAACAACAGAGCCTAAACCACTCAGGGTGAAGATTCTATAATTTCCACTCTTTACACATACTAGGTGCAATCAAACAACTTGAAGCAATAACACAGGGGGAAATATGTTTTACATAACTTGACTTCCAAATAGCGATTATCCCTTCAAGGCTATTTGTTTTCCCAAGAATCCTGCTGATTATAGGCTCTATGTTAAACCTGTTCCAGATGATAACCTAGCTAAACCCTGGCATCCATTACACTAACTGAATTGTGGTTGCTATGAATGAGCAGGAATTATGGGTTTCTTCTGCATGCAGAAATGTTGTCTTAGGCAGACTAGTGTGGTGATACGAGGCACTGATTCCAGGACATTACAAAAGATGAGGTGAAACCTCAGTAGCTGAAGACCAGTAGCAGAAACCTTATTGACCTCAGTGCAGCCAAGCCATTGCCTCTAGTATTGATGAGAGATTCTTCTAGTTGGCTGCATGTGACTTTGGTGAATAGGTTCATGGCTTAGCTGGTCTTCTTATGTTCTGCTTTATTTTGTAAATATATTTTTGTTGCCTTTTCCCCCCAAGGTTTCCTATGATTATTTTGAAAATATGAGGCAGTTATGTTCTGATCAGAATTGGGTGACAAAATAAATAAATGGGAGATACTGTTCTTAATCTGTATTTCATCATATAAGGAGTTCTAAAATCATCTAAGCAGATCTGAAGTTGAGATCCTAGAAACTTGTCAAGAATCTAGCCTCTGTCTTTTGTAATAATATGTAGTCCCAAGGGAAATCACATTCACATTTCATGCTCCTTGCTTCTGTCTGGAGCTGGCAGAGACTGGATGTTTCTAGGAGACAAAATATCTCAGTTTTACTTGTAAACTGTTAGTTTTTCTTGTAGGGCTGTCAGTGCAAAGCAACTTAGGCATCCAGTGCAAATACCAACCCTTACTGATGGTCCTTGTCTGGCTCTCAGTTCACAGCCCAAATCTCTTTTTACCTGGGTTTCTGAAGCCTGTCTTGCATTGAATTTATGATGTTTGAAGGAAGTCATTTTGGAAAGAAACTCATAGTTGCATTTTAGTTCCTGGAAGCTGCAAATCTCTCCAGCAGCAATTTCTTAAGTGTGAGGGTTTTTTCCTAGTCATTTTTCATTCCTTCCTCTTGCTGTTTCTACAATGGAAATTGATTCTACCCTATCTTCAGAACAAGTTGCATCTGTAAAATAGATGAAACTACAGATGGATAATGTTAGAGAGTAAAGGGCATGTGAATCAACACAACACAAATAACAAATATAATTTTTACTTTGCATATTTCAAGAAATGTTATTTGAAAATTTCTTCTGCAATTATTTGAAAATTCACAAGGGTAACAATTATATGTAAAGAAAACTGATATTTCATATGCATATTTTTAATATTAGCAAGGGCTTCATTTATATTAACATGCTGTGTCAGTACTAAGATGTCTCTGTAGCTTTCACTTTTAATATTGGCAATTTAGGTCTTTTTGCTAAATTAATTGTGTTTTATAATAGGAAAGCTGAAAAAAAAATTAAAGAATCGTGTTAGATATTTTCTTCTTCATGCTTTAAAACACTAAAGGTATTTCTTGCACTCATTTAAGAATCACTATTACATTCACCCCCACTGCAAATGCTCTAAAACATCCATCTTGTGGTAGTGCCCAAGATATAAGTCATTGGAGCAGCTCTGCAGTAAGGAAGAAAACATAAGGAGTCAAAGAATCATAATTCACACCCTCTGAAGTACAAATGGCCTGCCAGGTGATTTAAGAATTTAGAACTCTATAGTTTAACTTGGTTAGGGTACTAAGGTAAAACCCAGACTTCTGCACATTTGCTGACATTTGCAGCCACTGACTTTGTAAGTGGTATTAGATATTCTTAATATTATGTGGTAGGTTGTGTATACACCTCTATTGCATGAAAATATCATCAGCCTTTCCAAGAGGATGGTTTGATCAAGGATTAAATAAATTGATCTTCTATGTCACTTGGTCTGTTACTGAAGCTGGTAGAGTATTAGTGTTGTTCATGGGTATATTAATGAATTTGTAAGTGAAACATTTAAACAGTTTGAAATACACATGTGGGGAATACTAATGCCTAAATAGAATTGCTGTTCACTTAGATGACTCATCCAGCTCCATAAGAAATAGAGCTGAGGGACTAGAATAAGAAAATAAAGATGTTTATAGATGTATCTATATAGTGGTTAAAAGCTTAATTCTTCTTATTGAATTTTATTTCTTGGTTGAAATTACTTTATGTTTAGATGGTATAGCAATTACTAATCGTCTGATACTAGGTAATCATTGGCATTGCATTCATAAAAGGGATAAAATCATTAAGAGGCTGTGTCCTACTGTGCATGTATCCATCCACTTGTGAGCGGAGCATTGGGAAGGGTGCCCCTTAGAAGAGCATAAGAATTCTTGACTTGCATATTTTTATAAGTATCTGCAAGAGTGGGGAGGAAAATCTTCTGATGCCTGAGTTCATGGGGCATTGCCAGTATGTCAGTCTATTAATTTTGTTGTGGCTTTGTTTGTTACTTGGTTTTCCGCAAATATAATGTCTTTCCATAACCCATTTGAACATTATTGAAAGTTCCTCAGTGGGTTGAATATCTGCAGAATTTTTCAGAGATTTTATACAGTCTTATGAAAGCCACAGGTACATGAACAACTCTGGATTGTAGAACAAACTCATGATATATGGTGGGGTTTTTTGGTGGCTTTTTTTGGGGGGGGTGGGGAGGGAAGCAGGGAGGATTTGTTTCTGGTCATGTTTCTGGTTTTTGTCTGTTTAGGGAAGCACACATGAGTAGATTGAATACTGCCTTTCCAGACAGTGCTGGCAGGCAGTACACAAGTACCAAGCGCTTAAAAATGTGGTACATCCTCATTTTTGTTTGTTCTAGCTGCAATGCAGGTTTGAGGAACAAGTGGAAACTTTACACTCCTTTCCCAGATTCAATAAAGTGACATTTGATGCTTAGTGTACAATTCCCTCCCGCTTCTTTTTTGCCTGGTCTCTTTCATCCCTGTGTCTCTTAAGACAGAATTATTAGGAAGAGAGTTTTGTGTCAGGAAGGTCAAAGTGTTGAACTTTAAGAGGTATCAATTGCAATTGGATGGCAGCCCAGTAGGAGGATCTCTTAATGGGGTGGAATAAAAACTTACTTTTTAGTCTGCTAAAAGGTAATGCTTCAAAATGTGTGCTCCAAGAAAACAGTCTTTGATTTAACATATTTTGCGTCCTGCTTTTCAGAACATGCAGGCCTTAGATCTTTGGATGATTAAACTATTTTTAGTAAATGAGAATTCCTCTGAATTTGATTAGTTTCTTTTGCATTTAACCTCACCTGAAGAGGGGGTGCAGCTGGGGATTTTTCTTCTGTCAGTTTTTTGGTGTGTTTGCTGGAACTGTGTCACTTTCTCCTTTGTTCATCTTAATTTCTAGCTAGTCATATTGATTTCTACCTATCAGTAAGTATGACATAATCTCTGAAAGCCAGAAACATAGAAATGGTCTTTGTTCACTTGATTAGCCAGGCTGGGTAGCTGATGAAGCAGGAACTTCTCAGTCACAGCTGAACTGAGCAATAGAAAAGTGAAATTGTTCATCTCTTGTAAGAAACAAACAAGTTTTCTTATGAAAAATTTCTCCTTTGCTTTCTTGTCTCATAGAGAAATTTCTATAGATTAGTTTCATCCTTAAATGTTCTGTGATCACATGGACACTAATATTTCCTTGTAGAAATTCATCTGTTGTTGCCCCTAAAACTGTCCTAAGTGGCAAAATAAAAAGAATGTGAAGCTAGTAAGTTTTAAAGGAATATAGCCAATATAAAATGTAGCATTTTTAGACAAGGACTGATTTGTATTTTGTATATAACTAAGTTGGCTTATTGGAGCTGGCACACCACCACCCTAAGGAAAGATGAACAGCTCAGCAATGGATGTGTTTTTTGCTGCTCAACTCTAGACTTTACTGCACAATCACCCTTTTATGCCTAAAGCTCTGGGGGGAGATATCATTGCTGTCTTTATATGTCAGGAAATAAAAGCCAGGAAGGAAGAATGAGCAACACTGGCACAAGAATAAATGGATACAAAAACAGCCATAAATTCATTAGAATGGAAATTAGAAAGATGTTTCTCTTATATTTGAGAATTTAGGTTCTGGAACATCTCTCTGATAAGAAGAATGGAAGGGAGAAAAAAACCCAACAATACAAATATCACAGCAACAAACTTAAAACCTTCTAACTCCTTTAGAAGTTAGAATGAAAAAAAATTATAGTAGTAATATGCTTGGGCTTCACTTGTCTGACTTAGCAGCTGGGATGCAAAATGTCATCCAATCCAGTTCTCCTACAGCTCATTCCAGTGAAATCACTGACAATGCTGACATTCACTGGATCTCCACCAGTTGCTGTCAGTGAGAGGTGAGCACCACACAGCATCTAGAAGCTGCCTTCCTGAAAAACATTATGTAGATTGAATGAAAAAAACAAATGAAAGAAATTTTCCCATTTCAAGGCTTACAAATCACATGGTGCTTTTTTCACTTTTCTCTCCAGAGCTTGGAAAAGGGTGAGCAGAGGTGGGGAACACAAGCCCTGAAGCTGTGACCAGCATATATGTGGGAAATATTGAGACTTAAAACAATACTTAGATATCAGTCATGTAATAGTGATTATCTTCTCAACATCTATTCATTTAAAGGAATACAAAATGCTGCAATTTGAGTGGCAGCTCTTATCCATAAAGCATTATTCTCTCTCTTAAGCTTTGATTAGATATGTCATGTGCCATTAGATTCCACTACATTATGTTTAATTTCTCTTCCACAAAGTAATAATGCCATATATTAAAGTTAAACCTTAAAAACATTAAAGAGAAGATACTTTAAGCAGCATTCAGAGTATGTTTAGCTATCCATAAAGCTTTTCTCTCCTCTAAAGATAAATACCCAGACACTTAAATAGGCACAATACTTATGCTAAAACAAATAGATTCCTATAATGGATTCTTGTTTTTTTCCACGAGTGCTAGGCTTGATACAATTACACTGTGAAAAAAGTCTGTTACTATAGGAAAACCTGTCATCTGACAATTCCCAGCAACCCCTCTACTGCTCAAAAGTCTTTTCTCTTTGGAAAACTGCCAAAATCCACTTTAATCCAAAATACTTTAAAGATTTACGGGTTTGATCCAAAGTCCATTGAAGTCAGTGGAGATTTTCGGTGCCTGCAATGGGTTGAACAGGCTGTTGAAACTAGCAGAAGGCTGACATCTCATCTACTTTGGGGATACTGTTATCTTATTTATGTAGGTTAAGAGTAATTATAGGTAACATGGTGGGACAAACCCTGCAATCCTTAGATAATTCCTATTTAAGCTCAACTACTGTTTAAATCACGGATACAGATGAAAATATTCTACTTTGTTCTTTAATTAGCAACAATAACCAAAGGCACATATCTTTAATTTCTCATTAACTATCAGTACATTAGGCCAGGTAAAAAGCAGATATGGAAAAAAATGTTTTAGTTTTAAATGTTTGTCCCCAAGAAGCAGTGTTCAGAGGATTATGGCGTTCATTTTCTTGCCTAATAATGTTTTATGCCACACCCTTAAGCACATTTCTGAAGTATCTTTAGGAACAGTTCATAGCAACAATAGACTAATTTTCCTTTCCTCCCTGAGGCAGTTGGTGCTTTTGGTTTTGTTGTTTGTTTTCTTGCTTGCCTACTTTTCTCTTTTGCCTGTGACTTGGCACACTGAGGCTGCTACCAAGTGTGTTGTAGCCCTCACTGCGCTTTTGACAACAGGGAAGGTAAAAAGAGGATGTCCAAGTGTCCTGAGCAAGGATCGATAGGAACGGGTGTCTTTTATTTCCACTTCTGAAGTAGTGCACTTTTATCAAATTCCCAAATCATTCCAGTGTTTCATCCCTTTCAGTTCCTCCCTCTGAAAGAACAATTCACAGGATATTATATTCAAAAAAGTCTATGAAGAAACTATCCTTTTAACCTTCCCTTCCCTTCAAAGAAGCTTGTGTTTTGGCAGTTTACCTTTTTGAAAAGTTTTATTTAAGAAAAAAGGTACTGGAAAACTTCTGATCTGATTGTAGCTGAAATCCTAGTGTCTTATATGTTTCTAGCTGCTCTAATAATTACACTGTTCACCTTAACAGTTTTGGGTTGATAATCTGTTCAAACTATTGCGTCAATCTGCTGTAGCTTGTCAGCAAATGCTATCAGGTTTATGTGATTTTGTTTTATTAAGAAACATACATATTTGAACCTGTCCTACCAGCCACTTTGTACCTTTCCAAAATCTGTCAGTCTTGACTATTCTTGACTGATACTATTCTTCCATTTAAACCCAGTACCCTTAAATTGCACAGAAGTGTCTGAAGTGTGAGAGGTGTTGCTCAATTTAATGCTGATTTTCTGGTTATGGCATACAAAAAAGAATCTTCAACAGTTTTTCATAATTTAAAATGTAATATTTTTTTTGGTCTCTGCTGTAGATGTAACATCAATGCTACTTTTTTTTTGTCACTAAAATCAATATCAAAGACAAAAATTGTGAAGATAAAACTGAAGGCAGCTTTCCACTGGGATTCCTAGCTGTATTTTTTTCTGAAATAGATGCATTGTCATTGATATATGTACATACACAATTAGAAGGGAAAAAAAAAAAAAGATGCCATTTTTTAAACTTTAGTTCTTTGTATTTTCTGGCCACGGTTAAAATGAAATTTTCTGATACTTACCAGTCAATGTTATTTACAGATTGGCCAGGATTAAAAGGGCAAAGAAAAGGACAACCACAGCATTCATGACCACCAAGTATTTTTCAAATAAGGCCCTTGTCAAACCGATGCAGGTTCTTGATGGGCAGAAGCATTTAACCTTTTGTGAATAACTTTTGCATTGTGTCTGCTGGAGACTTTGTAATTGTTTGGTTTATTTAGGCAAATGTTAGCTCTCTAATGGTTGCCACAGTTGCAGTAATGTTAATAGGAGAGAATTACTTTAGCAAAGCCAGTGTCCATAGGAGATGGAAAAATATTGCTTTAAAAGATAATGCTCATTGATAATGCATGACAGATACATCAGCTCTGCTGCACAAGGGCTGCTCATCACCTTGTGCAGTGCAGCACTGGGCATGATTTACAATTTGATTACTTTAGCCATAGTCTGATGCCATCAGTAGGACTCCGAAGAGGTACTCTGACCAAAAAATGCTATCTATCTTCCTGAAGGGAGATAGCCCCCAAGAATTAGCCACTCTTAGTACTGATTTGGTGGACACCCCAGATCAAATATACAGTCTTGATCATAATTTTTTAGGGCAACCAAGTTTCCTGAGAGAACACCTCCATACAGTGTGGATCTATGTAGCTCCATAGGCAACTATATTCTGAAGAGACTTATTGGCTAAAAGTTTGAGATAACCAAGGTGTTTTAGAAATTACTTTTAACATTTATTTGGATTAATTAAACACGTAACACTAATGTGATGAAGAAAGACATCTGTATTATTTCTTAGTTTACTGTAAAATGGATTAACATTAAGCATGAGTTTAGTGGTGTTGGCTGTACAGAAATGTTTTACCAGCTATAGAAATGTTGGTCTCCAAAGGTACCCAGTGCCTTGTATGTAGCTTAGGATTTTGGCCAACCTTAGACCTCTTCCTGAGCAGGTTAAACTAAACCATAAAAGGTGATACTTGTGCTCGAACTAAGTGTGTTAGACCAGTCTGGGCTGAGACTTAGGTATTTACTTAGTTTTAAATCAGTGCTCTGGCTTTTTATGTAGGAGAGGTATCAGGAGCAAGTAGTGGCAAAATTTACCAGAGTAGGCCTGCCAATAGCAACCAGTTGATAGAGCATTGAATTGGAGTGGTGAATGAAGGAAACATGTTTTCTCTTTTTTCTAGCATACTGAAGAAATACTATTTGGGGATGTTTGCTCATCAGATGTTCCTCAATAGGATATATGTCTCCAGAGATCTCATTAGAATATTTTATTATGGCGCATGTTATAAAACTTTAGAAAATAAAATCCATTATGCTGGTTTATTCCTACAATGGGCATCAAAGTGTTGCTGCTACAGTTTTAGGAAATTATTCAATTGTCTAACAATTATGGGGATGACTGTAACGTTTTGGGAGTGGAACTGTAGAGAGGAAGCTACTATTATCTAATCTAAGCTTACTCAGAGACTTTTCTGTGATGCTGGGGAAAACCTCTGCCTGTGCGCTGCTGGCAGATACCAGGATGAGGAACATTTATCCATAGCAGTCAAGTCATGGAAAGCTTTTTAGAGAAAGAAGACTAGATACTAGTCTCCACCAAGTCAACTGGTGGACACAAAAACAGAGTTAAAAAACCCCAACAAAACAAAACCAAAAAACCAACACAAACTGCCCTACTCTTGAAATACACTCTTTCCTCTGGCTAGTGCCATTTTATCTTGAGGAATGACAAAAAGAATTGCAAACCTAACTGCAAAGTATACATAGATTACTTCACACATCATTGAAGTATATCCTGTCTCTGGGGCAAAAGCTAGCAGTGGTTTAAGAGCATACAGTGATGCTGTACAGGATTTTTTTTGATACAGTTCCAGCTCCTAGATGTAATTTCCCACTATCAAGTTCAGTGCTGGTGATGAAGCTAATGTTGCTGTTCTTATTTTAAATGTGCCAGAAGGCTCTTTGATAATCCAAAATATTCTGGGCATCTTGACTGTATCTTAAACTTGAAAGAATCTCTCTTCAGTGAGAATAATTTCTGTAGAGTTCAGTAGGGCTAGGTGGATATAGCTAAACCATATTGGCCTACGACGTCTGTACCAGTACTGTAGGAGATTGCTTTGCCTCTGTTGCTGGCCAGATAATTCAAATCAGCCAGTGCTTAATTAATGATATGTTCTTTGCAATAAGACCGTGTTCCAGAGATGGCCATGTACTGAGTCACTTCAGATGTGAGAGAAATAAATCAGCACAAAGTAATATGGTTGAGGTTTTGGTGGCTTTAGAGGTGCTGAACTGGGGAAAGTTGTGGTAGTAGTTTAGAAAGAAGGGTTAGAGCTCTCTAAGACCAATCTACACTTGGTGTACAGTGATCTGGATAGTAAAAGACAAAAAGCTGTAAGAGAGAATATAAAAAATCCTCTCAGGACCTGTAATAAAAAATGAATCCCACAAGAATTTTGGAGTGTTCACTTAATACATTCCATGTGTTGTAACCATGGCAGAACTTTTTGAGTCATGAGGTAACATTCCCAAGTAATTCCCCAAATTGGACTAACTGGCAGGGATAATTTTTTTCAATCAACATAACTGTATTTATAAAGTTTGACAAATCAACTGTAGTTTACTTCAGGCTGTTGTATCTGGTTTCTTATGATATGTTTCACCAGTTTACTTGATAGCTCTGTTGCACAGAACTAGGCAAATCTAATTTACATACTGGGGGCTCTGTGGTCAACTGGAGTTATGTCTTCCCCTTCTAATTTTGTGAACCTGGATTCACATGTGATGGGAGTTCAATAGAATAATGTGTTTTGTGGTCTCATTTACCAGCATGTCACCAGAAGAAATTTGTCCACATTAGACAAACTATTCAGATTTGATGGAGTCCAGGGCAATTTGCATCCTCTGATCCAGCGAAGTGAAGTAGTAGAAGAAAATGGCAGAGTTCAGAATGGATTAGCTCTGATCTGGGTATCTGATGGTCACAACTTGTACAGTACACATCACAAGCTTTGCTGATGTGACAGTATTGTGAATATTTTCATAAGAAAGGACAGTTGTTGGAATTCTTTAATGTGCACATGATGGATTATTTTTTCATCTTCTAGATTTGGTGAATGTCCATCTCTGTACCTGCTGTGGTTGCATTTTCTAAGATACAGAGCAATATCCTCTCCAAGACCAAAGTAGATTTCTTCTGGTTCCGCATCAGGACATAATTACTGTACACCAAACAGTAGAAATAATTTGTTCTATGAGGGTCTGTCATTTGGTCTCTTTGGCTGATTCTCTTCAGTTTTCTCAATGACAGTAGACAGTGTGTACCCACTGACTTTTGTATCAGTGACAATAGAGCCTGTGACCACACTACTACTATCACCCTTCCTCTGAGAGTGTGTAAACATGGAATAGGAGAATCATACAAACATTTAGATTGGAGTGAATTTATGGAGGTCATTTAGTCTTTCCTGCTCAAGGTTGCTCAGCTTGCCCTGTTCAGTTTTGGATAAGGATGTTCAGGCACCTAGAAAAGGATCTGGAAATCCTTAGGATGTAAAGTTCTCTACCTATCTGGGCAACTGTTTCAGTGCTTAGACATGCTTATCGTGAGAAATTACATATATACACGACTGGAATTTGTATTGGAATTTGTTGCTATTTGTAACTGTTGCTTTTGTCCTTTTTTTGAAGGACTTTGCTTTTGTCCACCAGCACCCTTCTGGGAAGTCATCATTAGTCTCTTCATCTCCTCATTCCTCCCTTCCTCTGGAGTGCTGAGCAAGTGTTATAAGTTTGGCCTCAGGCTTTTCTACTGTCTAATTTTCTTCTGGAGGGGGAAAAATAGCTGACTCAAAATTATCTTCTGTCCAACCCTCTCCAGCCCCCCTACCCCCAACATGGAACGTCTTTACATAAAGGATGCAAAATTCCCTATATTTTGTCTGCCCTTTGTCAAAATTACTCAAGAGATGTAGTGCACTAGGCAAGTGTTTTAGGAAATCTTCAAAAGCAAATGAAACTGAGTTAAATCCATGCTACTCAACAGCTCAAGGTAGTAGAGGCAGCTGCATATTTTTGAGATAAGAATCTCACTTTGGTTCCAGTGCAAACCTTACACTAAAGTTTGTGAAATTCTACCATTTAACAAAAAATTTTGAAGTAACACAGAGACTGCTTGGATGTTTTTCTATTCATTCATGGTAAATCTTGATTTGTAATGCAATTAAAAGGCTTTTGCATGTAAGTGTAATCATAAAAAATTTTAGAAAGTTATGTTTTTACATACTCATCTGTATGCTGGAAGAGAATCTTTTATTTATGTGATTGCTAATACACCCAGACACAGAACCATATTATGAGATCAGCAGCAGATTATCATGTGCAGAGATTCCATTAAATGCCCTGGAAGGAATGCTCTCTTCTGCCAAAGTGTCATGGTTTAAGTCCAAATGACAGTGTAAAGGCTAAGTGGATTTTGTTCACAGATGCATATTCTATTGGTAGTTCTCGTAGTCTGCCTGTTCCAGGCAACTCCAGACACTTTGGTACTTCCTGATGATCAACAGGTTATTTGTATGGTTTGGCCATCAGTTCCCTGAGCACAGCAAAACTGATTGTTTGGGACAAGTGTGTGGTAGCTTTTAATTTATGCCTGTCCTAGCAAAAGGTGGGTTAAAATTTGCAAACTTATGCCAGGAGCCATGCTAGCTGCATGACTGGCACTAGCTGCTTCATGAAATCACCAGGTTCATTAGCTGACCCAGTCCATGTGCAGTGACACTTGTCCTAGTAATATTTATCATGTTAGAATTTCTACATAAAATAAAGTTGGCAAAGGTTTCTGCCTCGTGTTGGATAAAACTGATTCCTGTTTTGATGAGAATGAGGGGCCAGTAGGTGTTCACAAAATGCATGCTACCTGGACCAGGTCTTATCTTAAGAATATATTTACCAAGAGGGCAAATAATGAAAATTCTAACTGAAGTTATATGAAAAAATTAGTTAAAAGGAAACAAACGGGAAAAAAAAACAGAAACCCCACAAACCTCCCTAATGCCCCTAAAAAACACAAACGGAAAACACCCAAAAAAGCAAACCCATTTGAAGGCCAAACTGGAAACACTGAAAATTATAGAAGAGTCCCCAAACAGAGATTGGAGCCCTGCAGTTGTGGACTCACTATGGTAAACTAAATCATCTGTACAAGCTGGTTCCAATAAACCGTTCAATGTGATAAAGGGATGCTATTATATTACAAAGCCCAGAAGGCTCTGGTACTTCCACTGTCATGAATTGAATAGGTTAAAAGTATTTTAATGCAACTGGCATAGCTTTCTTCAGTGAAAACAGAGCTATAGACAGACAAAATACCCCTTTATTAATATATACGGTAGGTCACTAGGACAAATTAGAGGGAAGTAATCTGGTTTGTTCCAATCATTCAGTACTGTGAAAACAGTTTAAGAAACTATGTAAAAGCAGCTGCAAAGCAAATGATTTTTATGACAAGTCTTGTAATAAAAAGTTTCTCTTGAAAAATCAATTGCATGTTGTAGTAGAAGGGCCCCCGTCAAGATGCAGTCATGTTTTTTACTGGAGAGAAAGTTAGCCCAGAATCAGTCTCTGGAAGGAAGACTCTGCACTCTGCCACCTTGCAGTTATTGTTTAATTCTCTCCTTGGTTTCAATACTAGTGGTGTGACAGAGGAGAGGGACTGTTTCCTGTGAATCGTGATTCCTATTCTGAAACATCCGCTCTTGGAGTTCTGTATTGCCTCCGTGGTCATCTGACATTCAGCAAAATAGGATAAAGACAAAACAAAGCCTGTGAGCCAAATGCCAAAATCCTTACTCAAGCTCCATTCCCTGCTTTTTGATGAAAAATGTGTGAGAACAGGCTGTGAGGGAAACAAAATCACTGTGAATTTCAGCTGCTCACAGTTTCCTCTTGAATTATCTTGTCAGAGTGGCTTTTAAATCCCAGAAACGTCTGCTCCTAAATTCTGAAATGCATATCTTAGGTGATCTGAAGGCATCAAACAATCAAATATAAATGCTACAGTATTTGATGATAGCTCTGTGGCAGCACGATTTTACTGAATTTGTCTGATGGTGTTTGTTCATGGTGTATGCATAGAGGGACTGCTGGGCCAGGCAAGTTCCTTGGTGTGGGGCTCATGGGGTGACACAGGTTCTTTGTACAAGGACCAGCAAAGTGTGATTTGTACCCCAGTCTGCATGGGCAAAAATCCCAGAGTTCCAAGAACTTTTAATTATTTTCTGTTGAGAGTCATTTTTGTGAACTAGAAGGACTCTGGGAAGGAAGGAGTTACATAGCCAGCATGCCTTGGGTGATCTGGGCTGACAAGTTCCACTTATCAGTAAAGCCTTTGGAATTTTTGTTGTGAAAGTTGTTGAAGCCCTAGGATGCTTGGAGGGAAAGGCTGTAAAGATGAGGGAGGGAAAACACTGCTTAGTTGAAGTTCTCTGGGTAAGGGGAGAGCCCTGAATCTCTGTAGCTCTTCTGTAGCTGTCAGTGCAGCTTCTTAATGAAGGTCTAGGGTCTCTGCAGGTCTAAAAACCACAATCCCAAAAGCCCACCCAGCTTTGCCTGGCTACCTTTTGAAGGTCAAGCCTTTAAACACCATGAGGCTTTGCAGAGTACTGTGATTTGGGTCAGGTCTCCACCAGGTAACTATAACCCAACACATTTCTAGGAAGTTGCTCCAACAGACATAGGCTGCACAGTTAGTTCTTGAATTTTACTCTAATTCACAGAATCAGAGATAAAAATAGAGCCCTAAAGGTGTATCATTGTGTCAGTTATATATGCTTAGACATCACTGGCCTTCACCACAAATCTGCCAGTGTAATCATGGCAATTAGTATCTTTTGTTTTCTCATGTTAATGATGAATTGAGATCTATCTCCTCTCCTTCACCACACCTCCTTCCCAAAAATCCTTGATTCTGCAGTCTTTGAGAAAGAAAAGCAAATTCAAATATTAGAGCAAAACTTCTTGTCACAAAAAATATGAAAAAAAAAAAAGACATGAAATGCTCTGTATCATTTACGATGTAATCTCCTGGCAATAGAAAGCTGGCAATGTGCTACAGTCATGCTTTCAATTACATTACTAAGTAATCACACATTAAAGTCTAATGGCAAATGATTCTTTATTCCCAGGCTGCCCTGTCCAATTGTTTTCTAAATTGGTTTCAGGAATAAGGATGCAAGTATGACTGCAAAAATATTATTTATGGTTTGGAAGTCATCTTTTGTATCTTTTTCTTTTCCCTGTGTGCTTTTGGCAGATAGTTCAGAATGTAGTTTGTTATTTCTAGGGACATGTTATAGTTTGACAGTTAAGAAATGCTTAAACCTTATGATAAACTTGGTTGGATTGATAGATAGAGTTGTCATATTTTCACTGCCACCAAATATGTTGTCTGTCCTGTAGGAAATTATAGTTTCTCAGGAAAGACCTGTGTTGGAATTTGGTATTTTTTGCCTTTCTCATGCACTTCCATTGCTCCTTCTCAGTGCCTGCAGCCACTAGTATGCAGTGAAAAAGATGTACAGGCTTTGTGTCTTAACAATGCTAGAGTTGTCAAATGTGACAAAATGTAAGACTTATGGTGCTTTTCTTAGTAAGAATTAACAATAACAATAATAATAATTCCCTGAGGAACAGAGAACATCAAAGTACAAAATAACTTTCAAAACTTTAAGAAGGTAAAACCTCAAATTTTAGTAGATATTGATGCTAAATGTTTGAAGTTTGCCTTTCATATTGCACTTTGTAGAAGTATACTTATACAGCTGACATTTTCTTTTCTCACTATCATTGTGTTTAAACATTTTGGAAGTCTCAAAATAGCTCTTAACAAACAGGTTTTTACATTCAACTACATTTTCACACAGAGAAAAAAAATATAACACTTCATAAGATCTAATTATTTGAGCCACCACACATTAAGGTCATAGAAAGAATGCTGTGTCTCTGGTGGTTACTTGAGTATTATTTGGTAACTTGCCACTCCACAAAGGAGGAGGAAATGCAAAGCAGGCTTGTGTGAAGACTATGTACTATGAAATCACAAGGAGAAAAGAGGTTATAAAGAGATCTAGCTCCACAGGTCTGTTCCAGACTCACCTGAAGCAGCCAAGACCATGAGAGCAGATGTCTGTCCATCAGTGAACACAGAACTTTGGTTTTGAAAAATTTAGATGTTTTGTATGGCCCAAATAGGAGTCTGTTTCTCTACTGACATCACTCCCAATTTTGGGAAACCTTTCCATCATCTGCAGTGCCTTCAGAGAAACAAACCTTTATGCTGCTTTTAATATCCATGTGCATATATAGAGAGAAACAAAAATTCATTCAGGATTTGTATTGCACAGAAAGGAATTTTAAAAAGACACAACTGATGCTGGGTTACAGCTTGTGGACCAAATATATAAGGGCAGTGTGAGTGTCTCTTAGTTCCTGCTGCTCTTAACTGTTTCTGCCTCTTGTTCTCCCTGTGCTGTGTGGTGCATTGTGTGATGTGGAGATACTGTGAAACTGATTTTATTTTTTTTTAGTTTCATTCTTCCTGTGCTTTAACACCAAGTGTGTCATCTGATGGAAAAACGCTGCTACCAGAGACGTAGACCCAGCAGGAGCCCAATGTGAGCACTGCCAAGCTGCCCCAGAGCCCAGTATGAGCCCTGCAAGGTTTGATGAATTCTAAATGTTAATTAAGTCAGATGGCTAGTTTTAGTTAAGACCATAAGTGGGTCTGATCCCTGTGAGATTTTGCTATAGTGAAAATGCAAGTACTAGAAATTACATTGCTGTAATGACTTTTACAGGGTCTATACACTGAGCCCAGGATCTGAGCTAGAGAAAGGGCTTGCTTGCTGTGTAGGAGGTACATTTTGAAGGCAACATTAGACCACAGTAAAGATGATGTTTAATATAGAAGTGAAACTGAAACGAGTGTTGTTGTGGTAGATGGATCTGATTGTTTGATTTGGCTGCCTCAATCTTTTCTTTGAGCTGCAGCACTTCATATAATTGTGGCTGCCAGGGCGGACAGCCTCTGAGTTTTTAGGAAGGAAGCCACCACAATCAATCAAGATGCGGTAGAAGAGTTTGTCTTGGTGGTGTTTTTCTAAATGAAATACCTGACAATTAGATGAAGAAATTTTTCAGAAAGGACCTGGTGCTGCCCCTTAACTCTCAAATCAGGAAATGAAATGGGTTGTTTGAGAAAACCGCTGTGTTTGGGACCCACAGCGGGACAGCCCTGAACTTACTGCCTGCAGCACTGTGGAAGGAGATGTCTTGCCAACATGTTGTGAGCTATGCAATGTGGACTTTGAGACTCTTTCCAAGACCTTTCACCCCATTCCTGAATTAAACTTGACAGACCTAAGTAGGGTTGTGACTCAGTGCAAGTAGATAGGGTGAAATAGTCTGGCATTATTTATTTGATTGGTTTGCTTTCGATGTAACATTTTATAGGTACAGTGGGTTTTATGTGGTGAAGTGATAATTTTAAGGGTAATGCTATAAATACTAATGTAAACAAGTGTATGAAGAGTACCTTTAAGTGTTTCTCTGTCTCATAAGTGCTCTTGAGAGACTTTACCATTAACATGCTTTATATTGAACTATACTTTAGCAGGAAGTCTAGAGTATCTGCTTCTTGCATTTTTTGTGTCGCTTTTTGACCTGAAACAAGATCAGCTGAGGACAAACCCTAAGCATAAAAGAATAAGGTTTATAAAAATGGTAATTGCTGCAAGTGTTCTTTAAAGAAATATTTTTCTGGTATGATTTTAACTGTCTGCCTCTTCTAGTGAAAGAAGAGGGAGAAGAGAAGAAAATGAGGTTGGAAGTGTTCCAAATACTCTAAGCATAATTTACTGATGCTTAGTTTGTGTTACAAATGTTCAGAAATTAATTAGAAAACTGTCCAAATTCCCTGAGAGTACACTGACATGTTGTCTTTCACCAAAGGTTGTTGCTAACAGTGAGAAATTGTTCTGGTAGACACTATATTGAGAGTGCGCTAAGTACTTACTGGTATATCACTTTATTTAAAGGTCCCCAGGCTTTATAATAATCCTGAGGTTTTGTGCTAGGTGATGTACAAAGAAAATGGGGACAAGGGAATCAGTAAGGGCCCTTGCAATGTGGAAAATACAAGGAGGAAAATGTGTATGCAGGATGCCTTTATTCCCATTTTATGCTGTGGTATTGGAGACAGAGGAAGGTTTGCACTGACTAAGGAAGGTGCTTTAGGCACCTGTCCCCCATAGCATCTAATTCATCTCTTGTAAATATGTATGCTGGTATCTAAATGAACTAAGATTATGGCAGTTCAGGTCATCTAAAATCACATCATGTGTCTATGACACAGGCAGCAAAAAAACCCAGACCTGAATTCCAATCCTGTGGAATTTAGCAGCAGTGTCAACCTAATTTTAAATATGAATCCATTTCCATTTGTTGGAGCTCCTGTATCTCCCTGTCTCACCCTACCTCACAAATTCTAGAGAGTTCAACAAGTGTTAACTTATTGTTAATATGAATTTGGGGTTTTTTAAACCTTTTTATTTTCAGTTATTGTGGTATTTACAAGTTATTGTCTGTGATGGTGTGAACAAGGTATGATACCGTTCCAGTCCAAAAGTAGTGTGATTAGGGTCAAACTGCACAAATGTGTGTGTTCTGCAACTCATTTCAGGTTAATAATTCAGCCTCATTGCTGCAGAAATGCACTGAGTCACAGAACTTTGGGTTAGTTTGAACCACAGGGATGTTTTCATGGCTGTCCAGGAGGCACAGGCTCACAAGTTTTGTACTAAAATGCTTACCTACATT
Organism: Fringilla coelebs; assembly: GCF_963513975.1. Lineage (NCBI taxonomy): Eukaryota > Metazoa > Chordata > Aves > Passeriformes > Fringillidae > Fringilla > Fringilla coelebs. The sequence goes on from NC_140028.1 coordinate 87,443,337, forward strand.
TTAGTCAACCTTTGTTCTTCCAGCCTAAGCAGGTCTTAATTCCTCTTTTGATATTAAAAGCATAAGGATTTCACTTATGATTACATTCAGAGACATGAAAACATTGATTTGGCCTTCATTATATATGGGAAATTTAATTTATTTTGCATTATTATGACTTCTAAAGCAATATTACACATGAAGATGTGTTTGAGATTTAATTATCTTCTTTTTGTTATGGAATATATATTTTTTTGTTCTTCTAAGAAGGAATTTTGAGAGGAGATTCATAGCAAATGAATGAACTCATATCTTGGAATAACATAACTTAGGATGGACTTTGACCTCAATACACTGTGTAATAATCTCTATATGCATCTTGTATTTTGGATTATGGGGTTCTTGTGATTATCATGTACTGTACTTAAAGTGAGAGATACTTTGTGTTCAGTAATTTTGGATTTAAATTCATAAAGATTAAAATCTATGACACTGAGAAATAGTAAAAGCCTCCAGGGATATTTCAGCTGTAAGAAAGTGCAGTGAGCCTGTCTATATAACTGATCACACCTTGACTTAGAAGCTTATTCTGAAATCAATGCCACACAACCACAAACAACATCAGGGGAAGTCTTCAGATGAAAATATGGAGTTAAGCAGTGCTCAAAATTATAAATGCATGATACTTTCTTCAGATGAAAAGCCAGTTATAGAATAATAAAATTTTTTGTTTCTTTTAATTTAAAGAACATGACCAAAGATAACTAGAAATTGATTCAGTTGAATTGTTTTCAAGGAATCAAATAACTTATTTCCATGGACTTGCAATTTAAGCCTGTGGCTAGGGGAGCTTAGCTGGTGAACACACGCTTTCATATAAAACATAAGCGGTTATCAAAAGGGGGTTTATGCCCTAAAAATTTCCATGAATAACTTCCTTTTAAACTTCATTTCAATAAATCTTTTGTTTTGTTTTGTTTTCTTTTTCTCCAGATTGCGAGTTGGAACATTAATAAATATATGTTAAGACTGAGAAAATTAAAAAGAAAGGCTTCTGAGCTGAGTTAAATTTTCTTAAACTTTGTACAGCTGCAGACAACAATCAATTTATTTGTATAATGTACATATATATACATATATGCACAAACATTCTGGGGAAGAAGTAACAAAGGCTTCTGTACTGGAAATGCAAAGAATGGCAAAGAATAGTAATGGCAAAGAATAATAATACATGAAATGGTTCCTCAGAGGGTCTGAAAGTACTTCCCTTTCAGAAGTAGTAGTTAATTAGTCCTGAAAATGTCCTTTATGATAAAGCTCATTTTAAAAAAGGGTATTAAGAGATCAAAAAATTTTGTGACCATTTTAACTTACTCCTAAATTCAAAATTTGAATTTGTTTCTTATTCTCAAATGAGTTCAAGGTTATGGCTAATTGCAAGCATGTGCTAAAGTTACATGGGCATGAATACATAATTAATTTTTAAGGGCTCTTGCTGGATATGTTTGCTTTTCTGATTCAGCTCTGACTGTGAAAATTCATGATGCATTTCTATTCTACAATGAATATCACAATCTCTTAAAAAACAATTAGAAACTACTTTTTTTTAAATTATTATTAATATGGATTCACACTTTAATTTTGATTGTCTGCTTATGTATTGCTGTAAATCTGAAGTATCTTGAGTGAATTACAACATTAGATCATTCATAAAACTATACAAAAGAATTATGCTGACTTCATCCTGTATACTCTATCTTTTCCTTGACGTATGTGATCTGCATTAATTGATTAATTGCTGTATGTTTATAGCTAGGGATTGAAGTAGTTATCATGCTTTTGTAGTAATCAGTTCCTCTTCTTGCTGATTCTTTTGCTCTAGACAATAAAAGAAATTCAAAGTAAAAGCCAATGACTGTATATCCTGTGCATTAAGGTTGCCATTTGGTGGTCTAATTAAAAAATTCTGCCAGTTACTCACATAATTTCAAACAAAGTTTGATGGAGACCACTAAAAAGGCATTGTCCTAGAGCCTGAAGGCAGAGATCATGTTCAGAAACAATCCCTTTTGTCTGTGAGTGAGTACATTGTTCATTCTTTGGAAATCTGACAAAGATATTTGTTGCTGACATTTACATTTCTGTTGAGCTGTATGAAAATATTCAACATAATTGCACCCCACCCGGGCAGAGCTCTCAGTGTCCTGGAGGACATGTGCAACAGCTTTTCCTGCATCATTTCCTGCATCATGTGAGGGAGGAAAGGAGCGCAGACATCTGGTCCCAGGCTGAGCGCAGGTCTGTGTGACGGTGTGACAAGGGGGATACCCTTCTCTTGGATGCACCCAGGTGATAGGACAGTGCTGATGCTGGTTGGGAATTTTGGGGGTCCAGGACTGCTCTTGAGAGCAAGCCTCTACTATAAGGCATGAGTGATCTGCCTGCTCTTGGCACCTTTCTCTTGCACTCTGGGCAGACGGAGAAGGTGACTGGCTGAGGATGTCTGGTGCATCATATCTGGGGAGAGATGCAATGCTGTCCTACCAACAATGTGAAATATTGTCATTTGGGTTTTTACTTCATATCCTCTAGCTGTGGGCTCCGCAGCCCTGGATTTTCTGTGTCTGCCTGAGCTATGACTGTGTCTTTTCCCAGCTCAGCCACAGCTGTGTCTGTGCCTGGCCAAGGGCCCCGTTGATCTGATACCCATGAACTGATTTCTTGGTTTGACCTTGGACCTCCCTTGTCACCATGGACCTTACCCAGAGACCACAGGGCTTTGTCTAACCCTGGATACTCCACAGGACTTGATCTGACTTCCCAGCTTGACCTCAGACCTGCCTCATCACCTCAAAATTGCCTTATGATCTCGTTTTTGAACCTGGCCACCATCCCTGGCCCTTCCTTTACTTGAGGACAATGGCACATGCCATCTGTCTGGTGAAACCCTATCTTGGCAACTGTGTTATCAGCCCCAGCTCCTGGCCTGTTGTGTCTAAAGGTCAGAACCTTGCAGCTTCCTGACACAGTGATTATCTGGAAAGGTGCTATGTAACACCAAACTGAAGTTTACTTGCTGCCAACTTTTATGTTGTAGGATTTTAACCAAGAGAAGTAGGAAAAGACAAAGTACCGGGGTGGACAATTCCAGCTGTTCATTCGTGCTTCTTGAAGTACAATTTTGCCTTTTATTGGAAGCAACATATGCAACTATTGCTCATTTCTATCACAGCAAGAACTTCTGTTTTGTTTTTACACCTTGTCTCTAAATTGGCACGTGGATGTGCATGAGTCCCTTCAGTGACCTTGAAGAAAGTGGAGGTGCCTCAGCTCAGTGCCCCAAGTTAGACAAGTCTGAGTTTGAGCACTTTGTGTCATCGCCCATTGCACTTTTGAAACACCTCATAAAGTGGATAGGCAGATTTCAAAAATCTATTTTTTACTCATTTCAGTTCAGTCCATGTGTTTTTGTGCACAAAAGCCCCCAACTGTATTTAAGAGTTGGCTGAAAACCTGGCATAAATGTGTTGGCTTACAGTGCCAGCTGCTCTCATTTTGTACTTTGAGAGGATGTTTGCATCACAAGGAAATCAGGCTGCAGATGTCTGGGTTCCTGTGAGTGCTCATGAAAGAGGAAAGTAGATGTTTAAAGTGTTTCCAGTGGAATAAAAAGTTACTGCAAGATGAAGACACAAGGGAGTTTTTAACTGCTGGTTAAAAGCCTTGCCTAGAGTTGTTCACAGTTGTGAAATAGTGACAAATGCCTGGTAATGGCTTTTCATCTATGCATCCTGTAAAATACTGTAATGCCACTTCACATAATTGAACTGGAAAGTTATCTAAAATTCAACTTCATGCTGTCCTTACAAGAGTAAAGGTTTAAGTTTTATCTCCTCAGTGTTCCGATTGCATAGGGCATGCTTGGAAATGCTCTCTAAAATAATGTATTATTTTCTGTTCATATTGTAACTTATCTGCAAAAATCATACTTTAAGGTATTTAGTCCATAGTGATACTCTGTGTTAGATCCTAAAAACACTCTATAAGAAATAACCATACTAAAGATAGTTACTTTTTCATTGGAAGTCTACAGAAGTAGAACAATGTATTGAACATTGCATTTAATAGAGCTAATTAGTGTACAATGGTTATTTAATATGTTAATCAAGATTTAATCATGATAAAATAGACTAATCTCGCCATTATTCTGCCATTGTAAAAGTGTAATTGAAATAGATTGGAAAAAAATACAGTACATTCTTGTTAGTCTCTTAAAAACTCTGAGCTCAGTAGCACACTGCTCCAACACACATTTCAAAATTAGTTGTATTTAATCAAAGTAGGTTTAATTCAGTCAGTATTTTACATTAAAACTAGGAGCCACCCACTTGAAAGAAACAAGCTCAGCACATAATTCTGCAAACATGTTTTTTCTTTCAGCTTGGTTTCCTAGGAAGGAGGCTGAGGCTGTCACTGTGTCTATCTCTGCCTTTGTTTATTCTTCTTTCTGACCATCCTCATGATGTCCAAACTCTTGGTAATCTTCAGGCAGATTTTTCAGAAGAGGAGCAATTCTGAAGAAATGAAGTGTGCATGAGCTTCAAAAATGTATGCAGGAAGAGGGGGTTGATGCTAGCAGCTATGTTGATAAACTGACTGCAAGCTGAGCTCACCTATTGGACTCGGGAACCTGCACAAGAGAAGGGCCTCACAAATGCACTATGGAATTCTTTGGGGTTTCATGAGATGATCCAGCAAGTACAAGTTCATAGGAATCCAGACCCCATTAGCTTCACTGAGTTACTTACAGGAAAAGTTGTTTAAACTTTGCAGCAGGGAGAATTGTAGTGGGGCTTTAATCTTGATGAATACATTGATTATGCAGGCCAGCATATTTACCACAGCTTGCAGTAATTGTCTTCAGCTGCCCCTTGGGCTGGTTTCTAAGGGAAATCCAAGCAAGGATGCCTCACACTTGAGTTAAAGTACACTAAGGATGCACACTTTTGACCCAGACCGTGGTGAAAAAGGGAGAAGACCTGCAGTTTAGTCACAGATGCGGGGCAGCATATTTCATTAAAAAGGGAGAGGATGCAGTCGCACTTGGGTGTGAAGTAGCCCAATTGTACCAGCAGCCACAGTCTATAAGTAACAGTACCAATTATAAATTTGTGATTAAAATCAATTTTCATTTCCCTGTAGCTTTTGGGGCAGTCTTCAGAGGTCATGGTTTTGGTCTATCATCTGTAACTGAAGGGTTATCAATATTTTAACTATCTCTTAAAATATTTAAGTCTGATGCATTCATGACTTTAGGGTTAATTCTCTAAGAAATCTGTAAAACAAGTACCTGAACTTGCGATGTTCCACATAACATTATCTGTCCTTCCAAATTTTATAATATTATTAATTTCAGATTTTTCACTGGTTTAAAGGCATAAATAAGAGTGGTGTAAATGAGTAAACTGGACTCGTTGCAAGTATTTAGAGGTCTGACTTTGTGCATAAGCCAAAGTCTTGTTGATTTCCAAGGGGACCCATGCTTTCATATAGCTATGAATCCTATTAATATCTGTGTATTGTGAATTGGTGTCTAATTATGTCTGCAGAAATACTATTCTTTCAAGATCACAAAACTTATATTTCCTATTTCCTATTCACTGTGTTTCTAAAAAGCTGTGGGGTTGATTTTTTTTTTTTTTATACTGCTAAAGCTCCTGTTATCCACTGCAGTGTGGATAATATTATACCCTGTTAAATTTTCGTTCTGGAGAATAATTTCACACAGACCTTTATGCTAGAAGGCTCTAAGAAGGACTATTGTAGGGAAGCTTACAGTGCTGTGTCTCTTAGCAAAAAAAAAGTCTAGTTTAGTGATGCTTGTTTTCTACTGATCACCTTTGATATGAGCTATGCTTTGGAATATTTTCTGTGTTAAATTTTGTTATAAATATGTTTAAAAATTATTCATAGTTATGAGATGGAAAATAATTGCTGCTAATTTTTCTATAATGCTCTTTTAACAGGAAGATCACAAAGAGCAATCAAATATTTCTGATGTGGGGTCCAATTTTACCTAATAGTGACCAAAGCAAGTACCTGGGCCAAATTAAGTCCTGACACAAATAATGGTGCAAATGATGTGAACATCTTGCTTTTAGTAGTAAGGCGCCTTTTCTCAGAATCCTGAGCTATAACTGGAGAACCCCACGTTCTTTCTTTCTCCATCTCTGCAGTTCTGGCAGTCAAGGGATCTAAAGTGCAGAACAGGGAAATCTCCAGATGACCTCCCTTTCCCTGCAATAGTCTTGAGCAGCCAGAGCAGAAGCTCTGCCCCAAACAGGCTGGGTCATCCACCGATTGACTGTGTCCTGTAGGGATGTCGGCAGGTTTGGACCTTGAAAAGTAACTGACATGGAATATCCCCTTTATACCAATAATTTTGAACCTGCTGCCTACAAATATTATCCTTCTGAGGACCCCCATTTCCCATGCAGGAGTGAGCGCTGCCCCTGTAATGCTTTTGTATTCTGTGACTTGAAAATGTTTGTTTGCTGATTTCTGCAGTGCAAAGAATTTGGTGAAATTTTCAGTGGGCGGTGTAGAAACTCAAATGGCCCAAACGTTTTATGGAGCCTTAAGTACAAACATTTTGTTCAGTCAACTGAAATATGAGGTTGTTTCAGATGATTGGGGAAATTAACAGTATATAGGGGTGTTCAGTTAAATGGTGGCAATATAGTTGCCAACTGCAACTGGTAACTATGCCAATTGCCATTTTCTGTTATATAATTTTTCTTCTACTGAAGCTGTTTGGGAAAAAAACCCAACTAATTGGTAAACTTAATTGATAAACTCCATTGTTCCCCTTTATTTTCTGGGAGAAAGTTATTTTTGTTATCCAGGTTTCAAAAATGACCCATATTCTTTTCTCATTAAAATGTTCACTGATTATTTCCACTGACATTTTGATTAAGAATGAATGTAGATCAGTTGCTAAATAGTCCATTTTCCAAAATGTTCTGGTCTTGGAATGAACAGGATGGCTCTGGTAAATTTAAAATATTGCTAACCTTTTCTTCATTTAAAACATATAGAATAGAAATGAAACTTTTACTTTCAAATACTTGAGACAGTTTTAGAGAAAAAAAAATTAGATGCTTCGAACAGTTTGTGAAAATCTCATAGGGAAAAAAAAAATGCACGTAGTTTTACCATCATTCAGCCAGCTCAAGAAAAAGATAATTTTTGATATTGTGTACCCAAAATGGATTTGAGATTCAGAGCCAAGGGTTCATCTGCCATTTATTAGGGACTTTCTTACATACTGATCTTCAAGAGATATCTCTATTTATTATTCTCTGTTTGTACACCAACTTGCTTTCAGATGGTGAAAATCCCAGAACATTGCTATTGAAAATACATGGAATTACTTTCTTCTGAATCCTAGTTATTTCTATCAGTAGTTCAGAATCACAGATGCTAGCTCATGAAATTGAAGAGTAGCATGTTAAAAACTAATGAGAAATATTGATTGCCCCTATGGGAATTTAATCAGCAGAAGTTATGGTGAGGATTTTTGAAAAGAGTTTATTTTTCGTTGTGGTGGTGGTGAATAATTTTCAGTTGTGCTTTTGGCTTTCCTTTTCCTTTTTGTGACGTTGAAGGGATTCCAGTTCATATGATTACAGTAAGAAGACATTTCATCTGGTCTGCTTGTTTGCCTCCAGAGTCTGTAATGGCTGTGAGGGCAGTAAATGTCACTGTAATAACTGTGAGCCCTTAAGTCCACATGAGAGCAGTCAGACGAGCTGCTGTGGCCAAGGCTGTTTTGATGTGACTGCACAGGAGTTCCAAAACTTGAGAGCGCAGAGAGAACCTCTGTGGGTAACTGCCTTACTACTCGGCAAGTAGAAGAAGTAAAAAATGTCATAGGTGGGGGTTTATTTGTGTTTGTTTTGGTTCTTTTGGTTTTGTTTTGGTTTTTTTGTTTCTTTTTTGTTCGTAATTATAACTTACTGAGCTGCTGGGCTAGGTGGACTGCTGTAGAGAGTCTAATTGAATTACAGGGATCTTCAGAATGAGCTGGAAGTGAAATTCCTCCACCTTTCTACCCTCTTAACTCCAGTTCTGGAGGTGCTGAATGCAGGGTAGAGTCTAAAGAACCTGGAGTTGATACAGAAAGAGCAATCTGTTTTGTGCATGGCTAGTTCTGATGTCCCTGTGACTAGGGATGATAGGCTGAGGTCAGTGAGCATTTTACTGATGAAGGTGTTTTACCTGAACACAAATCAGTTTAAGAACCACCAGCATTGCTTTCCAGCACAGGAACAGCCACAAAAGTCATAATTAAAGCTGGTTAAAGATTGTTTAGAATGTTTTTCTTGCATTTTTTTTTTTCTGGGAAGACTTTTGTGGAGGGCTATTTTATCTATTTTATCTTTTTTCTTTTTTTCTTTTGTAATGCTACTTTAACTATATACATAAGGCACATTTTAGCCTGTGAATCATTATCTGATTTGTCCCTGTGGTCATCCTGTGAAATGCTAAGATACTTTGGCTGCATGATTGGTCACCTGAATTACATGGTATTGATGCTATTTTTTTTGCATCTGACAGCTTAAATGTAATGAGTTGTGTATTTTGTAAGCCTTGAAGGTTTACTGGATCTGTCAGAATAATTATATGTTTTATCACTGGTTTCTTTGTTAAGAATTTTTGGACATAAATGTAGTGTTATTCTTAAGTATTTGTCCCAAAAGGAATGTAGAATTTTCCTTCTCCTTACAAAAAGAATTTAACTCACTGTGGAGTACCATTCTGTTTTTTCATCTGCCACCTGGAGCAGTGGGCCTCAAATTTGTTTACTGTAAACACTTGTGTGGAGGAAACTTTCCTCACACAAATGCTCCCAAAAAGCAAGATCAGTTAACATGTTTAAGATGAAATTCTACTTACAAACCATGGCCATTTCTTTCAGTGGTAATTCAAGTGATCAGTGTAAATTATTCTGTGCACAGGTCTTGAATATGACTGTGGCAATGAGATGGTGAGAGATCTTCTGATTTTTGTTTTTATTTGGGTTTTTAAGTTTTTTTGTTTGTTTGTTTTGGTGCATGGGTTGGCTCATCATTGTTGCAAGATCCAGAGCTAAGGTAGAATTACCTCTGGACTTCTGGTGCCTGGGAAGGCATCACCACTTTCACACAGTGCTAGGATCCAGCAGGTTCTGCAGGAGTATCAGTCAGTCATGGCATGGGAAGGGCAGTGTGGCATTTAGAGGAGTTAAAATAACTCATGTGGAACTGGCAATTGCCCAAATGATCTAATTCCATTAAACTGGGAACTTGTGACACAGCCCTTAGTGACGAAGGGGACAAATTAAATGGATGGCCACTGCGCAACTGCAGATCAATGATTGTCTTTAAAAAGTAAATACGGTCTGCAAGCATGTTTGACGGTAACTGGAAATGATTCTTTGGCAGCCGTCTATCTGCTGAAGCCAGGGCGACCTCTCGGAGCTCCTCAGGGCTGGCTACAGGCGGGGCGCTGGGCTGTGTGCATGCACTCAGCAACTCGGCTTACCCACACCGCTCGGCAAAAAACAACTCCCGGCAGCTGTGCAGGGACACTTCTCTTCTTTACGAAGCTTTCCACCTTTCCAGGGTAACTCCGCTTTCCCTTTTATTTCTTTACTGTCGTTTGTTCGCCTGTTGGGTGCCCGTGCGCCGGGCGGAGCGGGCCGTGCCCGGCCGGGGCCGGCAGGGGGCAGTGTGGGCGTGCGGATGGCGCCGCCGGCCCCGCGCCGGAAACGAGCCTCAAAAAAATGGATTTTTGCCTCAGAAGCATTTATTAAGCGAGCCCTTCGCCGTGGGAGTGCCAGCCCGCCAGGTCTCCTGAAAGAAGCCAGCAAAACGCAGGTGCTGCTCGGCAAGTGCACGCTCTGAAGTAGGGCTGAAAACCTCTCGGAGGAGAGGGAGGAAAAGAGGGGAAAAAAAAAAAAAACAAAACATATGTGTGCTATTCATTTATTCAGAGCCACGTACTCTGCCAATCATCCTTTACATCACTCGGTGCCTCGGGAAAAGCTTCTCAGAAACAATCTTTGTTACTCCAGAGAACCAGGCTTGTGCTTTTGCACCACTTGGAGAAGGCATAAAACGTTTTGTCCCTTATGAAACTCGGCACGCACAAATCGATTAGGAGGAGATCTGAAGCCCCTGACCCTTGCAGATTCAGACCAATCACGGCTAAACCCTCCCCTTACTTATTCCTTCTTGCACTCACAAATAATGTAAACATAAAACAAAACCATGAGGAGGGAAAGAAGAAGGAAGAAAGGAGGTCTGAACTGACAGCCCAGGCTCTGGAGAAGGGCTTGTCTCGGCTCTGTGGTTGTGCTGCATGGCTGTAAAGGTGCTGCGTGTGTGTTACAGACCTTGAACAAAGCCAGTGCAGGAGAAGCAGGTTTTTTTTGTGTTTTTTGGGGTTTTTTTTAAGTATCTCATTTGTAGCTAAGAAAAGCTTGTCTTTAGCAGAAATTACACTGTCAGCATTAACAAAAGTGATGCAAGATCTTTCCTGAAAGAAGATCACAGAACCCCATGGAAGAGTTTGTCTCATGGGACACCTGAGTGTACCTGGATTTGCAGCAAGAGCCACACCTTGGGAGGACAGGAGGGTTCCAAGTGCCTGGAACTCTGGCAGGGTGAATCATGAACACCAGTCAATTCACTTTGCTTTTTCCTTTAGTGGGGCTAGGTGGAGGATGTTAAAGGATGATGTAGCCACCCATACAAAGAGAGCAATTTAGAATGCCGCTAACAGGAGATGTATTGATCCCACAAAATCCAAGAGCTGTGCTGCATAGTTTTGATTATCATATATTGACATAGTTTACTTAAAAAATGTTATTGCTCATAATTAGGGTGGGGCATATTCTCATTCAATTACTCAAGTAATTAGGTTCGCAGCTAGTCTTTATGCTACACCTTTTGTGCTTCAGTGATCTTTATTCTCTAGTTCAATACATATTGAGCTGAGACAACTGCCTTTCAACTTGGTTTGCCTAAAAGCCACATTAGCCCTTAACTCCAGGTTATTTAATATTGAGATAAAACAGAGGTTTTAGTTGTGATGTAGGATATTCTCCCTATAAGTTTCTGAAAGAGACAGGATCTGGTGCCTTTGCTGACAGGCGTCCATGGGGGACATTGCACTCCCCCGATTTCCTGTTAATTGCTGTCTTCGCTTTCCATGGCCAAAGGGTTTGTGCAGGTATAAAACATTAACATTATTTGTGCAGGGATAAAAACATTTACAGATCTTCAGTGACACCCCAGATCTTTCCTCTGGACCAGCCTGGGATCGTATACCAAAAGCACACACTGCACAGAACTGTTTCTTGGGCCCCTTAATGCTTTTATCAGCCCCTGCCCAGAGGGAGGAATTTGCCCCTTGGGGGAGGATTCTCTCTGCCACGCCTGTGTTGTGGATTTGGGGATTTTTTTGTGAAGCCTGTCAGTGAAACTCACCTCTTAGTGAGCTGACGATGTGAGGGTAGGGTGGGATGGAAGATATCCTACTCTACTCTGCAGACAAGCCCATAATAAACTCTTTCTCTCTTGTTTGTTGCTTGTTTGTTGGTTTTTTGCTTTTTTTCTTTGTTATTTTTTTTGGTTATTTTAGTTTTGCCTACTATAGGTTTTCCCAGCTTGTAGTTTTTGAAATGTCAGATTTTCACTGAGCAGCTTTTGCAGGAATCAGAATTTTTAAATGTTTTTTGCTGTGTTCTGAGTCACATGTGTGATCTGGAAGTATTTGAGAGTCATCTAGAAAGTCTAATGCATTGTGAAAAAATAATCCTGGCATTGAATGTTTGCATCATTCTCCATTTAAGGCTAGTGGGGATGGGGAGGTGTGCTAGAGGGAAACCAATTACTTTTAAATACTGAATATCCCTAAAATCAATATTCTTCACTGTCCGTGTGTACTTAGAGAATTAGTCAGTTAATAAGTTTTGCATGTATGCTTCTGAGGGTCGCTTATTTTTTTTGTCTGCAGTATCTTACCTCTGCCCTTGACAGGAATACACTGCACAGGAGGTTCTTAACCAGCAGCCAAAATAGGGACTCACATGTTTTTGTTAGGTTAGTTATACATCTGTTTTGGGTAAAATTGTTGCAGGAATGGAATTTGATCTATAGCATTGGGCTCTTTGTGTGACTTGTTTGGGCTGCACTTATAATTTGGTTTTGTTTATGTTAATCTGTAAATTCTAATAAGAAGACTTACCTGAATCTTACAGTGTGCTTGCCTGTTTTTCTATCTGCTGGTTGAAATCTGAAAATAAGAGGAAAAAACCACCTGTATTTGATCATGGCCGTGAAGGAGACAAAAGCTCTTGGATTCTGGATATGGAAAGCTTTTCTTATTCCTTTTAGTGATGGGCTACTCTCCAAAAACCTGTGAAGTGTTCACTTTGCATAAACAATCAAAGATCTGGATGTTTATCTGAGGCTTTTCTATGGCTCTTTGGGGTGGAAATGGGTTTGGGAGACTTAAGAAAATGAGCTCTTTGTGCTCTTTGCATTTGGTGTGGTCAGGAGTACCACAAGAACAGGTTTTTTTCAGTCATTTGGCATTTCAGCTTCCTGCTTTGGTTCCACCTCAAGGTGACTGAAGCAAATAAAAGGGTCTTGAAGCAACATTGTGAAGAGAGAAACTAGAAATAAATAAAAAATTAAATGTCTGTCTTGGCTTTCCTTAAATGAAAAAAGTCCATCTCCCAAATTTTGTCTGTGAAGGGATTCCTTATGCACATGGGGATTTTTTTCCCTATATTGGAATAGCTGGGCAGTTGCTCTGGCTAGCCAGGGGATGGGCTAGGGACAGGTCCAGGGTTGAGTCTTGAATCATTAAAAAATCAAAAAAAACTCAAACCCAAAAGACTGGGAGGTCAGTTTCAAGCGGGACTGGCTGTGTGGCAAGATTATGGTTTTACCCCAGTGGATTTGCAGACTCTTAGTTTTGTTTGCTCATTTTAAACTGAAATAAGAACTCTATAAAAAAAGAAATCGCTTACAAATCCCCGTTTCCTGATGGTTGGATCACCTAAACTGCAGGGCATTGCAGGGGTATCCTTACACTGCCTGGCTTTTGGTTTGGTTGCTGAAAAGCTCCAAGCTCCAGCTCTGAGCCGGTCTGGGGAGCTCGTCAGGCTGGCTGTGGAAAAGCTGGGTGATGTAAGCCAGCTTTTGCTCACAGGTGGAAAGCACCTTCCAGGTGCACAGGAAGGACTGTTGGTGAGGCAATACTGAAGGGCTGCAGAGATTACCTAAGCAGGGTGAGATCTGACGGGGTGGGTCAGAAGTCCTGAGCTGCAGAAGAGTTTGGGGGGGGTTCTCTAAACCACGCCTGTGGATACAAGCCTCTGTGAATTGCATCTCTTTAAAGGATTCTTAGGCATATATAGATATAAAGTAGGCCAGATATATTTCCCATGAAGAGCAGCTTCTGGTCATTAGGAGATGGTCCATAAATTTGGTATATAGCAGTGAACACCAACCAGTCTACCACTGCAAGCCAGAGTGCAGCCAGTCTGTTTCAAATCAGTTTGTATTATCAGTGAAAATCTTTTTGGCACTTGTTCATTACCCTTTTTAAGCCAAAGGAGATTATCCACTGTTTCCTTTAATGTCATCTGTTTGGTTTATGAGGAATGACTCAAGAAAGTTTTTTTCTAATTCAAAGCAAACAGTCTGCTTACACATGGATTTGTCTGTCCTGGGGAGCCTGCACACATCAGGTGTTACAAGAGTTGAAATGGTTTTCAGAGTCAAGCAGAAGAAAGAGAAACAAAGAAAAAGGAGAAAGAAAATGTCTTCTAGGAAGCTGTGGCTGTTGATAACTTTTCATCTCTAACCTGTTGTAAAGATCTGAATGAAAATTAGACCAATTATATGGTGTACTGAGGTAGGAAGCCATTACTTAATTAGCTCAGGGTTCCTCTCAAATTGGTAGAAAAAGATGTATTACCCCAGAGGACAGTTCAAACCACCTTTGGCAGGAACCTGCTTTGTGGGCCTATGAAGTTAAGGATTTTTCTTTGCTGACAACTGGCCTGGCTGTGCTTCCCTAAGTTAGGCTGTGTGTGCTCCCTTCGTGTCTCCCTGTTTTGTGTAGTAAACAACAGTTGAATGTTGTTTTGTTTCAATTATTGTACTGAACTGACTCCTCTCTTCATCACAAATTTAATTTGGATGTAGAGCGTACTTCCAGAATGCAACTTGGGAGTTTTCCGGCTCTTACTGCTGTGTAAAAATTTCAGATAAAGGAATAACTGGTAAGAAGACACACAGCTTTAAAAAGACATGTAGCTTAGTGGTGAACAGGGTAGGAACAGCTTTTGCAATAATGATACCAGCCAGCTTAGGTTCACACTGGCTCAGTTGTGCTGTTAAGATGCTTCTTCCACATCATGTTTGTTGGCTCAAATGAAGGGGGCTTGAACATAACTGGTAAGGATTGTTTGTTAGGCACTGAGGTTTAGTTGATGCTCCGTAAGACACAAAATGAACCTAATCCCTCTACAATTTACAAAAGGAGACACCATGCTGTAGGAAACTCATGGAAAAAAAAATAAAAATGGGTTATGGAATACTGTTATTGAAAAACCTCAGCCATTTTTAGAAGCACTGGCAACTGGTGTAATAAACACCCATAGGACTCAGAGAAATGTTTATTAAGAGGTCTTTGCAACCTGGGAATAAAGAGCACACATCGAGTTTGAAGTGAACATTTGTAAATTATATTCTTAAGGACATTACCTTATGTGGACCAATGTTTAAAGCATATTTTAAAAGTCAAGAATAGACAAATGAACAACATAAGTGTGTACTTACATGCTGAATGCAGTATGGGGGATTGAAAGAATCAAGGAAATCTGAGGCAAGCAGATGTTCCTGATGTTAGGTATGTTATAATTGAGGTGGGTGGATAGGAATTTCTGCAGTTGTTACAGTGTGTTTTCTGCCCATGTTTACAATGTATATCTCTATAAATAAATAAAAATGGGCAAAACATAGCTCACATGCTCTTCTAAAATCTTCTGTCAGTGATGAGATCAAACTCACACAGCAGCATATCTCTCCTTCACTGCTATGAGTGTTGCAGACCTCTTAATATCAAAAATTCTTGGTCTTTGTATTGGCCCTGTGGTATCAGAATACCTGTCTGCTTCACAACAGACAGGTTAGAGCTTTCTGCATTTCAGTGTTCTGTTAATCAATAAGGGTACTACTTCTTGTGTGGTCTTAGAGGCAGTTAAAAAGATATAAAATAAATTTAGTGAAATCCAAGCTGTTTTCATTCTGCAGCATTAGAGTTTTCATATGTTATTTTAAATGTAAAGTACAGTTCTAACGATTATTTTAAAAAAGCAGTTTGCAAGTGTTTCATAGAATAATGGCAAATAAGTCTGAGAAGTATCAAGAAGTAGAATCAAGTTTATCTGTATTGGTTTTGACAGATATTTGTCTAACATCCCAATAAAAACCTCCAACTGGGAGATTCCACAATCACTCTAAGCAGTCTATTTTTAGGCTTAACTGTTCCTACTATTAGAAAATTTTTACTAATCTCACCTGCTGAAAGATAAATGTTTTACTACTTAACCCTGCCAAAGTGCCCAAGTAGAATGGTTTATTTCCCTCCTCTTTCTCCCTTAATGTATAAAATACTTTTCTTTTTGTTTAAATAAATTCTAGGCATTTGATGTAGGTGTTTCTGTTGAACATATTTGCTACAAAAGCTGCAGTGCCTTTGGTTTAGTCACGTTATCCTAAACATTATGTCTCCCGTATATTTCCTGTGGTGCAGCTTTTCCCACTCTCTGCTCAGACCATCCACAGTCAGTGCAGCGATTTTGCTCACGGTTCCTTCCTAAACTGCTGTAATACCACATTCCCAAGGCATCAATAAATCTGATGTATTTTGACTATTTATCTTGCAGGCAATAAATATCTGTTTACAAAGTGCGTTTCGTGAATTCGCTCAAATTACATTTGGGCTGCTGCAATCTTGGAAAAAAAAAAAGAGGCGTTAAAGGTTTGATGTGGGAGAACATTGCATTTAACTTCAGGGGAGAGCTAAACTTGTGATTCTGTCATCAGAGGTGAAACAGCACAGCCCTATTTCTCGCTAACGCTAAACCATTTATTCTTATTTACCTGTCATTTTTATTACAGGCATTCAGTCTGATGCTCATGACAAAAAAGTTCAGACACGCTTCAAAATGAATACGTTGCATACCGAGTGTAGAAAACTATACTTTATGGATGGTAGCTGGAGGTGACTTGTGGCTTACCACTGATTATAAATTATTTAAAGGGAAAATTGATATGCAGAGCTGATAGAGTCAATATTTGTTGGGCATAGTCTCATCTCTGTTTTTTTTTTTGGCTATAAGCATGTGCATTAACCCGAGTGTGTGGCACTTTGCACCTTGATGGGCCCAACAGCTCTTTGTTTACACTTGATCTGTCAATTATGCAAATATTTTTAGAAACAGTGTGAAGTTATAATTGGGAGTGTACATTTTATAATATTGAGATGGCATGATGAAAAATAAATTCTTACTTTCTAATAACATAGTATTTCCTCTAAGGAGAAAGATAGTTCCTTAAACAGGAAATGTAAATAGGACTTACTCAAGTGAATGACACACATACATATAAGAAGCCAGATTTCTGAACCTATACGTAGTCTCAGCATAAATTCATCCCTCTCTTGCATTCATCTACTGTAGCAGACAACATTAGTATTCACAAGTATTTCTAAACTTAACCTGTTTTGATCCTTTTGAATCTACAGCCTAAGATTCTTCTGGAAAATACCACAATTACCTTTTTTACTGTCTGCCCATCCTCAGCTGGGCAAGTGCAGCAGCTTGCTGTGTTGTACCTTGCCAAAGCTGTGAAAAGAAAAGTCAGTATTTGCAATGTGGGCCTGAGCTATGGCCCTTGTTCATGCTCTGGGGGACCACTGCAGAATGTTCCATTTTCCTGTTTTCCCCTGTTTTTTCTGTGGTCATGAGAAGAGATTTTTTTGTTTGTTTGTTTTGGTTTTGCGGAGTACAAATTGCATTACTGCCTAATGTTAGATGTGTACTTTCCCTTAGACTTCATGGCAATAAGTGAATAAAAGCAAGTAATTTTACTGCATGGCAACAAAATGAGTGTCCGGTGGCCTTTTGGACACCAAGCTCCCATGGAGCTCTGCCCACCATCAGAGCAAAGGTGTTCAGTTACTGAGATCAAAGTGGAAAGATGGGCTCTAGCCACTGCTCACAATGTCTCTGTTACCTCAGAAGTAAGAGAAGGGTTGATATTTTAAGCCTGCTAAGTTTTTTATATTTACAAGTTTAAGGGAATGATATGTGATCAAAGACTGCATAGTGTTGAAGTTATAGAAATTTGTGTTTAATATATAAGTCAGCATTCCTTCTGTTTAAACCTGAAATCTGAACTTCAAGCAGAAACTAAAGCAGAACTCTGGGAAGGTGCTGAATAGTTCATGTAGGGTGGTGCACGGTCCAGCTTGTGAACTTCTCTCCTGAGGCTACCTGAGTTGGGCAAATGCTTCCTTCCCTGCTGGATGTTTCAGGTCCATGCTGCTGCCTGCATGCTGGCAAGATAAGACTAAGTGGGTCTGGAGGATGAGTGACACAGATCAGGTTACAATGCAGAACGGTAGTGTTGAGAAAAGTAGGATGCTAAACACATACTTGAGATACTGCTTAACAAATAATATCCTTATGATTCCTCGTTTCTGCCAGAAAATGTGCATGATATCTTATCTGCAACTTGGTTGGTTTTTGTGTCTAGTTAATGTCCTAAGAAAGCAAGAGAAACATTCAGTGTGTAGTGATCCTTTTGCTTACAGTGCTGATTTTAAGTACTTTAAGTTTTGGCACTCCAGTGTGACACGCTTAGGCATCATCTGGCCTTTATAACATGATTATTGGGGTCACTGGAAGTGATTTTAATAAACCACTGAGTGTCACTAGTCACTATGGAATGTTTTGAGAACATATGTGCAAGACAGGGATCTGGACAAATAATTTTGGTAGAAATTACCTGTAACCTCTAAATCCACTTAAGTGTTGAAATGGAATAAGCAACTGCTAGGTTGTTTGCTGCATTTCAGGTACTGACCTGGGGAAGTTTAGCATGTAACTACATTTAAGCTGTAGTAAATTAGTCTGTTCTATGTTTTCAAAGTTCCAACACAATAATGGGATCCCATTATTTCAGAAGTTCTAATGCAGCAGCAATAAAAGCTAATCAATACCATAAGGGAATCTGCTAATTAATCATAACATAGAACATCTGTGAATATCCAGATAGTGTTTTGGCTATATATATTTTCAAAAACTGATTATAACTGTTGGGGAAAATATGTGACAAAGAAAAAGAGGAAGGGAAGTAGTTTACACAAAATGAGCATCAGACTGAGAGCTGTTTGGAGCTCTCCTATGAGTTAGATTCAAGACATGTCTGATGAGAAATGTTATTCCCTAGTCAGGTAACTCAGCAGTAACAGGCCACAGAACACCCTCTTGGGCATATTTTTGACAAAGTAAATGGACCCCTCTAAACAGTTGCTTCAAGTATTCAAAAATGAGATTTTGGCACTTTTCCCCCATCATCAGACCTTCCAGCTTTGTAAGGTCTATGTGCCGTCCCATGAGATGCAGATGTAACCAGGTATCACTTGTATCAGAGTGATATCAAGTATTTTACCTTGCCAGATTAACTGATATGTCACTGTCACAGAGAATGCTGTGATACATCATGCTGAGACAGGCATGTGCTCTACATATCATGAAATCCATGAAAAGCTGGCATTCAGTCAACATAGTGTCAATGTTGCCTTGCCTCATAGTGTGCTTTTTTTTTTTTTTTTTTTTGAGCAAGAGGAAGAAGGGTGAAAGTAATACAAAATTTGAACAGTCTCCTGTTATTTGGGTGAAGGAGAAATAAGATACTGTCTGAGGGTCTCTGTAAGCTGCCTCTGTTTGGGGGCCTTTCACTGAGGGCATATTCAGGAAAAACTGCCTCATAAAACTCTTAGGCAAATCATAGCTATAAATCATAGGCAGCAAAACAATTTCCCCCAAGCCAATGGCAAATCGTTGCTATATCTTGAGTGTAAATTACTAACAATCAGCAACACACCTAGGAAATGGAGCAAGTCTACAGTATATTTACGATTTATCAGAGCTGAATATACTTTTGACAGAATTTAAGATCTCCAGAAAAACATAAAGAAATAGGTTTGTCCCTTAGGTTGTACTTACCTACCTTTCCTGGGGACCTTCCTGCTAGTGCAGGAGCTGCTCAGTGCTACCTTTTTTATTGCTCATTCCTAAGTCTGAGGCAGTTTGGTTGTTTTTTTTTTTTTTCTTTCATCAAGAGATATAATCTGTTAGACAAGATAATTAAATGTGTATGGGCTAAATTCTGATCTTATTTACAGAGTCTGCAGTAAATCTGAACTCACTCCAGTGACTGCAAGGGAGTCATTCTAGATTTATGTTATTATAAATGGGATCAGAATTTGACTTGTATAAATGAATATTAAAGAGGGAAAAGAACTGTTCATGTTCACACTCCTAGCCTCTGGCAAAGGCTAACTTAACTTCCTTAGCCTTCTTCATTGAATGTGGAGAGGTTCAGTTGCCACTGCTCTTTAGGAAGGATTGAACCTGATTTTAGAGCTTCCAGAGAACCAATCATAATTTTTAATTAATATTAGTATTTATCATAAATGTGTTACTGCCAAAAAAGTCTAAAGTAATTCTGACTTTATCTCTGGTTCTGTATTCAACTTTGGTAAAACTAGGGATCACTTCTGTCCTTCAAACTCCTTTTCTCCTTCTTAAATTATACTTTCCTGTTAATATTGCTGGGAGAGGCACACTGGCAACCAGGTGAGGGAGGTACAACTTATTATGCAAGAAGACTGTATTTTTTTACAAATTAGAGCAGGAGGCTGCTCAAGGTTTCATTCCACTCTCTTGCCTTGTTGTTTTCATAAGAGTCCTGACTTAACTCTTAAACATTAGGCTTTCTCTGGGATTGGGCAATTCTTGGATATACAACATGGCAGAATGCTGAATTATTTAATACTTAATGTTATGTCTTCCCCAGTTTTGTTTTCTTTACTGTAGTGGAGAGCAAGAAAATGAGTTTAACATGCTTTTTTGGTAAACATTTTTCTGAAAAGTAATGTTTTTTTTTCTTTTTATACTGTGGTAAATCAGTCTCCACTCAACTATAACCAGCAAATGATTCATTTTGAGAACTGGGGATTGTGGTTGAAGACTTTTTTGTCTCCACCCTGTGATTCCAGGTACATAAATCACAATCGCTTTCTCCCCCCACGCCCCCTTCCAGTAAACAAAACCTAGCTATTAGAAAGCAGGGAAGCCAGATTCATCTCAGTTAGCACTAAGTTTTGGAGAAAGATGGGTGTTTTCATAGAACTCAGATGTAAGTGGCTTCATTATTTTGAAGAATTTTTTTTTGACCTGACAAAGAAGGGGTCCTGCAGTAGATACAGTCAGTGCCTTATTTGTCAGTTGTTATGTGCAGTGACTCTAAAGTCAAATATTCCACACCTTTCCAATTTGCAAATATAAAATAAGAAAGGAGGTAATGCTGGATATTTTTGTTTTAGTGTTTCCCATTATTTTTCTCAGAAGACTGAGAATCTTCTTTTGTGATAGTATGTGAAGATACAAATTAGCTGCCTTCCAAGTAAAATCATATTCTATAGTGAATCAGTAGCTGATTTGTTCAAAGGAGAAAAGACCTGACATGCTACACGAGGATAAAGGAGGTTCAGGTGTCTGATCCTGACATTGTTTCAGGTAGGGAGGGATGAGAACTTACCTTTGTAAGTGGTACTTCCTCCCTTGGGTTTTCATCTGTGACTTCCTTACTGTGGGACTTAATGTACCCATGATCCTTTTCTAGCACCTGCCCACTTCCCAGTTTTCTTCTTCAGCTATAGACTTCCACAGTTTTGCTGCAGCTATAGACTTTTACCACTTGAGTAGCCTAAAAATTAAATTATTTATCTGAACATGTACAAACTCCATTTGATCTTGAATAAAATGGACTTGTGTCAGTAGAAAGCCAAATTAGTTAGTTAGTTTGTTGTTTAATGATGAACAAACATGGTTTCTGTCTTGCTTTTTCTCTCTTCAAATAGTTTGATTAGTGCATTTTTAATATGGAAGTTTCTGAGAATGACACAAGCCAAACCTGAATAAATGAATGAATAAAACCTGTAGGCTGACAAAATAACTTTCAAAATTAAATGTATTAATTTGTGGAGGAAAATGTCTCTATCACATTGAAATTGTCCTTGCTCACAGTCAAAAAGATGCTTTGTCATACTTTTCCAGTAAGAGTAAGAAAGTAATCACCTTTTTAAATCAAACCAAGACTTGGACTTTGTTGAAAACTGTTAAATTCCCTATCCAAAAAAAAAACTTATCAGGGTTCGAATTCCAATGTTTATTCTACTTGTCATTATCCATTAATGTATTCGCTTCTAGAAGCAGAACAATAAACCCCTGATGTCACATAAGGCAAGAATATAGGCAGTAGTCATCTTGGAGCTTTAATGTACTGTGTGAACATTGGAGAAGGTTTCATGTATTTTTTAAAATCACCTAATCATCTCCTAGCCAAGTAATAGACAAGGTATGTTATATCTTATATATTTTTCATGAGCAAATAAATCGAGTAATTGGCAGGGGGGAAAATAATCTGTCAGGTCCAATGTACTTCTAAAATATACCTTTTAATTCTTATATTTACTTGATTTCTCACTTTCATTGGTAGCAATGTGATTTTTGGGTAACCAATGCTGGAGCATCATTTTCAGGTTATCAGTGCCCACAGAATATGATACCAGATATATTTAATTCTGAAGTTGTTGATTTGAATCAGTGTGGTGCTATACTCAGATACCTCTGTGTTTGTTCTTTATTCATCTTGTTTTCAGTTTGATACACAGCTTTTTTGGTGTTTCACACATGTATCGTCAGAGTAGCAGGTATTTCTTTTAAAGTTCCTTTTATGTAAAGTGCAACTAATGTAGTTTTCTTCAGATAAAAACTTGGAGTCCTCTAAGTGTGATTCTCTGTCATCTCAGACCATGAAATCAATGCATCTTTGTGTGTCAGTCTTTTAAGATTTTAAGTCTTGGATATTTCCCATACTTTATGTTGATGGAAATTCTGTTCACATAAATGTGGAACACCAGCAAATCTAATAGTGATGTACTAAACATTTGCATGACAGATTATATTTGGTGACACCAGAGCATGTTTCAGAAAAATAAATACTAAAATCATCTATAGCTCCTCAGAAGTCCAGATATTTGCAAAACCCATTACACAGCTGGCTCAGTGCTACTGTACTTGTTTCTTCATAGCAAAAACATTTCCTGCTAATCCTAAATTTCCTAAATTAAATACATTTAATTTGTTCCCTTTCCCCTCCTCCTCTCCAGTAACAAGGCTGCTCTCCTGGAAGATGGCAGGCCCTAGTGGAGGGCGAAAGTTCCCTGTTGTGACAGCAGCTCAAGAGGCCCTACAACAAAACAGCATTTTGGAAGTTGCCTTCCCAATGCAAACTGTTCATTTGTGAAAAGTCAGACACAGGTTACAAAATCAAATTGCTGTATAGTCTCCCAGAAATTCCTCAGTATCTGAATCCTGAATATTTGTTGCTGAGATGAGAGGTTGGACAGCTTCTTTCAGGTGCAAGAGCAGGGGCAACAAGTGCCTCTCTCAAAGGCATGGTTATTGGGGAGGTTGTTGGGAAGGACACACACTGACCTCAAACAAACATTTTCTCCTCAGAAGTTCTTATGTGTTCCCTGGGATGATCAGAGCAGACAGAAGGAATATTATGCTGAATCAAATGGTTCACATTATCCATCTACTCTAGTGTACTTACTCCAAAGCTATGCAGTTAGCAAGGCCATTTCTATGGACCTTGCAGGAATTTTTCTGCTTTCTTTTTTATCAGGTGCTCATAAGCAAGGATAAAAGGTGATGATTCCAGATGACAGTTTGAATTTGCAGCTTTGGAAAGGAATCAAATACAAGGGAACCTCCCCCATTTGTCCCTGCCCACTCCCATTTTAATTAACTTGTTTTTTTTCCCTTGGCTTTTTTGGTTGCTTGGGTTCTTTTGCTGGTAGCTTATGGCTTATTGTTGGTTTTAGTTTTCGGTGGTTTCTTGCTTTTTTTGGTGGTGGTGGTGGTACTTGTTTTTGTTGTTGTTTTGGGCTTTTCTGGTGAGTGTTATTTGGAGTTGCCAGTGGGGTTAATTCCTTGGCTGTTCTGTCAAATGCTAGCTTCTAGTACAGATATTTGTGTATATATGAACAACTGTTTTTTAATAACCTGCCAAGAAGCTATAATCTTCCATTGCAATCCCTCGGGATTTAATTAGAATGGTTTTCCACAGCCTGACATGTTTATGGGGCATAGGTAAAGAGACAGTTCATAAAGCTGTCAATTTTCTGAGAAATTAAAGAAAAATTGGGCTGCTTAGTGCCTTGGCAATTCCATGCTGCTGATACTAGCATTGCAAACAATGAAATCAAAGGCAATGTAACAAGATACTGATGCATTAGAGATGGGGAGGGTTTAAAATTATATACAAAGGCATTTGTCAATTTGAATTTGAATGCATAAGAGGAGAAATATGGAAAACAAAATATGAACTCCAGTAGCTGCACAGGTTTAAACAGTACAAAGCTGAACAATGGGGTCTTCATTGCTTTAACAGTAGCTGTAACTTTCCTGGGGCAAGGAAAGAAAACTGTGGAAGGAAGTAAGTCTGGACTATGAAAACCCTTCCTACAGATTTCCGTGTTCTTTGCTGACTGGAGTCTCAGGATGCTTGTTCATCTAATAAAAGGGTCTGAGCAATTCTTAGAAGTACAGTTCGCAGTGTGCTCTCATAGCTGATGTAATCCAAGTCTCCTGAGACTCTGTTATGCACTGGCCATTGAAAACAACCCAGCTGCCAAATTCTGTCCTTTTTAGTAACTTTTCAGTCAAACTATTAGCGTGTATCTGCATCCAGCCACCCTCTTTAATGTAAGATAGCAACTATTCCCCGTTCTTCATGTCTCTCATATGTGATTGTTTGTTAAAAAGGAATCAGAGTTGCCATCTCTGCCTGTCCTGCAAGTTCCCTGTAACTTCACAATAAATTGGTATTGAGAGCAGTGAACAATGAGAGTTTGGAACATGGTTTCAATAGCAGGGTGAGGTGTTGAGGAAGCTCTGTAGTTGGGTTGGCATTTAAACAGAATTTAATTAGGATAGTTCATATGTGTGTTTAGTATCAAGCATGAACTTCTATAACCTACTTAAATATGACTGAATATAAGGTCAGATACCTGTTTAATCTTTGCCATTCATTTGGAATAGCTTTGCCTAAGTTCTGGGAATTACATTTTAGGAATAAGTATGGACAGGCTGTGGAGTGTTCAAAAGAAGGCTAACAGGTAGTGCACAAAAGAAAAGGAACATGGTGTAGAACTCATAAAGTAAAACCTTTTTTAAAAATTGTGTTTCTCTAGCTTTCCATGAAAAAGAAATTTGCAGAGACACAAAGCAGTTTTCTGATGTATCAAAGACACATCTCCAGGTCCAGCAAAGTCATGACAGGAAACAATGTGTTCATTTATCAACAAAAATTACTGACATTAGGAGGGACTTTCTAGCTGTAACTAAGTTAATCCCTGGAATGACTGGTTATGCAGTCTTTGCCAGTGGAGACTTTTAAGGAGCTTGGACAAATTCTTGCTTGTATGTTCTACCTGCTGTTGTGCAAAAACATGGAACTGTTCCAGTTCTGGTGTTTTGCATTGCACTTTTTGAGAATTGGCACATGGGCAATGTCCCAAACCAATAAATTGTCACAGCTTCAGTAAATCAAGAATCACTGCATAGCAGTTACTGTGCTCTGCTACCACAGATGAAGCACTTGAAAACCCAGGTGTTGCAAAAGAGGTGTTTAAGAACCGGTAAGGGAATTCAATGCATTTGTTTTTTCCAGATCTTGGACTTTGTTTGAAGCTGCTCAGGTATAAAGAGCGCAAAGCTGAACAGTAGTTCTGTACGGGTCATATGGACTAGGCTCCAGATTTCTCCTCAAAGTAAGCAGAAGAGTGTGACATCTCAGACTGATGGTGCCTTGGCCTACTGGTACTTTGTGTCCTCTCTCTTTATCTCTGCTTGTCCACATCTTCATCTACTACACCCTGGCAAGACAGCTGGGTATCTTTTCTGTCTGGAGCTTGTTCGTGCAGTGCAGTGCAGTGTGTAAAGCAGCGAAACCCCGCACTGCAGGCACCATTTCAGTAGCAACCACCATCAGTGATGTCAGCATTTACTGTGGATTCATTCAGCTGGTTAATTTTACTGTGCTACTTCTCAAGCCACATTGTTTCCTTTTCATTTTGTCCTACTCTGTGTCTCTATGGTTTTACTCTCATGTACTTCTCTTCATTAACAGTCCTATTCCAATTTTTTTTTGATTTTCCTACCTGCCCAAGTCTCTTCTCTGTCCAGCTTTTTAAGTTATAGTCATTATTCCTATAAAATATATTGTAGGAGCCAGCAGACACAGAGTTTGTGTGATGTGCCTCTTATAACCATAAAACACCTTAGGGAGAATACTTTCTCAGCCCAAAACATCATATTTTTCCTTCTTGCAAGATTATTTAACTTCCTGTCTTTTTCTCATTTCTTTTAAGATTCCTACCATACTTACTAGGCTGGTGGGTTTTTTTTCAAGCAACTATAAAATAAAAGTCACTAAGCCATTGGATCTAGGGTCTTTTTTTATATATATTTCTACACGTACATGATAAAAAAGGGAAAATAAAAGTTTATGAGCAGAGACACTGAAAAAGAAAGGAATGGAAGTCAAGGAGAGTCTGTGCTATAGGTCAGCAAAGAACACAGAGATTGAGTGCAGATCAAAGAAAGTTAAAAATTATTTGACAGCATTTGATTTAGAACAGCCATGCTGAGAAGTCTCCTGTAATAATTTATCCTACCTTTCAGTCGTAGATTGCTGAGCTGTCTTGAAAGAATTCAGAGACTGTGGAATGCAGCCACTCTTTTCATTTATGATTTGAGAAGATGGGAAGCAATGTAATGTGTCAATGTGAGATCAAGATGTCATCCTCCATCAGGACGGCTCTCAATGATTTTCTGTAAAAGGCTGTGAACTGAATATTCATGAAAAATAAGGAGTTTATCCTGTGATTTATGAGGCTGATTGAAGAAAGCTTAGAATAAACCCTCAGCATGTAGAATTGTACCTCCTGAGTTTATTTCATTTTGTAGAAGCTCTCTCACATTATGAGTGCTTTTGCCGTGGTGGGGAGGTACAATAAAAATGGAGTGCAATAGGCTGTGCTGAAAGTTAGTGTGATTCAGGACCTGGTGTGTTCTGTGCCTTAGAGACTTGCTTCTCATCTCAAGTGTGTGTTAGAACCCTGACATTCCACTGAGTACAATCCTGTTCCTCCTGAATTGGGCCCCATCATTCATTGCAGAGGAAAGAATATAAATCATAAATGAATGCATAGAGGAAGACAAGCTAAAATGGCACTCATCAAGGTTGAACTGTACTGTCTCAACTACAAAAATGTTTTAGGAAAATTTTACTGGGATCCTAAAAAATTCTAATGGGGACTTCTGCTTTTAGTTATGCAGGGCTGCCTTGACATATGCAGCATCTACTGCAGTGCAATGTCCCTGCTGGTGCTGCTCCTGCCGAATTCGTGAGTCATACCATCTCCTCTTAACTCATGAGTCTGGTTTAAAATTGAGAAAAGTTCATTCAGTGTTCTGGGATTTGGGGCTTTTAGAATTACACCCAGTGGTACATGTTTATGAAGCAAAGCAATATCAAGGTGTGTCATCAAAAAAAGTAAAGTAGAATGCCCAAATGTTCGTAGTCTCACCACGCTTGGTGGTGGCCACCAGCCAAACAACAAAACTACACAGAGAGTGAACTGGGGAGTGTATTTTGCTGGCAGTAAATGCCTAATAATAATAATAATAATAAATGCTCTGAAATGTTCTATGATAATTCCATTTTGATCTAGACAACAGTCAGATTAGGGTTTCTGTTTTGACTGATGGACATGGCCTGATTGGCAGTGGAACATAATTCAAGTGTAGAGGGTTTCTGCTGCTTATCACAGGAAATCATATAAAATTTGCCATGACAGACCTTTAACATTTTCTTCTATTTCTATAATGTTCCTTTATAAGGAAAATTACCTGTAGGAATTTAATTCATGAGCACAAATTAGATGCCAATAATATATTTTAAGGGATGTAATTTAGTTTTTAGCTAGATCTCACAGAAGCTTCATCTAGAAAAAAAACCCATGCATTTAAAACAAATAAATAAAGACAATGATGCTGACTACTCATGCCTGACCAACACATTTCTTCTATGAGAAGGAAGTCTGAGTTAGAAGCTTCCAGAAAAGGTTGATTAACATCAACTTCTGGTCTTACCTTTTTTCAGTGTGGATGGTGTTTAGCATGTCTTCAAGCAGAAAAATAGAAGTATGAAAGCAACTTTTGAGTGCACACAGTATGCTGGCACTTCTACTATATTGTAAAAGGAAAATAAGTTATAGTAAGAACCATGGCAAGATGTGTTTTCCTGTAATTGTGCTGCTATTTCATGGCTAGATGACCACTGTCTGTATAAGAGACTCCTTGAACAGTGAGCTCAAATATACAGGTCTGCATCATCCACATCTATTTTTATTCATCTGTATCTGATCCTCAGTCTCTGGTTTGTCTTTAAGCTTTCTTATGACTTCATTAGCAAGTTTCTAATACTTATTCTGTTCCATTTTGAGACTATAGTAATTTATTGTTACCACATACCATTTCTAATTCTGTCTTGCTTTTTATTAGGGTTTTTTGTCTATTTATGGCCTACAACATCCTGTGTTTTACTTTTGGGTCTTCTTCCCTTGCAAGTGCCTGTCTGCATGGTTTCAATGAGCTCCCACTTTAAAGCTTTACTAAATTTTGTGAAATTTAAGCAATAAATATGTCTGAGCTGCTCACTCTTTTACTATAGGAATGATCCACTCTCACTTTAACTGGATGCCTACTGCACAGGTGATTTTAATTTCTTACTGCAACAAGAAATCTGGAATGATTGGGTAGCCTATGACCAGTCATGGTGGTTTTCACTAAGGCCAGCTGATAAAGAAGAACTTTACCTTTAAATAAAGAACTTTTTCATGGCAACCAGCAGTAAGGATCTAAACTATGTGGTTTTAATCATTATTTGGAGGGAGTGGTTATCTTTAATAATGTCAGACCATGAAAACTGAGATTTCTGTCAGGAAAATGAAGTAACTAAAGCTTATTTTTTAATTGAGGAGCTACAGATTTCAGTGGGACTTAACAAAGCATGTTAGTTTAAGCAGAAATACAGGCTTTTCAATAGGCTTGTATAAGCTTGTCTGAGCTACCCCTGCTTTTGTTTCTTTGAATTAAGATTGCTTTGATTAAAATATTCATATTAAATTCATCATTTTTTTCTAGCTTTGTGGAAAAGTCTTTTGAGGCTTTTAATATATGATGTTTCCACTATTTCTGTTTGAAATCAGAGTACATGTAAAGTTTGTATTTCCAAGATTATTAGAGTAAATGCTGCAACCCCAGACCAAAGGATTCACCAGTTACAGTGTATATTTTACCATCCTCACTTTAAATGTGACTTCAAATGC
Source organism: Fringilla coelebs (assembly GCF_963513975.1). Taxonomy (NCBI): domain Eukaryota; kingdom Metazoa; phylum Chordata; class Aves; order Passeriformes; family Fringillidae; genus Fringilla; species Fringilla coelebs. The sequence goes on from NC_140028.1 coordinate 87,472,200, forward strand.
GATATCCATTGCTAATGCTTGTGGTTTGTGTTTTCTAAATTGCTGTCTTGAAAGATCATCTTAGCATCTAATTACCAACAGTTTGCATTAAGGTTTGTAACAAGGAAACCAGGCCTTGCTTTAGCCTGTAAATGTGGGGTCCCTTCAGTTCACTGTCTTCTGTAGACCTGGTGTAAGCTGATATTCGTTTGAAACCTTTAGTTGAACAGTGAAGAATTCAGGTGCCTCTTTCTTTTATTCTGAGATACATTGGAGCAGCACTTCAGGGAAGTTAAGTTCCTTATGGATATATGTAAGTTGTAATTATTTTGGTATGTGTTCAGTCGATGCAGTCAAAGCAGAGTTCCATGTTTCAGTGCAATTTTCCAAATTCTATGTTTTGAGGCGTGACTTATGATCCCTGGTTTATGTATTTTTTTCCCACAGATTCTGTGTCTATAGCACAGGCAGCTAGTGAAGTGGGAATTCCAGTTTCCCAGATAATCAAAAATCTTAGAATCATAGAATTACAGAATGTTTTGGATTGGAAGGGACCTTAAAGATCATCTAGTTACAATCCCCCCTGCCATGACCTTCTGCTAGACCAGGGAGGAGCTCAGAGCCCTGTTCTCCCTGCCTTGATGGGTTCTGAAATATTAGGCTATAGCTGTATTTGTATTTATATCTGTATTTAGGCACCTGTCTCTAAATTCAGAATGAAGTTATCCTCTTGAATGATACAAATAATTAACTCCCTATAATCTGTATTACTTGTCCTTCTAGAATTGCCAGAACTACAAGTGGATATCTGTGTCTTTTGCATTATCTGAGTTGAGCTCTGCTGTGCTTTTTAGAGAGTATTTTCCTAATGGAAGAATTTTAATTTACTGATTATTTGCTTATTATTTTTGGTTTCATTTTTCCAAGCCATGGTTGCCTTGACTTTCCTAATCACTGTTTCTCTGATTTTTGCCTCCCCCAAAAATCTGGTTATGATCTAACTGAAGTGATCTGCAAGTGTGTTTTCTTATGTCAGACACTGCGTGCAAAGTCCAGTAGACATGAAATTCAGAGATCTGCTGTAGTCACTGTCACTGTGGTGTGCTGTCTTGTACAGAATGTTGGCCTCTTGGGCTGTTCCCATAAATCCCAATGAGAAGGAGGAATTGGAGGAGAAATCATAGCCCCACTGGCAATTACCTGTGTACTATGAGTGAGCCGCAGGAAGCCAGCCCTGTGTGTCACCCTCCCCTTCCTTTGGCATCTTTTTCAACTGGGGACTTGATACTGTGACTTCACACAGTATTGATGCTCACCTTTGCTCTGCACCTTCCAGTTCCATCACTGTTTAAATAATTTTTGTCACAAAATCTTTCTAATGATGTAATTGCTTCCAGCAAGATACAAATTACCTTACCATTGTTTTGGCTCGCCCTTCCACTGTTGTGGAACCAGTGGAATCTCAGGTTCTAACCCTGTGTGTACTCCTGAATTTGTCTTTTGGTAGTTTTACACCTATACATCTGTCAGTCTCAGATGCAAAATACAGGCATTTTCCATGTGATTTTTTCCTCAGGGTCATCTGCACAATACATAGTTCACACATTCAGCACTCTTAGGGAAAAGCTGGTACTAAGAAAGGCCAGAAGTGGGACAATTTCTGTTTTCCTAAAAACTGGATCGTATTTCCTGTGCAGAAGGTTGCACGAGCAGTGTAAGCAGCCACCCAAGGCTCAGAAACTGAGATAATTTGGTGATTTTTAAGTGTCTTGTTCAGCTGTATGCAGCAGGGGAGTGCCATTTCACCTGCTGCACATACATGTAGCTGCCAGGGGCTCAAAGGAGAGAGGGCAATTTTATGCTCAGCACTTGACTGTGGCTCGAATGGTGGTGGCATGTCAACAGCCACAACAGGCCATGGGACTCTCAGATGAGGAAAGGATTTTAAGATCTAAAGCTGAAAGTTAGGTGTATTTGTGAAGGGGAATGCAATCAAAGGGTACATTTTTTTCAGTGCATCAGAGGAAGGGGCTCTAAACACCCTCTCCCGAGGAATTCAGCTGCATATCAGTGAAGGTAAAGTGGATATAAGAAAAATGCCATGTGTATGGAGAGTATTAGGAAAGGTCATATATTTCAAGAAAGAATATTGTTTACAAGGAGTGTTAATAGGTTTCAAGGGAAATGTTAATTTTTTTTCCTGGCTGAAATAGCTACTGTAAGTTTTTAATGGTTAATCATTCATTCTTGAATTTTTATATTAAGCATTTCATATTACTTTATTGACTTAACTTTTATGCTCTTCTTCATTTTGACAGTAAAGAATGACCAGGCAATACTCTTTGAAAATTGGAGACCATTTGCAGCTGCTCTCTGCTGAGGAAAGTGAATAATAGGGTGCCCTCAAGGAATTTCAAAGGTATCACTCAACAGAAACTTTTGTGTCTGAAGAAAACTAGATCATTTTATCATGGTAGGCATACTGATATGTTTGCTTTAATAAAATGCCATATTTCTGCCTTTAATCTCTTGTCAACCAGCTATTAAAACCCCAAAGTGTATGCGTGCAGCACATGTAAACACTTGTAGTTTCAAGTTTGTCACACAACATGCAAACAAAGCCTGTAATTTTTGTTTAGTGAGCAATCTGTAATAAACTTACTGAGTAATGGCAATAAGGCTCTTTTTCTCACCCCTTTCTCAAGCCAACAAATCAATTTGGTTTAATTCAATAATCCATGCAATTTTTAAAAAGCATTATCTAAATCCTGCGGAGTCCTCCGAAGTGGCCAGATGATGAAATAATGACAACTGTTTTCCATGTAAATAGTCAGGAGCACCTGAAATAATAGCAGTGTTGGAAGATGATTACTTATGAGAACTGACGTTATGTGCCTCGAGCCCCCGGAATTTTGCACCTGCACTGAACAGTTCCCCTTGTCTTTCAGCATGGCAATTCTGTGCTGTTAACTCACTCATCATTTCTTGCCTGTTAAGGCAAGGCTTGAATCGGTGCCCAGTAATAGAAGCTTGCTTTGGGAGCAAAAGACATTGTTTGTGACCCAGGTCTTGTGGTCCTTGCATCATATTAAATTCAGAAATTCCTCAACATTTTTGTGGATAAGGATACCTTAGCGAGTTTGGGAATTGTTTCAAATAATAGTAGAAGACTAAAAGATAATATTTTCTGAACATTAACCAATAAGTATCTTCTTAATAACAGTTATACTGTTTATGAAACAGATTTAAAAAATAATTACATCAACAGATATCCATATCCTTTCTGTCAATCCTTGTGTGCTCAACTTTCTTATTTCTACTTCTGGGTAAGTTTTTCAGTACCACTGCTAAGTTCCATGCCCTTTCTTTATCTCCTGTGTTTTGTTTAAGATGGAGTTTATCATAACGAAGTTAGTGTTAGAAGTAAAGAAATGTAATAAATTTCAAAAGTTACTATTTCATTGTTGATATTTCATAAATGGAACTTGTAGTAAGTTTTCACGTAGGCAAGTGGTCAAGAAAAATATAACTTCATACAGCTGTGCAAATTGCATTCCTTTTATTGTTACAGTGTTCTAGGTTTTCCTTTATTCTTCACTGGAGTAGCTACTTATACATGTGTGAAACTAAGAATTTTATTCCTTTCAGAGAAAGTTAATATTCCTTTTCTGTGTTGAATTTCAAATACATGGCGTCCTAGGTTTTTTAGGTCCTTTTAAGTCTCCTATTAATCTTCTTTATTTTTGGCTAGCTCACATATATTAGCACATTTTCCAACCTCTCTATTACCTTACTTTATCCTGTCATGTATTTTCTTTGTTTAGTTTGTTGGACCCATAATCTACTTTTTCTTAAACTGTAAACTGGTAACTAGATTCTGAATCATAGGAAGATGTTCCTGTAATCTATTATTTTCACTGAACTTTTTCTTTAGGTGTGATACTTCTCCAAACATTATTCTATTTATTAAAAAAAATATTAATTTTTGATCCTGCTGACCAATTCTGATGCATTGAAAACTCATAGGCATACATCATGGAATTTATGTTCAACTGCCCATTTTATAGATCTTCCTGGGATTTTTTTGTCAGCCTGTAAACTGAGTTATTCTCCTATCCAGGATTGCCACTAGCGCTTTTTCATTCACATTTCATATAAAAAAAATATTGATAAAATGATTAGTATAAGTTAACCATTGCCCAGTAAGGACTAATAAATTATTGAACAGGTCGATGCTGTGTATAATCATAGCTTGGTACCTTGCTTATTTTTACTATGCTATCTCCTAAGTATTTTTTAATCTTTTCTAAGGTATTAGTATCCTCTACTACATTCTTGCTAGTTACTTGAACAATTGTAAGTCACTTAAGAGCTTTTGCTTTGATTTAGAGCTGGGTGTGTGGGCATCTTGAGACCAATCCTGAAGTTGGAATTTCTCTCTCAACATTTGGTTCAATGTTGGCTGTTTCTGACTTATGATTTAAATGATTTTTTTCTCCCCCATTATTTCCTGTTGTGGCATAACCTTTGACAACTTTTCCATATTGATAAATTGTGGATCACACACTTCTGTGACACGTCTGCAAGGGACCTGGCTCTTGTAGTCTGGTACATTTTTTAGTCCCTGATCCCTGTGGTCTCCAACATTAAATGTTTTTGCCTGAGTCTGATGGCCTCTGAAGGGAATTTTATCAAGACTGTGTCTGTAAGGATTGCAGTGTTCCTCAGCTCCCCCAGGAAGTTATAGGATATCCTTTCCACTAGGATGTTTGCTGGAAAAGGCTTTTTTGTAGTAATAGGAGGCTCTTGCAGTGTCAAAACAAAGAAATGCTACCCTTAAATGTTGCAACAGGGTGGGCTGTTTCATCAAGGCGTCCTCTTGCTTTCTTGTGTTGTCTTATGCTTAGTATTTATGCTAGTTATTTATCTTAACCTGGCGGTGTTTCTGGGTCCTGAGACAAGATGTGTGTTTCACACAATGTTCTATGTCTTTTCAAAGCCTAAATATTAAATTTGGTATGCAGTTCTTAGGTTGCTTTCACTGATATGCCATGAGTATGGATAGATGTTACTGCTTAACATTGAAAAGTGAAAAAGGGAATCTGTGGTGTACAATTATGAATTAATCAGAAAATTATTATTGTGTTGCAACATAACTGTAGTCTGTTACAACCCTAAGTTTCTCTACTGAATTTATTGCTGACAATTTTCTTTATGTGGTCTGGATTTACTACTTACAAAATATGATTGCAGGAAGAAACTGTGCTTCTTTTCTGCATTTTGTAATGGGATATTTTTGTACATTCATTTGAGTGTGACAGGTCTGACGAACCATTGCAGCTCTTGGGAAAGAGTGCAGGATGCTGCCTTTAAAAACTGACTTTTACACACGTGAACATAAAATTTTTCAACATTCTAAAAAACATGTATCAAATATGTCTTGAATTACATATTTTTTGCTGCATGGAGTCAGACAGCAAGCAGGCAGGCAGTAATTAGGAGGGAGCTACAAGAAAAATTAGTTGCGTGGTTATTCTTAGGCTTAGACTTTTTTTTTTTCCCATTACTGGTAACAAAAAGTAAATTGTTTAAAGCCTTCTTGTGGGCACGTGTCCGGTTTAGAGTACAGTAGCTCAGCCCAGATCAGGCAAAATAGAAAGTGGAAATGTGGCTTTGCAGGAAGTTCTGGCCATGATAACACTGGGCATTTGTTAGCAGTAATTTGAGTCTTAGTCTTCACTGCAGTCCTTCAGAGCATCCAGGGATGTGCAATATCCTCTCCCTTACATGTGTTTGTCTTGGGGATGTTAAGCTAGACAGGCACAGTGCTTACTTCCTGGGACATGTGAAAGGCCAGTCTCCTATTTCTGCACAAGAGAGCTCTTGTTATAAAGGAGTACCTACTGTACTAGAGTTGTGTGGGAGTCTTTTTGTTTGAGTTCTTTTTTATTGTAATCTTTGGCAAGGCAAATGTTGTTATTTTCTCAAGAGATGCTCCCCCAGTAAAAAAAAGCACATTTTGTGTGCTTGCTTTGGGTCACCTCAACAGGGCAGGCAAAATTTTATGCAAGTAAAAATGCACCAAGTGTTCTGTGCTAATCTGTATGACACACTGGAAGAACAGGATCAGCTCCTCAGTCTGCCATCATCTTTTCATGCATATTTGGGAAAAATGTGTGTCTGCTTCCTCTACAATCTGTAAACACTTTAGGACAAATCTTTATCTGTGAGACAGAGTGCAATGAAGCCCAGATTTTAGCTTTGTCCTCTGGAAACTATTTTCAAAATGGCTTTGTGGCATCTCTCTAGACCCACATTTCAGTGCCAAGAGTTAAAGATATAAATGAATGTTGTGGTTTCATTTTAGTCCTGTTTTTCTCCAGACTTATCTAACACATGCCTGTATTTGGAAAGCAAGGACTTCTGTGGTCAGAGTAGAGCTGGACTGTTTTTGGGAGGTCTGTACAGAATTACAAAAGCTAAACCTGTTATTTTCAAACTGAAAACATAAACAAAAAGGACTCAAGCTACTTGTGAGGCACCATGATCATGCTTTTTGATGGAGAATAGAAGATGCCCTTTAATCTGATTAGGTAATGTAGTCTGTTTCTCCTTCTTGGTGAAGTAGTAGTGGAATGCAGGAGTCCAGGAAGGGACTGAAATCTCATGGTAGTAGAAGGTGCACAATCTGGAATTACGTTGAGGTTTGTGTATGTCAGATGCCTGCAAACCTGGTGCTCATGGGGTAACAACAAAGCTGAGCTGTTTGACAGCAAAAGCAGCAATCGTGGCAAATCAAGAGTGTAAACACTCTTACACCCCATAGCAGGGTTTCCATTTTTGCCCAGCTATTATAGGACGAAACAGTTCAGAGACCTCCTTCTGTAAAAACCTTTCTAGTATTCCTGCAGGGCAGAGATTTACCATGCAGGGAGAGAGACAGAGCTGTGAGTCGTCAGTGCACTGAAACTCCTCTCTGTGCACACATGCAGTGGTCCCCAGGAGCCCTCAGCACCGTGGTCTTCCTGTTCTGCTGAGAGCTGGTCTTTACAGGATCACCTTGAAGCTGCCACTGAGGAGTAGATTAATTCCTCTGCCATGGGTGGTTTGCATGTCAAGGAACCAAGCATAAATTCTTGTGTAGATGGAAGTATTCTAGACCGAGTAAGGCTTTGGAAATCTTTAAAGGAAAAACCTAAGCATGGGAGGTTTCTGTCTTATGTGAAGCTGCTGAATGTTCTAATATGCTCAATGCTTTCATTGATTTATGTAATCAACAGCCACACAAAAAATCCACTCTCAGAATGAAAATTCTAAGTATGGTAGATGCAAGATGGCTCTGATAGGATCTACCTCCAACTGCTATTTCACTTGGGCTGTTTCTTTTTGTTTGCAGAGACTGGCAGGATGAGTTGACTGGTTTTTTTTTTTTTCTGATGGCCCTGTTAATACTTTTCACTAACAAGGAAAGGGGAAGGGAATAATTCTCTGCAATAATATTGACTTCTTATGTGATCTTGGGTAAGTCACTGAACTATTGTGTGCTCAGCTTCCTCAAGAAGAGAACAATACTATTTCTGTAGCTTGCACAGGTGTTATGACTGTTGCTGTGAATAAAGGATATTTTGTTTTGCATGGCTTGAACCAGTAAAGAATGTTTTCAGTTCTCTCTTAAAAAAAAAAAAAGGAAGAATGTTTCTAATCAAAGTGCTTTGGCCAGCATATATTGAATTGTTCCATCATGCTGTATGTGATATTTGAGCTTTTTGATTTTTTTTTCTTTGTTTGTTTGTTTTTAAATATTGAATTTTAAGTCATAGGTGAATTTTTAAATGAAAACTCTCCTTCTGGGAAAACCAGTTCTCTCTAGAAAATATTGAAGCAGAATGTTTTTACATTTCAGACAGTGAAGTCCTTAGCATTTCTGAAATAGATCTGTCAGGAAAAAACCTCCAGCTACTCTTTGACATGTTCAATTACTTCCTGTTCCACCCCCCATATTTTTTTTTCAGCCAAACTGTTTGTGAGTTTATTGTAACAGTAAAATTCTTTGAAAGATGAACTTGCAGACCAAGGTGCATAAAAGAAAGCTGAGGTGACTTTAAAGAACCTTCGCAGCCTTTGGACTCCAATCTGATTTATAGATATTTGTATTTGTGTGTCTTCTCTCCTGGGACTTCCTAGGGAATCAAAAGAGTGACAAAATTTCTTCCATGTTAAATTCCAGTACAGAAACATTTTTCTAGAGTTCTGGCATTGGCAAATATTATTATTGAAATGTTTATTTAGGCCACCTCAGAAGGCAACTGTTGAGCCTTTTTCTGTGATGTTTGACTGTGGCTTTGCAGAGACTGCCTGTTCTGTCCCTTAGTGAAGGTCACCACCTCGGCACAGCCCCACTGCTGGGGCTCTTCTAAATGCTTTGATTGGAGTCATGGTTAGACTGTAGTCAGCTATTTAAACAAAAATTCCCATCTTCTTGATAAAAGCATGAGTGCTAATAACAGCTGGTAGTTTGCCTGATAAGAATTTCTTACTGCTTGCATGATTTTCTGGATGCCTTGAAGGCAGCTTTTCCAAATTTCGAGTGCAAATTTTTATGTAGGAATAAGCACACTTTGTCAGGTCCTACAAAAGCCAAACACCCAAACCTCATTCAGAAATTCATAGCTTGTCTACCCTCTTTCTTCCTGTAAAGGAAGAAATATTTCTTTCATGTTAACTAGCTATCTGCTGAAACTTGTTATAACAAGACAGAAAGCAAACTTTCCTTTTTGGTGAGCAGTCCTGTGATTGCACATTTATTACCAAACTATAGTTTGTAAATAGGAAAAAAATCCCAGACTGCTTAAAACATAATTATTAATGTAACAAAGCAAGGCAAGAACAGCATCCAAAGAATTCATGTTTGAAGTCACGGATAATCCTGTAATTGCTACTTCTTGGTAAAATTCTGAGTATGTGAGAGGGAGCCTTTATTTTTAAAATGGCACATACACATCAAAGACATTTTCCTTGTCTTTCATACAGCTTTCCTTGAAGTAAAGAAGCACCCACACAGAAAAGGAAAAAAAAAAGTTCTGTTGCGCTCGCAAGTCTGTTCATTTCTGCTCAAAGTAAATGCTGGGTTTCGGCAGCCTACGGATGGTGAATTGCTGCTGCAGCAAGGACTGGAAGTGGAGATCAGCACAAGGGAATTATTATCTGCTTCTTTGTCACTGGCTCTTTGCTGAAGGGTTTTGGACTAGCCATTGCCAAGCTTAGAGCAATGTTTGTTTCCTCAGTTGCTGATCTTCATAAAAGCATCATGCAAGGAAAATTTGCCTTAGTGGGGATGAAAACATATTGCAGGTTTTAGTATTAAAACTGGAATCCTGACTCCCACACTCATGGAGGCTGCTAGCAAAGCTGTCTGGTCAGCTTTCCTGAGAGTAGTGACCTCACTATTTGGAGGTAGAAGATGTTGAGAATCTGCTGTAAGGATTTTTCTCCCACTGTGATTAGCTGGGACTTGAACATCACTTGTACCAAAACTAGTGTCTTAGAAATTAATCACCGCCATTTTAATAGAAATCTGTTTACCAACACTCATACATAATAATAGAGGATAGCCTATATATTTGATTTTTTGTCCTCCTATAGTCCTATACTTCTGTATACCCTGCAGGGTATGCAACTGCATTTTCAACTCCACAAAATTTTACAAAACATCTGTAAGTGTTCAGTTTATTGGAATTTCCCTAGGACTTTTCTTGAAGTGATTGGCAGGAGATGGTGGAAATTTGGTGTACCCTGACTCATAGTTGTGCTCACTTGTACCTTATGTTAACTCCTATGTGGTGGGCTAACCCAGGTGCCCACCAGAGCTGCTCTATCCCTCCCCTCCTCAGCTGGGCAGGGAGAGAAAGTATAGCAAAGGGCTCCTGGGCTGAGGTAAGGGCAGGGAGAGAGCACTCACCAATTACCATCACAGGCAAAACAAACTCCATCTAGGGAAAATTAGTTTTATTTCTTTCCAATGAAGGGGAAAGTTAAACTTATTGCAAAACAAGTCAGAGTAGGATAATGAGAATTAAACACTAAATCTTAAAAACATCTTCCCCCACCCTTCCCTGCTTTCCAGGTTCTGCTCAGCTCCGAAATTCTCTACCTCCTCCCTACAGTGGTGTAGGGAGATGTGGAACTGGGGCTGTGATCAGTGCATCACACGTCCTTACCACTCCTTCCTCCACAGAGAGAGGGCTCCTCACATTCCTCCTGGCTCTGGTGTGGGGTCCCTCCCATAGAAGACAGTCCTCCATGAGTTTCTGCAAGGTGAGTCCTTCCCACAGGCTGCCATTCTTTATGAACTTCCCCACTGTGGGTCCCTTCCACAGGGTGCAATCCTTCAGGAACAGCCTGCACCAGTGTAGGTCTCCCACAAGGTTACAAGTCCTGCCAGCAAACCTGCTCCAGGGTGGGCTCCTCTCGCCACAGGGCCGCAGATCCTCCCAGGAACTTGCTGCAGCATGCGCTTCCCATGGGGTCACAGCCTCCTTTGGACATCCACCTGCTCCGGCGTGGGGTCCTCCACAGTGAGTATCTGCTCCACTCCATGGGCTCCAGAGGCACAGCCTGCCCTTATATGGGCTGCACCATGGGCTGCAGGGGAATCTCTGCTTGGGCACCTGGAGCACCTCCTCCCCCTCCTCCTTCACTGACCTTGGTGTCTGTGAGGCTGTTTTCTGACATAGTCTCACTCCTCTCCGGCTGCAATTGCTCTCATGGGACAACTTTTTCTCCTTCTTAAACATATTATCCCAAAATTGCCACCACTGTTGCTCAGCCTTGGTCGGTGATGGCTCTGTCTTGGATCTGGCTGGCAATGGCTTCATCAGACATGGGGGAAAGCTCCTGGTAGCTTCTCTCAGAAACCACCCCGTGGAGCTCCGCTGCTACCAAAACATGGCCCTAAAAATCCAAAGCAACAAGTCACTGCTGTCTCTGCTAAAGAGCCTTTTCTGAATTCCTGACAAAGGTTCATCAGAACTGTGGTAGTGACCTCCCTTCTTGCAGCTCATGTTGAATATACATCTTTTGTATACTGATATTTGTTTCTTCTGCTGCCCACCTTCTTTTGTCTTGAAACTGTAAGGTTGTTTCAGCATGGATTATCTCTTGTATAGTGTGTGTCATCACATAACTTGGTTGGTGTCCCTTCCTACTACTAAAGTACAGGTGGCAGTCAATTACATGCTTTAATCCCAAAGGTAGTGCCCATTTAACTTTGAAAGGCATCTGGGTTTTTTGCCTGTGCTGAGCACAGATACCAGCACTTTGTGGCCTTGAAGGAGTTGTTCTCTTGTTTTCCAATAGGTGCTAGAAACCACAGAGCTGGTATGGAGCCCTGGGATATAGGTGAAGTGTTTGGTCACTTGTCTCCCTGACTGGCTAAAACATGTTTCCAGACTATTCTTTTCATTAATCATTTCCAGAGAAGAGGGAAAAATATGTTCCCTATGGGCAGGTTTGGAGATGCCCCTTCTGGTTCTCCTGCAGCACCACCAAGTGATTGGAATGTGATGGAGACAATGGAGCTGAACCTCTCCTGGAAAAATCACAGGCCACAGTGGGCTGCAAAACCTTCAAGGACAGTAAGTAACTAAATAAACCCACCTGATTGTGTATCTCTGATCTGGGTATAAGGACCCTGTGTTAGGGTACTTAAAAGCAAGCAATATAACTGGCATAACTCCTCCTGTTAAAATCAAGAGGCATTTCATCGTGGCTTTCTAATGGCAGTGGCACTTAGCCAGAGCTGGGGGCTACAGAACAGGATCCTGCTAAGCAGTGTATCAGAAGACCAACATTTATTAGGGATGGTTTTCTTGTGGTTTTAAACCTTGTTGCCAACAGCAAGGTTTGTTGCCTTGTTCCCAAACTGGGGTTCTTTGCACAGCATTTCTGCAACTCTTTCTTCCCAAGCTTTTCCGGCTGTCACATGTGCCATTGGAGTGCACTGCTGGGCAGACGGCAAAAACCTCTTCCAAGGACAAGTGTGTGCTTGTGAAAAATTGAGTGTGACCCTGTGCTTCAAACACACAGTCCTGTTGTCATAGATATCATCGTGAGGAAAATACAGGGATTTAGAAAGGGAACAGAGAGAAATATTTATTTTGCTGTAAAAGTGACCTTGGAAATGTGCATATCAATTAAGCAGCATCTGCCAAGAAGTTTTTCTACAAATAGAAAACTAAAGAGCTCGCATAAAAGTACTTTTGTCTTTCTGAAAGAAATGGCTGGATGCCCACATGAATATTGTATCTTCACCAAAAATGTGTATTTTTAAAAATCTCTTATCAGATATACTGGGATGAAATTAGTCTTGAGAAAAAATGCTATTGAGAGCCAAAGGAAATTGGAAATAAGAAACTCCACAGTTGCGAATGCCAGTTTAGTTTTCACGTGAGCCTGCTGAGAAAGAACAGAACTCTTGTGCCTCTGAAATGTTTTAGTAACTCTTCCAATATCCAGCTCTGAGAGGGAGAGGGCTGTGGGCATTCACTGCATGTCAAGTGCAAGAGACAGACAAAGGCTCTGAAGGATCAGAGCTCATTCTGGATAAACTAACCCAGAGCTTAGGCAGCCATAGAACTGCCTCATGGCAGAATGAGCTTCTATGTACTGAATAATTAGGTGTACTTACCTGCAGTGGTTTGGTTTTGCAGGCTTTTTTGTTACGCCTCTGTTGAGCTCTCTGAGAGAAATAAATTTCAGGAATTTTGTTCTCAAGAGTTAAAAAATGGGGGGAATGGGACAGATAGTCTTGAGACTGGTGGGTGACCCTGGGAAATGGAAAAGGGAGGGAGAGAGATTAAAGTGAATCGTGATGTTTCAGCTGGGTTATGTGATTTTTGGTCCATCCATTTTAAGCAAAGCAAATGATTACTAAAGGCCAAACTGTATTGTAAATTACACCACCAGAAAGTCTTAGCTTTACATACATATCTTCTTTTTAAACTTTTTTTTTTTCCCTTTGAACAAATGCATTGCTCTTAATCTGTTTCTCAGGAAAGGAGTAGGAAATAGGCAGTTTTTATTAAACATCTACTTGGGCTAGCATTGTCTCAATTCTGAGGGATGCTAAATACGTACCTTGAACTTGTGATTGCTGAGCACAGGTTGATGGCTTGTGACCACAGCACACAATTTGATAGATTAAACTCTGTCAATCACCCCAGTAACTAGGCCAAAAATTCCACCTTATTTTCACACACAGAGCTTTGCCTAATTTCTTTTTATGTGAAGGACCCATGAAAGCTGGAAGACATGTTGGATGTCTGTTGATTTTCCTAGTATTTCATTTTTAGCCTCAATATCCTGAAAAAAACAACTCTCTGTCAATAGTGTCAGTCTGTTCTTATTTTTAAAACTGAAATCTTCTTTACTGAGCACAATTAATCATAAGCTGCCTTGTGCTTGTAGTTGATAACTGTTCCTGTAGCATTCTCCTAATATGTACCTGATCGGATGGTGATTCCACCACTTCCCTTGGCAGTCTGTCCCAATGCTTGACAACCCTTTCAGTGAAGAAATTTTTCCTAATATTCAAGCTAAACCCCTGCTGATGCAACTCCAGGCCATTTCCTCTCATCATATCACTTGTAACTTGGGAGAAGACTCTGACTCTGACCTGGCTACACCCTCCTTTCAGGTGGTTGTAGAGACCAATAAGTTTCCCCCTGAGCCTCCTTTTCTCCAGGCTAAACATCCCCAGCTTCTTCAGCCACTCCTCAGGGGACTTGCTCTCCAGACCCTTTGCCAGCTGTTGCCCTTCTCTGGATGTGCTCCAGCACTTCTTTCTTGTTGTGAGGGGCCCAAAGCTGAGCATAAGATTTGAAATGCAGCCTCACCCATGCCAAGTCCAGAGGGAAAATCCCTGCCCTGGCTCTGCTGGCCACACAGTTTCTGATGGTGGATGGCAGTTTGACTCTCTCCAAGCATACACTCTTAGAGCCATAGGTAATTCCCTGATTCCCTGCAATGAAGATTGCATTTGAAAACTCTGGTCTCTTCCCACAGCCTGAGGGAGTCTTTGTTGGTGCAAGCAGTTCTTTGTTGGAGCTGGTAGCAACATGGTGGCATTATAAACCAATGATCAGCAGAGAAAACTTTTATTTGCCTCATTTCCCAAGAGGAAAAAACACAGTTAAAGGCCAAAAACGTGTCAATACCTAAAATGTGTCAATGCCTAAATCTGCATCATTTTACTCACTGCAAATGGAAAAATGTTTCTTTGCTGTAACAGAAAAGGAGTGGAAGGAGACTAAGTTTTCTTTGGAGATAACTGAGCCATGAAACTTGGAGCATTTCCATGGCAATGGCTTACATACAGCGTAGGTACTGTTGTGCAGCAAAAATTGGTGCTGCCTGGCTTTGTCTGCCAAGTCCAGCAGCTTCCTGGTTTGCAAGTTGCGCTGGTTGAAGTATCCAGGTTGTTTTCTACTTGCTTGCTTTTTCAAGTGGAGCTTTGGGTTTGCAGGCAAACAAAAAAACCCTTTTCTGTCTTGCTCCTTTTCTTCATGCTGGGCATTTTTCTGTCAAGGTGTCCTAGCTGGGTGATAAGAAAGGCAGTAGGAATACTATGCATTTAATTGCATTTAATCAGGCATGAGACAGCATGCAGGAAGAGCTTTAGCTGACCTTTGTGTGTAGGACATAGTTAAATATGGATGTCACCTTCTCAAAAACAAAGGAAGCCAAGACAAAATACTTCTGGCCCTGAGTCCTGGTCATTAGCTCAAAACATGAGCGTTTGGCTGAGAAAACTAAGAGGGGCTTTTGGAAATTTTAGATGGATGTCAATGGCCTTTATGAGGAGTGGCAAAAGATCTTTGTGACATTGACACTCATTCCTATTCTCACAGGTCTTGTTATGATTAGGCCATTCATTTAATTCAAATAAGCTGTGGAATGGTTTATGGAGTAAATTAGACTCGAGTTCCTAAATTCATTGGAAACCTGGTAGCATGAGTTACTTTTCTAACCTCGTGTTATAATTTTCAGCAAATTTTGTTCAAGCAACTAATTTACTAATAAAACTAGAAAAATGCTTGATTCTGTAAACAGAATTCTGTTTTTGCCTGCAGAACTGCTGCTTTTATTTCAAAATCCATGTTTTTACAAGCCTCTTCCTCACTCCTCATTTTAGAATTGTTTGGAAGTGTTTGCATGTGTGATACGATAGAGTCTTTGCCAGAAAACTTGATAGCTAAATGCCTGGCCATTCTGTCTAGTCATCTTCCAAGACAGGATGATTTCTCACCACAGAATGCTGCTCATGTTTTAGAAAATGACCCATATGGTAGCATGAATATCTCCAATCTCGCTCAACTGACTAGTGCAAGTCCTATTAAAAATTTGATTACGCCAACATAGACTACCTGGTGAGCAGTGCATGTTTACCACTTTCCTGGGATATTTTTCTGCTGGTATTGCTGCGCCACAATCCCTCTGCAGGCATTTAGGTACATTTCCATCATGGTGCTGGAGTCTAAACAGTAACCACAACTTAGTTCAGTGCTTAAATCTGTCCCTATCTCCTGTCTTCCTGTTTCCATTTTGATGTGTTTTAATATGCGAGGTTAAAATAAAGATCTGTCTGGAATAGATGGCAAATAATTGGCTTCAGCTTCTCTCCTCTTCCCTTTCCCCACTCAACCCACCTGGGCCTATGTTTATTGAACTCCATACATTGTCAAGACAGTATTTGTAAATGGAATTTAACTGTAGGTGAGCAGTACAAATGTAATAATATTACACAACTCTTGTTTAATTTTGAAAGCTCCATCCTCTGCAACAGTGCTTATAATGGATGGTTCAAGCTGAATTATCCATTATTGCTCCCAAAGTTTACAATTAAACTATCGATCAAAGCTGGCAGAAAATTCTCAAGCAGTCTGGGTGTGTACCAGGCTTGTTTTAGATGCAGGCTGAGGGAGAGAAAGCCAGAAGCAGCCTTCAGCTAATCCTCTTAGTGCTAACTGTCCTGGATGCAGCAGTGATTATGTATCGTGCTTATACAGTTTTAATAGTGCAGGTCCTATGCAATTTGCGACCTCTATTTCTGCCTGGAAAGATTGGAGCTTAACAGGTTTGGATCCACAGGGAACCAGCTTCGGCTTTTAGGCTTCTTCAGACACTGCAGAATGCATCTTTTCTGGGGAATTCCACAATAAAATGACTGTTATTTATCATTACAAACCTCTTTATCATTTAGTCAATAAAAGGCCTCTCTCTCTCACTTTTTTTTTCCATGGTGTGCTCAGAGTCAGAAATCTGTATTAGTCTCCCCTGGCCTGAAGGCAAGAGATGTCAAATGCTAAATCATGATCTGCCCTGGCTTTCTGGCTAAATTGTGTATGAAGGCCTGAGGCAAAAAGGTGCACATGCTCATTATTTGAAACAGAATGATTTTTTCCCCTTTCTTTCCTTTTTTTAAAAAAACATATTGAGACATATATGGTAACACACATACAGTAAGCTTCTGAAAAGTATCAAACCTGAAACAAACCAGCCAGAGCTAAATATCTCAAATATATATGCTTGCAGATTGGGAAATAGGAAAGGGATTGTCAGGAAAAACCAGATGATCTTCCCCTTTTGAACTTTTTGTTAGCAGTGGAGAAAAAAGTGTTAGGAGTTGACAGCAAGGTGACAGATGTGGTATATAATGCATCTGGTGAATACACCCTTCTCTTTTTTTGGAGGGGGGAGGAGAAGTTTGAAATGAATCTTAGTTTGATATTGGTCAGGAAACCCTTATGGAAACATATTTTAAAGCCTATGATTGTTTTGCAAACTGTTTTCTGTGTTTTTTTCATCTACTTATTTGTTTGCAGTTTGTGATAGATCACCTTCCTTACAGGGCATTTTTACTACCCCAGGTTGACAAAGAGACTTTTTGTGAAGAGGTTTTAGGACAGTCATCCCTTGGGCAAATTTTTCTGTGAACATATTTGCCAAAGTCCTTCAATTCTGTAAGTAGTCTCTGAGGGATGTATCATGCATACCAAAATGTAGGTGGAAAACTTATTTAAAGGGTCATGCTTGTCTTTGAAGCAAATTTAAATTTGTAATTTATTTATTTTGACACTAGGGAAATGTTCAAGATTGTTGTTTTCCAGTATTTGTTCAGCAGAAGGTGACAGGGAGCTTCTATAAAAGCATATAAAGCTTCACTATTTCCACACTGTGGACTGGAGTTTCAAAAGCTGCAGTGAAACCTGGGGAGCTCCTCTGGAGAATCTAAACAATGTATGTATTATTTTTAGTGCTCAGTATTTTCTGTGTTCAACAAAACATTCTACATATTTATGCTGACCACCTGCTCTCAGTGTGAGCATGAAAGCAAGCACAACTTGGAGAAGAAAAAAGGCTCATGTGTAACAGGGATATTCTGTTCAGCCAGCAAAATTTTTGACATTGCAATTTCAATTTATATTCCAAAGGACAATTTATTCAAGTGCTTTGTTGCTCATTACAAATGCTGGGAATGAGCTGAAGCTGCTTGAATTCAGATATTCTATTTCTGAAGGGTTTGGGGAAATTATATGATTGGATCAAAGTTTTCTGGGAAGACCCCTCAATGGGATGACATGTAGGTAGAGCTGACACCTCTACCTAAAATCAAACTCTGTGAGCTCAACATCTTTTGAGCCATTCAATTTCCATTTCTCAGTGGAGGGCTTTAGTTTTAGATATATCTTAAATACAAATTGGTTTGGTTTAAAATGTCACTGATTTATTAGAGCTGTTCTAATATGCAATTTTTTAGTTATCACTGAAATGGTCTGCATTGTCAGTGTGATTTTTCCCAATTTAAAATAATGCATTTTGAGAGCCTGGTCTTTATATCCTGGTCTTTGTAGTCAGATAAAAAATGAGGCTGCTCTGTACACATCACTGGTTCTGTATTTCTTCCAGAGAAAATGATGTCCTCTTGAAATTACTTGAGCTCTTCCCCAGCTGCCACATATATGAGAGTGAAATTAAGAAGGGGACTATGTTTTTCAAAACCTAACATGGTCCCTGCTAGTTTGTGAAGTTCAATTAAAATCATCTTTAGGAATTTAATATGCAGAAATCATGCCTGACATTGATCAGAACATAAGCAAGTGAAATTAGTTGATGTTTTTATGTTTGTCATATAAAAAACAAAACCAAAAACAACAGACCAATATAAAACAAGCATTCCCCACATGAACTTTTCAGCAATTTCACTTTTTCCTTCAGGTTATGGTAGAGCTTACTAGAAAAGAAAAGTCCTTAATAAGCACAACACTTCAGAAACAATAAGGGTCTCATACAAGTTTTAACAGAATCTGCTTGCTTCTTCTGTTTAAGCATGAAACAGTTCTGTGTTCCTTCCTTCTGCATGTAATCTTCCATGTTTTGCAAAGTTTGCCTTCTCTGCTGCCTTTTTGTTTCCAAGATACCACATGCTCTTTTTCTACATACATCCAAAGTTCTTCAGTAAAATTCTTCTGGAACATCATGGAAATACAGAATTTAAGAATTATGTTTGTCTCCTAAATTTTATTGCAGAATTCTCATGGGTGTTCACTTTGCTTGATTTTTTTGCTTCTATTTTTTTTCTTTTTTTTTTCCTGTTATTTTTCTGCAAAACTTAATCCAGTGGGACCATATATTAGTGCAATGTGTCCTAATTCTTTTTGTACTGTGGTTGTCTTTCAAAATAACTCCACTGAAAGCATAACAGTTTCACCAAAATAAAGCGGTGAATTAGACCCTTAAGTTCTTTATTCGTTACACAGGAGCAGAAAATACTTGGGACTGACAGACTTTTAATTGTTGCCTCCTTTCAACTTAATCACTGTGCCTAACTTTCCTTAAAAGCATTTTAAAATTTACTATCAGAGGAGAAAATAGTAGTGCACTTCCAAGATGAGACCTTATATTGACACCCTTTGTTATACTGTAGGATTTTAGTTAGAAATCATAAAAATTAGATTTGTAATGTAAAACCTAAACAGCACAGATGTGTATCTGTAAGAAATGAGAGTCACAATTAGATAGTCTGCACTCCCAGCGTGATTCTGAAATTATATATTTCATCAAAAAGTACAATTATAACTGATTTCTCCTTTTTTTTTCCTTCACCTTGGCAATGTGCAGGAAGCTAACCTCACTGTCTGTGTCCTCCAAACTGAAGCTGCTTTCAAGAAAAGGCATACTTCAACGAATGAGACTGTTTACATACTTTTAATGATGTGTTTGTTTTAATTTAGTTGTAAGTTCATCCTTCTGTAGGATCTATCTGAATCTTATCCCCCAGCTATATCCAGGCTTCCTGTTTTAAGGTCATTCCTAATACAGAAAATTGTCATTATATTGGATATAAGTACAAGAAGGGATGTTAAAATGCTCATGAGCTTAGTGTCGGTTTTCTTATTTCAGAAGTCAGCTTCTGTATACTTCCCATGTGGGATCTCTGGATAAAATTTTTGTTAATATCCTTATGCAACTCAGAGCAATAGCTGGAGTAAAACACAATATATCAACAGTTCTTTCTCTTTTCTCATGGATTTTCTTTGTTCATCTGAAAAATAGAGTTATTTTAGCTTCTTAATTTATAGTTCCTATGCCGTGTTCATGTTAAAGTCCCATATATGAAATGAATAAAGAAACTTCACCCTGTCTTTTAGCTTAGCAAAACTCCATCAGTTGCAAATAGAAGCAGCATTTCTGTGGGGACTTTTTGAGATTTTATTTTTTAACTATACTCTCTGCAGCATTTGGTACCACCCTGTCAGTTCCATGACTGGGCTGCTCAGGACTTGAATTGGTCAGGTGCTAAATGTCTCTCACTGTTGTCCTGTCAGAAGTGTCTGTGTTTGCATGGCTGATCACACTCCAGACCCTCTGCATTCTTGATATGAGGGAGCATGATGGAATCTGAGCTTTAGAGCAGTGTGAGCTTGGGAAATGGGACAGACCTGGGTGCTCAGCACGTTGCATCATGTTGCACAGATGACAGCCTGAGAACTGTGCACATCTCCTGGCAAAGTGTCAGTGATCAGTCCTGGGTTGCTTCCCATGCTCTAACTGTAATTTAAGGCCACTTGCTCTGGTGGACTTCTGCTTGCCTCCACTTGTGCCATCTAGTCTAAAACAGGAATCAAGATGACAAAGCCTTAGCTTGTTGTAAGGACAGCAGAAGGCTTGGAGGGTGGGAATCTGGCTTGGTTTTTCTCGTGAAGGGCCATTGAAACTTCTTTGTCTCAGCCTGAGAAGAGGAGAGGGCTGACGGGTGGAAGAAGGGAGAAAGGAAAAGCTGGTAAGCTGGTTTGGTACCAGGACAGGAGGCAGCAGGAAGACATTTTTTAAAACCATCTGTGGCACTGTTTTTTTTTTTTTTGGTCGTGTGGGAGCAGTTTGTCCTTTTAACTCTTCATGTTCAATATTTTATTTTCATAATCCTAAATTATATGTTTTCTGAGACTGGTGCTTTCCTTTATTTCTAAAGCACACAGCAAGCATGCCCACTCTCCCTGTTGTAGCCTGCCAGGTACTGCTGGATTACAAAGAGGGAGCAGCAGAAAGAAGAATGGACAGTTATTGACACTGTGTTTATAGGGCCACTGGCAGACTTGCATCCTGCCACTTGGGTACTGGAATTGGATTTTAAAATCAAACATTATTTTCAGTAAGGAAGCATTTATTTTCAGAGTCCTTGGCACACAGTGGCCTGAATACTGCAGTCATAATTCTGGCAAAACTCCCAACAGACATCTAAGTTACTTTTTCCTTGATTCAGGTCTGCAGGACTCTGCTTTTCAGTACAAACACATCCTATGTCTGTGGCCTAATTCCTAGAAATTCTGAGCAGACCACTGTATGTTGCCACCAAAGGGAATGGAGAGAAAGAGACAGCTTGAAATGTAGTTAATGAAATTATTCATGTTGCTTTTATAATTACATTTATAACTGCATCATCATAATGTGGTGTGTTGATTAGTATCCGGAGCAGTTCATATAATTAAACTGAGCATAGGGAATTAGCAGAGTTAGAGAAACACCATGGAGCTCTTTCTGGCACAGTTCTGTTCACAGCTGTTTGATGGATTGAGAGGTGAGAACTGATGGAGAGGCAGTGGCTCTCTTCCTTTGCTTGCCTCTTGTGTGTGTAAAGGGAATTTGCCACTCTAGCATCGGTGTGGTGGGTGTTTGGGACTGGCATTTCCTGGGTGCTTGATCTCACAGCCAGAAACCACCCACACATCTGCTCCTTTTCCATACATGTCTGCAAAGTTTGCCATGAGCTGCTGCCAAAGATTTGCATTCAGCAGCACACTGCATCTGGAATGCACTGTAATACTTGGTCTATCAAAGTTTTACACATGAGCAAAAACCCCACGTCACTCAAAAGGGGAAACTAGTGCATTGTCTCTGGTCTAGACTTCAGCTGCTTGACCATGAGCAAATGCATTAAAGTTTTCTTTTGTCAAGTGCCAAGTTACAGTTGAGTTGGGAAATGTTAGCAGGGCTATATAGCATGTGTAAAGGACTTGGAATGTGGAGCTTAAATAGTTGCAGTCATTATTGAGTATTGACAAATATTGGGTGTGAACAATATTTATGTTCAATGAAGTTTCACGACAAAGATAAGAATCACAAAGTCTTTGTTAGTCCAGCCAAAAAACCAGTTTCTGCTAGGGAAAAGAAGTGGAAATACATCTTTAGGCTGGAGATTAGAAGAGGAGATCCGGTTTTGGAGATTTTCTTGTTTGTATATTCTAAGACCATTGACTCAGTAACTTAGCCACTAATGGATAGTACCAGATGATTCAGAGCCATAAGATCCAATGGCATGTTGTTTAGCAAAGAACAACAAGGAAAAAGACACAATCCAAAGGCTTAGTTTTACTTTGTAATGCTTTCCATCTTGCCATATTATTTACAATCTCCTTTCAAATGTGTTGTAAAGTCATTGCAGTGTACAAAATGTTCTTATGGGGTTGGAGAGAGTTCAAGGAATTGGGGCAAACTAATCAAGTGTCTAATCTGCATTTTATGTGAGTGCTTGAAAATAGTTCAGAAATATAATAACTGTCTTGTAATAATCCTCATAGGTTTTGATAAAAAAAGTTTGAAGGCACTTTGTATATGCATGTTAGCTGTTTCCTGGCTATATTTTGAACCACATTGAGATTGCAGTGTCAAAGTGTTGACACCTCCGTGATTTAGGTTCAACTTTTTGAATTCATGGCTGTTTCAATTTTCTGATGTTCATGATACATTTGCATTCCTTTTCTGGAATATTCCTTCATATTCTCATTCAGAAAATGTCTGCTATGTAATATTTATAACACAAGCAGAGACACTTGTGCTAGTCTGCCAGCTCTATTACACTGGCTTGACCCTCTCATTGCTAGATGTCAGTGTAAAAGTATACTTACTATTACACTTTATTGCACCAACAAAGACAAAGATAATAAATTAATATTTTGACTGAGTTGTCTCTACATTTATAGGAAGATCTACTCTACAGTCTGTATGCTTCACTTCAAAAACGCATCTGTATTAATCTGTGGTAATGGCACAGAATAAAATTTATTCTACAATTTTGAAAAACTATGGTTTAATTAAATTGATCTACTGGGTGCTTGAAGGTAGCATGTATGAAATTTATATCTAGAGTACACTGTAAGATTCAGTTGTTATCATTAAAAGAATATTATTGCATAAGATAAATGTGATCCACTTATGTCTTTGATTTCTTCTAGTATCATTTTTCTTTCAAAAATGAAATCTGTTATTTTGAGGGAATCTTTCCTACTGTTTAGCAGATTAATGATCATTCGTGACATTATCAGTTCTGCATGCAGTATATAACTTTTGTATGAATTCCTATACTAATATTCTACATCACTGGTGACTGATAGTAACAACTCATCCACCTAAATTTGCAGCCTGATTCCAGATATCTTACCTGACAGCATTCTAATTTCTAAGTGCTCATTTTTCATCTAAATTACTTTTTCTCTGTACAGATCTTTGCAAAAGACTATGAACAACACAATCCCTTCCACTTACAGGACATCATCTTCTCATATTTTAACCTTTTTCTTTTCCTGCACTATTTGCACAATAGGCAGTTTTTTACATTTAGCTGGGATGCTTTCAAAGAGGATGGTATACACCATATCAAAAAGACTTTTTTGTTTGGATGTTCTTTTAGGTGGGTTAGAATGGGATTTTTTGGGGTTTGTTTAGGGGGTGGTGGTGAAACTGGGTCAGAAGTTTCTTGAAAAGTTTTAAAATAAAGTTTTTAAAAAAGTTTTAAAATTAAGTTACAATAAAAGTTTTTTTAGGTGGGTTACCTATAGAATTTAAGAAAAATAAGTTATGTTTAGTACTGTAAAAAGCACATAGTGTTCTGGTTGGCAAGAAACTGTTGTGAGGAAATTAAATATTGTTGAACTCTCATGAGAGATCTCCAGAGTGAAAGCAAGTCTTGCATAGTTTGCTTCCTCTGTCTGTAGAAGTTACTTCCAATGTGTCAAATGCTAGATCTGTAGTGGCCCTGCTCGCTGAAGTGAATAGAAAGTTTAGTTCAAAGCCTCCCTGGACAGTTTTCAGTCTTTCCTGTTTTCGCTGATTTCGAAGACAGCAAGTCCCATGTAGGGCCATGGTCCAACAGGGTGGGCTGTGCCTGTCTTCTCAGTCGTACTGGCAAATAACACTAATTTGAAATATTCGTATGGAAATTCCAAGTAATTAATTATCATTAATAATTTTAAAAAAATCAAGAGGCTGAATCAAATTTGGTTTTGAATTATTGTTTTTTTCAAATTGGAATAATAAAAAACATTTTAAGAATTAGATTTTTATGGAGTGTCATGGTAACTATGAGTATGTCTCTTCTTCTCTGTGGTTTTATCCCTGAATATCCAGATTTCCTCCAGTCGTACCTTTTTTTGCTGCTAACATCCACTCATCACCCACTTCATTAACATGTAGAATCTCTGCCTGTTTTTAAAATCCCTTTATTTTATGTGTTAATTTGTGTATTTTTTCCTGTGCCTTCTGAATTTATTTTCCTCCTCTTGTCCTAAACTGGTCCCCTTTTTGCTGTGCAGTTGCCTTACATCTTAATTCTGCTTTGTTACAGTATTCCAGCTTCAGTATTCAGTTCAGCTTTCTTTTCTTTTTTTTTTTCCTCCTCTGTCATTGTTCTGCATCTGTAAAAGCTGGCAGGTATTCCAGGGTTCATTGCAAGTAAATTTTTAGATATCTTTCTCTAATTTAAGTCATAAGATCAGTCAGCTTTAACTGCTTACACCTTGTTTTCTTGTGTGGCTGTTGCTCATATATGGTTCTGAGTTTTTTCTTATGTATTGCCTGCAAATCTGCAGGGATTATTTTCTTTTCCTGATTCTATTCTGTTTTAGATTGACAGTGTACTATATAGTAGCAAATAAGAAAGAAAAAGGGGGAAAATAAAAGGTATTTATATTCTTTTCCTATTATCAGAGGTAAATGGACCTGAATATTAAATCTTAAGGCTTTTGCTGTCCAGCCTACAGTGTCTTGCATACTTTTTATACATTTCTACATTTTCTTCATACCTCGGAAGGTCTTAAATATGTAGTTTCTGTAGTTTTCCCACTGTCCCATGTAGCTGAGAGTTATATTGCTATGCTTTCTTCATGGTTACTAGTTCAGAATTTAAATTTGGATACTGTAACTGTAGCAGTATTTTGTGGCTTTGCCATTAGCTTCTCCTTTTTATAGACGGGAATCCTAAATGCTATGTGTCTCCCTAACTGTGTGATGCAAAAAGGCATGATTTGCCATTATGGTTCCTGTCTTAAATCCATTCAGCTTCTAAGTCTTTGTGAGCAGCTTCATGGAGGTAAAGACTGGGATTATGAGTCATAAAAGTGCCATTTTATTTTCTGTATATATATTGTGGGCAAGGTAGAACCAAAGTAATGTTTATAAAAGAACACCCTGGGAAAAGTTATATTGATTTTATCTAGCCTACCCATGCTTTTTCATTTTTAATCTTAGTACTTTCTCTGCTAGACATGAATTTTTCCTCTTTTAGTGTTTTCAGTAGCTTAAATTTACTCACCTTTGGTCGCATCAATGATGGTTGCCACAACTGCTCTTTTAGGTTCCCAAAGCTCCATGAAGATACTCGCTGTCATACTTATGAAGGGGAAGAATAGAAAAATCAATTTTGCTTAGATGGCAATTGGAGAAAAAAACATTTTTGTCCAGAATTCTACTTTCAGGATGTTTTATTCAGCCTGCTTTTCTAGAGGTAGTGCTGTTTGAGTTTTGTGATTCTCTTTAGAGTCCACATCATGCTTGCAGTATTAGTAATTTTTTTCCATTAAGGTTTTTTTTTCCTTTTAATATTTTATGAAAAAAGAACTAAAAGCAATGTTGGGTATGTGCCATGGCAGTAAATGTTTTCTGAGGCGTGGATGTATTTATTTAAAAGGTCACTTAGAAATTTCATTTAAGCTCCTACAGGACTAAGCTGTACACTCGATCATGAAAATTCTGGATTTCCATGGCTTCAGGTTTTAAGATTGTTTAAGACTGAAGTGTGAAATGGAGTAAATCCATTCCCAATAGGCAAGAGCTATGTCTTGCTTTCACAGAACAATTAAATTCAGGAAAAGTAAAATACAATAGTGCAAAGGTGGATGAAGCACATGAAGTTAGTCCATCAGTTTCTCCATTGAAGGGCTTAGTCACAGACAGAAGTCAGGCTTCAAGAGCACTTCTGCAACTGAGATAAGAAACTCTTCCTTTTTCCCCTATAACGTCTTTCCTTTACCTATGTGCAATGTGTGAGTGAGAGAAATAAGGAGAAGAAAGATTTTTCTAAATGTCAGCTATCAGAAAAGGAAATGAAAACTTGAGTCATCTATATGTTTTTGGGAAAAGGAATTTTATTGTATATAATGTGTATATGTATTTATATAACTGATTTAAAAAGTTAGATGCTAGCAATAATCGATGAGCACATATAAGACTGATTTTTCAGCATCAGAGCAGTCATGACTGAAACTATCTTTTTGCTTTTTCTGTGAATATAAAAAACCTAGAAAATGGAAAAAATGATGTATTTAAAATACATTGCATTCAAAGTTATTTTGATTTCTGACCACAATTTCTCTAAATTCTTTTTTTGCCTAGAGTTCAAGGGTGCATGAGTGTGAAAAGCATAAACATCTTCTAAGTTGTTGATTTGAGTATTAAACACATTTTTTTGTGCTAAGACATGGATGAGTGTTTTTCAGTTATCTTTCTTATGAAAAGGATTTGCCAGTCTTAAGCACTGGGATTCTCCTTGTAGCAACTCTCCACTTTCAAATTTTGGCTAGTGGGTCCTGCAAAAAAAAAAAAGTGTACATAATGATGGGCATGAGAAAAAGGGCCAGGGCATTATGGTGTTAGCTGAATGTGCTGTATAAAATCACTTAACCCCGGCAGTCTTACATGGTCTGATCCACCAGAATATTATGTTTAGGAATTCATAGGGTTGAAGCTTGAATCTCTAATTAGTAGAAAGAGATTTTTGCACAAAATATTTTTTGTAACTTAAATATCGGCTCTCAGGCTCTTTTTGGCATTAGAAGGTTCCAGCCCAACAGTGTTGTGTGGCATTACCCTGGAACATAAAACAAAAGCTGGAGCTAACTAGCACAGCTCCTCAATCTATAGTTGATGTTGTTTTGCTGTTTATACAGAACACCAGGTCTCTGGATAATGAGGATGATGGACAGATGATAGCTTGATTATCCTGCTGCTGTGCTTTTGCCAGGAACTGATGAATCCTTCACACTTTTTACTATCTCAGGCCAATGGTACTGGGGAGGATGAGGAAAAAGTCATAAAGATGACATGTTTGCTGTCCTGTTCCCTGATGGGGCTCCAATGTATTACCTGGATCTAATTATCTCATCTCCAGTTGACAGAGAGGCTTCCATGGCATGCTTTCCATCACTGGGAGCCTCCGCCAAGCTTCCAGTGGGCTGTCTAATAGCTTGATATATTTTTGGACCTCCTGCTCATTGGATGAACAAGCTGAAGTAAATCATGTGTTGACCTCAAAGCATTTATAAACCGTAGAACATTATATTCTCATCAGAGCCATAGGGGCAGTAAACTATAGTTTCTCTGCTGTGAAACATGGTTTTGGTTATGCACTGTGTTACTAGGGTTGTACTTAAACAATAATATATCATTTGTGGCACATGTCGCCTTCTTTATTGAAAGGCAAAACAAAGAGTTGAGGACAAAAATCATTACTACTTTAGCAATTTTTCACAAAATGCTTTTGTTTTGTACTTGACACACAGATGGGACATTGTACTGCAGTGTAAATGATGTACAGCAGCATGACAAATTTCATTTCCTTTATAAAACGAGAATAAGAATAGTGGATGAATTTGGGGAAATGGTGTTAACTTTTTTTTTTGTTAGTGTTAAAAATAAATTAAATAGGGGAATAAATAAAAAAAAAAAAGAGAGATCGATTCCAAGGGAAAATTCCTCTTGGAAACTGTTTGAGCCCTTTAATTGTCTTGGCAGATATTGATCCAAGAACTTAAATGAAAATATTGAAAACAATAAACTCACTTGTTTTGAATTGCTGTGATAGTGATAATCCATGACCAAGGAAGAAATTCACACAAGGTGTTAATGCTATGCCACAGCTGGACTAAGCCAACAACTGAAGATCAGTTCTGAGGAAAGTAAACTGTATTCTCAGTACTGCTTTCAATCACGGACTCTTTGATGCTTCAACCATGTTAAAGAAATATAAATGCTGCTTCTCAGTCCTCTTGCTTCAATTTAAGTCTGCATCACCAGGGTGTATTACCGTGTGATACATCACACTGTGAAAGGGGTCTGGTTCTGGGGAAGAGTTTTGAATTTGGTTTTGTTCACATGGAATAGCTTTGCCTTTTCCTTTTATGCTGGATTTCAGGGAAACATGACCAAAGTCTTTACTATGTTTCCAACCAGCAAATTTTACTTAACATTTCCTTGTTATTAATCTTCAATAAGAAAACATGAATTGAATGGCTGTAACATGAGAATGTTCCAACCCCTGCAAAAGCACCAGGATCCTGTATTGTGGAGTGTTGTGCACACAGGAGATGGAGCACAGATGAATGAGAAAAATTTCCACTCCTTTCCCAAAACTTTGTGTGAAAGTGTTTTATCTCAGTCCTGTTTCAGGCGCAGCTGAAAACCAGTCCCATGGTCCTAAAATACAACACAATTATTTTTCTCTGTTTCAGCAGGTGCTAAGTTTTGCCATTTTCACAATAGCCAAAGCTAAGGAAATTTTTAGCTATTTGGCTTTATGACCACTAAAATTCTCAGTCTGGTCTGCCATATCTAGATTGTAAATAATTAAAAGTTGGAGGTTTTTCACATCTACCAGTCTGGGGATGGTGTCTTAGAAAGATAATGTCTGTCTGCAAAGTATGGGTCTGAACATGAGCTGTCCTTTGAAGTCCTCTTTCCTCTCTGCTACCAAAACTTTGAAATATTACAAATTTCTTTGAAGAAGGTGAAGAAAAGATATCCATGGTAGATAAGTGAAAAAAAAAAAAAAAAAAAAAAAGACTAGGAAATTTTTCTGGGAGCAATGAGCTTGTGAAATCTGTGGTTAGGTCCTGTGTGGACTCTCTCATAGTGAATAGTGAGGTTTGCTAATGATGCCATCTTTATTTTAGTCAAGGCACTTTTTTGGTCTTTTTCCTGACAGATTTGTTTTGGAATTAATTTGCAGTATTCAAAGTCTTAGAGGCTCAGACACACACACACAAAGGAAGAATTATATATGCATGATTTCCCCACTCTAAAAGAATGTATTGTGTTTGCACAACTAGAACCAGAGACTGCAGGGACTTGCTTTATCTTTTCCCCAGTGTTACCGTGTTAGAAACTATGGGCACAAAGCTGGAATAAAATCATGGTGCCTGTCTGCTTTCCTTATAAATTCCCATCACAAACCCAGTATGATGCCATTTATTTTGTCTGCAATTTTGGGTATGAGCTGTAATGATTTGCACTATTTTTATCATTTTGTGGTTAAGGGTTTTTCCTTCTTTTATCCCCTCCTGTCTGTCTCTACTTATGTCATAAGAGCTTCAGTCTTATCCTCAGCTGGTCTAAGTTGACACAGGTTTGTCTACATTTACATTAACAGTGCTGCAGTTATTTACATAAACTAAGGATATTGCCATGTGTATGGGATCAGCATGAGTCTAGGAAATGGCAGCCAACTTGCAAGGAAGTATCCAGGACAGAGGACTTGTCCTGAAGTAAATAATTGGCCCTGATAATATAATTGTTTTTCTCCAAATGGTCTCCTTTAGAGTATGTTAAAGTTGCTGGATTCATTTTTATCAAGTTTTATTGAGGTATTTTGCCAGCATGTGGTCTGCAGGTTCTCCCAGGGCAGCAAGGGATGTATCACCCCTTCAGCCTGACCTTGGCCTGTGTTTGGTCCCTCAAAGCCTAGGGAAAAGTGGGATACATGAAAGAGGAATGCAACAGTCATCACACACCTGGAATTCAGTCATAGTCTGGGCAGACCATATTCACAATCCTAGTCATGGCTGAATCTGATATTTTAATAGCCCTTGTCTAGGACGTACATTTAGAAATCCTTCCTTACATAGTGGGCAATACTACCTTGAATGTAGAAGATTTGTTCACTTGGATTGTAGGAAACATGACTTTTCATCATTTGTCTAGATGAGCACTGCTTAATATTTTCTTTGTCAAAAGCAGCTTCATGGATGTCTTATGTGTGTATCCATAGTACCTTCTTCTCTGGCAAGATGGAAGATGTCTGACAAAAAGAATTCTCAGAAAGATGAACTTACCTCTTTGCTGTTGTAGGCAGAAGCTATAAAAGACACCCTGAAAATATAGAGACTATATTTTAATTGTTCTTCTGTATTCTGCTAACTTTCTGTGGCTAGAGCCTTTAGGCCACCTTATGTGAACATCTCAACTAAATGGGATCAGTCTTTTCATGAACTGGGCTTCAGAATTTCTCGCCCAAACTGTGATTTTCTCTTGTTAATGTGCTGTGTGTGATTTTGAGTTTTTTTGGTGATGTTCATCATTTTCTGAAAGAGAACTTCAGTAATGGAAATCTGAGACAAAGAAAAATTATATTTCTTTTTACTGCAGAGTTGACAGCAGCTGGAGTGGCTGTAATCACATACATTAGCTGCTAAAATGCCTATTGAGGGTTTCAGTTTGAAGGAGAATTCTGACAATAGTGCTGAGAAGGTGAGATCCCAAGGAGCCCAAAGGATAGTGAAGAAGTTAGTAGTAATTATATTTTGGACCTGGAGAAAGAGTAAAGGAATATATTTTACATAAGCCATATTGCTTTCTGTAGAGAGATGGAGCACATTGACACCAGGCCCTGTGATAACCAATAACTGCCAGCTGTAGCCAAAACTGTTTGAATTACAACTTACCATGGCTTGTGGCATGGTGATGCTTGGATAATAATTTAAAGAGAACAAGTCTTAGTTTTTTTAATTTTTGACATACTGCTGCAAGTCTAGGACAGGCTCAACTGCATAGGACATGCTATAATATCCAACTATGCTCTAGACATGATGGCAAAGCAGTGAACCTCAAGCTGGCCTAGCTTCAAAATGAGCAGTTTGTCAAGAGTGAGGTACATCTTTGCTTTCAATGACAGGAAAATGTGTCTAGAAATTTCATACTCTGGGCCTCTGTGCCATGCCCGACCCCTCTTCCCCACTGGTCAATCACCCCAGGTCAGCCATCTGCTGCATCTTGACCTGGTGGGTAAAAATGAAAATCAGGTATGAGCTGCTATCATTCTGCAATGAAAAGATGGGGATAACTTGAAAATCAGGTGAACTGAGATTTAGATTTTAAAGGTCGAAGGATTCTGAATGTCTTTTCATCCCACGTGCAGAATTGCAAATACTCTTGAATAGAGATGCAAATAATACGTAAAGTTGGGGCTGTGCTCCCTGCTTTCCTAGAAAAGCAATAGGTACACTTACAAATTCAGTAATTTAACCTCTGTATTACTTCATCTGTGTTTATTCATTGCTTTATGAGTGCTGATGTTGTTAAAGGTATGGTGTTAAGGAACGACTCCTTTGTTACTACCTGCTGTTCACAGTACAAATATGATGTAGAGGGAAAAGCATATCAGGTTGCACTGTAGAAAGGTTAGGAGAAGTGCCACTCCCTTGAAGGTGGGAGAATCAGATCATGGACATCTTAAATCCAGTAGCAATTTTCCTAAGTTATATTGTTCCAGGATTGGGCCTGAAGTGACGGGTTCCGCTAGTTCCTGTGAAGCCTGTAACAATGAACAGTCTGCACAACACTGATCTATTATGGGAGCTTATTTCAAAAATTAAAGCATAATGAAACGTACCCTTATATTTTCCACCTGCACCGCAGGTAAAACTAATTTTATTTTAAGTCAAAGTGAACAGATGTGTTTCACAGTGTCATGAAAATCATTATGCAATAACTTTTTTTTTAACTGCTATTAAGTTTTCTCACGTGTGTGAGCTTTTTTTCCCCTGCTTCTTGACTTCCATTTGCAATGTCTCTTTAGGCTACCAGCATTTGGAACAATTTATTTCTTCTGTAGATATAAAAGGCAGACTGTTATCTACAGGCACACCACTGTATCTAGAAATGCCTGCTGAGGTGATGACTGGTGAGAATTAGGGTTCATTTAAGTTAAAGATAGCCAGCCTCTGCCCTATGGAGCTGGAATTGGTGAATCCAGAAGGGAAGGAAGGTGATAAGATATGGAGAAGAAGGAAGCAATAGCAGGAGGGTGTCAGCTTGTGCCATGGAGTGGAGCAGTCATTCCAGTCCAGCCACATGGATGCATGGGAGTGAACAGCCGTGTGTGCCTGCACCTCATATCTCAGCCCTCAGGGTAGACAGTGGGAGGATTCTGGTCAATCTTAACTGCCTAGTCACAGGCCATCAACCTAGCTGTAAAAACTTCTGTTTCAATTAAATATAAGCTCATTGTATTTCCACGCAACAGTTAGTAAAATAAAACTCGTTAGGAATATAGTGTTTAGACTCGAGCAAGTGTTATTTTTTTGAATATCACAGTGAAAGCCACATTTCCTTTAATCAGCATCTGCTCTGTGTTAGGATGCCTATAAAATGTGGTACATTGTTGACAATAGGGAAAGATGAAAACAAACAAACAGGAAAACTACAAAAAACATGGTATTAATGTCAAAGCGCATTAATCCCTCCCTTTCCTTGGCATATGAAAAATTATTTTATTCTTGACCCTAAACAATTTAACTTTATTTCCACCAATTTCAATTTTGGACAACAAGGGTGAAAGAGTAATGGAAACAAAGCAGGATATTTCATGTTAAGTGAAAAAAAGAAAGAGACAAAAAAGAGGAGAAGATAACATACCAGTCTGAATAAATTAAACTTTTTTTTTTTCAAATACAATCACCTCCATCATCTTGGAATTGATTACACAAAAAAGTTTACAGGGACGGATGTACTGACATTTCCATGTAGTTTCTACTTGTACAAATATTAGTGTTTCTGTAGGAATTTAAGGATTTAATATGAAGAAATGTATGAGAAAGCTGTGAGAGTACAGTGTAGAAATGAGAAAATAATAGGCACTGTGTGGGTTTTTTCCCTATCTAAATATGTAACTATTGTTTATTATTCAGTAAATATTAAATGTAGAGATGAAACTTGTGTAGCTGACTGATTTCAACAATGGGCTAAATGCAAATGACCATGTCTATTGTATTTAGTCAGTAAGCTGCTAAATACCTGGTGTGAATGAAGGGAGGAGACTTCCTTAATCATTAAACTAGTCCTTGAATATGGAGGATAATCACATCATTTCTAATCCCATTCATAAACACATCATGGTCCAAAGTTAAAATCATTGTGATTTTGTTCTCCTCTATTCCTATTAGGAAATATTTCATCGCTCTGATGGTTAGAAATCTTCTTGTAATTTCCAGTGTAATTGTGGCTGGTTTATACCTATTTGTTTTGTGTCAGCGCTGTCCTTCAATGGGAATAGCTTTCTTCCTCCCTGCTGCTTACCCCCTGATACATTTATAGACAGCAATCACGGCACCTCTTAGCCTTTGTTCTGCTCTGTTAAACATGCAGTGCGCTGTTGGGCTCCTCTAATAAAATAGGTGTTCCTTTCCCTCAATTGTTTCTGTTCAGTACCTACTCTTTAAACTAATCGATCGTAAACGTGTTTGACCCCAATGGGGCTTTGTGGTCTGTCTGAGTCCCCCTGCACAAATCCTTAAACTGGGGCTGTTGGTTTTTTTTTCCTGCTTCTGGAAATACTGAACCTGAGGCAGTGCTGGGATAATGCCCACAGTTTTCAAGGACCCAGTGCTGACCAGCAGTCATCCTGGTCGCTGCAACTGTTTCTTTCTACTCCTTCATCTCCTCCACCTGATGATCCCATAGTTTATGGGAAGAATCATCTTCAGTATTTCCTGAAGGTGGGCAAGCTTGTACTTCCTGTTGCCAGCTCAACATAGAAGTAAGAGGCCCAGCCTGGTGCCCAGGTTCCTCTCTTACGATGGGATGACTTGACTCTGGAGATGTCCACTGCATTCCTTTCTGTCTTGCCTGAGCAGCCAAACTTTGAGGTGCCTGTCAGTAAGGCGGGGCACACTGCTGCCATTTGAGATGGCATCACATTTATACTGGTCACCAGTGCCAGCCAGGCTTCTCTTGTGTGGCTGCCTCTTCTGTGACAGCTCCTGCCTCTGGACTGTGTTATCAGCAGGTTCAGTAACACTTTCCAGTTGGTGATCACTACAGTTATTCCAGCTGCTGAAGGTTTGACATGAAATACAGATGTAAAATTTTAACCCTAAAGTCTATGGAGTTGAAAAAGAGTCCCAACTGATAAAAAAAGCACTGTGAAGAAATAGACTTTACCAAAAAGAGCTTTCTATTGATAGGTCTTTATTTTGATGATGCCTGTGCTAAGGTTTTAATGAGAAAACCCCACAAAAATCTCACACGTACCACAGGTAAAGATCCTTTTTCAGTATAAGAATTAGCAACTAGTGCATCTATTTTATATTTCCTATTTTAAATCCAAATGGACTATATCAGACTTTTTGGACTATGCCTATGGGAACAGCAGAGGCGACAGGACATGGAAAACCAGTCTACTATAGTTAGTACATTTGTTTAAAATGTTTATGAGGGTTTTTTTTGTAAAGTAAATGTTGTCTATTAAAACTAAGGTATTCAAATTGTATAATGTGACGTAAGATACAAGAATAAAAAGTTTCAAGAAGGCTGTAGGAGAAAAAAACCCCTTTAATTTACCTTTGGTTTATTCTATTGTATTTATTACAAACTGTTTCAATTATAATTAATTATTGCTGTAATTAAATATTGTACATATTTTCAGGTGATAAAAATCAGGTAGCAGAGGATGTTTCTTAATTTTGCATGACCACTTGTGGCAGTGTGTGCCAGAGGACCGTGTCTGTGTTAGGACTCTGCTTCTTCTCACTACGTTTCCTGTCCGGGTAGTAATGCTACTTTGATTGGACATTTAATTTTATTTACTATAAGGAACATAGGAAAAGGTTTGGGAGCTCCTAAGAGAGCAGGCTCAGAAGTGGTTGCAAATGCTGTGTGAATGCTCCCCTGCATAGTTAACACTTCCCTGTGTGTGTGAGGAGTAGGAATGCTCACAGGCCTGCCCAGAACTCTTGTTCTGGTATGCCTGGTGGCATGCGAGGACTTGTCCCCTCCTCACACCTCAGGCTCTGCCCTACCTGAATTTTCTCTGTTCAAAGAGCAAATCCGACCTGAAAGAGGGCATTGCTTTGAGTGGAGGTTGGGTCAGATGCCCTCCAGGAGTCCCTCACAGAGCAAATTATATAAATCTATATAACTGATTATTGCTGGATTTCTTTTACCTTCCTCTGAAGCACCTTGGTGCCGTTTACTAAGGCAGAATATCGGACTAAATGGGTTTGAAATATCATCCATCCTGGCAAGTCTTGTATTTCCATGTGCGAACAGGATTTATTAGAAACTCAATACACATCGAATGTAGGTCTTCAGGGATCTCTTATTTACTTTGGGCAGGTAAATATTGAATTCTTGTGAATGGTATTTGACTCTATTTTGGAATATAAAGCAGAGGAGGTTAATAGAACAAAGAGAAGAAATCAACACCGGCAGTAAATGGTAACACAGATTACTGTATATCCCCTTTGGACATTGCATGTTTTGCATAGCTGTACAGAGCAAACTTCAGAGTATCACAGGCCTCAAAGAGGCAGCAGGACTGGAAGGTGCTCTTGTAATCTTGTCAGACTCGTTTGTGAGTTCCTTTCCCCTGCCAGTTATTTCAGCTATGTTTCTTGTCTTTTTGGAAAAAGTCGGCTAATATGGCCTTTTTTCTATTTTTTTGATCAGTTACAGGCCAGATGAAATCCTGGTGGTTGCAACTTTTCGTGGCCAATGTAAAAAGTCACTGGAAAGCTAAGGCACTTTGAGGGTTTCCCACACGCACTCCAACATAAGGAGCAGGGAGGAATTCCAGGGAATGTAAGGGGTGTTAAGGATTGCAGGTGCCCCACACCATGGCTGGAGCCAGGGGACCCAAGGATTTATCCTGGTGGTGCAGTGAGTTGCCTTTTTCACCCACTGGAGATACATTAATGGCACTCTCATGGGAACATCAGTGACTCTGTGTGGGAAAGGTTGGCTGAAGCAGCATCCATAAGATAGCTGCTCTCAAAATGTTATGATTTCTTGATGATAGTTTTTCTTAAAACTTTATCCACGACTCTCAGGGATTTCCCAAAGGGAAAAAAAGGGTTGAAATTTCACTCCCCCTTGCACAAGTTTTAATAAGTGTCCTAGTGTCCTGTGTGATATAAATATCTTTTTGAGATTGCCTATTATTGTTGGTAGTATCATTAAAGGACTAGAACAGCTTCCTGCAAGCATTTTTCAATTAATACTTCCATTCTATTTTGATATAATGCACACTTCAGTTGCTGAAGATTTTAAGGTTTTTTTGCAGCTAAAGTACAGAAAATGGAAATATTTGGACACAGTGAGAAGCGTTTTTTCTACAAGTCTGTAAATCAGTGGAAATTGGTATAGGAAGAATTCCAACTCACGCTGTTCTTTCAGACCTTGAGATTTGCAAGCAAGTCCATACAAATATTACCATCCCATGCAATAAGTAAGATTATTTAAGGCAGGAACTATTGCTGACGAGATAAATAATGCTCTAAATGGAACTGTACACTTCAGTTGACCTGAAGGTTTTTTTATCAAGCCTTTTTTTTTTCCTAGAGAACACTACTCATTTAAAAATGTCCACAGGAAAGAAATGTTTGTTTTTACTGATTAAAATGTGCAGGCTGTCTTTTTAGCCTCCCTGCCAGTGTCATTCTTTGCTCTCTCATCACAACACAAAGAGACTCTGTTATTTACCCTGGGAAACAGGTGACTGAACTTATAAAAATCACTACAGGACAAGATGTATTGAGGCCTGGCACAGAATGACAAATTCTGGCGGGGTTTGCCAAGAAGAGACATATTGATTTTTAAATGATTAATAAGGAGAATATAATTGTATTTCATTAAGATGGATGGGATTTCATTTAGTCTGTCTTCTCCTTTTCCACTTCAGATGCGAAAGGAAATCAAGTCATCATCAGTGGCACCTTGTGTTAGCCTGCCATGGAAACGAGGTCATTGATTGAGTAAAAGAAGTTTCTGAGAGGCTAGCCTGGTCTTTAATGGAGTTACTCGCATAGATAATGTGGCAAAGATAACAGCACTTAGTTTCTCTCATTATTTTGAGAACAACCAAGACTGCAAAGATATTGATAACATCTCTGTTATGGATTTTGATGCTTTTCAAGTTACATATTGTCTCAAGTAAATGGATTTGGATATACAAATACCCAGGATTTGTCATTTTTTTTTCTTTTGAAGTCATTTGAAGCCATTCTACTGTCTAAGACTGTGAAATTTATAGGCTGAAAAAGGGAGGCAATCAAAATCCTATAATTTGTATGTCTTGTAATTCTTATCAAGACAATCATGCTCTTAATCATAAGTATGCAATTAACTTTTCAGTGGATTTTAATGAATTTTAGGACTGTGGTAAAATCAAACTTTTTCTTCCACTGCCATCTGGAATTTAAGGTTTTGTGAATTTTTTGAGTAATAGCTTAACAAATAGAAGGGAATTTCCTCTCTTGTTTTCCAGCACATGTGCCCAGGATGCTAACTCATGTTACTTCTGACTGGCTGTTGGTTTTACTTTTCCACAGGTTTTTTTTCTAGTTGTTGGGATTATCCAACTTCTCACATGGCAGTGGCTAAACTGCCTCTGAGGGTGGGGTTTTAAGTAAAGAGGTTTTCATTGCATGGCCAGTTTCTGTGTCTGAACACATCAGTAGGTTTTGGGTCATCAATTACATTGATTACATTGCAGCTTTCATCTGAAGCTCCAGATAAAATATTGAAAATAATTTAGTGATGGGTGAGACTGAGTGAGAGGTATTAGGTATTAATTAATGAAAGATGAAAGAGTGTAGCAGTTAAGGAATTAATAGGGAATGGAAGGAAGAACACATAAAGGTGACAGTCATGTTCATACAAAGAATGCCTGCTCTTTCTAAATTACAAATATATTACAGTGCAACACAAAAATTACATATTATTTTGGATGCAGTTGAAGACATGAAAGACATCAGTCTACCTCTGCAGTTAGAGGAAGCTGGGTGTTCAGTTCAACAGCATGAAAGTAGGTGAAGATGGAGGGGTGCAAACATGGATGATTAATTCAAAACTGATTAATTCAAAACCAAAAAGCTGCTTTTGTACTGAACAGGTGGAGAACAGATTTTCAGGTATCATATATGAATTAATTATTGTAAAGTTAGAGTGACTACTCATGCATTCAGACACTGTAAACTGTAGTTTAAAACTACAGTTGACAATATACAGCATGATATCAAGCCCATTTTCCAGGGAAGAATGCTGAGACAATGAAGTGGAGTGGATTATATTCTGAGGCAGGCTATGAAGGATCCATGACTTTGTTCCTTGAGCTAGATATTAATTTACTGTAAGAATTTAAACAAAACAAAAGTCATGCTAAGGTGGAGATGTTGGTATTTAGTTACATGTTCCCTGTGAGAATTAAACAAGGTTTTCTGTGCAGTTTCCTGTAAGAGTCAGTTTCTCCCTGCAATGTGGAGGCACAAAAAAAACCATAGCTGATAATGGAGCTGGAGGGGAACTTTTTTTTGTATAAGCTAGGATTCTTGCTTCCATGGAGGCTGAGGAGACCAATTCTTGGGATATGCAAATAACGGGAAAATGTAGGAATCTAGGGTGTAAAAGGCAGACCATAAGTGTTGTCTGTATTTATATTGATACTGGTTTTGAAACAAAGTGGGAAGACTGTTTTAATGAAGTTCTTTGCTACTGTTGGGAGAGATTCCATAGTCATCGTGTTCTACCAGTTCAAATATTTACTGTCTGTGAAACCACAGTTTCAAAGGTTGGCAAAATTACCTTATGCATCTGAGCTTGTGTGGATTCCTCCAGATTGCTTGGTGGGGCTGTGCAGCCCAGGCCTATGCAACAGAAACTGTCTTGGATACGTGCATCTGTAAAATAACTTCTATTGCATTTTGGAGCACAAACAGTTTCAGCCTCCCACCCCTGCACTGCTACCAAAGTACCCAGGAGATCACTTTGCTGATATACAATGCACTGTGATTCTCTGATAGGAATTTGCTAACTGATGTCCTGCTGGATAAGAGGAGATACATATGCATTTTTAGAGTAGTACAGAACATCCTAATTCACTAAGGCATGACTTATCCTGACAGGTTTCTAATAAAACACCAAAAAAAGAGCAAATCCTGGCAACCAGGAAGAGGAATGAGAATGTGGTTTTGATCCTAGGGTTGGACTATGGTGACTACAGCAGAAATTTTCTAACAAGGATATCCTCCAAAAGTAAAATGTGGTTTAAAAAAACCCTTAAATTTGGGGTTATATTTGAAAAGGTCTCATTTAAAGCAGAGTTACTACTAACAAAGTGGTGTCTATGATGTGCTGAGGTTTGTATCTGGTTAATGAATCAATCAAGAAAAGTCCTGGAATCTGTGACTTCTGTCTTTGGGGTCAATAGCTATGGTGAGGCAGTAGGGGTAATTTCTCATTGCATGAATTTGTTGTAGATTTGAAAAACTTTAAATTCAAAAAAAAAGGATGGAGTAATTTTGAAGACTCAAACCTTTCTGTGGTATGGGAAAAAAGCATGTGAGACCTGGCTTTGCTAAGGATATGTTCTCTGGTTTTGTCTCAGATTTTTGGGATATTTGGCATATCGTCTTTGACTATATTTATCTTTTCTAAGAAAGATCTTATACTGTTCTCCTATCTTAACTGTATGGACCCTATCTGTATAAAAATTGACTGTGTTTTGAATCCAGAGCAATGTTAAAGGTAATCATCACTTAATCTTTTTTCTTGTTTGGTTAAATTATTTGTTCTAGCTCTTCCTCCTTTTCCTTTCTTCCTACTAAGTCTATAAATATGCATTCAGGTCTTCTGTGTTTTCTTTTGAGAGGCTTTGGCAATGTCTGAGATGATTTCTCATTGGCTCTAACATCAAAACCAAGGGGATGAAGAAATTAGATATTTAACAAAGTCTTCATTTGTTCTGTAAAGTTAATTAGTCACTCTTGACCGTCAGATTAGATTAAAATTAAATATGGGTCAATTAACACTTGTTACTTTTGTTAGCTTCATTTCTGACCAGTCACGCCGAAATTATCACTGAAAGCCACAAGTTTATTTAAGTGGAAATTAAGATACAGGATTAGCTTTCTCATTTTTACTAAAATATTACTGGTTTTTTGTTTGGTTTGGTTTTGTTTTTCTTCAGAGCTTAAATCTGTTAATCTTTTTTATTTTGGTCCAGTGACATATTTAAATACGAGGCAGAAATTTAGTGTCAGAGAAGACTCACACCCATTTAATATGTACGAATAGCTTGTTTCCCAAGAACTTCTTAACTTTAATGGTTAATAAACTCCCCTGACCAAACTTCATTGTTTACACCAATCACATACATTAGCACTTAGGACTCTACTCCAACAATTTTCAAGTTTTGGAACTAAATCTTGCTCTTGGTCCTTTACCCTGAGTCAACCTTGTGCTGCATCTTAACAGAAGGATTGTATCCTTGATTTTGCTTGTAACCAACAAGTTAGAGCCTTCCCTTCTTTCTGGGTGTCCAGCAGATGCCTTGTATTTATCTGCTCACTTACTGTACAGTGCCTTTACACCAAGCAAACTTCTCAGGTCTGCAGTTTTCTTCCCTCATATTTCTGCCCAGGTAAAAGGGTGAGGTCTCATTTCACTTTAGCAGGAAAACAGTGTGTAAAATCAAACATTTGTGAATTTGATTACCTCTTTCTCTGTTTTTACCTTCTGAGCTTGTGGGATGTTGCCATTATTGTCCTGGTTATCATGGATCCCTGCTAATTAAAACATGCCTTTGACTTGTAAGATTATTTAAAACCAAACAAACTGAAGACAAACCAAACAAACCCACTGTTTCAGGTTAGAAATTATTTTCAATGTTGGTATTACAGTTTTTTCTTTGAATGTTGCTCTGCTTTCCCCACCATTTTTTCCATTCCTTCCTTTCAGTCCATAATTTATTTTTATTGGTTACAGTAAGACTGCAGGCTTTTCTACAGCTGAGCACAGCTGCTAATGTTTTGCTATTGATTCCACATGTTAGCTCAGAAGTGTATAATAATCTGTTTTAATCGTTGCCTTTGGCTTTTCCTCTTCCCACTCTGAGAAGTGCCCTCTGCCTCTGGCCTGGCATGGCCATAACCAGAAACTGATCCTAATTACATCAAACCACTCTCTGCCAGAATGCCCAAATATCCGTAACGTGTTTGAATAACAACTGTTGGGAGACATAACTCCATCCAGCTCCCTGGAAAATGCTTCAAATTATCAACTGTGGATGTGCTGACAGAAAGAAAATCTTGCGGGCATGGTAGGAGGCTAAGCTACCTCTGGCCCGAAAGGGAATACCTCGGCTGTACAAATGTAATGCTATTTAAGTCCCCCCTGCTTCAAATCCCTGCAGCTCTGAGGAAGCTCCAAATTATAACAGGGCTCCTCAGGGAACGGCACATAATCAGCCCTACTGAAAACATGTTGAATAGCGCTAAATAAATCCCAGGTCTAATTATGTTACCGAGGCTGCACGGGGACCGTGCATCTGGAAGTGCCCCCACCAAGTCCTGTGCAGTTGCACGGTGAGGCACAGCCAGCTCCTCCAGTGTCCGTGGTAGCTCAGCAGCCATCTCCAGGAAGGAGCTGTGAGAGTCCCCTCACAGTGCAGGAGTGGCCCACATTAAATCACTGCTTATTTAACCTGCCAGACTCCTCTTCTTCCGTCTAGGAGGCGTCTGCCGGGGCTGGTGTGAGGAGCAGAGCTGTGGCATGGGTGGGGATGGCTCACCTGCCTCCTGCTCTTTGCTCCCCAAAACAGAGCCTGTCCTCTGGCAAGCACTCGGTACACAGAAATGATAGCACAACTTGGGGTTTTGTCTGCAAATAAAGAGGGGGTGTTTTGTTGGTGCAAGCAAGAGCTTTGCCCCTGGTTTCTCTGGTGCATTGGCTCATGCACCAGCAAGCACTGGGAGAATTTGCTCAAAAGGCTCAGCACCTTGCACAATCTTTTCTGTAGGAAATGACTGGGGTTTTTTAACCTCAGGAAGTGTGGTTCCTTATCCTGATATGAGTGGCAGATTTCTGAGAAGCCCTTGCAGCTACTGCCATGATTTTAAGTTGCAAACACATACTACCTGGACTAGACCTCTCTATTGGCAGCTGACTCAGGTGGCAGGTGTGAAAATAAAGCCTCTTGTTTAGGATCCTGGCTTTTCTTATGCTACTCTGTTTTTCATCAGGGATTCTGAAGAGAAATAACAGTGTACAAGTATCACCAAGAGCTAGAAAAAGCTATTTATAACTATTTGCATAACTCTATATTTTTCGTAGGTTCAGCTTCTGTTATTTGATTAGTTGGCTGTCAGAAAAGAAGATGACATGCTAATTACTTTTGTAATTGTTATACCAGTATAGTGCTGGTAGTCAATATTACTGTGGTCTGCAGTCAGATTTCTGCATTGCTACATATTATTATGCATCAGTGAGTCTTGATGATATATGAAGTGAATATTACTAGGCTTTCCAACTTCCTAAAGAGGCCTGGAAGCACCCTGAGAATCTGAGTGCTAATTAGAGAGACCACAGAGACAAATTCTTTCCTCTTTGCTGCATTAGAAAACACTAGAAACCAGGAAATTTTGGATGGTCAATAGTAGCTCTGTTTAGTGTTTAGAAGAACTTGTAGAGAATATTTTGTATTGCTAAAATATATGGAAAAAAAGAGACATTTAAATTTCTCTGTTCTATGGGATACGTATAGCTATTCTTTGATAAAATGCTCCTTTAATGTTGTGCATAAGAAATCATGTCTTTCTTTTGAAGTTAGAAGGAAAAAGTAAGGAATTAAATTTCCTGTTCTTTGATTCCCCTCAAATTTAGATAATTTATCTTAGAACATTTTTAATAAAGAGGATTTTATTTTCTCAGGTTTTCTCTTTCCACGTGCATGTTTTTTTTTTTTTTTTTTTTGCGGCTCATTGCATATTTCCGTTTCTTTTCTCCTATCTGCAATTCTACCCCCAGTATTAAGAGTAATTTAATTTTTGTTTCAAAACTTCTTGTTTCAGACCTTAGCAAGACTTCATAGGTAAATTTCTATTTAAAAATAACTCAGATGTCTTCCCTACATCTCTTGAAGTGACAACAGATCAACAAAAGCTGCTAGATTTGCATTTTGTACTCTCAAAAAAAATTTTGCATTGCAGAAAATGCAGATTTTCTTACATCTGTGGAGGGCTGGTGCCACATCATGTTTTTCTCTTCTTGCAGCAGTTTTTGGGCACAAATGGAAAAATCAAGCTGGACCTCTCTTGAACTTCGCTCTAGTCCAGGGATACCTGCAGCACCTTTGCCACCAATATTTTCTGCAGTGCTGTCTGAACTGTGTGCCTGACTAAACAAAAAAACTGCTGAGTCCCCAGAAATGAAATTTCCAAGTGGAAATCTCTGAGGCCTTCAATATTTCTCCTGTGTCTGCTTTTACTGATGAAAGCTCTGGTGATGTGGTAGAGTAGTGCCCTGAGACCCCCGAGAAATTCAGAGCTGCTCTGGAATAGTCACTGCTTAAATACCCAGGGAGAAGGAGAGTGCTTCAGAGGGTAACATCCAAATCTTTCCCCAGAAGGAGTCACAGCACAAGCAGGTATTGCAATGCTCTTAAGCCTTTCAAACGAGGGGTGGGAAGTGTTTGGGGGCTGTGAGTGCTGGCCAGTCTTTCCTGCTCCTTGCTGATGCCCTGTGTCACAGCCAAACTAAGGGAAAACCACAGAGCTGCATTGGCAGGTTGGCCCCTCAGCAACCCTGACTGGGACACTGGAACTGTTCTCCTCTTCAGCTCAGTGCCGCATGGGCTCTTTTCTCCCCAGGCTTCTACAGAGCTGGTGTGTTGGCATGATGTTCTATCTCTCTCCTGACATTTAAAATGAGTAAGGGGATGCTGACAAGGGGATGGAGCCACTTCTGCCCAAGGAACCCTGAGGTAAGCCAGGGCACTTCAGCCCAGCACGGAGAGGGGAGGGATGTGGGTGAATACAGATCTGCCTAACTTGTGCAAGAGTTGGGAGGTATCAGATGAAGCCAGAGTAGCTGTTTCAGAAAAAAAAATGAGTGTTCACAAAGGACACAGCAAGGCACTCTACTGCTACAGGGGGATTGGAATCAAATGTTAGCACGGGTTCAAACACTGGGTAACTTTTTGGATAACAAAGTATGGTGGTTACGACAGACACATTTGTTGAATTAAACATCTCCCAGTTAAAAGCTGGGAAAGCATTTTGGAAAAGTACCTTTATATGCAGCTTTTCCTGTTACCTGGTCCTTTCATCCCCTTTTGGCATCGTCAGACGCAGGACACGGGGCCAAACAGACCCATGGCCTTAGATGTTACTGTGCTTTCCTACAAATATATCACATCACAGAAGGTCCGCAGGGTACCTGTGGAGTTGCCTAGAGGAGAAACCAACACTGTTTCTTTTCAAAACTGATCTGCTTATAGTGTGGCTTGTGCCATAAAGCAGTTGCTTTCCCAGGCTAACCACTTCTCATCATTGCAATGCTCTTGCCAGGGCCCAGGCTTTCAGGAAAGGCCTCATGCTGCTATCCACTTTGTTAAACAGAAGTTGATTTTATATTTAGTGGTGCATGGAGTGTACAGATGAAACAAATCACTCCTATAGACTCAGCAAGATGGATAGGTCCTGTTGAAAACTAGCAAGGAAGGCTGAATGCAAGATTAATATGTAGTCCCAAGTTATGCTTCCCACAACTTTTATTGATTATTTGGTAAGTAAAAAAAAAAA
Organism: Fringilla coelebs; assembly: GCF_963513975.1. NCBI lineage: Eukaryota > Metazoa > Chordata > Aves > Passeriformes > Fringillidae > Fringilla > Fringilla coelebs. Next base: position 87,516,851 of record NC_140028.1, read on the forward strand.
TCACACAATTCCTTATATCATTCAGACTAAAATTCTTGTGTAATCATTCTTAGAAGAAAATAATTTGTCTGTAAGGAGAGCTTTTTTGACTGGTTACTCTTTGAGGGGCAAGAGGTTTAAAAGCATCCTGTCATCATTTTATTATTGTTTGTCAACAAATTCTCAAAATAAGCACAGAATTCACAAATAGAAGAATTGTGCTGCCTAGAGGCTTCTCCATGCTGGAAGGTTGTCCCAGGCAATAGGAAAGGGCCTGTGATCTATTGGTTTCTCCCACTTTTAACTTTGATTTGTAACTATAAACTGGTGACTCTTACTGTGAGACACTAACATCTCTGTTCTGACAATGAGATGGAGAACTGGCATCAAGAGGTGTTCCAAAGTTCAGGGGCTGGATGAGGTACAGACTGCAAACATGTAGTGTGCTGTGTGAAGCTTTGATGTTTGAACGTTGTCCTGTGTTGTTCCTTAGCTGCTTTGTAAATGACCTTGTTGAAGAGATGTACTTTCTGGGTCAGGGAAGCTTCTTTCTCTTAGAAATCTTGCAGTAGTAGGTGAATTGTCAAATTTACACAGAACAGAGAATTGCAATGTCTTCTCTTCTTTCCTGGTCAATAAGCAGTGCAATTATCATTCATTTGCTCTCTTAATTATGTTTTTTTAAATTAATATGAGTGCTTTCAAAATCATCAATGCCTGGCTGCAGAGGGGAAATTCTGACCAAAATATGAATCTATAGCACGTCATCTAGAGGATGTGAAAAATTATATCCTGTAAGGTCCAATGCTTTGTATTGATCTTACAGAAGAGACAAATCTCATGGGTCAAAGTTGAAGTGATATGGAAAAGAAAAATCAATAATAATTTTAAAAATAGACATTTTTTCCTTTTCTTTTACTAATTCATGAAAAAAAAGGAACACCATAAGATTTGCACATTATTGATGTCTTACAGATTACTACTGTTTTTTTAAATTAATTGTGTTTTGGAAAATATTTTGTGCCAGCATCCTGTTGGCAAAATGTACTTTCAAAGCTAAAATCAAGTATTCTTCTTCCAACAGATCTGGCTTCTGTTGTGGCATGGCTAGTACAAGGGTTTTTGGTACCTTGAACACATAAAAAATTACAGCTTTCCTTCTTTCTTCAGTAAGAGTCAGAATTGCCTGTGACAGGATAAAAGGACTTCTGACATTCTGTGATGAATCTCACTAGCTGATTTCTGACTCTGATATTCTTGTCTCCCCAGGCCTTTTCCCACGTCCTCTGAAGCAAAACCAGGAGGTAACAGGTACCTGTGCTCCAGCTGACTCATTTTCAGTCTGGTGTAATGATGCAGTCCCATCTGCACTGCCATGGTGAGTAAAATTAGCTGAACAAACTGAGCAAATATTTTCTTTTCTGCTGCTGCTCCTGAGACTGTAAGCACTAGTGGGCCAGGTGGGCTGTTGGACTTGCTAGCCCTTTAAGCAGTAGCCTTCAGAACTTCTCCGACACTACATCAGTGCAAAATGATTTTTGGTGCCACAGACCTCTCTGTATTTTCTGACTGCGTGTGCTAACTCCTATTTAACAAATCTTATTCTTTTTAGATGCAGAAAGATCTAGATTTTTCTTTGATTTGTGCAAATAAGAGCAGATCCTTTGGGCTGGAATTTTTGGAAAGCTTTCTGTCACTGAACCAATAGTAGCAGATTTAGAGTAAAGCTGATTGCTTGTGAAACCTTGCAGTCACTGAGGCCCCTGATCAGGGGTCTGGCCACAGGGGATGGGAGAGGAGGCATACTGTCCTATCTGCCCTTAAACAGAGTCAAAATCTAGGAGAAATCTTCTTGGTTGAAAGTATTCCAGAGCTTCACTGACTCCTGGAGGCTGGTTTGGATTTGGTCTAGCATTATTTCAGGTTTCAACAGGAAAGTTTCATGCAGCTTTACCCTCTTACCCACTCCTTGCCAGCACACAGAAATTTAGTTGAGAGCTGCTTAGCTTTTTCTTTCTTTCTTTGGAAAATAAAGCTATTGTAGAGTTTTGCCATGTACAAATACTCCACCTCTACCAATAAAGAGGTCCCTCTGTAGTGTTTTCCATGACACCCCCTCATCAGTGTCCACCTTCTTGAATGTCTGTGTGCTGGCATGATCACATTAGTGTTTTTGTTTTGACTAAAATGGAGGCTAGTGTTCTGCAACATATGCCAGAAATAAATTTCTCTTGGCAGGAATCCTGGTGACAGCTTATCCATTTTAAAAAATAAAATGAAGTTAGAAACCAGATTTGAATTATTTTGTTGAAGGGTTCAGGAAAATGCTTCATATCCATGTTCCTTCTTTCAGTAAATGCTCCCAGTATTTTGCTCCTTCCTACGTCTTGTGTTGTGGCCTCTTTGTTGAAGAGAATGAAAATCAACATTAAATAATAACAATCCTCAAAATTCTGTACTGAATAGACCACTGTGGAAGGTGTCAACCATCAGGAGTGGTTTTGGCTCCTCCTAAGAGCCTTTGGAAAAAGCGTGCCTTCTACCTTTGCGTAGGAAACCTCGCCAACTGGAGACCATGTGTGTGGAGGCTGGGAACAGGGCAGGAGAATCCCACACACCTAATCATAGTCTTTAATATTGCACAATGTTTATCAACCATTAAAAAAACCAATTGTTTAATTTCTAGACTCTTCTAATTGAACATTAGCCACACATTCTCCCTTGCCCTCAGCTTGCTGTGTTAAAGATTATGACCCTAAAAGTGCTTATTTGAATGATTCCATGATTAAGGAGACAGTCCAGGAATGTCCTTTCCCAGAGACAGCAGACATCCCTTTGGGTGAAGGGTTACACCAGTGTAGCCAGTGGCAGAATCCAGCTGAGAGTATATAGAATCATAGAATCCTTCAGTTTAGAAAAGAAATTTGAGTCCAACCAAGAGCCCAGCGCTACCAAGTCTACCACTAGACTGTGTTCCTGAGTGTCACATCTACTATTTTTTTAACAATTCCAGGAATGATAATTACACCACTTCCCTGAGAAGCCTGTTCTAATACCTGACAACCTTTTCAGTAAAGAAATTTTTCCTAAAATCCAATCTAAATCCCGCCTCTCCCTCTGCCCCCAGTTCAACTTGAGGCCATTTCCTCTTGTTCTATCACTTATAACTTGGGAGAGGAGACCAACCTGGCAGCACCCTCCTTCTGGCAGTTTTAGAGAATAATAAGGTCCCTCTGGAGCCTCCTTTTCTCCAGGCTAAACATCCCCAGCTCCCTCAGCTGCTCCTCACAGGACTTGTGCTCCAGACCCTCCACCAACTGTGTTCCCTTCTCTGGACATGCTCCAGCCCCTCAATGCACGTCGTGCTGGGAGGGGCCCAGAACTGAACAGAGGATTTGAAGTGGCCTCACCAGTGCCAAGTACAGGGGACAATCCCTGCCCTGCTCCTGCTGGCCACCCTGTAGCTGATACAGGCCAGGATGGCACTGGCCATTGACCTGGGCACACGCTGGCCCTTGCCCATCCATGTGGACCGGCACCCCCAGGTCTTTTTCTGCTGGGCATTTGCCTGCTGCTCTTCCCCAAGCCTGTAGCATTTAAAAAGTGCAGTAGGAGGTGGATGGAAGGAGTGTAACGGAGCAGATTGAAATGGAGAAAGAAAAACAATAGGTACAAATTTCTACCAGTTTCCTCAGGCATCCATAGCAGCTGCTTAATGATACATGTATCATTATATCTTGGAGTAGTTGGAGGGCAGAAGCAGACTTGATTACACTACAGACAATTGTTTCACAATAATTCTGGACCATTTTTCATTAGCTGTCTCCCCTCACAGCGAAACAAGGGATAATTTTTTTCCTAAAAAATCTTATACCTCTAGAAGGTTGTCCAACAGTTAAAGATTTTTAATAATTCATCATGCGAAACATCTTGAACTAAATACTAAATTTCCCAGCAATAACAACAAAAGATGAATGAAAGGAGCTGAGGTTAACTTGCTCTGATAGAAACAAAAGGGTGAATAAAAAGAAGGATGCTACCACTTTTCCATGATTTATCAGTACATTTTTATTACACCCTCTGCTTTGACAAGTTTTGTCACTCAGTCTGTTGAGCCTAACCAGTTCATTCCAAGGAAGCTGATTAAGTAACTGATTAAAGCAAAGAAGCAGATTTGTCTGCCTATAATCATTTACCATGACACAAGCATTAGGTGGCAGCCCATCTTGGTGAGTGCAGCTGCTGACATTACCTTTCACAAAAGCTAAGGGCTTTTGGTTTTGGTCACCTGTCCTAGACCAGCAGGCCCCAAAGTGATATGACTGCAGTGATGTGAGCAACAACTTTTATGGCAATTACTTTGTTTTCTTCCTTTTGAACCACCTTTAAAAATAAATGTTTCATTCATTGTAACATTTATATGTGGTACTCCTGACTTCATTAGATGGACTGAATGTATCCAGCTAGGAGCAAGGAGCAATGTGTAGGAAGAGAAGCCTTGTTAATTATTTTAGGTCTGCTTCCCAAGACACACACTCTGATTGCTTCACCTTGACTTTCCAGCATGGGTAAAGCAGGTGATGGTGGCAGTCTGCATAATTTTCAATTTGCTCCTAAAACTTGTTTTGGGAGCCTGAGGATACAGCTGCATATCTAGGATTTACCAAAGCATATTGAAGAAGAGAAATGAAAGGAACCAAGAGTGAGAGACTCAAACCAACACCTGTGGTTTTCAGTGTGAGATAAGGGGTCTATCTGTCCATCTAGCTACCTGCCATGGAGTGTGATCAGCCACAACAGGCCCTTCCTGTGAGATGCTTTGAGTATGGCTGGGATTGGTGAAGTGCTAGCTGCCTGCCTTTTTAAAATGCCTAAACTCTGGAAGTCAAAGCAAGAGGCCATTGCTGTTCAGGATCTCAGTGTCAGATGTCCTCACAGGCAATGTGTCCAGGAATTCTATTTCCAAAATCTGGTCTTGTGAGTAAAATTATGTGAAGCAGCTACTACAAATGATAAAAATTATAAATTTTGATTCTTTGTCTGCACGAAGAAAATACATTTTTCCTGCCTCCAAGGATGACAAATTTTCAATTTACAGGAAAAAGTCTAGTCTTTAGATACTGAGTCCTTAAAATATTGAAATGAGACTATATGTACAAAATGTATTCACATTCCCTACTTTATCTTGGTAATCAACAAAATGAAAACTACCTCTGAATATAATGCCACTGGAATTTGGATGTTCTTCTTAAAACTGTTGGTTGAGCAACTGATTCTGGGATCAAATGTGTTCTGAAATGCTGGGTCCTGCACTGGTCACGGCATTGCAACCCAGACACTTCTCTAATCTTACTCAATTCATCATTGACTTGTTTGAAGATTGCAATTTCGGTAGGTTTGCAGAGGAAAAGAAGATAGCAGCTAACTACAGACCACAGCAAACTGTAAAACATCCTGCTGTGTTCACTTTTACATTGCTCTAGCAATTGATGCTGTTTCTTCTCTTGCCCTGTGAGTTACAACTTTAGTAAAGCCTTGCCAGATTCAAGTCAGGAGGCCTCTGCTGGCACTGCAGAATGACAATTCTTATCTGTTTCCTATAGCCTGACATTTTCAGTAAGGCCTGGAAGGTTTGGTTAATAGGGTTTGTCAAAAGGGAGCCACAATATAAAATGTTGAAATATGGAAGGAGAGCATAGCAGAGAACCCGTGTCACGTTAAATGTTACCAAAGCAATTTTTAGGAGACTAATTATTCACAATAGGTAACTAAACTGTAAATCTCTATTACAAGGGGGGGATTGAATGTGAGTTTCCTTGGGAAGCAGTTCTGAAGTCTGCTCCTTTAATAGCTAATGCATAAGGAAAATGGTAGATGTGCCAGAGGCTCTGAAAGATGAGAGGTCAGAGGAAGAATGGACAATAACTCCTGGATTCATTCCATCTGCAAGTCCTAAAAAGACATATTTGCATTATAAAATGCCTGATAGACTTTTTTTTAATAGTCTGATATAGAAAGAATTCTGATGTAATAATTCTTTATGACCATTGATAACTAGAAAAAGGCTGAAGGGACAGACATCCAAAGAGGAGCTTCTATATATGCTTAGGCATTGCTAAGCTGTATTTTCAAAGAACAGTGATAATCAGGTACTTCCTAAAATTTCATGTCCTGCCTTTTGGGTGCAAAGTCCCTTCTAGGATGGCAATTGCACTTGCTAATGTCCCTGTGAAATGCTGTGCCCTATTACCTGAAATAGCACATAGTGGGTAATCTGTGTCCTGAGGCAGTATTTGTTCTTGTCCTTTCTATTATGAGGCGTTTTGTGAGAGGAGAGGAGAGGAAAGGTAGTGGACAGTGTCTGTGACAAGAGGCTTTCTGACATATTCTTCTGTGGTGGTTCATACAACATTTCTGGTTTCTGTTCTCTAGATGCTGCTCAGCTTTATGGATCCCTTTGGATGTTTTTATTTATTGCTAAGTAGTTTTTAATAAGTAGACAGTGCATTGTGGCAGAAACTGTAGGTCTGTCTATAGTTTCCTGTATTACCTCTGCTCTGCCTCTTTATTATTGCTTCTGCAATAAATTGCATTTGCCCTGTAAATATATGGAGACTTGCCAACACAAGACAACTGCAGTGCAATTGAAAGTGTATTCTTAAGTAATAGAGATGTAACTATACTACAGGTTGTGTGAACTCCCCTTTCTGTTTGAAGTGTATCATCCAGCTCATTGGTAGAGCGTACTTAAAGAAGCTCTTGCTTCTTTATGGAAGAGTTAAAAGGCAAAACTGTTCAGGAAGGTAATTTCCTTCTTGGTGTCTATCTGCAGCTGTAACAGTTAAAAAATGCAGTAAGGTTGTCTCTGGCAAAGCATATGCTCATAAATGGCGTTCCAAATCTTGGAGTTGTTGGGTATTAATGAGGAATGTTGATGTCCCAAGTAATTGCAGTTGACATGACTTAAATGTGGACCATATGAAGGAGACATGGATTTCTTTTATTCTGCTTGCAAACAAATGTGCAAATTTTTTAAGATCTTACCATATCGCAGAAAGTCTGCAAATTCCATTACTCCCTGACATAAACATGAAAATGTTTGTTTTGCTTTTTTCTATTGATAGCCAGCAGTGATCTGTATGACTGGTAAAAAACAAACCCAGCACTTTTGACTGGGCAGTGACCATGCTGACACTCTGTATTTTGATGGTGGAAGGTCCTGCTACCTAAAAACGCATTTGTCTACTTGATGAATTCTGTGGACTTCAAGCAATAGACCACCAATTCCTGTTGCCTGCCCTTGGGTTTAATCTGTGCCTCAGGACTTCATAGGTTTGGGGTATTTTCAGGTACTCTGCTCTGACAGGCAGGATGATTCTCCCTGTGCTACTGCTGAGTGTTTTGAACATAACTGCAGCAGGCTGGTTATAGCTAATGTGCAGTAACTGTGTGCAGAGCAGCCTTTTTACCTGTCTTAGAAAGCAGTGATGAACTGCATGCATCAGAGAGTCACTGCATTTGCACAGCAAAATGAATTTTTCTGGAGCTGACTTGTTTATTATGCACCTCTTGTTATGACTTGTGGATCCTAACATATCAAATTTATTTGCTTCGCTGTGCATCTAAACTAGGACTATTCATGTTCCCAGAGTCATGGACAGAAATACAATAGCTCTTGTCCAGGGGAGTCTGTCTTGTATCTCTATTTAGAGAGCAGCAAGTGGATTGTTACATCAAGGAATGAGCTATGGAGGAACTGCAGAGAGGAAGTGTGGTCTGTTTTACTAGTGAAGTAACTCTGTGCACATTCATGCTGCAGATGATTGTTTGGTTTATTCTAGGAAATCTCTGATCTGGTGAGCCTTTAGATCAGCCTCATAATATTAATATCTTTTTTGAGTCAGGTTGTTTAGTCTTTACCTGCATCTGTCATATATGAACAGTAATTATGCATAAGAATGTGTTTAATTCTTTCTGTGTACTTAATTTTCATTTATTAGACTGGCATAATTTTGTGTGTATTAATTTTAATTTAAAAGAGTGGCAGTGAAATTGTACAGGACAGTACAGCAATAAGGAGTGCAGCAAAATGGGTACAAAAGCAGAAACAAAATTTCTTGAGTTTGAGTAAGACATGGTTTGCTATGCAATGGAGCAGTTCCATCAGAGTTGCAGGGCAAGGGAGTGCTTCATAGGTAGTCTACAATAGATGGTTGCTACAGCAATAAGATATGAAGAGAGGTGTGTAAAAGAAGTCTAGTCTCATAAATTATTGGACAGTGAAACAGGGGATTAAGGGTCTGAGCTTCTCATAATAGTCTCCAGTGTTTTTGTCCCAGTAATGTGTAGAGATTCTCTTCCATTCTGGTGTAGCTGGTGCCTCTGAAATTTCCAAAGATGTTGGGGCTTCACAGAATCACAGAATATGTGGAGTTGGAAGGATCATCACGTCCAACTCCCTGCACAGAATACCCCAAGAGTCCCACCATGTCCCACAGAGAGCTGTCTATACACCTCCAGGCTGGTGCTGTGACCACCTCCCTGGGGAGCCTGTTCCAGTGCCCAGCCACCCTCTGGGTGAAGAACCTTTTCCTGATACCCAGCCTAAACCTCCCCTGGCACACCCTGGGCTGTTCCCTCAGGTCCTGTCTCTGGGCACCACAGAGGAGAGATTGGTGACTGCCCCTCTGCTTCCCCCCTCTGTCAGTGCAGAGGCCAGAGGCACACAGGGCATATTGGCAGAGCTCTCAGTTGTAAGAAGGACACAGAGAAGAGGTGGGGATCTCATTGCTGACCACTTGGAAATCTGTCTGCTGCTCTTACACAGCCAGCCATTGATCTTGATCTGTGTTAGTTCTCAGATCTGTGCTGCTCCATTTGGGAATCAAATTCAATTTCACTATTAAAGGATTCATACATATCATTATACAGTGAGGAACTGGTACTTGATGGGGAGGATGAAAATGGAGACTCCTAGCTAACTCTTTTTCTAATATTTTAAGGCTGTTGAGGCCAGACAAAAGGGGTCTTTTGACTGATCTAATATACACTGGATTTTAGCCTATAAATGTGAATGCAGTAAGAATTCTGGACATACTGAGGGCAATGTTATCTGAAAAAAAATTTTAAATAAATTGTAAATTTGAAAATTTCCAGAAATATATGGATGTAAGGGCTGTTTCTTTTGCTTTGTGTTTTTTTAGAGCTTTGAATTTATAATTGAGTTTAAGCAGCTGTCTTGCACTGGTGATTTTCAGTGAAAACTATTTTGTTTGAGAGCTTTGGACCAGCTCAATTCTTGAACGTTAATATAAAATTGGTTTCTTTTTACTCACTGCTGCAGTTTGATTATCATGTAACTCTTAGTAAGTGTTCAAGAAACTGGTGCATCTTCTTTTTAAGAAAGTGTATTTTCTGGAAGATTTTTCAAAAGCAAAGGTGTCTGGTGGTACAACTTTTTTTTTTATTTGTTTGTTTTATTTGTGGCAATCTTTGCATTGACTAATGCTTGCATAAGCTCCATCTGTGCTATCTTTTTTTTGGTGAGGAGCCCTCAGTCAAGCACTAGGTCCCAGCAGTGATAATGTGTTGAAATAGCCTATGGATGAAAAAACCCCAAAATTTTCCCAGTGATTTTCCTTGCTTTCATTCTAGACACTCATTCAAGAGCCTGTTAGTAATTTGCTCAGCAGTCTACACGTATGCAAGGATAGGAAAATGAAACTTTCTCAGAGCTCTTTGCATTAAAAGTGACTTCCCTGTAAAAAATGTCACAGAACAGTGAAATAAAATTTCTGAGATAGTTGTCTGTAGTCATAGAGTTGTGGTGGAGTCAACTCACTACAGAATTATCACAGAACCTGCACGAGGGAGGTGGAGTCACTGGGGTGCTGCTGAATTCTTTCTGGTATAAAGTAGCAACATTAATATGAGATTTTCCTAAACAGGTGCTTCCTCTTCTTCCTCCAGAAGAGGTTGTAAACCACACTGTTGTTATTTGAGACCAGCACCTACTAACATGTTTCAGATATGTTCTTTCATTATAGTTATTAAAATGTAGGATTATAAACTGTTCTGCTAGACATTATTATCCATATTAAATGATTTCCTTATACTTCAGAAAAGAAAACGAATGCACAGTTGCCACTGCTATCTCTTGTGCAAACCCTCAGCTACAACAAATAACTTTGTTTTACTACAGAATTATGTACTTCAGTGGATGGTTGAAGTTCATTTATCATAACATACTTATGATATAAACATTCAGAATGAAATGGAGAGAAAAACATTCTGGGTTGCATGGGTTCTTTTTCTAATTTATGCTCATACTATATTTTTCAGAATATTTAGTTGCAGAAACAGTAACCTAGTTTTTAAAATAAACTTTGCCTGGCACTAGGAGCAAAGGGCAGAAGATTTTTACAAGCCATTTACATTTCTTTTCCAAAAATGACTCAGTAGTTTGCATTCTCTAGGAAGAAATTGTTTTTTTTCTCCTAAATAAGCCATCACATTCAAAGTTGATTTGTTCCAAGGAAAGGAGCTGAAATTAGTTACTGACATGCAATAACTCATTTCTTATTTTACCAACAGTAATTAAATTGCCTGGAACTGTTGTCATTTAACAGCTTATTAATTGACTAATGTGCATTACTTGCACGCAGGCTATAGGTAAAATCCAAGGATTAGGAAAGGAAGAAAGATGGAGAAAAAAACCTCACTGCTTTTTGTGACCATCATAGATGAATTATTAATTTTTATCTTACCAGAGTGTCATTTTTGCAAACACTAATAGGTGAGATTTTAAAGATGCAATTTCATCAGCAATAGTCCTAAAAAAGGAAATGGTAGTCAGCTAGTAATTCATTGGAGAGGAGAAAAATGAATAATTTTTTCTACTTTCTTTTAACCATATGAAGTTTGTACAGCTCTTTCTTCCTTAAAAATCAATGATTTCTGCTTGGATCGGTATAAACACTATAAAATTCCTTGTTCTAATCCTATGATTGGCCAAATATTCTGAAATTTTCCTCCTTTTGTTCCACCAAGATGCAAAGAAACTTTGTCACATGCATCAGGGAGTCTCAGCCTAATAGAACTACACACAAAAGTGGTTTTAGGCAAGTTCAGCAGCTTTGATTGTGTCCAGTCAAATATGATACATTCCAGTGCTACATTAGTGGCCTGTGTGGGGGAAAAAAAATCAATGAGGTCAACATCTAGGTCCCAGCTGAGAATAATCCATTTCATAAAAATAAACTGAAAAGTTCTCAGTCATCCCAGTAAACTCTAATTTATAGTGTTGGAGGCTCCTAACAGAGTCTATGACTGTGTGAATAGACTGGGAAACATAGGTCAAGTTTTTAAAGGAAGAAATGTGAGATGGGCTTTTTTGAATTACCTAACCATCAAGAGACTTATAACAATAGTGTCCTTCTAGGAAACTGGAAATAATCAATTAGAAGATGTGGGGAGGCAAATGAATTAGTTATGTGAGCTGCCTAAATGAGAGAGCAGCATGGAAATTCAGTCCAATGAAGTAGCAGTTGAGACCCTGATGAAAAAACCCCAAAAATGCAGAAGTCATTGTATAGGGCCACTCAGAGGATGAAGGGGAATGGAATAGCTCCAGGACACAAGGCTGAAAAAGCCATCCATATTACTCAGTTTATACACCATGGCTGGGAGTTGTTTGTCCAAATGCAGGAATCAATAGTGGGCATATCTCCATCTGCTTGGCTTTGCAGGTCTGTGATAAAATCAGGTGATTCTTCGTACTGGTTTTCCTCTTTTAAGGCACAGCAGGTCAATTGTAAGCACTTCCATTTCTGCATTGACTAGGAAGGGAGTCTGTACCAACAGATGGGATATAGAGACTTCCACTGTGGATCTGTGAAGTGGGAGAAGATTAATCCCATGTGGAAATACTTGCCTGTCATATCTGGGGACTTGGCCATGTGCTTGGTTCTTAATTGTCACTGAACCTGCACCAGGCCCAAAATGTGGTGGTGGTTTTGGGGTCACCATCATTCCTGTTGTTCAAAAGCTGGCCACAGGTAAAGAGAAGCCCTTGCATTTCTGTGATCATGGTGCAGAGAGAAGGAAAAAACACCGAGTGTGCAGTCAGACTCCCTGGAATTCGTTAGGCTGTCTTTCAAAGTGCAACTTCATGTAAGTCCATAACGTGCTTGTTTTTATTTCAATAAAACAGTAATTTTGACAATAACTAAGTATGTCTGGCAGAATAGATGGGAAGGCTATGAAACTATTAATAACATTTGGACACCTCCTGCACTGTTTTAATGCATCACAAGTTAGCGCAGTATTGATTCAGTATCAAAGTTCTGAGAAACAAGCCTCTTACCAATATCTAGGATCCGATGTTGTAATTGAACTAGAAAATGTTAGATTTCCAGCATTACTGCTGAGAATTCTTCCCAATAAATGTGTGTTTTCCACTGGGGCTGAAATCACTGTAAGTGTTAGTTTTAATTTTTTTCCTTTTTGTATTTTTTCGCATCATACAGGTTCCCTTTCTCCCCTCTGTGTGTAAAATAAACATAATGGGGCCAACTCTTGCATTTTACTAACTTGACTTGTGGGAACATCCTTTCACATACTTGGGCTAGGTAATTAAATCTTTTGTGGAAGGATTAAATTTTGTAGAAAGGAAAATGGATGGAATTAGAAAACACTATGTAGGGAAAGAGACCCAGTAGGAATCATGGGCAGAAGAAACCTTTTTCAACTTCAGTGTGAGGAAAAAGAAGAAAGAACAGAAAGAAAAAGAGAGCCATTGTTATGACACTGAAGCACAAGGAAGAATCAAGACTTATTGCTTAAAAGAGAAATGAAATTGTGTGAAGGAAGGAAGCAAGAAGAATGGCTGTGCATGTACTGGCTGTAATGAGTGGGTGCTGGTATATCAAAAATGGATGGTACACCAGTTTCCATTATATGTGCCTCCTTATTTCAGCATGTCCTTTAGATTTGCATATTGCTTTTATCCAGCATCTATCATCTACCTCCAGAGTTTGTCAATAAAACTGAAGAAATGCAGAATACATTTTTTAATTTCCAAAGCTCATTTTGAGTTTTCTTCTTAAGTCTAGGATCACATTGGTCTAGTTTCTTTCAGGATCATAAAAGTAAGACAAAGTGTTGATTTTTTTGTTTTAGTATCCTTGTCTTTGTTAGAGGGCAGTGGTTGTTAATTTATGTAGTTCACCTGCACCAACAGAATAGTGTCATTCTTTCTTTCCTGGTAAGTGGCCTCAAGTACAACGTCCTGCAAGGTGAAAAGCCCACTTTTGTTGGACAGCAGAAGATACAGCTGTGTAGAAGGGGTAAGAGGAAGGAAATAGAGAGTTAGGAATGTTACTGCCACTGCAGTAACATCTCTTGTCAAGTTTTATCAGTTAATTTATCCAAAGGATCTCAAAACTATATTTTTTTTTCTAGTCTGTGAACTACCAATGCCAGACATGGTATGGAGGCATTTGCCTCCCTGGTGGCTTTTCAAAGTGCCTGGATTTTCCTTATCAGAAGATATGGTGCTTTTGTTGAGAGTATGTTCTGTGTGAAAAGATATGCTGAGTGCAGAAAATCTTATTTCTGGTAGGAAGCCAACAGTTCTTATCCCTATGTGGTTCATGACATAGTTAATGCCAAGTGGCTGAAAAGCCACAGCTATAAATAACTTCCTGGTTACATGTATTTTGTTCTTCAATTGTTTTTCCATAGCTAATTATGTATAACAAAAATAACATGTCGAGTGTGGATAGCCTAGAAGTTATTTATCCTTTTTCTTATTCATCCTAGATGGCTTCTAACCAAGAATAAAATATACCAGCAAACCACAAGTGGCAAAATCTGAACCTGTAAGTACCTGTGATCTACTTTAGAATACATGTTTAGCATTTAAAATAGAAGTGACACTGGCTTCACATCATTGCACACATCAAAATTTCCAAATCTGAAGAATTTTTGAACCCCCTATGATTTCTAAACAAGTACAGTCCATAAAACATTTAATCTTTCTGACTGATTGGGCTGTAGAAGAAAAAATGAATGTCAGTGGTTGAAGTCTGGTAAAATTTTGTTCTGGACCAAATGTATCCAAAAGATACAGAAATTATGAATTGTCTGGATCAAAAGTACTTCCCAAAGCCATCTGGCATATCATCAGGCTCTGTGGTTCTCCATAATGCTGTAGAGTTAATCTACTGTCTCATTAGAGTAGCTGACAAATCTCATTGAAAAGTACTGCAAATCTGTATATCTCAGCTGTAGGAGCACAAGGGCAAGTACAGACAAATCTTTCAAGAAGATACCTTAGAAAGGATGCCAACCTCCTGATAAAAACATTAAAATAAGATTTATGTTTTGGTGGTTATGTTAATGTCACAGAAATTTATGATAAAACGAACTTTTCATACTGGTGTATGCACTTTTGCACTATCACACAGTCAGCTTGAGTGTTTGTGCATTCCCATTCCAGATTGAAACAGGTTTTAGATAAATGGAGAAATATAATCTGAAATGTTCTAGTCACAGATCTGAAGGTCTTTCTCTTTCAACTGCAGGAAAAGCTATTCTAAAACACGTTTGGAATTTTACGTTAAATTTGGCCAAATAGCAATAATTACTTGACTCTGCCTATGCTTGCTTCTCATTTCTCATCTCTTTATGAGACATAATGCCAGTCCACTTGCAGTGTCCTGGTAAAAGTGCCTGTGCATGAGAATTTATACTTGTAGCTGTTGTTCCTGTGTTGACATAGTTCTATGTGTCCATAACACCATTATTATCCTAGACAATGCCCGACCTTCGTTTGCATGTGCCATTGCTGCTGGGACAGGGCTCCTGGCATTTCGGGAATGGTCTGATGTGTTGTTGTTCCAATTCAAAACAACAACTGTGTGTTATTTAGTGCATAAGTTTTAGTTACCAGTGTGTGAAACTCACATGTTCACAAACCAACAAAGGGAAGAAAAGAGAGCACATAACATGGGATTCAGAAATAATTCCTGATGATTTAGTTTAATTTGAGTTACTATAACCCTAAAGCTCCATTAAAACCTGAAATGAATGCTATTTCCTCCTGAGAGCAGAAAACAATCTGCTAATTTTTGCCAAGATGAGAGTTATTATGGTGTACAACACGAATGCATATAAATTACAAGGTTTATATTTGCTGGTTTTCCTAATGTTAACTTTGACTGGCATGTCAAATTAAAAGCAAGAGGGAAAGAAAAGGAAAAACTTGGATCAGATTAAGAAACATGCAAAGAAGTGTAAATTCTAGCTACAAAACACAAGACCTTCACACTTCAAACAACCCAAACAGGTTTTCTTTTAATGATTAGGTTTCACTTTTTTCCCCTTTGTACTCAGGATGCATAGAGAACTACAGTAGTATTTGGAAACAATTCAGTAAGCTGGGTATCTCCCTTTTTCACAATTCTAGTAACACTGGGGATGTTTCAGGTTTCCTACTGTTATTGTTTGGTGCAAGGAATACAGGAAAATTAAAAGTAGGTTGAAAATTCCTGATTGAAACCAATGTAAAACATCAAAGAAAATTTTATATCTCAGGACATGGCACTGGAACTGTCCTGAACACTCTTTTAATGGCACTTGCAGCCTTTTGCAGGTAAAGAAATAGGAAGCTGCTTTCCATTAAGGAAGACAGATGCTGCAGAGAGTCTGCATCTCCCCAGAGCAGCTGCTCTGTCTAAGATCCAAATAGGTCATTTAAGCCCTGATCCCAGAATGAGAGCTATTGGGTCAAAATGTGCCTATCCAGGGACTAAGTCATGACCTGATAAAAGTAAAAAACTGGGATTTTTATGTATATTTAAAGCATGTTTTCAGAACATGAATATTTCAGAAGAATATTTTTCCTGCCTCACTCTTTATATTTGATACAAAGAGCTTCAACTTTTGCTCATTTTAACTTAGCTGGTTTTTGCTCCCATAGTTCAGCTCTTTTTTCATTCAGATAGTTTAATTTACCCACTCTTTTATACACAGAGCTACTGTGTTTATGGATAGCGAAATGTTTTTCTATATGTCAAATGAGCTTTTAAAAAGTATTATACTCTGCAGGCATGCAGGGGATGATGTTTAAACATAGCTTTCTCTTGCCTAGGCTTCCAGACAATTGAATTTTGAATCTCCTATGCGGTAAAAAAATTGATTATGGACCATTTTGGATAGGGTTTGGAACATAACTCTATCGCTATCTATTGATGTGCATTACCAGAAGCATCATAAAGCAACTGGATCCAGGATGTCTTTTTAAGGAAATTATTGGATAGGGAATGGCCTAAAATTTCTAGCTTCCTGTTGAATATTTTGAGCAGGGAAGGATATTGCAGCACAAGTCTTCTGGAATGTTACCTCTGCCCTCTTACAGAAGCTAAAGCACTCATCAACACGCAGTAGGAAAAGCAACAACTGCCCAGGAAGCGAGGGGCACTGGGGGATGGATGGCAGGGACAGGCTGAAGGCTCACCTGTGCTGGCATGAGCTGGGGAAGGTGATGTGGGTGGAAAGGAGGGTGCAGAGACTGCCCATCCCTCTGCTCTGCATTGCCCCATCCCACATGCCTTCTCTGCCACTGAGACTTGCACCAAAGCTCTTGGCTACAGCGGCCAACCCGCAGTTAATGGCATCTCAGATGCCAGCAGGGGTGAAAAGATGCTTTCTCCACACAATGAGCTTTTTAAGATGCCTCAGAGTTGTTTAGTTGCTGAATTAGGAAAAAGCTAGATCAAAGTGGTAATTTTCCCTGTTTTCCTTCTCCTGCATTGTCACTTGTATTTTAACCCTTTCCTTACAGAAGAAAATGTGAATTTATAGTTTCCTTTTCATACTTAAAAGAATCAACTTCTAATGTTCTCTGTGAGTCTAAAACATTTCCCAAGTCTGTTAATTTCCTTACTGTGTTATTTACAATTAGAAAGCCATCAGTCTCAATTCTATAACTATTTTTGGCTTTCTCACTTTTTTTTTTTCCTTTGTAGTTTCAAGTTCACTCTTTTATTGCTGAAAAATCCCGGTATTTTTATTCCTGTTCTAAATCTCACTGCTTCCCAATCCCTAGGGTTCCTAGCCAATATGTTTGGTAATGACTTCATATATAGGAAAAGGAAACAAAGCCAATTTGTGTTTTCCATTGTTGTGATAGATGCATATCTGAACTTTCAGCTGGTCTTGGCTTCAAAAAATAAAGTAACCAACTTTGCTGGGTGACTCTACAGTCTGAAGAACATACACAGTTTCCTTTGCTTATTTTTTTGTGCTCAGGTGACTTATCCTCCACTAATCCATTTGAAAGCAAGAGTAAGAGATGCAGCCATAAAATTGAAACAGAGGATTACTGTAATCATGAAATTAGAATAAGGTCCAGGCATTTGAACATAAGATTAATGTCATCTTATAGCAGGCACAGCATAAAATCCCACAAAGAAAAGCCATGCCCCTAAAGAGAGCATAGAGGTACAGATGACTAAGAAGCCCTTGAAAATAACCATCACAAATTCAGGTTTTGAGGAAATCAACATTTTCTCTGGGAGACACCAAATATTATCAGGGTTTTCTGTCAAGGGATATTTTGTTCACATGCATTCTGGGGTAAACCCTCAGTAAAAGCTACCAATATACCTGAATTTTTGTGGGATGTTTTGTTCTTTCCAGCTGTCTCTTGAAGTGACTGTATGCTTCATAAGAGAGGTGATTGCAAAGCCTTTCCCAACTTCCCGTTTCTTCTTATCTTACCTTGGAGTTTAAAAAATGAGATCAGGTTTTGTTTTCTTAAGAGTTCTTGAATATTCATACCCGTGCTAAGGCAAACTGAACAGAGCACACGTGTGTCACCATGAAACTGAAAAAACCCTCAAGCAAAACAGCGAAACTTCAGCACCACCACCACCACCCTTACAGCACCTGCTTATGGCCAGGTTTTCTGTACTAGGAGCCTCCCAATCCACTGTGTGTAAAACTCCTTATCTGGACACGTTGGTTTTGGGGCAGAGCCCCCAGTGACCCCTTTAAAATAGGGGCAGATTTAGAGGTGAGCGTGTGCTGCTGTAGCCCCGTGAGCAGTAGGAAATCTGGCTGACACAGACCAGGGTTCTGTATCTCTGCCTTGCAATGCAGCCACACAAAAGTGACATTAATACAGATGTGCTTAAGTAATAGCATAATACAAGTGTCCTCAGAGGATGAATTGTACTGAGAACAGTGCACTGATCCTAAATTGTGCACTAAATTGGAGGCTTAAAAATGAGGAAGCTAGTAAAAAAGATGTTAAGGTGAAAAGTGAGGAAATTAAAGTGTTGCAGCTCAGCATGGGGGCTACTTAAACATCCCATAAAATGAGTAATAAATTACTACCCCTAGGAGGGAAAAAAAAAAGAAAGAAAAGAGCAACTCAAAGAGTAGGATTGCAAATTAATAGGTATAGGTAAAGGAAAAATTCTGGAAAATCTGAGCTTGTCTCTGTACCGGAAGGGAAGATCTCAGTTAAGAAGAGGATTAAAATTAATGGCAGGTAAATATGAGACAGAAATGTGGGGATACTAAAAGGCATTTTGCAAAGCAAACAGCCAAAAGCATATAAGCAAATAACAAAGAATTTGTTTAAATCTACAAAGAGCAGGAAGCCTACTAAAGCAGACAGAGCCAGAGTCAGCTAAAGGACAAAGCGCTGGGAGAGGGGGCAGAGGAGGAAACAGCTGTGTGGTAGCACTCCTGGCTGCTTCTCCTGGCCATGCTCCTTCCTGACCTGGTGTCCCCTGCTCTGAATAGCTCCTTTTCTTGCCACAGGCCTTCTCAAGTGATTTTGAATGTCTTTCTTTCCTATTTTTCTTAGGTCTGTGGACTTTGCTCTATCACTGGGCACAGTCTATGTCTTGTGTTTCCAACTGTGCCCTGGAGAAAGGGATATTTCCCCAGGATTATTTAAGTCTAGAAGCATATTGAAAATGGAATGCCTGTAAAATCCCAGACCCAAAAGATCCTTAGGGAATTTAATCTCTATAAATGTTTTGTCAACAGTTTCTTTTACCTCTTTTGTGGCTTATATCGCAATGATTGAAATGTGGGACCATATGGTATAACATAAGATATTAAAATGATAAAGAATACACAAAGCATCCTTGCAACAGCTTTGTGCATCTGTTTCAGCATCTTGGCTAAATTCCAACACGGGTTATTAGATTCCTAAATTCCCTACTCTTTAATTGTCTCCGTGATGATGTTGAATTGTTTCTATTCTAGTGTCCTGTGCATCTGTGCCTCAGTTTCCCAGCTGTACTGGCCTCTGATTAAAGAGCTGATTTAGGATTAACCCTTGAGCCCAAGTGCTAAATATTGCTGTACCAACACAGTCTTTGAGAACAAATTAATGTTTTCAGCTACTCTTCTGGGTTGCTTGTATTCTGCTGGTGTCTTTGGAGGGCTGCAGTGGGTATTTCTCTCCCCTTTTTGAAGTGTCCTGAGCAGGGCACTTGAAGTGTAAGACACTCTGACAGAGCCCCATGTCTTAAGTAACGTGCTGCTAGTACCTGCTTCCTCACTAAGCGCCCTTTTGTATGGTGAGCATCCACCAAATTCTAGTATTGGGAATAATCTATGAAATGTAGAGGGGAAACAATTTTAAAATAATGTAAGTTTATAGCATGCAGCCTAATAGTTCTAGTTTGTTCTCTGAATATTTTGTATTTAATAAATAGAATGCTGTCTTTAAGTACTTTCTTTGCCTTAAGCTCTTAAGATATTCAGGCACCGAGAGTAATGGAAAATCACTAGTTAACAAAGAAACCTGATTTTTGGATGAGGTAACTACTTTATTTTGTAGGGTTTTCTTCTATATTACACTATATTTAACAATAGACATAGATCTGGGGATGAATGAAGGGAAGTAGTTGGTTAGTAAAAATGATGATAGATTTCCTTGTGTAGTCATGAAAATGACATAAAGAACCTTTTCCTTTGTACAGGAGAAAAAATAAGCTGTGGTTTTGAAATGTAGCTTAAGGGAATGGCTGGTAAAAAAAGTTCTGAAAAAAGTTAGGAACATGTGCCAACAGTAACTGCCTGTGTTTGTTTTGCTTTTGGTTAAAAAGTCAGTTTAAATTGGAAAAAGTAAAAATTTTGTAATTGGGGATTTTGATAGTGAATGAAACTGAACCTTCAGAATTTCCACAGGTTTTGAGAAAAGTGGACATTTTTTTATTATAAAGCATGTGTTTTAATGGTTTGAAATAATATGTCTAATAATGCCTATGTATATATGTGTGTCAGTATGCATAGTATCTAGAGAAGGTGAAAGTAGGAGGAAAAGAACTTCAAATAACTTGGTAGTCATATAAAAACAAACATTAATCAGAATAGGTCAAAATTTCATAACAGGAAATGTAGAGAGCCAAATCATACTCCCTGTGCACCATTTGAATCCATAACCACACTGTGTTGTGGGGAGTCCTGGGGGCAAAGGATCTTCCCACCCAGATGTTCCACAGCTGCAGCAGGGCAGGCAGAATAGGCTGCTTCGCTGAGGAAAGCACAGTCATGTGGGGAAAGCATTTATCTGCAAAACTGGGGAAGGAAAACACTCAGGTTGGTTTACCAGCCTTCAAACCAAAGTGACCTGGAAATTTCCAGGTTTTTTATTTTTCTTATTATTTTATCATAGTCATGTTTTTGGCTCTCTTGTGGGGAAAAGAAATCAGAGCTGTAAGAGGCTAGTCAGAAGATAAGGTCACTAAGCAGTATTTCAGCTCATTCATTTTTCAGAGTTGGTAATATTATCCCAATATTTTTATTTTTTTCCTAAAGTGACATGACTTACAGTAAAACTGGAGGCCAGACATCACATTTTTATTTGTATCTGACCTACCCCTGAATCAGGAGTGCTTGGAATTAGGTCACTGTTCCATCATACAATCATATCAGAGAAAACATTTAGTTGTGCATGCACTATGAACTTTTAATGGAAATGTTTACCTAATGCACACTATGTTGTGCTACTGAATAGTTATGTCTTTCATCTTCTTTTATCTTCTTTTATCTCCTGATGCTTCTACATTAGAAGTATCTAATGTAGACCAGACACCAAACACCCACATTGGAAACGTATCTTCTTAGCTTATACAAACCACATTGGTGTAACAAAGCTTAAAATAACTGCTGTTAAAGGAAAAAATAAAATTATGGGATGCATTTTATTTCCTTTGGCTTTTCTCATACATCGATGATTATGACTGTTAAAAATCCACGGCAGTATTTCTTCTGTTTATTAAATTTATGGGCTTGAAATTCCTCATAGAGCTGATCAGCTCTGAGCTCTAGGGAACCTTGATGGAGAGGAGAAAAATAATAGTGAAAATATGGGTGAGAGAGGAAACAGGTGGCAGAAGAATATCATAGAGAAGAAAAATTCTGTCAGAATTATGTTTCTGATGGACATTGGACCTTGTTTCTTATCTTGTGCTGCTTTTTTGACATGTCTGTCTTGCCCACATAGATGCAAATTTATTGTCTCCTACACCCTGTGGACCATGTGCTTAGCCTTGTGGGAGCAGCTCAGCCAGCAATACTTGGGTCTGCTCCCACAGGAACTGTCAAATCTCCTCTCTGTTCACAGCCTGAGTACATCCCGTGCTCAGTGATGCCAGACTCTGGGAAAACTGTCTTGTCTCAGGTAGCCTGCAAGTCTGTGATGAATCAGTGAGGCTTCAGAAACCTTCAGCTATCTAAATTAGGGTTGGACCCTCCAAAATAGAAACCATCCTGCAGGTCATAATCCAGTGGCTGTCACCCATCCTCAGTCCTGCTGGGCCACAGATCCTGAGTGCCTTGAAAACTCACACTGCTTCCACTCAAGTCAAGAGGGTTGGCTGTGAAGCAAATGAAACACTTCAAAATCCTTTTGCATGCTTCTTATCACCAGCTCACTTTGTTCACTAGCTCTTTCACACCATAGCAGCCAGTGAACTTTTCCAAATTATGACATTCCCTCCTCTTTTCTGCCCCCTCCCCCTGTTATGCTTTTCATGCTAAGAAAAGACCTGTGTGAGGAAGACCTGTGTGAGGAAGAAGAATGTGGCTGAGACCCTGCAGAAGGAGATCCAGGTGATTGTGCACCATGTAAGAAGCAGCCATCACTTTTGACACTTTTTGCTGGCATATTACACGATCCATATGGAACACACCAAAAATTGAATGTTTATGATATTTACCTGCTCTTTCCAAGCTCACAACCTATATGCACTGTAACAATGAGTGTGAGGATCCTTGTGGGAAGCCAGAGTCGAATGGTCAAATATTCAAAAATAAACACAGCTTTCTCAATGCTGCTAATGCTTTTCTGCCAATCTCAAAGCTATTTTTCAACCTTATACTGAAAAAAAAGTAGTTCTGATAATTTATGTTACCCAGATGTTTTAAAATTCAACAGCTTTCACTACCCATAAATTTAATAGCATTAAACACCTGCTGGCTCAGAGAAGCAGCTCTTGCCAAAAAGAAAAGCAGGAGCAGAGAGATACACTACTAATGTGCTCTCTTTCTTACTGTCAGAGCTAAGGCTCTGAGCTGGAGCCCAGCACAGCATTACCCCATGCAGAGAAAGTTTTTCTGCCTCTGTGCTTCAGAGTAGAGGACTCATAACATTATTAGCCTGCCAAATAATTAAAAAAATAGTGGAAAAGAAAAATAAGTTTGGAAAGTTTTGTAAGGAGACTTGTTTTAGGCACTGGTTGTAACTCAAAAAAAGGCTAATTATTGAAAACTGTGGAGAAATCTATAACGAAACATCAAAGTCTGGGGACTCCTGGGACTGGGAAAGGGGCACAGGTCTGTGACAGTGAATGGCACTTCCATCAGTCTGGGACCTGCACCTGGAATGTCAGAGGAATGTGGTGGGCCAGACTGCAACAAAAAGGCATCATGGTGGTGGATAAGTTCAAAAGACAGGTTTTAAAATCTGTGGAGAAACTCACGAAGGGAAGGCTGAAAAGCAAAGGGAAATGCTTGAACAATTGAATGAGGTGGGAAGTAGTTTAAGAGTACAGTTTTGGAAGGAATGCCAATGCACTAAAAGCAGAGGAAAACAATGAGGAGAGAGAGCTTTAACAGGCTTGGCTGAATGTAGCACATAGAAGTTTTCAGTAATGTTCTTGCAAATATAATCTTTAGCATAGTATCACCAGGTTAACAAGCCTTGTATTTCTTTATTAACAAGCATTTGAATGGATTTTTTATTTATAGAATAGTTGCTGAAAGGGAAGAGCATAAACAATGTTTCAAAGAGAAGTGAGTGTTATCAGATTGCTGTGGGTGAGTTGCTAATAAAGAAGTGGAGGAAAAGGACTCTGCTCTCTATGGACTTTGGATGCTGGCAGCAGAGAAGTGGAGCATATCTTTGGAAGAAAGCTTTCTAGGTGTTCCTGTGGTATTTTGGGGGAATTGCCTAGGAATCAGGCCTTTTTTTGCAAGATGGCATTAGTAGATGGAATGGAAACATTCAAAGTTAGAGCTCTGACAGGACAAGGAACTGTGTCCTGTTTGACTTCCATGAGACTATACCAGTGAAAAACCTCTGTGTCTCAGACACTGTGAGCAGCTTGGAGTATTATAAGCACCACCTTCTCCCAGTGGAGAGTAGTGTACAGAGCCAAGTGACTGCTGGCTCACACTCAGCCCTTGCAGAAGGACTGAACCGAAGCAGCGCTGCTTTTAGGAGCAGCTGATTGACAAATCAGTGAGAACCACGCACTTCAGAACAAGTAATTGTTGTGAATTAATTTTTCCAATGTAGCTTGTGATGGACCTGTGCTTCTATGTGGTATCTTAGTTTGATTTGTGAGGAGGAATAGACTTGAGGCTTTTGTTCAAGGAACATCTCCAGGTTGAAGCTACAATCATAATGTTTCACAAATAGGAGGCAGTTTATGTTCTGCTTTCAGAGCAAACCAATAATGTACCTCTGACTCCAAAGGGAAATATATTGTTAATGGAAAAGTTTTCTTCATCCTCTCTTTCTATTTAAGGCAGTCTTTGCTGCCAGTTTATCTTGAACACATAAAGGTCTAATGCAGTACGGATTAGACTGAATAGAACTGAGAGAGCAGCAAGAACTCCAGATGTTCATTAGTGGAGTGGCTATTGAAAAAGCCACAGAGGAACTTCATCTATTCTGTTCCCTCAAAGATTTCTAGACATTAAATAATTTTCAAAGGACTCCTATCAGCAGATTCTGTTGTGCTTTATAAAACCTTTCCTCTTGAACACTGTGTGCTTAGTTCACTACTGGCATCAGATAGAGTTCCATTGCAGGTGCCCCTATTTATGTTAGTGCTGAATTCAGCCCTCTGCACTTGTGTATACCTACTGCAAAGGGCACTCAGGTGCAATGACAGATGGGGTCTTAAAACTTTAGTGCCCTGTGTCTAGAAGCATAAGTAATAGTCAGTTTTGCATTGTTCTAACATTTCTTTAAAGTAAATTGGCCTTTTTGATTGTATTTCATTCTTGCTTTTTTAATAAAGTGTAGCAGGCATACTTACAGGGTTAGATTTTCAACTTATATAAAGAAAAGCATTTTTTTCCTCCAATCAAGATTTATTTCTGCTATTGCAGTGAGCTACCTCCTACCATCCACTGTTGTGCCTTATGCTGTAGAGAAGTGGCTTATCTACTAAGAGGGAAACCCAGTGTTGATCTTGTTCTGAATTTCAGAAAAGCTTTAGACACAGCTAAATAAGAGGCTGAACACTTATTTATTTTGTTTCCATTTTGTTTTTTCTTTAATTTGTGTGTGAAGGGTGGGATGTTTAGAATGTTTTTACCACCTTAAAAAGAGCAATGGTCCTCTGGGTCACCCAAAGACCCCTACTTGTTCCCTTTTTCCAAGTCTGTTGCACTTTTTCTCCTCCTGCACCACTATCTGTTCTTTGCTTTAAAGTACTAACCTTGCCCTTACTTTTTGCATAATTTCTTATGTTTTATTTGTACAAAGAAAAGGTCTTTTTTTTTTTTTTTTTTTTTTTTTTTTACTGTAAGAAACTTAGACACAGTTTCTTACAGAGAACCAAGATGTGCTCTGCTGTCTTGATCATCAAAGCATTTAACATTAAGGATACAAATAATAGCATTAACCTTAGTACCAAGCATATGAAAGTGGATTAGGTACTATCCACTGTCCAAAGTTCAGTCACTTTGGTTGTCATTTCCTTTCCATTTTCAAAATTGCCATTTTCTGTTTAAAGTCAGTGGAGCTGTTAGTTGTAAAGCCATGACACAAAAAAAGTTTGTCTTGCTAGTTGAATATACAGTCCTGAAATAGGGTCTCTTCTAGAAATGGAAAGAACTTGGATTTTATTCTCATTCCTTTAACACAATAGTTTCTGAAAGCAGCCTTAAATATATATATATATATATATATATATATATATATATATATATATATATATATATATACACACACACATACCTATAGGTAGAGAGAGAAATCCCTAGAAAAAAATATAACATTTTCATAACTTTACACGTCCAAATGAAATAATGCTACATATTGTTAGAGCTGTTCCTAAATACTCTTTTCTAAAACAAAGATTAGTCAGGTAGTGAGAGGGCAGAATGGTATTTTCAACTTTTATGCCCTCATGAATGTTATTGCCTCTTATTGGCTTAAAATTGAACTAAATACCACAAAATCATCCTGCCCTTCCTTTTTAATCAAAAGTCCCACAGTTTCTTGCAAGACCAGTTTTTAGGAACAATGCATGATGCTTTCTAATGTTTGATTCAGAGGGGTTTTTAACAGTCTAAAACTTGATCTCCTGTTACAAAACCCCCAACTGTTACTTTTTTTGTTCATTGTGTTAAAAAATACATGGTACGGAGGGCACAACCTTTCCTCAGTCTTTGTTGGAACAGGTGATGACAACAAATGATGATTTGGCCATTTGAGGCCAGATTCAGTCCTTGATTACAGTGAGAGATTGGATAATGTGCCTGTAGGGAGAAAAGTGTTCTGGATCTCCCAAAAGTTTTTGATTAGGCTTCTCTTTCATTGGGTGTATTAAAACCCAAGACTTCTCAGCTAAGATAGGAAGCCAGACAAAATACATTGAGCCATATCCTTACATGATTTCACTCAAAACTTCTTGTACAGAAGCATATTTGTGATGGTGAAAGACTGATCCATACTGATTCCTGACAAGTTCCTGGATCTGTCAGAGCAGATCAGTTGCATACTTCCCACAGTGTAGTGAAATTAGAGTCCTCACAACAAAATATATACCTATGAATGTACAGACATGAAGCTTAATCAATAACTGCATTATTGTAAATAATTTCCTAATTAGGTATATGCATTTAGGCCCACAAGTAGGTGGGAACTTAATGGAACTGATCCCTGGTTTCAAGACTTGTGGCACCATAACATAATTTAATGCCAAGTAGAATTCTCAAATTAGTTGTTATTTTTTATACTTTCACTTCCCTTGTTTTGGAACCTGGAAACCACAGATTATTTGCACTTAACCCAGTGCTAAGCCCATTTACTTCTAGGCCCATTGTTAAGCTTTTGGGCAGCAGCAGTTCCAAGTGGAATCCAAAGCCTCAGGTTTACTCCTTTCTCTGTGGAGCTCCTGACAAAAAGAGGGTTCATACATAGGGCAGAATAGGAGGGAGAAGATTTTTGTGAAAGGAGGGAGAACTGCAGCTAACCAGGATAAAATTCTCAATGAAGAAGTGGCTTTAACTCCTGTCACTTCTCAGAGCTGAGCTTTCAGTGCTGTCTCCACAGGACCCACGGACTGGCACTCTATCCTTAGGGCAGGGGCCCAAAAGAGTTTCTTTTAAAGGGCTGGGCCAGGTTAACTTTCATAAAGCATCGTCAGCAGGTGAAGTGAACTTTTTGTAAGTTAGCCTTGTCATTAATGTTCTCATCCAGGTGCAAAGGCTCTTTAATCTGCTACTCTCAAAGGAGGTCTGAAAGCACATCTCCTATGTGGGTACCTTAAACTCCAGGCTGTGGGGTGAAAACAGCTTGACCATTCAGGTGGAGGAGTGGCACACTGCAACTGGACAAAAATCACAGGTCTGGCTCATGGATAATATGTTATGAGATACATGCTCATTTATCTTGCTTTGTTTTCCACACTGTAGATGATTTGTGTAGATGGGTGTCCTGTTCCTGATATCTGTTCTCAGAGCTGCTTACACATATTACATTAAACTGTAACCAAATAAATAGCAAAATTAATTTTGAGAGTGACATATACCTTGTTTCAGTGACTCCACAGGGGAAAATCTGGTAGGTCTCTGAAAAGGTTTGAGGATGCTGATAATCATGACTGACTTCAGAGGAAACTGTGGGCGCATTACACTTTCAGAACCAGAAAAACTGTATTTCAGGCTGCCACAGTAAAGGTACAATACTGGCATATTTGCAAAAATACTTGATCCAAGGAGCTGATGTGTCCTTCCTGGTAGAAGGCAGGGTCCCCAAATAAAAGGATTTGAAATTAACAAGAGCAAGTCAGAGTATTTCCAGGTATCCTTAAATAAAGATTCTTGCCTTTTGAGCTAAAGCCAAAACTTTAATGACAGAAATATGGAGAAATCACATACTCTTTTGTCCAGTCCACAGGATTTGTGAAGCTGACTGAGTGATTATTTAGAAAAGATTATTTTTTCCCTTTTTTTTTGATCATCTTGTTTGTCTGGTTGATTTATCCTCCTGTCCTCCTTACACTGTCTACACTTTAATCTGTTTCTGGTTTATGGGAACTATAAAAAGTCTTTTACACTGAGAGATTTACTTTATTTGAATGCAAATTAAAACTATTATCTTTCAGTTACAGGCCAAAGATTGCAAAATAATGCTTGTTTATATCTTGAAAAACTAATCTTCCTCCCTCCCCCCCACAATGCCATGTAAATTGTTCAGTTAAAGTAGAAACATACAGTTAATTTTTGCCAATCATTTATATGTTTTATACGCTAATTTGCTGAAGTAGATAACAAGATGTAGAGGAGTTAGATTAGAATGATATGAAACTGCAATATACTTTGCTGCTGCTCACTCTCTATAAACACAGTCTTAGGCTCAACCTCCTCATGGAGATTCCACTGAAAACAAAGAAACCATGACAGTCTATGTCTGGTTCATATTTTTAAAGTTATTGGTTATGAAAATGTGAAATGCAATTTACAGAAGGTCTACAAAGAGAGGGAGAAGAGGAAGGACACATTACCTTTAGACAAATATGATAACACAAATGATATTTTGAGGTTAGATAAAGAAATAAATGCATTTCCCATGCACTGACCCTGCTCTCTCTGTCTGTGAGGAACTTTGGGTAGCACCATCGGGTCCTTCTGTAGGGAAGAGAATAGAATGACCCAGCAGCTGAGCGTGCAGTGTGCTCGTGTCAGGGGAGTGTTTGTTCATTCACACATTCAGAAATTAATGGAGGCTCAAGGCCATGCCAGTAACTCTGGCTTAATTTAATTCTTAGAGGCTGATCAGACCAATCAGTGATGGAAGAAAAGACATTCTTAAAGGTCAGACACCTCCAAATCACATCCCTGTTCTGTTTTACCAGTATTCTCATTAGCTGACATGGAACATTTTTGAAGCTGTGAGAGCAGCTTTCTTTAAGCAGTGAAAGCCACTGTTGATTGCCAGCACTCTGGTTGTGGCTTTGGTGTTGTCTGTTGCTACGAGAGCAGTTAGGTCGGCTGAAGAAGAAAGAATTGTCCCTCTGATAAGTGATAACACAGTCAATGTCCCCTGCCTTCTGACTAAGAGATTTTGCTTCAGCTGCAATTCTTCATTTCTCCTAAAGTGTGATGTTTCATAATCCTGAAACCCTTCCAGAAGCCAGAGTAAAAACCACTGCTGGTTTCTTTTCAAAAACTCTCAGTGGGTTGTCACAGTGTGAAGCCTGGGATCTTCAGTTAGCACAGAACAGGCCAGTTTCTGCAACATAAAAATCAGCTCACTGTTTTGTCTGCATTTGGTAAATATATTTGTGGGATATTAGGTTGTTGCTGAGGAACACAATTCCCAATCTTTGGAATGAAAAGTGAAATTACAGTCTCTGGTTTTGTTTTCTCCTGGTCTCAGCCTGTTTTCCTTAAGTCAATCAAAAGTACTTAAAGTGAAAGTATGTGTGATTTTCCTCTGTAGAAAAAAAAGCAATGAAAACATAATGCTGTTGTAGTTTCTCAATGCCAATTGCAAGACAGGGAAATCTATTTCAGGTAATTATTTTTTTCTAGTTGGAAGTTTTTTGTTAAAAAAAAGAAAAAGTTTTTAATAACCAAAATTTACCAGAAAAGAAAAGTCAGTCTCCCTGAGAGTTTTAGAAAATTCTAGCAAGAAATTCAAACTTTCATTTGCAAATAACCTGTAGATTTGACTACCCTGAACTAAATCATTTGAACTTAAAATACCTGGTTTTATGTTCAGTAGAAATGTTGATTCTGGATTAATAAAAAATATTACAAGTTGGAAGGAATCTTCTGCATGTGAACTGACTGACTCTCTGGAAAAAAAATCTAGGATGTATCCAGTAAAATTTCTCTTAAAAAACCTGTGGTTTGTAGACTTGTGGTTTCTGCTGGAGCTTTTCTTGATCACTGCTTTATATAAATTGACTTGATTCCTAAGTAACTGGAATAGATAAGAAAGGGACCAGGGAATACAGATACAATCTTTAAATACTGTTTCTGCTAGTGTTATAAGTGGCTTGCTTAATTTTGACTGATATACTTTTGTGCTCTGTTTTGAAATAGTTTAATTTGAAGCTTGAACTGTGAAATAACAGGGCCAGAGGAATTTCCTTTTGGTTTTTACTGCTTCCAAAATTAAATCATATGGGTAAAGATCTTAAAACCTGGCGCCAATATGTGGCTTTACTAATAGTGTCTGTGTGATCGTGTCATTCCTGAGAAAGCCATGTTTCCAATAAAAAGGAAATGTCAACCTTGAGTATATTTTATTAAATCTCTTTTTGTCTTCTCTTCAAGTTCAGCTTAAGCTGGCCACTTCCTTTGTCTGGTTTATTTTTATTAGAAATGGGCAGATTCATTAACTGTGCAGCTTGGTGGTCAGGCACTGACTGGATATGTCCAATAATGGGTAATAGCTGTATTTTTCATTGGGAGACCAATGTTTGCTTTGGAGATCGCCTGGGGAACAGATGTAATCTGAGACGGCACCATGTTTACCTCTTCTTGCACCGATATGCCCAGCATGTTTGAAACCAGTGAGAGAGAAAAACAAACATTTGAGGAGAAAACCTGCGAGCGCTCACTGCACCCCAGCAGGCTCCAGTCCCTGGGCTCCAGTCAGGAGCTCAGCAGCAGGGCTGCACACGAGCGCGTGAAATGCCAGCGCACACATGCACGCGTACATTTGTGTTTCATGGCACAGTCACGTCCTGAGCCTGCCTCTCCAGCTGATCCCTTTTTTGCTGGGAGGGTGACCAAGCACTGGCACAGGTTGCCCAGAGAGGCTCCATGCTTGGAGGTACTCAAAAACAATTTGGACATGGTCCTGAGGAGCCGGCTCCAGATGGCTCTGCTTGAGCAGGTGGCTTGGACTGTGTGACCTCCAGAGGTCCCTTCTAACCTCAGCCAGTCTGTGATTCTGTGATTTTATGTGTATCTGAGCCATTTGATGAACTGCTTGTCAACTGATGCCAGTCAGCACCAAAGCTACTGATCAATGTCTTTCTGCTCATCAGAAAGTTTTCTTGTTTTACAAAATTTCACGCAACGGGCTTTATTTTATTTATTTTTGCTCCTGTTAGTGCTATATTTTTTGTCTTTCCAGCAATTTCCACGTTCTACATGGATATTACAGGTAATCAAGGCCATTTTAAGAAGTAGTTGCGTAATTAACTCAGAAAACAATCTGAGGAACATAAACAGAAGTATTCGAGTACTACACACAGTAATAATATTAATATTAAAATAATAAGATTCTTGTCTCCTCCTGGTGTGTTCAGCATTATTTTCCTTGTCAAAATGACTTAATTTCACACTGCAGTGTGCATGTATGCAATAAGGTAAACAAGGAAGTGGAACAAACAACATTTCATGTTGCCCATTTCCCAAAGCTGTCTCATTACTCTATTTCTTTTGCCAAGCACTCTTCCAATGGTAGCAGAATAAAACATTTACCCAAGATTTACACAGTTCCCAACATGTGTACTCCAGTTCAGTCTTACTTGGTAGAAATTGCTGTGGATGTGGACTCTGGGAGGCATTGCCCACCTCTATGGGTTACTCTGTGGCTCCAAATGAATATTCAGGGGCCAGTGTGTTTCTTTGACGTGGTTCTAGCAGGCACTGGTCTTATTTAATATGTCATAGGTGGACTGGGAAGGAGTGACTTGTCACTAGGGCTGTTCAAAGTCTACAGGGTTGGTTTGTGTAATGGCTTGTGAAATGAAATGGGCTTTCAGTAATTGGTAAAAAGCCACATTTTCCAGGAGGTAAACTCTTCCCAACAGTTACCAGTTTCTACTTCTGCAAGTTAGAGTGGGGGGAAAGGAGAAAGGCCAGGTCAAAGGACAGACTGAATGGCCCTCAATTGCAGACAATTACAGGCAGGTAAAGAAAACTCTGTGAAGGACCAGCTTGTCACTGATCCCCCCGTGGCACTCTGTATGTGTTTTCAGATTGTCCCCAGGAACAGAGATCCCCAGCTGGGCAGGAGATAGCTGAGGGCTTTCCTGAGCAAACAGGAGCTTTTAGTGAATAAACACCATGTCACTTGTCACAGTAGTTGGCAGATTTTGAGGCTGCTCTGCAATAAATCGAGTGTGTACTGCATTCAGGCAGAGAGCAGGTCACAAACCTGAGCTTTTAAACTAGCATTGCCTGCAAGTGGGATCTCGGTTTGCTATAGGAATTGTGCTCTACTGGATGCTGGAGTGGCTGTCTTGTGGCAAAATCTCTGCCACTAAGGAACTGGATACCCCTGTACTGTTTTCCAGTGACAAGCCCCCTCCTTTCTTGACAGCTTTTTACAGCTAAAAAAACCCTGCAATTGGGTGAAAAAAGGATACTGTGAGTCAAGCTGCTTCTTAGGAGCCTTTTCAGAGCTGATGCTTTTAGATTGGCCAATTTCCAGTAACAACATGAGGATTCAGGCTGGACCCACCAGATGGAGGAGAGAGGTGGGAGAGGAAAGATGGTTCTGTAGTGGGGACATTATTTTCACTATAGGAAACAAAGATATGATCTAGTTGCAAACACTGTGTATTTGTATGGCTGCTCCTACCCTGCCTGCCTAAAGTGGGAGAAACACTTCTCTGCTTAAAAGTCAAGGAAGCAGAGTTCTTCCTGGCATGTTCAGTGACAGAGCTGATGTCAAGTGCCATGGCTCTCACTAGTTGGGTCTGTTCTATTCTGTTACAGGCTCTGGGGATGTGCTCCTGAGTGATCCATTTTCTAGCTAGTAGTATTGCAGTGCTGTCTGTAATATCCAGGTCTTTTGGCTGGAAGTCAGGAGCTGGCAGGTGGGGCTCCGACCTGACTTCCCAGCTGGTGATTCCACTATTGCCTGCAGTTTTGTCAGTGGGGAGAGGTTCTGGACTGGCAATGAACAGGGAGAGTTGTTTAAAAGAGGAGAGGGAGATGTTCAAAAGCAAGGGCCTGGCAGAGGCATTGGTGTTACCAATCATGATGTTTTGAGGAAGACTTTGCCTATTTTGGCACTTCTAGCTTTACTCATGGAATCTGTCACATGAAGGGGTGCCTCACCATCATGATCAGCACACTACATATTATCATGGTAAATGATGGGAAAGCATGGAGAGCTTTGGGAGTGTTTCTGCTAGACCAGCAGTGAACATGCAACTCCTGGACAAAATGATGTGTTACGCATAGGCTTGTCTTCTCATCGTCTTCTGGTGCTGGAATTACCTGGGAAAAGTTTTACAGGAAAGATGTGGTGGATTGCTTTATGTGTCACAGTGCTTACCCTTTCACACCTCCAATCTATGGGACTGCAGACTGTTGAGTAATGGGATTCCTCTTCCCATTTCTTTAAAGTAAAAGATGAATGTTAAAGGCAATGTTCATATAAAGGTTTTATTATGAAGTCACCTGAATATCTGAATCTCTTTTGCTCTTGGGAGCACACTATAGGCTCTTGAGACTTGCTGGTATCTAGATGCTGTTTAATAATTTTGTAGCTTGTCTTTTCTAAGGACACTCTCTAGACAAGGAATGAATCAGTTAATGTCAAATGAAGTGATTAATGTTGAATGTTGAATCACTTCATGTTGTTGAAAATGAAATCATTGTCACATTTAGGTTTGGAAACAACAGATGAAATAATTTCAGAAATAAAAAGACTGAGATGAAGCAGAGCAGGTGATGATTGTAATAATTATGGTATTTGAGTAAATGCACAGTACATCACACTATTAAAAAGCAAATGTGGTTTTTTACAGCTAAATTTTTGTCAGTTTCAAATTAAAACCAAGGTCAGATTCTGGCCTGAATTACACCCCATGTGATTTCATTAAATGTGGAATGATTCCATGGCATGTAACTTGGCACTGAAGTTAGTTTTCAGTGTGTGGTTTTATAGTTCAGGTGCAAAATGCTGCTCTGGCTTGCTTGTATCTAAAGGTTATTACACCTTGGACTGTACTTCTTTTCTTTGTTTCAAAATTTAGCAGATCAGCTTACTGTTAACTTTCTCAATTCCCCTCTGTTCCCTCACCTTTATTGAAAACAGGTTCATTAAAAAAATTACTGATTGTTCACCCAGAATGTGGGCTCAGGTCAGTTGAAAATTTCCAAATATTAAATCAGACAAATCAATCATATTTGAAAATTGGCTCTGTGACCATATTTGACCAGCCTTCTTTTTCCAATGTGCAGATCAGTAATCAGAATGTAGTAGCCTCCATTTGTGCAATGACAGTAGGCGGGCAAGAGAAAGGAAATTCTTTTTTTTGTTTTGTTGTTCTTTCTCTGTGCAAAACACAGTGACAAAATTCTCTAAGTAAAACTGATAAATTTTCTGGCTCTGCAGGTATCCTATAATTAGTAAATGTAATTTCTTAGTGAATTTTTGGTGTCTAACAAAACACGCCTAGCAATGAATTCTTACACTTGACAATGCTTTGTTCAAAAGCGCCCTCACTGCACTTCATACACACATTGAATCAAGTGCTGCTAGACCTGCTGTGCATCTCAGTGTAACAGGTTATTTTGTGGTATTATTGTATTCCTTATTAAGATTGTTCTTGCCTCTGATGTTTGAAGTCAGGAGAACCTTCAAAGGCTCCTACTGTGCTAAGAATGGTTCTCTATTTGCTCTCCTCTTGTGTTTCTCTAAAAGGTTGCTGACACATTACTAGAAAAGATGCTCACCTTGTACATCTCTTGTGGTACATGAAGGCTTTGCGTTTGAGATGTAGAGTTAAAATAATAAAGCAGTTGCCTGTTTTCAATTAGTTTTTAAATATCAGGTGACCTCAACCAACTTTCTTGCCTAACAATCTGCCAAATATAATTTTAAGTTTAACTAAACAATTAAGATTTTTTTACAGGGCTGTATGCAGAATTGGCACCTTTTGGATTTCAAAATTCTGTCTGAGGAGAAAGGGTGAACAGGTGCAGAACTGAACAAAGCAGTGCAGATTGTGACCTGACTGTTGTGTTGTACTCTTCAAACCACTATATAAACATGGGAGAAAAACCTGCAAAAAATGGTCAATCACTTGCCCATGAAATGATTTCAGTGCTGCTTTCCAGAACTTGGTCCCTCTACAGCTGAAGTTCTTTGGGAATGTTTTTCAGTTTTCGCAGGGAGAAGATCAGGATGATGAAATAAAGCTTTAGGATAAGCAGCCTTCTTTAACCTCTAAGAAGGTCTAGAAGTGCTAGGTTCACTTGTAAGTTGTTATGCAGAAAGAAAGAAAATCTGAAGGCCTGAGGTGGTCTCAATGACACCACCTCACATTCTACTTATCCTGCAGATGGCAGAAAATTCCCTTTCTTATGGGATTTCCATTACTTTGGACTTCTAGTTACACTGGAAGTGTTAAGTGCTTGCCTCTTCTGAGCCTGCCATTCTGATTTCCAGCAGCATCTAGGGAAGAGATGGGGTACCTAAAAGGAAGCAATGTGAGGCCTGCTTTTCAATGTTTTCAAGTTTGATATTTAGTTAATTCTGGCTCTACTAAGGTAAAATATTTGCTTGAAGCTTTTTTTATAGTTGGGCTTCTCATAAAACCACTGTTCCTCTTTGTCTCCTTAAGCCTTCACACCTCTAAACCTTCTGCTAACAGGGATGGAATGGGCCAACACCTGGCAGTAACTATGAGGAGTGTGATAAGATTAATTTCCTTAAAAAGCCAGGATTAACTCCTCAAACTTTTTAATACCTATAATTAGTATACGTACATACATACATACCTATACACACACACATACATACATACATAAATATATATATATATATATGTGTTATTTTATATATGTTATTTTAGCTGAACTAGTTTATGTATATGCTGTCACAAAAGAATGAATGAAGCTGACCCAGCTTTGAGCAGGAGGTTGAATTCAGTCTCCTCTGACCTGACCTGAACTGACCTATGATCCTATGGTCTAACTGCTTATTTCTGTCCCTATATCCTGCTTCCCTACTTTTCTCCCCATGCAGGGGGATGTGAATGGGCAAATAACAGGATATGTGACTGGGATGCCTCTCTGAGCTGTGAAAATGTCTCTCTATCTCATGTACTTGGAAGTTATTCTCACTGTAATAGTAATGCTTCCTTGTCACTTAATTGTATCTGCCTTTCCACTAGAGCTACATGCCGTGGATGACACCTGTCCCCTAGCTGCCCTCAGCTCATTGTTTATATGACTTGTATTATGGAAATTGCATTTCTGATTATGTTAATGACAAAAAACCTGGCCTTTGAGATATGATGTGTAATACACTGAGGGAACAGCTAAGCATAAAAAGTACAAAATTAAGTCACTTGCAATATTTTTTTTTCTTTTTTTCATTTGGCTGAGTTCATGCTGAAGTCCCTGTGTTTGTTTTAGCCCTTTTGGGACATAGTTCAGCACATTATTTGTACAAAGTTACTTCAGTGGCTGATTGTTATTAATTACTACCCTGAGTTCTTTGCAAGTCAAGCTGGACTCCAAACGAAGTTTGCTTTCCAAAGTAATTAGGAGTTAATGTTGCAAAGTGTGTTGCTTATTGTATTGTACTCTTGTAATAGCATATTTACAAAATTGTTCATTTGCTTCAGAACCCTCTAATCTTTCTCTGAAATGTAAAAAGTACTTTGAAAAATATGAGAAGAGACAGGCCTTCTTCAACTCTTTGCATGTTTATATCTTGGGCACAAAGAATTCACGCATTCCTGTTATTCTGTTATTTTATGGGTTTAAGACCCCTCACTGAAGGTGGGATGCAAGTTTGAACAGAACTTATGTTGTATTAGGTAGTTTAGACCATAGAGTCACTGTCTATAGACCCACAGCATGGAGTCCTTTCAGACCACCTTATAGAGGTGCTCTTTGGTTTACCACTGATTGGAGCGTTTGGTTTCAGCATCTCGAAATATAACTGCTTAATTTCTCAGGGTTTTTTTAAGCCAGCATCTTTCAATCTTATTTCTATGTATGAGGAAAATTGATGAGTTGAAAACAAAAAAGTGATGCTTTTTTTGGCTAAAAAATAAGAAAGGAAATAACTGCCTAATAATAGATTTTCATGATCGAAAGTTTTCTGAAAACTTATGATTTCTCCAGGGTTTGATTTTTTTTTATTAAATAAACCTAAAAATTGCATCCATGATTATGGACTGCATGCCAGCATGGGAAGTTTACATGGGAAGAACAAGAGTCATGATGTAGAGTGTGTTTTTATCAAGATACCAGGTTTTCCAAAATTATTCTGTTGCATTTTTGCGTGCACTCAGACACAGAGCCATCACACGTTTTCTTTGTACATTTACAGCTTAATTGTACATTTTTCTTCTCACTAGAAAATACAGGAATTTCTGGCCTACTCTTTTTCATTTTTTTATAAATCCTGCTAGGAATGGTGACTGGCAAAGACATTTCAATGTTTGTAACATACACTTCTTGATGGTATTGCTTATTTACATGCCTGGCTACAACTTTGCAGTTGAGTACTGGGTCAAAGGTTGAAGAAAAAATGCAGCGACCTTCTGGCCCTTCCTTACCTATTTCCTGTAAGAGAGACATTTCAGCTAGCCATGAGTTTCTTTGGAAATTTCATTGTGATGCTATGACTGATATTCAACTATCATGGTCTTTAGATGAGCAAATTTTTTGGCGGAAAGTCTGCTTAGAATGTTTCAGAAGACATTTATGATTCTATGAAGATCTCACTTTAAATGGGTGCTCTTCATCAACTCTTACAGTTCTTGGTTTCCCAAAGTGTAAGGCAACTTGTTGAAAAAAATAAAGTGCAGAGGGCACTTTGTTTAGAGGGCAGAAAGCACAGACCGTTGCAGAAATCCAGGCTATCAGAGAGTGATCCCCTTTGGTAAGAACACACTCGTAGTGCCTGTGAGCACACCGCACACACCCTTAAATGTCATTTGTTTCATGCAGCAGTTGATAAAGGTGCTGCCAAATATTCAGGGACAAGGACCTGATTTTTTGGTTGTTTTCTTTCACCCTGAGAACTTTTTGCAGCCACCTGAAGCCAGAAGCTCTCTGAAGGTACTTTTCCAGACTGGCTTCCCTGTTCCCAGTGCTAATAACGTGGTGGCTCTCGAGGTGAGGCCGAGTGGCGATGGAGGTGACGGAAAGAGGGCCCTGACAGGCATTT
Source organism: Fringilla coelebs (assembly GCF_963513975.1). NCBI lineage: Eukaryota > Metazoa > Chordata > Aves > Passeriformes > Fringillidae > Fringilla > Fringilla coelebs. The sequence continues at coordinate 87,554,712 of NC_140028.1, forward strand.
AACACGTAATCTATGCCTTACACCGTGGGGCTCTGAGCTCTGCACACCAGGAGAGCTTATTCCTGGTGTCCCTGTTGTGTTATTTACCTCTGCTCTGAGCAGTTAAGTCCACCACAGCTATTTAGTAAATTATCAGTTTTCTTATTGGCCCTAAATTGCACCTAATTAAAAATCTGACCTCCACAAAATAGTCGTCTTCCTAAAGACACAGAACATAAACAGGAAAAATCAGCTAATTGCTGCAAAAACTGCTTTTGTGGCAATGTAATTGGACCTCAGTGAAATGAATGAACCCACTGGGGATTCCCTAATGAATGTTTAACTGCAAACAGTAGTTGGGCACTTAAGCAGCAAGGCTGATGGTCCCTAATGAAATCAAATGAAATCAAATAAAATCAAATAAAAGAATCTGGTACTTTGCTAACCAGATTTCTTGGCATCGAGACATAAAAATAATATAATTCTGGGTAAATAAAATGTAAAAAGAAGTTATTTATAAAGCAATGAAAACTTAGCCAGTCTTGCTTCGATTTTGTTTCTTTTTCTAGTGAAAAAACCCACCCCAGAAAATTCTACATAGTGTCTCTAAGTTTTCTAAAGAGCTTTTATTTGTTTTTCTCTTTTCCTAAAAACACTAAAATGTTTGTGTTTCCTGTTAATCACATTCTGTGACTTCATTTTTCAGTGTTTTCCAGAGGCTAGCTGTGGAACTGCATGATGTTGGCAACTGATTAAGATCTATTTCATTTTTCAAACCTTAACAAGGAGACAAATTCTGATGACCTCAGGAACGTGAGCTGCGCTTTGCCTCCAAATATCTCTTTAACATGATGTGTAAGAATCTGGCCTTAATGTTTCATGTGACATAGGATCTCAAGATTGCATTAATGCCCAAAGCAAGCTTAAAGAATCCGGGCTGTGGCACCACTACATAACTTTGTGTGTTATTGTTGTTGTTATTAGTAGTAGTAGCATATTTTAACCTGAGTTGCAGAATGATGGGACCTTGTAAATCATTGAGACTGTGGGTTACATCAGTTGACAACTTGCAAAAAAGATCTTAAGTGTTTGGGTTTTTTTAAATACAATTAAAAATGCTTCATGATATTCCACTATTGAGTTCCAGCCTTGATGACATGAAAACCTGGTCAGCTGCATTTTCTTTTGTGTCTCACATGTTTTAAATCTTTGCTGAAATTTGCTGAGGCTATAAGTTATTTTGCAAGTATTGCAATTTATCCAAGTACGAACTGGAGAAAATTCGATTTAATAATGTACTGCCAGATTTATTTAAATGGAGAAAAAGTGCTACTTATCAATGTGTCTAGTATTCAAATACATATAGTTTGTTTACATATTATAAATAAAAAGTCTGTTGCAATATGTTTTCAGAATTATGAGTTAGAATATCTGCTGGCTGTTTCTTGATGTGTGTGATAAATGCACATCCAACCTTCTTATTAACAACAGGTAGCATTGCAATTACTTATTGTTGCCAGTGAAAATATTTTTCACAAATAATTAACACAAAGAGAGTAAAGTTTGCAGTATGATTTAGATTCTAAACTGCACAGTTAGAACAGAGTATTCCTCCATTATGAAGTATTTTGTGTAACTTGATGGGCTTATGAAAAAAAATGAAATATAAAAACATGAATATATATATTTATATATACATGACAGAGGGGCAGGGGGTTTGAATAGCAGCTTTGCACACTGAATGATGAGTTGTGGTATCAACAGGAACCAGCAATAAATGTCATGATGGCATCAGTTGCAAAGTAGCTATTCTCAGAAGAATCACAGAATATTCTGAGTTGGAAGGGACCCACAAGGATCATCAAGTCCAGCTCTTAAGTGGACGGCCCATATGGAGTCCAAACCCACACCCTTGGCATTAATGGCCTTGTTTCAGATGCTGTAATGAAGAGAAAAAAGGATTGAGCATTGGTAGCATCAATTACTACCAGTCACCTCCTGGTTGTTACCCAGTCTGGTTAGCATGGCTAACAAACAGTCCCATCTCAGCTCCATTCCACTTGCACTGGTGAATGCAGACACAAAAAAAATCCTTCTCTTAATCTCTGAGTGAAGAAATAGTTACCAACCCGACTTGTAAAAGCAGCAAGTACTCTCAGAAAGCAGTCAAGAAGATGTCTGAAAATAAATCAAAGATCACCAGCTGTTATCCATTCAGGGTTTATTGAAATATAAAAATGAGTGGTAAATGCTGACTAAAGTAGGAGTTTCCTTAAAAAATTGGGATAAGAAACCTTAGGGATACATATTTCATGATGGGCTAAATCACAGCTCTGAAAGAAATCCCTCATTCTTCAAGGAGCAGCTCTCTTTCGAAGACTATAAAAGCTGAGAAGTGCTATGTTGGAGCCTGCACTGGGGAAAATTCATAGTTCTTGTACAGGAAATGCACCCACTGCGTTGGCTAATTTGCCATGTAAGGACTTTTGCATGTTTGGAAGTTATGGTGGGGAGAAAGAGTATGTCTGTATCTATATCTGAGAGCCTTGTTCAGTACACTGGTGCTGAGTTCAAAGGACTTCCTACATGGACTCACTCATTGGCACATCTGTTTGGTCCATCATAGTCATGTGCAGAATGACAGTATTTGAACTGAGGATAGAAGAATTGAAGAACATTCAACACCTCTCAAATTGCAGCTCTTTGCAACCACTGCAAGGACAAATGGCATTGTCTTTCTATATCTGGTTTTCAGTTGCCAGATCACAGAAAATGCACAGTTTGACAGTATTATTATTATTTGTAATGCCCCATAGCATCGCACATTTACCCAAATAGCTTCTTGCATATCTTAAGTAAAGAGAGTTTAAAATTTATTCTGATAATTTGTGAAAGGTTTTGGAGAACAATTCACAAGTTTGCAATTTTATTCCAATACTTGTCTTATGAGGACACGGATGCTAGAGGAATACCTAACTCATTGCTTTTAGTTATGCTTTGAGGCTTCATGACTAGATGAGTACTTTTTTTAATTGAAAATTTCAGCTCCTTTTTGGTGAGCATAGCTTTGTAGAATTTAAGTAGTGTTATTAAAGAAAAGTTGGTGGGTATTAACTGACAAAAAAAATTAATTTCCTTTGACAATAGACAGCAAGACTAAATGGTGGTAAAAAATTAGGGGTGTAATGGGATGAGAGGCTATTTGAGGTCATTTGATATAATACTCAGTGGTATAGAGCAATGACAGTTCGAATACACACATACAGATGTTGTCACTGTATCAATGTCCATTTCAGGACAGAATCCCAGCAGCTAATTGTGCAGAGTCATCAGAACTTCCCCATCAGGACTGTGTTTATTTCTCATCTATGAATCAGGATCTTCAAAGGTAAATCTGAAGGTTTTCAATATTCAAATGCAAAAATGGGAAATATAAATATTGAAAACTTTCCAGGAACATTTCTGTAAAGGTAAAACTTTAAATGATTACTGTTGATTTATTAGCCAGATTAAGAAATTTATTAAGTGAGAATCATGAAGACACACAAGTTCATATGGATAATGTAAAATTAATTCCTTTTTTTCAGGGCTCAAGATGAAAAATTTGAGCATATCTCCCTACTGTGCTACACTGCTTCCAGTTACCTCTCTGTACTTTGCCATTTGCACAACTTTCCAGTTCACTTCCTTCAACAAATAACAAGACATTCTTCATGCACAAATTAAAATTTTGAGGTTTTAATTTTATTATAATTTTGTGTGTCACCAGCTGTAATTTTACTCATCTAACCCAGTGTCAGAAGATGAATCTGTCCATAGTTACTCCCCATGGCAGAACCAATGGCCACTGAGGGCGCCACGCTGGGTGTTTCCCAGAGCTGCCACCTTCCCTGGAATAGCCAAGGCTCTTGGCTGTCCCAAGGCAGTGCCAGCAGGACCTGTCTCCTCAAGAATATTATAGTGCTTATAAACAAAGCAGAGGATATTTTCTTTTTGCGAAGTAAGTTTACTTTTATTGAGATTGTCAGCTGATATATTTGTATTAACTAATTGATAGAGTGTGAAATTTCCTAATTTTCTACATACAAAAGGAGTGAGAAAAGGTGAACTTTATTCTTCTGTGTAAATTAATGAATCAGGTACGAACTTGATCAAACAAAAAAAATCACCTTTTTTGTGAATACAAATGCCAATGCTTCTTACCTAGTATGGAAAAAAAAATACTGCTTCAGTTATTAATCTTTTATTCCTTCTCCTCTCCCCTTTCTCCAGTTTTCATATAATGACTTTTTTAAAGCCATGCCAGTAAAGAATCCCACAATATTCTGAGTTGGAAGGAACTCACAAGAATTATCAATTTGATGACCAGTAAGCATTTTTTTCCATGTATTTATTTTAAAGAAAAGGATTTGCATTAGTTATTTGCAACTAGGCAAATTCAAGAATGCTGCAGAAGCACATCAGGCACAGAAGTTTTCCTGACAGAATGAATAACTCTTCATCTGTCTTTGATTTCTTTGAAAGTTTAGACTCAAATGTCATTCTGTGCCAAATGGTTTCTTTGTGTCACCACAGATACTTTGTGTGTTCCACTTTTTCATTGTTTTTCTGGAAAAAGGATTTATTTGTTTGAAAATTGGGTGCTGCAGGTAAGAGCTATCGCTCCAAAATTTTATCTGTTTAAGAAAATACCTGTTTATAAAATTGATCTATGACTGATCTACCCCTGTGTCTGCCCCCAGGAAAGTCCACAACAAAGCTACTGCTTATGCCAGTGGAAACAGTATCTTTATATGGAAGGTATTTTTGCCAGGGGAAACAGTCTTTATATGGAAGGTATTTTACATAAGAAAAATAGGAAACAGAAATGTTTTCCTACTACTGGAAAATAAGAGGAACATACTGTTAAAAGCAGTCTCTCTCCTTCTTTTAGCTTGTACAAAAATGGCCCTCATTTTTTTAACCTTTAGTTCTTCTGCATTTGTAACAAAGCCAAAATATTTCATCGTCTCCCACTCCAGTTAAGGAAAAAGGACTGATTTTTTTTTTCTCTAAATATCCTTAATAGATATAAAGGTATAATAGATATAAAGACATATGATAGAAACAATATTTTTAGAATCAATTCACAGCAGTAGGAATAATTTAGTAGTCTTCTAATAATAATTTTGTATTTATAGACAAGTAGGTGTATATTTGTCTGGCCAGTGTACCATCAGCTGGTCTGACCCCTGGTGTGTGAGTGTCCTTTACCTGGACTGTGACCCTCTGCTCTGGTGGTGCTTGCAGATACCCTTGTGTCACCTGTTCTCTAGGGAAGCTGGGCATAAGGCTCCTGCGTATGCATGGCATGAAAAGTCTCTGGGAAAATAAAGGCTTAGAGGGGTGGGAATCTCAAACTGATATTCTCTGAGGGGGTTGGAAGAGGAATGCCTGTGTGTGGTAATGGCAATACCAGTGTGTTTGACATGGGCTCTGGAGTAAGCTGTGAGTTGAACTGGTGGCGCTCAACCTCGGAGGCTGAAGCATGGCTCTGCTGCTCGAACATTTGCTGTTCTCAGCCCTGATCATGAGCAGAAGGGAAAAGTAATTTTCCCCAATAATATGTTACATGTTTCATTGACTGAAATGATGCATTTCTCAAGCAGGTCTTTATTACAATTCCAGCTGTGAATCACTGCTCTAGATTTCCTCTAGCACAACTGAGATCAGAGTCCCTTCCACTCAATGTGTCACTATCAGAATGCTGAAAATCAATCAATGATTACAATTTGTGATTATTTGTGTATCTACAGGAGTAGCACGTATTGATTCCCAATCTCTACATTGCCCTTTATGCTGACAGCCATATAATGAAGAAAAACAATAAGGAAAAAAAAAAGACATCAAATAAAACAACTCTGTATAGTCTATGTTGTTGCAACTGGAATAAAGGGGTTGCAAGCATGTTCAACTCCAGCCTTACCAGTTTTATATTTATATTATATAGAACCAGAAAATTAAAAAATATATATAAAATATAAAACAAACATGCATCACCTGCATTCACAAAAAAGTGAATTTCGTGGTCTGACACCATTGTAAGTGCAATGGGAGTGAATTATACAAGAAAGAACAAAAACTACCTGCAATGTAGGGAGACTACACGAGGGAGCTGAAAAGCATATGCCCACAAACAACAACAAAAAGGAATAAAATACTTTTTTTTCTTCTTCTTCATTTCAGGCTTCTGGGATTAATAAGCAAAGGGGAACTCGAGTGCTAAATTTTTTTATGTTAAAAGGCTCATTTACAAAAAGACAAAGTAAATGGAAGAAAAATAATTTATGCAGTGAACTGCTAATCCAGCTGTTTTGCTTCTGGGCTTAATTGGATTTACCTAGAATTGATATTTGGTGTCAGCATGTGTTATATCTTCAGCACAAGCAGTAGTTACCAAACATAAAGAATCCTATCCAAGGCAAAATATTAATTTATTTGGCTCATACTTATTGCAATCACTTTTTAATTCACATATGTTACTACTTAGTATTCCTGCTTGATGCCATTTCATATATGTGATCCAGTCTTAGTTATTCTATCTTAATATCTGAAGCAGTTCAGCAATGTAGAAGACTCACAGCTGAACAAAATGGGCTAGGAAATGGTTATTCATATCTTGTTCTGCCTTGCAGGCAGCTGCACTGGCTGTAAAAGCGTGCATTGTACCTAATGGCAGGTGGGTGACATCTGAATTCTTGAGTAAGACATATCCTGTCGTGTACAGTACCTTCAGCAGCAAGAATCTTACTGGTTCACTCTGGCAACGTGGAGTTACCCTCAGTGACTGAGCGAGATTTGTCAGCCAAGAAACTTCGCTTACATATAAATGCAAACCTGAGTCTGTGCAGCGAAGCAGGGAAATTGGAGTCTTTCTGCAGGACAGGGGAGATAGGCTGTGGGAAGGATGTATTTCATTAAAAGCATGCATCTCAGACTCTTCAGAATGTCCAAATTATCTTTCACCTGCATTAGATGATAAATATGGCATTTTTCTCTGTGGTGAGATAATAACAATTCATGATTCACTCTATACAGGGATTCAACAGATATTTGGATGTTCTCTCCCAGCCTGCAAGGTTTTGGTGATCTGTTCACTTCGCCTCATTTGTGGTGATTGGTTTCCTCAGTAGCAGTTTGTTCTGACTCCTCTTGTGACAGAAAATATTGGAAAAGCCAAATAATTAATGTGACAAGTGGCAAATAGACGTGAATTGTGCCTGCTGTTCATGAATGGATATCCCTATTTTCTGGTGAGTGCAATGTTCCCCCTTCCCCAGACCCCGCTCTCAATATTATTTAAACAAATTATCAGTGGTGATGCTCCATTTCAGGGCCGTGAGTGATTCTGCACCTACGTGGCACTATATGGTGGGAAAATGATGCCCACTGCTCTGCACAGGAAATTGACTTTTAACAGTGGAGAATAATGGAATAGGTGACCACATCTGAGTATTCACAATCAGAGTCTTGGCTGCATTTGATCAGCTGTGCTTATGAACCCAGCCCTAAACCTGAACTGCTGCTACACCTCAGCAAAGGAGACCACTACCTCTCTTCCCATCTCCTTCTAGTGCTTGCAACCCATCCTGTCCACCTGTTTGGTGTTATTTGTGCATGAGGTAGATGGGAGAGCAATTGAAGAATGTGTCATTTGTTGTGGCCCTCAGTCCTATGGCCACTAAGCCCCAGGGTTTGTGGTTCTTCCTCAAAGCACATGCAGAGCCTGGCAGCTCTGCCTCATGTCCTTGTGCCACAGCCATAGCCTGGCATGCTGGCATTGCCTCTGCACTGGGGTGCAGTGAGAAAAAAGTTCCTTCAGTGATGTTCAACAAACTGGGGCCCTTCCAAGCCTCCTGATAAAACACCACCTGCAACATGAGCAGTATTATCTGAGGCAGTGTCGTTCAGATGGCTTTGAATTAAATGCAAACATGATTATTCCAAAAGCAGTAAGTGGTTATTATCATCACACCTTTTATTTGTAGTAATCTGGCAAATAGGAAAACCCAGAAGGACCATCTTAGAATTTCTGTCACCAGAGCCAGACAAGTAGAGCTGCCACACCTTTTTAAGAGCCTTAGGTAGATCTGGCTGTCTCACCAGCTGTGCAAGGAAGGAAGAATTTAGAAGCTTAGTGTGGCTGTGGCTGCTGCTAATGGACATTTGGCCACTGCCTCGTCTCTAAAGCACGGAGATAGGGTATGTGTTTGGGAGCTGGAAGTCAAAGAGGGGAGGATGAACTTAAAACAGTCTCTGCCTCTGGGAGTTCTCTGGGAGTGTCTCATCTTTGATCTCTGCAGGTTTTCTCTAGGAGGCAAAATAACTTCATTTAGAGTCTTATTTTGCTTATAATACAATTAATTGTTAATGCAGCTCCACTGATTCCAACATTTTCCTATTGGATGACCTGCAGAGGGAGAGAGGTTTAGTAACTTGGTCTACCGATACTTGTGCTCAAGGGGTGATTAATCCATCAGTTTGCTAGACAAGTGCCACCCTCCAAAGTCAATACAGTGTGTAAAAATGGTAAACACTTGAAAAAGGCACTGTGGGGAGTCAAAGTGGAAGAGGCAACCTTTTGCCTGCAGATAGCTAAACTCATGGATAGGATAATAAAGATTTGCTGGCACTGAGCAATTTGGATAGAGTAAGAGAATGTGAAAGTAATATTTTGCTAGGTATTTTGTCAGGGAATGTAGGGCTGGTATTATTTTTCATTCCACTAATGAAATAATAAATAAATAAATAAATAAAAAATAAATAAATAAATAAATAATGAAAAAATTAAAATAATATTATTTTTCATTCCACTTCTCTTTGATATGGCTGACCCCCATGGATGAGAGCTGAACTGTCCCTGTCTTTCAGAGGAGGTGTGAATGAGGGTTATTCCTACCATACCTTTCCAGCCATGGGAAATACCTCTGCTGGTGACATTTCACAAGTGGGAGTGGGTGCAAGGGAAGACTGTGGCAAGCAAGAGACAATTTACAGATTTTAGGAGGAATTTCTTTACAGGAGGCATGGTTAGACACTGGAATTTGCTGCCCAGGGAAGTGGTGGAGTCACTGTCCCTGGAAGTGTTTAAGGAAAGACCGGACGTGGCATTTGTGCCATGATCTAGTTGGCATGGTGGTGTTTGGGCTGGATGATCTCAGAGGTCTTTCCAACCTAATTGAGTCTATGATTCTATGATTTTGTTAAACAGGCCTGAGCAGCGCTGTCTCAAAGAGGCATCTTTCAGAATTCCCATGTACTATTTTTTCTCCATTTTTAAATCACAGCCTCCGAATAAAGATAGCTTTGGGGGTCCAGATTTTCATCAGCCCTATAATGACTACTCTTCATGCTTATGCCTATCTTAATGAATAAATATGTCACTTAATCAAAATTTAAGCCAGCAAAATAACCCCTGCTTTTCATTTGTATCTAGTCCTCTAGTGACTAGCTAGAGTACTAGAGGATGATAAAGAGTATTCAGATCTTTGAATGAGGATCATTTTTTCCTGAAGATCTGAGTAGCTACCAAACTGGGCTTTTTGATATGGTTATTATTTGTTACAGCTGAAAAACAGTCCTAATACTTCTATCTCTTCAAAGTTATCATCCTTCTGTCTGCTTTTCTTACCCACAGGTGCAGCTGCTGCCTTATCATTAGCATAAACGTTAAGGGAAAAGGAGTGATGTGTGTGTTTATAACATTTTTTAAGTGTCAAACACTTTAATTTTCAGGTATAATAGAGATAATGTGAGAAAATGATAATTATAAAAATTATAATTATCTGCTTATTTATTTGGCCATTTTGAGAATGTAGGCAATAGTATGCTTGGGGATGTGTACATGGGGAACAACAGGAAAGAGTTCTGCTTATATGCCTTGAAATTTGGGAAACCAGTGTAAATAAAAACTAGACAACACAATGTGCTGATACAATACATGCCCCCAACAAATCACAGGAAAATCTTGCAGTAGAAAACTAAAAATGCTGTTTATACATTCAAGAAGTAATTATGGTAAAAGCTAGTGCCAACTTACTGTTACAGCCAAAGCTATAATTTATATTATTTTTTGTTGATGAAAAAACCTGTGTCATTTACTGGACTAGCCACGTTGTGAGGTAACCTGTCTCTGGTTTTCCTTGACATCTCCACAGAAAGCAGTGTCGACTGGAACTCCATAGATGGCAGCATTTCCCAAAGAACTCGAACTCTTTCTTTCTTCCTTTCCTTATTTTCATTCCTTTCCTTTCCCCCTCTTTTTTTCCTTTTCATTCTCTTCTCTTCTCTTCTCTTCTCTTCTCTTCTCTTCTCTTCTCTTCTCTTCTCTTCTCTTCTCTTCTCTTCTCTTCTCTTCTCTTCTCTTCTCTTCTCTTCTCTTCTCTTCTCTTCTCTTCTCTTCTCTTCTCTTCTCTCTCTTCCCTTCCCTGGCCACTTCCCTTATCCATAGGCAGGATTAAGAATTCTTGTTTAACAGGAACTATATAAATACTTTTAGTATTTTGAAAACCTCTGAACTATATCAGAGTAGTTAGAAAATATTTTCGTATGGAAAAGACATCAAATGGATATTTGTAGCATTTAAATCGTTGCCTCAGATTGGTGTGAATGGGATTCTGAGAGCACACTGTTTGAAGTACAAATAATTTTGAATTATTTTGTCAGATCCTAGTGTGATGGGGCTAAGACTCCAAGAGAACAATTCTGTATGTTCGTGTTGGGGTTTTGGTTTTGAGGGTTTTTTTTTTGAGGACTGAGCAAGTGCCAGGGTAGAAAGTATCTCAGAATAAAGTAGGAAAATATCAAAAGGGCAAAGTCTCCAGTAAACATATCAGAGTGAATGATTCCGAGTTCCGTAATGTTCCTGCTTTATTAATATATCATATAAGACCTGCACTGCTTCAAGACAATATTGAAATGTGTTTTGCATATCAGAAAGAACTTTATTTCTGCAAAGGTTTGTTTTGAGGGAGTTCTGAGTTTTCTCCCAAATTAGCTTTTAGACTGATGTAAATCTCCTTATCCTCAGTGGTTTTTGCATCTCTGTGAACCTGAAAAGAGAGCAATGAACCTAATTTTGAGTTACACATGCACAAAAAAGATGATATATAAGAAGCAATAATGTTGTTGAGTCATAAATGAATACTGGAATTACAAACTGAACCATTTTATCACTTAATTAGTTCTCCGAGAGGACAACATATTTTGATCGAATGGGGAAAATAGCTGAGAAGTAAAATGAAGAAATGTAGAAAATACAATATATGCAGCTGGTGTAAAATACATATTTCCTCGGTGACACAAGCATTTGACAAATACGATTATTCAGTTGTTTTTACTGAGGATTCAGGCTTACATGAACAAATCTGGCCATTTGCCCACAAACCCAGTTGGGTTTAGAGTCTGGATGATTGTATTTATACTAATCCCTGCAGAGTCTACTGAATTCTTCAAACTGTAGGAATTAAGTCTAAGCACATCAGACAAATGTGCCCATCTTTCCATTTGGTCTGAGTTTCTCAGGGTAATATTTTGCATCCTCCATTGGCCAGAAATGTGAGAAATCTGGTTGGAGTATTAAATATGTGTGAAGAGGTTCCTTCTGAAGTACCTGGATATTGCTGAGCTTCCTTAATCTGAAAAGGCAGCGTTAGGTGGGAAGGCTTTTTTGATAACCAAGAATTCCAGCATGTTCCATGTGATTCTTCCCTAACAATTTGTTATCACTGTTTCTATGAGTGTTGATGTAACTGTCTCCTTCCATCTTCATTAATAGCAAATTATTGTAACTATTTTGCAGAATTCTCAGAAGACCCCTGAGAATCAGTGCAGTGAGGGCACTTATTGGGAAGGTGGCAGACCACAGGTAAAATTTCTTATTGGCTATTTTAGACATTTAAAATAGGTGTTTCATATGCTAAGGTGTGTGAGTTTGGTGACTAATCGCCAATTTGTTAGACTTTTTGGTGTGTATGTGTGTGTGTGTGTCTTGTCTAATAAGCTATTGTGGACACACAAAACCCTTGTAACACCAGCACTGGATTTGACTAAATGATTTGTTACCAGCCATATGTGGAACACGTGGGTTCAAACCCCGGTTCTGCCACAGATTTCTCACGTAACCTCGGGCAAAAAAAATTATCTGCCTAAAAATTAGGCACCTAATCTCAGCTAGTCATCTAGGCTCCCACTATAGTCAACCTGAGAGATAGGCACCTCCAGAAGGCAGCTGTAAGCCCTGGTTCAGACCCCTATCTTTGAAGAAGATGAATCACCCCCTGCAGGTGCCTGTATCTGCACCCATTGATACTGAGGGAGCCTGGGTGTCTGGCCTAAACAAGTTGCTTAAGTATTAAGTAGCTAAATAAAGGTAAAAAGCATTTCACTGTGGGTACCCCTGTTCCTCATTTGCCTGCGTGTGCTGAGAGGAATTCAGCCTGTTTGTGAGAGATGATAAAACAGGCACATATGGGCATGATGGCTGTGGGTGGTTTGCAAAACTTGGTTTGCCAACATCACAAGCCTTACAGTCTCAACATGCAGGAACCAAGAGGATGATTTTGTCTTCAGATATCAAAGTATATTCCATGTTTGCAAGGGGAGGCACTCTCACTTTCTGTTGGCCCTATGGATAGAGATATAGAGCAGTAGGAAACAGACACTCGCTTAATCTAAAAGTGGTTTTTTTAGCTGTTAATGTTTTAAAAGAAACCTGTGATCTATACAGATTTTGTATCTTTGACCTAGATGTGAAGTGACACTAAATGTGAACATAGCCATTTGTGTTCAACTCCTTTCTGCTAATGAGCCAATCCTGAATCATTTGATCTGCAAGAATGATAGGAATTTAAACAGAAATCAAGGTCTGTGTTGGTCTGTGAGGTTTTTCCTTCATTCTCCAGTTTTATATTTATTGCTAGCTATCTCAGGAGTGTTGGCTCCTCTTCTCTCTATTAGTCAGCCCTTTTAGAGTCTTGTATTGTCATTTATAAGGGAGGTGTTCCCAGTGGGAAGGGACATGTTTGTAAGAGAGAGACCAGGAGCTATATGGCCTTGTGCTACAATCTGGTACCATCACCTGAGGCTATCCCATAGAAAGGTCAGAAAGACAGTGTTGACCACAAGGCCAAGGATGACTGCAGGAAGAGGCACAAGCTTTTACTCTTCTCTTTGTCCAAATGCATGAGATAGAGTATTTTGGATAGGGGGGCTGGAATCAAAATGGAACAATGGAAGGAATGTTTTTCTCTTTTCATTTTTCCTTGGGGCTGCTGTGTTTCCATCCTGCTGTGGCTAAATCCTTCTTATGAACTACACAGGGTCGGGGAAGTGGGTGCTTATATGTGCATTTGAAAATGCATGCAGTTTGACATAGAAAAAGATACTAATAGATCAAATTTGGATTAGATATGTTTGAAAATGCATTTTAAAAAATAAGTGCAATATCACTTTAATCTGCCGTATGATTTAAGAACAAAGTATATGGAAGCATAGAGAACTTTTGTGTATTCATACATTTCATTAATCTCTGAAATGGACAGTTAAAAAGGAAAGACACACAGGATTACATGCTGAAATATATATTTCTTTTCAAAAAGAAAGAGGTAGCTGAATCTCTTATACTTTGAAATCAGGCCTAGGGTGTCTGATAAAAACTGGTGTCTTCTCGACTTTTAGGCAGGGGACTTTGATCACATACTTGACAATGAAGATGATTCTGTGGAGGTAAAGAGCAACTTGCTGATTTAAGCATATTCATTTTTCTCACACTATTAAGTGAAAGCTTATGATCATGAAGAGTGAATTTGTAGGTGTCCTTTTGTCTGTTCTGCTTTTCTTTTTCATCTGCAGTAAAACAATATGAAAAAAAAGAAAGAAAGCACTAAGAAAAGGCAGTATATGGACTGAACTAAAGAAAAACAATTTTTTTTTATTTCCCTAGAAAACAAGGCTGCTGCTTCAGATGACATTTTTGGTTTTGACAAAATTGTCAAAAGAGATTTAACTCCTCTCTTTCCAGATCATAAGATTTCTGTAGAAGCAAGAGCGCCGAGCAAAGGATTTCCTCTGTCTATTATTGAAGACAGATTGGATTTAGCAAACTCAGTGTTATTTAGAGATAAGGAAATTGCACAGAAATAAACAACTTGACATTTTACTTCCTCTTTACACTCTGCCAGAGGTGGAAACCACATGAGTGTAGGCATACTGGCTCGGAAATACGAAACATGACAAATCTTTGTTTTGCTTTGCTTTCAAACTCTAAGCTGAAGAAATTGCAAGCTTCCCTGTGAATTACATTAAGGTTTCCCTGGGTAACCTGTGATTCTTCAGAACCTTTTTTTGTGTTTTTGAAAACTGTTACGCCAAGCTAGTAATTGTTTATTAGTCCTCAGTGTACAGTTCAAGCCAAATAATTGCAAACATACCCATTCTTATATCATCTTAAAACTACTGATACTGAAGGGAAGCTGTTTGCTCTTAGAGGAAAAGGCATATTTTCTTATTAAATGGGACTGTGGGTCATATAGAGTGTGGCCCTGCTGCAGTCAGTGGAAGTGACTTGAGTTAGGGGGACACAGTTCCATCCACCTGGTGTTACATCCCTTTTCGTGCAGTGTCAGTGCCCTGTTGTGCTTGTTGGAAGCAGAACTTCGGAGCTACATACACTGACTGTCCCAGTCCTAAAGTGTGCTTAGTGCTCCCTTTTGAAGTTAGATTGTGAAGGATGAGAAGGAGGAAATTGTGATGGAAAGATTAAAAAAAACCTTACTATTGAAGTGCACATGTTTTTTTGGGATTTAGAAATTGTGTACCCTCCATTAGGTGATTTTTGCCAAGTTAAATCAAGCTATTCCATTGGCATGATTTTCTACCAGGGAAAAACATTTTTTGGAAACTAATCAGTAAATTAGATATTTGTTCTCTACGTGATATTTATCTGGAAAAATAGGTGTAAATTTTATTTTGGGAAAGTTCCTAACCTTTCTTTGATTTGTAATTGCTTGATGTGCTGCTCAGTTATTGTAAGAAGTTACGAAAGATTTTGTATGCTTGTGTTACCAAGTACTCTGCTTATTTCCAAGAGGAGGTAGATGGTCTCTGAAGGGCTGTGAGAGAGTTTGAATGAGCTGGACTGAAGACCTGAAAATGTAGTAAATAGGTCAGACTTTGATTGTACTGCCCCTGTGGGTTAAACCCAGGGACTTGTACTAAAAGGTCCAAAGCTTGAGCTTTGGAATCATTTTAAGTTGACATAACCTATGTTCTTTATCTAATTCATTACACCAAGCCCCTGTGAATTTCATTTAGCATTCCCCATTTCTGATATTAGTCCTTTTGTATTTTTTCCACATATGAAAAACTGAGATAAGGCAAATTAATTCCCAGCCAGAGGATGGATTAGTTATTATTCAGATTGCATTTCCAAATATTATATATAATAACATAGAAAATTATGGATAGATATAATTTAAGAGTCTGAAAGCCATCTCCAAGATATGGAGAACTATTCTTTTTAAAAACAGGCCTGTTGATTCTCTGAGGAGATACACAGTACTAACGAGACATATAGGAAAAAACTCAACTAAAGCCACTGTATTATGTTTAAGGTAGAATTTAACTTTATGAATAACTAAAGACAATAATTCTAAGGCTAGAAAAATCAGTGTCTTGGATGAAGAGAGAGGAATTAGTGCTTGTAGAGGATGTTACCAACCATAATATTGGTGGAAAGAATGTGGCTTGTGAAATCACAGAGACATCAATGGAACAAAGCTTTCAGGTAGACTGCACAGTCATTTTGAGACATATGAAAATTAAATTATTTTGGCTATTGTAATTTTAAAATATAATTTTTATTTTTACAATTATTATCCATATTACAATGAATCTTCACCTTCTGTGCCAGCTAACCATTATTTTATAAAGGCAAAAGTAAAGAACATTCCTTGTATTAAAAGCCTGCCTAGAAATGCTAAACAATATGCTTTTCTGATGGACAGTCTACTGTCTTGCACACTTTAACCTTCATTTAGGAAACTGACAAAACTTTTCTTTATGGTAGAATATTTTTAATTGTAACATTTGACCTGAATTAATTAAAGTCACAAGGTAAATTAAGCCACGATCTTGTTAGAAATTATAACTCAGGTCTGCAGTTTGTGCTGTCTTGGAGAGTTCCCTACTCTTCCTGTGGTTCAGAGATGATTATTCTTGTCTTAATGCAGTCATTATGTTATGACTGTCACAATTCTCTGGATGCCATAAGGAATATATGGCTTGGCCAGGAAGCCAGGTCTATAGGAGAAAACACATATGTCACACTGACTGCCATGAGGTAGTTTTAGTGACAGAGCTGACCACCAGTGAAGCAATTCTGACCGAATTATTGGAGTACATGAAAAATTTAGGTAGGGAAAGCCCAAATTTTTGCTCTAAGTTAAAGAGAAATATTAAAAGGAATGGTACTTTTCTTTCCAAGTAGTTGTCTTTATTTATAGTCTTTGGTTTGTATTTCTTAATTTTGAACAGTTTGGCACTCCCTCGTAAAATTAGAAGAGTGATACAGAAATGGCAGCTTCTCCATGCTGGAAATGCTGTATTCTGTACATTTCTCCTAAGGGAACATATTTAGTCCTCTGCATACTGCTTTACTTATGCAAACAGTCCTCAATGTTCCCTGTGACAATGGACTGGGTGATAAATACTCTGTCCACAACCCAGCCAGGCGTCCAGGTCAGTGAGTGATAATGTCCAACTCTGACATTCACCCATGTGAATTGCTGAAGTGGGCTGGAAGCTGCATATAGTTGGGAAGAGTGGTCTTTATGGTCTTTTCTGGTTGATATCAAACTTTGTTCTTTTGTTTCAGGCTGCCACTAGACAAGGGGCTGGGGTGCAACTCTCAGCTATCCCAAGTGAACACTTTCCTCATTGAAGTGCACCTTTGTAGATGGTACACTTGTCTACATGTCCCAAGTAGATGGCCTTCACTTGTCCCTTCATCTGCTACAGGGGATAGTGATGCTTTCTTTCTCATTGCTCCAAAGGTACCTCTAGAGTCCTGATGTTTGACATCGTTTTTTGTGGATCACAGTGCAATAACAACAACAACATAACAATCTGGTTTTTGTAATCAGGGCATCTCATGCAGGTGTTGTGCTGTGTTAAGGAAATGATGGCTGTGTTAGTAAACCCAGACCTCTGAGCAGGCACAAGCTGTCTGCTATAATATGCACAGCAGACACAGGACCTAACTCCATATTCTGATTAAGAAATGAATGTTGACATTTACTGTAATGCAAACAGAGTGTTTCTTCCTTGTTCTGTGGGAAGGGTGGAAAATGTCTTCTAGTGGTAATGGACCAAGACACAATGAATTATCTATAGTAAGCAATCACTGCTGGGTCTAGTTGGTATCTCCTGCATCCTAATCATGTGCTCAAGAGAGAAAAAAAGACACAAGCTCACATGCTAATCATGTATTGTGTCTGATGGTAAAAGCAAGTGGAAAGTAATGGCAATACTGTTCTTTGTTTCTTTCAGATTTGTATTTTATTTATATTGCTTTCAATTTTTAATGTATTATGTTCTGCCATGTTTCCCTCATTTTCTCTCCTCATTTACTAAGTCAGGAGAAGAAAATCCACTCTTTTAAAAACTCTGTGAAGCTGACCAATTTTAGTTTGGTAAAAATACATAGTGCAACTTATCATATTATTCTGGAAGTTTGGTTTTTCCCATGCATTCCAATGGTGATCTCCATTTCCTCTCCTCTAATCAACACCATCAGCACAAGAAAAAAAAAAAATGAAATCTGCTTCCTATTTGATTTTAAAGTCCCCTACATTTTTATATATCTAAGGCACTTTGAAACAGTTTTTAAATGCCTAACCATCAAAAAAACCCATTGGTTCAGTGTATGATCCTTTCCACAGAAATAGTTCCATTACCTTCAGTTTTGCTTTGAGTCAGGAATAAGCAAAACTGAAGGTAATGGAACTATTTCTAATGATGGGGGGAAGGCTGTTCCACAAGAAAGAGTGGGGTTGGATGCAAGAGTAAAGGTTGCTGATCTGGGGCAGCATGTCAGGATTAAGGATGCCCTGTCTGTTTCAGACACGTTGTAGAGTATCTTTCCAGCTTCTCCTAATTAGCAGCCTTCTCAGCATTTATTTTCATGAGACTGAATCTCTAGACCTGGCATCCTGAATCTGAATCCTTTTCATTTGGGGAGGTTGTCCTCAAAAGTCCCTGACCCCAAGTGCCTGATTAAAGCGTGACTGGCAACTCTCATGAATTGTGGCTTTTCTGAGTACCCTAAATTAGGCTGATATTCCGCTAGAAATACACACATAAATAAGGATTACTTATGTGAGTAGCGTGAACTCATCCTTCCTTATTCTTTTGTCATGAAGCACACTTGATCTTATTCAATTGCCTGGTGTACTGTGGTAGAACTGAAATAGAATAGAGTGTCATATTGCAGAACCATAGCGAGTTATTACGGTCACGGTCTCTCCTCTGACTATTTGCAAATTTGCATTTTACTAACAGGAGAAGCATGTGCTAGATTAAAACAAGGAGGCTTTCTTTTCTTTCTTTCTTTCTTTCTTTCTTTCTTTCTTTCTTTCTTTCTTTCTTTCTTTCTTTCTTTCTTTCTTTCTTTCTTTCTTTCTTTCTTTCTTTCTTTCTTCAAAACCTATACTTTCATATTTTTTGTGAAATAACTCTCATTTTCAGGGAAATATGTTTTCTAGATGGACTGCCACCTGCAGAGTATACTATATATCTTTGTTAAATCATTTTCTGTCTCTGCAGAAATAGCAGTTTAGTTTTGCAGTATTTTTTAAACAAAATGACTGAGCATTTAGAACAATTATGTTCAGCACTATAATATTTTTTTTTCTTCTTTTGTCGAGCCATCCTTTAACAGGGAATAAAAAATGAGACACACTGTAAGCTATTTTGCATAAATGAATAATTATGATTGCCACATATTGCCAATTGTAATTAGAGATAATAATGCTAGGGTTTTGGAGCTTTTACTCATGCATTGCTTTTCCAAGCAAAACAGAACTTTTGTAACATTCATCCAGTTAAGTGAACAGATTGGGTTTTCTGCACACACACACACACACACACACACACACAAAAGAAAAGCCTGCGCTTTTCTTTTCCACTGCATTTTTTTAAAATGATAGCTTTAATTAGTTGAAGGTAAATAAGTAAATAAATGGCACGCTATAAATAGTAGGCTCTTAGCAAAATTAGAGGCACATTAAAGATAACACGCTTTTGGGACTTGCAGATCAGTTAGCAAGTCGTCTGAGCATTAGAGGGAAATTGGCAGCTGCTTACAGTTAGCAACCAAAAATGCTGTAGGTAGTGTGTGCATGTGCGGATCATTTAAGGGTTCAGTTTCCCTTATTTACATTCCACCACCTCTGGGATTTGAGAAAGGGTTGTAGGGTCTTTTCTTGTTGGGGGTTTTTTGGTTTGGTTTGTTTTTGGTTTTTTTTTTGTGTGTGTGCGTGTGGAGAGGGGTTTGATTTCTGAAAACTGCTGAGTTTAGAAGCAGTGTTAGGCATACCTGCTCGCAGAGCAAGTTGCTCACACGCTGCTGTGGTGAAAGCTTCACTTTAATCAGCTCTCGGATACTGCGCATCCACGTTGACAGGAGAACTTGGCATGGCGCTAGACTAAAAACAATGCTGTTTAATCAGGTGTGGAGTGCTGGCTTATTACTTTTGCCAGTAGCCTTGTTTTACTTGGACTGCGTAGCCTTGTAAGAATTCAAAGCCATTGCAATATTGCTGAAGAAGCTTTCTGAGATGTGTAACTAACCATAATTCTGTATCTCCAGGGTACTGAACAAATGCGGCAAACGAACTGTACTTTGCAACTGCCTCATTTTCCAAGGAAAAATGGACCAACTTCGGGAATTGTTGCTCAGTTCCCAGTCTCAGTGGGAGTTCTGTCTGAGCACAGACAGACTACAGCCTAAACAATGAGCATTAAATTTGGCCCTTTCATCTCAGGATCTCACAATTCTTTTGGAAATGTTAGCAAATTAAGGTTCACATCCCCCCACCCTGTAAAATAACTCTGTTCCTCTTTCTCAGATGGGTAAAGAGCATCATGAATCAGGGACAACAACAAGATCAGAAATCTGACTCTAGAGTAGGCTGCTTTATTGTCATTGTTCATTATTTTCCATAGCCCTGTTGATCCCCATCTCTCATTATGCTTCTCAAGAGTTTTCACAACTGGAGTTGAGGGTGTTTGGACGTGATTTTCCACACGGATTATTTGATGCATTTTTCTCATTCTGCATATCCTGACTTGACTTTGTCACTTAAACCCTATTTGGAAGGGTGCTGTAGCCATTTCAGGTTACAAATCCTGCTGTTTTGCCTACCACAGAATGATTAAAATGCTAACATAATCTCTGTTCCTTGCCCTGCAGAAGCTTTCATGTGGCAGCACATCTCACAATTAGGCCACACCTAGCTGAAATCTCCCAAAGGAGTGCTCTAGAAACTATTATCCTCTTTAGGGATTGGTAACCTGGCATAGATAAAAATAGGGGGAAAAGGAGACCCAATACTCTCTTAAAATATATTTTTTAATGGAATTTGAAAATTATTTGGCTATTGCTGCTTTCTTTTTTGGACAATGGATGTATCAAAATGCTCTCCAAGTAGTTTGTGCTTATCAAATGGGGTAATTTACTTCTCTCGGAGCAGAATCTATATGATATATTTGTATCTTAGAATTTTAACAGAGTTTTACTAACAGAGCTTTACAGGCTTACTTTCTCACCATTCAAGATCTCTCAGCAAGGTTGTTGTAACAGACACAGTTTTTGAAGAGTAGTATTGGAAAAATACTTTCTGTATTTAACTGGATTTAATATAGTGTATTTACTACTTAGATGAATTCCTAGTTGCTCTTTCTATTTTCCTCTTATCTGCTGTTCTCTATTCCCTACTTCCTTATCCTCTTCTTCCCTACTTCCTGAAATGTTGTTCCCTTTTTTTCTCTTAGGTGAATATTCTGTATCATTCCTTTCTTTTGCTTACTCTTTGTAAGCAGATTCACAAATGGTCACCCTCTTTCACTTGATCTTTTCTCTACAGTGACCTTCTCAAAGTTGTAAGTTTGCTGATTTTCTCAGAGTAACAACTCAAAGTCATGTGCTTATTCTCTATTTGAAAAGCTGTTTCCTGTTGTCTGGGCTTTTATCATGTGGTGGTTCAATATTTTCTTCTCTCTTATTTTGTTTCTCTAGACAAATACAGTTCTGTCTGTTACAGGTAATGCTGCAGATACAAATTTTCTATTCTTTTAATTAAAGCCTGGGACCCCTTCTATTTGCATTGCTTGGACAGGTATGCTGGCTTTTAAAGTTTTTTAGTTTATGTTCCACTGCTTTTGGGTTAATTTTCAAACTATTCCTATCATCTCTTTTATTCTGCCCTTCATTTATAGGAGAAATTCAACAGAAAGTTTCAGGGCCACTCCCTTACCTACATTTCAAAGCCTCCTTTGAAATTCTCCTTGCCTTCCTACATTTCTCCAAATGTCACAAACTTAAGTCTATTGTCCACTGCTTATCCTTCTTATCAATATTTTTTCCATGTTTCTTTTTACTCCCTGGATATCTATTTGTTAAGCATTAATAGCTTTCTTTATATTGCAGTTGTAATCTGTTGCAGCTCTAATCATCATATTACTCTTTGTAGGATGCTGATTGCCATAGAGATATCAATCCAGGACTGGGTCTCTTAAGAATTGTGGAAACACAAGTAAAAATTTACTGTCACTTCAGTCTCTTGTCCTGTGTTACACTTATCATATCTGGAATTAAACACCTGCAAATGAACCCATCCTGCAACCTCATTATAGAGTTTGCTCAACAACTTGTTTCTTCTCATGTGTGGTGTGACAAACTCCTGCAAAGTTGTCCAAATAAACTTCAGTCTTAACTAGTCAAGAAAACAATTTTTTTTTTTAATATTTTTCCACACCAAGATCCCTGGCTAGTGATTCCTAATGAGCCTGAGGACTATATGGTGCAAGGAGCACAGGGATCACTGGTTCTTCTTGTTCATTTTAGGCCACTCTGTGCTGCCACATTCATGTATATTCAAGCTGGGCATACAAGCTCAGGTAAATTAATTGGCTTCAGTATAAACTCAAGGCCAAAGACATGGAAGTACAGGCAAAAAGGGGGAGAATGGGTCTAATGGAAGGGTTTGCTAGTGCCAATTATTTTAGGGAATCTTTTTGAGGTGAAAACTGAATAAGGAATCACACCAGATTCCAATGGTGATGAGAGAAGGGCCAGTTTAATCTTTCAGTTTGTTCGATAAATGGAGGAGAGAGGGTAAAATAATTTCACAGTATCACAGAAGATGCTGAGTTGGAATTTTTCTGCTGACACCCATCTCAGAACCATGCATTGACCTGATGGATCTGCCTATTCCTATCAGTATTATTCCTTGTTACCAGAAGAATTGAGGAAATGACTACCTGTGCTCCTGATCCCTTCTGCCAATCATCCCAGGGCCCTGCAGTCTCTTTTGATTGCTGTCAGACTTCTCTTTTTTATTTTGTCACTGTAACTTTGAACAACCTGTAGTGGATAGTGATCTGAGAACCTTCTTAGACTGGAGAGTTTTCCAGTAGTGTCCCTCATCTCCCCTGGGAGACAGCAGACTTCTCTGTGAGTTGTGTCTGGTCCGCACATTGGGCCCTCTGTTCCCCTTAGGAGGGGGTGTCCTATTTAAACTCTCCTTCTTTTCCTCTTAACAGAGGAGGTTGTGATGAAGGGTACAGGAAGGGCTCTTTTGAGGCATCCCACTATCCCTGTAGGACCTTTGCCCACCCCATCAGCTGTCTGGCGTTCTGATTCTGAAGCCTCATGCCTGTTACAGCAAGTGCCATAAATATACAAATTCTGAGAAGGAGGAGGAACCTTCCTCCTGGCACGTGCTTCCAGCCTTCCTCTTCATCAGACCCTTGACTAACAGTCCTTTAATTCCTCTGCAGGGTTCTGAGTCCACCTGCTTCTTTGCACAATGGAGGCTCCAGACTCCCAAGAGTCTTGAGACTGCAACACCTCTAAAAGTAACTGGTCAATGTCTTGCTCATTTGTTTGGGCTCTGGGCAGCCTGCACACTTCTTCCTGTAGCTCCTTCACCTGGCGATGCAGCTCCCCAGCCACAGCACAATTTCTGCAAAAGAACTGCTCGTCAGCCCAACATTGCTAGGAGCCTCAGGCACTCCAGGCAACCTCTGGCCTGGAGAGAGAGCTACACCTCCCATCAGCAGGTCTGTCTGTCTGTCTGTCTGGAGGCCTCTGACATGGCTGGGGCAGTGACCCTCGCAGCTACACAGCTACAGGGGATTGAACTTTACCGTGTGTCAGCACCATAACATACGCTAAGACTGGGGCTACAAGGATCTCTGCTCTTCCTTGCCACCTTCCTCCCCTAAACAAAAAAGGCTTATTTTAGTTGAATGACATCTTTCAGAAACAAACCAACAAAAATGAAACAAAACCAAAACAAAACAAAAACCAAAAAAAAAAAAAGGATAGAAAAACCTGTGAATATCTTGGTTAGAGCATGGTGCTGACAACCCCAACGTTGTGGGTTGAGTCCCCATATGGAGCAATGACTTAAGGGCTGGACTTGAGTCCCTTCCAACTCTGAATATTCTGTGATGCTGTGAAAAGATGAATCACAGAATCACAGGCTGGTTGGGGTTGGAAGGGACCTCTGCAGGTCATCTGCTCTGGCCCCTCTGCTTAAACAAGGTCCTTTAGAACAAGCTGCCCGGGACCATTTCTAGACAACTTTTGAATGTTTTCAAGGGTGGAGAACCCTCCACCTCTCTGGGCAACCTGTGCCAGTGTTCAGTCATCCTCACTTTTTCCTCAGCGAAAAAGTGTTTCCTGATGTTCAGAGAGAACCTCCTGTGTTTCAGTTTATACTTTTGTCTTTTGTCCTGTCACTGGGCACTACTGGAAAGAACCTGGGTCCTTCTTCTTCACAAAACCTGCCTTCAGGTATTTATATACGTTAATTAGGACCCCCCTGAGTGGTCTGTCCTCTGAGAGAAGAGTCCTGTCTGTCTTCAGCCTTTCTGGGCCGTCCTCATGGGAGGGATGCTCGAGTCCCTTCGTCATCTTAG
Organism: Fringilla coelebs; assembly: GCF_963513975.1. Lineage (NCBI taxonomy): Eukaryota > Metazoa > Chordata > Aves > Passeriformes > Fringillidae > Fringilla > Fringilla coelebs. The sequence continues at coordinate 87,578,934 of NC_140028.1, forward strand.
TGGCCCTTTGCTGAACTATCTCTTGTGGCTCCATATTTCTGTTATCTTGCAGCTGTTGTGAAACACTTAGCCCTTCCCTTTTAAAATATGCATTTTCAGAGGAAAACATCCCACTACTTAATCACAAATGTGTGAATAGCTTTTATCAACCCATATTTTCCAAAGGACAAAATATGAAACTTTTTTCTTTAGATCAACTTATGACAATGGATTTCTTGTGTGTTTTTTTTACAGACTACATATTTCACAGGTCAGCCTTTCTGTGCTATATTGGTACAATCCCTAGATAACCTCAATAAATTAATACAATCACTTCTGGTTTACAAAAGTGCAACTCTACTGAGATTTTGAAATTTATTATAATATTCTGTAAATAGATTGTGTTTCTCCTTTTCAGGAACTGAATCTAAGCATTCATACTAATTTGTTTTCCTTGGTGTTGTTAATGAATTTGAGACTGTTAGTATTTATAACATTAGCAATTATTCTTAATGATTATCATTGTTCAGGGAATTTTTCAAAGTATGAAAAATGCAAGTAAGCACCCAACTGAGAGAAAAAAAAACTTTTGCCTAATAGTGTTAGTGTTAGTGGATCCTTTATTTAAAATATATAATCCATCTTCATTTTCTGGCTGTCTTGATTAACATATGAGTAAGAGATAGTGTTTGACTGGGAACTCATGTTTGCCTTGTCTTTTTAAATTAAATTTTAAAATCTCTCCAAAAAAATAATGATTCAGTAGCCCCCTTTTTTCTTATTTTTTGGTTAGCTGTATTTTTTTGCCTGCAATAACAAAGCCATGGAAAAAGACAGCAATCCCCTTGCTCATGTGATATAATTCCACACTCTGAGTGTGAATACTGGCAGATCAGCAGAATGAGCCATCTGCAAGCTATAAGCTGTGTCTTTGCATGAGTAGGTTTAGGATAAAAAAAATTGTCTGACCTGGAAGCCAAACGTTACTTGGCATCTTTACCAGAGATCCCTGCAAGGCCAGCCACTGCTTGTGCTGAATTTGTGTCCTTTCTAAAATATACATCCTCCCTCTTGCCATCATATTTTATAGTACACGTACATAAGTGCACACACAGAAATGCACACACACAGGGCTGCACCCTGGGCCACCTCAGAGATGCTGTACTGCAGTTTAATGAATATCAGACTTCATAGTCAGCCTCTGTTGGATTGCCATGCTGGTGAATAATGAATATCATACTGCAAGGTTAATCCCAAGTGGCCAGTTTCCTGGTTTTAACAGGCTGGGTGTTAGTCTGAGATGCTTGTAAATGTCTACAGTTCATGCATTGTGCTGTGTAGGAACGTGCACCTCTAAATCCTCACCTTACTCAGGCCAGTAACTCTTGCTGAAGTCAAAGGAATTAGTCAAGGATATAGCACAAGATGGATTTGTTCCTGCAGTCTTCCCTCTCCACCCCTCATCCCGGTTATTATCTCCCAAGCTGCTGAAGTCCACCTCAATCAGAAGGGTTATGCATTCTGCCAGTTTGTCCTTTACATGTGTTGCTGTCACCCTTCTAAGCTTGTTCTGCTGGCTCTGACACCCTGGTCCTCTGAATTATAGCTTGTGCCTTTAACTAATGAAGTTGTTGGCAAAATTCCCACTGACTTCATTCGGAGAATGATCCAGCTGAAATAGCGCTGACTCCTGAGAGCTCCTGAGCCCTTGTGGCACAAACGTGAGCTGCAGAGCCAGAGGATTTGTAAAGATTTGTCCCTAGATTGTAGAGCATTTGGGACAGGTGGAGTCTGTCTTTTCAAATTGTTTGCAAAGGGCCATTTTCACCTAATGCCCTCTAGAAATGATCAAGTGACAGTAACCCTTGTCAAATGATACAACATCTCATGGTAGGAACAAGGAGCAGGAAGCCATTTGCTTTTATTGCCCTTGTGGAGATGCATGTGGGAAGGAACTAGAACTACACCTTCAAAAAGAAATCCTTTTTTTCCACTCTAGTTTGTCTTTTTGGCCTCCTTCTCTATTCACCCCATTGGGAGAACTAGAATCTGATCAAACCTTCCCAGCTGTTCTAGCTAAAAGTTATTGCCAGCACAGGGTAGGTTTTTTGATCTCCTGTGCCTGCTTCAAAAAAGACCAGCTTTGAATTGCATTAAAATTTTCCCTCCCATTGAATTCAACATCAGCAAAAACAGATTAAAACAAAAAACAAATGAAAAAAATTTCCCTTCCCTAGCATTAAAAGACATAAAGGTTTATATAACATGAAATAATGTATTGCATGATCCTTCTTCTGCAATTACAGAGATCATTAGTGCTGCCTAACTGCTCTTTTAATATAAACTATAACAACCTAGAGACAATCTCAGGTCTTGGGACTGTAGGTGGTGACCGCCTTGCACTACAAAGAGAAAAAGCAAGTGGCTGGTCATGCTGTCACGGTGTGATATAGGCATGACAGGCGCTGAGAGGGAAATATTTGGTATATAATTGTATGAACTTATTGGCTGTGGAGAACAGGCCTACCAAAGGAGGTTTCAGCGTCCCAAAGCAGGGGTAACAGTGACTCTGCAATGGGGAAAGGGGAGCTCTTTGAAGGCTGTTACTGCTCTGCTTGGCACCTGCTGTGTGAGCCTGGGAAACACTGGCAGCGTTTTGGAGGGCAAAGTTGGCCTTCTTTGTGCTTTTCACCTCCATATATCATAGTGACTTAGAGCACTTCCCCTTAAACTGCGTGCACTGCTGGCCACCTATAGAATGGGGCCTTTGTTCTGCCCACACTGATATTTATGCAGCATCCATCTTTGTGCTTCATGACATTTAAATGACAGAGTGCTGGGCTGTGGCTCACTGTAATAACGTGGTCTCTATTCTACCTGCCCTCCAGAGACTGAGGCCATGTTTTGAGCAAACTGGCCAATTATTCTATTTAGGGAGCTGTAGCAGAAATGCTACAACAGAAGCAGGAGTGACTTTATAAAGCATGTGTTGGTATAAATACAGCTCTAATGCTGAGCAAGCTGACAGCTTCATACGAGCACCTTGCTTCCACTCTGTGGAGTACCTCGCTCACTTTTTCCCTTCCATGAGAAGTCAAGGATGCAGAACAACATTTAATGCCAGCAATAACCACATCCTGCCTTACAGCAGAGGGAACAGCAGGCAAGTTCTGAGAAACAGAAGCTAGAAATTGGATATCCAAGTAGGTACTTAACTATATGTCTACTGTGCTAATTTCCTAAAGAGCTTAATGCCAGTCCTGGAGTTTGAGGTCAGGCACGACAGCAGGAGAAGCAGCCACGTTAAGGGTCAAGGGCCCCAGGAGGCAGAAACTTCTGCCCATTCCCTGACTCATTTAGGTCAGACAGAGCTTACCAAGAGTTGAGAAAGCTCATTAAGATGAGGAATAAAAGGAGAGATGTTGGCTTTAGAGCAAGGAGAGCTGCAGCATGGGGAAATGGCCTCTGCAGCTCATGTTTTGTGAGAGATGTTTTCTTTTTCTTTTCTTCTTCTTTTTTTCCTTCCTGAATTAATAAAGTCAGCCTGAGGGAAAAGCCTGAAAAAGATTTTGGCAGGATGTTAGTCCTTCCTGGGTTAGGGAAACAAGCCAATAGCCTTACAGGCAGCTGACTCTTTAATCACATATTTAGTATCTGGGAGAAAAATATTCTGAGGTAGCTGAGTGACCTCTAGAACCAAAGCCTGTTTCAAATGTTACTCAGAGACTTAGGAACCAGGGCACCCTATAAAGCCCATCTACTATCTTAGCCCTTCTAAGGGCTCAGAATTTTATCATTCCCTAAAGTTTGAATTTTTTGTTCCGTTGTTTTGTTTTGTTTGTTTGTTAAGGTTTTTGTTGTTGTTGTTCTGGTGAGTTTTCTTGTTTGTTCGGGGTTTTATTTAGGTTTTTTTATTTATGGTCCTGTACATTTTGTAACTGAGACTTTGGATTCTGTATGACATTATCATGTTTGAGAATATAAACTTTGATTTTCTGTTCCCAAAGTTCCAGCTGGGATCAGTTGGTTTCATGTGTATTCAGACGCTTTAACAACCTTTCAAAGCATGGAAACATGGATATAAGTAGTTGAGCATTGACTTATCTCTCCAAGCCTAGGTGAAAATATGAACATAATGAATGAAAACAAAATGTGGTATTTCTCTATCCAGTGAACTGTCTTGAAGCACAAAACCAGAATGGGTTCACAGAAAACACCGCGTTCCCTTCTCCCTTATTGCACCGTTGCTGAGAAAATCTTTCTCAGATTGACAGGGATTACTCAATCTTCCATACATCTCTGAAAACACTTCCAAGGGCTTCAGAAACATGGGCTATGTGATCACCAGAAAATGAGGAAAAGCTGGGAACCAAATGGTGGGTGGGAATACATGCAGCCGAGTGCTGCAGTTCCTAACTGGATGCCCCTACTACCTGCAATTACTTTGCTTTTGCAAAGCATGCTCTCACAAGAAAAGGAGAAATTACTGAGCGCAGTTATCCAGCTTACCCCAGAAGGATGTTTGAATCCCACAAGAGAAAGTTGGCTCAGGCTACACCTTGGAAGTTTGTTCTCCCTCTAGCTCTGGAAGCAGGGGCTGTTTTGAGGTTGTGGGGTGGTGGCTGCAATTGACTGTTTAATTTGATGAAAACATGGCCATAGTTTGACTTTTCTCTTTGTTCAGATGGATTTAAAATTCTGAAAAACTCAAAAAGTTAATAGCTTTCATATATGCAGATGGGACTTGAAATGGTGATGCCAGTGTAGCCATGTGTACCACGTCAAAACATGTAAAGGGCCCTGTGGTCAGAAAACAGCTAAGTTATAGAAAATGCAAAAGGAAACCCTTTGTAGTCTTATTAAATCTGGAGTCCAGCAGTTCAAGTTCTGACCTAAAGGAGAAATATAATTATTCATTTGTTGCTTTTGGTTCCTAATTTAAAAACTTTCCCAATTACCAGAAAGTGCTGGAAATTAAAAATCACTTTTTTTTTTTTAATTAATAAAAACACTGGGAAAAGTGGAAAATTATGTGAAATCTCTTACTAGAGACCTTGTTGGAGAGTTTCCTTTCAGCAGAAGTAATAAAGCAATCTGCTAGAGGAATTCTCTGATGAGACAAAAGAAAACTGAAATGACAGAGCATGTAGTAGCACCATAGAAATTTGGAGCACATATCTTAAAAAGGGAATTTTTCTGGACTTCATTTATGCCTTAGAAGGCAGGGTTCCATTTAATCACAGGAGCAGAAAATCTAATGCACTGGTAGTAGTCTGTTTTTCAGATTTCTCCATTTTCCGTATGCATCTGAAACTGTTGGAAAGCAGGAAACAGAAAATCCTTTTCAAAAAACATGCCTTTGGTGACTGGTACCCCTGAGAAAATTAGGCAAGTTCTGACCACAACTCCAAGCTGCTAATGCTTGTGTGGCAAAGAAGAGGGGAGGAGGAAGAAGACAGTCAGCTGCTGATTCAGACAGAGCACAGAATTCCAGCACAATTAAGCATGAACAGGAGTGGTGGCAGAGAAGAAAGCTGACTGCACTGCGTGAGCTGAGATGGGGCAGTATCAGGTTATCACATCCTAGTTAAGCCAGGAGCAGCTGCTGCCAGCAAAACCAAACCTAGTTTGCTCCTTGGCTGAAAACTTAAATATCAACAGCCTTTAATTATGCATAAAAAGATAAACAAAGCTAGCAGCTTTAAAGTACTGTTATTAATTGCACCAAATGTTAGTGAAAGGTTGAATTATTCATAATTATGGTTCTCAGGGGTTTCTTGATTAAGGGAAATAAGGAGAATTTGTTGTGAGTATCTCATTCCACACAGCTTTCTCAGTTCGCCTAATCCAAGAAACAGGGATATATTTTACATGTCAGTTCTGCAAAAAATGCATATATCTGCTAGTTCCTTAGCAACCTTCTGGGGTATGCCTGCATCTACTCCTATAAACCCTGCATATTGGAAATCGTCTCCAGTGGGTTTCCAGGGATCAGTGGATTTTGTCCAATAATACCATTCATGTGCAGTTAGAGTAAATAATTTTATTTACTTATAGGATCATTGTTGTGTCTTGGGGTTTATTGAAATATTTCTCTAGGAAAATAATATGTAAACACACTTCATTGAAAGCCCTCTGTATGAATGAAGGCTGTAAGCTGTACTATCTGTATACAATTTTGTAATAACTGAAAATAAATACTGCTCCTTCAGAAGCTAAGTTGTGCTTGTTATAGCCCTGGCCCTCTTTTCTCTCTGCATTTTTGCTAGAGGTAGTAGCCAAAATCAGTACAAACTTCTGGAAAGCACAATTTTAAAAGAACTATACATGTCTATAGTTTGTGCGATTTTCTCTTCAAAAAGTTATCAGCATAGCATACATGCCTTAAATTTATCATTCTGGTATAATTTATGGGTGATATAAACCTTATCAAACAACCTGATACTTTGGTAACTTGCATATGAAAACAGACTGAGGGACAATTCAGCTGAGTAATTTTTAGTCATGTGAGTAGTGGGATCTAGCTGGAGCATGGAGTAAGGGTCCCTTGCCCGAGACAGTGTTTTCTGGATTCAGATTGAGCTCAAAATGTTCACTGCAATCAGCAATGTGTGGGTCTCCTCCTCAGTGCATGTCAAAGCCTTCACCAAGCACAGCTGAAGAGCTTCTGCTCAGCCCCTCGTGCATCTGCCTTTGGTTGGTGGTGCTTTGACATGAATGCATGCAGGTATTGTTACTTAGTGTAACCAACATTCTTCCACAAAGAGGAGCTTCAAGACTACACCTCCTTACTTCTGGTGAAATTGATGGAATTTAGCTAAGTCCCTGGGGGAGTTTTTACAAGGATAGGATTGTAGTGACAAGACAAGGGACGGTGGTGTTAAACTGACAGAGGGTGTGTTTCGATTAGGAAGAAATTCTTTACTTTGAGGATGGTGAGGCACTTGGACAGGTTGGCCACAGGAGCAGTGGATGCTCCATCCCTGGAACTGTTCAAGGCCAGGTTGGTTGAGGCCCTGGGTAACCTGATCTCGTTCAGGATATTTTTGCCCAAAGTCCTTGCCAACCCAAACCATTCTATGATTCTATTATGTCTGTGGCATGTGAAAATGCAATCTGTTAATGTTAATAAATAGCTGGAAAAATCCTGTCTTTTAAAAAAAGTCACTGAAGGTTTTGTTGTTTTCTTCACAGAGTCAAGTTCACGCTAATTTTTTTTTTTTATTTAGGATAAGAGGCTCATATTTATTTACAACTTCTTCTTACAAGCAAACGGCAAGTCATAGTAATTTAAGTCAGATTTGAGCATGTTAAGGCCTAAAAAGACTGAGCAAAAATCACATAGGTCAGATATAGAAATAACTGTTTAAATAAATATGGAGGCTATCTGTAGGGATAGATATAATTTATCTATGATACATTATCTATGACATATATTCAAGTTACAGAATGCATATATGGTCACATAGGTTTGCACATCCATTTAAATAACTTTTACATGGAAATACATGAGACTAATTTTTGGTGTGATGAATGCTCTAGCTGTCCTTTCACACATTTATGTAATAAGGGTGAAATTGTATTCACACTTGCCTTATCCAAATTAATAACATGTTTGACAGCATGTGAATATGATCTTTAAGTAGCTTTTAAATATAATAAAAATTACAGTTTACTGTTGATGTGTCAGTTTCCATAGAAAACAAAGGAGGATTTAGTCCAGGGTTGCCTACTTTCTCCACCCATTAGATGACATTTCTGTGGCTACGATCACAGGACATGTGCTGAGAGACAAGTAATCTCCTGATGTGGTTTATAAGAAAGAGATAAATTTCCAGCAGTTACCATTTCCTGCAGTGATGATGCTGGGCTGGGCATGAAGCTGAGTCCCCAGGCAACCTAATTATTGCAGCTTCTGATAGCTCAGTTTAACCAGATCTGTAATCCTGTTGATCCTATTCCCCACCTGAGCGGCTGCTTGGTCACCTCGCTTTAGCAGCTGGTTCAGAGGATGAGCCTTTTTAAAATAAGTGAAGTCCCAAAAAACTGCTATAGATAGCTTGGGCAGAAAAGGATAAATGGGAGGCATGTAAGAATTTTCATGTGATCTGATATTGAGTTTGATTGTGCTGATGGTGGGGGCCAGTGTCATCATTTTCCCTTACACTGCCACGGAGGGCTTGTCAGCCAGGTAAGAGTGTCTGTGCCAGCTGCCGTGCCAGCTGGCCCCATGTTGACTTCTCTGGCACATCCGTGCTGTGCAGTGATGTGGTGCAGAGGTGTTGGGATTAAACTTGCCCTGAGCTGTTACGTCCACACTGTGCGTTGCAGCATCGTGCGGAGATGTTGGCTTGAGTCCCATCAGCAGTGTATTGCAATAGTATTGTTCCACCAGCTCTGAGAACTCTTCCCTACATTTTCTGTGGTGGGTGTGATCACTGTTACTCATACATTTCTCATTTTTGATCGTTTCGGCACATTATTCCATTTTAGTTGTGACACAATCAGACAAAGACAAACTCAAGCCAGCAAATAGTTACTGAGACAATCATTGTCAAAACCTGAGCTCCACACCAGTACTCAGAAAAGCATAAAAGTTATTGTGGTTAGCAAACCTAATACTATTAAGTTGTTGTGTGGATTAGAGTCTCTCCTGACTGCGTCTTTTCTCATTTTGTAATGCTGCATCCAGACCAGAAAAGCATCTTATTATGGAATTACCCTTTCTAGCAAGTCACTGGAGCTCATTGCCTCAAAGAATCATGTGGTTTCAGTATAGATTCGCTCAGAAGTGGGTTTCAGCTAACTGGAGACGTCCCATGTGCTCTCTGGGAAGTCAACCACAATCTTGTTCTGCTGTGTCAGGGGAATTGATAAAGGATTGATTGACCAGCTTTGCCCTGAATAGGGATAACCATTTTCTTCTTAAACTTCCACCCAGTGCTCTGGCGAGCAGAAAGCCTGTACCAGTGCCAAATGTGTAATTACTTCACTAACAGTGATGACATGTATGCCTGTTCTGCATGATCCTATTTTGTTGCTTCTTCTGTTGGCTATGAACAACTCAGATAATAGGAGCCTCATCCCTGCATCTGTCTCTCAGCAAGGGGAGCTTTAACCTAAGCTTTGAGTAGGTTTTAAAGAAGAGGAGAAAGAGTATATCAAAATAACAAAAAGCAAAAGTACATGAACAGGTACTGACTTGGTACAAAAAGAACAGCATGTGCTGTCTCAAGGGCAATAAAAGCCACATTACTGTATTGGGCTTTGCACATACATGAGAACCATTGCAAGGTGGAGGCCACCTTCACTGCAAAAAGCTGCCACAGTGTCTTAGGACATCCTCAAAATATATGGATTGTGCCACGTGGTGTAGTACTCGTCAGTCCACAAGGGTCTTGCTTCTGCCACTCCGTTCTCTAGTCTATTCTCTTCTGATCTTCACCAAAGGAACGTTTAGTAAATAGCTAAAATAAATAACATTTAGCAACAGATTATTCTTTGTTGCTGTCTCATAGAGAGATAATTGTGCGTGCAATATGTAATTTTATTTTAAGCAGCTTTCATCTATTTCTTTTGTGACCTCAATTTATAAATGTGCATGGAATTAATTCATCATCTCCAGACAGGCTCCTCAGATGAGGACTTCTACCTTTTTTTATATGTTTGAGTATAATGTTACTGCAATTAACAAAACTCTTTCATAATCCAGTTCAGCTCACTGTTTTATTCTAATTTCTTGACAGGTTTCTTCACTGCTTGTGCCTGTGTGTATACATGGATACAGACACACACAAATGCATATCAAGGTAGAAAAATTATTCATTGTCATGCAGAAAAGGGATCAGTGCCCCATAGGTGCCATGTGCAGGTTACTTAAAATTCACTCTCTCTTATCTCCAGTGTTTTCTCACCCGCTTTTTTCAGTAGAATACACATTTTTAAATGACCAAGCAGGAAATATATGTCCTTTTTACTAAAACTTTTTTCCCTTCTGTGCAGCAGCAGCTGCCTGCCATGTTATTGTTTTTTGTCGCTAGCAGGCTTTTTGGGTGTGTGCCAAGGATTTCGTGTGGGGAGCAGGACGATTTGCATCTGAATGGTGAATGGCAAGGCTGGGCGTGGGTACACTCAGCCACACCAGGTGAGGTAGAACAGAAGCTTCCAGCTCACCTGGAGTAATTAATTCAATAAAAAGTTAATTACAACGAAAGGGAAAAAAACAAACTTCCATATAACAGATGGTAAATTTTTAGTGTGATGAAAACTAAAAAGATTTTCTTTTTAAACACCAGTATGGTGTGCCCTAAGTGGTATACAAAATTCTCTTGGTATATACTCAAGTAATTGCATATGTTATTTCTGTATACTGGCTCTGCTGTGCTTTTTGATATGTATTTCCTTCTGTTTCACATATGTGTGAGTTCCTCTTCATAAAACTTTTCTTCAACCCATAGTATTCCTGGTAGAGTATGTTGGTGGCTTGGTTGCTGGAGGAGTTGCAAGTCTTCCATGTCAATCAGTCACTCCTCTCCTAGAAACTTTTAAACCTGAGTCAGGACATCACCCAAATTGCAGAGAGGAGCGGATGCCTTCCTTATAAAAACTGAGGCTGGGTGGCAAAGAAAAGCCCTGCCCACTCCTTTATCCAGAAAGAGCCATGGCGTGGAGTTTAGCCCTTTCCCAAAGCATTTGGCTGACCCAGCAGCTGAGGAACTGGCTGGCCAGTCGGGTATGTAGCTGGGCAATTTACACAGAGGGAAATCCACATGCATCCTCTGCTTAGCTGACAAAATTGAGTGAAAAAATGGAAGAAAAGAAAGAAAAATACGCTGAGATGGGCACAAACCATTCCTCACTAGAAATGGGCACACAAGTTGATGGTAGGGGTCATAAAACTTAAAGGAGGCAGAGCTAGGCTTTTAGTTGAAATAACCTTGAGAAACTGTGTTTAATTAATGTCAGTGCTTGTAGAATAAACTCTTTCTTGACAAAGAGAAACTTAGTGTACAGAACAGAATTTAATTGTGCTGGAACAATGTTGACAAGACTGAACGCAAAGTTCCTTGCTGTTTTGCAAGCTAGCAACGTGTTTATAATGATCACTGGCTCAAACTTTCAGAAATGAGAGATACATATGAATGCATATGAATTTTGGAAGAATCCTGATTTTTATTAAATACTGAGCCTCTGCATGAGAAAGCTGAGGCATTGACCTCAGTTCCTTGTAAGGTAGTCCTTCAGTATCAACTGCTACAACTGACCCTTGTATTTAAAGTATTTAAAAATGAGGCTTAGTTTTTTTCAAAAACTCATCTAGTCCTTCCCAGTGCAGTTTGCATTTCTTGCCTTGCACTGGCTCCAGTAGGAGGTTACCTTCTCTTCAAAAAGCCTGATGGCATCAGACAAAAATGTCATTGAGCAGGCAGAAGAAGAAAACCACTGCTGTTCTCAATGATGGGTCTGATCCTATACCAGTTTAATGCTTTCCATCAAGCCAACACGTACAGAGCATTTATCAAAATCGAAGGCTTCTAGCTGGAAGAGATCTATTCAAAATACTGCCAAAATTTTCCATCATTTTCAGAACTAGATCCCCAAAAGTAGGTTTAGGAAATCCTGGTCCTATTGCTGTCAGTAGGCAGACTCAGTGTTCTGTATTGCATAAGGGATAGAAGGAAGGGAGGCGATGATTTATTCTACAAGATAGCGATTTCCCCACATGCTCCCACCCCATCTGCAGGTAATTAAAAGTTGCTGGTGTAGTTAATCACACTGGTAGTGTAGACAGACTTCAACCACAGACCTGGGTGGCACTGCTGGCAGTGCTGATGCACGGCCCAGGTGTATTTAGCACCCTCCTGGGGATCCTTCTTGCCCTTGCCTTGCTGTGGCTCCAGGCACCTCTGACAGCATGGGGACTCTGCACCAGCTATCAGATGAAATGCTCTGCTGTCTAAGAAGCAGCAAATGTAGGGACATGCTATAGCAAAAACACACACGGTGGTTTTGCTGCAAACTACATGCTGAATGATTTTGACATGACTGTTTTACTGGTACATACAATGAGAAGACTGGAGACACTCTGTGTCTGCTCTCTCTGATGCAGATCTTCTGTTCTCCACAGAAGATGGCCAACAAGGAAACCTCACACTGATGAGGAAGCCTCATCAATTGAGGCTTGATGTGTGCTTTGTAGCAGGCTTACTGTTTGCTACTATCACACCCTAAATTTATCAAATGTTGTTTGGTTTTTCAACTGGGACAAATAAATCTGTCAATGTTTTTACTTAAGCTTGTTCTGCATGCAGCAGTTAAAATTCCTTAAATCTTTGTGTTTGATATTGTATTTGGAAGCTCACTTCATAATTATAGGTGGGGCTGTTGGGCTCCATGATGTTCAGGCTATTCTGGACCTGAACCAAGGTTTTGTAATAAAGGAGACAGTTGTCTCAGGGACCCTTGCTTGATTGTTTGTCTGATAGACCTACAAGATGTAGGTGAACAGGGCAGGGGTTTGCATGGGAAAGAGATTACTTTCATAGTAATGACACTTAGGAATTGCCCACATCAGTAGGACTCCTTTTCTGCTCTTTCCACCAGGTTCTCACAGTTGTTTGCAGGGAAAATTTCTGATTGTGGTATCTTACTTCTTTTGTCTACCCAAGATGAGAGGTTAGAACAAGGTCAAGAGAAATTCATCATGCTTAGCTATGTAAGTGGTAGCAGTCTGCACTTAAAAAGATCTATAAAACCAGTGGCATCTCAGATTGGGTACCCACAATGTGGTTTCACATAAGATCTCAACCTTTCTGTGTCCCACTTCCTGATTTGTAAAACACAGATAATCATTTGTTATCTCAGGAGGATATTGCTAAAAAAAGAAAAAAGGCAAACCAAGCACTGATACCCATAGAGCACACAATAATGGTGGAGGCACAGAAAAGATTGTGAAAAAATTATTTTAAAATCTAAATAGAGTTTCAGCTGCAGAGCCAGGGACCTCACACTGAGAAGAAGGAAAAAGTGTTATTGCAAAGTCACTCATTAAATGTGCCCCATCCAGTCTGCTCTGGATAAGGTGAAATTCACTTGATAATAATAGACTTTAATTACTCACATGCTGTTGTAACACACATAGTGTGGCTGAATTAGATATGTAGATAAAATCTGAACTTCCAAACTTTCGGATGCCTGATTTTGCAACCCAAGTAATACTATTCTGGCACAGGAAGATGGAGGGAGATAGCATTGTTTGTGACAAACTGTAGATTCTTATAATTACATGTATGATTTCTAGTCCCTCTTTGTTTCCCCTGCAATAGCCATAAGCTTATAAGTGGATGAAACAGGGAGCAAAAAGGCCTTTTGGTCATCTAAAATACTGTAGAAGGTAATGAAATCATACCTTGTATTTTTAATATGATTAAAAAAACATTTTAGAAACACCCCCAGGAAGTCTTGAACGTTAGACAATTGATGTGAGATATATTAATTTTCTTATGAAAATTATTTGGGTTACAGGATTACCATGAGGCATTGATCAGAAGCCTGTCTCTGTTCAACAGGCCACCATGCAGGTATTTAGCAAAGGAAAATCCCTGCTCCAAAGAACCTTCAAACTAAATTATACCTATTCTGAGTTGGTAGAAAGGCTCAAATGGCTGGCACAGGCTTGTGCTGCACAGACAATGAGATTATTAACTCGAGGCATACAGCTATACAGCACAGTGATGTGCAGCCCTTTTGGGCTATCTTGAACTCTAGAACAATCACATTCAGCCAATATCTTCAGCTTCCTTTATCCAGCTCAGCTGTGTTGGCAAAACTGAGCAGGAGGCAACAGAGATGGGAAAGGGAAAGTAGCAGAGCCAGGATGGAGAAGCCCAGTGAACCAGGCTTGCTGCTTCTATATCAGCCTATGGGATGTGGGATAGGTTGAAAAGAGTGAAGAAAATACAGTTACTACTGGGATGTTGGTTTTGGTGTCCTGGACATCCCGTGCATCCTGACTGTGTCTTCACTGGTGGAGGCAGCTGCAGCCATTTGAGTTTCCAGGGGCTGGGAAAACAGGCAAAATAGGCAGCTACTGTGCTGGCTACAGCAGCCTGCTGCCTTAGGCAGTGACAGAGTCTGCTGTGCAGCAGGGCCAGGAGGAAGCAGCCCAAGCAGAGAGCAGGATGTTCATACTTGTGGTGAGCTCCTCAGCACTTTCTCTGTGAGTGGCTCTTATAAGTGGCAGAGCTGTGCATTGTGCCACAGCTGAGATAGCAACACCTCTAGTCCAACTCCTTTCACCTGTACAGCTCAAAGATCTGCCCACAGAAACATGCCTTTTGGCCCCTTTTGCTCAAAAAGAGCAGTTCTTGGTTGAGCTTTTCCTACAGTGTGGATTTGGTAAACTGAAGTTGCCTCCCACGGCCCTGACTGAGGTATATGGCCCTTTGTTTCTGTTTTGTTTTTACTAAGCTGCTTTACTCTGCAATCTTATCAGTGTTCATGAAACTTTAACTGTAATGCATTTGTTTCTGCTTAAATGCTTTTTTGCAAAATGGTATTTTGTTTCTGCTGCTTGAAATTATATTTAACAGCATCCAAGCTAAATTTATGCATGCACATTTAAAGAAGGAGCCTAGATATAATGCATTTTTAACCATGTGAAATATATTAGTAATGGTACTTACAGAAAGAAAAGAAAAATTATTTTGGCTTGCATTAGTTCCATCTTTGCAGCATGCAGATAAATACCATACCTTTGACAGTGTAACTATATTAGGTTTGCCTCAAAGCCAGCAGTCAGCGAGCCTTGTGCACAACAGCCATAACAGGTGTCTGCTGTAAGGGGTGCTGTGGAAGCAGGAGCTCCACACTCTTTTCAGGGTGTTGTCTCCCACAGCTTGCAATGGTCCACATAAAAGTAGGAAAGACAAATCATGATAAGTATCACCCTGACTGAAGACTTGAGGAGTGAGGTATTCTTACAATTAGCAGGAATCACAAGGGAAGAGAGGAATATTAAAATACAGACTTGACCTTGCCCTGTTCCACCTTCCTCCAGAAGGGGGAACATCCAAGGAAAGGAGAAGTGTCTAAGGAAAGGAGAAGTGTCCTCATTTGTTCTTTTTTTTTCCCTCAACATGTGTTTTCTGTGTTAGAATGGAAGCAGCTAAAGGCAGAAATCCATCTAAAGGTGTCTGAAAAAAAGGTTAAGGAAACAAAGACTTCTTACACTGTCATAACTGTAATGAGAAAGGATGTGGTAACATCTCAAACAGAAGACTATTATTAGGTGAAAACCAACCAGCAATCAGATGTGGGGCTGGCAGACTTCTTTACTTAGCTAAAAATAAGCAAGCCGTTGTTTTTAGTTTTTCCAACTGCGTTCAAACAGTTTGGTGGCACAGATCAGAACATGAAGCATTGTTCTGGCAGAAGGGATGATGCTCTGCATGGCATTTGACTGCTGGGGTTCAGGATGCCTGGCTGCCAGGCTGGTTGTCAGCCTGGGAAGGATCCAGCCAAGCAGGGACTTTTCCAGCTGCTGTTTCCCTGTATCCCACCAGCATGTGCAGCCCTTCCAGGGCTCAGCTGCTTTTGCTGTTCAGGAGAGACTGGGGAAGGCTGGAAGTACAGGAGAGGGTTTTGGGGGCCATGGGAGAAGTTGTGGACTGTTGCTTGCTTCTCTGGAGGCCTCAAGCACATTGCCCTAGTCCTGGCCAAAGTCTGAGCTCTCTGCTCATCCAGCCTCCAGCCTCCAAAGGTGCTTTACATTATCCTGTCTCCAGTTACTGACAGATCACATTTCATTCATTGATAGAAATGCCTCAGCCTTCCTGGCAAAGCCTTCCTACCTAACCCCACTGGGAAGTCAGGAATTACACATTTTGCTGGTGCAAACCCCTCAGGGGCCAGCCCAGTAGCTGTCTGTGAAACAGGTACAGGATGTGATCCTGTGAGCAGGGTCAGCAGCTGAAAGCAGCTCTTCCCCAGCCAGGGCCCTGGAAAACTGTCTTTGTCCCAAGGGTCCTCAAGAATATTTCTGTGGAACAATATGTGCTTAGAAGGAGGGAGGCAAGTTCCCTTGTTCTTCCATGCCTACCATCATTGCCATCAGGCTGCTGACTTGGGCTTCCAGGATTAGGGTGTGCAAGCTTGCATTCCATCAGGCAGCAGGAGAAAAATGGAGCAAGCTCTCCTGCATCCTGGATGAGTGTTTAAAGGACTATGTGAATGCAAAAACCCTCCATGAGGGCAACAGAACGCCACTAAAAGGAAACTTGGATCCTGCACTCAGAAAGAGTGAAGTGTGAGCTCAGCAGGAAGAGCCACATGCTGGGAGAAGGAAGCCAGAGGAGAGGGGACACTGCTGTGGAGAGCCAGGGAAGAGGAAAGATTTAAATCCCACCTTTGTTCTCAGCACCTTTTGCTGGACAGTCTCTTACCTGAAGACATCTCCCATTCCATGGGTTCTTGTTTTCAGTGCCATTCTGGGGCACACCTGGAATAAGAGAAAAGGTGGAAGGATGGTTTGCACTCTCTAATTGCAGGCATTGCATTTAGGTCTGAATGGCACAATGGCACCTGCTAGATACCTGGACCTACCTAAGGAAACTCTCCTGAGCACTGCCAAGCCCCTCATATGCAGCCCAGTGACTCATGAGGACTGGACTTGTTCCTGAGTTCAGTCTTTCACGCATGAATAGCAGCTAGACCCCACTTTTGTGCATCTTGGTTCTTTTTTCTTTGCTCTATTTTTTTTCTTAAAGCTATTTCAGTTCACAGTTTATACAACGTGGGTAACTGTGTCTGTCGCCATCCCAGGACAGATCTTAGTAAAATAAGTACAATTAGGGTTGTGAGGCACATGAGTCCTGTGAAAAGAGGAGGCAGAATGCAGAGATATTGCAGACAGAGGCACACATTTTTGGCTTTTTCTCTGATACTACTTCCACTTATCATCACACAATATAGTTCACCAGGCAGACACTTTCCCCATGAGAAAATGCAAAGTTATAAAAATAGCTGTCAAAAATATAAGGTCCAGGTTGAGGCAAAACACTTGCCAGTGTCAGACAGGAGCAACTTTGCATGCCTGTGTAGACTGAGCTGGGATCCAGACCTTACTATGAAATATTTCTTGTATGGGAGAGCATTTTTAAAATCCGCTGAGTCCATTTCATCACTGTTTCAAAGAGAAGAAGCTGGATTCCAGCACATTTTATCTATAAAAGATCATATGTAGTCAGCAGAGTGATTTTTTTTTTTTTTATTGCTTTACATCATCTCTGGGGAAAGTATTTACCTCAAGAATTATTTTGCCAGATGATGAGTAGTACTTGTACTTCTTTTCATTGTGTCCAAGCCATAACTTTGCCTCATTTGCATCTACTGACTAAATGGTTTAATTAATTTTGCGTTGTGCTTACTGACTAGTTTTAATTAGCAGTTAAATCAGTTCAGTTAACGAAAAAATGTAGGTGTTTACATGAATGCAAATCATGATGGGCTCTCAGGGCTTGATTCAAAAAACAGTTCCACACCATTGGTGATGAATTCCTGCAGGCTTTATACAGGAACTTCACACTCCTCCTCCAACAACAACAAAGAGTAGGGCTTTATGATTCATTAACTGGCCCAGACTTTCTTTTTCTCTTTCCTTCCTTGCTGATGTGGAGAATGAGGAATCAAGGCACATCAGCTGGGGTTTCAATGCATCATTCTTAGGGCACGCACTCAATACTCATGCAAGAAAGGACAAGAGTGTCTTTGGGTTAGTCCATGCAACTGTGTCTCCCTCCAGTGTCCAATTCCAGCCATTATGGCTGCTGGCACTGTTTTTAGCCACTTACTTTTCTCCTGGCTGGGTGTTTGCTTACATCTAGCCAGAGTCAGAATTGTGAAAAATGGATTTTATGACAAGCAACTTCTGTATTCTGCTGTCAGCTAGACTCTGATAACACAAGCATGCTATAAGGTCTTATTTCCATTATCATCGGTCCTTTATCTGCTCAAAGGAATTTCTCTTGGAGAAGCCCTCCTTCTGGGGATGTTGGAACAAGCACCAATGGGTACTTTATTGACTTATTTTGAATTAGAGATGCAGAGCAATTCAGGATCAGTATGATGGTATTCCACACCAAACTCACACATAATTTGAAAGAAAATCTCCTGATTGTTGGTATAAGAGCTATGATTTTCCTGTACGTAAATATCTATGTTTGCCCCATTTCCTGTCTGTCATTATGTTGAGCTCTTCCCCATAGGGTGTAATAAAGTCTGTGCTGCATCAACTCTTAAAGGCAAGATACACAATAGATGAGGATAAATTTGTCCTGAGACTACAGTTACCTTACTCAGCTTTCCCAATAACCTTACCCAAAAGGGAAGATCAGAGACAAGAAGATAATTAGTGAGATCATCAAGAAATGACTTCATAAATCCAGGCCTTTCATTTAGAGGAAGCTGGCAACCTGCCCCACTAGAAGAAGGTGTTATTTCACTAGAAACTGTAGATCAAAGTGATCAGGGATAATTATTTGAGGAGTTAAGTAGGTAATCAGTTTAGGAAACAAAAAAGAAAACCAAAAAACCCAACCCTCAGTCCTTGGAGCCTGAAGAAAAATTAACTGGAATTCATCCTGTCTGCAGTTTTGTTCTAAAATTAAATTTAATTTCATAAATGTAATTTCATAAGCTATTCATCAGATTTCTTGTTGAGGGACCCTGTGCCAAACTCATGTGACACAACTCTCTTCCCAAGCCTCAAAAGGAGAATAACTCTTTCTTGGTTTTCCCTGTGCTTTACCTATCCCATGGAAATAGAGCCAAGTCCCATCCTCATTCATAGGCACTCTGCTTGTAAATCCCCAAACAAAATTAAACTCCTTTTGTTAGCGATTCCAGTCTCCAGTGCTGCCTGTCTGACACTGTTTAGTGGTGCTTACACTCACCACGAAGAGAAAATGAGGTCATAGAAAAGAAACCTGTTTCTCTGCAATTTTGAGAGAACATGTCTTGCTCATCCCATGAATTTGACAATACAGTTTTGTTTGGGATGCAGGTGAGTGCTCCACAAGCCAGTGGGCTCACCTTCTGGTACGTCCTCCCATGGTAACTTCTTCCTTTAATGCTATCCTGCTATGTGTTCCCCCACATCAGGCATTTAGATTAATCAACAAGGGTTGGGAGGCAGCAGCGCCTACACGGTGCGGAGCACACTGCTCTCTCAGCCCCCTTCACAATGGTCTTGAAATGTCAGGAGTGTTGAGCCATTAAAAAAACAAATTCATCTTTCAGTCAAAAATTAGAGACCAGTACTTAGGGGACCTAATTCTGGTCTTCGTTGGCTTCAGTAGTGTGAGAGAAGAAATATCACCCACTGACTCTTGGCCTTTTACTGATTTTCTATTTTTTTATCAAATTATTGATTCAGAAGTCATGTGGATATATGAGGGAAGTGTTGTTTCTTTATCTCCCCAGAATATAAATGGATGCTTTTTGGAGCTGCTGGTTTTTAAATTTGTGATGTCATACAGAGATTTGTGAAGAGTCTTGTTCCATATAGTTGCATCTCTGATCAGAAACGTATCACCTGGTACTTGGATTCTTTTGGTGTTACAAAGCAAACTTGTTGTCTAGAATAGATCACATGAGGGCACTGCATAGCATCATTTACAACAGTGCAGGAAGTTGAAAAGAAAGGCTCAATCAACTTCCAAAGCTAGAAGAGCTTAATAGGCCAGCCTTTCATTAAGTGAATTCCTAAATGTTGAGCAAATTCTTTCAGATGTTGGCAGCTAATGGTTCAGGATGCATGTGATGCACTAGTCATTACAGACACTGATAAAAATCCTTGAAGATATTTTTTTTTCTCAGAAAGTTCACATGAGTAGAAGGGAAGAAAGAAAAAGAGACTTCTCTTCAGTGGTTTCTTTCATGTCACAAGAAGGAGGGTCATGTGTTTTAGTTTAACTGATACATTCCAATAAAATGATTTTCAAAGAGACAGGACAAATAGTCACCATGTTACACATGCTGACTGGTGCACATCAGATGGAGCTACTTTAACCATATACAATATACTTGTTATTTTGCAAGCTGGCTATAATTCATTTAAAGTATCTTTTTGTTT
Organism: Fringilla coelebs; assembly: GCF_963513975.1. Taxonomy (NCBI): domain Eukaryota; kingdom Metazoa; phylum Chordata; class Aves; order Passeriformes; family Fringillidae; genus Fringilla; species Fringilla coelebs. Next base: position 87,599,044 of record NC_140028.1, read on the forward strand.
AATTTTATCTAATAAACTAATATAATGACCCAGTGAAGCCTTTATGGCTGCTAAAATTGTGACGAATTATTTTAGTCTCTCTTTTCATTAAAAAAATCAAAAATGCATGTCATTCTCACACACAGTTCCTATTAAATTAAAAAAAAAATCACAAAAACAAGTCTTTTAATCTAGGCCACATTATTTTTTTGTGAATCTAGATGCCAGGATATGACCTAGAAGAGACTTGTAACTCATGTATTTTATGGGTGACACTTAAACTTGCTTACATAGTTACTTGCAAATGACTCCCTGTAACGCCTAGCCTTTTACTCCTGACAGAAGAATATGCTCCTGCATTAAACCAGTGTACTTTAGACGTGACATTTGCATAGGCTGAAAAAGTTTTCTTCTTTTACAGAGTCTCTTAAAATGAGGTTTTCTTTGCTGTCTAGTCACGAGAGATTTTCATTAGCGTCCTGACACTTTGCCTCTCAAGTTAATGCATTTATCATCTTCCTCATCTTTTGAAAGGTGATATGATGTCTTTTCCCCTCAACAGTGAAACAAAATGACGAATGAAGCATTCAACTGGCCTTTGTATAGAAGGGAATTGGGGAGGAGGAGGAGGAGGAGGGAAGAAGGATGCAAAAATAACTACCCCAAAACAACAGCAACAAAAGAGAGTTTGGCATTCTGCTGCTTAATTACCAGACAGAGCAGAGAAGCTTAATAGTCCAGCAATGGGTGGAAGGAGCTTCACAGCATCACAGGAAACAGTGTGCAATTAGTCAGGGTCAGGATGCCCAAGATCAGATTTGCTTAAGGCTAAAGAGAGACAGAGCAAGGCTATGGCAGTGTCACAATCTGCAGCCCGGTTGTCTCCCTGAGGCAGGATGCCTTTTGCTTCAGTTTCTAATTAAACAACCAGGCAACCAAGCGTGTCCACTCCTGGCTTACTTGCGTATAGCTTGTTTTGCATTTGAAGACCTGGAGTGCTTGGGAGGGTATTTACTAAAGCAGAGGATTAAACTACAAATATAATTATTAAAAGTGGTGGATGCAACAAATATATGTAAATACAATGAGAAATCCCGAGTTGATCTCCTAAAAAATATAAAAAATCCAGCATTTTAGTTTCACTTTAGAATGATTCTAAGTTCCTCAGGGGCATGTTAATGCAGACTTTCCCTTCTGTTGTAATATAAGCCCAAGGGTCTCTGACTGTGGTCAGTAAGAGGAGCATGGGGAGTAAGGGTGTCAGCAGGGCAAACACAGAGTGATGCTGCTTCTGGCAAGGCCTTCCATGCCTGAAAACCTGACCTTCCTGAGCTGGGTGTTGTGTTTCTGTCTTTATGTTTGAGATGTCCCAATGGACCTTTCCTTCATGAGTGTGTCTAAGGATGTTTTGAACTCATTTATACGTTTGACATTCCAAGCATCCCATTGATAAAACTTTGTCTACAGAGAACAAGAACTTTCATTTGTTCTAAACCTTATGCCTGTTGCTACCAGTTGTGATCCCTAAGTTGTGGAAAATAATATGCACACACATATACACACATAACTTGAAAGGAAAATAATCTATGATAATTTTCTTCATGACATTCATGATTTTATGACCTTTAACATTTTGGATGTCTCTTTCACATGTCCCAGACTATTCAGTCTCTACTCATAAGGAAGCAACCTCATATTTCTGATCACCTGTACTGCTTTTGTCCCTACTGTTCCAGCTCTCCCACATACTTCCTGAGATGTTGGTTATCCAGAAGCAGATGCAGCATTGGACACAGCACAGTTATATACAGTGGCATATGTTTTTCCCATATGTGTTATTTTGGACTTATCAACAAAGCATTCCATCTGCCATTTTTCTACCCAGGCACTCCATGCCATGGTATCCTTCTGCAGCTGTTCTCAGTCAGTTTGATGACCACAGATCACTTTGTATCAACCCCAATCTTAGTCACCTCATTGTTGACCCTGTCTTCCAAATCATCCATGAGTAGGTTGAACAACAGATGTTGCAGAATAGGTTCAGTGTGTCCCACTCCTGCTTGCCCTACATAATGTGTTCATACTACTGAAATCCAATGCCTTTTGTCTATCAAGAAAACAAAATTAAATAATTCACTATAGAATATGTGAATTCTTCATCACTGTTATAATTTTCAAGTTGCTAGACTTTGAATGATTCTGCTGTTGAGCTATTTAGCTATATTTCTGGTGGCCAGTTTCTTCCATGCCAAAACCCAGTGCACTATTTTTTATTCATGCAGAAAAAAAAAATCAGAATCAGAAGACTTTGGGCTTCAGATTAATTCAATACAAATTCCACCTACATGTCACAACATGCAAAACTGAATGAAAATTAGTTGATTTGGAGCAGGAGGTGATGAAAGTATTGGAAAGACACTAATTGAAAGACCTGACCATTTTACATTAAAGGAAATAACAGCATTCGGGAGTATCCTATGACTTCAGTAGAAAAATACTATGTTATCTGGATATTTCCTGGAGACCAGTTTGTGGCACAGATACTCAAGTGTATTGCCCTTCCATTAGGTCTATAGATCGTTAATAGGTGGAAAAGCAAACCTGGATTTCCTGAATACAAGCAGAGAAGACAAAATCTGTTTAGGTCATAGGTAGACACTACCTGTGTCTAAGCCTTTGGGCTGGTTTGTGCTTCTGTTCACCTCTGATACATTGCTGCAGTGTTTAGAATGTATTTGGTTATCTGGTAATATTTTATGCTGTACAAGAACAGTGATCATCTTCCTAATGGGCAGCATAATAATTTAGGCATATTTATATTTGTACTAAAAGACCACAGTCTCAAAGTATAATCTAAAAGATGGCTATGTGACAGATTATCCCTGACAGGATTTAGGAAAATGTCACGTATCAGACATGCAGGCCAACAGTATGTAACGGGACTGCTGCCTCTGGCAGCTTAGTTCTAGCAGATTTCTAATCACATGTATTTCAGGATGATAAGAGGCTTGCACAAATTATTTATAGCTTTTGAGGGCTCCTCTAGACTTGAATGAAAGGCACAGTTACTTGTATTCCTTATTTGAGGAAGTTTTTGTACCAGCAATCCTAAAATTGGCTGTGTAGCCCTTTTAATCTTTGGAGATTACAAGGCAGATGTAACAGAACTGTTTCCAAAGCAAGATTCTCACAGATTTAACAAATTAGGTGGCAGTGTGTCTTTGCTCTTCTCCCCCTCACCCCCTGCCCTGTTAACACACTGTTTTGTGACCACATTTAACCAACTAGTTCATTTGTTCTCCTCATGTTTATTATTCTTGCTTCCATATCATATTGGCAGAAAATACGGTTCTTGGGATACATTGGAGTTTTGATTGCCTTCCCTCCAAGATATTGTTAGGAAAAACAAATATGTGAGAAAAACTTTCTTTCTTACTTTCTTAAAACTGATGCTTCGTGCTGGTGTTTCTTCTCATTTTCTTTGCTTTGTCCTTTGGCATCAAACACTGACTAGACACCTGAAAAAAGGGTGTGGTGAAGAAATCCCTTTCTACCTCACCTCCTAAAGACAATGGTACAAATCAACAGCTCCTTGCCTTGCCAACATTACGAATGCTTCCAAAACCCTGCCAGGAGAGTGCTAACTTATCTTTCTTTTCTTCTTTTTTTTTTTTTTTTAATTTTTTTTTTTTTTTAATGCAGCTTCTAGACAAGCTTGGGGTTGCAGAACTGTTGTAAGCTCTTAGGTTTTGGCCTGTGAGCAATCTCTTTGCCCAAACTTGCTAGTGAGATGAATGGCTTAGCTCTCAAAGAAAAAGATACAAGCCCTTGTTGGAGCTCAGAGCGTGATTATTTGTTGGAAAACCTTTAGCCTGGATTCCTTCCATTTTGTGGCTTTCTGGTCTGTCGTAGATAGGCTTGATCTTGTCCTTGTAGAAAACAGAGGTCAAACTCTTCTGCTGTGCTCTCTGGCACGTGTTGCTTGAGTTAGGGAAAGCCATATCTGCAATTTGCTCAGAACACAGGATCCACCAGCTAAAACTACGGATTGACCGTGGTCATTATCTCATTTCTGACAGTAACTGCTAGCAGATGCTTCAGAAACTGAGAATGCAGACAAGATCGTGCATCTGGCCAAACAGGAAGTTGCAGCCAATAGGAAGGAAAATTATTTTCTAGCTTTTCTTTTGATCAATGTGTGCCTTGAAACATAAAATGCATTTGTCTTGTGCATAAGAATAGTTAACATCTATGATTTTTGTTGAGGATCTTGATATGTTTTCTTGGAAGATAAAAATATTCAGATAATCAGACAGACAATTTAGATATGGAGCACAATACATGCCAAGTTCTTTAAAATTACTGATAATTATTCCGTGGGGGAAAAATATGTATTGAGAATTAAAAAAGAATACAGTTGTTGTTTTTTAATGGGAAAAAATTCAGAGATGTTTTTCATTTTTTCACTGCAGGTTGTGTTCAGGAGTTGAGTTCCATCATATATTGCCACGTGCTGTTTCACAGACACATCCATAAGTTCCAGGCGAGCATGTGATTTCTTCTATTGACCTGCATGTCACAGTGCATGAATGGCTGCTCTGTTTGCCATGAACCTTCAGATCAGGCTTGGATGCATTGCCTTATTGACTGTCTGCTTGTGCCCTTCTCTTTGGGCCTGCTGTACTTGTAGCCTCTCTCCCCCACCAGTCCATACCCTTTCCTCAGATCTTTGTTTAGGAGGAATGAATACGAAGCTGCTCTTTGTCTCATTAAGCAAACCGTCTGAGTTTCTTGGCTGGCTTCTTGTTATGTGACAGTTTTGATTAGACCATAGGCATTTGGGGACTATAAATACACCCAGTCCTCTGTGGGGCAAATGGGCAACATTTTTGGCTGCAGTTTAACTGGTGGGTCCAAGGAACCGGGACTGGCGTTTTGCTTAATTGAACTGACTTTGAAAATGCGTGACTCTTGTTCTAGTCACAGAATAGTTTTCACAGGCTCAAAAGCACAGGCTTCAGCATCTTCATCACTCATTTTTCTCAGTCTCAATAGGGCAGGACCACTTGGAAGGGTACAGGATATAATTAATCCTTCGTGTTCAGACCTCTTTTGCTGAATCTGCTTCTTTGGTATTTTTCTTAAGATGTTACAGCCTGTCTGGCTGCTACAGTTTATCCACCTTGTCCTTTACACAGGCCTGTAAAGAGCAGGCATGTGGTAACAAATTTCAACCCTGTTACAGACCAGGGTTTGATTGGAGGAAATGACCTGAGACAGAGAGGTTCTTCATCTTTTGTTGGGCATAAAGTAATGATTTCAGTGGCCAAACATGTCTTTAGGGATGGAAAAAAATAACAAAGAATGTGATAACATTTTTTAGACCTTTTTACTTAACTGGCAAAATTAAACACCCTTTTACTCATGGCTTAATGCATAAATAAAAGTTTTATGGAAGGGTTATACATTTGATTTGGTCAATATTTCCTAAAATATTTCACTTGTCTATGCTGTTTTAAATAGAATATATATATATATATATAAAACTCATGTTTTTAGGCTTTATGGCTACAGAGATGTTACTACCCATATGTAATGGAACACCAGGATAGATCTTCTGATAAATCAGAGGCAGTAGCCCTGTACAACTGAGGTAGTAGGCCTGCTCTGTTGGTGAAGAGGAGAACTTCAGCAGGTGTTCAGGGAGATTTGCTCTATGTAGGAATCTCCATTTACATGACAAGTGTAGGGACCTGCCATGCCAACATCCCTAAGGGTCTCTCCTCCTGAGAGCACAAGGGAGATAATCTTTCCTGGGAAGAAAGGCGCTAAACCCAAAGTTATTCTGTAGTTCAAGTTGTTTGTAGGCACAATTGAGAAACTCATCATGGATATTAAAGCCCAATTTTGGCATTTTTTCCTTAAAAAATTATGGATCTGACATTGTTGCCAGTACTCTGCCCGTTCTGTGTAGAGGGGATGCTGTATCAACAGGAAGAACCCTGTAAGCCATTTCAATAAGACTTAGCAGGCAGAAACATGTTTTAGTGAGTCCAATTCACCCACACATACAAAGTGCCTCCCTTCTCTAAAAAATACCTAGCCAATGCCTCAGACAACAACAATAAAAAACTACTTAAAAAATAAAAGGAAAACAGGGGAAGCTACATTAGCAGAAAGTTAGGCTTTTTTTTTTATTATTATTATTTCCCTTTGACTCAAGAACTTAAAAATAAGGAAACTCTTCCAGAACACCAAAATTTGGAGCAGACCTGATTCTCCTCTCACCCTTTTCACACTGAGAGGATGCATGTACAACTTTTTTGAGGGAAGATTGTATCTTCTTTGCCACTACAGTATTGTAAACATTGTACAATGAAAACAATTAAAGAGCAAGGCTTGCTCATGCTAAACTCCTGAATCTTATGACATTTATGACAAAGTTTCCACCAATGCTGAGTGTCTCAGGATTTTGCCCTGAATTTTTACTCAAACAGAATCATCATTGAAACTCAAGATTTGCCAGAGGATAAACTTAGCATGAATCAGATGTTGTTCCTGGGCTAGGAAGGTTGCTGCCCTAAGTGCATAGTTTTCTGTAGGTCTCCTGTGACTATTTTGCACATATGGATGAAATATAACTTAGAATACACACATCAGTTCATTTCTTACTTACCTATGAACCCTGTGGGTCAAGCATTAAGCACCATACAAACTATTGCTATAAATAGAATGGAAACTGTCCTAAAGAGAAATGCTCTTTTTTCCCTCCCTTATTCCCAGCTGAGTGATTCTAGGATTTGTGGTTTGTTTTTTGTTGTTGCTTTTTTTTTTCTTTTTCCCTGAATAGCTGATGGCTTTCTTGATTGGAGTGGAAGGGAATGGCCAATTCACTCCTTCGACCTTGTTCTGTACTGTGTTCCACTCGATGTGCTCATGCTGAGTTCACTGAAATGGTATGGACATTTCAGCACCCAGCCTCCATTTGCAGGGAGACTTCTCCATGGATCAGCTCCAACATAACATGATGTTGGTAGGACAGAGAGTTCAGATCACAAGCACATCTCTTTTACTGTGATATCCCCCACCCCCATCCCTCAGCTTTCTCTGTTCATAAAAGCAGGGTTTATGAATTTGCCTTTAAAAATATGGTCTGCTTTTCCAATGCACCAGCTCTACTTTCTGATTCATATAGAAAATGTGCTGTGACAGTGCAATATGTGTTCAAGGTTATTCTTACTGGTAGTAAAAAGCAGATTATCTCTGAAAACATATGGAGTCCTGCACATATGCACATCTCCTGCCAAACCAAAGGAAACAACTGGAAAAAAAGGCAAGCAAACTTCAGGAAGAGTGGACATAAGTTGTTTCTAAACCATGAACAGCAATAAAGAATACTGTTAGTGTAAAACAGAAAAAAGTTGGAAGGAAAGACAAGACAAAAGATATCTTAGCACAATGTGTGTCATTTTATAGGTGGTGATACCTTTTCCTAGTCTTAAACAATTAAGGGCCAGACACGGTTAAGGGATAAGGGATTTTACCTCGGTATTTTAATAAAGGTCCTTATTGGTGCACCAATTTGCCAAGGTGCATTGCAGCACATTCCAAGGTAAACACCGAGGTAAAACCTCTCATCCTTTGGCTGTTTCTGGCTCTCAGTTTTTTAAGACCAGGAAAAGACATCAATGGTATCCTCTCTCAATTCCAAACAACTCCATCATGTGCTGAGAGATTCTAGAATGTGTGGAAGGAATGGGCATGGAGGAACCCTTGTCATACCCAGCAACAAAATGATGATGAGGAAAATGGGAAAAGAGTCAAAGAGCTAAATTTAGTTCAGAGAATACACATACAAGTTAAAACTCCAGCCTAGCCAACAGAGTAAGGCAGGAAACCAACCACAGATCTTTTATTCTGTCTTTTTTTTTTTTTTTTTTTTTTTTTTTACCATGTAACATAACTCTGGTTTTACTGACTCCAAGGTGGGGAAAGATGCCTTATGTGGAATGGCATAGACACCCCATGGGTCTTTGTAGAATTTTTCTGGGATGAATGTCATTTGGGTCCTTTTTGGTTTACAGATAGAATATGAGATGACAAACCATCTCAGAGGAGTGGAGAAGAGCTGTCAGTTACACTGAAAATTCAGTGGTCCTGAGAATCAGAAGAGAAGATAAAAATGGTGGTGCTGAGTCTGGGGGAACCCCCACAAAAGGAAAGAGTAATTTGGTGGACTATCTCTTCCCTTTCAGCAAAAATATTAGAGAATTCTCTTTGATAGAGAGTAGAAGGTACATGATCATGCTGCAATTTGGTTGCTACCAAATGAATATAAAAAAACACCAGACTGCAAGAAGTACTGCATGAAGTGAGAGTCTTTGAGTCTATGCTGATGCTTTTAACACCTTTACGACTTGCAAATGAGTATGACCCCACCAATGCTTTTATTTTCTTTGTTACCCTTACTGCTTTAAGTGAGAACTAGCCAGCTGGAGTGGACTCAGAGTTATTTGCAAAGCTGCAGGACAGGTAATTTCTATCGCTGCAACAGATGTGACCTAGGTTACCAATACCTGTAGCAGGTATTCTTACAGATTTTTCAGGTGACTCTAGCATGAAGTCAATTGGTGTGTCCTCTCCAATGGCCTCTGAGTCAGGATAGGTCCTTTTGTGTCTGAACACCCTCTGCAGGAGGACATGAGTTTCCAGGAAAGACACCAGAGCCCCAGAGTGCTGGGGCCATAACTTTCATGTCTGTGGAGGTTTTGTAACAAAGCTTGAGGGAGTCCTTGCTAAACTCTCAAGATAGTGGCCCCAGGGCCAAGCTGCCCTACTGAGCCCTTCTTGAAACAAGGCCAATGTTACTCTTCTATCCACGGGGACGTGGGGACATGTCCATTAAAGTGTGTGTGGTGCTCTGCTTCTGAGACATGGGGAACAACAGAGAAGTTAATAAATAAACACAATTAAACAAATCAGGTCTCTCATGAATGCATTGTCTTCTGTCTTTTCTCAAATTCTTTACATTCCAAAACCATATTGGAAAATGTGAGGCAAATGCACAATAAATGCTGTGAGCTGCTTTTTGGGCCATGCTGTTTCCATTTCTATGGCTATTTGAAAAGTGCATGAATGCAAAGCACTTTTAAACACTCTAAAAATTAATACAGAAGAAACAATAGAAACACATTTATTCTTGTTTTATTCAATGTCAGTGTGCTGAGTTTTGCCTGACCAGATGTTGCAGAGTTTCAAATCAGTTCAACCATAGCTGTTAACAAAATGTCCTTCTTTCACCAAAATGAAAAAAAAATATACACATTTATTTTAGAAGTTCTCTTTGGTTTTTTAATACAAATGAAACAAAGATGCAATTTATCCTTTACTAGTGCTAGTACTAGAGATTTCTGAGAGTACTGATCACAAGGCTTTGGGTGTGTGCTGTTTGCACACTATTCGGACAATTATTTCACAATTCCAAATGCACAATTTTAACTTGGCCATGCTGGTCCTGCAATTTCGGGGTGTGTTTTTTTCCATGGTGGTTTTTGTTTGTTTGTTTGTTTGCTTTTCTTTTTTTGTCCTTTTTTTTTTTTTTCTTTAAAGGATACCTTCAAGATAAGAAACGATTTTTAAGATAAGGGCTGGAAAAGCTTAAGCCTTTCCTCTCTGTGTGGTAGTTTCCCTTCTCTTTCTTTTCCTGGACAGAACTGACAAGCAGGCATTGTCCCTCCAGTGAGCTCTGCAGTATTACTTTGACCCTAACCCATCAATCTGCCTCAATTGGATAATGATCTGTAATCACTTTCTTTCAGGGGAGTCTATAAATTTGCCAAGGCTCCATTCTTCTCTGAAGGCCTCCTTATGTTCACTCCCGTTTGTGCAAATGCTCTCTCTTTTACAGCACTAAATAGCCATGCACATGGCCCTTTCTGTTCAGAGGCACCAGGCTGCTCACTGTTGATTTTCCATGGCTCTGCTCTCTAAAAGGAGGCAAAGCTCTGCATGCCAGGACTCGGCAGGGTGCAGGACGAAGCCACACCACTTCAAAAGCAGCTGCTTTTCTCATTAAGACTGACCCATCATTAGGCTGCTTTGTGCTGGCCCTTGTAATCGATGAGAGGACTGTGTAGTGTGAAAAAGCTAATAAAGATGAGCATGAGGTGGTAGAGAAGAGGGTGGGAGAGTAAAGACACTAACCCCTGTTAACAGAGAAGCCCTCCTTCCCCAGAGCTTAGCCACATGAGTGAGGGCAAAGCTCAGGATAGCTGGCAGGGTGCAGAATCCTTTCAGTCATTTCTTTGATTGTCTTGCACTTAATACCCTGAGCATCCTTGTTCTGTCCTCTTTATTGGACCTAAGAATTAGAACAAGCATGAAAGAAAGCTCATATTCTCCTTCCCCAGCCTCCTTCCTTCTTCCGATTAAAGAAGATCAAAGGCTGAAGAACATCTAACTGAACTTGGGTGCAACACAAGAGAAAGCCACACATGTACACAGAGCACTGGAGGGTTTTTTCCCCATATTGTCATGAGACTTTCTGAGCTTCTGAGAACATAATGGAAAAGGTCAGAGAAGATGAAAGATACTAAATCTGTTAATATTTTCTTGGGGAAGCACCAAGTGTATTCTGTGACGTATTGGGTACACTCTGCAGAGAGCAGAGGGAGCAAGTAAATAAGTAATCTCTAAAAAATGTGCAGTGTGGAGGTAGCATTGGTCATGGGAGAGGGCAAAGATGATAATTCTCTGCCTGTACTGCAAAGACAACAACACATCTCTAGAAGTGCAGTGCATATGGACATCACACCAGAAATGAGCAGAAGGAATCTGCAGCCATGACAATGTGCCTGAGTGAAATGAAAAGATCCTCTGTTTGGGGGAGGAGGAACAGTGCCTGTGACACTGTGTACACTGGTGAGAAAACATATGTAGAGTGAGGTTGCAAAAGTGTAGTGTCATGTGTTGTACAAATGTGGGAGAGCTCAGTGAGGGACAGTTTCTCCCTTCAGAACACGTGGGCTGCAGAGCCCAGACCACTTTTCTGAGCAGTGCTTTGCCTTCATGCGTACTCTGTTTAGCTTGGTGTGCCTCATGCACAAGAAACACAGCCCACACCTCATCTTCTCTTCACTGTGTGCCTCCTTCCCCACTTCTCCCAAGGGCAAAGAAAGCAGAGAATGGATGAAGTATGTTACTCTCCCCATCTCATGCCTGAGAGTGCATTTGTGGATGGCTTTTGTGTGAGAAATGGTACATGGAGTTAACTGGCTGCACTCTCTCTCATACCTGTTGTTCAAGTGAGCCTTTGATGAAGGGCTCAGAAGTTTTCAGTATTAATTTTAGGTTTTTTCTTCTTGGATACATGCAAAATTACGTGGACAAGATCTTAAGCTTGTAAATTAATGTTTTCATATTAAGAGAGTTCTGTCCATGGTCTCATCTTTCTTGTGACTACAGAAAGTCTCAGGCTTAAAGTGAGTTGTTAAAGTTGCTCATGTGCCTAATTAGCACATTGTTGATATCAGTGCTTCTATTTTCTGTTTATGGGCATCATTCTTGTTGAGAGAGTTGAAGCCTCTCTCCTCCACTAAACACCTTCATCCCAGCCATCATGAACTTTGGTTCTTTACTCCAGCTGAATGCTACAAATATAGTCTGTGCCAATGCCAGAATTTTGGAACTGTTGTGAATAGACTGTGTCCAAGTGGAGAAATATCAACCGAGTTGAGAAATGTATGGGATTTGTGGTTTTTGTTTGCTGAGGCTTTTTTTTTTGGTCTTTCATTCTTTGAAAGAAGCAAATTCTAAGAGGATTGCATAACAGAAGTACCCACTTCAAAACAAAAGCTGCTTGGCGCAGTATCTTCTGCTAACATTCTGCCTCAGCTGTGCCATTCAATGCATTGCACAAGGGATTTTGTGTTGCTGTCAAAGAGAAGCTGCACAGATTTACTTGATTTGAAACAGGGATGCCTGGCAAGTTGTTATGGGCAATCTGGATGAATATGTGTTGGCATTTGCCTTATTTTCATTCTCTTCAAGATTCCAAATGATAACCATCTTGAAGGTAATTTGTTTTCATTGCATTAAAAATTCCATTGGAAAGTTGCTTTTTATTGTAACTTGTTAAATGCTTAATTGATATCACGTAATAAAAAGAATCAAAAAACCCCTCTGGTCCCTCTCAGGAGCTCAAGTTAGCTGCAGAGGAGCCAGCTCCGTTGCCATTTCCAAGTTGTTCTGTAGTGATCTAGCAATTCATCAGTGTCAATGACACATGGGAACTCTCATGTTTGTAAAAGCCTGCAAGGGATCCATGTCCTACATTTCAACAAAAATCACAAAATCATATTTCAAGGTGGTCAAGGTTAGGGAAACATCAGGCACATAATTGCTAGCCCCTTTCTGAAGTGGATGGTAAAACATGGAGAAACAGGCAGAAGCAAGAGGTCAGCAGCTGCAACAGAAAGGTGATTGCTCTTTTGAAGGACCTAGAAAATTGGAAGTGAAACATAATTGTCAGGATGCCAGAAGCATTTGGCTTCTGCAGGAGGAGGAGTGGTACGAGAACCAAAACAGGCAAATATGTTGGTACGTACATGCCACAGAAATCACAGCAGGGCAGTCACGGAGGGACCAATGAAGATCATCTGTGTTTCATTCCTTTATCTTCACTGGCCTGCATCATGACAGGGACTGCTCTTCACCCTCTCTCTCCATGATCCCACCTTATTGTTTATCTTCTGAGAAGATGCAACAAGGCCACAGGTGTGTGAGTTTGAGTCTGCCTTGCACCTCACCATCTATTTGTAAAAACAGACAAAATCTTGCCTGTGAAGGACTGCATCATAAAGTGTGAGATTCTTTGCTGCCACGTATTATTTTATGGATAATTTCCTTGGTAGACAAGGCAGCATGAGAGCAAGCACACATATCCAATGTGTTCGGTATTCTCATTTACATTTACTGAGATTATGATATGCTGTGGTAGGTGGTCTGATATTTATGTATATCAAAGCCTCTAAGACGTTTTCTACAGTTCTTCTTGTTTCTTATTTCACTGGAGATAGTCTACATTGTCTCAGGCTGATCAGGCAGTTTTGGGTAAAATGTCCAGATTTACATTGCTGTGGTATTTTCTAACTTACTGGTAAAATTGGATTGGTTTTCCAGGGGGAAGGTTAAAGGCACCTGGTTCAAGGATGAGAAGTTTTGACCATTTAGAAGAGATCTGGGACAGCACTTGTCAACTTGGAGTTATTTTACGTATTGCCATGTCCTTAATACTTAAAAACATGGCAGAGATATCATTTGGGATCACAGCTACATGTTGTCTTCTTTCAGGATGCATCCCATAGAATGTACCCAATAGCAACACTTCCATATTCAAAGTGAAGACAGTAATGAGGAAATTCTTCCTTCTGATCCATCAATATGATCTATTCTCTGAGATTGCACTGATTCCTTAACTGAAATTTTAGTTGGCAATTTGCTGATTAGCTCACTGGAACATTGAATCTTTATGATTTATCTATTGCTTCCATCATGTTGCAAAAGTGAAAATACTGAGAATGTGCTAAGCACTCAAGTGCTAAGATGCATTTTAAATGTCCATCAATTGAGTAAGTAGGATAGTTTCTAGTGTATTATGTCTAAATCAATGTCATAGATTTAAAATAGCAAACAGTTGGATTGTGAAAAATGATCAGAATTACTTCATAGGAAATGGCCTTCATAGGAAGTGGTGTAATCTTGGCATCCACTGATATTAACTGCAATCTTCCTGAAATTCTGAAGTCCTTTTCTTTATTGCAAACCTGTTTTCTGTCTGCAGCAGTTTGTGTTTTTGCATTTTGCCTGTTCTTCAAGTGGGTGCATGTGTCATGTACTCCTCTTGCTCAGGATTTCTACTTGTGGTGGTTGCTGAAGACAAATCTCTCCCTGAAGACATCAGGCTTCATGGTACTGGATGGGATCTCTCATAAATCTAACCTTGTAGTGTTGCCCAGCCAGAAACTCCTGTAATAATGCAATTTTCTCCTTGTGTTTGAGGAATATAACACTATAATAATGTCATCTGCTTGCCATTATGTGATTTTTTAAGTACTTATAATTTTAATATGGTTGCTATACTAATACAAGTGCTTAGGCTTATTCTAACACATATGTTAATACCAAAATCTTAGAAACTCATCAGTGGCATGCTTACTTGAATCTGGCAGCATTGGTTATGAAGGGTCAAAGACATCCAAAGTCTAGGGATGGTGTCTTGTACTCATGTTTCAGAATAAATTATTGAAGGTGATTTTTTTCCCTTTCAAAGTTGTCTTCTCCTGGTCTGAAAATCTCAGTTAATAAAATGCTGTGTTCTGAAATCTACCTAATTCCCACCAGGAGTTGCATGATGCTGTTTTCTTTTTAACTGACTAATTATTATTATTGTAGACATGTTATTTACTCCAAAGTGGTTTGGGGAAAATTGATTAGGTTGCACCATGTCATGAAAGAACAGATGGCGGGCTAGTCTGTCAGTTCATCCAGAGCCTATAAGAATGCTAAGAAAATTAAAATTGAGGGGGGAAAAAAAAGAAAAAAACAAGAAGAAAAGAAAAAAGAAGGTGACTAGGAGGGAATGAACTAAGCTGTGCTTGCAACACAAAAAACTACTTGTTGTGGGTGGTCCTTTGGGAAGGTAATCTGAGATCTGCAATATGTCCACTACAATCAACAAAAGGGTACAATACTTCTCTGCAGGGAATTGGGTAGGGAAGAATTTGTTTAAATAAAATTGCAGGGTTGTAAGAATGTTAAACTAATTCTCTAATGTTCTGTGCATTGTCTGGGGAATTTTGGCTTTGCATCATTTGCTGTAGTGAAGTTCTGAAAAAATATTCTATTAGAAGTGTTTTGGAATGTGTTAACATGTATTTTAGCTTTGGAAACCCTGACTGTGTTTAATGACAACTAAAAATGCCTTTAGAAAACTAGACTCTCTTGTGTTTTCTCCCTGAAACCTTTCCCAAATTCTTAGTAGAATTCTTTATCTTTATGTTGCAAAGGGAGTTCAGTCTGCTGTTATTCTGGTTGGTCAGCATCTGCATTTTAGTGTGTGTGTCCATATTAATTACTGGTGATAAAATACAATGGATAAAACTCTAGGTGGGTTACTTGCATACAGAGGAACATAAAGTCTTGAACTGATCTCCCTTTAGGATTTGTATTTATGTGTGTGAAAATGGGGAAAACTGTAAGAAAATGTCGGGGAGAGAAATATTCCCTGTCCTTCCCAGAGTGCACCAAAAATACCAACTATACCTCCAAAATCCAAAGATCCCGAAAGAAGAGGTCCAGAAGAAAGTAAGTAATTTCCATGAAAGCCTTACTCTTTCTAGGCCAGCTTCTCCTTTATGTAGTAGGAGGTGTTTTACTTTGCAAAGCATCATTTAGTATCAGCAAACTGAAAAGGCAAGACCTCAGCCTCACTCTCCTTGTGAGATGGAAAATAGGGAGTGTCTCACTCCCAGTCAACTGTGATAAGATCTGATAGGATCTGATAAGATCACTCTCAGCAGGACTCTCCTCTCCTCCAGTTTAGCCCATTTTCTTCCCCTCAGCCTCCTATCAGTCTGGAAAAGATCTGCTATGCTGCTCCCACGGAGCAGCAGGGAGGAAGACTTACCTCATGATCCTTTTTCTCTTGTCTCTAAGTAATCCTGTGTGAAGAAAGGAGAAAATTGCATTATTACAGGAGTTTCTTGCTAGGCAGAACTGTAAAGTTAGATTTATGAGAGCCCCCATCCCATACCATGAGCCCAGTTTTTTAGGTGCTGGACAAATAAGTTTCTTGCTCCTAAAATCTTAAACTTCCCAAAAGAGAAGGAGGTCACTGGGATTTGTCATTAAACACAGACAGGGACATAATTAAACCTTCTCAAGCTCAAAATTTCAGCTTGTATTCAGAATTATCAGAAATATCAGAATTTCACAGTGTATTACCTCTCAGCCCAATGACCTTCGCTCCCTCAAGTGTATGATTGTGCTTTCAATTAAGTAATTCCAGTAGAAACCCTTATATTTTACTTCCATAAGGAAATCTTCTCTTGTAACTGTGCACTGGTAAAGTTCTTCTTATTTTTCTATGCACGTTGGGCTTTTCACACATCCGGAACTGCTGTTATCCCAGTGAATGGCTTTTTTTGCTGTCTGCATGCCTTCCCCAGCCCTGAGCAGCTCCAAAAAGATCCGTCCTCATCACCTTCACGCGCCTTTTCTGTTTAAAGAAAGAAAATAACCAGAGTCTGCTCTCTGCATAAGTATTTGGGGCCTCATCTTTATCAAAAATTGTCAGTGAGGATTAGCTCTCATCAGATTGCGAGTCGAGGATTAATTACACTGACCACAGATGGGCACGGTGCAAAGAATGTCGGTAAAGTCCCCACACAGCTCCCAGAAAGTACTTTAATTATGGCCTGCATAAATTTCTATTCCAGTTTTCGGACTCCCTTAAGCAGAGACTACCAACTGTCCTAAATTGCTTGGTGGTTTGCTGAGGTGGAAATGTATCCTCTGTGGACTAAACTCATTACTGGGAGGTTTATTAGCAAGAAGGTAGTCTAAGTCCATTAATAAATGAGGAGTGAGGCAAAATCAATTATGATTTTAATATGACTGAACCACTAAGCTGCTTTTTTTGAATCTGTCGTTTAAAGGGAAATAAAAGAGTATGGGCAATTAAGAAGCAAAGAAGATCATGGCTGGTGTGGTTATTGATAAATGCAGGTGAGTAAATACCTGGGAAAATTAAATGCACAGATCAGCAGTACTTACTTCACCTTAAGGAAATTTGTGAACTTTGTGCTGAATCACTAAGAGGTAATTTTCAAAGCCAGACCACTGGCCCCTGCAATAAAATAGCATATGTTTATATTGTAAAGTGCAGAGGGAGTGAGCATGGGGAAAGAGAAATATGGTCATTTAGCATCTAGCAAATGTGATCTGCCTGTCCAGTAAAATGATGGAGCTATTAGGACAGAAAGTCTGAAAATTGGTAGCAAAGAATACAACATAAGTAGAAAGTACCTATTTCAAACTGTGTCATAGCAGCTTGTGTACTGTGGGGATTCCTAGCTGTATGGCAGAACAGATAAAAGGAAGAGGACAGAGGCCACATTTCTGACTGTTAAGAAAACATTAGTGTATATGCTTCACAAAATTGCCTTTGGAAAACAATGCCAAGTGGTAGGGATGGGAGCGCTGTTACATGGGCTGAAAGGGGTTAAAGATTTCTAAAGTGGAAGTAGGAATGAATGACAACCGGGTTTTGATATGGGCAGCTTGAGTTTTTGTGGGAATTTTCATATTGCCTACTTTTCTACAGCATCTTTTTTAACAATTTGGAAGATCCAATAAATAATATGTGAAGCACATATTCCCAGTACCAAGCAAAAAACTACAATGAAATCTGTTTTATCTGTGCTGTGGTTGGATTCCTGGGCTGTTTTGGATAATACACTTGATTAAAGTGAGGTTTTGATCCATTGTTCACAGACACCGAGGAGAAGGCTCCAATTATATTCACTCAATAGGGGTCAGTCTTGGAAAATTTTGCAAGACTTGAAGAATAGTCATGTAGGGAAATTTTTTGTTGATTTCAGGAAAACCATTTTCAATAAATCTTTAAAAGGTAACATGTCTTTAATTTTCATAACTTCTTGTTGCTTTATTAGAAGGTCTTATTGAACTTTAGGGTAAGATTTTTCCTTTTAGGTCTTTGAAATTATGGAATTTGGACTGCTGACATTCTTGATGAGTTTATAAGGAAATATGAACAGCTGTAATTAATGGAATGACATGCTATTTCTCTACCTAAATATTAGAAGAACATTTTCTTTGTCCTGGTTGAATGGTCTAGTTACACTGGCTGAAATGTTTATGTTCTTACTGTAGTCTTTTGCACAATATTTTGTTTAAAAGATTACTTCGTGGAACAATTTCTACTAAAAAAAGCCTGGTAACATGAAAACTTCATAAAAGTATATGTAACATTTATGGCTAAACAGAATCTATGAAAAAAGTTCTGTCATTGGTTTAGCAATAAGGGTCAAATTCTTCTGGCTTGAGTTTTGTAATCTCAGTATTTTCACATGACAGGACTTTTTACAACAATCAGCTGATTGCTCTTCATGACCATAAACTTAGTTGTCTATGGAGAAATCAAAACATCTGTGAGTTTTATGCTGAATTTGCCATCAACCAATTGGATTCTGGAAAACATAAAACTGAATTAATTTCTATGATAAGAAGCTTCTCTGAATACCAAGTTAAAGCCAGTGGGGATCTGTCCCTGAAAGCGTTGAAACAAACTAATAATAAATCAAAAGCCATGCAAAGCAAAACTGGAAAATTTTATTAAGCTTTAAAAAAAAAAGGTATTGGTGTCAACAGTCTTGGAGAGGATGACTGAAGAGGGGCATTTTAATTAAACAGGTCTGAATAGGCCAAACCTCTTGAAAGCCTGTGAGTTCGAAATGTGATTTACAGCTGTTCACATCTTTTTGAGATTTCAATGCAAACATCCCTTCCAGCAAGAAGATCCTCACACACAGTTACACTGAGCAATCGTCATCCTAGGAATATAGTGAAACGTAGTGAAGTCACATCTCCTTCCCTGAGAAAAGTTCATGAATCAGGTGCCTCAACACAGCGCCCAGAGTACAAATATGCAAATATGGAATGACCTCTGATTTTGGTCTCCATCTTTTTAAATAGTGTTTGCCATTTTTAGATAGGCTTTGGTGTAGCATCTACTTTTTTCACATGTACAGTTTTCTTTGATGCAATCTCTCCCCGGCCGTTGAAACTTACATATTTTGACTTATTTCTGAGTTAACTTTAATCACCTTTAGAAATGACACATGCCACTAACTTGACAACTCCCATCACTGTGTACTATCAGCAGGACAATAAAATAGAATTACAGAATCACAGAATAATTTGGGCTGAAAGGCACCTTTAAAGGTTATCCAGTCCAACCTCCCTTCAATAAGCAGGGACGTTTTCAACTAGACCAGGTTGCTCAGAGCCCTTGAATATTTCCAGACATGGGGCATCCACAACTTCTCTGGCCAACATGTTCCAGTGTTTTACCCCTCCCACTGTAAAAATTTTTTTCTTTATATCTAATCTAAACCAATTCTCCTTTAGTTTTAAACCATTGTCCTCATTCTATCACAACATATCCTACTAAAAGGTTTGTTGTCATCTTTCTTATAGGTCCCCTTTAGGTACCAGAAAGTTGCTCTGAGGTCTCCCTGGAGCCTTCTCTTCTCCAGGTTGAACAGCCCCAAATCTCTCAGCCTGTCTTCATAGGAGAGGTGCTCCAGCCCTCTGATTGCCTTTGCAGCTTCCTGTGGACTCATTCCAACAGGTTCATGGACTCAGGGCTCCAGGTGGTTTCATGATGATGAGGTAACTGCTCACTTTCCAGCCTGAAGCTGCTGTCCCTCTGGTAGAGGCATTTCCAAGCCCCAGCATCATTTCCCAGTCTAATATTTTAACACCAGCCCTCTACTGTGTATCAGTTCAAAGTGATTTGTGGTGGTGTGAACTGGTACATGGGCTCCTGTTTCTCATGTTCTTTAAAGGAGTTTCCATGTAGCTTCCACAGGGATGTGACATTACTGCAGGGAAAAGGGTTAGGGGGTTGGAATCTTGTTAAAGTAGGGGTGCACAAGCTTCTCCACAACTAAACATGCTCTTGTTTGCTTTTTAGATGAAGGGTAGAAACTATATCATTATACAAACTATATCATTATAGTTTGTATATCATTAACTATATCATTAAACAACAAACCAAATGGCATTTTCTCCTGAAAGCTTGGTACTTGTTTTTTGATTTTTGGGGGAGTTTTCCTTTTTTTTTTTTTTTTTGTTCTGAAATGAAGTACTTTTGAAAGCTTATTTGTGCTCTTTGTTTCTTGACTGTCAAGTACAATGTTGGCTTTACAGGCAAATGATGATACTGCTGCTTACAAAGTAGTGCAGGAGCTGATGGTGGTGAAAGAAGTTGAAGTAGAAGCTAGAAGGTACAATAAAAGATGTTGTGAGGTCAAGCTTGAATAATTGTCCTGCTGCCTCCTCAGAAGTCCCAGGTACATTAGCAGATGAGCAGGGAGACCTTTCCATCTTAACCGCAAGTCAAGAGCAAACTGAGCACACTGTGTTGAGTGTAAGGATGAGAGACTTGTGACCTAACACCAGCCAGCCGTGGGACGTGAAGAATGAATCTTCATTTGAGTTAGAACCTGTATGAGCTGGGGAAGAGGGATCTTAATTTTAAAGGTTGGAGTTGTCAACAACAGAAAGATTAATTGATTGGTTTTTTAATTTTAATTTTTGAATTTTTTTTTTAATTTAAGGCAGTGAGCGTTGTATCTTAAACAACATATACATAAACTTGAGAGTATTAAGTGAAGCTGTTAATAATTTTCTTATGTATATTTTTGGATCATATATATTTTTGGATCATGTACATTTTTTCATATGTAAATTTTTGGATCACCATTAGGATTTATTACCAGTGTTGCTCCTGCATTCTTTTCATGGTTTATTCCCAGCCAACAACCAAGCCCCACTCAGTCACACATTTACTTCCACACCACTGGGATCAGAGAGAGAATTGGAAGCATAAAAACGGGAAAGCTTTTGGGTTGACATAAAGACAGGAAAAGCAAAAGCCATGGACACAGATAAAGCACAGCAAGGAATTAATTCACTGTCTCCCATGGGCAGGCAGGTGTTCAGCCATCTCCAGGAGAACAGGGCTCCTTCACAAGTAACAGGTACTTGGGAAGACAAATGTCCTCACTACAAACATCTCTCCTTCTTCCTTCTTCCCCTCAGCTTCATATAGCGAGCATGATGCCATATGGTCTGGAATGTCCCTTTGGTCACCTGGGGTCACCTGCCCTGCCTGTGTCTACTCCCAGCCTCCAATGACCCCCCAGATCCCTTGCCAGCATGGCAGGCAAAAAGCAGAAAGGCTTTGTCTCTGTGCAAGCCGTGCTCAGCAATAACAAAAACATCTCTGTATTATCAACCTTGTGCTCAGCACAAATCCAGAACGTACTCCCATGCTGGCCAGAGTGAAGAAAATTAACTCTACCCCTGCCAACATCAACACAACTCCGTAGCAATTTGCCCTGAAATTGGTATGCAGTCTAGGGCAATTGCCTAAAGGGACAGTGGACACAATCCCACAGGATGGAATATATTAGAGCTTCCTGATATACAGATAAAGTGTTTACCTATTTACAAATTGGTCCTTCCACTTTGCCCTTCATTTAAATTTTACCTCTTTCTCTTTCAGTAGATGAGTTTTAGACTGTTGTGAGAGCTATGACCCAAGAAGCATTCAGCTTGATTGCTACTATACTGTCCAAAAATACCTTATATATATATATTGATTTATACAGCACATAACGTGCACATATGAATACATATATGTATATATACATGCATCTATACATATCTGAGACATGTCTGTATTTTTTATGAAAGAGCAAAGCATATGTTTGACTAAAAGAAATGCATGTCCTAAGACATAGTAATACCAGGAGCTACAGGAAGTCTTGTTGGATGAAAAAGGAGAAGCAACATGTGCCATGTTCTAGCCAGTTGCCTTCTCAAAAGCACATGCCCAGCTCAGGTGCGTAATGAATATGTCAGAAATCTGATTTTTGTATTTATTTTGGAGATAGTTGCATGTGCAGTCACTTCAATGTTCAGCTTTCTGCTTTGCCTCTCTTAATGAGATGACAGAGATTTCACACCTTGTGCTGTCTAGACATCTTCTGAAATTTGGTCTTAAATTTGGTAAATATCTTTCCTGAGTCAAGGGTCTTTGACAGCCCACTGACTTCTGTATTTAGTTTTGATAGAGTGATTGTCTCTTCTCTTGTTTGGCTACACACACAAACACACCCCCACCCCCCATGCCCACACACCCAGGTTCCCCCTCCCTCCCACTCTGTTCAACTAAATGTATTCTAGAAACTTTGCGGAGGTAAAATATAAATTTGTATTATTCAGACTGACAGGTTATTTTAGACAATATTGTTCTATAATTCAAGCTGTACAGATGCTACCTAGAATGTCAGAATAGCCTCTGACAAATCAAAAACTTGATGATTCATGATCTCTGTGTCTTTTAGAGACACTTTGTAACACATTGGGCCAGACTGGGAGTTTAAGTTTAGAAGGAGCATTGTTAATCTCAGGATAATTCTTTATTTATATCCTTTCTTTTACGGAGGTTTTCTACTAGGGTGATTAAAGCATCAAAACCTGCTCTGAGGCCACCTCTATTTCAGGGCTCTAAAGGAACTCAGCACTGGATGAAAATCATTTCAGGAACAATTAGAGAGAAGGTCCGCATAAATTCTTCCTGTATCCAGGGCATTAGCATCACCCAAGTGTCTCTTGCTTACAGTACGTTGTGACAAAGTAAAAGCTATTTCAGCTGTTATTCTGTGATGGCTGTTATTTATGGAACATAAAAGGATACTGAAATACAAAAGGGTTTGAAAAGACCAGGGTAAGATCAGATAAAAAAAATGAGAAAGAAACAGGCATCTTGGGATGGTAACAACCCTGCCATGTACTGACAGGGAGGTTGTATATTTTTAGAATATACTGAAAGGAATGGTGCTTTTACTTAGGTTTTTATGGTTTACCATGAGATGCAATTTTCTGGCCTTATATGCAGTTGTAACAAAAGTCAGAGAGATTTTATGATAGCTGCCAGAGTTCATAAATGATGGCATACACTAAAATATTTATAGAACTGTAAAATCTTGATTTCTCTCTGGTTTAGCAGATGGGGTCCTAAAACTGGTTCCCAGATTGTCACATTTCTTTACCCTTTGATGACAATGAAGCCTGTTATCACTTTTTTTCCCCCTCTGGAAAGCAAGTTCACTAGTGTAATCAAGTTCATACTTCTATCCAATTATATACACCAGGATCTCATGAATTAAGATGTGTCAGCCATATAAGATTTGTAATTATTCAAGGCAAAGGGCCTATTGTTAAACACCAGGATGTGAGGAGCCTTGCCATGTCTCTGACCAATGACCACTGACTCATGTCAGTATAATTGCTGGTGAAAATCTGCTTCCTGGCAATTAGGCTGCATCCACACAACACAGATAAATGCTACTTATACACCAGAAGTGGTGAACTTAGGTGCCTGTTTGGTGCAAAGCAGCAATATAGCACAGCCATTTGCTTCTCTTCAGGATGCTTTTTTGTCCTCAGAGAAAATGTCTGTAGCACTGCCAAACCCAGCTGCACTTCAGAATGAATACTGATGGTTGGGGTAGTAGAAGCAGAACAAATAATCTCTGAAGCAGAATTTTTCCACTGCTGATCAGGATTTACTCTGCATTAGAAGACTTTTCAGTAAAATTGAAGATGCTGAAGAGAAAACATCAAGTAATGTCCCTTCTCTATTGTATTTTCATGAGATAGTTTCTAGGCTTTTGGAGGTAATCACGGAACGAATGTGCCGTACCTACATATATACACATTTTTTTGCAATAATTGCCTAAGTATTTACAAGATAGAAAAGCAGAACAGGATCTGGGGTCCCATCTTTCCAGAAAAAACTGGAAACATCGTCACTGCTGAACTTACTGCATCAGCCAAAATATAAATTAGCAAAACAGGGGATCTAGATGTGAGGATCAAGAGAAGTAAAAATAGTGTGATAAATAGGTTTTTAAAGCCCAAGACCATCTCAATCTAGTGTCATTTCTCTGTATTTAAATAAATGCAAAAATCTGAACACCAAAATAATTATGAATCTAAATGAATTTCTGTTTTGGCATACTATTAGTAGTATCTACTGGTATTATGCCTATAGAGGTGGAAGACATGACAACCAGGCACACATACCTGAATGCCATGGACAATTGTAGCAAGGCTGAATGCCAGAGTTCAGAGTTTGGTCTTCTAAAAGATCCCAGCAAAAAAGCACAGCTTCATCAACAAAGCAAACCCATTTGAAATGGCTGAGAATGTGACCAAGGTAATGGGTGGGATTATTCTGGGAATTTGAATGACTTGTTTATTTTGTTTAGTTTTTTTTTTTTTTTTTTTAACACAAAAAGCTTTATTTCTTAGCTTACAGTTCCTAGCTGCCCGACTCCCCACCTTTTGGATTTTCTTTTCCTTTCTCTGTTTCTATCAGGAGAACAGAAAAAAAAAGATAAATAAAAAGAAAGTAGATAAAACACAGGAGTTAGAAAAATATCTCTTATTCAGATTCAGTAGGCAGAGCTTTTATGCACAACTGCAGTGATTAGTATTTTCATTTTTGTAGGAAATGTTTATTTCTTCAATAAAGTGATTCTTATTTCCAAAAATGCTATTTTTTCTCTCTCTCCCTCTCTCTCCTCTCTTTTTATGTGCCTCCTAGCACCTTTTTCTCTGAGTGTATCCCAAGATTTTTTTAAATAGGTAGAAAAACAACAATAAATAGCAATGTCTCTTTTTATTTAATGGCATTTATGAGAATTATCTTATTGAGCATTTATAAGGTTTGGTCTATTTGTGTGGATATGAGAATTATTTTTACCAGATGGCCTTATTAAACATTGTTTTTCTTTCACCTCCGCATATGTTACCTCACCAGCTTGATTTGAAGTCAGACATTAAGTATGAAGCATAAGGTATTGAGAAAAGAGCTGGAAATTCCTTGATGGCTGTATTGTCAATGGAAGCCTATCTTTGATATGCTGGTCAGTTTGGTTTGGTAGGAAAACCCGAGGATCTTAATTTAATTTAATTTCTGTTGTCTTTGGAGATATAAGTAGAATGTTAGATGATAGGCAGCATAACATCTATTGCACAGAATATGTGCAGTTGTGTCTTTCTTACAAAGGAGATGTATGACCACATGAGAACCAAAAATGCCTGACCAGTGCCTCTAAATTTGCTTGTCAGAGCTTTCAAACATCTGCCAAATGGCACTGACGGTTTTGTTTTCTCGGTTTTATTTCTTATTAGAAAACAGAGTGTGCAGTCTGGATTAGAGCTGTGGTGCTGTAAGTACGGAATACCTCTTTGTCCAGTGGTGGATTGGGGACATTCTCATCATCAACAGGAGGAGAACTGCAGGAAAAGTAGGAAATGCATTTTTCTTTGCGAAAAGGTGGGTTGAGATTGGTACTAGTCAGCCAGGTTTCTTTGATGTGGTAAGAGTGAAGAGCCATGCAACTAGTCTCCATTTCTTCAACTGTGCTTAATTAATTCCCAGGTATGGACTCTGAGGTCATGAGCATGTGTATCTGGCATTCCTTTTTTATCAATTATATTCAGTTTGGGCATATGAACCTGCAAACCCCAAGCTGTATAGAGTTTCTCTTCCTTTAGCAGGCTCTCAAAAAAAAACCCCAAACAAAACCCAGCTCTTTTTTGTGTGCTTGGCTGCATCTCTAGTAAACAACACGGTAGCTTCTGTAGAACTCTTCATTTTTTGCCCTCAGATGCATTCTTCCTGCATCCTAGCTGCTAGTCTGAAGTTGGTTGAACTTAATTTCTAGCCTAAACAAGCTGTTTGGTTTCTCTGAAGAGAAAGCCAGCACTGCCAGCTAATGACTTGTCCCATCCTGAAACACATCTTATATAATTTGCTTAGATCATTTGATAGGAATTCAAGTAATTTATGTCAAGTAAGAAGAATATTTTTAGGTCTGAGATCTGTTGGAAAGTCGAAGGTTTATCTTGAAATACTACATGATCTTTTCATCATTCTGGATATCCTGATTGCTGTGCAATTTACTGTGTAGTATTGTTCAGTTGAGGCATTAGAATAAAGGATGCTACACATTTGAGCTACTCTGGCACTATTTTCACTGTAAAAATAGATTGTGATATTTGTCTTTGTTTCCTTTTTGCCTTGCTTTGTTTGGCCTTTAGTGATTTTCTTCACAGTAAGATACTGATCGATCATTAAATACTATATAATAATTGTATATAATAATACCGTATAATGTAGAAAATGAAGTATATAAGAATAAAGTAGCACATAATATACACTATTCTGTGTATATAATGGTGTAAAGTTTGTTACCAAGCATAATACCTGCTATCACAGCTTTTGTTTGACATAGTTTTGGTAAAAATCTTATGATTTTTTGTATAATTTTTAATTTTGATCTGTACATTACTACCTTCAGCCATGCACACACTCAAAAATTATGAAGTGTCTAGATCTTTCACAACAACACAGCTATATACATGGGAAAAATACTGGAACCTAAGAAAATCCATGAAAATATCTGTCATACGCGTATAGGTTAAACCAGAAAAAAAAAATTTAAAGCATTCAGACTAATGCTATGGTACTGATTGGGAATACAATCTGCTAAGTCACAGGTGGTACATATAGCCATATTTTTCAAACTTAGGTTGAGATGCCTTAGAAGAAAGTTTTGTATCACATGATTTTTCATACATTTCTACTTCTGCTTTGAGGTGTGAATCCAGCCCCTGGAGCACAGTGTGAAAAAAAAGTTTTCCAGCTTCAGCAGTACAACTGGAACAGATAATGTAATGAAATTTACTAGATTGTGTGTGTCTGGGTGGTTGTGTGTTCAAAAAGTACAGGTGCAGAACACAGAGAATTTTGAGAGAAAATAGTATTATGAAATGTCATTGTAAATCTTAATAGGAATTGTTAGTATTATGTAACTGTCAAGAAAAGCAGTCTGTCAGTCTCACAAAAATCCTGAAACATTAGTAAAATTGCTTTACATAGTTTATTGTGGTCCACACAGTATGGAAAATTAAACAAAGAGCTCTTGCTAGAAGCTAATGAGAAAGTGGAATTGACTAGCGGGCATTTCATCCCATTGGTGTAGCTCTAGGGTTGATGCCAGAATTACTGTGTGCTATCATTACCCTGTTCTTTTCATGATACCTTTGTGAGACACTAAACATGATAGTGAGCTTGTCTTAAGTAGAAATTTAAGAGGAAAACCCATACAAAACCCTGCAAAGTCAGTCGTAGACTTCACAGTTACAGTCAAAAAGTGACTTTAGATTTGGTGGGTAAAACCTTGGTCCCAGTGAACATTATAAGATTGACCTCAACTGAGACTGAATGCACAGGGAATGCATGCAGCCAGTAGTATGCACAATCCCACATAGGAGGGGGAAAAAATGGCCCATATATGCTCACCATGTAACTGATTAAATAACATCTCTGGACACTTTTATTTTTAACATGACTAGAGGTGAAGTAATTACATTTCAACCAGCAATGAGGTGAAGCCCTCATGCTCAGTCTAACAGGAAACAAGTTTCCTAGACAGAAGCATCTGATTATTCCAACCATTTTTATATAGTTCAGTAAATCTGTTCTTTTGCTGGAAGTACAGTCCTTTCCTTGCCAATATTTCCCATCCGTCCCCGGGAAGAGTGCATGGCTGGTAAATCAACACAATTATTATTCTATTCCATAGGACATACAGGGATTTACATTTATATGCCAACATTTTCTTCCTTGTTGCCCCAGCAAGAGCTGGGAAATGATTTATAAGGATGCAGAAGTGCTGGCACAGATGTTACAGAGCCTCAGCATGTTTGCAGTGCACAGCGTGGCAGACTGTTCTGGAAGAGTTGATGCACAGGTAGGGCAGGAGGCAGCCTGTGTGCCAGCAGTGCCCTCCCAGCTACTGTGCAGGGCAAACCCTGGCCCTGCTGCTGGCAAATGTACTTGGCATCCACCTTCCTAACAGGTCATTTCTGCATGCTGCACTTTGGGGAGGAGGAATGTTCGGTTCTTGCAATTAGATGATTCTGTCGAATTTCTAATGGACCCGTGGGCCATAAAAACCTTTCTGTTTTGGAACAGTTGGCAGCTCCATTTCACCTGTTTGGTTTTTCTCCCTCTCTTCCCTGCCCACCACCCCCATAGAGGAGGCTTGGAGGCTGCGTGGATACACAGAATAAAAATTTACTTTGCTATGGAAACTGTCTTTCTCCTTCTTCAGGAAGCTTGGCATGATTGATAAGTTTTGGTTTTGCTTGTAAGTATTATCAGAGCAAATGAAGACTATCAAATCATTAAAATCCACATTTCAAGTGTTAGCATTCAGAAAAAATAAGACATTGGAAAGCCAGATTGTGAGCACTGTATTTCCTCTAAAAAACTCAACTTAAGTAGCTTAAAGACATTTCATATTTCATGATGTAGAGAAGTGTGGGAGTCTACTTAGTCTAACTGCTGCAGTACTGACCCAAATACCTCCTTTTTCTAAGCACTGGCATTCATAAACCTTGAAGGTCTGAGGCTGAGAAGGACTAGGAGTTGGGGACAAATATGAATCCTGCTACTTTTCCACACTGCTCAGCTTGGAGCTGCCTGCAAATCTGCTGAAGGCGTGCTTGATCTCTTCATCTACATCATTAATGAAGATATGAAATAACACTGATCCCTGTATGGACCCCTGGGTAACACCATTTGTGATAGAAGTCCTTTGGCACTCTAAGCCATTGTCCTCTACCCTCTGGACATGACCATCCAATCACTTTCTTCACCTTCTAACAGCCCACTCATCAAATCCATCTCTCTCCAGTTTAGAGGGAAGGATGTCATGGGGAACCATGACACAGGCTTTAGAGAAGTCCACATAAGTGATATCTGTAGCCCTTCCCTTGTCCTCTGATGTAGTCACCCCACAACAGAAGGCCAAAAGGGTTGTCAGACTGGACTTGCCCTTGGTGAAGCCATGCTGGCTGTCCTGAATCACTTCCCTGTCCTCCACGTGCCTTAACATAGCTTGTTAAGAGAATTTGTTCCATGATCTTCCCAGGCACAGAGGTGAGGCTGACAGGTCAGCTGTTCCCAGTGTCTTCCTTTCTACCCCTTCTAAAAATGGGTACAAGGTTTTTCCTTTTCCAGTCATCAGGGACTTCACCTGAAAGTACTGAAATTGTCTGCCCAGGGAGGTGGTGGAGTTTTAAACACATCCCTGGATGTGTTTAAAAAAAGACTTGGTGGCATGGTTAAGTTGAAGTGTTAGGGCATGGGTTGGACTCAATGATCTTGAAGGTCTCTTGCAATCTACTGATTCTGTGATTCTGTGGTTCTGCGATTGCCATGACTTTTCAATGGCTCTGTGATTCCGTGATTCTGTAGTTGCCACAACTTTTCAAACATCGTGGAGGGTTGCTTGGGAACTATGTCAGCCAGCTCCCACAGGTCTCTGGGACGCATCTCATCAGGTCCCATAGACTTATGTACATTAGGATGTTAGGTGGTCATGAATCTGATCTTCACTTGCAGAGGGAGGCACTTTGCTCCTCCAGTCCCCATCCTGCTGTCTGTCCACTTGAGAGGTGTGGGAAGAGAGGTTGACAGTGAAGACTGAGGAAGAAAGTTCATGAGTACCTCAGGCTTCTCCTCATCCATTGCTATGAGATTTTAAGCCTTGTTTATCAGGTGGGGTTTGCATTCTTTGACCTTCCTTTTCTGGTTAACATACCTGTAAAAGCCTTTCCTATTATTTGCACACCTTGCCAGGTTCAATTCCAGTTTTGCCTTGGCCTTCCTCACCCCATCTCTGCACAACTGTCTTTCATGTCTATACTCTTCCCAGGTCACTTGTCCTAGCTTAAACTGTCTATGCATTAACTTCTTTCCTTGCAATTTGACCAGCAGGTTCCCACTCAGCCATGCTGGTGTCTTGCCTTCTTTGCCCGATTTCTTGCCCCTGGGGATTGCCAGCTTTTGCAATCTATGAAAAATTTCCTAAAAGATCTGCCAGCTCTGTTCTCTTCCTTGTCCCTAAGGATAGACTTGCAGGGGATTCTGCTGACTATCTCCCAGAAGATCTGGAAGTCTTCTATCCTAAAATTCAGGGTCCTAACTTTATTCTTTACTTGACACATATTCCTCAGGAGTGCAAACTCTGCCAGTGCAAGATCTGTTGGTGACCAACATATTTGTGTAACACTCTCAGGAACAAAATGTGATTCTTGGGGGGTCCTGTGCAGGGACAGGAGCTAGACTTCAATGATCCTTCTAAGTCCTTTCAGCATATTGTGTGATTCTTATCTCTGATTCTATGAACATCTGGCTCCATCTCCCCTGCAATAGTCAGGCACACCTTCCACTAAATCAGGTAGCACGAAGACCCATCCAGCCTGGCCTTCCACTCTTCCAAGAATGGGGCACCCACAACTTCTCTGAGCAACCTCTTCCTGTGTCTAACTACTGAGATTATTGCTGTTAAGCTGATAGAAAAAAAAAAAAAGGTTTCTATGTAGGATATAAGTCAAGGCAAAATGTTACATTCCTCTCATCAGGTGAATAAATAGATACATAAAACTGAAGCACAAAAGCAAAGTCATTTTTGAGGAACTCTGGTATAAACTTGAGGAAATTACTCCTCTATGAGTTCCAAAAAAAAGGGCCTAGATTTTGGAGGCATTATTGCTAGGGATGTTGCTGCTTTAATGCAATGCATCCATTAGGTTTGACAGAATAGGCTACAAGACTTAAGCACTCAGGGTTTAAGTAATTTGGTAGAGAAGCAGTGATGATGATGATGAAAACAAAGGGAGAGAATTATACCTTAGGCATGGAAATTATGCTCTACCCTGCCCAGAGTCAAACTCCTGCAATGGCTTTGTGGTTATAACTTAGGGAAGAACTTTACCCCACATGAGGATGAAATTGAATAATGCAACAAGGATGGGCTCATATTTGGGGCAAATGCCCTCCCTCTCAACTATGTACAATCCTACCACAGGTGGTAGATTGTATGCACTTATATTAGCACTAATATATATATTTTTTCTGATGGCTGGGTATAGTGAGCAAAACAGGCTTTAGTGACTCCCCACAGTAGTAAATAACATCCTGTGGGTCCTCTAAAATACCCCAACTCCTTCATTCAGCACTGAGAGATCTCCAAACACTTAGTTCATAAACAACCCAAGCATTTTAACGCACTTTCCTCCTTCTCCCAGGGGATGTTCTTGGCTTGTGTTCTCTCCCTTTATTACAGCTTTAATCTTACGATGTGAACTGGGACTTGTTTACATTTTTATTTTTAAAGGGTTTTTTTGTGTACGTGTATGTGTAAATGCATGCACTAAAGATCTAAATTGACAGATGCCTTTTTGTAGGACTGAAATGACATCTCTAAGTTTTACTGCTCTCTTCCCTGTATTTGCATTTTTAATTACTTGCATCATATTTTATTAGTGTGTTACCTGATGAAGAATTCCAACTAATTAATTTCACCTGGAATTATATGTAGGTATATGAAAAATTATTCTCGGCCATTTGTGGAGACCAGCTGTGTGTTAAGAATATCTGGTCCCCATCTGAAAGATTAAAGAAAAAAAAAGTAATCAAGAGCAAACAGCTGACTGTAAAAGCTAGTCCCTTTTCTTCTCAAGCCCTAAAGATATTATTATTGGCAGATATCCTTTATTACTCACCCTATATACTACACATTAAGTTTGTTCTAACTGAACATCATTCAGTCAGATGACTTTTTCTTCACCATTTCAGCCTTAATTTGTAGTAAAGCTAATGTTGTTCTACCCATATGCAAAGACTGGTTTATTTCCATTCCAGCGTTGCTCACAGAGGTATAACTTCCCTTTGACCAGTTTCTATTATTTTTTCCACTCTAATTTTCTTTTCCTAGGTGGAATTAGGAGAGGGGAAAAAATTGATTAGGAATGTAGGCATTTTATAAAAAATTACCTGTAAAGGAAAAGGAGAGAAGAAAAGAGAATATGAAATATGGCTTGATCCTGCAACACAACTGAACATACACTCACACACGTGCATATGCCCACTCTCTCTCCGTGGATATTTCTGGTTTGATTCTTTGTCTGTACTGACAACAGATGGTGTTTTAATAAAGTCCAGTAGGAATATTACTGTGAGTAAACAATCCAACACATGCCAATTTCATAATTGCTGGGTACTGATACAGCCTCTTACCTGATGAATCCAAATTGGGAGGAAACCAACTGTGCACACACCTACTGGCAGCAGCCAAATCCACAGCTGTGGTATGCTCCAGCATTGAGCTTCACCACGGAAGGTAAATTGCAGCTCCAATCATCTTTCTTGGCACCGGGCTTGGGGAACAGCTGCCATCTGGCTTGTCATCAAAGTATGGTCACCGAGTTTCTGGGAGATGAAATAGCTTGCTTTTTTACCTTGACATGCACAAAGATTGCAATCTTCATCTTTACAGGTATCTCTTAAAATAACATTCTTGGCTTCCTAAGCCAAAGATTTACCAAGTGGGATTTTCTTCTTTAAGTGATTCCCACGCCTATAGGGACTTGAAGTCTAAACCTGTTATATGCTAATTAAAGATTCACACCCACATGACTTGTCAAAGAGATAAATCTTACTCATTTGTTTTCATCATTAACAGGGAAAAAAAATGTTAGTAATACCATGCCCTACATTAGCAGGTTTATGTGGAAACGTTTGTTTTTAATAGAAGGGGAGATGCAGTTAGAAACATTATTCCCACCACTGTTGATATAACCCAGTATGGAAATTGCAACTTGGCAGAGCAGAAGGAGGTGAAAGGCAAAAGAGGGAATTCAAACATTAAGGACCAGCATTCCAGCTTGAAGTAACTGTGTAGACAGCCCTCAGCGACTGCTTATTAAGTGTATTACATGATCATTATTTATATATTCAGTTCTTTAAAGATACTCTTCAAGTAATGGCAGATTAAATCACAGAAGAAGGAAGTGAGTCTCCTTATCTATGGCAGTATTTAAGTGCTTCATTTCTGTTAGTTTCTAGCAGGCCCCAATGCTGCACAGCTACACATCAAAATAAAAAAACTTCATTTCCATCAGTAATTCTTAGTATTGAAAATTTAGTCTTTAAATTCCATGCAAGAGACAAATCTTTTGAAATTTTATATCAGCTTAGATTGGGACACTGCTTGAAATCCCAGATAAATCTTAAATAAATTAAAACAGTTGTTTAAAATATCCAGTAAATGTAATTTCAGGTAATTATCTGACTTTTTCAAATTGCTTCTTGTTGATGAGAGCTAAATATGCTTTTTTGCATTATTGCCTTGATATATGGTAACATTGTCTTTCAAGATATTTTTACATCAGTGAATCTGTTTTCAGATGGAAAATTAGTATCACTGGAAAATTTTCAGCTGTGATACTATTCACAGCCCTTTCAGAGATCAAGATTTTTTGCTCGGCGAAGATTACCAGGCTCTTAGCATGGGAGCAGAACTCCTTTGCTCTGGATTTAGAAATTCTATTGAATTCAGAACTTGCAATTGTGGTTCAATTTTTCCCTAGTAAAGGTTTGTGCAAGAATTTGAGTAAGACAGGCAGAGAAGGCTGCTCCTCCCACTTAATGCCTGCTTTGGAGCCACAAGGTTCTGCTCCTCTCTGGGAGATGGCAGTCATGGTTTCCTGTATAACCAGAGGAAGATCTGTTGACATGGATGCACAAATAAGGAATTGTGCTGCTGCATCTGACCTTTTTCTTACCAGGCCACAGAAGGTCTTCAGGGATACAACTTCCGTGGCACACAAGGTTAAAAAAGTGTGCATAGATGTTTTGTGGGCCCATCTACTGAAAGACATTCATGCTGGATACCTTTATGATTAGTCCAGCTGTCAGTGCTGGGCTGGCTTAATTTTGCATATGCTTTCTATTTCATGGTGTTCTCTCTACAGGTAGCCTAAACAACACTTTTTGCCTTTTTGATTCCCTACTGACGTTATATTTCTGAAAGAAAAAAATCCAGGTGAATAGGAGTGGATCCATGCTAGAGGAATAGCTATTTCATACACGCTAAATAAACGGGCAAGGAAGTGTTTTGGCAAGAGCTACTGTGCTGTTCAGTACCTTCAGCAGAACTGAACAAAATCTCTATGGGAAAAAGGCTTGGTGAAGCTCCAAGACACATGTTCATGGTAGCTGCCTGACACAGCAGTCTGCCTGCACAGTGCTGCTGATGGACAGAAAATAAAGCTGTCGTATGGAAATGCTTAGCAGCTTTCTTCTGGAAAAAAACTGTTCCCAAAAGAACTTTACGTAGAAGATGAAAAATTGTTCCCTGTGGGTTTCTCTAGCTTTGAGATTGGCAGACCTGGAGATGTTGGAAACTGCTGACCTCTCTGTCACAGTTTGGCCACACCCACGCCTGGGTGGCGTTTCAGCACAGTAGCTGCCTGCTGGATTGGAATCTCATCAGCCCATGAAATTTCAGGTTTTCTGTGGAAGGAAAACACTGCAATGCTTCCAAAAAATTATGGGGACTGTGAGATGTGGCGGTTTCAGCTGTGAAGCTAAATTGAATGCCTGTGACAGAGCTGCTCATCCTGTCCCTTTATTCTTTCTGTTTCCAAAAGGTGGGATCAGAAGGATTAGGAGTTAAGAATCAGGTCATGTCACCTCCAGAAAATATTTCAGTCAGGGTTATATGTTGCAGTGCCCCATTTTTTTGAAAGCCCTGAGAAGAGGGAGTGGACATGTGAAGGCAGTACGTGCTATACACTGACAAACACTGATCCACGAAAATTGTATTTTCTTTTAATTGAGAGCAGAGGTTGGGAAATCACTTTCTACTCCTGGGGCTCTAAACATTGACTTATAGTAGAACAACTTAATTTGGCCCTGAGCCAAAGCAGAAACAATGACAGAATCTGAAAATGGATGGGAGAAGCAGTCATAAATCTAGCACTTAAGTAAGGATTGATCCAGCATAGTGATGAGAGGTGTTTATCTCATCCATCAGGCAAACTGACTTGCAATCCATTCAGTCCTGTACAAGAGCTGTTGTCCATACCTTTTCAATATCTGATAAGAGTTTTAGGCTTATATATAGGATGCAATATTCAAAGTAAGCTTTGCTGGGACATTCTGAAACATCTGCTTATTGTGTAGGCAGTTCTGTGTTCCTATCTCCTCCTACCTTCATGGAAATTTGTAGCAGATTCCTAGCATCAGTAGCTGCTGGAAGAGGGTTAAAATTTTTAACATCAGAAAGTCAACCTTAGTTTTCCATAAGTCAATGCAATGCTATCAAAACCGATGACCTTTTTTGTTGGAATGCCATTTACAAGTATGCCTAAATTATTCTCCAAAGCTGAATTGATATCTGAAGTAGATATATATTCCTCTAAAAGAAATAGAAGATGTATTACCTTACCCTTCAATGCTCTAACCAACACTTGGGCTTCAGAGGGAATGGAGGGTGCCCATTGCTCTTTAGAACAATGCTCTAAAAAATCTTTACAGCCTGAGTAATTTTTTTTTTGGGGGGGGGGGATATGAGTCTCCTGTTTCTTTTGGTATAGGTGCATTTTCACAGAATCACAATATCATCAAGGCTCCAGCACATTTCTAGCCTACTTAACTCTTGCTGCACAGCTCCAAAAGAAATGTCATCAATACTTAACCAAAAAAACTTCTCAGGTTTATTTGTGGCTCAACTGTAATATTTAGAGCTTATTCCCAAGACACTTGCAGAGTTCCATAGCCACAGACACTGAGATAAGCTTTGCTTTACTGTGACTGGCCTCCATTCAGTCTCACCTCCTCCATGCATGTGGCCTGTTGGTAAAGACAGTGTACATTTCACAGTTAAACATGGAAGTATTAAAAAAAAAAAAAATTCAATCTCCAGCCCAGCAAAGGACATGCCTAGTTTTAAGTACATCAATATTGCTTAAAGGCAACTGGACTGTTTGGATGGACGAACTGAAATATGTGCTTAGAAGCAAAAACCTCCACAAAACCAGTAAACAACTTAATGACATGCAAGACCAGTCCTCTTTTACAAACAACAGAAAAAATCTCTAAACAAAACAAGACCAAAAAAACCCACAAAACAAAAAACAATCCCACCACCAAAACAGCCTCAGACCAAGACTTTTCTTTTCCAGCCAGCTCAACACCCAGCATGGAGGTGAGATTTTTTCCAAATAGCTCAACCCCCATTTATGCTCTTAAATACAGGCCAGATTTTTATAAATGCTTACAATCTAGTGTTTAGAGCTCTTTGGACATCTGGCCACTTATTTCTATGCCAGAGCTAAAGCCTTCTAGAAATCTGGTCTCAATTGTGTATGCTTGGCACTTTTGAAAATCTCACCCCATGGAAACTACTTTTATAATGGCATTTCTTTTCCCCAAAAGGAAAAGCCATGAGATGTAATTATTTTATGTACAATGTCCACACTTCAAATACAATTGCTGTCACTTTTTCTTGTGCTTGTTAAAAGTCCCAGATAAAATAATATTTTCTGTTGCTCTTCCAAGCATTTGGGACCTATATGCACACAGAAAGATTAAATAAAGTTTTATTCTATTATTACATGATATTCCTTCAAGATTGAAAGTAAAGGAGGAGTCAGAAGCAGAAAGAGGCAGGGAAAAGCTACACAAAATGAATGGATATCATAGCAAGACCTGAGTTTGTTCTGC
The DNA here is from genome assembly GCF_963513975.1 of Fringilla coelebs. Taxonomy (NCBI): domain Eukaryota; kingdom Metazoa; phylum Chordata; class Aves; order Passeriformes; family Fringillidae; genus Fringilla; species Fringilla coelebs. The sequence goes on from NC_140028.1 coordinate 87,635,552, forward strand.
TGTGTGTAATGAAGAGTCAAGTGTCCTAGAAGTAATCATAGAAAGAAAAAAAAAAATATCTGAGATGTCCCTAAGACTAATCTAGATACAGAATCTCTTCTCCCTTGCAAATATAACTGGCCCTTTAATATTCATATTTACTGCTCAGAGTCTATGTTTATAATTGCTATCCTGCTCTGAACAAAGACTAGCCAAGGTACCTGGACAGAAGCATCTTTACTCCTCTCTGCAGTACTGCCTATCCCATTGGGGCTGCTGCTGTGTCTGCACAAGCAGAATCCAAGTGCCTAACTATTAGATATAACAGCACCATTTAACAGCCACTCGCACAAAGGGTGAATAAGCAGTGTCTAAACAGCCACAGTGTAGATTCTAGCAGGGAATTGCTAGAAGGTTATAAGGTCTCATTTTCCATCTGAAGAGACCCATAATGAAAATTAAGTAGCATCCTAATCCATCAACAGCTGTGTCTTTCTCTACTTCATTCCTTACCAATAATCATGGAGATATAGATACTGGAGGTGGAGAATGCCTATTAGATCATGCAAGTCATCTCCTTGCCAAGGCACAGCCATTCTGTCCAGTGACCCTCCTGGACAACTCCCAAAGCTTTTTCAGCCATCACAGATGGCAGTGATTTCATTGCACCCTGTCAGAGACCATGTCTACAAACGAAATATTTCCTTCTCCTTGTCAGACAAATGATTCTCTGACAACATTCTTCATACAGGATTGCCATCTCACCATCCACTGGTGGAGCACTAGAGCACACAGCTGTGATGCCAGCTTCTACCAGTCCCAAATCCCAGAGGAGCAGTGCTGGCAGCCAACAGCTGGTCCCTGGAAATTCCTGCCTGCAAGCTTTGATCTCTCCAGCAGCTGTTGTAGAAATGCAGGTGGGACACAATGCGCTGTGATTGCCCCTGGAATTGTGCTGGAACATGGCCACGACACCCATCTGTACAAGTTAATGGGTAAGGAGAAAATAGGTAGATGTCACCCTCTTAACCTCCTTTCCATCAACCCTCTCCACTTATGCCATGAGTGAGAGAATTTCACCTGTACCTTGTAAATCCTGGATTTTAAACTGTGGGCCACTGTCCAGCATGAGGAACTCACCTTTTCCTGAATTTCAAGACTCACTTCTATGAGGAAGTACTTAGCCAGGATCCAAAGTAGTAGTTTGGCAATTAAAATGCACCCTAGGGAGTATATATGCAACTAAATCAAAGGGAACGATTAAAAAACAAATAACAATTACATTGCCTAACTATTAAGGGTAGGAGAGCCTATCCAGGAACCTCTGTTTACACCACAAAGCTTATTTATAGCCTTGAAGTGATGTTACCACATGCATGCAGGGTTGCCCTTATCGTAGTTGGACAGAGCACCACGGAGCCGAAGCCCTGTAGGGCTTTGCAGCCTCACCATTCCTACATCTGAACCTCAGATGTGATGGGCCTGGGGAGGTAGGAGTGCACCCAGCAGCACAGTCATTACCCCAGTGCACAGCCACTGTCAGTCAGAGACACGGTGTGAAGCCTGAGGGGGAAGGGGTGTGGTGCAGTCAAAAAGGAAAGTCTGCCTTTTGGAAAATGGGAGTTGATTAGTAGGTTGGAGTTTTTGCACAGGACTGGGAAACCTGAGCCATGTACCCAGTTTGAAAGTGTTTGAACTTACTTCCCAGGAGGAATGATATTTCTGCCAGCTCATCTTCCTGTCATGAGGAATGAGACAGTCATCTACATTCAAGAGACTGATTTATAGTTTAAAGTACCAGAAACCATACCTTGACTTAAAGTAAGAGTTTTCAAAAACCAGCTTGACTCAATGCTGTGGGTTGGCAGCTTTGTTTGGCAGTGGAGGAGGGTATTGTTCGTGTGCTCCATGCAGCAGCATTTGGTAGGAGTTCATTTTGATAACTCCTCTACTACTCCTCTCAGTGTTGGCACTGTTGAGACACAGCTTCCTCTGCTTTTTTGTATATGGACCTTGGCTTTGTGAATTCTGCTTATTGAAATGAATACTTTCCAAGTCCCTTTTAAGCTCCAGTTCTTAGGGTTTGCTCTCTGTCCCTCTCTCTGTGCTCCACCACCCAGCTCTTTTTCTGTTTTCTACCAAGATAACACCTTTTGTGTTGTGTTGCCTTCCTCAGAAGCAAGCTTTTTGGCTTATTTTTCCTTTCTGATGCGCTTGGTCCACTTTCTCAAAGCCAGTAATTTCCAATGTAAAATAAAAACAAAGAAGTTCCAGTGATGGAACATACAAAACTTGGGAGACTCTTAAATAAAGTAGGAGCATAAATTGATTATTTAGCTGCATAAAAATTGATAGGTTTGATTGAGTTGGGGTTTATTTGCTAGTTTCTTTTTAAATAAGTTTTTGTATAATAGCAACATGGCTGACATGTTCCTAAGAAATTGTGCCAGAAGATACATACCATCCTTCTTGCAAATTTCCATGGATTCTGCCACTATATGTTTCATCCATATCTATATGTAACCCAAAGGGGTTTCCCTGTTCCTGCAACACTGCTGCATGCTATTTATTGGAGTATTCCATAATGAGAGTAATGAACAGGGGTGCATTTCTACCGTAACCAATATGTACAGAAACTGAGGCGGTTAGAGTAAAAAGCTAATCAGCACTTTCTCTGTGATCAAGGTGACCCATGTAAAGCCATTTTGAAAAATTTTTGTAAAATTGGCTTGATCTTAAAATGAAATATCTGCTTAATGCCAGAGCAATTGTTTAAGACCACTATGGTGAAACTAGTGATAGTGCAGTGTTGGAATGGCCAACATTTCACTGAGTGGAGCAGTTAGCCAAAATATATAAAAAATTCTTGCTAGAACTCTCACCTGGAGCTGACTTGAGAAAGAGGTAATTTACTCCCATTACCCATCCAGTTTCTCTGGCAGATGACAAGGATAGGACTGACTTGCTTTCTTTTATGGGCTTCACCAGCTCCTGTGGCTGTCTCCCATTGAAGGACTGCTAATAAGAACAAGGTACAAAGATCTGAGGGTTGTCACTGCCGAAAGAGTAGAGAAAACTATATCCTTAAAAGTCAATATCTCTGCTAAGTGTGATGTCTTAATGAGTGATTACTGGGTTTATTTCCCTGGAAGTATTCTGAAAACATTTTTAAGATCTGAGTAAACTTTATGGTGCCTTTTCAGAGACTAGTTTGCATTCTGAGAGGAACTGCCACTAGGACAAGCTGCCTCAAGATGTTTTGTTGCTGAGGATCAGGGGCATAGGGTAGGATTGGTGTGAAAAAGCTGCTAGCAAAAGCAGTGGCTGTTGGCTCTGAACATGGAGGGGCTGCAGGAGGAGACCTTCAAATTTGCATTGTGGCATCAGGGAGTAGTGGATAGGTCTTCCAGACACAGCATTTGTCCCAAACAGAGCAGCACTCTGAGAGGTGGCACTCCAGTCCTGCCCTCAGATAGACCCTAGTCAGAGCTTTACAGGAAGGACAGAAAATTTAGGCAAAATTCACAACTAGATATCATTTGTTTGCCATTGTAAACAAATAGAAAAACAAAACATACCAAATATGCTACTTGTGCCTGCCTATGCAGCAAACACCTTATTGCATTTTCATTTGCAAAATCATTTGGCTTCGTCAGCCGTGGGAAGCCCGGCTTCCTTCACTGCATTTGTTCTCAGAGAAACCAGCTCCTGAATACTGCAGTGACACAGTAGACATTCAGCAGGGCATTGGTCCCATCACATTAGGCTCCGTCACATCACATCAGTTGATGTGACTGACAGAACCTGACGTCTCATGTCACAGCAGGGCACTTCACCCAGCACTGCGAGTTACAAAGACGCACTTTCTAGCGAAGTAAAATAAAGATGAATTGAAATGATGGTGGGTGGGGGAACATTCTCCAGGTCTTCCTGGTCAGAGCAATCTAAAAGCAAGTTGTATTCCAGTTTTTTATTGGCGCAAGATGGGTGAGATTTGTGAGATTTATGAGATCCACAGAAGCTCTAATTAGCTTCTTCACAAAGGCTGATTTTATTAAAATGCAAAAGGAGATTATGAGGCAGTAGTTCCCTCAATAAATGCCTTGTAAATATGTGTATATTTAAGCTCAGCAGGCATTAAGCTAGCTATTATATGTGTTTGTACATTGTATGTGGTTATATCCCTGTACACAGGTAGACAATTGGATGGAATGCTTATGGGCACAAGGAAAATGGCTACAATACTGCATTGCATTTTACATTTTGAGGTGTCTGGACAGCTCACACTCCTGCATGTGAAAAAGCTGCTAATACCATATCCAGTTGTACTGGAGGGTGAAATGACTGCCTGGTCCCCAGACTGGGTAATTTTTTTAAGCTAGTGGTGTCTTCTTTTCTTGTTAATCTGCAAGGTCCTCAGAACTGCCTTCAATTTCCACTTGTGTTAGAGACAGACCTATTTTCTTATTCTCACTGTTGGTCCATTTTTTGAAATTGTTTTTCTCTTCTGACCCTTTAAAAGAGTGAAGTTTCTCTTCTTGTAGTTCAGTGTGAGTTGGAGGAAACATGTATCAGCTCTACTGTGCTGAAACATCCTGTACTGCTGAAACCCTGAAAAGCATTAAAAAAAAAATATATATATATAAATAGATATGTATTATATAGTGTGTATATATTACAAACTGATATTGCAATACTTTTGCAATGATAAATATATTTTACAAGAATGCATACATGTGTACATATTAGCAAGTCATTTACATTAGCACCTCATGTTCGTCGGAGGTTTGGCAGGGCAATTATTTTTAGAGGCTTAGCACTGCAATAATTTTCTATGTACAGATTGCATCCTGTATTCTGCCTAGAAACCCCACACTCTCTTTTAGCCTACATTTACATGGTGCTGTCTCTTTTCTGACACTCTCCATGTTTCATGTTCATGCACCCTTTTCTCACAGTCCCTTCAGACCCATCCCTTCAACCCTCTTCAACCACTCTCAAAGTACTTTCCCCTTGGCAGTCCAGAATGTCTTCTGCTTCCCCCATTCATTTATTGCTTACTACTGCAATCCCTGTCTGTGGGAATCAGGAGGGGGCCCCCTTCCCTGAGTCAAGCTGAATTTCCTCACTGCAAGTGGTGGAAGTGGCAGCTATCCTCACAAGGGTGGTCAGCCTACCTTTCCCTGGGAAAGCCTTCTAGAGGGGAGAGCCAGCCCCACTGAGATGGGCTTGACATGTGCCCTGCAGGAAATAACAGACAGTGGCTGATCTTCACGAAAGGGGGAAAACAACCTGAACTCTGAAACGGAATATTTGACCTCAGCCTTTCAAAACAACACCAAGCCTATGTGAGAAAGCTGGTAAAAGAAAGCTTCAGGAGTGTGAAAAGCCTCTTTCCCCATACCTGTTTATGTGTATTTAGAGCAACTCAGCCTGTTGGTGGATAGTTGAAATCACTACACATCATGTTTTTAATTTCATCAGAAACACTGCTGTATGAGTTTCCCTCTTCTACTTTCTCTTTTGATGGCATTTAGAGCTATGTGTTACCCTTCCATAAGTAAATGCTAATTTCTACCAAATTAACTGACTAAATATTCATATAGAAATAAACCCCAACTTGCCTAGAAGTGGCAATTAATTAAACACTCCTTTATTCTGAGACTAAACTGTGAAGTTAGGTTTGAAATTTGCCACAGAAACACTGGGCTGTCTAAAATGTGAGTGAAATATACTGTGTCTGGAAAAAATATTCAAGACACTCTGTCTATTACCATTAAACACTGAAACAGTTTTTCATCTTATCTGAATGCTTTTCTCTGGTTTTACTCTCCTGTGGCTGCTGAAGAAAAGATTTGTCTCTAATACTTTATTGATAGGAAAGTAAATGTGGTTTCTGCAGCTAGACTCATGCTGCTGTACTGAAACCTGCCAGGGAATATTCCTTAGGTTTGGACACTTACCGTCTGTGCTACTGAATTGTTAGTTTGGGCTATTCCTTTGCTTTGCACTTCCTAGCACCACCAGCCAATATCATCCTGAGCAATTCCTAGGGCATGTTTCAGGAGATTTGAAGGGGCACAGATAATTTCCAGTGCCCTGTCTGTGTGCAACTGTCCTGTTTTAGAAAGTAAGAGTGCTTCAGTCTTATTTCAAGTAATCCAGGGCATTTTGTGCTAGTGGTGCCATCACCAGAGCACGGTCCACTGTCTGCCCAAATTGCCGGTGTTGTGCCCATGTTGGTACCTGAGCTGACTCCAAAGCTGTGTTGATAATTCAGCTGCTGCTGCTGGCAGCAGTGGGAGCTGCCAGGTGCTCAGGGCTGCTGTCATCAGGCCAGGTATGCACGGCTGTATTTAAGAAGCTGAGATTTGTAAAGTGATGATTTATGTGCATCTGGTTCCATGAAGATATATACAGAGGAATACAGTAGGCAGGTTTTCGATTCAACAGCAGAAAACAGATACAGAGCAGTGATTTGTGAAACACTATGAAGTTGCACACTGAGAGGAGGAAATCACCTCCCTCGCTCAATTGCCCCGGTGTGTTAGTCTGACAACTCTGGTAGTCAGCACTGACTGCAGTAGGTCTCTGTTGGTAGTGCTCTGGATAAAACAGCAGCTGTTTTGATTTGTATTATCATGTACACTGGGATTTTCCAAGATAATCTATAAGGGAATGCATAACCGAATTCATTCAAAATATGGTGATTGTATCTCCCTTATGATCCTTTGAAAAGTCTTTGAGAATATTATTTGCTGCAGTTTATACATGCTCCAGAAAAATATTTATAGTCAAATGTTGCCTGATTTCTTTTTAAAGCTACCCTATTAGCATCTCAGGACAAAACATAGTGAAGTTGAAATTGCACTACAGCTTCATGCATATGCATTTTTATTCAGTAATCCATGAGGTACACCTACAATATTTCAAATGACAGGGTGGTTTTTTCCCTAAATAAGCATGACTATGAGAAATTGTATAACGGTTAAATTTTTTCCTGATATGTTCCCCCCAATTTCATGATGATGATATCATAATTATAGGCTCTGTCCTGTTTTGGGGTTTGTCTTTTTTTTTTTTTTTTTAATTCAGCATTTTAATGAAAGTCTTTCATTTCCAAAATATGTATTACTTAGATGGAAGTTATAGTCAAATTTTCTGCATTTATTTCTATAAGAATGCTATTAGGTCTGCCATAACTTCTCAGGTATTATTTTTCCCTTTTTTTGACATTTACATTATATTTCAGATGAGCCTTTTTAGACATATTACACGGTAAAAGATAATTTCAATTTAACATAATTTCAGAGAATTTGTTATAGTTGTAATCCTTGTATTTTAAAGACTAAGGATATCTTTCCTGAAAATTTTCTCTTTTACGGCTAATGATTTATGCCTAACTGATTAAAAATGGATAATTAAAGATGTAGAAGTTTTTTATAGAAAGTAGTCCTTTTTTATTTTCCTTTAATGATTTCAGTGTCAGAAAATGACATGTTTAACAGTTAATAAGGTTACAAGTCTTATAATTTTTATTCTGTGTGTTTATCAGATTCACCTGAATCTGATGTGTTCTGCTACATGTCAGCATGTTTTAAAAATTTCCTGGCATTTTTATCATTAGTTATTAGAACTGAATATTCCTCTTTTCTTGACTGCTGGTGGATCTTTTCTATGTCATGGAATTACTTCAGAAACAACCTTCCTTCAAAACTTCTTTTGGCCTCTGATCATTTGAAAAATGGTTTTTAAAATTTTTATAAATTTAGGTTGACTAACATTAAGTCAACTGATCCTAGAAAATATGAGGAAAATCACACATATTTCATAATTAGTTGTCCCTGTAGATTTTTTTAAGGTATCATGAATATTAGCATCAGAGTAGCTGAATTAAAAAACCTATTTTTAAGCCAAACTAAAAAAGACAAATTTAATATTTCCAATGCTCCTAAAACCTAAAACAAAACAAAACAAAAAATTCAAAGACTAAAGTTTTCTAAGAAAGATCCAGCTGAAAAGGGTCTTTACGTGACAGAGGAAAGATTAAAATATGTTTAGGGATAGGTTTTTAAAAGTGAGAGTTATGCACAGGAATTTTTAAAGCTCTACAAAGCCCTCTTGCTCTTCCTCTCTGAAAACAAATGTGATTAATCTGTCTATATGGAAAAAAAAAAACATTAGACAAATATTCCTAAATAATTTTGTGCTAGTGGAAGACAGAGAAATACTATGTGGAAAGCAAATATCTAAACTCATTTACTGATTTGCATCACAAAAAAAGAGAGTGAAATTAAGTTTATTCTTGGTATTCTTGTGGGACACTCCCTTCCCAATACAATTAATTTGGCTAATAATCAGGCTAAACTAATTTTGTCACCCACAATAAGAGGTGAAAATCAAAAGCATACTACAGTATGAAAGAGGCTTATGTTACTTCATTACACATTATAAATACACATCACCCAAATAAAAATGAATGAGATGGTAAAGGATTTTTCAGTATATATTTGGGTTGAATGTGTAACTCATGAATGAATTACAGAGGTCATTCCAAATATGTGCTGACAATATGTGTTGCAGAACAAGAGCATTGATGCTGCCAATGTCCAGCTTTCAGAAATCTTGAGTCGGGTCACTGAATATCGCTGTCAATTACGACCCCAGAAGTTTACTAAAAAAAAAACCACTTAAAGTTTTATTTGCTTGTCTTTTCAATTGTGGACCCTGAAGAGTCAAATCCTTAAATTTTTCTCTACAGCTCTATGATCAATAAGTGCACAATATTTAAATGAAAGTCAAGATAATCTTTTAACCACTTAATTGTAAGAATGTGTTTTTAGGAAAAAAAAATACCGAAACACCTGATCTTTTCAAAAATGGTAATAAAACTGTAAGAGCTAGAAATTATGTAAATCTTAGAGATTTCCACTTTAGTGTGTTGCATCTTGTAGTTTTCAGCAATTTTATTAAGATAAGTGATTTCCTTTCTCCACTTGTAAAGTGTGAACCTTAATTAGTGAACCCTTGTTTCATTAATTCAGGTGAATTCAGTGGAGTCCAAGGGTATGTCTAGATTTGGTACAGACAAACCTAACCATGTCTCTGTATTAAAATATCTAGCCCAGATTTATCACCCTGCTGGTCAAACAGAGGTTTTGCCTCGGTAGAACCGGAGCGTGCACTCGCTCTGTGTGGGTCTATGTGAGAAGTGTTGATGGATTGCCAGCACCAACACCTCCTGCATGTCAGGGAAGGAAATCATTGCTGATGGAAGAAAATTTCTCTGGAAGGTTCCATTTAAATACACCAGTCACCATGAAGCTGGGGCCATGCTGGTGGCACCTCGCTGGCTGGAGCAGTCTCACACATACTACGGCATCCCCACAAATGGCAGCCTGAGCTGCTTCCCCTGATCCCATCTCCCTGCCACCGCTCTCCTGCTCCCATGCAACTGCGTATTGTTCTGCACACCTCATCCCCAGTACTGAGAGCATTTCTCCCTGACTACCTGACCACACAGGAGAGAACATCCCCCATTAGGGCAAGGCATGCCTTTTACAGGAAGCAGCTTGACTAAAAAAGGGTAAATCTCTTCCCCTGGATGTTGTGAACCAGGATAGAGAACTGATGTCTGCAGAGGTGACACGGCAGGGTAAGACACTCACAAATTATGAGGGCAGATGTCAGTTCCAAGTGACATGTTTTCCATAACCTACTGCCTCTCTTTGTTTATCCATCAAATACAATCTATATAGCAACTGTTCATCTATTTAGTCCTGGGTAGAGCATAGAAATGCAAGTCAGACCTCAAATTTAGTTTGTCATTTGCCTTCTCAAAAGGAGACGTGATTTATGTTTATAATAAAGTATTTGAAATGCCATTTAATAGGAAAACAAATGGCATTTGGATTCCCATGAGCAAGGAGAGGGGATTGTGAAACTTTGAATTAAGCGGTTCTATCTTATCACACTTTAAGTTACATATTTTTATTCTAATTGTAAAAATTATCTGCCTTGACATATCTTTTCCATTATTTTTGTTAAAGGGTATTCATCAGCGGTGTTAATGATGACACAAAATTTTAATATATGCATTAAACATTTAAGTTTTAATATGTTAACATGACACAGGATGTGAATAATAACAATGTTTTATATATGAAGTGAAAACATATTTTATGTTGGAAATAGTTAGAATGCCTGGCAAGTGACTTATATCCATAACAATTTCATTTAAATATTGCTTTTGCACCCCATCTATCTTAGATGCAATTTTATAGTCCTTTTTAAAAATTCATTTCTGCATGACCTCTTTGAGGCTGCAACTTAGTGCCTCTAGCCTACATATTCAATTGCACTTGTACTTGTTCCCATTCAATTACCTTTCAAAGCGGAGAAACCAGCAAGTGCCCAGATCTGAACAGCATTTACCATTCTGGGACTTCTCAGGAATTACAACTTCTGTGCCGTTACACTGTAATAAGGGTAAAAGGCAAGAGAAAATCCATCAAATTGCTAAAATATGATGGTCTACCAGGTTTGATTTAGATCTTCATAATTTGAGACCTCTTGGAACAGCCAGGTAGTTCCTAATATAAGATTATATTCCCTTGAATATCGGAAGATTATGATGCATATATACAACAGCTTTCCTTTTATTTCCTCCTATCCTACCTTCTGATTTGTGGCTTAAAAATTATTGTCCCAATAGCATCAGGGAAAGGGATATCTTTGAAAGGATATATTGTAAAAGGAAAGGAAATGCTTTGGTGTTTTAATGTGACTAAGTGGGAAAGTAATTTGCAAAAATCTCTGCAGAATTTTCATCCTCCACAGGCCTGTTATCATATGACCAAATTGTGCTGATGGAATGAAATCTCTGCTCTCTGACTTTATGCACAGCATAAATTCAGGAGTAGTTTCCATTCGTGACAGTGTATAAGCTTAAACAGACCTTGTACCCCAAAAGTTCACACTTTCAGCCTGTTATGGCTGTGATGTGTGTTAAAAAAATATATAAATCAGAAAGCAGGCATTCTGGAGCTTCAAACAGGCTTCCCTGTACGGTGCCCATCCTTATGATCTGGCTGAGAATTTACAACTCATTTCTGAGCACATTTCTCTCAGACATTGCGGTCCAGCAGCAGGCTGCCTCTACCCCACCACCTCCAGCAGATGCAAGATGTCAAGGAAACAGATCAGAAAAAACACCAGGGAAGGACAGCAGATACTGTAAATCCCACCTGGAAAAACTCTCGCTGCAAAAAGGCAGAGATTTTTTTTCTGCATCAAATTCCAGGTAAACGTGGTAGTGTGATATAATAAGCAACAGAGAGATAATAGGAAAATCATCATTTCAGAAATATAGCTACAAAGCTCATACTGAATATTCAAATATTAACATGCAGATGGTAAATATTTTTATCTTTATAAATACTAGGTATAATTTGCTTCTCTGTTTATTTGTGTCTGGTATGTAATGTCAAGCATTTAAAATATTTATGGTCATGTTGGTTCTAGGCCAGCTCTTTGATTTGTATCTTTTAAATGAAGTTCCTTGTTAATAACCTAGAGTAAATGTATTTTAAAAGATGTTTTTTTCTTCTACATGCTATATGTATATGTATATATGCACACACATTTTTAAGAGCACAAATGGATGGGTCAACATTTCTTTTGAAGAAAATGTTTTTTCTCCTTATTCAATTTTTTTACTGCTGTCTTGTTTTAAAAAAGTATGTGAATAAGTTTATGAGGGTCAGAAGAATTGTTCTGCCTCTGAAGACAATTCACCTACAGAGCTTCAGCCACTGATAAAAATTGCAAAATGGAACTACTACTTTTTCCTGTAGTGAATAATTTATGCTTGGGAATGGTTTCATCACCGAACACTCTTCAAGTCATTAAACTGAACTGAAGAAAATGGGGTGAAGTCATCATCAAGAAGGTCAATTTATGGAAATACTGTTATCTCTTTCACAGTATTATTAATACCTACTGACACCTTCATGTTCGGCCGGGTAAAGCCAATCATTAGCCTATAAGGTATAAGTAAGGTCTCAAGCACATGCTCACAATGAGAACATCATTATTGCAAAAGTGATCTGAATGCAGCAGGTATGAGAAGGGAAAGACAGTGAGACAGGAGGAAGAGGCAGCTCTTGATCTTAGAAAGCCATAAACATAAAACCTAATTTTGAGCAGGCTGCTGTATTTTTTGCCATGGATCTGCATGGCGCTGCTGTTACTAACTGCATATTGGTTATCTGTATAGCAGATCGCTTCAATGTCTGAAGAACAGCCACTCTGTAATTTTAGGAAGAATTAAACTTGGCAGAGGGTTAAAGGGAAAGGCTATTTGACTCCCTTTGAAATGTGTGTAATTGTAATATTTACAACATTACTTACTAATGTCTAGCTAAAGTACATTGGCACCTGGGGAAAGTTTCCTTTTGCAAGTCCTACTGTTTTCAAATCAAATGACTCGCATGTAGATTACAGACATGCTAATCTTTGCAATCTGACTGTCATGACTTAAGGTTCAGATAAGGCTACTTACTTAGCAAGATTTTTGGCACTGGCAATCACAAAGAGCCCAAGTTTAAGAGTCTTATTAGCTAAAAATGTTATTCCACTGCATGAATTTAAGAGGATATAGCACTTAAGTGACAAAATTATACATAGTACCTTTAGAAAAACCTCGGAAAATTCTACATTCCTAAAACCCAAACAAATTGTAGCATTACACCTGTGTATCATAATATTTTAAATAAACATACAATTGATGTAGACACCATTTTTTATGAACTTAATAAGTAGCCAGTCCTACTAAATTTGACTTGCAATTTTTGCAAATCTGCTGATCCAAGTGCACTTCTCCAAGAAGAAGCATAACAAATCCCAATCCTGAACACAATATTCCCTCTTGTAACCAATACAAATCAAGCCTTTTATTTCAAAGGGACCTAAACTCTCCCTGCATTTTCTGAGACAAGTAAAAAGAGTTTATCCAGATTTTGCTTGCTTGTTTTAATGAAGCCTTCCACACTGGAATGTAAATCCCAAAGGGAATATCTGCAATTGACATGATCAATATGAATTTTTGAATGCATTGAATCTTTTCTATAAATGTGAATTACTTAAAAAAGTAAATTTGGATTTTGGGTAATTTAAGAATATTATTTTCTAAGGGCTTTAGCAGTAGCATCCTAAAAATGTAGGAATGAAAATCATCTTCAAAACTCAGCTCTTCCTGCTTTAAAAGATTGTCAAATATCCTCAGACCATCTGATTTTTCTCTAATCTGTTCACAGAGGTCTTCAGTTATGAAGTAAAGAAGCTCCATAGGCAGCCTCTTTCAGTCCTTAAAAGACTTTGCAGATGGAAAGGGTTTTGGTTTTTTTTTATGTCTAATTTAATCTAATCTAACCTTTTTCTCCCTTTAGAAAAATTAGGGCTGTGATTTCTTTTCTACATTGGGTGAACATGGAGAGTAACTGATGACCATGCTCATTATAGAACCTTTTTACATATTTGATGATTTCTGAATTGCTCCTCACTCTTTTCAAAACTGAACAAACCTATTTCTTCCAACCTTCTGTCACATTTTCAAACTTCTTAGCAGTGTTTATGCTCTTGGCCCACATTCTGCTTAGACTGCATCTTTTCTTAAAATGCCATGCTCAAAATCTGACCACATATTTTAGCTGAAGTCCTGTTACTGCTGCATAGGCCAGAATAAAGACCTCCGTATCTAACTTATGGCATGCCATCTAGCACACTCCAGAATTACACTGGTCTTTTTACTTGATAGAATGTTCAAACATATTAGGTATTTTAACCCATCATTGCTGCTAGATATTTTTCTGTTCAGCCATTTCACATTTTCTGTTGGTTTTCTTCCTTCCCAAGCATAGCATTCCTTAGAATTTCATATTGTTGGTTTTGGAATATTTCAGCAACGCGTTTAGGATCACTGTGAGTACTGATCTTGTCCTCCCAAGTGCTTGGAATCCCTCCTAGAGAGATGCCATCTGCCAGTTTTATGTGCACTCCATAATTCATTGTCCAACTCAGTAATGTGACTGTTCAATAGATTGGACCCAAAACAAATTTGTTGTGTGAGTTTTATAGGAAACTGCTAAAACTGACAAATTTTAGGGTTTATTTTGTTTTGAATCCTCCACTCCATTCATTCATAATGGCCAATCTACCTCAACATATGAAGGTTTGCATCCTTATTCCTTTACAAAGGTCAGTATCCATAAGTAGCTGCATCAGAAGCAATGTCTTTCATAAATTGCACATAGAAAAAAATAGAGCCATTGCTTTTTTTTTTTTTTTTTAAGTTTTTTTTTCAGTTCCTTACAGGAGAAAAATGCTAACTATGTAAGTTTGTCATGTTCTCTTTGACCAGATTTATGACACACCTTTGCAGAGACTTGGAAATAACTTTTGGGTTTACCACTGAAATTATAGCTCATGATGTATAATTTCCTACAGCATTTCAATATGAACGGGTAAAACTGTCACTAGCAGAGTTTCTCTATACTGCACAAAATGTTCTTTTCTTCCATTTATTTAAATACAGTTATTTAAAAAAATTGAGAGTGTCGATGTATGCATGACACTTGTTTTGCACTTGGGATTTGCATTCAGAGAAACACATAAGATTGCTGACTCATAAAGGAGATTAATTTGGAGGACCACTGCTCACTAATTTCCCCCACTAATTTCCCCACATTGCCACTAGTAAAACTGTACAGGAATAATGCACCTGATTCACTGAGGTGTTTTTCATAAAACTGACTGGCTGTCTCTTTGGGTGCTCAAATGCCTTTTCATATCTGGCCCCTAATAAATAATGAAATGTAGACGTTGCCCTCAGCTTACCAGTTTTGCTTTAGCATTGCCTGCATCCTGCCTGTCAACTGGATTTAGCATATTTGCATAATTATGTTTCATTTATTCACTACTGGATTCTTTTAAACAAGAAAGGGAAAACCAAACCAAACAAGGAAGCAGGGAGCAGCCTATCTGCATGAGGCATTTAAATGCCTCCTGCTAGGCATGTTTGAGCAGATCCTATTTAGGCATTTAGTTTGAAAAAAAAGTAAAACATTTAAGGTAATTGAAATAATTCTGAATTCAATTTTAAATCCGGCTGGCACTATTGAGTATTCTATGAGAACTGTCATGCAAAGTAAAAAAAGAAAAAAAAAAAAAAAAAAAGGGTAAATAATCTCTTCCCAGTACAATGAGGTAGTCCTACTGCTACTGAAATGTGTAACAAAACTTCTGGGGCCTTTTGGAAGAACAGCAAGTAACTTTTGTATAGGCCTGGTTCTTAAAAAAAATTCACAGCAGTTTAGTGACTGAGAATTCTCTTTCACTGTCAAGTTCATGGTGACCAAAGCTGTGTATAATAAAAGTTTTGCTTCTGCTAACTTGAGGATCAGAAGCTGGGAACAAATCTTGATATTTTCTGCAGGAATAGGATTATTTCTGTCATTGAAAACTAGGTGATTCCAATGTTCAATCAAGCAAGGATATAACTTTGCAGGCATGTACTCTGGAAACACACAAGAAAAAGAAAGTAGTTTTTGCACAGATGTGGAAGAAAGATTACAGAGGGTTAGTCTAGCAATGAGACAAAAACCATTCCCTTTTCAATGGATCCAGAAGGAACAAACAAAAAAGGGAAGAAGGAAAATGTGAGAAAACTAAGATTTTTTTTCTTTTGCTTCCAACATCTTCAGGTCTAAAGCTGGTTAGTTTACTTCCAGACCACAGAAAAAATAGCCATAACAGAAGCAAAGAAAATAGACTTCATCGTAGGATCCTGTGTTTCAGAACATCTGATCTGTCCTTCCACCTTTCTGATGGGATAAACTATCCATACATGAAAGCATCTTCTCAATGCATTTTTAAAAATCTTGACTGACACTTGAAATTCAACAACTTCTCTTGGCAATGTATTCTGGCGTTTCATTACTTCATTACACTAGAAATTTTTTTACCTGAAATCTAAACCTAAAACTCTCTTATTTGAAATAAAGTTTTCCTTTATCTTCAGTGGATATGAAAAGATGTTTTTACATTCTTTGTAAGCAGCCAGGCTCTTACCATTTTTCTCCTGCTTAGTTTTCTTTAACAGTTGCTTTTGACCACCACTGCCTGACTACCAGTTACCTGACATCCCATGGGCTCTGAGTTCCTTGCAATTCTCATTGCTTCTTCCTGGCCTCCTTCCATCTGATCTGAATCTTTCCCTACCTGTGAGGCTGGAGTATGTTCCTATATCCTGTGGCCTCTAGGTGGAAAAGGAAAAATATGGCTTCTCACATACCTTTAATTTAAACCTGAAAAATCAGAGTGATTTTTTAAAAAGTGATAATTTCTGTCCTCACACAAAAGATGATGTTTCATTGACATAGGGTGCGCTTTTCTTCAGCTGCTTGTTTGCTATATGTCTGTGATTGATTAACTAAAAATTTCAATTCATATTGAAGAAATGGCCCTGACATTTTCAGCAATAAGTTAGTTCAAAATCCAGCTACTCACCACTCTCATATTAAATGCAGCAATAAATTAATACTTTTATATGCTCCAAATAAACCAGTAAGAAAAAATGCTGAATATGAAACTGAGATCAAATCCCTTTGGAAAAATTCATATTTTGTGCTTTAGGATTTCTAGGACTGTCATGTCTCATTTTTGAGCTAATTCTAAAACTAAGTATTAAAACAAAATTATCTTCTGAAACATGATAGGGGAAAAAAATGGTTTTGTAGGATTTCATGGGCATTGTGTCTTTGTTAATCAACACAAAATACATTGCATTTACCAGTAAGAAATTAGAAATTAATTTATGCATATTTCTTTTTTTCATTGCCACTCTTGGAAGCTCATTATATTTATAAAAATTGAGCAGTTCTTTCTGGCTCACACACATCACTACCCATTACCCAGAGCAAGCAAGAATAGGTGCAAAATAGGTTCAAATGAGGTTCATCATACAAACTGGAGGTAAATATTCTCCTGCTATAAATTAGCTAATAATGTATTTGACAATACAGAGGGCTAAATGAATGTCTCATGTCTAACAAACAGCTGTATTTGCACTCCTACAGATAATCGGTGAGCACTCAACCACAACGGATTTATTGAAGGAGGCTGATAGTTCTTTACCGTAAGACTAAGTCAGAGCACATTAATGTAACACACAGTCATACATGTGCCCCCAAAAATGTGGGACACATGTGCCAACCATCCAGCCATGCTGATCTTTGGTACTCTGTCACCTTGCTTACAGTGGATTACTGCTGACAAGTTGTAAGTCCAGATTGGCTAGATTCTGTTATGGGATCTGATCCTTTGTGATGCTGAATATTGCTCTAAGTGATACAGACTGCAGACTGCAAGTCAGCACTTCATGGAAAATGTTCAGGAAATTGCAGAAATAGTCCAGGAGCTGCCACCCCCTGAGACAAGAACAGGGAAAGCAAGAAGTTACTCAGAATGATCCCAAACTCTCTGTTCTGATTTTCTCTAGTTGCTCTTGTCATCAAAAAATACAACCAAAGGGATGCAAAAATTGTAATTAATGGGCAAGCTATGTGTGGACCTCCTTCTGTGGTTCTAGGCATGAGGTTGTTGTGGCAAAATTTAAGAAGCCTTTTTTCGGGTTGTTTTTTTGTTTTCTCTTTGTACGAACTGGACCCAAGCTCTGCAGGCTCCAGGGTTCTATTGTTCATTTTATTAGTCTTTCCCAAGAAATGTAGTTTTAACCATTGAGGAGAAAGAAGCAAATTGTTCTGCTTCTCCAGAGAAGCTAACTATTTTATGACTATGAAAAAAAACCTATGAGGTCTGGAAAGCTTTTCTTCTTTAACTCTTCCTTTTTACCAGCTAGATCTACAACTCTCAAGCTCACATTTCTGTAGGCAGGCATGCACCCACACCACACAGCTGACTGTGCACAAAACTCTTGTGCATGGTTGGCAAAATAGCTCATTTCTATCAGCTTGTTTTTTGGAACTCACTTTTTCATGTATGCAGAACAGTTAAGAGTCTCCAGGGCAAGACTGGAGTCCCAGTTGCTTTTTATCTGGATGTGGGAAGAGGGATAAAATGCCAGGCTCTTGGGCTTGTGCCCACTTGTCCCAAAAGACCAAAGCTTAAGCTCAGGAATTCAAATATGAAGCAACCAGAATCCTTCAAGTATGGATGCTTGGTGTGGGAACATTTTTGGGAAGTTCAAGAGCAGGTTAAATAGTCCATTTTTATGGACTATAGGCATATACATTTTTTCAATACAAAAGAAAGGGAGCTGTCTTTTCTCTTCCAAACTACTGGCAAAATAGTCTTTCTGTTGGTCTTTCATGTTTTCACTTCATTTCATCAACTGGAGGCAATTTGCACAGCTTTCCTCATGTCCAGGTAAGGTAAGAAAATGGCCATTAAAGTCATAAAAATCTGGGAATAAATGAACAGACACCAGTAGCAATTGTAGCTGGGATTACTTTATTTACTTGTGAATCAGCTACATTGTAAAATGGGAGTGCAGGAAGAGAACTTATTTGCTATGATTGGCCAAGTTCACGAAAAAAAAATATATTTTCTAAGGGATGGGCATAGCAAAAGTATTATGTGGGCACAGCAGAAGTATTATGTAGTTTAGATTCAGTGCATTTGGTCATGAAAAGTGTTTTCATAGGTCACTTGTCCAGCTTGTCTGAATAGAATTTTTTTGCAAATTATCTAGTCTTGTGCATCTAAACTGAGTCTGTGGACAAGCCGACTCTTCATGTCTGCAAAAAAAAAGTACTTTGAGTTCCAAACTGGGCTTTCTGAAACTCATTAGACTTCATTTACTGCCTTTAATAATGACTGTATGAGACACTAAGCAGAGGCAGACAATTGCTAGGAAAGCAATGATCAATATTGCCATTTTGTTTGGCAAATCCAAGCAGGGTGAATTAGAGATGGACTGGACAGTAATATGGGATACAATGGAATGTTGTTACATAAATCACCAGCAATGCCTGATCTCAGCTGTGGTATATGGTCATATGCTTCAAAAGGATTAAAGAATATTTAAGAAAGAGGATCATGATAAACGGGCTTCAGGTAATTCAAACATCTAATGAGGAATTAAATTTTCTGCTTTAAAATTAGACTGGGGAATGTAGTGTATATTCATAAGAAAGGAGTTAATATGTCTCACACAAGGAGAAGGAAGGCCCTTGTTGAACTGCAAGATAAAAAATGCACCTTGGATTGAAATGTGCCTAGGCAATGAGGCCCAGAAGACATGGAATGTGAAGAGGAAATTTCTCTGAACAGTAATAAAAATATGCAAAACTATTTCACTTTTCTTCTGAAAGGCAGATTAAACCACACAAAGCTGGGTGTGAACATTTAATTCGTCTAACTTAGAGATCAAGATGAGAGCTACTTCCACGCCAGAGAGCCAGAGAGCAGGTGTTACAGTAGTTGAGCCATAGGCCTAGTCTGATCTTGTCTGGCACTTTATCCTTTTCCAAAAAACACTCTCACTGAGGACAGAGATTTAGTCTTGCATCAGAACATTGTTGCCAGCACCAAGGAAACTGGCTAGCATCAGTGTTGGAGACTGATGGGGCCACTGAATATTCAGCAATGGCACTGATTCAGGATGTAGAATTGCAACCGTCAGGAATCTCAGAAAAAATTGCCAGGTTTTGTTTTTTTGCAAAATCTGGAGAGTCTAATGGCCCTTCAAGCTGAGGCTCTGATTCTGGAAAGAACTGCGCAATGTGGTAGCCTGTGATGGCACGAACATAATGATTTCCAGAGTCCTGGATGCAGCCATTTCCATTTGTTCCTGAATTCACATGCCCACACATAATAGTTTGTTCCTGACTGCTACAGCTCCGAACAAAGCCCAATTTAATATTAAAGCATGATGTCAAAACTGCCCAACTTCTCTGAAGAGCAACCATTGAAAGGCTGCTGTTATTTCAATGTTAATGGAGCATAAGAATTCAAGTACAAACCATTGTTTTGAGTATGGTTACTTACAAATACATAGTGAGATGTCATGCCTTAAAACTCAAAGCTTTTGTTTAAGTAGAACAGAAAAACTAGGGTAGAAGGAAAAACTGATGCAGAGACCACAATTACATACTGGGGCACTGGCTGAGCCAAAAATACACCTGTCTCAACATTCAGTCCAATCTCCCTGCACTGGGCTGCCTACCAACTATTCATAGCAAGTCAAATTTTAGCCAGAAAAAGACTGTGAAAGGACTCATGTGTATGTGTGTTAGTGGAATATTACTACAAACAGCATTTATAAAAATAAACAATAAAAACATATTTTGAGCTACTGTAGTTGATTTTTTCAGGGTCAGAAAAAAAGAAGTCCCCGTGCTGATTGCTAAAAAGGAGGGCATATGCCCCCTAATACCTTTAAATCTTATTTCTTGTGAAAAGGAGCTCTTACTATTTTTGTTTCTAATCTAGGGCAAGTTCTGAAATCCTTATAAAAACCAAGGGCTTAATAATGAAACAAAAAATAACTGGTAGCTTTATTTTTATATCAAAAGGAGATAAGGATTAAAAATACTAACGGTGTCTAACTGAGTATATTCCAGTCGGTTTCCCCACGGAAAAAAAAAAAAAGAAAAAAAAAGAGTTTGTAAAGATTAGGAACAAGACTCTATTGCCTGGCACATGAGGACCTATGACCTTGACCACAGTCATGACATTCTGGCTGAGCTCCAGCTGTCCTCAGAGGGTGCCTGGCTTCAGCAGAACATGCAGAATAGGATTGGTCATTGACACAATTTAACCAGTCACTTCTTATTAGCAATTGTCTTTCATTAGAACCATATTAAACACGAAGCGATGCTTCCATCACTATGTCCTGAATTTACATTCTATCTATACATCTATTCTTTCCCCAGGTTACTTTCCCCATTGATTCTACTTCTACACCAAGGAGAAACTCCAAAGTTGCCCCAAATTTTGTAGACTCTGTTAAATTTTTTTTCAAAAATAGGCTTTCAGTTCTGTATAAAAAAATTGCCAATCTGAGTATTTGGCAGAGAAGACTTTTTTGCATTTTGAAAATTATTGGTCATTCCCATGGAGATGCCACATGGAGTCCCCGTTATATACAGGTGATGCTAGTTGCCAGCATTTAAGTGGTACCTTTCATTTACTCTGAAAAACAGCATTGTATTCAAAATCCCTACACATAAACTCTAGAAACTTTAAAAAAAAATAATATTCAAAGCAGCTCTTCACTATATCTTGATTTTTCTGTAAAATATTCACATTACATCATTCCATTAAGAAACTGCAAATAAATCATATGTACAAAATTGCTGCTAGTGCATTAAAAAAAAAGGTTGGAATCTCTATTTGTGATAATCACTTGAGATTTTTTGTTCTTGATACCATACTGAATTATTTCATCATCTTGCAAAGCCCATTCAGTGTATCCTTCTTGAAAGACACCTTATTTAAATACATGGACACAGAGACACATACACACATATGTCTTGTTGCTAAATTTCATTCATATTAATGGAGGTGGCACTTAATAAGAAGCATCAAAAATATGTTCACCTTCACTGCATCCCTTGTATATATTCCCCATCATCAAAAGGTGTGAGATGGATTGTAAAATGGATTTGCAAATCTGTTATTTCCCCTCAATATTGTAGCCTCAGAGCCTATTATCAGTTTCAGAAGATAAGCTAGGCTGAAGACAGATATTTTCTAATGGTCAAGAGTCAATGGCCCATTTAAGAGAAAACCATGAAGACCACAGACACACTTTCCACCACATAACTCTCTCTAGTCTTTCTACCATCTCTAGACTTGAAGCAAACTTAACCACCAATATTTGCATAGTTTGGTATAGTTTACCTGCTGTTACTTGCATCCATAATGCTGGGAACTATTTCTGATTACCTTCTGCTCATCTGTCTCCCAAAAGTAGATGTCACATATATCAGCTATTAATGAAATATTTGCTAGTGTCTTGCCTGTTTGTGTCCTTCATCTACTATGTTCATGCATCAATCCTACTGGGTGTCAACAGATGAGGCCAGAGATGAATATTTTCATGAATGTCTTCTGATTCTTACTGCTGACACTTCATTGCCCTCGACAGAGCCATTGCAGAGCTTCCATCAATGCTGCACTTGAGGTTGTGACGACGTTATGGTACAGAGCACATACCAAGGAAAATGCAAACCAATTTGCTTCTAGTGGGGTCTAAAAGAGCCTCTCATTAGAGCTGGGCTGCCTGCAGTGATGTGATGCCAAGCCCTCTGCCCTGCCAGTTTTATGTGTACCTGAATATCGTGAAAAACTACCCTCAGAGAAGAACAAAGCGAGTCTGACCCGCTCCAGAAGGAAAGCTTTGATACCACAGACTCTTCCAGGGGTGATTCGAATTACTACTTACGTCCATGATTAGCTCCAGGAAGAGTTTGTTCCCTCTTTTGCAAGCACTTCTGTATTCACATGCAAGAGAACATTTGAGCCCAAAAGCACCTGGCACCATTGATGCAATTCACTGTAGATTTCAGATATACTTCCATTTGGACTCCTCTGAAATGCCCAGGGATTTTTCTCCATTTGCTATCAAGATAACTGGCCTGGCCTCTGCGACTTGCACAAGTACTCCTGGAAGAGAGGAATGGTCAAAACAATCTCCCACTGTGTGGCTTGGGGAAAATTTGTGGATACTAGAATAGTAGAAGGGGAAGCGGGTAAACCCCTGAGGAACATGTTCCAAGCTCTACTCTACAGCTGTTTTCACTGGCATATCCTCTAACACTGAGTCAGAAGAAATGTTCCTGAAAAGGCCATAATTCCAAATAGTTTTACTCACCATCCTTCATTCATTCTGATGATGGAATGGAAAAGTCAAGGGCTGTGTTAATTAGTTTCTTTCCTGAAATGGACTATAAATACAGTTAGAAGAGGTAGAGCAGAAGAGCAAATTGTGGCCTTCTGCAGTGGTACATTAATTTTCCTGGATTAAGATTTCCAGTAGAAACAGAAAAAAATCTGGTTATCCACGTTCACTCTGTTTTCTGTGATCAATGGCTTATTTTACTGAAGTTTTACATAAAGTGTTACACAATGGAGGTATTTATGATACAATATAATACAAGATGGGAGACACGAAAAAGTTAATTAATTTGGTCTCCAATGCTTAAATATTCCTCCTGTATCCAGACAGACTGCATTAGAGTGATAATGTTGAAAGAATCAGAACTGCATATGTTTCTGGATTTAAAATTTTAAGAAGTTTGGCAACAGTCAGCTTTTGAAATTGCAAGCTTTTTAGATTTGGGGGAAGGTTATTTTGATCCTGGCCTAGGTCTAGTATCAGACAAAATTCAAAACTTGAAGACTTGAGACTTTACACTTTGATCCATCCATTGCATAAACAGCCTAACACTTGTCCCTGAAGTGAATTTGGAAAAGGTCCTACTATTCAGTGGAAAACATTCAGGTCCAAACATCCCAATGAAATTTGGAAAAGTATGATATAACTTTAAGCAAGTACACTTTTCTATTCTCTACCATCTCACTGTTCACTAGCAGCACTTTCTCAAATCTGTAGGGCATTTATTAGGAACATGCATTACATAAAATCATATTAAGGTGATTCAAAACCAACTATGAAATAACATATGGCTTGCTTTATTGACTTGCTTGTATACCTACTTTGTGATACTAGCTAGTAAGCTGCTTTAAAAAACAACACACAAAAAAACCACTTGTTCAAGTAACTACAGAATATATTAGGACACCCTTTCATATTAAGGATGACTCTTCTTGCTTCCTGCCTCTCCACAGAAGGATGACTTTGCCTCCTAGTAAAGGCAATTGCGAAACCCCCACTAGGATGACTATGATTTACAGTAAGTCCTAAATGTTGAGTAGAAGCTCTTTGATCCCTTTTTGCAAATTTTGGCCAAAGCTTCCAGGCAGTGACATACCTGTTTGTGGGATTCTCATGTTTTTGATGTTCATAGTCTGTGCATTGTGCTTTGATTTATGGAAGCTTAACTAAACCAGTCACAGTCTGCCAGGAACTTCAAGTTTCTGGTTAAAATATGTATCTCATGACATATAAATGCTTTCTGCAGAAAACCCTTTGATTCCTTTGCGTTTTCTGACATGTCATCAACAGGTCTGAAAACTTGGCTGAAGTTCAGGGACTGTAGTGAAAACTTCATCACAGCACCAACTGTCACACAAGCTGAGACAGCATTTGGGACAAATAAGCAAAGGATGCTTAATCTCTATCTCTTCTGCTCGTGCACATATGTTGAAGTGCCTCACACTAATTGTGGGAAAACCAAAGTTTGGAGTAAGAAAGAGTTTACCTGAAACCTGAACAGACTTTAGAGGGGGTCCTTTAAGGAAAGTTACTTGCTCCTGGCAGCATTGTGATCCAATGCTGAGCAGTTAAACCAGACAGCTGGTCACCTTGAGCTCCCTCTGTAGTCAGCAAGCCAGTGGAAGATAGTGGCTCTTCCCCATGCAAGAGGAGAAGGCAAATTTTGGCATTAGCATCACATTGTTATGTACCACAATCATATTAGCACATTGCACAATGCTAGCACATTGGTGTTAGAATTATATCAATGTATCATCAGCACAGCCTCTTTTTTACTCTGACCACAGAGGGTACCAGGGGTAACTTGACCCTCGTTAAATGTCCACATTTTGGGTATAAGAACAACCAAGTGTGGTATGTGCTAAAATCGGTGTCCTGGCAATTGGATGGCCCTTTTCAAAACCTGTCTTATTGTAGAGGTAGGTCTGAGGCAAGTGGTAAGGGTAGCTTAGAGTATATTCTGAGCTATTTGCCAATGGAGATTAAATGATCAGCACGAATGGCTGTGTACCTGGTCTTTCTATGGATTTCAAGGCTAGCTAGTTGGTTCCCAGATCCCTAAAGATGCTGAGTGTTAAAAGCATCTCTTCGGTGGAAACAACCCTCTCAGGGTCACGGAAGCCCTGCTACATACAACAGGCTGAGAGCTGGGCTGCGCTCACTTCTTTCCAGGACAATAGCACTGTTTTCCTTCCTTCCATGCTGCAAAACAGATTCAGCCTGTTTGCATTAAATTCTTACTTTAATGTTCCATTAACTAGCCTCCCTTCCTTTATATTTGCTCTTGTTCATTGTTCTGCTTTGACTTTGTTTCACTCCCCGTATAATTAAAACGTTTAACACTGTTCCTTCCTGTGGTCGGGACGCATTCGCTTACGTCCGTGTCGCGCCCACCCCTGGCTGAGGCCAAATGGAAGCAATTAAAGCCGGGGTCCGCGTTGTCCGTGTGCCGCCCCCCTCGCCGCCGCCCAGCCCCTAACGCGGCGGCGCCTCCGACCTTTGCCGGGCCCCGCGGCCAGGCAGAAGGGCTCGGGGGAGAAGGGGGGTCTTTCTGCTGAAATAAAGGGGCGATGTATTTATTTGTTTTGGGAAATGTCCGTGCGTACGGGCAGGGCTGCGCACCCACAGCCCCACCCCCGCCCCGCCGCCCCGCTGAGGGGGCCGCTGCAGCCGCCGCCCGGTAGGTGGCGCCTCGACACCGCCCACCTGCGCGGGCCCGGCCTGGCCCGGCCCGGCCTGCTCGGGAGGACGGAATGAAATAAAATATTAAAATAATAAAGCGGATGAGCAAAGCTGCCGACCGCTCCCCCTGCGCGATATCTTCTGAGAAGCGGAGCGGCAGGATGGGCCTGCAGCCCGCTGCCCGCGTGAGGACACCAGCGCCACGGTCCGGCTTGCCCGGCTGTCCGGCCCATTGGGCTTTTGGCTTACGGAAGAACTATTACAAAAAGCGAATGAAAAGCACTTTAGTCTCGGGTCAGCGGGGCCTGACAGAGCCTGCCCGGCTGCAGCACCGGTCACTGAGAGGCTTTCACATCCCCTGGGATCACAGGGCCGGTGCAGCGGTGCTGTGGCGGCACAAAACCGGTTCAATGGAAAGCTGAAGCACTCCCTTTTGGGAATGAGAAGCTGCTCTATCAGGAGAGGGTGCTGGGCTGTGGGTCGCCGCCTGAAACAGGGGAGAGTTGGGCAGCAGGTCAAGTTAACGTGAGCCCCTTGCACTCTCTCCCCGGAGCTCGCAGCTCAGCTTCCCGACTAGCTCGTCCCATGCCACGCAGTGCCTGCCCTCCATACAGGCTCTGTCAGCCCCTACCGTGCAAATCAGGGCTGCAGCCTCCACTCGAGAAGCCAGGATCGCATCTCTCCTACTGTTTTTTGTTCTGTGACTATAAAAAGGAGCTACTGATGTTTCGTCTACCCCGAAGTCAAACCCATTAAATAGTGTAGGACAGCCTTCTATCATGGTGATGAGAAAAGTAAGGGAAGGAAGCTATAGATTTTTTTAAAAGCTCATTTTGTTCTTTGGGTGTGTTGGTTTTTAATTAAGCACAGAAGTTCATTAAAACGCACTGATAAAAATCAAGAGATTTATTTATGGTTTTCTTTGTTAGCCTGTATCAGTTTATAGTGTATCTGTACGGTGGGGTAGTCAGCTGCAAGATGTGTGAGGGATTTAAATACTGAATAGCCATTTTTGGGAAGCAGGCAGGAAAGAAGTGAAACAGGTGAAAGGTGTTTTGGTGTTTTTTAAATTACTTTTGACAAGAGTCACTATGCTCTTCAAAGAACTCTCAGCTCAGTGTCAAAAAAACTGTTTTGGTTCATTTCTCCTTGAAAATCCTCTCCTGCAAGTAATGCAAGTAGTTGTCCCAAAATGATAGGATATTTCTGGAAAAAGAAAAGTGTTTCTGTTGCGACATCTATGCTTCCACTTTTGTATATTTTTACTATAAACAGCTAGGATGTTGGGAGGAGGGGGTGTTGGTATCACATCTTTGTTACTAGAATATTGACATCTCTTGCTTCATTGATTTTTTATTACAGTCCCAAGGTTGGAAATAATGATTGTCAGTAGCAGCTTCTTTGCTGCTTGCTTCAGCTTCAAGTGGTAATTTCAAGCATATTTTATTTTAGATTATTTCTCCCCATCTATATAAACTCCCTGCCTTTCTGTCTGCAACAGGAATAAGTAGTTTGTGAAAAGCCACCTCTTGAAAAGTTCAGGGCTGCAACATGCCAGCATAAAAGTTAACGCCAAACCAAGCTGCCTTTGTCACTACTACCGCTGCTGTCTTGGCATCTGTCGACAAAGCTCCGCTCCAATCTGGGGATCCCTGCTGGGGTGAGATACGGCCACGTCTCCAGCAACGGACCGGGCGACACCAGTGCCAGAACGCTGCGACCATCTGATGCAAGTCGCTCCTAATGAAAGTCCAGCATGGGGCTAAATGAGTTTCCTCCTCTGCTGGGTGAGGGGCTAATGATAAAAGCCCTCCCTGGGCTCGCCACTGCTGTCAGTAGCTTTGTCAGGGCATATGGCAGTTGGCTAACTGCAGCTTGTGCGAGGTTCCCTCTCACCGTGTTACCTCTGGATTTGGCTGGCGGGCTGGGATGAGGCTCCTCTGCCTGCTGCCCGAGCGGTGTGCGGGTGCGTGGGTGCTTGCTGCGGCTAAAGGGCGGGCACTTGTGGGGCGCTATCAGTTTGGCACCCGGTGAATGCTGCTACTGCTGCTGGAGAGGTGCAGCTCACATGAAATCTGTACCGGTTTGCTGCAGAAAAGGCTAAAATTTGCTAGTTAGTGCAGTTAGCTGTGCTCCCTCACACGCAGACACCTCTGCTGCCCCAGTTGTGTGGGGTCAGGCATTCTGCATTTTCAGTCACAGCATTCACAGGATTGTAGTAATAGTAGTAGTAATAATAATAATAATAATAATAATAATAATAATAATAATAATAATATAGAGTAATAAGAATAAAGAAAAAAGGAAGAAGAAGGCGGCAAAGTAAATAGAACAGCTGTGGCCACAAAGTCTCTAGGCAGCTCACAAAATGTAATTTAAAATAATAAGAGGAAGAAAGTAGATTCTGTCTTCTAGAAGTAGACCTTTCATTAGAGAAACCAGTGAGAAATTTGGTGAAGTAGATTTAAAAACCCAAAAGACACACGCACACACACTCTCACACAGATCCTGCATGGAAAGTGTGATGAGTTAAAAAAAACCCCAAAAACCACCACCAAACCACTGTAGGGATAGGAGCTTGCTGGCTCACATTCTTATAGCAGTTTCTTACCCCTCAACTTTTTGTAGTTGATGTTAAATGTGAGACCTGTAATTTATTTTTTTTTTCAAACACAGCAGCAGCAGCATGTTCTCTGCACCTGTTGGTTTTATGATTTGCTTCTCACAACAATTCCTTTGCTGTTGAGACATGATTTGAATGACAGGCACTGCTGAATCAGCTTGTAAATAGAAATGGAGGTGGGTTCAATGCATTTTCCAAAATAACCTCCCTCTTCATGCCTTGTGTGACTTGCCCTTTGCAAGGCATATTTTATTCCTCTTCATCTCTTGCCATTCAATTTCTCTGTTCTGTTTTAATATTCTTTCTATCTCTCACCACTATTTCCACATTCTTGTTTTGTTCTCTTTGCTCTACACTCCTCTGGGTTCACTCCTCAACAAGATATCAGCAACTTAGATAACAGCAGAGGCATTCATAAGTGTAATGTTTAGTTAAAGCATAATAACCCTGCCCTTGAGATGCATTCATGGCAGGTCAGAATCATATAAGGCTTTTCTTAGAGACCTTTAGTTACGGGATAGTCACTGCTCCTGACTGACCACACTAACTTCGTGGTTCCCTGGGATTAATAATTCCCCAACACTGAGTTAGACTGGCTTTTTGCCTCTAAGGACACAAAGCAGCTCAATGGAAGGCCATAATCTGAAGCATTATGAGAAACAAAAAACCCCACAGCCTTTCTACTGCAATCACTGTCCATTTTCTGTGAGTTAGAAGCTCTACTCAGTACAGTCCTGAGTCAGGATTTTGGAATGCTTTTGGGATTTGTCAGGGATGTACTTGTTTAAACGTGTATGGCACACACTGTGGATCTCAAAGCACCATAGGCCTGTTTATCATTTGGACTCTTAAGATCCCTGGCTGGGTAGGTTATGTCAAAGACTGGAAAACTTAGGCATTGGGGCTGTGGTGTTTAGGAAGTTTATTACTGCTAAGATCCATTCCAAGATCTGTGCCTAAATGCTTGAGGCACTATTGAAAAAGGGGTTTACGTGCCTTAGCAGATTTGCCCTGTTTCATAAGCTTCTCGCCAGCATTACTGTCAATCTTGAAGGCCAGTGGGAGTTCTGGATAGGTCAGGGAGGTCACACAAAGGTCCATTTAATTGTATCAGATCGAAGCAAAGTGCACATGGAAGCCTGCTGCGTTTTTCTGGCACACGTTCCATATGCCTTTTAAAACTAAATCTTTGGATTTAGCCAATGCATTCATTAGCAAGTGCTTCATGTGGGCTTCAGGTGATTCTTCTGTTGGTGGTATTATCCATATTAATAATTTTTTTTAAGAAATTACTATTATTTACATATTTTGTTGTGAAACACATGGGAAGCTCCATCAAGTACCAAAAGCATTATGTCCCACTTGTCATATTGCTGTGAAGAAATTAAATTTGCAATTTAACTGAAATAAAAAGGAATTTTTTTTGAAAACATTTTTTTCCCTGTTTTGCTGTTGATCGATCCACATGTATCCAGTACAAACTTAAGATATGCTGTGAGTGGCTTTCACTGTCTCTTGGAAGCTATAGGAGGAAGAGCTAAGGGGCTATGCATCCTGTGAGAGACCCTCAGGGCAGGCAGGCCCCAGCAAGTCTCTGCCTGGATGAGGGCAGCCCTGACCACTACTGAAATGTGTGCAAGCCCAGCTGATGTTCTAGGGGTTCCTGGGATGTCTGCTGCGAGCTCCTCTCACTCCACTCCTGTGTTTGCTCTGCTTATCACACAGCGCTGCCTCACTGCAGGGAGTTGGGGTTGGTCCCCAGCTCCTGCTCAGGAAAGGCTGTTTCTAGGCAGCCTGAACCATCTGACAGAACACACTGCTTATACAAAATGTGTATTTGAAGGACACTTCCAGAAGGGGAGGGAAACTTTTCAAGTAAGCTTGGCCTGTTAGAGCAAGTTTATATGAAGACTGTATATAGGGCAATTAACTTCTTGACAACTGTTTTTTCTTGATAGGCCCTACATAAAAAAGTTACCTGAATACAGAAAAATGAGAGTGATTTCTATAAATTTATTATTTATTAATAAAAATGCCCTAAAAGGTGTTGTGTAGTTTGCACCATTCATCTAAAATTTCAGGTTTCTTTATGGAAAAGGCTTCCCA
Source organism: Fringilla coelebs (assembly GCF_963513975.1). Classification (NCBI taxonomy): domain Eukaryota; kingdom Metazoa; phylum Chordata; class Aves; order Passeriformes; family Fringillidae; genus Fringilla; species Fringilla coelebs. Next base: position 87,665,863 of record NC_140028.1, read on the forward strand.
AAATACTCTTCACCTTTTCCATTCAAGAAAGTTTGAGGGGAAATTTTAAATATAGACCCCACCCAGTCCTCCCCCAACAACTTAAAAATATTAATTTCAAAAGTACTTGCAGGAAAAATTTTTGTTCTAAGTCACTTTACCTCAAAGCCTTTAATTTATGAAGCATCAGCTTTTTGTCTTCTCTCCATCTTTTTACTTTTTTACCGTTTTCTCAATACTTAGGATGTGTGGTAGCTTATTCACACCATTCCACTTTTCCCTTCTGCCTTCCAAAGTCAAGGAAGGTTTGAAAATTGAACGAAGGGACACATAAAAGGAAGGGGGAGGGGCACACACAGGTGAAGATAAGAGTATTGGAAATAAATCCGCAACTTACCCTGTTTATTGCAACCATAACAAAGATAATAAGAACGAAAAGTGAGGAAAATTTTGATTTAATGTATTAATATTGTTCTTTTAAATCTGTAAGTAAACATTTAGGTCAGAAACCCAAAATTTAATCTGATTTTGAAATTTCCAGTCTAAAATATTTGAAAATATATTCTTAAATTAAGTTTATTTCAGTAACTGTTTTCAATGAGATGACATTTTAGCTTTGAAAAAGGCCATTTGGTTTGACTTACAGCTTGATTTTCATTATTCCAAAGGCTCCAACAAAGGTGTGGAGCCATCATTTGTGGTCTCTGTGAGTGTGGTTTGTGAGCACTTTGGTGGTGGTCACATTTTCAGTATCCACAGGCACTTTTTATTCCTGAGAGGAAGACTTACTTGTCTATAAGATAATGAAACCTTTTAAACAAAGGAGTAAAAAATTAGTTAGTTTGAAGAAACAAGATGACAGAAATAGAAATACCAGTACTTTATATGCAATAATGCTTGGCCAAAAATGTTTTTTATCTGGATAGAAAGAGGAAGGAGCAAAAGGGTAGACTATGGATAAAGTGTGTGAAATTTTAGAATTGTCCTGTGCTCTGGTATGTTACCAGCCACAGGAATGGGCTGGAACAAGTTCTTATTCCACTACTTGTACTGTTTCCTGTGGCCTCAGTAAATCACTTAACCTTTGTCCCTAAGTTCCCTTATTCAACAATTGGGAACTTTAAAACTTAATTTTCTGCCTCAGAGAAGTGTTGTGAAATTTAACTAGTTCGTGTATGAAAAAGTCTTTGAACTTCACCAAATAACTACATTGTTTTTTTTTTATGTGAGGAATATCACAAATGCAGGGTGAAAATATATAAATAATAAAAATATACTAAAAATTCCTTTTTTTCTGCCCTTCAGAAACAAGACTAAACAAGTTGAATGTGAAATCAGTGTTGCTGTAGAGTATAAAGAAGCAATGACTGAATAAATCTGCTTTGGAACACACCCTGGTAATGCACAATTCTATCAAACAATCTTCAATCTCCCCATTTTGCATTACTGGCATTTATGATGACTCTACCATGCATTTTTCCTTCCGATTTTAACTCCCCTTTTAACAACACAAGTTTGAGTTTGCCCAGACAAGTAAGAACATTTTCAGTACAAGATATGGAATGAATTAATTGTTTGGTGGGTTTGTTTTTTTCCATAAAAGGTTTTTCCTTCCCAGTAATATCTTCTATAGTTTTCTTCCAGTGTGCTGTCAGTCCTACATTTATCAGGTGTCATTTCTTCTTATTCAGTAATTATGCTATTTTCAGTAGTGCTGGATAAATGCTTCAGAAAGCTGTCTACAAATAGTCAGTTGAGCACTTAAATAAACTAATTTCAATTATTTTCATGCATATTTCATGTACACTTTATCTGATCATTCTAGTGAATGATTTATTTGTGGGAATGTTTGTCCAAATGAAAGATTTTAAGGTCCAGGTAAATCACATAAAAAAAAAAAAATCTGCATTTTTCACAAGAAAAAACTATTCTATAAACCATAGTAAACTCAAGTTTATGTGTTACATAAACATGAAAAATTAGCCATAGTCCAATAAAATTAATTCTGCTTTAATTCATTTGCAGTCAACTAATCCTGAGTAAATGGCAAACTAAGAGTGATCAAGAATGATTTTTAAAACATCTGAATATTCCCAACAGGTAGTCAATGAAAGAAAAACAGCATTCCAGTAGTTGACAATTCATGGCTGCAATTCATGGAATAAGTCACCTGCAATTCATGGGATAAGTCACCTGCAAATTCTCTGGTCTTTTATTCTGTTTGTCTTATTTGGATACTGAATTTGGTACCATGAATTTCATGCTGTTTATCTGAGCAACACAGGGGAACAACCTATTGAAAATGCGCAGTTATCCACAGAGTGTCCTTTGGAGAAAAGTTGATTTACCCACAGGACTGAACATGTTTGTGGAAACTAGTGTTACCCATATTCCAGTTGAATAACTTGTGGTTTTCTCTGCATTTAGTTTCAACGTGGCCATGCCCAACGGATGCTTGGCTTATTTATTTAGATGAATTATTATTGAAATGAAAAGAGAAATGGTACCTCTACTGATGAGTGCTGTTGCAGGGTCACATTTAAACTGTTAACAGTGCTAAGAATCAACAAAACATTTCTATTCTTCCTTCCAAGAAGTGCTTATATGTGCAGAATAGTTTGGAGAAGTCCCAAGTATTCTGAATACAAGCAGTCTAACATTTACGAATCCCTGACTATTTTTTGACATACATGATTTTCAAATTTCAGAGTAAAATTGATACTCTCCAAGCCAAGCAATGAAATTTCTCTCCTTAAACTAAAAACAAAACAAAAAAGTGAGCCCGTTGAACAGGCAGTGCAAACAGCACCACTGTCTATAATAGTTTGTATTTCCTCATATCATTTTACATTTATCCTGCTACAAAGTGATGCATTCAAAAAGGTCCAAGAAACATTACCCTTTATAATCTGTCTTCTCTGATAGGAAATTAATCTGCCATTAGAATTACTTTCTCTCTCATTCTCTGTCTCATTTTACACTTTAGAAAGTAAATTGTGCTTCTCCAGTGTGTGACAGCTCTGTCATGTGGGAATTTGGCCAAGTCAAGAAGCCCATATCTGCAAAGACTGTACAAGCAGTTGAGCGGTCCTGTTGCAATCGGTGGGATTGCTCCCTATGAAAGTCACATCATTGCCTTGCAACAAGGACAGCAAGGGGCAATCGAGAAATGTTCAGAGGTGACCAGTTTGTTGGGGGAAAAAATGAGACATTTAATTATTTAACTGAGAGTTAGACACCTGGTGTTGCCCCAGGATTTGTTTCATAGCCTTAAACCCTCTCCAGCATTTATGGCTTTAGGTAGTCTTTCTTGTATTGCAAGGCAATGGAGTAAAGGTGGCAATTACATGTTACTGAAGGACAACTTGATTACTGTAGTCCTTAAGGATGGGTTGATGCAGTAAATCACACCAGGCAGGTTGAAATTATTTCAGTTGGAGGGGTAAAAGGAGTAATTTTCTATAGCTTTTGGGAAAAATTAATCAACTCCTCCCCTTTCCTCTCTCACCTCCCCCCTTCCTTCTATGCCAATACATTGTGAAGGGCTGAGTACACTACAGGCAAGTTGGGACATAATTCCCTGGTGTGTGGATCATGAGGAGACTTCAGTGTGAGAAAATGAGATATGGGAGACCAGTTGCCTGAACAGCCAGGGATCCCTGTTAGACAAGCAGTATATATCAGCCCTATACTGACTTGCAAGTTTGACCAAGACCTGCTTTAGTTCATAAATTTCAGGTTTTGGTGACTGCTACTTTTAGTTTCTAGCTGATTATATTGTTTGATCATTTTTAAAAGTTAGGAGTGGTTTTATTAATAAACTGGAAGGTTTATCTGAGAATCATCAGGATTAACTTCTACAACAGTTGAAGGTAAAGAAGGAGTGATAGTCACCAGGGATAACTTAGTGAGGAAATGCCAAAATTGGAGAGACATGGGTTGCCCAAGGAGGTAAATCCCAGCAGGCAGATAAAACCTCTATTCTGAAAGAAGATTCCCCACTGACTTGGGGGATGCTGAAGTTAATCTTTCTGTACACCACCCTTCTGATATCTCATGGAGAAATGGTCTTCTGTTTTGTGACAACCTGTCAAATGCTCTGTTTGTGGAATCTGTCTGAAATTCTGAGTAATTTATTTATTACATTTCCCCGCAGAAAGAAACAAACAAACAACATTTGCTTCTTTCTTAGACCATCATTACTGATTCTATTTAGTTCCTTCACAATTGCTTGCAGCTGGATCCATTAAAAAATAAAACACCCTCTCCTTTTTAAATCATACACAAGATGATTACTCTGAGTAGAGTGATCTGCAACTACATTAATTTAATCCAATGCTATCTTCATTTCCCTCCTTTCCCATTTAGTTACATAATGTGAAAATTAGCCTATTTTGGTATTATTATGATGATTTTGAGCTTCTCATTTTTCTCTCACATATTGCTGGCTGCCCAAGATGACCTCAGAAACAATCAGAAAAGAAGAAGGAACGGTTCTCTTGTCATGGCAACCTTTTGCGTAAGAGTACCAGTGTAGCTCCTGCTTCCTGAATGCTTTCTGGGGCTATTCTGGGAACATGGGACTCCCACTTACTCTGATTAACTTCTGATTAACGTAAATAATGAAAGTACTTAAAAAAAGAGATGAGTTCTATTTCCAGTGAATTGCTGTGTGTATAAGAAGCCAGGATATGGTACAAACAGGGAGAGAGAAAAAAATCTCTTTGGTATTTAGTTCTAAAAAAAGACAGGCAAATTGCTATTCAGGCTGTAGGCTGGGTTGTATGGCCATCTATTTATTCATAATTGTTTTGAAGTGGTAAGAACTAAGCTGTGGCTGCCCAACTCAGGGCTTCTCAGTAGAGTAGGCAGAAAATTAGTTTTATTGATCTAGAAGTGAGGGGTAAGAACAGTTGCTGTGTCTGTAAGATGGGAAAACCTGGACCTGGTTGAGAGAAGTAGGATTGGATCATAAATTTGGTTGCTGCTTCTCAGGTGGCATCTGCAGCCGTCTGCCATCCACAGAGGTACAGGTGGGTACGGGGCCTGTGTCATTTCTCTGTGCCTGTGGCAGCCTGCTACCCTGAGAAATTGGTTTTTTAACCTATGTCTAGAGCATGTCTTCTTTCTTGACTGAGCAGCTTTTTGTAGCCCAATTAAGAGCTGTATTTTTGGTATTAACTGCAACAGGCCAATATTTGTGTTGGTACAATACTGCATGTGATGGGATGGCTAAATTTAAACCATAGTTCTGCCAAACAAAATTACACTAGAGTAGAAAACAGTCCCCAAACCAATCCTACACTTGGCATTCTGTGAAGCCTGAAATCTCAATGTACGTTATTCTACACCAAAATTATAACCTTGAATATATTTCTGACTTGAGAGACTTTAAAAAGTCCGTTTTGTTCATCTACAGTATCACAGCCAAATTTCCATCAATGTGTGGGATCACATTAACCTAAAGGACACACAGGGAAGGGACCTATGATGCAGCCAGGGTATGGAAGAGCCAATACACTGTGAAACTCAAAAAGAAAACAATCCTTTCTTTCAGTGTGGTCTATGTTGACTCTCCCATTACTATTTTGAAAGATAATATAAGTTTTCATTATGGGAATGAGCAGGAGTCTCAGTGAAACTGGATTTTGTCACTCTGCATATTGAATTTTTAATAAATATATTCTATTCAGGTTTTCCCCAAAATCTATAAGTACACTGACAGCAGAGTTAGGACTTAAGCTAGGCTATGGAATCTGAACACTGCTTGAAAAAACTGGAGATAGAAGACATTCTGGACATTGGTAGTTTGATGAAGAGATCATTTTTTCCATGTTCTTCTATTTGGGCAGAAGTCTACTGAACCATTGTAGGCATGTTTGTGCAATTTTTATTTTATTTTATTTTTTAATGAACTAATAACACTACTGCATTGTAACATAGGGAGTTGATTACTAAGGTTCTTAGAAATGCCCTTGCCCAAATTAACGTTAAAATGCCAGTGACAATAGTATGGGTTTTATTTGGTATGTAGGGAGGACATAAAGAGACCAAGGAAAATATCACCATTTCATGAATCCCAGTGATGCTCCACTGATCCTCTCCAGCTGGTCTTCTTGATGGTGAAGGTCACCCTGAAAAGCCTTGAATCTGATGGGTTAGTATATGTTCAGGCACGGTAGGAAAATCCAGGCATCTCCCTGGGGGGTGGGGGAGGCGGGGAGGTTGCCGTTGTCTCTTACAACAGACTCTGGGTTTGTTGCATCATGTGCAGTCCTGTGGTGCAAGGCCTCAGGAATGACTCTGGGGGCACTTCGGGATTAAAGTGATGGATTAAAGCACCCCTCAGGTGCCCCTCATGTGAATGTCCTGTGGATGTGGCTTTCCTAGGGTTGGGGGTTCCATAGCAAGTTTGTGTAAGGGAGGACAGGTTCACTGGCCCTGAGCAGAGGTTACAACACGCCAAAACTTCCTTCTCCCACCTCAGCTGGGGGGGAAACCTGTGCAAACCTGCTTCTAGCAAATGAGTCTGTGGGCTACGGCCTCCCCCGCCTCAAAGCAAGCCAGAGATGATTCTTAGCATGGCTGCTGGGTTGGACTCACATTCTTTTCCTTGTTTACTTGTTTGTTTCAAGTGATTGAAAAATGGGTTTTCCATTTATCTTATCTCAGCAGTTTGACTTTTAGTCCAAAGTCCCAGTCAGGTATCTTCAGAGAGGCTTCTTTGGTTATAGCTTCTTTATACAGTTTTTGTTAAAATGACCAAAACTTTGTATCAATGTTTGAGGCATGAACTGTTTCAGTCTCTGACAGGAGTAAGGAACTGAGAATATGAAGGATGTAAAGTATCAAGTAAGTTGTTCCCTCTTGTCAGAGTCAGTAGTCTGGACATTATATTGGCAAATAACACTTAAGATGAATTGCACAGCTCAATCTGCAGCTCATACATGTATATTGGAAAACTGAAGAGAATTAATGTGAGCAATTTTTTAATATTAAATTGAAAATGAGATATCTTTTTTGCCAACAGAATATTACGTCAAATTGTTTTCTTTATTGCATTTTTCTTTTGAATATGATTACTATTTTCCATTTTCTTTAAGAATGCACGATCCTATTGTTTCTCCATGCTAAGTATTTGGGCTTTCCTTTGATCTATAGCAATTTCATTTAATTTAACAGAACAGGATTGGAGTTCTCAAGCATTTTATCATTTCCTTTGTGATGAAATCTGATGCAAATCCATGAGTTCTGTAGAAAAATGCACTGTTATTGACATAAATGTGCATTGTGTCAGGCCTTCACATTTCAGGCATTTTTTATATGTCCTGACAATAGTTCTTGAACTGTGTAGACAGTATTGATGGATTATCCATTCTTCAGCATTTCAAAATGGAAACAAAAATGTTGGTCAAAGAAAAAATCTTGGTCCCATTGTAATCAAAGGATGCTCATTACAAATATTTCCAAATGCTTTTCTTTTGAACTACAGTCCTGATATATAGACTTACTAGACTTCTTTATGGCGTAAAAATTAATTCCTTTCTTGCTGGAACTAGACAACAATGGTTGTCTAAGGGTCAGTGAGCCTGATTTGATTATGTTGAATGTAGGGTGGCCTCTGTCCAAAGCACAGCTACGTTATATATGACAAAATGAGACTGTTAGGTAGGATCATTCCACATCCTGGGGTCTCAGGAAGTAAGCTAGGAGAAATGCATGAGAGTTCCCTCAGTTTTTACAAAAGAAAGGCCAAAGAGAAATAGGAATTGCAAACAGCTGTCAAACACATGCTGGTCACATCTAGAAGGGGGCACGAGAGATCACGAGGTGGGATGCTGGTGCCAACTGTATGTCTGCTTAACTCCTTTTAAAGGATTTGTTCAGGAGAAAATAAGCTTTGACTTGATGATGGCATGTCCACCATGTTTACTTGACACATTACATGCTTAATTGACGTGTTACTGTGAAAAAATATTATGAAATTTATGAATTACTTGTTTGTACTCCAGAAAAAGATAAAGTAGCAGGTTTGCTGTTGCTTTATCTTTTAGTATACTAGCACACGTGACCACAAAGAGATCCTAGAAAGTGAAATTAAGTGAGTCTTAGATGTATTAATAATTTAAGGAAAAGTACTGATTGCCCCATTCACAGAGGAATTAAAAGCTTGGGGCAGGCAGCTGTATCTCTGGCAGGGCATATGCTGCACAAAAAGTTCTAGCAGGAATTAAAGCTTCAATAAATGGAAGAGGTTATTTATGCTTATAGTCTTATTCAAGATAATTTCTGTGAATGGGATTTTCAGAAGAAGACCTGACAAAGTCAGGCCTAAAAATTGCATTATGAATCAGACTCATAATGAACTGAGGGCTCAGCTCGAAAGCAAATAACAAAAGTAATTGGCTTTGCTGGAAGAAATTGTAAGAATAGCCATTTACAAAAGTAAGAGCAGGATCTGGGAAAGAACCTATATACTGTCAAAGTTCCCTCTTCACAGCAGCAAGCAGGAACCACAATGGCTCTCAGTTCTGCTGATTTTTCTGTGTCCCTTGCCCAGTTCATGTACATAAACCACATAAATTCTTTTTCCTTTCATAAATCTTCAATGACTGTCTACTGTGGGACTGTCATTTTAACTACATCCTCCATATTTTAAGGTCTCTTGTCATACCAATTTTTCCAATATTCAGTCAATCGGGTAACAAGTTTAGTAAGAGGTAAAATGAAGAGATTTGGTTTATCAAGCCACTAACTCTCACATTGACATTGATTGATAATAATGATGTATATATGCATATGACATGGTGATTTAAAGAAGAAAAAATTGGTAAAATCCTAAACAAAATCCAGGAAGAAAAACATGAATCAAAAGTTGGAATTCTCTGAAAAAAACTTCATGGCCATAAATCATATTTTGATGCAAGAGAAGGAGAAAAAAGTGTATCAATCTACATTTTTCTTAACAGACAAACATATGATAGGATAAAGTACAAATAGATGTTGGATGATCTAAAATGTTTGGATGGCAACAAAACACAGTAGAGGGGAAATGGCAATATTATTCAGGATACAAAAAGGACAGAAAACTTCAATAAATATTTCTATTCCCTGCATTTGGAAATGAGGGGGATTAGTATCTTTCTATCTGACGATGAGGTATATTTCCAGCCTTCTTCATTTCTAATGGAATAACAGAAACAAAACCTAGAAAATAAGCATCTTTTACTCTTGGGGAAGAAAGTATAATTTCACTGCTCCATTTTGAGGGTTGATTGATGAGATATTCTGTAAATGTAATGGGCTTTTGAAAGACCTTTGAATCAGTAGTGCATAATGTTCTGATTATGGAATCAATGCTACGCAACACCAATAAAGAACATGTTAAATAGATTAAAAATTGGCCACCTGACAGCTTTCAAAATCACAGTCATCAGTGGTCAATGGGTAGCCCTGACTTGCTCTTGAACAGTTGTATCCCAACATTGGGAAGTTACCACAAAGGTCAATACTGGGCCAGTACTGTTCAGCATTTTTGGTGCTGGGAATCAGTAACTGGGCAATAATGAATTGCAGTCGTGGAGGATTCTAGGTGACCAAGACATTGTGGAAACAGGCACACAAACTGATCTGGATCAGATGTAGCTAATAGTTGTCCAAACAAGCTATTTTGAATACAGCTAATTAGTTCTATCTAAGAGGAAAAACAGAGTTCATGACAAAGCAGGAGTCCCATTCAGACAGAAATTAGAGTGCACATTTTTAACAGTACTTGTTGGAAGGGATAAATTGATACAACAAAGCACCAAATCAAGGTCTTATGTCTTCTTTGAAGAGGTATTTTAACAAAAAACAAGTAATTGATCATCATACATAGTAATGCATATGGATTGCAAGGGCCTAGGATGACTAAGAAACGAGACTCAAATTTCTAGTGGCCTGTCTGACTTCGCACTCAATAAATGTGTAACTTAATGTCCCCAGAATTTCAGCTCTTGTAAATTTTCTATGAATTTGTATTGTATTTTGGTTGTATTATTTTTTGTAAAACAGTTAGCTCACACCTTTAAAAAATCTCAAATCCCAGTCATGATTGGTAAAATCTTAAAAACATAAGCTGAAAAGGGAAATGACTGTATCATTACCCACTGGTCACCCCTTACTTTTAAAATACATAATGCGTCTCCATCCCCTGTGCCGCACAAATGCTAAGTACTGTCTTCAAATTCAAGTCAGGGAAGTTTCTGGCAGAAATTCTGAACCTAGAAAAATCAGGGTTTGATGAAATTCTGCATTCTGAAGGAATTAGTAGTATGAATATATACTTAATTATATCTCTTCCCTTTTTTTTTTTTGGGCCTAATTTCATGTTACCATTTTTATCTTGTTCTTACTTTTTTATCACTTCTAGTCCCCCTTTTTTTTTATATTTTAGCTGTCAAGTTCTCCATGCAAGACATTTTTTCTCCTTGGCATAACTAGATCCCATTGTAATAAATACATGTTTCCTAATGCTCATAAGATTACCGAGCCTCCTAGTAGTTCTGAAGCATGGAAAATTTCAGATGTGTTTGTAGCATGAAGCTGATCCGGTGATGTTATCTAGTGTGCCATTATTATTGTAGCCTACAGACTATGGTTGCCTGTCTCTACATGCAGATAGTGATGAAGCAGTGAACAAAAGCTTTCTAAGTGGGGGAAGAGACATGGTACAATTTGAAATTGTTAACCATACAATAAAACAAAGAGTAAGAGTCCTAAGTTTGAAAACAAAATATAAGGTTACAGTTTGAAAGGAAAATAACTAAGTATGGAATTGTGTACAATATAATTATTATTAATATTATTATTAAGGGCTTGCCTAGTTTAACCCCATGATCCCATATGTGAGTGCATCACTGCAGTATATCCTTTATAAAAAAGCAGTCAGAGGGGAAGGTGGGTAAACTTTGAAGCAGTTTACATGAAGAAAGCTGTTCTTTATTCACATATAAAAGTAAAGAATTGTGTCTGATTTTAGTATGAAATTATGTTTGTCAAAGTGGAGTGTTGGCAGTGCTGTCACTACTTGCACTATTACTGGATACGGGTCAGTTTTAGGGAAGATATTTTACTGAAAAAAATAATTTACCTCAGTTCTAATTAGGAGACCTTTTTGTTTGTTTGTTTGTTTTTCTAAGGGTAGCTCCAGAATTCCTATTTTATAGTGATGAAAGCCCTTATTCCTAGATTTTAGTTCTCTTTATAATGGAATCAGCATCTTCCTGTGTCTCTTGGGCTGATTTTAAAATGTCACTAATCAAAGGAGTTCTATATGCAATCCCATGATATTCCAGTAAATAGAATAGCCCAGACCCGGTCTCCTTTTTGCGTAGACAGTCCTTTAATGTGTGCAACTCTTTAATGGAAAGTGAGAGAGTCCAGTGTTTCAACAGGGTGCATTTTTCATGTTCAGGAGGAGACCACAGCTGAGATGGACCACGGAATCCTTATTTACATTGTTTGCCTTGCTTCTGCATCCTTTAGGGCTCTTCTAGTCATGTTTTGAGCCAGCAGCAGGTGAGGAGGCGTGTGCTGCAGGAAATACTGTGCTGATAGACCTCAAACTGCCACAGGGAGTTACTGTGAGGACCTGAGGGAACCAGGATAAGCCCTGTGATGGACCTAATTCTCCCTGTCCCACACTTCCTCTGGTTTCTTTAGATTATGGTTTAATGCTGTTGAGGTGTGCCTATGGATATATAACGTTCTTTGCATAAGCGGGTGTGGTGTCATTTCCTCTGCCCAGCTTTGCTAATGCAAACTGACAAAATCCTTATTCCAGTCCTCTGAGAATCTCACTAGAAAAGAAACTGGAAATGTATCTCCTTGAACAGCGGGTCAAAGAAGCTCATAAATGCAAGGTGCAAGCCCAGAAATGGAGATGCTACAGTAGGATTTTTCTAAGTTTCCAGAAAGAACGACTTACCTGAAGAGTGCAGTTATAGGTAAACGTAGGAGAAATTAACACAGCTGTTTCTAGGTTAGGTAGAAGAGTGATTACTCCCATGTTGCCCACTTTGGAAGAACAAGTGGGTGAGTTTTTCCATTCTATTTTTTCACTACACCACTGAGTAACACAGTGTCCAATTACCTGAGCTGAATAACCAGCTAGAAATTTTCTTCTAATGGAACATACTTTGGAGGAAAAAAACCCCAGTCTTCTACAAAAATGGAAACAGTATAGATTATCTACTTGGGAAAACTATTGTACTCATACCTTAAAGGTAAATTTAATACAGAAATTTAGCTTTGTTAGAAGATTTTCTTAAAAGTAAAAAGATTTTACTTAAAAGTAGAGATTCAGTATGGTTAGGAATAGGGGAGAGGGTAATCGAGGAGATGAAGGTGAGAAAGGAGTTGCAAAACTCTTTCTCTTTAGTGAGCTCTAGGAAAGTTCTTATATTCAACAAGAAGCTGCCAACAATGTTAGTACTCAGCAACTTTCCCTCTTCCAGGAATTGCAGTAGATCCACTGATAATAGAATTTATGCTTGAGCATGCAGCACTGACTTTAGGTTAGTGCTTATGAATATATTAACGTTCCTTTCAAATTGTAAGGAACATAAAGACTTTAAAAATAATGAAGTGTATTTAAAAGTCTACTGCTGGATTTACATGTTAGGTTATTTTATTATTTGGGGATTTTCCTCTGCTGGATTTTTGCTGTAGCACAGTTAATCAGTAGGCTGCACACAAAATGGCTGTTCCATGGAAAAGCCCACGAGTCAGGTGCCACTGAGCCCTCCTTAAAATTGTGGTCTTCCATTGCATGGCCAGAGGTTGGAAACTAAGCTGAAGACTGAACTGATGAACCAAAACAAGGACTGCTGAACAAAGAAAATAATGAGCTAGCATTATTTTTTTTTAATAGTTTTAATTTGTAAAGAAAGGTTAAACCTGCTCTTTTTACCTTTGTTTTAAGTGGTAAATGAATTGTAAAGGTCTGTCTTGCAGGGTATCCCAACACCAATGATTAGAGGCTCAAAGTTTAACTTTCAGGCTGAAACTGTTTTTGAGGTAGAAGAATAATATGAATACCTCTCATCTTCCTAGGGAAGCAGGTTTATTTTCTTCTGCAAATCTTTTTTAGACAGCTAAGTTCGTAACATTATCAAACGGTAAGCAACAACAACAAAATCTTGGAACAACTTTGAAAACTCATAATGTATATTTGATTGCTTTCAAGTTCACTGTTAAGACTTATTGGTCTTTTTCTAGTTTGTAGAAATTATTTTGGGAGAGGGAGACCAAGTGTTATTCTGTCACCCGGACAGGAAGACAGAACATGATTTGTTCACTCATGTGACATAGACACAGCTGACAACTCTGTGCTTATGATGTTAAGCAAAGTTGGGAGGGTATTGCACAACATTTTGCATTTTTCTGTTCCCTATGAAGAGAATGATACTGTTTCTCTTGTGCTTTGTTTTGCCTCTTAAAATTATAAGGTCTCTGAGGTATGGGTCGATGCTGATGATGGAAATATATATCAAAGCATTCATTGGAGACCAGACACAAGCAGCACTTCTAGGAGTTCTTATGTACCAAATAATAAATAGCATTGATGAAGAAATATGGACTGCTGAGAAGTGAAGGAAAATACCACCTCTTCTATTGTGAAGTAAAAATTAAAAGAGCATATGTGGTCTTTGCTTTTCTCCCCATGGTATTATGTATTCTCATAGCCTTCACTAACCATTTCAGAGCAGGACAGCTGACCTTCAAAAGTAAATACGATTAAAGCTGAACAAATCAGGTAATTACAATAAAAACATGACTTGACAAGCAGCCTCTGGACAGAATTACAGTTCCATACACAGCCTTCTCATTCAATTAGGATGATTTGAAATGGTAAAAATATTTGGTTTACTTTTGCTTGATATTTGTGGGACACTACATTTCTAAGCTATATTTAAAAAGTTCTTTAGAAAGAAAAATTCTTTAGAAAAGAAAAAATAGTTCAACTTAGGTATTGAGTTCTTGCATCCATCACTCAACAGGACATTAACAAGGTATTACCAGAGGTACCTGGACCCTTTTTCAACCCAAATCTCTTGTGATACAGGATTTCCCTCCCTAGCATGGCCTCCTTCCCTCCCCTGCTCTTTTGCAGCAACCTGTTTGCAGCTCAACAATTGGCACAGCTGCAGAGCTGTGCAGAGCAGAGCATGTGCTGGTCTCCTGCCCCTCCCTTCTGTTTCTTTCATTTGGGAAAAGTGCAGGTAGCAGCCTCCCAGCTCTAAGGGAACACACAGAAAGATACTGTGAAAGGTGAGAACCAGAGATGGGAAAACATGATGTTTTTTCCGCCTCCCATAGAAAGAGGGGGGCTCGAGACTAATGCTATGAATGTTGCTGTAGTATTACCATGCCATAGTACTGACATCAGCACTTAGAATCAAGAAAGGCATTTCATTGTCACCTGTCACTACTGCCCAAACTGCACTGATTTTCCCAAAGCAAGGATGAGTTGCGAGGTACAGAAAAAGAGGTGAGTAGAGAAAAGAAATCCAGAATGTGCCACTGAAAGCATGCAGGGCAACACTGAAACACAAGGTCAGAGAAGGGAACCAACGCACCCTGCATCTGCAGAACATCAGTAAATTCCTATGGCCAGAGTAGATCACATAGCATCAAAAAAAATGGGTCAAATTCCTATAGAAACAACTTCTAAAAGACCTTTGATCCCATTAAAACCAATCTGAGCAACACTCTATAAAGCACAAAATGCTCAGATATACAATCAAGAGAGCACCATAATCGAGTTTAAATAGATTAGATAGGTAATACAATCTGGTGAAATCCCTGGTACTACTTCCATGCATGAAAGGAACAGGCCCATGGTGGAACCAAGAGTCCCAAACAGGCAGGAAACTTGGAATGGTTTGGATCTGTCTGGCAAAAGGAGCTGCTTTTGCAGATTTGCTTGAGGCACAGGTCACAGAGCATGCAGGGCTGTGTTTTTTAGCAGTGTCACTGCACCTTGGGGACTGAGTGCCATTCTGTCATGGGATACAAATCATGGCACAAAGGTGACTGAGCTAGGGGAGATCCAAGCTGGCCCATCTGAGGGGCACAGCTCCATCAACATGGATCCCACAGCAGGGTGGTGGCACTGGCCTGGCACAGTGCCATCCTTGTCAGAGACAGGTGAGAGCCTGGCAGTTTCTCACTCCAGTGCTGTAGCTGCACTGCCTCTGCTCCCAGCAGGGGCCCAGGTGCTGCTGGCCTGAGCATCTCTGCACTGTGTAAAAACATCCAGTCCCAAACCTAGAGCCTCATTGTGCAAAGTATTTGACAAACACAGAACAGAAAGATACCTTGCCCCAAGGAGTTTACTGTCTAAATAAAATGGAACTAGTGTAGACTGCACATTGCTCAGTGTATAAAGCAGTGCTTGTCGCTTTTTCTGCCAGCAATGTGCCAGAAGTCAAGCTATTAAATTGCAGTTAGCAGATGGGCTAGGTTTTGCAGAGTGCCACGCAGCAACCACGGCTCTTCATCATACACCTGACTCTATCAAAATCCATATTATGGTCCTAAAGAGTGATAGAATATCTCTAAGCTTGGTGAGTTATATGTCCTTCATTAATATACCCTTTATTTTCAGGGAGCTCCCATCTTTTGAAAGTGTGAAGATTACTTGACGTTTTAATAAATGAACTGCTGCAAAGGAACATGTTGCTTTCCTCCTCCTAAAAAGATGCTATTTATATCAATAATCCCATTGTGAGTGTTACTCCAAACCTCAGAACAGAACAGTGACAAGTTAACCAACCACTTTTGTAATAACATTTACTGCCCTTTATGAAGTTAACAAATCTATTTTTCAAATTTCAGTCATTTAAAATACAAAGGAAAAAGCCATTTTTTCATATGATAAAATGTAGCTGCTGCTGGAATCAAAGAGTCAACCACATTTTTTTCATTAATTTGATTATTCTGAAATGATTGATAAGATTAATTAAAACTGCTTTGATTCAGAGATCTTCAGAGGACCCATCTACACAACTCTTGCAATTTCGACTTGAATAAAAATGGAACAGCATCTATAGGGAGACAGATATACCCAGCATGCCTCTTTTCCACTCTAACTGTATGATAGTTATTATGTCTATTATTCTCCTTGTGAAGCCTCAGTCTATCAGGAATATTTTGAGAGTCTTTTTAGTAGGATGTAGAACTGAAAAAATACAAACCTATGAGAAAAAGAAAAGAAGGGAAGGAAGAGAAGGAAGGGAAGGAAGGGAAGGAAGGGAGGAAGGGAGGAAGGGAGGAAGGGAGGAGAGAAGAGGAGAGGAAAGAGAGAAAAAAAGTAATCAATAAAAGAGGAGAGAGACAAGGAGAGAAAAACCTCAGAGCTTAATAGTAATTTCAACCAATTAAAAAAGCTCGGCTACTCTGCATTGAAACTTTGAGGGAATAGATAATTTCACCTCCTGTAACAAAATGCCTTAAAGACTTCCTTTAAAGCTGTGAATAAGCACTCGTTTTTCACCCCTTCCTTCCCCTTTCCTTGTCTGTGATGTAGAGTTAAGGATATCTAATAAATCAATAGTATTTGCATAAATAAAACCGAGCTTGTATTACCAGATCAAGGCTAAACTCTTCATAATTTTTCACATAAATTCTATGATTAGGGAGGGATTAATCCACTCTCTGGATCCACAGATGTTCTTCTTGAGTATGTCTATGAAAACCTCTTAGCAGGCATTTACTTTCCTGTTTCATAATGTGCTGTTGACTAGTCTTCAGTCTAGCTGTCCTGCTAGACTGAAACATCCTGTGGAAGGGCATGGGTGACCCAGAGTTCCCACCACACTCTTCCTTGCAGTGTTTTTGTCTCAATGTACTCACAAGATGATATTTTTTAACATGTCAGTAGGATCACACTATGTAAACTAATTTCAGTAACCATCAAGAAAACATAAATAAACACACTGCTGTGTTTTATTTCTCTTATGGTAGGTAAGGACATGCTCCAACCAAATTTTATATATGTGTTTAATTAAAAACTGCCTAACATTCAGCACGCTGTATTAAGTAAATAGGCATTGGAGGTCTTTGATATTAAACATGCATGTAGGTGTTTTACTAAATTTGGTCCCATGAAGAACAATATACTTAATCAGTATCACAGGGGGAAAGTGGCTGTTTGGAGACCTAAAAAGAAATGTAGAAAACTTCAGGAGATTAAACTAACACTATTGATTAAATAAAACAGTTCTTACTGTATCATATGCTGATGGTGCCTGCCATGCAACATTGCAAGGCAGTGAAAACCTCTTCCTAATCCCAAATCAATGAGAAGTTTTGGCATTTATGTTATTGGGCCCAGAATTATTTTCCTCAGAATTTTTCTCAGCCATTCATGTGATTAGAGTAATGCACAAGCATAACAGATGTACTTTATGCCACCACAACATTATCGTTTAGTAAGAGTGTGCATTAAATCTATCTTTTCAATACTGTGCAATAATTTCCATATCTGCATGAGTCTACCTTTAGTAAGCACATGTACAATGTAGGCCACATTTGCATGTGAAAAGTCATCAAAAATCGGGAGGAAAAGTGCCTACCTCAGTAATTTTTAAATAACTCAGTCCATTAATTGGTAACCTTTGTTCTCCTACTTGCACAGGCATAAATTAGTTTTATGGATTAAGTATATTTGAACTTTAAAAAATGCTTTTATAGCTTAGAAAGCAAAATACTGTATTTGCCATCCCACTTCAAAAACAGTGGATAGGTGTGTATGTGTCTGGGAACTGATTAGGACTCTAATACCTTGATGTAAATTGTTACTGGAAAAATTAACCTGGTTAATAACTGCAGCAACAGCCCAAAGCTTCATGGAAGAAAATATTGCAATTAGCAAAATCAGTTTTCACAATAGAGCATTCAGGATGTTATTTGTTTATGAAAGAAAGCTTTAGGAAAGCACCAGCCATCAGCCACCAGTTAAAACAGAGAATATGAGAAACTTTTGGTGTTATGGTAAAGTTACGACTTCCTTGAGTACCATGGATTTCATTAGCAGTTTGATGTCCTTACTTATGGAGCCCCAACTTAATATTTTAAACTGGAGAATTCACAGGTAATTGTTCACTTCCTGACAGGTATGGTGGCACTTGGGACTTAGAACCAGGTCTGACCTGTGGGGGAGTGTTCTGGTGGGGATGGACTTGTGTGCTGCATGGCTGAGGTTTTTGGAGCAAGTTATGCTTTAAAGCAAATTTTGACTTTTGGTTTCCAGAAGTGACCAGAAGGGAAGAGGTGGATTCTCAGACAGTGGTTACTCAGCACTTAAAAGTTTCATATGGTACAATACAGTCCTGTGCCACAGGGCTCTGCTGGCCTTGGAACTCCTCCAGATGGTGTTATCATTGACATGGGACTGGTATGAAGTAAATTATATCACAGCAGCAAGGGGTCAGATATAGACCTCATGAGAGTTGCTGCTACAGAAACATCTAGAGGAAGCTCACTGCTGCTGAGGAGAGGCTTTCCTGATCTCCCAAACCCTTACCCAAATCATGCAATTGAAAACCAACCAGCTAACGACCTCTGTGGTTGCCTTTGCTTGCCTTGTGCTCTACAGCCATTTCCAACTTGACTTTTCAACCATGATAAGACAAGGTGTTAAAAGAGCAAACCATGAAACCATGAATGTTTTGCATAATTGCATGACTCCAGGAGATGGAGCCTTAACAATACCATTTCTCGATGTACGTGTACTAACTTTTGCCTCTCTCACTTTGCTTGCTTTGAAACTGGCAGTATCTTTGTGGCTGGACTCTCTAATACCAGGGGATGCCAAAGGTATGTTTTTTTACAATTCTGAACAGTTAGACATCTTTCCAGATCAAGCAGCACCATGTGGTCAGAACTGAAAGTATTTCCCAGCCTTGCAGAGTAGTTATACAGACACATTTTTCTTTCCCCAGTATAGATCTCCTGCCCTAGGTGCTCAACAAATTTCAGAGGACTTCTAAGTATCTGCTTCTGCTCCAGATTCGAGAGAAATCAGATGGAGAAATTTCTCAATGGTGTCAATATTATGGAGACCTGGAGCACATAATTGTCTCTTGGCAAACACTTTCAAATCTACAGTGGCAGGTCCCATCATAGTGGACAAAGGTCTCCTGCTTCACTTAATCAGAGCATGTTTCAGTACCCTTTCAACGTGGGCACTTTGGCTGCAGCTGCTAAAGTGAGGAACCACGACCTGTGCTGCTCCCTCATTGTAACAGTTGCTCGAGCTTATCATTTTTCACCAGCTTCATAAAGGCTCTGGATCACCTTATTGCAGATGCTGTGAAATGCATAACATAACAGCTTCTCCAAGGGCTTTTATGCCATTAGCCCATGCTTTGCAAGAAAAGCTAAATGGAGATTAAAAATATAGTGATATAAGTATATGCCTTCACTTACCTAAGTTTTTTCCCCTACTGTTGAGCATTCATCTGAGTTCTTTTAGGTTTTCAAGATCTCGTCTTTCCCCTTGCATTTGGATTTGCATTGATTTCCCTTAAGCACCTGGCATCCCATCTTATCCCTGCAGCCACTGAGGTAGCAGAGTACTTCTGCTTCCCAGTAAATAACAAAAGACCTTGAGACCTTTTCCTTTGTAATCACCAGATTTCATCGTCAGATAATCAGTTACTCAGTTACCAGCTTATGAGAGCAGGTGAGCTTTCTGGTTGGCAGCCAGCTCCTCATCTCTGACTAACTTTGGGTGAAGAGATAATAGAGGCTCAACAACTTAATGTTGTTACCACTGTTTTCATCATGTGAAATCCCAGTCCAAGGAGGAGGTAAAAAGGGTATCTGAACAACCCATTCCTAGTGGATAGTTTGATTTTAAAAAAATCCACATTTCTTCAAACTATATGCAAAAATCAACCAATATCAAAGAGGAAAATATTGTCTTTACAGTAAGGGATTCTTACAGCTGTTGTAGGGATCCTCTTCATACACCACTAGGACGACTATTTTATTCAGATGAACATTTTTACCTGTTTGGACATGTTTGTGTCTTGATGCAGCAGAAGGTGGAGAGAGCTTTTCATCACTCAGACTGAATCAATCCATCAATCAAATATTGGTACAGGACTAGCAAGTGAAATCTATCCTTAGTCTATCAGTCTTTCATTCCTCCCCATCTTCAAAGTCACCCACTCCTAAGACCAATTAATGCAGAGGCTGACAGTGGTACTCTTGCTTTGATTTCTTTGTGACAGAGTATCCAAAAGTATTTCTTGGCCTGTTCTAGCACTTACTTTCCTTTGCTTAGTGGTTCAGCAACAAACATGCACACTATTGCTAATTAATATGTTTGAAATTCTATCCTGGCCCACAGCACTGAAAAAAATCTCAGAAGTCTCTGACTGCAGTAGCTATTAATCAGCCCTGAGCCTTTGCATTTGTCCTAATTCAAAGCGTTTGTTTCACAACATATTTTCTGCATACCACACCAGTGTTGATCAACGTAGGTTTCAAAATCCTTGTTTATTTTATTTTACAGCATGTCAGTCTGGAAAGTTAGACAAAAAAAAAAAAAATCAAGCTGTTTATATGTCTCATGCTGGGGAATTACAGACTCCAGCAGGGTTCAATGGAGTGTGTGTCACCATCACAGAGCATGCTAAGGAGGCACACAGAGTGGGAGCTGGTGATGAGAGAGAAGGAGCAGAAGAAGTCCATGTTTGGCAGCAGAGAGGACATATCAGAAAACAAGCAACAATCCTTGCAGAGAAGCCTCTTTCATGCTGTATAATGGATGCATGTTTTTATTGAACTGCATTGTCCATTCTGCTGCATAAAAGGAAACAGTCTCTTGCCACAAAACTCAACCCTACCATGCAGAGAAGGTGACAGTTCCACAGAAGTTCTGCTGTGTGACCTCTGAAGACCTCAGGAAAGATGGTAGGGTGGTCTCTGAACTGATATGCTGCCTGGAATAAGGGGAGAGGCAATGTAATAAGCTGTTCTCTTCCAGCTCTGTAGCAATTCTCTTAGAAAAAGAATAAAACAATCATTATGCAGGTACAGCCACCCCAGGACTCCTCACATGTTAAGGGTGGATCTGGGAAGCTTCTCTCTAAAATTTTGCAACCAGAGCAGAGGGAAATTTGAGATGCTTTCCTTGCCTCAGATCTCTCCCACACATATTGACTCTCTGGATAGAGGCTAAAAGTCATTGCTTTGAGCAATGACTAATCCCTTCCTTTTCTACAATACTTCTCCATAAGAATAATTTTTACCCCTGCAATTAATTTGGTTTCTTAAGATAGCAGGTATTTTTAGGGTATACTCACGTTCCCCTGGGTCTGCTAACTCTAACACTCATTGTACAATAACACTGTCAAAATAATACAGTAATACCTGCCAAAAGAGAGTACATTTTTAAGGAACTATATCCAGGAAAGTGTTACTGTGAGAAAAACACAACTGCAGCTGAAGCTGCAGCTGAGGTTGCTGTGCCCATTTTTTGAAGGAGATTCGTGGAGAAGATAAGAAAAAAAAGTAATAAATTCACTTGAATAAAAACTAGAAGCTGTTAAAAACACATTTGCCAAATAGGTACCAGATTCAATAAGTAAATAACATACACACCCCAAACCCAAACCAACCAAACAAAAAAAATCCCACTACTTAAACTCCACAAAAAAGAAAGGAAAAAGCTTAAATCCAACTCCAGTCTTGCCCACTATGTCTTTGCAGTTTCTATGTTTGGCTTGCTATGACTCACTGTCCAGCAGCTAAACCTGCCTGATGTTTTGGGAAAGCCTTCCCATCACCTCTGAGGCGGCTGCTCCCATCTGTCACATGGGTCTCCTGCTCCTCTGAACAACATCAGCACCTCACTCCAGGAAGGAATTATTTCCCCCACCCACCCAGAGCTCATCTGACCTATTCTTCCAGGAATAAATAACTTAGTACAGATAAATCCCCTTCACAGCAATGCTATCTTGCCAGCTTTCTAAGCAGTGCTTTCACCTCACCTTGGCTATGCAAAATTTTTATGACTTAAATGGCAGGAGATGTTACTTATTTGTCTGATTTCTCCTCCTCCCCTCCTGTGGGAGCATTCAAGGACAGAGTACGTTTTGGAGACTGGGACAAAACAGTCTTATCTATAGCACATCACTGCTTGAAAGCAAATATTGTTTCTAGCTTCTGATTCCCTTTTTCCCTAAGGTAAGTTTAACTCTCATTTAGTTTAGGCATTTAGTTTGCCTTTGCTTTGTTCCATCCCTAAAGTGCCTAAAAGCAAAAAAATGCTGTGTCCCTATTCCCTCTTGGTGTGGAAAGATTTCTGCATTTTTATCCAAAAAGAAAAATAGAAATAAAAAACTGGGTGGTTTTGTTTTGGGATTTTTATAGGATTTGTGATTTCTTTCCATTGTACTGGAAGACTCAAACTAACAGAGTCACTCACAGGAGTATCATAATAAGGAAATATGAACTTCCTGAGGCTCAAGGTACACTTGTAATGCCACTGTTTTTAAATTTGCTGCCATTTTTTTTTTCAGTACAGAAATGTCCAGCTGGATTTTGAATACAGCTTACACTTCTACTTAAAGAGCTGATTCAGTGACATTTTCATCTTAAACCTTTTCAGGTTCCTTGCAGCAGAAAGAGGAGTTTTATGCTTCTGTATCCACTGCCATTATGTTACAATTCCAGAGCCATGCTTTGGAAAAGCCTACCAGTCCAACAGGATATTAGATTCTCATTTCTGACAAGCGCTGTTGAAAGGGGTGGGAGAAGAGGTGTGAATGGGAAAAGAAAGCAGCGAGGAAAAAAAAAATATATGGGCTTGTGTTTCCCAGTGATAAAGGTGTAAAATTGGGAGATTTTAAGGAGATCATTTGGGACAAAGAAGGAAGAAGAGTAAGGGTGAGGTTTATTGATTTTGGGGTTTTTTGGTTTATCTTCAGTCGTTTTACACAATGAATAGATGCAATGTATTTCCCCACATCCAGAATTAACACATGACCATAGTAACAATCAGTGCTTAATTCTTACACAGAATATTTTTCACCATAGCAGTAGATCAGACAACAAAATGCAAAATTTGGCAAACAAGTCTTTTATCCTAGTTATAGAAAAAGGATTTTTTCTTTTTTTGGTGAGGCAGGACATGTAGTCCAGATTTCCTCATTTTCCAGATCAGTATATCTACCTATAGACCGTTAAGCACTACAAAAATCAATGAGCTACATGGTGTAATATGACAGTGGGAGTATCTTACAGCTTGTCCTTGAAAGATGTTTGTATTGACAGCAAACAGCCCAAAAGACAAAGCCTGCACCATGACAATTCCACAAAATCACTTAAAAAACCAAAAGGAGTACAATCCTCAGGGCTTCAAACCTTCCAAATTAAGGAATTGAAATCCCTATAAAATGTCTAACCCTGGAGGCTTTTTGCTGTAGAATTATCACTGGTAAATATATAGATTATTTAATTAATCCACTTGGTTTTAAGTTGTCTGCTCTTTATTTTCCTTCCGTGCCTCACTTTGGTGGTTTGAGCCCCCTGGCACCTGCAGAAATTGCTGAGAGGTGTCTGGTAGAAAGGATCAGAAGTTCACAGGCACAGGTGGATGTGGTGTGAGGGACCTCATCCCGATGTCTCAGTCCCATTTCCACTCATCACTTGCCCCTCGGATGCAGCCCTAAGTTCAAAGGCACACCCAAAGTGGCACCCCAATGGTACGGTCTTGCTGGCTTTGCTTTTAATGAGATCAGGGTTTCACTAGGCTCTGGAGTCTGTGATTCAAATGCTCTCCTCACTGTTCAGTTAATGGGATCAGAGTAGCTCCATCTGTAATGTGCGGGTTGTCTCCTGGGTAATCTGCCTCAAGGAGATGAATTGAGAAGCTTACACCTTTAAATATGATGCAGTCAAGGAGAATTATAATTATTGCATGTATTATCACTGTGTACAAGGCCCAAATTACATGGTACAGAAAATATGAAATAAAATGGAATATTCCAATAGCCAATAGTCAAGAAAAAAAAAAAAACCTCATTTCTTGAGCATTATCTATGCTGTTGGAAAACTTTGCTGTGGAGAAAAGAAACAGAAGATCCATTCTCCCTGAAACTACTGGAAGTCCTCTAGGGCCGTGAGGCAGATCATCATACTTAGCTTATATGTGGGTGTTGGAAAGAACTCCATCAGCTTATCCTGTCATTTCTTCTTCCTCTGGATCAGTCTTTTTCCTCACTTTAAGATCACAGAGCAACTTTTGCCTCTTTTACTGTCCAGTCTGGTTCATTCATCTAAGCACAGTTTAGTTAAAATGGTCGTTTTCTCAGAGGAATTGTTTCCAAAAGGCATCCAAGCATTCTCTGTATTGGTAGAGAAAGGAAGAGGCTGAGTGAATTTGGAAAGTCATCTTTGAAGCTGACTATAGGACCTGAGTGCCTGGTTTATTTTTCTCTTACTGGGAAGTATGCATACAAATCCCTAAGCTTTTGAAAAAACGTAGCCCAAAGGCTTGACTTGTCAGTCTTAGCCTAAAGGAATGTAGGTGTCATCAGTTACAGATACAGTTGTTGGCATTTAGCTATCAAACTACTTGATTTGCATGTATAAAGATTATTTCAGCCTATAAACATTGGATCTCCTGGTGTTGCCCAAATTGAATACTAAGCACAAAACCTCTCATACAAGATCAGACTCTCATACCTCAAATAGGCTTCAGGACACTGAGCATTTGGCTGCTTAAAGTTGAAGTCAAAGACACTGGAAGTTTGAGAGAAATATATTTTAAAATATGGGCCTTAGTCCTATTTATTTGGCCCAATAAATGCTGTTATCTGACAGCACTGATTTTAACTGCTTCTTTCACCATTAAGGTGTCTAAATTCAGCACCACATATGAGACCAAATCCTCATCAAAGAGATTTTCTTCCTATTGCAAGCAGTTTAGGAATCATTGTAATTTCCATGGTAACAAAACTCCTACTATACCCAGATTTCCCAGCTAATTCATTCTTCTATGTGAATTAAAATATAGCAATAGAAACTTGTATTTCTCTGCTTCAAAAATCTGCTCTGAAGAACACCATGCTGTATTGCAGGTATGAATAAGACACTTTCATTGCTTTTTTGAGGGCTTCCTTCATTCTGCATCAAATATTTTTTTTTAACTTGACTCTTGTACCACACAAATGCCCAAGTCACAATGATAAGCACCTGAAATTACCTAAACCCTTTCCAGTTATTCTAGTTTCAGATATTTTACTGAGGATCATAAACAAGGGAAGAGCTTCAGAAAAGACTTGCATTTGCAGTGAACCTGAGCATGCTGTGCAGTTTCATTGACATCACAGGGACAAGAGAGGAACACATCAAGCGTGGATAAAAGTTTCAGCTGTAATGCATCTGTTTTTGAAAGTTACAGACTCCATGTTTGTGAGAAAAGAGGGTCTCACAACTGCACTTTCAGACACAGATCTGTATGAAATTTTAAAATCCTGCAGAGGTGGTGGGATGCTGAGTTAAAGAACTTGATAGGGAAGTAATCAGACAGCAGACAAGATGCAAAGTAAAGAAAACAGAGGAATAAGAGCTTTTAAGAAAGTTAAATGATTGCTCCAATCTCTCCTCCCCTTATCATTCCTGACTTCCCCTAAGTTAAGGCAGGCACAATGAAAGATCTACACACTTTCTTCTAATAATAATTTCCTCAGTAATCAAGGGGCGGAAGTTGTTAAGTGTAGTATGATTGGTCGGAAGAGATTTGCTCCAGCATTTGGCTCTTGTGCCAAGAATATAAAACTAATAGGAAGTCCTGCACACATGAGCAGGGAGTAGAGCTGAAGTAGCAATCAGCAGCTGATCAAGGCTATCTGAGCACCCAGACCAGCTGATCAAGCAGGAATTTCAGCAAGTGGTTGCTGACCTGTTTTAGACTAGCCTGTGCATCTGATCCCGCTGGCCCTGGTAGCAGCTCTACACTTTGGGGCAAATCCTGCAGCTACTTGCAGGGCTATATGAGGACCACAATGCAAGTAGATTGGGAGGTAGGATAAACAAGACAGTGTTGCAAGAAAAAAAGGTGACATTTTGGTAATACCCATATACTAGGAAATGGAATGGATTACTTGGTGGGATAGAAAGCTGAGGAAATGTGATCCCTCTTGCTCATTCTGCCATGTTCTTCTACCTCCCACCACGAGTAAGTAACATGTGGGTGGATAAGTGGATCCTCTGGCTTGGTTTAATGCCAGCAATGAGAACATTTGTGAAGCCGAGCCAAGCATGCTGGCAAACATCCATCGATCATTCTTTCCTTCATTAAAGTCCTCTCACCTTGTGAGAAGAAATTGATTACGCTACCATAGACACGCTTCCTCCAGCACTTCAAAGCCTGCAGAGGTGGAAGCTGGATTTGGGCCATAGGGCCTGGAGCCTTCAAGAGTTAATTAAACATAATAGTAACCTATATATTTACAGGTCCCTTTTTGATGACAGCAACAGAATAGAGGTTAACCCCACTTTTCAGGTTCTCCCTCAGGATTTGTTTGAACTTTGCTCTTCTTGCACCTCTCCATCAGGCATGAACTGAGTTCTGCAAGTCAGAGAGAAATGAGGGCTGAATCTCCAGCTGCAGACAGCGGCCACAGGGGTGGAAAGACTGAGTGATTTGCCAGAGGTTATATGTGAAAACTGTGGCAAGGTGCAGTTGTATTATTTCATCCTCTTTTTTTTCTCACAAATTCCCTGCCACCCTCCCTCTTCTGTGATGAATCATGAAAATACCAATACATAACTAAGTATAAATGACATGTAGGCACTGGCTGAAATTCTGCAAAGCACCTTACTGCTGCTGAGGTGGCAAAGAATGAGGAACAGAAATCCTCCAGATTTACTAGTCCTAAATGCAAACAGCATTTATTTAAGCTTCCACATAAAGATCAAGTAAGCAGCTTTAAAGACATCACTAAAACCTTCAAGCTGCATAAGACTGATGAAAAATTGACTCGGAATCAACATGCTGCACTGTGCTTACTAGCCCTGACAAGGTGGATAAAAATAGTAAGGAGACAATGGTGACGTCAATCAAAGACTGGGTGAGCCAAAGAGTTTTGCAAATACTCCCACATGGAATGAGTCAGAGATGGAGTGGAGAGTTTGAGAAACACAAGGCAAGCAAAATCTCTTTAAATGAAGTTTCATTGTGCGCTCAGAAGCTGTAGAAAATTTAAATTTAAAACAACAGGGAAATGTTGAAAACAGGGGGGAAAAAGAGTCCTGAAGGTGTTTCAGTGCACTGGCAAGGTGAGAGGTTCTTTTACAATTTTTTCCATGAAAGTTTCCCAAATAAAATGCTAGATGTGATAAATAAACCCAGATCTTTAGGCAGGATAAATTTCTCAGCTGACATTTGGCAACAAGAAACCTGATTCCTATGCCTTCATGTGAGGATGCGATAGGCACCCTGCAGGATCTGGTACAGAGTATTGATGTCTCCTATCAGTAGACAGGGACAAGGACAAGGACAAGTTTGGCAGCTGATGGACAGACCATGATGTGACATTATGTGGTAGTTTAGGGAAGTAAATAAAAAAGCATTTGCAGCCAATTGGAAATTATGAGAGAATTTTGTGAGGTAAATGGTCAATAAGTTATTTAAATGTTATCCTAAAACAATGGCAAGTAATTAAAAAAAAAGAATAAAACTAAAATTAAAAATCCAAAAAGTGAGTATTAAATCTCTCTAAACATGCCAAGCAACAAAAATGTCCTGAGATTTATAGAAGATGGTATTTTTACATGTAGCAGTCTAAGGTCTCACATACATGCTAGTTTCAAGTCCTTTATGTGTACTTTGGAGAAATGTAAAACAGTCAAGTTTTCTAAAATCTCTAATTCAGAAAATCCACCAAAAAGGTGTTTTTTGAAACATCTGAAGACCTTGACCATCATAAAAATACACAGCTTCTTGACAAAATCAATAAAGATCTCTTGGATTAAAGGTGTCAGGAGTGATGTTTTCTTTTTAAGCTCTTTACATCCATGAGTTTGATTATCTCGATCCACAGGGCACAAAGACCCTGCATTTGCATGCACAGTAATCAAAGCAAGTATTTGCCTATCTTCATTAGGCCTGGGACCAAGCTTCTTAGTAACTCCATGCAAATATCTTTCTTTTTTTCCCATCAGGAGAGGTGCACTAATACGGTGCAACACACAGGAGCTCCAAATGCCAGCTCATGTCACAATAAACATCTTTCCTACGGTAAAGAAAGAGGTTTCTTTCACAAAACTTTTATCCACTCTGATTTTTTTCCCCAAGTCAGGCCTTTTCCTTACAGATACTTTTTCTGCAGCTGGTTTTACAACCTTTGAAGTCTGCATAATGCAAAATTTACAGAATTTTGTCCTGAAAAAGATCCATACCAATAACCAATCTCTTTTCCATTTCAGAATTGATTCTTTGTAAAAGGCTCACAGTCTTTTCTTTATCTTTGACCCCTTGTGGAGTTGGGTCTGAAGCTGGAAAACAGAACACCTCTAAGGGAATAGCTGAGACAACTTTTGTCTTCTCTTTTTTTTTTTTTTCTCTCTGCTATATATTCTTCATCTTTTGCTTTTATTTCTTTGATGTTTCAGTCTTTTGCAACTGTTGAGCAAGGAAGATTAAAGCCATTATGGCTTTATTAAAAATTCAGTGTTCTTTGCCACTCCTTTCCTGTTTTTGACTGAAAAGTCAGCCAAAACTAAGATACTATCTGTGGGTAGGAAGCATCTGAACCGAAAATGCCGTGGTCTCTAATGGTTACGAGGAAAACCAAATATTTTGGTATACACGCAGCCTAATTATTAGCTCTTTTAAAAACAGCAAGTAGTCACTTGCAGTGGAACATCCATCCTCATATTATATATGTAGTCATACACCAATTCTTGAGAGTCCTTTATATGGCAGAACAATGAGAAATTCCAATAAAGACTGAAAAATACTCATATTTTTCCTTTTAACTTCTGGAATGAATGCAAAACGTTGTTTAACTTTCTTTATGCTAAGTTTTAGCTGTGTGAAATGATTTTAACCTTCCTCTACCAAAATCATAAAGTGCTGGGAAATCATAACTGCTATCATATTATGATTTTGGAAGAAGAGTTAAGTACCAAACCATAGTTTAAGGAAAGAGACATAGGCCTCATTAACTGATCATGTCAGAACAACTTTACTGCTTCTTGTTACAGGCTTTTGGCATACCTGAAGGCTTTGGTTGAAGATGGAAGCTTCATTTTGGCCTGGGGATAGCTTCTGAAAGATGCAGCAACCTCAGAGCAGAATAATGGCTTATCTGCACTGCTAATTTAAATACCAGAAGGCTGTGGCATGTCAATGTAATACTATGGTGGAGATACTTGGGGAATTACACGTGCCCCACTTAATAATGTGACTCGTTAGTCAACAGAGCCTTTGCTGGTGGGAATTGTCTGCATCGGCCTTAATGGAAAAAGTCTTACTTCTTATCTAACTATGGATAAGAGAGATATTGTTTTATTCATTTAGACTGATACCATCATTTAAATGGTGACTGCTGGAGGATTTCTTGGTGAAATCTGACCAATGATTACCATGAAATTCAGTGTTCAAGCAAAAGTGATTGCCCATATTTTATAGCTGTAACATACAAGGATACAGGCTATATCTGGCTGGTTTCTTTTGACAAATCTAAAGTTTACTATTCAGGATAGTAACAGTGTTGTAAACTCTCATCAGGATAAGAGCCTTAGGTATTGCAATGTAAATGTCTACATATAATCTGACTAATGCATGTATTTTGTAAGCAATTACTGTCATTTGTCCTTTGACAGGGCTTTCTGAAACATTACAGAGAAATGAAGAATACTTTTAATTTGTACTGTATTAAATTATACTTGTATTAATTATTAAATAAAGATTATTACTAAAACTTAATGAAAGAAACAATCATTATTATATCTGCCACAAATAAAAAATCTACTTATTGCATTGTGAAGATGATGCCATCCATTAATTAGTTTATAGACCCCCAAATGTAAGGGAGTGCCAGAAATTTCCAGGATTTCCCTAACTCTCACATATATGTGAGGTTTCTGATGAAGTCGAAAGTTACGTGCTGTGTATTAATTTGAATTCTTTTGCCTGTACTTCACTCATGTCATATCTTCCTCTTTCCAATCTATTGCAGAAAAAGCATCTGACTATGTTGGGCAGGCGATGCACCCATTGGGCTGTCCAACAGAAGAGGTCTGAGGACGTGGAGATCCACTGTGCATAGAATGAAGTCAAGCCACTTGCTGAAACCTGCTGGCCTCTACTGCTAAGCTCTAGGGTAGTTTTTTCTTCTAGAGGACCAGAAGGGGTTTTTTAGGTGGACATACCTGCAAAGCTGTGTATCACTGCCCACAAAACTGGCACGGACACAGCATCTGCAAGTGTTCTCTGAGGGGCCCCACCGGACTAGGATAGGGGAAATCCACTGATCTCATCTTCCCTGGTCTGTCTGACAGTTACTTCTCCTCCTTCTTTGCACAGGCCCTGGGGAATTCACCCTTACCAAAAAAATTAAAAAATGAGCGTGTAGAACATGCAGCTTTACAAATTTGACGTATTCATAAAGTCATGCAAATACCATACTAGTATGTGAGATACTTGTCAGACAGACAGTTTCAGTTCAAATAGCTGACATACATATCTGAACTATGCTGGAGTGAAAAGTATAATCGTGCTTTTAATATTCATGATACAAGTCAGTGGCAATACAGGTCTTTAGGGACAGTACAATACAGAGCCAGATTTGTTCAGAACAGTTGGATGTCACTGGACAAACACTTGATGTGATCCTAGAAGCAATGCTTCTCAGGACATTATTTTCTTATAGGGACAATGTCCTTGATCTTGAATGACTGCAGGTTTTAAGTGCATACTATGTCAGTACTTTCCACTGAAATCATTTGACATGACAACTTTAAAATACACAAAACATATTCTGCTGAAGAAGAAATTCATTAACTACTGGAGCCCAAAAAGAAATACCTCATAAATAAATATCTGGTAGTATCTTATGTGGATTAAAAATTCAGAAACACATGTATGCACGTGTATATGTAATAGTAGACACAAAGGCATATAGAAAACTAAATGTATAAACATATGCATATTTACGTAAGATTCCTACACATTATTGACAAGAACAAACTATTCAGAAGGTAGCAGGTTTACTTATAGCAAAAAAAGACATTTTATCACTACATTTTACTTGCTCTTGTTTTACTGCCTTGTCTGTCTCCTTGAAATGTTCCTTTGTATTCTGGTAAAAACAAATCTTTTATTTCTTAGCTACTGATTGGAAAATCTAGCAACTAACCTGTTTGAAAACATGCACAATGTGGTCTTGTAAGTCAACATAGTGGGAGCTGCAGGTGCTGAGCAAATGAAGAGCTAGTGTAAAGAAGCCTAAGTAGAGGTATCTCTGTCTTTAGGTTTTAATACGGTAACTGACTCCAGGCTATCAGATCTTGGACATCTGTTTGACAGTTTTGACTTGTAATTATTATGATGAATCCTTAAACAAACAGATCATAGTAGACAGTGGAAAGTACACTAGGATAAAGTAGAATCTGGCCTGTTACTAGACTGATATATGTAGGAGGAATTGACAAATACTTTTTTCTTTTTTAAAATAAACCAGCAACTTGTTCTGCTCTTCTACCTACTAAAAGCATACAGTACAATGCATTTGGCATTGCCAGTTTAAATCCTGAATTATTTGGTAGAATTAGATCCTCAAAGCAAAAGATGCTATTATTGCTTTGACTATGATGCATTTACTGTAGCACATACTTGCAAAATGAAGAGCCTAAAGTAATACTCCTAACACCCTATTCAGACACTCAGACATAAGCAGACTGAAATCAAAGCACCCATTGCTCTCCTTTAATTCGAGAGGATTTGTGAGAGTAGGACATGTTAAGAATATGAGGCTGTTTTTACTTTGATTCCTTAATAAACGGACTTAGGTTCCCAACTGGAAAGCTGTAACTTATGTGCATAGCAAGGGGGTTAAGGTGACGCAGGGTTAAGGTGGGAAGGCATCAGAAGTCTCTTTGCTCTGTTTCAACCTTCTGAAATTTGACGCCATTCACCAGAGGTCTCCTAAGTGTAAAAGTTTGTCTCCTCTTGTTATATTGCCACCTGCTCAGGGAAACGCTAATCCATTAAGGTCAAGCAGCTCTGAGAAGGTGCTGCAGTGCCTGGGGCAGCCTCTTGAGTTTCACTCCTAGCAGCTGCAGGAAGATGAAGTCGGGATGGTCCTCGTTACTGAAATTAGACAGATCAGGAAGTAAACAGAGCTTGCCTTTCATCTGATCTGGCTTTGAGATGGGAAAGGGGGAGGGGGGCAGAACAGAGGGTGAATTCCTCTTCTAATTACTTTATGGGTCAGTTCTCCAGACTTTGTGTCAATGTCAGACATGCATAATCTTTTTTATTTTTAAATGAGAGAAAAGGAAAAAAAAATCTCATGAACTACTGAAGATTTTAGGGTTTACTACCATTTAGTTCTCAATATCATGACTTTCATAGGGATTATTATGTTTTCCTTTGGGAATGAGCAGCCAACAGATCTAAGACAGGGGAAGAGCCATACTTTCTGCATAAACTTCTTGCCCCATTGCACAGTGAAACCTTTTCCTTTTGTGTTCATTGCTTGGCTTCTTTTCTCTGAAGTGGATTTGAGGATTATGGAAGGCACTGGACTCTCAGTATAGGCTTGGAGCCCTCTTTTTTCCACACCTGAACTGCTGGGATAGCAGCCCTATGCGACCATCTCCTCCCCACAGTTCTGAAGGGACAGACATCATCTACAGAAGGGTCAGATGCCACCTCCATAGCAAAGGCTTCCCACTGGTCTCCTGCCTTTGCAGCCCGTGCTGAAGACCACCCTGCACAAACCACAGCCCCTTTGGGAGGGCATTATCACCCTGTCGAACCCCCTGATTTACAGATGGTGACTTTGAAAAAGAGCAAAAAAACCTGAATGATGGAAGATTACTGAGGAGCACTGCCTCGTGTGCTCAGCATGAGCTATAATGCATAGCAGCAGTTCAGATGTGCTCCAGCAAATGAATGAACCAGACTCAATCTTGTTTTGTCTCACTGAGAGCCAGTGTTTTCTGGGATCAGCTGGGGCAAAAGCAGACTTTTCAACACCTTTTTTGGGTAATGTAGGCAGTGATTATATGAATTCCATCGGCACAGGCAGCCTTATTGCTGCAGTCCCCACTTCTCACACACCCACTTGGAGTCCTATTTTCACAGGGTTTTTAAGAGCCGCTTTAGAGAGCTGTGATAATCCAGGGGATTAGTGAGAGCCAGAGGGGAGCCAGACACATGATGCCCCACAACTGAAACATGCAGATGCTTTGCTTTGATGTGATAAGGTGCAATGAAGCTTTTTAAAACCGAGGTGAGGGAGTGTTTTGTAGAGCACTGCAGCATCCTAAATCTCCTAGGGTCTTCAGAAGCCAAGATGCTGTGAAGACAGCTGGTCAACTACTTGATTCAATTAATTTTTCCCCCCTTGATTCTGCTCAGCCAAAGCACTCTTCTTCACCTTCCTCCACACCTCTGCTTTCCCAGTTTATGGGGCAACGGGGGTGAGCAAACAAACTGTATTTTTCATACGGTGTCCCCAATGAGATGGAAAGACACCCTCCTCCAGAATCAGTTCTGTCTCCATGACATGTGTGCAGAAGGAGCCTTTTGACTGGATGAATACAGACATGTTCTGCAGTCCTCTTTTTTCCTCCGACTTGTAGCAGGTCTTTCTCCTAGAGCCAATGGTTTAATTTGAACCTTTTCTCTCTTCTTCTAAACTAGGCTAAGATTCTCAAGTGCCTGCCTTTCCCTCTATAAATTCTTGGAGTGTTTCTCCACCAGAGACAAATGCATGTAGCAAGATTTCTTTCTGCATAATTTCTTCTCAAAGTATACGCAGAAAATCTCCAATGTGCATGCAGATGCAAAGAATTACATGTTTAATCATACATCTGTATGTCCCTATACATATATGTACAACTAGGGACCGGGACATTCACTTGGCAATTTTCTTTCATGCTAGAAATCTGTATGCACACAGTTGATGTCAGTTATGTCATTAGGCTCAAATGAGGATTATCTTGTGGTGAGCACGTTACAGAGATCAAAGGAAAAACAATCTCTAAGCAAAGTAGTTCCAACCTACATAGTGCAAAATAACTGGATAAGGTTAGGAAATAAAACTTTTTTCTTGTTGGAAGATGCATTTTTCTAATACTATGTTGAAAGTTCTTTTCTTACCCAATATTAAGAAAGCACAAATATTTACTGGCACATGAAGTCAGTAATTCATAAATTCACCAGAAACTCTCAGAGTTTGTTTGAATCTCCAAGGATGCACATCATCAGGATTGTTTAAAAATATGTCTCACTGATTACAATAAGTCTGCACACCACAGATCACAAAGTGTGCTCTAAGGTGCCATCCAGATATGTCCACAAGCCCTGCAGATTGAATTTTTAATTTTAAAAAATCTAATTTAAGCAAAATAGTGGTAAAATACCATCACAGATGCAGATCCTGAAGCCAGACATGTTTGGTTTGCTCTTAGAATTCATACAGATTGAATTCTAAATGAAGTTATTGGAAACTACCTTTCAGGCTTGTGACAGCTCTGGACCAGAATGCATTCAGAAGCAATCACGTGCTACAAATCTGGGAGGGATGAATAGGATATTGAGAGACACTACTTTCTTCCTCTTTGTGGTAATTTGAACTGTTTTATCCTGTTTTTTTCCCAACATTTCATATTTCTGTTTCTCACATCTCAGCTGAGAGTTGTAATAGGTAAGATAGGGACTACTGTGAAGTCAATGCTTGTGTGTGTGTAAATAATTACTGGGGGTTTTGGTTTCATTCTGCATTGTTGTGAAAACAGGTCTTGAAATCCCAAAACTTTTCATTTCTATTAAAAAAAAAATAGAATTTTTGTGGGATTTGGCCAGCCTAGCGTTTCTCCACCATCTGCTTGGCAAATCATCTAGTCTTCGGGATACAGTTGGAAGAGGTCTACTAAGATTAGTATAAATGTTGCTGGAAAATAAACACTTTATTGGCATTTTTCTATTATTCCATCAGACAAGGACACTCTTGCTAATTGGACCCTATCCCTGCACTGCCAGTTTCAGTTAAGAAGAAATGTAAGCAGTACACAGTTGGGATTTTCTCATTGTGATTAAACATGTAGTTATTTAAATGCAATCTAGAGGAGATTCATCATTCATCATACCTCTAGGTGTAGTTCTTTCCTTGGTGCAAGTGTTTGCCTCTTGTTATCTTGGCACAGTCCTAAAATGAGTATTTAGTCAAAAACTCTAGCTGAATTCTAAAAGAGCATCCAGTGAGAACCAGGCACTATACAAATATATTAAAAACAATGACAATAAACCACCAAACTAACCAGAAGCATTGTTGGAATAGATCAATTATTGTAAATAAACTGCTCCTGACATGAGCTAAAATCTGTAAAAATGATGTTTCATAATAGCCTCACATCAGCAGATTCTCTTCAAGATGCTCTTTTTATCTGCAATATCTTGGTTTCAAACTCCCTGCAGAATAAGGGATTATCTCTCATTTTATTGTTCCAAAGGTACAGTACCACATGTTCTTTCAAGAGTCACTTGACAAAGAGAATAGAAGATGTTAGGTCCTTTATGAGGAGGAAAGCTTTAAAAAGCTCTTATTATTATTCTGCAAAATGCAAACACAGCTCAGGAGAGGTCTCTGTTAGGAAGTGATTTGCATCTCTTGGAATGATTTAAAACTGACACTTGAGTGACTTCTTACCCTCGAAGGACCTCGAAGGCTTAGGCAGAAAAGGAAGTTAAATATTGAAATTGTTTTGCTATTGAAAGACACAAAAGCTGATCTGATATTTAGGCCTTCAGTCCCTGCTTCTGGGCCTTTGTCACTTTATCATCTGTGACCTTGACTCAGGGAATCACTGATCTCCATTTTATCAACAGCCAGTGGCTGCACAGTCTCTGGCTGATATTGACAGCACATGGTGCTGCTTAAACAATTGTACTGTCTCACTTCTCAAGAAGTTACTTATTTTTAAAGATTGCTTTACCTACTCAACATGTTAAGGTTTTCTTTACAATAAATTCCACATAGCTCTAGGACAGCAAGCTGGATTCAGTGACAGAATCATGGGAGAGTAGATAAAGTGGGGTTGTACAGTTGACTCTGGGAGTTCAGCATTTGTTAAAATATTCTAAAGAACAGAAGACTTTCCTGAACTGAAGAAACAGTAAATGGGAATCAAAGGCAAATAACAGCAGAAAACATATTTCAAAGACTTGTTTTCCTTATAGAAGATAAGCATACCAACAACAAACCCCACAATTTTAAATAAAATGTAGTGTATACCAAAAATAATATCTTTTACAGAGAAGTCCATAAAAAATGCTACAAAAACATGGAGAATCAAGAAGTTCTTTGATCATTAGATCCAACTCAGTAATCTGCAGAGGTACAAGGTGATAACCCAGATTCTTAACAAGAATTACTGACACTGGCATTTGTTATATAACACAATTTGATGGAAATGAACCAAAAGTTTTAGCATATGATGCTCCTCTAGAAGAATAGAGTTTGCCTGTGCCGTCTGTGAAGTCAACACAAGCTTCACCTTTGACTTGGTAGGAGCAGAATAAAGCCAGTGAGGACAGAGAAGAAACAAAATGTGAGCTTGACCAGTCACACAAATGCTGGAGAGATGACCTACCTAAATTATCACACAAAGCAGCTCAAAAACTAAAAGCACACATAAAGAAGATTGTGTAAAGGCCAGCTCGTCATGGACACACCATGTTCCAGTTTTATCTCCTTTGGCCTGCTGCACCCAGCCTGGATCTCCATCCATCAGCCACAGACAGTGTCTGGACCCACTGAAGTCAGAATCAAGGATGCCCCTGACTGCCACAGGGCCATATTTTATGCAGTCACAGTTGTCTACACAAAATTTGGAGCTGCCCCCTTCACTCTTCCACTTCCTGTCTTGTACGGCAGTGCATTTTGAGGTAAACTGAGACTGATGGGAGCCACTGGAATATTTTTCAGTACACCCTTTTTGGTGGAGTTGCCTTCTTCTGGCAGCTGTGCCCAGAGATGCAGAGGAAACCCTATTTCAACCAGGAACTTTGTATCACTGTGGCTGACAGCCAAAATAAAGGAGTCCATAATTGTCAGGCTGACAGTGATTGCAAAGGGATGAGATATTACTGCTTCTCCTTATTTGAGATTGAATCCTTATTTTAGCAAGGTGACAAAGATCAGTTTCCTTGAAGTTTGGAAGATAATTTTCAAAGAATCACAGAATCACTGGGTTGGAAGAGACCTTTAAGATAATCAAGTCTAACCCATGCCCTAAAACCTCAGCTAAACCATGGCACCAAGTGCCACGTCCAGTCTTTTTTTAAACACAACCAGGCATGGTGACTCCACCACCTTCCCAGGCAGACCATTCCAGTACTTTATCAATTTTTATGTAAAAAATGTTTTTTAGTAATATCCAACCTATATTTCCCTTGGAAATTTCAGTTACTCTGGGCTTTGGTAAAATGCTAAATAACACAGAGGTGTTCCGAGCTTAATTAGTCACGTCTAGGGACTACAGCAAACAAAATTAGTAAATAATAATCGTAGTGATCAGTGGTTCTTCTTAAAAAAATGAAAAGCAAAGAAGGCATTCTGAAGTTTTTGTCCACAGTGTCAGATAAGAAGAAATAACATATGGAAAATTCAACATTACAAAATTTTAACTCTTCAGATGGACCAGGATGTTGCCTCCAACTTCACTGACAAGTTCAAAGTCTCTTGGATTACGTACTAGGAATTTGGTGGCCACAATTGCTTAATTGAGAATAAAAACAGTCTCTTCTTGGCAGCAAGCATATAATAACATCTTTGTTACTACACTCATTTTTCCTCCTTATGCTGAGCTTCTTGCCCATATCTGATTCATGCTGAAAGACTAAGGATGTGCACTAAGATCAGAAAGCAGCATTCAGGAGCAAGATGTTTCTTTTGCAGAGGAATGGCACAGCATTTAATAAATGTCCTCAGCCTTCATTCATTCAAAAGCATTTCATAATGAAACCCATTGTTTAATCTTCTCTCCTCCCATAGTTAATAATATTCTAATTAAAATAATTATTATTTCTTAGCATTTGCATAACACTATATATCTTCAAAGCATTCTCTAGCTATGAATCACACTGCTCACAATTTAAGTTATAGAACCAGCTAGGATTTCCCTGCAAATTTTTTGAAAGAAAAACAGTTTTTTAAAGTCCTGATTTTATGATGTGAAGTGGTATCATGAGCTCATATTTGAACCTGAATATCTTTCAGTAGCCTAGTTTTGAGAAAAGATAAAGACCACAGCCTGTCCATCTGTGGCATCCAAACAGCTCAGAGGAATACTGAATTGGGCACAAAAGGGATAGGTAGATTTGGTCCAACAAATTGAAATAGAACATTTAGTTGACTTTTTTAAAAGCACTCTCACAATTATGAAAAATTAAAATCCAGGGGAAAAAAACCCAGAATAGCACAGAGAGGCATTTCCAATATTGTAATTTAGAACATGAGGATTTTGAAGTAGTGGATTTTCCCTCAGAATGAATGTTCAAGATTTCATCATCTCCATTAAGTCCAATACAGTGACAGAGCATTGTACCATTTTCCTCACCTCTAACCAGTTGCTGTGTGAACCAGGGTCTCAGAAAGCAAAGGGCAAATCACTGTCTCCAGTTGAAGAAGGAGCACAAAGAAAGAGAAAATTGTGTTCTTAAATAGGCAAAGGCCAATGATGGGATTCAGGTGTCCAAAATTCAGATGCACAAAAATACCTTGCTAGCACAGGAACACAAGACTGTTCACCCATCCTTGGCCACCAGTGGTCACAGAGGGAGAAGGAGATTTGTTCACAGAGGGAGAAGGAGGTTTGGTCACAGAGGGAGAAGGAGGTTTGGTCACAGAGGGAGAAGGAGGTTTGTTCACAGAGGGAGAAGGAGGTTTGGTCACAGAGGGAGAAGGAGGTTTGGTCACAGAGGAAGAAGGAGGTTTGGTCACAGAGGAAGAAGGAGGTTTGGTCACAGAGGGAGAAGAAGGTTTATCGGTGGTCTCTGCACAAGATGCATGACTGACACAGGCAGGTCGAAATCCTCCCAGGCACATCCGTTTCACTTCACTGAGCACTGAAGAAGTTCTTTTTCTTAGGTCAGAGCTCTGAGTTGGCTCTAGGTAGACAAGATTAATCCCTTGTGGATGAGGAAAAGTGGCTCATTTGGCTTTATTTTTAAAGAAACTTGTGTACTGACCAAAAAGACAAAGTCTCCTTTCTTTTAAATTTGCGCTACCTCTGACCTCCCCACAGAAAGCCATGACTTTTCACCTTCTGATGGCCTCTCTGAGAGCACACAAGCTTGGGTTTGGTCCATAGATGATATTAAGCCATTAAGTTTAAAAATAAACTGGATAATCTGCCAAG
Source organism: Fringilla coelebs (assembly GCF_963513975.1). Classification (NCBI taxonomy): domain Eukaryota; kingdom Metazoa; phylum Chordata; class Aves; order Passeriformes; family Fringillidae; genus Fringilla; species Fringilla coelebs. The sequence goes on from NC_140028.1 coordinate 87,705,505, forward strand.
AAAATAAGCACTGCTGCATTTAACTTCATAAGAGATGGTTACTCCTGGACTATGTATATTAATGAGTTTTGAATGAGTGACATTTGATAAAATATTCACCATCTCTTCAACTTTCTTTCATTTCTTTTCTTGCTGGAGCCCTTTCTTATTTGAAAATTAATTATGCACACCATATTTAACCAGGGTGAAAATGAGACTTACATGGAACCTTTCCAGCTCTTCATTACATATTTAATTGTTAAAATAATCAAGCTATCCATCACACGTTCTGCCACCCAGTCATCTGTCACCTTGGAATCAGTCAAAAAGAACATGGAAAGAGAAGTGTAGAAACAGAAATTTCACGTTTCTTGATCTGAACAGTTTTGCTATTGAGAGGAATGGTCTTAGCATGGCATATCTGTATTGTGTTTGCAAAAAAAAAACAAATGCCATCTTCATGACATCTTCTGTGCTTTGGGTTTTCTCCCACAAAGCCCTAAAAACTATCACCATGTTATAGGAAAGTTCTTTAGCACCGAAGAAATTAAAGTTCCTGTGTCTTCTCATTGATTTTAGAGCCTGGTTAAAAATGCTTTACAAAGTGCACAGTGATCTGGCCAGCATGTAATAATAGCTGCATACTGTGGGATAGTTTTCATCAGAAACTTGTCCATGCACTTCACCAAAATGCTAGGAAACACCGACCTTGCTTAGTGGATGGTGAAACAGAAACTCTGGAGGAGCATCAGGCTACAGCAGTAATCCATCAAACATAACAAGACATTGCGTGGAGCTGAGTCCTTTGTCCCAGAAAACCACAAGGCAAATATAGGAAGAAGGATGAAACCTCCTCCTCCTGAGTTTGACCACAGTGCTCCTTTTACTAAGCTTTTCACATTCTAAGAGCTGCATGAAGTCTGCTTGGGTGTTTCATTTAAACATGGGGCTCAGTTCTGCAGGATCAGGAGCCCTTATGATGCAATTAATGCACAATATTTGCAAAATGTAAAGTACAAAGAATTCACGGACTTTCAAAAGACCCTTGGAGTTTTAGAAAGTAGAAGAGTAAAGGTGTGAAGAGGAACAAAGTTGTTTTACTTACATGGGTGTCATTCCCCAACTATCTCACATGGTAAATGTTCATAATGTCACCAGGAAAACAATATTGCACACAATATTTTTTAAATATAGGTATATTTCAGTAGTCATACAAATATAACCTGGTTTCAATTCACAAAGGAGCATAGATGAGGTGCAAGTTTTAACTTTTCATATTTTACTGAAATTTTATTTCACTGTATTCTATGCTAGAGACAAAAGGATCAAAAGGAATATCTAATTCTTACAGTCAATCCCACAGAGGTGAGATTTTCAAAGGCATTTTGGTGGGAACCGAGTAGCCTAGTTAGTTTATTCAAGCCCAATCTCACTGTGTATTTCTTGATAAATAAAGCATTATTTCAATTGAATACCCAATTTTACATAACAAAGAGTGGGCTTATAACTAGGCAGGTCCAATGGAGCTCAGCAAAACTTAGCTTTAAATGATTATTATTTAATTCTTTAGCAGTCCCTAACAGTAATTGTGCATTGCCCTGTGGTCTAAAGGGAAAATAAGCTTTCTCCTATTTCATACACAAAGGTAGAACAAATACTATTAAAATCTAACTGGAGAGCTTTCTAGAGAGTATTAAATAAATTTCAGCTCAGGCAGACTCTGATGTATTGTGAAGGTCACAGCTGATATGAACAGTGAAGTAGCTACTTGCAGGGAAATAATGCATTTGGATAAAGAAGTTGTGCCTGTCAAATAGGGATATGAGCTGGAAAAACAAAAAGAAACCATTCAAAAACCAAAGCAAATAAAAAAACCTACAGAAGATGTAAGAATCACAAAACAAAAGTCACCAACACCAGCCATAGCTTGAAAAGTATCAAGGACAGAACCAGTGGAGCGAATGATCTATCTTATAAATTAGACTTCAACTAGTGTAAAAGCAGCCAAAGTGAGGGCCCAATTGTTTTTGTAGCCTGTCGGAAATAATTTCAAACCTGACAGGATACCATGGCTCATAGTGTGATCTCACAGATTTCAGTGGTCATGCTGAGAGATAAGCAGAGAAGCACGGTAAAAACCCTGATAGCAAAAGCACTGCTGCCAGCTTTGCTGTACTGAAAAATTATCATTCACTCCAAACAGCAGATCAAGCTGAATGACTTCCCTTTCCTTCTCTCCCTCCGCCTCTGCCTCTGCCTGTGTCCCTGCTACCACCCTCTTTCTTGCCGTTTCCACTCCCTGAGAGGACATGAAATGTTGTGTTTTATAGTATCGAAACCAGCTGTTATATCCAGTAACAACAAACATCGGAAGAATTACACTGTCATCAAACTATCTTATGATATCATTAGTGTCCTAAATTAAAGCAAGATGATTGCCCCAGCAGAGAGCAATCAACCATACACAGATACTAATGCTGCAGGTAGGTTGTAGAGTTCCACAGGAGGAGAAGGTGCCGTGCCCTTGCTCAGTAATTATGCTGGGAATCAACTGACAAAGCCATTTATTCAGCTACAAATGGTGAAGGGCAGAGCCACACACTTGATGTGCCGGTCTGAGATGGGGTGCCTGTTCCAGCTCCTCAGGTTCCCTGTAGGGCTCTGCAGCCTGCCACACTCAGGTGGGAGGAGGGCAGGTCCTCTCAGCCCTGCAAGATCATACAATTACTGCCTGGACCAACCCGGAGCTGCAGGCGCCAAGGGAAGCCCACGGGAAGCTGTGACATCTCTTTTGCTGTTAGAGCCCTGGGGCTTCCTCAAGCAGGGCAACAAGAGGGACTGGTAGATGAAGGGATGGGGGCAGAGGCATCTGGTTTGGAGTGCAGAGCCCTTGGGTGGGGGGTGATGCTGTTGACTTCTTAACCCATAAACATTCACTTCTGGCTGTTACCCTCTTTTTGGAAGTTGCAGTGGCCTGCAGAATGGAAATGCTTCTGTTCCTGGGGCAGGAAATATTTATTCCCCCTGCCTTATAATGTCATATACTCAAACTAATATTTGCATATGTGCTATGCTATGAGGCCCTGTCCAAAACTTATTCCCTCGAGATTAATATTTTCCTGGCAGAAATACTTACTAACTCCACTAAAAGTACAGTGTGAATCCATTTAATTTATGGGCACAATCTTCAAGCTGGTGGGGAGGAAAGAGAGCGCCCCGAGAAAAACACTAAGCAGGGATTGCAGGGAACTGAATTTGGTTCTTAGTGTTGATGCAGTTTCAACTGTCAACAAATTACTTCATTAGCCTGTGCTCACTGTCCCAAGTGGAAAACAGAGATATTTTCTTTGATCAACATATCTAATTCTAAAGTAGCTGTTCAGGACAATAGTAATTTAACAAATGCTTTCATTTCTAGAGCCTATCACAATTTGATTCCAATTGCAATTTGGCTGTCTAGCTATGGTGCTTTAAACAACAACTGTGCTGGCGGGGCTCATGTGCAGCTAGAAGATGGGGTACAATTCCATTTAGCTTTTTCTCAGTAAAGATGCTCAGCTGAAGTTTTCTTGATTCACCCCAGGTCCCCAGCACTGTCTCCTCAGTTCAGTATCCACCAGTTTAACCGGTCTCATACAGGTTAAGAGCCCACAACGTCTTTTTCCCCACCCTACAAACACTTGTACTAACACTAAAGGGTTGGAAGATGAAAAGCAGGAATAAGAGAATTATTTTCCTCCAAAAATTTTACACTGCTGGTGCTTGTATGTACTCCTGTAGACGGGCAAAAGCAATACCATCTTTGTTTTACAGTCAGGGAGTGAAATCACAGAAATATTAATTGCTTTGCCCCAGGTCACACAGGAATCTATTGCAAGGCCAGAAATTTGACATAGATCTCCCATATCTCAAATCAGTGTCTTAATCATGAAATAACCATCAGAAAGTTGAATAGTTAGGTTATCTGTGGAAATGGAAGGGGGATTTATTGCTATGGTCTATAAAGAGAGAAATGGCAGCAATGCATTTTTTACATTAACTTATATTCTGATCTTGGGAAAAATGACAATGTGGGGTTCCCTGTTTACTCCCTCTCATGTACTTTATATGAAGTTTGCAGGGTTTGCAGCCTAAAGGGATTTGGTTGCACAATGCAAACTCAGTTGAGGACAGAAAAATCATACTCGATTTTTCACTCTTACATCATAAGAAGCCAGGAAGAGTTTTCAAAAATACTCCAGAAGTCAAAGGTCCAGAAAAAGAGATTCCTGTTTAATTTATCTTTCTCCTGTTAGTGGCAGAATGCTGTCCAAAATATGGAGGCCTGATTTCTTTCAAACTTACCCTGAAATCTTCCAGTCCAATTGAAGCTATCTAATTTCTAAAGCAGTTACCTTCTAGAATACATAAATATTAATACTGTTAACAGAATAATAATATTCCTTCACACTTGATTTCAAGCAGTTATTTAATTTTATTAATCCAAACAGAGCAAGAAGGATTTCATTTGCCCATTTCACTTTCTCTTTTAGTGGTGCACCCTTCTGATTGTAAACTTCCATTAAGTTGCCGTTTGCTGTCCTGGAGGTGCCAGATAGGCCACAGAACTGCTATGCTCAAACACAGGTGTGAGCAAAGAGTGAGATTTTTGGACACTTTTCTCCACAAACACAGTTGCAGGAGACAAGTCTCTGGCATCCATGAGCACTCACCACACCGAGGCCGTGGTTCCATTCCTGCTGGAGCCTTTTCAGCCAGGGGCAGGAGCAAAGGGCTGCGATGCTGCCGGGAACAGGGCAATGAAACGCTTGGTCAAGCCCAGATTTAGCAGACCCACAGACCCATCAGGAAAAAAAATGAGCATGTGGGCAAAAACCCTTTCCCTTTCCCAGATTTTAAAAGAAATGCCCAGGATATGTCCTGGGATTACGCTGGCCCAAAATTTCATCTAGCTACAAAGTCCAGACACTTACAGCATCCTTTGTTTTCTCCTTTGCATATTTCATAGATCCATGTATTGGTCTGCTCATTATTCCGTGTAATGTAGTAAAAAAAAAAAATGCATGTCTCAAAATACTGACTGGGATATTTAGGAGTATCAAAAGGCAGACTTTATTTTGAGCATCTACATCCAAGACAAAGCTGAACTTTTAGTTTATGGCCCGCTCTGTGGCCTTGTGCTTGCAAAAAAACAGCAGCACAGTGAGACAAATCTTTCCTTATCTCTAGCAACTATGTACTGCTCACATCCCACAAAGGCCCCACGTTGAAAGGCTCCATATATGGCTGGAATTCACCACAGGTAAGTGTTTCTGATATTGTGCTGTTTGCCTCCCTATTACTACTGACTTTTCCTTTCCTTCCTGACATTTTGAAAGAGTTCTCAATTGCTTTTGTGAAATAAATATTAAGACAGCATGATGACAACAAAGGTTGGGAAGGCATAATAAAATTTAAAAACTGTAATAATACAGTAGGAGTATTGCAGAAGTGTATTATGTTTCAACAGATATATAGAAGAAAGCATTAAGCTTCAATCATTTAACCTTTGAGGTAGGTAATATTACTGTACACACTCCACTAATGAGTAAACAGAGGCCTTCCTACAAGCCTTGCCTGTTATAAGCCTTGTCTAAAGCTGCCCAGCAAGTCAGAAGAAAGGGAAGAGGAGTAATGAAATTAAGAGCAACAGAAAGTATTTCTACTATGAAAATTCTCTTCCCTACTTGCAGCAGCTAGCAGCATTGTATTTCCCAAATTATGGTGGTTTTATACTTTTAATCCATGGGTTAACCATCTTCCTGCCATGGTGTAGGAGTTGCACTCTTTTCTGTGGTTATTACTCCAGATTTGCCCTTTCCTTCATTTGCTCACTGACTCCCTTCTTCCCACCCTTCCTGGTCTTCCTCTCTTCCTTGCTTCCAAGCTGGCATCCAAGGCAGCAGAGGTCAGAGGAGTCATTTTCAAGTAAGGATACCTTTGCAAAGGTGCAGGTTTCCAGAGAGTTCATTTAGAGCCTGAAAATAGGGCTTTAGATCAGATTTAGATCAGATCAGTCAGCTTCCTTTTAGCAAGTTCCTGACTGCAGCACCATTTATGGAGAGGAAACCTCTGTATGCATTTTACTTGCTCAATCTGCACAGTCATCTCTTGGGATCAAGTCACATTCAGGGAAGTCACCCCCCAGGAGGAGAACAAAACAAGGGTTGATTCCCCAAAAGACCACCTTCATGTAAAATTTCCTCAATGCCTTTCTGGAGAAAACAGAAGAATAAGAAAGTTAGGATGTACAACTATGGGGGAGAGAAAACCAACCATCTTTTCTTTTACAGACTGGACTTTTCAGGATCAAATATAAGCCACTTTCTGAGGCCTGGAGTGGTTCCAGACAGCTGTGGAGTAAGGGGGTGGGGGAGACAAGCTTTCCTCCCAGTGCACACTTATTTGTATTTGTGAGCAAAATGCTGCACTATTACATGAGCAGACGGATAATGTGCCTTGGAGATGCAAAATCAGTTAAGCTGGCACACCTTACAGAACTGCACAAAACAGAAATGTTATCAGGAATATTAAACAAGGTAGGTAATGAATGAAAACTGTCAAGGGTCTGCCCCACATTTATTTTAAACTTTCCTTTTTTTGCCTCGTCTCTGCTCTAGCCAGTGATGTTTCCTTCCCTCCTCATTTTGATTCAATAGCCCTGACAGAAGTCCGCAGCTCCCCCTCTCTCCCATTTATTCCAAGACATAATGTAGTAATTATACTTACATTTTTAAAGGTAGACATTTCTCCATAGGCCCTATCAACCTGTGGCCTCACGATTATAATTACTTGATCTACAGACTGTTAATTTTTTATCTTTCATAGGAATAAAATAGCACAGGAATAGGACACAAGGAAATGCGGAGAAGTTGCAGACAGATAAAAGTTAATGTTCTCTAATGACTACAGCATATGACAGGAAATATAAATGTCAGGGGCATCAGAAAGTACATTATTTTACTTACATTTTTTTCCTAATTTCTTATTTGTCAACATGTCAACAGACTCAGTGAAATGGATTAAATTTCTAGGTGGCTTCCTGGGTTATAAGCAGCAAGAAAAGCATCCAAGTAGGTTTCTGTTTATTACTTTTCCAATTAGATTTGCATGGCATTGATGCTTGCTCTCAGGAGTCTATTTGCAGTATTGGGAAAGGGTGTGAGTGAAATGAGGCCAAATCCATGACAAGTTTCTACTTAGCCTAGTTTTCCCTCAGTTACTTATGACATTTCTGTTTTTCCAGCCTGTAAACAAGATGAAAACCAGGAAAAGCAAGAGTTGGTAATAACAGTGCTTACGCTGGCTGGAAAAAACTGGTCCAAAACAGCAACCCTGGCTTTGATTACATGTAGTAATCAAGCTGTGTTCATAATTACTTGACCTAATGTCTCAGGAAATGTAAATCTGCACATGGAAATCTTCGTTCTAAAGACTGTATGATCCACTGAAATCGGGTAAGGAGTTAAAGTACTTCATGCTTCCTATTTTTCCATTGCAGTTTCATGTTGGGGGCTGCTAAGAGAGATAATGGAAAAGCTGGTTAGTAAATGGCATTTTTATGTTCTAGGCCATGATTGTAGCAATACTAAACAAAACAACACAAACAAAACCTATTAGTGAGTCAAAGAAGCTGGGTGTACCTTATAAAGGAGGGTTTGTTTTTTTCCTCTGGACTTAGAGTACACTAGCTTGACAGCGTATATTTTAATATACTTCAGAGTTTAGTGAACTAGAAAAATACTTTGGTGGGGATATCACAATGTAGCAAAAGTACTCTGGTATCAGGGTAGATCCCAATGGTGACCACTTAGAGTAAATTGCAAGTTTTCAGATACTGTTTCATCAACATCTCCTAAAGAAAGACATACATTAGTTGTCAGGACTGTTAACTATGCCAAAGTGAACTAACTACACAATTGCACATTGCATTCAATAATAAAATAAAATTGCTTCAGGACTATATGGCTTATCAGGAGTGGAAGGCATAGGGAGACTAAAAGAGCTCAGGAGATGTCTGTTTTGTTTATGTGGCAGGTAAGTATTGTGGTACAGCAGAAACCCTCACAGTTCCCATCAAGAGTTTGATTGCATTTGGCTGAGTTATTTTCATTTGATAGCAAATACCAGTTTCTTTTTGTTCTCTGTGAAGGTCTTGCCTCCTTAAAACTGTTCTGCTTCCCATTGGGGCCAGTTAGACACACAAAGAGCTTGGGGAGGGAGTGGAACAGAAGTTTGAGGAAAAAATCACGGTCATTCTGCAACATAGGGGGAAAAGTGCTGAAGACTATATTTAGGTTTAACAGAACAGCAAAAGAATGAGTAAAATCTGGCAATCTGTAGAATGAGCCAAGTAAATTGTTTGTGATTATTCTGACATGTACCTTGAATATCAGCTTTCAAGCATTCCAGAAACTTAGGTGCTATTTCATCTGGTCAGCCAAAGTTAACATGTTTATATAGATCAGATTTATTTTCAGCTATTTGACACAGGTATAGATCTTCTACTGAGAACTCTGGATTTTATTCATTGTCAATACATCCAAGGCCTGCATTTGCCTCTTCCATGGGATCAGCCTGATGGGTCTCAGCCACGGATGTGCTTGACTGATTGCACACTCAGTTCTTTCCCTTCTGTTATTTCCAGGTAAAAAGCTCTAGCAAAAAGCACCTAAAACTGTTGCTGCTTCATGGGTGACCAAGCACTTCATTCTACTGCTCATATCTTGTGTGGTAGTCTCCTTCCATTGATTAAGACTGCCATCCATACTGCCTTTCTGGTATGCATGCTATATATCTCTGCAGCCAAGGTTTCCCAAGGTTAGGAAAACCTCAAATTTCATTAGCACTCTCTTGCTTTGCATGACGTGATAATCATGCAATTATTGAGTAAAAATTGTCATAAGACAGAGCCTGCAGGAACCTGTAACTGCAATACCTACTCTTTCAGCACAAAATACTGTAATGTGCCCTTTAACTTATTCTGCCCCGCCTCAAAGCTCTTGACCAAATCCTCCCTTTATGCCTTGGTAATTTTCCACCCCTATGGTGGACACGAGTCTGCAAAACTTTTGGACTTTGATTTGTCTAAGAAAATCTTACCAAGAAGTAGCATCAGTTGAATGTGGTAACAATCAACATCGATGACCTGTGCTGCATTTTTCTCCCCTTTCGCCCATTTTTTTCTACACTTTTAAAATTATTTTCTCTGAAAACACGTTCCAGTAACTTTCAGACTCAAAAATTTAAAACCTTGAATACAATTAACACATAATGACCAACTAGTTTATACAATTAAGACAATAAGGAGTAAACAATTTTTTTCAGATAATGTCTGAAAATAAGCACCATGGAAAATAGTTTCCCATGAGTGTCAATAGTGGTTCATAAAATTTTACTCAGTTATCAGAGCGTGTGGTAATTTAAAATTATTCAAATCATACTGCTCATGATAGAACCTCCCCCATGTGTGTTATAGGTGAACAGCACAGGGGGAGTTTGGCAAGACTATAAAAATAGTGATCCTTGGATTTAAAAAGTAAATAAAAGGAAGACACCTGGCTCAGACCTCCCCAAATCCTTTGTTCTTTATAGCTAGCAATATAAAAACAAATAAACAAACAAATCAGCCCATCTCAGAGGTAAGCCATGCACAGAACTTTGTCCCCACATATTTCTGCCTAGAAAATATCTCTGCATTTATTTGCTGTATGCAAAATGCTGACTGGCGCAGCAACCGTAGAGTGACTAATATATCACTGTAATCAAGGACAGCTGGTTTTCTTGTGGAGTTACCAAATTCTCTTCAGGAGCCCTAGCTTCTAATTATCTCTAACTAGGAGCAGCCTCCACCTTGCCTTCCCTCCCCAGCAATACAGGAGGCCGCGGAGCAGCACCCCCAGCCTCCAGCTCTGGCTCCCACACCACGGGAGGCGATGTATTAAACATACAATGCATGTTCTAATAAGTGGAGCCAACGAGAGCTAAAGAGCTTGCAGCTGCTGGTACCACCTGTGTCCCTTCGCTTCCAGCCAGAACAATCTCCTCTCTGCAGTCCCTAGTTGTGGCGAGAGATAAAAGAGGCAGAAAGTGAGAGTGACATGTCTGGCTCGTGTCCCGCTCTCGTCATGGAGGAGCCAGTTGATCTGGAAAGCTTGCTTGCTCCCTCTGTGCATGTGGATGATCGGGCCTGTTTCCCCCCCAAGCAAGCAAACACAAAGTGGCCATGTATGAATTTCCTACTTGTTCCTCTGTGGAGTGTGCCCCACATGCTTGTTGCCATAGTTCATGGAAGTGCAGTTTCATTAGTCATCCCTGTTGGCTTCCTGAGTCATGAGGATTGCTGTGAGATGGTAAACTTGGCTTGAACAGGGAACAGACCTGATGGGTAAATGTGGCTTTGGCAGACTGAATGGAAATCCATCCTGAGATCCATTTTTTTTAAGAGACATTTTTATAAAGGCTGTTGACAGAGAACTGGGGTATTTTTTTAACCCTCCTCTTTTTTTTTAATATGCTGTTTCTTTTTCCATTGCCTGACCGAGTGGCGATATGGATGCCTTTCAAAGTTTGGAATTATCTGTTGGCCGTTTCACTGCCTCAGGACAACTGGCATCCATTCAGGGATCAGAAAGACCATCAGTTGTTTGGATCTTTTTCCTTTCACATGGAGTTTTGTTTTGCTTTTTCCCTTTCCATGTATTTCATTTCTGAGTTGGCTGTTTTGAATCAATGCCCATCTTGGGCCAGATTGTGCCATTAAAGCACTGGCCAGTATTGTGGCCTGGATAGGAAGCAGGGTTGGCAGAAATAGGCACTCACATAGATTCACACTAGATTATTACCAGTTATCAACAATGAGAACTGAATCTGTTCTTTAGATAGTTTTTACTGTATTCTCAAACTAGACTCTCCTTTCTTGAAACACTATCTGCAGTTTATCAACTCATTTTAGATATCCTCACTTAGCTGATATTCCAAGCATGAGTGCTGGAGCAAATTCCCTCAGCCACATTTTATGAGCAGCACCTGTAGTCCTACAGTCTTGCCCTTCTTACTTCTCAAATCCAGGGACCTTATTCCTTCCTTTCCCTTGCATCATACTGGAATGCTGCTGCCAGACAGGACTAACAGGCACAACAGAACATCTCTCTTTTTGCTCCAACATAGACTTGGCTCCTTCTGTTTCAATTTAACATAAACTAATGACCCAAACTGCAAAGATATTTTAGCTTTGTGGTATGGAATCTGGGCTCTTTGAGCTATCACAAAGCCCTGGTTATAACACCATTACTTCCTTTAGACATGTCTTCTCCTCAACGTAGAGATACTGTTCACAAACATTTTGAGGATTCCTTGTGCTTGCCCATAATTTTTGAATCCACAACAGCCTTGGTGAGGAGGCTTTCCCAGAGGCTTTTCCTCTAGCTAGGACAACTCTGAGCTTGAACATATTTCTCCCACAATTTAGAAAGGAAGTAATTGGATGTGGGGTTGTGATGTCTGTTCCAGTCATTGCAGCAGTTGTTTTCCTATTACTACATTATAGTAAGTATTCATAATACCCACATCAAATTATCTAGCATAAGCAATGCAGCAGATGAAAATACTCTTTGCTTCTCTGAATTTCCTCACAGAAGAGCTCTCCCTCCTCACTGGCTACACAAAGAGCCTGAGACTCCTCACAAGCTAACTTAGCAGGTGACTGAGGTTGCTGGTATGAATATCCTGCTGTGCCACTGCCTGTTTACTGCTCTGTGTGTTGTTTGTTTCACAGTCACTGTTACATGCTTTGCTCTCCTTTGTGAAATGCTCTGTAAAGCCTTGGATGCTGTGAGAAAAGATTCTTGCATTTAATGGCCTGATTGATTAGGACTGGTCTTGGAACAGAGGGAGCACAAGGGGTAGATTGAACAATTTAGGGGACAATGTTATTTGATATTCCTGCTAGTAAATACATCCAGCAGAAAGTGGGCCTGTTAAACAAGCAGCCTGCTCTGTATAGCTACCATTAGTTCTGATAGTAAAGAGGGAGTAAAAGAGTTGACCCTCCAGCTTTCCATGTTGTCCCATGGCAGCTCCCAGAATTTGTTTCTGTGTTTGCACTGTAGCTCATTCCTTTCAACCATTGCAACACTGGCATTAGACCAATTTCATTTCTCTTGGCCTCCTTCTTGCTTGTCTTCTGTATGCACTGATGGTCCCATCCTATAATGTGGCAGATGCTGTCATGAAACAGAGGGAAACTGAATATTGCCCTGCACCTTCCAGGAATGAAGCAAAAGACAGACTAGAATTTTCCAATTGTTATTAAGATATTACTTCTCTTATTTTTTTTAATCACTCATTATTTTTCAGACACTGGACACACACAGTTCACAACAGACACATACAGGTAACAACTGGCAACTGATACTGTAAGTCTACCAGAAAGTGTTTATTTTCTTTAGGAACTATTGACTCTTTAGTTGTGTTCCTCCATTCCTTTTACAAATAAACTATACAAACCACTAATGGAGGCAGAGATCGTCCATTCATCCATCTCTCCATCCACATTTCTGCACAAACACGGTTTGCATGTTTCAATTCAGATGTGTTTATGGATGCATGAGAGAAAATATTAATGTACAAAGTTGGGTGTAACTCAACAAACCCCATTACTACTTCTTTGAAAATGCAAGGCAGTATTTAAAATACTGTTGACATGCTGACATGCTAAATTAAGAAATGCTTAAAAGCATTTAACATTTCAAATATATTTTTATTCTCTGTACTTAGCAAATGACATTATAGATTCAAAACTTAAATTAAAGATGTTCACATTGCCATCTCCTGTTTGTGGGGGACTTAGAATTGTAGTTCTTGCAGTGGGCTGTGGGAAAAATATTTTTCAATAGCTCTGTTGTGTGAAACTTGACTAAGAAATGGCAATAATTGTCATTAGTTACTCACTAGGCAGTGTTTGGGCAAAATAGTTACTGCTCTTTTCAAATCACTCTAGTTTAATTATTTTTCATTGTAATAATGTTAATATTGGCCTTCTGTGGAACTGATACCTTGATAGTTTATTTGTGAAAGATGCAAGTAATCTCTTTTTTTTTCTTGTGTGTATGTGAATGCGCTCTTAGTCTTTCTGTGCTTCCAGATTTTCTACTTCTCATTACTTTATGTGCAGTAATGGCCAAGTTAATGAGGTTTCATTTTAACTTATGCTTCAGCTAGTCCTTTATACCAGGAAGGAGGGACCTAAGGAGCTACTGCTTGTGAAAGCCTAAATCATGGATGCAGGTAACTGCCTCAAGAGCCACTCCAGGATAGCAGTAGAGCAAAATTTGACCTCACACGCAGGTGATTGCAGTGAAAACACCATCATTACTGCTTCTCAGCCAGTGTTTTCTTCTCCTCTCCTCTCCACATGGATTCTCTTAGAAGAGAAGAAGTTGGGGAAGGTTTTTACAGGAGATTGTGTCTGCTTTCCACTTAAGTCAGCTGCAGAAACACAGCCACCAAGCTGATTTTAATCTTCTGCTTTGTATGTAGGGTGTACAGCAAACAGAGGTGGGGAAGAAATGTTTCAAAGCATTTCAGTAATTTAGGAGTGTAAACCCTGTTGATTTGTCAAGTGTACAAAATTCACTACTAAAGAAACCTGGATCATGGAAGAGATTTTCCTCATGAATATTGTGTTTGTAAGTTGCCTAGAGTAAGTGCAAACAGCATGATGCAGAATTGTATAATTTGTTCACGCAAACAGAAAATTCTCCTTCCTGCCAAAGATTCATAATATAGGAATCTTTCACTTACTCTTGCCAGTTTTTATATTGATTCTGGTATGGTATTTATCAGTTTGTATGTATATTTCACTTAAACTTTTAAAAGATGGACTCATCTGCATTGTATTTTATTCTTAAATGTATCATGGGTTATTAATTTCCAGACTGTATTTATAAGTATGTAAACATACAAAACCCAGAAAAGACTGCTGAAAACTCTTTTATGTAGTTATTGCTAGATACAGCTACGTGTGAGTAAGCAGTTATCAGACATTTAGCTATATTGTGTTATGTGTATCCTCCTCAAGATAAAAGGACAGGCAGAGCAGCATTTTCACATCACTACCAAAGCCATGTTACAGTAAAATTGTTCTGTAATTATAGTGCACACTGAGATACTACTGTAAAAAGCTGGGGAGAAATTACAGGTTATTTAGATAGTATGACATAAGCAGAAACAAAGATTTGTTGTGTTGGAATTCCCAGTTTTAGTAGCCATTATCTGTTAAACTGATCTTGTGATTTCAAAAAATGCATTTCCTTATAGAGCCATATGCAAGTCACCTGCAAAGCAGATAGTAAATTCAGTCTTCATGTGAGGTAATATACATAGAGGAAAAAAAAGAGGAAAAAGAAGCACACAAAGATAATTATATGAATCCTGGGCTTGATTCACTGCAGTAACCTTCCAGCCAAGTAATTCAAAAGAAATTAAGCCAGCACCGTATTGGAAGAGATCCACAATGGTAAATTAGGACTTCTTTTGGCACGCTCATGTGCAAAAGGGAAATTTGCTAGTTGGATTCTCCCCTCACTTTCACAACATAAATCAGCAGTAATTCCACTGAAATCAATGGAGTTAAGCCAGGTTAGAATGAAGGGGAGATGAGAATCAGATTCACAAAGCACAGTTTGCTGTGATTTAGCACACAAACGAGTGCCTTATAATCTGTTTACTAACAATGGATGAAATATGCAAATTGTCTTTTTGGAAAGCAACTGTGAAAACTGAGCTTCACAAAAGGAAAATGAGGGGTGCGAATGTTCTTAATTCCAGGCACTCTCAACCACAGCCAGAGGTTTGATATACACACACACTGTCTAAGTGAGAAGAAAACTGCCAAGCCTTCACAAAGCATGCAGAAGTAAGGTAGATTATAACAAGATGTCAGACCGTGATGTGGAATGGCAAACATCCCTCACAGACACTGGGATAATCCAGCAATCAGGCCCTGAACAATGTCCCTCCAAGCAAAGCCAGGCAGGCCAGCCATGCCATTTCACAGTGCAGGCTGCCCCCCAAATCTACTGCAAAGCCCTGCAAATGTGACTGGGTCCAGGTGGATCCAGAGTCTGGTGGTCTAGAGCAGGAAATGTTCACAAAAACCCCCCACTTTAATGTTTTCAAAACACCAAGGATTTGAAATGGTTGCAACTGAGAATCAGAATGTGTTAAGTGACTGAATAGAAGATCTTGAAATAACTGGACAGTGAAATGCTTTCATATTCACTTACCCATGGAACGGAGAGGAAGAGTTAACTTTTACTGGCTCTGAGAAAATGCTCATTTTGGGTTTCTGGATGCAGAATGAGTGTGGTGAAACTGCACATCATAATTAGAGAGATTACTTCCTTATGCTGTCTTTAACTTGAGATTTCCTTCTTTGGATTTTCTTTTTCCTTCTGATTCTTTTATTCTGATCCAGGCTTAACACGGATAGTTATGCTACCTGTGAGAAGACATTGTATCATGGCATTCAAGGCTGGGCGGGACATCCAACGCATGGAGAGACCGGGATTTGTGTTAAGCGTATCCTAAAGCATTGGCTCAGGAGCACTCCAAGTTCTATAGGAGATCACAATGAAGGAGGGCAGAGTTTATCTTTTCCCAGCAAGCTGATGACCTCATATCCCCAATTCCTGACTTTGTTAATTTCTAATAGGTGCAAGGTGGACTGTCTCACAGTTTGAGACAACAGGGAGAAGAAGACATGAGGAGCTTTCTCAGCTCAAAGGCCTACAAAACTTACACAGCTGGCTAGAAAATAGTGTGAGGGAAACCAAAAACCTGTCACAGCAGGCTCTGGAACCCTATTGCCCAGAAGAGGGCAGACCTACAGTAGTTTTCAGTAGATGGTGGCATTCTTGCAGATCTACTTTTCTTTTGTCTGTCTAGTCTGCTGTGTGGGTTGAAGAAATTAAATACAGTGCAAACATACAAACAACCACGACTCTAGAAAAAACAATCTTCAGTATTGGTCTCAATCCATGGGCTTAATCCTTTGCCACTAGCCAGTCAGAGTTCTCAGGCGAGTACATTTTCCTGTCTGCCTAAAAATTACTATGGTCAAGTAAGTGAACTAGATCCATTTCACTGCTGTAGCTCTAGACAAAAGGCCTGTCACAAGTAAATGGACACAAAATGCTGATTTCAATGAAGTTCTGCATTTCCCCCCTTCAAGCAAAACGAAAACTATCACCCAACTTTTCACCTTCATAGTTTCCTCCCTACTTTTCTTCCTTCATTCCTTCTGCTCCCTCCAGATGACTGAAAAAGACCTTAATACATTATTATTATTATTTATTAAAGAATATCTAACACTCCAAAATATTTGAACTGCTATTTCTGTTTCACTGAAAGTGCATAGCAGAAAATGCAGTGAATTCTTGCTCAGTTGAACATAAGAATCATAGTATCAATATTAATATGATGATACTGAATGACATACACCTAGAGAGTAACACCTCTGTGGACACAGCTCTTAAAACACCCATTAAGAACAAGCACTTATCCAACTTTCTTAGCTTCCAAGTGTTTTCACCCACTGTCTCAGAGTTACAGCTGTGATAAGAAGACATCACTTTTTGCTTTAAAACAAGCAGAAATTCTGCTCTGAAGCACAGATGAAGGGAAATCTCTGTTTGCCAGGTCTTACATATCTTCCCTTTTTTGCAGTTGTTCTTGCTATAGAAGGCTCCTGCTCACCAGCCAGCTCACACTGGCTCTTGCAGTCGGGTTAATGCCAATTGTCACAGCACACAGCTCACCAGGGGAGTGTGGCTGGAGCCTGGGCACTCCAGCAAGAAGCCTGACCCAAGCAGACCTCTAGCTGAGCTATTGGACAGTGAAACAGGGCACCAGGGGAGCTCTTCAAGGTTCTCTCTGTCCTGTGATACTGATCTCCACCGCCTTTCACACACCTTTCCTCAGATGTTATTTTAAAACTAAGCAGAATCCGGCATGAAATATCTGATACAAACTCACACTTCCCTGTGTACGCTCACCACTGGATTTTTGCAAACTGGTCATCAGCAGGGTTCCCTTGAAGCTGGGTGGAAAACTGCTGTGACTGCAGAAGGTGACTGCCCCCACACTGTTCAGACAGGTGTCTATGAATCAGGCCTTCACTCTTCTTGGAACACCACAAATATTCTGCTCCACTAATGCATTAAAACTTAAAAGGTCAAAGAAACGCACACACAGAACTATCCTTACTCTTAGAATGGATCAAAGCCCTTGAAATCGGATGAGTTGTTCCCACTCACAGCTCCAAGTTTAGTACGGACCAAGACAACAAAAGCGTCGTTTTAAAATACTTCCCTGTGGCAATCTGTCTCCTAGAAAAAAAGAGATGATGCCACTGATGAGCAGTGTAGGAGACCTACTACACATAATGACTCCACCAATTCAGAAAGAAATAAATTATGGTATTAGAAAAGTAAAGCATACCACAAATGGCATGGAGAGAATGAATAGGTAACAATTATAATTGTTTCTCATTCTGAAGGACATGAAATTATTACAGCCTGTTTAAAATTAACAGAAGTAAATACTTTCTCATTTGACATGTAATTAAAATATGAAGCTTATTGCTACAGGAAATTTTGGAGCCAGAAATAATAAAAGGGATAAAAGAACAATTAGAAGTGAACCTAGAAGAAAAATCTGTCAGGACTATTAAACAGAGAGATGTGTTATCATCTCTAATTCTGGAAGGTTTCTATGTGTTCAAGGATTTTAGGATGACAAGCTCCAATAAACATATTCAAATAATAATTTAGAATAAAATTTCACAAAAGGGAAGCAGTATTTTCCAACAAAACCAGCCCAGCCACCATCTTTCAAAATCTGTTTATGAAAACTGTCTGAGGTAATGCTCAAAACTGAACCGAACCCCTTCAGAGTGCTGTTTAAGGAAGAAAAACATTTATGAAATAGCATTAGCTCCTGGCCTTGAAACATTTTCCAGAAAAATATCTCCCAACTGCTAAAGTCAAATAGCTGTTGAGGTTCCAAATTTTTTGACAAACTGTTAAATAACTTTGCTCACAGCTCACTGTTTGTCCAAAGCGACAGACACAGTGTCAGAAGATTACAAGCTTAGGAACATCCCTGTTTCAGCCCCAGGTGCAGGGGCTGTTGCTTCAGAGGCAGAACCAGCCCCTGGTGTCTGCAGCACCATTCATGCCTGGCTCTCAGCCTTAACCTTCCTCCAGCTTGAAGAGCCAGACCTGCCAACATTTCCAGAGCAAAGGACTTTGCCCTCCTCACATCAGGAGAAGCCCTTTGCTTCCCTGCCTCTTCTCAGAGGAAAGAACAGGTAAGAAAAAGAAGTCAGCATTTTCAGAAACAATAGTTTAGCATCCATGAAATTCAGCGGGGGCAAATGTGAGCATCAGTGAGATGCTTGTTTAAAATGAGCACCCTCTATTCTTGGCTCTGTTATAAAGGCAGAGCTTGCAGAATGACTAGTGTATTATTGAGAGACAGACTAGACTGAACAATGGGGACAGTTGACCTCAGACCACACACATGCTGCCTTCACTTGGTTCCCAGATGATCTCTGGATACCGGGCAATCACTTTTCCTGAAACACGAGTCTCTTCTCTCCCCAAAATTATCCCATCCCTTCTCTGAGGACAGCTCTCAGTGAGTGAATCAAAAAGCACATCACAGGTTTTCAAAAAGTGGATCCAGCAGAAATGGGACACCTTTTTATCTGTATGCCGGGAACCTGATTTTGTCAATTATACGCTGTATATAAAAAGCCTCTGCTATCTGCTTTCCCAGTACTCTGGGGAATGCATATGAATAATTTTAAATGAGGAAAATGCTGTTGGGAATATTGTTTTATTTGGGGATTCTAAACTTTGAAACGCATCTACGAAGACTATTTTATAATTAATAATATTTATTTTTTTATATACACACATATATGCCTGTATTTTGGGTTAAAATAAATAGAGGAAGGAGACTTCATTTAGATTTCCACAACCACTAACATAGATCTTGAAAGACATGACAAAGCGCTTTAAAAAGAAATATCTTTGGACAAAGGTGGGAAGTGTGGGAAGTTCTCTGATCAGCTTCATGCAGGCCCAAATGAGTGACATGTGAGTGACAGATGCGCTATCTGTGGCACAGAAATGATTCCATTCATCAACTATATACTTTTCCTGCAACATGATAGTTATGGAACTGGAACAATTCTGAAGAACTCCAATATATGTCAATATTTGCAAAATTTTCACCTGGCTTTTTTAGAAGAATGAGAATGCTAATAAGCTGAAAAAAAAATGTTCTTTACGTAATGAGAGTTACTTAAGAGTGATAATTTAAGACCTTTGCAGTCTTCTCTTTTGAACTATGTCAGTTAGAATCATTCATCTCAGAAACTTAACAGTGATTTCTCAGAGACTGCTGACACAACACTGTTATTCTTAAAGGAACAATTTTCAGGGAAACACACAGGGGAATTACACTGTTTCCAAACTGCAATTGTTGGCCAGTTCTTTTGTCTTTCATGCTATTCTTTTTGGTGATTTTTTGATGTAGCAAACAAATTGAATTCATTTTGGAAAATAAATTACAAACTGGAAGTTTTCTGAGCTGTCCACACAGTTTTTGTTTCATCTTCCAGCATATGTTCCAAGTGTATCACTGGGACTGACACTAAGAAAGAAGGTGTTTGCCAGCTGTCACCACAAAGTGGTTTCTGAACTGGAGTATTGTTGCCAGATCCTGAGTGCTCTTGCATAAAAAATATTAGCAACACCTGATCTCTTACTGGTGACCAAACTTACTAATGATCAAATATAAATTTTTGAGATTTTTTTAATGCTCAGATAGAAATTTTTGAGAATTTTTTAATGCTAGCCTTTCTTCTATACAGATGTTTTTGTACTAAAAACTAAGAGGTCACTTTTTATTTTAGAAATCTCAGCAAAGTCTTCTTCTATTCCATTTTTAACCAGGGGAAACAAAATACTTGTTTTCTGAACTTTGTAACATTCACATATATGAATTTGCCTTCCTACAATGCAGTACCACAAGATGTTTTCTGTCTTCCCTGAGCTCTGGATTATTTCTCTCTCAGCTACAAAATTCTGCAAAACATTTCAAAACAATGTTACAATAGTTATTATGTCAAAAGACTTAAAGTACAACCATCTCAATCTACAAAAGGCCCCCTACATTTTGCATTATGTTTCTCTATTCATCAGCATTTGCTAATGCATTTAACTTTTGAGAAAACACAAGATTTTCCTTGGAATGCAGCACACAGATTTTCAAGTATTTTTTCTTGTTAAATGCATCATGTTTAGCATTTACAATATTTACAAAAACACCCACACACCCCTTGAAAAGAGCTCAGAGTCAAAATATTAAAAAAAACCCCAAAAGTCACTACTTTTGGTGGGGAGAGAGAGATGGCAGATTAGCCGAACATGACTTTGAATCTGGTCTCTAACTTCAGTTGTAAACTTGAGATTTTCTTTTCCAGTGTTGTAAATAGAAGTACACTTGTGTTAGATATAACTTTCACCAGATCTTCCTGACTTGCCATCAGCACAATTCAAGGAACCTGACCTCTACATGTCCTAATGAAAATGCTTAATGATGATAACTCATGGAAAAAGGAAAAAATTTTAAAATTAAAGATCCAGTTCACTAAGGGCCATATTAGGGTGTTTCGTTCTCATGAGCTGCCATCTACAAATGATGTCCAATGCTGATGAAAAAGGTACTGCTCTGGAGGGAAAATACACTGCTGTGATAAAGCCTCACATTTTTCAACAGACATCAATTTTACAATAGTGTGTATTCATACAAAAACACACATATTTAAAGTAACTTGCATTAATACTCAGGACACCTGTGGTAAAATACTGTAATGTAAAATATACTTTAGCTCACAAAAATAGTTAATGACAGAAAGAAGTTTTTAAAATATTTCCTTATAATATGAAACCTACAGTGGTGTCTGCTGTTAAATATGTTCTCCTTCAAGATATGATATTCCTGTGCATGAAAACTGGGTTATTGCACAGGGAATTGGGGATGCCTGATATTTATATAATGGATTAGAAAAACAGCCAGTACAAACTGTTAATTTTACCCTTTCAAACAGGAGTAGAAACTCTTACTACTTTCCCAGCTCTGAGTTTCTTCTCCATCTTGAAATGACTGACTCAAAAGAGATCAAACGCTGAGGATCTTGCTTGAGCTGGCATTTTTCAGGTGTCTCATGCTGGACACGTGCAACCATGTGAAATCGTGAAATCATGCAATCATTTGAAATCATGCTGAATCAGCCTGAACTCTGGAATAAGCAGGGAGCCCTGCCTTCCCTTTCTTCTCTCACCCTGGACAAAGCAGGTAAAAATTTGCCTTCTGACTTTGGTGATACTGGATTGTTTGAGAGCTTCAAAATCCTGTCCTTAGAGAAGTCTTTTTATCTTGTCCCAGGCACGCCTCAGCTCAGTCTCACCAAGCTGCCACAGAATTTCCTGGAATTTCCTAGGATTTCCTGCCAGTGCCCCAGTCCTGAGGACCCCATGTCTCTCCCCAGCCCTGCTTTCTGATGGTCTCTGCACTTATGCTGCCACAGGGAACTTGAATCCTAGGAAATTCACCAGAGCTAAAATTTGATATTACCATAGTCTTTTTATATTGCATTAGAGAGTTAGGACGGATAAAAATCTTCTCTTAGAAGCAAAAAAGCAAGTACGTTTTAATGCAAATATTTGGCCAAATAAAAAATTTCAAATTACCTCAAGAAGTACCAAAAGGCAAATATGTGTCATCTTATTTTTTCAGCTCTGAACTTTGATAAACCTTGCTTAACTCTCACAGAACTCCTCATACCTCCAACTTTTCACCAGCTAAGATCTTGAAGGTCATCCAATATCTAAACTGTTCAAACAATTATCATGTTAGCACATATGATTCACAGCATGCAGGTTTGCAAATAACATGTGTGATAATGTAACTATTTATTCCATATGGGAATTAAGATTCAAGACTATCTGCACATTTGAAAAGGATAAAAATTAATAATGGGGCACACGTTCAGTTGTTTCCATTTGCATAATGAATTACCATAAAAAAAATAAAGAAAACTATAACTAAATTGAGTTAATAGTTTTGTATTAAACACTATTTTGTCACATTATTTTAATACAAAATTGAGACAAAGATGTAAATATTCAGGCATTGCTAGATACAAATGCATGGCAGAAAACAAATAGCCTTGCTGTCAACATTTAAAATTACTGCAACTTCAGGTAAAATTATTATTAATATACACACAACAGACCAGATCTCTAGCTGTTGTAAATCAGTGCAGTCTCATGGAAAATTTGCCTCAGAAAATTCATGTTGCTGTAAACCATCTCACATTGAGAAGTACAAGTAGAACTTTTCAACAGTCACTTTTTTAAAGCCCAAAATTTGTCATAACTTAACTTTGCACTGCTGTGTATTACAAATAGTATAGATATTATGAAATTTTTAACAAATTTTGTACCATAGCAAATAAAATAGACTGTAAAGAAATATTTGAACAGACCTTGTAATCAGATCCTATAATATTTTGCAAATAGACTTTTCATCCCCAGAAATTCAATGGATTGATCACAAAAATATTGAAGTGCCTTACAAACACATCCTAACAAAACATCTCTAGGGGGAGGAGGTATTATTTCCTTTTTATTGGAGATAGAACAGTGGTAGAAGCACAAGGATTTGTACGAGGTGACACCAAAGGCATGACATAAACAAGTAATTAATTAGAATTTGTTGGGTTCCCATCCAGGGTCTGAAAAAGTGCCACAGACATCTGTCAGTGAAATTCAAGTTCTCATTTCTTTATTATTTCCAGTGAATCCATCATATTAATTAAAATAGTTAATAGTGCTAGCAGAAAAAAAAGCTGCTTTTACAGGTTCTGATTTCGTGCATTCGTACCACAGCAGTAAGGGACTTTCAAAGCTGGTTTCCCATTCTCTCCCATTTTGGAAGGGATTTGCTGAAATATTATTTTTCCTCCATTTATACTCTAAATGAGGAGAAAGCTAAATGCCTGTCCCACTAAACTCTCTTTTTCCAACCATGATCTGTTTCCTATGCCCAAGGCATTCACAAAAAGTAAAGGAAGCAAATCTGTGCTCTGTGGTCATTCACTCACATGGAATTTTCAATGAGTCTGTGCTGCTGGTTCAAAATGCTAGGTGTCCCTGAAGAAAACCCAAGAACTCCTGAACAATGATTCAATAGAGTGCTTTTTGCTACCTGAGGATGTTCTGAAGAATGTCTTGCTGAGGGTGTTTGCAGGATCCATGAGTGAGGCCCCCAGCTGGCCCTGAGAACCTGTGGGGAATCCCAGGGCCATCATCTTTCTGTAGCCATCTAAATGCTCAGTGGGTCTTACATAGCGTGGGCTTAGGAAGAATTGCCATTTTAAACTCAGGTTTTTAACAGATCAGTTTTAAAACTTTGCATGAATGGTCTATCTGCTAAAGAGAGGCTAAACTCAAAATGAAGAAATTCCTTGCTAGACAAGATGCCAGCTGAAAAGAACAGAGTGATTATCATCCTGATGAGTGGTAAAACCCAGTAAATTTTATTTTAGGTATTAAATTATTAAAAAATACACAAGTTTAAAAAACCCCACCAAGCTCCTACTCAGAGAGTGACAGTATTTTTAGTCTTGACTGCTGTATCAGGAATTTTCAGCAGTAAGAATTCATATTTCTTCTCATTCTGTGAAATAAAAAAGGCTTACAATTCTGTGAAATGTAATGTACAGGTTTAATAGGATTGTACTCTTGCCTAATGTCACAGTAACAAATAAATGCAATAGAGAGTTGCTGACACAATAGAAAACTGCTAGTTCAACACAAATGAGTCTCTGTAAATAAATCTGAAGTAATTTCTCTATACATCTTGGCTACTGCTTTAAGCTCGGCTTACAACCGGGGTGAGGGTGTGGGGCAACCTTACAGCAACCTCCTCAGTGTGTTACAGCATTTTGCAGCTCAAGGAAAGTGACCTGCTGGCTTGACACCAAAATTAAAGTTGTTTAAGCACAAACTCCCCATTGCAGCCCACATGTCAAAAAGCACAGAATGGCACATCCTGATCTGATGGAGAAGGGATTGCAAAGGCACAGTGGTACTGCCATGCGCTGGCCCACGTTCACATAGAGCTGTTGCCACAGGTTTGGCAGTACATAACCCAGGTATAAAAAATGAAAGCAGCAACTTACCTCCACGCTCAGCAGGTTTTGGCTCTTTCTGCCACCATTTCCATTCTGGTACATTCTGACTGGGAGATGCTGGAACAATTATACTGGGAAAATATCCGTTACTCCTACCCCAACCACTTTCCATTCCACTTGTGCTGAGTTTTTCCAGTGTTACCAGTTTTAATGTAAGAGCATCTCTACCATGTGTTGACCAGTCAAGGGGAAAACATACCATAACATAACACACAAGCTGACATGTTTGTATGGTATGCATTGTATAAAAGCATGAGAGAGCCTTATCTTCAATAAAAATAAAGGCAGGGGAAAAAAGAACAAAAAAAAAAGCTATCAAAATAAAAAAACCCAAACAGAAACCCAAAAATGGCTGTTGTGAGTATGAAATGGTAATGGATAAAGCAGCTGTCACCCTTTTTCCTCACCTTTCCCTATATTGGCATGTTTTCTATTCTATCTTATCCCATAGAGGATACAGTTCTAAGCAGCATGTAACATTAAGCAAATTGTATACTATAATATTTTTCAATTCAAGGTATCAGCTCTTCATACGCTCAAAATGTTGCTCTAACAGCACAGACAGAAATCACCTTTTCTTTTTCAACATGCACAAAACCTATTAAATAAAGTGGCCAGTATCTCTTAAGGGATACTTAGACATGCCAGGAAGAGCTGGCAATTTCTTCTGAACACACACTGGGTGGTTTATTCCAGTTGCTTACTGTAAACTATATCCTATAGTCATAGACTGTCTCCTGATATTCAAAAATGTTATAATTAATTTTGTCAAGGAAATCTTCTTATATATTGCTATCATGACTTTCCTTCTGTGGCCCCTGGCCACACACTCCTCTCCTACTTCTCCTCAGGAGGATTGGGGGGGAAAAAATAAGATGACAAAGCTTACCAAAAATTATCAATAAAATGATCAATGTTCATGGGCAAAATTCACTTGATTTGGTGAAAAGTAATTTTTTTTCATTAAAAATAAATTAATACATTATTTTATTAATTACTTATTGCCAGCTAAAAAAGAGTTGAAAGGTTTGGAACAAAGGCAAAAAAAGTGAAATACTCTCACCCTCTGATTCCCACTCTTAACTTCATTCCTTCATTTCCAGCTCCCCTAGCCCCACCAGGGTCTCTCCAGGGGTGGCAGGGGACTCTCACACCTGGAGGAACTCTTTACCCTCCTCTCACTGTGATGATCAGGGAGGTGCTTCTCACACTTTCTTCTCCTCACCCCAGTGTTTTGCCAGTGCTTCCCACTCGACAACTTTTTGGCCTTTCTTAAATAAAAAACCAAAAAAGCAGGAACCCCTTGTGAGCAGTCTTCAATGATCTGCTTTCAGTTAAGTGCCATTATGGAATATGACACGTAGGAAATAAGGAGCGGCAGGAGGACCCGGTCCTTGCTCTGTTTATTGACAATCTCCCTGGGTGGTTTGATTAGCTAAGGAGCAGATGCTATTTTTCCCCCCTTTCTTGGTCTTTTTTTGTTTGGAAAACTTGAAGCTGATTGCACATATGCTTAAAGTTTGGGTATGCAGATTTGGAAAAATCTAAACATGTAAATACGTTTCATGAATATTACCAAGTAGGCACCAAATATTTATTCTAACCATCGGATTTCCGCGCACAAATGTTTAGCTGATACAAACAAAGGGACTCAATTGGTCAAATTCTCTTTAGATTATGAAAGGAGTTTGTCTTTGTTTTGTCCTGGTTTAATTATCTTTCTTGGTCCAGATGCCTTCATTGAGCTGCATCTGCAAAATATTTCTTGGATGAGGTACGACTAAATCCTTCCTGTGTTATGCCCCTGTGGCCAAGATCCAGGCAAGCTGAACACCCTCATGGCTCTTCTGGAGGTACAAGCTGTGAGTGCTCAGCACCCTAAACTGTTTTATAGGCAGCTTGGATATCTCAGTGGTGCAAAATTTCACAGCAGAAGAAACTGGTCATGGACCACTCCTCAGAACAGGAATATACTTACATATATGTATACTTAATATTTTGTGGGGTTAGACA
Source organism: Fringilla coelebs (assembly GCF_963513975.1). NCBI lineage: Eukaryota > Metazoa > Chordata > Aves > Passeriformes > Fringillidae > Fringilla > Fringilla coelebs. The sequence goes on from NC_140028.1 coordinate 87,731,870, forward strand.
AGAAACTACAGGACATTAAAGTTTCTTGTAGGAATGGATGAGCAAGAGGATGTGCATGCTGCTTAAAGCATGTGAGAGGACTTTGTAGGGCCGAGCTGGAGGCATCATAGCTGTAGGGTGGCCAAAAATTTTCTCTACAGAGGGACAACCCCTGAGAGCAGCAACAGGAGGAGAACCTTTACTAAACACAATCAAAGGACTCCCTGTGGCATGTTACCTCCTTGAAGGAAATATTTCTGACTGATCTCAGTTTTCCAAAAATTAAGGCCCTTCAGAAAGCAAGAGAAAGAATCTTCAAGGATCATGAACGACAACAAAAGCGTCAGAACTGTCTTGCCAGAGAGCCTCTGAAGGTCATCTCCCTCTGATTCTGAGTCACCATTTCATGTGACTCAAGGGTCTATGATTTCCATTGAACAGATGGATGCACACTGTCCGTGTTTTAATGCCAGGAGGCACCTACTCTTCCCCTATAACAGTCTTTTTATTCTGGAGGGAAGGCAGGGGGGAGAGGTCAGGGGACAGGGCAGGAATATTTAATTGATATTTTTAATAAAAGGAATCACTCTGACCTGAAAATAATAAAAAAAAAGTGTACATTTTCCAAATTGCACCGGGAATTAGAATGATACATGATTTGTTCCCGTATAACATTTTATTTTGGTATTTCCTGATCAGCCAAATAGAAATAGCTACATTTTCTTTCTTCTTACTCTGTGCTGAGTACACTGACCTGAATGCGTACATTTTTCTAACTCTATATACAAGGGAGAAACTGATGGCAGGAGTGTTGGCAACACTCATGTTTTTAAGGCTGGAACAAGTGATCTATCTGTGAAATTAAGTCACAACTCAATTGGACAAGTACTAAGCAGGAATTTTCATTGGTAAGGGACAGCGCATTAGCAATTGGACAGTTAACTTTTGATCAAAACAGAATTTGACAAGAATTGAAAATTTCATTAAAAAATTATCAATAGTCATGTCATACCACAATACATCCCTCCATGGTGAGTCAACCAATAGTGCATTTGACATCTGTCACACTGGTATTTTCAGATTAGAATACATTTTCCTTTTGGTGTTTGGTGGGTCACACTCTTGTTTGCAGTGGTTGATTCACTTTTTTTCCTCTTAAATTTCAGGTGGAAAGTTCTGTAATCTAATCTGTTTTTGTAAGACTGAGCTAACCAACAGGAAGTAACTCTTAAAGCATATAGACATAATAAGGTGCACTTTGGTTGTTATCAGTGGCTGTTCATTTAATGTAGACTTATATATGTATAATCATGGCATTTACTGTATCTTTAATTGTCACAGACATCAGAGTTTTCAGAACTCAGAAGGAACTTTCGTGTCCAGAGTCTTCAGATATCTGTGTGGCTGAGATGTGGCTGGATTACACACAGTAAATTTAAAATGAGAAGGTAATCCCTTCCAAATTCAGTGAGTCAGACAAGCATTATGATTGGAGCTTTTTTGCATTATCTTACACAGAACCAACTGTTACCTCACCATTTGCTGATGGATGTATTTGTCTCCATGTCCATAACTTTCTTTTCCTTTTCCAAAATGCATCCTTACAGAAAAGCCTGCTTCTTCTCATAATACTTTTGAATGAAGTCTGCTATAGCTGGGATGGCATTATATAGTTAACCCAGATGGTCTGAATAATACTGAATGATTCAAGCCACTCTAATTGCATACAATTTTGTTGTAGAAGTTGTTTTGTAGGGAGAAAAAAAAAAGTAACTCATTCCAGTAATTCTTTTTCCTTTCACAAATAGACTTACAAAAAATTGGGACAGGAATTTAAAAAGCAACCAGTAAATGTGGGTGCAGAGCAATACCTCAGAGAATTCTCTCTCCTGGATTCACCCTGGCTGGGCAGACTTTTGAAATCATGGCTTAACACGATCAGACAGTGGTTTTAAATTGTGGTTTATGTGCAACAACCTAGTAAGCAGCTATCTGCTACGTCTACCCTGTTCTACATTAAATGTATTTATGGCTAAAAATTACTCAATTTTTCACCAAAAAAAAAGGGGGAAATCAGCTATTTCTAGCAAAAGGTTCCTTTCTTACTTTTTTTTCCTTTCTTTTAACCTAAGATTTCAGCTTTGAAATATCTGGGGTACTTATATTTCTGACTTCATTTCCCATGGGAAACCAATGAATTCCATAATTCATTGCAGCAGCTCAGCAAGAGGTGAAAATTATATGCAATGTAATCTGTTTGGGGAGAATCACACAGCAAGAACAATGGTGGGATAAAAACCCAAAATATAACTCTCATGAGCACGTACAAGTATTTTTCAAATAAAAGTATTCAGTTTTCAATTTTTAGTAAAAAGGCAACATATACCCAAAAACAGCTGCCTACTTCAAACCAGTCTGGTTAACTCCTGTGTAACTGTGACAGCAGATACAGACACTGGTTCATTTGTCTGTGTAATGTCTGCATGCAATGATGTGGCTTTTTTTTTTTCATTGCTGTGGGAGACTATGGTGCTTACAAAACTTGTATCTTCTTAGCCAATACAAGAGGTGGTAGAAAAGTCATAAAGCCACTAAATCCTCCAACCTAACACTGTGCTTTTGGTAGCTTAATGGTAGCAAACAGAGGTCATCATTAAGGTCTATCTGATTTTATTTTCCAAGTACAACATGTTCTGTAGATCAGTCATGAACGGACAGTGAGACTCCATGGCCCTGTCCACAAGAGGAAGGGTGACTCCACAGTTAGGGCATTAGACCTGAGTTTAAGAGATTTGGCTTCTATTTCCAGTTCTCCTATGGAATCTTGGGCAAATTATTTAATGTGTCAATTCCTACCTCCCATCTGGGAATACAATAATACGTCTTTCATGGCTCTTGTGGTTTATTCACTTAAAAAACACTTAGGGGGCAGGAAATGCCCTACAGTGCGTGTCTGTGCAGGGCTCAGCACTCAGAAATCCAACCCTGCTTGAGGAAGCACTGCAAGACCACAAGAATAGCAACAATCACCCACTCCCAGGGATATAAATACGAACCCAGGTTGGCTGGAGCATGTGCTTGAGCCATAGTGGAAGGCAGGCCCACCAGCCAAAACAGCATATGCAGTGCCTTCGAAGAAATCCCAGACCTGCCATAGCTGTGAGATGAGTCACGCTCCATTTTAGCCTTTTGCAGCAGTTGTTGGGGCAGCAGCAGGGTGATGCTACCTGTCACCTGCAGGCTTGTGAAGCCTTGCTGCCTACTGTCTTCACCCGCTATTCAGAGAGCACTTGACTGACAGGAGCTGAGCAGTGTTTCACCCTGTGGGGTTCGTGACAGCCACAGTGTCTGTCAACACATTCTATCACTCTCAGCTTATGCAGACAATTTTTTTTTTCCTTTTGCCTTTCTCTCTCTATCTCTCCTTTTTTATTTTTTCTTTCTCCTGATGTATTCATCACTAGGCTGCAGACACCTAGTTAATCCATTTAGAACCTATCAGCTCTGTTCATCGGCTCATAAACCCATTACCTCGGAGGCGCTGTGCTCAGGGACACAGGTGCCAGACCAGTGCACAAAACCCAATTGAGTTATGTAGCAGGCAGCAAGGCCCTTGGATTCATGATTCTGCCTGCATGGGGAATTGCACGCGTTATGTGGCAGCAGCCACTTTATTAAATATCGATTTAAATCACAGCCTTTAATCAAATCTGATAGAAGACCTTTCTCACCTCCTGTCTCTCCTCCCCCTCCTCATGTCTTCTCAATGCTCCCCCCCTCTCCCAGCCCTCCCCAGTCCTCTCCTGTCTCACACGGGTCTGCCTGATGACAGCAAAGCTCAGGAATGAATAGTTAGCAAGTAGTTCAACAGCAAACCCTTATCAACAGTAATGAGGCATTTGCGATAATCGAGTGATGAAATGTAAATGGGCAGTAATGAGCACAATTACATCCACTGGGGAACCATCAAAGCTGCTTCTTTCCTCGCAGATAGATGAGCTCTCTCACTGTTGCTGCCCATTGCTGCCTCTGCTCCGAGTGCGGCACGGATGCGGGGACCGGTGGGAAGGGAGGTGCCACCGGGAAGAGCAGGATCTGGCGGTTCCTTGATGGAGGAGCCTGCTGTCCAGGTAGAGGCCGGGCTCCCTCTGTGCTAATTCCACCTTTGATGGTTAGCCTTTGCCTCCTTCTCCGCCAGCCTCCCTCCGCCCTCTCCTCCCTGCCGGTCCTTAGGGATGATTTGATTTGCTGCAATGTTTGAAAACTGCCTCATTGTGCTAACAAGATTAGCTCGAGCCTATGTCTGTTTGATACACTGGAAATGTGCAGGGTGACTCAGACTGGCTTTCAGCAGGAAAGAGCCAAGAAATGGGACGGTTGCCAGGGAACAGGCCCGACGGCAGATTATGTCATCCTCGCCAGCCAGGGACCAGTGGGGAAGAACACCGAACTGTTCAGGAAAGGGGGAAATCGGCGTTTCCGTAATCCAGCCGGGAAACATTAACAGATCCCAGAAACTGCTCACCCAGAAATAAACACATCAAACTGCGTAATCTGGGCCAGTTACTCAGTTTATCCTGGATAATTTGTGCAACTAAATAGTGATGGAGAAAAGGCAAAGACCCAGGATTAAAAAGTTGGGTTGCAAAGAAACCCACGTGGAAAATACTCTCGTGGCTGCCGTGTGTTCGCCAAACCGCTCTTGCCTCTTTATTTCCTGGGTCTCACGGGGTTTAACTGTGGTATATAACCCAATTGTCAGCATCCTTATTTCCCTGCTTCCCACATTATCAATGAGGAATTATCACAGTTTGTTTAAGAAGTGATCAGCTAAGGAAGGCTTATCAGTTGTGACTTCTTTTTCTTCAAAGTCACAGTAAAGCTTCTGGTGTCTCTAAGCTCTGACAGGATGGCCAAAGTTATGTTTCTGTTACTTCCTTGCATTTAAATCCTCTTTAATTATGCATTCATTGTATCCTATGAAGAATTCCTATGCAGAGACATCTCCTCCCTGTGGATCACACTCTTGAAAGCCAGGCATAGTGCAGATGGTTTATGAAGAGCACGCTGCAGGACTTTTGACCCTTGGCAGATCTGCAGAGAATAGTAGGTGTCACATTCAGCATGGCCAGAAACATGCCAGTCCCCTGGGGGTGCACAAAGGGGCCACTGGCGGAGCTGGAGGCAGGGAAAAGAAGCTCACCAGTGACTGTGAACTGAACTTGCGCGCTGCAAAGACGCGGGTCTCGTTTGCGATAACACCGTTTCATAAACTGACTGCAAAGGGCAGGCTGTGTACGTTTTTGTTTCAAAAACATGCACATTTTGCATAACTTCAATGGCTGCAAAGTCTCTGGGATGACTAGGAAATCTCACAAAGCTAAATAGTAAAGCGTGCAGTGGAACAAATCAATACTGGTGGATAGGGAGTAATGAAACAGGAAAGGGTGAATCTTTGGATTGTAATAGGTAGGATCTGAATGAAAACAAGGTTTGTGAACAGAGAATACAAGCCAGGGACCAACAAGCTCAGGGGCAGGAAAAATTCTTGAGAGGAAACTGGCAACATTCACTACATGTTTTCAAACAAAGATTAAGGCTGAATATTCTGAAGGCTACAAGAATGAAACAGTTTTCAAATACAACTGAGTTTTTCTCTCAGTTCTTGCTTTCCAGCTCTCAGAACTGGAATGTTCTCACAAATGCAACTTGGTGGCAATTAATTCCATCAGTTACCACTTGTACCATACAAGATGGCCTCAAATTAAGCCAGGGGACATTTAGATTGGATATTAGGAAAAAATTCTTCAAGGAAAGGGTTGTCAAGCATTGGAAAAGGCTTCCCAGGGAAGTGGTTGAGTCACCAGCCCCCGTGACATTTAAAAGATGTGTGGATGTGGCACTGAGGGACATGGTTTAGTGATAACTTGGCAGTGCTCGCTAAATGGTCAGATTCCATGATCTCAGAGTTCTTTTCCAACCTAAAGGATTCTATGATTCTAAGAAATACTCCCTCTTATCACACTTTAACCTGCTGCTCTCTAATTTCGGAGAACATTCCCCGCTTTCTGTGTCAGAAGTGGCTCCAGATGACCAACCACTGTGCAGAAACCACTTGAGCAATCCAAATCTTGGCAAACGAAGTGCATCAACTCATCTGGGGACTAATTACGCAGTTGCTGCACCTGGAAGAAAATGACCAGTGCATGGTTGAGGAAAGATCCCACAGATGCTGCAGCCTGGTGTGGTAGATCACCCACCCACCTGTTCTCAAGCCAGAGAGCAGCTCAAACCTGGACAGTCAGAGGGATGAGGATGGTCACTCCTGCTGGCTGCCACAGAAGATCCTCCTGATGTCCTAATGAGTTACTTAATATTATAGACTTTTATCACCCCCAGTGTTTTTACCTGCACTATTTTCGATGCACATTGCATTTAGAAACACGCTGGGATCTTTTATTTGTTAGAGATGCAGTAGTTGTTAAATTGTATTAGTTATTGACCCTAGCAGCAATAAACTGTAGCAAGAGTAGGCTGTTGTAAACACTGCTAAATCATAATCAGCTGGCATAATGCTGGTATTTCTGACCATTTGTACCACTGTAAAGTGCATTTGATCACAGTACATAAAAGTGTAAGAGTACTGTACACAGTTTTGGAATGGACTGGATTTAAAGACATATTCAACCAATTTATCATTTAACTTACAGCTTCACAAAAGCTATTAAACAACACAGTGAGCCTGGAGGCCACACATATGCTACAGCCCTGGAAATGTAAAGAAGTTCATTTGAATCCCTTAATAATGACCTTGACCTATCGAACAAGGTGTACTTATTGTCAACAATTCATCTCACTCTTGACCCTGGCAAAATGCCTAACCTTTGAATACTTCTGGCTGGGGGAGGAAGGGCTTGGGGTGTTTTTTTCTTTCCCCTGGTGAAATGGGCCAATTTTTTTCCCTGTTTAGCAAAATCTGGAACACAGATCATTAGAATGCTTTTGGCAGCTAATTTGAACATCAGTGACTCAACTTTGAGAAGGAAGCCTTTTTCTGCCCTAAAGAATCTCAGAGAGTTTTCAGACTACAGTAATTGAAAAATCCCTAAACACTCACTCACAGAGGAGATACACATTACTGCAGGAACAGTCTACAAATTGTAAAGTATTCAATTTACATTCTCAGTACCTCAGGGCAGTTGTGAAGAATTTATATCTTCAGAAACCTTTGAACTAACAAAAGATAACATTTCACAGCAAAGTCTACTTGCATAAAAGTTTTTTAACTCCCTTCATTCTTATTCTGAAGGAAGTGCCTTTTGCACTTCTGGAACTGCCGCTCAACACAGGTATCTGAGCTGTTAAAAAGGAGATGGAAAGGGAAATAGAGGTGTTAAAAGAATTTAATGGACATTCTGCATCTCGTTTAGAACATGAGTTCATTATTCACCAGTCCATACATGATGTATTCTTGCTCTGAACCTGATGTCTTTTTAAATGAAACTTCGGTTTGATCAATGTGAGAAGATTCTTAGCTATATTAAGGCCTTTTATGCAAAGGGCTTTATAATGTGCAGGTAACAGGCACAGCCAAACCCTGGGTGAGGGCAAGCCACGCCTCAGTGAGAGCAAGAACACATCTTTTTGTCCATGTGAGCATCACCTGGGCCACATCTAATGCAGTACACTGACTGCATCACCCACTGGGTCTTCATCTGCTTGCAGACTTTGCATTTAAAAACAAATGCTGATGACACTTCTGTAAGACTGAAGGGAGAGTTTTCCTCCTTAGGAAGTGTTTTGGTTTTTGGGGTTTTTTTAATAGGCTGCGTAGATTTTATCTCTTGGATCTCTATCATCAAACCAACATTTTTAGAGTTTCCATTGTGAACCACACAAAAACTGGTATATTATTTTATGTATCTCAAAGTACCTCAAAGGCTTCATGGAATACCTTTAGGCACAACTTTAATGTTGTGCTCAAGCCACACAGAAGTGAGGGTTAACATCCAGCTGACACTTGAGTCAAGAAGAAGACAGAGACTGATAGGTCATAAGGGTTCAAGCTCACAGAATCAGGCCCTGTTTATGTAGAGAAAATTGGTAATAGATACAGGCATTGAATTTGCTAGCTAGGAAATGATCTTTCTCTTCCTCTGCCCCTTTTCTTGATCAAAGAACACTCAACATAATTACCAATCTAATGACATCCTTTTGCTTGACTTTTTTTTCCTAATTTCTACAGAAAAAAGAGAAGAGAGGAAGGACAGAAAAAAATTTGCTTCAAGCCAACCTTAAAACTGTGATTACCATATTCATGTCCAACACTAAGCATTATGTGGAAACATTAATGAAAGTTTTAAAATGCAATCATTGGTTAAAGTTTTTTTCCCTTTCTCTATAAAGAAATTGATAAATGTTTCTATTAACTAATAACCCAGGAATCAACAGTCTTATAAAACTGGTTTATTCAGCCCAGAAAATTAGGCAATCCATCATGACTGATTTGCTCACATTTTCCCCTGCAAATAAGTGAGATGAAAACTTTAAAACCAATAAGATAATGCACTTAACAAATTCAGCTGAGAGAGATGGATAAACTAAGATGCCACTGGCATCAGTTAAGGAAAATCTGTCGTGTTTCCAATTATTTGAGCAGATTTTGTATCCCAATTTGCTGCCAGACTGCCTGCATCCCCCACTCCCCTCTTTCAAACCAAATCATCTGATCTTAAATCAGAACAAGCTCATCATATCACACTATGGAAGGCCAACAGGGGATAAATGACACCAGATGTTATATGAGTTTTCTTTTAGGCTTTCATTTCAGACTTACTGCATTCCCCATGCTGCTTTTTACTTGTCAAAAACTAAAATGTGCTTTGATAGATAACAACCCTATTTTCTTCACTGCCTGAGCTTAGAGAATACCATTAAGTATTGATATTGATGGTGCTTAACTAGGGAATGCAACCTGGGACCACAGAAAGCAGGATCCTGGGATCCTGAGATATCTTTTGGTCCCATAGATACATTTTCTGTGGGTCCCAGGGTTTTTCTGTTGTTGCTGCTGGGGGTGGTGTCAGGATACACGCTGTGTGATTTTACAACACAAAATGTGAGCACTCAGACAGACAGGAAGAGCAAGGAGGGGCAGGCAGGCTCAGAAACATAACTCTTAGGCCCATCTGCTGCTGCTGTCTGAGCTGCTGAGGGAGTCACTATCATACCAAAAGAATAACAATGAACTTCTGAAACTGAACTGAGGCCCGCTGGTGCAAAATCCAAGGCACATCATTTTAATTTTCTTTGCTTATGGTCTTCCAGAGTCACTGTGTGCCCAGACCAGTAGTGAAAAAGACTGGGAAATGGCAGAAACAAAGAACAGCAAGGGGAGAATGAGGCATGCAGAGGAGATGACACACATGACTGCAGGGCACATGGTACACAAACAGCCTAGGTCTGAGCAGAGAAGCTTTTCTGTAAGGGAGAAACCTGATGATTCTACCAAGGTGTAGGCATTTTAAAATCCAGCTTGGCCATGTAATGTGTTCCCAGGCTCAAAATGGCTGGCTAGCGCTGCAAAGAACCTGATATAAATAAAATGTGAACCACCTTGGTAAAGGGCAAAGAAATAAATTAATATATGTCAGTTGCAATTGGGAAGGAAAAAGCCTTTTCTTTCAGTAGAGTCATAAATTATTGTCTTTAGGTACTTTTAAAAAGCTACACCAGCCTTTCACAATTGCCGCAAATATTTTCTTAAGAAAACCTCTAAATTTGGAAGGCATTTTAACTCCCAACCCCCCAGTGAGAGGTGACACCACACCGTAGTGGTGTTTCCCAGGAAGAAGACACAGATCTCTTCCAGCTGCCCAGGTGTGCATGTTTGTATGGAGGCACTGCCACAGCTTTGAATCCTTCAGTCGATTGCCTGGGAGTAGCTTGCTCATCTCATGGGTGTGAGAGGTGGCAGCTTGACCTCATTGCAATGCACCTGGCAGGTGCAGTGAGGGAGGATATTCATGTGCACTCTGACTGCAGCTGGTGACAAGCAGCTTGCTCCACAGTGGGCTGAAGTCAGCAGGGTTAAGCCTCAAGAGCAAAGGAAGAAAAAAGGGTGCAGTCAGCCCGCATGACAGCAGAAGCAGCTCTCCTTTACAGGTCAGAAATGCTCAGTCACAGATTCTGAAGCAGAATTCAACTCCATTTAAACATCAGGATAACTTTCACCCCTCACCTCTTTCTGCTGCACTGGTGCTCTGCTGCTGCCTGTACGTTTCTGCCACGATGAGCCCACTTACCACCACTGATAGCATCACCTTTGCAACTCATGCAAAATGTGCTTGGTGAACAAAACACACCAGTAAGCCAGCAGCTGTCAGAAACCATGACTTACAGCATTAGGCAGCATCAGTTTGGTTTGGCTGACACTTGGCAGTATCCACCCACCACAGCACCCCTTGATACTGAGAAAGAGCTGGCCTCAGCTCCCACCCCAGCAAACTTTTACGGGAAAGTAGAAATCCTCACCAAGAGACTTGTGCAAAGACGTGATAATGCAGAACACTCAGGGAATGGGGAGGAGGCCTGGCAGCAGGTACATCAATATGTTTAGGCATATCAGCCTGGAGATCAGTGCCCTTTGGAGACTGCTTTCATTCAAAGACCAAGGTGAAACACAAAAATGTGAAGAAAGGAGACAACAGCAACTCCTGAGTCTGTTGTGACAACAAAAGAAACATCACAGAATAAGTTACAGCAACAATGTTGTGCCAGACTTGACTTACCTTAGCCATTTGTACCACTGTGGGACATCTAGTGGTAAGCAGCAGCTTGAGCTGGTATCTTTATGCTCCCATCCTAGCATTTTGTAGCTTGAACATGGGCATCATATCAGTAGTTTGTCCAGCTTTTTCGGTGTATTTTACGTCTTTCATAGAAAACTAGCAGAATGGGGTAGGAGGTGACAAGGTGATTGCTAAACAAAAAAAGATTAACGGTGGAAGTTATGTAGGTAAAATGATGACAAAATCCATCATCTCTTCAAAGCATTGCTCCCCAAAAAGATGGTGGAATAATCTTCTAATATTTTCTAAACTTCTGATTGCTATAAGCACAGTCAGATATGCTAGGTCACAGATGAAAGATCTCCCTATTACCCACGCTCTCTCAATGCTAATTTATCATCCTTCCAAGCATCTGCTCACATGCTTTGTGGAAGAGAGACAAATTGCTGCTTTTGGATCCACAGATACAAGACAAAAAATCTGTGACTCAGCAATCCTCCAACATCATCAGGAAGGGTCATCCCTATGGTCAGCAGAAATAGAAAACCTGTGGCCTCCTAGCAGCCAAGTTAAGTGTGGTTCAGAATGGGCTGTGGTGGGGAGACACACAGGAGATGCCACTTCTTCTTCGCCTCTGGGTCAGAACAGAACAAAACAGGCTTGGAAATGGATTTTCCTGCATCCAGGCAGGTATTTCAGTCAGCCTGAACTGGCTTTCTTGGCACCTCTGGACAGCCTTCCCGTATGGGTTTTCTGTGTGTATGAATGTCTTTGGTGGAAATTTCTGTCTAAGCTGAAGATTTTAAGTGAAATTGGAAAAAAACATCAGTAGAAAGTGTTTCTGGAATTTCTTTTGGTGGGCAGGTCATTCCTCAAACCAGGAAAGGAAATTGACTTTCATAACATTGAAATCAAAGTGGTCTGAAGTGCAGAAGAAAATGCTGACAACAGACTGCTCTCAACCAAACTCCAGACTGAATATTACAAGCAGAAATTAGGCAGCTAACACTTTGGCATGACAAATTGATTTAAGAAAATCAACACTCTGCTGACATATAAGTCATGAAAGAAGAGCAAAAGTAATCAAATCAATGGCTTGTTTCACTCCTTTCAGCACGGCTAAATCCCACCTATTCCTTGCTTAGGCCACCAAAACAGTGAAATCTCCATGTTCTGTCACTGGCCTGCCTGCCTGCCTGTGGGAAGAAGCTCCTAATTTAGTTATTGCATTTAGTTGTGCTCTTACTGCAGAGTTATTTCCTTTGACATTCTCTCTGACCTAAGACATGCCATTTTTTGGACTGACAATAAAAGGAACAACACTGAAATACCCCTGTCAGGAGCCCTCTTAAAATAAAAGTCTGAAAATTAGCAGCAGCAGCACAGGTATCTTTGGAGATCAGGAGCAACTCCAAATTTCCCAGCATACAATTGTGTGAACGTTTGCCTTCTCATATCTTTCCAGTTGAGAATGAGGCAGCCAAGTAACGGGATTTGAATGCATATTGGCTTGCTGCCTCTGCTGTTTTGATTTGCAGGCTGGCCAAGCAGAACGCAATTAGTGGTTATTGACACCTTTACAGGAAGCACTCATAAGGGAAATGGGAAATTGAAAATGTCCTTTAAAAGATGGAAGCAAAATACTGTATCAAAGCTTGCTGGTAAATAAGACGACCCCAGAAAAGTGCTCAGTCAGAATATTTGTATTTCTGTATCATTTAGGAAAATCCTATTATGGCTTTAGCCACAGAGACATCCCTGGTGTGCAAGATAGAGGCAGTTCATAAAATACATAGCATTTTCAGCTTGAAAATAGGGCAACCTATTGCTTTCTGTAGATGGCTATGTTACACCCCAGTTCCCATCAATAGAACATAATCTCATTGCAGCAGGCAATACTCAATATCAATGAAACACTGGTATTGTAGGCATCTGCAGACTGCCAGTACCTAAAGGACAGAAAGACTTTGTGTTTTTACAAGGGCCAATATCTCTGGAACACATTTATGAAACAAGGCAGCACACCAAGGAGGCAAATGAGTTATATGTGTGTGTCCACAGAGCTGTCTGCAGGCGTTTGTTTGCTCTTGCTCGCCTCTCTTTCTCTTTCTCTCTCTCTTCTGGTACTTTGCACCATCCCTACCTTACATTCTCTAAGTTTCACTAGCAATGTCAGTTATGCAATTAGTCCCCTGCCAATTAATGCCAAATTAGATGCCTGCTGTCAGCGTTCCCTAGCTCTGACAGAGTGTATGGTAATAATCTGTAACCAGGATAATGCTCTAAGGAGTCTGCATTGTTCTCTGGATGGGGGGGGGGGGAAAGAAAGGAAAGCAAAAAAGAAAGAAAAAGTATGTTGCACGTTCACTTATGCCATCAGCAGTCAGTGTAAAAATAAAATAAGTTTTGTTGTGCAGTTATCCCAATGATTAAAATATAATAGGCTAATGAGATTACAGAGCTGATTGTGAACAAGACCAATTGTGTTAATTGGAGGCTCCTGAATGGCAATTTGAGCTGCTGCCGCTGCTGAGTTTTGAAATATAATCAGTTTTACTAATTTTATCTGATTTCTTAATGAAGCTTGCCTTGAGCAATTGTTCTATGTGTTCTTTAGCAAACAGCGTGTGTCATAACTGCTGACATTAATCTTGATTACTTTAGTTAAAATAAATAGTTATACTTGGGCAGCTTTCAGAAAATACATCAGAGCAAATGTAATGTTAGGAAAAGATGAAGATTTACTCATATTTGGTGTTTTTCCTATATTTTATTTGCAAAGTCCCAACTGTGAAACATCTTTCTTGTGTGACCTGATCTCTCTCAGACCCTCCTATCTTTCATCCGCCCTTCAGAAAGCATTTTTGACTTCCACAGAAGCAGGGATAAAGACAGTGTCATTATTACAGGAAAATTTTTACTAAAAGAGAAAAAAAAAATTAAAAACCCATCTCAGAAAAAAAATGCAAAAAGCTTTTTCACGCATCAATCTCAAAGTTGGCACAGGCATTCTCACCACCTCATGGTCCAGCTGCCAGTACTAACACTCGAGCCTTATAGAAATGCTCTCTCTCATATAGCTTATTCATTTTTATGGAGGATTAATATACTTAGGATGGCTCTTTGGAGCTTTCACGGTGAATTTGATGGGATGCCGTACCATACTTCTGCTTACAAAGGGACACATAAACATTAACAAAAATAAACAGTAGAAAAAGGGAAATGGAAATATAAGTGCAGCCTGAATTAATGGTAAACATAGCTAGAGATTGTTCATATTTCAGAACTCCTATTATATTATGGCCTTGCCTTTGCAGGGATAATCCTTTTGTAATTAAGATAATGGCTAACTAGTCTGATAGGTATTATACATCTTTTTGTGCCAGTATGTTTATATGACAACATAATTTGCATGTACTTATTACTGAACTATAAAATCTGTGGATTTTATATGTAGTTACATTGATTAGGTACTTGGATGATAAATAGAAACCATTTGGGGAAAGATGATATAGGATATATTAAACATTTATTTCACCCCCTCTTTATGGCCAGTACTGGTTCGTTAAATTAAAAGTGTTTAGTCTGGCCTGGATAGTAATCTATGTCCAATTCAGATCTAAATATGTATAATAAACAGTCTAGCTTTTAATCCATATGCGTGTAACAATCTCTTTAGTCATGAGGTTTTAGAAAGAATTTAGGTGATTTTTCTCCAAGACGTTTTCTGGAACAGGGGAAGGTCATGGCCAGCACTGCAAGGATGGAAAGCAGCTTCAACACAGCACTGCCAAGGACCACTCTGAGTACCAAATAGCTGCAGTATTTTCTACTCACAGACATGATGGCTGAAAGTCTAGATTCCCTATTTAAAACCATGCTTCCACATCATGTAAACTCACTCCTGCTTTAAACACCGTAGTTAGAAAAGGTGTCATCTTTTTATGGATGACTTTGACTTTTATGGAGGAGCTCACAGCTGGCATACAGTGTTTTCCCTCCCCTCCTGTGCCCCTCAAGGTACTGCCTTTTATTTCAAAGTACTCCCTGTCCTGCTTAAAAATAGGGCCAAAAATTTCGAGGAGGAAAACAAATCTCCAACAAACCATAAGACGTTTCCAGAACTGCCTTTCCATGAAATAACCGTAATTTGTAATTATGATTCTTAACCATGACTCAGACCCTCACCCAAAAGGGAGTGTCCCCACCAGCCCAGGTCCCTCAAACACCAAACAACCTTTCCAGACACGTTTTCAGTCTCCAGTGAGTAGGCTCATGGCTTCTTTAGAAGGCTTGCTTCACTTAATGAGTACAAAATGTATGTGAATTTGAATTTGTGTTTTCTCACTTTTGCTTAATAAATATGAAAATTTATATTTAATGAGAGCTACTTTTACCCCTCTCTGCCTTCCTTTATGAGAGCTAATTGAATAGAACAATCTTCATTTGGCAGGACACATCACGAGGGCTTGTCTATACTTAGAAATTTACTGAGATAACTAATCTGAAATGGTTGAGAAATATCCCTACAGCTTTTCTGCCCAAATAGCTGTTTCAGAGCAATTATTTCAAATGAGCTATTTTTGTAAATTTCAAGTGTATACAAGTCTCCAATCTAATATCTGGCTGGCATTACATGCCCAACTAACTTTTATGGATCAACCTATTTGATCTGGTGAATAAGTCACACTGTAGGAACAAAAACAAAAAGTAACTTTGGGTCTGATTTGCCTTTATGCTAATGCTTGACACAATAAAAAAAGAGCATTACTGCCAGTGATAATTTAACCATAAATGACCTGGATGTAGATTCTACAGTACCAGGGGCAAATTCTGGCCCCGTATACTTTTAAAGGTGCCATAGAGGCTACTTCTTGTGAAAATCTTTCACCTTTTCATTTCTGATTAGGAATCAGTAATTTATTTCTCAAGTGCTTTCCCTGCAATTTAGAGACAGCTATGCTGCTGTAACTTTCAGAGGTACATTAGCGTCTGATAAGCCTTATTTTAAGTACTTGCTGTGCTCAGTCTGAGAATGGCTACGAAGTTTCAAAGCTCACCAGCGTTTCTTTGGGGTCTGGCAGCAAACCAAAACGGCAGACTCTGCTAAAACAGCCTGGATTCGGCAGACGTGGATTGATCCTTTCTTGTTCTGTGTGAGAATCATTTCCCTCAGCATGACCACTGCTTTAATCTTGTGTTTTAAACATAAACAGAATGGCAGATTTTACAGTGTAATCTGCTAGGCACAGCAGCCTTTTAGAAGAATGAATCATTAACCTAGAAGCTATGTTTAAGTAAAAAGGACAGACAACAAGAAAGGGGGAGAGAGGGAGAGGGAGAGAGATTGGTTTTGTTCATGATTTAACACACAACTGTGATCCACTCGCCTCTAAAATGCATTGCTGGAGAAGAAAAAAAAACACTCTACGAGCAGGGCAGGAAAAGGTGCCAATACAAAAGAGCTTGAGAAGCATGGGGAGAGAGGGGGAGGAAAAATGATTTTTAAAATTTTCTCTCCTGCTGCATTTTTGAAATGTAGCTCATAATTTTGTGGTAGTAATGTTCTAGTTGCCATGCTGGTGTAAACAGACAGAAGAGAAAGCATGTTGAGAAAGGCAATGTCTCTCATTAGAGCAACTGATACAAGTGGGAAAATCGAGGACACAAAATGTTCTGGTTTTCCTTGTATTCAAGCCGTTTAATAAAAACTTTCATACCAGTAAAACACCAGGTCATTTCTGTTTAGAGGATAACTAAACTGCACCTAATGTTGTTACATTAAACAATTTGCAGAGGAAGAGTATCTAAGACACTTTCTCATTAATACTACTCTCCATCTTCCAGCAGGCTAGACAGATTAAATGCAATTTGCACCATTGTTCATGTTTATTTTGCATTGTGATGTTATAAGTGTAAGCAAGAATAAGAACCTTTGCTCTTAAACTGCTCCTGAAGGTGGCTTAGAGACTAAAATGTGAAACTGATACTACTCATTTACTGTCTCCTTTAATAAATTTCCCTCTCATTTATGAGTATAAACACGTGTGTAAATGTATTGACATCACAATAGGTGATGGTGCATAGGTGAACCAGGAGAATCTGTTTCAACATTGCTATAAGGTATCTATGTTTGTTCATCACGTCTACACATAAAGCTTTCCTCCTCCTTGATTACAACAAGAAGGGTGTTAGATTGACCCATTATTAACTTTAACATTTTGACTGCATGTTGCATTTTTAAATTGGACCTCTTAAGAAGAAAGCATGGAAAAAAGGAGGCCTTTCAACTTGTGGTTGGGATATTTTCCAGCACATTATTTAAATCCTTTGTGTAACTAGAACTTGTGCTGTCCAATTGCTCACTGCAGTTGGTATTCCCAAATGCACATCCATGTGAACAGCAGGTTTTTTCTGCCATTTCCTGGGAAATGTTTTATACACCTGAGTCACCAGAAATGACTGAGCTAGATCAAAGCAGGGCGAGAGTGCGTTCATCCGCTTGGGTGGCTTCTCTCATGTGTCCTCATGCAATTTGATGATACAGTGAAAGAACATGTTTCAGTGACAGGATACATCAAAAGGAAGATAAATATGTTTTCAGGGAGGTGATGTCACCAGAAAACCTTAAGCATGGCCATGTGCAGGTATATACCTGGAGCTACCTGAAGAAATGTCCATGACCATCTATAAATTACATCCTGTTGGCCTGCCTGTGGTGGAGGACCATTTCTATTTGCTTGGGAGAATGAGCAATATCTCTTTTTTTTTTCTTTTTTTTTTTCCTATTCTCCATTCAAAATAGGGCATTTGTAAACAAGAAGCAAACTCAGACCAGATGGGATCTTACTTTTCATAATGCAAAGACCAAATTGTTATTTAATCCTTCCAAATTGATTTACTGTGTCAGACATCTCTTCTGTTGCTAATAGTAGGAGCTGAAGAATTTGGGGGCTTTCCACCCCATCCCAGAACACAGACTGGCTTATCTCCCAGTTCTTAAACCTCTTTCACAAGCACAAAGATGAAGCCACATGATTGAATATGATCCATCATATTTTGGGCATTAGAAGACTTTCATATGCATCTCACAGAAGACATGCATGCCTTCACCTTCCTATCCTCCTTCAAGGCATCTCTACATTTTAGAAAACAATGGTGGCATTATGACCCCTTCCTCTAGTTCTTCAGAATTACTTTTTAAAATGCTGCAACGTTGAATGCTGCAAGCAAATGCTGCAATACAACAAACGCTGCACTTCTGAGATGCTTTGCTAAACTTTTCCTTTTTATCCTTAATTTCTCAAATGGATCTGATGAAAACAGACAGCTGTTATTTTTTCAGGCAGTATTTACTTAAATTATGTCATATAGTCTATATTTAGATTTTTCTTTCAGAAGAAAATATCGTCTTAATCTGTATCTACATGTAGGTAAGGTCTTTGTATTAATTTCTTTTCTGTAGCTAGTACTTATATCTTTCCACATTGTTTATTCAATACTTCATTTTCTTTTTATTATGTTTTTTAACATTTTTTTCATGCATGACTGAGGTTTCCTCTATAAGCTTTTAATATATAAAGGGAGCTTATTTTACAACAAATAAGAAATAGCTAATTTTACAAAACAAAAAGGAAAAACCACAAAATATTAAGGTGGGCCCAAGGTCTAAAATTTGCCTGTAAATGCAGTCTAGCACTTACACAGATGCATAGTTTTAATTGTAAAAAAGTCCCACTGAAATCTAGGACAGGGTATTTAGAACAGTTTTTGAACATTGCTGTGACCTGCTGGGGTTGCAACAAGTTTGGTGCTCAAGCACAACACAGCTGTAGTGTGATTTTATTCCTGATGCCTCCTCTCAGTTGGACAAACAGCACAATACTGCAGCAGAAGGACACTGTGAGACTCCTTTCTAGGCACCCAGCTTGAGACCTGGGTGCAGCCAACATCAGTCAGATTGCTTTCTTACCTCCCTCTTCCTCCAGAGTTAAATCAAAACTCACAGAGTCAGGAAAGGATTAACACATTTGGAGCTTGGGAGCAGAAAGGCTGACTCGTTCTTGTTTATGATGCTTGCCTGGTTTGTGATTTAGAACACGAGAGATGCACCCAGCCAGATTTTTCAAGGCCATGACAAGCATTAAGGGTTCCATGCTCAACCTTCCTCACAGCACTATATGAAAGGCTGTGTAATTCCTTGAAGCAGAATACAGAGGTCACAGCCTCTGCTTCAGCAGCTGAAACCTGCTTGCTGTCCTCTAAACACTTGCATTTGCAGGAGGGTTTTTGATAATTGTCTTAATGAGGTATGGAAAGTTCACAGGCTATTCATAGATAAACAGTGAGGACAGCTGGGTACAGAGATTAATCCAAAAGTGTGATCTGATGACAAAGTGAAAGGCAAGAGTTTTCTATAGATTGTGGACCCCAAAGTTGTTCTTTATTTTTCTTCCAGAAGAACTTGTGATCTCCTGGAAAAGCAATAAAAAATCAACAATTCTTTCTCCCAACATCTTATAATCCTAAGGTACCTGTCACCTCAATGCCAAACAGATCTACTTAATCCCTGTGGTTTTAAAATACTTTTTACTTAGTATTTTACTAAAAATGCTTTTTACTTAGTATTTCACTGCAGCTAAACTCTTTAATTTATTTTGCAGGGCTAGCTGGATTATTCACCTTGTGGAACAACAGAGTGGCTAATTTAATTCCTCTCCAAACTTTTGCCGTATATACATATGCCAATACACATATGTGGGAAGACACCTTTTAGCCTTTCAGATCTCTTATCAAATATAATAATTGAACTGTTTTCCTGACATGGAAAAGCTGAATTCATGTATTTCCTGTCTGATTAATTCTGTGCCATTTATTTTGATTTAAAGGAAGTCTGTAGTAACTGGAACTAATGCAAATTCTTTTGCTTTTTGATAAACACAGTAATCCTCTATTTTCAGACAACAACCTTCTGATTTGCAGACTTCATGCTTGACTAAGAAACTTTTTTTTTTTACTTTTGTTTATGTGTTTTCCCTATGTTTTTGTCTCTGCTATGGTGATTGCAAGTAGTGCTAGTTTCACACTGAAGTTTTAAAAAAACTTCAAATCACCGATGATTTGAAATCTCTAGTAAAGAAATAAAATATAAAGTCAGCAATTTTTTATTTCTGTTTAGAATTTTTGACTGCAGAAACTTTGTTTTCAGGAATTATAAAGTTTTTCTCATTATTTCAATGTATTCAATTAGTTCTTCTCAATGAATAATTCAATCAGCATTAGAAATCAGCTGGAAGCTTAAAAAAATCTTAGTTTTGTCTTTAAGTTATAATGCATACAGTAGATATCAAATTAAGTGAAAACAATATCTGTTTAAGGAAATATGTTTTCCCTTCTACATATCCATTGAGTTAAAGACAGATTTATTTACTTAGTGAGAGCTATTTTAAAGTATTTTTTCCTTCAATTGTAAAGATGTTGTGACGTGTTTATAAATATTTTCTAACACAAATACCAAACCAAAAATACTATTCACATAGTGAAAAGGACTTATACCACACACCATATTCTAACATTCTGAAATATAAAAAAGGATGAAGTTAATTATATTAAACTAACCTGGCTAATTGAGCAAAGATATAAAATATCTTTCTGATCAGCAACAAACACAAAAGGAGCAGCTTACTTAGTAGGATGTATTTAGTCACATATTTTACAGCTTACCAACCCATCAAAAGAGGGAAAAAAGGGCACAAAAGGGACTGATGCAAACAAAAGCAGAAGATAACTTAAACTAAGTTAACCTCCTTGAAGATTTAAATCATGATTAAAACAAACAATTTAAATCCTCAGGAATTAAATCAGATCAATGAAAGCTTTGGGTTTGTAAACTTTTCGCGCGTATCACGGTGAGATGCTGACACAGGCCTGCAGTACCAGTGATGGTTCATCACACCTGCTCTCGCTTTGGAGCTCTCTCCTGGTAGTCAAGCTTGACAGGCACCCCTGCCAGCCACACAGTTTTGCTCTGGGCCACAGCTGGATTTCCCCCACAGCATTTAAAGACAGTGCAATCCCAGAGATTTTCAAACTGGGACCCACTTTAGGGGGAGGGGTGACACAAGGCTGGCACCACCATTGCTACCCTGGCTGCTGATACCCAGAGAGATCCCTGCCCCTGCTAAGCCTAAAATCAGTCAGACAACATGGACCAGCCCCTAGCACTCATAGCAGAGAAATGAGACAAAATAATTTTCTCCCAGTGACCAGTCTTACAAAGATGACCATGGCCTTCAGGTTCAGAGCTGGATCTTTGGCTGGACCTTTCACACTCCTTACAATGAGGAGGTCCCTGTCCATTCCTGCCCAGGATTTCCTCATAACTGGAAGGTGGCAAGAATCACAGAATACATCAACCAACTTTTGGCTGGACAATAACTAACCAGTATTTACCCTTTCTCAAATATTTCTGTCTCAAAAGGAGCTGTTACAATGATTGCACCAATGAACTTGGAGGTAATGGCATCCCCAGATTCTGTGCCTTTCTTTCTCTAATATTTCAAGCCAGTCAATCTGCTGCAGGTTTCTGTAGCAAAGAGTGAGAGCTACCTGTAATAAAGTTAGCCATGGGATAGTTCTGGTGGAGATACGGAGGCAATTTCTTTGATGCTCTAGATGTGTAACCTCCAATGTGGTGATGATTTGCCATCTGGAATTTCCTTTTTACTGTAAACCCACCGCTTTTAATTCATTGCCTGTTTTTTTGGGCTTGAAAACTGGGTAAGAACACACTCCAGATCTCACAAAAGCCTCCAGTCAAGGGGCAGGTTCAATAGCTGACTATACAATAGAAGAAGTCTGTCTGGTTTTATTTCTGGTAGATGAAGTCACTTTTTGAAAAATTGGATCTATAAAACTGCAGGGCATGATACAATGATAATAAATGCATGGAAGCTTTCATATTTATTAATTGCACATATTATAAGATAGAAACCAGCCAGAGTAGTTTTCTAAATTGGGATCAAGATTTTTTAAAGCAGCAGCTCTTTCAGCTGCAGATCCTCATACAAAACCCACCAGCAAAGTTTCCGAGCATCAAGAGACTGAAAACTGTGTAAGTGTTTGAGACAAGGTAACAAGACTATGTGAAGTTCATAGCGGCTTTAAATTACCTTGTTCATACAGACAAAGATGGACATTAAAAAAAAGGGTAAGAAGTGACACTTCTAAAGTCTTTTCCCAAACCAGTCAATAAAGAGCAACTTCTAGAGATCCCTCAGAAATTATGCACAAGCTTCCATTTACTGTTCTGAAACATGAATGATAAATGGCACAAAACTGTTCTTATTCCTAGTTTAGAAAGTAGAAACTGAGGCACTGAAAGTTTATGTAGCTTCTTTAGAACTGCCAAAGGACTTGGGAACACAACTCCTGTCCTTGCTTTCAAGATTGCCCAATAATTTTCCAGAAGTGGGAGATGTTACTGTGATGACTGTATTGTTTCCCTTAGAGTTCCCTACACAATTTTCTTGATATTGTTTGTTAAATTCCTTCTTGTGGCTGTCAACAGGGCATTTAAAAAACAAAATATTCTGTGAATTCTTTGAATTTAAAAACCAAAATACATAAAGGAAAAGCTATGCAGGTATAAAAAGCAACAGTTCTGAGGATTCATGCAAATATTAAAATGTACCTCCTACAGTTAACCTAGTGTTATTAATGGTTTCTGTTACACTGCCCAGAGGTGTTTCATTGTTTCCTACGAAAAGGATATTTGAATTTTTTCTTTTACTTTTATCCCAGTAATTAGTCATGACACATTTAGAGATATGCAGGGCTGGATACCCCAATGCATTTTCTTTTGATGGTCCTTGAATTAGGCTCAGTGCTAAAGGAAAACATTTCCCTGCACCCCTGCCCTGTATTTTTAAATGAATGTCATCCAAATGGCATTGCCACTCAAATCTTACAGTGAAATTCCTTACATGTTGATACTGCAATGTGGGAATCTCTAAAATTGTCCCCCCTAGGTTTGAATTCAGCCCCTGAAGGTTCACTTGAGTTTAATTTCACTAATCACACGGGGACAGTTATTTTTTGCTCTTGCTCAGCTTCTCTTTCACTTGCAAGCACGCACACACACACACACACAGTCTCTCACTCACTCATGCTGCATCCCTCCCTTTCTGTTGCACTCAGGTCCAGATTCTCTCTGGCCATTCCCGCTCACGAGCGGAGAGCGACACAGCACCACGGTGCCTAAGGACCGTAGGTGGGTCCTGTGCTTCAAGCCAATTTATTCCCATTTGCGATGGTGAGATTGATTTTTATCCTGAATTTCTGAGTTTATTTAACTGATTTCAGAAATTGCCACAGAGGCGGGGGCAGAGATTGTCTTCAAGGTTGTTGTCATCCGGAATTTTATGTCCTTCATTTTCTTTCACTCTGTATGCCTGTCACATCGGCTTAACTGTGAGTAGCTTACTAGCCAGTACCTCTGGCATACTGTATATTAATAGAATATTGATATATCCCAAATACTGTTGTGGGATTCATCATTTGGTAAATCCTCTGCCGTCTGCAGTTTTACAGAGCTGTTTAATTAGCAATTTTACAACCTCCTATTCTCTCATTAAATTAATTAATAATTAAGTTCAAATATAGGCATCTTTAATGTCATAATTATATTTCAGTTTTATGGTCACCAGAGTTTAGCTCATTAGGCAAGGTAGTCATAAACTATAGCTCTATTTAGGGGCTGAGGCACCGATGCTCAGGTAGTTTGCTTCTGTGTGGTATTTTTTATCCTTCTCACTTTCTCCTCTTCTTCCCCTGCGTCCCCCTCCTCCCCCTAATTCTCCTGCTCCACTCCCTCTCATTGCTCTCTGCTAACATTGGCGGGTTTTTTTTCCTGTGGCAGCTCTTTCTCATTCACATGTCATGTTAAAAAAAATCCCTGTCACACACCCTCACAGCCCTCCCCTCCCTGTTACTTTCTCTGTGATAATGTGCAGTGATGCTGGCCTGCTGTGGGTCCTGCTTCCTTGAAAGCCCTAGGGACCATCACCTCCAGTGCTGGGCATCCAGCAGTAGCAAATTTTGTGCAGCATCCTACCAGGGATGTTGTATTCCTTTTTGACTGTGAGATTTACCAAGGCACGGGATGTAATAATGACATTTCACACAGTATGGTATGTTCTGCGTTGTTTTATATGTAGTGGATTTATTTCAGTCATTATCACTGATTAAACCAGCTCAGTTGAAAAGGCAAAGCAAAACTTGGCTTTGAAATTGTTCTTATTTAATTTTGTTTGTGCTCACATAACCCAGGACAGCACTAATTATCTCTTTAGTGTAGCTCATATTTCTAATGTAATTCATATGTAAATTGTAATTTAAATCATATGGGAATGTTTGTGTTCCTTGCATATTCTCAGTAAAGAGCACAAACAGTGAATTAAAACTGTTTGGAAATGAAAACTTTATGTTGCCTTTTTTGAACTGTCTTTGATTTCTTTTGGCTTGTTGTTTCTCTAATGAATCATGATTCAATTGGATGGCTAAAGCCAATGCGTTTGGTCTCCTCTCTCTGTATTTATGCAGCTTGCCCACTGGCTTGCTTGTCCTTCTGAATTTGGAAGGCAGGATGGAGCTTTCTGCCTGCTCACTGTCTGGGAGAAAAAACATCATAAGATGGCTATTATTATTAATAAATTATATTTTCTATGACTAGAGAGCCTACCAGCATGACATGACACTGTCTGTGCTTCTTTGCTACTCAAACAGAGCTGTGCCAGAATGTTCTTTCTGGTAGCATATATGAATGATATTAGGTTAAAATTTTAATCCCAACCCAAACTTTCCATCTAATAACCTCAATATATATATATATTTTTTTTTTTTTGCTCAATGTGATATATACAATATTACTGTCCTCTCTAAAAGCCGCTGTTGTCCATAATGAAGTGGTATTTTGACAAAGCAAGTCAAAATTTATTCGTGTGAGTGAAGCACAGGACAGTTAAAGTTGTTCCCAAACTTCTGAAGTTTCAGGACAGGTTTGCTTGCTGGGTTCTGTGGTGCACTCAAACACCAAACACAGAACTAAGGTGGGTGCCAGGAAGGTGGGTGTGAAAGCCTGAAGAGCCATGGGTAGCAGGTGCAACTCTTGTGGAAGAGAAGATGAAGCAAAAGACCTGAAGCAAACAGGAAGGGTAAAAGTTCCATTGGAAGAATAATTAGACCTAAAGAGCTAGCAAGTTAGTGAATGATGATGCCATCGACATCTTTCTTTGCCCTTTATATTTCCTAGACAAAACTGAACTCACCACATTAGGGATATCATGAATGCCTGTTTCTCATCCTGCCAACCCAGATCTTTGCCTGGTCCACACCAAATGAAGTTGTCTGAGCTGTACAGACAGACAGATCTACCAGGCCCAATGTCACGGCTTTGCCCCAGTAAACTGTGACTTGACCTGCCACTGGCCACACCGGAGGGTGTTTGCAGCACTTCCCCAGGTTTGGTGCAGGAGACTCATGACATGATGGCCCTGGAAGCATCTTCCATGGGCAAGTGCTGCTCAGGCTGGCAGGCAAAGCCTTCAAAGGGGAAAAATCCTGAACTCCCTGCCAGCCTCTCTGTTGTTCATGGGTACTTGCTGGGGCCAGAAGAGAGGTAAGGCTTTGAAGACACATATTTGTGTGTTAGTCCCTGCTGCTGTAACGCCGAGCTCTGGGACAGGTGACCCTGCTCACCAGTGGGAAACATTGCACGTGCCAAGAAGAGGCAGTGGCACCAGTGAACAGGCACATCTGTTTTGTTACATCCAATCTTCCCACTGGGAAAAGTGCTCCCCAATTTACAGTGATCATCTTTCTCAGGCTTTGGGACCCCCTTGCAGATAAGCTGCAGCATCAGGGTGCTGTGCAGCACAGCTGAGCAGAGCATGGGCAAGGCAAGCAAGAGGGACCACTGGTCTGGTTTGGCTGTGAGCACAGAGCCCTCCAGGAGCCAGGTGCCCTCCAGGGGGGGACACTGCCACATTTGGGGCGAGCATTTAAAGCACATGTGCACAACACGCACGCACACACGCTCCCTGTGACGACACCAGAGCTGTCCGAAACTATTTTCAATAATTGATTTGCTGTTTAATTGAACATCATGACTGACTAACATAGCTCATTACTTTACTCATTAGTTAATTATCGAAGAAAGTAGGACAAGTCAATAAAATGAAAGGCTGTAAATTCCAATACTAATTAGCACCATTTCCTCAGAGACATATTTAAGGGCAGATCGGCTACCCAAATGTCCCTGGACCTCGTAGATGAAGGGAAAGGGTAGACTTACCATAAATCTAGATTACTGGCAAGCAAGGCTCCTCAGCAGAAAGTAGTCAAGTACACAAGTGCTGAGCTACCAGCAGGCACCCTATTTTAACTGGAATATTGGAACACAAGCAGCAGAGAAATTCCTATTTTTAAAAGAAAAGGGGGGGGGGGTGGTGAGGGAGGGAGTGCTCACACACCAGAGAGGATCCATATTTAAAATAAATTATGCAAAGTGAACTACTTCTGCAGAGCACATTTACTTTCCCAAGATCTCTTTCCTGGTCTCTTTACAAGCACATGCTTATCCTCTTTTTATGGCAGTCCAAATCCTATTCAAAACATCAGAACATCCCTTCAGAAGTGGACACATTTTAATGTGAGGATTCTAATTTATATCTCTTTTTAAATTTTTAAAAATAAACTATTCAAGTAATGGCAATTATATTCTCTTGT
This sequence comes from Fringilla coelebs, assembly GCF_963513975.1. Classification (NCBI taxonomy): domain Eukaryota; kingdom Metazoa; phylum Chordata; class Aves; order Passeriformes; family Fringillidae; genus Fringilla; species Fringilla coelebs. The sequence continues at coordinate 87,758,425 of NC_140028.1, forward strand.
TATTGCTTTGTAATATCTTTGTATTATCTGTCTTCTCTATTATCTCAAAATTATTTTTCATTTTCTTTTTAATTTAAAGCAAGTCTGATATACCATCTGAGGCAGAATTTAATGGGTCTAGCAGAGCCTTAAATGAGCCAAAAAGTGATTTGAAATGAAGAAAGATTGGCTCAAAGAAGACTGGGAGAAAAGTAGACTAAGAGAATGCATGTATGTGTATGGAAGTTTGCATGCAGGGCAAGTAATTTATACATGCATGAGCACATGTATATATATACACACACACACATATGTATGTATTATACGTTACTAAAAAGTGTATGTATGTATATAAAAAATGCAGACACATACATACAGCTGCACACATGAAATATGCCTTTATAGGGTTCTTATTGCTCAGTGTGGGAAAATTATCAAATTCCTTGAGTTCTGACGTCTCAAAACCTACAGGTATTTCTGTCTTCCTTTAAAAACTGATACAAGAGGACTCAGACTATAGAAAGGTTCTGTTGATATACTGGTACACTGTTCAACAGTTTGTTTAAATTTTTATAATCAACTGAGGGACCAATACAAATATATTTCCTTAATTCCTTTTATTTGGAGGCATATCCTCTGCGTCCTCCTCTCAGCAAATATCCACTTGTGAAAAATTAATTTCCAGTTAGGTGAGTGGAAATGGAGATCAAAAGTACTACCTGAGCTCAACTTAAGGGGAAAAAAAATCACCCTAAGAATAGCTCTCGGTCTGGAGCTTTAAATATTTAGCATTTCTAAAAATATATTAATGGATTAATGTAAAAAAAGCTAACAAATGTCTGTTACTTGACTTGCTATATTTTGTGCCTGCAGTTCTGATTATTAAGACACAAGTTCAGGTTTATTTTCAGTTGTTTTAAAACATATCTTGCCAAAGTATTCCAAAGATTGCATGAAGTTTTTAATCAGCAGTTTTAAGAATATGACTTCTGATGCTAAGACTGAAATTTATATATGCAAGACTGAAATTTAAAATTAAAGAAAAAGAGGGAAATGTGGTTGTCTTGATTAACAGAAAGGTCCTGGAAGAAATATTGCAAGAAAAAATCTCTATTTATTTTGGTAAAATAAAATTTTAAAATACCATTCTAAAATGGTATTTTATTATCCGTGTCTGGCAGGGGATATTTGGGGTGTTCTCTTTGCATTAGTGAAGGAATAAGAAAAACACCACCATGAAAAAACTGACTGGTGAAGAAACAGAGAGGAAAATATTTTCCCAATTAGATGTTCATTCAGCATGGGCTAAAGCACATAGTATATACAGCATGCACAGGCACTGCACACTTGCTAGGAGCTGGAAATTATAAAGCAAAACATCCAGAAAAGCAGGAGCTGAGATCTCTCTTTTGTTTCCAGGCAAAAGTGTGCCAAGCACTCTTTGATCCTGATAATTTCTTTTTTTTTAAATGGTTCTGGTTAGATCATGCTGGATCCCTGGTTATGCTTGAGCACCTTGGCTACAGGGCCTTAAGAAGAGCTCCCAAACTGAGCAGCCAGCATGCTCAGCTTGCAAGAGCTCAATATGCATGATAAGTGTGGGAATGGGGAGAAGGCTGTGAGAGGACCCCACCTCAAGATTTCAGTCATGCTTCAGAGCCACAATGGCTCCAAAGGTACACACATATGCAATTTTTACATTTTACACTGTGATTTATCACACATAATATATGCACATACATAATATAAGGTAATCCACACTTACATTTTTCACTTCTTTTCTTTATCTGTTCTCAAACATTCCAAAATTGGAGGCAGAAGTTGAGTACTGGGTGCACTGCCTGGCCTACCCTGAGCCAGCTGATGCAAAATGTGCAGCCTGGAAGTGCTCTGGTGAATTTGCAGAGGTCCTCTTTCTGAGATGGGGGCCCCAGGCTCCTTGCAGCCTTTAATCAGCTGAAACTGGAGGGAAGCTGTCAGCTCCTGCTTGTGTCCTGTCAGCCTCAGCACCACTTAGAGCATCTCTGACAAACGTGCAAGGCACATTTAACAGTCAATCTGTGGCCAAGCTTTTGATTTTGCGGGAAACTTCCTAAGGTTCCACTTTCTGCAAGGGAAAACTTTCTATCCTATAAGGGAGGAAAATGGAGAAAACATCCTTCAATCAAACTCTTTTGTTTCATGGAAAAATCCAGCTGTTATATTTTCTTTAGCAGAATGATGGATTGGCTCCCTTCAAGGTGGTATCCCAGCTGGTGCAAGGCAGAGCAAGGAGTATCGTGTGATGGTGACACCTCTCCTCCTCTGTCACTCAGTCAGTGCTAGCCATCCCACAGAACTGCAGCAGTCTGCTACTTTGAGGGGTATTGTCATATAAATTATTCAAGCTGAAATATTTGTTCAGCTCTGGTGTGTTTGTAAGTTTCCCATTAAGAATTCAAATTTGAGAATATTTTCCAGCTGCAAAAACTTCCCCAAACACCCTTCCCCCAAGTTACCTACTTCTGGTGTTTCTTCAACATACAAGTGTTAAGTGTCACTGTCTGGGATGAGTGACTTCAAGCAAAGCTGTTTCTATATCTTTTAAAATACCAAATGTATTTTAAAAAAAAGCAATGTCCCAAACATAAACAAGAATTCTTTTTATGTATAAATTATTTGGAGACTTATCCCTTTCCTTTCTGATGCCTGGTGACTTCTTTTTATTTTTTTTTTTTTTTTTTTGTGAATAGTTTGTGGGCTAAACCTATTATTTGCTAATTAAAGGCGCTTCCTTCTCCTCTTGGGAGTTTAAATCTCTACTATTATTTCTTCACAGAGCTTGTTCCTACAATATCTCTACTGTAAATGCAGCTGAATCTTTCCTAATGATGACAAAAATAAGGCCATGGCACATCTGAGCAGTCTGGAAGGGTACAGAGAGGAGGAGGAGGACAGACACAGTTTCTTCACAAGTCAGATCAGTACCTAGCCTTCAGTTTCCCCACAATCCCCATGGTGATATCATTGCAAGAGGGAAATTATTGTAACATTGCAAGACTGAGCTCCAATAACCACACTGATCCCTGAGGACTCTGCCATTTGCTGCCCCACAACACAGAAAACTTCCTGAATAGGCTCCTTCCCTAACCCCAGGACAAACCCAGTCTTCCCAAGCAGAGGACAGAAACTTCTTTGAGGACACTCTAAGAGTTGAGTCCTCTGAAGACAGTTTTGGATGCCTTCAATGCCACTCCTGTAAAATGGGAATGAAAGCACTTCTGGTCTCCTAAAGGCACCATATGAAGATTATGGCAACCTCATCCAGAGAGAAATTAGGAAATTAATTCTAAATTAATTAGAAGTTAAATTAAGCATTGGATTAATTAATATGTAAGTGGCACTGATATATAACTATTTATTACTACTAGTAAGAGTGTTGTTAGTATCACTTTTATTATTTTTTTTTTAATTACTGTGGCACTTAGAAGCCCTCACTATAGATACGACCACTGCTGTACCAGCAAAACAGAACAAAGCACGGTCCCCTCTCCAAAGGGTAAAAGACCAATGGCTGCACCTCTGGGAGCAATTTTGGTCCTACCAATACAGAGAGTTGCCTAGTGAAATCTGGAAGACTATTTTAAGGGGAAAAAAATCATTCATTTATATTGTTTCCCGTGGAAGTTAGGTGCCTAACGTGCTTTAAAACCCAGGTCAGTATTAGGCAACTGCAGCTGGTGAAAAAGAATGTACACATACACTGGTAGACTCAATAAACTGAAACAGAAACACGGCTTTAGGAAAAAAAAACAGCAGCAACAAACTTTTGCAGACTTCAATGAAGGAGCATTTCCAGTCATCTTTAAAAAGAGAAAAATTTTCACACAAAATCAGCCTACCCATCTTGCCAAAAACAGTCAAAGTAAAGCCACCCATCTCTATTACACATCAAGTAAAAGGCAGACAAATGAGGAAATAAATAAATAAATGTTTATGCATATATATTTGAAGAATCCTTCTTTCCTGCAGCTGATATTTGTCAAATTCTCACTGCCTCTGCCAGTCAATTCTCTCCTTCTCCTTCAATTAACCAATAAGTCAATTTCTTCCTTCTACACCAGAAAAATCCCCTGCTCAGCAAAAAATGCATCATTTCACTATCAGATCAATTCATTCTTCCTTCTTGCTGTTCAATCAATAATTTCTGCATGTCCTAAACAACAAACAGGTCACTGGAAAGAAACCTGCCTAGGAAGTTTCTCTGCTATTATTTGGCATGCTACCTACATACGGTTGTCTTGCTGGGCCCCTCCTGAGCACATAAACACAGCAAATAGGCAAAACAATACTGTAAAGGACTGGATTTTAAGACACAGAAAGATCTGAACTGAGCTTTTACATCCAATAACGGTGCAGGTCTTTGGATAACTGGTGGAACTATATTTTAAACCAGAAGTGCATACAAAATTTCACAATATAAAAATCAAATTCAAAATAAGGATATTATTAAAAACATGCACCATTTTTAGGCAACATAAAGCTTTTACACACCATTCTGTCCCACTGAACTGTTCTGATTGAATTTGATAGAGGTAACAAGAAGTGCCCACACCCAAAGTTATAGACATCCTGAGATTGCAAATAGAGACAGTTATGAAGAAAGAAAAAAAATTATCTTGAAATAAATAATGGCTGTAAAACAGGCACTTTTCATTTGACTTCACCGGTCAAATGAAACCATAAATAAAGTTCAGTACATTCAAGATGTCTTTTCAAATCCAAAATGTAAGGAAATATAGCATTAGAAAACACAAGTACTCTGAGAGGTTGCACCTTCAGTGCAAAGCACATACACAGGAACAAACCCAGCCCTGAGTGAAACACAAATACCATATAATTAGACAAAGTCAAAATGCTCATCAGATTATGGAACAAAGTGAAAAATATGAGATATATGGATTATATAAAATGGTGCAATTAGCCAAATTGGCTTGCAGCACAGAAAGGGCAAGGACCTCACAGTCCCAGGACTTTTGGCAAAGTACAACAAGCGCTCTATTTGATGGTCAGGGAATAAATTTTGTAGGATTATATTTTGGAGGGGCTTCCTCCAACATTCAGAAATATAAAGATTTAAAATATGCACTGCTAAAAGAAATACATCTTCACCATTTTTTTTTTTAAGTTCTGCTAAGTGTTTTTTTTACTTTGGGTTTGGGGTTTTTCTTCCTACTTCAGTTGTTTGATCTCTGCAGCAGTGAGGCAGGATATGAAATTTATTTTATACTTCCAACTGTGCATCAAAGCACAACTGAATGTTGCACCTTATTCTCTGCAATCTATTAGGATTTATGAATGTTTTCATAACTAGAGCACTATTTGCATATGTATGAATAAAAATCCATTAAATACCAAAGACTTACTATTCTCATTCAATAGGTTTCTCAATCTGTTTTGCCATTAATTGATAATCTCAATGTAGTAGTACAAGTTTGTCTTGGGCAAAATTTTACAGCTGTTTTATTTAGGGAAGAATGCAAATTTGGGACAAGACAAACTATTCATAAACTCGTGCTGAATTTTGTTAGTAGGTCACCTGAAACTAAGAAGAAAGAAAATCACAGAAGTCAAACCACCCCTTTCCCCTTGTTTTAAACAATATTTCCAGTTATTGCCTCAAACTGATTCTTTTCCATTCTAGGGAAAACCAGGTCTCAATTTAACCCACTTAAATACTTTCTGAACAACTGTGACTTATAGACACCAAAATTTCCCTAAAAACGCCCAGGGAGCTGTGGTCTCCTTTGGGAGCCCTGATGTTTTCTGATTGCCTTGCAGGTGGGAACATCATTTGCGTCAAAGAGCTCCTGGCGCAAAGGCTCCTCCCTGCAGGGATGTCATGTCTTCATTGACACACTGACAGCACCTTTGCCATGAGGTGGGAGATCCCACAGCACCTCCAGTTAAATTCCCTGGAGGATAGGGGGACCTTATTGCGCTCTACAACTACCTAAAAGGAGGTTGTATCAAGGTGGGGGCTGGTCTCTTCTCTCAGGTAACAAGTGAGAGGATGAGGGGAAATGGCCTCAAGCTCCACCAAGGGAGGCTTAGATTGCATATTATGGACATTTTTTTTGGTGAAGAAGTGGTCAAGCACTGAAACAGGCCACCCAGGGAAGTATCACCATCCTTGGAAGTGTTCAAAAGATGTGTGGATGTGGCACTCGGAGATCTGGTTTAATAGTGAACACGGCAGTGCTGGGTTAATGTCAGACTTGAAAATCTTTTCCGATTTAGCAATTCTATGATTTGTGAAAAGAGATGGAGATTACTATTGTAAAAGATTTTACAAAATGCACAAACATTAGAAGCCTCTTCAAGTGAGAAGTTAGAATAAGATACAGCTTCTTTGAGACAAAAATATCTTCACTTTTAAGACCGCTTAAGTCTACATGTATAGCAACTGGCTCATGGTCAGGCACACGGAGTTATGGTGAATGGGGTGACATCAGACTGGGGATCTGTCACTAGTGGGGCTCCACAGGGCTCCATCCTCTGCCCTGTGCTCTTCAACATCTTCATGAATGACTTGGATACAGGACTGGAAGGGACACTGAGCAAGTTCACAGATGATACAAAACTGAGGGGAGCTGTTGACTCCCTCGAAGGCAGAGATGAGAGACTTTGAAAGATGGGCAATCCCCAACTGTATGAAATTCAGCAACGGAAAGTTCTGGATCCTGCACCTAGGATGGGACAACCCTGGATGTACAGACAGACTGGGGAATGAGAGGCTGGAAAGCAGCCCCATGGAAAGGGACCTGGGGGTCCTGGTCAGTGGCAAGCTGAACATGAGCCAGCAGTGCCCTGGCAGCCAGGAGGGCCAAGTCTGGCCTGGGGGGCATCAGGCACAGCACGGCCAGCGGGCAAGGGAGGGCATTGTCCTGATCTGCCCTGAGCTGGGGCAGCCTCACCTCCAGTGCTGGGGGCAGCTCTGGGTGCCACAATATGAAAAAGACACAGAGCTACTAAGAGCATCATCCAAAGGAGGGCCACACGGATGGTGAAGGGCCTTGAGGCAAAGCCATATGAGGAGTGACTGAGGTCACCTGGTCTGTTCAGCCTGGAGAAGAGGACACTGAGAGGAGACCTCATTGCAGTTACAGCTTCCTCACAAGGGTAGGAATAGAGGCAGACGCTGGTCTCTTCTCTGTGGTGACCAGTGACAGGACTCAAGGGAATAGCCTGAAGTTGTGTCAGGGGGCGTTTAGGTTGGATATTAGAAAAAGGTTCTTTCCCTAGAGGGTGGCTGGGCACTGGAACAGGCTCCCCAGGGCTCCCCATAGCACCAAGCCTGAAAGAGTTCAAGATTTTGGACAATGCTCTTGGGCATGCAGTGTGCCTCTTGGCGATGGTGCTGTGCAGGGCCAGGAGCTGGATTCAATGATCCATGTGGATCCCTTCCAGCTCAAGTTCTGTGATTCAGTGATTCAGGAACAAGTGGGACTGCTGGACACCCTGAAATCCATAACATGTACACATGTATTTCACATTATACAGTTCATACTGTGAACATGTACACATTGAGTCTCATTTGAGGCTGAGATAATATGTATGTGAATTTATTTTTGAATCACAGCTGATTATATGTACCTTAAAACTCCAGCATAGGGAAATAATCTCACCTTGAGTCGCCCTGGGTTGGATAAACATGATTTTAACAGTGCTACCCCAAGGCTGTAAGACCTGCGTGGTGAGGAGGGAGGGGAAAACCAATCTGTGCAAAAGATTGTGGAGAGGAGAGAAGATTGCAGGACGCAAATTGTTCCTGCCACACTCTTTGTGATCATCACCAAGTGGCTGTCCCTTAACCTGAGAGGAGAGAGTGACAACAGAGAGGATACAAGGTCTCTTTTTGACTAAGCAGTTTACTTGTACATTGCGTGCTAGCAGGCAACAATGCCCATACATCACTTGACCAGAAAGACACTTTAACACTGTTACCCTTGAAATCCTTATTTTTGTTATCCACAGAACTTATCTGAATCTTCACTGGCCTTCTCCCGTATCCCTGTCCCCTTCCAGCTCCCAGAAGCCGGGCAGGGTTGGGCCAGCCTGCTCCTGGCCCTGCGGAGGAGGCGGCAGAAGGCTGGCCTGATTTACCTTAGCCGCTCCCCGTGTAATCTGGGTAATCGTGTGCCGAATCGGCAGCACGGAGGAGCCCCCCACGCTGCAATTCACAATGCCAACCTATTCATATTTCATACAATGGGGAATTTAAGTCATCCCACGCCTTGCCAAGGCAATTGCACTCCCTTTGTTCGGATGTTTTCGGCGGGGGTCTCCAGCCCCACTCCCCCTTTCACACCAGCATACGTCCCAGCTCTCGCCTGCTGCAGCTGGGCAAGGGCGGTTGTTTTTGTTTTGTTCTTCAAAACCAACGAATCGATTATGGCAGTGTGAAATGTGGGTTAAAACAGTGCCCACATGTATGCATACATTAGCCATTTGCTACATTGCGACTTCACAGCAAGGTGACTGACGAGGCAACTGCGCTCATGCTCTTCCATTTTGAATAGGCAATCTGTTAAGCATGAAAGGAAATAATAAATAAAAGACTGATTGAACATATTTGAAAAATGGCTCACCATGCTGTATCAAAGTGAAATTAAAAGTACCTCTACCCCAATGTACTGCAACTGTAAAGAAAGATCAAGTCTGTCTTGTAACACAAAATTACAGGGCCCACATGTATGGATATAGAATATTAAATTCAGATCATATTTCTGCAATAAAGATATTCAACTTTATATGCTGCCTATCTCGTATTTGGCATGTAACGAACTCAAATTATAGGATCTGATCTCACCTTTGAACAAAAAAGTCGACAATAAACTCCTGCAGTTAGGATTTACTTCTCCTAAGGGTATGTTGATGTGCGGATAGGAATTGGCAAGGAGATGCTGCCTTCATCTCCTAGGCTGGACCATCAGCTCTCTTCTGTCCCTGGCTCGTAATGCCAAAAAAGTCAGTTCCCTCCAGGAACTCTTTTGCAGCTTGTACAGAACATGTCCTGTGACTCCATTTCTCTCCCAAGGTGTAAGGAAATGACCCATCATGGCAACTGCCTTAAAGTTAATACTGCAAGCTTGGAACAGAAATTTCTTCTGTGTGTTTATGAATAACTCTAGATGCATTGAAAAGTCATTCAGGTAATTAAAAAGAAGTGTCATATGGCACATATGCTCGAAGATGTCATTCATTCCTGTTCATTCCTGTCATTCATTCAAGTTCATGCTACTTCATGGATGCACTACTGGTGCTGAAACACGTCAGGCATGACTTTTTTCATAAATGCCTGAGCCGTGTTCCTTGGCTTGTGCTCAGACTAGGGAAGCTCACACCTGTGCTCTGCATTCCAATCAGTTTTCATTTTTTACTCCTAAAATTTGGAAAAAAAACCAGTTTTGAGCCAATTTTCCACACAAAGCTAAGCTTTCTATGAAGAGTTAATTAATTAGCACACGTGCAATATTTTACAGACTTAAGAATGGTACTGTATGGTGTAAAGTACCCAATAGGAAAAATTTTTACAGCATGGTCAGCTAGTTTTTGAATGCTTAACTGTAAAGTTAGAAAACAGAAAATTCAAAATCTTGAGAGAAACATTTGGCACGACACAGACATATTTAAAATTTCATTTTGATTATCAAGGAAATTACAACATCTTGTTACAAAATACAACTTTCTAATGTCAGGTTTTTGAAACTTCTTTTTTTCTCTCCACACACACACACAAAAATTACAAAATAACTAGAACAAATAAAGCTTCCCAAGACTAAACTTTCAAGGCAGAATCTGGCACTAGAATGTGCAGCAGCAAACTATCTGTACATCTCCCACTGAAGTCAAGCAGATTTTTTTCAAATTTCCAGCCATAGAATTTATACCACTTGAAAATAATCCTAATACAGCTAAATTTGCAAATGGTTATCTCCCCCTGCACCCAAACAGCAGGCACACAGCTACAGCAATATAAATGTGTTAATCCCAGCACGATGTATTCCCACATCTCCCTGTATCAAATCATTCTAAAGGGTTTTCAATATACAAGTTAATTAGCTACAACGAAGTACTGAGTAACATCTAATGAAGACTGAGGCTTAAAATACCATAAATGCCTGTTGTACGCTTCTCCCCATCTTTAATATCAGCCTATTCTTTTGAAATGGGTTACAAAGTTCAAGAGACAGGTAGCATTTAATGAACATGTTTATTTATTATTTTGATTATATGATAAACATTGTGGTCATTTAAAAATATGTTTCTTCAACAACATCTACTAGAATACCATTTCTCTATTAGCACCTCACAATGCTATTACCATATATTATCTATCTTTCTGTCTATCTATTCACTTGAATTGCTGAGCAAGAAGGTGACACCATTTTTATACACTGTAATAACATACTGTTTCTCATTTTTTAAAACAGTGCATGAAAAAGCAGTTGTGTACATTCTACACACAAAAAATTAAATCTCTGTAAAACTAATTGCACAAAATTAAAATTATACAAACAGAAATGTCTGCAACATGCAACTTGCGGAGACAAGTTGAAAAACAACATGAAAGTAAACTTAATTACCAAAGAAATATCTGCTACTTTCAGAAAACACAAAGATGCATGTTTCAAATTTAACTAAGAAATTAAAAACCCTAATTAATTAAATTAAGGTCCTGATCCTGACTGGAAGTGGAAGTCAATGAGAGTTTATGCATGTGAATCTCATAGCTGGAGTGGGACTGAACACTCCCTTTTGCTGTCTGTCAATGCTAAAACTCATTTTGTAATCCCACCACTTCATTAGCACCTTTCCAGCACATTATCTTTGCCCTAATCCTTTTGTCACTTTGGGGATTCAGGGTCATTAGAGCATTGAAGGGTCGATGTTATTGTGGTGGAGGTGCGAATTGATCACTAAGATGACAACTGGTGACAAGTATACTTTATTAGTCTGCTACTTTGCCTCTTAATTACTACTGATTAACCTGTCTGTTAAAAAGGAAATTCGGACTCCTTCTGCCATTGCCAAAGATTACAGCGCTTTCTCTTAGGACCACACTCCCCAAAGGAACCCATTTAGACGCAGTGTATTTGCCCTACTCAATGGAGCTATTTAAGTGAGTAAATACAACCAGGTACGGCCTGGGCCCTTAAACTCGCCCATTTTATTTTATTTAGCTTTTCACGGAATTTCTCTGTAAAAAAGTAAAAATAAATAAAGTATTTCTGACTGCTTTTTTTACCTTTCCAAAGTCATGAATAGGATCATCTCTTTTTCCCCAAAAGTCCTATTTTAGATGTGTCTGTGCTTGCTATTTGCATAGATTTCCCAGAGGAAGAGCGGGCTCTCCAAACATCATACTGCATTTAAACTACACATTAAGAGAAAACAGCGACAACAAAAAATCTTCAACCAACCAACCAAACACAAAAACCCAACCAGAATGCTGCATCTTGCCAGATTTCATAGGCTCCAAGTCTTAATTTTTTTTGACCACAAGAATTACACTTACTATTTAGTTTTACAGAGCTCCTTGTTTAAAAACAATTTTAAAAAAAGAAAATTAAAAAAAAAAGAGAAAAACCTTTTCAAGCTAGATAGCAAGGATAGTAGACAAATCTTAATGGTTGCTTAATACTGGCAATCTTTGGATTATTGGTGATTTTGTTGCAAACCTGGGTAAGCATTTCTATAAGAGATCATTGTCAGCAGCAAGGGAAACTGAATGCAGAACTCTAAAAACTCTCTGTTCTCCTTTTTGACATTGATTAAAAAATAACAAGGACAATGAAAACTACTCCCAGGTCTCCTATTCCCATTCCAAACCCCACATAAATATTGGTCTCTGTATTACACTCCCTTCCAAACCCAAGTGCTAAACCTAACTGGCAAAAATAAGGACTTTAACAAATGTCTAATCTTGGATTTTGTACTAGAGACATTATAATATGACTCGCGGTGTTCAGGATGAATATTTGACCTTCCTGAGTCATCTGAAGTGTTCCAGGTTATTTAACAGGATCAGTATTTCACATCCTTATTTTTAAGGATGACACATCTCCCATGAAGAAAAATTGCTACATAAAACTCAGATTGGCTCTTTATTTGTGGTCAAAAGAAAACTTAATCAGCTTGTGCAATAATCTGATCCTTCCCTTCCTCCTCTAACCATGCCTACGTAGAACTTTTGCAAAAGTACTTGGTTTGCTTATTAAAGAAATCTTGAAGATGATGGGAACCTTTAATTACTTTTTTATTTGATTTCACTTGTAAAAAATAACAAACACCTAAGGTATTAGTTGTCCAAGAGTAGTTTTACATGCATGGTCCTGTCAAAGAAAAAGTTCTTTCATTTTACCTCCACAGGTTCATACACAGAACGTCTGCTCCTGACTAGAGTGTTGTTTGGTCTCTGGTCCCAAAAAGAGAGCCTGATCTTGATATTTGGATGGAAGTCCCTGCAGACCCCATTTTAAACTGTTGCTACTTTAACTTCGCTAGTTTGGGTTTAAAACTCTTTTAATTTAACTAAGGCACAGCTCATAAGTGGCCAATGTAATTTGAGTCTGAGTGACTCACTTCAGTCTTCATTAACCAGTACCTTAAAGCTTGGTTTACCTGAAACAAATTGGCCTGTGTGGAAATAATCGCCACACCAACAGCTTGGGTGTTGATGAGCAAGATGTTTGGGAGAGAGAACACATCTGTGAAGTAAATGGGAGAAAGTGAGCACTGTCGAGGTCACTCCTGAAACCAATGTTAGTGCTTGCTTTATGCAGCCTGCTCTAACAAACGTAGCCTTAGGGAATTCCTGCTATCTGACAGCATTTCTGGAAACAATCACACCTGGATATCCATGCCTGAAGATGGGTGCTAAGAAACAGCTGACACAGTAAAGGCGCTGAGACAGACTGCTGCAGTGAGATGCAACTGAAATCTTTCCTTACCTGGTGACTCAAAATTTGGTTCCCATGAAACATAATTACCTTCCTGCAATAGAAAACCAGTGAGCAGCCCTTCCTGGAAGGAGAGTGTCTGAATAACCATAATCTGTTCATTATGAATTAGGTAAATCATAAGGTTGTGCCATTTTTTTGTAAAAAAAAAAAAAATCAGGTAAGTAATCACTGTATGTCTGAACAGCTTTTCCTGTGGTCTGAGTTCTTTCTATTTTACATTAGAAAACATGGGCTCTCTGTAGCACAGCCTTTAAGCCTTAGTAGAATTAAGTGTCAGACAGCAATTTCTGTGGTTGAGCCACTACATGCTGTTGAGTTCTTTGCCCCAAAACTCTTCACAGATCAGAAAGGTATTGTCCTTCTGTGGAAACTTCCACTCTATTGAAATCTAAAAAGTACACAATTATCTGTTTTGGAAAAAAGGAATACAATTATATATATATGCCAAGTCAATAAAAAAATTCACACAAACTTCTTTAAGGAAATTTCTATCAGAGAAGGTAGACCTTAAACCTTACATTATATGGGAAAACAGCAGCCCAGAAAAAAATATGCTAAACACCCTGGAGAGGGGAAACTAAGCGTACTGCAATGGCTAACTGTGCTAACTTGATGGCCCAGACAGGATGGCATTGTGGAGAAGCAAATAAGTTATATTAACTCTGCATCTGGTAATGAGAAAAATACTACTGGAATACGCTTTGACATGCATATATAAAAAAAGAGTCAAATAACTGGAAAAATTTAGAAGAATCATACAAATAAAGGACTGAAAAATAAGACCAAAAATGGGAGCAGACTGTAAATTCCTCCAGGAGGAAAAGACCTAGTATCAAAAGGGAAATTAGCTGGCTAAATTCCTGGCTAAAAGCTGGGAATAGTTTTACTTTGAGTTGAAGGAGAGCATGTATTTCTCAAGAGCACATATATCCCTTTGCAATGACTGAACAGAGACTGTTCAATAACAGCTGATCCACTCTCCCAGGCAGAGCTGACCGAGTTTCTGGAGACTTGCACTTTCCAGCAGAATATCAGCAGATGATTGTGCACCCAAGCCAGCTCCAGGGTCCCTGCAGCAGAGGTCTTGTCTGATGACAGCAGTGATCAGGTAGCAGACTTAGCATCTCTACATGAAATATCCTTAGCACTACTCATTTACTTCCACTGCAGGAGTAGTTCTGGGGTTTCTTCCCTCTCACATTCCCATCTCCCCAGCCTGTTGTTTCAGTGTATAACATCCAGGTGCAGCACAGCTACTACATATCCAAGGCCCTGTCACATATAGCCCCACTAAATGAGCCTAAGGATGCCACAGCACACATTCACAAAGAAATTAAGGTAGCATTTTCTTAAAAAATATGCTGGTATTATGAATTTGTGTTAGCAGGACTTGCAGTTCAAGAGATAGCTGTTTAGATAGGTAAAACACATGAAGTCCTGGTCAGATTGATAGATTAGCTCAGAGCTCTGGCATTTGGATTAAAGCAGTATAGAAATGAATCTTATATTTGACATTTAAAACACTTTCAAAGGGAACCTTTTCCACTGCCTGCACTTTCTTAAATCACAGCAGAAAGAACTGCCATGGCAGAACAGTGTGAGAAATTACTATCCAACTGCTTCTCTGTTTTCCCACGTTATGACTGAAGACATTAGTCTCTGAATCATTTTACATCCAGGCATTATGTGCAACAACACTGTAAAAAACAGACAATGCAACAGAAAGAAAATTTGAAAATTCATTTCTCATTTCTTTTAGACAATATCTAGAATATAAATGTGGCAGCTCCAGTTGAAAGAGAAAAAAAGAAAAAAAAGAAAAAAAAAGAAAAAAAAGAAAGGCTGCTTTAGAGGGCCATGTCTAAAAACTTTAGATTTATATAGTCTGACTCCCATTTCCCACACGACCTTGGCAAAGTCACTTATTGTAACATTTTCAGAAATGGATGCTATTTCCTCAGGCTTTCATTCTACTTCTCATCTCCAGAGTATATGACTGTTTTGCATGTACAACCAATAGCAAAAGTAGAAGTCTCAAGGGACTTTATGGAGTCTCTAGATCTTGCTCCTTTCAGGGCTTCAGAGCTGTTTGATGTAACATACATACAGCAGGATTTGTTATCTGTTCCAGGACTTCTCTGATGAAACTTTGGGTTTATGGACTGGCGGAGTTTTTGAAGCCCAGTTTGAGACAGCTAAATCATCCAGATTAAGTCAGTCAGAGACATAGTAGTTCTAAGATATCAGCTCTTTTCCCTGCTAATTTCTTCCCATCACATGACATACAGCATTCAATGACTGAAGAACACACAAAAGTGAAAAGCGGGTGTTTCATCTCTCCCCTATTTCTCAGCTCTCAAGACAGACCTCTAGCTATTTTTGAATGGTTGAGGAAGAAGTAAGGAGGTAACCACTGAACAACTTGAAGAACTTCATACTTGGAGGAAGTGAAGTAAAATATTTTATGCATACACTGCATATATGAAGGGCTTTGTAGATTTGCTAGAAATTTACATTGTTTTATAAGAAACACCCTCTCAAACCGAGATATTAAGGTTAAATTGTCAACTTCAATCTCACTCTCCTGCAGTGTTAAATAAATAGTATTTTAGGACTGAAAGGATCAATCCAGATAGGAAAGACTGTATCAGACAATAAATTCAAACAGACCAAAATTCTGCTAATCTGCTAAATTCGCTATTGTAGGATATTTAGGTATAGTGCATAGGTCCTCCTTATTGTGACCAATCTCTCTTTTACTCATGCCCAAGCTGAGGTAGCATATCAACCTTCAGAATCATAAGAAATCACATTATTGAGACAAGTTTGGCAGAGCATGGGAAGTTGAAGTGCTCTAATAGACCTTGGAAAAACATCAGACTCTCTGTAGATGTTCATCCCACCAGCTTTAGAAATCCTCTAATTCTTTCCTCAGGACAGTTTCAGCAATGCCACTTAGGGTTCTCACTGAAATTTTCCATGGGTGAGCTCTATATTTTACTGTGCCCATAGGAAATGTCATTTCTCATTGCCATGGCTTGAACTTTTATTTCCACCTTCTTCATTTTAGTTGTGTGCGCATCAAGTATTCATTAGCTAACATTTCTTCCCCTCTTTTTCTTTCTTTTTAGAAAGAATATATGTTTCTTTCCTTCTTTTTCTTTCTTTTCAGACAGAATATATGTAAGCATGTAATCACTTATATACTCCATGTAGAACTCTTAAGATGTTGTATTAAGTCAAAACTATGCCAAGGTGAAAATAACCTTTGCTTTACACACCAGATCATAAAAACAGCTGAGCTTCTCTGAACACTCTGGTCATAAGGTTTTCTCATAAAAGTTGGAAACGGTACCAAACTTGTGACGAACCTGTTTGCTAGTTCCTTTGAACAGCTCTAACCACCAGCAGCAGGACAGGGGACTGTCCACCACTCTTACCAGCAAAACTCCACAGGGACAATAATCAGCAAAGAAAAACAGTGCTCACATTTGTTTCAGTAGTTAAACCAAAAAGGACTGGATTGAAAGTCGTCTTTACAGTTGACTATAATATTGCACACCTGTAGGGAAATCCTGGCAAGTAACTGCATCAGTCACTGTGCTTGAACTGATTTTTACGCTAGAAAAATTCAGTTGTACCAAGATTAACCAATAAATGTTATTGAAGCAAATGAAAAACCATTGTGCAGGCATGAAATACATAAAATTAAAATATTGGAGGGGGGGAAAAAACAATACCTAGAAAACAACAGAAAACTACAAAACCAAGATCTGAACAGGACCTAAAGAACTATCTCTGGCATTCACTAGTGGTTCCCTCAAAATATGATGAAAGATATCTCTGTTTGTAAAAAATAATTTTTAAAAGGATACTGAGTTCCAATAGCTTTCTTAACTGCAATCTTCTAATATTTTGGAAACAAAGAAACTGCAGTACACTAAATGTTTGAGATGAGTGTGAACACAAACTTTCTAACACCTCAGTAAATACTTGAAAGAGCATTACTCTAATATCTGTAAATCAGGGCACTTCAAATTAACCCCACATTCATTAAAAAGCTTGCTGATTTTATGTTTTTATTATCATTCTGATACAAGCCTGAGAACAAAAGTGCTTAACAATTCCAGTCAAATAGGATCAGGGCATTAATTCTTGTTTGGATGCAAGAGCAACATAAATCATCTGTTCCAGGCTAACAATTTAAAGAGTGCAGAGCGCATTATGTTAAATAAAGTATTAACACTGAGTTAAGAACAGCTATTAAGGGACTTTGAGAGTTCTGGCTCACATTACCTTACACCATTTTTTTTTTTAAATAACCTTATTCCAGGTTTTTAATCCCATAATTATTCCATAACATTTTTGTCAGAAAACTTCTGTTTCTCGCCATATGTAGCTGTAAGACATCATGTGAACTCCTTCAGTTGAATTCCTATTCTTATTATCAGCCTGACCCACATTAACGACTTTCAGATTTTATATATATATATGACTTTGTAATTGCAAGATGATTAAATAAAGTATACTTGATAATCTAAATTTCTGTGTTTTTTGAAGCAAACTGCTGAAATGGTGAAGAAAAAAATATTTTATTTTTATTTTTGCATGCACATACATGCATCCACATGTATGTGCACATTGGTATGTACTTGTGGGTGCCTTCACTCAGTTATTTAGCAGAATGACTTCTTCCCAGTCACTTTCAAAGTCTGTAGATCAACCTGAGGCTGTTCTGTTGGGACCTTGGTTTCTTTCCAAGACATTTTTCTCTTGGTCTGTTCCTAATTTCAGTGGATGTACCAGATCTGCTGTTGTGCAGACACACATACTGGATGTTTCCACAGAACTCATTAAGAGCTTTAGATGCTGAGAGTGTAAGAGTTGCTTAGCAGTGAGGCTGATGTGGTAGCAGGGGGGAACTGTGGGTGATGTATTCATGAATTCATGAATTGCCTTGGCTTGTGTATCAGGTCAGACAGGCCATACCCATTGCTCATTCTGAGCAGAATGCTGCTACCCTAATTGCCTTGCTCCAAGATTTTTTTTTCACAGCCTCCTTTTATAGAGTTTTGTTTTCCTCCTTGACACCTGTGATCTTTTTGAGTCAAAGAGGCAGGATTGTGCATGTATGACATATCTAGAGGGCATATGGCAACTATATTTGTTTACATAAATACCTATCTACAGAGAAAGAGCTCTCCAATATTATAGATAACTGATGTTTAGCTGGAAATCAGAGAAAGCTTTGGAAATTTTTCCAGTTGCAAAATGTTCAGATGGTCTAAATTCAGTAGTATGGAACAAATCTAACCAAAATAACTTTATGTTACAGTGGCTGTCAAAATGGCAAATAACGGCCTTAAAAAGGACATGTCTGACTTGCTGTCTGTGCTTTTTGTCCCTTCAGGACAAGAAAGACAGGGACAAACTGGAGAGGGTCTTGCTGAAGAGACTTTCCCAGTTGGATGGGCCAAAGATTGGAGCTCTACAGAAGACTTGGACTGGATGACATCCTAAATTCTTTCCAGACACCATTATTCTATTACTCTGATAGTCTTTCCAGTATGTCTCTTCATTAGAAATTATTTGAAATATAACTGGAATCAGATAAAGAGAAAAGAAGTCTCAAGGACTATTCTGGTCTGTTCCATTTCCACCTTTCCCTTGGCCATATTTTCCATCTGACATAACTCCATAAAGCATTAAGGTAACTAAGGCGGTAGGACCCAACCCTATTTGATTTAAGTACATTTGTCACAGAAATTGATTGGAACAATTAGCTGAATAAATAGATATAACATATTTTTAGTGCATAAAAATGACATGACTGAAGGTAAATCATATGAATAATTACAACCAAGAGCCCAGGTTTTCCAGTCACTTTCCATACATACTTTGAATTGCAGGGCCTTCTGATGACTAATTTACCTCTTTTTGTAGAGAAATTAAAGAACAGATTTGCAGTGATGGTCAAGCTGCAAGGTACCAGTGAATTAACAGCAAAAATAAGCATGACACTTTTAAGAAACATTGAATTTTGCTTCATCTTTGTTGAGCCTCAAAAGTATTAATGTGAACACAGTGTCAAGAGAATGAATTTTTATGTCTGCAGCTGAGATTAATTCATTCATGAAATGAAAATACTTTTGTGAAACAAATAAACCTTTCTTCAGGCAGAAGTTAAAGTAGTTTATAAAACCTTACCCAATCAGAGAAAATAAGAAAATTGCATGATTGAGATGACTGTTCTGATAGATTGTATGAACTATTTAATCTTCAAAGGAACTTTCCAAGCAGAGAATCTATGGGAAAATCAAATATCAACACTGTTTACATGACATGTAATTGGAATATTTTCATTTAACATTTTAGACATAAAATTCCATTTTAAGAAAAAACTCCCTCAGTTCTATTGGAGTGGTCCATTGTCAATTTAAAACAAAAGCTAAAATGGTCAAGAAAAATAATTTGAACAAAAACAATGTGAAGTTTTTACCCTTTTTAATACACAGCTCAGTCAGCTTTAGAACTAGGAAGATCCTTAAGATGTCTGGATATACTTTTAAATACATGTAAAGAAGTTGTTTTCATGGAAATTTATCTGACTTCCCAACCAGCTCTACATTTCACAGAAATGTTTAAGTTTCTACAAAGTAAAATTTGCACTAGAGAGGCTAATTATTACTGAGAAAAAGAGCCTACATTTTCTGAAAATAATAATCTGTTCTTATAGACAGAATATCTATCTAAATAATTTACCAAAGTAGCTCTGTCTCTTACATCCTGCAATAATTTAATTTTTGATTTTGGATTTTTGACCTCAACATTTTCTTCTTTATATACACATAAGTGTGTGTGCCTATCTGTGTCTTGTTCACTCTCTTTTCATGTATTTATATAAACTAGAGGAACAAACCTGAGACAAATTAAAATAGATAGGAAGATTTGGTATGTCTGTTTTGGCTGACCTTTTCTTTCTCCCATTTTAACTTGTTTTTTTTTCCATTTAATGCAATTGTTTCCCAATTCACCGTAATTATTTTTGACCTTGAGTTTTCTACGAATTTTGGTAAGGCCTGAGCTGCACAAGTCATGACTCTATGAACATGAGCCAGCATGTTCTCTTGTATGGGGTGTTGTCAAACAGAAGGTTTGGGGAACATCAGGGTAGGGCTTTTGCACCTTTCCTGTTTCAGCTGAAAATTATTGTGAAATGTAGTTGAGCCTCTGCTTTGAAGAGCCGAAGTGAGAGCATGCATATTTTTTATTTCAGAACTCAGTCCCAGCTTGGCCAAGAAATCCAGAATTGTGCCCCATCACTGCTGGTTTCTGTCCCTCTGAACAGGATCTTCCCCTAGCTGTGTTGAAAGTCCCAGCTGTGAGCAAATCCATTTGGAAATGCCAGGGGAAGTAAGAGACAAAAAAGGGGTTTTGCATTTCTCAGGTCAATATCACACCAGACTATGAACTAATGTTACTGATTCAAAATGATTTTAGACACCCAGTTGGTATAAACACTCAAAGTTTGGTGGTGTACCTACCTAAGGATTGTCAGCCTGGAAAAATAGTGAGGATTCTCCTGCTGGGTCATGAGCCCCTGCTTCCACTCACATTCACGTCAGGCCCTCAGCTTCTGGATGAAGCTAGAGCGAGTTGCCAAGAACATACAAGAGATAACTAGATGTTTTCCAGCCTGAGGAAAAACCTAGTTCAGATGGGTGCACTCTGAAATTTGGACCAGAGTGCAGATCTGAGTTTTTCTTGTCTGGTCTCTGCCTGCACGATACACAATGAAGAATTCAGATTCTTACTTACATTTGCCATAACAAGGCTAATATAGAGTAAAAGATGAACAATTTAAAATAAAAATCACTGAATCTTGGTCTAAACTGGAAAAAAAACCCCAAACAAGTAAAAACTTTTAAGACTAACCATAAAGCAGATGAATAGAGTTACTTGAGCAGTGTAACTACAATACTAAGCACAAAGATTATGGAGCTCCTTTAGCTTCTAGAACTTTGCCATTAGACCCATCTATTCTCTTTATTTTCATATGACAAACACCCGTCCTTGGAGACAGGGAACTTCTTTTTTTGTATAGATTTCTATAGACATAAAGTGGAGTTGTTCTTCTTAGCTGAATCCTACATGTCAGTGTGAGAGACCAAAGGGCTCATATGCCATGGAGCCCCAAGGGGGTGAACAAAGATGTCCTTCCTACACCCTTAAAGTCACCACAGATTTGACTACGACACAGAGATAACAACACTGCAATTAAGTTCCCTTTAGCTATATGGAGTTGAAACTACTGTTTAAAAAAAAGATAAATGGGGGGTGGGGAGGGGGATGGAGAAGAAAGTAACAGCCTTTTTTTTTGCTGAGATAGGAATTTTCAACACATTTGAATTTCTGTGCATCAACAGACGCATCCATGCTAGTTTCCTTCTTTGTCAAATACTGTCACATAATGTGCTCAGTTTGGGTTGCTTGCTAACACAGGAAGAGAAGGAGCTGGGGCCTTTGTGAGAGTGTGTTCATAAAAGGTGTTTATTCTGTATATTACATCAGTTTTCCACTGGGGATGTTTTGTTCTCAGCATTCCTCTCCCTGAACCAATTTGGAATCAATGCCTGATCTTCTGCCTCTCTTGCAGCTTGCCTTCAGAGTGTTCTCCTTAAGGAAATTATGCATGGAAATTCCTTTTTAGGAGCTTTCATTGAAACCACAAGCCTGTATCTGAAAATATATACTACTGAAAAATTTTGCCCAAAGCTTTGTCTTGGATATATAAAGAAATTATAGGTGTGGACCAATTTTTGAATTAGCATGAAAACTGCTTTTATGTGCATATGAGAAAGGCCTTTTGAAACATCTTGCCAAAGGCTTTTTTGTCTTCTGGTTGTTATAAGAAAACATGGTTGCCCAAAAGAAAAAACCTGATCATGGTTCCACCTTAATCAGATTCATGATCGTGTCCTAATGCAATTTGTCTTAATCCATTTCTAAGGAAGACAACCATTTATGATTTGGAAAGACATGTGGGAATAAATGTGGCTATATGGAAATCCCCTGAGTCCTTTATTTACTATATTTTACCAGTTCATAAAAAAACCTAATTACATTTTAGAGAAGAAGGCATTATAAATGCGATGTATATTCTAATACAAAACCCCTCTACCCGGGTGTCCTACAATCAAACTGTGCTCAGTTTGCAGTCTCACAGTGCATTTTATATCTCCATTGCTGGCTTTAGAATAATGATGCCATGCTTAACACATTACAATACTGATCACACATTTCAGCACATAGCTGAAAGTGGTGCTGTGCTTGTTTTGTTTGGGGAAAGAATGCCTTCTGCTTAGTATGGCAGCAAATTGCCCTTGCAGCAAAAGAGATAATTACTTGATACCCATGGAATAAATTAATTACTACTTGTACAAATATCTGTACGTTCATCCACTCTATATATTTATTTAATTAAAATTATGTGCTCCAGAGAAGGAAGAGTGTGCTCAGGAATCTGTTTAGACATACCTACCCCAACACATGCACAGCAGGAAGAGAAGGGAGGGGTGGGAAAGGATACAAGAAAACACTTAAGAGAAGGCTTAGTTTTCTATATATGAGTTGTCCCATTGGAATTGTGTGAATAAAGTTAACCATAACTGTTTTGAGAACTGAGGTCCTAAAATAATACAGAGGAGTTCCAAATGCAAAACGGTTTAGGTTTATTTGCACTGAAATTCTTTCATGTACTATTTCCCTCCATACACACACATTAAAATATTATAAATGTTATTGTTAAGAAAAAATTTGCTATAAACATTACTGACTATAATAAATGTCATAAACCTGGGGCAGGTCAGCAGTGTAAATAATCAGAGTCTTTGTATTTACCCATTTGTAATAAATAGGAGATCACGTAACTCATGAAATTATAATTATCCAACATTTCATCATTTGTTTTTTACTTGAAAAGTTTGGGAAAGAATGTTTTTCTTTTGCACATTCACATCTGTGGATGATCATTTGTTCTTTAGCTAGTGAAAACTGGAGTCCTAATTCAAAGCTTATCATCTGCCATAACCTTTTTGTCAGCTGACTGGTTTCAGTACTGGAAAAGTTGCGCTGATGAAGAAACTGTGGTTTTACATGGACCCAATAAGGGACATTTTTGTTTGTTTGCCTGATGAAAAATAGCCCTCCATTGAAGTTAAAGTTTCATTTTATACAGGGCTGCAAGATAGAAAAAATTGACTCGGTTCCAACCTGGAGCTAAGCTTAAATAGTGGAAAGAATAGCGAAGGAAAATTCCATTACTTGTTCAAAATACATTGATCTTATTTTGTGCATCTATAATGTTAAATAAGACAAAAATCTTTTTGAATCCCACAATATCAAAGCAACATTTCAATATGAAGTTATTTTTAAGATTTTTGAATAAAAGCCATATTGGAAAGAGTTTTAATTTTTATAAATCAGCATATCGAAAAGCAAAGTTTCCTCAAAGGGTCTAAAAAAATAGAAAATGAAGTCCTTTTTCATAAGACAGAATTTTAGGTTCTCCTTTTCTGTTGTAATTACTTTTAAACACACAGAAGTGAAATCCCCTTGATGTTCTAATGATTCTCTATGCAGTGCTCCATAAAACTGAAAAATATTGATGGACCCCTTGAAACCTTCTAGTTACAGTCAATATGAATTTTGGCATTCAGAAAACTTCTTGCCTTAGCAGTATCAACAGTCAGAGACTCAAGAAAAACTTCAGGTGTGAAAAAGGTGCATTATAAGAGCAATTTTACTGGTAAAATGAAGGGACTAAGATCAGATGCCTCCTGTTGCATAAGCAGAATTTGAAGCAATTCTGTGTGGATTGTGTGTGAACTGTGTGAAGCTTAGTTTCCAAGAAAATACAGTCTCCAACACATTTACTGTTGAATAGAAAAGGAGACATAACAGATTTTTTCTTTAGTACACTGCACCAGTAAATCTGCAAACTGAAGTCCTAATTAATGTATGAACCAAACATTGCGGCAACTAAATCCATCTAATTTCAAATTACTACATACACAAAATTG
This sequence comes from Fringilla coelebs, assembly GCF_963513975.1. Classification (NCBI taxonomy): domain Eukaryota; kingdom Metazoa; phylum Chordata; class Aves; order Passeriformes; family Fringillidae; genus Fringilla; species Fringilla coelebs. The sequence goes on from NC_140028.1 coordinate 87,782,492, forward strand.
AAAGTGCTCTCCTTCAATTTTTGTTGCTGTTATGACCTTGGTTTGTTGTGGGATTTCACTTTTTGTTTTCTCCTACATTGAAGGCCTTGCTTTTATCTGAAGAATCATTTCTCCCCATGTATTTGGTTTCAGTTCTTGGCATATATTTCTTACACACATAGCACACCATGTGAGCCTTGGTCTAGACAATAACACTGACCAAACTTTGTACTCATATGACAAAAAGCAACTTTTTAATGTTGAAGAATTTTACAACTAGTACAGAATTGGTGTGTTGTGAGCTGACAGGCAATGAGTATCCAAAAGTAACGAGAGGAAAATTAACTGGAGAAATTTTGGAAAGAAAGGTTGTCAAAAAATGGACATTCAACACTTTCTGAAGTACTGCCTTCTTTACACTTTATACCAAAAAAGGCCCAAGTAACCAAATCTTTTTTTCTTATATTTATTTTAAAAATTTAATTTTAGATTTATTAAATCTGAAAGCTGCAGACATTGTTTTTGCAAGCTCAGCATGCTCAACAAGTAACTCTGAGTACCTTTAACAAGACAAGACTGATTTTCCTATTGGGAAGATTAATTTCTCATTGCTGTTGTTGTATAAGTACAGGCCTGTTTTCCTTTGTAATAAATAAAGCTGAAGTCAACACATGTAACCACCGGTATAATACCTGCATGTTGTGAAACTTGCCCTGACTCAAATCTGCTTAATGGTTTTCCACTGAAAAATTCAACATCTGCCAACACCACACAAATCTTGATAACTGATGTCATCATGAACCCATTAAGCCTTGGTTTTTAACATGTTAGGAAAACAAAGGGTTTATGGAAGACTGCTAACAGAGGGCTAAATTCTGGAGCCCTTATTTAACAGTAGGAATTGTTCTTTAAGTAAGGTGTGAGTAAGAACATCTTAAGCTTGGCAGAATGTAAGCAAGCTCTTGTTCCACATTAAATTTAATTAACCAAGCCATTCATGAAAATGACACCGTAAGATATGAAACCTGTCACTGCAAATCACCTTTCCTCACTGAGGCTGAATTGGGAATGCATGTCCTGCCACACCAGCTACTAGCTTTGATGTGTCACAGCTGTGATGCTGAAGCTAGGAAAAGCCATTTAAATAGAGGGGGAGCTTTGGAGGAGTTAGGCATTTTCCCCTAAGGATCTGAAACTTCTCAGCAGAGGCCATCCAGAGATACACACTGAATAAAAAGGTCTTCATACTAAAATCTCATAATATGCCTGGAGGATCCCTGTAGCAGCAGCTAAGGGAAAAGCTGTGTAGTGTTGAAAAAGGAAGGAGCATCTATCCAGATAAAGGAGGAATCCCAAGTTATCTCTAACATCCATACACCTGAAAAACTGATAGTGCCTATCCTGCAGCTTGTTTCCTGGGCACGGAGGTGGTTAATCAAAGTTACAGCCTAAGACCTGTGGGGGAGGGAAAGTCACTTAATTAATGTGCCAGATATCCTTGCCAAAGCTTTCGCCAAGATTAGGTTCAGATTGTAAGGAAATCTCCTAGAGAAGGATAATTCTCAACACCTGCGGGCACTTTTATTAGCTGCCTGCGCAGAATAGAAAACCTTATGTTAAAGCATTTTGTCTCTGCTCTACCAAACTGACCTCACGTGCTTTTATCTGGACATAACCATAAGCAGATTTTAAAGCAGGCTGCAGAGGAGTTTGCTAATGGGCGAGTGTTCTGTGGAAAATCGACTGGAGTAAAGTAACCTGTGGATGGAAGCAATCACATCAAGCTGTTCAAAAGGGGATGCCGTCAAAACAAGGGTAGGTCTGGGTGCACAGAGGAGGAAGAAAGTGAGAGAGATCACTAGGATCTTTAACACATTCAGAGGAGGCACCCACCTAACACAGGATTATGCTAGCTATAGGTCCAGACCACCAGGGCCAAACCTTGGCTTTGTTAAGAGGAAAAGAACAATTCCTGCAAACCTCTAAATCTTTTTCTCCTGACAAAATTTCAGCAGTGTTTTTTGTTTGTTTGTTTGTTTTGGAGTTTCTGGTTTGTGTTTGTTTGTCTGTTGTTGCTTTGGGGGATTTTGTTTGTTTGTTTCTTTTCTTTTTTTTTTTTTTTTCCCAGAGGCAGTTGGTTCTACAACATTGCAGAACAAGGTTCAAAAGTTGAATGCATAGCCACAATGCTTCTAAGGAAACAAAACCTCAGTAAACACCTGATGTGTTTAAAAACTTATTACAATAAATCTAGGAAATTATTATGTTTTGGTACTGCATAATGTAACTCCTCACTAGAAGAAATTAAAATGAATTTAAGATATGTTTTTTTCCATATTTGGTTGTGAAATATTTTGTTCTTATCTGAAAAGAACAGTTACAAGTGTCTGGCGGAGGCTTATGAAATTGTTATTCACTCTTGATCCAGTCATATGTATTTTCAGCACATATAAACACACAGACACATGCACAGACATGTGCAACACAATTTCCGCAATGATTTTTGGCAGCAAATAATGAATTCTAAATTGTTCATAGTTCTACACACTTTAAACAGTCTCTTTAATCTGCTTTATCCATTTAAATTTTATTTTTCTGTGGCTCAAAACAGTCCTACCTTTTTTCTACATAGAAGAACAGCAAGAGGGCTCTGATTTCCATTCTTTTGGTGCTAACAAAATACAAGTCCTGGCAATTATAAAAAAAAACATCTGTAACTGTGGAAAATATAGTGAAAATATTTTGCTTTTTCAAGAAATAGTCTTGAAGCATTGTCCTGAGCTTTGGTGGTTGCATCGCTGCTCTGGTCACATTTTCTCGTTCCTGTCTCAGTTGCATCAGAATCCTTTAAAATAAAATGTAAATGACAATTCACTGCCCTAATTTCAGGTCAGATCCACCCCTCTTCACTCGGGCTAACCAGTACCTCATTCTGCAAGAGCCTAAATCACCTAAATGAATGATTATCATCATGATGAGTAAATGGCCAGGTATATCAGAAAACTGAGTGACACTAAACTTTGAGTCATTTCTCCTTGCATTTTTTCCTAGCAAACATCACAAAAACAGTGAATTGTCCAAAGTGCCAATTGCCCTTAACTCGAGATGGGGTAATTTATGGCACTTGACCACTTATTGCGCAGTGTTGCATGCTATAAAGTGCTGCATGAGGTAAGAAGAGCAGAATTGTGACAGAGCCTTGCCACTTGCAGACATTTGCAAAGGACTTGCAGAATCAGATGCTCGTGTCATGATCCTAAAATTTGGGAGGAAAGGCTCTTCCACAGCCTCTGAAAGTATTTGCCACTGATCTAATGGCTCACACACTAAGCAATTCCTGGGCAAATAAAATACATTAGCTCAGAGCTGGTACTGATTTTAACTTTCAGGAAGATGAATATAGTCTTAATTTCAACTAACTGTGCACAGTTTAAACACTATAAATCTCTAACTATTATTAGCTTTTACAAAGCAGATAATGAAAAAAAATCAAGTGCAGTGGAATATTCCTAAAAGTGTTCATGCTTGTCTAGAAAGGTAAAACTGCTGCTAGGGGTCTGAGCCACAAGGAAAAGAGCATTCCAGCACTTTCCACAATCCAAATTGAAGATTATGGCCTTCTCCTGCCATTATGCTACAACTTACAATCATTTTAAACCTGTTCCTAGGATTTTACTTGGAAAACAATTCTGGGTATGTATATGAAAGACTACAAACGCTGATCACCTTTTTAAAGACTGAACTTAATACCTAACACACCATCTTCAGTACACTGAATATCAAAGACAGCTGTGCAGATATCTGTTAGCACTGCTGATACAGGTTCCTCTAGATAAGACCTAACTATTCATCTTATGACAAACAATGGAATATGAAATGATCCAGAGAGCTGCAAAACGTAGCACACTTTTGTGTTCTGGGGAATTTGCTCAGGCCTCAGCCCTAAAGAGTGCGTTCATCAGAGTTTTACACCTGACTAGTTTCACCAGTCCAGAGAGAGTTACTCATGCATATCATGTTAAATGTGAAAATAAGTGCCTGCAGGAACTTAAGGAACAACACAGGCACTGAAAAGACAGCATAATCTGGATGGGCAAATCACAGAAATGTTCTTCCATGAAAATAAAAAAAAAAAAAGTGAGCCTGCCATAATAACTTCATCAGTGCAAATTTGGCAAACAGAACCATGGATGCTGACTGTAGTTTTTCCACTGTAAGCCTGACCTGTAACTCATTAACCTACCACTAAAACAGTATTCACCTCATATTCAGTTATTCAAAGAACTCAAAGGAAAAGAAAACTGGAATGAATTTTTATTCCACTTCCCTGGAAAAAGAGCAAGCCATGCCATATGTGCAAAATTTCATAAACACTAGAAAAAGACTAAAAAAGAAACTATGAATGACTTATTGAATATGTCCATAGAGCATTCCGTTTTTGGGGGTTTTTTCCACATTAACACCATTGGACTGTAACTCTACTTTCATATTTCATTGTTCTCACATATATGTAAACCAATTCTCCTGAAAACCAAGACTGCAAAGGTTCAAGACCAATGATAAAACTTCATTATTTCCCTCTCCATCTGCCCCATTGTTTACACTAGCATTTCAGGGTATTTCTGCAAACCCTGCAATTACACCAAAATCACTTTTAAATCTTTTCCTAGAACCTGAGTTCATGAATGGTTGTTAGTTTAGGAAGTCTCAATGGGAGCCATTCCACCAAACGCTAACATTGCTTTGTGTTTCATGGGATTGTGCAGAATTCAAGACAGCCTTAAACTTAGCCCATGGTGGTCGTTTTGGCATGGGTTTATCAGAGTCTGTCTAAGTGAAGATAGTTCTATAAATAAAACATCAGGCCTTTTTTATTCTCCCTGTTATTACCCTCATTAAGAGCACAGAAAGGTCACAGTATGTGAAAAATTGTGAAGCATTAGATTAGACCCCTTCCATGGGAATAAAACCAGTACTTCCCAAATTCCTTCAGAAAACTCAGATGAGTGGCTCACTGGAAAATGAACTTCACTCCAGCTTCCCAAACAAGTATGTGTCATTTATTGAAGAATTTTAGGGCGATTTCTTACCTCTAGTCTTTGTATAAACCTTCCAACGAAAGCACTGCAACTTCTAAATAAGGGAGCATACGTCCCTACAATCTTGGAAACAAAAGTTTATTTTTATTTTCCTCAATACAATGCAGTTTTTCCTATCTTAAGTCTCCCTATCTCATTCTTCTATTTTAAGGTCCCTGAGTTTTCAGGTTGCCCTTTGACAGTAGCAAAAGGTGCCTGTAAATTACCAATGCACACAGATTAACCAAACCTTCCCCCTGCTCTGAAAATTGTCTAGATAATACATCACCACCAACCTCAAAGATTTCTAACTTCTATTTTACTGGTTTTTTGTTTAATTTCAGACAGGAGAAGACTCTGCTTGCTTTAAGGCCTGACTGGTTTCTTCCAGCCTTGGTATCTGATGAAAAGAAAGAAAATGCTTCTTACAATCCTGGACAGAACTCTGGAAGTCATCTTGGGGATTGGAAGGACTGTGGATTTTTCTGGGAAGAATGTTTCTTCAGCTTTTATTTCCACACTCCAAACAGATGTAATAAATTCTGCACAAACACACATATGCATAATTCTTATGTGTGACTAGTTTTCAGAATCGATAGCAAAAATGCAATCCATTGTGATTTGTGTTTTTAAGCTGCATAGCAGAGGCTGGTCAGCACAGAATTCAGAGTCTAGAGGCAAACCCTTTACACAAGCAAATGACAGGACTGGAGGGACAGCAAAAGCACTCTCTTCATTTTGGCAGGATTTTGTCTGCTGCCTGGTCCATTCTATAAAATGCAACTTTCAAATGGAGGGGCAGGACTAATCCTATTCCAAGTTACATTGGCCTAATTTCAAAGCTTTATGCCTGAATACTGTTCACATTCAGATGGACACTGTGTGTTGCTCGCTCTTCAAATTCATACACTTCTATTGCTTTGATTCAGTTTTCAAAACAGTTTTAAAAAAAGATAGTTTGAGATGCTGTATTCCTGTTTCCTCCAGTAAGGCATAGTCAGACAGACAATATAAACATTATAGTTTCTTTTTGCCTTTCCTCTTATAAGGAATGCTGGTTTATAATGGGTTAAAAATCTGCTGCTAAGCACTGGCCATTTTAAGGTGTATTCTTCTCCCCTGCTGATTTGCCCTCTGACCTTCTGGGGGCCAGGGTGGCTGCAGACTTCATTTTTGCTCTATTTCCTGGTCTCTCTCCTGGCTGTGCACTCAATGCTTCCACAGCAGATTAATGACAGCTAATAATATCTGATATATCTGGACATTGCCACATAATGAGTTGCAGTCCCACTGGGTGCCCAAAGTGTCACTACTAACAAATTCACCAGAGCAGCATATAATTAGCATGTAAAGGGAGTGATCATGCAGTAAATCTGGAGGGGAAGATGGATAGCCCATGAGGAAAAACTATAAGGGAAAACTACTATTCTTAACACTCATTGGTAAATGTATGTTTCTTGCCATGAATATTTTCTTGATAACAAACTGTGGACAGGTTACCTTTACAGTAACATTATTCCTTCCACGGCTGATAGGCAGAATTTCATTATGCCACTGCTAATGTTACAATATTTCTGCAAAATGTCACCATATGTAAATTAGAAGAGGTTAGGGTTTCCATCTTAGTTTTCTTTCAAGATGCACTGTCCCTTTCTGCTATAGCCTAATTCCCCTTTCAACTAGTTTACAGACATGCTAACATTGACCCAACCTTGCAAAATAGAATTGGCACTGGAGCATCTTCCTTCTCCAATAGCTAAATAAGGAGCATGAAACTCTACGCAAACTGAAGAAAAGATAGGAGAATAGAAATGAACTTGATGCGTTTTTATGCCAAAGTATAACCTTTCCTGACACATCAGAATATACCCAATCAAATAAAATGGGATGCATGGCCAATGTGAGTTTCCTGATTTGATCCAAACATGGGTCTCTATTTTGTGTCCATCTGGCTGACCATCACTCCCTAAGTGAGGGGGTCGACAAGGAGCAGATGAATTGTCCTGATGGGCTGCATTCAGCCTGAAGAGCCCTAAATGGGACAGCTCTGCTCTAGTTTGAGTCACTCATTTGTCCTCATTAGAAACCATTGCTCAGCAGTGTTAAAGATTTCATTTTGGTTTCAAGTTGTGTCATTTACAGGCCTTTTTCCTCTTTGACATCTCTGTGGGAACATTTGCATTTACATCTCCAGCTCTGAGGTTTATTTGAGTAACTGACCAAATACCTGGTTAATTCCAAGAGCAAGGGTTTGGGCTTTTTAATTACTCTTTTGCTGAACAGAGAGGCCTTTGGCCCCAAAGGCTCCAGACCTTAAATTCTTTTTGCTCATAAGGCCCTTCTATCATTTGAGAGGAAAAAAAGTTAACAAGGAAGCCAAACTGCAATCCTAATAAAAAACCAAACGATTCTTCCTATAACACAAATATTTTACTATGATAAGCAGTTACTTAAAGATGTGGAAAATGTATTAGTTTAGTTATATAAATTTATATAAACTTGAATAGATTTACATAGCTATAGAAATGTATAAGACCTTTATAAACAAATGCATAATTTATAACTTTATTGTTATATAGTAAGATATAATTATAATCTGTCACCTAAAGATTACAGTTATATACATTTATATAAATAAATAAAATGACAGTTTCGCTTAGTTTAATCTCTATAGCCTCCTTCTGCTAGGAGAGCCTTTTGATCCTCAGGCTGAGTAATTGCACCTCAGGTGCAGGAATTGCACCGAGCTGAGGTACCAGCCTCTGTCTGTGATGCTGGTGAGCTCTGCCAATAAACCTTGACACTCTTAAGAGTGTGAGTGGCTACCGAGCAGGGCAGGGATGCATGCTGGAAACAACAGTAGCTGCTCCTGCCCACAGCTGCATTCCTGCTTCTGTCCTTAGCTAAGTGCTCATGAGCCTCACAGAGCAGTTCATAAGCGACAAATTTCCTGTAGGTTGTATCTTTATGGGGTTTCGCACTGGTTTGTGTTCTGCTAAAGAATCAATTTTTGGAATCACTTAACTTTAGTTTTCAGACTCTTTTTCTAAAAAGAAGGTTTACAAACTGGTTGTATAAACCCTGGGGACTTAAAAACTGTACAGTTAATTAAAAAGCAAGCATTAAAAAAAAATCCAGCAAGTTTTCCTACTTAGAAAAGCAATTTAATTGAATTTTGTAAGGAAAAGAAAGAGAGAAATTAAAAATCTTTAAACTTTTCCTGACAAATAACACCTTTAATTTCAAATGCTGTTTTATTATTTCCTTGCCTCTGCAATCCATATGGTAACTCTTAGACTAATTATTCAATATTCACCTTTTCGCATAATTTCTTTGAACACAAAAAGATCCAAATTAATAAAAACAAACCAAACAAAATCAAAATAAAACAAATAAAACCAAAAATTAAAACAAGGCTTATATTGTTTCTCTTGTTTTTAATGAAAGAATGAAACTCACAGCCTATCCAACTCCCACAGGAGCCTTTTTTTATGCAATCTTAATGATAATTAACTGACAGTGATTGATGGTTAGTACTGAAGTAATAGTAGATAAAACTGCCCAATTCCATCCAATTCGCTTTTCTATTTTTTTACGAGTCCTTGTTTATTTCTGAACGATAGCAAATGAATTATTTGTCCAATTATAATTTCACATTTAAAGTTCATCAAGAACGCATTCGCCCAATTGTTCTGTCATTTTGCTGACTGAGATTTCCTATGGTCAGATTTCATTTTGTGTCAGGTTTAAGGAGGGCAACTACTTTTGCCTTGGAAATACATGAAAACATTCACATACATTTCCATATATTTTGTAGGCAAAAGTATTTCTGCTGGAAAATGGGCCCTGGCACACTGAGGCCATACAGAATTCTTGAATGTGTCCGCATGGAATTATGTTGAAGGGAACATGAGTCTTTTTCAGCTTCATTTCAAAATATTGTTGTTAGCATTGTAGTCACCTCTAGGGGTATTTTTTATATGCACTGAACAGTTTTTCTACAAAATCACCTTTGCTGAGAAACTCCCAGAGTCTCACATCCAACTTTGGTCTTGTTGAAACTCACAACCCCTATACATTTTCTAGAACGACTACATGAAATTACTGCAATTTGTTCTTTATTCGTCAAATCTACTGTTTTAAATAATTGTTGCCATTATGCTGGTTGTGTCAGCTTTAAAATTTTGTACATATATCAACTATTTTAAAAGGTTTTTGCAGAGGTTTCTTGCTTTACCTGGAAAATGGTCCAATTTGAAACATGTATACAACAGAGAAGATCTCGTGCTTTAAATTTCTTCATCTGAAGGTGAATTGTCTCCTCTATTTTATCACTTTCTGCATTTGAATGATATTATTTTAACTGCTTTTTTGAAAGACTCTTTCTTTCTTTTATTTGTTAAAAGAAAAATAAGGTCTTTTTAGACATGCAGCACTCCCTTAACAGCTTCACTGCCCTTTCAGTGTGTCATTACATATAACAAAATGTACACACAATGCATCCCTTGGGAGTTGAAGCTTATCACGGTGCAGTACTTTCAAAGTGAGTGTTTTATACCATTTGGCACCCTGAGGACATGTGAGGTGACACCAGTGATCTCTCAGGAGAGACCTCACTGATTTCTTACTGCTCTTGCTGATGAAGAAATTAGTCAATAACTATATTTTGTAAATTCTAGCAGCCTTTTCTTTCTTTCTCTCTCTCCTGTAAGACAGAGGCTGTGGTAAAACTGCATCTGCCTGGGCCTCAAGGCATGTTCAGTTCTTGCCTACCTTTATGCCCTCCTTGATGAGAGCAACAAATCAAGTTCAAGCATCCTGTACTGAGGGATCCTTCACTAGCCAGACACAGCTAAGCCCTGACTACTAGGTGAGACTTCCATGGAGGTCTATCAACAAGTCTCAATCATCCATACAGGTTATTGCTCAGGGACAGGGGACACGTCTTTCTGCCCAGGGGCTGCCTGCTGTCACTGAACCATCCTTTTCCAATACAATCAGTGATCATTTGACACACAGGGGACTTCCAGACTTCCAGGATTATGGCCAATAAACCTTCCCCACTATGAGAAGAACAACCAGCGGCCATGAATCATGCATTTTTCAAGCAATAGAGAAGATGGGCAATACATAAATACCTCCTTATTTTTGAGGAATGCTTTTCTTAAGAATAAACTGGGAAGTGTTGTTCTGTGCACAAGAAAAAATATCCCTGCCTCACACAGAAATGGCATAGTCCCACTGCTTCAGAGACAACAACAAATGGAAAAAAAATTACTGCAAGAAAACCGAAGGGGTTTGGTTGGGTATTTTTTCCCATTCAGATGAAGGAACAAAGCAGCAACAGCAAATGATTTTGTGTAAAAAGAAGCCTTTCTTCCAAGTGACCTGAAATTAAATGTTTCCTTGTCACACACTGTGAGCCAAGTAAGGGACACAGAAGCATAGGATAGTTTCAGTTGGAAAGGACCTAAAAGATCATTCAACTTTTTTTACGTACTGAGAAGCAGCACAAATAGGAAAGACTCAGGGGCTCCACTTCACTTCCCCCAATTTAAAATATTAGAGCAAATCTGATATCTCTGAGCAAACAGGTGACTTAAGTTCAAATCCATCAGGTAAAGGTAGAAACGGACCTAAGCTGTTCCAGGTCCTAACCTCTGTGTTGCTGAAAGGGTTGAGGCCAGGGCAGCTACAAACTCTGCATTATAAATTTTTAGTATCAATTTCTTTCATCACAGAAAATTACTCATGAATAATACACAAATCAGTGCTTTTCAACTGGCTTTCTTCTAATTTTATGTATACCCACCTATCATAAGTAACATCAGAAACATATAGTAATGAAGACAACCATCCAATTATAAATAATTTGTTATCTGACACAATGTTGAATTTCTTCACAGCAAGCAAGAATTATAAAATGCATCCAAGACTTATGGAGAGAATGATATGTTCATAGTCCACGGTACTTCATGTAGGACAAATAACACCTGAGATCATTTTTAGATCTAATGCTACAGGGTAAAAGACATCCTTAATTTTATGCTGGTAGGCCATTATAAAACAAAGTGACAGATCCCATTTTGAACTATGTCTTGATGTCACCAAAGTATGGGTACAGATTTCTAAATTTCTGTCAATGGGACTACCTCCATGTTTTAGTACTTTAACAGCTTCAAGAGAAGCCAGTTACCAGCCAGGTACTTCTTAGTTAGATATGGAGTTTAAAAAGGCTTCATGGGTTGCAGGATAGAATCTAATTTACCTATACAAGTAGTTATTCTGCTGCAAAACCCAGAGAGACCTTCTTGTACTGCAGAATCATGACTGTTCTCTTCATTGCCTAAATCCGGCATCAGCTTTTCTGTTCAACACTTGGGTCCACAGAGCAAGGAAAGATGAAAGAGAGGGACTTAATCTCATTGTGTCTTGTCTGTGGTTAATTTAGAGGAATAATTTAGAGGAGTTTGAAAGGAGAAAGCAGGCACCAAACCACACTGGGACCAGTAGCACTGATGTGCACTAAAGAGCAATGTGAAGGGAGAGCAGTAAATTACATATTCCAGCACCTAGTTTTAAACTTTCATTTCCGAAGTTTTGGACCCGGCCTGTTCTCCTAGTTCCTGCTGCATGTTCCTACCATGCAAGCAGTGGAAAATGAACATGTCAGCTATGCATAACCTGAAAGAGACCAAGAAGCCTGCTGTGACCCCTGTTCAGTTTGCAGAGCTGAGATTTTACAGATGAGAAGAGGACAGTCCTCCAACTACACCAAAAGCCCAGGTCATTTTCTCTGCGAAGTTTCTTTTTAAAACAGATGTATTTAGCTAAAGACATTTCCTCCTCATTTCCTTTGAATTTCTGATAGACCTGGAGGAGAGCTCTCCTATTTGAAGCAGAATGCTCACAGGATTGCACAAATATCTGCTCCAATAATGGGAACAAAGTTTATTTCTACCTCTCTTTGTCCCACTGAGTTTCAGACCAGGTTTTCTAACACAGTTTGAAGGTTGTTATAGCACAAGCAACCAGCCTCTTTCCAGAGTGGACAAATTAACTAATTGAAACCCCTGCTGGTGTTATGACTCTGTATTTGGAATTCTATTTTTACTGGACATTTTACTTGCCAAAATAATATCTAAGTAGGTACAGAAGTTCCAGGTTCTATGTTTTTATACCCATTTGCATAGGCATCCACAAATTTTGAGCCAGCATTACTTTGCCATCATGTTATATTGGGGAACTGGAAGAATGGAAAACAGCCTCTACTAAACTTGGTGATTCATTTAAACAAGCTTTGTTTCAGTAAAGTAAAATTTGTACCAGTCTACATCCCAATTATCCCAGACAAATCTGCCATGATTTGTAATTACATTATTATTTTAAATTAATCCATCCATGAATTACAGTTGTCTTTTGTTTATTCACTTGTTTAGGCTGGTCTGAAAAAATGAGCAAAGCTTTCAACCATTTATAATAAAGGCAAAATGACCAAAAAGACCTACTTTTTTTTTAGTTTGCATTAATGAGTTCATCCCAAAATATATATGCAATAATAGAGGAAATTAAGTTATAAATGTAGGGATGTGCTCCAAGACACCATGAAAATCTGCATGCAAATGCATAATAATCACAAATCTACATTATTACAATATTAAAAAATACCTACAATTAAATTATCATGTGGAAATAATCATAATGTTATTGGAAACTCAATTATTGTGGCAACCCTTGTCGGGGAATTAGCAGGCTATGGCAAAGGCAAGTCAGACCTGAATTCATCAAATATATATTATCACAATATTACATGTTCACTTCGATTCCATGCAAAGACAAACATCCTCACTCACTAGTATCTGCTCAATGCATTTGTATTATTCATGAACAACTCTGTGATCTATTATACATACAAAACTGATTGTACGCTGCTTGCCTGAGGCTACAATGCAGAGACACAGAATTAATTTTATTATATACACATGCATGATAATTGTGTAGAATTCGGTCAAATATCAAACTCTGCTCCTGTGCTCCATTATTTTACTTTCCAAAAAGAGGTCTAAGGTCAGCAGCAATTTCTCTTTGGTGACAGTGAAACTCTTTGTCATTTAGAGTAGAAAGTTCCTGGGTACTAACGAGCCTGGTGCTGTGATGAATGGTCACACATTCCCTTTCCTTTCCAACCCCCACTCATCAAAGGGAAAATGAAACTTTTATTGAGATTCTCAAGAATTTCTTGCTTTTCATGCACACAGAAGTCACTTTGGGCTGTGGACTTAGAGACTTCATTTTCCAGAGATGGAGGCAACTTTTTCATTTGTTTCGTAGACTTGTCTAAAATTGTGTGAGAAGATGATCAATACAATTAGGTAAACTTATTTGCAGCGTAAGAGCCTCTGTTATTTTCAAGACATTTAAGTAAAACCTCTAAAAATGTTTTCACAGAACCTTCTGCCCTGTTTCAAGTTTTCACTAAATTTAATTTTAAAAACTAACTCCCTTTTCTTTAGTAGCACAAAGGATTCATGAGAAGGCCTCCAAATACAGAAAAGCCAGAGAGACAAAGATTAGTGCCATACAAGACATTTGTAGCTGTTTGAAGATACCAAGAGGTAGAAATGCATCAAAATTAAGAAGGAATATGAATAAGGCATACCTCAAATTCCTGGCATGGATTAAAATGACACTGAAAATCAGCAGGACACTCAGCTTCAATATATTACAATTTAGGTGGCAGCCAGGTTTAGGGGGCTAAGTTGTATGTATAAATTTTGGCAGCAATATCCATTGTCTCTCGAATTCAGAGATGGGTATCAATTTGCACATTGCACAAATAACTGTTAGCATGCATCTGGCCTAATGATCCAAAAGAGCTTTTTCAGGAGTGAGAAGAAGTAAAAGGTTATCCTTAACTGAGAAAAGAAACTGCCCAGTGTGAGATTCTGCATGCTGAATTAAAAATCAAACCCTGAAACCTCTCATGTAGTTCCACTCCTCCATCCACCATCCAGGGTTTTGGCTATCATGCTCTGAATCCCTGAGTTTTAAAATTGAGGAACTCTTACTCCTTGCTGAGTGTGTTTGGAGTCCAGTCCCACTCGAGCATATTCCAAACCCATCTTTGCATTACTGCACTTCTTTCCACAGTCACAAGCGAAAGGGCCTCTCCAACGCATTTATATTCTAGATTCACAACATTAGAAGAAATAAACTGCAACATGGATTCTAAAGGGTCTCTCCTAGTCTGCTCATCAACCAGGAAAGATTTAAACAACCTCATCTTTAAATCTATGTTTTGTATGCTCATGTCATGACCAGAGGCCATAATTTTCACAGTTCCAAGAACGGTGCAGGGTGATCTGCGTTTAGCAGTACGTGGCTCATAAGTTTACCACAACATCCCTAATTCACTATAAATCCATAAAATTGTCACTGTCCTAATTAAAAAATGTGATTGACGCATAGGAAAACTCAGGAAGGAGGAACTGAACAAATCCCTTGCATAGCTACATGACAAAAAGTAATAAGTGATTGTGTTAAGGTGGGCTGTTTATCTTGGCTGACTCATGGCCATCAACAACAGAAACAGCAAAAACACAGTTCTGACCAGTCTCCAGGGCAGCAGTTTAGCTGACTGAAATGATGGACATGCAGAAGAAAAGCACTTGTGTAAAAGAACATCTCAGTAATGCACTCTGTCACTCAAGTGTCTTATAACTCCATTCTGTTCTTGAATATTTCCGGCTTTAGGTTGGCAGAAGCTACAACTTTTTTAGTATTAGCAACTGTTACAAGAGGGCTGACACCTTTTAAATATTCCTCTCATTCACAGTAAACCCATGATTATTTTCTGCTATTTCAGAAACAGGTGAGCAGCAGGACCTTACAGCTCAGGCAGCATAATTTACCTTCAACCTTTGCTGTAAAAGTACACAAGTTGTTGGGGTGCATGGAATACTTCTCCCACAGATCATTATTTTGGCAGGCTCTGGAAGTCTGTAAAGATAATGGGGAGAAAGGCGCTACTGAAACTGTTCATTTTGTCATCATTACCCCAGCTCCTGTGAGGGCCGAGAGTTGAGTTCAGATAAAAATACAAATTTTAAGAAATTTCACTGGACCTCACCCAAATCACCAAAGCTCTTAAGAACATGAAGAGGTCAAACTGTATGAGAGGAAACACTTTTATTCAACCTGAGACTTTGCTCAGTTTGACGTGCCTGAAAACACCTCCGAGAGTTACCCATGGCATTCTGGAACTTTCTCACTGACCTTCAACTTCCAAAATACACTGAAACATACAAGGAAAGAAACCCATAGCTGCTAAGCCACATTTTCCAAGCTTCTAAAATAAACTAATTTTAAAAATCATATTGCCTTTAACTGTTTTGTCCTACTCCACTTATTAGCAACCACACTAAAAGCACTGGCTGAAAAGCAAATTCTTGCAAAGACTGAAGTTATTTCCTCAGTTAATATTTATTTTGCTTGTATCCATAGAAGTACTACATGGAAAGAGTGTGCACACACAGAATAACTCTTGGCTTCATTTTCCTGCCAGCTATCAGACAGCATTGCTCATGCACAAATCTTTTGGTATTTAATATTCATAAAGCAGAAGCATCTACTGATCCCAGTTAGGATCAAGAAATTTTATGAGATGTTGTACAAAACAAAGATTATCACTGTGCTGCCACAAAGAATTTATAGTTGGACAGACTGACAGACTAACTATTTCTGCACTAGTTGTTACGTGAAATGTATTTCTTAATCTTATTCTAGTCACTCCTTAGTGCAAATATGACACCATAGGTAGCTCTATGCAGTAATGTAGGGCACTCTTGCAGCAAATGCAGAACAGTGCTCTACTTCAGCAGCTACTGAGGCAAAACAGTTACTTTGCTTTAACAGCAGATTTTTGTACTTCGGTGGGGTGGGCTGATATTTTCATTGATCTATTATATCTCAGTGGAAAGTTACATGATAGTATTAGTCAACCTGAACACACTTTAAAAGATAATTCTTTTTCAGTTCAAAAGAAAAGTTGGCTAACATTAACAACAATATTCATTTTGACTGTCTTCCTAAAGGGAAAAATTTGACATTTTGTTTCAAAATGCAGCAATATTTTTGAGATGTGACCCTTCTCCAATACATCTTTCCCCAAAGGAGGTGACATCATAGTAATTCACATAACACTTACTCTTAACAATGACAAAAAGGCTTTTGTAGTTCAAGAAGTATGGGGGGAAAGAAATTACAAAATCTTTATGTAGCACTCTTGGCCATGATCAACCCCTTGAATCCTTCTTGAGAAGCACATGAAGAAAGAACTGGTTACCTTTGAGGCAAGCTTAGTATTTAAGCATTCTTTAGGAAACCTGCATTGCTGAGAGAGAACAGCTTTCCCTCGGTGAGCAGAGAGAGATGGGATCAGAGCGCAGGAGTAATGTTTCCCAGTCACATGTGACCACCAGCTCTCTTCTGTAGCCCACTAAAGGCCTCTGGCAACCTAAATTCCCCAAATGAGGCAGTAGAGGATGCTCCTTCAAATATCTCCTTGATGCCAAGGATGTTTCTATGGTAATCCTGCATTCAAAGTTACTGATTCGTGTTGCATGAGAGGCTACACAAGGGCCCAAGGAAATGAATGAACCTATCTAAGGTTGTGCATACCCAGGGGGCTTCCATAATTTTTGGGTGCACAGAAATACAAAGACGGAATAATGACAATGTTGTGCTGCACTTCATTTGTTGAATTACTTCAATACCTTGCTCACAGATGTGTGCATGTGAACCTAATCAAACAAACTCCTCATAGACAGCAGAGATTATTTTGAGAGATTATTCCTGCTTCTGCTACAGGAAAAGAAGCATCAGCTTTTCATACTTCATGAATACAGGGAGGTTTGTGTACATGCATACACCAACAGGCACATACCTCTCCCTGTATATGTACCAAAACAAAAGTGAGAATTAAATTTTTCCTCTATATAGCGCATTATTTTCATAAAGGATGATTAAAGCAGACCTGCCTTTTTATGCAGAAAAAACCCCACACCAAAACCTGTTTGTTCATCTAGATAATCAATTATATTTAAAAAAAAACAAAAACAACAAAAAAACAATGGGGGGAAAGGAAAGCTGGCATGATCAGAAATAAATATCTGGAAAAAAAGGTGATTTTTCCGTATCCCTTGAAATCCCAGAACAGGAAATTTTTCTGTAGCTTTTCTTCTTGAATTATATTTTGCTTCCAGTCCTAAAACAGCACATTCAACTATTCAATTTGCTGTTCAATAATAGTGACTCACATTGCCTTTTAAATGCATACAAGAAAGTTGCATCTTTTTGTTTTCATTTTCCCTGCGTGTTTGTTGCATACTGACATCAAATTCCCTGCAGGCATCCTAACCTTGCAATTGGAGAAACAGCGCTCCAGGGTTTTCCACATGTCTAATACACCTGGATAAAAAGTGCTAATTGTCACCAACTTCCATTAAATGACAGCAGTAAGGCACAAAATATGCTTGATTTGCAGATGCTAGTGCCACTGGGAATTAGCAGCAGATTAATAATTGTGCAGACCTTGAACATTCCCCTGGCACTGCCAGCCTGGGTTTCCAGTGCAACGTCAGACTACAAGGCCCTTGTTTTTACATTACTTTCCTGAGGAAATCAGGCTTAGGCATTTGCACTCTTTCCCTGTGTGTGTTTGGCTGTTCTACCTTCCCACAATAATTTCTGATCAATCTGAATTAATTTTAAAGGAAAGTAGAGGTTGCAAACATACAGTGTCCTTAGCAGTTTTGTGAAAAACAGGCAGCTAGGTAGATATAATCAAGCCTGAGCCTAAGTGTTTCAAATCTCCTGGCTTTTTAAATTCAGGTATTCTTGCAGACAAACAAACCGTAATTCTGTTCAAATTTTGTAGGCTCTGAAAGTAGAAGGGAGATGTGGCATATCACATATTCAGCTGGCAGCAGCCTTGCATCCAGCCACCTTTATGGGTCAGGTGACAGACTAGGTTCCCAGTTTGTGGTGGTTTTTTTTCCTTTTTTCAAACCTATCTGCCAAAAAAATCCTTTTTCACCCTGAGGCTTTGAATAGGCATCAGGAGCCAGCTTCTTGCACAGGTTCACCCTTGCTCTTTCTTCCTCCAGATGAATTCAGGGGCCAACGTGTACCTTCTCTCCTCTCTTCTTGATCTGCTCCTGCTGCTGTTTCCTCTCCGCTTGGCGCACGCGAGGACACCACCCCTGTGCATGCAAGGCGGCTCGGGTGGCATTGCAAAGCTCATTTCTGCAGGCAGCAACACGATTACGGAGAAGGTGAGGGTGAGGTTGGGCAAATGTGTTTCAACACTTCTTTCTTTGTATTTATCACCGTGCCATAGCATTCCTGCAGCCTGGCCTGCTGCTGCTCCAGCTGCCTATGCAAACTCCTGATGGAGCGCAGCAGCAGGAGCCGTCGGTACATTGCTAGCTGGAGCCGGTACTTCTCCTTTTCCTCCTTCTTCCTATTTTCTAAGGTCTCCATTACTGTTGTGGTTTTCATCCAGATCACATGGCCCAAACTGCAAGAGGCCATGCTGCTCTTGGCGCCGCTCCCTGCCTGCTGAGTGTCAGTCCCTCCCCGCAGGGCCCCACTGGTCTCGCCGGGCATCCTCGGGACCTGCAGCCCCTCTGAACTCAGTTTGCCATGGCAGCAGGGGCCTTTGGCATGCAGGGAGGCAAGGCCCATAGGTAGCAGGCTATCAACTGCTGCAGGGCATGAGGAGGTACCTAAGGATGCATCTACATCTGCCAGAGGATGCTCAGCCAGCCCAGGGGCTGTCCTCTGTGCCTGGCCACCATGAACCATCTCTGGCCCAGTCAGGGCTTTTAGCTGGGCCACTGCCCTGCTGGAGAGGACAGACAGTCTTTCTGGCACTGCTGAGCTTCTCTTGTCTTCATCAAGGCTGTCTAGTGAAGGGCTGGCAGAGCAGCCAGGGGATGCTGTTACAGCAGCTCGAGTCGGAAACCTGTCTTCATCATCGCTGCTGTTTTGGACGTCCTCTTCATCTCTGGATATTACAGCTGCTCTCTCAGCCATTTAATGCATCAGCTACAGAAACTTTCTGTGGACAAAGTGGAAGTAAAAGGATTTCATTTTCACATGCACACACACAGAGGCCCAGTGCAGAGTGACATTTGAAGAAAGAGCCTCTTTTTATATTTAAGCAATGGACCTATTACTTTTCTAATAAAGCACAACCCTTGGGTCACTTCAGGCCATTTCTTGTGATTTGCATTAGATGTTCTTCGAGACACAACATTAATCCAATAATAATTAAAATGATATACTGTACTATTAACATTCTCAAATCTTTAAAGGCAAGTGATCTATCCCTGCAGCACCGGCTGTGCTGACTAATTAAACGGAATACAGCTGTAAATGGGCATTGTAAGCACTTCTCCCATTTAAGAACACAGCTCTAACAAGTGTCGTTCGTAGAGATGGGCGAGTTATCGGGATTGATCAGCTTCAAAGGGAGGTGGACGTACCACAAACAGCAGGTTGCATTTAAATGCCCTCTCCAAGATTAATCTGTCTCCTACCAGTTTGTTTACAAGGTTGCTTTTCCCCCTCCTATTAATTCTAACAGTAAAGCTATATTAGCACCACACTAGCCAAAGAGAGGAAAAAGAAACCAAACACTTACCGAGGTTACGGGGGGAAGGAAAAGAGTTACAGTGCATTATGTCTGTGTATCATGTTTTCTTGAATGTGAGTCAGCACAATCTGGAACAGAAACATCACAGTGCTGGAGAAGGAGCAGCAGCAGCATTATGCTGTTCCACCCAGCAACAACACAGTCAGTCCCAATCACAGAGGAGTGCCGGGCTGCTTTCTTCCTCCTCAGTGGGCATTCCTCCCTGGCGTGCAGCTTTTATGTCATCTTTGAGCACCAAAATGAGTGCCAGGATTGGATGGCACTATTTTCCCACCTCAAAACCAAACATACCTGATTCACCCATTCTACAGGGGGCAATACCTGTGGCCCTTCCCATCCTTGACAGTCAGCAAGGAGATAGCACAGCTTCAAAAGAGGATGAGGTATTCTGGACTCCTAGTGCACGTGTTTTCTTTCAGAAAAAAAACAAACAAGCTTAGATGAACTTCAGCTGCCTGAACAAGCTAAACCTAAAAATAAAATAAGCATTTAGCAGCAACCGAATGCTAACCATGAAGACAGGCAGAAGCTGAAGACAGTCAGAAGCTGTAGATCAAAGTGGTTAATGTACACCCGTGTTTAATGAGGCTGGCCTAATCTTTAAAGAGCAGCACTACATCCAACTAAACTATCCCACAAAACAATAAACTTTATCTGCACTTCTGATGTTCAGAAAAGCTACCTTCATCATTGTCACTTGTTGTAATGCCAGGAACAAAATTCACAAATTATCTACCTGCCTCTACTTCAATCAATTTACCATAGGGCTTCAGTTGCCCCAAGACTTTCTCTGCTCAATTCTCTAATATAAATACAGGAAAGAAGCAATCCAAAATACTATCTAAAATCTTCCAGCAGCTGGAAAAGAATGAAAGTAGATCCTATCTTCACTTCTTTGTGTGATGCAACACAGATAATAATTTCTTATTTTCATCTGTACTGACTAGCCTTCTTTCTGATGAATCTGCTAGTATATGCTTACAAACTTGAACACACGAAGCCTAGATAATATTAATTCAGATTTGTACCTTGAGATACAACTTGAATGCATTTTTTGGTGCAAGATATAATTTGCACTGAATTTCTAAAATAAACTAAACCTGCTGTGTTTATGTGCCAAATCATGCTGCAGATTATATAAATAATGTAAGAAAGAGATTAATATCCAGCAAGTTAATATACAGTGCAAGTTTATATCTTGGTGATTCCCATTTATCTGAATCACAAGCTATGGTAATTGAAGAATATGGAATTCAGATAACGGGGATTTTACTGCATTAACACATTGAAAAGGTTCATTGTAATACAGCATTATGTAGAGAGTCCTTTGGTTTCAGCTTCTCTCATCTCCAAAGCACTGCAGGGATATCTCCCACTACAAAGAGGAAGTTATGTCAATACTTTTCTATAAGCTATAGTATTCTGTTCCTCACTTCTACCTCTGTAGCAATTTGCTGCAAATAAGTATTTTTTAATAGTCTAAGAAGGCATGAAAAAACAGAGTTTTACTTTCCAGGGTGTTTTTTGTCATTTCAGTTGTTTGTTTGTGGGTCCTGGGTTTTTTTGTTAGTTTGTTATTTCTCTGCTGCTTTATTTTTTTCAGCAAAATTTTAGTCAGTACTCTTTAAAGAGATGGGCAGGGGACCAAAAATGTAATTTTGCACACCAAATTAGTGTCACCAAAAATAATAATAAATGTTTTTTACTTGTGGATCTGAACGGAATAAACAGCATCTGATACAATCAACTAAAC
The DNA here is from genome assembly GCF_963513975.1 of Fringilla coelebs. Classification (NCBI taxonomy): domain Eukaryota; kingdom Metazoa; phylum Chordata; class Aves; order Passeriformes; family Fringillidae; genus Fringilla; species Fringilla coelebs. The sequence goes on from NC_140028.1 coordinate 87,804,021, forward strand.
AATAAAATTCCAATCAAAACTCATTGAGATAGATGGCTTTTCATAGAATATTATGACTTCAGCTGCAATCTATGAAGCTTAATAGCAAAAAAAATTCAGTATATTAGACTTTGAGAATCAGCAAAATAGAAATACTGTAAAAAATAAATATTTGTTATTGCTAAAATAGAAGTTCTTTTTATGGTAAGGGCTGCATGTGTGTTGCTATTGTTATCCTTCCCTTCATTGTTCACGATTTCATAAAATCTCAGCTAAAGGACCAGATGGAAAGGTTCTAGCCTCAGTTTCTGCCTAAAGGTGAATACATACTAAACACTTCAGCCGAAAAATAGAGATGCACCAGTACAAAATGAGGAACAAATCCAGTTTTACAACTGGGAAGACTTAAGGAAACCTTTCAGGAGAAAGGTCTCTTGTACAACCGACAGACTGGAGAACAGGGAACAAGACCACACCTCATTTCAATGGAAACGTGTAAATGCTTGTTCTGCGATGACACAACCATCCTATTCACCTAGGACTGTTACCTTGATGAAGTGGCTCCTGCAGTTTAATTCCCTTTTATTTGCAATTTGACAGAGCGATACAGACCTGAAAAGGCCTTATGTTAGTTTCTTCTTCAAAAATCCCATTGCGCTATTTCCCTGGTGAAGAAATAGGAGAGTTTGCTGTTCCTCCTAAGAACTTGTCTCAGGCAGACTCTGCTCACTACCACTGGCTCACCCTTGTATTTGGTTTTCTGTTTGTGGAACCTTTCCAGGCAGAAGCTGCTTCAGATTTCAGTGAACATTTAAGTCAGACCAACAGACTGAGAATTTCAGGCAGGCAAAATGAAAGCCAAGATGCCTCCGGTTGAGGTTCATTGCCTTTCATTACCACCCACTCACAGGTTGATGCAACTGCAGCAGTTTCAAGGTGTCAACAGACCCTGGGGAGCCACCTCCAAGCTGTCAGTCTTGCACACCCCTGAGAGGTCTATGTCAGAAGAGGTTTTTAATCCATCACACTCTTTCAGGGAATGGCTGCAAGAGGTGCTGGGAAACCTGCAGGCTCATGAATGTCAGCACGTGCTGGAAGTCTCTGTGGTTGCAGGCTTATGGAACGAGTGCTGAGCCATCACAGCTGGGTTTTGTGTGGCAGCAGAAAAGGCCTGGCCACAGGGGACGCCCTGCAGGTAGCCAGGACAGGTAGGTATATTTCTCTTCCAAATATGATGCCATTCTCAAACATCGACAGCTATGAGGACAGGAAGGTGCTTGGGCTTTTTATTTCATTAAGTACAAATATTTTACTAAATTTCAAAGCATGAAAACACGTTTAAAAACAGCATCAAAGGCAAGATATGCATTCGTGAAGATAGGCCACTAAAAGACCAAGGCCTGGGATGTTACATTGTTTTGTATTTCAGTTTGGGGAGTACTTTTAACAAAGTATTAAAAAATATCCTATTACACTGTAGTGCAATTGCATATTTTATATTAATTTCTCTGAAAGATCAAAAGCCATATTTTGTCTGTTAATGTAGGCACTCGCATGGCCTTCTATGATCTCAGTGAGATCCACGTGTGTACAACTGAGGCTTAAATTTTCCCCCACAAGATTCTTTAAAATCCTTTTACAGGGCAATAAGTTGTGGAAGAAAGTCCGATATTCCCTTTCTTCTGCCTTCATACCCATAACAGGCAGGAGTTATTACAGGCTGCTCTGCATGGCATGGGATGGTGACAATATCCCAAGGGGCAGTGGCCAGCCAGGGATTGCCAAAATTCTGCCCTCACTCTTGTCCACACCCAGGAGTTTCTCCACTCCTTCTACAAACAGAGAGATAAGAAATTGAGCCCACTGATGACATCATGAAGTGCTCTAGATATTTCAGGGTCAGGGAAAAGCATTGCAGGATATCTCTATAGCTTTCAGACAGAAGGAAATTAGGAATATGTGCAGAGCTGCAGCCTAATTGTGTGTTCTGGAAACGTTTAAGAAAAGCAGAGACAATACATGATTTTACCAGTTAGGAAAGGTTCAATGGCTTTAAACACAAAAATACAGGCATTTGAGCAGACTGTCTTTATAGAAAGGGTAAAGGACATTGAAACAGTCTGCCACAACTGGTAAAAATTAGCAGGCTCTCTCCCAGTTGCAACAGAGCTGCATGTCAGAGGTACAAATCTCTAAAGGAGTATGCTCACAATGCATTTAGTCTGAGTTGCATTTGCAAGCTTCAGTCTTAAGGCTGCAGGTGACCCAAACACTAGGAAAGGCTTGATGACAAGTCTCACTGCAATATTTCAGCAAGTCTACCCCTAACTATGCTTGGGCTTAGCTATTCCCAGGTACACAAAATGAAAAATACAGTTATATGGCTTTATAAATATATTTTAGAAGTGAAATGTTTTGATTTTTCCTCAAGGCAGCAGCTGTTCTCCCCATCGTCTATGTGGAAAGCATTAGGTTATGATTTCAGTCACCACTCACCAAGTGAAAGAATAACAGCATCACTGCCCAAACCAGCATAAGCCCACATTCCTGCCACCAGATCCACAGAGTTGTGCTTTTACGCTGAAGCAGCCACAAAGGACTTTCCAAAGTCTTGTTATGGACTCAAGGATCTACTTCAGCCTGAACAATGAGCAGCTGAAGGTTGTCATAGCGTCCAACCCATGGACAACCCACGGGTACAAAACTCTGGGATTGTGCTTGATTTTAATCCCATGTCAGCAGACCAATCTGTACTAGGCAGATCCAACTGGCATCAAAGGGGCCAAACAGACTGCAGAAGAAGCACTTTAAATATAGTTCTTAAAAAGTCCAGTACATTTCAACATGAAGGAAACCTCACATTTCTAGAGTGGGTTAAGAATGATTTGCAGCAAGGATGTCCGCAGCGTATACCGCAAAAATTAGTGGGGGGACAAATAGAAATCTTTATAGTGACTTAAAAAACCTTGAGAACTGCCAGTTTACCCCACTCACTTTTTCTATTTAAAATGGAGAGTATATGCTTGTCTATAATTCATTTTCATACCAAAAAGGAAAATCAAATTATACACTGAAAAAAATTATGAATTGTGAAAAATAATTTCCCCTAACTATTAAGTGAAAAGGAAATTCTCAAGTATCAAAGGTTTCATTTTTTCCCCATAATAAAGAAAAGACTTTGTTTCATGGTAGCAACATTAAAAGTATTTAGAGTGTGATGGTCTGCTTCTATTTTTTTTTTTTAATTTAATTTTGTAGAATACCCATCATTTTGTTCAGGAAAAAATAAAGTGAGGGAGAGGGTGAGAAGAAAATGCAAAAGAATTTAAAGTAGAAGATTGTGTAACCTATGGAGAAGAGACTAAAAAACTGTTCCTGCAGAAAAGATGGTACTTGAAATATTTTGAATAACCTCTAGTATTAAAAGATTTAAAGGTATTGCTCCTATACCGCAAGAACTCCATGCCTGGCAGGTGAATACTGGATTACCCAACCTAGCTGTTAGATTTCAGATGTGAAAATGAGTGTGTAGACAACTCACGTGCCTACTTACAGTTCACATCCGGTACGCATTGAGAGAAAAATCCTTTCTTCTAATGAATATGTAAGCTGACTATGTAATTTTTGGTAATTGATGCTTATCCTTGCTTTCATTTTGACACTTGATCATAACTGACAAACTGGCAGCTGAGGAAGAAGAAAACTCTAAGCTGTAAGAATAATAAACAGAGCACAGTGAGAGATGGAAAAAAACTCCAGCATACATTGAAAAAAAACTTCAGGAACTGGGGCTAAGCCATAAATGGATTAAAAAATTGTTTGATGTTTCTACAACTTAAAATGATTTTTTTTAATTAACAATATTAAATGTGTGTCAATTTTCTGCCTTAGCTTTTAAACCAAAATGGTATGTGAAGAGAATATTAAGAAAATTACATTTAATACAATAAGTTTTGTTTCAAAACAGTTTCAGATTAAACACCTAACAAGAAATAAAAAATGGATGCATTCATTCTGTTTAAGCCTAACCATTTCCACAACTACTAAACAGACTCATGAGAAGCTTAACTCTGGAGGTCAATATCAAGGACTGAAAAGTGTGCACCTACAAACACCTTCTCAGAAATTTTGCTTTCTCATCCAAGATGCCTCATTGCAGAGCCATACACCTTTGCAAATAATAGTGTCTACATAGACTCACCTGCTGTCTGTTGTCCACACACAAACACACACAAAAAAAAAAATTCCCCAAGGTCATTTGGGGCTGAGAAGAAGGTCAGGCTTGCTCACTCCTTAATACCTTTGAAGCTGCTAATGTGACTGAGATGGATGAGAGTGAGTAGGACACAAGCCTGTCTGTCAGCAAAACACATGATCTCAGCAATATGAAGTGTAATTGATCTAAATCTCACCTACAGCAGTTAACAGACTCCAAGAGGGAGAGAAGGCACTTGGACCAGAGGGCTTGTACTTGACTATGTTCTTACTTTGCAAAATAGACATTGCTCAGCGACCTGGATTTTTGCAGCTTGCTTCCAGTGGTTACTACAGATAGTATTTTCACACCAGCAGTTTCATTTTTACATCCAGAGGCTCTTTGCTGAGTCCCTGTCAAAGTCCAATTCATTACCTGATGAATTATCAGCTAAAACCCTACCACTTTTCTATAAGAATTTTTTTTAAGAGATTAGAAAGTAACAGGAAAAAAATAGACATATATATATATATGTACATAAAACTAATGAAAAATAAGCTTTCTAACATTTGGATGTTTATTTTAGAGATGTGTATCCACAGATACTCATTTCTTAAATAAGAATAAATACAGAGTCTGATTTCTACTTTATTGAATAGAGAACAGGCTAAGAAGAAGAATGTGCGATCCCAATCCCACTGAAGTCTCAGACTGAACAGAAAAAAATGCATCCTTCCCAGAAAGAGTGAGCACAATTAGGTTCTGGATGTCAAAAAGAGGTAATGCTTCCTTGTACCATTTATGTTGCCTGCAGCCTTGTCTGCTCGAACCTTGAACCGTGGTTGAACCTCCCTGAGCCCCAAGCAAAGGTCCTGCTAGAACCCCACTGGCATGTGTGGTTCAAAATCCTCCTTGTGCCTAGAAGACACTATCAAGTTGTTATTAACTCTAGTGACACCAGGGCACAGTTTTATCCTCAGTCATACTTTTACTGAGCCTCCTTGACATCTACCTGAAGAGCATTAAAAGAGCACAGAACATAGCCATTGCCATCTGTCAGTGTGTTATCTGTCATCTTGCAAGCTTTCCCCCATCCTTTCTAAACCCTCTGCCAGGGCAGCACCAGCACCACCCTTTTGACTCCTGAAGAGATCCCAACACTTAGTGTAAGTATTGTACTAATTAAGACATTGAGAGCAGTAAGCAAAAACCATAATGTCTGGCCTCACACTTAGCAAATTACTCACAGTTCCTTGCTTCCCTTCACAAGATTGTCTTGATAACAACCATTGCCAGTAGGGATCTGAGGCAATGAGTGCAGCAAAAAACCCTGACAAATACATGCCTACATATGTGAGCTCCACTTCCTTAGGCAAAACTAATGAGCCGAATGAGTGAAGGATCTACTGCTCTCTTATGTGTGGTAGCTGTGTATACACTGATGTGCAAGAAGCTTCCAGAGACTTCTGTCACAGCTTGTCAAATTACTGATTTCAGAAACTTGTACTACTCCCAAAGAAAGGTTGCTGCTTTGTCGTTTTAGAAAGGTGGCACACCTCTGAGCTTCTTTCCGTGTAGTTTGAGGGAATGACTTCATGTTATGTATGCCAGAAGGAGGTGGAATTGGCCAAGTTGAGCAAGTTAAGGCAATCCAAAGCTTTGAGACAGGGCAAAAATAAATCTATGTGGAAGGACACAGTACAGGCATAAACAACACCCACACAGACTATCTGAGGTCTTGCTTTTTGCTTGGAAAAACAAGCTCCTTCTGAACTCAGTTCATTTTTACAGACAAAGCCTTCAAGCTTAATGGACAAAAGTACAAGTCATAAGTACAGGACACTTAATCTAGGTAATTTATCTCATCCTTTAGTGTTTTCAACACAGACAGGAGTAGCTGCCACTTGGAACAGGCTTCCTCTAACTTCACTTTCAAACATTAACTTTCAGATGACTAAGTCCAGAGCAGTTCACCTTAACCATGAGGCATGTATTAATGAGACAGACTGAAAGATCAGTCTCAGCACAGTTCGAAGAGGAACTGTTCTCACCCATGGAGAGGGTGATCTTTGCACAGCTACAGCCAAATAACTTGCAGCAACCTGTGTTTTAGGGGTTTCCTGTGCTTGGTGCTGCATCTAGATAACTGCATTTGACAGTCGTTGATGGAACAATTTTCCTAATTCCCCTTTGAAGGCGATTATGCCTTTTGGCTTCTGTAACATCCCATGGCAATGAATTCTGCAATCTAATTTCATGTTGCATGACTAGCATTACCAACAGAGCAAGCTGCACCTTTCCAGGGATTCAGTAACATGCTGGCACCATCTTACTTTTGTCTCATTTAATCTCATAAGTCATAAGCAATACAGCAAAAATTTCTACAGCTATCTGGATTTTCCCCCAATATCAAAAAGCTCTTTTAAAGCAATGGCTGTCAACAGGCAAATGATCTCGTGTACTTTTTCACAGTGTTGTATTACTCACACAGCTCATTCCACCATAAACCTCAGGACTGCTGAGGCTGTTCAGCAAAGGTGGCAAATAATAAATAACAAATAGCTGTTTGCAGAAAGAAATGTGAGGCTTGGAACCCTTTCGCAGGACTGGAATTGCCCAAAAAGGAGGCAGTGGAGTTTCCATGGAAGAGAAAACCTAGGAGAAACCAGCAGGAGTTTTAGAGAGAGAGTGAGTAAGAAAAATAGATGTGGAGAAGGCAAAAAGATGTCTTTAGATTTCCATTAAAATTAAATTGGAAAGGGGAGTGGGAAGGACAGTGGAGCGGCAGGTTAAAGGACTGTATTCCTGTTGTTGTCAGCAGAGAGCAAGTAGGAAAGGAGACCTGGACTGCCTCTCTCCCAAGTCTGCTGCCCTAGGCAACTGTTTACTTTGCCTTTGCCCAAGCCAGCGTGAGATGTTATAAAATGAGTTTCCAAAATGCTCTGAGTCACCAGAACAAGGATGAGATCTGTGGATTCAAGCCACCTTTCAAGATTATGAATCTCCTCTGAATATCCATTATGCCGATGATATATAACAAAATCACTGCTGTAATGTGATGCACATGTCAACTTAAAGGATACAGTCCCTGCTCAGATGGCATCAGCAGAGGGACACGTCAGCATGGTGGATTACCAGAACAAATGCTTTAGCATGCAAAGTGATGCAATGTGTTTTGACAACAATTGTTCCCTTATGTTTGTTTCCGTGTCAGGTTTGACTTGACTATCTGCCAGGACAATGCTCAGGATCCTTCGCATTGCTATGCAGAAGCTGATTATGTGATCAAATGCTTAAAGCACATAAAATCACTTCCAAGATTCAATGAGATAGATGTGCCAGAAAAGTCAGTAGGTGTTTGAAGTAATTGACGCTAACAGCTAGACCTGGATTTTTCAAAAGAATATGTGTTTTGGTTTGGATTTGGGTTTTTTTGTTGGTGGTGGGGTGGGTTGTTTTTTTTTCTTTAATGCTCTATCATATAATCTGCCTAGAAATTCAGCCTTAACATAATGTTCACATCAAATGAAATTCACCCGTTAAGAAAGATCATACACAGGGTCCTCCCTGAAGTGGAAAAAATGCAGTCTTTGTGTACAGCAGATTGCCTGTGAGCCTTCCTACAACAACAGAGCAGACTCCAATGGCACAGTGGAGCTGATATTTGTAGGTCTGGGAGATTCAGCACTGAACTAAAATTCTTGTCAGTCCTTCATCCCCCATCTGTGATGCTGAAGCTTTTCTAATAAAGGCCGACACCCACATAGAAATAATGCATGTATAGATGGCTGTAGAAGAAGCAGGTTACCTGTTCTTAATATTGCATTTCCAGCTTACCCTGAACCATCACACAATCTACAAAGTGAGTAAATGTGATTTCCATTCAAGACACAAGGGCAGGAGGCAAAGCCACTGTGGCACTTGCCCAAAAGCCATGATCTCAAATAGAGGCTTCATCCTGTGCTCCCAGGTTTTGGCCTAGTCTGGTACCAGCGTCTCACTGCAAAGCTTTGCAAGAGCTTTGGGCCCTCAGAGGTATTTAGGCACCAAAACCAACAAAAAGTGGTACCTATACACTTTCAGAAATCTGTCTTTAATTTCACCGTCCCATAAATTGCTTTCATGGGAGGCATCTTTCATCTTTTCTGCTTCACAAGCCAGTTGTGAAGCTTAATTACACAATGATTATGAAGTCCAGTAAATACAACATATATTAAGAGCAGTTAATGAGATTTCTGTCACCAACTCTTGTGAAATATTACTCATATGTTAAAAAAAACAATTTTAAAAAACCAAGCAAACAAACAAAAAAACCCCACACCGATTCATTGTAAAGCCAATCCATCTTGATTACTTGCATAAATAATATGTTATACAACTCAGTGGTGTTTGTTAACACAAAATGAAAAATACTTTTCTGATCAACATGAAACACAGTTTGCTCATCCCCATGTTAGTTGTTTCTTGTGGTGCCTGGAGTGACTGCCCATAGTGCTGCCTGAGTGGGACTCCAAACCTATGGAGTACCTACCTCCCAAGGGCTCCAGTGGCTTAAATACCTCCACACACATAATGAGAGGTCACAGTCCCCAAGTACCACATAAATTCACTGCAAGAACACGGACTTAGTTTCAAATTGTGTGTACTTGGTAGCACAGTCTTAGCTTACCCCTGGGCCCCATGCATAAAACAGCGCACAGGGCATCACTGCAATTGCAGCGCATTCAGCCAGTTCAGAGTCCTCACGCTGCTTTAGCCATTTGTCCATGGCCTTTGACCAAAGTTCTGTCAGGAAAGAATGAAGAAAGGAAAAAAAATAAAAGAGTTTCTTTCCTGACAAAACAAACCCACGTCCTACCTATTCTGTATCTGGGCAAATACATTTCCTGTTCAGAATTACAGTATGGAATTCATAGATTAACAAAACTTTTGTAGAGTTCGGGCAGGAGTGATTTTCATCACATGAAGCCAGTTACAGCAGGTTCTATTAATATTCACCAAAGGGAAACCTGTTTGTTGACCTAAAGTGCAACTGCTTCCTATTCTCCTCTTGTGAATTTTTTTAGGTCCTGTGGGACAACTGTACTGAGCTTTTGACACAAATATTAAAATTCTACTTAGATGTACAATGTTTTAATGCAAATTTTTTACCATAAAACCAAATGCTCCATTCAGTTAAATTAATAGAATTACAAAAAGATGTAATGATAGCAATTAAGTCTTGAAAATGCAAATTTTATAGTCAAGGACAATTACTTCATTTATAGTATACTGGAATGATGCCAGATGAAGGTAATTTAGATCCCCCTAGCTCACAGTTATATCATGAAGGATATCTTAATTTCATTAGTACAACAAAGATGGGTGAGAAGTTAGGGAATACAAAAAGAAAAAAGGGATGGGAGAGGAAATTTGACCTTTCTCATTTCATTCCAGAAAGAATACATAGATCTTACTAAAGTATTAGTAATATTTCTTTCTACTCCTGCCTGTGAAAAAAGTGTTTTTTTTTTTTTTTATTAGCAGCAATGGAACATTAGTATGTAAAAGGTCAGCTTCATTTAGATACTTACAGGCAATGTGTTCATGCCACAACAGTTACAGACCTCCCATTATTTCAGTTTTAAGGATGCATACATAGCTCATGCCTTACCAGGTCTCAGGCCATGGCCTCAGGGTCGCATGGTTTTGACTGCAAAAGGAGTTAAACTATTTTTTTAAAATTCTTCTCACTCTTATAAAATGAACTCTTTCCTCCAGCAAACAGGAAAGTCAAATGTCCATTAGTTTTTCATTAGCATAGCAAGGAGAGATCAAGTAGATGCAGAATATGGAGTGATATACTACAGATTTTCTGGCCTGCTCACATATTTGTGTAAAAATAAATAATGAAGAAAAATACTGTTTCATAGATTTACTTTAGCATATTACCAAGTTCAAATAGGAGTTTGAGGGACTCTAGACGTTCCTTCTTTCTTTCAAACAAATATTCAGGGAAAGACATATTAAATATTGTGCAGTATGAAGTTTCAATAAAAGCGCTTTACCTACCTTTCTTTTTTTCTTCATGGCCTGCTGTAGGCAAAGCACAGAAACTCCAGTCCAAGGGGCATGGACTCACTGGGTGACAACAGGCTCCAGTTCCACACTGGTGTGTGTCCCCCATGCAGCATCATGTTGCTGCAGGAATGTGGCAATGCAGGACCCCTGCCCACATCCCCTTCACTGAAAAACAACCTGGAGGTTACAGCATTCTTATGCTTTACCCCACTGTTCCCATGATGGCCAGTGTAATAATTTTAAGCAATAAAATACACACAGGCAAACCTTACTGGGAGGGGAACAAAAACAAGTGAAACTGCTGTGTTTCTCTGACCTACAAGTCCACGAGATTTATTCCTGAGAAATGTTCATCCTAAAAACCAAAAAAACAACTATGACCTGACTTTAGTTCATTATTGATTTTAATGGCAGGGTTGTGGCTACTTTGTTTTAAGAAACCAAACCCATTCTGAAGGAAAAAGGTAGGGCTGGGTTGGGGTTATACTTTTTCCTCTGTATTTCTGGTCTGAAATACAGACAAGGGCACATGGAGACAGTCTGGCTTTACTTCCTTTGAGACAGTCTTGTGAAATGAGAACAGGCCCAGTGCTTTTTTTCCTTCTACTCATCAACACGTATGCAACATGTGCTCAGGCACACCTGTAGTGCCATCTTTATTTTCCACTGATCTCACCAGTGGAAGTCTGAACATGCTGAAGAGCTGGAGAGATGCCATGGACTTCAATGGCAGGGTGAGACCCTCACCCCAGGGTCTCAGCCCCTATTTCTGCAAGTGGAAGAAGCTATCAGTCATCCCTGTGCTTGAAAATGGTGGATGATATCCTGACCCATTGGAATATTTTTGGCTCTCTGTGTTATTCAGAGATTTCCTTCAGTCAATTCCATCTTCTATTGTCCAAGAGAAAAATAAGACCTTGTATCAATAAGGACTTCATCCTATGCTTCTGATTATTAAACCTCTGCTATACCTGACAAGTTAGTACGAGCTTGCTATCTTTAAATATTTATTAATGCATAAGGACGGGTGTATCATTCTAAACTCCCTCTGATTGTGGATGTTGTTTGGAAATTTGGCTTAATGAGGAGTGCTTGAATGAATTAACTCTGGGTATGTTTGCACTGCATTGTACAATACAGCTTAAACACTCGTTTAATTTTATTGAAAAGCATAGATTTAACTCACTAATAGTTTGTGAATCTGCCAAGTCTCAGCTGTTGCAGGGAGAAATGTTTTGTCCAAGCTATTCCCAATGTGTCTCAGTTGCAAAAAAAAAAAAAACCCAAACAACAGTCTGTGATCATAATAGGATATTGATTAGTCTGGATCCCATACAGAACAGAACTTGATTCTTTGGTGGACCGCTAAAAGGTCATATTGCTTGATTGCTCCATGGCTTCTAAAATACAAGAAATATTGAACCAAAAGTGCTTTCAATTATACTCATGTTATCTGAGGCTTGGGAATGTAACCAAGGGCAGCATTTGGCCCATTCTGTAAAAAAATGGGGCTGATACTCAACATTTCATTTCCTCATTCGCAGAGTCGAACATCAGCACTGCCTGCTCTAATTGATGTCCTGCCCTAAAGTTAATTCCCAGGTAAGCAGGTGTGAATCTGTTTGATACAAGGGCTTAATTTTGGATGGGTCTGACATACAGTGATATGTGCTTAGTGTTATCTAAAAATTGTGGTTTGGTTTACATATTCATACATATTTCTGCAGAATTATATTTACTACTGTTTATATACCTCAGATCTCCAACTCCTTGCTTGACCTCTCACTGTGAGCTTAGGTCAGCAATAAGATAATGATTTGCTGTTAAATAAGATTTAATCAAAGCACTATGCTGTTGTCTGTGAAGTGAATTAATTTTTTTGTGTTAACAAAGATTCAGGCTAAAAATTACATAATGATGCCAAAATATATTGTGGAAAATACTACGTATAACTCTTATTACACTGATGTAACTGAGGTTGTAAACAAAGAACCATGTTTTGAGGAAATCCTGGAATATAAGTGAAGGAAGAAATTGTTCTTTTTTATCTTCTTCTAAGAAATTCAGTTTTCTAGTCACAAGTCCAACAGAATACGTTCCATGTCTGTTCACTGATACAATTCAAGACAATTATGAAGGAAAATTCTAGCAACAAGTCAATTATTTCCCTGATCCTGTCAGAAATGTGTGTTAGATTTATTTCAATACTAAATTTCACTAAATTCTAAAATGCAGTAAACAAATAGAGGAGTAATACATTAATTTTAGTCAGTACTGTTCCTAGTTGTTCTGCCAGTTGGAAAGTTAGGAAGTAACTTCTTCAGTGCATATTTATTCTAAATTAGTAGATCAATTCTGAAAAAAAAATAAGTTTATTTTCCGTATATTTATGGTGTTTTTTATTTCTATTTCCAATCCATTCTGCAATGCTTCATACAGAATGCAATCTCTTTGTTGCTCCTACCTGCTTTAAAATCTGTATGGATGTGATAATTTCTTTTCTCTTTTCTAACGTTTTCTTCTCCCCACTTGATGAATGTTTGACAGTAAGACAAATTTTTTTCTTATGATTTTCGATTTTCCCAACTTTCTGAATACTAGGCTGGGTTTCTTTTAAGATGTGATTTGAAAAAGATTTAAGGACCAGCATTTAAAGTCCATTTTCTCAGAAGCTGCCTGTGATTTTTGGAGACTTGGCTGTTTGTGAATCCAGTTGAGATTTTCAAATATTACTTGATTTGAAGTATTCAGATCATTCACAAAGAAGTCAAACAAGGCTTTTGGTGTTCTTTAGGCTTATTCTTCTCAATAACTCCAAACTGATTTTTTTTAAAGCTATGTTGTTTGAAGAAAGTCAGTGGGAAGACGGGATTAAGCCCAGGCTTCAAGATTTCCTGATTCATTCAGAAATTCCTGTCTATTGGACAGTTCTCAGAAAATGTAGCTATCCATAAAATTCAATAAACAATGAAAATCAATACAGTAATATTATATATTATAGTAATATTTATAGTAATATTTTATGTTACTATATACAATGGAGAGCTATCAAAAATGTTTTGCCTTCTTTTTTTAAAGATGAATAATGGCATATTTAGACTATATGTATGTATATGCCTTTCTTTTACTTTGTGAAAAAATGTATTTTAAAAAGAAAGTTTGTAAAACAGAAAGAAACAGGTTTAAAATTCCAGAATAGAATGAAGAGGATAGAGAAATATTGCAAAATATTACAGATCCACTGGCACTACCTTGTTCACAGAAACACATCAAATTATTTCATAGAAGAAAGCTTTCTATTTGTTAGTTTAAAATATTCTAATGCAACATTTAGCTGGCAATATTACTGTATCATATAAGGGCTTTCACATGCTTTCCAATATAGCTTCTGTCTGGAAGTATTAGCTGATGCAGCAGCATAAATAAAGAAATGTCTAGATTTCTATGGTTCCCAAAGGTCATTTTTATGAAAAGATCAGGAAATATGTTTCATTGAAATTTAAAAGAAAACTATATCAAGTTTAATAACATTGTTACTATAATGACATAAAATTCAGTGAGATGGTGTACTGTTTAATATTTGACTGTCAAGTTTCCACAGTGAGGCGGAGATGTGTGGAAGCATTTAAACTTTTTTAACTGAAATTGTTTTCAATTTTATTTCTGTTTCATTACCTGATCTGTCTTTTTTCACCCTTGCTATAATGCAGCTTTTTTGTTGAACCTGATGTTTTCTGTGAAGTACAACAAAAATCCAGAGAGCTGCACACCCAGGGAGACTCAGTGTGAAAATGCACGCTTGGCACAAATCTGAAAAAATTGGGTTTTCAGATCACTAACAAACCAACCCCTCTCCCCAGTCCTGGGAACAAAATGAGTTAATACACATGAATAACATGCTACATTTTTTATTAATGTTTCTGATAAAACAAAAGTCTTAAAAAGCAAAAAAGGGACACAATAATTACCAATATCCATTTGTATGTCCCTACTTACAGGGCCATCTAGAAGGCAGGTGACACTTGTCAGCAGAGGTTCAATGCTATATCTACCATAGGCCAACTCTCAGGTGGGTCTTAACACAACACAGGTGCCTGGGGCATCCTTCCTTTCTCCTCACCCCTCTGCAATGCTTGCTCAGGACTCACCTCACACTGGCCAGGCAGGCTTCCATTGCTTAAAAGGAGATTTACTTTTTTTTAGTTACTGTTTTACTGGGTTTTCAGGAAAGATTACTCAGGTAAAGGGCTCAAGGAGCCTCTGCAAAGGAAGTTTCAGAGATGAGAAAACAGGCAGAAAAGTTACCATCTCAGGATAGCTACAGAGAGCCTTGGTCAAAGATAGCATAACCTGTGTGAGAGGCAACTACCACCCTGTTAAATTCTGCTCTTTCTTTTCCATAGGAGTATTTGTAGACAGGTATGTGTCTACAACTCCTGTGAGGGCAAAATGAACTGATGTGAAGAACAATAGATGTCCAAAGGGCAAACATGACTGCTTGGTGAGGTCACGTGGAAGGGATAGCAAGGGACCATGACTGGATGAAAGTTTGGGGAATGGTGTAGATTCAGCAGCTCAAGCCCAACAGGGGAATTAGAGGGTCATGAAATTAAGTATTTGGTGTTCAGGGAGAAAAATGGAACTACTAAGTGGTTATACAAATGAACTCTTTGTTTGTCAGAACAAATTACCAGATTTTAATATTACAGAACAAAGAGGAGTGAACAACAATGTAATGGTTTCCTTAGTGTTGATCTCTTTTTTGATGAAGTATCCTCTATTAAGACATGCTGAAAGCCACAGTGTTTTGGGAAAAGGGTGGGTCAGGGGAACAGAAATATAAAGACTGGGAAAAGGACTAATAATAGGGTGTCCTGATTAGCCCCCTTACTCTTTCCTGTAGACCATCAGATTGTGGTGTGCTAAGCCAGAAGGTGAAAAAAAAGGCCAAACTTCTCATTAGTAATGAGTCCTCTGGCTGCTAAAGCTACAAGTCATCCTGGGCGAGGTCAGGTTTCTGTGGTGACTCGAAAGAGGATGTTGCTTGTGTCAGCAGAAGCTCAGCTATGGTCACAGCCACACAGGTGTGGACGTTGCTCCTCTTAGAGAACCACCTGGAGAATGGACAGGTTGCTGCATGTGGGGAAAGAGTTCAAGAAATCTGGGAAGGTGGATGGAGTTTGAGGCATCAGCAGGAACACCATGACTGCTTCCAGCCCAAGGTTACAAGTGAAGGGGAAGTTGCAGTCTGTGCTTGGCAAGGCCAGGCATGCTGTGGAATAATCTGGGCAGGATCAGGTCTCTTTTTCCCTAGTTCAAAGGCCTAACCAAAGCATTTTGAGCACCACCAGTGTGAACAGGGAGAGTCCAACAAGTCACTGCCAGTGCTCTGCTGCTCTGAACTGCGGCTGGTTTTTTGCTTACAGGCACTCTGTTGTTTCATGTTTTTATGACATCAGAGTACCCAGTTCTTGACAGGTGCTCCTAGGAACAATTATAAAGAAAATAAAAATGCTTCAGCTTTCAAAACTTCCAAGAAATTTATTGGGGAAAAAACATACTGAAATTTTGGGTTTCAGTGGACTATCATACAAGGTCTGAAAATTCAAAATGCTGAAAAGAGAAAACTGGGATTTAAGTCCTTGAAAACAAGTAATGTTAAAGTGGTCCTAGTGATTACATCACTGGCAGCTATTTCCTCACAGCAACAGATGAGCCAAGCACCATGACATTTATGGAATTGCTCCACCATGGGCAGCTCAGTGTTGCTACCGTGGTCCTTAGGACAAAACTATTCCCTCAATAAAAAAAAAAAAGAGGATTCAGAGTTATACCACAGAAAATGTGTCTGGGTATATTCTAGTGAGGAAACAAATTCACAAAAATAAGCATAAAGCAGTGGATGGTAAGACATCACTGAATATTGTCTGCCGTAGATGAGACACAAGGTAATACAGACTCTCGACACTGAATGAGCCTCAAAGCTCTGTAGTGGCACTTGCTTGCTGGGATTGCTTTTTGTAATGAAAAGAAGGTGTTTATCCCAAGAGGAAGCTACAGAGAGGTGGGAACCTAGCTGCCCTTCCATGTACACCGCTTACCAATAACTACTGCCATATCACTTGCTGGATTTATCCCACAAGCAGAATCTAAAGACCAGCAAGGCTGCCAGCATGCTGCACATTGGCTGGATACCGGATCTGCCTATGTCACTACTCATTTAAGACCCAAAGATAAGTTATCAGGAAGAACTGAGGGCTTAGACAGGGTGTTAGAAACACATTAAAATACACAGGCTCTATTGTTACTTACCATGCCACATCCTCAAGGAGTGGAGTGTTGGAAACAGCCTTCTTTGCTGTGTGGTAGGGATGCCTAACTTCAGCACCAAGGAGGGAAAGAGGAGTCATGTCATCTTAGCATGACTTCTAGGGTCATTATAGTGCAAGGGATTTTATATCTCCAGGGCCTCATACCTCCTTGAGGTTTCTTTGCAACGCAGCTCCTGTCTGCGCTGCCTGTCCCTGGTTCTTGCAGCGGTCACCTGACTCCTCTTCTTCACAGCCAACAAACACCAGCTCTCTTCACAGCTAGCCAACCTGCTCTTTTGTAGCACTTGCCCTTATTGGATACAGGTATGGCTTGTTAAGAGCTGGACCTGTTTCTAATCTTTAGTAATTGGCTCTGCAGCAACTCCTCAGGTGTGAGATTACCTGCTGCACTATTTTCTTAGATTCCATCTCCCCACAGAGTCACACTTTGACTACTTAAGCTATTCAGTACTTCAAGTGTTGTCAAGTGTTGGTGGCATTTGCTGGCCAGAATTTCTTCTGCTTATCAGAGAGACTGGTTTTGTAGTACACAAGTGGGTGATGCCAATGCAAATCCTGGAACTAAAATCAAAACTGGCCTCACCTATCTGTGAGGTGGGGCTTCCACTGCTGGTGTCGCAGGAGTGGAAAAATAATAGAAGCAGTTTCTATCAGAGGGATATCACCAAGTGTGCCAAACCAAAGTGCTGCAAAACCGAAGTGCTCCCCTTCTCCATCTTACTGTAGTCCTTCTTTTTTTAATGAGGAGTTATAGTCAATTATAGGTGAATGATAGGAACTATAGGGAATACACTCCTAATCAAATATGAAAAATTACTATATACCTTGTATACAAATTACATCATGAGCAGAAAGTAGCTATGGTTGATTGGAGCAATTAAATGTTTTCTTTAAGAAAAGAAAAAAAAATTCCAGTGAGAATATTTCAGAAAATGACTTTTTAATCATCTGTAGAACTGCTAAAATTACTCTCTTCTAATAGTTTTAAAGTGTTCCTTAGTTAGAATTAACTGCAATCCCTTTGCAGAACAGACGAATACTTCCCCAGGAACCTGTTTAGAGGAAACTTTATTTTTAATCACAAGATCACATCCATATGCTTTTACATAGTTCAGATGAGACCACAGCAGCTTTGAGCATATTTCCCTGCTGTGCAAACACATACAAACTTTGGAACCATTGCATGGGAATGAACAAGTTCTAAAACCAGTCAGGAGGACATGTCACACAGCAAGATTCCCCCCTCCAGCAAGAAACATTAATACTGATTGAAAAATCAGTTGTTTCAGTGCTATCAGATGCAAAGTAAACAGCATCCTGCCACGTTAATAAATCAGCTAACACCTTCAGTCTTGCCTGTTCCTTCATCTACCATTATCCCTACAGATACCGCTGATTCTGCATGGGTAAGGACAGATTTGGGTGGGGGAAGGACTTTGGTCACCTTGCTGCAGATGAGCAGTCCCTGCTGAGCAGCAGGGTGAGAAAGACATGTGTCCTGTGGGCAAATGATAAGGCTTTTTGGCTTGTAACCAAGGAAAAAAAAAAACCACAACAAAACAGCAACAATCTCCGGGGCATGGCATGCATGCCCCATGTTTCACTTCTGCTTGCCCTTGCGTAGGAATGCTGCTTGCTGGCACAGCCTGGGCACAGGGACAGGTATGGGCAGCCAGGGACTGGCCCCTGCTGGCAGTGCCAGCTGGCACCTGATGTGGTGTGAAAAAGCGCACCAAATGAAAGCACAGGGACCAGAATCAGAGTCTTAGAAATGGCAGACCTAGCAGTGGTCCTATCCGAACACAAGGAACACATGTTCTAACAATTGTCCGAATTTATGTCAAGAATGTTGTCAAGACTGATGAAAGAGTTCAAACCTTGTCTCAAGGATACTTGGGAGAATTAAAGGAAAGGGTAAAAAATACTGAATAGCCTATTTGGTCAAAGAAACCCAGTCCAGTTGTCATATAAATGTGATCTTTTTTAATCTTGGTGTAAAATTCACAATATTATTCCTTTTTCTGACAACTTCAACCATACGTTCCCTTTGTGCCTGCAAAACAAAGATAATTATTTTTTACTCACCTGCATAAAATGCTTGAAGAACTCCAGATGATTGAAGATATAAAAATGGAAAGGAAATGTGTGTATATGCATGTTTATATATAATTGTTATTATTGTTACAGTCTGGCAAGAAAACAAAGATTATTTCTAGCAAAGCTTTGGAGTTTTTTATAGCATTAGAAACTGTTTAATAACTAGTGATCAGATGAAACCCAACTGCTTTTGAAATCAATGAGAACTGAATTACACATTGGAGAGGAGGAAGCATTAGCAGAAAATGTTTACATAGTATTTTCATCTTAGATAATCACCATTTCTGCCTACATCTTCCAAGAAACTCATTCTGCTGCTCTGAAAAATATGTAATGATTTCAGGATAATTTCAGAGGTCACCCACTCTGAAAATCTAAATCCATTCTTTAAATACTTCCAAACAGTGTGTCAGGTCTACAAAATCAGGCTGAGGAGGACAAGATGAGAAGTCATTTAATCATCTGACTCAAAAACTGCAATATAGTTTTTCTCTTTTCCTCTCCTACTTTTAGTTTTCTTTAGATTTAGGATTTCAAATTACTTCTTTTTTCATGCATAGTATATAAATCAGCCAATATTAATATAATGTCTCCTAAACGTAGCTAAATTGTCTGCCTTTCAGTTTCCTTCCCTATAAAAGTTAGCAGCAGCTATAGCAATTCAGTCTGTGGACTAAATCCTGGCTACTGTTTATTTCCAAGAAAACTGGAGCATTGGGTGTGTTTCATGTAGACACAGTGAAAAGGACATATCACTGCAGTGAACATTGGGATATTTATATGGTCATGCAGTTTGGCTCTGACCTCACTCCTGACGTGCACCATGTCCCCAGCCAAATTTTTCTGTGATTCAGTTCTTCTGTGACAGCTCCGCTGTGCCCATCAATGCTGCATTGGAGATGATGTTGAGCTGAGCTGGTCCTTAGCACTCCATAGCTTTCTAAACTTCCTCTACTTCTACAACAAGGAGAAAAGGAGATGTTGCCTTACACCACCATCTCTATTTTTAGCTATCTACCTTCTGAATCAAATGGAATAACTTGGCATTTCTCAGCAGCATCTCTCAAAAGATAGTTGGGGTACGAGACGGGTACGAGACTTTCAATCCTCACAGCACAAACTCATCTGCTCTGTGTGGAGACTAAGCTTGTGCTCAGGCCCTCAGCTCTTGTTCTTCACACCTCTCAGGTCTTGGTGATGTAAATTATTTTAGCCCACCAGTCTGGGTGCTAGGCCTTTTCAGACCGTAAGGGCAAAGTCACTAACACTGTGGGAAAGATTTCTGTAGTAAAACTCTCAGAAAGTAAGCATTGGGCTAATACTGAGGAATAAGACTCTGGAAGAGTGCCTGGGTTCACATGAAAAAATATAGTTTCCACTACAGCTTGTCAATGAATATTGAAAAAAGATGAGTGATGATTAAGAGTTTAAAATAATCTCCTTTCCACCCTTTCACCTGCCTCCAGTCAAACCATAAAGCCAGCCATGCCTCTGGCTTACATTATAATGGAATTATTGTTCATGGAGGTTTGGCCAGTCAGCAGTCAATAGTGAAGAAATGACAAACGTGTGTACAAGGGAGAGCCTTTGGAAAGAAAAGAGAAAGGAAAGAAGAAAATTTATTATTGCCAGTCTACTGATGAATGCAGGCATTAGAATAGCAGATGTAGGGTGTATAAGGGTCTGGAGAGTGAAAAGCTAAGTGTTGCCTCAGAGCACCAGGAAATGGAGCCAGGGTTGTGAAAGCCATCAAGCTGCCTGAGCTCTGCATTCCTTAATGTACAATGAAATGCTTTGATAACCGAAACCAAAAACCCTAAAATGGCAAGCGCTTCCTGGAAGAACCCTTGAAATAAGGATTGCTGCTAGTATGGGGTAGTTGTCAGTGTAAGGGAGAAAATGGGGGAATTGGAACTGCATGCTGTAATGAGGACATTTCCTTCAGCACGTGGGACTGCTGCTTGGGATACACCGAACAGCAAGGAAAGCACAAGGAAGGATGCAGTCTTAGCTCCAAGGTAATGGATAATCCAGAAATAGCTGTTTCTCTTCCTCAACCTTTTTAAACTGCCACAGGAGACCTCTTTCCACTCAGAGCTCAGTTATTCTTCAGCATCGACTTCTCAACACACCACTTTGGCTTTCACAAGTAATCTGTTGGACAGGCTAGAAAACCTGCACTGAATTCCCTTGCCTCCAATGTTTGGCTTTGGTTAGGAGAAGATTTGCCCCAAGACTCAACATGTGTAATATTAAGCGTAACCTTTTCTTAGCTTTATTGTTCTTGCTCCTAAATCTAAATTATGTATACCTTGGGTGAGTTTATGTGTATTTGAGTGAGGGAGAGGGACTCAAATGGGCATGGAAAATGTGGACTCCATTCACCCTACACACACTGTAATATGAACAGACTCACAGAGGTGTGTGGGCATATATAGACTTAACCACATCTACTGTAAAGAGGAAAAAAATGCTGAGAAGCATTTTGTCATGTTTTCCACTTGAAAAGTGAGAGCTGTGGAAACTCAAAGTGATCACATTAATGTTTCTTCTGGTAGTTTTTTTTTCTGATGTTATTTATATTTCTTGTGCTATTAGTTTGTTATTGGGAACTCGACAAGTTTGTGAGGTGGGTTTTTCTCCCCTTTCCCCATATCTTGAATATATGCACACATTTGAATTATGACTTTCCTACAGGAACTAACAGCTGTATGTGCAAATCATGCATATAAATCAATTACTGAGGCCTATGTACTATAAATGCACCCATTAATTAAGCAATGTCAGATGCTATGAACCATGAAGTTCATTACATCTTTAGCATTCAAACCAAGGATTATTTGAAGAAGCAATACTACGTTTACCTAATAGTTAATGAAATTAAGCCCGGTTGTTGCCAACATTCTTATTTTATGCCTAATTCAGTGTTTAAATGTTTATGAATAAAACACTAACTGCTGAAAGCAGAAATGTTGAAATGTAATTACTGGTAAGTTATAACGCACTTGAGGACTCATTATACCAGACTTGGGAGTTTTAAGATCACCAGTGTAACACAGTCTCCAAAAACACAGATTTTTTATGGGCTAAAAGCTGGAAAGACATAAATGCTGTTGAATTTGTCCTGGCTGAGTGGAAATTTTGATGATCGTGGTAGCATGATTTATGGGTATAACATTTTCCAGTCATTACGTGGTTGCATTTCACCATTGTGACATGATTTGCATATGTGAATATCTCTGCAAATTAACTTCTGATGGGAGCTACATCTGCCTGGATTAAGAAGCTCCTATATAAAAACCAATCCAGCTGCTACCCTGAAGGACCTATTCGAAAAAAGGCAATCTGCAATGTCATCATATATAGTTTTTCCATATGCATGTCCTGATTTAAGTTTAAATGTAAATATTGCATGACAGTATTGGTTACTTTATTAGGGTTTATTCTGCCAACTAAGAAGCACTCAGTGATGTTAGTTTTAGGATTACCTCTGCTGTGTAGAACTCTTATTTTCCTCCATTTCAATAATTATCTAAAGACAGCTGCTTATCAAGAGCTAAACTGGCATCCCTCACTGTTGTTCAAAGCCATTCTTAGATGCATAAAAAAGAAATCAAATTTAAAAAGAAACAATGAAAAGGAAAGAAACAAAATCCTAAGAATCTCCAAAAAAAAAAAAAAAAAACCAACAGGGAAAAAACCTGCAAAAATCTTTAGCCAAACATCATCTTCTGCTGCTGGCTCAGCATTTTCTAGGATCAGATTTTTCTGCTGGAGGATATGTATCCGTAGAAAAAATGGTACAGACTCTGACAGAGAAAACTTGCATG
This sequence comes from Fringilla coelebs, assembly GCF_963513975.1. NCBI lineage: Eukaryota > Metazoa > Chordata > Aves > Passeriformes > Fringillidae > Fringilla > Fringilla coelebs. The sequence continues at coordinate 87,826,514 of NC_140028.1, forward strand.
TGGGCTCTGAATGCAACTGATAGACACAAGAGATAAACTCAGACAGTCAGACAGAGGAGAGAGCGCAGAGGAAAAATGAAATAATATTTTTTTGCAGAATAACAGTAAATTACTATCAGACTCTTCCTGAGCACTTGGCAGAAGCCCAGTAATTTTTTTGCAGCGCAGTAAACTAGGAGCTTGAAGAAGGAATTTAAAGGAAAGTCATAAGGCAGGGTTGTGAAGGAATTGTGAAAAAAAGCAATAGTGTTTCTGAGCACTGCAAAAAAAAAAAAAAAAAAAGGAAGCATGGTGAGGATTGGGGTGTATAGAAGCCAACATAACCACTTGGTGCAGAAGCTTGAGGTGAATGTGGAAGAGATAATTGGAGAGCAGTACACAGCCAAAGCAACAGACAAACGACTTCTCCTTGGGGTGGCCTTCCAGCTGCTTACCAAGGTGGTTGGATTGCTTTGGACAGGCTCTGAGAAAGCAGCACCCTCTCCAAGATGCAGAGTTGTGTATCTGCAAGGCTCAGGAGGGAGTGAGACAATGCCCTGGAGGGTGGGCAGCAGTGGCAAGAAGCACAGGGATATGCTGCACAGGGAAAATGAAGAGAATGAGAGCCTTGGGGACTTCAGAGCCGATCTGAGACACTTCAGAGACAGAGAGGGAGAGGAGCTGGTACTTTGAGGTAGAAGGAAACAGGTCTAAAGAGGTGAAGTAGCAGTGGGAGTGAGTAGCAGAACAAAAGGAGATGAGTTTGTGTTCGTTCTGACAGCACTCGAAACAAACAGAGAGAATCAAGAACCAGAGCCTTTATTGAGTAACATGAAAGGTAAGAGAAGAACCAGAGAAAGAAAGCAGCACTGACCTGAGAGAAAAAATATTTAACATGGGATTTGTGTGCTTTTTCAGGAATCAAAGGACTCAAATCTTTTTTATTTTGTAGGAAGCATTTTGATTACTAATACTAAGTTTTTAAGATATATAGCAGTTATTGCACTGAAAGTATGAGCTTATCCCTTCTTCTCTCCCAGAAATCTACTAACATTGCTGCTGCTGGAACACACTGCTTTTGCTAAAAGCAATTCCAATTAAATTTTAAAATTGTGACAATATAGATAAATTTATAATGAATTTTACTTTTCACATGAGTTGAAAGCTTGAGATACAGAAGTAAATGGCCAAACCCCAAGGAGTAATTGGAAAGCTTTCCAGCAGTTCACATATACAGTCTTAACTAAGGCTTAACTATGTAGAAACCAAAGCCACACAGTTACTTGTACCACAGTTATAACTGCTTCTGATTCCAGTGTTGTAAACTAAAATGTTAGTGGAAATACAGTTCAAAAATGGTTAAAAACAGAAAAAGTATTCTCCCACCATCATTCAAAAAGAGGCAGTAAATAGCAGTGTGCTAAACGCAGTCTGAGTGCTAGAATAAATTCACACACACACACACAGACACACACACACACACAAAAAAAAAAAGTTAACAAATATCTGCAGGCAAAAGGCATAAATAAGCCATGCCCCAGGAGTTAAACACATGCAAGTGTACGGACCCACCCAGTCTTAGACTGAGCAGTGACTTAGTCTTCACACAAATGTAGTGCTAAACAAGAAAAGGACGGCAGAGTCAAAGGCACAACATGTTTATATATGCCATTTATATGTGTGCTCTCAGACTGGAGCTGGATTGCTCCTGCAATGGCCTGGAGACAGAGCTATTGCCCTGCCTACAATCCCCTGAATAAATCTAACTCTGCTGCTTGAAGCCTCAGAATCTGCAGCCAGTCGTTGCCCAGCACAACAAGTTATTTCTTCAATGGGTTACATCCTAGGATGTTCAGCACTGCTGAATGTAGTCACATGTGAAAAGGTTAACAGGTGAAAGACATACACTTAATCTTACCAACATTCCTGAACAGCAGTGAGATTCATTCCAGTGCTGGTAATTCTTAAATCAAGACCTCTGATAGCAGATACGAATACAGACTAAGGGAAGGCAGAAGGGATTCTCTCTCTAAAGCACAGCTGATCTCGCAAATTAAGAAAGGGTGGAGAGCAGCCTGGGGAAGACCATGCAATTTTTATCCAGTCCAGGCTTTGCTTCCTCAGAAAGCAGCTGCTTTCAGATCCCACATATTAGAAATGCAGAGTCAGCAACACCAAGAGAACACATTGCCTAATTGTAAGTTCCTCCTGATCAGAAAGTGTTGGTTTTATTACTTTTTGAGATGTCTAGAGGTAAAATTCCTGATATTGTGTGTGTGTATTGCCAAGAAAGTTTCATGTACTGATTGCATGCAATAAGAAACGTAAGAGATTTCTCCCAGTAAACAGAGTTCACAGTGGTCATATTCACATATCCATCCCAGTGTAATTCCCAAATGGATTTGTGAAGGTCTGAAGAAGCAAAGGAGTAAATAAACTCATTCTCTGTCAGATCTACAGTTGTTTCTTCAAGAAGGACTGCCTTGATTGCTGTCTGTCTCTGTCATTCCCAGGTGGATTCACACAGAAATCCTTAAATGATGTCAAGAGCAGAGGGAGCTGGAGCAGTGACATATATTGGCTCTCAAATTATTGGGAGATATCTTGATTTTATTTCATCTGACACCAGTAGTCACTCTTCTGTTCAGCATGGAGAAACACAGCACAATATGTCCTCATAAGGGAAAGGTGAAAAGAAATTGTATTATCTTAGGGCATCAGGTGCTCATTATAGCCAGCAATTAGAAAATCTCAGGTTTTACGATGCTTATTCAAGCCTTCTAATACAACATTGTTACATATGAAATATAGCAAATATCAGGTGTGACTGGTCCAAAATTTGTTTCGCAACTGAGCTCAAATTAAAAAGCCAAAACAAACAAAGAAAAGCCACAAATTTAAAAAAGGCAACAACAACAAAAAAATGTCTGCACAAAAAATAAGCCACTCTCTCCCTATCACTTGGCACATCCAAGTTAGAAAAGAACAAAGTACTTACCCAAGAATTTATATTTGTTTTTAGAAAGGTTAAGTCACTGGATTTAATGGTAGGCGTTCTTAATATTTTGCTTGCAATCCCTATCTAACAATTTGGCAAGAAGTTTTTCACCATTTTAAGTAGACTTTGAGACTTAGAAGTCACTTGCCATGTTTACCAAAATGGACTAATGCTCTGTGTATTGTATATTTAAGATAGCTTTTGAGCACAATAAGTCCTTGTAACACAGGGCTTTAGTTAAAGTTTTAACATACAAATGTCTGTGGGAAAATTTTAACTAGTTGCTTCAGGAGGGATATACCTATTGCAGCATGGATATATCTTTTGTGGGTTTTGTTGATAAAATAGAGACCAAGAGCAAAAAAGAACCCAGTGAAGCTAATGGAAATATCCCTTCTGTGTGCTGTGGTCCCTGTGTTAGCTCTGGGTGCTTTTACTCTTTGATGATTACCTAGTGGTCAATGATACTGGTCAAAAATACTGCTATTTTTATTCTCATTCCTCAGAATTAGGACATGCAGTCCTCCCATTTAGTGTTAAGGTCCAGAGTGCTCTAGGAAAAAAGAATGAGTTGTCATCCTACCTTTAGGGATGCATAGATTAGTAGGACAAGACAGAAAATCCTGCATTGGCAATATTTCAGCTGTATTTGCATGGTGGATGGAGAGTCCTTTCACTTCTGAGTATGTTCATGAGAGGGCATAAAAAACAATGAAATCTTTGGCATTTTCATGTAAAACCTTCAGCAAGTGTTCTACTTATGCCCAGATGGTTATGTGGATTTATTTTAAAATTAGAGACAGTGATTGTTTTATTATTCTGTTTAAGGTCAGAATAAATTTCTTTTTTGTTTTTCTGAAGAACACTTTCATTTATCTCTTCACTGCACTGACTTCCTCCCTGATCATGATTGAAAAAATGGAAAGTATTACCTCTTATTCCTTCAGTTCCTGCTCAGTAAGCTCAAGAAGTTTGGACAGCACAAGCAGGTTCCCATTTTTCATATATATATAGGAACTCATCCAGAGACTAGTTAGCCTTTGTCTCTCTCTTTTTCTTTTTTTTTTTCATTCTCATGGGATCTGGAGAACAAATGGCTTTTCTCAGAATATTACACCAGCAGCCCTATCTTGTTTGTCTTAATCACCTGAGAAGTTTATCTCTGTCTCAGCTGCTTGAGTAATCACTGATTATTTTCCTGATTGAAGGGGATCACATCCTACAACACTGTCATACCCCTTTCCTTTGGTTGCTGCGTAGCATTTGTGCAGCTCCCTGGTGTGGGAGGGCAAAGTTCCAGCTGATTTTGGAGTGAGAAGAGTTTCATCCAAGGGCATACAGTGAAATGCACATCTAGATGTCAGGCTCTGTGGGTATTCCTTACTCTGCAGTTTGAAATAACTTTCTATACTTTGCACTCTGTAAGCATCAGCCTGGTCAAAGGCACCTTTGGCCCTAAGGCCCTGCACCCCTTACTCATGTCTCTCTATATCTCACCTCTCTTGGCCTTGATCCAATTGCTTCCATGTTCTTGGTTCTCTAGTCTGGATTGCATTGCATCTTTTCTGTCAGGTCCGGTGTCTGGGCAGAAAGCTGATCTGGTACTGCTGCAGGAAAGATTTGACTCCTCTTTCTGTAAAGCACTGAGGGTTTTTTGGTGGAAAATCAAATTCTGTTCAATGGCATTCTGGGCTAGCAGATGAAACATAATTTGTTCCTGGGATATCTACAGTGTGGAATAATCTAAAAAAAGTATGATCATTTCAACGATAAAAAAAGTATAATATTTCCACAGGAATTGCTCTTGTACCATAACATGAATACCCTCATAAGTTTTTCTTTGATAATTAGCTGTAACTGTTTAAAAATTATTAGTTGTACTGAAACAAAGACTTTTGAAAAAGAACCAGCATGAATACTTATTGTTAGTGAATTAATTCAGAAAAGCCTTGATTAAGCAATATACACCTAATTTCACATAAAAATGCTGATTTTTTTCCCTGAAGATTAACTGTGAATTCTATTAATATGAAGAAAGTTGTGTCTGAATATCAATTAGAGCTTTGAGAAAGTATACTCGTGTGCTGTGTTGGAGACAGTCTGAGTCACATATGCAGAGGATCCAAAAAGAGTGGAGTCAATGGCTTCAACTTGTCTTTGTTTAAGTGGGACCTATGTAAGGGCTCAGGAGTGTCTGTGAACCTCAGTTAGCTCTGGATTTTCCACCGGTTTTGGCAGGTCACTTTGTGCTTGACTGCTGGAGCATTGAAGGAGCAGTCGCTGAAAATCTTCTGCCAAATGCAGCTGCACCAATAGCTTGATTTTACTCAGGTCTTGCCCATTTTGTGGTCACTTGTAGCCCAGATGCAGCAGAATTAGTACAGTCCCTCTGTGTGGCCAGCACACGTTCCTCCAAGGCCTCAGGGAGTCAGTGAGCATGGCAGCATGGGACGATGAGGATGGGCTGGTTCCAAAGGCAGGAAGGCACGTGGCCCCAGCTGCATTCTGTGACTCTGTGCAGCATTGCCACTGCTGGAGCCTCCATCACTGCCATTAACCACTGCCATTAACCACTGCCATTAACCACTGCCATTCACCACTGCCAGTAACCACTGCCATTCACCACTGCCATTCACCACTGCCAGTAACCACTGCCATTCACCACTGCCAGTAACCACTGCCATTCACCACTGCCATTCACCACTGCCATTCACCACTGCCACTAACCACTGCCATTCACCACTGCCAGTAACCACTGCCATTCACCACTGCCATTCACCACTGCCACTAACCACTGCCATTCACCACTGCCGTTAACCACTGCCGTTAACCACTGCCATTCACCACTGCCATTCACCACTGCCATTCACCACTGCCACTAACCACTGCCACTAACCACTGCCATTCACCACTGCCGTTAACCACTGCCATTAACCACTGCCAGCAACCACTGCCATTCACCACTGCCAGTAACCACTGCCATTCACCACTGCCATTAACCACTGCCATTCACCACTGCCATTCACCACTGCCATTCACCACTGCCATTCACCACTGCCATTCACCACTGCCATTCACCACTGCCGTTAACCATTGCCAGTAACCACTGCCATTAACCACTGCCATTCACCACTGCCATAACCACTGCCATTCACCACTGCCATTCACCACTGCCATAACCACTGCCAGTCACCACTGCCGTGGCAGCCACTGCCATCACCCCCATGACAGCAGCCGGACAATCTGTGCTGCATCACCAGAATCCCTGGGCACGTCCCACATGGCACCACCCTTGCTGGCTGCCCCTTACTCTCCTTGCAGCCTGGCCACGACTTGGCTGTGCCTCTGGGTGCCCTTTGGGAGGCTTTCTCACCACTAACATGTGCATGAGGAGTGAGGCTACGTGGGATGCTCATGGGATTCCTTAGCTGCCGGTATTTCACCCCAAGGCTGGGATTATTGCCTCTGAGTCTCCTGCCCAGGTAAAAGAACACACACAAGTATTTCTTTCTACCACAATCAAGCAACCTTTGGCTGCCCAATGCATCAGGATATTCAAAAGACATACATAGGTTCAATTTTATTATAAAAATAAAATAATATGAAAGTGTAAAAAGACAATACAAAAGTGTGTAAGACAGACTTACAATTAATTCTCCATTTTCTTCCCTGGAATTCAAACATACCTCTTAGAACAAATGGGCTGAGGCTTGGGACAGTAATAAATCTTTTCTTTTAATATAATTTTGAAAGAATCACAGATCTCTAAAAGATTAGGGAAATATAACTTTTATTTTAATGCGAGTAGTATTTTACTGGACCCTGGCAGGGTATTAGAGAAATTATCATTTTCTCGTTAGTCTAACTGCCAGCCAGCTCTTCTTACTTTCCTTTTCTTCACAATGTAGGGTGTCTCAGATAAAATGCTACTTAATCAAATTAATTAAGAGGGAGTAGATTTCTAAAGAATGAGTTTCAGAAGGAATCAGGCCAGAAACTTAGCATGTTCAACACTTCAAATGCTTTCTCAAGTTCCAGGCTTCAGTGGTATTTAATTGTTTTCTTGGGTCAGGTCCTAATAGTTTGGCTTTCAGATTAAAGCAGGGAAAATTTTTGCTAAACAAAAAGGTGCCATCAAATGGATTTATGAAAATATGGACGTGTTGCTGAACTTCTTGTCAAAATAATTACCTTCAAGAAATTCAGTGCTGTCAGTGCATTCATTCTGTAATTAAATATTTTGACAATTCAGGCTGAAACAATCATTTGTTGAGAATTCCTTTTTGCTATACAGTTGTGAAGTGTGAAATCAAAACCACATCTGACTTGATTCTTTTCTAATCAATTGTTCAAAATAACTGAGTTTTGTGCCAAACTGAAATAATTATTCTTTGAGCTGTCAGAACTGCTGATGAACACAAAAAAGGAAGGATCTGGAATAAAAGCAGTTTGTGTACAGAACTCAAAATTTGTGGGCTACGAATAGAAAATCTTTCATGGATATTCTATTACAACTTTGCTTATTCAGTTGTCACATGCCGTTGTGTTAACTGCTGTGAATGCAGAGTAACTATACCATTTATTTCAGCATGTATATTCAAAACAATACTCATTACTTCAACTAGGACATATTCATCTGCATCCTGTTCTAGAAAGAACTATCTAGTTGCTAGTCACTTGTGATTAACCCCTCATAATCGAAGAAAGCTCTCTGTAAAATATCTGACAGGGACCACCTGTACAAACCAGGATTGTGAGATGCCACAGCCTGGTCCAGATCTGCTGGCTACTGGATCTGGGTTTGTTCCAATGGGATCCCATTGGATTTTCCAGCATGTTACAAAAGACTGGAGAAGAAACTAGATCCAGGCCATTCAGAAATCCTCTCCAGAGACAGACCCTTCTTTCCCTCCTTTTCCTCAGTATAAACCTCTCTTAGCAGTAGGCTCCTGGGAATGATGTACCCCAAAGTTCTCAGCCCAAAGCTCTAGAAGGCACAACAGCATTTGGGCCCCAGGACAGATAGTAACTGAGCACAAGCTGAATCCCAGGGTGGAGGAGATGCCTTCCTGTAGAGCATCTCAAATGTGATATTTTCAGTGTCAATCTCCGAGGACTGGTAACCATCCTGGTTTGGTGACACCATACTGTGGAAGAGATATGACAGCACTGCTCAGTTTTAACGCTGCTGCAGAAAAACTTCAGGCTAGACACAGATGTACAGGTCTCAGACTGTCGGGTATGACAGGTCTGCCGTACCAGAATCCTGCCCATCCACTTGCTTGTTTGAACAACCATCCATCTTTGTCCCCCAGGTATGTTTTTAGGGACAGCATGATAGTAAAATACAGAGACAAAGGTATACCACACATCCCCCTGCCTCCTCAAGGGTAGAATAACTGTGTGGACCTCTGGTAAACATCATGAGGCTTAGAGCAGCTCCCCTCAGACTGATCTCGCCTCCTGTGTTCCCATCCTCCATGGAGACTCAAGGTCTCACCTCTCACTTCCAAGTCCTTTAAGGAGAGAAGGTTCCATTTGCACTTAGAGTGATTTGTTTCTGGCAAGAGAGACAACTTTCTTGCATGAAGAAGCACATCTGTTTGCAATGGCTCCTAACCCTTTTTTGGCAAAGAGGACAGCTGGGGAAAACCTTGTCTGCTCTCTGGTGGGACATTGAGGTGAGGGGATGGGGAGCAAGGCACTAGAGAAGAGGTATATCCACAGTTAGCTCTTCCCAAGCTGAGTTCCCAAAGAGAAAGACACCAAAATTAAAGACAATAGAGCTTTATTTTCTTTGCTCTTTAACAGATCTGTGATTCAGAGGGTCTAATGCAAAAAGGTGTGATTCTCTTCTGAAAGGACAGCTGTGGCATATGCGGTATTCATGAAAACCACTAGAATCATACAACAGCCTCTGAAAGCTCATCTATCTCCATTTACCAATTTTCTCCCTTCTTCTCCCCCATATAGCATCATCAAATTGCCAATGCTAAGGGAAAGGGCCAAGTAGGTTGAAATAAATTTTTCCATAGAGAAGGAAGTCATGCTTTTAAAGCATTACAAGTGATTGCTTTATTCTTTTTTTTTCTTTTTAATATCAATTCAGTAATGAACATGAAGTGGAATTAGCTGAGATAAATGTGATACAGCCAGGAAAAAAATTTTGAACGAAAAATTGGAAAAAAGGGTTTCTGAAACTAGCCATACAGAAATGAAGAAAGTCATGTAACCAAGAGCAACATACTGCAGATTTTTGTTCTAATTGTTAAAAAATGTTCCCTCCCACTCTTGGAACTTCTAGTCCAAGTTTGAGCCTGGAGCAAATTTTTACAGTAAAGTTATAAACCCATGAAAACAGAGGTTTATAATGGAAACACTGGCACAATTCTAACTAAAGTGTTGTGCCATGGGGTGCCTCTATAATAAAAAAAGTCTCTGAGCTTGTATGCCAGCCAGAAAAGCTAGCAACACCCAAAAAAAAAAAAAATTGACAGAAGTAGATGAGACATTTGCAGTACCATTTTTGAGATAAAGCAAGCACACGAAGTCCGGCACAGTAAAGGATTACAAACAAACAACTTGTCACAGCTTTGAATAAATACAGAATAGGAACCACACTTTGAGAAAATGATGGGTTATTAGGGGTATGGAATTTAATATCATTGTCAATCTATAAAACTTTTACAACCTAGTCTTATTTGCACAGAGATTACATCCCCAAAGCTCAGTGCCAAAGACACATGTTAATAAGCTCACAACTTTTAATTAAGCAATATGTATAAGTAGATTCCCATTAAGCTGTGATTTGTGGGCTAGTTCATTACAGTGGGTTCCAGCCACCAGACACATATTCAATACAAATCAAGCAGCCTGCATATTATACAGCTTAATGTGAGCCTACTTGGGATATTTTATCACCAGTTCAGATTGGTGGTTCAGAGAACTATATTTTTTTTCTAAGACTGGGGGCAGCGACCAGAACCTTATAATGACCCCATGTTGTTTTCTTAATGAAACTATCCATCTGAATTGTTTAGTTGCAATTGATAATTATTCATACAGTTAATCATAGTTCTGTTATATACAACATGTATATGACATTCAGCAAGAACACATTTGCTCTCATTTAAATTAAATGTGTAAAATAAGGCGCAGAAGAAGGAAATATGGATAATAAGGAATGCAACAATAAAAGTAATTCACACATTTTACTCCAAAGAGAGTGATGACATTTTCCAGGTCTTGGAATATCTCTCTTTTGAGTTCTGGAATTATGCTAAAATTTCTGCACCCAGTTTGTGACACAGGGTGTCAGGTAAAATTTTTCAGTCAGCTTTACTCATGACAGTGTGGCATGCCATTCACATTTTTCTTGCTTAGAAGGATTCCCCATTAATTATATCAGCAGTGAGTATTGTAGAGCAATTTGATGCAACAGCATTAAAAATAAGATGGATATTCCACAATATTTAACACTTTTTATTTTTTGCAGGAGTTATAAGTTCATGGATCATTGGATCATCATCTAGGAGAAATTACTACAGTCAGATTTCTGGAAGATAATACTTCATCATAGCATTTTCTTTTGGTATTCCTTCCATAACAATAAGTGAATGAATTAACTTTGCTACACATTTACAGTTATCAAAAGTGACAACTGTTTTTAACAGTCCTTTGGGTAAGGATTCTACTGTATTTCACTGGAAGGAAATATGCATTTTATTTACCAACTGACCTTTTCTCTGTAACCTCTCTTTTAGCCCCCATAAACAAAATATTTAGGGTTGATTTTTTTTAAATCTATATTTTCTTGTTTGCTACTGAAACATTCCCTGAACAGCCAATCTTAGACAACATAATGATACTACCAAGAGCTTTCCAGTATTTATTTGGAAAGAAGAATTTGCCATTCAGCCCTGGGCTCCTCTTATTCAGTATCTTTCTAACACCAGCAGCTTAGCCATGAGGTTTTATGAAACTAGGGAGGGAATGAGACTTAATAGAGGAGACTCCAGGCTGAAAGAGAAAGGAGTGAGCTCCTGCGAAGAAGATGTAAACTACAAATCAAGAAGACAAGGAGAGGAGAAAGATCATAATTAGCCATAGCCCTAAATGTAACTAGAAGAATTTTTCAATCAATATGGTAAGCTGCTTGTAGCCAATTAAAAGACTATAAAGTAGGGACAATGCCATATGTAGATTAGTCTAGTCTCATAAAAAGAGCCTAAAGAGCCTTGAAGCAGTGTTGCATAGTTCATGAATTGATTTTGCTCGAAGGCTGAAGAAAAAGGAGCTGCAATATCCCAGTCCTGTAGTAACAAAAGTGATACCTCACAAAAGTCCATTCAGTGCCAAATGAGTCAGAGGAGTTTTACACATTCCTTTTGTACCAAGGTTTTGCCTCACCTAACCATCTTTTTTAGAATCATGCTGGTGCAAAACTATACTGGAGAGTATTTGGGGTTTGGGGATTTTTTATGAATACGCCATTTCTAAATAAACTAGAGTAATGCAGGCCTGGGAAAACCTGTACCTCTGCTTTCAGCTTTAATCCACCTCTGAATCCTAGCACTTAGCCTTTGCCAGCTCTACAGGATACTGCAGCCCATGGAGGAGTGAGGAAACTACTCTGGAAGCTAAAGTGTTAAAAACAGTCTCCTGAAGCCTGCAGAGGAAGCGTGGAGTCAAGGAAAACACCAAGACATATAGCTGTTGAGACAGGAGCAACATTACAGCCATTAAAATCAAATGTCAAAGAAGGAACAATGCCTATTAGCTTTTAGAAGCCAAAAATGAACAGTTCAGCTTTATCAAACAAATGGGTTGCACTATCCAATTACTAACTTCTGATAAGCACCATGTCAATTTTGAAATTGCACTGCTGAGTCCGTGGAGAAGAAAAAGTAAATCCGAGTGATCCACATAACAAGGATAAAAGGAGTCCAAACTACTACAATCCTGACCTAATTATCCAGGCAAATCACTCTCCTTTCTGGAGAGCTAGTAGAAACACTGCAGCATTCGCTGACGAAGCTCTGACCTTGTAGGAAACCCCTTTTCTCTCCTCTTTGTGTCCCATCTGATCAGAAGCCTTGAGAAGTTCTCTCACTGGGTCCCTCACTCAAAGCAGTATCTATCCCAGCACCTTTTTATTTCGTTCTGCCCAGGAGTATAAAATCTGGGACTGCGTATGGCCCGGCCGAGTGGGCTTTGGAAGTCTGCAGCCTGCAGAGTGAATGCGACTCCTTATCCACACACAGAATTTTGCACAGCTTCACAGAGCTGCTGGCACTCTAAATAGCAAACCATTAGCCTATTTGCTTCTTAAGGCTGATGCCCACTGTGTTCAGGGGACACACAGAGGCTTCCAATCCTTCTTCAGTGTTGTTAAGTCTGAAGCTGGTTGGCAGCTCCCATTTTAGCACTGTTCTTACCCCAAGGTATGCGGGTGGTAAATTAGGCACGGGTTGAGTTTCTCAGCAGCAGAGTATATAATTGAAAGGATAATGATAATAATAATAAAAAAACCCATAAATTACATTTTATGTAATGTAATATGCACACACTTCCTGCTTTCTGTTTCATCTCTGTCTAAAATGTGTGCTAAAGTCCATGTTTCATCCCCAGACCTCAAGGACTCACAACATTCATAACCAAATAAGAAACACAGGACTTCCAAATAAACCTTTAAACCTGACACACACACACAGAGGTCAGAAATCCACTTCAGTCTCAGTTGTAATGGATGAGGGAACAATAGCATCACTCCCACCTGTCCTCACCATCTTTCTCCCAGAACAGCTAGCAGAGTTGCTCATGTGGATGCTTTCTCACCTGCTTTGGCTAAACGTGGTCCTGTGAGGCTTGAGCAGCTGGAGCAGAAGGTATTTGCTGCTCAATCTGAAATGGGTGAAGGAAAGCTCCTGTGGGAGCTTCTCCTGCATGAAAAAGCAGCTGTAGATGATCTCTTCAGGTGGCACAGCTGTGCTCAAAGGAGAGCACGTCCACAACAATAGCAAGGGTAGAAGAGGAAAGCCAGAAATTATCAACCTGAATGCAACACCTCAGTCTGTGCTCATTATTTTCTTTTTGGACAAAGCCATGTCTGTACTGGCTCTTCTGACATCCCTTCTAAAATCCCTCAGGCTGTCAGAGGGCCAGAGACAAGCCCTTAGCATATACACTCAGCCCCAGACTCAGATAAAATGTTGTGTCCCTGATAAGGTAGATACAAGTGCATGAAGTCATTGGTTCATAAGGAAAATCAGCATTTAAGAGATGCTGGTGGGTCAATGTAACATGGTGAGTTTTTCAGTGCTTAAAAAAGAGCAGGGTGAGAAGGGGGGAGCAGAGAGGAATCAGGGGCCACAACCCATTCCTGTCCAACACTTGTCAGTGAAAAAATCATGTGAGGAGACCATTAAAAAATGTTGGCTTTTTCAACTCCAATTTGAAAGATATAATGAAAAAATTAAAGCATGTTCTCTGATATTCAAAGCCTCTCTAATAAATTCACAGATAATATCTGGGGGGAAAAAAAAGCCTTCAAACAGTGATTTTTTTTATTCAAGATAGAAAATAAAGACTGAAACAGCATCAACAACAGAAAAAACTTTGGAAAGGTTTAAAATACAGAGCCCTGCCACTGAAATCTGTCCTGCTCTCATTCTGTACATGAGTACACATATATAAGCATAATCTTGCACTAAATTTTGACACAATCATAGCAGCTGCTGCTGCTCCAAATTCACTGTGAATGGTAAAGTTTTAAAATTAATTTTAAACATAAAGAGGAAAAAATCCTTTCTTTTTTTAATTTTTTTTTATTTTATTGTGTAAAGACTCCATGCCTTGGAGTAGGAGACTATTATAAATATATGTCATAGTTCAGATGAAGAAGTTTTCCAATTTCATTAACAAGTAGCAAGGTCTGTGCATATACCTACCATACAGAATGTTTTAGAAAAATGCCCTATTATGTCTAGTTAAGTCAACCTTGTGTCATTATTTCATATTAGTGTATATGACAGGATTGGCATATCCAGGAAAGATGCATCAGAACCATTATATGCCAGCCAGGAAAATGAAAAAAGCAATTCTATGTTTTGAAATCTATGTTAAATATCATGTTCTCAAATATTTTGAGAAGGAAAGGTTCTATTGGGATCTAGTAAAACGGTGGGGGGGGCGGGGGGGAAGAAAGGCTAATTTTGGAGTGTATATTTAAGTAGAAAAAGATAGGGAAATGAGAATAAAAAGTCTACTTGAAGGAGCATGAAATGAAGAAAGCATTGCTTTAATGCCTTGCTTTTTAAAATATATATTTTTTAAAAAAGGACACATTTTATTTTTCACAAGGAAACTTTTTGAAATAGGTCTAGATTTTGCAAAATATTTCTTTCAAGTCCAAGATCATTATCCTACACTGTCAATGAAAAGACTTCTGCTGTATAAGAACACACCGATTTCACTAAAATACTAAGCACACATTAAGCAACAGTGGAAAGAGTACCTGCTTTGAGAAGATCACATAATTTCCACAGAACCTCAGAAATTTTGGGCCACAAAAAAACTCAAAACACCTCCAGTCAACATTTGTACTAAAAATAGATGAACTACATCACTTCTTATGTTCCCCTTTATTGGTGAGTTGACCTTGACTGGACATGAGATGCCCACCAAGCCGCTCTATCATTCTTCTCCATAGTGGGGAGCAAGATGGGGGTGGGGAGAAGATAAGATGGAAAAAGCCCTCACAGATCAAGATAAAGGCAGCTTGATAAATTGGCAGCAAAGGAAAACAAGGATTTTATTCCCTACTTCCCATCAGCAGGCAACCTCTGGCCACTTCTCAGGAAGCAGAGCTTTGGTATTTGCAGGGTTGCTCCAAAACGCAAATGTCATAAATAGCGAATGCTGCCCTTTTGTCCTGCTTGCCATCAGCTGTTATTGCTGAGCAGGTGCCATGTGGTGTGGAATATCCTTTTGGTCTCTTGGAGTCAGCAGTCTTGGCTGTGTCCCAGCCCAAACTGTTGCCCCTGCCCAGCCTGCAGGTGAGGAGGAGAACGCTGGAGAAAGAGTGTGAGCGTGCCCCAGCAATGGCCACAGCCCCAGCATGGCAGCAGCACCTTTCCAGCTGCCAGTGCAAAGAGCAGCACTGTGGGGGCTGCCACCAGGAAAGGGACTCCATGTCAGCCAAACACAAAGAAAACAGCCCTCAAACCTAGTTGTAAGAAAAAACTCAGAACAAGATTCCCCAAAGATGACACTACAGGGGAAATGAAGGACTCAAAATAGCTTCACGCGTAGGCTCATTGACCTTGTAATTTTTACATTTGAACTGTAATTTTCTGTCCTTCTAACATTTGATCTAGCTGGTGAAGATCAGCCTGTGGCTCAGACCTTGGACCATCTCCTGCATGTGTCATTCCCAAGAATTTTTTTGTGTAGTTCCTGACTCCTATTTAGGAGGTAGCAGTGGCTTAGGAATGGTTTGAGACTCAGAAAGGTTTAGGACTATCTTCAATGTGTTCAGACAACAGATTTGAGTGTCTTCCAATGCCCATTGCTGTGGAGGAAATAATGTTGCTTCATGATATAAAGGCAGCCAAAAACCATATCAAAACCTCTTGTGCTGTAAATTCTCACATCTCCATTGTCTTTAACTGAGCAGCCAAAAAGTACTTTTGCTGACGATCAGGCTCCCCATCCTTAGATTACTGGATAATAATATCCTATCAAGGAGATATAAGAGGGAATCAGAGAAGCTCATCAAAATGTTCTGTGACATGGCAGCAGATTTATGAGGAAAAAAGATGTCATTATAAAGAAGAAAAAAAAAAAGGAAAGGTCATATTCATTAGGAAGAAAGGAAGAGACCTAAAGAAAGTACAGGAAATTATAGATCTACCAGCACTTTGGAGTTTTGTTGTTAAGAGAGAGGGAGGATTTCTTAGCACATTTATTAAAATGAGGTACTGCTTCTCTTTATTTTAACATTTTCAATCTTTTTATTATCATAGCAATACGTCTTCTACTGCTTCCTTAAGCATTAACAGTGGATTTATTTAATAAAACTGAGGACTGAGCATCACTGAAAATAGTGTTTCCAATGGAATGCTCTCATGCTGTGATTGGTGAAGTGCTAAGTAATTTGCTTTTAATGCTAGCACATACCACTTAGCACTATATTTAACTGAATGATGAAAATCACTCATTTTTCATCCCCTTGCTTAACTGGTGCTCAGTGTAATCTATCTACTGTACTGGAAGCCTAGTGCCAGATATACTCTAATAGATCCTGCTCTCCAATCTACAACAAGCATTTTAATTTTTAATTCATAGTTATGTCTTCATCCTTTAATAGAACAGAACTACAGATGGGGAGTATGTTTTAGATAATAAGAGCACAGTAGGTACCCAGGGAAACTACACCACTAAAAGGATTCTTTATTTACACTTTTCAGTAATGACTACATATATATAGCTACACAGGAGAAAATTGTTGCAAAGGAACACTGCATAGACAGGCAATTACTATCCAGCTATAACTGAGCATTATGGATGATGCTGCTGATAAGAGCACTTCAGAAAACAATTTCAAAGCCAATGCCACCCACTGCACATTGATCAACAAACATGGGAACTCATAAGATGCAAGTAATCAAAATTAATAGGTAGGATGCTACATTAAAAAAAATAAGGTAAATTTGCCTAATATTTAAACATACCTTAAATTCAACTTTCACAAATATGTAATGTACAGAATTCTACATCCTATATCAAATGAAAGTCAGTGGAGACATTTCAATATAACTGGAGGAATAAAAGTGGTCAGTCAAGTCCTACATGCTGAACACTGCAAAGTTTCAGTACTAGATCCACATTTGTCAGAAAAATCAATGCAGTCCTATCAGAATTTAAGCTATGGTGGTTCCACACAGAAAGTCAGTCCCACCATCAGACTAAATTCCAACACTGTATTACCAACACCAAAGTTAAAATTTCCCAGAACCAGACTGAGATATCTTAACTCAGTGGTGAGAAACTCAGGGTATAATATTGGCCAAAGGGATTTTACCATTATAGTCAGTCATGCTGAAAGGCAAAACTGAGGCCAGGAAGATGCACATAGTAAGATACTGCCCAAAGCATCTTGGTACTGTCACCCAGGAACTGAAATAGGTTACTGGGTGGTTTCTCTTCAGTTAGTTTGTTTTCCAAAGTTATGTAGAAAAGTTTTAAGTGTCAACAGGCAAAGCAAACATTAAAAGGCAATTTTATTCCAGTTATGACAGAGAGAAGTAATCCAAGTAATATCTTACCCAATAAAAGCCAGAAAAATCACATCAATTCTTGTAGATATTCAGAAGTATTTTAACACCATTTCTGCCTGGGCATAAGTCATAAAATGTCCACAGATATACGCACACACACACAAATAAACTGGAAAAAAACTAAAAACCAAGTAACGAGGTGGAAACCAAACCGC
Source organism: Fringilla coelebs (assembly GCF_963513975.1). NCBI lineage: Eukaryota > Metazoa > Chordata > Aves > Passeriformes > Fringillidae > Fringilla > Fringilla coelebs. The sequence goes on from NC_140028.1 coordinate 87,843,985, forward strand.
TATCTTGTATTCCCAAACTAAAACTGTGCTTAGGAGTGACATTTAAACCTTTAGGTTACTACCGAATGTAATTTAATGTTTATACAGGTGGATGAGAACTATAGATTTAAGTAATGCTATTAATCAACAATGCTCAAGATATTAAGATCTTACAAAGACAAATGCATCTGAAAAACTTTTACCATAGCAGTGTGAACAAGGGGACACCAGAAAATCATAACATGCTAGAAACGTGACTTATTACTACCTTGACTACATAATTCTACGTAAACGACTCAAAATAGCAGTAAGATAAGTTTCTCCCGGTTTCTAGCTTCATTTTCAGGACAAAAAGGGAAGACTGAATCAGGATGCCGGCAGTCTGCCCTGTATTTCTCCATTTGCCTCTGACTTAGATGGCCTCGCACAAATGATTTCACCTTTCTTGCCTATGTTCCCTTTCCCACCCTCTTCTGTTGTCTCTCATAGTTCTTGTCTTTGGAGCAGGGACAATTTCTGATAGATTTGTATGGAGCCAAATAGAATAGGCACTGACTGATTCTAACTAAAGAGAACTGACTGGTTCTAACTTTAATACTTCTAAGAAAGCACGAACATAACCTCCAGGTTGCTTTAAGCTGCTGTAGCTCACAGAAAAGCAGGATATGGCCACCACAGAAGCGTCAGAAAAAATGGCCTATCAGATCTTGTAAATTTTGCAGCATGTTGGGACTCGGCTAACTGGTAGATGAAGTCATGATTGCTCCTCTTCTGGGTGTTCTCGCAGTCTTGCAATTACAATAGCACTGTGCTTTGAACAATTTCTGAAAACTGTCAATGTTTTAGTCATGAAACCTGAAAGGCAAATCAGCAACATTTTCCCCACCACAGCTAACAACAGGTGCAAAGCTGAAAAAGCAGAAATAAGCAAACCTGAGAAATCTAGCAATGTTCCACAACTGGGAAGGGAAAAAAAGTCACATTAAATAATTATGTTTTCATGATCCAGTCTGTGATCTGATCCTGTGAATTCACCACACTGCACAGCTTGTTGAAGCCACAGAAGATCTACGAAGGGAGCGTTCACAGGACAACACTGCACGGGCAGAGATGTAGCCATCAGTAAATCCTATCAGACAGTAGCCATACCATGGATGTGGATCACGATGTAAACAACTCCATAGGCCATGTGTTACTGCAGGAACTAGCTCTTGTCAGAAACAATGCAATTTCCTGAAGATTATAAAAAGGGATGTAGAGAAAGACAAGATGTAAATACACCAATGACAGTGTATGACCTCCCTCCCCCAACAAAAGGGGTATAGAGCAAGAGCCCATATACTAAATGCACCAGGTTTCCTAAAAAAAATGTGTCTTTTGTGCTCATGTGAACTTTCCAAGGTTTCTCTGTTAGCAAACAAGATTACTGTAAATTTAAAAGTAACACGAGGTTCTTTTAACTGAATTTTACTCCTTAGAGGGCGTTGGAAAACTGACAGTGATAGGACTCAGCTGAGTGCAGGGATCTTGCGGAGCCAGCTACAACAAGCCTTGATAAGGAACAAGAGGAAATTGATATCTCATAATAACAGTGATGCCTAAGGACACCCAGCGTGTTCCATAGTGCTCTGTCATCAAACGCCCTGAAACTACCTTTGGTCAGGAGCAACTTCACTGGAAACTTGACACAGATGTCCCACTCTGCATGTACTTCCCTAGGCACAGTGAGGGGGCCAGTGGCTCCCAATACACAGTGGAAAAAATACAAGTCTGAGAGATATGGACTTTTGCACTTAGACAAATATGTCTGTATATACCTAAATATATATACAATAACTGCTTTAAGCCTGCCCTCAGCATAATTTAAATGCTGGTCCTTGCCTAAGTTAAATCACTCTGGATTGCATTACTGTATTAGGATTCTGAATGACAAGTGTGACAGTGTTTGGGTAAAGGACAGCACTTCGGACTTCATGATTCTTGCAACAGCTGATGAAACTACCCAGGGATGGAGACACATTGGAAAACACAACTGTGAAATTTCAGCTGTCACTGATCACACCCTAGCCCTCCCAAAAGAAACTGTTCTAAAATTATTTACTTTTTTCCATCCCTCCCATCATTTTATGCTTAGGTATCAGGATTGTTAGGTTTTTATCTAGGTATAGAAACTGAAAATAATACCTTTCCACCTTGCTGTACTCCTTTTCCTCTCCCTCAGCTTGATAAGTGTAGATGCACACAGCACACTGTCCTTTTCCCTTTTACACTCCTGATCTGCGCTCACTTTGCACAAAAGACTTTCCTCACCAACATCACCAAATGCCTGAAAAACAGAACAGACAAAACCAACATATTATTATAGCAGCATTCAGCGAAATATCAGAGGGAACATAGATGACTTTGATTACCCTTCCCCACCCCTCTCTTCTTGCTTTCAAAATATCACAGCTTAGAAGCTTTTGTGTGTGAGAAATTTTATTCTGTCATACTAATAACCCAGCTTTGCAGAAGCTTACGTTTTAGCTTTCATGGTTCAGTTCCACTCCTGGGCTTATAACAATTTTTCTAACAGTTCTGCCAAAATATTATAAAGTAAAACTTACTGTAAATGTATTCACTAATACAGATAGAGCAGTGAGATTAACAATTTAAACACATGTGAAATGTGAATTCACCTAATTTTTCTCACTCTAAATGCTTTAGTAAAACAGTGGAATGAGGATTTTTACACTCGTTGCTTTTCATTTCTTCTTATGATGTTCTTGACACATGGAGAAGATTTGAATGAATAAAGAATATACACTCAAAGAAGGAAATCATGGCCATGAGGAGGAGATGTTACAGGACTGGAAATTGGTTATAAAGCCAAGGCACTGCATCAGACTCAGCTCAGTTCATTAGTACTTACCACATCACATGTCAGATCCACAGCTTGTGTCATGTGGGTGGCATTTTGCACAAGAATGCCCCAACTCCAATTGTTTTCATGTTTTGGAGCGCCCATATAAGAGAAACTTTGCTCTGATGAATTTGAGCAGAAATCAAATTTCAGATACTGACAAGTAACTGAACTCAGCACTGTCTAGCTGGTGTTACTCAAATGTTAGCATGAAAAAGCAGGTTGAGCCAGTAATACAGTAATATTTTAAAGAATTTTGCTCTTCTCAATCTAGTTTAGCAGAGCTATAATAAATTTTCCAAACACAGGTACGTGTAAGGGAATAATCTGTAATTTCTATTGTATTTTTTTGCATATTCTTATTTTCTGTCTGTTGAAGCATCTTAGAGTCTTTGTTGTACTTCTGGTTTTGATACACTGTGAAGGTAGGAAGTGCTGCTACCCCAGGAACAGAGGGAAACAGGCAACAAAGTAAATATTCCCCACCTCACATAAAAAGTTGAGACTAAATTTTGGAGTGGTCTTGTGCATTCTACATCCTAGGCAGGTTTCTCTGTACCAGGCTATTCTTTCTTCTCACCAAGATGCAGAACAGCTGCTACTTTATTTTAAGTTTTGTTCTTTCAAACTAAGCGATAGTCCAGTTTTAGGTCGTTGAAAGCTGTTTCTCTTGTGGCATAAACAATCACCAGGGCAGGTCAAAAAGAGATACAAGGTCATGGTAGGACTTCATAGCAACACTTCTGCATTATGCAAAGTCAAGAAGATAGGAGACATAAAGAGAGCCTACAGCGTCAGTGAGCTAACAGAAACAGAAATATTTTTCCAGGGTCAATAATCTGAGAAAAATATGTGGAAATATCTTCAGTGTATACCTGGAGCTGCAACCCTAATTTCCCCAGAAGGTGGAACTTCATTTTTCAGAATCATTTAGGTAGATTTAGAAAAGACCTTCAAGATCATTGGGTACAGCCATAAGCCTAATACTGCCAAGTCCGCCACTAAACCGTGTTCTCGAGTGCCACATCCACATGTCTTTTGAATGCCTCCAGGGACTTAAACATTTTTCTGGACAGTCTTTTCCAGTGCTTGGAAACCATTCCAGAAATTTTTCTGAATATCCAATCCATTTCCTCTTGTCCTGTTGGTTGTCACCTGGCAGAAGAAACCAACCCCCACCTGGCTATGAGCTCCTTTCAAGCAGTTGTAGTGGGATAAGATCACCCTTTTTTTCTCCAGGCTACACAACCCCAGCTCCCTCCTCTGCTCTTCATAAGACTTGTTTCTATGCAAGAGAAACAAGGATACAGGGGATATTCAGAGTTCACTGGAAAAGCCTTTCCTTTGGTGCTGGTTAACACATACCAAGAGCTCTTCCAAACCTGATTGTTCACATACCCAGCACGTCTAACTGAAGCAATAGGAACTCTGCTACAATTAAGGTGCTATCTTCTACTTGTGAACTTTATAGTGAAGCTTGTATAGATATGTCAGATTTTTAAACTTCATCAGATGTTGTGCAGAGTTATGTTCTTAAATTAAAGTCCAAGTTGTTGTTTCTGAGAGTGACTTAATAGCAGTAACCTTATGGTTAATCAACCATGCAGTAAAGTTCACTGTGCACTTACTGCAGTGTAATTATAAAGTGAGCAAAAATATAATTGATGCATTTTGTCAATCTGTGTAGCTGCAAGGTACTTTTTCAAAGGTTATTTTTTTATTCAGATAAAGTAAGTTAATGCTGTTTTGGCAATTATCCTTTGACTTCAGAGATTTTACTGCTGATTCAGGTAAAACTGTGATAGATGAATAAAGATTATAAGTGTTTAAAAGTAAAAAATACCTTCTACAACAATCAGTGGCTCTGCCCTTTCAGCATAAAATTGTTCTAAAAATCACTGAAAATACAGGAAATCTTGGTGTTTAAAGTGGGTTGAAACTGAAGGATGTATTTTTTTAATACAAAATAACTCTTTTAAAGTACCCCTTAATTATCCTCACTGCTGTTTGTTAAATAATACAACTAGAGAGCTACGGCAGCATTTTTCCCTTGAGCACTGGCTCAGACTGAATGGGTGTGCTTGAACTTGCTTCCACTCCTTCTGCAACTGAGGGAAACAGTTCTAACTCTTCAGGACCCCAAGAAAAAAGAAATTAAAATTTCAATTAACACAATATATTTGTGTATGTGTTGATTAGGTAGGCAACCCTTGCGCCTCGCCCCACATTCTCTGCAAGTAAAAAAGATGCCAGTATGATTTAAAATTGAATATTCATATACAGAACAAGGCTATAATGCTGTAGTTTTGGTATTTCAGTAATTTGTTGGTTCTCTGAAAGCCAGTGAGTCCTGCTGAAAAGGTCCAGCAGTGGACCTGTCTCATTCCTTTCCTGGTCCTCCTATCAGAGCACAGACAGCAGCATAGATAAGCAGGACATAGTCACTTGGAGGAAAGAAACCTTTTCCCACATGACTCTGTGACTTTCTGGGGTTCAGAGTATAAAAAATCTGAGATTTGTAGAACACTAGGGAGGGTGGAAATGGCCACATGCTGCAAGGCTGCCTTCTGCTGCAAGGCTGCCTTCTGCATTTCCATCCTGTGGCAACACAGTCTTGACTGCTGCTGCTAATAGATTCTCAATTGATAGAAACAGCTTCCATTTAAACCTATACCACAATTTACTGAAAAAAAAGCAAGGACCTAATATTTTACTTCACAGGGAAAACAACCTGAAACAGAAGATATGGAGAAATAACTTCTGCTCAGCTGAGACATGTGCTCATCCACTTCATCTGCAGCAGAGGGATTGGTTTATCCACCACAAGTGCAAGGAGCAACAGACTGGGTCCAATTCAGGACAGCGTTTGCATGTCACATGTGAGATGAGCTGGATCAATTTAAGAACAAAGCATACAAGCACAAGATTTCTCCAGGAAATCTCTTTTCCTTGTTCTCATCTCTTCAGTGGGATGAAATGAGCTGCCTGGACACTAATTTCTTTCTTAAACTGATTACCTTTAATTAAATCATAACATTAAAGGAGAAATATATACTGGTAACAATAACTTAAAACAGTCTGGTTTGCTTCTTATTTGAAGTGAAACTTGTTATACTGCCACAACTCCCAACAAAAGGGCTGTAAGTTTGCAGGGTGTACTGATCCAATTGCCTAAGTCCCTGGGAGTATCCCTTAGCAGAGTTGGTAAAATGTAAGATTCCCAACTGAACCTCAATGCACGTTGAGAGGGATCATGCTCCCACTGAATGCAGTTGCAAAATATATTATGTTTTTAATGGGACAAGATTAAATCTCAGAATTAGGCAGGCAGCATGTGGAAAAGTCCATCCACCCCCACAAGTATGTACACATCTACATGCATTAATCACTTTTCTGCGGGACAAACCTTTCCTGTTAATCCCTGCTTTTATAGGGTTTTCCAGGAAATCAACTCATGGTTGGTTTGAATTGGCCATGTTTGTGGATGACCTGACATGAAGCAGCTGAAGCCAGCCAAAGTGGGTCAGTTTACACCAAGTAATTACCTTTGCCCAGCCTCTCTCCCAGCCAGAACATCCTCACCCCTGCCCACAGCTGGCCCAGCTTACAGGAAAGCCAGAGCTGTGCTGTTCCCTCCCAGGGTCAGGTGAGATGAGGATGAAGTCATGAGGAAGAGCACCAACCTCAGGTACCGATCTGGAGCACTCCTCCCTCCTTCTCTCCTCCACAGACCTTTAGTGACCCCTGAAGTGAGACTCTTCATGAAAACAGCACATGGGGCTTTTGTAGTAAACGTGGTGAATTTGTTCCTTTAATGAAATTAGGGCCAGAAAAAGCTGCACTCGCACCCATGTATAAACTGTGCTGGAGTCAACTGCATGGCTTATGCACACACAGGGGGAAAAAAAAGGCCCAATAGTCACAGCAACACTGTGTATAAAAAAAAGAATTTGTGGAATTAAGAATAAAACATGAGGCAATTTGTTGATTTGCCCAGGGAATATAAGAGAGCAACAAATGTGTAGATTATTCTAAGGTTGTTTTTTAGTGTCGTTATCAGATCCAAGAACTGTATATAAAAGCATGCAGTCCTTCACATGCTAAAAGTATAGTTTGCTCAAACAATTGTAAAATATTCAGTATTCTTAAGATTAAATATCTGAATATTGCTTCTGAAGGAACAGCTGTCAGCTTAAATCTAAAGTCTAGTTTGTTTACTGGCTGTATTTTATATCTGTTAGAAAATGACACCAAATGGCAATAAAATTGTTGTAAGTATTCTACTGGGGACTATAAATGCCCTTTGGTTACAGTGTACATATCTTTATACATAATTCCAGTATATTTTCCCTAGAATTATGTTAAATATGTAAAAAGCCTTTTCTCATAAAGGTAAAAATGCTAGATGTTTCCAAGCTGTAATTTAGCATTAGTGTCAAGATTGCTTCAGAAAATAAGCTACAGTTACAGTTTCATTCTTTTTAAGTGTCACTCAGCATACCATATCTGATCTTGTATTCAAAATAAACTTATATGATTTTATTCACTTTTCCAGAAGTGCAGGAGGGTTTAGACATAATTTATAGCATATGGATTGATGTAAATAACTTAAACTAAGTAATTGGCTAGTCACCTACGCTGTCTTATCCTATTACTGCTAGGTACTTTTCAAGTAATTAGGGAAAACAGATCTCTTTTATCCAGTAAGTTTAAATTGGATGAATCCTTGACATTGGTGAAGGCTTATTTGATAGATAAAATCATACCATACAAAAACTTTCCCTACAATGCTGAGGTTTACTAGGCCTATAATAAGAAACTGATTTTTTGTTGAGTTAAAGTGACTTATCTTTGCCCTTTTAATAAGAAATCAACTCCAGTCAGCAAAAGTCGAGATAAAAATCACCAAGTTGGGGTTATCACCACGTAGACAGCAAACACGTACCACTATCATTAACTGTCCCGTGCATGGTTTTCAAATATGTTTAAAATGTTAAAATTTAATCATTTCCTTTCTATTACAAAAACATCAGATTAATGAATACTGAAAAGCATGAAAAGTGATTTATTTTGGGAAGGTCATTCCTTGGTTAGCCAACAGTTAAACTGAATTACTATAAAGGGGAAATATATTATAGGTAAAAAGGAAAATGTCTTTTACTGCATGTGAATTCTGTGAGTTTTACAATGCTTATGATAAAAAGACTGCACCTACAAGTTTAACCTCTATAATTTTTACATTGCACATTTAAAAAAAAAAATCTTTATATTTAACATTTCTAGGGCAATTTATACATGTCACCTTGTACTTAATGTTCCTTTTAAAACAGTTAGTTTTACCTCATCCCTATGAAGCCTATAAAACTACTTTTCATACCAGACATGAAATTTCTAGCTATACCAGGAAATCTGGACCTCTAATGGCAATACCACACAAAAAGAAATAAGTATTTTAAAGAAGCTATTACTTAGAGGACATTTAGTCCTAGCTAGTGTATTTCTGCACACAGCCCTTACTAACTGGCTTTGCTTACTGGGAAAGATGAAAAAAAAAGAAAAAAAAAGAGGAAAGGAAAGGAAAGGAAAGGAAAGGAAAGGAAAGGAAAGGAAAGGAAAGGAAAGGAAAGGAAAGGAAAGGAAAGGAAAGGAAAGGAAAGGAAAGGAAAGGAAAGGAAAGGAAAGGAAAGGAAAGGAAAGGAAAGGAAAGGAAAGGAAAGGAAAGGAAAGGAAAGGAAAGGAAAGGAAAGGAAAGGAAAGGAAAGGAAAGGAAAGGAAAAAAGAAAAGGGGAAATTATTATTAAAGTGAGCTTAGGCTGCTTGGAAAAAAATTAGGGTCACATTGAAGTGATTTGCTGAATTAGGGCTATGAGAAAATCTTGCTTTTACTGAAGAATTAAAGAGTAGGATGAGGCTGTAAATATGAAGTGGATCCTTAGGAGGATCCAAGGACTTCACAGCAAGATTATGCAAAATTCCTCTTATGCCTGTCAAAGAATATCTGCAGATACAGAAACACATCTGAAGTTAAAGTCACCAAGAGTTGCACACATGAATCTAAGGCAGAACCTGGCCTGGTGATTTCAGTGCTCTTCTCATGTTCCTGTGTTTGGCAAGAGAAAGAGTGCCCCAGATCTCACCGGCCTGCACACAACCCTCAGTTAGCTGAATGCAAGAATCTACTGCTTATGCTGGTGGTGCCCTCTGAACAATGCCTATATTGGCACATACTTTTTCAAAGTTATTATAATTCCTGTGTTGTTTTCTGCCAAATCGCTCATTTCCTCCTATTAAACATATTATTTTTGAAGAACACCCACCAAACCCAACTACCCATCATGCTGTAAATGGCACAAAGCATTAAACATCTGATGGACAGATCTTAATCCCCAAATGCCTAAATTCATGAGGTTCCACTGTAGTATTTAGGAACACGTGTTATGGCTCTTTCAGGTGTGATTCCTGACAGAGATTAAAAGTCAAAGGCTTTTCATTTGGCTATCTTCAGAGTTTCATGCCTTCAGAGTTTCATAATAAAAGTGAACAAACAAACAGAACTTTACACTGAAATAATTACATTTTCACCTTTGGTTTGTCACTGCAATAAAAAGCAGGATTGTTTCACAGGAAGAAGGTGCATGTAATCCCCAGTTCCTAGGTGCTGTTGAATTACTCCTTGCATTCTGCAGTTGTACAACAGCACTAGCCCATCCAGAAGAACAAAACAAGTGAAAATTGATTGTTTTCTTACTCTGTGGACACTGCAGACCAGGTAGATGTATATACAAAGGTAGGGCACATCGCAATTGCCACAGACCACCCCTGTTCTTACAGGTCATTTTCCTACAGTCCGAAAAAAATATTTCATACAAATATCTAGTCTCTGGTGAGGAGAAAGAGGCATGCTGATCATGAAGAAAGAAGAAAGGCAGCTGTCATTTTTATGACAGAATGTCATAGAAATCTCCCTGTCTCTCCTATGACAGGGAGAAAGAATAGATCACACTCTCTGCCCTCACCAATGCAGAAGAAAAGCCTTCCCTCCTTCACCACTGCTGGAAAAGTGAGGAGGGGAATGAAAAGCAAAACGCAACCTCATCTTCACCCATTCCAGAATAAAACAGGTAAGATTATGAAATTATATGATGTAGGTAGATTTCTGGTAAAGGGAAATTTATTTACCCCAATGGGTGATCCAATGGAAACTGATTAAATTTAGAATAAGAGGAGACTTCTGACCAAACAGACTATAAGATCCAGAAAAATCTTTCATTGAGTCACTGGGAGCAAAATTTAGTTTACCTAATCCTAAAACAGACCAGGGTTAGGTAAACTAAATCACCTGAGTCTTTAGAACTAGCTCTAGATAGCCAAACTGAAAATGCTTATACACAACAAATTGTCAACAGAGGGAGCAAACGGAAAAGATTATTCCAAGAAGCGCAGGTGCCTTTCATCTCCTGCACTCTTAAAAACTATACATAACATTGCAATGCACACTTCAGCTCCAAAACAATTTTACAGCCCCACTCAAGTACCCCTGCTCGTCCAGCTGCAGCAAAGGGGGGAAAAAAAATGTTCCTGAGGGGTGACAACAGCAGCAAGTAGTAAAGCTCAGGTGTATTTTTCCCCGTGGCAGCAAACTTCTCACTTGTCAGTGTATAGTTTTAAAATTCATTAAATATTCCTAATTTGGAACTGAAGTGGAAAGCCTTGACCTATAAAACACACAAATGTATAATTACATCTGTTATCAGCTAAATGTAAGATCTGTATATGGGCTTTACTGCAATTATTAGTTAAGCACATTTCTTACATGTAATTGCATTTAGATCTACAAGTAAAAATGCTGTAAAGCACGCATTGATCTCCTAAATTAGATGTGCAGCTTTCAAGACAATGCAGTAAGACTCAGTCACGGATTTTAGGGATAGGCTATGTTATGATCTGATGTGGGATACCATGGAGAAGTGGCTTCAGCTATCCACATTATACATTGCTTACTTTGTGGATGCTGGAAGCTTCTCAAAAGCTCACCTCGGAAGACAAAGCTCCATCGTATGAGAACATATTTCTTCTCTCTCAGAAGTACAAAACAGATTAATGAACTGAAAAGGGGCACTGGATAAAGATTGACTCAGGTTTTCAAAGACCCTCCTTCCAATGCCTGGTGGAAGCTGAATTAAATCTCACCACAGAAAAACTGAGAAAAACGTAACTGGGAAAAACCATTCTACAAAAAGGTATATTTGTAACAGGCAGAAAGTTGGAGTTGGGCTGCCTGGTTGACCTCCAACATGGAAAAGGAGTGTTTTAGCAAAAGTCTAGGCAATTATTCACATGAAGAGTTTCTTCAACAGATTTGGACATGGACCTGGATTTGCCAGTTTCTTTGTTCCAGTAATTGTGTTCTACTTCATGTAGGCCACATGCCTTCTCTTGTTTTCTTTGGCCAGCTTGAAGACTCTGGTGTCTTCACTCTGGTGAATCACAAGTTCCCCAGGCAGAAAATTATGTTTGAAATCCTTGAGGACAGTTTCCTTTAAATTAAATTTTCTTTAAAAAGCCAAGTAGGGCAAAGACATTAAGAACAAAATCTTTAATGAAGAAAACAGCCTTGAACCATTAACCAAAGGAGCAGAAGCAATGTTTGCCTCATGCTGCAAAGATGTACTCGAACCTTCACCTTAGAAGTGTGCAGATGAAAACGTGTTTCATCACCACTTGTGCCAAGTTCTCTGTGATGATGCTCCCACTTCTTATCTGGGTAGGCAAGGTAATATTCTTTGACTCTACTTTCTCTTAAATGCCAATCTTTTTTTAAGAGTCTCTCAACACAAGACCAAAGGCAAAAAGGAAATGTTCTTCTTCAAAGCACTTAGAACAAAAATGGCAAAGCAATGAACGAAATGCAGCCCATGAAACAAGTAATGGGTGATACATCTCTTTAATAACATCCTGTATGGCATTTTAGTGCACAAGCTGCTGAAATGCTGACAACATCCAAGATTCAGTCTAAAACATACAAGATGCCAGTAGGTAATCTAACTGTGCCTAAGCTCTGTGCATCTGAGTACAAACTAAGTGAATGACCGTACTTGTAGCAATAGCTGCCCGTTAAGTGTGCGCAGTTCTTACCTTGTATATTTTTATATATATAATAATTCCTGTACAGAATGACTTTATGTGCTTCTAAGCGATATATATTTATAAATAATCTCTATGTGTGTCGTTTCAATGTATATCTTACATAATTGCCTTTAAATGGCTCTATAAACAATCCAAAATTGCTACTTTGCGCTGCAAAAGCATTAACTCATTGATTATACATTTCTCTTCAGGAGTGAGGTCTTCCTACAGCTTTCAGTGTGTATTTTGGGCAGGGTCAGGCACAGCCTATTTTCCTCTTTTGACTGTGCCTAGCTCTGAAAGGCACCCCTTCGCCTTCAAAATCTGGCAGCCTGCTCAGACCTACCTCAATGATAGCCCCATCAGGCAGCCTGAGGAAGCGCCTGTAGAGCTCCTGGAAGCCGCTGAGGTGAACCGTGTAGACACAGACGTGAACAGTGGTGCTTCCTTCCCAGCTGGCTGCAGCGTCAGGGATTTCATCCTGGTGCTGGAGGTCACAGCTGGAGACACCCGGCAGGCTGGCGTGGTCCTTCCAGATGTAATCAGACACTGCCACCTAGTGAAAGACAGCCCCCCCGCCCCCCGGACACACAGACACACACAGAGGCCCCCCACCCCCCACCAAAGGAACATATTTAATTAACTTCTGGCAAGAGCTTAACCGATTTAAAATGATTTTACAATAAATCTGCAAAGCCGGTACCATATGCAGTGCTTGCACACAGTTCTCTACTACATATTTTTTTATGACATAGATCTAAATAGAGGAGATAGACAAATCCCCAGTGTATATTCTATAAAGTTAATTCTGCACAGATGAAGCTGTAATTGACTCCCGTATTAACCAAAAGTAGGGAGATCAAGCAGGGTAGGTTAAACAATAAAATGGCAATGCTGATTAAAAAAAAAAAAGCTTCCCAAGAATTTTGTGAGCGAGTATTTGTATTTCTCTCTCTTTGAGAAGCCTTTGCTCCTGTACCCACAAGCACTTTTTAGTCTCTGATCTCTGTATTATATTAAAATAACCTTGTGCTGCTAACTGAATTGTAGATGAGGCAGAGTAAATTAGGTGTATTTTAGGGCATTGTATAAAGCTAGTTTATTAACAGTTACCTAGCTTCCTAGTTTGCTCTAAACATGTTTGCTTTGGTAGGTTTTGTATCTCCCTACATCAGTCAGAATTTCCATTTAGACTCTTTCATGTTAATTCTTTACACAGGCTGAGCAGAATTCAAGGATTCAAGGCCACAGACGGATCATGGCACAAGGCTTAAGCACTCTTTATCCTTAACTAGAAATGATGATGAGAGGCATTATTTTTATACTTCCCCTGAAGTGCAAACATAAGCTTTTTAACCCTCACTTTTGCAAGACCTTTTTGTCATTCACTTTCTCCCAGGAGATGGTACTCCTGCTTGCAGAAGGAAGGGATTGGTGATATTGCTACATCCTTACAATACACCAGCATGCTCTTCCCTAACACCTCTATTTAATGTCGACAAAATACCACTTTTGCTGGCCTAGCACATGCCTTTTCTTTCAAGAACGTGTATTTCACTGGCAGAAATGGTTGGAACTTACTCACAAAGCTAGCTAAAGGAAAGCTCTCATTTAAGATAGGTACATCAAAACCTTCTTCTGCATAGTCTTGCTTTTAGTTTCTGCTGAAATGAAGAGGTCAGATTCCTACAAGAGACCGCAAAAACCAGATACAAATTTTTCCCCTCACTTGGGAAAAGTTAGATTTAGCTCAGTTTGCTTGTGTTCCAGTTCACATTTCCTCAGCTGTTCTTACGCATTACGAGGAATTCCATAACTAGCACAGTGTGCCAATGCCACGATCCTGACGTGCATGCTGCTATTATGAGACACTGCCTAAGGAGAGGATTTGTTTTAGGTGAATTAAGAAAGCAAGAACACATACAGAAAATTTTCTCCAACTCTTTTCCAGGAATGACAGAACAATAGGATACTTCATTTTAGCATCAGCTTCCATTTACATCAGCCATAATAAATTTTTTTACATTTTTAAAAAAAGAAAGGTCATCTGAAATTTAAGGTAAAATAAAGACAGTCTGCATTTTCCACACCAAAGTCTCTGGGGTTCAAAGGCTTTCATTCAGGACAACAATGTTGGGAACATACAGCAGCCATAAGGACAGGACAAGGCCTGTATTCTCTCCTGTCTAGCACACAAGACACATCCCTGCATGACACAGTGCTCCATGAGAATTAATGTGGCCAGTGGTTTCCAGAAATCAGGAAGGCAGCTTCCATTGGTGCAGTGCGAGTGCAGAGGAGCAGCTGCAAGAGCTGCCACACCACAGCCCCTGCAGTGTTCACCCTCCTCTCTCATCCCAGGGTCTCACTACCAGAACCTCTAACCTGTCCAATTCAAGAGCACCAAGGCTCTCCTGGCCTCGTGTCTCCTCCCTGATCTATGGCTTCAGGAAAGATAAATGGTTGAGAGACCCAGCTCAGAACCCCAGTCTACACAGCAAACAGGATGATTTCTGTCTCAATCCTCCTTTCATGCTAGATGCATTTTTCCCTGCATTGCTAACTTCTTTTCTTCAAAATTTTCTTCCCTCCTGAATCAGTCCCATGCTTTCCCCTGCTTCTCGTTTGACCTTCATCTTATCTCACTTTCACTGAATCTGCTTGTTCTTCTCTTGTGCTTGTCCCTATCAACTGGCAGAGGGCTTATTTACTGTGTGTTTTGCAAGCCATGGATATGAACACCACATCCTTCTTTTCAGCTCTGTTTGGCCTGTTTGAGCTGTGAGCTCTGTCAGCAAAAATATGCATTCTGTACTTGTCCAGCACAGGGAAGAGCATGGATCTTCCACTGCTTTCACACAAATAAATTATCACTTATTTTTTCAATCAGTGCCGGATCTGAGTGTAATTTACAACACTCAGATAGTATTGTGGGGAAGCCCAAGCCATGTTACTCAAACCTTTGTACCTGAACAAACCTTCACCTTACCAGGGCAAAGACCTTCTTTGGAAGTTCTTAACTCCAGGTGCCATTCCCATATCCATATGGGACCAGGTATGGCATCAGAAGTCCCTGTCTTCCTCCCCAGGAGCAGACAATTATGCTGGATAGTGGGAGTAAATAAACCTGTCTGATCTGTTGTCACACTTCAAGATCTGGTGAACTTCCTCTTAAGGACATTGATATGATTAGCCAAAAGAACATGAGAACATGATGATAGTGTTCTGCATGTCCTCCTCCCATCCCCCTGCCTCACCCCGCCAAAATAAACCCAAAAGCTCAGACTGATCATCTGACAACCGAAAGATAAAAGGCACTGACTGCCAAAACTGATGGGGCTGCGGTGAGTTGCATAGCCTTGGTCTGGGGTGGGCACTAGAAAGGAAGGAAAGAGGATCCTTTGCTGGAATGTCACTCATTAACTCTTCCTCAAAGTCACCTGGTAGTGTGAGTTTGCCTGAAGGCAGGCTCTTCAGTATGTGGAGGGATATAACATTGGAATACCACTTCCAGGAAGGGGGAGCAGCTCTGTTGGTGGCTGTGGATTTAAAAACCCCAGTGCAGAAGGACCTTTCCCTTCCCTCCTTGCTAGCACCATCTGAAAGTATTTGGCAGACAGATGTCCACTGCCTTGAAACTCTCAAAACACATTTCTGTGAAGTGATAGGTCACTAGAGAGCTGCTGTGGCCTACATAACCTGAAGTAAGCTCCGAAAGTAAACTGTACTGTCATCTGAAATTTCTATCATTAAGTTAATCAAAAGTGTCCATTCATTTCTACAGGAATACAATATGAGTTAATAAATCCATCGAGACAGGCTAGTCAAGAGACTGTGCATATAGGACATGTCAGAGAAACTGAAGTTAGCAATGATCTAGATTCACAAGGGCTGACAAGAAACCACAAAATGCCAGAGCAATGTACAGTAATCCTTAAATGAAATTCATCTTTCAGCAGAAAAACACATTAAGGATGGTAATTCAATGATAAAAGAGGCAGGCCAGAACAGGTTCAAATGCTGAATATTTCACAACATAACTTAATTAAAGCGGGACTGTGAGGCTGTTAATCGCTTTATAATAGTTCAGCTTGAAATGAGGTCTGATGTGCTTGCCCTTATAGTTTATTTGTTTATATTATTATAATCATAAAATGCTATGTCGACCTAATGCAAATGTACAGTTTTCACTGGCCTTTATTATGTTGGCAGTTTTTCTCCTTTTGGTCCTCCTATTTTTGTGCAAGTATGAGAAGGGAAGAACTGGGAGGAAGGGTCATGAATTTAGGTCAGATCAGATGATTCACTAAGTCTCATGTGGGTTTAAGTCTTATTAATAATTTTAATACATTCTTCCTTGACAACAATTATTTCAATCACTGCTCCTTTAGCATGCACCGTGACGTAAAAATGCAGGTTTTTAAGAGAGTGGAACACATTTCTCCTACAAAAAGGTAAATTATGTCAACCCTTTGGAAATTATAGTGCATAGCCTAAAAAAAGACAAAAATACATTTGTAAGTACAAATACAAATGTATTTTGTTGTATAAATGTATTATGCCACACCAAGTGTAGAGAAATATGTTATTGAAGTACAACACATTTTAAACACAAATATATTTTGATAAATGCATTTTTATAAATATATTCCACCACTCAGGCACAGCCAATTATAATTATCAATATTTCTGAGGTCAGGGTACAGAAAATACCATGCTAGTGTGTAAAGGTACTATGATGTTTTCTATTGTTTAACAGCTTTTGTGAAAAAAAAAAGACTATTTCCTCAGATTTTCTGAGCTGCAGTGAGAATGAGAGGAAGACTGACTTCTAGTGTCTTAAAAAAAAAGACATCAGCATGAAAAAGCTCTTTTAAAAAGCTGAGAAATATACATGTCTGTCCAAACACTTGATTAGGATTAGTACTGATTCTTAAATGTTTGCAGGGGCACTATTATTAGCAACGTCATGGGAATCAATTCCAGGCTAATGCATTGCAAAATGTATAAAAAAACCTGTTTGAAAACAGCATTCAAAGAAAATGCATAAAATGAGTAAAATGGACCGAATCAACCAATTGAGAATGGGTGGAACTGAACGCTGGTCATGACAAATAATTAGCAAAAGTTACAAGCTGTTAACTTTAGTCAAAAGGGCAAAAAGCTGTTGAAATGATAGGGAAAAAAAAAAAGACATCAAAAGTCAAGAGTGCTGTATTTACTTCAAGTAACTTTCATAAACATGGTAAATGCATTTTCTGTGGTAAGAGTCGTAAATATGGGAATTACTGTCCTGGAGGCAATCTTTGTTAAACCAGCATAGCTTTACAATTAAAAAAACAAAAGCTGGCTAGTGCTAACCTCTTAGGGAAGCACACTACCCCTTAAGCATTGCAAACCCCATTTCTGACAAACTGTTGCTAAAAACCTTGCCAGCAGCTCTGGTAAAAGAAGAATTTACATGGAAATAAAATATCTAAAAACATCCCTCCTGTCTGTGTCAAAGGCACCTTGGTGGTGTCCGGATTCCAGTGAGGTTGTCACTGGACCTCGGTCAGAATCAGATGTGACAGTGGGGAAAGTTTCCAAGCCACTGTAGGAAGGAGGGGGCACTTTACAAGCCATGAAAATCAACTCAGTTTGAATAAATCATGAAATTGGAGAAATGGCAGGCAGAAGCACGAACAAGTAAAGCTATTAGGATTGCCAAAAATCATACCACCATGAGAAAGCCACACCAACGCCCCCCATGTTTAACCCTTACGCGCACAAAGCACTCACACGCGTTTACGCGAGTGCAGCGTGCTTTGGTGGTACAGCAGCATGTGCTGTCATTTCTGGGGCAATAATGAGCCATGCAAGTGTCTCAGGTTAGCAAAGGCCTTTGTGGGCTCCTGGTAACTCTGCAGAGAGATACCTTGTTTCTAGATCATCCTATTTGTCAACATAATGGACCAGCATAAGGGACCAGTAGTATCCGGGAATTGTTTGTTTCAGTCAAATTATGAATGCCTGAAGCATTGTTGCTACAGTCTTCCCTGATTTATTTAACAAACAGACGTGGACAGACTAAATGGTGGAAAAAAGGCATATACAGAGGATAACCTCTTTGTAAATTGCTAAGGAGAAATCCGAGAATAGATTTATGGAAAGCTGCTTAGCACCATAGCACTAGGAAACAGCAGCAGGTCTTTTTGTTTCTGATTTGCAATAGCATCCTATTTATGGATATGTCCAGTGAACAACAATGCAGATCTCTTCTAGGGAATGATTTTCATCTCATGCTTTTAGATATAAACTGCACACCCTGCTCGTGTAGTCTGTTGCCCACCATCCCATTTTTTCAGATCTCAATTGTTTGTGGTTTTACGTGTCCACACTTCAGTCACCCATTAAAAAACACAAATGTAGAAATACTCTCTTCCAAACAATAATAAATCGGGGGGGGGGGGAAAGTCATCTCAAAAATTAATACAAGGAAAACTGATATTCAATGCAGAAAAAACCCTAGTGAGTAAAAATTAAAGGCCACAGCTTTCTTGCATTTCCTTGTGCATAGCAGTGTCTTTGTCCATTGATTTGCCCTAAGGAAAGGAGATAAAATACATTCCCTTCCTACTCCAGAGAATCCTGCTATATGTCGAGCCCAGAGTGGGTTTGGTTCAGACGGGCAAGAGAAATCGCTCTCCATGCCTCATTTCCCAAATTTTACAAGGGATGCTGGAATCAGTTACTTAAGAAAGCATCTTCAGTAACTTCAGACAGACAGGATTTTATATACAAAAGTGTTTAGGAAAAGTTATTTTTCCTATGGAAGTCAGGATTTTAATGTATACAAGGGCATATCTGTATAAATAAGAGTGTCTGCTATTCATTATCTGCTCATCAACATTTGTTATTCATTACTCATGTGTTTACAAATGTAATGCAGTCAGAAAGCAGAAATAATACTATATGACTTTGGTGACCAAAAATACACCAGAAACAACAAATAGCAAATAGATCCATGGAGCAGTTCATCTTATGGGATAAAGTTTGCCCACAGAAGACATTCTGTGAAAAATTTGTGAAAATAACCCTGACAGATCTGCAAGTTACAATGAAGTTCAAAACTAATATGTAAACAGAAAACAAAGGAGCTAAGTTTGTCAACTAATGTATTGGCAATGAGCATTTTATTTTTACTGTTTGGGACTGATTAAATGCAGAGAAAAGATAGCTAAAAGAAACAAGTCCATGTTCACAGATTTAATTCAATTTTTCCAAGACCTTGTGCATTCAAGATGTGTGTCTGGGAATGAGACAAGCTTTTAGTCACCTGTGACTTATATCAGATGGACAGATCTTTTCCTGGCAGTTAAATAACATTTTTAAACCTGTATCATTACATGGACAGTAAATCAGCTGAGAACTTAAACTTAAAATACATTGGACTAGTGGCTTCTGGTTGCATCTTCTTCAGCTTCAGAAAATTTCCTCCTGTGCAGGCAGTGGCATAATGTATCATTGTACTAGTGGGGTTGAGCAATTGTGCTCTTGTGGAAGGTGCCTTTTGAATTTTAATTTATATTTTCCTTTTTTTCATTCAAACAATAGCAAAATTGCTGTAAAGTTTTACTAAGTACCAAAATGTTCCTAGTTTGCCTGTTTAGATCCAGCTTTCTTTTGAAGCAGATGGAAGGATGCTAGGAAAATGAAAGTGAAACAGAAAAGCAGGGTGGTTATCCCCTTATAGAAATACTGTAATTTTGCTCTGATCTTTCAGTGACCCTAATAAGTACACAGACTGCTCCAGCACAGATGTTAATTATTAGCAAGCATTTACCACAGAAGTATCTAGAACCTCTCACTCGCACTGCAGCCCCATTGCTTCAGCACTGTAGGGAGAGGTAGAAATGGGCTGCTGGTGGAACAAGGAGTTAGCAGCCTGTGTTGAGATCAGAGGACATTTATGTGGCTACTTGCTTTAACTGCCCATAAATTATCTCCTCTGACTTTCCAGATAATCACCAGCAATCAGATGCTTTCTTGCAGACATCACTGCAGAAATAGGCCATGGAGGAAGAACTGAAAAAAAAAGGTTTCACAAACACCTCCCCGGCAAGGTGTTTGTGAAAGAGCAGTGGAGGGGCCTGACATATTTTTGTAAGCTGTGGTGCTAAAGTAAATGCTGGTTTTGTTATGGGAAAGAAGGGAAGGAAGAAAATTAGGAAGGCAGAGGTTTGGGTATTCCTTTCTGATTAAGATTGACATTCACCATTCTCATGTCATCCCCTCTACCTTCTCCACTCCAAGGATGTTTTTTCTGCCTCCATAGGGCCAGCATCCTAATTTGCAAGCTCATCAGAAACTAAACCCAAAGTGCCTCAATTGCTGAGGTATTTCCTTGTCAGTTTACTCCTTCTTTTTCCTGTGCCAGGGTTTTGTTTTTGACTCTTGCAAACAGTTTAACCATGCCTGGAATTGATGCTTCTCTAGAAATCTAGGAATGGAAATCCTAGAACAAGTAGCAAGTAGAGACAGAGTTAAAGGCTCAGGGAAGTTAGCATGAGCCTTCAACAGGGTATGCAAACCAACAACAGGGTCTGCCACACTCATAAAAGTAACTTGCCAGATCAGGCTGTCTCCCAAAGCTCTCTGAGTGTTCCAAGAGCCTCTCAGCAATGTCCTCTTCCCTGCTTCAGTTAAGAAATCAGATAGCAAGAATTCTTCTCACACTATTTTCCACTGGTAGCATACTATTGCAAAAACAGCCCCTTTGTGATATTTCAGCAGTTTTCTCTTCATTTCAAGCAGGAACCAAAAAATGTACAAAAAAATAATTTATAAACAAAGCAGAAATGACTGCTAGGAACCCTAAGAAATGGTTTATGGTATTGTGCAAAGGTGTGGCGTGATTTTATGCATGCAGGAAAGATACTGTTCACATTTGATTTTACCTTAACTATTTTACTTTTTCTGAATTAAAAGTTTCTGTCTGAGATATCCGGAAACAATTGTATTGTATTACTGAATTTGATGTGCTTGGTTTGTAGAAAAATGGTTTAGTCTACTGTGACCAATTGTCTATTATAATAAAGCTTATTATTAATGGAGTATACTCTTATATCCTTATTTTTTCCTTCTCAGAAGATAGCAGAGTTCAGCATCCGATAAACATGTAAATTGCATTTTTCTTTTCACACAGGACAGATTTCAACTTCTGAACCAGCAGTCAACAAAGATTCCCCCAGCTGCTAGGAAAAAAAAAAAAAAAGAAGTAAGTATTTGTGAAGAAAGGCATAATAAGATCAGAGGGAAGCCTGTCATAAAAAATGCACATTGCATAATACATGATGGATCAGTTCTATTATTTAACTTTTGCATAGATATAACAATACAGAGATATGCTAACCATCATAGTCAGCATTAATTTACAGTGGGAAAAATAATTAGAATCTCACTTTTTCTGAAGAATGGAGTGAAAATGTAAACAATGCTTCCCTCCAGGCAAGTGCTTTATCAACTTGACAGGTGCATTTGAATTTCCATGGGTGGGGGACATAATAGGTTATTTATGTGTCATTTTAATAGAAAGGCCCAACCATCAAGATGGACAGGAGACTTTATCAGTACTGCTGTTTGCAACTAATCCACCAATTTAATACCCCATGAAAATACCTGCAACAAAACCTGGACATTTTTCTTTTCCACTCCATTATAGGCAAATCAATATGGGTGCTATTCATCTCAAATCTTTGGCTCAGCAGGTGCCCCCTACACGGAGCTCCTCACAACACTGGTGCACTGGCACAGCCACATAAACATAGACACTTGGACTTCTGGTGCCATCAGTGACTCCACAACAGGATCACAACAGCGCACTTGGATCACTAGTTTGCCCCTACGCAGAAGTAAGCAACAAAAAAATCTTTTTTCTAGGGTTCTTTTTGTTCTTGTTTTGGTTTGGTTTTGAGAAGAAAAATCCAGGACTTTTTTTTAAGTTTCTGATTAAAATAATTTTATCTGAAGTAGATACTCACTAATTTTCATAAACAGTATATTGTTGGCTGGAGAATAGCCACAAGCCAGAAAAACACTATACATCTCCTAGCTGTAACGTATTTCTTTACACAAATGTGCCATGAAAAAGAAATGTCAAAATGTGTACTCCAGTCACACCTTCTTGTGCATTAGCTCTGATAAATGCTGCCTTTTTTTTGTTCTGTGTAGGGCTGTGACATTGAGTGACACATAGGCCCAGTGTGACCCAGGGTAAATTTGGTATCCATCCTGCAATTTTTTCTTCCTCTTCCCTACTTAATACTGTCATCTTTATGAGCACAGGGTCCTCCTGTCCTTATCCACACAGTTATTGCTGCCACATTTTTAACACACAGCATGTACTTATAGCCCTGGTGTGTGTGGGTGCATGGGAGTGGGGGTGTGTGCACAGTCAGAATCAGCCTGATCCACACCCGAAAAAAAGTATTTTCCATTAAGGAATTCTTAAAAAAACCCAACCATTTTTGAGAGCTGAAGGTTTCTATTATTGCAAGTCCATCGTCCTCTGTGTGCAAAAGTCCAGCTTGCAGATTCATGACCCACCAAGATCTACATGGGCTGGAAGACAGTCCCCAGGGAGGCTTGAAAAGGTTTGAAATAGATCTGAGGAGGATAGAGGTAATGAGGCCATGCACCATTCCCATGTCCACTCAGAAGCGTGCTCTAGCTCTGTAGAGATAATTCTTTTCTAGC
Source organism: Fringilla coelebs (assembly GCF_963513975.1). Taxonomy (NCBI): domain Eukaryota; kingdom Metazoa; phylum Chordata; class Aves; order Passeriformes; family Fringillidae; genus Fringilla; species Fringilla coelebs. The sequence continues at coordinate 87,866,729 of NC_140028.1, forward strand.
TAAGGCAGGTACAGCTCCAGAGATGTTTCAAGTATGCAAGTGGAAGTATCGTTACACCCCCTGGGTAATTCTTCAGACGAGCTACCCCTGAAACTTTTTGCAAAAGCAAGCAATTCATAAGGACATAAACTTGATTAAAACCAGACCTGGGACATTTCCTATGCTCAGTCTTTCAGTCTGCAAAGCTCATGAATCCCTGTGGTTAATTAGGAAATATTACTCATAGTAAAATCCAGTTATAATAAAATGTATTTTGCCCAAACATAGCATCTTAATAAGTTTCAGAAATAGTCATTCTCCCATTTTTCTCCTACAGCTTCTAGTTTGGTGACCATGTTTTCTGGTAGGAGGACAATGCCACTTGCCCCACTTGCAGGGAAGGACTGCATACTGTCCTCTCTCCTGGGGGTGACTGAGGCACTTACAGCAGTGAGGTTGGAGGCCAGATGAAACCCCCTGGGAGCAGGGTCAAGAAGTGAGAAGTGCTTGTACTGGGACAAGGGAAGGGAGCCATGGGAAAGGCACAGTCTAGGAGGGCATAATTTGAGCCCTCAGTCCACAAGAGGGGGAGGCAATATCTCTTTCCTGCATGAAAGCACCTTATAGTTCACTCATATATTACCACAAGAGGTATATCACAAGTTACAAATGGTAAAGTGTGGAAAAGAACCCCAAATAAATTTAGTCTCAACTGATATATTAAAAGGCAGCTAAGTCTGAGTAGAAGACCATAATAGCAAAGAGTCCAAACTGCAGGATGCTGGGTTGGCAAACCAAACAGATCTGGGAGTCTAAATTTTAACAAAGTTTTATACCAGAATTTATTTTTTGCTCTGCTATTATAGCAACTCCTTCCACAAATCATGTAAGGAATGCAAGCAGTCAGTGGACACTGAGCAGGAAGATGACTGTTTACTCCCTAAAGATTTTGCTTCAATTCTGATTGCTTAATATAGCACAGGTTTCTTATCCACTCACAGAACTAATGAAAGATGTTCTTATTTTATACTAGATTTTTGTTACGTAAAGAAGAGATTAAAAAAAGGTGAACACTGAAAATTACTTTGCTCTGAGTAAAGCTGACTGAGCTTATGCTACATTGAATACAAAAAATAGCACCTATTACTGACACGTTCACTTTCAAAAGGGCAAATTTTGAGAAAATTATTTGTGAAATTAACAATAGATCTTCTAAAATATAGATCTGATGTCTTTTGTTGTAAGTAAGTATGTCTCTTACAGTGAGATTTGTATAACATTGTATAAATCTTTAATTTCAGTGAAAAACATACTGTATCATAATTTAGATAGCACACTGAAGTAATTTCATATTTCATTAAAAAATATGTTTTCTGTTTTGCATGTGTGCTTGATTCACTGCGTCTCTGGTGCTTTTATGGTGATGTAGCTACTTTGATCAAGTAAAATTAGAGTAAGGGACAGCAGCACAGGAATTTTTGACACCCATACATTTTATATTATTTAACTGTAATCAGAACATTTCCACATTGTCAAAGAAAAACATATCAATCCACAGAATGATAAGCATAGAAAAAATCAATCAATCTAGTGCATTATTTGAGAAGAAGAGGGGCAAGTGTACCCAAGAGTAGTGTAATGCCTTCTGAAGCTGGCAGAGTTAACAAAAACTTGGCTGATATTTTTCAAGGATTGAAAGCACCAAGAGCTTTTTTTGTGGGTACTGAAATTAGTTTAGATTGATTTAACTGCGGTACATGTAGAAGTGTGAGTTTCCAATCAGAACACCATTTTTCAGGTCTTTGCTGGTTTCTTTTCTCATTACATGGGATGGGGATCTCTTGTGGGAAGGAGTGAACCCCACTCAAAGTAAATCAGAAAATACTCAACATATCTCTTACTTCTTACTTCCAGCTCATTTTGATGGTTTGGTTTAGAGAAATACTTCCAAAAGGCTGTTGACTTCCAAAGTCTTAGCACATAGAAAGTGGAGATGCTCCATCTTTTTCTCAAGCTAAGATATATTTTGAGAAAAAATAATGAGAAAAATATTTTGAGATCCTTTCTGGGAGCTAATCTGAAAAATGCATATTATGAAAAGGTATTTTCTTTCATATTAAGGGCACATTTCCCATCATTGCAAGAGGATCACCAGTCCTGTTTGATTCTGCTCTTATTTAAGCCATTTCTAGCCAACTGTAACTTGGATTTCTGTTAAGACTGCAGATTAAAGATCAGGCTATGTTAGTATGCAATCACCCATGAAAAGCACTCTTCTGTTTGCCCAGACTATCTGCTTTCTTGAAGCAGGACCAGTTGCAAGCATAACTAAAGCAGGCAGATGCCTGGGACATGAGGTTGCCTTCTCCATCACTTTTGCCTGCAGCAGTTCCCCATCAGCCAGACTGATGCCTGCTGCTGCAGCCAGGGAAGAACCTCATACTGGGCTGCTCCTCTAGAGACAGCGAGACCAAAGGTAGCTTGGCAGTCTCCATCATAACTGTGATGCAGCAGCCAAAACCACCCTGCCCCTGTGGTAGCAGCATCCCATTTTACCTGTGCTGCAAAGAAACCTTGAATTTGAATGCTGTGGACAAGGACTGATGACAATGGGATTTTTCTTCTAGATTTAGCTAAAAGCAGCTAAAAGTGCTGCAGTGTCCTGTCTGGCAAAAGCCATTTCAACAGGATGCTGATTTGACACCCAGAATTAGATCATTTGTGGCCCCTTGGAACTCGAGCTATCTTAATCACTAAAGTGTGATCTTTAATAACGAATTTCAGAATCCCGTTTCTGTTTCCTGGGATAACATTAGTATTTGTGAAACAAATGACCTCTCCAACTTCCAGCATAAATGGATTTATATATACAATAATTCATTGAAATAGAATGTCTAGAAGAACTACTTTAATCTTCTCTGCCTTGAGAGGTTGCAGTTCCATTTTCTAGACTTGTGTTTTCCTCACAGTTTGTTCATACCTCACAGATATATTAGCATGTAATATATAACTCTTTACTGATCCATTTATCCACCTGTAACTCTTAGAGACAGTTCTATCTATTTCCTTTCAAAGCTTTCATCTGCACATTAGATTCTTCTGCTTTTTTCTACTCAGAAAGATGACCTAAGAAAAACCATAGAATTACAGAATCACGTAACTGCTTGGGTTGGAAGGGACCTTAAAGACTATCTAGTTTCAGCCCCCCTGCTGTGGGCAGGGACACCTTCCACTAGACCAGGTTTCCTAAAGCCCCATCCAACCCAGCCCTGAAGAGTTCCAGTGATGGGGCATCCACAACTTCTCTGGACAACCTGTGCAAGTGACTCACCACCCTCATAGTAAAGAATTTCCACCTAAAAATGCTCTCAAAAGAACAGATAGCATCCAAGGTAGAAGCAAACCAATTAGGTTCTGGTGCACCACGCAACCTCATATTCTCACATTCTTCTTGTTGGTTTGGGAATTTCAAGAGCAACTGCTTATAGAGTCAGCCACTATGTTGCAAGAAAAAAGGAAACCAAAATAAGCCTTGGGTATTGTTACAGTCCAGTTGGTCTCAGGCAGGAGGGAAGATGTGCAATGGGTTGAAACCTCAAAGATGTTGTACAAGAAACTACATCCAAACTAAGAGCTATGTTATACAGCAGGAGGGTTTCAGGTGAACTGGAAATCTACAACTGTACAGCAGAGGAAAGATGCCTAAACTCAAATGTTTTGAGATCATTATTATCTTTAATGGTTTAAGTTTATTATTGCCAAAAAATGATGGGAAAAAAAAAAAGAACATGCTTCTTTCATGACTAACTTCTATGCTGTTTTAATTCCACTTCTATACTGGTTACATATGAAAAAAAAAAAAAGGTACATACCATAAATTTACTACATATTTTATAGAGAGTTTAGGCAGCATTAGATGCTCAGCTACCAAACAAATTACTTGATCTTTGTATCTTGTTCAGATAAAGGATTTAGGAGTGGCAAAGAATAAGGAAAAAGCAATTGAAATGGTATGAACAAACTATGTTGATTTAGAAACCAAGCCAAATAAAAACCATTACAATAGAGTTTCAAAAAGTTATGTTTGCAATTTAAAATACCCATAGGGCAGATCTGACTTACATGACCAACACTTAATGTATAGTACGTGATAAGATGACACATGCAGTTTTGAAACTTGGCAGTAATTCAGAAAAAGAACACTTTGCTGACCATTAACAATTTTTGAGCAATGTATACATTTTTTATATATGTCTGTAGTTGAGTTCCTGAGTGATTATAGTTATAACAGTGTCTTCTCATGTAATCTTAGGACACCAAAAGCTGCACAGCAAAATGAAAGTAAGGATTAATAAATGACCTCCCTCCTTGCTCATGCTAACAGTTCACTAAATTCACATCCAGCATTTCCTTTCTGCTATTAAATGCAAATGAAGAGAAGCTGCCACAGATCTACAGGGGTACAAATGATACAAGAATCAGGATTGCACTTTAGTAAAGGGCCTTGAGGGGGGATGTGTGTGTGAGAGAGAGAGAGAGCAGGGAGGAGAAGTAGTATGAGCATTATACTGAAATATTTCAGCATCCTTTAATGCACCTAAAGAGTCTCACACAAGGAACTCAAACTAAAATAGTAGGCAACAATGAGCAACCATAGTTTAACACTGGCAAAGTTTAAAAAACATATCAAGATTCAGGGTTGTTGGGTTTTATGTTTTTGTTTGTGGAGGGTTTTTTTTGGAAATGCATGTGTATTTTTCAATGGAGCTGGTACTGACTTGCAGCTGTTTGATATTAGAGTCAAGACCTACCAGCCTTCAAACCTCACATTAGAAACAGACCTTTGGCCAAGTTGTGTCTTCGTTTAGACCTTGGCAACCCTGCTTACATCAGGGGAGGTAATTTGACCTCTCATTTGAATAACACAGTGCAGTGATATGGGTCTGGTTTGTATTTTCTGTGATTGTTTCAGTCTAAACGCAACAACTCCCAGGACTGTGTGCGAGATGAAAATGCCTTCCAGAGGTAACAGAGGCACAGATACAGGAATCATTTGTCTGATCTGACAAATCATGTGGCAGGCACAGGTCACAGCACCTTGCCAGTCTGGCAACAACATACCTGCTAGTGCCTGTCCTTGCAGTGAAAGGATCAGAAAAGGTGCTGTGGGTGATGGCAAAGCAGCAGAAACCCAGAGCAGAGGGATCAGCTTCCTGGCTAAAGTGAATTATGTGCGTGTACATGATCTTTTGAATGAAGAAATGCCCCTTCTCTCTGTTCCCCAGACTCAGCCGAGTTCTAGAATAAGCAAAATTCAGCCCAGACAAGAGAAAAAAACTTTCATTTGAAAGAACTGCATTAGAACAGGATTAATGTCATAGTAAATATGCTTCAGCAATCCACTGAAGACATATCATAATTGATTGTATCATTATTTCTCTTAATTTGGGGAAGTTATGAAAATGTTTGTTTGTGCTCTGAAACAGCTTTTACTCCCTTATGAAAGAAAAAGAAAATGGAGTATTAGAATCCTTCAGGAAATAAGAAAAAGTCTTTGGCCTTTGGTAACTTTCAACATCACATGCTTAATACAGATATGAAAAACAAAACATTACAGGGTTGCAAACATGAAAAAATACTGTGAGCTCTATGTTTTGTTTTGTTTTTTTTGGTTTGTTTATTCCGTAAAACATCTCCTTGCTCAATTGCAGTGATAATGATTCTCCAAAAATGTCTGGGCTGAGAATCTGCATTCTAAGCTTTTAAGTTAGAATCTCTGCCTGGCTGCACATCAGTCAGGAAAACAAACAACAAACTCTAGTCATGATGATGCCACATCACCACAAAAACAGAATGAACGTATTTCAACAGCAGCATCTTTGCCTTATTCAAGAATTTTCATTAGGTTTCATTTAAACTGTTCAACCTTTCTTGTGCAGGGAGAAGAGAGGTTTGTTCCATGAAACTAAAGAAAAACAAAGCAAAGCAATCTTTTAAAGCCAAAACACTTAGCTTAATCCATGTCTAAATCCTATTACACATTCAACAAATGGCAAGAAGTAACCCTTACTGACCCAAGATGAGGCAATATATGGCAGACCAAGCAGAGTTCCTCCATGGTTAGCCTAAAGGGCACTGTCAGGTTCGAAAATCATAAATCTCTGTCTCTTTGTACACTGCTCAGGCCTTTTCACACAGCTCTGGCATGCATTTATGCCCAAGCTAGAACTTTGTCGAGATGTCAGAACATACATGAGAGTCAGACCCCAAACCCTTACAACAGACGCCATTACTTGCACCATCACCAGCGCAAAAACAAAGGTGTTTTTATTTTCTGGAAAATTTGGCTCACTTATTTTCATGGTGTTTTGCATTCAGCCTGACAATAAATAAAAATTTAACAGGCATTTATAGTAAATAATAATGATAGAAATATTGCCTCACTCCTGATAGCTTACCCTCTGCTGTATTGCAGCATTCGGAGTGTAAACAGTGCAGAAGAATTTTGTGTTTACTAAAAGATTCCAATATTTTGTTTTGGTTTTGAGGCTTTTTGGTTTTTTTATTTGTCATTTTTGGTGTTTTTCTCCCTCTTTGTTCCCCCAAAAGCCCATTCCATTTGCTTTTATTTTTCATCGCAGGGTACTAATTTGGAAGCTATCCAAAGGGTTGATTTCAAGTATTTAGTATCACATACAAATAAATTAACACCAATGAGACATTGAAATCAATGTAAAAACTGCTTTTGTAATGTCTAAAAGCTGTTTATAGCTTCTCAAGATGGATGTATATGAGTGACATCAATCCTGGTTGACATGCATGCTTTTCAGAGTGTAAGCGAGAGGAAATTGAGGGTAAAGACTCAAAAACAATCATAATCCGTTGTCATATCATTCTCACTCATGCACATATGTTTATACTTCTACTTGCTAAAACTGATCAAGAAAATATTTTGTATACTTTACTATTGCTGGGCCTCCTTTTCTTTTAGTCTCTCTGTACAACATCTAACTGCATGCCTTAAGTTTCTCTGCAAGCACCTCCACAGTCCAGGGCTCTCCAGCCATGAAGCATTCCATGTATAAGGAGCCATGGTCCCTGACCCAGCCCAGCTAAGGATCTCCATCCTTAGATAAAAAGTAATGACACCGATGAAAAGGAGGCATTTCAACCTGCTAGGAAGGTCTGCAATAGATTTCTGCTCTCCTCATGCAGGCTAAAGCACTTTTTCAGTCACTGGCTGGACATCTGGTCAGTTTAAAGACATCACAAAAACTTGCAGTGCTTTTCAGATGAGCGGTATGCCTGCGCCACAGTGGGTGCTCAACATACTTCAGCTATTTGATTGTACATCTGTTTTCCTTGAAGAATGCATCTCAAATCCTAAAATTTTCCTCCTCTGGACACCCATGCTGAGCTGGCACTGCCACAGTGGTCAGGACTCGCTTGTTCAGGTACAGAGCCAAAAAGGTTATCCTGGCCCCTACTTTTCACAGAGATGGGGGACCAAGAGACGCCAGAAATAGTCAGACAAACACAAGGAAGCCATGGTACCAAGCAAGAATACTCTGGGTTGGCCAGTCATGTCCTGGGGAGCATCAGGCACAGCATGGCCAGTCAAGGGAGAGGGTTGTCCAGCTCTGCTGTGCCCTGAGGTGGCCTCACCTCAAGTGTTGTGTGCACTTTCAGGCACTGCAATATTAGAAAGATATTAAGCTCTTAAAGAGCATTCAAAGGAGGTGAGGAAGAGGATGAAGAGCCTTGAAGGGGAGCCATATGAGTGGCGGCTGAGGTCACTTGGTCTCTTCAGCCTGAAGAAGACTGAGGGGAGACGTCATTTTGGTCTACAATTTCCTTGTGAGGGGAAGAGGAGGGGCAGACATTGATCTCTTCTCTCTGGTGATCAGTTACAGGACCTGAAGGAATGGCCTGAAGTTGTGTCAGGAGAGATTTAGGCTGGATATTAGAAAAACGTCCTTCACCCAAAGGATGGCTAGGCTCCCCAGGAAAATGGTCATAGCACTATGCCTGACAGAATTTTAGAAGATTTCAGACAGTGCTCTTGGGCACATGGTGCAACTCCTGGGGCTGTTCTGTGCAGGGTCAGAAGCTGGACTCTATGATCCTTGTGGGTCACTTCCAAATCAGCATATTCTTTGATTTGATCATTCTGTGAAGTTTGGAGAGGAAGAAGACAATAATGGATGGGGCTATGACAGAAAGAGCAGAGCTTTCGAGAAGGCACTTTAAACATCAGACATCCCAGACGTTTTCCCATTCTAAAGTTCTTTTTCTCTGTCACTGGAGCAAGCAATTTGGTGTTGTGGACACCACAGACTCAGCTGTTCTGAAAGGGGGATGCTGACAGTACCAAGCAATAGAAGATCACCCATTGGCATTGTGGCTGAACCGGGCTGTGTGCAAATACATAGCCCCAATCCCGGCACTGCTGTTTGAAGGGAGGAGTGACCCACAGAGGTCTGCTATGTGGAGGTTCTGACTCCCTCATCCTGTGCAAGGGCCTGATGAAATATGCAGGGCTTATGTCAGTGTCACACCTACCTACTGAGCCAGAGGCACCCACAGATATCGGTAGCCCTGAAGGCCTGCATACACCCAATGGGTGCTGCCCAGACTTAAGCGTGAAGTGGGACAACTTGCTGAAAAAATATTTTCCATCAGTCCCAAATACTAACAATTGCCTGAACCCCACAAACACCACTTGAAAAGACGCTAGTTTGCAAACAGCAAATTAACTAACACCCTCTAAGTTGTTATTCAAGCTGCAGTACACACTGCTTCAAACAATGCCATTTATAAAGCGATAATGAAAGGAACTAGTCTATAAACCTTTCCCTAGCAGCAGGAGGGCTTAGGCTCCCAGTTTCACAAGCCTTCAGTATATTTGAAGCCCATCAGACTTCAGCAAAGAGGAAACAATCAAGGTAAAGAGAAGAGAAATTCTAAAAAGCTTAACAAGGCACTATCGTGTATGTTTTGTTTCTCTGCCTATATTGACTTTGAAAGAGACAGAAACCAGCTTTCTACCTTTAGTACATTATTTCCCACTAGTTAAATGGCAATGCATAGCCCAAGTGTGTTTCAGAAGGCTAAAATAAGCATCCTTCTTTGTGAACTACTGAAGTAAGGATCCAGTTGGCAGGCTTGCTCTCTCAGGCAAGACTCATTAATACAAAAGGGGGTTTATCTGAGAAAAGTCTAAATTACGAGTTCTAAATGGGTAATCTCAGCTGCAAAAGAAAACAAGGCTGGGGAGGTTTTTATGCCGTGACTGAGCTTAAGCTTCAAGCCTGCAGGCTAGCGCTACTCAGAGTGTTTCTGATGGGATAATTTTCTATGCAAAAAGACTGATTCATTGAAGAATTACTCATGTCATGGCCAACGTGCCAATTTCAATGGCCGTTCATCTGACAGGCGCAACAACCCCTTCTGAAATGTTTTAAATGACCAGGTGCAATTTTCCTATTTTTAAATAACCTTTTGTGGTTACTCTAGCCAGACAAATGCCCTGCAAAACCAGATGAGCTGCTCCCACTGCTGTAGCCTAGGCAAGGCTCAAGAGTAGCACAGCTCCCTAAGGCACTGCTTAGATTTGCCCTTGCCTTTTTCCTCTCTCATTTTGAGGAAACAGGAATTCAGGAATTCAGGAAATTAGGAATTCAGTCCTCATGCCTAATGGTACCACTAAAATGTTATATCAATATGCTGATTCTAGTGTCACTGGGTAAGTTGTGAACTTTAGGTGTATAATCAGGGAGCCTGATGGGCAAATAAGTCCCTGCACCTGACCAGTGGAGGAGATAAACACCTCGGAACTGTCAAGGTGATCCTTATGTTGGGAACAGTGAGAGGTATTCAAAGCCAACAGGAGAGAGGGAAGGCCCCAGGATTCATGGGGAAAGTAGATTATCTGAACAGTGCCCATTTCGATCAAGGTGGCGTGAGGCTCAGAGTTTGGCAGCTTCTAACTTTGGCATGCTCTGATGAAGATGGAGCCAACCTTTTCCCTTGATCATTTCTAGGCATTCCTCCCTAGAATTATACTTTAGTATTTTATTCCAAAAATACGGATTTTTAGAAGGCCATTCTGTTTTTGACAAAACTAAGTTTCAAGACAATAATTCCATATAACCTGCTGTATACTTACACGTCCCCTGAAAGGTATGATTATTCCTCTATGGCCACCCAACCTGTCAGATTTTCCATTAATATTAATACACAAACTCTTACAAATGCAACTCCCATTTAACTGTTTAGGCTAATATTTTGAAAGATGAAAAGAACAGCTTTCAAAATACAGGAAAAAATCCAGAGCACGCGACCACATTTCACAGGTCAGTGGCTGGGATAGCAGGAGCTGCTGAAGGAGAGCTGAAGGAACAAACTTGCTCAGGGGCATTTTAGCACTCTTGTGATACGATACCCGTTATTCATCAGCATGCAACAATCCCCTCTCCAGATGAAAAACACTACAGATCATGTTCCTAATAAAACAGTCAATTTGCCTCCTTCTCTTTTTTGTTGTTGGAAGGAATTCCTTACAACCTCACCTCCCTGGGGCATGTCTTCCTCTCCCCCTTTGTCGATCAGGAGAAAACAAGGCTCTGTTCAACAACAAAGTCTCGCTGGCTGGCCTCAGAGACGCTCACACCAGGTTTCAGACAGACCCAGGAAATTACTGTTGGTTTAGATGCCCTGATTATTGCTAAGATAGGAAAAATGATGTCAATGGGAAGCATGGTGAGAGCACATTTCTGCCCTGACAAACATGTCAGGGTGAAAATCGTGACCCCTTCAGGAAACTTCAGCATATAAGCTCTGGACAGTGCTTTCAGGCTTCAGCAGAGGAAGTCTAATCCATCCCCTATTTCTAATCTTCCAATGGTAGCTGTTTCAAATCCACAGCTGGGTATGTAGCCCACTGAGGCCAGAAGTTTTAGCATATCTATAGGAGGAAGGACAGGTATCCTTGCTGAGTCCTAGAACCTACATTCATTCTGCCTGCACTTGGTTTTAGCTCTGACGAAGCTCACCTGTAGGCTCAGGCACAGTGTACTTTGCCTTATGAGGTTGGGTTAAGACAGAAAACAGAATGGACCTGCCCCATTCAGTGGGAAAAGAGGTTTTGCTCTGCCCTGTGTGTCTTCAGTAGTCTCTGCTGTCAGTGTGTGGAATTTTACATTTAAATATCATTAGTTCCGAGAATATTTAAAGGTCATTACTAGAAAGAAGCTATTGAGGCTTCAGTTTTGTAACATTGTTTAAGTGTTCTCTAGCGCATCTAAAGTAATTCAGTCTTTGTCAGCAGCCTTATGTGTGACAATTACAAAATGGAAGCAAATTTAATTTCCTTTAAAAGAAGAAAAAAAGAGCCTAATCTGCAAAACCATCTTGCAGTTACATACACAACTGACACATTAACTCCATGCTTTCACATATGCAAGCTCACAACCACATGGTAATTTAGATTCTACCTTGTTTAAGAATTTCACTTACCCCTAACATGACTAAATCAATGGGCATCAACAGTACCCTGCCCAAGCTCAGAGGATGTCTGATGCCAGAGCTGTAATAAGATTAATTACATCTTAAATAGAGAATTTAGTAATTAGAAAAGACTGATATGTTTTAAAACATCCATATCCTTGGCAAAAGGAAATTTGTTTAACAGCGGGAGTATATATGAGAAATTTTTAAGCAAGTACTAGTTTTTAAACAGCTACACATACCCATAATGGACAACAACATGATAACTTTTCCATAATGTGAGTTTCTTGTTAAACCCCATATGTTAGCGATTACATTGTGTCCTTAAATCATCAGGGTTGATATTTCACATAACATTTTTACTTACTATGGTAATGTTGAATGTTCTCATTACTCAGATCTATTGCTATTTTTTTTCAGAATCCTGCTAAGTTACTGTTCCTGAGATGTTGTATATGCCAGATGAGTTACCTGTATTAAATACTCCAAGAGAACAAACGAGTGCAGGGAGTAACCTTGTTTACAGCACTAATGTAACCTTGTTTACAGCACTACCCGACAACCACAGGAGAGACCTATTGGCTAATTCTGTCTTGTGCAAAAAATGAAGAGTCAGCTGATTTTTGTTACAAAGAGTAGGAATCACCGTTGTTAAATAAGTGACTGTCCTGGGGGTTTTCAGAACTGCTCACATCATACTTCAACCTACCAAGGGGAGGAGGGAGTCATTGTATGAATTACTCCTGCAATATTTCATGAGCTAGTAAATTTTCTATGGAAATTATCCAGCTTGATGAAAATGTCTGTATTTCAAACCTCACAAGAGTCTGATTTAGAAGAGAAATAGTGCTCGTTTACTGCAGCTTCATTGAAGACAAAGATGGAGAGAACCTGAAGTGTTGAAATGTTAACGTTCCAAGAAAACTAATTATCATATTTTCACTTGCAAACTTCAAGCCTGATGCTAATTAATCTCTGTGGAAAGGCTGTGTATGAATCAAATTATAATGTAAGTCAGATTATACAGGATGAGATGTATAACATACCCTGCCACTGAGGAGAAACAAAATGGATTGCTTGCACAGAAATGACAAAAAACCCAAAGAGCTTGCTCTTCATTAGTGCACTGATCTGTACCAGCCGGCTGATGACAGATTCACCCCAACGGAGTGTTGCAAACCACCTTGGATTTTCAAAAGTTTGCCTGTGGTCACAAATTATCTAGATGCAAGGAGAAAAAACTATTTGACTGAGCAAACCTTGATGTGGCACTTGCAGAGTTCTGTTGTGAAAACATCTTGAGGGCAATCAAGTGCCATTAGCACATGTCAATGAGACTTCCCATGAATTACTACAAAAATTACAGTTAAGTGTACTCCTCCTCCATCACTGTCCAACATCTCTGACAAAGGAGTTTGGATGTCTGCTGAAGTATTAGAGAAATTAACACCTTTCTGCCAGTGTATAATCAGAAGGATGTCAGCAGAATATTAGTTTGGTTCATCTTCACTAACACCTTCATATAATTAATTTATTGATTTTAGGATTAAAATTATTTTTTACCATTTACTCTGGAAATACTATATTGTGCATATAATGGGGCTAGTAAAGGAGACTTGAATAAATCAGTTTTCATTTTAAAGGGAAGCAAAATACTAACTGAAAGGGGAACTAAAATACATGTTTTCTAAATGCAAGATAATGTATACTACCTCTCTAAGTAAATTCCATGGAGTCTGACTAAATCATTTTGTTTTCAATTTATAGACTTACCATGAACATGCCAACCAAAAAAAAACAAATGCTGTAAGCAGCTCATAGTACTTGCATCCACATAGCTTGCATAGCTTGCTTTTCTTTTTATCTGTTTTAATCTATTAACTTATTGTCATGCAACTTTCAGATTCAGAGAAGCTTTCATAGATGTGGGGGTTTTAATCCCCATTTTCTCCTTTTTTTTGGTTATTTTTTCTCTTTAAGATGGAATACAATATGGAATCAAGCAAGTGCTGCGCAGTGTTACTTTAACAGCTCAATTTATAATGCTGTTTCCATTAGTTTACTTGTTGATTATATCTGTTCTACCATTGTTATAATTTATTACAAGGCCTCTTTTTGTGTGCACATCTGTTTAAGCAGTTCCACTCATTAGACCTATCCACACAGGCAAAAGGAGGTTTTCTTTTACCTAGACTGCATTACCTTGTTTTCCAAAGCTTGCACTTGCACACTTTCTGATGAATTACTAATCAACAGTTGTGAGGTTTAATGGCATGCCTGGGTATGGTCAGCATATTTGGCTATTCCAGATGTTTCCAAGCATCTGCATTTCCCCCCACTTTCTTCTTTTCACCCACCACTCCCTGTGGACTAAATACTCTAAAGGAATACAGAGCAAAGTGTTTCAGAACCATATGGTCATTTTAATCCTACACAGTTCAAGGCCTTGTCTTTTCATAAAGAAATCATTTTGGTTTAAACCTAAGAGGCAAGAGAGTGCTACCCTCCTTTCTGACCTTACATTTTGCTCTGTTTTCTGTAGCATCCCATTACTGGGCTGAGCCTTCCCTCTGCTCATCTCTGACTTTCAATCTCCATTTAATCTTTAAAAAAAATACCGACCCTGCCTTCAATAATTTATCCCAAATGAGAATCTGACCTTATACACACAAATCACAAAGAATTTCAGTGAGACATGGCCCTATTTCCTCCCCTCCCCTCTGCTTACACAGATAGATGGAAACTCTGGCCCTAATAAAGTCAGTGCAAGTTTTGCTGTTGACTGCAAGGGGTCGAGGTTCTCCTCCTGCAATTTCTGTACCAGACAGGTGATTACATGTCACCTTAACGTGCTGAGCTACATTTTTCTGCACTGGCAGGGTTGTTTGCTTGTACTGGCTGTAACAGCTGTGCATTACCCCAGATCAACACAGTGATTTATTCATACTGGCATGTAAGGAATTAAATTCAATATTACTGCTAATTTTTCTAGATAGGCTCACGATCAGCTTTGCTACTGCTTTTTACTCTCCTATACTACTCTTGCAGCATAGAATTTTTGATTCTTCATACGATCTAAATTGTGGGAGACGTCTTAGGGAGAGCTCCAATTAGCAGCTCCAAAATTTTTGCAGTATGGGTTAGGGTTAGGACAAAGAAATGTAAACTTGTAATATGCTAGATTTCTAAAAGATCACTGGAATTAGTTTGGGGAAAGGAAACCACAGATCAAAATTATAATACCTTATGAGCAGCAGCTTGAGTGATGTCAGCCATTTGCTATTGCTTAAACACATAATACAGTCTACATGAGATATATTTATATATAAGGTGTAACTCAAAGTAAAAAAAGAGTTTGGAAACAGAAGAGTGAATGAGTAAAAAAGAAATCTGCATTTTGTATACTTCTGCTTTTTCAATATGTCTTCCTGTCTGCATTTGCAGATCAATGGTATCTTAATCAGCAATTTGAGAAGACTTCTACAGAACCATGTATAGAGTTCTTCTACAGAATCATGTATAGCTGTACTTTCCCATTAACTTCTCTTACTATGCATTTCTCTCAGTTTCTTTCTATTTTCTTTGGCAAGATTCTGTCTTCTGCACAAATTCCTGAACCACTTCTGTTTCTTTTCTCCTATTACTACCTTGTGCTTTCTGACTTTTCCTTCAGGCTCCCACAATCTGTACTACGGTATTATCCCTTCCAGCGCATTTCCTCAATAATTTTTTTACTTCAAGTCAAAATACCCCCACAACTTTTTACCTGTCTTTTGGAAATTGGTCTTCCTGAGAGGTGACAGCAAAATTTCTGTTTGTTTTCATGGGAAAAATTCACCCTACAACTCCAAAAAGATCAAATTTAAGATGATCAGATCTGTTAGTCACAAAAACAGGCTGGTGTTCTTGTTCAAAATTTGGCCTGGTCTCAGTATTTTTTTAATCAAAAAGAGTCAAGAAATCACATTCAGAGTAGTGCTAAACCTTCAAACAGAAAATATACCGATTATGATGTCAGTATATTTTTCAGCCTTTTTTGATCTACACTACAGTCAACTTACACAAGGGGTTCTGGAGACCATGAATCTGGGATTTTGAATTAGAGCCCAGTTGGGGATTCTACATTCTCTTTCCAATATCCAAGAGCAAGAAAACAATGTACCTATTTCTATTTCTCACCATACACTAAGTGCCACCCTTTCCCCTGTGTAGAGCTGGCCTTCAGATGACTTCAATTTTTGCCCTTCCCTTCTCTTTATCCATCAGCCTACATGTGCAAGCAAGCTCCAAACTCCAGTGCTGGAGCAAGAACAGGACCATAACAAGAGACAAATGGCAGCAACCTCAGGTGTGGTACTGCCTGCCTTCATCAGTGGTCCAGCAGCTTTGCTTCAGCATAGGCTGGAGGCTCATGAAGCCTCCTCTAAGACAAAATCAAAATTAACCCCCTTGTGCTAAAGGAGTTAAAAGACTTGCTCTCCAGCAGCCCTTGCAATGCTGCCGTATCCAACATCAGTTTCCTCTCCTGCCAGTGTTGATTCCACTAGCAAGGGCAGAATTTTGCCCTCAACTATTCACAAGTAATTAATGCATTATTGAACAGGAATAAATAGATAGCAATTAAATAACAAGTATTAATGACTTATTTATTAACATATTAATAGTTGGCCTGAGAGTAATAAATGCAAATTAGTGTAAAGTGGTACCAAAAATTGTGTCGATAATAGGCCCTGAAGTAATCTTGTGTGTTCAAGATAATTACAAATATATTTTCCTTTCAAAAATCTACTGCCGGGTAATTTTTTATGGTTTGCTATAATATCATTTTAAAATTAGAAAATTAGCCCTAGTCTCATTAAAATAATTTTGCAGTGCATGAGGCTTTATTTCAAGTGTAAGTTTCACATTATCTTCTTGCCTACAGACCTTGAATGTTTTTTTTCCAGAAAACCTTCTCATGTGCCAATATTTTGGGCCTGTGCTTGGTGGGTAGTTTTGTTTCAGCTTACTACTTGCACAACTTTTCTCATCGTTAGTATTACTACATAAAAAGTTCCACTGCAAGCAGGGGTGGTACTTTGAGGGCTAAGTCAAATAAAAATCTCTAAGGCCCATATTTATTCCTTTTTATTCCTGCTAATAGCAATTGACCTCATACATAGTTCAGAAGCTTTAGACATGACCAAACTGATGCACACTTAACAACCAGATCACAACAGATCCCCCTTAAAAGACTATCTCTGGATGGCTGTTTTACTAGAAATACTTCCCCCCTCTTTTTTTTTTTTTTTTTGTTTGTTTGGGGTTTTTAGGTTTTTTTTTTTTTTTTAATTCTTATTTGTTTAAACAAAAGAAACCCCCACCTCATACCTTGGCTCTAAACTATTACTTAACATTGGAAAAGCAATTACTTGGTGAGGACAGAAGGCATTGCCACTTTTATGAAAGAAAAGGAAATTCTTGGCTAAAATCCAGGGTCCTGCCCTCATCACTGATCTGCTAACAATAGCAGATTAAAATAGTCCAGTCTGCCACCAGTCCTGATTTTACCAACTCTAGAATCTGACACACATTTACCACGTGACTGCCTCTAATAAAAGATCAGCAAATATTCAGCTCTGCCTCCATGCTTGTAACAGGAACAGAGGAATGGGGTCCCAGGCTTCCTCCTAGCACTGGTGCACAGAACGCTGCTTCAGCACATGTTTGTTTCTAGAAATGTTTCTGCCTGCCTCTCTAGGTGGCATTTTTACTTCTTTGCAGCTTTCCTTGTTAAAGGCATTGTAAATGGCTTTTTCCAGAAGAATCGAGGGCCCTTGTGTGAGGTACAGAGCTGTGGTGGCTCTGCCTGCACGGTGCCTTCCAAGCCACTCTGTAAATGTGATTGTGGCCGTGTAATCTGTGTACCTGGAAATATAATTCGTTTTGTTGCTAATGAAGGTCCTACGGCACAAATTTATTAAAGGTATACTTTTCCGTGGGATAATAATTGGGTCGATAATATTAAACTCATAGGCTCATTATTTAATTGCAAGGGCAGATTATGAATACAGCTTCTAAAATGTATTTTAATGAAAAACACTACATCCTGACCTAATCATATCAACCTTATGCTATCTAATTAAGGATGCAAAAAATCATTAGAGTTGCAAAATATTAGTTCCAGCTCCATCAGGCTGTTAGCTGCCCCTTCATGAATATATATATTTTTTTACTCTATGATAAATAGTTAATGAGGTAAAAATGACAAAATTTGCATGTAGGCAAATTAGTTTAATAGACTGATGTCTTCCCGGTCTACAGAAAGTGACCTTTTTCCTATCAAAAGAAAGACTGAAAATACTTTGAAATGATGGCATAGATGTCATTCCACAAATGACAAATCACTCCTCTGAACAATATAAAAATTATAAAATGCAATAACCTTAAATTCTCATCATATTGTAAATGTGTCCTCTGCTGCTGCATTTATCAATTTAATAAAAGGAAATTAAGCATATTATAAAATACCCATTTATGGGGCAATTTTTAATCCAGCGAATAAAAATGAGAAGCACATGGTTAATAGCAAGAAAATATTGCAAAAATGTGGACCTATTTTTTCCAAGAGGTTTGACTGACTATTTACTTGAATGACCTCCATTTAAAATATATTTTTTATATGGAGTGATGTAAGATATGGCAGTCTCATGCTTTCCTTTATAAAAATTGTTCACAGTTAATTTCGTATTTTATTTAAAAATTAACGCATTAATAATGCACGCAATAAGACCTAGTGATGTGTCTTCCATACTGATTACTTTGTACAATTAGACATACAAAAAGAAAGGGACAAGATAAATACCTTATGCAAATCTATGGCAGAAAAAAGGGTCTTTCAGTATCTGCAATGCCTAGGAGCATAAAAAGACCTGCAAATACAGCTCCCACTCTTGCAGGGAGTTGCTCCATGTGGAGAACATATTTGTGAATGGAGCAAGTTTTTATTGCAAAACTAGATTTGTAAAGAGCTAACAACACTTCCCTTGATGGTTCCCTTTTTCATTAAAATAATACCAAAAAAAAAAAAAGGATGAGATGGGGAAGATTTTTTTTTTGAAGACTGGTTCTTTTGTCACAGTATTTGTGTTTTGTACCGATAATTCAGGACTTTTGAACACTAGTCTCCACTCACAAATTTTCCCCATTGTGAGGTAGGTCCTGTGACCACTGAAGTAGGTGGTGGAGATCATCTTTAGAGATGCCAGTGAGGCAAATTCCTGTGCTCTTTCCACATTGCTCACATCTTCTTACATCATAGAATCTGCACCAGTGCATCTCCCAAAGAAAAGGAATGTTTAACACTGTCACAGCCTTGCTTTTGGTTAGGGATGGCGTCAAGGAAAAGGCATGAAATTCATGCAGATGTAGACAGAATAGGAACCAGAAACTTAGGGGTCTAGTAAAGACAAAACTGTGCATCACTTCGCTTTGTTGAATGAAGTGTGCGCTGCTCCTTGGGAGGCATTAGGATTCTTCCTTCTATTCCAACTGCACCCTCTGAGGTGCTGGATCCAGCTGAGGCTGGGTCCATTTTAAAGGATCTCAGACTAAGATTTCACATTTCAATGTGGCCTTTCATGCATGCTAGGCTACATACTGAGAGTAAAACTAGGGACTTACATGTTTCTATAGCTATGGGTCATGCCTTTCAGGGTTCTGTCCCTTGAATTATGTCTTGCTGTAGCAGTGGACAACCCATTCAGGTACAGACTACCTGTATACAGAGAAGTAATTTTTCTTTCCATTCATTTCCATTTGTCTTTACGTCCACACTTCCTCCTTTCTTCCTACCCTTCTTTTTTTAGTTTTCCTTTTTTGTTCACCTTATCCAGCCCTTTCTGTTCTGCTGCAAGGAATTATATCCCAGAAATATCATTAGAAATTTATTCAGTACTTAGAAATGTAGTTGTTTGCAGTTTCCTCATCTGCCACTTTTTCCAAATGCCATTGGTGGTCCGGGCATGCAAAATTAGGTCCACTACATGTATTCTTTGTTTGACCTTACTTAATTTGTAACAAAGAAAATAGAAACCAATTGTCAGTGGTAATACTTTGACGTATTGCAGAAAGTTTTGAAGTGGAAAAAAAAAGTTCTTTTACTTACTGGGAAAGAAAATAAGTAACATATCTACAAAAAGAGGGAATGTCTGAGGCAGGTGGTTGTGGAAGCACGTTCACTCTTTCAAACCTTTTCCCTCCCCTCTGCTGAAATTCCATGTGCTGCTCTGCACTTTCCCACAAAAATTAAGCTCACTGAGTATCTGCTTTTTCATTCAGTTTTTCCTTTCAGGGCCCAAACTGTCATCACAGGAAAAAAAAAAGTGGAAAATAATTACAGCTGTGGCAGATGTTTATAACAGTGACAACTGGGGCTATATATTTATATAAACTGCTGATCTTTCAGAGGTAGTTATAGAGATTTGAAAAACCTGCAGACCCTAATCTTAAGTCCCTTGTTCCAGAGGGTTAGAAAAGAAAAACAAAACAACTCCTACAGGCTTAAGAGGACTAATTTCCTTCCTGTCGGGGAATCTGTTCTTTTTTACACTGAAGTAGGAGAGTTACCAAACAAAGCATTGTACACAGAGGCATTCACAGATACATAGATCAAAGTGATGAGCACTTTACCAATTGTCCAAGAGCTCATTTGTAAATTAGTCCTATGGGAATTAATAACACTGAAGCAAAGCTAGAAAGCAAGGAAGGAAGGAGGACAATGTCCCTCAGAGACTACTGACCATGTTACTTCTTCTATTTTCAATTCTCTGAAAGCAATTATGACCAGAAGCCTCATCTGTGGATGTCCCCCCACTGGACCCTTTGCAAACACAGAATGTGTCTCCTATACATCACAGCTTAAGGTCTTTATACGGGACTAGAGGCTAGGGACTTAATGGAAAAGAAAGAGGAATTATTTTGATAACCAAAGCAGAGTACCTTTCCCTGCAGATTTCCAGCTTAGCCCACTCTTTTGGGCAATCCTGGAGGAAAAGGGCCTGGGAGAAAAGCATGGCTTTTATATCTGACAGATATAAAAACTCACACCCCCTTCTCAGGGCAGCCTCACCTATGCCCTCTTAAGGAATGAATTCTACTTGTCCATGGAAATACTCAATTTTCTGAGCTGGCTGAGAAATTAACTGGGATGATATTGATATATAAACCAGTAGGAAGTCTCTAAGAGCCAGTCAAGAACCATCAGACAGCACAGATAATTTTTGACATCAGTGATGCCTCTAAGCCTTTGGTTACAAAGCAGATTGTAACCCCTCAGGATGTTCAGGCAATGCACATGGAATGTCACAAAATTCTCCTGAACATGCTGCTTCTTAGCTTCTCCATTCAATGAAGCACCCTAAGAATAATTTTCTAATATCTAGATTATTTTGAATAACACTAAGAAATGCAAAGCATTAATGGACCAGAGACTCTTTTTGGAGACTCTTCACCACTCACCATCCGTCTTTCACCATTGATTCCTCTCCACTGCTCAGCCCTCTTCATAATGTAGCTCAGCTCCTGAATGGAAATCTCCAAGTCCAGTGGAACAAAGAATGTGCCTTCCTCACCACGAATACGTTGAAATACATCCAACAGCCAACCTTCGCTATGTAGCCTAAAGATAGAAATTACATATTTGGTTCATCTTTGAAAGGACTCTTAATGGGGAAAAAGAAAAATCATTATATTGTAGACTTATGTTTTGGTTTTCCCTTCATGACTATGGTCTCTGCCCATGAGTAAGAAGTTCTCCATCATACAGCCCTCCAGAGCCCTCTGGAGAATTTACAGTACCTGAATGAAATCACACAAATGTAAGCAGCAATTTAATTTAATTGTTTAAAGATATTGACTTCCCAAACATCCTGACCTTCCTTCCCTTCAGAAATGTCTGTCTGTCCTCAGCCCTGGGCTGGGTAACTAGTTCCAGTAGCATGGTTAGACATGAATGGAAGTCCTGCTGTGCCAGGGTTCAATAATGGGCAAACCACATCATATAGAAGGGAACAACTCACCCTTTTTTTCAACCCCAAGCCTGAAGCCTATACAATCTAAACTTCTCTTGATGTTAGAAAAGTTCATTTCATTTGTTGGCTTTGTTTTTCCATGACATTTCTGTTCTGTGGTAAGGAATTGACTAAGCACTACGCAGTAAAATTTTCTACCACAAGAAAGGCTAGCTGTGTGGCATTTCTTGATGTAGGTGAAACCAAGAAATATTGTGGGGCTTTTGGAAAAGCCTGGTGTCACATTTTTAGCCTAAATTGAACTTTAAAACATCAAAACACTGCTGTTTGATTCAAATGAATCCTCTTCAATTAATCTCTTTCTCATTCTACTTTTATTCCAAAAACAGGGATTCAGAAAATGGAAATCAGAAAATCTGGAATCTGAGTTTTGGCTATTGAACAGAGGTCTTTTCTTTTGCACCCTTTTCCAAGATAATACTTTACTCCAATTCAGCTGTTCCTTGGTGCCAATTTCAATATTTTCATCCTTCCCATAGACTGGCTGGATAATCATGAGAAGCGCATGGATTGCTGTGGCGCTGCAACCAACAAAATGCCTGGATTTCTGTGGAGCTGTTTAGGTCCTTCATTTCTGGTGGGAGATGAAGCACAGGCATAACTCCTTAGACCCTCTGAATTCCCACCCTTCTCACGTACAGCAGCACCAGTGACAGCTCTTGTGGCTGGTCCTTACCCTTGGATCTTGTGTTGTCCTGTATGTGGTGAACAACGTGTGTGCCTGGCAGGGGCAGAAGGTTGTTCAGCTAAAGCAGGATGAAGTTCACATTTACATCAGCTCTGCATCACACCTTACAGTGCTCACAGAAAGTGCAGAGCAGCACACTCAAGTTAGTTGCTTAGGACAAGTTTGCCCACAGCTGAGATTTAGCGTGGAACAAAAATAAGGAGATGCACCAACAGACAAATTTTCAACTTGGTCTCGGGAGGAGCTTTAGCTCTCTCTTCAGAGGGGAATGTGTACCTCAAGGTCAAGCACTGTATCCAAGAGTTTCTGTGATGAAGTAGCTATTCTGATCCCAAAATCTGGCAGGCTGACTAAACATCAGATTAAGAATTTATATCTCAGGCTTTGCTGCAAAGGTTCTCTCTGTACTTTTTTCCCCACTCTTCTCTTTTGAAACATTCCTTTTTGAAGCTGCAGCCCTAAATTTGCTGTAGTTTCCAAGATGCCATTTTGGGATTCTCTTATCAAAAGGGGAGAGCAGGTGGAAGATCATCAAATCAAAAGGTAGGTAGTGTGGGAAATAAACAAACCGGCTATCAAGGAATAATAGAAAATGCTCCAAAGTGTGAAATACAAATCAGTGCTAAAGCAGAGTAGGATACTAAAGTAGCAACACACTACAGAAGAGATTATTTTTTATAAATAACTAGTACCCTTTATGTAATAATTGACCAAACTCCACAGTATTTTTAAATAAAAGGTTTTTCTCTTAATCTCTGGATCAACATCAGGTATTCTTTCAATAAAATAGATATCTTTTTGGAAGAATTGACTCATAATTTAGAATTAGCTTGTGCTTGGTTGAAAAACTAGCAATTAAGCTGGTGGACTTTCTGACCTTCTGTTCATGTTGAAGCAATATTATTCCATGGTGTTTGTGTTTGACATTCCAGGTCAGCAGTATAATTGTTTGCCACTTGTCTTGCTAAACAAGAGAAAGACCTTGCCATTTATTTAAGCTCACTTAATGCAACATTCTTATTTCAAATTAAGTAAAATTTAATGCAGTTAAATTACTGTCTATTTGCTGCCATAAACATTTTCTATATGAAGATTTTAAGTACATGGTTATAAACAATATAATTAACTTTGAATTAATTAAGAATCATGAAGCCTGTCTTTCAGCTTTGTTCCTTTTGTCCAAAAGTAGTCAGCCTGCTCCTGTTACCTGCCTTAATTTCTTTTCTTTGGCATGAAAACTAATAAAACACTTCTTATACCTTAACATACTTTGTTATAAGCATGAGAGTAGTTATTTTTATTGCTAATACAATAGAAAGAACAAAACACAGATTATGTTTTCTAGACATATGAGAACCAGCATAATAGTCTACAGGTTCATTTATTTACCTATCAGAAAGAACAGAAAACCTTGAAATTATTTCCTACCAAGAGTCTGATTAAAAAATGGGCTTTTCAAAGAATTACACAAACCAAAAATTAAAGGGTAGTTTTAGTGGTTTAAAACAATTTATTACATATTAACTTGAGTCTTTCTCATCCTTTTTTGGAAAACCACCATTGAAAATATAAAACCCGTTTTGCTATTAACACTGAAAAATGTAGATTTCTGAAGCTTTTCCCTGAAAAATGTTTCAATACCAGGAAATTCAGATGCTTTCCACCAGACACTTTTCGTTCAGACGGGTCTGCATTTTCTCACAGCGCAGAAGACATTTCACCAACAAACTCCTGTCTGTTTCTAATATCTGGTAGAATTAAAAGGAAGAAATTGCAACCAATGCCTCTTCATGGTTCCAAAAAGTAATTAGAATATCTCTCCATGCTAGTTGTACTACAGACTCCCAACACAAGCATGGGGAATCAGATTTATTGAGGTTATTTCAGTTTATAAAGACACAAGTAGATGCTATTTAACCCTGGCCCATTATTCCATTAGCTTCCTGGCTGTTCACCAGGGCTGCCATGAAGTTTTCTAGCTGTGGCAGAAACAGACACTCCCCCTGCTTGCTTTGGTGGTATTGTGGGTTCAGTGCTCTTATCCCTTCTTTTACATGCTGTCAAAACACTTCAATTTAATGGCAAACTGCTGAGTAATTCCAATAAACAGCACCACCTCCTCCATCCAACAGCCAAAGTCTCCCCCGTGGATTGGAGTCTTCAGGCACAGAAGGTATCCCTCAATATTTATATTGGCTTACCTTCCAAGAGAAAAATGAGGTGGATGCTTATTTAAAAATATATGTTTTCTGAGCTGACCAACATTCCACTTGAATGTATTTGAGGTATGGCATCTGAGAAATATTCACACAAAGGGATGCTACTGCCCTGGCAGTAATACTATTCTCCCTTGAAAACCAATGATGTTACATCCACATTCAGGAAATAGTGTTATGAAATGCAGAGATGTTGTCCTTAAAAGCATTTTAAAAGTTTTAATTCTATCTTCATTAGGCTGACAGTGTGCTGCTCAAGAGTCCTACCTAGGTCCAAGTTTCCCATGATGTTGGCTGTTGATATTCAAGGAAGATAAGCTTGATACAATTGCAGAAGCTCATTATATAACTTTATTCTGCGCAGACTCCAGTATTCAAAATGTTTCCTTTTGTTATCAAGCAAAGAACTTCAAAGACCTTATGCACTGTAACAGATTTTGTTATCTTCCCTTTGCTTTTGTACTTTGCTATGAATCATTTTTAAAATGTGTTGTGCTAAGACAACTTTTTTCCCCCTAGTAACATTATTCCCCCACCCCTTTATTGGAAAACATTACAGGAAAATTGATCCAGAAGGAAAGATACCTTTGATGATCTTGCACCTGTTCCCCAGACAATGAAGATGTTGGTAATATTCTCATAAAAACCTGCCTTACAAATGTTTTAATTTAAATTAATTTTCCTGAGTAATAAACGACAGCAGCTAAAACTTACGAAGCTATTCAAAACTATTAAGTCAATGATTAAGAAGGCATTAACGTCTCAAAAACTAATTAACTAGACTGCCAGTACATTGGAGTTGTGTACAGCTCCCAGGAACACAGGAGCTCTGAAATACTTTGCAGAAATTTAGATTGCCATTTATCTTTTTCTGCCTGCTGCAACAGAGTTTGTGGAAGGGGGACTGAGGGGTGATACAGTAAGGTGGAGGGCGTATACTGAGATTTTCTGTTCTTACACCTGCCTGCATCTTGCCTTTGCACATGCCTCTTTATTGGTGCTTGCCAATGTTCATCCCTGGGTGAATTGAGGGCCAGCACAAAATCCCTACTGCATTGTAAACAACCCCCTTATAAAAAAAAAATATACACTTTTTCATTCAATATATTTGATGATCTATCTAAATAATTTCCAGTGTCCCACACCTGTCCCTATTGACTGCACAGCTAATGGTGTCTACTAGAAAGCTGGCAAGAAAGGTAGTCAGCCAAATGTCATGAGGAACTGAGTTTAGAAAATGAGCTTATGTCACGGAAACATTATTTGGATTAAATCTTGTCATGATGACTCAGTCACAAGTCAAAAATCCTGTATCATCAAAGGCTGGTAAGGCTCTGGAAGCCACTGCAGATTCAGAGATTTTGCACTTCATATCATATGTAGCTTTCTGAAATTTTTCCTATTTCTCACAAAACCCCTTCTTGTAAGGCTAAAGACGGCATCTTCCAAAGTACCTAAATGAAAGGTACACACACTTTTCAGCTTAAGCCCTTTCATAGGCACAATTGCCTGAAGCCAAAGAAGCAGAGGCTTCTAGAATCTACGAAAAATCATTATATCAATTGTGTTCCTGTTGAGGAAATAAGTGACTCCTTCTCTGACTTGCTGTGCCCATCAATCCCAGTGCATTAAAAGTTAAGCAGGAGCCAACCCCTGCTTGATTATCTGCAGTTCTGGTCTCTGGGTGTGTGACACTGATACATCTTTTCTGATGTCATCTTATTTTATCTAACAGGAGAAGAGGCATGAACCTAAGTTCCTAAGGGAATAATGAGATTAAGAGACATACCTTAAAAAATACAGGTACAACACTGTTGATGAGATCATGAACAGGATGGTATAAAGCATTGCTGTGATTAAGGCACCAGGAACTCCTGACTCCCCTGCTCTTAGAAACACCCAGGAGAGTTTTGCAGCATCAGCAATGGGTTTCTCTACGCTGTTCCCAAATCGCTGTCATGGAGAAAAAATCAGCATAAGAAAATGTCACACCTGATTAGACTATAGAGACAAAAGAACATGAATCTCTGTACAATAAGGATTTAAATGTAATTTGTGGGGCACACAGTCTGAAACTTAGGAGTCTGCTAGACAGGATTTGAAATTAAGCACAGGATGTGAAATAAACTATTTTCTAGCTTATTTTAGTACAATTAAAATCTACCATATAGAGGTGGCTTATTGAACAAAACCCATGTCACAGTGAAAATGCTTGAAATGAAATTTCGTAGTGTATTTCAGGACAAGTGGCAGGGGCAGAAGGCTGAAATTTGCCTTTATGCAATGACCAAGGAGGCATAATATTGAATTATTTATTTTCCAAAAATCTATTATTTTCCTTTTTTTATTCTTTTTTCCCTCATATCTAGTTCTTAAGAACTAGCTACTGTATTGACATATTATTGCCCTCTGCTGGATCAATTTAGAAGAATTCAACTACATATCATGGGTCTTCTACTGCTCAGAACTAAAATAAATTCCTCTCTCCACTTTTGCCTTTTTAAAGTCACACGGTGACAGCCACATCCATATGAGATCATGTTGACACATTTTGCAAGGATGTGAAACTGCACCACCAAAGCATCCCGTGTCCATCGTTCAGAGAGGATCTGTCACCTTTAGGCTTCAAGAAATCTGCACCTTTCTGAGCAACTTGCCTAGGTTAACCCTTAGGAAGTGTCATAACTTTCTGCACATTTCTGGCTGCCTTGGCAATCATGGGCATAGTAAAGGAATGGACGTAGAAAAGGAAGGACAACTGCAAGTCCAGCTATTGAAGGACTGTGATTCTTGAGTATATTTTTGTTCTCTCTTCACCATTTGCAATGCTATTATGTTTCTGTCATGGAAATTGAAGGTCCTAGAAGACTGGTAATAACATATAAAGTCACATATTTATTACAAAAATAATTAAATACTCTGGTTCTCTTCTATCTCCCAGACCCATCTTATCTTCTTGAGAAAAGAAAAAAGTGAAAAGAAAAAAGTAAAAAGAAAAAGCTGGCTGGTTCCACTGCTTTCTTACTGAAGCAACTGTCTACCAAGGAAAATCCTCTGCACAGCAGTCACGTCCTGACATTCCTCCAGAGAGGCAAAAGTCTGAATGGCAAATAAGAATAAATTTCTCTCTTATCCAAGCAATTCTCTCTGGCAAAGCAAAAGTGGTGTGGGAGAACTTTACTTATACTTTTTTCCTAACAAAGGTACTCTGTCAATCTGTATACCTTCTGTGGTCCTCAAAGACATGACCCAAGAACGGTGTCTTCATTTTAAATAGCTTGAATAATATTTATTAGCATCTCTCTCAGGTACTCATCACACCACCACATGTGGTGGTCATGTGAGCCTTTTGCAGTGACTCCTGTTTTTCATAATGACACGCATCCATGTGGCCGAGGTGTTATTGTTTTCTGCATTTTGGAAGCCACAGACAGACAAAATGAGTGAGGTCCCAGGAAAGCTCTGACAACAGGAACTTGAACTGCATGGGAATGTTTCTTATCCCTGAAACATTCTTCTACAAGCTGACAGTAAATGAAATTTAAAATAACACATTTGACACAGCATTTTGGATGACTTGAAACCTCCCCCCCCAAATATGCAACTGTTCTCTAGCCTTTCCTTAACAATAGAAAACATTAGTTAGTAAATACAGAAACCTTTGTCTCCAGGGCTATCTGTCATCTTTCATAAGTATTAAGGCCATTTTGAATACTGAAATATATTCTAGCACTAAAATAACTCATATTACCACAACACAGTTTTTTTTAAAAGGCTTGATCTAAAATAGATTGGCAAGCAAATCTGAAATAGCAGCTGAAAGAATGCCAAGAGAAAAAAAATTACAAAAGCAATAATGAAAACACATGTAAGAGATATAGTTTCATTTTGGAAAGGATACATATAGTATATTGTGTAATATTTGAACAAATGAGTTTCTACCAAAGATAATCTTGGTGGGTAAGACTGCCAAATTTTCAATATGAAGTACAGAGAAGTATGTGCATTTTTAACACTTTAATGAAAAACTGTTATTTTACTTGTATCTCACGTTTCCCCCTGACCAAGTGCTATTTGAAATTGATAAGTAATCCAGTCTGTGTAGAACTGAGAATAATTCCACTGAAGTCAATGGCAACGATTTTCTCAATGCAAGTGTGAGAAAGATAAGGCAGACCTCATCCTCTCTTCCAGTTTTTATTAACACACCAGTATTAGAGGGGATAAAAAAATGCATTTAAACATTTCAGCATTCCTAGCCTGGTTATTGAGGAAATTCACCTTTTTCTTTTAGGAAAAAAAAATCTTAATCTGAATAATTACAATTAAAATTCAATGCTGTACATATTTTACATCATAGAATTTAAAAATAAATAAATAAGTGCAGGCTGCCCAAGTGAAAACTAGAGAGTGTTGCCACATGCTTAAAGTATTGCAATTAACTCTCAAGTGAGCACAAATTAAATTTCTTGAAGAGCTGAATTTTAATTTTCAAAACCACTGCAATGGAAAACATTGTGTAAAGAGTGAAAAATCACCTGCAGAGCACAGGTTAGATGACAAAGAACCTGAGAAAACCCGATCCACAACAAGACCTGTAGATTAGTGCTTCATCTAAAGTGAGAATCAGAAACACAGATGACTTTGAACGACTAGCAAGGGCAGAAGAGGAGCAATAGCCCAACCCCAGAAAAACTCTCAGCATCCTGCAACCATTGAAAGGAGCCTGTGTCACGTATGCAGTGAGACCCAAATTTGAAATTTCTGCTCTGGGATACTGGGCACTATCTCAGATGTGATAAAAGTCTGCAGCCACCCAAGAACAGTTGGGCTACACAGCCCACATACAGGCACAGATAGAGTTGGGAACTTTGCTCTCCTGTTTTTACATATGATGAAACTCTCTCCTGAAAGATGTTTGTCTTTCAATCTCACAAGTCTTTTTTGGTGTGCCAATAAATTATATTAACTACCTTGCATGTCAGAGAAGTGCATGATAGCCTGCATTTTTTTCATTTTGTCTGTTTCAATGCTTAGAAAAATCTGAAGCGTTAATAATCAGGATTGGTCATTAAACCATGCCCATTAACATCCAAAATTGCAGTAATTCTTTTCAAAGCAGATGCAATCACTCCAGCAATGGATTTACTTTCTTATCTCCAAATATGGCATGTACAGTGCTCTTAATTTTATGCAGAAACACAGTGACTCCATTAGATGGGAATTTTGTTAATAAAAAGGTAATGTATGACATTATTATTTAATTTCTTTTTAACTTTCATGTTCCGTTGCCAGGGGTGGATTTTCATATCTTTCAGTGATTCACTGAATAAAACAAACTTCTACGTCAAGTTCTCATGTCCAAGTTATTTTAAGTGACTCACCCCCAGGAACGAATCCACTACAAACACTGCCAAGGGGTCTAGCGCTGTCCATAGTCCCATAGCTATGATAAACTTTGACAAGAAGGAAGGGAATGAGTCAAACAGCTGCTGACAGCCCCATCTGATCAGGACCATGAGAAACAGCCCTGCGTTCAAGGTTAGGGGTCCCACCACAACCATGGCCAACTCTTCGCTGGTGTGCAGCAAGGAGTTCTGGTAGCACAGTTCCACAGTGTGAGGGAAGAGCTGGAACCTGTAAAGAAGCAAAAGGAGAGCGTTTGTCTGTGCTCCTGAGCAAGCCATTGAAAGAAGGCAGAGTCAAGCATGTTGCATTGTAAAGTTGCATCCCTATCTGTGTCACAACACTCTGACCAAAAACTCTACGAAGCTAGTCAGAAAAAAAATAAACTTTCTCCTCCTCCTCCTGTCTCTGCATCCTTGGATCCCCTCTGACTCTCAGTTCACATCCAGGCTCTAGGGATTGTTCAGGAGAGGCTATAGGAAGGTGTTACCCTCCCGACACACCAACATGAGCACAGGCCCCAGGAGCTCACCCATCTCTGCACAGCAGCACCTTTGGGCACTGCACAAAGCAGAAAATGTTCTCTGGAAGACATAGCTGTTAGCATACCTAAAGCGATTGGAAATGTCCCTCTTGCCACCATGAGATGGTGGGATTTGCAAAGCTCACACCATGAGCAAGTTTGCTGGCACTGTAAGAGACAGGAACAGCACAGCATTGTGAGCTACACACAAATAAAGAAATTTGAGGCAAAAAATTCAGTCCTAGTGAAATGGTTTAAATTCTGCTCCTTACTAAAGTGAAGTGGTTTGATTCTCACTCTGTTCCCTACTTGTGAGGGCTACCATCACATTTGGTAGAACTAGAAAGTGCTCAGCTCAGTCTTGTTGTTCAGGCACACAGTTACAGACTGGGATGCTGATCCAGGGCATTTTGGCTCGAGACCATTATCCTTTATCTAGCTGACTGCCTGGGACAGCTGTGACTAGTGGCTTTGAACATGACCACCACTCTCTCATGCATTGCTTCCTTCTGTTGAATTCCCTTTGTTTTCACAGACTCTTGATGCTTGGCCTCCCAGAAGTTTTAGTGCCAGCTGGCTAAGTTGACAGGGGCTGTGCAAGGCCAGAAGTGAGAGATGGCTGGCTTTGCATTAAGATCTAGAAGACCACCTTAACAATAACCAGCGCTGTCCAGAGTCTGCTCAGACACCTTGTTCAAATTTCAGCCAATAATCAATACCACTACCACACCAGACATAGGTCAGAGAGTTACAAATTACTGGCTCGTACTGACTGATTCAGGTTTATGTGATGCTTTAAGGAGAATAACAGAAAAAAAAGATTTCTATCAGAGAAATATTTCCTTTCCTAAGCATGATGGAACCTTTTTGCTCTGTAAAACCCTTCTCTACCACACAGAAACATGAATAGAATCAGGTATTTATCACCTACTGGACTTGTACTCCGTCTCCGGGTTTTTTCATGTCAGGTAATGACAAGCAATGATTTTCTCGCAACACTCTAGAGAGGTCTAATTCCTGAGCTAAAGTCAATGTATTATACAGTTAAAATATGTCAACTTATTTCAGGACTCGCAGTAAAACTGATATATCAAAGTTAAATTCTTATAAGTATTTTACTCATAGATCACTTTGGTAACATGAAATATGATTTAAATGCTTCTTCAGTTTTGTGCACTCCTTAGGCATTTTGAAGTACTTTATCCAAAGTGTTAAATTAATCTTCTGGAAGATACATAACCTGCGGAGTATCTCAGATGGGAGAGAGATAGGCATGACACAAGATTCACAAGTGGACAAATCATGTTCTGTGTTTAAAGTTTACATAACTAACACCTTCACCTGATACACACATTTGCATATCAGATCACTGGACTCTGGATGCAGTCCTTGTTCTGCACTCTTAGTTTCTGCAGGGGCTCCTATCAGAGCTTGCATGTTGAGCTCTCAGCATGAGTCTTAATCGTCCATTCTCCTCATAGTGCAAGCGACCTGCTTTGAATCAAGATATTTGGAGAAATATCCTTACTGAGAAAAGAGTTTAGCAGGACTTACTTTGCCACAGGAACTGAGATGGTCCGAAGGAAGAGCCACTGGCTCAAATAATGCAGGTAAAGTCTCAGGAACCAAAGCAAAACTATCAGCAGTACGAGCAGCCAGAAGTCCCTGGAGCGCCAGCGTGTGGCTCCCAGCTCTGAAAAGGCCGTGTACACCACGAAATGGAAACGCTCCACAACCTGCCCGGACAGTTTCACATCAGCAGCAGCAGCAGAGCAGCAGCTAGAGATGCATGGAAACAAAACAAAGAGTCATTCATAAAAGCACATAAGAAGCAGCAGTTGCAGAGTCCTGCTGTACAGGTTCAGATAATGTAGTGCAGGTTCAGATAATGTAGCGCAGGTTCTGATCACAACTTTGATTAAACAATGCATCTGACATTAAAAACAATTTAAAAAAAAAAAAAAAAGAAGTGTTTTTTTTCATGGCAGTCTAGGTGAGAGGTGGCTTCCTCCCAGAAATCACGCCGCCACTTTTAAAAGGACAACAAATCACATTTAAAACAAAGGTTTTAAAAGCCTTTTGGTTTCATTTTTATTTTAATTTTTTCTCACAAATTGTTCTCTGAGGAACACTTTATCACTTGTTTTCCTTCTGAGAAAATGGTAAAAGAACTTGTCATGTTTGTACTGAAAAGTATTAATTTTACTGAGAACCTGTGAACAGCTTTTTGGCATTTGGGTAAGAGCACTTCAGTCAAAATATTTCAGGACACAATGTGGGCTAAAACTCCTCTTCAGTTTCAACTAAAAGAGAAAATAGAAAGGAACTTCCACTGTAAAGAATTCTGCTACTGAGTATGGTGTGATTTTCCTTTTAAGCTAATTACTGTAGTGCTTCAAAGGAGGTGGATGGAGGAAATGAGATGCCAAGATGCAGCCTTGGCATTATGTTTCCCAGAAACTGGAGTCTCTCAGCTGATTCAAAGCTGAAAAGACAGTAGCTTCTTTGACCTTTTAAAACTTCTAACTGCTATGCTTATTTCCACTGATTTAAATGACTAAGCAGCTGAGATGCACAACTCCAGGACTGAATATGATGTCACCATGCTCAAACTGTTATTTATATTGATTAAGACTTCTGAAAGTTCAGAAATATAAAGGTCTTTTTGTGGAAGAAAACATGCTGGCTTTTTAAACTGTAGCATGTGACTGAAGAAGAAGCAGCAGACATACTTGCACTGTATTTTGTGCTCTTTTGAAGAACTTTCCTGTCTACGCATATTTCTTAAGAAGCTGTGTGCATCTATTTCTCCAGCAGTCACAAAGAGAACCGTGAATAACAATAGAAAAGAAACTTAAAAGGTTTCTACATTTAGTCTAGGTTTGAATGAGAAGGAAAAACAAACCCCCCAAATCTACCAGCCATAAGGCTGGATTTTGAAACCAGCCTTGGCATCATGTTACTCCTGATCCGCAGTGTTGAGCAGGATGCATGTGGAGGAGATGGCAGGATGTCAGCCAATCCCTTTGCTCATGAGAAGGCTCAGGCTTTAGCTACATGGTTAGAGAAGGAGAAGACGAGAAGTTGTCGGGGCACAGCACCGAAAAGTAGGGTTTGGGTCACTAAAGGCCTCAAGCACAAATAACTAAAACTTCTCACAGAAAGGTCTGTTGGGCTGAAAAAGCTGATTCTTGCAGTGACTGTAGGTTGATCTGTCAGGGGTTTTGAAGGTTTTTTTCAAGTTATGTAGTCCATTTTGCTGATGTCCTAATCAACCACAAAGTCCTGCTTCAGAGAAGGGCCACATCATGAATGACCTTCCTCATGTTGTAATTATTTTCCCACAGCAGCCTACAGGAACATCACAACACTTCTCATTAACATTATGAATTCATAGTCTAGACTTGTGTGAGAAAGAGACAAAGAAAAATGTAAAATAAGAAATATAATTGACTGTGGTATTATACTACAATAACCACGGAATTCTAAATGTTCTGAACTCTGCAGCTAGATTGCACTACACTTCCTTTCATATAAAGAAGTTTTTGTCATCCTTAATAGCTTCCATCAAATTTACTCTTAAAGCATTCACTCTTTGAGAAAAGTTAATAGGGCAGGATTAACCACACTGTATTTTAGTTAGACCAAATAGTTTATTTGTAAAAAAAAAAGAAAAAAAGAAAAAATAATACTCTTAGCTCATAATACTCATCCTTCATCAAACAAGCAGAATTACATAGACGTTCCATCCAGCCTCACCCATGTCAGAAATCCACATCCTACAGGGATCACTGCCAATCTTCATCTCTGTGCCAAGAGCACGAGTTACCATGTACATTTAAAAAAAAAAAAAATTGATTTAGCTTAACTCTTCATTTTATGTAAGAATCTACTATTAGGTCATTTAGTCTCAATTTACTAATTGAAGCTACCTCTAAATAAACAACACCAGAAAGAAATATTCAACGGACCACCTGTAAAATGTTTCAAGAACGTAAATCCTTCCTCCAACCCAACACGCAAACAGAGAATGAGAGCACACAGCTCAGAGCACTGAAAATACTCAATCCCTTTTCATTTATGGCAGTCCTGGAGCACCAGGAATAGTGAAAAACCGTGGTGACCAAAACACTTGGTTGGGAAGGTGAGTAAAGCCCTTGCTCACTGCAGCAGGACCTCCCAGGGCAGTCAGTACTTTCCATGAGCACACTTGTTCCAGCTCTGTCACTCGCTGTGTGGAAGGTGCTTCTGTGCGAGCACACCACACAAAGTGCGGCTATGGAACTCCCCTGAGGTTCAGGCAGCGATGAAAATAGTATGTGCTTCCATCACTCCATTGCTCCACACACGACTCCCACTTTCAAGAGGTCAAAAGAGAACTGATGTCTTCCCCTGTGTCATCCCTGCTGAGATGCTGACTCTGTCAGCCACCTGCTCAATAAACTTACAAATGAAAATAGACAAGTTCAGAATGCGCTCACTTATCAAACCCAAAAGCCTTCCACAGAACGACCCTGCCCAAACGAGCAGAGCAGCATTTATGACGACTTTCTTTGGTTACACCTTTCCTCTGAAAAAAGCAATAGCAGCCTAGAAACTCCACAGAAACTCAAGCTTGTTGGAAGTCAAAGAAACCAAGAAAAATATGTCCATTGGGTAGAATCAAATTACATTTGTTTTTATTTTTGTAACAGCAATTATCCTTTTTAGGACTTCACGACTTTCATCAAATGCCTTGATCACAATTTCCTGCTCTTAAATGGAAATTAAGCATTTATTAGTTTATCTTGTTAGAAGTCCAGATTCTGAATGTCACTTCTGTGCTAGGTTACACTTCCCAAGCTTAGACCTTGACAGGAGCACCATCAGCCAGTGGCAGAAACTGGTGGAAAATGTAGCCTACACAGTGACTCAGTGAAAGTCCCAGCCCGTAACTGGAATATCTTCATTTACTTTAAAACAAATTCAGTTGGCCCCAACTTACTTGTGAGTTTCAGGAAACTGTTCCTGAGAACTCATTAATCATGCTGTAAGGCTGTTTACTGGTTGCCACTTCAAAACACTAGGCTTAAATGACCTCTCTTATTGACTTTTTTGAAAAATGAAGAAAGGAAGAGGCAGAAACATGAAATGACACATGCACCAAACAAGTGGAAACAGTCCCTTTAAATATTTTTAGCTGGTGTTAGTAGTAAAAGCTTGGGGGTGGAGTGACAGTGCTGGCAGATACAGTTTTCAGAAGAGATTTATATAAAGGTGCTGTAGGGCAGAGAGCATGAGTATTACCTTTCAAAAACAAAATAACCCCTCCACCCACAAAAAAACCAAACCTTAACCCTTGGGTGAAAACTATATAAAGTTCCAAATGAGAAGCCACTTGAGCAATGGATTTATCCATGATTCCTTGGATTACTGGTAAGTAATTTGGCTGAATGTTTTTGTTCTAGGGCATTAGTTTTGCATTTTTCCTTGGGAAATGCTGCAGTAACAAACAGCAGAGACCGAATTACCATAAAAGCAGGTCAATTATTTCTATGGAAATCGTTCAGAAGGAAAGAAACGATGCACAGATTCTCTTAAGCTGCACTTGATGATGATGACAGAAAGTAATGGCTGATAGAAGGCAGTGTGTACTGTTGGGTGACAGCTTTGTTGCTGACAAACTACGGTGAACATTTGTATAATGCACTGCAAGGCTGGCACTTAGAGCTGATGGCGGGGTAGATGCTCAGCTGATACAACCCTGCTTATTCCAGAGCTACACTGGTGCTCACCAGCTGAGGTATTCAGGATCTATCCTGAATGTATCTATTATTTACCTTACGTAAAATAAGGCAAAATAAATGTTTCTTTGTCACCCATACAGACAGAGAAGATTTAAAGAGCCAATGCAGACACAAATTAGTTTATGCAAATTACATTCAGGGAATCATATGCAGTCCTTACAGCCCAAGACACAGTGCAGTTCACAAATAAAAAATACCCCTCCCCACCACCATCCTAAATGGCAGGGTCCCTAAATTTAGTCCTTTATGGCTTATCAACAGAAATAAAGATGCAGGAAATGCTGCCCAGTGTTACCACAATGAAATGTTATCACTTTCAGGGTAAAATCACACCTGTATCTGAAGGCACATCTAGAATTAGTACACACTAATACATGTAACCCTTCAAATGGAATCCAGTTCAAAGCACCACTGATGAAGCATGAGGCAGAAGACAATATGATTTGTTCCACTGTGCACAACATAAACATATATATAAAACATATAATTCTATTATTGTTAGAAGGACTTTATCATTATTCCCTCTGCATAATATTCTTCCTTTTCAAGGCTCGTATTGCATTACAAAGAAATTTTCTTTATCCCAGGCCGTATGGTGATGACACAAATGACTTTGCCCAATAAGCCAACGGCAGAGCTGCAAACTGAGCTCTGCTGAGTTACAGTCCATTATTCTATCCACTGGATTCCTAATAAAATATTACTTTTTTGTTTATTTGTATGCAAAGTGAATACAACCAGGGAGAGCTTTTGCCAAGGATGGAGGCACTGGTTTTTCCTAGCTCTTTCCAAGACACACCTATGCTTCATATTCTTCAGTTTACAAGCAACCAAGAAAGCAGGTATCATAAACAGTTACAAGGGCTAC
Organism: Fringilla coelebs; assembly: GCF_963513975.1. Lineage (NCBI taxonomy): Eukaryota > Metazoa > Chordata > Aves > Passeriformes > Fringillidae > Fringilla > Fringilla coelebs. Next base: position 87,903,773 of record NC_140028.1, read on the forward strand.
CTAGGGGCTATCTGCTGAGAGAAAAGTGACAAAAGACCTGAGGGAGCATAAAGCAGTTCCTCAACATACAAATGCTCATAGGAGAATTTGACCTACTGCTTACTGGAAAACCCAAAGTCATGATATAGAAGAAATGCTGGAAATCATGGCATGTTTATTTTTCAGGTGTAGCTGTGGTGGGAAAAAGAAACTGCCAGAAGCAAAATCAAAAATCCAAAAGCGGGGCTTTTAGGAATTAAACATTTCAGGAAAAAAGAGTAATCCAATAACTGCAATAATTTTTTTTAGTTTATTGCAAAGAATATGACATGGGTACGTGACTGCACCTGTAAACACCCATGATGCCAGGGAGGAGGAGGCTGATGGTGGCTGCTCTCCTTCCAAGGTCCAGGCTGTGCCAGCTCATGGGAGACAGCCAGCAAGCAGTAAACTCTGGATCAGCTACATCTTAGGTGTGTTTGTATTACACACATAGCCAAGAGCCAGAGCAAACACAGAGCTGAACTTTTCCCACAACACACTCCTGGGGTTATGTGCTGGCACAGCTGTAGCCTTGGAGGAACCACAATGCTCTTCTATACTGGGTGGGGGCACACTCTGGGTCAGTGGGCCAAGAAATATTCATTAAAGAGGATGGGAAGAAAGTGCTGACAGATTCATATTGCTCTGGATATAACTGTGCTAGCCTGAAGATGGTGGACAGTCAGTTTTCACTATAAAAGAGTTTATGACAGCAGAAAATTGGCAAAGAGCAGCAGATTCATGTCCTCAGCAGTCCCTTTACCCAACAGTGTTAGGCTGGCAGAGGAGCCCATCCCCTGACTTTAGCTAACTAAGAATTTCCTAAGGGAATTAACTGAGACATTTGCAAGAAGAGATCTCTTACCCAGCTGGGCAAGAAAGCATTGGACAAAGAAAGAATCACAAAATTTAAGCAGAGTGGCAATAGTGCTGCAGGACAGTGTGGCTCCTTGTAGAGAGCTGGCAAAGCTTTGCACATTGCAGCTTTGAGCAGCATCTGACAATGACAGAGCAAAAATTACAAAAAACCAAATTATTATCATCATGGCTGCTGTTTAGGTAAGCAACTAAAACTTTGCCTATTTCATGCTTAACTGCATTTTCAAGAGCTTAGTGGCTTGGCAAAACAGTCTGGAAATCTTACAAGAACAGACTTTGTTAAAATATTCCAGTCTGGCTGCTTCCAGCTCTGGTTGGGTACAAACATGAAGTGAAGAAATCGAGCGCAGCTTTCAGAACTTTTAAGCAGCTCTGGTTTTTATTTCATTCTAGAAAGGAACAAAAGGCAGTAGACAGCCTCTGTTATTCATCCTCATGACATGACTAGGCCAGTCAAGAAGCAAAAGAAGGCATGTAACTCCTCCCCTACTTATTGCCCTCTGACTGCTTTAAGTAAATAAGATGACAATGAATGAATGAGAAAAAGGCACAAACCACACAGGGGAGGATGCAAGATGTCAGAGGAAGTATAGTTCTCAAAAAAACCCAGCATTATCTGTAAAGCTGTTCACCCAGTAAGTAAAGCTGAATGCTCAATTTTGTGCATGAGCAATAAAACAGCGTTTAGGACCTGGAGAAGAAGTTTACAGGGTCACATTCAAGCTCATCTCAGTTAAAAAACAAATGAAAGACTACAGGAAGTGAAATGCTGGACTTAAAACATCTATTGACATTCAGGAGAATTGAGATTTAAAACTTCTTGTTTATGTTAGTAGGAGCATTGTACCCTATCTAGAAGAAAAGAAATACATATATATATTTTAGGCAGTATTTGTGCCTAAGCTAGGAGAGTCCCCTGTACCTGATGGGTAGAACTGTTTTCTACCTTGACACAGAAAACCTCCCCAAGGACATTTGCTCTGTCTGGAGAAAAAATGCAATCTTCCTCCTGACCAAATACATATCTACTTCTGAGAGCCACTAAACACTCAAACACCATCTGTGAGCTGTGCATTCATCTGTAACACACCAATTTAGCTGGCAGGCCATTGGGAAACAGGACCCTGAAGTTGCCAAGTTAAAATGGCAATCCAGCACCAGCTGAAACTCCACTGAGCAAACAGGTGAGATTACCAAAAATCATTGTAGCAGAGAGACACAAAACACCAAAATAAGAAACAGCCTTGTGGAGTGGATTAAAAAAAAAACATGGGGGGTGGGAGGGAAAGGTGCAGCTTTGATCTTTTCCATCCTGTGCTTAATTAGCAGCAGCATCACACTAGGAGCATGGGTGGAGACAAGCAGCCCCCTTCCTTCAGTGAGAATCAACAGAATGGTGGCTGCTGTGGGCACCACAGACACCCCACAACTGATCCTCCGCTTCTCTCTGAATGTCTGGCCATACAGCAACGAAACTTCATCTTACACAAACACAGACAAGCCGCGAGTCAAAGCCTTTTGACTTCTGTCTGGTGTTCACAGCAACAGGATGAAACAAAAACTGAATTCCTGCATGCATTGCTTCCCTTGCCACAATTAAATTGTATGGATGTGCAAGTGCTGGAGTTAGGATGTCGGTTGTTAAACCAAACGCACCATTCAGTTCTTGTGCAGATTTATAATTCTTATGCCCCGTAGGAATAGGGGGGTGTAAAGATAAAAAGAAAGGAAAAAAAGTTAACTTACAGGTGTAAGCTTGTGCATAAAAATGCTTCTAAAACTCCATTAGTGTTATTCTAGTCAGATCTCCAGAAGCTTCTGTACTGACCTGACAAAAATGACCTTTTCTTTTTCATAGCAAATTTACAAGGAAGAACTAGACAGAAAAAAAAATGGCTGGAGTCTGTGGGAACAATGGAGCATGTATTTAGAGAAATCTTGACATTGGAAATTATTTTTTTACTATATATCAATAAGAGCTTTTTGATTTTTATTATTTTGTGCAGCAACATGTCCACAACCAGAAGTGTTTGACTCGGGAATAGCCCCCATAAAAAGAATGAAGTAAGACATGACCCAGGTAACACCAATTAGGATACATTTTAAAATAAATCCCTGTAGATTTAAACATGGCCAGACAAGGCAATTCATGAAACTACAACAAAGTGCAATACATTAAAAAAAGAAATCTCAAAAACATAAAATTGCTTGCAATGTTCAGAGTATTTATGAGACGTACATTTTCCAAATATACCTGTAACAATTTTGGAAGAATTCTTCTTCACAGTTTGATGAAAGAGAACAATCTCAGGTTTGAGCAGATGACTGATGCTACTACACTGCATATTACAAAAATGTTTTTTGCTTTAATACAACATGGTTTCTCAAAGAAGTAAACCTGTGTTAGGCCAGCTTAATTAAATCTTTAAGAGCCTTAAAATAGAAAGGACTTATGTGCGTGTGCAGAATACTCTAGGAGACTATTATATTTAAAACACCATTTACCAGTTATCTCAGAAAAAAACACCATTAAACAGTTATCTCAGAAAACTGAGATACTGTACAGATATCTTACATTCAATTACATTATGAAAAACACAGCTATAGGAAAAGTAAAACTCAAATATTTTTAAAAGATCTTTGTAAACACCACTGAAATTATGGTGGAAATTATCCATACAATTTAGCGAAACAAAATGCATCACATAATAACAGTATTAACTTTTTCTTTTCAGTTTAATGCTGTGTTATTATATTTGCTGCCTATTTTAGAAAGTAATTTGTGTTGATGGCTCTGGAGAAAAACCAAGCATTAAAGAACTAATTTAATTCCTTCTGAGCTATGTTCAATTCAAAAATACTTCTTTCAGAATGTCCCAGTACTGCAGAATCTGACTAGAAATCCACCTTGAACTATGTGCACTTTGACTAACTCTCTGCCCAAGGCAAAATGATCCTGCATTCAGCAGGGTTTTATCCCGGTCTTCTAAAGGACTTACACAGAATGTACCTGATATAACTGGACCAGAATGTCAACCATGATAAGAAATTATGATCAAGACATGGAGGATACATAATGAGAACCTTATCCATTTTACAGTGGGCTGCTATTGGTGGGGGAGTACCTTTAGGGGGTTGTTTACAGAAATCAGGTCTTCCGCCTTCAAGAAAAAATAGAGAAAGAAAAAGAGAGAAAGAAAGAAAAAGAAGGAAGACTGTATCATTCCTTATGCAGTGGTCTCCTTCCCACTTGTTATACTGTATGACACAATACTAGCTGTCTTTAAGGTGTCCAGGTAGTGTTATAACAGGCTGCCTGGCTGCCTTTGGAAAGAAATTTCACAAATTTTCCCTCGGTGTGAAGACATAAGTTTATTCCTCTGGTTTCACAGGATAAAACAGAAACTTAAAAATTGCTACAGCTTGTTTCTCAGAAATCAATGTGTGATTGCTAGCTGCACTGGGAGTTTGAGGGATATCCCCTTATCAGAGGCAATCTCTAGATAACATACTTTCCTCTATAGCCCATAGCTGCATGTAAGACACGACAAGACAAATGCCAGCTTCCTTTTCTGTTGGTGTCATCTATTGATCCAGTGAAATGCTCTTCATCTGAAACTTCCTTCCCAAAGGGGACATTTGCTATGAGAAGCAAAGCTTTCTGACTGATGCTAAGAAATCCTAAAACTTTCTGCTAATTACTGCACAGGATCATAGTAATACACATCTCTAAAAGGATTAAAAAAAAAAAAACAAAACCAACAAATCAAGCTCAAATGAGGCAGATGTCATCCTTTTCCAGTTAGAAACGTTGTTTTTCAATAACAAAAATGCAATATAATAAGCTCATTATGATTTTTCTTTGTGCTTTAGATAAAAATGTGCTCTAGGTCTATGTTTTCCTTTGGGTGCATTTCCTCTCAGACACATTCAGAACTCCTATCCCAGATGTGACTAAGTGACTCCAGCTTGTGCCTGAACACAAAAGAGTGTCACCATGAGAAGCAACAGTATCAAAGAATAACAAGAAGCAGCGAGGTAAGTAAAGGATGCTGGGGTGCTGAAAGGACACTAAGCCTTCAAAAAACATCCCAGAAAAAAAACAGCTGCATTCTTGCATCTATGGACAGAGGAGAGAGAGACAGCATAGTGTGCTGGCCTAAGATATCAGCACTACCAGAAAAAGCTTTACCTATCTAGAGAGCAGAAAACTAAGATATAGAAAGGACACATTCCTGTAAGAATAAAATCTGACTTGTAAAAATTGATACCTAATCAACATTCATGTGAATTTCTGCAGTTTTGAAGAGGTTTTGATATGGCTCCTAGGTAACTGCAATTTCATCAAACTGAAAAAGAACAACCAAGGGAAGCATTTATAAAAGAAAATAGTCAAATATTTCATGGGCACTAGAATATTTTCGACTTGACTCTCTGAAACAGAAGATTTGCTCAAGAGTAAAGAAGAAGCACACACTTTAGACATGTCACTAAGCTTGTTCCTTCCATTCAAATACAAATTACCACACCACTTATCAAGCCCCATGCGCAATTTCAATTCTCAGACTTCACTCATAAAATAAGGATTTTCAGGAACAAGGGAGCTGACTTTCTAGTAGATTGGTACTGAGTGTTTCTCTCTGCAGAGGCAGCAACTGAAGTACTTCCCTTCTACCCCTCCTGGCCAACAGGCCCAGAAGTTACTGGGGAAGACTGACAGACAGCCTTACTGCATCTACTTTGCCTTGCTAAAATATCTGGCTAAGAAATAAACTCCAGTGTTCAGGAGGCATTAGACCAAAGCTTCCAAAACAGAAGAATAATGCATTTGGGCAGAACAAAAGGCTTGTTATTTTGCTGTCTCTGATAAAAAACAGTTGGCAGGTATTGAACTTACCATGCAAATTAACTTCTCTGTTTGTTTGGCTTGGGCTTTTTTTTTCCCCTGTGTATATTTGCCTGAAAGGGTATTTGTAAATAATATTCTTTGTTGAAAGATTTATTGTTTTTAAAACTCCTGGAAAATATTATTTTTAACTTTCTACAAATATATGATTCTGCTTTTTCTTGGAACCCTTAGATTTTTTGTCCAAGAACTCTAAATACCTGAAAGACAGTGCGGTTTTTCAGAGAGCCAGGTTCATCCGGACAATAAACACAAGAAACACTTAAATAACCTTCAGGAGTCACCACAGAGGTGATTCTGAATTTAGGCTTTAGTTTCCTCTGCTGAAAGGCTGGATTATTGGGGAAAGAACTGGGGGGGCAATCAGTTTGCCCATCATCCATAATGTTGATTAATTTTCTACCTACAATAGAAACAATCACAATCACAACCCCAGAGGACAAAATCCCCTTTGACCCAAAAGGTTTCCCACTACTGGTCTGAATTCAGACAGGATTACCTGGCTTGTAGAACACTGTGCTCCTTTGACTCCATGTGACTCATAAGTCATCCAAATAGAAGCACCTGCAAAATAGTCATATCTTTCTCAAATGTAAAAACCTATCCTTGTCAAAACTCAGGGCCACAGACTAACAGTGCCATGGGCCTGATGCTCTTTCCCACTCCTACAGCTCTTGATAGTATGTTTGTGGAAGGATCTTTATTGCTCCTTCCTTCCTATTTAGAGCTTTTTATTTAATTGCAAAGAATTGCATAATAACCACATGAACAGTCTTAATTTTGTTCAGCAAAGTAGCCTGCTCACCTTCCTATGAATTCCCATAAATTAGGTAGCAATGTATGGATGCAAGAGCCTCAAGACTCAAGGGAAGTCAGGGTGAGAGTTCCAAAGATACCAAAAGATGAAATGCAGTTAAAATGAGACTAGAAAAAACTAAACTAGCCAAAAAACTAACTAGCTAAAAACTAAATGAATGAGAGAAGCTAAAACTAAAGCTAGAACACTGTGGTTACAGGATACAGGCTGCTCTCAAAGCCTCTTCATCAGTTCAGACAATAATGCTCTCTCTGGTCCTCTGCACTTCACAGCCTCTTTTTCATGCTTAGTATGTAGCTTTAACAACCTTTATTTCCTTAAGGATCAACCTAAAATTTACATGATCCACAAGGCATCAGAACTAATATTTGTATTAAAATTTTAATTTTCAAATCTAGTATCATGATAGGGATGTTTTAGTTGTGTGGCTTTAACATTTGTTAAAAACTCTTCACTATTTTTTTTTTTTTGCTTCTTTTTTAACCTGAAGGTATATTGATTCAAGTAATATTTGATGTTATTCTTTCAGCATCAAGACTTCAAATCATCACAGAAAAAAGAGAGACACAGAAGGTTTTGGTAGTTTAGTTCTTGTGTTGCATGGGGTTTTTTGTCGGCTTGTTAAATAGTTTTTGCTTGCTGTGCTCAAGGTTTGAAGGTAAAATTTACAAAGACAATGCTTTTTGACAGTGAACCTTCTGCTACATTTTTAGAAGCACTCAGCAAATTCCAGCAGCGGGTTTCTAGACACAAAAGGCAAATACAACCACTCCATGATTTAGATTGGCTTTCTGTTTGTGGGTCATGAGACTCACTGCTGAGCACGTCAGAAGTTGGCTGTGGCATTTAATGAAGGTTGTCAGCAACTTCATAGTTCCCATAGCAAAAGAAAGAGTGGGCTCTGGCCTTGGTTTTGGGGGCATGGGTTGTTGGGGGTTTTCCCCCCTTTTTTCTTTTGGAGCTTTCACTGGAATCTGGGACTGGAATTAGTGGATAAACTCAGTTACTGCTAAAGGATCAAATTAAAAGTATGGAACAAACTGGTCCTTTGAAAAACATTGAATTGCATTTTTCAGTGGCATCATTTAACATTCAAAATAAATATTAAATTTCCCTTCAATTTGAAAGTTTAGAGTCACTCATGAAATTAGGAACAATAATCATACTCTATTATGCCCTGTCTCGTGTGTGTCTCGAGAGGGCTGTGACTTGTCGTAGCATGAAGGAACCTAGAAAAATGATTACTTGCTGCTTCAAACAGAAGATGCATAGCTCAGATGCTCATTAATGAGGCAAAGGAAAATTAATTGACATGTCTAATAGTTCTTTTAATATAGCCTCTAAGCCTTGATGTGTCAATTGTCAAATTACCCCTGGCGTACTTTCTTTGTCTCAGTGATCTTGTGCTGAATTTCTAGGAGAGAAAATTAACATCACTTTCCTTGGCCTCTCTCAGCATACTTTCTGGCCAAGGGTGTTAGGCCTCCAGAAAAATGAGATGCATGCACCTCAGCTGCTTTAACCTCTCTCCAGATCAGGTCTAACCTTCCAAACTACAGAACTGCAGCTTTGTGATGGCTCTGTGTCAATGATGCATCTTTCCTGGGGCATACAGTGGTTAAAAAACTCACAAGCTTTAAAAAGCCTAAATGTATCAGCATTTCTACATATCCTAGCCAATCTTGTGCACTGCTTCGACTTTGGTGAGAATTCCTTTCAGCAAGGCAGGATCCTCTCTGCCTCTGCTGCCCCAGCAATAGTCTAGCCTCAGAAAGAGACAGCCTCTACCACCCTATGACAGGCTTTCATGCTTGCTCCAACATAGGCAGCGAAAGAGCATTCCTTTTAGAGCTTCCATTCTTTTCACATTATTATCACCCAATCCAGGCTGGAAAAAAAGCTGTTTCCAATCATTTGCCTGTTAGTCAAGTCTCTGCCTGACAGCAAATCCTTTGATCAAGACTGTTATACTGTGTATATTAAGCTCATCTAAGTTTATGTAATGGAACATTGTAATTGTTGCTGCTATTTCATCAGTTGGTGTTTCTGTCCTACATGAAGTTAGGAATAAAAAGAACCAAAGAGAAGGCGTATGGGTCGTGTATTGCATCTGCTGTTTGTAGTCCAGGACAAAAAACCACGGGATTCCCAAAATTAAGCAGCATCTGAGAACTTCATATTGGCAAATTCTCTGAGCCCTAATTCCAGAAACTGAAGAAACCCTGACTTCAGTGTGATTTGTTTGGGGCTGGTTTTTCATACGTGGATTAAGTGATGCGTTTCAGAAATTAACCCTTTAGCAGATCATAGCAATAAATCTCCTAATACAGAATCATACTGGAAAATGCTGCTCATTGTGCAGAGTGAAAATTGCTGCAAAAGAGCGTATCAGATCTTTATGATTTGTTAAAAAAAAGAAATTATTAAAAGTCATTAAGACATTTTTCATTCTATAATAAATAATCTTTGCCATTCTGCTTAGGGTATTTCTATCCTTTGTCTTTTTTATAAGAAACAGATTTGCACGTGCTGCAGAGCATAAACACACTCAATCCAATAGTTAAGGAAGCACTTCAGAAGTACTGTCCCACAGAGCTGCAAGTGTGCACTAAGTCTGAGGGTAACAGATTTCTCACACATTTGAAGGCTATTAGTCCACACACAATAGATTTAGCATGTCTCAGGCACAGAGGAGTCCCTTCTCATGTGCTGTAGAGCAAGACTGTACAGCTGAATGGATGCATCTGGATTTGCCACATGGGCTGTCAGAGATCCAGACATCTTGAACAAATGTTGGAAGTCTTCATCTTTCACCCAGGCCCAAAAGGAAGAATCTGGGAAAAGCCAGGTTCTGTGAAGCTGGGTGAGAAATGAACATAAAATTCAGTAACATTTCTCCGAGCGTCCTTCTATTATGTGATAATTTTTAAATAATCCAACCAATCAGCACTAAAAATTCAGGGAATACTATAACTATCATTGTCATGGACACTAGATTTTGACAGAAACCGAAACAAGAAAGCAGGTAAAACACAGGAGAATGGGCAGAAATAGCAGAAAGGAAGTTTGCAAGCACGAATTAAGGCATGCAAAAACCACCTAAATGATGCAGAATGAGTGTGAAGGTCTGTACCTATAATATTTTTCCATGACACACATTGTAACAAGAATACAGTAAGGATGCTGATGTACAGACAACAAGAATATTTTCCAAGATAAGGCAAACAAGTAGCAAGACGGGGAAATATCCCTATTGCCCATTTGTTCTTCTTTCATTCAAAAATCTAATTCTTTTAGATTTTGCTGAGATGTGGGAGTTACACAAGGTAATGGCCAATGCAGGCAAAGAAAACCTTACTTCACGCTGTGTGAGACCTCGCCTTAACCCATACATGAAGGTGTCTTAGAAGTATATAATTGCAGAATAGAGATTTATGAGAAGTAACTTCCCCTTCATTTGGAGGTTTTCAAGAGACAACTCTGATCCAAAATTGGGATAAAAATGGTGAAAACAAAAAAGTTCATGTATGGATATTTAGGCTAGTGAAAAGACCTGTTTTGATAATTTCAACTGGATTGAAATGATCTTGACCTTTTCAATAGAAAATCTACCCATCTTATACATGAAAATATGGGAGGATAAAGTAATTTCAAATAAATGTTCTTTTTAAAATATCAAGATGGAATATTTCAAGAGTGTGCAAATTTTGTTTCAATTATTCTTTCCCACAATTTCATTTTTTGAAAGTCACAGTTTTCCAGTGCAAAGCACTTTGTCAAAAAAAACCTCTCACCCACAGCAGTAATACCACACATTCTTGATTCTGATGGGGTCACATGGTTCCTTCATTTCAGTGGGTAGGTTGAGACAAATACTGGTAAAAAACTGTAAAATACGGGTGTCTCACCCATTCTAGCACAGCTCTGGCACGTGTTGTGACAGACCATACAGGGCACTGAGATTGCACTCATCGTCAGAAGTGCAAGTTGAAAATACATCTTCCATTGTGTGTGATCCAAAGGATCTGGGCACTGACCTTATGCTGAGAGACTGTGCTGTGCTCTGGCTTAGAAAGAGCTGCCACAAGCTGTGTGGGAGGACAAGGAAATGCTTGGCAAATCCCTGGCAAAGATGGAGAAGAGGAGTGCTCTACACTGAGCAAATTACCCCCGGTATGCCACTGAAAGGCAAACCCAAGTTTGCACTACACAAATGGAACAGCTAAAAGGTGATTGTGGATCTGTCTAATCAGTTAACTTTGAAGTACTGAAAACTCTGGTCAGCTGCCTTCAGTGGGTTTTTGAAATATTTTTCCCACAAATCTTCCTTTCCTTCTTAGTTGCAAATAAGCTGGGACTCACTTGTAGACAAGAGCTTGGTGCAGAGAGTTGAACAATAAACTGGTTAGATTCATTAGGAGCAAAGTGAAAGGACAAAATGTTGGGAGCATAAGCAGCCAGCCTATGAGAACAGCTTGCTTACAAGAGCATCCACCTCCAGAATATTTAAATTCAGAATGCCAAAGGTAAGGAACGCTTCCTGTAAGCTACAGCTACAATTACTTGGGCTTTCTCACTGTAAATAAGAACAAATCAGACATACATTGCTTTTCACACTTCCTTTCTGTAAACAGCACATACTTCTTCTTGTAAATAGTGCAGCTAAACTTCAGTTTCTCAGCTGATATTACTGCCCTGCTGAAACCAGCAGACTTGAAAGCTAATTCACACTGTTGAAGTATCTGATCTGTTTTCATTTTGCTTATTTTCTTCATAAGCACTTGATGCTTTTTATTCTGCCACTACTTCTGAAGATTTTAGAATTAATAGTATGCTATCTTTCTAGTGCTGTGTAAGTACTAAAGCAATATATTGCTTTTATCAGAATTATCAATTCTGATATGTCAGTAGTAGGGCAAGCAATGAAAGGGCTCTTCCAAGTACAAACCTATTTATTTGCCACTTTTCTTGTGCTCATTCTTATCCCTAAAAAGTCATCTCTACTGGAGATGAAAACACACAGTCTGTAGTCTTTTCTTGGATATTCCTAATGAACACATGGGGGGAAGGAGTGCTTTGAGCGCAAGACTTTTACACTAGCCAGACCAGCAGACTCAGACCCAGCAGGAAAGAAGGCAACACTCAGTAAACCTGGTTCATGTGGAGGCTGCAACTTTATTAAATGTAAACCACATTATGGGGTTATTTAAATTAACGGTCACAGTGGGTGCTCAACACCTCTGAAAGACTCTGCACTAGGGCTAGCTATAAAATTTTCCATCGAGACTCCTGTGTGAAGGAGGGCCAAGACTTCTGACTAGTAGAGCTTGCCAGAAAACTGCCTTTCTGTGGGAAATTTTTCTTGATAAAATGTTCAGATTTTGGTGCTGGAAAAATAGAACTTTTTTCCCCCCCAGCAGTCCTTCTCATAGGAATCAGTCACCAGCTGCTCATTTACACAAGCCCAAGCGCTGTGTGAGGCATTCTTGCCCCATCACCTCATTTGGGTGTAGCAGAGCCCAATGCACCAACGTGCAGCACAAGGGCTGACAGACCACCCTGGACATGGACATGCACAGAGCCTGCCTCAGGAGCCCTGGATTCCAGGGAGTACGGGGAGATCAGAGCTGAGTGCCATCCCCTACCCCCTCCACCTGCACTCAGTGCTCTGACAAAGAAACCCAGGAGGATGGGGAGGATAGGAGACCCCCTCATGCCTCACCTTGGTCAAGGGGACCAGAAGACAAGGACCAGAGGGACCTGCCTCTGTCACACTGGGCATGCAATCAAGTGACAGCTTCTCTGAACTGAGTCACTTAATTCTTCTGGACTGGGTGTTTCAGCTTTCTGAAAAAGATATTGTTTTCTAGGGGGTGGGGAAATGCCTAAATTTCATTAGCAAATTAGAACTGCTAAGAATGGCTAAGGGAAAAAAGGAAGTGGTAGAACAACAACTCATGATGCTTATAAACAGTGAAAACCTCTTCAAAATACTCAGATTAAAACCAAAGGAGACCCTTTTCTGGTTAAAAAACGAGCACTGTATTGTAATTGGCTCTTTCAAGAAATAGAAATATCTTAACTGAGTCAATGATGATTTTTTGCATTATTGTAATGCTTGAAGTGTCAGTGTTCAACGATTGCTTTCAGCTTATAAAAATTAATTTCAGACTTTTAAACATCCAAACCAATAAAGCTACATAGAGAGAATGTTTGTCATTGAAATAAGAATTATCCCAAATACTAAGCTGGAGGAACGTCTGTAAAAATGACAGAAATATTGCTGAGTCATTTTAATAGGAAATAAATTAATATGTGAAGATCATGAAATTGTGGCAACTAGAAGTTTCTGATTAGAAACTAAAGAAATTTAAATAAAGAATCACATAAATTGGCACATTGAGTGGTGCCAAAACCTAATATATTTATACACAAATACTCATAAGCATTTCAATCTACACTTATGCTTTCACATTTTGTATAACTCCCAATTTTGTAGGTGTAAAAGAAAAAAATATTGAGGATGACCTGGGATCACCTAAAAAAGGTCTTTTGAGTTGAAGTATTTTATTTTCCTATTTCCATTCATTTACAATGACAAGATAATGATTCACAGGATCACTGATAAACAGCAACTGTGTCCTTTTTTATTTGCTTCCTAACACTCCTGGAAAGCTTTATAGTAAACAGTTTAGAAGATAATGAAAGGTAAAACTTCCATCTGAAAAGGTTTGATTCAACAGAATTATTGGGACAATCACTTAGGTTAAGTGTTTAGCCCAGAGGGCAGTATAAAATTTCATCAAAATTCAAATCATGCATAAATGATCTCAAACTGCAGTGTCTATTTATACCACACAACATGTTAGTCACATTTTTCACTGAAGATTGAAAGTAATGATGAAGCAACTGATAAGGATGAAAGACTGAATATGTGCTATGCCACCCATGTATAATTCAGTTAGTGGCAAACATGGATTAGAAAGTATCCTGCAACAGCATGTGTTTTCCAACTGCCTGAAAAAAACTGTGAAGCACTAACAATGGAAAGGGGACAGCAATGAAACCAAAAATATTTCACACACACAAATTAGCCAGGTAAAGAAGAGAGAGTTATTAAATCAGTGGGTCAGAGATTCTAAGACTGAGAAATGCAAACACAGATCAAAAGAATATTAACATTTTATGTCTTTTAGATTCTGAGTTTCATAAAAGAAAAAAAAAAAAAGCTTTTTTTTAATCCAGAGGAAAAAAGCCAGTGCCAGTGAAAAAGGCGTCATTTTTCTAAAGATGAAATCTTCAAATTTTGGTGAATAAAACATAAAGAAAACTTCAGTGCAAAATCTCCATTAAGAGTGCAAAATATGTCCTCAAACTCTAGGAAAAAAAATCACAGTGGAAGTAAAGTTTACAGTCCTTTTTTCCAGTTGAAAGTTTTGATTTTGTCTTTTTGGAAGAAGCTTTGAGTTAAGGATTAAGAAAAAGGTCTGTGATTTTTCATTTTAATCCTAAACAAAGACAGAATCTTGGGTGGATGACAGCCCCTGAAACAGAAATAACAGCTACATAATGTTATTTATCAGCTGATCATGGATCAGTCCATTAGACTGTATCAGCTGTGCTCAGGCACTTGCTGCAGATTTTGTCTGTACTATTAGAATCAGATCCGTGCAATGACACTGACCTTGAGCTGAAGTTCCGTGGTTGCTAAATGGCGAATCCAAACTCCTTGTTTTGTTATTCTGTAAGCATCCAAGGCACTGGTCGAACTAGTAAAATTGCCAAGTCATGCTTCAGAGAGCTTGTAGTGTAGCACTGAAACTGCACAGTGGAGGATTAAACACCAACCTAAGCTGGAAGCTGTGTCTGGGGCTGTGTTTTTGTGCAGCAGCATGTTAGTCTCAGCAGATTCAGGTTATCACCACTCCAAGCACGACTAGGTGTTAATGATTTGAACCTGCCTTTTTTGGGGAGGATGGGATTAGAGGAAAAAACTTCACAGATATCCTGAGGAGTTATCTCTGAGTAAAAGTCATGGGTTAAAGCTGGAAGTAGTGGCGAGGGGAGATGAGAGCTGATATCTGTGGTAGCAGGGTAACGCCAGCAGAAGAGATGCCACTGAAAAGTGGAGGGAGGCTAAGTGGTAGAGGACCTTACAAATGACTGGGAAAGATTATAGTATGACAGATGCCTCCAATGATAGCTAATTTAAATGCCATTAGGTGCATTATATTTCACATGCAGACAGTCTACAGGGTGATGGAAAGCATTACAACAGGTTAGCATGAGAGTTTATGCCTCAGTCAAAGCAAATGGTTATCACTTCACTGGAAATGGCACTTTACCAGCTTACCTCAGCTGAGGATCTGCCCCTCAGAGTTACTGCAGCATTTGCTGTCTAGCAACATACTCAGAGCAGATGCTAAAGGTGGTGGAACTTAGGCAAGTTTCTGCTGACTCATTGCCCCCAAAAGAGAAATTATAGCTAAGCTAATGAAAGTTCCAAGCATTGTACAGTATTTTTAGTTTATTTTACTATTCTATACTTTCCGATTTTTTTCCAAGTGGGTGCTATTAACTAAAACATTTTTCCCAGTTAGCACTTTTACATGTTTTACATTTAGTGTATCGTTTCTATTCTTCCAATGAAGTCTAGGAAAATGGCAGAATGAAGCCCGGAGTTATGGTTTTTTGAGCTGATTTCCCTGTAATGTTAGTAAACAGTTTGATGCATCATGTCACTAGTAGCACTATTCTCTCTTGTCTTCCCCCATTTAATGAAAATCTGTGAAATAAATGCTACAAGGCAGTACTGCTGGCATGACAAATTCCAAGCCAATAAGTCTTGCAGTTGCCAAGATGTAAGCTCTGAAGCTTGGCATTTGGCATTCAGGACTAGATAACCTTCCTATAGTAACTACATTCACTGTATCTACAAGAGGGATGAATAAATCAACAATAATTGAACTACTAAAAGTGTCTAATTTCCAGAGTAGTGCTTCAAGCAACAACTGAAATTAAAAAACTGTTAAAACACAGCTACATACCCATACAATCATGTCATGAATGCACTGAAGCAAAGGTTAACAAAAAAGGATGAATATGCATTCTTTGCTAAAAGTAGCATTCCTTGATCTACAGTAGTGATGAACTGTATAAATGTCAGGCCCTGTCCAAGTCCCACAGAGCCTGGCACTCCCAGCAGCAAGAATTTTTTATTGTTCCTGTAACATTACTCAAAGTAGGGAAAAGGCTATTCCTGCTGCATGTGGAATGCAGTCCCTATTCTTGAAGCCTGGCACTGTTTCCAAAGTTAGCAATGATCATAAACCCTTGAAATATTGTTGGTATCTCCAGGGTCTGATCCAAAGCCCAGGGAAGGCAAATGGGAAGATCCCACATGGCCTGAGTTTTCTGTGGGCCAGACTTAAAATATTGCTTCTCCTGTCACTTGATTTCAGAATTTCTCACGTTGTCCAAGTCATATCTCATGGAATTTGCCACCCACCCATCTTTTCTCTCGGTGATAATTTTTATTAGAAAAATGCAGGTCTGGAAATCTTTAGGAAAATAACTAGCACAGTAGATTAAACAGACTCAGTGCTTTAGAGAAATAGGATTGTCTAATAAACAAAGCTTTTAATGTAACATGTTTCCACGCTAATACACAGGAGAGAACCTACCACTGGGACACCAGCCTGCTGTACACCACCTTGGAAACTGTCTCCTAGAATTAATTCAGACTGATTAGCATAGCATGGATGCGTTCACCTGGGGAACTAACTAAAAATAATAGCCAATTTACAAATGAACTAGAGTAGGCTTTTTAATCTCCCATGACTCCACACTACAGTCACATCTCTGTGACTGCCACACAGCTGGCATTAAGCTTTTGGGAATACACAATCAAAAGGAATTGCTGGAAGGTACTGAGATGCTGAGTGGAGTCATTCCCTGGGCCACTGTTTGGACAGTCCTGCTATGATCATAATATCAGTCTCAGGGACTGATTAAAAATACTGAGGAAACATATTTCCATCTAAAGCCACTAGAAGACCATTTGATTTTCAGGATCAATTATTAATTTTCTTTCAAGACCTCAAATCTTGAAATCAGTATTTATTCAGTGCTTACCTTCAGGAAAAAAATTATAGGCATTATGGGTTTGAAACCTTTAATAAATTATATCAAGTTTTTGTCCTAAAAGTTGAGGCATAAGAAAGACATTCCCATCATGAAGATGCTGGTTCTTATAACTATCTCAAGGAAAACTGTAAAGAGTTTTTATGTGCTTATGTGTTTGAGGCATGTGCAGATAGGGAATTATTTCTCCACGTGCACTGTGCAGGATAGTGAAATGCATGATAAACCAGACTGAATAGTTATCTTTCACCCTCTGACATTTTGTAGGTCAAACTCTATATCTGATGTATGTACTTTAAGCCAGAGAAAGAAAGGCATAATTCTAAGAGACAAGAGAATCCTTTCGTTCCTCAAAATTCCTGGCGCATCTAAGGATAAATTGAATACTTGTGGTATGAACATACATCCAAGTGTCTTTTAGAAGATGAGGATCATGATACAATGTTTTGAAATGGAAATAATTCCAGCTTTGAAATACTATAACTTACCAAGCAACCAAAGAGGCTCAAAGCCCCATGCAGTACATTTAACCTAAATGCAAGGCAAATAAAAACAGTTATCCTCCATACAATGATACACATAATGGTTAAAGGTGGCATTGTTTCCTCTACATAAAGCAAGCTTCAAAGGGAAAAGTAATTTTTGGATTAATGGGCAAACAATGCAGAACAAATGACATTAGTAGTTAGTTAAAAGCTCTGTAAAATAGCTTGCCCTCTATTTCCGAGTAATGGAACTGATGAAGGAATGGGATTTTTTTTTTTCCATCCCCAGCTCTCTTCCCCTGCAGTGGTTTAGACTGAGAATTAACAGCTAGGAAGAGCATCTCTTCACATTGGGAGAGAAACATTGCATTCAGTACAGCTGCAAGAAAGAATAGCTGAACCAGGAGTTTCACCACTGCTAATTCCACAAAGCAGTCTGGAATGTTTTCAGTCATTAGCTTTCAGCAAATACCTAAACCAAAAACCGGGATAGATTTAGATACCAGGCTGAAAATCTTACCATGACAAAGTACACTGGAGGGTCACTGAGTTGTCCAAAAACTAAGCTCAAGACAGTGAATCCCACCATCATAAGAATTAAGTATGACCACTGTAAATTCTTCACTGGCTGGGCTTCTTCTTAAATCAAAGGGCAGACAGATTGCATTTTATTCAGAATTTTGTAGCCAGACTCCCAAACCTGGCAGTTTGGTTTGAATGTTCAGATCCAAGGCCAGGCAAATAGCAAGTCCTCCCTGTTCTCTTCAGCCCAAATCTGACTTTGCAAGAGAAGGAGATGCTGTATTCTACCTAAAGAAGGACAAAATAGAATGCTAGAAATATTGATTCATTAGGTGATTGAGGAGGAACATTTTGACTTTTGTCCACAGTTTGATCATCACCTCTGAAATAGGAAACAAGAATCACAGTTAACAAGGCCCACATTTGCCCAAACTTTCCTGCTCTTTTCAGCTTCACCATCACAGCTCCTTGTTCCCACCCTTTGTGAAGCGTCTCAGTTTGTACCGAAAACTTGTACAAGCAGAGACCCCGCTAACTTCTCTGGCTGTTTTGTCACACATCACTGTATATTTAATAATAATTATGCCTCTGCAGAGGTATTTTATTCTGATAAAATCAGAACTATCCCACCAGGATCTTCAGCTACTTATTCATTTTGCTACAGGCTACAACAGAAAGAGTTAGAGAATTTACTGAAATAACAAAGTCATTTTACATACATATGGTCTATGCTTCTGTGCCACAGCAGTGACAGATAAAAAGCAGCCATCTATCATATTTTTCTCTCCACACTGTACTCAATAGGATCCAAAGTGTGGTACCCATTTTGCTACTAATGCACATGCATAACTCCCACTTATTTACTGTAGTGCCCTGAAGATGTGACAGTTAGCTATGTAATGCACTTATTATTTTTATTCATTCTATTCATTAGAGATGACCATGTATGGCACACTTATAGCTTCACTTTTCTCCACTAGTCATCAGTAATGTCATCTTTTCTAGCTCATGAAAACAAAGTGTTTATTAAATGACAAACAACAACCACATCTCTCTCAACTCCACGTTTCACAGCCAGTTTCCCAAGTCTTCTACTCTCCTATGAGTCTGAACAAACCAAAGGGCAATTCAGCTAAGTCAGAAAGTGCTTTTGTGCTGAGCAGGAATCCAAGCTGAATCGTGTGAAATGCCTGTGAGGGAGAAAAGCTGGCAGTGCTGTCTTGAAGATATTTTGACAGCACTCACAGAAAAGGCTCCAACAACTTTGCGAGTTCACATTGCTCAGTTATCGGAGACTCAACATTTTCCATATTCAGGAAGAGAAATTAGCAATTTATTGTCAAAGAGCTGCATGGTAGTCATACCCAGTTTTCACCCAACTGTTACCAAATTTGAACCATATCCTTTCACTTTCACCAGATAAGAATTCTCTAAGATGGAGGAACAGAAAAAATAGCATTTTGGTGAGGAAATATAAACACACAAACCTGGAGTGGTCTAGGTCAAACTGTGAACTGCTCCAGCGCTGGAGAGCATTTTCCCTGCTCTTTCAGTTCCATTACTCATAATCAGATGTCAACCACACAATTCCCTTGACAAGATCTCTAGGAAAACTTTGGGTCTATACTGAAGTTGTTCCATGACTAAGCTCACTACTCCTTTCTGCTCAAGAACATTAAAGCCAATGCAAAAGAAAAAAAGAGCACCAACCAACCAGACAAACATCTCCCTAGTAATTGTGACTGATCAGTCACTGACAACTCTTAACTAACTCTTTACATCACTAATTTCTCTTCTCTGCTGCTAGAGGCCAGCTCTCAGCTGATGGAGTTCTGCAGCTCTGGAACCTGCAGGAGGAAGCGCATTGGCTGCCAACTCTTTCCATCATCCTGAACATATAAATAAAATTATCATCAAGTATAATTGCACTGAGGTCCATAGATAACTGCAATAGTACGTTTCCCCTCACCATAACAATATCCAATTGTGACGAAATTAAGAGTGTGCATACATATTGGAGAGCTTTGCAAAAGACCCCCAGAGAAAACAGTTCTTAGAAAAGACTCATGTATTTTCATGAGCCCTTACCTTTTTCATTTATTTTCAGTCCTTAAAAATTTGTTTCCTATTTTTTTCCCCAGTAGTTTAGATTAATTTTGAAATCATACTTTTTCTTGACTTTAAATCTTTTTTCTAAACAATTTATTTCTCATTCAATTTTCACTGTCAAAATTTTACCACAACACACCAGAACAGGGAAATAATTCTTTCATTGCACAAGAGAGAAAAGAAATAAAGTCTCTGAATGTGTGCAGTTCATTGGAATTTGCCCAAATATTAATTAAATTATATAATAAAAGAAGAAACTGACAACTTCAGAAAAATTAGAGTGCATAGGAAATATGCCATTTACATATTTAATGATTTGTCCATAGAATAACCTTACAAAAAGTAAACTTTTCCTGTAGCAGAAAAACCTCCCATGAAACTAAAACTAAAGCAAAAACTCTACAGAAATATGTACTTGTCTGCTGTGAAAATTCAACCCCCAAAGATTTGAGTACATGCACTAAAGTAAACACCATCTAATACCTGAATATGTTTAAAAAAACAGACCAAAACAGACCAAAAAATATGACTTGTGTCCTGCTGAGACTTGCCTGCAAAAAAAATTCCCACAAAGTCTTCAGAATCAGGGAATTGTGAAACTAAAGCTTAAGTCTTTTTGAGAATAATGTGTGAAAGATTTGAAAGCATTTAAAGAAAACAGTGGGACTTCTGATTTCTCCTAAGAGTTCAATCTTGGCCTGCCTTTAATTACATTTCAAAATGGAATTAGAAACAATGAAATGGGGTTTAGGTGGACTATCAGAAGTTACTGAGAAATTTTTAAAAGATTAGCACTTTTTAAAGCAAGCAATAAAGGGTTATTCTGGTTTTCACAAAGGAAGTTGGATGTCCGCTCTTAATGGCAGTATTTTATATGTAGTGCATGAAACAGATCCTACTAGGACAGCTATAAAAAACTGGCAAAATCTGACCTTTGATTTTAGGTAAATGTTACATATTTGAATAAAAGGTTGCATTTATAGGCAGCCACAGAATTCTTTTTTTTTTTTTTTAATTTTAATGAAATCTTTAGAAAAGCTCAAGGAACAATCCAGGGCAATTTTTAACAGGCAATGCTAATTTTGAACAAATTCAAAACACACAGGCAAGGATTTTACTCTAACGTAGGATTCATCACCCTCCTAACTTGGTATAAATTCAATCTGTTCTGTTTGTATGACATAAACAACAAGCAGTTTCACAGGAATGAGGCAAACCATATGTGAAGGTGTTTTAGAAAGCACAACAGGGAATACACCAAGCAAAGAAGCATCTGCATTTATTTCTATGTCAAATCACATGTGTATTATAAAGGGAAAGTTTATTGTCTTTATATAAAAAACAAGTTTACTGTATTGTGCTCTTTACAGTTAACTCTTCCTGCCTCTCAGTATCCTCCTCAATTTGGAAATAAAATTGATAAAATTCATCAAGTCCACAGGTGCAGTGGCAGGGTTGTAAAGGGGTCTTCAACCTTGTTCACCCAGGCTGTGACATGCTGCAAAGAGCCTTTTTTATCCTCACCATCCCCTTGCTACCTCTCTGGAACAAGGGCTGCATCTGCTCCTGATGGGTGCAAGTGAGAACCAAAGGCTGGTCCAATGCCCTGGATTCCAGACATGCAAGAATGTGAGTCTAGATAGGATGTACCAGCTTGTCCCCTGCATCAAGATGCTGCCTGGTCCTGCACTGGTCCTGCGCTGACCAGCCCGCAGCTGAGCCACCGTGGGCAGCACATGGCACTGCTGAGTGGGGCACTGGGTGCTCCCCCACAAAAGGCACTGCCCAACCATTCATTGGTTTTATAGAAGCTGGCCAGAGTCAGCTTAACACGCTTGGAGTAGAGGAGAAAATATTTCAAAGCAGCATTTAGCCTGGGTAGGAGCTACAGGCAGGTTGTTAAAAAGCTAATTGCATGGAGACAAAGGATGATCGTTACTTTTATATTAGTGTGTAATGTTAACCCTTGAGAGCTGTGTGTGATGATAAGTTGTTGGCAATTGAAAGTGCTAGTTTTTATATTTAAACTCATGCCTGAAGATTCCTGAAGTCACAGAAAGTGTATGTCATTATCTTTTTTTTTTTTTTGTATTAAGACAAATGAAGGTTTTTGAAATCTGGGGTTTTTTCACATCTCCTCTAGAACTATACATAAAAAGCAATGTTAAAGCACTGAAGCGTTAAAATTATTTCTCACATCTGTTTTTTTATACATGTTCAGGAAATCAGGCATTATAGTGACAGCCATGAAGAACATTTTTTTCCTCAAATTTTTCTTGTTTCAGGGAACGGAAGAGGAGAGCTAGAGAGCTTCTGAGAGCAGGTTTTGGGCTGCAAGGTCAAAATTCCTCCAAACTTTCCTCCTTTTCTCTCAAGGTTACAGATGTCACCTGTATTATTTAGACAATAGTCACTAATAATACTGATGTTCTGCTGCAGATTACACAGGCTGTTAACTCCAGGAACACAAATCTCAGAGAAAGGAGTTTCAGCCACGCTGTGGTGCAAGGCATGGTCCTGGGGTGGGCTCTCCAGGCAGGCCAGCAAAGCCCTTGGTGAGTACCTGGCACCTTCCAGGCTGTGGCTGCAGCTGGCCACCTCAGCAGCAGGGATCCCCTGCAGCATGCAACCACATTTGCCTGTTGCCTCAACCTCTTTGCCCCCACCTCATCTTTTGGACTCATCCCACTCACCCTCAACTCAGTGGACTCAAGCAGAAGCCTGCTGCTCTGAGAAAGGCTGTGTGTGGGCACAGTGGGAAAGGAACTCGTGTAGGCTGGGAGATGGAAGCTGAAGCCTGTGGGCTTCTGCAGCCAAAATGATCTTTTTATTACATATGTGTATAATGCCCCCTGTAAGGAGGTTTGACTATGGCCTACGGATGTGAGACACCACTGTCAAATTAATATGAATGGAAAAGGACAAGAATGCTCTAGCAATGGAAGAAAAAAAAATGGCAATTATCAGAAAAATATTTGTGATCACAAAAGAATATCTTGTTTTTACTCACCAACCTCCCATTTGGCAAGCCTTAAAAGAGAAGAGCATATGAGAGAAGGAAAAGAAGAGAGAAAAAACTCATTGGGAGAGGCGGGGGGGGGGGGGGAAGAGAGACTGAGACAGAGGATACTTTTAACTTGTCACAGTACAACACTAGCTTTTAATTAATACAGGGTATGTACAGCTTTGAAGACTGCTGGTCATACCGTACTTTATGATAAATACATTTTATGGGATTTTGTTTCTAAAGAGGATTTTGTAAAATAACCTAGCCCAATAAATGATTTACCAGCTGCAATAAAAGATCAAGGAAATTGCTCAGATTGCATCTTGGAGCATCTAAAACTCTGAAGTTTATGGAGATCTAAGCTGCCCCCAGATCTACAGTGCTATTAAAAATTTTTGTAGTAGCTAATTATCTTGCATTGCTTTTTTTAAAAGGTAGCAATTGTAGTACAGAGGAAGGTCTGGAAACAGACAAAGAGGAGTTGATGCCCTTTGATGGAGAGAAGGAAAGGAGGAGACAGACAGAAATGA
Organism: Fringilla coelebs; assembly: GCF_963513975.1. Classification (NCBI taxonomy): domain Eukaryota; kingdom Metazoa; phylum Chordata; class Aves; order Passeriformes; family Fringillidae; genus Fringilla; species Fringilla coelebs. The sequence continues at coordinate 87,927,192 of NC_140028.1, forward strand.
GTAACAATGGAAGCATCGTGCTGGTACAGTAACAAATGGAATTAACAACTCACAAGATTCCCGAGTAAATTACCTGAATTAACTCTATAGTTAAGAAATAAGTTACTGATACATTATTATATTATATTATTATACATTCTTTATGCTACATGGTATGTGTACCACCTATATTACTTGACCAAGAGTGGAGGAATTTCATTTTCCTTTTTTTTTTTTCTGATAAATAGGATGACCACAAGTGAAGCAGGAAGCAAAGAGATTCCCTCTAAATTCTGTTGAGTTCTAATGCCATAGGACTTGAACATAACAAATATGTAAATAAAGTGAGTACTGGTCCTTATTTCCAACAGGATGATGGATGCAGTAAATAGAATGGCATATTGAAATAACAAAATACTGGCCCCAGCTAGGACAGGCAGCACCCTGACACATGCCTTGTGGCTTTTGTTTTGTACCAGGAAGATCTGGTTCATACCCTGCAACTTCCTGTGTCCAGATATAACTCTGCCTGCCCAGGGAATCCTGGCAAAGTCAGGGTCCCTGCAGGCATGGGGCTCAGGGACAGCTGGGCTCCCTAGGAAAGGACAAAGAAAAGAAATAGAAGACAAAATGGAAGAAAGGGCAGATGTTTTCTCTTATGCCCCAAATCAGAAGGTGAGGTGCATGCCAACAGAGACAAGTTCCTCTCTCCTCTGCTTCTCCAGATACTGAAGCAATTTCAAAGGCTATGGAGTTCAAAGCCTGGGGCCAGGCTGATTAGGGTGAAGCTGAGCCCCTTTGCCAATACTTTTAAGCAGAACAACTTTGAAAAGAATAAAGGATCAACGCTGCTAACTTTAAAGGTAGACAGAATCACAGAATGGTTTGGGTTAGCAGGGACCCTAAAAGCTGTCTAGTTCCAAACCCTCTGCCATGGGCAGGGACACGTTCCACCAGACCAGGAGGTCCAGGGCTCCATCCAACCCAGTTGTGAACACTTCCACAGATAGGGCATGTACGATTAAATATTAATTCTATCACTGTAACTGTGCAAGACACAGAAGAGAGAAAGTGAAGTTCACCACTGCAGAAAGCAAGCACCTTGAGATAGATAATTGATGATAATTTGGTTAATTTAATTTGAAAATTGAGGTAGGTAAAATGAAACAGTGGGAGCTGGCAAGGATATTTGGATGAGCACTGCTGCTCTAAAATCTACTCTTATATTATGGCCAGGATGGGGGAGTCCTTAATTGTCCAAAATAACCATAATTAATCCAGCAGAATTATGAAAGCCTAATTATATGAGTGTGTGTTATTCTCCTGCCTGATTTATGCCTTCTCTAGTATTCAGGGTTAATCACCTCTAGGGCTGAGTTCAGATTACCACAGTGAAAATGCACTTTGTGTCTTTACCTGACTTCCTGCTAATTTTAAAGGCACCAAGTCAAATGAGAGCAGGGCGTAGACAGCACTAGAGATGTTGAGGGCTGCTTGGCTTGCCGGTGAGATAATCCTGTCTCATGTTTTGATAGGGAAGTGATTTAAAATTAAATTTTCATAGACATACGCCCTATTCTGATGTTTGTTTTCTGGATGCTTAATTTGAAACTCTAGGGGCTGATTTGGAGAAGATTATGGGTTCCAGAAATGTACATTACAGCTGGATTTTGAATATTCAAAGCACAGTAGGGAGCTATATGAAAGATTATCAGATCATTTCATTTAGTAAAGGATTGGGTCTTCATTGTTTTTTACTAATTACAAATAACTGTCCAACTTTTGCAATTACCTAGAAGATAATATTCCAGGATATATAATTATAAGTAAATGAAAAGATTTCATTTTTATGTAGCCTTTTTAATTTCACTTTAATTTATCTATTCAAGTCATTCCCCATATGTGCATTTTATAACAGAGAACAGTAATAATATTTAAAGTAACATCCAAAAAAGGTAGTGTATTGCTCCTAAAATGCTGAAAAGATCATGCTGAAAATCTTTTTGCCTTTATTCCCCCAACACAGCTTCTCAAAACAATGTAGCAATGTCAAAATTGCATTCTCAGACAAAAGTGCTTCTAATTTTTCGAATTCATCTTCAATCATATATAATACTAAGAAATCCAAGAAAATACCATGGGGTTTGTGTTTTGTTTTTTGGGCGGTTTTTAGCCCAATAACTTTCATCTAAAGGTAGAGGCCTCTGTAATGCACATATGGCAAGGAGAACTTTTGGGTTGTGAAACTGTTTGATGCTGAGATCACTTACCACACAGAAAAGGTATATTTCTCCAAGTCTTCCAAATAAAAATTGCTGTCTGTAGATGTTTTCCCTTCTTCTTGGCTTGCATTGTTCTCTGGACCTGATTTTAATTCGCAGCATTGGTCAGGTGGGTTATTCCTGCTGACCTTTAAATTAAAATAAGAAACAAGTTAGAATACTAAGGTAATTAGCGGGACACAATTAACCAGCAAAGAGGTGCCACTTTCTCTGCTTTGAATTCTAGATCTGTTTTCACTCTATAACAAATGTGGGAAACAACAGTGGCAAAGCTGCTTTGAGTATGTATTCAAAACACTTTGAATAGACTAGCCTGTTTCAATTGGAAGGGACCTACAACAAACACCTGTGGTGCAATTCAGGGCTGACCAAAAGTTAAACCGTGCTGTTAAGGACAATGTCCAAATGAATCTTAAACACTGACAGGCTGGGAGCATCAACCACCTCTCTAGGAAGCTTTTTCCAGGGTTTCAGCACCCTCTCAGTAAAGAATTGCTTCCTGCTGTCCAGTCTGAACCTCCTTTGGTGCGTCTTTGGAACATTCACACATGTCCTGTCACTGGATACGAGCGAGAAGATCTCAGCACCTCCTGTTCCACCTTTTCTCCCCAGGATGCTGAAGAGAACAAGGTTCCCTCGAACCTGCCTTTCTCCAAGCAAGACAAATCCTCTGCTGTTTCTGACACGACATGTCTTCCAGCTCCCTGTTTTCCCATTCTCTGGACACATCCAAGGACCTTCTCAACCTTCTAAAATGGTGGGGCCTGGAGCTGCACACAGAACATTTTTCTATGAATTGATTTATGCTCCAATGGGGCTGTGACGAACCCTCTCAAGGAGGTGCTAGCTCATTGTGACACCAGCACTCAGCCACTCTTCCTCCACTTCCTTGCTTTTTCCAGTCTTGGACATCACACTCTGCCAGTGCAAAAATCTGGATGTAAGTAAGCCATATGGAAGGAACTGACCTGGGAATTGAGTTAATACTGTTTGGATTCTTTTTTTTTTCCTTTTTTTTATTAACTGGGTTAGCTCTCAGCTGGACCCATTCTGATCCAGGCCACTCTGCCCCAGTTGCCAGCACAAAGGAGAGGAACAGTACCTCATCTTTCAGGGCTGGTGCCAGCTTATGCTCATTTAAACCCCTCCATGAGCTACAAAGTAGAGTATCCTGATCTGTGCTCACCCCTGGAATAACACAGGGTCTGATTCAGCACTGGCATTGCCTCTCTGAATTGACTACCAGATTCCCTGGATGTCTGGCATTATTGCCCCTGGACAGAGAGCCAAACATCACTTCCACCAGGAGACACAATGAGGTCATAATTTACCAGACAAACATCTGCAGGTGACTTCCATGATGATATCTATTAATACCTTCCCAGACACAATACCAAACTCTGCAAAGGGTTTGCCAACATTTAGTGAACAAGTCTAGAGAGAACAAGCGGATGGATGCATTGGTGCAGTCACATCACTTTGCTAATTATGAAAACTGCAAAGTTTTTTTGTTTAGATCTGCTGGTTTTTTGTTTTTGTTTTGGGTTTTTTTTAAACTCTGTAAACCATTTTGCTTTAAAAGGTGAATTTGTATTCGGAATCTTGGATTCCATGGATCTCATGCACATTTTGAATTTCAACCACGACTGCCCAGCTTTATTCCCTAGAAGACAAGGTTTCAGAATGCCTAGTGTGTGCAAGGTGCCTTGTTTGCACTGATATTTTCTCCATTAAACTATTCCCATGCAAAGTGCATTATTTAAGACATAAATCCCAAAGTTGTTAAAGAGTATTATTAGTTAATTTCTCCGAGATTGTGTTTTCTTGTCTGAGGTACAAAAAGCAGGAACTCAGTCATCTGCATGAGGTTGGCATTATAACCACAGAATATGTTTTACTTCTCTCAGAAGTCACTGACTGTGAGCATTCTCTCTTTTATTGCTACTCTCCAATATCTTAATACATGCAGTGGTTTGCACGCTCATTGCAACAAAAGCTGAATTGTTGCTAATGCCCATCACTCAGAATACACTTAGAGGGAGAGTTTTGCAACTCTTTAGCATAGATGAATTGGAGTAGGGAGGGCAAAGCAGAGAAATTTATATTCCCCAAAAAGTTGAGGTCGGATTCAAAGACCTCATTCCTTTTTAAAATAAAATAAAATAAAATAAAATAAAATAAAATAAAATAAAATAAAATAAAATAAAATAAAATAAAATAAAATAAAATAAAATAAAATAAAATAAAATAAAATAAAATAAAATAAAATAAAATAAAATAAAATTTAAAAATTACAATTTAATAATAAAAATTAAAATAAACTATTAAAAATAATAAAAATGAAAATTAATTTTTTAAAATAAAAATTGAATTCAATTAAATTTTTAAAATTAATAAATTAAAAAATCAAAATAAATTTACAAAATAGGAAAAGAAAAGAAAAAAAAAAGAAGAGAAGAGAAGAGAAGAGAAGAGAAGAGAAGAGAAGAGAAGAGAGAAAAGAAAAGAAAAGAAAAGAAAAGAAAAGAAAAGAAAAGAAAAGAAAAGAAAAGAAAAGAAAAGAAAAGAAAAGAAAAGAAAAGAAAAGAAAAGAAAAGAAAAGAAAAGAAAAGAAAAGAAAAGAAAAGAAAAGAAAAGAAAAGAAAAGAAAAGAAAAATCTGTTTACAAAAAGAAAAGGGACTGAGAGGGAGGAGAATAAACATGAACTGGAACTTGTGTCTTTTTCTTTAAGTATGTTCTTTGCATTAGTTTGTCATTATTTCCTATATACAATTGTTAGGTAAAGTCATTTTAGAAGATGCTATCCAGAGATACAATTAGACCTGAATTATATAAATCAGGCCAAATGCCTAAATCTTGAACATGCTAAAACAAGGTTCTTTCTGAACATTAGGATTCACTCACCCCATTAAAAAATGAGGGGCTCTCACAACCTCTGAAAGGAGATTTCACATGCTCACATTTCTTTTGTGCAGAAGGATTCTCATAAGAGGCTCAGTTCAGGAATCTATTCAAACATGTCAATAACTGTAAGCTTGTGAGTCATTTCAGTGAGACCAAAGTGACTAGACAGTGCTGAATTGCCCATGGGTTTATGCACCTCACTGAAACCAGGTCACTTTAATGTGGCTTTGAGAGCCACCCACAACTGAAGTTCCTATAAGACTACGGCATTTTGTTCAAAGGCATTGTGCTATTACGGGATTGTAGGAAATGAATTTCACTCTGCCACTCCCATGGGTTGGGCCGGACTGCTTTGCCCATTACACCCACTCCATGGTCCTTAAATCATCCCTCCTCTAGATATAAGGCTGAACACACTCACACATGCACACCTCAGTCTGCAGCTAAATTTATATGAAACTCTGTTTTCTTCAAGTTACCTTTATCTTCCTGAAGAAATAAAACACTAGGAAACTCAGATATTGAAAGGCAAGGGAACATCCAGCTGGCCAATCTGGTTTTGCTCACAAATGTAGATCATCACTCTACTAAAGCTGAAAGTTGTAATTATAATCCCCAGCTATTGAGTGTGTGTGCTACACTGCACAAGGTTTTGGGTACTCTGAGTACTGCAGCGATTTTTTGTTATGGGCAACTAAAAGGATTAAAAATGCTTCAGAACAGGGTGAGACAAATTACCAGAATTATTAATTTGAACGTTCAAGCTTGCAGTTCATTCACTGCAGCCATACTGATTTAAGGATAGAAATGGAGTAACAGTTACTGAGAAAAAATTGCAACTATCATTGGAAAATACCTAATTTAATAATACAGTGCAGAGAGAATTTTCAGGAATACAAAATCTTCTTTGTGTCTTGCTACTCAGGATCTACATTAAATCTGAAAGTTTCAGTACCATCTCACCCTGAAAGTGTGATCATATTGCAGAAAAAATTCCATGGTTCCTTGTACTGAAGACACAATATTTGTTCACAACTTAACGATGTCCTTGGCCAGGATACTACAAATACAGATACTAAAATTTTCTGACAGTCCTCTGCACAAGTACACAAGAGCTTGAAGCTAATGGATGCATATGAAACATATCTCATGTTTACACATTCTGAAGTTATATCATCCTGCAGCTTGATCAAGCTTCTGTTGTTTGATTGCTTGGTGGTCTTTCCTCCCTTGAAGTTTCATTGCCAGACAGATCAACTATACAGGAGACAGCAATACACCTGGTCATGTGAAGCCTTATTGTGGCTATTAAAAAATTCACAGTGATAGATTAAGGAAACACAACAACCAGAGCAAGCAAGACCACAAATCATTCTCAAATGACACAAGCCCCAGTGGCTTCTCTGTGAGCTTTAAGGGAGATGGTGATGCTCATATCAAGACCAGTACCTTGTGATGTCCTTCTTGGACCTCCTTCAGCCAAACCGAGCCACAGTGCTTGTCTGCATTGCCATGGCAATCTTGGTGATGCTCTGTAAGGAAAAAAATAAAACACAAACAAAACCAAACATAAATTATTTTTATATTTGTGCACACAGTAAACCTCTGGAAAGGATTCAGCTGGGTTTTGGTCCCTCTCCCAACAAGATGTTGACTAACTTCAGGCTGATCATTTTTCCCCCTTCATCTGAGTTATAAATAGGTGGCTATTTCTCTCCTACATTCTGAAAGTGTTAGTATGATAAATGCAGAGGAGATTTCAGATGCTGTGGTGTTGGAAATAACAATTGCATAGATGAAAACCAGGGAGAAAATTAGAAATAAAGAAATAATAGACACGAGAAGAGTGACACGGGAGGGTATTTTAAACACCCTGGGAAGCGTTCTTCAGAAGACAGAAGGAGGTTAATTTTCATATATGGGCATAATTGTGGATCAAGAATAAGGCATAGGGACATGAAGTACTAGAATAAACTTTTCTTAGGAAACACATGTCAGCATCCCTCAAGCTCCTGAAAAGCAGTGAATAAAAATATGTCCCACATCATGGTAAGCAGTGGTGTGGCCAAAATAAAGGTCTGTATTACACGTTTAAGCCAAAAACACACTTAACAATTATTTCAATTTTTTCCTTTTTAAGATATTTTGAGTTCCACACAGTAAAAGACAGTCAAGCTTATTTAAAACCACAGTGCAGGAAGGATCTGCTCTTAGGTGTTACAGCGGTTTATACACAATACATGCACGTGCCGTGTCACAGTTTTAAGTCTGTGTTTGTGTACACAACTATGGATATATTTCTTACTTTCTACATATATATACACTCGTGTACAGGTGTATCTATGTTGAGGAATGAGGAATTTACAGATATTTACATCATCTGGGGTGAAAGAAGAGGCCTATTGAAATCAGTAAGACAGCTTAAAATACTGCTGCTGGGTATGTCATGTGTGTGCACACATGCAGTATAACCTGCTTAAACTGTCTCTACATATTTTGTATATGGGATACCTGTATGGACCCATAAATACACATTTAAATATAAATATACACCTTTGTAAAGATGGTTCTTGTGGTTTTCTTTGTTTAATTTTTCTTCTTCTTTTTTTTTTCCCCAGTGCACAAAAATGGGTTTCTAAACAGCCTTGCTGAAATGATGAATACTTCAACAATGTTTTTGGAGTCAAATGAATAAAGCAGTAATTATCTTGGCAAAAAAAAAAGGACAATAAAAAGAATAAAGAAAACAATAATATTCTACATTTAAGAAATGGGAGGGAGAAGGAACTCAAGTCTGTTATTTAATCATGATGTGCTCTTTTTATATTTTATTTGTAAGGCTCTGAATGCTCTTTTCTTTCTGTACCAGTGAGCTCATTACTTTAATTCCTCATAGATTTCTCTGAACAATTTTTGCCAAGCAAAAACACAATGTAATTCTTCAATAGCTGTAACAGTAAGAAGCTGCTCAAATTAAAGATCAATAAAAAGTACAGAAAAAAATCTGTATGAAAATAAATAAATAAAAGAGGAGATGGGAAATGCCTGCAATTAGACAGGATGAAAAATCTAAAAAGAAATTAAATTTAGTTGTAATACATTTCCCATTCTTTTCTTCATGAAAATTACTACTGAAGTGGTTTTTTTTCTGTAATTTAAATGTTAAGCTGCCAGATGTGTGTCTCATGCTTGAAGAGTTGAAGCTTTGCATTATTTAGCATATTAAGATTCACAGAATTTAAAAAAGGGCTCCTTTATTGCCTGGAGGTTCTAATTAAGTAAACCTTAGCCTGGTACATTTAAAACTTGCAATACAAGAGATTTTACTTCCTTTTTTTTCTCAGTAGCCAAATCTCATCAATATAATAAATATGGAAAATACTTAAGATGATACAATTTTTCTTTGGCTTGAGGAATTAAACCTATCTATTATTTTAAGAAGTTTTTAATAGAGGCCAGCAATCAGAAAGACATTTAAAGACTCCAGTCTACTTTTTAATCATAGGAGTTGCTCCTACTTAGTGGTTGGGGGGAAGGGAATGTGTCTTATAAAACTGAGCTGTGCAGAAATTTTCTTCCACATGCAAAAAACAAAGCAGTTCTGAGAGAGAAACGAGAACCATACCATTCTTTATTATTAAATTGCATTTTACTTTTTTATAACTGACCACAGAATCCTAATAAAGCATTAATTAGCTGCACTATCAGCAATTTCTCCGTTGAAAGAGTTGGGACTGCTGCATCAGAAACTGTAATAGCATAGAAATTCCTTTGACATGGAGTGCCCATAAATCATACCTTAAATACAGTTATTTTTGCCATTTTAGAAAATGTCAAAGGTGTCAACTTTGTCCAGATATAACACTTAGCAGTGACTATTTTAGTAAATTGACTCAAAATACATTTTGTTCCCTGACAGGGGAACATAATATCATTCATGAAAAAAATGAACAATTTGAGGAGGGGAAAACAGCACCAAGAAAGAATGATCAGAGACAGGTATCATAGCTGTGACAAAGGCACAGTGGCAGATGTAGGCTCTTTGTTAATGGGTTTATTTGGAAGTCAAGAAACATATGGATAAAAGCAGGAAAATATGATTACACCAGAGCATGGAAAAGGCAATAAGATTCTTAACCCAAAGTTATAAATCTGTGATCAGCTATTAATAAGAAGTCCAGCAGAATAGTTTAAATGTCTACATTCATATAAGACAAATAGGAAAAACAGGGTGGCATTTTTCCCACCATTGTGGAACAGGCATGACAAAAACCAAAGTCTGGATTTGGAAAATTGTGGTGATATGAAGGTTATTTGCAGACCTTGACAATGCTGAGAGCAGTCATTTTTGGGTGATATTAAGTCCCAACCAAATAGTTTAGATACCACAGGGATCATGCCTGGTAAGGGATACAAAAAGAGGGTTACCAGTACAAAATCCCTGAGCTCTTCTGGGACCTGAATACCAAGGAGAGAGAGGAAATTTGGAAACAAAACCATTATTGCTACTCTCTTGCCTTTCTCCACACTAGCCTTCTCAAGGCAATGGCAGAGCATAACAGCATGGCCTTTGAAATCACCCTTTAGAGGGTGTCTTACTGCCTCCAAACCCTTGGAGAATAAAACTTATTTTTCACCCTCTGCCTTCAGTCTGGGAGTTATCATCTTTGGTTATGTCTTCTGTAACAAGTACTGCAGTGCAACAGGAGTGAACCTGCACAATGTAACCAAGGTTTGGGGTGACACCACTGAACAGTGGGGACCCCACTCTCTGTCGAAGATTTCATGTCAGACCAGGTTTTTAGTCTGGCCCTGGTAACTGATGGCCCATTAATACCTAATATGTACATTTAAAGTATATCCCTTTGCTCAGCTTCACCCTAAATGCATATAGGGCTGATACTGTGAAATATTTATTATTTATGGATGGGGGGGCATGAGGAGTCTAAATGACTTTTTTTAAATATGGGCAAAAATAAATTGCACAGCTAGGAAATTACCTTACACAAGTTTGATGGAAACTACTTCTGATTTATATGGGGCCAAAGAAGAGAAGTGCAGTGCCTTCTGATGGCTGCAATCTCTCTTTAAGTCAGTAGGAAAGGGGTTTAGAGTGGTACAATCCAAGAGTGGAGCAGAAGACAAAGAAATCACCACAGCAGGGACAGAAAATAAGATGAAGATCCTATTTAGACTCCTTTCCTACTCATGCACTAGTCTATGGGAAATCAAATAGCATGGCAAGAGCTGGAAAATTGAAGAGTTTGGATTGTGAGGATTTCAGAACCAGAAGCAGGATCTGACTTTGGTCCTAATTGGAAAAATCAATGCAATCCTTTATGCAGTCCTGCTCAGAGAAGGAAAAGACCAGCGCAGAAAGAAGTTTCTGCCATATGAGGCTCTGCCTCTGGGGCCCTACCTGTATTAAAAAATGAGGCCCAAGCAATCTTCATTTTATAATATCACTTTGTTTCCTTTAAACTGGCACCCATGAGGAATTACCAATGAGAGCAGCCTCTTTTTGGTTTGGTTTGGTTTTTGGGGGGTTTGTTTGTTTGTTTGTTTAGGTAAATATTTTTGCATATGCATACAAATTTTATGTAGAAGCAAATAGCTCCTCAGTAGGGAAAGAACATCATTGGAGTATAAGGGGAAATATTACAATGAAGATTCACTGGTTTTCATAAAATTGTTTCTGAAACACTTGAGAGCATAAATACAATCCTCTCAATGAAACAATTTCTCACTTACATAAACACATTTTAACAGATGTAAAGCCTCCTCTCCAAAGGCAATGATAAAATTAGAATGAAGCTGGTTTTGTGTTTGGTATTTTGATATTGAAGGAACATTTTAATAAATTCTGAATACAGTTTTGAGTGTTATCTGCTGCTTCTGTAACAAGCCCCTTGGTTAGCCTGATGCCATCTTTGCTTAGACATTATTCTGAAGCTTTGCTCTGACAGAAATGTCTTTTGACATCACAAAAGGACAAAATTGACTTCCCAACGTTTCTCCACAAATGCAGGAAGGGTGTTTAATTTGAAATCTTAAATATGAACATTATTGAACATCTTATTTTCAATACTCAGTTTGTTTTAGAAGACAGACATCAAACAAAAGATTCCTTCTGAGGTAGAAGATCTGAAAATAGGAGCTAAAACTTCATCCTGGGTATGCCCTAGAAAGGTGATAGAATAGAGAACTGAAGGAATCTCAGAGGTTCTGTCAAACCCCAAAAATGAGCAGAATGCCAGCTGCTTGTAACAGTTTGACTAAGACTAACAATATTTATGGGAAATATTTCATATGTTTCCAGGGGTTTTACTTGTGGTGCATGCATAACTGGGGGCTTTGAAAAAAGAAATTAGGCTTCATATGAGAGAAAGGCTGGGGATAAGGTGCCTGCTGGGATGAGTATTGGTGAAGAAAAAAATGCAGGCACTGTTGAAGCTTCAAATTAAACATCCAGTACAGTACAAATCCTAGTTTATATGTCATCCTGCAGAAACTATCTGGGGATTTCAAAATGAAGCTTTTTTCTCTCCATCATTCTGAGTGCAGGTAATGAGTTTAGTGGTGACATTACTGACAGTGTTCCATCACACTTTGCTTTAGTGATGTGACTTTTGAAACAAGTTTTCATTAAAATAATATGCAATAGATGCAGTACCAGAAACTGAGCTCATCAAGGAAAATTTCTGTTGGGTCATGAATAAAGATAAGCAAAAACTTTTTTCACCTAATTCAAAGTGCATGTATATTTTGGACATCAGCTTGTAGTTCAGGTAAGTTCAGGTAAACTTAAAGAACTTTTTTTCTTTAATTTTTTTTTTAAGTCCTCAGTCAATTATACAATTATCTCTTAAATATACCTAGTCAGATGTGATGATGATTCAAAATAATGCCCTTTGAACCTTGCTTTGATAAAAGTTGTGGTAATTCAGTACTTTCCAAATCAGGCCACTTCTGTAACTGCATCATTTCAGGGCAAGAGGCTGCCTTGAACTGAAAATGTGGGTTCTAAAATGCTGTGTTTGCCACTGGGTCTCTGCCAAACTCCACATAAATATTTTGAATAAAAATTCAATATGCTAGTTTTAAATCTAGATAAACATTCGTGATGGGGAGAGGGGAGAAGGAATAACCTGTCTACCTGCACAATTAATAATTTGGTTTTGAGACACATTCTAAAGGTAGAAACATCCAAATGTTGGCAAGGAAAAGAAATCAGAAAAAAAATTAAAAGCAGACAAAAAGAAATGTCAAACACCACCAAGCATTATTTTAAAACCCTTTTGTTCATGTAGGCTACTTATGTTTTTACTATTTTGAGTATTTTAAGCTGCTTTGCACAACTAATATTGGGCAAATGAACAAAACCAATTTCAAAGTAGATTCTACTAATGTACAAGTTGGACAAAATTTCTAAGCTAGGGCTCTGTTTATATTCTCAGAAGAACCACAATCTAGGAAAGACATGTTAGGTGTTGATCTTATCAGGACATGTAATGAGAACCTTTGAAAGATTGAAATTATTACTACTTTTTTTTCTGTAATATGCTTGACATTTTGCCACAAACACCCTTTTAACAAAAAATGACACCAGCTCTATATTCTACTTGTCACTCATCTGTGATAGTCAGTATCAATATTCAGCATTTATGAATCCTGTCTTGGCAATGCCATGCTAGCTCCTACCTCTATTTGTGCCCACTAAACATGAGATACTCAGCCTGTGCACCTATAATAGCAGATGCATAGTTCCAGCCTTCCTGGACAGTCAACAGAGAAAGGGCTCCAAAGAAATTGGTTTTGAATGACATTTCATGGATTGCTGTGAAAGGGAAGTGGGCATTAGCTTCAAAATAACATTAATCCAAAATTCTACTGCATTATTTCAGGGAGCCCAGAGACTTTAAAAAGATAACATGCTACTATTTGCACAGATAAGACGTAGCTGTCAGACCTCAGGTAGCTCCCTTTTACCTAATATTTCACAGTTCAGTGTCTAACCATGACCTGTTACAGCTTCCTGGTACAGAAGGAAAGTCACCCTCTCCCTTCAAAAGGTGTGATTAATTTATTCCCACTTGCACTTGCATCTCCTCTCAATGGCCTAGGCTATGAAGTGGGAGTAGATATCCAGATATCCTTGGTACCTTCAAATCCCTGCCCCATGGTAAATCCATCTCTGGCCATCATGGTGGTCTTTGACTTTAGGAGAGGACCTAGGAGTTATATTACTCAGTTCTCAGATTAATATATTTTACCTAGGACTTCAAAACAAAACAAAAACCAAACTGACAAAAAAATCCCAAAAGCAACCAATAAAAAATAAACAAATAAACAAAACCAAGAGAATAAAAAAACACCATAGCAACTTGCCAGGCTTTGCCTTTGGAAGAAATCCCGTGCCCCAGAAGCAAATGCTACCTGATGTAAATGCAGACAGGCACTTTTATGTAATTTAGCTCAGCGCAATTAACAAAGGATACTGCTATTAATGTGCTGCAGGGAGAAAAAAGTACTTCCCAAGCACCTAACAGCAACATGTTGTGATCCATGGATATAAACGACCAAATAAAATGAAAGGATGTAAAAATGTCACGGAAACACCGGCCGTAATCTAATGTTGTCAGTGCACTGCACACACACCTTGTAATTACTAACACATTTGGCCTACAAATATATTTTAGACAGGGGACTCCACTGCTTCTGTACCTTTTTGCCTAAGCTGCTTTTGATCCCTTACAATTGATTTAAACTCTTCCATCACTTCCTTTGCCCAGTGAAATAATGACGAGATGATATCACAGGGCGAGGGGGAAGGCAAATGGGGGTATTTACACACATGCCAGGCAGACCTACTCGCAAACTTCCAGTAAATTAAGTAACGCAATAAAAGTCCTAACCTGCTGGAAGCATTTTAAGCTCTTCTCTTTTCCTCACAGCTTCTTCTGACACACACGCTTCTCCTCCTTTGGCAGCATTAAACTGCTTTTCCACTTCCTTTACAACAGTGGGAATACTTCCCTTATGGGTGTCAGGATCTTTCAGGGAGGTCAGAGGTTGCCCTGCAGAGGAAATGACAAGCTGTGAAATGTAAAAGAACAATTCCTTCCACATGTTTCCTTGCTCCAGGAGCAGTAAGGGGCTGTCGGCTAGCATCACGACGGGATGGGCCAGGCCTTTGTCTTAGCAGTCCTGTCAAAACTAATTTACAATTAAAGACCTGTGCAACTGTTTAAAGGTTTACAACCCTGGCGAGTTTCAAGGACTGCTGAAGCCAAGTGGTACAAACCAACCTTATTATTAACAGCAAGACAGACAGACAGAAGGAAGATAGACCAAAAAATACTCTAAATTGTACAGTAACCAGAAAAATTGTACACCTGAAAATTGTCTCTCCCTCTCTAATATTTATTTCTGCTATAAGCTCATAGTCTGAGAACTAAAGAGATTTCAGTGATTCTAACTTTTCTTCTGGTTGATGCATAAGGCACAGGAGCCACATGCACTGCTGTTAGACAGCAAACCTTGTAAGGGGAAAGAAAAAATAAAGTGCAAGGGACAAATGAGATATTTGTTCATTGTAAAAAAAATGAATGTCCTTAAAACCATTCCCAAACAGCTGCATCTTTTTTTTTTTCTTTTTGCACCCACAGTAGAGCAGGGGCGAATAAGGGACAAGCAGACTTTCTGGAAAATAAATTTTAGACTCAGAAAATCTGCATGCAGGTGTTTAGTCCAACACAAAACAGCTGAGGTAGAGGAAGTCTTTCTGTGTGACAAATCTACCCAGGAAAGCAATAGAAACAAACATTTCTGCTAGCCCAGACACTGGGAGCAGTGTGTTCATGCTAATGCAACACTGCACCAGTTCTACTACAGCAAGATCATCCTGGTGCTGGGACCTAACTAGCTACCTTTGAACACTTTCCCTCAAAATCTTGTCTGATAACACCTCTCCCCCAGCACAGTCAGGCTAAGTAAAACTCCTTTCTTGATTTCATACTCCAGAGGTTGGGAAAATTACTGCTCAAAATAAAAATGCACAATCAGTCATGTCTCTTTAGGTGCACCAAAAACACACAAAGCTTAGCACTAAAAAGTAGAAAAGTACTACTTCAGTATCCCAATCCCCAGTGACTGTTCCACCTTCTACTTTATAAACACCATTTTAAGTCTTGAGTGCACACCAGTATGTGCTGGTACAGCGCTGACCATAGCTTCAGGACTTCAAAATGGCCAGCCTTAAAGTGGCATGAATGTCAACTGAAATGAGAAAGGTTTTCCCTTGGTTCTAAAACCTACAGTGGATAACATCATCCCTAGCTTTCCACTTGCCTGTTTCACCTGATCACAAGTTCAGATGGACACAAAATGGTGTTTTTGTGTCAAGTCAGATCAACAGCACAGCTGCAAAAGAAAGCATTTGGATGAGGGTTCCCAACAAATGTGGAGCAACACTTTCCAAATGAGCCTGTGTCTGACCTAAAAGTGTTTGAGCTGTAGAACTAATATATGAGTGCTGTCCATCAACTATTCTGAGGATGAAAGGGCTGCCAATTCCAAAAAATGCTGTTATGCTGACAATTTGCACATGTGAGTCCCCTCTTCCTGTGGATGCTAAAGTCAAAAGGGGTCCTGCTAGATTTCACTGTGAGAACATTTTCTTGATGGATTTGTATATTTAGTGTCTATATGGAGACTCACAGTTTTGAAGCTGTCATGCATTTTAGAAGCCCTCATTACTTAGATCCAAGCCTGCCAAGGCAACATTCCTGGTAGTTGCATCAAATTTTCTTACCTAAGCTCCTTCTACTAGATCTGTTACCACCTTTCACACAACAGTAGATAATGAATTCTACACAGAAACTGCCATTTTTTCTCTGACAGGAACTGTTGATCCTGTAAGGAGCAACAGATCAACAGCAAAATATTTTCCTAAGAAAAACAAAGGATGGTGGTGGCAAAAGCAGAAGCTGTCTTCTGCCACGAACCTCTTAGAGAATACCACTTCAAAAGAATGGAGAAAAGATATGGTTTGGACTAAGAGACACGCCAGATCTGATAATGTGCATCTTTGATCTGCAAAGGAGGTAGAATGGGAGGCATTATGTCGCCTTTGCCTGCACTGTGCTCTAGACCAGAGAGCCTGTGCAGCAGGGAAGAGCTTTACCTAGCCCTACATGGAGCTGGGGCTTAAAAGAATAACGTAGCCTGGAGTTAATGGAAATAATATGATGGTTCTGTTTTAAGCTTCTAAAACCAAGACAAACTTGAAGTGAAGGTTAAAACACCATCTCCTAACCTGCTTTATTTCTCTTATATGTTGCAGTACCACATATGGTATTGATATATAAGATCACTCACTATTTAGACTACTGCAGTAGAGTGAGTTACAGAGCACCCGTCTTCATTTAGACTGTTCTTGCTTTCTCTGGTTTGTGTCTCAACCTTAATGTCACTCTAACAGAGCTTTCCCCTCCCCACCCCATTTTTGGTGGTTTAACAGATCTAATACTGTATTTATAGGACATATCAATGTGCGACAGCTTGCCACAGATCATAAACACATTTTTCTGCTGGAAATGTTGAAGTTGTGATTTTCACCATGTGATCTCCAGTTCTCTAAGGTTTGTTCCTTTAATTGTAAATAGCCAGAAAGTCATCAAGCTAGCATTTAATAAACTTTTAATTTGAAAAGGATTACCACATGTTGTGTTTGTTTACCCATTATTAAATCTCTTAGCAACATATCACCAGCAGAAACAGCATACTGTAGCACTGCATAGATACATTAAAAAACAAACCCATGGGGGATATTGGCAGCTAATAATATCTTTAAAGAACACTCCAAGAAAAATAAATAAATAGAAGCAATATCAAATATTACCCCTAAAAGTTTGGTTTGTGAAAATCTGCTTGGCAGGAAAATAACAGATCTTCCATGATCGCCTTATCAACAGATTTCAGAAGTCTACATGCCAAAGAGGACATACACTAATGCTCCTTTTCAGTTCTTCAAAACATGTCTTTCTTGACTTTTCAAACTGAGCATCACCAGTTTTTCCAAGTGTTTCCAGAAAGCATGACCTATTTAGCTGCACCCTCTATGTGCAGTTCCAAATGCAAGTGAAGATTGATGGTAGGACCAAACAAGTTTGATCCATTAAGATTTTGTCCATAATTCTTCATGGCTGAAAAGTATTGCCTGCAATTCTACTTTTTGGATCCGCTATTCATGGTTTGCTGCATCTCAAAGCAACTTAGCAGATATGTAGAAGATATATGACAACAAAAAAGACTTTAATCCTCAGTACAGTGTATGTTTACACCTCCATGCTTCTCTTATCAGGGTGGTTATATAAAAGCCTTTTGATCCCAGTGCAGTTGCTGCTTAGCCTAAAAGCATCTCAGGGCAAACCTCATTTTCTTTATCTTTTAAATCATCACTAACTGTCTGAAAAATACTACTCCTGGACTCTTTTCAAGTTATGCTTCCAACCAGAGCTGCCCATTTACCATGCTAAATGATTATTGCTTATGTGCTCTTTCTTTCCTTTCCATAGCTTCTTCTTTATCCTCCTGTGCCATCTACAGTGCATCACTGTTCTCAAAAGCCTAAGGAACCTCTGTCCTGAATAATAATTCTCTGCTTTAGATCTATACATAATATTCACACATACACTACAATCTATGAGCGCTTCAGTTCATTAAACAAGAGGGAATATAGAAATATCTGTATAGCAAAAATGAATTCTTTTTATCCATGGAAGTCTCATCCCACGTGTTGAAAAAGGAAAAGAACAACAGCAGCATCCTACAATTCTTCTCATTACTGGATTTCTACCAGTAGAGGAGCAATTTGTGAGTCCATTGCAATATGGTCCGTTGTGTCCTCAGTGTAGCTACATCAGAAGGTTCACAGAGGCCAGGGAGCATCAGTTTAAAAAGAACATTCAGTGATTTTTTGAGAAAGCTTCAGGGGAGGTCTGCTGTACACAAGCAAATTATAATTGTCCTTCCTATGGGTTATCACTTGATTGAATCTTAACAGAATTTCAGAGCAGCATAAGGCATGCTTCTGCTGTCAGAACTATCTCCCTGACAAATCTGAAGTCCTTGTTGTTGCCCAGGGAGGTGCTAAAGTTCTTCCAGAAGTACACAAAAAGCATCTTTTTCTTTTCTCTTTCTGCAAGCTTGGAGCCATAAACATCTGAACTGTTATTGCTGTGACGTTCCAAGCATTATTCAGCCTTAAGCAGAGGCCAGCATGGCCATTCCATCCTCAGCAATGAGGCTGGTTTGCACTGTTCACACCTGAAAACGCAGTTAAACCATCTTAATAAAAAGAGTCAAAGTATTCCTGCTATAACACATGTTGGACCCACATCTGAATGAAGAAAATCTAGCTTAACAAGAACAATAATGACTAGCCAACAGTGAAATGAAACTATGGGTTGATCCAGCGAAAACCTGAATGTAAACATCAAAGTTTGAATCCATCACCTTGTGGTCCAGACTGTACAACATTTTCTGAGACACCATTCTTTTCAGCAGTGCTTGAATGCATAAGAACTTCAGGTGGCAGATGAACATGCATACCATGCTTATTTTGCTTATCTGAATCCTGCGGTAGTTTAATTATCTAGGAAGAGAAAGAAAAAAAAATAGTTTGGAATTCCACAAAGCCAGAACATGCTTGTTGTACACTGTTTGTGAAGCCTAGCAGTCCAAGATATTGCCATAAGAATTTTAGGAAGTTCTTGCTTCTCTGTACTACCCTTTTCTCCCATATAATTTTCCCATGTATTTCTTCCCCGTGCTTACTGATTAAAGCAGACATCCCAGTAAATGGGAGATGAGCCACAATCCAATTTCAGAATCAAAAAGAAAAATATAGAGAAAACTAAACATTTTTTTAAAATACAAACCTGAAAGTAGAGATTGCATAACCAATGATCTAAGTCCTGAGAAATAAAATTTTCGATTTTTTTGAATCGGTCAATTTTGGAGTCATAATGTCCTCTGAGGAAGGGACATTTAAATTTTCCCTCCAAAGCATTAAAATTGTTATCACATAAGGGAAAAGCTCCCCATCCCACTCCTTGATCAATCCAGGTATAGGTGCCATGAAGAAGGAAGAGTTCAAAGAGGAGTACCATGCCTGGTTTAACAGCTTTTCTATGTGGTAAAACCTAGAAAAGGAGGAAGAAAGATTTATTTGTTACAAAAACATCACAAGGGAACTGACTTTCTTTTATCATATAAAGCTCTACAAACATCATACCTTTGGTCCAATTTTGCACACTAAAACAATTAACAACTCTTCCCAAAAATCATATATTTGAACAATTTTCCACTCCAACAAAAAATGTTGTGCTTTTTCTAGTGTGGTTATTTTATGATTTCTTTTCTTTCCCCCTTTGCTTTCAGAAAGCTTTCATATTCTGTCTTCATTACCAGTGGTGGAAAAACATTGCCACTAGAAATCTTCAAGAGAGAATAACAAACCAACTTGGAAATCTGAGGTGCCCCTGTGAGGGCTTGCTGGGATTCACCACTGGATTAGTTTTGCAGCAGCTTTGGAAAGTTCATCCAAACACCCAACAAGAACACTTGCAAACTTGCTCCTCACTGAGTCACAAACTCTTCTCCACCCAGTTGTGGGAACGATGTCGGTACTTAATAGCTTTCTTCCTTTAAATTAAAGCTCTTGGTGAAAAGTATGTGAACCTCAGTGAAGGGTTTAAAAGGATTTTAAGGTAAAATGTTCTCACAGAGAACTGGCAAACACAGTTTACACTTTTCATAAGATAGGTCTAGGTATTCTTCTGAGCAGCTTGGAGGTGTGGAAGAGGGTTACCAATGCCTTAGGGCCTGAAGCAATTGTGTTCCCATGGCAAAGACTTGAAATCTAGCCGTGAAGAAACACTCTGAAGTAATGAACTTATGTAAATCCATCTGTAAGGTTTTGGTGGGTACAGAAGAAAAAAGGGTAAACACAAAGAAAAATTTGGTCCTATGCCACATTTTCAACTGTTTTCATTAATTAAAGTGGGCATTAACCCAGGTGCTGTTGAACAATTCTAATACATTCAAAAGGACAAATAAAACAAACCCCCCACAAAATCTAGAACAGAAGATGACTGCCATCATACCCAGGCTAACAGCTATGAAGGGTAGTCACCTTGGGGACAAGGGGAGCAAATACATCAGCTACACCCCTCACACAGTGAAACATCTGCTTCACCACTGCTCCTACACATTCTCCTGAGAGAACTGTGACTGCCTAATCTCTTAAATAAACAATCTTGGATGCTTCTTTAATAGAGACAATTTTCTGTTATTTGCATGTTTTTCATGTTTTACCGTTCCCATTTCAGTCTTCACAGCTCAGAGCAGCAAATGCCTCGGTACACTTGCCTGCTCAACATTACCTTGCCTTCCAGCCAAGGCAGAGAAAGAGGAGCCTTTTCTCCTTCTCTCCTCACTGTGAACAGACACGTACTTGCAGAAGGTCACAATACTCAGCAGCATCCTCTCACTCTGAATATCCTGTAGGATACACCCTCAGTACTTCTTGGAAGTCAAGAATAAGACCTCCAAATAGAAGAAATCCATTCAAACCAATCACACACTAGGAACAGCCTAAAATGACAAAGTCTTCTTAAATTAGCAGGGACTTCCTCAATCAGACAACATTGTGCAGCCAGTAATCATCCACAAATCTTTCCTGCTTCAAATTTTTCTGTTTATAAGTACACACCTCAACACACCTCTTTCTTGATGTGTATATTTGAATACAAGTGTCACTTCTTTTATACTCCTGACTGAACAGTAGGTAAGATAACAAGCATAACTCAGGTGCAGCTAAGATTTTTGTCTCTTTTTCTGAAGCAGCAAGGGATTTGCCTACACCAATAACTGCCATGTTAGGAGATGACAAGTGCTCACAGTCGTGCTGCATCTACAACTTTTTTTGAAGAGGTGAATATAAATTATTATTTCTAATAATATGCCTTCCTTTTTCAAGTTTTATATTGTGATTAGATAACAGCAAAGTCATTTAAGGAAATCTTTTAAAATTATAAATATTGTCATTATTATGTACGTGTACTTTATATTAATTATGTAAATATATTCTAAGACTTAGTTTAGGCTTAAAATGAAACAGAAGCATCTGTTGAAAAATGCCATAACCCTGTGGCAGCTGCTATTAAACCATTAACAGTATCAGGTTTCATTTAAACCAGATTTACCATTTTCTGTAACAGCCCGTGGGAAAGCTAAAAACATTAGGCACAAATTACTGACAAAAGAGATCCTTAATCAAGCCATACATTTCATTTGGCTAGCTGGGTGCTAGATAGTAACCTCTGTGCTACAAATTAAAGGTGATGGTTATAAGGCTGTGATCAAAGACAGTTACCTGCAATATCAAACAATCCCAAAGCAGTCACAGATGAAATCCCTGCTCTATCACAGCCCCCTTTTCAGTTTCTCTCTTGCTTCCCAGGCTGACTCTTGTCTTAAGAATTCAACAGTATATGCTCTTCTGATAGCTTACATATAAACAGACCACGGTCAAGCAGCTTGTATAAGGGTAATCATTGTCACTATTAAAATTTTATTTCTTTGTTTCTGGTTCACAGTTATTGTTCATTTGCTGTAAGCTTTTATCCTAGATTTAAACTGCAGACTCACTCTTTGGGACTGGAAGCATCCTTTTGTTTGCAGCTACAGGAGCTGGGTGTTTAAACCATGCCGTGATGGAAACACACACTCACAAAACAAGGACTTTATAATACACCTGTCTGCTACAGGGTCTGAGGTTGTAAAGTCTATAGGACGTCCTTAAGCATGAGCACTGGGTGCCTGACCCAGGTAGGACAGTGTCACACAGCTTACACAGTCAACATACCTGACAAATAAGAAATTTCTTTCTGTTGAATCCATGCAAAAATCCCAGCCAAGCTTCTACCTGTTACTCTATGCCATCATGCCAAGCATTCACACAGGTGCCTTTGGGTCCATGCTAAATATTTTCCCACTGCCACAACAAACACACTCTGTCACAGCTCACCATCCCACACCCCCAGGGTCAGGGATGGTGACCCTGGGAGAGAGGAGAGAGCTGAGTCCTGTGCCACCTGCCCTTCATTAGCCTCCTCCTTGGCTGTGAGCCTGAGCTGGGATCTGGGACATGGCCAGCACGGCCCTTAGGCACAGATGCACTAAGGCATTTAGGCAGATAGCTCAGATTGAAATCCACAGACCTTGAATGCCTTTGTGAGTTTGAGCTGCTGTGCTCAGGTACAGAGCAGGGAACAGCTCAGGTAACTAGAGGAGGAGGACAGGGATCAGTAACTTCTCTCCTTCAGGAGACTCAGAGCAGTGACTGGGATAGACAAGGCACAGGCAGCTCAAACCGAGCAGTTTGTGCTGATGGATTTTTTTGGTTCTGAAGAAAAAAAATAAAATTTGCAGTTATGTTTTCCCTGCTGGTGCCAACCTCATTAGAGGCACTATCTGGTAAATTAACCCACAAGCCTGCACCAACACTGCTGATATTCAAAGAGCATACGCTACCTAAGGACATCTTCCTGGGTTTTGAGGAGTCTACTCTCCAACACCTTACCTCAATGTTTCTCCCTGCTCAGGTCAAATTTCCACTGAGGCCTGTGAGGTATAGAGAGTTTTACAGTGCTATGAAAGAATCGAGCACCCCCCTTTTACTGATGTAATTTCTTCTGCAAAGAGAGATGTGGCAGAGAATAAATAATGCTTGTGTGTGCCTGCACAGGCACAAGTAATACTTCTTAGTCTGCAGTTAACAGTGTTGCATTTAATTGAATTAAATCATAATGAACTAAAATTATCTCCTGCCACTATTTCTAAATTCAACTGTTTTATATCAGTTTTATTGTAATATATCTTACTTCCCCATATGCCACCATAGTTTCACTCTATAGAGAGAATGAATTCTATTTGAATATTTCAATAAACATATCCAGTGTGAGCTTTTGGGGGTTTTTGTCTGACTTACTTTTGTCTGGCTTTAACCTTGTCAGAGAAGAAATAAAATTTTGCTTCTTTCCTCTGCACCTTCAAATGGTTTTAATTTAGAAAAAAAAAAAATGGACGAAAGTCACACTACTTAATTCATATCACACAAAAATTTACCAATACAACTCAAACAGATTAAGGTGAATTAAAATATGCAAAGGCAATGCAATATTTACTTGTTATAGAGAAGAGTCTTGGAAAATGCCATTTCTGACAATGAAAACAGCAACACATAAATGTCCCTGATGTAAAACACAGGTAGAAAACCTTTTAAATAGGAAACAGCTCCCATCATTAACATAGAACAATTACTTTACTATGTCAAATGAATAGTGCTGGAGATGAGGCTCTTATTGCCCAATTAAAGGGGAGCTTTCACAACCAGATTTCAAGCTCTCCCTTTTTATGCGCAAGGCCAACATACAGGCAGGGAGAAGGGCATTCTTAGAAAGTGTTTGTGTAACTCTGAAATTTATAAAAGGCCAGAGGGGAGGAAATAGAAACCTGGACTGAAGTAAAAATAAAATATCATGTTATTAGGGTTTTTCCAAAAGTCCCTATCTATCACCAGAATGTTCTGGAATAGCTGAAAACTTATTTCCCCGGCTTTCCATCACTGCCTGTTTTCAAACAGGTATCTGAATACAAAATAACACACAAATCAGAGGAGGACCATACAGTGACACATCATTAATTTCCCCACAATTATTTTTTTCCCCTGTTCTCTAAGAGAATAGGCCTTTCAAGCCTGGCATGGGTAAAATGACTCCCTGACTCCTCTCTGTGCAGCTTGCAGGTCTTTAAGCAGTAACACCATCTTTCCTGGCACCCAGCCTCCCTGACAGCAGTAGACGATGGACCAGAAGCTGTTGGGCCACAGCACACAGGCTCAGGCTCATGATCTGCCAGGAGCACAGGGCAGCAGCATTTGTAAGCAGGCAATTTGTTCACTGCTTTCAGTGGTGGCAGAGAGCAGGATTCCTCCTAGCACGCTGTGCCAAACCACCCCAATGCCTTCCCAGAGCCACACCGAGTGCCCCAGTGCAAACACCTGCCCTCCCCCGTGCTACCAGAGCAAGAGACAAGTCCCCATTGCCTGCCTCTCCTCTAGGAGTGATAACTCAGCCCATAGTTAGCTCCAGCAACTTCTCATGCACAAGTACCTTACACCAGAGGACCAGAATCCGGCCTTTTATCTTCCCTAATATAGAGGAATAATGTTTGCATTCTGTGAGCTTTAGCCTCTGCATCTGTTGCTAATTGTCCTGGCACATCTGCTGCTAATTCTTTTCTGCTCTTGGACCAGCAGGGAGTAGTAATGTATGGTACATGCAGCTCCTGCCTCCCCGAGTGCTTCTGGTGATATACTGGCCTGGGTGGATTCCGACCTCATCTTGTGAGGGAGAAACTGTCTTTGAGAGAGGGAAGCAGGAACCCCAGTTCATTCTCCTGACTCCCATTTCACTTATTTATCCCTGAGACTGATTTCAGCACGGTCAGAGCACGAGTTTCCCAGGATAACATGGACTACAGACACGATGCAGCAAAGTTTATTTCTTTTGTGTCAAGAGGACACTCACTTTGCCCAGAAACCACTTGGAGCCAAGGAGTCTCATGAAGATGTGGCTCGTTCGGCATGCAGGGCTGAGTCACGCAGCAGTGCTGCTCTGCCTGCCCCAGGCTCCAGAGGAGGAGCAGGCAGCTTTCCTCTCTTTCTTGCTCCAGCAGCTGCTCCATCTCATGTCTCTTCCCTGATGCTGTTCTGGATTCCTCATCACACCTCAGGTAGTAATCTGTTCATCCATAGGCTTCAGTCCAGCCAGGGATGCAGCAACACTCCCTTCGCAAGGGAAGCACTGACAGTCCGGAGTCATGCTCCTTCAGCATTTCCTGGATAGTCCAATTCTCAGCCCAGAAGAGGAGAGGAAGAGCAACCTCTGAGAACAAAATCATTTTCATTCCTTTCCATGCTTATAAATTGCGTGATTAAGCAGGATCGCTTTTTGTTCTTTGGTTGCATAAAGTACTCTTCCCATTTCTGTCGTACAGCTTTGCAACTACCCTGCTCATCCTGAGCTCACAGATAATTATTTAAAATGTGAAATGCTTTAAAACCAGGTATGTTAAGGGCAAAAAAATAAAGCTTTTTCTGGGGGTGTTTTGCTGGCTCCCATGACTTGCAAATCTGGACCAAAACATAGTTTAAGTCCCTTTTCACAGTTCCAGATTGTCAGCTCTGGTGAGTCATGGAGAGGCTCTTTTTTTCCAATCACAGATTTGTTTTTGTTGGGGCTGGCAATAATTTTGTTCTTGGTGTTCTCTGTTGTTTGGGATTCACGTGGAGCTAAGGATACAGGCAGAGGTTGCATTCTGCCTTCCTGCTGGTTTGCCCTAGATAATGTATGACTTTTTTACAACTCTTGTATCCTATGGCTCACGTCAAGCTCTCTTACAGATATAATTTCCAATTAAGTGGGGAATTAACCATGGAGTGGTCCAAAATAAAATGCTGTCCCCAGACACTTCTGATGTTTAACATATGTCTGCTAGATTTACCAAAGCAGGCTACATACTTTTCTCTAGTCAGATATGATGCATTGTAACATAGGTCACATTTCTGAGGTTTCTGGGCAGCTTGCATTGCTTTAAGGTGATCCAGCACACATACTGCATTCCAGCAGGTGTTTCCAAGAAAAACCTCCACTGGAGCACAATGACCAGACAACATGTGAAAAGTAACTCCAAAAACAAAACTTAGGATAAGTAGTAATATTTTAGATACATAAATAAATTGCACAGTGCCAAACAAAGTAGACACAAGAGATTCTAATATGTAATAGCTTTGTAAGAATTGCTCTGAGAATGTGCATTTTGAGGAGCTGTTGCAGAAATATCTAGCAAATGGCAATCAAAGACCAGACCCCCCAAACAAACTCAGATAAACACAATAAAAGCAGTAAAAAGTATGAATTCCTTCTCTGTGAAAAAATCATCAGCACTACAGTCTTCAAAAGAATACAAGCATCTGTATAAGCTTAGTTCTTGAATTTACCAAAAGGTTCACGTAGTACCTTTTCATCCCAGCTACAAATAATTGCATCCAGAGAAAATTTAAGTGGCTCTCATTTTGAAAGTCCTCTGGCACAGCCAAGGAGTATCTTTTTTCGTATTGTATAAAACTCTTATGTTATGTCCTATAAAGTGTCCTAGAGCTAGATGTTCTTCACTTGTACCAGCCTTTCACTCGAGAATAAAATAAACCATGAGAGGAGGAAGAGGGGGGAAAGGGAAGTCTTTGGTCTACTTTTCCTAATGATACCTTGTTTTGTAATTATTAAAAGCATCACAGTCCTTAGACAGCTGCTGACATACAGAAAATAATGTCCTTGAAACTGTTTGTTTCATCATATTTTAAGAATTAATACCTACGGTCATGTTAATCAGTTTCTGATATATGTCGTTTTCAAAATGCACTTCAGGGAAGAAAACGCTGGAAATGACTAATAACAGCAAAGATATCAACTTTATTCGTTACAAATCTAACTCCAAATGTGAACATTATCAAAGGACTTTGCCATCTGAAGTATTTAGGAAGGCTTAAATAAATAATAAATCCCTCATTCAGTGAAATAGAACATCCTCTTGTTCCAAGCAAAAGAGTTCAAATTTATTAATTTTGTAGCTATATTTTAAAATGAGTGTCAGCCCCTGCTAGATGACGGCATGATAAGTGTCCTGAAACTTCAGGAAAAGGCACTAAATTTTTCACAGCATTTGTGTTTCATTTTCAGTATAATAAAAATATGGTGCCCTTTTAATAATGAATAATAGATCTCCTGGCATGATTTACATGAGTGGATTAAATGTCATGTTTGAAAAGTTGCTCTTTTATTCATATTGAATTTCCCTCAAGTAAAACAAAATGGTACCCAGCTACTGTTATAATATTGCTAGTACCTCACCACACTGATACATAAATATTAACCAGTTGATATACTCTTTAAAAACCCTCAGTTCTGTGAACTGTTCTGTCAGCAGTGGTGTCTTCTCATGCATATGAACAGATTCCTGGAACTATCCCGAGTTCCAGGTGTGTTGGGGAAAATGTGTAGCACCAGTGCTTACACACTTGTGGAGCTCACACCTCTTTTTGCTGAAGTGCCAGTTTTGAAAGCTCTCACGGAATAAGGATTGATGACAAATGGATGCAGCGAGACCAGGGTTAAAAACCAGTTTGGGGAGCTCAGCCCTGACACAATTGTCCCTGTTTCTGTTCAGCAGTGCTGGACCGACTTCCCAGGTGACTGGACAGCATAATGAATGTTTTTAAATGTCACTTGCAGGCAGCGTCATTGGCTTATAGCGCCCTTCGCAACAGCTGGAAATTTCCTATCTGAACTTCCCATTCTGAATAAAAACTCCACTTAATGGGCAATATTTTTTTCTAAAGAAGTGTTTCAGAAATTGCAAATATTTGAAATAGGAACATATTCCTTAAAGGTTCCTACCCTGTAGGCAAAGTCAGTAATTTTCACCAAAATATTTTGGTCCTGATAATAGAAATTATAGCTGAAAATAGTTTTTTAAAAGAAGAGAAGCATTTTTACCACACTCCAATTTTTGTTCCATTGAAGCCAATGATTTTTTTTATTCTGAAAAGTGAAGATTTGTTCTTATTGTTGTAATTGTTTCATACAATTATTTTATTGTCTAGTGAACTTTAGAAAAGCCAGACAGGTAAAAAAAAGAAAAAAGGAAAAAACAACCTAAGCACTTTCTTTTTACAAGCGATAATAAACTTTTGCATACTGCAACTCCTTTGTGCTCTTCAAGTCATCATTAAGGTGAAAAATGTAATCTGGACTTGCTAACACTGGGACACAATCTTGTGGAGTAAAATACTGCTTTAAATACACCATGATCAAAAAAAAATTACTCACTGCTTAGGTCTTACCTATAGTAGGATCTTAGCCACCATGAGACAGCAATAAGGAAGTTATATGTAAAATCCTTGTTCTAGTGTAAAGATGATGCAGCCACGTCTGTACAGGTGCTGCCAAGGACAACCTAGCTGCATAACTGCCTTACTCTATGCAGA
This sequence comes from Fringilla coelebs, assembly GCF_963513975.1. Classification (NCBI taxonomy): domain Eukaryota; kingdom Metazoa; phylum Chordata; class Aves; order Passeriformes; family Fringillidae; genus Fringilla; species Fringilla coelebs. Next base: position 87,955,534 of record NC_140028.1, read on the forward strand.
GTGAGCATCTCATCTCCTTTCCTATCCTCTCCTTACTCAACTTCCATCCAGACCTGAGAAAGACCTGGCAGTGCAAAAATATATTGGAGTTTTAGGAACAAAGCTTCTTCACCACCAGTTAACCTATACCACAATGTTTTAATCTCAAATTCACATTGAGTTCCTTTTATAATGTAGGTGAAACTTCAGAACAGCTCTCGCTTTGCCTAAACCATACAGAATTAATCTATCAAAGCCTAAAGCCCACTTACATAAACTAAATGCATGAAAATATCCTAGAAATGCTGAGTCTAAAACAAGTTCCCTTCAGATATGCAGTTCATTGCTATTCATAAAATTGTAAAAAGTCATTTGAAACAGAAATCGCGTTTTACCACAATCCAAAGCATTCATACATGTTTCTTTCAGCATAACTTTAAAAAAAATAAATGACTTGTGTGACTGTCTGGCCTTACTGAAGGATAAATAAAATTCAACTGGAGCTATTAGGAGCCTCTGTCTAGTATGTAGTCAGAGGTTACTGGGGGAGGTGGGTTGACAAACTAAAAAGGAGGACAATGAAAGAGCGGAAAGAGGGGAAGCTGGCAAGCTGGAGCAAAGAACATTGATTAATGAACAAAAAACATTTTTGAAAGGTCGGGTGTGCAAGTCAGACTAGCCCTGAGGCAGATCTAACTTACATGACCAGCACTTTCTGTACGCAGCAGGTAACCCACGCTGACACCAACTTTGCCGACATGACAGGGTTATTATTTTTGGAAGGATGTAGTGTTCTGGAACAATTTCTCTAATATATTAGTTAAAATTAGGCTTTCCTTCAATATCAAGCATGCATGTCTTCATTTTCACCATGTTTACACTGAACTCCTGTTATTATTCTGGCCAGTGGAAACAAAAGCATATTCTTCATTTATGAGCACTTCTATTTCTCACACCATAATATATCCCAGTGCAGCAGTGCTGTGTGTAAGATTCCGTCCAAACCCAGATGCTCACAGGGAGGTCACCACTAAGACCTCACTACTTACCCTAAGTCTTGTGGTAGATGCTAACCACCTGAAGCCTAAAATTTGCCCCATATCTCAGCACACACACTAAAAGTTTCTTTTCAAACGTACCTTAAGGTTGTGAACCACTATGAAGGTGGATGAACAGAAAGGTAGAGTCAGCAAAGGTTACAACATACCCTGTGTCTCCAAAACGAGCTGGTGGAGAGGGTTCTCTAAAATTATGGCTTTTGCTAAACATCACTCAGTAATGAAGATAGGGAATTACCAGAAGATCACTGCATCCAACTTCTCCCGTTCCTGTATTTTAAGGGAACTTGCCCAATTCCTGCACACCAGTTCACTAGTCTAAAAATGAAGTTTGGTGAAGATGCTAATTAAATGTCCGCTGCGAAGCTCCAAGAGAACTTGGAAGCAAACCTGAAAGTGCAAAATCTGCAAAGACCTAGGAGAAATGTGATGCTGAAAGTAAGAAGCAAGACATGCTAGAATCATTCAGCCCTAGCACCCAGTCTACTCCTTTCAAGACAGTACCTGAAGGCAAGTAGCCCAGATGGGCGCATCCTGCCTAGGAGGGAATCACAGTTCAGCGATTTCTCTGACAGATGCCTGGATTTGTTTTAACACCATGTGAAAGTCCCATTCCCAGTTTCCCTCTCCATACATGCAATTCCTTTTGCACCAATAGCCGTATTTACGGACTCTGCTCATTATCAATTACAGGTGACAAACAAAAAGCAGAAAATGAGACTTAGCAGCACTTTATGTATAACAAACCCAACATCTGAAATTATCTATGTGCAAGTAACTGAAGGCATTAGTGCCACACAGAAAAGTTGCTTTATCTGAAAGCTCTTTGGGATAGGTGCTATCTGTCTGCTCTGTATCAACACAACAGAACATGTGGAGGAGGAAATCTGCCATTCAGGTCATACCACGAAATAAACAACTGAAAACAGAAAAGACTCCTTGTTCTACCAATGCCTCATAACATGCACCAAAAAAAAAAACAAAACCAAAAAACCAAAACCCAAACACACTGAGAGAGACGAATATTGTTTTTCAAACTGTAAAGAAGCTTTCATGTGCCAAAGAGTTTATCAGAGACCAGTGTTCCAACCAGCACCAGGCATTAGCTACAACAGTGAGCAACTGACACACAGCAATCCTGCCATGCACAGCGTGCTTAGGCAGGAAAATATGTGTGCCTCAGTTGCAAAAGACAGAATAGAGCCTCAAGTGTTTGGGCTCCTTCCAAAATAATCCAAATGCTGCTTTTTTGGCAAATGGGGGTCAATGGAGCTAAAAACTCACAGAAGGATTTAGGCATTCATGTGTTTATATACACCCACTCATTCATTTATTATTCTAAAGCTACTTTACAGAAATCAAATTACATAGCTGACAAGCTGCATAGATAAGAGAGAATAAAAGTAAAATTTAAAATTAGCTGACAACACTATATGATGTAGCATATGTTTGGCACCCTTAAAGAGAGTGATGTGGGTTAACCTAGGGGGAAAAAAATGCACCTTCCTAAATTGCACCTTAAATTATTAAATAAATTATTAACATGATGGAATGCATTAAATATATAAGCCTAAAGGAGAAAGGGCGGATGTGTTTTAACTTTCAAAGCAAAGACAGCATAAGCGTTGCTTACTGTCTGGATACTTTGTCCAAAGTGGATTTCAGTGTTGTAGAAGTTTCCACCATGACTTACAGGCCGTGTGGTCCTGGCCTGAGGCTGCTCCTCCAGTCCAGGGCACGCCACCAAGGCACCACCTAAGCGGCTGAGGACAGAAACTTTGAGAGTGTAGAGGCCTTTAGGGACCTTATCTTTGACTCCCCTCAGGCACCTGAGGTGAATTTCTAGTGGCTGTGGCATCTTGGAGCAGTCAACCTAGGGAGAAGGCTCAGAGTTACTGATCTGGGCTGGGCTCACTCTAACCATACAATTAGCAAGGACAAATTTCTTCCAGAAAATAAGTACTGAAAAGCAGACAACACACTTTTTGTTCAACCTGCAATTACCTACTGCTTACCAAGGATCTGCAATTAAGGAGGTCAAAAGTCATAGAGATGGCAGATAAAAGAAAAAACAATACAAATACTACTAATAAAATGTTCAGCATCCTTGGGGGGAAGGTGGAGCTGGTGAAGTATGACACCAGAAGACACTACTCTACAATAATGAGGCAGAATTAACTGGAAAACAATACCTTCAAAAATACAGCATGCTTTTCAAGACCGGCACTGTACATGATGTGATGAGCAGGCTGCAGGCACAGAGTGAAAGACAGGGCAGGCCATGTTTTTATACTAATTATTAGCCTTGCCAAAGCTATTAGCGCTGTGTAACATGCAGACTATCCTTTCACCTCCTGATTATCATAATCAGATTCTCTTAAAAATAGTAATCAAAGTGCAACACGTGTAGAGTTTAATAAAATCTCCCTACAGGCACCATTATTCCAAGTCCAGACAAAAGAAAACATCTGCCACTTGCTGTTGACAAGATGTTGTCTGAGTTTCAGAATATTTAGTAAGGAAATGCTCTTCTGGTGCTTTCCTTGTGCACTGAGCTTCCCAGTGTGGAGGTTTGTGGAGGGGAGCAGTCACAATGGCATGATCTCTACCAAACTTTGCCTGAATAATGGCATAGGGTCTGTCCCACTGTACCAGAAGATATTTTGGCACCACCCAAATGCAATCTGCAGGGTCCGGCACACATCAGGGACTCCCAGTTAGGCTCCAGTGTTGATTTGAATGGATAAAACTCTTTCTGCAATAACTAATCATATAGTGCTTAAAATCAGCATTGCTGTTTCTCTTTTCCCCAAGAAATCAATTTCTTGCATTATGTTGAGGAAAGACTAGTGCTAGGTCTTCTTTTAATGCAACTGGATATCAAAACCCATGCCACACTTAGGAATCACATGGCTACCTTGACTACTAGGTTTAGTGGTCTCACAGTTTAAGCCTACAGTAGCTAATAATCTCTTCTTTAATCCTGTCTTGGATTTATTTTGGAAGAGATAGCATATTTCCATATAGATAGAAAGCTTCTGGAATTAAATTAAGCAGTTAAATAAACAGTTGAATTTGTTAAACTTCTTTTGTTTCTCCACACAAACCATACTTAACAACTAATCTGAATGACAATTATTTTCAGCTTAATTAGAAAATCTTAATTAACAATGAAGATTTAACCTTAATATTTTTGGTTTCTGAATCGTATATAAAAAAATTAACATTATATGAATAAATAAGACAATCTTTTTAAACCTCAAGGCAGGATTACTGATGCAGGCAGCCTTCGTTATTAAACACATTCTAAATTAAACGCCTCTATGAATTTTATACTGAAATATATTGTGATAGTTTTGCATGCCAAATGTGACATTTTGTATTTTAGATTCATCTTCTGTAGTAACTTTGGAAATGTCATACAAACAAAGATTTTGTCATTTACCAATGGAATTACTATGCATGGCCGGTTAGCCATCTCTTTTCTGGCTCTTCTGGTTGTTTCAAGTCAGCAAGCCATAAAAAATCTTTATCTCTCTGAAACACAGCAATTTGGAAGATAATCGAATAGTGACTGGGGGGCAGAAACGCCAGTCTGAGGAATTATACCACAATCTCTCTTGCATTTACAACCTTCCTCAAAGCGAGTGTCAGTCGAGTAGGAAAAGGAGATAGAAGATTCATCATATTTCAAGCCTGTCTCATTTGCATGGTGGCATAGCTGTCTCATCTCCTGCTGAAAGACTTTGCTTGGCCAGCACTGACAAACTGTTTTGAAGAACTCTTGCCATGCCCAAATGATTCATCATTAATAGCTTTAGACATTCTCTTTAAGCATATGGTTGCTTTTGCTGGAAAGCATATTTTGAAACCTGTTAAATTCTATCCTCTTGAACTATGAAAAGAGAAAAAAACCAAAACAAAACAAAAGATAATAATGGAATGCAATTGAACCAGTGATTTAGCTGTTCATATGACGGAAAAGAGCACTCATATAGAATCTCACCTTCCCATGAGATCCTGCTGCTCCATTTAATCCATCTGTAAGGTTACCAAAGCTGGCTGCCATTTCTTTTTCAATTCCACTCTGCTCTGTTTTCAGTAGCTGACTTCCTACTCTGTAGAGGTTAGAATGGGAAGAAGAATGGAAAAGAAATGAACCACAATGCACAAACAGAAATCACTCGCTGTTGGAAATACAACAGTGCGATGCTTTCCTCAAACATACCAAAAGACTTGCAGGGCACCCAGGTGAAAGAGGAGTGTGCTAAAGCAGAGAAATACCTGGACTTCAAAAAGCAGCATTAAAAAGATAAAAAAAACCCAAACAAACAAGACCAGTATTTCCAATATTTGTGAGTCTGCGTCACAGGTGGACGTAAGGAACCCCAGCTTTCACTGCCTGTCTGTAATCAACTCTGGCTTTGGGACTTAGGATCCAGGTTAAGAATATTTCAGTAGGAAGCCATTGCCTCTGTCACCACCTTGAAAACTGACTGACAGCTTCAATGAACTTGGACAGGTTTTTAGAAAACACTGATTCTTTGGGGCCTAGGTTGCTCTAAACCACAAAAAAATAATTCTGCTTTAAAAAAAGAAATTACTTTTTTTTTTTTCCCCAAAAACATCTTGCAATTTTATATGCATATCTTACATAGTTTATAAATCTTCAGAATACATACGGGACAAGAGCTCTATATACAAATTATATACATGCACATACACAAACTTTCAGGTGTGTGTGAACCACAGAACCTTCCTTGTTATTCACATGTTAACTTCTTTTGTATTTAAAGTGATTGGGGGGGGGTGTGATATATAAACTCAAAGTTGTTGGGTTTTTGTTTTTGAAGAAAGGTCACTATAGCAACACAGAATATCAGCAAATAGTGCAAGAATAGCCCAACACTGGATAACCCAATGCTGCCCTTAGTGCACAGAATACACAAAAGGCACAGTACCCTATGGAGAAAACCTCATTCCTAGAACACAGCAGGAGCAAATGCAAAACTAAGTCATTTACAATGAGCACTATAAAGCTGCATGCTTTGGCAATCCCATCCCCTCTTTCAACAGACACAGAACCATGAGTAATTCCTCTGTTCCTAAGTGTCATCAGCATCTAAATATTATTGACCCTAAGTAAAAACATCTGTAGATGCTCTGCTGGCTTTAAAACACATCAGCTCTTGCTTCCACAACATGCTTTAGGAGGCCAGGGAGGGTCAGTCAGTCACAGCAGCGCTGGTGATATTCCAGCCACGCTCACAGGTGGAGCCAGAGCAGGCACACACAAAGACATGGTGGGTCTCAGAAGGTGGAGGCTGAGCAGGCTGGCCCTGAGCCATGCTGGAGGTCAAGGGAACTCTTTGCAGCTTCCTGAGAGGAGCTGCATGGAACAAAGGGAAAACCACGGCACCAGGTGCACTTGCAATGCAGGATTGACTGGGATGTCTACAACACAGACATCAAAGAACAGGCTGCCTTAGGTTCCCAAGCAAATGCAATCTGTTAAGTCTTTAGCCACAAAAGAAAATGCTATCACTTAGTGTTCAGTCAAAAAAAAAAAAAAGGAAAAAGGAAAAAGGAAAATCAAGACTCAAAACCAACAACATTTCTCTGGACTGCATTTCTGAAGCATTCCTTCAGTATTCTCTGACTTGCTTTTGAAAATTTCAATACCAGTGCCATCATTCCCATTTTCCTCCTTATGTGAGATTATATTATATGAGATGACTCCTCATTTGTAAAGATTAACATGTAACATGGTTCTTCATTAAGAAAATTACAGTCATGCTAAACATCCCAGACTCATGCATGCATACTACTTAGGTAAATATGCTTCAAATTCCCCTCTTCTGAAACAGATGCTCCTGCCCCCTTGATCATAGGACATGGCTACAAATCAGTTTCTATTCAGACCTTGCCTATTTCTTTTCTTTTGAATATGTACATATTTACATCTTATCAGCAAAATTATTACTGCTTCATAGCTAAACTCTTTTCCAGATTCCTCTACAACAGAATCGTATCACATAAATTCCTGAGCAATAACTGAATCTGTTGGAAGGTCTGTGTGGACGCTAGTGGCAATGAAGTACATGGAAATTTTGCCCAAGCCAGGACTGATGAGAAATAGGACAAGATTCAAGTGCTAAGAAGTGAATACAAGAAGCACAGGGTCAACCACATCTGAAGTTTTATCCCTGAGCTTTAATCACATCAACTTGGGTACAGCTGTCCTGAACAGAAGTATAACAAAATGGCTCTAACTCACTCATAGATTTGAGAAGTTAAAGCATTCTCAAGCAGAGAAGTTGTTTGGAACTTTGTACTTACTTCGCTTCTCATGATGGAAATTATTTCACTTAATTTGGTTAGAGTTGCATTGACACAGGGGTTCATTAGGACACCCATTTGCTTGCAATTCAATTTAAAATTAAATACACTTTGTTGTTGATTTTATTACTTTTAAACTACTGTATCTATTGCCTTTATTAGCTGCTAATACACAATTATGAAGGTAAACAGTTTTCATTACTGAACATCAAACATTTAAATAACCACATTTGATCTCTCCTAGTTGCACCATTTTTCTCCCTTCTCTGAGTATGAGATTGAAGACAATAATTTATTCAGTGAAGTTAGGCCTCTTTTGTGCTCAGCAGCATGCTCATCAGCTGCCACAGCAGAACATGGCTTCCTTTGCTCTATTCATGAGGGTTTTTATTTTGTCTGTTCATTTCTTTAGAGGTAATTCAATGCATGTATTTATCTGAAGGTCATTGATCACAAAAACTTTGCTCCAATTCCTATTTCCTTCAGTCTCTAAGACTAATTTAGAGGCAAGGATGAAGGATGCTGGGACAAGCCATTTGGTCATCTTTTGAAGCAACTGTGTGTAGCACTTAAAATCTACAGTCCAAGCTGGATATCTGAAAACAGAGGTAATCCAAAACAGAGACCTCTTTCAAATGCACAGGCTTAATTTTTCTAGTCCTGAGGTCCTTTGTTTGGGAGAAATTCCCTTCATTAATATCTGTAAAGAACTGAAAGGTCTTTAGAAGGAAAGTACACTAGATGGAATTACAAAGTAGCCTTTATCTGACATACCTTTGAAAGAGTTCATGAATCCTGGATCTCCACTTTTGTTTCTTACGCTGAGAAGCTCTCTTGTGCTTTGAGTCCCACATGCCAAGAAGAAAAATCAGAATTTATTTCCAAGTGTACAGAAATAACATGGAAATAAAAGCTATAAATGTGCAATTTTCCAAAGGTTTGCCTTAGGTCCTCTGGTTGAAGCTTTTCAGAAGCAATGATGAACTTTAGCCACCATTACTTTATTACTTTTTTCTTCCATAACTTTTTTTTTCCCTGTGTGTTTTCCCATGTTTACTGCATTATTTCCAAGAGAAACTGAGCTCTCATCTTGTTTTAAAAGTTTTATGGTACAAAGTATATTTGTACACAGTAGTGTCCTACAGTCCTTATTATCACAAGACCTAATCAGACAGTCGTATGTAAGCGTACATGCATTCAAGTGTGTTTGCATACACACACAACAACAAAGCAGCACACAAAGCAGTCAAGCATAGAGCAGAGAACTCACATCTTAAAGCCTTGCTTGAAATCTGCTCCGAATCATGATGTCTTTCTTGTCCTACCACAAAAGTTTTTAAATGTTTGGTGAGAAGGACTGGCATTTTTGGAGTTTACAGCACATGGGAGGCTAACTCACATGAGCAGTCCTCTCCCCCAACAGTTCTGCAGCCCTCCAGCATGAAGCTGGAGGGCTTGAAGTTATTTTTCCCCTGCACAGCAAGCTGAAAAAAGACTTTCCATCTAGAAGCTAGCATCAGCATGTATTATCCTGTGTTCTCTGTGCAAAAATTCATAACAATAACTGCTGAGGGTTGTATGCTCACGAAAACAAAATTTTCCCTGTGACCTGCCCTGTTCAGAGATCTTGCTGAACATTCAAGGGCATTTGTCATGTCTGGATCTTCTACTGGGTGTCCCCGAGACCAACACAAAATGTGAATACAACACTACCAACATGGAAGAAAGCATCCTACTGTGTACCCTAGACTGTCATCTAAACAGTGTGAAACTATGCTCCACTTCTACTCTCATCAAGCCTCAAGGGCAAAAAGTCGTTTTGGTAGGGAGACAATGCAACAGTCAGTGGAGAAAAACTCCCCATCGGGGCTCCATGTCTGGCTGTTAAAGTCTCTCCTTTCTTCCAAATCTCTTAAATTTTTTGACAAATTTCTGGCTGTTTTCAAGGAAGCTTGGAAATGTCTGTTGAAGACTAAGGCAAAGCATCCTTCTTATTTCCAAAATTAAAATTGTCAGACTGCAAAAACAGACAAAAACAACAACAGCCTGCACATGTAGCTTTTAATAATGTAATTTTTTTAACCCTGTAAAATTAAAGCAGAGACAACATGGTTGCCTTAAAGAACAGTGGGATTTGTTGGCAGTCCCAACAGCTATCCTCAGATGGATGCAATAAATCCTCCAGGTCAAGCATCACACACAAACAATTACAAAGGTAGCATGACTGAACTAGCTCAAAATGAGACCTTCCAGTTTTCCATATTGCAGTTGTGTCATGGGCAATGCTTCCTTCACCACTGCCCCTCCACTGGTGAGAACCAAGCCCTCCTGCTCCTGGACAGCTTTTGGTTAAAATTTACTGGGACTCTCTAGTGCAGGACCCATTTCTCTCCCATCCCTACTGGCACTGATTTTCTTTGCCAGGCGGGTAAATCCCCACCTACACCACTTCCCCAGGAAGGGCTGGGAGCTGGAGCAGAGCTGGTCACTGTCTGGTTAGGGCTGTCAGAGCCTCCTTGTGACACTCCCCACAGCCCAACAGGCTGCAGCCACCAGGGAACATGGCAAGAGGTCTCAAGTTTTGGGCAGATGCTGCTAAAGCCAAAGTTCAGAAAGTTGGAATAGTGTTTGGTTCACGTTTTTTCTCCCAGATGTAGCTCTTGGTGATGTCTGTCAAAGCTATTTTTGAGGTGAGTACTTAGATTAAGAAATAAGATGAAATAGCAAACCCACTTCATGTCATATCAAGTAGCCATAACATTGTAACAACATTCAGACATTACCACTCCAGCTTTATACTGAGCCAGTAGTAAAGAAGTTTTCTTTAAAAAAATTTATTTTATTACCAGAGTCCCACAGCTGTCCAATCCCCTTGTTTATCTTCCTAATCTTAATTAAATAATGAATATTCAAAAGAAAATATGAATCAGGCTTCTCTGTATGAACTGCACTGTTTTCCATCTCTGCCTCTGAAGTGGCAATGGGAATATAATTTAAAACTATTTCTTCTGGATCCTAGTAAAATATTTGTCACAGTGTGTCATGATAATTTTTAAAAAGCTCTATCATCTACCTAATAAATTTGTTAAGTTTATTCAAATCTTATTGAACAGGAAAAGTGCAATGAGTCATGGTTAATATTTCTTTACCTATACTAAGAAAAAAATATATCAAAAATTCAGTGCTCAAGGTCCTATTCAGAAAACCTCTATGAGTCTGTAATACATCTTCTACATGATTAAAAAAACAGGAAACTTGCTTTAAAATGAATTATTCACCACCTTGAATAAATTTCCATCTTTCCTATTTGCAAAACCCCTAAGTCAGTTATGTAAATTTTAACCTACACTAATTACCTCAGGGGTGTGCAAGCTAAAGGAAAGTAGATGCAGTAGAAAAAAAGAAAAAAAATCCCAGACATTTCCATCACCAGGAAGCAATTTAATAGAGGAAAAAAATGTGTAAGTTTTCAAAAACAGAGCAGCCCACATACATTCTTTTTTTTTTTTTTTTAATGTGGAATAGACATTTCTGCAATATCCCTTGAATCAGAGCTTTACTGGAATAAACCAAGTGCTTTTCTCAATGGCATGTACCATGGCACACAGAGCAAGGCACTTGTTTCTCATCATGACACCAGCATTGTCTAGACTGCGACAACGACCCATTGTTGACAATTGGGCGTTCCCAACGAGAAGGCATGAAATGTGGTTTAGCTTCAACTCTCTATAGACATTGAGGGCCCCTTCAGAAAATAAGTGGCTAAAATCTGCAAACCGCTGGTCCGGGATGTACTGGGAAAAGCGGAGCTGTTTGAAGGCAGAAGGGCTCAATCACAGCACCACTTGGTCCTATCCCCACCCTGATAGCAGCCTCTGCTGTAGCTGTGAGCCAGCTCCTTCACACGTCTTTCCTGGCTGCTTCTTCAGCTACCTGGAGGTCTAATTACACAAATCTACTATCTACTGATTTCAGAGCATCTTGTCAAGAGCAGGGCTTGAAAAGGTCTTTCAGTCTGGGCTCAGGCTAGACACACACAGTGGTGCACATTGCTTCTACAAAGACAAGAACCTGACTCAACACTACTAATCAATGCTGACTGGATATTTTCAGCATAAAACTACTTCACAAATGGCAGGATCTGGTTGTATAGCACTTTTCAAAAAATTAGAAAAATTAAACAATACCCCACCCAAACACATCCTTTCCTTTTGAAAGCAAGCCCACAAAATTCAGCAAAGCTTTGAAGCAAAATCAATTTGGCTTTTATTGTTCAGCAAAAATGGAGCATTTAAGGAAAACATTTACACACACACCCACCCTTTTTTGGTCAGTCCTAGTCTATTACAGCCTTCTGCTGAGCAGCTCTCCTCATGGCAATTTAAAGCAGCCAGTGGAGCACTGGCTTTGGTGAAAATCGTACTCCATACAAGGAGTGCTGTAGGGGATCACCTACCTGCATGTCTTCCTCACCAGGTCAGGGTGCAGCAGAGGCAGCATGGAGACACAACCTGTGGGGTCTCCAGCAGCCTCCCGCTTCCCACAGCAATCCCACATGCAGAGCTGCTGCTTCCCCTTTGTTCCACTCCTTGAAACATCATGTTGGTACATCACAGTGCAGGTAGTAGTGACTTTTTATAGGTTTAAACAGATATCCAATTAAAATATTTTACTTAGAATTTCCATCTCTGCATCCTAAAATGTTGTTCAGTGATGGAAATCCTGCCCACTCTATTTTTACAGATGGGAGAAGGGGGAGCTCACTGAGAAAAATGTCAGCAGGACTAGAAACAAACCCCAGAACTCAAGTCCCACTGGTGCCACCTAGTTCTCCTCCTTCACAGTCTGACTGCTGTGTGGAGATTCATTCCCAGTGACTTCAATATCTAATGCACTGTATACATCACAAAATAAGTTTAAAAAGGAAGAAACATTTGAGATGAACAAGAAAAAAATATTGCAAGAAAAGTTAACATTCTTTTCAGGCAAATTGAAGTTCTGAGAGGCTTATCTGCTCCACATTAACTATAGAGAGAGGTCACAGGTAAAGGAGAGGTAAGTTAAATTGAGTGCCCTTCACTGGAAGCAAAGACTAAAGGAGCTGGATAAGCCTTGCTCCGAAAATTGCACTACCCATTACCTGCTGGAATTTGTGTGACCTTGTTAAGGAGATGGCCACAAACCAGAAAGGAAAGTTGTGCCAAACCCTGGACACGTGGTAGTATTATTGATGGTGCACTCTGCTAAAAAATGCACTACAAACTCTTAGATGCTATTTCAAAGAGAAAGAGAAAAGGCAACAAAGCAAATCCTCCCTGACTTTCCTTTCAAATGGAAAATTAATTTACTGTTCACGAGAATCAACTTAAAAACTTAGACAATTGAGAGCTTGGTAACAGAACTCAAACTCTCTTTTAGAACAGATACTGCAGAACACAAAGTGAGATTTACTTAAGTCATGCTACAGCCTTATTACAATGAGTGATACAGACACATTTAGTGATAACATTATAGGCTGAACATTTTGATAAATCTGTAAAACATTGCATTATTTCTAACAATGCAGAGAAACCTGAGCTAGCAGTCAACAGAGGAAAGTAGTAATCTGCTATCAAGGTGAGTGCTTTTATAAGAATATATATCAAAGACACTAATTTTGAATGGATATGGAAACTAGATCCAGCTGTGTGATAAACAAGGACCTGAATTTCCTCAAAAGTCAGAGATGTTTTCATTCAGGATTTTGATCCAAGATGATAAAATATTAAGAGAACTTGAATCACTTTGCTTAAGATGCATTGAAAAAGCTCCATTGAGTAGCTGTGACTGCTGCAGAGCTACCAAACTTCTGCAAAACAAAGATTTTGCCTCTCCAGTCTCAAAACAGAGAACTCATTCTTCTCATTTCTGTCTTGCTGTTGACAGAGAGATCACCTGCAGTTTCTTCAGAAGCACCAGGTGCTCCTTCAGAGGCTTCCTACTGTTGAGAAGATGTAGCTTCTGGGTCATAAACCTTTAGTATCCTCATCAAAATCTAGAGTGTTGTAAGAGAATGCAAGGCCATTTATGAGAACATCTGACTACCATAGCCAAACATCGAAAATATGCAATGCTGAAATGTCTTTTGCCACTGATTAAGAGACTTTAAGCAGAAACATCTTAGCCTGTCAAAGTTCCACAAGTTCAGATGTCTCCAGATTAGCCTAGAAATCACCAGCTACTAAGATTCTTACTTTTAAACAGTAAGATATAACAGAATATGCCACCAAGATATGATGGAAGGCACTAACCACATTTTATTAGGGAATACATTCCCTCCAGTATAAAGCCGTGTAGCATGAGAGATGCCAGGGAAAACCAAAGTGAACTATGCCAGTCTATAGATCTAAAACGAATAGTTTACATTGACAATGGAAAAGTGTTCATAAGCTATGGAATAAACTTCAGCATTTTACAACCTTTTTCTACTTTTTGCATACTGACAGTGAATCAGGACACAACTGAAGGGAAATGGAAAGGAAATACCAATCGGAAGCACTGACATTTTTATTGTGGTTTTCCCCCATTCTTCTTCAATTTAAAAATGTTTGTCAATTTCAGCACAGAATGTTTTTATTATTTATAAAGCCTTTTCAAAGTCCCTCATGAAACTTTACTCCTTTAATCCACTTACTCTTCTGCAACACAGGTATCTAATTTTAGGTCTGTTTTGCAGATAGGGAAAACTTGAGTCATGGCAACAAATTTTCTTGTTACAGCTGTCCAAAAAAATCATGTTCAGGCCAGAGGTTACAATCTATTTTATCTTTCTGAGTCCCTGCTTTTTCTGACTGTCAGTAAAGCATTGCTTCACAAATCTGCCTCCATTATAATTGTAATCAAAAAGTATAGACTTTATCCAACAATTCCCATTTGTACTCCCTTTTACATAATCCTCTGTTTTCAGTGTGCAGACATATTTGAACACTTTACAATTAAAAGAGATGTTCACTTACAATTAGTGTATGAAAATTACAGAAATGGAAAAAACTAAGTACGGTTTAATGTATGGTTGTCTTAAATGCAACAGTGGCAATGATGAGTTGCCATGCCTAATGATTTTTCTCTGTAAAGAGCAGACCTCCTCCTGCAAGCCCACATCCTGTTCCAAGTCTCAGCTGAAAGGAAACTGTTTCACATATTCAGCTGGGATCTTTCTCTGATTTGAATGCTGATATGAGCAACTGTATAATAACATCATATTGTGCTGATGTACCTTTGAGTGAACATGTTGACTTTATTGCATATTCTCATCATAACCACCTCATCCTGAAAACTGCATCTTGTCTAAGGGTCTGGCATAGTAATGAGAGAAACCAACTGTGCTAACAGGTTGCCAGCAGGCTGAACAACAGTGGTGATTTTTCAGCTTTGTACTAAATAAATAAGCAGGCATGTAATGCAACTGGACTCTGTTTCACAGTAACATCTCTCAGTTTACAGACTACTGGTTATATTTCCCACTTTCAGACTGATGTTAACTCCAAAGCCTTTAAAAAGTCCAGTTACACATGAAAAACCCAACACACCTCAAGAACAGGAGGTCGGACTAGACAGGCTCCAGAGGTCTGGCTCTTCTCCACCTGAATTAATCTGTTCTATGAAGTAAAGGTCAGATGTGCCATGCAGCACAGGTTCCACTCAACAGATTCAGCTCTGCTGTAAGACTACAGAAACAAAACTTTCCACCATATAGAGCAATTCCTTTACCTGCAGCTCAAAATCCATGCAGTCTGTTAATGCTGCTAAGGAGTATGCACCCCTGTCATAAAAGTTAACCAAAGGTAGACTTAGCTACACCTGTGGCTACAGTTTGGCTCCAAATGTATTAAAAATACAAATAGAATAACCCTGGAGAAAAAAAAAATCTGGATAATACATAAGCAATCAAAAAATTGGTTTTATTGTACTTATTTTTTGCAGGTTTGTGCCTCTATTTATCAGTAATGCTGATGCTTTTCTTACAATCCTCATCTGAGTTTTGCTTCTTTTAACAGGTGGCCAGTACTTGATGAAGTCTCTTAAACTTCATCAGGACTTGGCAATCACTAATTCTCTTTGAAGAATCTTTCCAATTGCCTCTGTTTATTGAACCATAGAAATGGACTTCCTTACTGGAGTTTATAGTGGGATAATGAGCCAGAGAGCTGACCAGTCAGATTACCTTAAGCAGCAGCAAATGCAGTATCATCATTTACAGCAGCTGTAGGAATCATTGTTCCAGCTCAATAGAATATCAAGAATTACTTCAGTCCTGTAATTGCCCTTCTGATCTTAAAGTGTGAAAGAACACAGTAAAAACTAAGTGAATTCATTTTTAGTGAAAAATATAGGAAATATGGAAGATTTTCATTATTTCCATTTAAATATTTACGTAAATAAAACTCTAAATATTTACTTTCAATGAAACTCATGTAATTCCTGGACAAAGCAATAAAAAAGTGCCACAATTTAAAAGGGCAGCTATAGCTCTATTGGGAGTATTGTGACAACACAGCAACAGACTATTTACAAACATACTGAACATCTTTTCCATTATTTTGTTAATGCTTATGTTAATTTCCATGCTCCCTCTTCAATCTCCCCCCCCCCAGCTCCTTTAAAACAAAAAAGTATCTGAGCACCCAGAAGCAATAAGGTAGGAACCTTAGAAATTTGGAAGGTTCCCAGGCTTCCAACTGAGGACACAGGAACAAGCCCAATAGAATGAAGACCTTTAGAAACCTCAGATTGCCAGCCTACAGGGTGGAGAAGTCTCCATGCTACACCTGTGGCTTCTACATCAGACTATGGGTCTGCCCAGACTACAGTGCTGACACACATCTGAGGGCCTGGGGCTCTCACTGAGCAGGAAATCAGAAGTCCAAGGGACAGAAGCCCAACATCCCAACCATTGGGAAGTTCACCTTTTCTATTTTCCCCCAAACATAGGTTTCTGGGATATTTTTTTTCACAAGTGCAAAAGCAGGCTACCTATAATGAATTCAATGAGCTCAGCCTAATGATGGATTTCAAATAGAAGTGTGTGCTAAAGAAGATAGCCATAATTCCCACTATATCATGCAAATGAAATGGAAACCATTATACTATCTGACTGTAGAAATGCTTTGACAGTCAAATAATGTATGTAGTATATAAGTAGCTTGCCCAAACTGAACTCACCCACTTTTGAGATAGAGTGAGAATTAAACATTTTCAGCTCTTGACCTGTAATTCTCAGGAAGAAAAAGAAAAAGGAAAAGAAAGAAAACAAACAAGGAAAAAATCCCCACCCCAACTCATTTACACATGACCCTCATTTAAAGTCCTGGTAAATGACAAAAAGTAAGTTTCTTCTGACAAAAAGTCACATTCAACTCTGCATTGCTCTTAGGTGGGTATATTCCCTCAAGGGTTATGCTCATAACAGACTGTATAATGGACTGTACAATGCTTAGTAGGCTAAAGCTGTGATGAGGGGAGGTCTGTAGGTACCATCAGGATATAAACAACCTCCCAGGTCCCTTCCAACCCAAACCATTCTGTGATATGACTCCACGACAGTATTATCCAATGCAGTAGAACATGCAAGCAAATGTTCGTTGGTGTTTCATCTGATGTTTATCAGACTGAGGTCTGATCCCACTGGTTAAATTCATGATTGGAGAGTAAATTTACCATCTTACATAGCACCAAATTTTACCCATGTTCTATCCACTGTTCATGAAAGGAAAACTGATCTCTCCATCATCATATAAATTGATCTCTGTGACTTGGCAAGGAGTCAGAGCAGTGATGATAATGACCCTGTAAGAGTATTAGACCTAATACCCTGAGGCATTAACCTTTGTTTAACCAAAAGGTAAATCTTTTGATGAAAGACAACATTTTATTACTCTCCACCTGCAACAAATAGCTCCTTTCTTACTACTATAACTCAGCTGCTGGTACCGAAGAGCAAAACTTGCGCTTTATATTCAGAGGCTCCTGAGTAATTCACATTGAGGTCATGGATCAAAACTGATTATATAGTGATGTTGATCAAGTCCTGCAAGGTGCTATGCCCTGCACAGAGGGGTAAATGTAGCAGCTGAAACTGGTAGAGAGAGATGGAGGCTGTGAACAAATTACCCTGGTAAAGAATACTAGCCAAGTTGCAGGAGGAGGGTGGGAAAACAGGAAAGATGTTCTTGGTTTGTGGAGCAATACTGATCCTTTCAGTCACCCCATTATTAATTTTTTATTTTTTTTTTCTGAGAGAACCTACATAAAACTGAGTAGTCCATTTTATTATCTCAGTTCAGAAACAGCTAAAAAGTCTGGAGTTGGTAGCACTTTTCCATGGAACTTAAATTAGTGTATAGCAAGATTATGTCACCAAAAGCTCATCAAGTGCAATCTCACACCAATCACCACTGATAGCTCCATCTTCAGCAGTCTGTCATGTTTTGAGAGCACCCCATTTTTAAGCAAACACAGTAAGTCAGCATTTTTTCAGGTATTTCCTTGCATATTTCTCTGCCCGGTAAGATCAAGTTCCACCCCTAAGCATGTGCCCCTGCATTGTCTCATGACAAATGGTTTTCTGTGGTGCTCTGAATATCCAGCCTTGGTTGTACCTCCTCAGTTTCTACCACAACACAGTCTCAAGTTTTGATTTTCTTGCAACAGTTTATTTTTCTTTATTTAAAACAAATGTCATTGGGGCCTTTGAAATCCTTGTGTCTACACGGCAGGTCACACAAAACAGCACTGCTTTCCAAATTTAATATTCTTTAATGTATTTGTTAACAGAACATTGACATCTGCTTAATGCTTTCTTTGCAAGAATCTATCAGATCTCCCTTTATGCATTTCTTGCCAACCTCAGCTCTCAGTTTCTGCATTTACAAAACAGGACAAGAAGTAAGAAACAACACAGCTTAAAGTTACAGAGCTATAATCTAACATAAACCCTTTTTCCAAAAAATATTATTTTGAGAAATGCATCTGCCCTTTCAAAAGCTTTGAATCATGGTCATCTCAGGCACTGAGCTGCTGTTTTAAAAAAAGCCAACCATTTTTTGTAATGTTACAAAGCAGAGAAAAACAACTAACTAGGGGATAGATAGTTGATACATAGCTATCCTTTTCATGCCAACACTTCCAGCAATGCTCCAGAGTAAATCAGGTGCCTCATTGGAGAGAATTTTTGGCAGCCTAAAAAGAAGCAGCAGCAACTCAAGTGTGTTTCTGAACTTCACTTATAAAACCAGTCTCACATAATGTAAAATCTCCCCTGGTATTTTTAACCCTTGGGCTCCCATGGTTTTTTCATTTTGTCAAAACAAAGGAATGTGAGTGAGATGTCTGTTAGACTCCTTTACCCAGCCCAAGGGTTAATTACTCAGTTTTGTAGACATCTGAAAATATTATGCTACCTCTAATGGCAAAATTGATAGAAGCTTGTTTCAGGCTCACTTTATGTCATTATGGCAGATTAAATTAACTAATCATAAATTATGCTGGCTAAAGTACATCTGCTACTCACTAAACCTGCAGAGAGGAGGGAAGGGTTTTTCTACTGAATAAGAAGTAAATGCCATGCACAAAATTAAAGACTTTTACAAACCAATAAACATACGTTCAAGCAACAAAAGCTGGAAGAATCCCAAAGTCAGCAGCAACAGATTCTGAGGGCCATGGCAGCAGTCTAACAATGAATCTGTAGCTGTTGTGGAAAAGCATCAACACTGCAATGCTGCAGGGGTATACCCATGGATCAAAGAGTAAAGAGGTCCATTAAAGAATAAAGAAGATCAATTAAACAAGAATTAGCATGCTCACACTATTGCTAGAGGTCTTGGAATACAATATGACTAGTGGGTTGACCGTGGCTGGATGCCAGGTACCCACCAAAGCCCTCTGTCACTCCCCTCTGCAGAAGGACAAGGGAGGGAAAATGTAATGAAGGGTTCATGGGTTGAGATAAGGGCTGGGAGAGATTGCTCACTAAAAATCATCACTGGCAAAACAGGCTAGAATTAGAAATGTTAATTGAATTTATTACTGACAAAATCAGGGCAGGATAATGAGAAAAAAAAAAAAAGACTTTAAAAACACCTTCCTTCCATCCCTCCCTCCTTCCCAGCTCTACCTCCCACACACTCCAGGCCAGGGAGACTGGGAATGGGGGCTACTGTCAGACCATCAGGCAGAACGGGTTGTTCCTGCCACTGCTTAGAAAGAGGAGTCCTTCCCCCTGCTCCCGCCTGGGGTTCCTCCCATGTGAGACAGTTCTCCATGAACTTCTTCAGCATGAGTCCATCCTATGGCAACAGTTCTCCACAAACTGCTCCAGTGTCACTCTTTCACACAATGCAGTCCTTCAAGGACAAGCTGCTCCAGTGTGAGTCCCCCCCATGATCACAAGTCCTACCAGGATACCTGCTCCAGCACAGGTCCCTCTCCACTGCTCTGCAGGTCCCACCAGGACCGTGTCCCAGCATGGGCCTCCCACAGGATCACAGTCTCCTCTCCAGCATCCACCTGCTCTGTGTGTGCTCCTCCATGGGCTGCAGGTGGATCTCTGCATCCCCACGCTCCTCCCAGTCTGCAGGGGCGCAGCCACTTCACCGTGGTCTGCACCATGGGCTGCAGGGAATCTCTGCTCCACCACCTCCTCCCCCTCCTTCTCCACTGACCTTGGCTGGTGTCTGCAGGGCAGCTCCTCTCACATATTCTCACTCTGCTCTTCTCTGGCCACAATTACAACTGTGCAATAGCCTGCCTGCCTTTTTTTTTTTTTTCCTATTTAAATATGCTATCACAGAGGTGTTACCACTATTTCTAATTGCCTCAGCCTTGGCCAGTGTTTGATCTTGAAGCCACCAGGAAATGGCACTGCTAGACATGGGGGGAGATTCTGGCAGCTTCTCATAAAAGCCACCCCTGTAGCCACCCCCACCACTACCAAAATTTGTAAACCCAATACAATGACATGATGTTTGCAGCACCTACTTCCAATGTCAGCTCTTCTATTTTCTGTTCAAAGGGGCTGAATACACCATTTCTGTAGTCTTTTAAGGAAGGGATGGATGTATAGATCACTGATCTATAAGACAATACAGATTTTACAGGGATTCTCTTTTTACTCTCCGTATTGCAGAATGCAGACGTGACAGCTAATACTGTGTCAGTGGGACTAAATTCCCTAGCAAGACATTAAAATCTGAAGTTAGAGATGTGTGAGGAATGGACATAAAACACAGGCACTCAAGACCTCTTTGTTGAAAACTAAAAAATGAGTCCCTGTCTGAAAACTCATGGTAGACCAGTTCACTCAATCCCACTAAATGAGGATTTCCTTTCTTTTGGACTAATATAAGGAAAAAAAGCATATTGTACGGTATTGTATTGTGTTACACGTAAATTCACATTTGTAGTTGTCAGCTAAAAAGCAGAATGTAGTTTTGGGGTGACCAGATAGATTGTTTCTGTCTAGGAAACAAACTCTGCTGAACACCTCCAGAAAGATTCCAAGTAAGATGATCAGCCATGTGACCATGTTTAGAGGGAGGGTAAACAAAATTTTGACACATCTACTGTGTTCCTTTAGGTCTCACAAAGCCTCATGAAGCTTTGGGGGCATCTGAATACCCCAAAAATAGTTAAAGTGCAAATTCTCAACGCATTATAATCTTCTGGAAAGGTGCAGCACTTTCTGTTCACCTATTCCCAGGTTCATTCTCCATCAGTCCCTTGAGGCAGATGAGGTTCTCAGTACCACCTGAGTCCTTTTCCCTCACAGTTCCCTTCCATTTCACATTCTCTGAACAGTACTACTCATACCACCTTCCATGCATGATGCATACAGCTATAAAAAAGTCACAAGGAATGAAATATAGCTACAGGATTTAGAGGAAAGCAGTAAGGAAGAGAATTGTGTCCCTCACCATCATGCAGAAGGCAATGATAAGGTTTAGTCCTGCAATGGAAAAAAATCTAAAAACTTCCCCTGAAAATAAAAGAAAGCTTAGATCACCATCAGTCACTGGATAACCTATTTTAAGCCCATCAGAGCCAGTGCGCTGTTCTCATGTTGCTAATTAAAAATGATAGATTCATCAATTAATCTCTCTTCCTGTCCTCTAGTCTTGTGTGAAATTTTTCAAAGGGACAAATGGTCATTAGGTGCCCACAAGTATCATTTCAGCTCTGCAAACTTGTGCCTTTGTCAACATGAACCAGAACCTGTCTCTTCATGCCATGAACGACAAAAAGAAAACCTTAGAAAGCTTTGCCACCCTGACAAACATAACAGATTTATAATGGGGAAATAATCTTATCTTCTGTACAATGAACATTGCTACATAAATCCTCCCTGGGCTCCAATCCGAGCTTGCTCACTGATGAATAAGCCTCTGTTAAATGTGGCAGAGAGAGATGTCCTAGACTTAGTCTCTTGATTGAAACTCAATTGCAATATACTACATAGCAGTCAGAGATCTTCCACTATTTAGGAAAGAAGCCATGAAGGCAATCTATTTTTATTCACATTGAAATGGAGACAAAGATAAAGGTCCTGCTGTTAGCTTAGCGAAGTGCCAGTCACATAAAGCATGCCAATGACAATGGTTATCCTTTCCTCTTTCAATATAAGTATTGCCAGGCAGAGAAATAGAATTGGGGTGTACAAGGTTAACAAGCCAGCATCATGTTATGAAGCAAGTGATAAAATTGTCATATAGTTCTTAACTCTGACCTGTTCCAGTGAAAAGCTGCCAAGCAGAATTATGTCATCCTGAACATCTCTCTCAAACTGTTCGATATATGAAGGAATCTCTTCATCTTCGAGCTCCCTGTGAAGGTCACATGCCTTACTGGAGCTGACAGGCATTACAGCGTCCGGAAAATCTTCACTGACGACACGGGCTGCTGGAAACAAAAGTGGCAGAATATCTCTCAGCAAATGGGAGTACATTCACTGGTTACTGCCTTCTCAGTTAGCATGTTTGGCCCACCAACACTTTAAATACGAAAGAGCACCAGTAAGACAACTGACAGGTGCCAATGTCAGTGCCAGGAAAACTGTCCTCAAGTGCAACATCTGAATTCAGGTACAAATTTCGTATGTGCAGCATGTTCCTTAGGTACTTTTTAAAAGGCATGATCTGCATTTCCACTGGCACTTTGCTCACCTGTTAATCTTAGAGGGATTGGGATTTGGAACAACTTTGGCATTCCTTCCTGAGGAAGAGGAGTAATAACTGCAATTGAATGGGAGTTTTAGGTGAGGCTACATCAAGAATTTCATCTTCCTTTCAACTCACCCCAAATGATTAGATTCCTTTTCCTAGGTGTATGAGGGCCTAATTAGCTCCTGCCTAATTAATTTGGTCCAGTTCTGCTCTCACCCATAACACACCCCTGATTTCATTACAGTAACATATGCAGAACATAAGGGTACATGCATCACATAAATAAAAACAAATCTCATTCATAAAGTCAGCCTTAAAGAGAAACTTGGACTTTTTTCAGTTTAATTGATCATGCTATGTTAAAAAAAAAATAGATCCTCTCATTGATGTCTGCTATAGTACTAATACTAGTTTGGATCATAAATAATAACTATTTTTGCTCACGTCTCCACATTAGGATCACTAAAAAAAAACAGATATCAGATTGCCCACATCTGTCTGTCTTGCTTCATATTTCTGTGTGTAAGCTTTTATAGTTCTCTGTGCCTATCTCTTAAAGAAATTGCCATATCTAGTTATTTGCTTCTCTTTGTCCATCCTACAACATGAAAGCAGTTAAAAGAGAGGGTTTTTTTCCCTGAGTCCCCTTTGAAGTCTTTCATTCTCTAATGAAGACCAGAAAAGGAAAGATAAAACTAAGGCTATTAACATTTCCAGTTTTGCTCACTGCTCATTGTTTAATGACTTTAATTGTTAAGCCTCCCGAGCACTTAAATCACCTCAGTGCCACCAACACACAGGAAGTAGGGTGGGTTTTCTATTTAATTACAACAGGATACAATTCAAAATCATGTTGGGGGAAATGTACAGTAGATATAAACAACTCAAACCATTACCTTAGGGTACACATCCCTTCATGTAGCACTTTACAAACCTAATGAAAAGTGATTTGACCTACAACTATTAACTGCAAAAACAAAACAATATTTACATTTAAATTTACTGTAACATTAAGGGTTTGCCTAGGAGAGAGAAAACCCAGGAAGCACAGGAAAAAGAAACACTGCCAAAAGCAGAAGATGGGGCATCTCTTGTTCCCCTTGACGCTGTGCTGTACACAACAGGCCATATGCTCAGCTGGTATAAATCAGCTGCTTTACTGCTTTCACAGGAGCACTGCAAGTTTGCATCTGGGAAGTCAGTAGATTCAGGTTAGAGCAATAGTCTAAAAGGGAATAAAACCATTTGGTTCAGAAGGATAAACATGAAGCAATTCATCAAAATATGCTTTTTCTTTTTTGTGTTTCTTATTTTTGTGAGGAATCATATCAAGTGAACTCAATTTTGGTAGAAGACACTGGACTAATTAGCATAAATTTCAGAAAAAAAGAACAAAAGAAGTGAACATTTTCAGAAGCCTTTTCAAGGGAAGCAACTCTGAAAAACAGAGTGATAAATTACAATTTAGATTTGAAAAATAGTTGATTAAAAGATACATATGCTCATTCAAGCACAATTGCTCATTTGCCTGCATTGGAAACAAGGAGAGAACAGGGTTAGTTCTGCTGATCTGCTCCTTCTGCAGTTTCTTTGCAAAGAAACTTCTCAAACTTGGTCAGCATCAGGTTGGTCCTTGCTTGAACTGATCCACAGGTTGGAGGACTGAGTATTGCCCCAGAGCAATACTTGACCAAAAGAAAAGCAACTAATTCCTCACTCTACAAAAGTTTTCAGAGTCAAAAATTCTACTACTTTGTACACAGAGGATAAAATGGCTGAAAATTCATTAATGGATTGATAAACTAATTAAAAACTTGCTGCTTGAAGTTGTTAGCATGGGCATCAAAAGTTTTCATTGCCTTGGATGTACCTAACCCTGAGAATCATGCTTTCCTTGTAGCTTAAATCACTTCAGCAGATCCTGGATCGTAATTAAAACAATCTCTTGAGTGGTTGTGGCTTCATTTACTTCTGTATTTGTCCATCAGATAGCAGCAGTTTATATATTGAGATGATAATTTAGAGGGTATATTCAGCAGCAGACCACATCTCTGGATGGGTTTGATGCAAAAAACTGCAACAAACTCCATATGGAAAAATAATTTTGGCTACCTGGTCTAGAAAACCATGCACAAATTGTATCTAAAAAAGCTCAGTGCTGAAGGCTCATGCACCAGGCTCAGACAACTAAAATTCTGCAAAACTTGGCACTTCAATTTTTTGGTTCTTGCCAGAGAACAATATAATAGAAATTACTTTTTATGGCATTCACGTATCATCATTTTAAATGTTCATGGATCACAACAAAAATGCAAGGTAAAAATACGTGGTCTTTTTATCCTTAAAAACAAACAACCAATGTTGCCTTTTAAGTTGCCTTACAGTATGAAATAACATACCACAAGAGTGACCAACAGGTTACTCAGCCCCAAAATGCTTTAAATATACAATTATATAAATTCTGAGCCATGTTCTTTCCTTTCCTTTGGGGATCATCTATTAATTAGGACTGTATGACTACATGATTTTTCAGCTCAGTGGCCAAACGAAGAAACGAAGCAGTTCTGTAAGAGTAGAACCAAATGAATCCTAGTTTTCTATGGTTTTTGTGATGCTAATAAGGGTCAAACTCTATATTAGCTTTTCCTTCGGTGGAGACATTAGTAATGCTTGTCTGCTCTGCTCAACTGCCCACTTCCATAAAACTGGTAGGGAAGTCATACCTGTGAGACTTGCTCCCTGGTAAAAAAAAAAAAAAGGTTTGGAAGTGACCAACTGGTTCAAATACTGGGAGGAAAAAACACAGGCAGAAATAAATACACCCTGATACATGCACAGAGGTGGAAACTGCACAAGCTTCACATTCCCAGGAAAATCTCTCTTTTCTGGATTTGCTTCACCCAAGCAAAGAAAAGTAATAAATTCAGCTAGAACAGTGTGCAGCTTCAGCCACAGGACTAGCTCTGATACCCATCATGGCACTTTTAAGAAATAAAAGCACGGAGGCACAGCTGGAGACACCCAACAGCAGTGGCCGGCAGTGCATCCCCCACTTGCTGCCCTCATGCCCACACTGGGGGCTCTGATGCCACTCTCATGTGGAGAGTGAGACACACAGGCTGATGCATTTTCTTGTCCTTGAATTAACATGGAACAATTGAGATCTTGCTAATAAGGTAAAGGTTTTTGCTTAAAGTAGCTGCATGAATTTAGTCGTGATGGTTGCACTTTTTTCTCCGTGCATTTAAATGAGACTAAATGGGTTTCAGAGATGTTGCTGATATGACCAGTGCCAGTTCAAGAGATTTTGCAACCGTAGGCAAATGAAAGCATTTGCTTCCTCCAGAACAAAGTTGCTTATAAACTAAATAGTCATAAAACAAGTTGCAGCTCCTGGAGCTCCAGTGCCGTCGGCAACCGCCTGCTCCATCTCTTCGACAGACCAGGGCCATGTACTGCTGAAATACAACAGGAAGCCTCATACAGACAAAAAAGACACAAAATAATTTTGCACAAAAGACATCTGCTGAAAAAGGAGGGGGTGGATAGGCAAAAGATACAAGGACAGCTCTGAGCTGGGCTTGTACAAACGTCATTTCTCCTGGGATGAACCAGAGGAGAGCAGCAGACATGGGCCTTGTGTAAAGGCTGTGATGGCAAAGGTCTCGTGAATCAACCAGGTTTTAAGTAATGCCTTAAATGCCTTGAGAATTAGTGAAATCAAAGTTAGACTGTTCGCTTGAGGTGAAGAGATCTCTTCTCATATACTTAATTGTTTTTACTGTAGACGGAACATCAATTTGTATTTTCTAACAAAGCCACAGAAAACACTTTCTAACTCATCTGTTAGTGTAAATTCTTGCATAGATAACCTGAAACAGTGTAACATGACCCGTGCATCCGACAAATTGCCTACCCATTTATCAGCTTAAATAAGGACTTCCATTTCTAGATTTGAGCACGTAAGCAATGATATTTCCAGCCTTCTTTTGCAAGTGTGGAATTCAACATGCAGTGAAGCAATCTAGAGAAAGCACGCCACTTAAGTTACAGTTAAAACCACATAAACATGACACAAAACAAAAACATTTGGAGAAAAAGACCTTACAGAATTGCATTAAAATCATCATCCCTTTGACTTCTGAGTTCAAGGGGATGGATTACCCTCTCTCCTCCCCACATGCAGACTCAAAAGAGTTTTATTTTTCTTTATGCAATTGACTTTGTTATTTACCTTGGAAGTCCAGCATCTTGTTTTCTTCATCTAGAAGCTTCATCAGTTTAGAGTAAAGGATTTGCTCATCAAATTTCACAGGATCTTTAAAAAACAACAGTGAAACAGCTATAGTTTCTTCCAGTAGTATTTCACTAAATACTATTTTAAATTGAAAGTAAAGATATAAAAATACAAAAGTTAGGAAGCCCTTTGACCCTTGAAGATAGTTTTTACAGTGCTAGTTTCATAGCTCAGAATAAAATTACAGTCACTTGGTTTGAAGCAAGAAATTCAAAATAAAATAAAATAGTCACATACTTTTAAAGGGTGGGCAATATTATATGTAGACCTGAACCAAAACTGGTTTATAAACTCTGCTAATAGAGTAGCTGAAATGACTGTTTATATTCAGATTGCCAGATGAATTATATTTGACTCTTAATGAAAATCAAAATACTCCATTTATTCTAACGTGATTTTGGATCTTCATTAGAAATCTTACCTTGCTGTCCATAATACTAACACATTATCTAGTAGGTATAGTCACTACAACACTCTATGAATTTTGAATCTGTGGCTAGTTAGTCATTCAAATTTTCAGTAATATCTGCAGATTTTTAAAGCAGCAAAGGCCATGCACACTCACCCTTTTCCATGAGACCTAAAAAAAAAAAAAAAAAAAATTACTTAAAGGCTCTACATTCAAGGGAGAAATGAGCAACTGGGACCATTTTCTCTCAGATCTCCCAGACCCTGACTTCTCTAAGTTGTCAGTGAAGACAGGCAGGCAGAAGACCAAAGAAATACATACAAGGCAGGTGGATTGAAGTACAGCTACATGCAGGCTTGGGTGGCTCTTTTTAAATGCTCAATAGAATCTCAAAGAATAAATTTCTTTTTCCCATGAAATTTCAGAGGCAAGTTTTTCAGTTACACTGATCTTTCAAAGAAGGTAGTGGCTTTTGCAAAGCTCTTCTGAAAGTATAGAATCTTTCACATTTCTCTTGGCCTGCAACATTGAAATGATCCCTTGGCAAGGGGGCAAGCAAATCCATAGTGGGACGTTGTTTGCTCTCAGGGCATTTTGAACTCATACAAATTTCCAGAACAAATCTAATTTATCAAATATAGGAAAAATAATTGGCAAAATCTTAATTTTCACAGAATAACCCATTAAATAATAGTTAGTGGCAGAAGATTTGTTTTTCACCAGATTTTCTCTTTGGCCATTGAGCCTGGCTTCCTAGAGTTCTAAGAAAAGTCTGACTTCAACGTGTGCCCTGATTTCTTCATGGTTTTTTTTGTTTTTGACTCTTGCTCATGAGAAACTGCTAGCTGGAAAAAAGAGGCAAATCAGTATGGTTTCCAATCAAGGGATGACCATGCAGGACCAAGCTTTAGTTCTGACCATCTTTTTTTAATCCATCCACTGCATACAAATATACTTCCACTAATTTAGTACTTCTTCAAGGAAAAAGAAGCCAGACAGTGAGCCTGGTTTTTAAATATTGACAAATCAGACTGCTTAAGGTAGAAAGGCAACTCTGGAGTCCATCTAGTCCAGTTTCCCCTGCTCAAACAGAGCCAAGGTGCCCAGGACCATGTCCAGGCACCTTTTTAATATCTGCAAGGTAAATGTTTTGCTCTCAGCAGAGGTATGGGTAAATATAGCATGATAACTGCTCTACAGAGATCCACACAGCCAACCTGAGGCTAGTACTATTGCTATTTGTCTTTTAATAAGCAAGAGTTATCCTAATTTTTGAGCAACATTTTTGCTAGGGAGAAAAAGGAGGACCACCAAAAGACAGCTCTTCACACATGGACCTCAGGCTTAGCATGATATGCAATTGACTAAAACCATCTCTCCACTCCAAACCCTGGAAGGCGATGGACTAAGAGCCTCTTCCAAATTCTAAAATAAATAAACCCCCACCACACAATACAAAATCAGCATTTATGGTTAAGTTTATCACTCAGCCTCTTCAACACAGTCAAGAGAACATTTCCTCCCATGAGAACTGTATTCCCGTTGTATCCCTTATGTCACCGCTCTGTCCATACATGATTTCAGGCATACATGCACAGATACATAAATCTAATCTGCTTTTCATTCTCTGGTTATGAAGCAGATCATGACTCATAAAGCCTTTTCATAAGATGAACCAAGGCAGGACCAACAGGAAAAAAGTCTTTCCTTTAAAAACTCTGAGCCAGAAGCTGACTTCCAAGGTTTTACACTGCTAGCCTACACAATGAATGGGGAAATTATTTGATATAACTCAACCTTGATCAACCTTGATTTTTTTTTTACCAGAACACAGAAATTAAAGTCAGCTATATGCAATAGAGCCTGCTTTTTTCAATCACACAAATTTTTGTCTCAAAAGTTTAAAACCTCCATGTGTGCTCAGAGTTTCTCATGACTTTCAGAAGTGAGCAACTTTGAGACACAATAGATAACTTTTTTTTAGATCTGACTACAGCTGCACACCTAGAGAGGCTCTGCAGTACAAATAGGCACAGGCTCTAGAGAAGCAAAGGGCCAGCAAGGTAACTCAGGAGAGCTGGCTCTTGCGTGCTTTCTGCTTGTTAGTGCCTAACAACAGGAGCCCGGCCAAAGCACTCAGTGCATAGCTAAGCACTTCGTTACCATGATGATGTTCTTACTTAAGTCCATGCAAATTCAGACAGGCCCGTTCCCACCCTTTTTATCTAAAAGCCGTGACAGCAGAGGAGAATTTCCTCTGCTAGACAATACCTCCTGGTTAATCTCCCTCATACCTATGCATAACTTCTGTTCTCCCAGCTCCGCAGAGTCACACCCTCCCACCGGCTGCTATCGCCCACAGAGAGCAAAGTTAAATATCTCACCTAAACTGGCCAAAAAGAAAACCAAAAAAGCCTCTTCGTGAGCTTTTACTAACTCTGGGTTTTCCTTCTGTTCGGCAAACACACGTTCAACTCTGTAATAAAATTGCTCTCCGAGGAGGACTTTGGGAGCAGGATTGTGAAAAAGCTAGAGCTTAGCGCTCAGTTCTGGACTAACTTCATTAATTAAAAAGAACACGGTGTAGACAACGCTCTCGGAGCATTCTTCATTTTGTTACAGTAGCAGAGTGAATACAGAACAGCCTCATTTTTACCTGCCCATTGACTCACTGTCCTTGATCAAAGTCTGTGTACACTGGCTATCCTGTTCAGAGCAGTTAAGGCTTAGAATTTAAATTGTAAACCTCAATATTTAAATAGAACTGCATATGTGATCTCTGACACCTCATTTTCATGAATGGAAAAGAATATTCTGACACCAAAATTACATACTTAATTCTGCCTCACCTTCCTCACTGACCTCCATCCCACACTGCCTTGGGTTTATTTCCTCACCCATCAACGGGTCAAAGTAATTTCTGCTGTATTCATTTCCTGTGGAAAGCACATGAAGTAAGGGTCAGCGATTATTAGAAGCACATGAACTAAAATGTTAATTTTGAAATCGACACCAGCAAGCAAAGGGGCATTTTTTGCTACTTTACAAGCTTAATTTTTTTAACAAGTCCTCTAAGCCTACCGGTACTGCAATCATCTTGTGAAAGGTCAGAAAAGGTAATTGTGGAAACAAGTGCACTTTATGTTACTTTTTCTCAGGAACTAATGAAAAAAAATTCTCACATTTGGATGACAGAAAGACAAGAAACATTTCTACAAATACAGCATCCCCAATATAAGTCAAATTATTCTTGAAGCACACTGTACGAGTGAATTTTCCATACTGCAAAGGAATTTGTATTTCACAGCTGACCTCTCCAATTTCAACAGTTTTAAATTTCACCACTGAGGTTTCAACGTCTGGTGCATCTTTAATACTGTATTGAACCAGAGAAGTGTTTAATTACGGAGGAGCTACCAGGATACTGCCTCATTAATCTGAACAGCAATTATGTTCAGTTGGACTAGGTAACTCTTCCAAGATTTTTGATGGGATAAACACACTCATTTTACTACTTGGCTATTTTAACAGCTACTTTTATCTGTCTTTTAGAAAATAAACAAATTTACAAAAAAATAATTTGTTAGAAATATTCTAAAATAATACAGTATCTAGCTGCCTGGAAGAACTGATGGTAAAAGCCAGAAGAATTTTCCTTACACAAGCAGGGGGGGAGGCTTTTTTCCTCAAAATATGTATTTTCTTCAGTGAAAGAGCTGCACTCTATTAAAACCATCCACATGTTCACTGGGTTTGCAAACATTGTAAATTGTTATTAAACAGGGGGAAAAGAAGTAAAATAATTAAGTCCATAACAAATGTTTTAATTGCTTGAATAGACATGGATGGAAATCCTGGAAAATACATAAAAGCTAAATGTATGAGGGGGTTAATTCATCCAAGATACACTACGGTTGTCTACAGTGTATTTGTTTTAGGATCAAAAATAATCCAAGCAGCAGCTCCTTTTCAGAGACTAAATGAAACTTTGATATGAAACTAGGTTTAATTTATATTTCTGGACTGGCACATTTTGACTGTCAGTCTCTGTTCCTTCAATGTAGTAAGTACAAGAACTGAAAATTTGCTTTACCTTGAGGTCTCAATAAAGAAAAAATAAATGAGTTTCATTTTTGTTACTTTATCTGTCAACAACTACTAGGCTGGTATGAATCTTGGCAGTATGTAATCAAAGTCTTATGTACTGCAATAACAGAGCCATTCTACCTTATTCACTGTAATTGTTTTTCTCTAGCACAAAGCACCATGATGTTATATGAACACCCCTTCACATGTTGGTAAAATAATTCACCTATGTGCTAAAAAGGAAAATGATGATGCATTTCTTTATTCAATTACTTCATAGCTGTAAATGTAAATTGCTGGAACATGTTTTGCACCCATACTAACAATACTCAGATATGGCATAGGCTTTTTGCACAATCTTACTATCACAACAGCCTTTATTGAGTTTTATTATCCCATGTGAGTCCAGTGCGAAACTTTGAGGAGTAGACTTTTGGGCAACTCTTCTGGACAGAATAATTGGTATTTAGGAGGAAGTGTCACGTTATATTTGCGTCTGCAAGGCATGGAAACCATTATTCAAAAAAAGTCTATACATTAACAAATACCATTAAATAGGTTGCTCTCTGGTCCTCTTCACAAAAAAGAACCTCAATACTTTGAGGAGCATGACATATTTGTCCAGGGCTTTGGCTCTGTCAGAACCACACGCAGCTGGTGACAGACAATTATGCAGAAGGAAAAAGAACCAGCAGGCTTGATTTCTTCAGAGCAACATAGACACTTTAAAACTTACATAAGCAGAACAAGTGGTAAACAACAGAATCACCTCCTCACAGTGATTTTATAGATAATAAACCATTTTAAAATGCAGGACTCCACAGAAAACTTTAATTGAGGCTTTCAGAAGAGCTGAATCAATCAAACCTTAGGTCACTGCTCTGGATGGGGGATGTTGCTGCTTGTGGGTTCCTCAGTTTTTTCTCCCTCATGTCAACACACACCTTGAGAAGTGGTGCAACCAGGAGGTCTGGACTCGGGGCAGGTCCTAAAATTATTCAGGGGCACTGGTAGTTGCATTAGTTTTAAAATACAAAATTATCAATTTTAGTCAACATAACACACTGCCCAAGGCATTCTGCTAATAACATTTTGTGAGCATGTGAACAGATTACTAATCATTTCACATTTGCTTTTGGAAATATTTGAAAGTGTATAACATGTAAATTAACAGTCCACTAAGGAATTCACATTGCTCTGCTTTGTGGTATAAACACAGTAAATGTTAATACAGAGCTTGCTTGTAGGTATTTTGGACAGCACCATATAGGCTGGTGCTTTCAACAGGGCAAGATACTTTGACGACCTGCTCCCAAAAAGACCTGGTCAACTTCAGAAACTTGGGTCTTTGCTTTGATCCAGAGATTCCCTCAAACCCATTAGCTCAATTTGAAGTCCAATTCACCCCTCAAAATTGTGTTATTTCATGTGAAAAACACGATGGATAATTCAGGAAATCAGAATTGAAATGCAAACTCACAAATTATCTATACATTAAAATAAAAATGGAAAGAAGGGTGTTGGCACAACAGTGACCAGATGGGAATTTATACAGTTTAATTAAAGCAAGAGGAGTTGCTAATAAAATTAGCATAATCCTTGGATACAGCCCATGGGACTGTACACGAATTACTTGGACTGGATGAAACTTAAAAGATGGCTTTTAAACGAAGATGTCTGTAGTCAATTATGCCATCTATGTCCTGAGAATACCACACAGGAAAGGCATGACTAAGATGAATTTCTATGTTGTCCTCTACTCCACAGAGAGATCAGGTAGTCCGTATCAATTACACATGAAAGGTATAGCACGGAATTTGGATAACAGGCCATTATTCCATTTATGTTGTACTATTGATCTAGGTTTTTAATTTAATGAAAGAATAGATAAAACTCTGTTGGATTTGTTAAGTGCCTCCTGATCAAAGCAAAAATTAAGGAATTATCACTAGCCACATAACTGACTACTAAAAGCTTGAATAAACAAGAATGAAGCTTGATTTTCAGGGTAAAAGAAAAATAAATTGGCATGAGCTATCTTTCTTTAGAAGACAGCATGCAGACAGTATGGTCTGCACAAACTTGCCATGATAAACAACAAGCCCCTTTTCAGACAGCAGCATGGTCAAAAAGTGTCTACCAACGACTTGGGAGAACATTACTGGGCATTACTAAGGCAACTCCTAGAAGCCTTTTGCATCAGATAGAATAAGACAGAGGCATTTTGGAAAGATGAAATTCCAGCCTGAGACAGCATTTTGACCCGAAGTGCTTTTGAAACAGAGTGGTGTAGCTGGGAATGGAAAAGAGTAGTCCTCCTTTTCCACACCTGACTTAAAGCATTGATTTCAGCTGCAATTCCTATTAGGGAACATCATAGCAAATACTCACATTCTCCATTCAACAGAACTGGATTTATTTCCCTGGGGATACTCTTCATTTTACTTAGCAGACAAGGCCCTTTGGGCAGCCCAGACTGAAGGCTCTGTGATGATGTATTTCCCCATTTCTTTATGAGAGCCAAAGCTGCGCCCTACCGTCAGACTTGAATGTCCTCAAAAAAAAAAAAAGTGACCTCCTCAACTTAGCCAGGAAGAACCAAGACTTGGGATTAGAAGGAAGGAAAAGCAAGGGTCCTACTTCCAGCATTTCCAGCTGCTTCACTCACCCTTCATCAAGTCATGATGGGTTATGTGGCTAGCACTCCCACCCATCTGTTTTCGTGATTCAGTACCTACATTGATAAAGTTTGAGATATACAAGTTGCTCATTTAAGCCTTTTATTCTACTTTGTACTTTGAAAAAATCTATTAAGAACTCTAAAAAAAAAAACCAAAACATTTAAAAGGATTAAAGAATAAGAGAGGAGAAAGAAACCTTTCACCTTAAAAAGAATCTCACAGAATGAAGAACAAAAGAAAAGTCATCAATGAAGACTGCATAAATAGTAGGAGTTCCTGCACAGTGAGAAATTGAATTGAAAGTTTCCAGTGAATTTATAAGTTCTTACTTCATATAGGCAGTGACTTAAAAGTGGAAAATAATGTAGGAAAATTTGAAACTTTCACAAGAAAAAAAAATCCAAGATTTTACTCCAAAATTTTGTATTGCTAGAATTACTCATATCGAAATGTTATGAAGATACTAAGAATAAAACTACAGTCTTGTAGAACATAGTGAATTAATATTCAGTCCATAAAACAGTGTTTATTTCCATTCTAATTTTTCAATGAAAAAAAAGAATTAATGTTAGTCAGAAACTGTAGTTTTAGTTTGTGTTCTTAGTTATTATTACTGACCTAGGATATTGGTCACATTTACCTCAGCTCATATAATATTTATATATATTAAACAAATATAATGTAATATGTATATATAAAATAACTATAATATATAAATCTAATATTTTCTATATTATATGTATAGATTAATATTTTCTATATCAATCTAAAATAAGATTCCTGGGGGTGCAACTTTATTGCAGAGTATCAAATATATGGAAGAGTGGTAGGGATTTTTACACAGAGCTTCTAATTTTCAGTAATAGCATTCAATGAAAAATTGCATGTTAACGGCACCTTCATACTGAAGAGCATTTTGCCAGTGACTGGACAATAGGTTTTCTCTTCAAAACAAAGCTAATTAAACACTACCAACACCAGGTGACTTCCCAATTTTTTAGAAAAAATTTTAAGGTATCACATGCCATTCTCCTTATCCTCAGCAGACACCATAGGTGATGAGGAAATCAGAAATGTCTCATGTTCATACTGCAAGCCTTGAATGAACTCACTTGTCAGCTTTGACGGGACTCTGGCGAAGGGGCTGTTCCTGAGCTGACCCCTGAAAAGCACCACATCGTACTCATGGCATCCACAATTTTTTACCCCCAGCTCCAGTCCTGCAAGACTCACCACCTTCTCTGCTGTTTAAGCAAAGATACAGCATGGAAATTAGTTCTTTTTCCCCTTTTTCCTTTCCTGCAGACAACAGAGGGCATTGTGCCAAGGGATGCCAGTGTGAGACCTGCTACATTTCCTGGGGAGCGCTGTTGGTAGAGGGCACGAGAAAAAGATTTACTGATGATGATGATGGAATTATTTTAAGAACAATATTAGATAATGTGACACACGTCAATGGGCAAAATGGATACCAAGTTCTCCCAGGCTGACAGGCTTGGCTGGTCCTACTCTATGCCAGTGGGGTAACCTGCCAAATTTTGAGGATCTGACAGCACCATTACAAAGCAAACAATTTCCAAGTGTAATAAATTAGCCTTAAAAATATATGTTCCATCACATTCTGGAAAAGTATTTTCCCAATTATAAAATGCATCCATTCTTCACAATTCTTCTCCCCTACCTTTCATAAATTCAATTTTAGCACATTACTTAGATGAGTGGTGTGGTATCCCTGTTAAA
The DNA here is from genome assembly GCF_963513975.1 of Fringilla coelebs. Lineage (NCBI taxonomy): Eukaryota > Metazoa > Chordata > Aves > Passeriformes > Fringillidae > Fringilla > Fringilla coelebs. The sequence continues at coordinate 87,991,320 of NC_140028.1, forward strand.
ATTGCATGCAATGGATCACGTTTGCACACTACATTACACCTTGTGCCGTTCTGCTGATTTCAATTGGATTACACATTGTGTAATTCAACGCAAAATTACTTCCAATGACAACCCTTTTATTCCTATGCATACATGGTGATCCATCATGCCCTGCATACTAAGTTTGGCATTTCCATTTCAAAGTCCCTGTTGGAATCAGAAAGCATGGAACCACATACATAGAACTTGAATTATTAGATATAAACTTTGCCATTGTTTAAGGAAAAAAAAGTGTACAGTTTTGATTCATATTTCTGGCGCCATCCTTTATGCAAATCACTTTGTCCAATACAAATCAGCAGTGTTGCAAGCTCCCATTTCCTTCACATGCAGCACAAACATGAATTTACAACAGATACCTATTTTTTCACCTGTATTTGCTGTCTCTCCAGTGTCTCTTCCTACCACTTCTTTGGAATAAAATTAGACCCTGTTCAAAAAGTGTCAGCCTCTAGCTCTCTATAAGCAGACTGAACTCAGTGCAGTTGCTGATGCTTTTAGCAGTCTGATATCCTACATAGCTCCTTCACAAAGTTTTTTGTCTGTGTATTCCTACATCGAGGTCTTGCCTGGTTACATTCTTGAGCAAGGAGGGCCTTATATTGTCCTGACAATATAATATGATTTATAAAAACAATATAATTTGAACAACTTTAGTATCAGCTGTTCCTTAGCAAACACTTGTCCCTACTTTAGCTTTTGATAAGGAGCAAGGATGCTCTACTTTGCAGTGGGATTTTCCCTGTAGGACATGTGCAGCACTGCATTAGGTACACTCAGCCTAGCTCAGCAGCTTGCAGGTGATGCAGCAGAGATCCCCGCAGACACTGATTTGCTCCCAGAAGCAGTATAGCCATGCTAAAGCCATTCCATACCTGGGCTAATTAGAAGAATAGTTCCTGATCTTCAATTGAAAAGGCTTTCTTTCCCTCCGTTTTTTTTTTTCTTTTCCTTTCTTTCCCCCCTCAGATATTGTTAATCTCTGTGGGCAAATTTATTGGAGCATGATATGAGATGTTAACAGTGCCTGTTGCAGATAAAATGGTAGAATTAATTAGAGCTTCTTTATTTTAGGAGATAATCTATTTTTGAAAAAAGATTTGTGTATTGGGGATAATAGGGAAAAAATTAATACGTCTTGTCATCTGGAGACAATTTTAACCTGAATCATCAATATTTAGGGTCAGACTGCCTCAAACCATTTACAAGTGCACAGCATAAAGGAGAACACAATTAGCCTTTCCTTTATCTTCCTTGCAAAAGCCACAGAGTATCACAGTCTCCAAAGGTGCCTATGCAGCCACCAGCTACAAGGCAGGCCATGCAGTGGGAGTATGCCCAAAAAGCCTCATTCCTGGATTCTGCAGCTTGCATGTGCTGTTGACACCACAGAAAAATCACATTCTAATTTGATCTGACATAAATTCTCTCGGTATGGTTGGGCTGGAAATTTTACCTATCTTGTGGCGATGTGAGCAGTGCCATCCCACAGGGCTCTTCTCAGCACTAGCTAGAACAAATCTCTGTATCACTGTGATGAACTCTAAAAAGCACAAACTGGTATAAGGCATTTGGACCTTTCCTGGTAACAGCAGCTGAAGAAAAAAATGCACTGAATGCTAAAATACAATAACGTCTGCTTTACAGGCCTACAATAAAATGCTAAGTACAGTAGTCCTGTGTTCAGGGATTGCTTGTAACATACATCATCCATCTGAAGTTGAGCAATGGCCCTTGTCTTCTGCTGTCAGACAAAGATAGAATAATTCCTGGAAGTTTGGTGCTCCTGTCATGACAGTTTGCTGGAATCTCTTTACTGGGCAGAGACTTTACCAAGCCAGCCTGAACTTTAGGACACTCTACAAAGTATTTTGTGCCTAAACCCCCCTGGAGAAAAGAGAAAAACTGATATTGGCTCACCTTGAGATCAAGTGTCTGACAACTGAGGAACTGGTGGATCTTGAAGATTTGATGATTGAAATCTTGAAGATTTGGATGATGTAACCCCTAATGTTTTTCCCTGGGAAATTTATCTATTAGACCTTCCATTGGGATGGGCATCATGAAAATCTCTGCAATTCAATGTTTGATGAGGGGGAGAAAGGGAAATTTATCTATTAGACCTTCCATTGGGATGGGCATCATGAAAATCTCTGCAATTCAATGGTTGATGAGGGGGAGAAAGGCAGAAGGGTTGGTTGGATTTAGCCACAAGGAAACTGAGTGGTTTAAGAAATAAAAAAATAATTGCAGTTTGACAACTACAAGGCTGCTGCTAGATGAACTTAATTTCACAAGCAATATGTGAAAGAAATGAAGGTGATGGCAGCAATCAGCAAAAAGTCAGCATAGAATCCAGAAGAGAAAATAGGGTAGAAACCAATTAGTTGGCTCAAAAATCAGGAGATTAATCTGAGTAAATAGTCAGGCAGTTCCCCTGGGTCATTATAACATTTAACAACAGTACCAGGACTTCACTGATGATGAAGAGCAAAGAGTTACTCAGCGGCCTAGTCCTGAACGACGGGCTACCAGTGACGATAAAATCTGGAATTTTGTCCATCACAGAAAATAGAACAGCAAAAGATACAGAATAGTCTAATGAAAAGAGGAATGGACTAAGGATCAGAGCTTTTATTTCTGTCAAAGGTCTGCATGGTGACAACAGAGAAGTCTCATGCTCTGCCCCAGTTTCCCCACAAAGGATGCAGGAGCCTTGCACTTTGAGTCACAAGAATGGCCCCCACCAACATAATACAGAAAGTGAAAAACTCTCTGAACAAAAATACCAAAATTTTAATAAACTTCTTACAAAAAAGAATGAGTTCACAAACTTATTTCTAGAACATATTCTATTATGGGAGAAAAAAAATTGAAAAAGCACAAACATATATGTGAATTAGGTTCTTTGGGGGCAGATGCAGACAATTTACAGTGACTTGGGCCTTTCCAATTGCTATTTAATCTCCAGTTAAGGTGTGTTCTGTAGAGGAGCCCCTGTACAGACAAATAGCCAAGTTCCAGGAACGGGTTTTAAGGCTGTCTTGAACATGCAGCTGACTACTCACACTACTTCCCAATATATGTAGTATGGAGGTATGCAAGAAGACATCTCAAAGTAGGTGGAGGTTTTTCTAAGAACACCTCCCTCTGGCAGTTGCTGACAGAGGAACAGCCTGTGACTCTGTTGCCAGGTGGAGGAAATGATAGCAACCCCTGTGGCTATTAATTGCTGCCATTAACAACATGGGCGATAGGTGGAAAGATAATAGAAACGCAATGCCATCTCTCTGCCTTGCCTCCAACTGCTTAGCCTGAAAACCCAGCCTGATGTTTATATAGTGTTCTCAACCTGTAATCTGCTAAATCCTGCGATTAAATAATTTTGCTCAAGGTTATAACTGGTTTTAAGTTGCACAGTTTAACACCAAGCATTAGAATTGACAAATGCCATTCCCTATTGAGTAAGCGACTGAACTTAAGCCTGGGGGCTGAGAGCTGGAAGAGCAGCCAACAGCTGTGAAGGGAAGTAACTCCAAAAAAAGGAGAGAGTATTTTATTAGCATCTGGGGAAGAAGAGGAGAAAAGGGAAAGGGGGCGGTGTAGATCCTAAAACATTTTTTTTAACATGGGCTATGCTGTTGTGCTTGGTGTGTGGGCACACCCTCCTAGAGAAATAGCTCCCAGCATGGAGTACAAGTGTTGCATCCCAGGTGGAGAAAAAGGAGAATTCTGTGCTATTTCTTGTTGACTGCATAGTGGTTCCTGAGAGCAGAGGGGCAGGAGAGAATGCTGTGGAAATGTCTCCCCTGTGGTAGAAGATGGGAATTGTATTCAGCACCATGTCTGGTTTTGCTATGAGCTGAAATGGCCCCAGCTATGCAAAGCATCTATGAACTTGGACCAAAGGAAGGCAGGTTGAAGAACTGATCCCTTGGGTTCTGGAGGACCCAGACCTTGAAAGACTGATGCATGCAGGCATAAACTACCTGTAGACCTAGTCTTCAGTGAGGACTGTGAAATATGACTACTTATACATTACTACATGAATGTGATAATGTGTTTATCTGTGCAGCTGGCTTCTCTCTTTTCCTCTTTAATGAAGAATTGTTACCCTTAGAAATGGGGAAAAATAGTTCATGAGGTACCTGAAGATTTTTTCCCAGATTTCAGGCTTGAAGATGTCGGCTTATTAGCAGTCCTTGATAAATTTTAACTGGTCCCTGTGATTGTCAAACAAGTGCTGACACAAGTTAGACTAAGAATAATTTAATGCAAGGTTAGACCAGATGATCTCTAGAGATATTTTCCAATCTAGACTTTTTTATGATGGTATAAATGGATGATTACTTTTTAATAGCTGCTTGACTTAGAGGCAGATCTATGTGAATAACTGATCTTTTGGCTAACTGGATGAACAGAAGGTCGAGAAGGGAGACAGTGTTGGGAAACAAAATTTTCCAACTCTCGGCAAGCTTTCCTCTCCCATTACAGAAACACTTAGCATTGTCTCAAGGCATTGCATTCCAGGCAAAATGGAACAATTTCTACTCCTTTCACAAAGACTATATTCAGCTAGGGTTTTTTTGAACAAAATGCTACTTAGGATGAAAAATCAAAATGTTTAAAAACGCATTTCAAGCTTTTAAAAAAAATGTGTTGTTTTCTTGAGGGAACTATTCATGAATTTCTGAAGAGGCGACTGAAAGCATGGATAGTCTCCAGCGAGCCCGACTTCATTTTTTGCCAGATAGACTATTTCATTAAAAAACAATCAATCCCTTTGTCTGCTTAATCACTGTTCTGACAGTCTGCAAAGGAAAGACGAAGAATTCCTGCTCCATGTGGCACTGCACAGAGTCACATGAAGGCTAAATGGAAAGCCAAACCTAATTTTGCAAGAAGCCATTAGGAGCCGTGGGCTCTCCAGTCCCGCAAGGATAAAATCTTAACACAACAAGGTCCAATGTTTAAAAATCGACTGCCTGAAGGTCTGCTCATCAGCCTGCACTTACCCATTTAAATACCTGGGTTCACAGCATGCAAGGGTACTTAGCAAGCAGCAGCTCCACTTGTGACTTTGATGGGAGATGCTGGCTGATCTGGACTGTTCAAAGACACACCAGTTAATTTGGTACCTCTTCCTCACTGGATTACTAAAATAACCATTTTCCCTAACATCCAGGATTAATGATAATTCAAAATGGAGCAATTAAATATTAGATTAAAAGAGGTCAAACCTCTGCAAAAGGAGAACTGATATCAAGTGACTCTCCTTATTGTTCGGATAAACCAAAACAATAAACAGAAATTGCTTCCCAAGGCAGCAGTTCTTTTAGGTGCTGCATCAAAACTGAGCTGAAAAGCCAGGATCAGTCCCCTGAACAAGCCCAGCAAACAGGACTCAGCTCCAAGCATCTGAGCAACACTGGCTGAAAAAAAATAATGAAAGATGAAGCAGAGGCAAGATGTCGATTGACTGAGGGCATATGGGAGACCTAAGGACAACAATCAATCATGGATCTGTAAGCTGTTTCAAACTATTCAATGCAAGGGAGGCAGTGAGGGAGCAGCATCTGTGCGCTCAGACTGGCTGCAGCGCCTCCAAAACCCAGCTCAATCCAAATTAGGGGGAAGCACTGCCACGAACACCGAGTCCCCACACTCCCTCCCACTGGCAGGCAGCCCACAAAACCTGCACCCCGTCACAGGGAGGCACTTGAGCACGGAGACAAAGCCCGGGTCTCTAAATATTTAGACAGCCCACGTGTTTTTGGCAGCATGTTGGATTTCCTACCCAGGGTTTGCAGGGCGCCTGCTTGGACATGCCAGGACGGCAACGCCCAGCGCAGGCCACGGAGCGTGCAGGTTGGATGGGGAACAACCACAACCACTGCTGCTGCCTTTGAGGCTAATCAGGGTTGATGTCTCACCTCTTGGTTCAGCATGGGCTTGCAGCCCGAGTTTTTGTTGGTGAGCTGCAAGGGTGCTATCCGGCTTGTCATGTCTAATAACTTTCTCTTCTGAAGGCTGATATGCTGAAAGATCTGTGCTGCTGATGTTAAAAGCTGGATTTTTAATGCCTTCTGTTGCTGCTCTCTCTTCTTTTACTATAGAAAACAAGGAGGTCAGAAGAGCACATTATAGCAAAGTGTATTTCAATGACAAGCAGAAAATTCCTTCTAGTAATTCTTTTGCTGAAAGACTCAAGTGTATCGTCCTCAAATGTCGCCAAAACAGAATTAGGTTAAAATTAACTCTAAAAAAAAAAAAAAAAAAAAAAGAAAGAATAAATGATTAAAATAATTACAAATTGCACCCTGACAAGCAAGAGCAAAATTTTGCCCACAGCCATTTGTCTGTAATTAGTTAATTAATCCTTACACAAATTATGAGCAATAACTCATCAAGCAAGGCTCACCCATCAGAAATTCAGCCGACTTGGATTTCTTCTGCTTAGTTTGCTTCAGAGCCTTCTGCTGGAACTTCTGGAGGGAAATTGTTAAATGAATAAATTAGCTAAAGAACGAAGATCATCCTTTATGATCCACAACTAACACAGTATTTTAAATATGGGATGGCATTGAAATGTCATTTAATTTAAATCTCTGCTAAAGGGGTCAAACACTAATTGAACAACAGAAGTGGAAGAATTAAATAAAATAGAAGAAAAGTTGAAACAAATGCCAAATGAAGGTCACATTAAAATACTTTGTTTTTCCCCAATTTTAATTAATGCAAAGAAACCTCAACAAATGAAGAACATTATAAGACTTGTCTCTCAGTATGCATTCAACAGCAACTGCTTTATTTCACTTGCAGAACGGCAGTGCTTCATTTAGAAAAGTTTGGTTATGTAGCATATTTATAGGCAGACTTCCCTGACATCCCACATCCTCCTATTTTCTAAGTCCACTTACATAACCAGTGTATCTGTTCACCACAGAGGAGCTAAAAATGAATGAGCTCTACCCTTTCATACAACGCAATAGAATGACAAGAGAACTAAAACAATTTTAAATGAAGTGTCACAAAAGAGAGATCACAGTCCAAGGGAGAGAGGAAGCAGGACTCATTACAACAACGAAAAGTTCATTTAATATTAGAGAGACGCCAACAAGGGTTATGGTGAAACCAAACAGGAGGAGATCTTGTGGAACCTTAACTCTGACAAGTTCCACAGTAATTCCCATGGGCAAGCAAGGCTCAAAAATTATATGGTCACATGGAACTAAGGAAGGCCCAAGTGCTGAACACTATTTTTTGCGTAATACCTAGAGCCACGTTGGGGAAGAGTCACACGTGGTCTGGTATGCGGCTACAGGCTCTATTTCAGATGTTGACACTCAAAACAGGCAAAGATTACCTAAAATAAAGCACATCTGGGAATATTAATGAAAGCCAAAACCAAAGTAAAAAAAACCAGTTCGGACCCATTTATTTTAGAACGTCACATGGCAGCTTCCAAAAACAGCATTATTTTTTCATGCCAGTTGTTTAATTGTCCAGTGATAAAGACCACTCCTGGCAACATAGCTCCTGGAAACTGTCAATAGAAAAGGATTAATTACAAGAATCATTGAAAAATTGCAGTTTTTACAGCATCCATCTTTCCCGTTTGATTGTGGGTGTCAATTTCCAGTAAAAAAACAGCACTTGCATCAGACACAATCAATAAACCTGTCAAAAATAACTGAACCATACCACTGACAGGTTACTATAGATATTAATATCTTCATATTTATACATGTATATGTGCACACACATGTATGGTTTTCTAGAAACAGTGGACATCTTCTAAATAAACACTAATACCCTACTAAAGAGCAAATATGTAAAAATGAACAGACACATTCTGAAAGCTACAATAAATAAATACAATATGAGAAAAAAATCCTGCAAGCCACATGCAGCACAACTGAAGTTAATGATAATTTTGGTAGGAGTTCAATAGGTTCAGAAATTCACCATACTGCTTCTGATTATTCAAAAATACACATTCATTCCATTAGTATCTTCAGAATTATGTCTGCTTTGCAATATTAAAGAATTGCTGCATTCCTGCTTGCCATAAAATTTTAATTGAGCTGCTTTTAAAGATTCCAAAGTATTTGTAACACTGCTGTGTGATAATTATTCTTACTATGCTGTGTATAATCACCATACAAAACCTTCAACTTCATGTTAGCAGCTAAAGAAAACAATATCAAGCCAAAAATTCTGGGGCAGATTTTCAAGTGGTATAAATCAGTATACATCCACAACTCTGATGGAATTAAGATGATCTGCATGAGATTCTGTGTGTTCCTTCTGCATGTCAGATTTCCCTAGCAAAACTCACTATATTGTCACTAAGTGCTCACTATATTGGCCATAGTCAACTTTCAACTGTTATTGTCTGGAAAAAGCACAAGCTCCTTTCACAGCACAAAGAAGAAAAAAATATGTTCCTCCTTCCCTATACATAATAAAGATGAGTACTGCAGCGGGTTCTGGAAGGGATTTGTTTCTGTGTGTGTTTTGGGGTTTCTATTGTTTGGAAATTTGGAGAGATTTTTGTCTTGTTTCAGGGAAGGTGTTAAGGTGTTGGATCTTTGAGGGGTTCTAGCTGTTTTTTTTAGGATTCAATACAGTTAACAGCAAATTTTGCATTTTTCAGTGACACAAATGACTAAATTATTTGTTACTTCAGTCAAATGAATTTTCAGGTAATTGATGGAACAGACTTGTGATCCCTATGCACTGCAGAGAGATGATGCCCTTGTCGCTCAATGAAATCAGGTTTCGAAAATACATTCTTCATATTTTTTAGAATGAAAGCAATGCTTGATTTCCAACAGCACAGTTGAATTCTTCCAGTGTTGCTTCTCAACATAGCTGAATAACAGAGTATTTCAGTGGTGGCCTTTGTGTAATCAACACATGTTCTTGTCACTTTGTGCTTGGGAGGAAATTAGAAGACATTTTCCTTTCATACCTATTTCCAGCCAATTTCCTCATCCTTCTCTCTTTTACACATGAGCAATTTCAAGTTGTGTAAATAACACTATTTCCTCTGCTTTTTATTTTAGGTTTCCTTTCCCAACCCCCCTACCCTTATAGTACTTTTCCTTCTCATCAGAGAATAGGCAGGAAATTATCCAGTTGCATTTTACATTCATTTTATCATTAGTCACTACTACTTAATGTATGTATTTATGCAAATTTATGTCTAAAGCAAATGTTCTTTAATCAGTTTGCACATACCTGAAAAACTTAGGTTTTCAATAGCAAATTAAATGAATGCTCTCAGTGACCATTTGGATTGTTTGCAGGCAAAGTCCAGTTGTGTGAGTGTACCGAGACAAATGCACATGAGCACACATCCTTACAGAAAGCCTCCACTCTGATTACCACTCATTATCCCAGAATAAGCATTAAAAAGCATTAAAAAAAAAAAACGTTGCACCGGTGTTTTTTTTTAAAAAAGTTGCACAACCTGAAGCCAAAGCCTCAAGTGATGCAAAGGCTGTGCTGGCTTACACCTGTGGTGACAGGGGTACAACTTGCCTCCCCAAACCAAATGCATCAGATCTGTCCATCCACAACCAGCACACAGAAAGGGGATGTCCCTTGCTTGCAAAGTCGAGTTTAAAGGGCGATCTTGCTGTTGGTAGCAATTCATCCTACCTCAAATCTCCACAGCTGTTGCTGAAAAACAAGAATTTCTGCCTTTTAATTTTTTTTAATATCTTTTTACCTTGAGTGTGCTGCACTACAGCAAAGACAAGGGGAGTTAGAAGTGTTTGAGCACAGCGCAGACTAATCACCATGTCACTCAAAAAGGGATCTAAACCTTTAAAAGCTTTTTTGCACGTCGTCATCATTAAAACGCACCGCCTGCTTTCTGATACCAACGGAAACAAAGGAAAACCGGGAGTACCAGAACCTGCAGCACTCGCATCTCTGGGAGAGCAGCGAGCACCACAACAGCAGCAGCAGCAATGGCGAGGGAAAAAACCCTCATTTATAACCAGTGACAACTAAAACCTATGAAGTTTTTAAAAGAATGTGATTGTTGTCAAAAGGAATTGGGTACAACAATGCTGCGTTCAGCTCTGGTTCCACTCAAAGCCGTGGCTGAGGGGCTCTGGGAAAGCTGCTGGAAGGCTGGTGGGCACAGACCAGCAAGAAAGTGAATTTTGCATACTGTACGGATCATCGCTCAGTTCAGGGCAGTCATATTGAATCTGTGATCAACCAATTGTGCTTCATGAAACCGTCAGCCCTCATTTATGTCTAGCTGTTTTCTTCTGTCCTGCTGTAAACAAGCTCTGCTCTGAGCTGTCTCCCTACCCTTATCTGCTTACGAAGATCACACAGACAGACCTCATCAGCAGCCTTAGAGTTAAAGTTAAAGTTACTGCTTCCAGACAGCAGTCCCCATGCAAGCTGGAAGTCAAAAAGAAGAGCAACTTTGGAATGACAGAGTTTTAGTTCCTTTTAGGAAATGCATACCTTAGATTCATACACATACTGGCATGTTATGTCTCTTTCATGAAATTAAATTAGGTGTTCCTAATATGAACAACTGTTTCTAACATCAGCAAACTAGCTCAGCAGATTCATCCATGGTTTTGTTTGTGGGTTGGTTGTCTTGTTGTTGGTTGTTGGGTTGTTTTTTTTTTTTTTGTTTTTTTCCTTTGGGGCCTTGTTTGAATACAGCCAAAAGAGAAGTAGCTGGAAATATTGTCAATCTGGTAGGGCTCCAAGAGCCTAATAATGCCTGAAATGCTCTAAGGAGTGTAACGATGGTAAACAGGAACAGGTATGTTGGCTTCTGTTCTCATTCACTTCAGTGAGAGCATTAGCCTTTCAAGAGAAAGCAGAGCACAGTTTTCAAAGAATGATCCTCTTGCATAAAAAGGGATGGAGCTTCACTAAGCACTTATTCCTCTGTGAACACGCTCACACACACAAATGCATTAGTTGGTATTTACAGCATTTAATTCTTGCAACCAGCTGCTAAGTCCCTGTTAAGGCTTTCTGTGATGCAGCTGGAGCTGGAACCTTTTCCTTTCTCCCAGCCTATTACTTTGTCTATTTAAGGGATGGCAGCCAAAGAGAAACAGCTTGGTATTTGCACCTGTCTGCTTTAAGCACTCCATGTTAGATTTTGCAGAGAAAAAACTCTTCATTCCTAAAGAGAATGACACTTAGGAGGGTCAAAGATGTTTTTAGCTGACTCTGCAGCAATCAAAAATAAATAAAACTAAAAAAAATAAATAACTCCACTCTTTGTTCATTCCAGCTATGAATACAATGAAGCCAAAGGAAAAGGCTTGTAAAAGAGCAGCTCCGTGTGTAGGTGGAAGATGTAACCCTGTGTTTCTAGTCTAATAGAACACCAGGCACAGCTAGGCATGAGTGAACCTGCACGCTGCCCACGCAGGAGCACGTGGGAGAGCTTTTGCCTCTTTCCCCCATAAAACACAGAAATGCTTCAGAAAGCAAACCTGTGCTAAGAATCCCTTCCGAATTTCTACATACCGGACTGCCTTTTGAGGACCCACAGAAAGCTTTGCTACCTAGACGCTCAGACCTATGAGAAAATTGATTTAATACAATTAAAAAGAAATGTACACTCCATTCACGTGGATGGTGAGAGGTGTGCAAGCGTGGCCATACAGAGCCCCACCAGCTGGAGAGTAAATCAGTGAGGGTGCACATCAAGCGATGTGTGATCCCACGTGTGATCTTTCAGCCCTACACAAACTACCTTAGCGCGCTCGCTTCTTGCGAGGAAACAAACGTGGTGCTTTCAGTCAGCTTTCATTTACAACTGCGCTGAAAGAAACAGCAATCTCACTGGTGTATTAGTTCAGTTACTAAGAAGTAGTCTTTTTATTGCTTGCTCTTAAAATAGAAAAGCCCTCAAAAAACTCAAGCTGCAGAGCTGATGACAAGAACAAAAATGCCAGGGGAAGAAAAAAAAACTAGAAGGGAAATAAAACAAAGTAAAACATACAATTTATTAAACAAAACATTGGTGCTGCATTTTGATTTCATAAATTGTCCCCATTTGTACTTCCTGCTTAAACAATAACTAACATGATGATGGGTTAAATGAAGTTGAGATTGTCACAAACATGGCCTCACTAGTAATTAATGTAGTTTAATATGGTTGTTGGCACACATCTCGCATGACAGATAATGTTCCAACATGTCACTGATAGGACCTTTCAGCACAGCTTTAGGAGATCTACCAGGCATTGCCGAGGTTGGTTGGGTCAAAGGGTTGAACCATGTGTAATTCAGAACAGAAGAGGTCCCACGGTCACTCCACAAAAACAATTACACTACTTATTTCACTCCATCCCTTGCCCGAAATTCACAAGCCTCACAGTTTCAGCGCAGTCAATCTCACTCTGCCCTGGGGCTATGAGCCACATGAAAATATGTGGTGCTGTGTTTATAAATCTAATCAAAAATAGAAACAGTAGACAAGCACAATGAGGTCCTACTATGGATCATGGGAATTCTCTAAATTCTGAAGGCACTTTTGTTTAACTTCTGTGGGCCTTCTCCTACCATTACATTGTCTGGTACTCTCGTTAATCATCTCCTTGACTTGTCAATGCTATAAAGGAGTCTATGCGTCTGCTGACTTCCCTCCCATCACACTACAAATAATATTATGAAATAGCAATGCTAGGAATAGTCCCTTTAACTTTTCTCTTTGGAAAGCATGGCTTTTGCTTCACTTACCTCTTTCTCCATGCCAGCCTGCCCTTTCTCAGACCTGCAGCAAAAAATGCTTCCTCCTGCAACAAAGGAAAGGCAGTATATCTGAATTTTCAGTCTGCAATTCTTAATACCACTAGGTTTAACACCCAGGACTTGTGGAATACCAGTCCATAAACCTGCTGGGATGGGGGGGAGGGGGGTGATGCCATTCCCTCTCTGATCTTGTCAAAGAGCAAAGGGATGATGTAGTGCTGCTCCATCATTTCTTTTTTGAAAACAAATTTCCATCAGATCATTTAAAAAAAAACTGCTAACATAAACAAAAAAAACGTAATTTAAGATCAGGTGAAACAAAGCCAACAAAAACTTAGTTTTAAGTGGAAGCAGGCCAGAAGCAGATAATTTCTACCACCAGAGTAACTAGTAACATGACAGAGAGTTAGCTGTAGAATACACCTTACCTGAAGGCTACAGTACCAAAGCTGTCAAACACAGGAACACTTCTGTAATCTGGCGTTTATGTGGATCTCACTTGTGCCCCATTTCCTATGCTGGGAGTTCCATTGGAAGGATTAAAATTTTCCTCTACTTTGAGGTTATTATTAAACAAACATACAATAACTGCACAATTTATATATCACGTCAGCAAAAAGGTCTCAATTTTATACCAGCTACTTTTGTCTCTGTGTGGGAATAAAATTTATTCATTCAAAATGGCCAGACAGGTTGCCCCTGTACCCACTGAAATCAATGGCAAAACTCAGTCTGACTCCACAGTTGTAGGACCCACAATGAATGACAAGCTTCGTCCTTGGCCAGATTTTCCCTTAAGCATTTACACAGACACACTTTCAGGTTATTTTTCTGGGCCTGAAAACAAAACAAGGCTTTGAACAATTAAAAAAATCCCTTCAGAGTCCCTCAGAAGCCTTAGGTGACCTTCTGGGTCAGAAGATGCCCTGTACAAAGTACATGTTTGGCCCCACTTGAGGAAACTCTCCCTCCTGAGGGCACCCGGCAAAGAAGTGCTTTTTTCTGAGTATGTGCTTAGATTTCATTGAAATCAATACAATGGACAGTGGACAGGGCCATGGAAAAAGGCTGCATTGTCACTCCAGTTTCTCACTAATGAATTAAGGGCTGAGCTTTTGCCCAGGCTTTGCTGATGCTGAGAGCCTGCTGACCTTTGCCGTCACTCCTTGATTTCAGTGTCCTTCTTGGGGTGCCAAGGCCATTGAAGCAATGCTGGGGGCTGTGAATCCAGCAGCTACTGCTCCTCCTAGAGCCAGCCCTGCCCAAACAGCCCCTGCACCAGGGCCCACAGCTGTTGCAAAACTCTGCTCCAGGGCACTAGACAATATTGAAAACAAAGCCCCAGCAAGACCCTGCAGATAGGCTCAAGTCACAGATCTGGTCATTGTCTGTCTCCAAAAACAACCCTAGTCCCAATTCCAAAATCTGGGGTGGGTTTTCAGGACAAGGTAGTATGTGCATTTCTTTTCCAGCTGCTGGAACTGTACATCCACTGAATGCAACAGGTAACTTGTTTTGAGCCCAGTGGCATGGCATATGGCTCGTCACAACTCAAAGGGGAATAGCAGAAAAGAACCACCTGTATGAACCAAAAGCAACACAACTTGAAAGGGTTCCTTTCCTCTTCCAAGTAGAATGGTGAGAAGCTGCCAGCTGAAGAGAACTGATCGAGACATAAACTGTGAATGCAACATTTTCATCCATGGTCAACATCTGTGCATTGTAGAAGAGCCAAAGATGCAGCAATAAGGACTTGTGGAGCCACAACAGTCCAGGAATCCAAACATTAATGGGAGGACTTGGAGTTTCATCTTGAAAGGCATGATAAGGACAACAAAGGGAAAGGCAGAAAAACAATGAGTTCAGAAGGAACATTAAAACCATTAGGATCTTAACACTGATTTTCTTAGAGTTTGAGAACTTCCTATTATTTGGGTTTTCCAGGAAATTTTTTTGTTTGTTTACTTTGGTGGGGGACACTTTATTGGCTTTTTTTAAATGAAGGTGTTAGACATTGCTTTTCCTTTTATCTTTATAGTACCAAACACGCAACACATTCAACACTGCCCCAACTGATGCTGACTGTGGCCTTAGTTAACCTTACCAGCCTATTTTCTTTAGCTGGATAACAGTTGAATCATTAGCATTAAACTAGTTTGCAGTCCTGAAAGAATACAGCAAAAGCGGACTACATGATCTTCTCAGCAATCAAAACATAAAAAGCATCTGAGATCCCACCAGGTATTTATTTCATATCTGGCTGATGTATTTTGCATTAATTAGGGATAGACTTTAGTTATTTTTAAGTCCATTTGCAGTAAAATGGCAAACAAAACAATTACTTAGAAGTTCTTAAACTGGATAGTTCATCTTGATTTCTAATTTTTCACCCAATTATGGGGTTTTTTTTCACAAGAGGAAAAACTAAGGATGCTAGATTAAATGTGCAAGATATATCACTAACTTTCTGTAGTGAAAGTAATGTATATTTTAATACAAAAATGGAGGAATTCGAGAGATGCACAAAAACACTCTTTTAGCACCACAACCCTATTAACAGGCTCCCATCACCAGCTACAGCTCTGGGAGAGATCAAAACAACGCACTTTTCCACTGGAGCATGCTCAGGTACGTATTTCTCATAGCAGTTGGTATTTTATGCTGTATCAGCCTCCAGAAATCCCTTGGACCAAGGTACAACAAGGCTCTTACAAACGCAGCCGTAAAATGTACGGTTTTCACCACGCGGCAGGCAAGAACCCTCCTGCTGGTGGCTGTGCACCCAGAACCTCCCCGGGGTGCCCCCCTATGCCCAGACACTTAATCAAGGAGAGCAGTGCCCAGCACAGCTGAGGTGTTGGAGGAGAAACAGCGGGTTCATGGCAGGAGCAGCAAAGCAACAGTTTGTCACGTTGGGGGCTGCCCTCGCTCCTCCCTCACCTTCACCTGGGGCACCATTTATCACATGCTAAGAAGCAGTGCTGTGGGATCCCTGTGCTACAATAGCTGCAGAAACCACTGAGTAAATGATAACCCTAACAACCCCGCTTGTAATTCCCTTTGGACTCTCTCATAAATACCAGGTAGCCAGCCTTGGTCTTTAAGAAATATTTCTTCAGGGGAAAATTGCACCTCCAGTGAAGAGAATCCATCAGTCACTTAAATTCAGCAGGGCTGACCTTTGAAGCCAAAAGCACTGTGCTTATCGTCCTTTAATCATCAATTTTGGGAGCAGGTCCTTCAAAGTAATTTCAGATCCACACCATACTTTTAAATTTTTCTAATTTTTTTAATTTATAAAGAAAGGAGTTTTCTGCAATATGCCTTTATAAAGATTATTAACGCGCTCAAAATTAGGCTCACATTCAATTCATTCACTTGACAGGTTGTGATGTTCCTAGCATTTTTCTGTGTGCCTGAAAAGATGGAGAGATGCACGATTTTTGTAATGATAAACCTCAGTAGGCAGCTCAGCACCACTCAGCTGCTCACTCACTCTCAGTGGAATAGGGGCTAGAGTCAGAAGGGCAAAAGTACAAAACTTAATGGGTTTAGATGCAGACAGTTTAGAACCATAGACTGATTTGGGTTGGAAGGGACCTTAAAGATCATCCAGTTCCAATCCCCCTACCATGGGCAGGGACACCTGCCACTAGACCATGTTGCTCAAAGCCCCATCCAACCTGGTCTTAAACACTGCCAGGGATGAGAAATCCACATCTTCTCTGGGAAACTCATCACCCTCCAGTCAAGAGTTTCTCCCTAATATCTAATCTAAACCGAATCTCTTTTAATTTGAAGCCATTCCCTTTTGTCCTGTCACTATGTGCTCTTGTAAAAATCTTTCTCCATCGCTCTTGTAGGCTCCATTCAGGTACTGAAAGGTCATGATTAGAATATCCTGAAGCCTTCTCTTTTCCAGGCTGAACAATCCCAGTCCCTTAGCCTTCCCCCATAGGAAAGGTGCTCCATCCCTCTGATCATCTTGGTGGCCCTGCTCTGGATTTGCTCTGTGTTTGTCCTCCTGTGTTCAGGGTTCCAGAGCTGGAAGCAGCACTCCAGGTGGGGTCTCACCAGGGCAGAACAGAGTGGTGGAATCACTTCCCTTGCTCTGCTGGCCATGCTGCTTTTGATGCAGCCCAGGATATAGTGGGCTGCCAGAGTTTATTTTTTTAAATGAAGGGAAAAAAAGAAAAGGGAGTAGAGAGGTAGCCACAAGTAAAGAGTGATGCAAAAGGAAAGAATTGCTCACCACCAACCAACTGATGTCCAGCCAGTCCCCAAACACCTTTCACCCACTCTCCTCACACTGTTTTATTGCTGGACATGACATCATATGTTATGGAATAATCCTTTGGTCAAATGGGGTCAGCTGTCCCAACTCCTTCCCCTCCCAACCTCTTGCATAGCCCCAGCCCACTCAGTGATGGGGTGGTGTGAGAAACAGAAAAGGTTTCTACACTCTGTAAGCACTGTTCACCAAGAGGTAAAACATCCCCATGTTATCAACACTGCTATAACAAACCCAATACACAGTCCCACACAAGCTACTATGACAATATTTTATCTCAGCCCAAACCAGCAACTCCTGTGAAAGCTGGAAATACCAAAATTTTAGGTTTTGTGCCACCATTCCAATATTCCTATTTCCCATCAAATGGAAAGCACCACACATGAACATTGACCACACCACTTCAGAGCCTGGCTTATTTCTTTCCTAATTTACTTTCAGGGAACAAGTAGTTCATTTTCTGACTGTAGTTTGTATTTGCCATAGAGTTTAGTACTTCCTCATGAATGTCTACTTTTCACTTTCTGGTGGCCACTATTACTACAAAGAAAAGCAAACTAATCAGAAGTTATTTTTATGCACCCTGCAGTCTAGGGAATCAGCCTACAATGATTGGAGCATTGTTTTCCAAGATAGTTTCACTGTAAATAGCACAATCTGCACAATCTGTGCGGATTCTCAGGGAGAGAATCTGCACAAGGAAAAATTCAGTTTTGCTGTTTGTTAGTTCAAAGATCAAAATTTCAAATATATGTATGAAAGTGTAATGTTGAAGGGTTTTCTCTCTGAATTAAGCAAGTGTATAAGCAAGGACTCACTGGAAAACACAGGAAAATATTCTTGTAAAAGTTGCACTTGTTACATACATCACTTCAGATATCAATACTGTTGCTAATAGATCAGGAGAGTTTTCTTTCAGTCAAAGAGACAGAAATCATACTGTATGAGCAGTCCCAGAAGGAATACCTTTAGTTGTTCAAAACATATTTCACTTGCCTCTGGCAGGAGTTTCTGGATTAGTGTCATATATGTGTCAACATGAAACAACACAGGCTACTTGTTCATACATTCCCATTAGTCCCCCCTATATCAGCCTATATGCCAGCTGACACTGACTAGACATATATCTATCAATATATTCAACCCAGTGAGTACACTGCTCTGTCAGGCACTTCTTAATGAGACATAACCACCAAGTACGAGTGAAGGGAAACTGAGGCAATGGCATGAATTAGACAGGGAATTAGGAACTAGGTATGCATTTCTAATTTGCATACCACTGATTAGAAATGGCTGTGTATAAAGACATATTCTGACTAATAAGCAGAGCTGCAGCTTGCTTTTTAAGACCCAGTTAGCTGATAAGACCTAGACGCACACAGTTCAAAGTCTGTAATGGTTTCCATTTGTTTTCAATCAATAAAAGCAGGAAAATTGTATCTGGCATGTTTTAAATTTGGTATCTTCAGGCAACACAGCTAGGTGTGAAGTTTTGTCCCAGCCCGGAAATCAGCAATTGAAATTCTGACTCTGAAATTTGAATTCTTGGACCAAATCTCCCTTTGAAATAAATGCTAGTGATGTTTCCTTTATTACATGTGAAAAACAGCTACCCCAGGACCTTGAACAAGCAAAGAATAGTCAAACATGACTGCTTCTGAATTCCTGCATTTTGGGATAGATGGCCTGTTCAATAGGCCCAAAGCTGTTTTCTAACCAATGGAGAAGCTGTAAAACCGATATGCCCCCTGCTTGACTTCCTCTGGTAGAGCAGAAGAGTCAGCAGCAATCCCACGGCATGATCTCCTCAATGATGTAGCAGTTTAATAAATTCCTGCTGTCTGCCCCCTTCTTCTCTCCAGCCATTCACTCCTGTCCTTAGAAGGCAGCTCACTGAAGTCTCATTGGGCTGTATGTACTGTAGATCGAAGCCAGATTAAAAATATTTGTCCCCAAAACACCTTTTTTTTCATTATTTACCTTGAACCACTTCACTGGTCCTGAACTTTCTTCTGTCACTACAGCCAGGGCACAACAAACTCCATCAAGGAAAAAGATTATCCTTAAGTGAGCTTTCCCATCAGAGAAAACATATACTAAAACTAGACCCCCATAATGACATTAAAGTTTACTACCAGCCCCATAAACTAAGATTCTGAAAATATTTATGTTTCCTCCACCAGCAGCACAAAGTGAAAAACTACACCGATGGATACTGCGAGACCTAGAATAGAATCTAATGGCATGGTGCAATAGTCACAGCTAATTAAAACAAAAGAAAAAGCCAAAACAAATAAACAACAACAAAAAACCAAACAAAACCAAAAGCAAAAAAATCTTCAATGAGGTAGCATCCAGCAATGATTTGAGGATTTAGAAACAGGAAGGAGACACATTACCACATACAACAACCCAGCACACACCCAGAGAGGATACCCACACATTGTGTGTGTGTGTCTTCTCACCTGTCCACTGCCTTGGAGAAGAGCAGGGCAGCCCTACTTCCTTCTCACCCATTTGGATACGACTTGATGCCCCACACCTACTTCTCCAGTTTTGGATTGGTGCAGTCTGGAAGTAAAAAAAAACAATGAATTTGCCTTTCCACACAGGGTCACCGAAAGGCTTAAAGATCAGTGAAGTTTTTTGAGGCTTTTGTGGCATGCTAACATTTTGATAACCTGTCTTGGAAGAGACAGTTTCACGTGACAAGGTGGGTAAGTTGAGCCAGAAGAAGCTGTTTTCTGAGCATTACTTGCCATGTTAGGAGAATAAGTGAGGCTTGGATTTCTTGTATTTTGCTATCCTGGGTCATACCCAATCTGAAAATAGACTTTAATATTGTGTTTTTCACTACTTCAGAAAAGGGTTTGAAGAGCAATGCTACAAAGCATGTCATTTACTCATTTAAGACACTACAGTCTATAGGTTCATTGATTGCCTAGTTAGGATTTGGTTTGGACAATTAGTAGAATTTAAAAGCATCTTACATATTGAGTGGAAGACATTAAATGAGGAGGAAGTGTGTAATTTATAGGTCTCAGTCCTGAAAAGCATTTATGCACACACTTTCTCCTTGCATGAATTACTTTATTGAACACAGCAGACTAAAGTACATGCTCACTCCCAACTGAGAACATTTGTAGCAAGAGGATGTGTGAAAATTTTTACAGAACTGAAAAGACATGATTACATTTCATTTTTTTCTGACCCCTCATCCTTTCTTCTCCCTCCCTCCCTCAAATACAAAGTTAAGGACTAAAGGAACTCATTCTAATATCTTTTCAGCAATTTCAAGTTGGTATAATTTTACTGATTTGAGAGAACTCATTTGTGAAGTTCCTCATTCCTCATTTGGGAAGATGAAAAGAGTTTCAGATACTTACTGCTGATCAGTCATACATAAGCTAGCCCAAATACTAAGCTCTTTTTCACTGGAAATTTCAACAATTTTATTTCATACCCTAATAAACAGAGGGTTTCCTCATGCAAATTTTAACAGCAGACAACACATTGTTTAAAAGGATGGCATGACATAACATGAGATTGTATACAGTTTATTGTCACCTTAATTCATTCCTATTCATTTATTGACCAGGGGTTAACTGCTTAACAGAACCCAAAAAATTAAAATTGACAGATGAAAAATCCTTCCCAATTGTCATTTGCTGCTGCTTTTTCTTCATGTGAAACCCAGGCTGGCCTACTACTTTTACTACTGGTTTACTAACTAACCAAAACAGGGGCCACAGATTGCTCAGTGGAGAAGCAGTAACTTCCAGCTATTAATGAGTGGCAACTTTTGAGACCAGACTGATTTTGTCACTGCAGACTCTCTCACTGCAGCCTACATGGTGCTGTGCAGAAGTCAAATAAGGCATGGAGCCCACTGGAATCAATGAGGAGAATACCACTTGGTCTGGAAAACTTGAGAGCACATCCCATCCAAAATATAGGGACAATAGAAACCTCAGGAAACCCACAGAAGCTGGCAGAAACAGAAGTGACCTTTTTGAAGTACTAATACTCACAGAGATCCATCACAGGTTGGACAGCAATTGACAAGAATTATTTATGCAGCATGTTCATTCCAGATAATATTTCCTTGTGGGTTTTTCCCATGAGAGCCGAAAACATTAAAACTAACATCACTGGTTTACTTCCTTCCCTTTAAATCAATTCACCTCCTTTACCGTTAACACCAAAATTAAATGAGGATTTGCATAAGGTCATGCTAAACTCTTGTAAAATCAATCTCTCCCTCAGAATTCAAGGGAAGGAAAGGCCTAACACAGCCCTGATCCACAAGTGACTGTGTGATTCTGCACAGGGCCACCTTGCCTCCTCACACCAGGACTTGGAAGGAACCTTCAGCAGATCTTCCATTCTGTTCCATCTGAACCAAACCCATGTTTTTCCTCTGTACTTGACAGAAAGTATAGAAAGGCAGTGGTAGCAGTAAAGTGCAGGATGTAGTGCTCAAAATGCCCCTTTCAGGCCCTGGCTCACTAATATCTCACTAATATGGTCTTCCTAGTTAAGACTTTTCGTGTTGCAAATGGAAACTGTATTGCACCTATGGCAACTGTATGTGGCCTTTTGTCTCAGAATGGGTGGATTAATTCTCCTCCATTTTTGACTCATGAATCATAAATGGGTGACATTTCAGCTTGAAGTTATCAACATTCCCATTGGTTAAGTTTAAGCCTTTAGATAGTTACTTCTCACATTTTACACTTTGGTGAAGGTAATCTTTAAGGTGAAAAGGCAACAGTTCTTCCTTAAGATTCATATAGAATGCTTTAAAAAAATCTCCCTTTTCTTTTTTCCTTTGTTTCCTTTTTCTCCCTTTCTTCCTCCCACCTTTTCAATATCTGAATTAAGAATGTAAAATCTCATCTTTCAAGAGATTTTTGTAAATGCTTCCAGAGCAGTGGACACCTGGACTAGGAAATATCTTCATCTGTTGAATAAGTGAAGCTGCTGGATCTCTCACACGCACCTCTGCAACTGGTTATTGGGTTACAGTTAATAAAGACCAAAGAAAGCAAAACAAAGATGATCACAGGAGTTTATGCTGCAGTGAGCTGTGTGTGGGCAAGTCACTCCTCAAGCAAAATCCAGCAGGACTCCAAGAAATCCCAAAGGTCCTCTGCAGTAGCATGACTGCAGGACTATGAGCTGAATTGAATGTGGAGCCCATCTTCTAAACGCCTGGCCACATGCAATTCCTTCAGCCACTTAATTGCATCACACGAACGGATTTTCAGCATCACTTATATGAATAATAAGGTGTTGTAATTTAATCCCAGCCAGCAACCAAATCCCACACAGCCATTCACTCACTCTGCCACCAGTAGGATCAGGGAGAGAATTGGAAGAATAAAAGGTAGAAAACCCATGGGTTGATATAAAGACATCTTGATAAGGAAAGAAAAAGTAGCTCACACCAGCAAAGCAAAACCAGGAATGAATTCACTTCTTTCCATGGGCAGGCAGGTGTTCAGCCCCCTCCAGGAGGGAAGGGCCCCTCACAAGTAATGGCTACTTGGGAAGACAAACACCATCACTCCAAACATCCCTCCCTTCCTCCTTCCTATCCCAAACTTTACATGATGAGAATGACGCCATATGGTCTGGAATATCCCTTTGGTCACTTGGGGTCAGCTGTCCTAGCTGTGACTCCTCCCAGCTTCCCATTCATCCGCAGTATCCCTAAAGTGTGGCAGTACAAGAAGCAGAAAAGGCCTTGGCTCAGGGCAAGCTCAGCTGAGAAATAAAAAAAATATCTGTTTTATCAACCCTGTGTTCAGCACAAACTGAAGACAGCCCTATCCCAGCCACTGTGAAGAAAATTAACTTCCCTCCAACCAAAATCAGCACATAAGGAAAACTGGACATTAAAGCTTGCCTCTAACCTTGAGGGCATCTTTCTTTCCCTTGTACTAAACTATGACAACTTATGTGATACAACAATAAATATCATATTAGCACTGGCACTCAGTAGTATACTATAAGCTTCTTAGCACTTTCTTTTGCCCTAAAAACATTGTTTCATGCCAATAAAGTAGATTTATCTATGGTATTTGGCTAGAGATTCTGAAGTCCGTACTTTTTCGTGGAAGGAAAATATTTCCTTTTGCATGCAAATAAAGTATTTAAGGTAATGGTTTTATGAAGCAATGACACTTCACTGTAGTGACTCCTTTTTTCCATCAAACATTTATGACAACAATAATACAGAAAAGCAGCAGGACAGATCAGAACCAGGAGTCTTCCTGGTCATCCCATCAGCCAAAACAATAGACATGAAATTTTCCAAAAGAGTTGTTTTGTCCTCTTACAAGAGTTATAACCACTTTGTAGTCTTTAATAACAAGTTCAAAGATGGGTTCACCTTAACAAAAAGATTAATCTGGATTCACTATCCCATAGATCCCACAACAAAGCATATGCAGCTATTTAATATGTTAAAAGCGCTAACTTCTTGTTTTTTCTGCCCTCCTCCCCCAAGAAGAAAAATCACAGGAAGAAGGCAAGTTTCAGGAGCCAAGATAGTCTACTTGAACCAAAAAATGGGGTTTATTACCACGTTTTCTTAAACTTATTCTTGGCTTTGATTCAGGTTCACAGTGTTATCTTGGACGTGTCTCCAAACTTGACTGCTGAGAGGGATGGATGGCATGGACACAAGTTGGGAAAGTTATCCAGGCTGGGGGACTTGTTTCAAACCCCCAGATTCTGCCATGGCTGAATCAGAACTAGATATTGAAATAGCCACTGGGAATACATCCTGGCAGCAAAGCCATTCCCTGAAGAACTTACTTTGACAGTGCAGGAAAAGCTGCAGGAAAGAAAAGGAAAGCTTTGCCCCAGCACAACTGGTTTGGCACAGGAACTGAGTTTTTCCACACACTCAGCCATGGCTGCACCTGAGCACAGGTACTGGGGTCATTGGTTTCCTGTGATGGGGAAAATGCATTTTTAGAAATTAAATTTGGGGTGAGAAGGAAAGTAACGTAAAGAGTTGCAGCAAGGTAAAACCCTTGCTTCAGCTACAATGAAGGACAAGCCTGTCTGGCATCCTTCAAAAAAATCTCCACGTATAAGCTGCCATCTGGATGCAAGCTGACCAGAAACACACAACCTCCCTTCTCCTGAAACATGCAAGGCAATTACATGAGTCTTGATGTGAATTTTACACTTCATACCCTATTCATCTACTAGGAAACAGCTTCCTTTGGCACACAGCAACAGGAACAAGCTGGTTTCATATCAGGTGTCAAAGAATTTGCTTCAGGTTGGACCATGAATGCTCATCCTTGATGCTGACGAGATGCCTTGAGAGCAGCTTCTTTCACACCATCTGCAAATGGTGCTACTGAATATACTGAATACTTTCCAGCACCGAGCCCAGGGGCACAGTTTGCATCTCAACATGGCCAAGTGAGGAAATTCTACTTCAGTGTCCTAGACCAAAAGCACCACAGGTGCAGAAAGTTACTAAACACAAGCAGCTGCTTCATATAACATAAGGATACTTGAAAGGGGCAGTGAAGGAAATTGAGAAACCATGTGTGGGTGTGAAACATTGCATGATCATGGATATAGAAGAAGGAGGCCATATGAAACCAAATCAGAAAGGGCTTCATATCAGCAGTGAATTTGCCTGTTCTTACATGAAACAGTTATAGGTGATAGGAAGAAAAACAGCTAATGTTAACAGGGGTTTTGCACCAGGACTTCAGCCTCCACAGACTGTTACCCACAATTTTTTAGTAGAGCTACATCATCCTATACTCATAGAGGATAAGTCTCTGACTTATGTGGAAAACTTTTGATTTTTTTTTTTTTTAATGCAGTTTCTCCCAGCAATTGTTACGCTCAAGAAGCGAGTGCGCTTCAAATCCTGAGCATTGGAGGCTGTGGGCAGTGACATTCAAAATCACAATACTGTGTTGAGTTCAACCTCTGTTTGCATTTCAAAGAATTGTAGACTGGTTTGGGTCAGAAGGACCTTAAAGATCACCCAGTTCCAACCTCCCTACCATGGGCAGAGACACCTTTCACTAGACCAGGTTTGCTCAAAGGCTCACCCAACCTGCCCTTGAGCACTTCCAGGGATGGGGCATCCATAGCTTCTCTGGTCAATCTTTTCTAGTGCCTCACCTCAACATCTGGAAAGAATTTCCTTCTGGTACCTAACCTAAACCTCCTTCAGTTTAAAGTCATTACCTCTTGTCCTATCACTACAACCCTGTGTAAAAAATACCTTCCAGCTCTCTTGTGGGTCTGCTTCAGAAACTGAATGGCTGCTCAAAGGTTTACCTAGAGCCTTCTCTTTTTCCAAGCTGAACAACTCTCTCAGCCTTACTTCATAGGAGAGATTCTCCAGCCCTCTGATCGTTGTTGTGGCCCTTATCTGGACTCGTTCCAACAGATCCCTTCTATATATTGGGGGCTCCAGAACTGGACACAGGAACCAGGCTGGGTGACTTGAGAGCAGAGTAGAGGGGCAGAATCAACTCCCTTGACCTTGTCTCACTTCTTTTGATGCAGCCCGGGACACTGTTGGTCTTCTGGACTCCAAAAATATATTGTCAGGTCGTGCTGAGTTTCCTGCCAACACCCCCAAATCCTTCTCCTCAGGACTGCTCTCAATCCATTCTCCACCCAAGCCTATTTGTGCTTGGGATTGTCCCCACTCAGGTGCCAAACCCTGTGCTCAGCCTTGAGCTTCACGGGGTTCATACAGCGCCATCTCTCAAGGTTCTCAAGTCAAGGTCCCTCTGGATAGCATCCCCTCCTTCCAGCGTGTCACCTGCGCTGCACAGTTTGGTGCCACTGGCACATTTGCTGAGGCTGACCTCAATCCCTCTGTCCAATCACCAACAAAGATGCCCCAACACCAACCCCTAGCACCTCTTGTCACTTGCAGATGTTGTGGAAGTAAATGCTTTGCTCCTATTTTTTCCGTTCCTATGTAACAATATTTTACCTCAGAGACTAACAACACAATAGTGTGATGTATGTTTACACAGTTGTATTTGAATACTTTTATATATAAAATTTACTAAAGCCAAAGTAAAAATGACTGATAAAGATCTTTCTCTTTCCTTTGTATTGCTGCCATTAATACTGTAAGCTGTTTCTTAAATACTAGCCAAAAAATTTCAACTCATTTAGGAACTAGTCAAACCTGTGCTCCTGGCTTTCCAGTAAAAATTGTCACATGTTAAGAGACTCACATCTTCTCAGATCCTCCTGCTACCTCTTGTCCATCATTATCCCAGATTAATGCCTGTACCTCCTTTGTTCTGCAACGTCCTTTGCTGACAGTTCTCCAAAAAAGTATTTTGCTGTACCACATGTTGAGAAACGCATGCCAACAACCATCCTTCTTCTCATTTGAGTTACCACAGAGCAGTCACATCATGCCGTTTTCTCTGGGTCATTTGTGCAATGTCAGGTAAGGCAGGATGTGACTCAGCCATGACTGGGTTCAGAAGTAAGACTCTGAAATCTTCTGGTTTCAGTTTACTTTGGGAATTCTTGGGACTGGCAGAAAAAGGAAAAGTGAACCAAGAGAAAATTAATGATAGATACTCTAAACCTTGGTCTGCTCCAAAGGCTCCACGTATCTCTTCCTCAGAAGGCATTGATTCTGTACTGCTCTGAAGGGTATAGGAGATTATGGAAACTGATTTTCCCTCTCTTCCTGTTCCATTTTTTTTCCCAGTTCTACAGAAGAAATCTTTCTTTCCTCCAGCTCTAGGCTGTTTAACATTAGAAAGCAATTGTTCTGTCAGCAGCACCTGGAAAAACTCTTCCCAGACGGAAGATGCTATCTCCTCTTTCCCTTCTAGTGAGGGTGGCTGGGAAACCACCTTCTCATGAACCAGACCTCAGCCTCCACCTTTTCTTTGAGACAAATCCTCGTTATGCTTTGCCTAAGGATGTCCTGTGCTCTGAAGGATGGCTTGAGGCCATCCTTCACAAAAGCCAGAGAACCTTGCTTAGCAATCCTAATCTCAGAGATGCACACAAGCATACACTAAAGTTCTGATCAAGGCAGTGGAAGGCTACATCTCTTATGCATTTGTAATTATAATGTCACACCATAAGATACACCTGTTCACATTTCTTTAGCCTAGAAAGTCACTTTTTCCTAATAGCTGAATGATATCACAGCCTCTCTTACACAGTGTGGTGAAGGTGGATGAATTTCATAGCACTAAATTTCATAGAACTGAGCTGAACCTCGCATGACTTGCATATGGATGCCAGATACAGCCACATTTTAATCCTCTGCTATTAATGAAAACAAAGGGCATATGCCTTTATCAACTCCATTAATCCAAATTAATCTTTTCATGGAATACTTGGCATTAAGACACAATATTTATACCCAAAATAAGGAGAGTTGATATGTTTCTTTTCCATACATTGTTTTATCTTACTGGGTCCCTCCCACTACCTTTTCTAAGACTGATATGACTCGCAAATGGCCCTGAAAATATGGTTCTCCCATACAGACCTACTTGCACAAGTGGACCCCCTAAAAGGTGCAACAGATCCAAAGAGGGGACGGAATGACCAGAGAGGAAAGAAATCAGAAGCATATCATAACCTTTTAGGACAATTCCCACAATTTTCCCAGGTAAACATGTCTGATATGAGCACTTCAATCATGCACAGATAGATGACACATTCGTGTGTGGGCAGAGGATGAAATTGGGTGTGGACTGCGTGCCTCTGCAACAGGCACAGTGATAGGTCTAACTCAGCACCAGAGGCACTGAGTCATCTGTTCAGAGCTTAGAGTTCTTCATCATTCCCTTTATCACATGGAAAAATCCTGGCTGGATTGCCTGAAAATTTTTCCTTGCTGGCTGGGGCCCAATCTGAGAGAAAGGCCAACAGCACAGCAGGACTTAGACACACTTGGAAACCCTCCCCAAAGTCCACTGATTCATGGAAAGGGATTGTATACCCCCACAATAACACCGAGCACTCAGAACAGTTATTTTGCTTCTTTCATCCTTCTACAGAATGAGCATAGGTGAAAATAAACAGGCCTGTAAGTATCTTAAGTGACACTTGAAGGATTGAGCTCAGAGGCAATTGAAAAATCCAAGCATCTAACCCAGTGTATGGAAGTGTGTAGAGAAAAAGCAATATCTAATTCTGGGCAATGATCACCATGATCACCACAGATGCTGACAGTGAGTAAACATCTCTATATTCTGAAATCATGCCCAGCATCAGTTTCACATTTTCTTTTTCCTACCTTTTCAACACAAATTGGTAAATTAGCTACATGCCAGCAAACCCAGTGGCATGATGGCAGAGATGTACTCCCTTATTCTCAAAGCAAAAACACAACTACAGCCAATCTTAACAGCCTGAGTCAAAGAAAACCTCAGAAAATCTTATGAAGACATGACAATATCACACAATAACACCACAAGTTTGATAGCTGCCGTGGCTTTACTTCTTGTACCGCCTCATAAGACCATGGCAAAAATCTGATATATATAAATATTCCTGCTGTAGGCAGGAAGAAAAAAAATATTATTACTGCATAATTTCCAGATACAGGTCTTGACCACTTCATATACTCAGTCAAGTGAGAAGCATTATAAGAGAGGTATTATATGTAACAGAGGAATTATATTACCGACACCCCTAAAGAGAGGGGAAAAAAGGTGGTGCTTGTTAGAATAGGTATTGTTCCCAATTCTCCCCCAGCAGGTAAAACATACACACACTGTGGCAAGAGCAGATTGCAGGGGATGAGCAAGCAGGAGTGGCTAATTAGCCCCTCTAGTCGAGAAGTAGCTGATTAAATGTGCCAAGTTTAGGGCTCTAGGCTGGAGGTCAAGCCCATCTTTATGTCCTGTCCTCATGCTTTTGTTGTCGCTCAGAAATGGCTTCTGCATCAGTAAAGCCTTTCAGATCAGATTGATAATGTTGGTATCTAACTCTCCTCTTGGCATCCGGGTTTGTAGTAATCTTAATTGGTAATCAAGTTCTCAGAGAATGGTTTGTCTGTTGAAGAAAGCAAAGTTTCTATTACAACTTAGAGAGCTTATCTCCTTCCTGCCTAATGCAGGATTTTTTTCTTTTTGCTCAAACAGCTGGAGACCACTACCACCATGGGAGACTGGGAAGTGAACTGGATGAACTCTGAATCTAACATAAATCACAGTTTCTGTTCTCTCAAAAAAGCATGATCAGATGATTAATGATGAGCGTGAACCATAACTGAGACATAGGCTGATCCCAGAAAGTGAGTCAAACCCGAAAGTTCACCAGCACAGATCTTTATATCAATACCAAAGATCAATTTGGTCAGAAGGTTCCTAAAACAGAAGTCAGGGTGAATGACTAAAATCTGGGTAGACAAGATCCTGCAGCAGCCATCAGATAAAATCAGTTAAAAATGCAGTTTGTTACAGAAGTCAGCCAGTTCCCTACATGTCCCCACAATGGTGCCCCCAAAAATGCAAGCCCCAGCTGCATGTAAATAGACGGTTCAGTTCTTCACATACACCCTGGCTGCCTCTCATTAGCATGAAGCCTACATGTATTATCATGGTTTGTAGAGGTCTGACAACAGAAGCCCGAGCAATGTTATCTCAAGGATTCCTTGTGCCCCCCAGGCGCTCTCCGTGCCCTCCACTGTCTTTGTGCAGCAGTTGGACCATGAGCTGACTGCAAAGGGAGCCCTTTGTTCTGTTTGCAGAAAATGTGTGAGTGACGACAGCAGCAGGAATAATAAATATAAATGGTATTACGCACACATGCAAACATCCCTGCGGAAAATTCAGCCATAGGGTGAATACCAAAATTTTACTTGTCACTTAGCTATTTATAAAGTCAAAGAGACTCAGAAATAGCAAAAAATACTTATCCTTGCCAAAAACGTCTCCCAGAGTGGACAGCCCCAGGGGCTGAGATCTGAGCTCTGCTCCAAACAGCAGCGGTACCTCCCCAGCGGGGAATTCCCAAAACAGGAACGATACCCCAGAGCTGACACAAAGCCAGGAGATTTGGCTCCCACGCCAGACTTCCTCCAGCTGTCAAGACAAGTGTGTCATGGTTAAAAAACCTGCTGCACTCTGGCTATTTCCTGCTCAAGCTGTGGCAGGCTGGGCAACGACAAGAGGAGCTCAAGGGCTCTGTTGAGGATCTCTGGCCCAAGATCAGAAACAAGCACCCAGCCCCATCCTCTCCAGTGGCATCCAGAACTGCATGGCATTGCAGACAAGGTCTTTATCAGTCCCTATAAGCCTTCCACCACCCTTTCTGTAGTAATGCTTATATGGCATTACTCAAGAGTTCATCTGTCACTCTGCTGGCTGCACTCCTCCTTGCCACCACTCCCCTCAGAGACATACCTGTGAATTGCCTTTTGCTTCCAAGGTATAAGAAACATCCTTTTGGGGTCAGCACGCTGCTGGGGATTATAAACGTGCAAACTGAAGCTTTAAACAAGTCCACGCATCACTGAGGTTGTATCTTCAAGGGACGGGGTAAGCCCTGAGGAGGGGTGATTTTATCTGCTGATATAAGAGTGGGCAGAGAGAGATCTGCAAGCTGTCCCAGGCCAGTATAAACTCAGGCTTTAAAAGTCCCATGTGGTTAAACAATGCCTCATGGCTGATCCCTACCTTGCCAGTCAACACTCGCCATGTTGTACATCCATACCATTGCTAGAGCACAACTGAGGACCCCAAGAAGGGGTAGAAGTGAACAATGTTAATTTAGAACATACCACAGCCCCCTCAGCTCCCATGCAAAACTGAAAATCTTGAGGCAGTGGATATTTTACGACTTCTTAAAATAAAACTTAAATATTATTCAAGTCTTTTTTTTTTTTTTTTTTACATCGCCTGCAAAAGAAGAATTAATTGGCGGAGCACAAACGGAATGCTAGCAAGCTCTCAAAAGCCTGTGTTGGGTCTTTTGCACCCAAGTCTATTCAAAAGTATACATGTAAATACATGCATAGGAAACAATACTTAGATGCACATTTCCATACATGTGTATAAATTCAGTAGAGCGCTCCTCTACTGAAGTGTCCTCCTTTTAAATACAGCATCACTTTAAAATCCTTCATGAGTTGAGACGCAGACCCAGCTTACCTTCCTACTTCCCCGCTTCTCTTCACCTTTTGAAACCGAATCCTCCCTGCTGTCTCTATGGTGACAGTGACGTCCACATCCCCCTGATGAGATGGCTGCTGGCACGCACATCAGGTGCCAGAGCAAATCCATCAGCAACAGAAACCTCTCCAGCTCCTCCATGGGATGCTCTTCTCCAGAACTCAGACAAACAACCTGGTAAAGAAAACAGTGCTAAGCCACCATCCTATGCCTAAAAGAGTGGGTAACTCTTTATGGGGTCTAAAATATTTTTTATTTTTACTCTTCAATAATAATTACTTGGGAAATAAATGTGATAGCACTGCTATCAAAGAGCATATCTGAATAGCCTCCACAGAACAAACTAATCAAAGGTAATTTCTGCCAGAAGGTTTGACAGTGAGAAGATACTTGCATCATGAAGTAGCTGATAAGCAGCATGATGAAAACCTCCTGCCATGTCCATCCACCTGGCACACGGAACCAGCAGTGACAGAAGGGTATCTCTTGGCACACAGTTAGCAGAGACAGGAGCAAGAGGGGAGATTTTTATCGTGTTAAGTAAGAAGCACAGGTGGGACCTGCAAAGGTGTGCCTTTCAGGCAGCCACAGAAGGCAGTTCCAGTGACTTCCTCTCCTTAGGAGAGACACAGTGAGTCACTGGGGTTGCAGAACATCAGCTGTTACATACAGCCCACAACCTAGCTGTTGAAGCACAGCCCCACTGTAACATGCTGTCCTGTAGCACCCTATAGGGACAGCAAAGGATGCTCAGTCCCCACTAGCTCTTCCCTTCTGACTGCCCAGATGGGGGAATATGTGCCAGGGAAACAGTTTTGGCTTTCTGCCACAGTCCACTGCCAGCACCAGCTGATACTGCACACAGCTGATACTGCTCTAGAATGTCTTTATACTCAACTGACTTTTTGTAAGTTTGCAGCTGAAGGTCACTGCTCTGTGTCCCTGCAACCCTGCTCCCCAGTGCAAGGGAGGAGATGAAGGTGTTTGTGGAAACAGGCCTTGCCCTGAGGATTTTAACCGTGCAAGAAACTCTGCTGCAATCAGCTAACTTACAATTCTTCTCTGATAAAGTCATCTGCTGAAAACTTAAGGGTCCTATTCCATCCAGATAAATATTTGGAAAATTAAATACAGACACTGATTAGTCCCATATTTCCCTAATCTTTCATGTTTTTTTTCACTGATCAGACAAAAAAAGACATAGTCCATCATCCTAAAGATAAAAATTGCAATGGCCAAGCACGTTAGGAATAATCCAGAATAGCAATAATAATTTTTAAAAGCAATAAATACAATAGGATATGACTAAAACTTGCATTGTTGTAATGCATACTAAAGATCTAGTCCCCAGAGTGGGTTACTGATGCACCATACCCATTGTTTGGATTTTTTTCCCCTGAGTTTCCTGTTCTTATTTATCTATCACCTCTTTTCTAGCACTTGGATTGTATATGCTTGGAATTAGAAAGTACTTGTTGCTCTGCATGCTGCCCTTCTCTTGCTTGGTTGCTGGACCCTGCTTGAGATTTTTGCTGCTACGACAGTACAAAAACAAGGCAGTTTGAGAAGCAACACAAGGAAAGTCCAAAACAAGACCGTATTACAAGACTTAGCTGCATATTTAACCCCTGAGAAGTGAGAACTGCATCCAAATGATGCAACGCCTCAGTCTGCATCATTAGTAGGCACAGAAATCATCTTTTCATCCAAAATAATGGAGCTTTCTCTGTATTTTCCTCCTCATGGGAACACCAGTTATAGTTGTGCTGCAGCAGCCAATAGATTTGTGTTTAAATCACAACAGTTTAAATCACAACCACAACAGTAGCAGAAGCACAGAAAGACCTGTTTCTCCTAGTTCGTACAGGATTAATTTCTATGTAATAGCAAGGAAATATAAAAAGCATCGCAATCAAATCTCAGGGTGCCTAGGTCCCTGAAATAAGCAGGGTTGTATTTCCTGATGTCATCAGAGTTGCACAGTAAGTCCCTTTCCATCTCAGACTTACAGAGAGCCCCAGCAATGCAACAGAGAGAAGCAAAGGTCATTTGGTCAGGTCCATCAGCCAAGGGAGTACTGGGAAGACCCAGGAAACCAAGGTATAACTTAAAACATTCCTTCTCTAGTCTCCAGAGATGTTTAGCAGCAGAAGGTGACCACAGGGTGAAGCAGGGTCAAGGTGAGTGCACGCAGAGCTGCTCCACAGTAAAAGCAGGTTCCACTGAAAGTGAGAAAAGCACCACCAGAGAGGACCAGGCTTTAAAGTAACTAACCAATGAAAGGTAAACAGAAGTTTTAAACAGAGCATCCCAAACAAAACCTTTGATACAATAATTTTGTGTAGGAAATCAAAAACTGATACCTGTGCATGTACAATGTAAAAAGAAATCTCCAGGTGTTTTATATTTGGGCTTATTAAGGTTGCAAAGTGATCTTTCAAAGAGACTCCCTTCTCAATCTGCATCCATTTTATATTTCACAGGTACTAAAACACTATGCCATCTAGACTTCAGGATTTAGATCTCATAACACCAATAATGCACATGGTTAAGCATCATGTATTTCACAACTACTTACACTGTTGAGAGTATTTTTTGTATTCTGTGGCCATATCTGACTGGCTGACTTTTAGGATTCTTTCGTCTCTCATCTTGTCTCTGGTCTTTTGCTGTTTGCATGCTTTTAAAGTTTCTAATGGCAACAGTTTAACACACTTCTAATTGGAAATGCACAATAATAATTAAAATAGGGTGGGTTTTTTAATATAAAAAGGCTATAATTACGCCTTTTGCTTTGTTTGACAAAGCTATGATTTTTACCAAAACACATGACCAGCCCTCGGGTGGTCTATTCACAGCAAACAATGTATTGTCCTGGGCACACAAGACAGACAAGATGTTGTTTAATTGAGACTCAGACTTCATTTACTTAACTTTCATGGAAACTACCAGCAATAACTTGTAGAGGATACACCATTCTTTCTTCTTTCATCAGGTCAGCATCATCAAAGGTTGCCATTATCAGCTGCTTCTTTCTCATGCACTCAGTTACATTCATCTCTGGGACACTACAGCTGTCTTTCTATAAGGTTTAAAAGATAGGGGAGAGGCTGTTTCCTCATTACATCAGACATGTAGAAATATACCAAATCTATTGCCACGTTCTCCAAAAGAGTTATTTCCTGAAGTCCAACCTTAGTTCTCAAGACAGTAAAAGCTTAGTTGTCTTGTTTCTTGGAGTCTGAACCCAGATAAGTCATTAGAAGATGAGCAACTCCTTACCTAAAACAGGTGAAAAATTCCATCTCTACAATCACAAAGCAGTCCTCTACCATTTCTGGATAGCTTTGATATCAGACATACTAACATGAAGCTAATGAATGATTTCCACCATTCTCAGAGGGAGAAAGGTTTGTTAGTGACCATCAAAAGCTGCTCAGATCAGTCTGGCACAAAGGCACTTCAAAGCAGTTAACTCTGAAAGCATCATTTTCATAAGAGGAGAGTTTGAAGTCATGTTGTTGAACCTATCTGTTTGAACAATTATTGGGGGGTTTTAGGCTGGATTGCACTAATGCACAGAAAAATGGCCAAGAGACACAAACAGGTGATCTCCAGGCTTTTTAGTGAATAGTCCATTTTCATGGAACTTGAGAGCCAAGTGAAGTGGGGTGAGTAATGACAAGATGAGTTGGCATGACAAGGGGAGAAGCTCACCTAGGCAGACATCAAAATCTCCTTGCTCTGCTTCCCTGGAGACTCCACCAGTTCCTGGGATCACTTTAAAACTGCCCCCACAGCTGCCCACCACCCTTATGCTTGCTAACCTTACTCTGCACTGTTGCACCACGTGCCTGGCCAGGACAATTGCAGCTCGTGTCTCCCTGGAGCAGAAGGCAAGTTGGCCATGTCCATCTCAACCAACAGCTGTGCTCTCCTCAGTTTGTCTGCAGAGCCAGAGCACCCATGACAGCCCATGTTCATCCTACCTGCAGTGACACCACTCCACTGTGATGTGCTCTCTCCAGCAATGCCTGTCTCTTCCTGTCAGGACAATATGACTGCACACTCCATCCAGGAGTCAGCAGGAAAA
The DNA here is from genome assembly GCF_963513975.1 of Fringilla coelebs. Taxonomy (NCBI): domain Eukaryota; kingdom Metazoa; phylum Chordata; class Aves; order Passeriformes; family Fringillidae; genus Fringilla; species Fringilla coelebs. Next base: position 88,026,673 of record NC_140028.1, read on the forward strand.
ACAACACGTAGCCAACATGGATATTCAGACACGTAGTGGCTCAAGCCTAAGCTCAAATTCTGAGTCAATATGATGACATGGATTGTCCACAGTTCCCAGTATCCTGATCCCTGCAGTTGTTCACCAAGGGTTTGACATCTGTCGAGTGTGCTTGTATTTCACAGGACAAACTCAGAACAAGCACATGTAGCCACACAATTACGCCTGCCCATAAGGACTCAGATGTAACACATTTTCCCATTCCAGTATTATTGAAGAAACATTTCATTTTCAGTTGTGTTTTCAGAAGGCTAACAAGGGGCTCATGAATACATCAAAGCAAAGTCATATTATTCATTTACAACAAATGTTTCTGATTTCATTCCCTCTGACCATTCAGACAACACTTTATTAAAAAGCTAGAAAAAACTCTGATGTTTTTCAGGACTATGTCTCATAACCCTAGGTCCTGATCTATTTTGCACAACACAATTGGCAGATTTTTCACAGGACATGAAATGGAGCACAGGTTCCAGCTCTCTGGAAACCCAAGGTCTGTCAGGAAACCACCTTCCAGCTGAGATGGAGCCATCTCCAGCAAATGCAATCAGCAGGAAGTACACTGTTCTGCACGCATTGAAAATATCTACCCTTAAGGGTCTCACACAAACTACACCTTTGGTTGACTTCTGAATGGAGTCTCCAGGTGGTTAAAGCAGTGACTTTGCATTATTTATGGTGATTGAAATGCATCTAAGTAGTGATTAGCAATAGAATTTACACAAAGACACTTGATGGAAAAAAATAAGGGGGGGGGGGAGGGGGAGGAGGCTGTTTACAAAACAAGTTACAGTAATAAAGCTGCTAGACTGAGCCAAGAGACCTCTTAGTAAATCATTTATTCCGCAGTTTGACAATATTTACAAAGGTTTTTACATGAATTATTTACTCAAGCTTTTATAACTTGTAACGTACTGTACACAAAACAGCAAAAACACATTAGAGCTACAAACCTGGGAACATACAGTTATGCAATGACAGATGGTGGAAAGGGCTCTGACAAAGGGAAGTTTACAACTAACACAAGCAACAGCCTTTTCTATCTGTCATCAAAAATGGGCTGGGGACTAGCAGGAAAATGTGATTCAAGGAAACAAGACTTTTTTCAAATGCTACATTCTTTGTGATTGCTGGATTTGGTTATTTTAAAAGGAGCCTTTTGTTTTGAGTGTCTAATTCTAAGAATTACCATTTCAGTGAGTTACCACCAACCAATGAAAGGCTGTACAGCACAAAAGTCAGAGTTTATGTGAAGGAAATCCTGCATTTCTGCTTATCCTTTAGGTCAATTCAAGTGATACTGTGTATGTATCTAACAAGTTTGCCCAGAGACACCACGTGTATTAGTGCCTGTATCAGGAAATTTTGTGCACAATACTCTGGAAGAGGCATTCATTTCCCAAAACATTTATAAGTGAGAAAAGAAGCAGAGTACAAGGGCATAGGGAAAGTTTACAGACCCTATATTGAAGATGGAGAGCAGAGACAAGCACATTACCTGGTGTGCAGCAAAGAGCCTTCAGCACCTGGAACTCCCTGTGCAGGACAGGCTCATCCATCCCCATCTCTTACTGCCCAGCACCAGTGAACCAAACGATGGCTTTTAACATCAGTTACTTCTCATGCCATGAAAAACTACTTTTAGGTAAGGTATTAGGAAGAAATTCTTCGCTGTGAGTGTGGAGCTGTGAGACACTGGAGCAGGTTGCCCTGTGGATGCCCCAGCCCTGCAAGCATTAAAGCCAGATTGGATGAGGCATGCAAACACCTGGTCTAGTGGAAGCTGTCCCTACCCATCACAGGGGGCTGAAATTAGATGGCCTTTAAGGTCTCTTTAAATCCCTACCATTCTGTCACTCTATGATTACACTTCAGCCCAGTCTCCATCTGCCAAAAAATTAAAAGAAAAGGAACCCCACCCCCTCACTAACCAAGTCACAGGTTTTGCTGGTACCATCACAGCATATGCAGCCTTTCTTCCTCAGCTTGGAACCCCATGCAACACATCACCACCTTCGTGCTACTCCCTGATGGAAGGCAAAGGGCATCCTCACATCTGGCCATATAGCACAGGGAGTTTTAGAGATATAATAAAAAACCTATCCCTAGAGAAAACTCTGTTGGGGCACAGCAACCACCACACAGCCTCCTCCCATCTGTCATTCAGGTGGGAATGTGGCATACCAGGGACCTACTCCTCCTCATTGACTTGAGATCTAACACATGTTTAAGATGAGAGGCAGGCTGAAGGATGAGCTCTGGACAGCTGGGATCAGTGACACCAAGGCATGAAGCCTAAAAGCTGGGCCTTTAACAGACCCAAAGGAAGCCATTACCTGTGCAGACAGCACAGATGAAGCTGTGGCTGCTGGCACGAAGGAGCCAGGGTGTTGCCTGAAAGGGGCACTCAAAAGAAGGAAGTAGAAATGTCACACACCCAGCATCCTGATGTCAGTGAAAACAGGACCAAAAAAAAGTCATTTGTTATCTCACTTTTCTAAAAATCTTTTCCCAAAGAAACAGCAGCTTAGGAATTCTTTCTCTATTAATCTTTTGTCCACATTACCAATTCCTGCCAAACTTATGGTCTGAACTATTGAGCTAAGGTTTCGAAGCATGAAACAGAATACACCAGGACATTCCAATGCTAAGAAAAAACAACAGACCCGGGTGAAAGAGTAAGTTGGTAGTAGGAAACACCAAAACACAGTTATAAATGTAGCAGAAATGTAAACGATTCTTTGTCTAGATAAATTACAGAACTAAAGTCTGGATGCAGCTCAGGTGAAACACTGTGCCACAGACTGTACAGCAGAGGTTGTGGTTAGGCAGTCTGATGACTTATTGCCAATTACTACAGAGACAACAGCCACTATCTCATTCTGCCATGTCAAATCAACCTTTGATGCACAGGTACAATAAAACTAGAAAAATCACATAAGAAGGAAAGCAAGAAGATCAAAGATATTGAATGGTTTCTGTCTAGGAAACAATTAGATAGTCTGGAATTCTTTGACTGCAAAACAGATCTGAGGGGGCATCTGACAGATCTATAAAACAGCAGGAGGTTGGGAAAAAACAGCATTGTTCACAGTTTGTTGCAATGCAAGAACCACTGGTCACCCAATGAAATACTCAGGTAGTAGATCTGAAATAAAGAGGAGCACTGCCTGCACATGGCATGGTTAAGTGCTCGTGTCATGAGATATTGTGGCTAACACAAGTTTACACAGGCTGAAAAACAGGCAAAATCCTTCCTGGAAGAGTAGGCCAGCAAAGCCTTTGAGCACACACATATTACCACTTGCTCAGGGAGTCCCTAAGATTAGAAAAACATATTGAGGAAAGATTTTGGAGATGCCAGTTGCTATTAGCACTCTTGCATGATGAGAAACCAAGGAGGAGTGCCGACTGTGGGGCTAATTTGATTTTCTTGAATGTTCCCTTTTTCCCTTTTCAAAGTGAAGATGAAATGAGTAGGAGGAGTTGGATGGTCCGTACAAGTTCAGATCAAAGGAGGGGAGAGAGCACACTTCTCCAAGTTGGCTACCTAAATCATGACATTTAAGATGATTTCTAGAACCATGGTTGTGTTCAAGAAAGACTATAAAGATATTCAAATGCACTGTAACTAGAGCAGGTGAAAAAAAGAAAGAGGAATTGGACAAGAAAACATCCACTAGATCCCCATTTTGGTAACAAGACAAAGCTTCATTGAGAGGCTGTCAGGTAAATGACAGAAAGCTCCAATCACCAGCTAAAGTTCACAAGCTTCACTTCGTTTTCCTTCAGGTCTTAGCATGCTGTAGGTCTAATAGCAATGGATTTTTTATTTTTAATTTTTTTCCCTCCGTTTTTGACACTTCCAATTTTCCTCCTGCTGGTTTCTGAGGATCATTCCCTGGAGGCAGACGTGCATCCTCACCCTTATTAACTGCTTTTGAAATATTGCCACTATTGTCAGGAGCTACACTCTTGACTGAACTGCTCCAGAGTCCATTCCTGATACCTGGTGGACATGCACCCCTCAGAGAAGTTCCTGCTCCTGGGCACTCCTCATCTACATGATGGAGAGAGATATTAATGTGATTTATATGAGGACAAAGCATGCAAAGCATCCACAGATCACAGCATTCAGACCACAGCAAAAGGATCTGAAACTTTATATTGCCTTCAGTGGAAGCTGCAGATGGTCACCACTGACTTCTCTTAAGTGGGGTAAGAGTCACATAGATTAGCAAATCACATGTTAAGGGGCTGCACCACACCAGAGACTTCTCCAAATGATCCTTCAGCCTGAAGGTGCCAAGACAAACCTCAGCTCACTAATTTTTAATATGTGAGTGCTTCAGAAAACTGAGCTACCTGTGAAAATAGGGTATTTTTGGGTTAAGTTTTAAAAGAGTGGGTGTATGAGAAACATGATATAAGTTTAGCTGGTATCAGACCAACTGGTGTCAAAAATCTCCTAACATGAAACAATTTTTGTGAAATGAAATCCTTACCCAGTGACTGCCACAGGCTGTAAACATAGCCAGAGACCCAATAAGATATTCTTTTTTCTTTTTTCTCCTGTTAGTAAACTTGAGTTCATGTATGCATTTCAGGTAAAGCCCTTAATAGTACCACCTAACAATCTCACAAGACTGGTTACAAGGGAATCCTTCATGACTTATGATTATAAATGTTATGACCAATGCCACAGATTTGGCAGGAGTACCCATGTACTTCTGTGTTCAAATAATTACTCATTACACGGACTGTTCCTAACACAACACAGAAGCAAATTAAATAATAACAGTTTGCAGTAGCAGGCTACCCTTAATTGATCTAGAATAGGTGTTGGTACGCTGCATTTCTGATTGTAGACATTTTAGACATAATTCTGGTTTCTTTAAATGAATAAAGTGTTACACCTCATGTAAAGCCCTTTTTTTATCCCAAGCTGGGCTCCAAGGATGTGTTAATCTCAGTGCAGTCAGAAGGAATGCAATTTTCCAAGAGATTTTAATCCTGTAAGTAATGGTTTCATCAAGAACTATACATGACTCCGCAGGGAACTCTAAATATTAAGATTGGTAATAAAATCATTGGCTGTTCCAAGCTATTCAGCATATCATGGAGCCCTAAAAAGTTAATGACAGTTACTTAAACTACAGATGGACCAAACATTAGCCAGTTTGTTGAAAATTGTGCTGAAAGTAACACTTCACTTCATTGTGGGGGAACAATCCTCAAGTACTGAAATGAGCCTTTTTGATCACTAATTTCTAATCACAGTAATACATTTTTTGTGAGGTCTAACAGTTCAGGTTTTTTGAATGCATAACAACGACTCCAAAAAGTGCTAACAGGAGCACAGTAATTCTTAAAAGTAAAGCAAATGGTTGGGCCTCTGGATTTCAAACCTTCCAAATTTCCTAGAAAGTGGTCCAGATAACTTGAAAGTTTAAAGCAATCTTTTGCTTTGTGCCTTTTGCTGCCCCTGGGCACTTTGGGTGCCTTTGACCAGCCACTGTTTCCATGTACCCGCTGCTTCCTACTTCCAGTGGGAAAGGGCACCGACCAGCAAGGGGGCTGGCAGGTGGCAGCATCAGGGGGCTTGGCAGGTGACAGCAAGGAGCACTGGTGAGAGGCTGCAAGCACCAGCACAGCTAGAATTAGCTGGAACACAGCTGGTTTGTTGCAGCAATGCAGCTCACACCACAGGAGCCAGAGAAATTGGGGGTGGCCAAATGAGGGAGGGGAAGAAGGTCGCTGGTAGGCTTTCCTCACCTGGTTGGAAGAATTCTGCATTTAAAGAAAAAAAAAAAAAACAAACACAAATACCCACCCACCCCACCACCCCCAAAAATAAACAACAACAACAACCAAAACAAAAAACCCCACACCAGAAGAAATTAAGCCCCACTGATCTTACCAAGTAGTTCATGAACAAGAATATCCCCTTCCACAAAACCATGGGGGGGAAGGGATTTTTCCTACTGCTGTGCAGAACAAAACCATGTCCAAACCCTGATAGCTGTAGTGGTCCTTCCATCCCTCTAACAAATGCTTTGTTGAAGTGTAACACATCCAATATAAGCTGCTACTGCAGTAGTCCCATCACAGTATTCTTTCAAATACCATATGAAACCAGTGAGGAAGTATTGGTCCCACAGCAAAAACATAGTCAATGTTTTCAGTTCCTGAATTTTTCCATAGTTTTGAATACTTTTGACAGTTTAATAAGACAAGTAAATAGCACATTTTGTCTGCAGATGTTTTTCACATTCTTACACACAGCTTCTTTTGTAGGAGCACACTGAATGTCCCAATGCATAGGAGAGAAAAGGCAGCTCCTTAACTTTTACATCTGCTTTCTTCAAGATTTCAAAATTTTCCTCATCAAAAATATTTTTTTAATCTGGTCTTCACAAAGCAAAACTGATACCACTTAAAAGATGGAAAGAAAAAATGTCAGTGACTTTTTTTGAACATTAGGCTTCGAAACTAATACTTTCAAATACTTAGACAATAATATTAATATTTCTTTTGTATTTAACAAAAAAATGCTCATTAAAACTCCAGTCCCAAGATTATACAGAAGGTTTATGCCACCTCTGCCAAAACACATTATCTAAGAATTCCATTCCAAATGAACAGATAACATTTCCATCTCTACTTTTGCATACATCCATGTATTAATGCATCCATTCTAACAATTCAGTGATAAAAAACTTCCCCGCTACTGTGCTAACAAGCTTCATAAGTGTAGTGACAGTGCTGCTAAATTAAGTATACTTTGGGCTAATTTTACATTTTTATCACAATACTGGAGAAGTATTAGGAAGCTATTATTTTGGCAGCTTTCTCATTTAGCAAAGCAGCTTCAATTTATTAACAGTGTGGAGTGTGAATGAATCAATATGTTTCATTGGGCAATGTGTCATTTGTTAATCGGATATTGATGAGATTATTGACGCGCAGCTAATTAATCTCCAACCCTGTGCTAGCCTTCATATGTTTCCTTAATTATGTTCTTCATCTTAGTCTTCCAACTTTGGCATGCAGACGCCGGCTTGTAGACAGTGAGTGAAGTAAGCTGTCAGAGTGTTTTTTCACACATTTACAATCCCTTGGCAGCAAAATTATTTTCCTACTTGTAAATAGGTATCAAAAAAATATTTAATAATATTTGCCAGAAGATTGATATTGATTTGGCAGAGAGTCACTCCAAATTAGCTTAGCAAGAGATCTTGCACCAGAAGAAGCATGCTTAAATAGGTATATCTAACAAGCATTAAATAATTATGAAACTATAAACCTGTAATCATTGGGAAGTACTGAAATTGCTTCTCTGCAGTCATTATCATTGTACTCATAGCTAAAGAGACATTCTATAACAGTGTAAGTCTTCCCTTCTTGCTGCAAGAGGACAAATACATTTTGCACTATTACTTGCTTGTACCAGATCGCCAAGTTTAGCAAAAGAAAAGCTGCCTTTTTCATGAGATATAAAAACCAGGAATAATTTCATGGGGTGTGACAGGGGTCACATACCCTAATTTCCTGGGGTGCCCACAGAGGTCTGGCTGAGGAGGGAGCAGGGTGGGTTAGGTCATTTTGGAGCATCCCCTTCTGGCTGCGGGCACAGCCCTGCAGTGGGTCATGAAGATTTGCCAAGAGCTGTTTTGCCTATTTCAGCTGGAGTCAGCTGAGGACACCGGCATCCCAGGCGCCACGGACAAAGAAAGCTGCAACAACACAGCCCAGTGGGGTAGCACTCAGCTAGAAACCCTTTGTGCTACCTACTCTGGCACAATAGCTCTAATGGAGATACAATTTGCATCAGGCTTATTGTTGTCATATTTTTAACCCCACAAAAACACAACCAGCAGGGTTAGGAAGTAAAGTAATTCCCAGTAAGGCCTCAGCTAAATAAAACACAGTGAATCTGTGCCACTCAGGAAAGGGTCTTCTCCAAAGGGCAGAAAGGAAGATGCTGAATACATTCTGATTTATGCAAAATACCACTTAATATGTCTGCTTCACCTCTACAATATCTGCCTGAAGCTCCAGAACAATTTTTTTTTTTAAAGGGAACTGAAGCACTCTAGAGTAGAATTATCAGTTGTCAGCTATAAGCAGATGAGAGGGCAAAGGCAGCTTTTATTCACCTACTCTATTTCATGCCTAGCTTGATTTTTAAGGAGGAAGACAACAAGAGATTTCATTGGTGGAGACATGGCAGACTGGTGATCCTAGTGCAATTAAAAATCTGCCTGGTATGTCCTTCTCACACAGGACTAACCTTAGTTCCTCAACTTTAGAGTCAGGCAAGAAAATTCCTCAGATCCATTTAGCAATGACTGGGGGAGTAATTTTTGTCCCTGCCTGTAATGACCAGGGCAATCTACCTTAGAAAATCTCCTGCTATTGCAGGGACCTCGGACACTGATGAGAAGACCTACATCAGAGTGCACCTCACCAGCCTTGATAGCTTTCAAGAGGGGTTTGGCACAGCAGCTCAGAGCTCCATTCTGACAGGCACTCAGAGAAGGCATTTTTCTCTGGATTACTCATGAGATGTGATCTCCAAAGCCTCACTGGATAATTCAGACAGCTTTTTCTAGTCCCTCTCCAAGTAACCTTAAGCTTTAGGCTTCCTACTGGCATGACAGTTTGGAGGAGGTTAGGAGAGAACAGAGCCTGCTACCTTGAGCCATGATTCGGAGTAGAAAGGGAAGGTCAACTTAACCGACAGACAGCAAAGGAAGGTGAGGGATTTTCCAAGCCAGTTCAGAATTGGGCCTTCCAGATAGGAAGGATAATTGAAAATAAATTGTGAGGTGGAAAGAGTCTTTAAAGAACCATGGAAATATTTCAGTACCTCTCCAAAAGTTCAGACAAGGGAACCATAAATGGCCCTTAGCTTTCAAACCAGAATCATTCAGGTAACAGCTGATGACTCTGGGAGAATCCATGTTACCTGTCCATGCCTCATGTATAATAGCAAGATTACCATGTTTTACCTAGTAATGTTTAATCTTCTTTAAAAAAAACAGCCTTTAACAATGCTGCCACAGAGCTCCTCGTTTGTATACTTTGAAAAAAAGCCAAAAAATATACACATAAGAACTGCACAGCTCACTGTGTCTTGCAAGTTTAATCAAATCCACTTTAATATATCTCTTATCTTACAGTACAAGGGTTCCCCCCCAAAAAGGAAATCAATGTCAATTTTATTCCATATTTATAGAGATCCTTCAAAAGAGAATCAATGGGCTTCTAAATTTCAGATAACCGGCACTGACTTTGTCAGTAACCTTCAGCATCATAACAATATTCAGAGTTGCTCAGTTCATTTATTGAAAATGCTGACCAACAGGTTTATGTTGTGATTTATTTTAGAGAAAGCAGGAATGATAAAAACTTCATTTGATTTGACACTACAGCAGTAATCGTCCTAATTGGCCCTTGTTTCTGTTTGTCATCTATAATTATTCTCTGCATAAATTATCATGTTTGACTACAGCATTTATGATCAGTGAGGTTCTTAATATGCCATTATCAAAACCTTTATAGTAATACATTTACTCAGTAAACTGAAAATGCAACTCAAATGTAACCTGTATTTTCTTTAATGTTCTAGAAATAATGAAAATAATAAAAACACCTATATTTTTCCTGAGCATCTTGTACTGGTAAGTTATGATCTGCAATGCCCTCCATTCACAAGAGAATTCACAGCATCCCAAAACAAAGCAGCTAGCCCTTATAACACCAAGTTAACCACTCCACGCCAAATCTAGCCACATCATGCCCCTTTGCCTTTAGAAGAAAAAATCCAAATCCCAATGTGAAAGTAAAACAAATTTTGCAGTTTTTTTTTTTCCAAAACACAGGTCCTTCTATCAATAGTCATTTCTCAGTCAAACCAAAACCACAACATTATTTGCATATGGGAAAACTTTTCTCTACGCGGAAGTGGAATTACTGATGGTGGCATTGGTGTTTCCTGTAGACATGACAGCCCTGGGAGAGCCATCCCACTCAATGGCCCTTCCCAGCTAATCAAGCTGTGGCAAAAACAACATGACTTTTCCAGTGGATTGTCTATTCTGCTATTGTCAATTCCATCAGAAATCAGACATGGGATTTTATTCTATTTATAAGCCTTAAGATGCCACCATCTATGAATGTTGTTACAAAAGGTGATTATAATTTTCAAATATCTTGCACAGTTGCTACTTTATGGGTCTAGCCTCAGTTTTTTCTAAAATGCTAGTGCTTGCTAGAATCTGACTTTCTATTTGTAGAGTGTTTCAAGAGAGTTGACACCAATTACTTTATTCCTAAAACACTATACACACATGACCATTCTGAATCATGTTTAAGGAGTCATTCCTTTCCTAATTCCCCATTAATGCAAAGTTATTTCAGATTCCCATCAGGGAGAAAGCAGAGGGTCTGCATTTGAATGGTGTGATTTAACACAGAAATAGAAAGCCTTCTAATGGTAGGAAAACACATTGCCTTCTAAACAAATATTGTTTTACTTTTGATCAGAGGATATAAGATCAGAGTCAGAAGCCAAGGCCGGCTTGTGTTTCCATTTTTCCACCTGCATCATTGTGTTGCTTATTTTTCAACAGAGCTGCTCCAAAAGTGGAGTAAGTGACAGGAGAACTGCGACCCATCAGCACGGTTTTTCTACAAACAAAGCTCTTTAATACCCATTCTCTGAATTTCCCTACATGCTGCACGTTCTACCCAGTAAACCCTACATTTTCAAAGTCTATTCTACATTTTCTTAATTCTAATTAAACAAATCTTAATCTTGACTTTAATGGCTGCAATTATGATACTTCATTATGTTAAATGTTAGTTGCAACATAAGAATAAATTGTATAAACAGTTTAGCTGCAATTGCATGGAGTCTAACTGTACATTACTCATTAACAAGATGTGGGTAGCAGCAATTATAACATTTCCTCCTAATGTCCCTATTTATTGAGTCTCAGCAGCAAGCCCCCTTTTCACAACACACACTGATTGACGATAGCAGCTTTTGTACTTGTGAAGAACAGGCACAGGAACCTGCTGTGTGCCTGTAACTCAGATCGATGGAAGTACACATTAGCTCTTAGCCTCACAGGCCGGAGTTCCTGAAGGTCAAAATAGCCATCAGCATCACTGTAGGGTACAGAAATCATTTCACAAATTGTGAACAAAAACAACACAACTAGCTTTGCAGTTTGATTATTGTTTATAGATACAGCAAGCCAAAAATTAAAGCATAGCCTTAAGGCAGCGTAATTATTTACAGCTGAAGACTCATATCATTATTAGCATGCTCCTAATTGCTTGAAGTTATATCAATGTTAGCTGATTTAACACATTTTTGATAAGAGGCATGGAAATTGTTTTCTCTGCATATGGAATGTTGGATCACTTCTTTATTTTTTGAACTCTTCCCTCCTCCTCTTTCTTTCAAACTGGCCCTCGTCTGCCATTGAAAAAAAGCCCCACGCCCATAAATTCTCCTTTATTCTGCATGTCTGTAACTATCACCGCAGTACTTTGTCATGTTTCTGTGGAACCATATATTTGAATTTAGCTGGACTAAAATCATGCCAGCTTTCAGCTTTCACTAACAATGGACTTGATAATTTCACATCAATATCAACTAACTAGAGAATAAATCACTCTTTGCTTTGGGTGACACATCTTAATCTATTACTTTTCCCTACAGTACTTGAGCTGAAATCCAGCTGAAGGAAAGCAATGTGGAGAATCTCACAGTGTGAAGTGACATCTGCATCACAGACTACCTCACAAACACCTATTCTGAAGACAGAAAAGAGTTATCTAATGCTACATCACTGTACCAGTTTGCCTGATCTACACAAGAGGCAAATTAAGTTTGCCACTAAGAAACCAGAACAACAAATAATTTGAGAACTTTTCATATCAACCCATAACTTGTCACCCCAATTTGTTCTTCTCATTCAAACCAGGAGAGCAGTCAAGCACTGAGAGGGGCAAAGCCTTGAGCCACTGCTGGCCAGACACCAAGAGAGGCAAGTCAGTGCTGGGAGAGCAGGAAGCCAGGTTGAGGATGATGCTAACAAAAATGGGGGAAATTCCCCCTGCCAGCACTGAGCAAAGGGTGTATAAGTAACCCTTAATTTTAACATTTCTGAGGTCAGGCACAATATTTCAACAGTGTACCCAATGCAGCACAGACTTCTCAAGGAAAAGCAAATATAAATATGAATTTATTTTCCCTGTATAACTTCCTTCACGCACTTATGTAGAGCACTTTTCGAGAGTTTTAATCTCCACAACAGGTATTTCTGCTTCTTGAGTCACACTGGCTGGCAGCAGAAAGAGACTGCTATTTTGTGATGGGAGCCAGAGAAAAGCAGCAGGTGCTGCCCATGGACCTACAATGGTCTCCTTTCACTCTACACAGCAGTGTGGAGAGCTTGGAAAAACCACTTTCCCCAGCAGGGAGAGCTCAACCCAAAATGGAGAAGCAGCAGCAGCAGGGAGAGGGCTGATAAGTTTTGTCTTCTTAGCAAAGTGACAGCTGTCAGGGACTGGACTGGCACCAGAGGAATGCAGAGGGATATAGGCAGATATAGACACTTTATTTCTAACTGTGTTGTATAGAGACCTCAGCTCCTGTGATGTGACTGACAGGGATGCTGAAGATCCCAAGCATTTTTCCGCTTCTCCCCTAAGCGCAAGCAAAATCCTATGTGCAGAATTTCAAAGTAATTAATCACATCCTTCCATAAATTTTGGCTCTGCTACCTGAAGATTCATTTAATTGGGCTAATTGTTTTATGGAAGTGTAACAAAGAACAGGTCAAATAATTACAGACTGGGCTCTTTTAAAATAATGGTCCAACTGCTGAAATTTTCAGCAGCTGGCTACTGAGTTGGAGTAATGTTAGATGAATTATATATTATAGTCCAGTGAGGAAAATCTTCCATTTTTGTCTGTGAATGGGGAAATAAAAGACTGCAATAGCATGTGAAACTGTCATAACAGCTTTTCACGGTTGAGACACATTAAATTACCAGCAATCAATATCCTGAGAAAAACTTAAAAGAAATAGATTTGCTAGGAAGGAATAAAGAAGTGCACCCAATTTTAAGTGGGAGCTTTATTTTGCCCAGCACTAAAGAAGTTGCAACAGCTGCATAGACTGAAGCCAAAACAGGAAAAAACAACCCTAACCTGCTGACTTCACAGAGGACTTTAGCTGGGAACAAAAGGATGCAGATTTTAGGGATTAATATTCTTACACACAGTACTCAGAGAAACAGAAAGCAAGGGAGAAGCTTATGTAGGCCAAGTAAGAGCATGTCTTGGGGCTGCAAAAGACCAACCCCTTGCTATTCCTCTGCCGTATATTTTAAAACTAAATGACTGCCTGTTGTTCCTCACTAGGTGCTTGGCAGTCTTGGCATCTTACAAATGGATCTTCTGCAGCCCAGCTTGATTTGCCGAGCTGACAAGTCAGGGAGCCTGTGATGACACATGGGTTTTCTGCTGCGTGACTCGTGTGCCTCGTAGTTCTTAACAGTTTTTGTTTTGCGAGTCGAGCCGGAGTCGCGCGGCGCTAGCAGCCAAAGAGAGCTAATACAGTAAATGGAAACTGCTGTCAGTATGAACCAGATTAGTCAATCCCTATAGCACAAGTGAATTTCAGATAGCAGCTCAAGCATGACCACTATGATCACAGCCCAGTGTTTATGTATACACAGAAACAATGAAGTGGCCTGGCAATTACTGGAAATACATTCCTCAAGCTTTCAGGCTATGCCAAGCTTAAAATTGTGGTCAGCTCATGTGGGAGAAACTAGATCAACTTGGATTGCATTGCAGCAGTTGTAATTGAATTGTATATTTTGCCTTTCTATAAAACTTCCAGTGCTAAGTGCACAGCAGCCTAAACAGCCGTGACATACAGCGCTTTCCATGCCTCCAGATCTCACAGGTACCGAGCCCTGCCACCTCTTCTCTTTTCCTGCATGCCCCACCAGCAGAGCCAGATACCACATGCCCAACCCTTCCTCTCCAAAGCTAGGAGGGAGCCAGATCCCAGCCCAAAGCAGTTGGAGCCCCTGGGATTTGCTGTGACTAGGAAAAAAACACGGCTTTGGAGCAGAGTCTGGCCCTGCCCCAGTCAACAGGAGCTCTGCTGGTCCCTTCAGCTGGGCTGGGGTCACAGCCTGCAAGTTTGCACAAGCAGCTGACAGTTTGGTGATTAGAACACCTACCTACCACAGTGAAGTTTGCAAAATAAGACGAGAAATGCCAGCTTTTTTCCTTCTACTTTTCTCCTCCCCTAACTACTCTTTCACCAATGTTTTCTATTGCAAGTTCTTGGCCTTTTCCAACCTTAATGATTCCATGACTCTGACCTTTACAGCCCCTTTTCTCTTTGTCTTAGTATTTCATGTAATTCAACTGCATTATATACATACATACCTATATATATATGTATGAGTGTATTTCAGACATGACGTATGCAAATATTAAATCACTTCCTTGTCTCATATACTGCACTGACTCATGGTCACCCTCCTCCTGTCCTCAGCACCTGGCTGGGTTCCCAAAACACTGCACTCTGCTCCCTGACCCACCCACTCACCCCAGCCTTCCTCAAGATGCTCCAGTCCTGTCTGTCAGGCAATAAACTCATGTTCACCTTCACAATATTTTAAAATCTTTTACCTCTGTTGAAAATACTGCACTTTCTTCAATTTTCCTCCTTATTTGAGAAGTCAAAAGATTTCTGCAGAAAGTAACTTGGCTGAGGTACAGTTTCAAAAGCAAGTTTTCTATATAAAGCAGTTTTCAAGAGAATTTCTAGCTCGACACAAGTTTAGTTTGTTAAAACTCCTCTCTTTACAGCTTCTCTACCTGCTATACCAAAGGAACAAAAAATTAGAAGCAGGCACTTCCCCGCCTCTCTCTGACAGACCAAAGATAAAACACGTGCACCTATGTACAGAATGAGCTTATTATATGATTTCTTTTCAACCAGAATTGCATAACTCCAGATTTATGAAGGAGCTCCTACTCCTTCTATTCCTGTTTTCCAAAATTTCTAAGCTGTAGTAACTATTATGTCTAGCAGTTTACCCTGTTTCACCTCTCAAAAGCAGTCTACCTGATTTTTCTTACTAAAAATTCAGTTCTTCTTCCCAGTATTTAGGCAGCACCATCAGAAAGCAACAACTGGGCTGGAAAAACCAAAGACAAACTATAATTTAAATCTACTACTGTATAATACTAGTATTGCACTTAATTCTTAAATACTGAAATTCATGTTGGAGGGAGCATGGGGGAGGATGTACAAATTTTACCTGATCAAAAGAAAAGGGCAATATTTACCCAGACATTTTTGGACATTCCATAATGCTTTCACTGGAGTAAAGCTTTCAGTTATATAGTTCTCTTCTCTGAAAATACATCAATATTTCTAATTACAAAGCTGCACAGGGAAGAACCCTCATTCTGTACACCAAAGTTGAGGAAACTTCTACTGAGGGGAGAGAAATGATATTTCAAAAGCTGACTTCTGTTGTACTCTATCATTTGGCCCACAGATCAGAACAAATAAACCATTTTCACTGAAGCTGCTTCCTCCAGCCACTTTTTCTTGCAGAAATTTGTTCTGAGGCATTTCCTGTCAGTGCTTCCCAGCGTTCTCCAAAGTTTGCATTTTTTTAATACATATAAATTTTACTGTCCATGGCAATAAATATCATTTCTGTCATCTGCAGCTATCAATATGTCTCAGAGACTGCTTTTCCATCTCATGTGGTTGTGATGAGCTTTCAGATTTGGCTCCCAGCACTGATCCCTTCTTGGCTCAAGAGCAAAGTAAATCTGCAGTAGCCATTAACTATTATTTTAACTAGATCTGAGGCTTCAAGAACCCTACTGCAGTGTCTTAGCTCACTGTTGCATGAGGAGCTTCAAATGCCAAAACAATGATATCATCAAATAAAAGGGGTATCTCCTGGAAGGTCCAGGTGTAATTGTCAAAATCCTTCCTGTTGCACTGACCATAAATTTCACAGGTATAAGAATGATGCTAAAGCTATAGGAACAAACCCAGGGATGGAGCCATATATAAAATTATGGTGCATGTCTGATGGGATCAAGATGCATTCCCCCTGTTGCAGGGAGATGCCCAGTGTAGCCAGGACACTCAGCAGGATGGGGCTCCAGGCAGCCAAAAGACAGGCTGGACAGGAAAACCCACATGGACAGAACAGAAACACGGACAGAGCAAAGCACATCTTTGAGTTGGGCATCAAAGTGGAGGGGTAGGTGACTTCTGTGAAACACCTCTAAACAGCAACAAAAACACTGCTATACAGACTTTATTATAATTACTCATTTAAGAGAAATCTGGGACTTACATGATTAAACAAGTGAAAGCCAGAGGAAAAATACCCCACAATTCTCCTCTTGCACATACCAATACGGCTTTATATATCTATATAATACAGACTTCTTACATTATGCAGCCAATGGTCTGTTATTAGAGATCAAAAAGCATTCCCACAGCTCAAGATACATGCACACACTATTCTGTGTGTCACTATTCCCCAAAAGATCATTTCTCCTGTCATATTACAGTGAAAAACCAGTGCACATTTGCTAGAAATATAAAATATTTCTAGCTGAAACACTTGATCTTCTTCACCTTATCTAAAGTAAAATTAGCTTTTTCACCTGCCCCTTCTTAACTTCAGTACCACTGAGTTCTGGTAGAGAAGCTAGATAGCCAATGTGCCCTCTGGTGATACCTATAGCTTAAGAGAATTCAAACAGAATCAGAAATCTCCTTTCTTCTTCCTGAAAACTTTAACTTCTCACACATTTTCCTGGTGGCATCACTTTGAAACAGAACAAAACAGCATTATTTTTATCATGGGACACAGCTTTTCATTCCCAGAATAGGATTTGTAGAAGAACACCCAGACAGAGTGAAACATGCCCACTTGAGTTGCCCAGCCTGCTGCAGCAGCTGCTCTGTTTGACAGCTGAAAACTGCATTTTCAGCCACCAGTCCTTGCAACTTTTCAGAGCTCTTGCGTCAGCTGCTACAGGCCCTGGAAACTGGTGCTGGGGAAATCTGTGCAACGGCTGAGAAATGGAAAGGGAAACCCTAAACAACCATGTAAAACACACACGTGGGGCCACAGCTTGTCATTAGGGCCACTGATGTCTCAGCCTCTGTCCCACAGAGCTCATTCCAGCCAGATGTTTGCACAGAAAGCAGGTACAGACAAATGTCAGCATCACTTAAGCAGTGCCTAAGCACGTGGTTATTCACGCTGCAGACGTCTCACCACTGCAATGCTGTGCTTGTCCCCAACACTTCAAAGAGGCCCTCAGAAGCCAGCTCTTTGTGTGGTGTGGCAGAGTCTGCATTGTTCTCATTACCACTCACAGAACTCTCATCCAACCATTAAATTATATAGCTTTCATCTGTTTCTTAAGAAGACAAGGCTAATGTAATCATGCTGAGTACGTGCATGTGTGTGTCCATCCATGTATCTCCCAGCAATTTTTGAGCATCTGCCTGACTTTGATCACTGCTGGCAGAAGGTCAGAGACCTTGACAACACCAAGCTCATGAAAGTTGTCAGGAAAATGAGCACCTGGTCTGAAATAAGGAAAACATACTTCGAGTCCCAAAGCAGAAAAAGCCTCCCAGCTCACTCTTGGACTCTAAAGGATCCAACATGAGTTGCAAGACCAAGAGAAACAAGGCCCTGCCAGTGCTGCGAGCATCATGTTGAAGCATCAGAGCATAGCAGCGAGGGACACCACAAGCTGTGTCCTTCCACGAGGTACCCTGGTCCCCAGAGCCGCATTCTGCCTTGAGCCAAGGGCTTAAATAGCCCCTGGTCAATGCAGTTGCCTCCCAGCTCTTATTATTCCCAAGAGAGAGAAACACCAACTTTCCCATCCATGTCAGTTTTGATGACCTCAGCATGCCAGCTGAGCCATTGGAGATTCATGCCACATAACTCTCATGGATCACAAGGAACCTCTGATCTTGCAGGAGTCAACAGGGGTTCAGTTTCAGAAGAAAACAGAGCTGGATGAGATATACGTGTCAGGGAGAGATAATTACCAAAAAAATTAGTTGTGAAGAAAGTGTAAGAGGATGCTTTCTTGTAGATGTTTCTTGAGGAAAGTAAAAGGAATACCTTCCCTTGAAATCAGCCACAAAGATAGTTTACAAAAAAATAACACTGCAATTCTTCGGAATTCAAACTTCTACGTTCACACTGTAAATAGATTGAGATACTTTTGTCCTCTTCCCCTGACTAGATGTACAGTGAGCTGGGAAGTCAATCCACACACAGCATGATCCCACAAATACTGCAGAGTCTGTTCAAGCCCTCCTCCTGGTCTTAGAGCTGCCAGCTGCTTCTAAATGAATCAAGAGCGTTACAATCAGCAGAAGACCAACAGGAGTGGAACTTGTCTTCCTTCAGATACATTCCTGTCACTCAGCTTCAGAGGACCCAGCATAAGAGCCAACCTCACTAGAAGGTCACTGTGAAAATGCTGCATTTATAACCATAAATGCACACACATACAGGTATGCACACGCACCTGTGTGCAGACACAGAGTCCCAGCAGAGTAAACACAGCCAGCTGCTACACTTTGCATACCATGCACAGTGACATTCTCACAGCTGCCAGAAGAGCACCCTTTTGATATACAAACTACAGAGGTGAACTTCAGCTATTTTTAATGAAATACGGTGAGTGCTGCTTCTGGCAAGTGAACTACAAAAGCTAATATTTAAACAGCAATAGCAATAAAAGCTCTTAGTTCCAAGCATCAGAAAAGATTTACGTTAAGAAAAAGAAAGTTCTTTTCTCCTCTTTTTTTTCCCCCTTTTCAAAAAAATTTGTGGTAATCACTCGCATCAGTAGGAGCTATGTTCTGTTTGGTGGCTGCAGCTTGAGCGCGTGAGTCTAAGTCCTAGCATTAATCAGATTTTTAATTCCCTAGGCTGCCCATTTTTCAATTTTTTTAATCATCCTATTAATGCTTCCATAAAAACAAGTGAAATATCCCCACAACCCATCCTTTCCTCACTTCAGCTGTAAATTTTGTTCTATTCAGACAACAAACTGAAAACTTTTTTGAGTGGTTTAAAAGTCAATTTTAAAAGCATTTTGCCTACTCATGTTTTTTTACTTCATTTCTGAAGTACTTTACATTGCTCTATTTTTTTCAACAAAACACTGAAAGGCAAAGAAAAACCCTTTTGCTTGCTATCTATATGCCATCACAAAACTGTTTCAAAGAAAATTTCACAGAAGATTGTTTAAATTTTAGCAAAATCCATTAATACACCTTCATTTCTGGATAAGCCAAGGCATCCTAATGAATAGGTGCATAGCTAGCTCCCAGCTAACCTTCAAATCCCATTGGCACAATACCTGCTAGTGTGCTGTTGGGGTGCGAGTATTCCCATGTGCAACTGATGCATCTTGCCACGTCATTTTAGCATTTCAAGGTCTAAAACAAGGTATTTCAAGAAAAAGATGGCCATTCCATAACAAGCCATTCACATTTTTAGTGCAAGTTAAGGCATCTCTCATATATCATACACACACCAAGGAGCAGGGCTTTTGGAAAAACATCCATAGTATATCCCAGATACATCAGCAAGGTTAAATTCTTTAGTATAAACTTATTCCTGAAGAAACATTTTGAAATTATTTGCAAAGGGGAACGTGTGAATTTCAATTTAAATTATTCAATATTATTGAAAAATTTTAAAGATTCATTCCTTGTGTGATACCCAGCAACCACAAATGCAGGACACAGATCTCATGGTTCACGTGGTGCAACACTTCCTTCAACAAGCACCACCTGAAGAAGCTGAGGGGCAGACACTGATCTCCTCATTCTTGTCTCCTGTGACAGGACTCAAGGACATGGCATGAAGGTGAGTCAGGGGAGGTTTAGTTTGGATATCAGGAAAAGGCTTTTCCACCCAGAGGGTGGTTGGGCACTGGACAGGCTCCCCAGGGAAGTGGTCACAGCACCAAGCCTGACAGAGCTCAAGAAGCATTTGGACAGTGCTCTCAGGCGCATGGTGTGACTCTTGGAGCATCCCGTGCAGGGCCAGGAGTTGGACTCATTGATCCTGATGGGTCTCTTCCAACTCAATATGTTCTACGTAACAACTGGAAAGAGAAGTGTGGGAAAAGGAAGACTTGAGGGAGACCTCAGAGCAGCCTTCCATTTTCTAAAGGGAGTCTACAAGAAAGGTGGGGAGGGACTTCTAACAAAGCCATGTAGAGCTAGAACAAGGGGCAATGGCTTTAAACTGACAGAAGGCAGATTTAGATATTATGAAGAAATTCTTTACTGTGGGGGTGGTGAGGCACTGGAACAGGTTGCCCAGAGAAGTTGTGCCATATCCTGGCAGCGTTCGAAGCCAGGTTGGATGGGGCCCTGAGAAATCTGGTCTAGTGGAAGGTGTCTCTGCCCACAGCAGGATGTTGGAACTAGATGGTCTTCAAGGTCCCTTCCAACCCAAACCATTCTACGATTATGATCTGGCATAAAATAACGAAAAATAAAAGCATGGCGCATCAGATATGTTCCAATGGGCATTTAAACTCAGAAAACTATCCAATATTATACAACTAAAAGAGCACTTTTTAATTTTTTTTCTCAAGTGGTTAAATAAGTAGGAAAAAACCACCTATATGTCTGCATGTGGTTTCATCAATTTGTGTGATGCACCACAAACTGAGGGAACAAAATTTTCACTTTCCTTCCGCTCTAGTAAAAGTGCAGTGTCGAAGTCACAGCAAATGTTCCCGACCTCCCAGGTAAAAATTACATTGACTGAAGCCAGCCTGAAATTCTTGTCTCACATTATTATCTCTAAGTTCATATGAAGACTTGTAATTAAAAACAGCTTTTAAATCCCAGCAAAAAGTGAAAGGTTTCAGATAGTCTGGTAGAAGTGAAATAGCAAACAAGAAAAAAAAAAAGAAAAAAAATACCAAATTTGAAGTTCCTGTTCCTTAAGTTAGCTGACTTTTCTGGGGAAGCATACAGAAGAAGACTGGCCAGGCTGCTGTATTCATGCGAGTGGTGGGCATGCCCACTCTACCTACACCAGAACTGGTCCCACACAGCTCAGGAAAACACAGCACACCCAGTTCTCCCACAGCTGTGAGCACAAGCCCCCCACATCACACACAGACATACCTAAAGTCTGATTCACACCCAGAACTGGCGAGCAGCAAGGGTGAATTTGTCTTCTGGATCCTATTTTCTTGTCCTGTTCCCATGTCCAAGCAGAGCCTAAGCAGCTATG
This sequence comes from Fringilla coelebs, assembly GCF_963513975.1. Classification (NCBI taxonomy): domain Eukaryota; kingdom Metazoa; phylum Chordata; class Aves; order Passeriformes; family Fringillidae; genus Fringilla; species Fringilla coelebs. The sequence continues at coordinate 88,048,105 of NC_140028.1, forward strand.
CCAACACATGACTTCTATTACATTCAGGGGGCTGCTGCCACAGCTATGTAAGCCCTGGGGCAAGATAAAGCAGCATATTCCCCTCCTGGTGAGTATTTCCAGCCTGGCATTAATGGAAGCTCTGGACAAAAATAAAAGATGCATCTTTGCAGCTAGTGGGACTACTGGATTTTCCCCTCCATGTTCGCTTGGTGGTTTTGAATTAAATCAAATCGGAGGGCTAGGAACGAGCGCTCTCCCAAAATAGCGCAGCTCAGTCTCGTTGCAGGGAAATCGTGGGTCTCCAATTTCTGCTGTGGACACGGCCTCTGACTCGGGGGTGCCAGGCTGAAGTCTCCCGGCACAATTTCGTCAAAACCTCTTCAAGTCAAGACAAAAGTAAAGCCATGAATGCTCCTTATTGCAAGCGTCTCTGCTGAATAGCTTGGTATTGCCCTATTCCCTATGACAATGGAGTTAAGGGAATGAAACATGTTGTTTGGAAACAGTAAAAAGCTGTCAGCAGTAACCACTGTCAATACTCATGCTGGGCTAAGCTTGGTACTCCCGCTTGTCATTTATTTATTTACTTATTAAAAAACATGTTTGATATAAAGCAGTTCTGTAGGCAAGCAACAATGCCAAACTAATAAACCAGTGATTAATTTTGTTCTTGTCCTAGGTTTGTTTTCTTCTTAATAGTCTACGTAAATACATTAGAGAAAACATTCATTTGCCTAGACTTTATGTGGTATGAAGCAAACCCAGAAGCATTTTGCAAAGGCAGCTAGTTGTCACAGAAGACAGAAGAACTGGGCGGGCAAACAGAAAAGAAAGACACGAAAACATATGTAGAGAGCTGCATGCAAGCTGTAGAAAGGAACAAGAGACATTACAATTAAAAAAAAAAAAATTGCTCAGCATATTCTAAAAAGCTGCCAGTCTAAGAAATGGTGTTACAGTCTTCAGAAGGCAAGAAATAGCCAGATGAGGAAAAGCAAAACAAGAAGTTATTAATAATTTTAGAGAGAAGAATAAAAAAGGATTGTTTGGTGGAGGTCTCCACTGGTCACTTTGTATATATAGAGATGCTTAAGATTTTAGATATGTTATCTGGATGTTTTCCCTTTAACATCCAGAAAAAACTTATATAGAGAAATACTTGTCATAGAGACTTTGCTTTTATTTCTGTGCCTGGGCTGTAGTAGAACAGTGCTTGTAGCAAGTTTTCTTAGATTGTTTGTGGTGCTACCAGCTTCCTTGTTCCAAAACAGCAAAGGGTATGCTCCTTCCCAAGAGCAAGGAGGGGAAGCAATTCATGGAGCGCAAGAGCGCTGCTAATGCTGCTCGACCGGTCAGAACACTCCAGGTCTCAGAATGCTCTGCATACTTCTCATCCTAACAGTTTTACAGACAAAGAAGAAAACTCACTTTGCCAAATTGAATCCCCCCTCATAAAAATTCTTCAAACTGCAGCAAAGCTTGAGAAACAGAGAACATCACGTTCCATCTCCCTTTGGGGCAGCGGCAGCAGAGGACCCACTCCTATTGGTTTTTTGCACACCCACAGTTATTGCCAACTCCAGTGGCAGCTTGGGTCGTGCAAAAAATACAGAAATAGATAAAACAGTCACATTCCCCACACTGGGTGGTGGGAGATAAACAGTCCCCCAGGAAAAGTTGGGAGCAATGGCATCACTTTCAAAAGGTGGAACTTTGATGCACTAAGAGTTCATTTTTTTAAAAAATGCCTAGAAAACATTTATATTCCATTGTACTTGTGTCTATTCTATTGCACAATAGAAAAAATATTGTGCATTTAATTTTTTGCCACATAGTATTGGAAAGCTATTTTAAAAATGCTTTGAAGAACACCCCAGAATGTTGCTGGTATTGTTTTCATAATTCCAACTTAGCAGGCTACAGAGAAGAAAATGTTAATGAATAAAATAAAGAAACTTCTACTAAAAATGCCCGAGCAAGTAATTTTTCTGAAAATTACATAAACACTGTCATCCTGTCAACCAAGATATTTGCATGGCCACCTCGGCCACATTGTGAAAAAGCCTTCCATTTATGAAAATGGATCCACTAAATTAAGGTGTCTTTAGACTTTCAAGACTATAAGAAAAACACCGTGGTTAGTGGCAAGCAAACTTACTCTATTTTACACCATGCATGTGAAGTAGCGTACAACACACTGGCAAGGAAGAAAGATAAATTCAAAATCAAGATTTTTGCATTTGGTTCTGGATAGGGCATGGGGCTATCTTATCCTTGGAAAAGGAATATTTAGTAGCCGAGCATCATCTCCCACCCCAGGAGTCTCTCTGTACTGCTGTCACAGCTTTTGGTTTCAGTGAAGCATAACCAGTGTTGGTAGGAAGTTGTTGCCAAGGTTATCTCTAGTAACTAAACCCAGCCTTTATGTGGTTTTAACAGACAATTTGAGATGGAGACAGACAATTTCTTCAGGGAGAGCCAAATAGCTGACTTCCAGGGTGATGTAATCCTCGAAGGTCATTGCAAAGTAAACCTGTAAGCACTTCACCCTCTGTTGTTGGAGTTTCCCTCCATTCCCCCAGAACATGGGGTATAGGAGTGAAAGTCTTCAAGCACACAGAGACCAAAGTGCAGCCTGATACCTCCAGGCTGCAGGGCAGAGCTAAGAATCTTGCCTTCCAAATAATAGAGTATTTCCAGCTCTCACACACCCTGACACAGGGATGACTCTCACGATCACAGTCCTGATTCATTACCCCAAAGACCATGCAGCTCGTGTGAGGGAATTCCAGATACAGAAGAAGCAGCTCCCAGAGCAAACAAAACCAGAGGCAGCCCATGGGGTTGGGCTGCAAAGGGACCACCAGCAGCCACGTTTGCCCTTGCCTCCTTTCCCAGTGTGGGGCAGCAGTCAGAACAAGGGCGATGGGAAGTCACCCTGCAAGGATGCTTGTCCCAGTGCTCTGAGATGCCCTAACTTATCCAAGAGCTGCACTGTTGAAATACAGATAGAGCTTGATTTTCAAGTCCTGATGGTAAACCAGGCATCTATGCCCACCCTTTCCACAAGCTTGTATTGAGAGCATTCCTGCCATAACTTTGATAAACAAACAAATCCAGTATACACCTTAGCAATTTTAAAAGTCCTGCGAATTAATGTTATTTGAATTTTCACCAGTTCCCCTGAAACCTTTAAAAATCTATAAAAAACTTTTAAATCCTGCCTTAGTTTGCTTTCCCCGCCTTCATTTTAACTTATGACTTTTACAGTCCACACTAAATAACCAATATTAGTTAAAATCTTCAGTTCTCTCTAGAGGACAATGCCCTCCAGGTTTTATAATAAAATACCACAATGTTCAATCAGACTTGTATATCACAGATATATATTGTAAAATAAACATCTGAGGGCAGCCATGATTGAAGCTCTGTAGAGCCAAGAATTATTCACTGCCTTTTAGAAAGCAGATGATGTTTACTCTTCCCTAAAGTTTGTCTTGTGAAGAACATTTCTTTCACACATCCTTCCCAGGATTACAATTCATTCTTTGATAGCCCTCCATGATCCCTTATCTCAGTTTGCATGACATGCAATCATTCAAAATTGCAAACTGAATTTAATTGCCATAGACAAGTGTTAATAGATTTTAATAATGCTTTATTATACTTTATGCAAATTGGACTGCACTGAAAAATCTGAATAAAATCTCAGCTTTAGCAGCAATTTGCTCCCCTATGCTGTCTTGAAACACAGAGCAGGAAGAGGAAGCTTTAATTAGTAGTTTCTGATGGAATCTGATGATGAAAATGTTCTTCTTATGAATAGATATAGGTGACAAATATTATCTTTAAACCTGTAAGTTTCATGATTCATTAATTAGCACTGAGGGCTTTTCTCAAGGGATGATTTAATATTAATACCAGCCAACAGATTTTTTTACATTAGGATTTTTATCTCGATAGAAGTGTGGATGATGTCTCAGAACAGTGTTATGCTGACTACACTTTAGAGTATTCAGTTGACTCACATTTTGGTGCATAAGTAAAGAGGAGAAAAGAAACATATGAGCAGAGATTTTTAAGAAATTAATACAGAAATAACTCAAAATAATCCATTCTAGTAAGTAAATCTGAGTTAAATTATAATATAAAAGCTATCCAAAACTAATAGCCATTGCTTTATTCTTCAATTCCTTTTGTGCTGCTTTTTCTTCAGGACAAAATCTTAGGATGTACGGAAGGTTTCCATCTGCAGGACAACTCTTTGGTGCCAGTGGGAGAGGCACACAAATCAAAAACCACAAATAGCCTACATGTATTTTTATTCCTTTTTTTAACTCCTGAAAGAACTATATTATAGAAAGGAGCACATTCATGGGACTATTTTTAGTTCTGCCATTATTAATTAATACTGGAGGGAAACTATCTCAAAATAGTTCAGTTCCTTCTGCCTACCCATATCCATAGGCACTGTAATTTGCACACCACTACACCACAGTTAGGGAATCCTCCCAGGGTAGAGCTCCTTTGGAAGCATTGCTATTTCACATTAATCACAAAGCTATCACATTTCTTCCTGAATCTATGAAGAAACAAAAGAAAAGCCTAATGTCATAACTAGCCAAGGTGATATAATATTACTTCAGGTCTTAGAAACAGCCAACCCAAATATTTTCTGTTGACAAGCTCCACTGAACAGCGCAGGAGCCATGCATCCCTGGGCTTCTTTTAAAGCCTCTTGGATACAGTGAAAGGAAGCGGGAGAAAGCCTGTTATCCTAACTTCAGGTTCTATTTTGCAACTAAGAAAAATTTGCTGATTAGTAAGTGGTCCACAGGGATTTTCAAATCCGAGTCTGCTTACAAATAGGAGCAGTGAGATATGGTTTCCTCAAACTACCCAACATAAATGCATCTGGTTTACTGTCTAAAGCTTTTTTTTTTTCGGTCTTTCCCCTCTCTGCAACATTATCATGCAGTAACTATCTGGACTGAAATAAAGCCATCCCACAAGAGTACAAAAACAGCTCTGCAGGGTGTATGATTTTATTGCACGCCTGATATTTCATTTTATTTTATGTCTTGACTCCTAAAGCTAGGTCAAATTCCCAGCTTTCCTCAAATGGAAATAAGTCTTGAATTGAACTAGTTTTGGAGAACATTTTGTAAATGTGAACTATGAATACAAAAAGAAAAAGAACAACTAATTGCTGTTAAACTGTGTCTCAGCAGTACTGAAATATACAGCTGTTCCCACAGTGGACAGCACAGTTTGACTATTTCAGCCACACAAAGTGTGAAAGAAATTATTAGATGGCACAGGAAATGGAGCAGCTTTTCTAACTGGGAATAAAGAAGTCAGAGACAATGTTGGTACAATCAGTGTTACGTTGCACAAAAGTGGGCTGTGTTAAGATATACAGGCTTACTGCTGGAAATATGTTTTATTTTTATTTGCCTTTTCATACAGGGCCACAAGTCTCCTTTTCTGTTAGACCTCTGTGGATAATGAAAGGCAGTTTTGAAGGTAAGTTTTGAAAAGCAGTCTGAAGGCAAGCATGAGCAGCGATTTGGGGATTCTTCTAAAGAAGGATCCAGAATGTAGACAGCTTGCACCACACCTAAAAATGTCAACCCTAGCTTTTAGCAACATAAAAAAAAAAAAAATCACAGACTTTGCCTGCTATTGGCAATAAGGCAGAAACTGCTTCTATCAGCACATCTAAACACAAATTTTCATGTTCACTTCAAATGAAGCTGAACACATTTAACGGGGTGGTCAATCATTTGTGTATTTTATTTTATTTATCATTAACTTGTTAAACAAAAGGGTATCAAGAAAACCTTGCCTGGGTTCTGGATGAGACATTTCATTAACACTTATCTCAATAGAGGAGCATTTTCCAGAAATGTACAGTAAAAACTGAGGATGCTCAGGTGACTGGGAAATGGGGAAAATCATCTAAGTGACACACAAAAGAAATAGGACCCTTTTAAACTTGTAGACATTTTTTAAACTCTTTTTCACAATCCCTTCAGGAGGGATTCTTGCTATTCAAGAAGTCACCTTTCAGTTACTCCCTTATGGTAACTTCAATCAAAACTAAAAGAACCAATACACCATCAGGACACCACAGCAAGGCTGCCTGAGCTATTATCATGAGTTTTCACTTCTATTTTTGTAGTACCTGCTGTCATGGCATATTTGCAGTAGAGCTCAGCAATAGTCCTTCGAGTACAACACAGCCCTTCTGGTAACTCCAGCATTACTGCAAGCACCCATTCTTGCCGAGCACGCTTTAGCCCTTGTGTATTTAAAGTTGTCTTACAGCTTGATCAGCTCAGTAAAACACACCAAGAGGGAAAAAAAAAAAAGACACATTGTAAAGCAAATCTTTGAACGTGTTCCTGAAATACCACCCATGTTCTCACTATTAGGACAGCATCTTTACAGCATGGTCTTCAGCCAAGGTGGGGTTAAAGCCCTGCATAAACTCAAGCCCTGACCTAAAAAATGCTTCCAAAGGATCTAGGCTCAGCTTAGAGACAAAGCACTCGGGGCTCCCATGCAGAAGAGCCCCACATGCAGAAGAGCCCGTGTCTGCAGGCAGCAGCCACTGAGCCAGACATCCACTTCTACTGAGAGTGGGCACAGAGCTCACCTCTCCCAAACACAGCAACTCTTCAGCAGCACCCCGGTAAAACCCAGGCAGCACACTTGTGCCACAATTGGAAGAGTGTGTTTTGCTCTGGGAAGCAATTCCATTAAAAACAAGACTACTGCACAGCTCTGCTCTGGGGCTGTGGCATCACAGCTTTTCCTCCACAGAGCCAGCACAAATGAGATGGGACAAGCAGGAGTGATACCCTGCACTGCCAACACAGATCTTCCTGACTTGTAGCCCCTTGCCCCCATGCAAGCAGACTTACAGGTGGGCCAACAGCAGCACCACCAGGAAAACGGGAGGCTTTAGGAAAAGCAAAGCTATGAACATCGGTGTGAGACTTGCCTAACACTTGAAAGTACTGATGTTTTTTTCATAGTAGGAAACAGGAGCTCAGCTTTTCTGCTTGCTCAGAGAGGTGCAAAGCAGTGGTTCTATTAATGCCAGTGAGGTACTTCCCAATTTTCTGTGGATTCGGTGAGGTGAGAGGCATTCTAAGGTCTCTTTGTTAAAAAAACAGCACGAGCTGCAAATGAGGCGCATTTGGAGTAACAAGGAGTATTTATCACTCTTACCTTAAGGCTTGCGAAAGTCTAAGTGGAAAAAATACCTAGAAGATATCAGTCACTCATCGTGAATGGCCAGTCAGAAAGAAGCTTTTCTAGTTTTTCACCTTGCATCCCAGCAAAGGCTGCTGTATTAACACGTGATGAACGTGTACACCCCTTTCAGGTGTTTTCATGTAACACAGGAATATGTACACCCCTTTCAGACAAACTCTAAAATGCTCTGTGCTCTCTGTAACAACTACTGAGGCTCCAGCCCCTTCTCCCCCCATGCAACACACATCCACAGAAACTAAACCAATGGGATTCCCAGGGATAAAGCAAAGTTCCTCAGTTTCACACATGAGAAAGAAAAATAAGTTTGCTGTCACATTCAAAGTTGCATCCACTGGCCTGAATTGTTTCTCTACTTGTTTATGAAGTGGTGTTTTACTCTGCTTGAGAAGAGATGCAGAATTCCTTATGAAAAAATAATCTAAATACCACACCCTGAAATGCAGTTTGAGAGTTTCATCCTGTCTTTATCTGCACACAAAGGAGAAACACTTATTTCCCTTCCAACCACCGCATCTACCTCGCTGTCGAACAACAGCCCCCAACTGACAACCTCAGGACCAAATATGTTTCCTGTACCAACACTTTGATCTCCAATTGCAACTAACCTAGAAGGGTAATAGTTACATTCGAGGTCACTAGGAGGTCTTGACCTCAGTTATTTCACCCTTCTCCAAAGAAACTTCTACTTTAATCATCAACTTCCGGGTAATCTATTAGTAACTGGCATAAATCATACATCAAAATGGGCTCGGGCATTGTCACAAGGGTTAGAAAATGGTCCATTAAGCTCTTCCTCCTCTCCCCAAGCAAACACTGGATTCTGACTTTTCAAAAATAAAAAAAATTAAGCAAAGATGTGCCTTAAACTTTCAATTCCTGAGCGTTTTTATTCTTCTTGAAAGCAGGCAGGAGAAAGGGAGGTGGGAAAGAGTAGCCAAAGACAGATCTGTCTGTCCTGCGATGCTGCTCAGTGTGATAAGCCAACATGCCAAAAAGCACATTTGCGCCCTCTCTCACCCGTGCTTTCTCCTCACCACCATCCCAAAGACACACAAAACTGAAGACTGAAATAATTCAGGGGAAAAAAAACCTGTGAGACTTGGCACATGTAAATTTTGCTGCCTGACTTCACCATCACTGATTACAGCTGACGGAGAGTTAATAAAAGAGCAAAGCTGGCTGTCAGAGCAGATTAGTGTGTGTAAAGGACAAGACAAAAGAATAATGCCGTCATTATTATTTATGGTCATTAACTGGGTTGAGTTCGCTTCTACAGTACCCTACCTGAGCAGTAAAAATGATCATCTAAACATGAAATACTACATTTAGAGTTAAAACCCTGATTTTGCCCGCACATTGGCTTGATCTCTTTCATGAGAGGCGTTTGATTCTGGAATTAGCCAGAGTGGGTAACACAGATTTAGATAATGCAAGTAAGAAACCCATCGGATTTTTGACCTTAACAAAGAACAGTGCTTTCCTGGTGATGGAGCAGATAAAAGCTCACTGCCTCCTTGTCAAAAACAATTGAAAGGCAGGCACTGTGGGAAGGAAGGGGAAGCAATGGTGGAGCAAATATCAAATACAAGCGAGGAAAAGGCATCCAAGAGGCAGGAAAAATGGGAGCATGGGGGGAGCAGGATTTTGGGTGGAATACTCTGGTGGCAGGGACTTGAGAAAAAGTGAAATGATAGAGATAAAATGGGGCTGCTTTGAGCAACAGATGAATTCCAAAACAGATACTGTGAAGGTGGTGTTCTGGCTGGAAGAGAGAATGAAGATGACTGGGGGACAGGAGGAACATCAGAGGAGCAGAAGCCTAAAGCCTGAGGCAAAACATAGCAGAAAATCTCACAGAAAGCACCATCAGAGGCATCAGGAAGAGAACAATAGCCTCTGGGGGCCTGTGTCCAGAGGAAAGCAAGGCAGTGTCAGATGCTACTGCTGTAGCACCCACCGTGTATCTCTGGTCAGAGTAGGTGAGGGAAGTCCTAAGCACAGGTTGGAAAGTATAACTTTCCTGGTCTGGTACTCCAGGAGCATTCAAAATCCCTGAGATGGTTGAAAACTGCATCAGCCCTTGCTGTCTGCCCTTCTCTGCAGCCTCTTATTTGTTCCTTTTTGTTTCTTTCAAATAAAATCCAGGGCTTTTCATCTACAAGACCTGAGCTGAAAACACTGACAAACTCTTTTTTTTGTCCTTGTCTGGCAGGGTGATTAATTCAGCCATGGCTTATTGTCAACAAGAATGTCCATCAGACATATGCAGACTATAGGCCATGGGATAGGACATCCTCTCATGCACACCTTGAAACCCCTTCTCATCACAGAGCAGATTGGTGCTCACTCTGTGACTGCAGCCACTCCTGCCTGATTTTAGTCATGCACCTCATGGGAGGGGATGAATCAGGGTTCAATTCATCCACTAGTAACTCTTAACATTTAGTCTACATAATCATATTTAGAAAGCCCTGATTTTTTTTTTTTGAGAGAGAAAAGGGAGAAATGGGAAAAATTCCATTCTTTAATGGATTTTAATGTACAGTCCGTCCATATTATTGTACATACAACTACACCCTAATTCAGAGGCTGTCTGCTTACTGTTATCCCTGAAGAAAAATGGGGGCTTTTCCTGTTCTTTAAACTAGAGAAAACGTGGTTTTTGACACTCACTGCAATGTTGCAATTTGTTATACCTGTATTACAGGTCTAAACAGAGAAACTGCAGCTGCTGATAAATGGAATAGCACCTCGACAGGAGTTCTCAATCCTAGACCCCTCTGTTGGTCTGTTCATTTATTCATTTCCAAGAGAATAAGCTGTTTGTTTAGACCTAGAGAGATTCTATGGCTTTACCTGTGTGAAACTGTCTTTACCCTGTGCAGCTGCAGGAGAGCAGTCAGATTCACACTACACTCTCCCTAGTGCCAGAGAGGAAGATGCCATCTTATCTTCATCAACAGGCTTCAGATTTTGAGATTGCATCCTTCTAAATAGACGCTGAGTAGGAGAATTAAGACATAACTTAATTTTTCATGTAAGCAGAAGTATTCACTGTACTTTTCTCATACCTTTGTCCACTTGGGATAAAGAAATCCTGTGCTTTGGCAGATTTAGTTTGAATGATATTTCTGTGCTGATGCATAATCAGTTATAATTATACTTTACATTCTTACTTATTTCCTTTATGTATACTCTTAAATGGCAATGATACCATGAATTAACATCCCTCATGCTATAGCCAGAAACATGATGCAGTCACAGAAGCTTAGCCAGTGACAGAGAAAGCTCAGTGGTGACATTCACTGCCACACCAGGAGCAGCACAGGGAGACATCAGAACACTATAAAATACCAGTGTCTACAGGTACTCTTTGCCACAGACTGCCTCCTTGCTGAATAGCTACGAGGACAAGACAGCTGGGGAACCTCTTATACTCAACAAAGGATGGAGTCACTTAATTCTTTGTGATAAAGAATAGATGGCTTTCAGTAGTGCAGAGATATTAGTACAAAAGATGCTCAAACAGAAACCTTGTTTCTGGATTCTTGTTACTTCCCTATTTTTATCCTCACTTACTTGGGCAGTTTTAATTCTGAATAACATGCAAAGCTTGCAGAACTTTAATATATCATATGTTTTTTCAAATTCAGTTTTTCAGATCCAAACATGCTGCAGGAGCAAACCTTAGTATACTGCTGATATCAAGTACCAAACCTAATTTCAGTCCAGTCCTACCTTCCAATACTCCCTAGACTGAGCCCCAGAGCAAACCACAAGCTTTCTTTAGGTCACCTAAGGATGAAACAAGTAAAGGAAATACTCAGTTATGTTTTCAGATATTTTGAACAATCTGCCTAAACACTTGCTCCTGCCAGTGGAAACTGAGGAAAGATGCTTTGCAGTTTAATCTAAAGATCTTTAGAGCTTTGCAAATCTGACAACAGATGATGATGGCACCCTTGAGGGTGGAGTTTCACATTTTCTTGATATTTTAGGTCTGCAACTTAGCAAGCCAAATGAATGAATGTATTAAGAACTAGTTTTTCATAATCTTACTGCAACATTTACTAAGTTATTTTTGTGAAATCTGCCAATTTTTGACAACTTCTTATTGACTGCCACAGGAACGAATTGGAAGGGCTGAGAGACAGTCCTTTTTATTGATAAAATACATCTTTATAAAGTGTGACTGTACCTTTTAAAAGAATGCCTCAACAAGGCATTATTCAAAAGCAGTTAAAGGCCATTGAACGTAACTTTGGCAGACCAGTGATGGCATTCTGAAACCTTTCCCAAAGAAATTACAGGTCTAAGGCATTGAACACACATAAGGCTAAGCACATATTATAAGACACCTTTGCAGAAAGAGTTTGCTCCAAAGTGTGAATTCAGTGCTAGCATTATGTAGGCACAGTTCAATACACGGAGACTAAACCTTCACAGATCCTACAAGTAAAAGCAAATCCAGCAAATCCAGCTCTTTCATCCTATGGCAATAACACATTGCTCTTTTCTAAGGAAAACTTTCATAACCCACCAACTACCAGACTGAATGGACATCAGCTGAGTCACCATGGCATTCATCCCTTGGTCACTTTAATTCTTCAGCCATATTTTACAAAGCAGTTCAAACTGTTTTTTTTTTTTTTTTTCAAAAAGAAAACAACTATGACAGAGGGAAATGTAATCAACTTACAGTTTTACAAACACATCTCAAGGCTTTTCAGTAAAATTTGGCTTCTGTGCAAGCTCGCAATACAATGTCTAGATGGAGTTCTTCTTTTGAAGTTTTGTTTAAGAAAATTCTCCCAGGCTAAGACCCAGTAAGTTACAGTTTAGCCTGGAGCAAATTTTTACAACCAAGTTATAAACCCCTGGAATAGGAGTTCATAATGGAAACAGCTGCTCAGCCCTCACTATAGCGGGTGCAAGTATAATAAAAGCTGCAGGAGTTCACATTAACAATGGCGTCCCCTTACACTCTTTCCTGTTACCCACCCATTAAACAAGCAACACTACTTAATAGAAGGAAAGGCAACAGGCTTTCCTCTTTTACCTACAACCCTGCTCCTTCCCTTCAATAACTAGCTAAGCAATTTATAGGTGACAAAGAATACACTCCCCAACACCCAGGTCTCTTTCAGCAGGGCACGCTTAGGGCAGGCTCTCCAACACCAACATCACACACCAGTGACACCACACTGTAGCTCATTCCAGGAAAGTACTTCATATTATAGGATGCACAAATATTGCACATGACACACATCTGACAGCCTGATACTTGTGGTGTGCAATTCCCACTAAATCGCACCCCCAGCATAGTTCTTAATTCCTTTAACCCTCCCTCTCTGGATGATACTTGCAGCATTTTCATACACAGTTCATAGAATCACAGAATAGTTTGGGTTGGAAGAGACTTTAAATATTACCAGGTTCCAACTTCACTGCCATGGGCAGGGACACCTTCCAACAGACCAGGTTGCTCAAACCCCATCCAATCTGGCCTTGAACACTGCCAGGGATGGGGCATCCAGAGTTTCTCTGAGCAGTCTGTTCCAGTGTCTAACCACCCTCATAGTAGAGAATTTCTTCCTAATATCTCATCTGAACCTCCCTGTCAGTTAAAGCCATTGACCCTTGCCCTCTATTTCCATTTTGGATGTTGCTTCAGAGGATTATACAAGCCAAAGGAATGCATTGCATTGTGGGTAGCCTTGCACTGTGATCAGGCTGCTTTCCTTCCCTAAGATAGCCCAGAATTTTCCATACGCTGCTTTCTCTGCCGTCTCCTTTCAGCAGGTTACGAAAATAATTATTCTTGAGTTCTTGTACTCCTTTGGGACTCTGGTTACCCAAGCTGCAGGTTCTGAGGGTGAAATCCAGTAACAGTTGAGGGACAACCCCTGTCCCCCCCTCTCAAGCCCCTACCAGGCTGAAAGGCTACACAAAGTGGGTATCAAAAACCCAGCAGGAGTTCACAATGACAGCAGTGTCTCTTTGGACATGTTTTTTTCCTTTCTATCAAGTAACAGGATTTTTTTGCCTAATATTTACCAGTGAGCAGTATATTGAGCATATTGTGGCTCTCAGCAACACAATAGGACTGTTCCTCTCCTATCCCAAACACTCCACAGCCAAAGCACCTGTGCAGCCAGGTATTGCAATCTGTGCAAAGGACAAACCCAAAGCTGTCTACAGAAGCTTGCTTTTCAATGCAGCTAGGCTCAGGAGAGAGCTATCAATAATATCGATTTGCAACAGAAATGTTGTTAGAAAGCAGGCAACTTGAAAGAAAGGAAAGGCACTGCCTCCACAAGAAAGGAGCAGGGAGAGATCAAAGGTTGGGATGCTAGACAGAACTTGGAAAAAGCACAATGTTTGCTCTTATTTCCTGTATCTCTGTGGGTTTAGGTAGGGACTGTCACAAAAAAGGACACAAATCTCATCACTATAGCCACAATCTATCTGCAAATAGGCACCTCAGCCTAATTAGAGGCAAGAACTGTGGCTACAGGTTTGATAAAATTATTCTTCCAGTCAAAAAGAAACCTTGTCTTCTGTGACTCACAAGCCAGTGGCCTTCCAGACTCACAGTCACTACCTGCAGGAATTACACATAAGACCTGCTTAAACAATATTTTTTCTATAAATAAGGAAAGTATAAATTCTCCATCTTGGTCCTGACAGTTGTGTCTTGTTTGCATATGACATCAACGTAGCTAAAGGATTCTCTCCTCTGCATGTGATCAAGCAAGAAATATTGTTCTTAAACGCTGACTACTTAATTAAGAAACAAATCTACCTTTGAAGTCAAGCGAATTTAGGAAAGAAATATTATGGAAAGCGGTTTTGATATCATGTATTTTCACAAGAAGCCTGAAGAAAACATGAACATCATGAGGATAGATGTTAAAGAGGATGGGGCCAGACTATCCAGCAGTGAGCAGTGACAGGACAAGGGGCAGTGTGCACAAAATAAAACAGGAGAACTTTCATCTCAATATGAGAAAAAAATTCTTTGTGGGGAACAGAGCACTGGAACAGGCTTCCCAGAGAGGTTGTGGAGTCTCTTCCTCTGGAGATACTCAAAACCTACCTGGATGTGTGCCTGTATAACCTGCTCTAGCTGACCCTGCTGCAGCAGGGCTGTTGAACTAGATGATCTCCAGAGGTGCCCTCCAACCGCAGCCATTCTGTGATTCTGAACAAGGACCTGTAACATTCCCTTAAGCACAAGCTGGGGAAAGCACTCAGGACAAAATTCTCAGATTTATAAGGCTGAATGGTTCACCTTCCTAAATGGCAGCAAGCTGCAGCCTTTATGATTATCTCAATTATGGTGGAGCCATACAAAATCTCTGGCAGAGGAGCTCTTGCCCTGAAGAGCTAACAGTGCCAGCAAGGCTCCTTCCCATTGCATCATGTATCAATTTTGTTTCTCACACCAGACTTTGCCAGTCCCATCACCATGTTGTACAATCTAAGAATACACGAGATGCCATCAGATAACCTTTCTCTTGCAGGTTAAGGACTAACTTTGCTGGTTTTGGTAACTGCAGCTCACCTACTTGTTTCCTTCTAATGACTCCAAGCACCATGTCTGGGCACCATCTTCAAAATTAATGTTAGACAAAGACCACATTTTCCAAAGAGAAAGAAGGCCTGCCCTCTGCAGCAGAAATGTGGAGGCAGAAGCTCCTCTGACTTCCCCCAGGGCAGACAAGGTCAAGTCATGATCCTGGCGCCCTTCCCTGATCTTGTGGTCTCCTCCTGGCTCAGGGGGAATTAGAACAGGGAGGACTTACCTACATAGCTGATAGCATGAATTTTCCCTAGCTTTTTATGAACATCAAGGTTATTAATTCTATTTCTTCATTTTGATCAGACTGGCTTTCCCCTCCACAAAAGCAGTGGGGCATACTCCTAGGAAAAACACAAGACTTCTCACAGCTCCTGTCAGTTTCAAAAGAACAAAAATGACGCCTCATCCAAGCTGGCATTGAAATCCATGGCTTTTTATAGATGGTTGATAGGCCACTATGTAAATTACACTGAAATCTAACAGAGCGAATTACTGACTGTCATCATTAATGGCAAAAGACTATCACCTTGAATTAATGCCATGAGTTAATATTTTTCAATGCAGTATATTTCATACACTGATATGATCATTTTCCCTAGACAGACATCTAGGAGGGAGGTGCTTGGCTCCTTCTACAGTTAAAAAGAGGCCCTATTATAAAGCTTGATAGAAGTCCTACTTTTGTGCCTGTGTTTACCCAGGAAAGCTCACAGAAACCTCCTTTTGATAGGTAAAAACCCATGGGCCCCAGGAAGAAAAGCTGAAATTCTCTCAAACTGCATTTTTACAGGATGAGCGAGCAAGCTGGTCACATCAGCTCCCTGGCAAGCTAACCAATAGCAGTAGATGTCTGTGGTTTTAAAAGAAATTTTTCTCAACGGTAAGCTTTTTTTCCCCTACTAATTTAAGTAGCATAAACAGAAAACACAAGACAACGTGCTCACCCTTCAAACTAGACACATCGGACATAACAAACAAAGACCCTTGTATTTCTAACTAACAAAAGACACAGAAAGAGAATAATCTAAGAAAATTGATAAAATCTGCCAGATAGGTGGCAAATTAGGTCCAAAAATCCTGCCAGATAAGTGACTTCTGCAACTGCACAAAATGAGCATAAGGCTGTATCTCCATCCCCATCTCCAAGCCCCCCAAACTCTGATGATCCCGTCAGCCATCCTGCTGGTTAACAACAGAAATACTCCCTTCAGAAGAAATGCTGTGCAATTTACCTGATCAGGCCCCATGCAGCCACACAACTTAGCTGTCAAAGACTGAGCACTTACAGTAAACCACTGGCAATTAACTCGAGGAGTAAAGGAATTAAGCTGTTGTAAAATCCAATAGAACAAATGCAGGAGAAAATCATAACCTCATTGCAGATGCTCTATTAGCCAGCAAGGACTCTGCATTTGCCCAAGTGCGTCATTCAGTCAACCTACTGCTTTAAATAATAACAAGATATTTTCTACTATAATGCAGCAAATCTCAAGAGCACCTGATATGGAGGGATGCTGAGGACTTAGTGCCCATCTACTCTCAGTGGAAACTGGGTGAACATTGAACCTCTGGATTTGGCCAGTGATATGGACCTGATGAGACATACAGCACAAGACAAGAAATTGATTTGTTTTCTAAAGCAGAAAAAGGAAAAGAAAAAAGGGGATTTTTTTTGTTGTTTTTTGGCAGACCAATAGCTAATGAGGCATCACCAGTTGGACTGATTCTTTCAATGCTGCCATAGGTGTTTTGATGCAGCATTCAGTGTAAAATGTCAGTCTAAAACCTACATAAACCTCTTCTTCATGATGCTGTTTAAAGCACAAGTGAAACAGGCCTATGCCTACACCTTCTAGACAGTAGATTACTGCAGAATCTTTCTGTATGCTAAACCAAATGTAAAGACTCATTCCAGGAGTTAGGCATTTACCCAAGTTTTACTACTTAAACCACTTAAACTGAAATGCTTGCAGCCTCAAATTTAAATAGCAAAATTCCTCTGGACATTTCAATGAGAGAGCACAAGATTACAAGCATTTAGTCCAACCTTTTATATAATACAGGAATTTCCTCTACAGTCTCAGGTGTAGAATTTATTTCCAGAGTTTGTTTGTTCAAGGAAAATCTTGAGAAAAATTTTCATTTGTTTGACAGTGTGGTAAACCACAAGCATGCTTTTCACAAATTATTTTGAAAACCTGCATTAGTAGCTTGCATATTACCAAATCCAGATAATTAGAAACAACATCTAGCAGTTTTGATAATTCCCTAGCCAGTTTAAAATAAAATTACTCAATTGACGTGATTTGCTGTCTGATTTTTGTTCTAAAACATAGGGTGTTCCATAGAAAAGTGAGAAGGCACAAAACTCTCCAGGAAGATCCCAGTGAGCAATTCAAAGTTGGAATACCTGCAGTTAGCCCAGACCTCTGACATCTTAACACTGTCTCGTAGTGCACAAAATACAAACATGTACATACATGTTTAAAGATACCATCTTTGCAAAGCAGCATTTGAAAAACCTCCCAACCACAAGCTATTGCTGATGGTGTTTTGATGGTATGTGTCTCACTAACAAAGAAATATTTAAGTTCTGCACATGTCTTATTTTCAAGTGTTTGTTTATTGTCCAGTTACATGAAGATTTTCTCTTTGGTATTTTATTCCATACCATTTCCTTAAAATTCTGTTTGTCTCTTAGGCAATATTTCAGTCCAATGAGAAGCACAGCCAGCTGTCCAATGTCAGTGGACTTCTCCTACGGGTCAGAGAAGCACATGTGACCCTTAGCAACAGTTCTGCTGGTAAATGTTCTAATACATGGAAATTATATGTTATGGGTGCTCAACTTGAAGAATTACTAAATTCATAATGCTATTTCTTCTTAGCAACTCACTCTGGAGAAAAACTCTCTGAATTTCTCCTTAACAATCACATCATTATCATAATGAATTCATGTCCTAAAGACATTGCATTAAAGGAGCAGCTTGAGCTGAATTCACAGATTTTGCACAGTACTAATCCACTCATAAGACTCAGCCTCATGCTCAAGATATTTATTTTGAGTGAAGCCTTGAGGAAAGGTGTTAGTCAAACCACTGCTTCTCCCACTTTTACCCTCTCTTCTGGACACTTCCTGAGATGTCCTGTGCTTCAAGATCATCTGCTCAGTTGCAGCTTACTGAAAGACCTGAGTAATCCAGGGTACAATTCCAATGTGCACAATTAACTCTGTAGCCTCTCTCAGGCACAACTGGAACAACTGGATAGGGACAATAGCTAAAAGAGCCCACAAGCAATGCCTTATGACACAAGTATCCCAAAGTCCTGCGAGAGAAATACAAACTCACAGTACCATATGATAAAGTGCATTCATCACAGCCTAAACCTGAAGTGTGAGATCACACATTTGTGCACCTAAATCTCTTCAGTTAGGAAATATCACGGTCTCAAAGTACATGTGTCATATGGCTGCAACATGCTTGAAAAAGGCTGCCAAAACTGGGGCTGTTTGAGAAAGCAGGTCACCATCCTTTGCATTCTGCTGCCTCACTAGCACCAGTGTCACTCATAACCCAGGCAACAGGAACTTACACTAGCTCAGTAAAAGTGCTGCCCAGAACAACCTGTTCTCTATGAGATTGACACACCAAAGAGCACAAAAAAAACCATGAAAAGAAACCTCAGACATTCCCCCACACCTCCATGTGAAATGCTCTGCTCTTTCAAATCCTTTGCTGGGCAGCTGAGCATACTCAGATTTTCCTGCTGGGTTGGCTCCCACCCACCTCCCCGGTTCATCAGCCGCTGCAGGGCATCTGCAGAGCAGTACATGCTGCACTGCCATCAGTGCACTGATGACACCCAGCTCTCTATCTCCTTCCCCCTTGACCCAGACACAGCTGCTGGCAACCTCAAACAATGTCTGGCAGAAATTGGTTTCTGGAAGAAGGCCAGCTGGCTGCTGCTCAACCTGGACAAGGCAGAAATAATGCTAATCAGCAGGGGGAATTGCTTTGAGGACCTGGTGAAATCCATAAGTGCTCCATCAGCTGAGGGCATTTATCTGGCCATCATCCTAAGTAGTGTACAGTGCAACCACCAGGTTAAGATTTAACTTCCTTACAAACTCACCAAAAGATTTGCTCACTCTTTGTTAGATGCCTGCTTCACTTGGAAAGACCCCGACAGCTATCCTTTGAGTTTGACTGTGAAAACTGCACTAGGAGCCTAGATAGATGGCCAGGAGTGCCCCTTCTGGTCCTCCTCTGGATAACAAACCAAAACAACTGCAAGCCTGTTCCCTGGTGCCTTGCACATCCATCATTTGATAGCACAACTCATCTGAAAAAATTATAGTCAATTCTAAAAGTGACATTCACTGATGCTTTAGATAAAACTTAAAAAGCAACTTACACCCCACCTTGGAAAAGCAGCAGCTTGGTTATCTAAAAAAATCAAGCAATGTGACCAGATCAATTTTCCTCAGTCAAGTCCAAGGATTTTAGGTAAAAGATGAGCAACATGCATGAGGACAGATGATCTTTTATTTAAGACAACTCATACTTCTCAGTTCTATCCTTATTAGGGACAAAAAGTCTGCATTAAAATTCCCAGCATTTTGCAAGGGATAATAACTCAGTGACTTAATTTACTCATTCAGTAGCAAGACATTAATATTTTGAAACCCTAGAAGCAAGAACAGATGTAACACCTAAGTCCATTACCACAACATGAACACCAGAATTGACAGTACTGTGTTTTATCTTTGAACTGCACTTCTGAAGCAGGCTTTTGAGGAATCTTTCTAAGCCATGCTGATTATTCAACCACTGCTAGAAGCTTATTTTTCTTTCACAGGATGGATCAGGATGGAAGGGACCACAGCAGGTCATTGGTCCAAGCTCCCTTCTCAAGCAGTCATCCCAGAGCACATGGCACAGGATTGCATCCAGATGGCTCTTGAATATCACCAGTGAGGGAGACTCCACAACCCCTCCAAGCAATCTGCTCCAATGCCCTGTCACTTGAACAGTAAAGAACTACTTCACCATATTCAGGTGGAACTTTCTGTACATCAGTTTCTGCCCGTTGCCTCCTGTTCTAGGGCTCAGCACATCAAGAAGAGCCTGGGCCCATTCCCTTGGCACCCTCCCCTCAGATACTGACACTGACAAAGTGTTCTCTCAAAGTGTACTCTCTCAGCCTTCTTGAGGCTGAACAGGACCGGCCTCCTTAGCCTTTCCTCATAAGAGAGAGGTTTCAGTCCCCTCATCACCTCTGTTGCCCTCCACTGGACCCACTCTCTGTGAGTCCTCTCTTTAAAGGTCAGCCTGCCTGGACTTACTGACTTTTGCCACCTGGACTCACTGGACTTGGGTTTACACCAGAGGTACCTGACTCAACCTCTTCGTTCAAGACAACTACACATTAAACCAGTGTTGCTTGATCCATTTCCAGACCACAGTAAAGGCAGTAAAATCATAACAGGAGGCTCGTTCCTAATGAGCAGTATTATTAGATGCTAAAGCTGCTCAGAACAATGCATTTTGCAAACATGAGGGAAGGGAAGGTAGTTTTATGAGCATGGTTTGTTTCCTTTCTACAGGTATCTTCTGTCAAACTACCAGCTTTACTTGCCTTTGTTGTCATCTTCAAATAGACAGTGTGGTAGGTCAGTGATACAGGCAGAATTTTTATTGCTGTTTGTATTTGTTTGAAATATCTATTTAAAATAACACATTGTTTCTACCCAGCTATGTTGAAAAAAAAAGAATCACTCCCAAGGGAAAAAAAAACCAAACAACAACAACAACAAAATACCAAGCTTCACAACTTCTAAGTCTCAGAGGAATTTGGAGGCTGCTTTTTGGCCAAATTAGTTCTGCCCATATCCTTTTAACACTAAGCAGAGGCAATGACGTTGGTAAAAGAAGGCAGGTTATGCAAGGCTGAGAAGATATCTTCAGCACAGTGTGTATGGGACAGCAGTTCTCCAGGGTAACAGACAATAGCTTCATTTTAAAAGAAAAAAAAAAAACACAAAAGAGAAAAGCTGTGGAAACAAATTAATTTGGAATATGTAAAAAAGGATTATGAAAGAAAGCACAAACTTTCCTTCTCTGCCAAAAGAAGCGATTTACTATGTGTACATCTTTGCCTTGTTACAGTTTATTACTGAGTTGGGTAGCTAAAAGAAAAAGAATTCAAATAAGGAGAGGCTACAAAAAGGCTGGCTCCTACTGTGAGCACAGGGATGAGGAGAACATGGAATAATACATGAAAAAAGCAGCTCATTGCAACAAAGTGACTTGTTAAGCCTTCAAAGTCTGCCACCAGTGCTCCTCCAAGCAGTGTAACTGATTGCATGGCACATAGAGGGGGTTCAGCGGTGTGTGTTTCTGACTTCCCTTCTCTAAAAAGAAACACTATACAGCCAAAATACAACAACCTTCCACTCGTACCTACATGCTGTGAACACCAAAAAGCAAATCAAGTTGCCAAGCGTGGTACATGGCAGTATAACAAGGGGTCATGGGATGAAAGCAAGAAAGAGAACATTTTAGGCTGAACATCAGGAGTAAAAGACTTTTGTTGAACTGTGAAAATGCTACATGCCCACGTTAAAAATTAGCTAGACAAAGCACTAGAAATTACTTTGTATACTACAGCTCTGCACTGGCAGAGAGATGGAGCAGAACTAATTGGCCTCTGCAAACCCTAACTTCTTATATCCTTCATAAAAAACAGTCTGCAACAGCTCTTAGATTTAACAAAGGCTTGCACTTAGAAGAGAAAATGAAACTGGGAAAGCAGAACATCTCCTTGCAAGCCTATTTCCACTGAGAGCAGCACAGCATGGGAGGTGCAGCCGTTCAAGCGCTTTATCTCTGACTTAAATCAAGAGAATCATTTACAGTAAAGAAACAGGAGTGATACCTTTTTAGCATTTTTATCATGACTTTCTTAGCCCACCACAGTTTTGGGAAAAAAACCAAAAACAAAAGCTGCACATTTTCTTTGAAAACAGAAAGAACTCACTTTGTCTGCCTATTAAATCTTTTCTCACTTCCCCACCTATACATTAACCCAGGCCCAGTTTCACCAAATCCAAAAGAGGAGCTGTTGTCACCGGAAACTTTGCATTCCTACACATTTTATAAAATGCAACACCTGTGCAGGAGGGAAAGGCTCAGGTTAATGTCTGCATTCAGCCACAATTCTGTCAGAATTCACTCTTTCTGTCAACAACTGGCAAGGCAGCAGCTGATGCACCCTGGCCAGCAGGTCAGCAGTAATGCAGCTCTAGGCTATCCACACCTCCCTACCCAGTGGTACTGATCTGGGATGGCTTAAGAGACACTTTGGAGAGGAAAATACCTGCTCATATCCTCAAATCCCAGAACATACAGTGCAAACATATATATGCTCTCCATACAGACAATGTTTACTTTATGGACGTCCCTGGTAATAATCAGGGGATGAATTCTTGATTTCCACTGATTGCAATTTGTCACAAATATGGCAAGTAGATGTCATTGGTATGCAATTGGAGGCACATACTACATTAGGAAAAGAGGCCTGAATATCTGTAACAGAGGTCATAAATAAAATGAACTAGAACATATGAGATTAGATTCCTTTCCCTGGTCCTGGTAGAGGCATATGATTTCCATTAGTAAAAGGACCACTGTAAAACTTCCTGCAGAGGAGATGATTTTCCTTTGGCAGTCTTCTTCACTATAGATCTTCAGGATTTGTTTGCATTTTGGTAAATGTTTTCACAAATATATATATGTACACGTATATAAAATATGAGCGGTTTCAACTGTGCAGAACTGACTCCTTTAGCTCCTTATATGAAGCTAAGAAGATGTGATCCAGCTTATATCAGCTGAAATTCAATTTTTCACAATTCTCCAAACCAAAAAAACTCAGCCTGCTTAATTCCCATGAACACACACAAGCACCTCCAACAAAGTTTTAATTTGAGCAGATATTCTTCTCGTCTGTTCTCAACAGCAGTATACACCATGCAATTACCCTACAAAATAAAGCTTCTGTCTGGTGCACTTTGCACATGTATAAATGGTACAAGAGGTGAAAGAAACATGAATTATTCCTTAAAATTGCTGTTTGCAGGTGATAAAAAAAGCATACTGCTGGCACCATTCCCCTGAAATCTTAAACCCAATCCCAAGAAAGCACTAGAGAAAAGATTCTGCTCCAAGTACCTACGTGCCCATGTTAAATTTAAGAATTGGTTTAAGTACCTTCCCTAGACCAAGGCCCTGAGCAAGTGAAATATGATTTTTCTATTTAAAATATTAAAAAGATACAGGCTGCCCAAGTGTTTTACATTTCTTTTTCCTTCTTGACTTCTAATTCATTTCTGACATAGTGTTTCCCTTCAGTCTCTTGTCTGTACCATAAATCTACCTGTAATAATTTGGTACAAGTCACACACTTTGCATGAAAATGGATCCTGCACCCTTCCCAGTCACAGGATGTGAGGTACAATGTCCATCATAAGTCATGTACAAAGTATAGCTTCAGTAACCAAAATCTCTCATGCAGGCATTACATCCCATTGTGAATCTCAGTGCATCACAGACAGCTGGAATTAATTCAGCTGTTTACTCCGGAGCAAATCGCCAACTCCACGGAATGTAAGCAGCCTAACATCAGGAGTAGATGACATCAAAATGAGGCCCTCTTATATGAACCTTGCTTTGTAGAAACATTAATTAATTAATTGTATTTATGGTCTTGGGGTCCCCATTATTAACAGAGCTGAGACACCACAAGCTGCAGTAATACACATACATCTTAGCAACTGGAAGAAAGCATTTCAAATTTATTTTTAGAAAAAATACCATCCACTTTCACTTTTTTTTTTTTCCCCAAAGCTTGCACAGAACTATCCAGACTCTGCAAATGTGATCCAAAAATTAGCTGGGGAAAGCAGGAAGGTGCTAGCTAGGCACTGGGTCAGGCAGTAACCCAGGAGCTGACACAGAGTTTCACAGCACTATCTTGGTTGTGCCTGATTGCACACTCCATCTCTCATCAGACACCTTGACACACAGCTGTCACACCTCCACCAAATTACTCAGGAGTCACAGCTCAAGAAGATGGGACAGACATCTTCAGGTGCATAAAAGGTTTAGAGTGACACCCAGAATGAAGTTGGCCCCTTATTTTCTGTAATGGAGATGAATAGAAGGAAAAACTGAAGGAGTAGTTTCTCCAGCTGTTGATGATATGACCCTTAGTATATATATGGCATGCTCACTACATTCTACTGCTACAGGGCCCTTCATATTTTGTGAAGTAAGATAGCAAGCTTAGACAACTCAGAAAACAATGCTGAGCAGATATCAACCTGTCAAAATCAGTTTTACTTATTTAAGATCATAACCCTTTTTTTGCATCACTAGGAATTCCTGGGAAGCTCTAAAGCCCAAACCTAGGACAATACCTTCCTTTTCCTAACTCATTAGTTTTTTAAATGATGCCTTTTTTGTTGCTTTGGGTTGAGGTTTTTTGGGGTTGTTTGGTTGGTTTTTTGTTTGTTTACAGCTCTGCTCATCAAATCTGCACAGTGGTAACAGTATGAAGAAAAGCCAGAGAAGCAAACCAAGCTAATTGATAGCAGGAGCATGTTTCACATAAGCATTCATTATGAACAGTGGTACTGCTGAAGCTACTGCACTGCCCACAGACCCTACAGTTTAGTATCACTGACCTTAATTGCGACAGATGAAGAGCAAAACTGACATATCAAGCATAAAGCCAGAGTAATTTGCACTCTTATGACCAGATCCTGAGCTGGTACACAGTGACCATAGCTTCCCCAAGATCAACGGTATGAGGTCAATTTTTTTTCTAGCTCAGTCAACAACTTTTAATCTGAGCACTGCCAGGAAATCAGAGAAATCACTCAGCATTTGTTAAACAGCCAAATTAAAACTTAGGAGTTGTAGGTTCTTTCATCTTGCTGTCCATGTTTAAATACACATTTCATACTACTAGAGCTGCAAGAAATTAAATTATTTCAGATCACAGTTGTTTGGAGGCTCTTTTCCCCTCCCTGTTACTGACTCAGAGGGAGCCTACTGAAACTTCCCAGTGGAATTTGCATGCAGGGTTCAAATAAACACGTATATTCAATGCCTGTTTTACTCATAAAGAATAATACATCCTTTTCTGAGTGAAGATATGGTGAAAATAATCTCCTTTTCCTCGTGGATTTTCTGGAAGGAGAATTGGGATACCTCATACCCCCCAGAGTACCCTTGTCTTCCTTACAATAGACAGGCTGTGCTATGGAAAGCTACTTGACATGTAGGGCAACCAAACCAGTGAAAGCACATCAACAAGATGGGTGTTTGCTTTGTCTTCACCTTGAGGTAGGAGCTGTGCCAGCAAACACTGAATTATGAACACATGACAGGTAAGACATCTCCATTCACCTAAACATTCCCCTCCATCCCTGTGAGCTGTTCCACGCTTCCCTGTCTTTCCACATGTGTTCCAGTTTGTCTTTCCCCATCTCTCTGTAACTCCATGCCAGACCCCTGGATTTCTGTCCCACGGCAGCTCTCCAGCACACCACCCTGCTCATCATCTCCTCTTTGGCATTGCTACAGGTGATTGCTCACCTCTTCAAAGGGACTCAGCCAGCACACAGCCAGCAACTCACCCACCCATAGTCACCAACCTGTCACTCAGCTGCCACAAGTCACCTACCTGTCACTCAGCCTCCTTTCATCAGCACTTGCTAAATACACTAGTGATGTGCATATGCAACAGCTGCAAACAAAAAATTTGCAACAAGGCATATGCAGGGCAGTGAGACCTTTCATTTCTTCTAATGGAATCGTGTTAAAAGGCTAAATTTCCACTGAATAAAATCCACAGAGACTACAAAATCCACAAGAGATGGAAAAATAGTGAGGGCACAGAAATGGCTGAGATGTAGAGAGACTGAACCTGCAAACAGAAAATGTGAAAAATTAAGTTCAACTTGGAAAAATAAAATACAGCTACTTTTTTCCCAATAAAAAAGAAAAAACCTCCCAACCACACAAACCTAGAAAGCAGCAATGGGTAGGAGACTGAGGGTCAGTAGCAGATAGTAAATTAGACATGAGTCCACAATGCAGTCTGACAGCAAAAAAGGTCACCACCATTTTAGGCTGCATATGCAGAGACAGCAAGTAACAGGGAAGTAATGGTTTTTATCTATATTGATCGGGTGCAGTCTACTATGGAAAAAACATGCTCAATTCTGTGTTTTGTGTAAACAAAAACTAATGGCAGTTTGGAGGGACTTCATAGAAAACAGCCACAGAATAGCTTGGAGGGCTAGCAGAACTAACCAAGGAAGATGAAAAGCTGGCAAAAAAAAAAAAAACAAACACCACAACAACAACAAAAAAACCCCACAGACATTCTCTCACAAAGAAATTGGAACAATTCAAGAAGTTGACAAAAAGTTATTCCTGGGGATAAGCTAGGCAAACCTGCTCACCCTTTTCACCAAAAGCAGTCAAGACTTACTTTGAGAATTACCAAGTCTAACTTGGAAGTCTGTTAACATTGATGGGACAGTTATTTTCAGAACTGCTGTCCTGTGTGAATGTCCAGCTGCAGCCTGGTAATTGTTTCTGGTTCACACAATAGCTAAGAAAAGCCCAACAATGTGAAAGACTGGAAAGAAGATGCACCAAAGAAGATGTAAAACCTACTCAGCATTGCAAAAGGGAGCATTAGTAAAACTTGTGGAAGAAAAATTAAGGAGTGGGCCTGGGCTAAACACTTGGGCAATATTTCTGAAGGCTGAGATCAATCAGTCAGGATGACCTTGTATCACCCTAAGGCCAAAATTCAATCTGACCATAAGGGGGTTCAAAGGCTTGGAGCTGCATCAGAAGGCACATAATTGAGCTGAGGTGGACAACCAAGGCCAGTGTGTTCTGAATGAGTGCTTCAAAATGACTGGTGCAAGTTCCTCCTCAGAACATCCTCAGAGGTAGTGTAGTCCTAATAGTAAAACCCAGAGAAAAATTAAGATTTCTAGCAGTTTTAAAAGAGTGAACAGCACTTTCTGCTTCCCAGATTTCTGGGAACAGCTCTGTCACTTCACACTCTCTGCTGATCAGAGAGCAGGAAAAGTCTTTAGAGCACCCAGGCCAAGGCACCAAGCTCCTGCAGGAATCAAAGCCTACAAGCCTGGGCTTTGCTTTGCACTGTCCTCATGGCTCCTGGCTGGGCTCAGGGTATGGGCTGAGCCTGCTCCTGTCTGCAAATCCACTGCCTCATGAAACAGCAAAGCCAGTAAGCAACCATGCAAAAAGCATCTGTGTGAAGAGGGAAGGCAAGACAGAAAAAAAATTTAAATCAATGCCTGAAGAAAGCATTGGCATCTCAATATGCCGTTCAAAAGCAAGCCCATCTTGATGTAGTGCAAGATAGCCAATGGAAGTAAAAGGACTGGTCTTTCTCAACATCCTATGCCATTTACAATTCATTTAGGCAATCAGTATATTTCAACACTCCTTTTAAATCCAAGCTGGAAGTGCTTAGTATTGAATTGGCACAAGTTTAAAAGAAAAAAAAAAAAGGAAAAAAGGAAAAGGCAGTACAATAACAAAAGAAATCCCAATCCATCTTTTCACTGAGGTGCATTGCCTTGCTAATTTTGCTGTAGAAAAACAAAGCAGCTCTGGACAGCTGGTTAAAAGAAGCTGTTAATTTAGAATAACCTGTTTGTTAATTGCCTTCAACCTTGGTCAGTCAGTTTCTACACTCTAAACCCTAAAGGTAGCTTGAAATGAATGCATCGAGGGAGTGAGGAGTAATTAGTGCAAGCAGGCAGCCATGGCTGGAAGACAGAGGTTACAGTGAAGGGAGGAAAGGTCTAAACCAGTGCACACACTCCTAGGAATTTGCCCTAGTGCTGCCTCCCTCTGCTCCCCCTCCTTTTCCCTTCTGCTGCAGAGCTGCAGCTACAGCTGGAGCCCTCTGCCAAAGCAGGGATGTCCCACTGCCCCTCAGGCACTCTGCCACCACCAGCAAAAAAGACTTGCAGGTTGGGTTTTTTTTGGCACAAACAGCAAAGTGAGCAAAGATCCTGCATGCAGCCATGCTGACTGCCTTCCGTCCCTCATCTGTCCCTCTCCTCACTGGCACCCACGGCACCAGCACCCCTTCCCTGGACAAAAGATGCAGAAGTCTTCCACCAGCTTGTGGGTACTGGGGAAAATATTTCCCTGCATCCAGAACCCCAAAATACAACCCATGTAGAAATACAGCTTCCACCAAGACTTCACAGGCATAAAGGATGATTTTCTGTTTTCCCAGCTTGCTGATCTCCCCTCGCTGGGGTAAGGTTGTCCCATGCCCACCTTCAGGGAGAGAGGCTGCAGAGGGAGTGGAAAGGAAAAAAACCCTGGAAATTTGTCACTCGTTTTACAAGCTGCC
This sequence comes from Fringilla coelebs, assembly GCF_963513975.1. NCBI lineage: Eukaryota > Metazoa > Chordata > Aves > Passeriformes > Fringillidae > Fringilla > Fringilla coelebs. The sequence goes on from NC_140028.1 coordinate 88,076,447, forward strand.
TGCGCCTGGTTTGCCATGCGCTCAAAATAGAACAACAACTGACCTGTGAGTTATTTAAACATGAGTGTAACATTTAGAGGCACAAGGCAGGGCACACAGATTTTATCCGACTGATGTCTGCCCGACCCCTGCGAGTCCTCAGGTGACCCAGGCACACACGGCCACTGTGGCCAGCAGTTCCCTCCTGGTGTCCCCACTGCCTCCCTGGGTGCCCAGCAGAAACGTGGTGCTGGTTCACACTGTCCGAGGGAAGTCTCACTTAGAAGAGCAAGCAAGGCTAACAGGAGCCACGCTTGTTTCCTTACAATAAACATGGCATCATCCTCAATAGATTTCCATCCTGGTGGAAGCCTAGTGCATTTTCCTGCAACAGTGAAGCAGATGAACAATGTTTAGAGGGAGCTGGGAGCCACAGCTCTGAAAGGGAACTTCTAGCAAGCTGCATATGGTGGGACCCACTGTGCTTCCAAGAAAGCTGTGCTCAGGTGGAAGTTTGGCAACACAGCCCCTCCCTTCTTTAACTCCATCCCTTGAATGAAACCAATTCCAACCACTGTGTTCTGACTTTTAATCCTTCTTGAAATCACTAAGGTGATTAAGAATCATTAAGGTTGGAAGAGACCTCCAAGATCAAGTCTGACCTTTGATCACCACCACGCCAACAAAACCACAGCACTAAGTGCCACCTCCAGCCATTTCTTTAACACTTCCAGGAATAGTGACCACACCATGTCCATGACCAGCCCATTCCAATGTTTAACCACACTTTCAGGGCAAAAGCTCTTCCTGACCTCCAATCTGAACCTCCCCTGCTGTGGCTTGGGTCTGTGTCCTGTCATCCTGTCCTGGCCACCCAGAGGAGAACCTGATCTGATCCCCACCTGGCTACAACCTCCTTTCAGGCATTTGTAGAGAGCAATAAAGTTCCCCCCTCAGCCTCCTCTTCTCCAGTTTCAGCACCCTGGTCCCTCAGCTCCTCCTCATACCATTTAATCTCTAGATCATTCACCAGTCTTGAGTTTGTGATTTGTATTGCAACCACCTATGCCAAAACTCCATCTGGAAAGGAGGGGAAAAAAAAAAAGCCTTATTAAAAGCTGGTTTCAAGCTTATATCATACCTTAGTATAAAGTCATCCCAATAGGCAAAGATGGGATGCACACACATGGATACTTCACCCAGCATCACACCCAGGTCCCAGCAGGAGCACAAAGTTTTATTCCTTTTTTTTTTCTCTTAAATACAGCATAGCTCTAGGTTATTGTTTCTCCAGAGACAAGTACATTCCTGCTCTCCCCACACTGCTAAATCCAGTAGTGCCTTAAGAGGCTTTGTCTTAATAATTTTCATCACTGTTATTGATAGATGTATTGATATTGGAGGTGGCCAGGTCAGGTTGTAATGACTCTCTGAACTCATGAGTTATTTATGAGCACCTGCTAATCTGCATCACATGGAATTGCTGAGTTTCAACACACAACATCCTGTAACCCCCATGTTCTCTCATGGAGAGGACAGGCTGCTCCCAGTCAGAAGGGGTCCAATACATCAGGGAAATCCCAACTGTACCACAACAGCAGAGGCTTAGCACAAGCCAGCACTTCACATTTGCCCCTTCACTGCTAACACCCAAGACTGTCCTTTGCAAGATGTTCTCCAGACATATTATAGTCACAACAACTCCATATGGATTAAAAATAAAAAAAACTGGGCAAGAAAGGTGGATTTTTCCAATGCTGAAAGTATTTTCTTAGCATAAAATGTTTCTGAAAAAAATTATACATAACCAAAAAAGGAGCTTCCTGCATCTTCAAATCCATGTTGTCAGAGAGCAGCCACCTCTAGTCCTTTTTGTTAGCTTCCAGGCTGAAGGGAGCAAACGTGGACTTCCATTTTAGAAGGGAGGTAAGCACCAGCAACTACCGCAGATTTCCATGACAACTGCAAACTCTCAACACATCTTCCGATTTCGTTGCTGGTGTTTCTGTCTCTTGAAATAATGCCAAGCTAACTCCAGCAGCAAAATTATCATGCAAAGGCATGTGGTCCATTAAAAATATGAGTCAGAGTTGCAGGGTGATGTCACATCAGCTGCCCCTGATGATAACTATCAAAAGTTAGCACAAGCTTCCAAATCACAAACGCCTTGGCTCCGATCCTATTTTAGTGAATCTGCTTTTACGATTAAACCATCACTGTAATTGGCACTGGAAGAGCATTGGCAGTCTGCTGTGGTTGCCTTCCCTGCAAAGCATATTTGTGATACTCATCTCTGAATGATGCATAGTGTCTGCCTGTCTTCAAATTTAAAAAAGAATTTAAAAAAAAAAGAACGTATGAACAGCAGGTAGGCTGGTCAGCATTGATTCACTCCCTGGCAGCCATGATGAGAGCACCACGAGCCCAATCCAGCCCTGCTGGAACTGGGTATTTCTCCATTTCCTTTCATGGCATTGCACCTATGTTACACCAGGTATGAAGTTTGGCTTTCTGTCTTTAATAAAATATGGTAACTGCCTTTCACTGACTACCAGCTTTTTTACAAGTGCTACACTCTAATTTGGGCAACAGCTTGTTAGGGCAGCTGGAATGGCATTGTACTCCATAGGCAGATAGTGGGGAGAAGAAAGAGAAGGGGAAGAGACAGAGCAAGCAATGTGTCTTGTGTACTTAAATAGCTGGGTTGTCTGAGGAAAAAAAAAACCCCACATGCAGCAGCAAAAACTAACCAATGCCTAGGAGCTGGGGAGAGGGATTTACACACTTTACATTTTCTAATTTCCCTCTGGATAAGAATCATATAGTTTATCTAGCCTTTTAAGCTGTGGAAAAGGGGAGGAATGGGGTTTTGAACACACTACCATTACACGTGCCTGCATTACAAAACCTGTCTTTTTTTTCCCCCCCAAGCACAAACAGTAGATAAAATTTAAAAAATTAGGCTGGCATTGAGTATTGTGACACACGGGGCACTAAACGTTTGGGTGGTTTGGTGAATTTCTCAAATAGATTAGAAGTTAGCATGAGGCAAATGAAAATAACCTTCCCCTCCCCCCTCTACTAAATAAAGCACAGAAGGGAGAAAGGATGGGGGGGCAATCTTAGAGATTTCTCCTCCCCTTTTGTTGTCCCCCTCCCTTTTCCCGATATTGATATTGCTCTGCTTTTTGATCTCTGCACTTCTTTGTTTTGGCTTCACAGGTATCAAGGGAAAATGGCTAGCAGTGAGTTCTGTAGCTTTTCCTGCTCTACAGCCCCTCTGGCTTAGCCAGCTGGATCACACTGAATTAGTCAAGTACTTCATTATCTCCCTTCTCTGCACATTTAGCTCCAGGTAATAAAATGCCCAAACAAGAGAGCCAATGCCTTCTGCTGCACTGTCTGTGAAGTTTTGTTGTTTTGGCCAATTCTGCATATCAGCATTGTGCTATGGGAGGGCATCACTTTTCATCCCTTGCCTGCAGTGCTTCCCAATCTCCATTTAGTCACAGCAGTTAGCTAACCATGTAGCTGTTGATAACATAGCACAGTTTTGGAGCCCCTTAGCCTTCAGGAGGTCTGGGATTTCTCTTCCCAGTGTGGGCCTACAGGAGGAGAGGCAGCTAGCTGGGAGAGCCAGACCAATTACATGGTGAGGATGGATGCAGAGCTGCGGATGTGAGAATTGCTCTTATTAGCAGCCAGTGGGGTAGGAGTTTTGCACTAGGGCATTTTCTGCAGTGGTGAGCTGCTAGCCAGATATCTAGGTCAGGTAGAGAAAGCTGTAGAACAAAATCCAGGCAGTTGCTCCAGTGCACCCTTCTATTGTGAGGCGCTGTGCTGCACAGAGGAAGGGAGTTTTTATTATTACTGGTGGTGGTGGCTTTATTTTTTTTTCTCCCGACTCATTGCAATATAATGGCAGCTTCTCTTTTTCACTTGTATTCTTCAGAGCAAATGCTTAAAATCCATTTTAACGTATTTTTTTGAATACATTCTTCTCCTCCCCCTGCTCCATGGGATTTTTTTTCCCCCCTAAGATGACCTTTAGTTAAAGCCATAAACTAGCTTGAGGCAATCTCTGGCAGCTCTGTCATGTGATGGGCAAAATGGGCCATATTTAAATCACATGAAAAAGAACAGAAAGAAAGAAAGAATCTAGTTCACCTCTTCAGTGCTAATCCTTATTTGCGATGGTCAGTGATAAAAATCTCCTAAATGTTCTCTATTTAGGGGAAAGCATGAGAAAAATACATGCTGGAAAAAAGTCTACCTTACATAGAAATCTAAGTTTCAAGAAAACAGTTTTCCCTGTATGAATAAAAACAAAGAAATTGAAAGATAGGAGAAGACATGCAATTTTTTTTTTTTTGCAGTCACCTTACCCCCATCCTTGTTCCATCAAGTTCTCCCAATTTCTTGTCTGGGACATTCAGCCCACAGGAAAGTGGGTAGGGAAGAAGCACGTGAACCAAATTCCACTCTAAGACACATAGCGTTAAAGAAATTCAAATTCAGAGCACTATAAAAGCAGGGGAAAAAAGCTATATATGCATACTATAGATTTGATTCACAGCCTGCTGAAGTAAACAGCTGACTCTATTGATTTCAGTGATCTGTAGATCAGTCCTTAGCGACAAAGAGAAGGACCTCATAACAAAGGTCCAGACTGCAGCATTTAGATAAAAAAAATTAACAGCAAAATACTGCTAAATTAATCCAACTTCTTTTGATTATTGATGTCCTACTGTTTTCTGCCTGAAACAACATACACGATGCATCAGTCATTTATAAATTATTCATTCACAGTTATTTTGGCAGCAGCTTCTTTCCATTTATCAACTGATAAACGTACAGGAGATAAGAAGGGTAATTTTACAGCCCCTTGACATTTACCTTTGACACGATTTCCATATTTAATAAGGTAAAATACAAATGACATTTTGGGGATTCCAAAGTCCCTGTTATAAAGCTTCACTTTGACTTCTGCATCCACGTCACTTGAGATGAGTGAACCCAGCACATACAAACCTCACGTGCACACAAGTCCCTCCGAGCTGGCTTCTCAAGTGTGATTTCAGCAGCCCTGAAATGTGCTTGCTGTGCCACCAAATTGCAAAGCCTCTTCACGGCTGCAGCGGGAAAGATTATGGTTGACTTCAGAGGCTTGGATAACGTCCAAAGAGCCACAGCTCTGGGGACTGTTGAAACCATGAGACATAGCCAGGTCAAGAATTTACTGTTGCCTGGCCTTGTTTCTAAAGATCTCATTCATATTCCCACACACAAAGCTCTTGGCCGTTTCAGATCTTTGCCCAATATGACTAAAATAGTCATTCCATATGCTCAGTGAAATTACATCTTATGAACCCTGAGGTTAAAGATGGGGAAAATCAGGTTCCAGATATTCAAAAACTACATCTGTCTCACTGTCCATATTCATCTGGACCTTTGTAAGGTCTGCAACCCACTGGGCTGTGGTACCACAGCACATGACATGCGGTTGCCACACACCGGCAGAAGTGTGAGCCACTCCAAGCAAACAAAAAGCAAGTGGAATTACTTCCATCCTAGAAAAGAATGACAGAGCCTTTGAACAGCATCTGTCCTATTTTTCAGTCTAGCCTTTGAGACAATTAAAGACAGACTTAATTTATTTTTTTTTAAGAGGAAAATAAAAAAACCCCACACTATTTAAAACAGCAGAGCAGGAATAAATTATAACTGTACCATTAATCCCAAGATCTACAGAGACTACCAAAATCCTCCACACATGATAAAGTACCAAGAGACCACTGCGAAATTTGTATGCCACTTCTACAAGTCCTATAAGTATTGCACATTATGCATCTAGAAGTAATTACAGCACAGCCAATTAACTGTTGACTTGCTCTTGCCCTGTAATTCTAGACAGTATTCTTTGTGGAGTTGTTCTTTCAGGAGCAATTTTATACAAGAGACATTAGCCGCCGGTTCATACCTGCACGTACTTCAATAAAACCCACTACTGTTCATGTGCAAGACACTGAGCTCTGTGCAATACCTAAAGGACACAAATGGGGAAACTTCAACTGACAGATTCAATTGGCCTGGATAGATTTCAGAGACAAAAAGAAAATTTTGGCAGATGGGATCACAGCATAGTTTGATCACCAACAGCATCCACAAGTGCCATCAAAGGACAGGTTTTTAGAGGTCACGTACACCCCAACCCAATTCCCCTCTACAAGGTGTTTTTTCTCCACACTGTCCTTGAAAAGCCAAGCTAAACAGTCTCAGGTTATGTGATGAATGTTGGAATGTGAAAGGTCAATTAGAAGCTGAGTTATGGTATTTTTTTAATAAGTGACAACAGATTAATGTATTCTGCACCAAGGAAAACAGTTCAACAACATCCACCCGCTCTCAAAGACACATACAGCTTCCGCATTCACGGCTAGGATGGAGGAAATGGGAGCAAAAGTGGTGAGATGTCCTTTCTGTCATCAAGTCACTATACATATAATTAAGGTGTTATTACTACTATTTATTCCAAAGAAAAACGAACAAAGCAGAACTCTATAGGTTTGGGGTAAGTGTTAAGCGTTATTCAAAGTCAAATTCTTACATAAAACTTTACATTTGGGAGACGTCTTACCATAGTTTTTGTGCTGGTGAAAGCTACCGGACTGACAGCTCTGGAGGAAAAGACCTCCTGCCTCCTCAAGGAAAAGGGAAGCACAGAGAGAGCTGTGCACCTTTTCTGCAGCAGGGCAGTGAGAAATTCAGGTCTAGAGGCACAGATTACTGGGCAGGATGGGAAGCATCAACCAACGGCTGGAAGATGCCACCTGAGTCATCTGAGATGTACAGGTTAGAAGAATCCCCTACAAAACCAGAATTTCCCATGTACGCCGCACACTATGCCACACCTGCAACACTTCTCCCTCCCTGTGCCCCATAATAAACTTCAGAGATCAACTACAAAAGACCAGGTGACTCAGAACAAAATTATCTTTCCTTTCAGTCCTTTCCAGTATTGTGTCCAGAGAGAGGTGATTTTCAGTCTTAGTACACTATGGTTCGTGCTTCCACATTTGTTGGTTTCTTAAGTAAGACTTAAGTTTTATTCCAAATATATGGCAAGCCCCAGGGCTCAATTCAGATAAGCATGCTTCTGTTCCAGTGCCAAAAAAAACATCCTTTTTTTTTTTCTTGCAGCCATCATAAACCAGTCACCCTAGAAAAACCAGCTCTTTGTTCTTGGGGAAACAACAATTGTCAGAATATTTTACATGTAAATGAAACATGGGAGCTCATCTTCCTCTTTTATTTGTCATTGCAAGCTTTCCCCATTTACCATTCTGCTCCGATTTTCCCATTTAGCAGTGTATGGAATCTGCAATAGTGCATATTGTAATATGCAAATTGTATATAGCATTTTGGTGTCAGACACACTGAAATTAAATCAAATGGAAGAAAAAAAAAGAAAGAGAGTGTAATAAAGGTACCTTTATGGCCTCAAGCTGTAGATAAATTGTGGTCTGTGGTAGTTAAACAACAGCTGTTCAGATTTAAAACAAAATTATGATAAGGATCCCCAGAAGATAACACCTCTTGAGGTAACAGCATTTACCTAAATGCATCTGTTAGAAGCAAACACTGTGACTTAAGACTGTTTATGTGATAGTTTATTCCCATTTGTTTTCCTTCTCCTCCCCCCGCTCGCGTTGTTCAGCGACAACGAACCCTTCCACAGCAATACCAACCTCGGGGGTCTCCGAGCACTTCTCCACCTGCCTCGGAAGGACAGACAGCCTCTCCCAGCTGCCCACAGGTGGAAACAGGCTGCAAGCCCTCCATGCTGGTAAGTGCAAGGATTATAGAACAGCAAGAAAGCAAATTGGTACGGTTAAAGAAAGAAAACAGCAGGACTAACACATTTTAGTAGGGGTACATACACTGAGACTCAGCAATCTTTATACTCTTTGTGAACAGCAGCTCTTTAAGAGCTTTACACCCAATAAAATTTAAACTTTTATATATTTTTTTTCTTCGTTTATTGCACCGGGGGTTTTTATTGCAGACATGTAGCAAGCCACCCATATGGAATTTCAGCAAGTGGCAACCACGCTCAGCCTGAGCGCCTCAGATCTGCCCAAAAGGAGCCTCAGGTCAGCAGCTTCAGGACTCAGTTTTTTGCACTGGGTCATTTTGTTCCTAACACTCCTTCCCACTCCCTTTTGGCTGTATTGCATTGCCTATCATGTTAAATAAATTTAAAAAAAATAGTAGGGGGGAATTCCTACAAGAAAGAAACAGCAAAGGATTTTAGCTTCAGTCCCATGGTAGGAAAATAGCTGCTGGGGAGGATGGGGAGATTTGAATACCCAACTTGCTCTCTTCTCCCATCCCTTTCAACAAAGGATGCAGGCAGTAGCATGGGGCATGCTGGCAGTGCGTGACAGCCCTCCATCCCATCCACTGCCCACAGGAACACCTACGTGCCCCTCCATCCCCTCAACAAGCACGAGTTTAGCAACAGCAATTCATCATTGGGAGAAACATTAATATTTTACCTTAGTTACCAAGTGCACCCGTTCAAACTTTTATCTAAAACATTCTTTATCATCTTTTCATTAAGTTCTCAAGAGCTAATGGTTTCTGAGTTCCCGGGGTAAGGATGATGTTCTGAATAATGAAAGCTCATTATTTCTCCACAGAATGCTTGTTAATTCAAATGATGATATTAAAACTATAGTAGCCTTTAGCGCTGGGGTGATTTCTAGCATACTTTATCATGTATCAATATATACTCTGTTTGTCAAAACTGCCCAGGGCTGGGGCTGACATTCTCTCTGGAGGAGTCTAGTGCTTCAAGAGGCACTGAATACACCAAGGTGACAACTTGCAGAGTTTGCGCCTCTAGGAAATGGAAAGATGAAACTTGAAGTGCCATTGTCCCCCTTGATTTCCTTATTAGTATTCATAAAGAGACAGTATCCTCCTCTTTTTCTAGTCCTCACAGGCCTTTCTTTTGAATGAAATAAAAGGCGCACGCACGCACAAAAAAATACACATGCACAAGTTTTACATATAAAACATACCCCTTTGTTGCAATTTAAGCAATCCAAAATGTGTTGCTGGAGTTACAGGTAGGCATGCCTATTGCTTATCCACTATCAAATATTAAAAAAAAAAAAGTACCCATTAAAGACAAGGCAAAGACATTTTTTGCATCGGCCTTTTCCCCCCTCACATCTCTCCATATAGCCAGACTATATTACCCAGCAGCTCAGCTAGAAGCTCCCTGACATCACCGCCCATTTTTCAGCTTTGATCACAAAACCACCATAAACATTGTCAAGGCCTCATTCGCCCACCATTGTGCCCCCTCCTAGAAAGAAGCAAAAAAAAGAGTGCGGGGGGAGGGAATAAAAAAATTAAGGAAAAACTCCATCCATATGGAATCCCTTAGTGAATGTTAAAAATAGAACTGCAATGAAAAGGCCAACTAGAGTGGTCAAGAGGCATGTTTCTTCAAATAACATTACATTTCCTGCACAGGGACTCCTTCTCCCACCTCCTACAGCCTGCAATAATATGCACACCCTTATCTGACCACAAATTGTATCATCACCTCCCATCAGGTCTTTTGCAATAGCAAGCTCTGGCACAGGGTGGGAAGGAAGATGCTCAGACTCCAAACTGGTCTCCAACCCCTCATCAGCATCCCTTGTTTCCCTGAATGCTCAACAGGGTAAAAACTGAGGGTTTGCAATTGAGCAAGCCCCTCCTGCTTCCACCCCCAATCCCTCAGCTCTTTCTCCTGCAGTCTCCCAGAAGGAAATGTAATTCTGAGCATCACAGCAGCCCTGCTGGCTGCTGGGAGCAGCCAGGTCAGCATTCACGTGTGCTACAACACACGTCTCCGCACCGTCCTCACGTAATTATCTCTCTCGTGAAAGATTTGTTGGACTTTTGCCCACAGGCAAAAATAATAAGAATATGGTAAACTTTTTCCGGCTTCCCCTACTGGCCTATCCTTAGAGTAGGAATTAAATATTAATGTGCTTTAAACCACCTAACTGGCTGATATTTTTCAGTTTTGCACAGAGGTGAGACCGAATTGCAAGTTTATTTATGCTGCCTCCCATTCTTAAGCAGAAAATACATGTGAAAAATGCATTTTCAGCCCTGTTGCACAGGCTTACGGGAAGAGAAGGACAACCGTGCAATTTCAGCATTCCTGTTCACCTGGGGGCATGCTGTCATCCCGAGCATGTCCCAGCAGTGCTGGTCTCCTCTGGAGAGCCCCAAGGCTGACACAATGCTCAGCCCATGGACACTGCTCCTGCCTTCCCGAGGTGGCTCTCCAGGAGCCCCGCACCAAGCTATGGGTCTGTCTGTTAACGCAGCTTTTTCACCCTGCTTCAGGCCCCTGTTATGGCAGAGTCCAAACCACCTTAATGAGAGAAGGGGCAGAAGCAGTAGTTATTGCTGCACAGGTCCCTCAGCCACAGCAGGGAGGTTTGCCCACAGTGCCAGGATAGTGCTTCCGGAGGAATCACGCTGTGGAAGCAACTCTGGCAGAGGCATGGGCAGTGGCACAGGGACAGGACAACACGGCCATACAATTGCAGGTGGTGCCACACACCAGCAGCGCTGAATTTGCCAGGGCCCAGCAGAGCCACACCACCCTGGGGGACAACCCTGGAAGCCCCAGCCTCTCCTCAGACCCCCATTCATAAGGTAAAACCTGCAGCAAGGCCCACAGCTGTGTTGAGGCAGAGGTATTGTCAAACACACCGCTCGGACCGTGCTGGCATCCCCTCCCACAGCCCGAGCGTGCACTTGTGACTGGAACCAGGAGCACAGCCTGGGGGCTCCAGGGGGGACTGCACACTGTTGTGAAATGTGCTTATCTGGAGAAAATGAATTGTGAGAGAAAAATAATTGCGTTTCGTGCCTTCTTATGGTTTTAAAGAACCCATCAGTACTGGGCAGTGTTTGTTTCATCACTTTACGGCAGAAACAGATTTTTCAGTGCAATGTTGGTTTGGAAAAAAAAAAAAACACACTTGGTTCTTTCATTGATTTTACTCTATTTTAATGACATCCTTACCATGCAAAGTCCAATTGACTGGTAGAAATATGCCTGATGAGAACAGAGGTAGCGAGAGGGAATAAACCCACATATGCCTCTCAAGCTGTTCCTGCGGTACCTTTCAGATGGATCTACAGAGCCGCACAAAAGTTGTGAAACACACAGGCTAAACTATTAGTTATTCAGTTCTGTGATAAAGGATACAAACCTGCAGGCACACATTTGTGCAACTGTATGTGCATGAGCAGGGATGCTCTACGCTTTTCACACACAAGCATTCATAGAACACTCCTGTCAGACAATTTGTTTTTTCCCAGCAAAGGTCAATGAAACAGCCTTTTTCTCTGCGGGGCTGGGGAATACATTTTTCTGTCTTCTAGAAAGATTTAGTCCATTTTGTGAGAATTTTAGAATTAAGGATTTTGACATGCTCAGATTTTCTAGCCAAAAGATACTGAATTTAAGTGGAACACAACATTCCAGCTTTCGTCCTGAATCTGGACTCCTTCTTCCACTAGCTCCAGACACACCTCCATTTCTTATAAAATCCACCAAAAATAACAAAAAAATTTTAAAAGCCCACAAAAAAAAAAAAACAAAAAAAATCAGAAAGTCTTCAGACATTTTTAACAATCCTAAAAAATGCTAACTTAAAAAAAAAAACCAAAACAAAACAGGACAAGTGCTGCTGACAGAGTGCAATGCTGAAAACGCTCTACTTATGAATCAAGCTAAGGTGGTTCCCGCCACCCCCTTTAGTTTCGGGGTTGAGTCTCTATCTATTAACTCCTCTTGGCAAACCTGGCACGCTTGCAATATTAGAAGGGAGTGAAAAGAGAATGTGGATAGTAGAGGGGTGAAGAAACTGTTTTCCAGAAGTTGTGTGGCCAGCACCCTTACTAAACCAAACCTGAGGTCTACACTTTACTGAACTACACTGAAGTCCTGAGCTTCCAAAACCTTTTCCTTCTCTTTTTTTTTTCTTTGAGGAAGACTGGCTAAGTGAAAATCATTTGCAAGCAAAGGCTTGTCAAGAACAAGGCCCTTAGTAGTTCCATGCTCATTCCAGAGGGTGACAATTTGCAGGACAGAATCCTGTGCATTTTCCTTTGTGCATTGGCATGCACAGAGCTGCCACAAAGGAAAATGTCTGAAAAAGCAGAGCCCAGAGAATCCACCAGCATTGCCCATACAACATTGCAGTGAGGAGAAGATTACACAACTTGACTAGTTTCTGGTGTAATTATTTTGAAAGTGGCTTTTGCAGTGACTACTGCAGCTCTTCCAATGCCAATTATTTTAGGTAACTACAAGTCGCACGATCAAGGAAAAGATTTAGGAGAAACAAGAGTGGAAAATGAAATTTGTTCATAAATATTTTTTGCGCTGGTAAATTAAAGCAATTCATCGCCAGAATTAGAACAGTATTTTGTGCAACTCAAAATGCTCAAATTCAGAAGATGCTGCCACCTTGCAAGTCAAGGAAAAAAAAAATTTAAACACCACACTAAATGCCCCAGGACACAATAAAAATCCAGAAAGCTGGCAATACCACCCTGAGAAATTTGCTGGAGAAGCAGAGATATTAAAAGTACCAAATTTGACAACACAAATGGAAGAAAAATAAAAGTAAAATTAAAAGTCTTCCTAAAGGAGGACACGCTTGGCTAACAGCTCCGTGATCACTGCCTGAAACAACACTTGGTGAGCGGCTGATAACCCAGCAACGCTGCATGGTGAGAAAAGCAGGTGTTTCTGCAGATGGCCGGGACAGTCAGCACAGGCTCCAGCTCCGTGTCTGTGCCTTCCCAAAGACAGGAGCACCAAGAGGCAGGTCTGTCACAGCCCCTTCCACGACAGCCCTCAGCTCCTCTGCTGCAGCGCGCCCTGGACCAGCGGAACTGGTTCTACACACCCTGGGAAAAAATGACAGCTTCTCCTTGCGAGCTGCACCGACCATAAAACGTGGAAGAGGCTTCCATGCGTGCCCAAACCTGCCTCTTCCAGAACGCCCGCACGCCCAGCGCGGCAGGGCAGGAGATGCGAGGAGCGCTCCCGGCTGCTCTGTGGTCAGCCCTGCAGGTCACGGTCCTGCACCCAGCTCAGTGCCTCCGTGCTGGGCAGCTGCCTGCCCTGCCTTGCCTCCTCCAGCCCTCTCACCCTCCTCCTCCTCTTGGAGCATCGCCTCACTCTGCAAACGGGAGCAAAGGGTCCAAAGGATGGCAAGGGGCCAGCCTTGCCTTGCCCTGAGGTAAAAGGAGCCAACTGTTTTTTCCTGGAACACGCTCCAAATTTCACACCTTTTTTCCCCACAAATGTGGGAAACAAGCAGCAACCCTTTGTACAAAAGGGTATTTTCACACGTGCAGATAAGGCATGTTAATGCACACTGTGCTGCTCTCCCATGTCCTCCCCAAACCTGAGTCTTAATCACCATCGAGAGCCCAATTAAGAAAAAGGAAAAAAACAACCCAAACAATAACCCAGGTCTTATATTGCTGAAAACACATTCTGCCCTACACCAAAATCCCACAATTCCTTTTAGGCCTCTACAAACTGCAGCAGCCAGAGTTACACAGGCACCAGAGCAAGAGCAAGCGTGCTGGCTGCAGAATCTCTCTAGCATCACTGAACCAGAGCACAGAGCAGTAAAGCCCCTGTGCAGCCCAGCAGCCAGGTCAGTTACCTGAAAAAAAAAAAAAAGAAGGAAAAAAAAAAAAACCAAACCAAAAAGGGGGGCAAGGGGGGAAGAAAAAATTCCTGCCCTCTGCTCTACCAGATTTCACCTCCATCCACAGTGGAACACCACCTAGGTCTTTTACATGCATGTGAAAGTAAAAGCCTGCTGTGGGCTGGGAAGCACAGAAGGAAAGGGAAATGCATTCATATATACACAGTGAGGATGACTAGACAAAGATATAACATCGCTTCCCCAAGAGGAAAAAGAAAAAAATAATAAAACAAAGCACCCATGCTGGCAAACCACCCCAAGCTGAACAAACAAACCTCATGGCTCAGTTAACCTTTCCAGAAGTACTGGTCTCAAGTCAGAACTTTACTTGAAAGTCATTCTTAAAAAATTAAAGACAAACAAATGGTATAAGGCAGAGAGGAGCAAACCTTGAAAGCCACAAGGTTTGGGGCCTTAGGCTATTTCTCAATATCCCTCAAAAGTTCCAGGCATTTTGCCAGCACAAAAATCTACCTTCTGGTGCATCTTCATTCAACTTTGCTTACATCCAACCTTACACTTTTCCAGTCCTTTGGCTGCTATAGCTGCTCTTTTAAACTTCAGGGGAAAGCCTCCTCCCTGACTTTTGGCAGCCATGTTTCCATGAGATTTTGTTTTCTCTCCAGTTATCAATGTCAACAGGGAAAAAAATATCAGATCATTTTTACACTTCATGGAGAATTTGTTTTTATAAGTCTTCTAAACTCAAAATAAATAGGAAACAGTAGCCTCCTGCAAGGGTAGTGGGTGCTTTGAGATTTTTAAATGAAAATGGAAAGCTGTAACTACAACAGGGGGAAAAAAAATCCCAAATAACTCATACATGGATTTGCCTACCCCTCCCCTGCAATACACAGCATGTGAGCCAGTATAATCTCCTGATGTGAAACATTAGCAAGACCAGACTGCTGAGGGATTTACATTGATGTGGCCACAGTATAGGGGATAAAGAAAATATCTATGGCTAATAAATATCAGAATGGTAAAATCAGAGTAGGGACTGGGAAGGCACCCAAAGCAGCAGCTCTCTCCAACTGAGCAAACTAAGTTAAGCAACTGACCAAACTTTGCCACAGGTGAAGGGGAAACCTTCAGCAAGCAATACCAGGACTTGGATAATAAAAGCCCATTTTATGTAAAATTTCCAGAGATTTCCAGCAATTACTTGGAGGGGCAGGGGGGTTATCTTTAAATAAGAAGCAAAGATTGGGCCAAACTTCTCAACTTATAAAATTCAGCACAAGATTTTTCACAGAAAAGTTGCTCTTCAGGGACTTATTTTGTGTTTTGGGGTTTACTATGTAGGATCAAATATGGGTTTTATTTATATAAAGACTGAAAATTTTGTTTTCCTTTTAAATCAAATTAACAATTTTCAATTCTATAATATATTGAAGTTATATCTCTGAAGAAAAAGCAAATGAGGAGTGACATTCAAATGAAGGAAAGGCAGTTCAGTACAAGCATTGAGCAAAGTCCATCCTGCTTCAGGAAAATTTTATTCATGGCTCACATGAGTTGAAATCAAGAGGCAACTGGGAAGCCAATTGTGATCAAATGGACCACTTAAAATTACTCAAGTAAGTAAATTCTTGGAGTATGGTATTGAAAGTAGTAGGCTTAACAAGTAAGATGAGAAAAGCAGAAGGATGGGTAGCTCAGAAGTTAGAAGCTCTCTAAGAGCAAACAAAAGCAAAAGTAATTGCAAAATGGAGATTGCAGCCCCAGGGGCCATCTTAAAGCTGATGGGATTGAGGTGATATCATTCATTTACATTGATGCATTTTCTACAGTTTGTGGAAGAGGTGGGGCTCTTCCTACATATCTCTCTACAGAAGATATGTAGGGCTCTTACAGAAACCATTTGTGCTTATGGTTTATGACAAAGGGCTGTGCCACCCCCCTGTAAGGACACATGTATAACCAGCACAAGAAGAGTCCATGCATGTTTAGCAAGCCTGGAGTATATTCAGAACAAACAGAATTTCCAGACCGTTGGAATACTGAGAAGCGAAAGATTAAAAGAGGGAATCAGGATTTTCCAAGCTGATTAGACATTCAGAAATGTCAGATGTCTCTTTCAAAGCACCTGAGCAGGTAAAGCGTGTAATCCTCACTGAAGTCAGCAGAGCAAGGTGCCTGGCCCCAAGGCAGTTTAGCAATGTTCTCAGGCACCCACTCCAGCCAGAAAGACCTACATCACCTGCAGATCTGGCTCTGGTGCTGCAGGTTGGAAAGAGAGGACACTCTCTTATGTGTCTACCTTCAGCCAAGAGCATTTGGGAAAAAGGTCTGGTGGGTCTGATAAACAGAGACTACTGACCAAACAACAAACAACTGTAGGAGATCCCCAGACAGACTGAGCTCTTTTCTCTCCCAGGCAGAAAAGGCTTCTACGAGGCTGGAGGGGACCATGAGCCCTCCACCTTGTGCAGCCCCATCCCAGATCACTGCTCCAGGCAGCAGCCCCGGCAGAGGCGCCGCCCTCACCCACTGCCTGCCTTTTACCATCGCTCTCATAATTGCCCTGCAAGAGGTGCCAGATTGCAGATAATGGCTCCTCTGAATTCAGGTGGCATACGTGCAGTCCGACGAGCCAGGTTTCTCTGGAGCTGTCGGGGCCTGATTTTTTGGGAAGGTTACGTAAGTACACGCTCCAGGAGCACCTACGCAGCGCAGGAGCCGGCCAACCCCTTCCTCCTCCCTCTGCCTGCTGCAACATATCAGGCCCACCTGTGGCCTGGAGAGCACCTTCCCAATCTTTACACAAAGCTTGGCTTGGTTTCCACACTGCTTTAAGCCTTGCACGGAGCTGAGGAGGACAAAAAGCAGCGAGCACATTTGTAGCAAGTGCTGCAGAGTGACCAAACCATGAGCAGCACCAGCAGCCTGTGCAAATGTTCTCCTCTGAAGCCTACCAGTCCAGCTGGGATAATCCTTATATTAAATATGTATAGCATATAAACACTCCCTTGAATCTTCCTCTGCATCTTTACATTGTTTTCCTGTCCTCTCTACATTAGTCTGCAGTCCAACCTGTAGCAGCAGCGAATATCTCCAGAATCCTGTTCTTTCTCCCATTTTCCATAATCATTTCCCTGCTGCCATGAATGCAGCAATTCAAAAGTTCTGCTGCTAAGGTCTAATTATGGTGCCTTAGATAAGGCCTGAACAAATTTTCCAGTGTAATAAATAACCAAAACTAGATGAAACAGCTGTATCCCTGCATTTTTCTTGTGTTAAAATGCAGTTTGAATCACAGCCCAATTCTCAGATAGAGAAAAGCTGATCCAATACAACCAACTGGAAAGATAGCAAAGCATACAGTGTCTATCAAGTTATTAATTTTCAACATTAAGTTTTAAGCATTAATTTCAGGTACTTTGGAAGGAAGAAGCAAGTAACTGCCAAGTTTAGTTAAGTTTTGTTTTTAATAACTACCTTTTTTTTTTTCCCTTAAATTGCTTCTCCTGGAGTAAGTAAACAACTTTGTAATCTCAATTTAAAAAAAATATATTCTCATCTAAAATTTGATTAGAAACTACACAAGCTGTAAAGCCCCCAAGTAAGGGATTTAAAATTAAGTGGAACCAATACCTTAACAATAAAATGACAGCAGTACAGAAGTTGCAGAGATAAAGTTGAAATTCTAAACGTATCTAAACAACAGTTATAGTTTCTAAGCCCCAGACATAATTCCTCACAGCAAGAGGGGAAAAAGGCAAGTTGAAAAATAGCAAAATGCAACTTGTCAAATGCAAAATAAAAACTTCCCCTAGCTGCTGTTTCTGTATGCTGGGAGCATAAAAATAATATATGAACAGGGAATGTGACAACCAAAGATGGCCTCAATGATTGTTAGAGCTAAGAAAACATTTACTTCTGTGCTTTGTTCAGAAGTGCTGCTGAGTTTACAACGTGTGTCGATGCAACCCCAGCCAAAGTATAACAGTGTTTTCTTAAAAAACCCAATTAATTTGTTTTTCAAGCCAGTCCATTACATGAAGTCGATTCAATCCTGTTTTGCTCCAGACAGTCTCCCAAAATGCAACAATTCTATTTTAAAAAACAGTCTAATTTAAAAAAGCAAAATTAACAGCAGACCAAATTAGACTTTGGTAACTCTATTGGTAAATTCCAGTGCAATGGTTTTTTACTTCCATAAGGAGGGAAAATGAGACCTAATAAAGGAGAGGCACATCTCAGTGTATGATGCAGTGTCATGCAACCAGGTGTCCCATGCATGCATTTTTTAGTTTCACTATGGCAGAGCAACTTCATGCTTCAAGACAGACCTTTTCCAGCCTGGCCACCACCATTCTGGTGAATACAGCAAAAAGGATTTTCCTCCCACCCCGCTGACATTTAGGGAGCTATTCTGTTGTAGTCACAGTGCCCAGATATTTCTTCAAGGGATGTCCAGTTCACTGAGATCTTCCCTGGCATTTCAGACTAATGTCCATTTTGAACACAAGTTCAAAAGAAATTTATTTGCTGGTTTGCTTGACAAATCACTACATGCAGCTTGGTTACAAAGAGCCTGAACATCACTTGTTGCTACTGTTGGTATCCAGATCATACTTTGACAAGGACTTTGTGACCAAGCACTTAACCTATAAACAGTTCTGTGGACTAACATTTAGTTAGTTAACATTCATTGCTACCTAAAATTAGTCCTGAAAAAAAAAATTCTTTAGAGGTTTTATGAATATAAGTGCATGGTATAAAATGTCACCAGAGAAGCAAAAGGTATTCTGATGCTGAAAGTTACTCAAATGTCTCAGGTTGCCAGAAACATACCCTTGACAGAAGAAATCAGTAGCACTGCTTTACCAGTCAGGACACATCTGAGTCCTTCTTTCCAGATATTATCATACATGACAAAAGGGCATCAGAAAATTAAAATCTTATTGCAGGAGATAAGCAAAGGAGCTGCATTTCAGTGGCCTGCTATCTACAAGATCTACAGCTCACTGTTCTTAAACTGCGTTCACTTTCTCGTCCACTATTACAGTATTGTTGATCAACCTCCATTTCAGGACTTTCAGGTGACTACCACTTTATCCATTAAATAATTACAGTTAATAACCAACCACTCTGGGAGTCCAAATGGCACATGTATCTCCATTGTGGAATGACATGCAAACCCCACATCTCTATTAAACTGCTGCTGCACCTCAGCAAGCGATCAAAGTGAAGAATGTCTCAACCAGCAGACATGACCGTAAAACACCAGCAGATCCCAAATGGCATCACAGGGGAGGCCCAAGCAGTTCTACTACTACTCACTACTTCAGTTTTACAACTCTTCCTAAGAGACAAACCTGCTTCAGGAAAGTGAACTGTGTTGCACGCAGTAAATTTACTGCCCTTTAAACACCCATTTCCAAATTAATTGTCTAGTGCTAAATGCCACTCAAGCTCTGCTGACATTCTTTATCCACCCAAGCCGTGGCTTTCTGAGGTTTATAAAGCTAACAGAATAATTTGATTGACTTCCTGCCTATTAATTCAGGGGGCTATACATTATTCAAATTACTTGAAGAGATGAAAGCATTTACTTGATTCTAAATTTCACTCCCATTGCTCTGATGAGACAAGTTCCCGCCATATAACATTTTAACTTCATTTTCTGTTGCCACTGAAAGATACTTCCAGAGTTACTGCGCTATTTCAAATTCACAAAAAACTCAGAAGACATTGCAGGGTTGGGGGATTTTTGTTTTTTCAGTCTGAAGCTCAATAAATGCTGAACTTCACTTTAGTTCAGTTATTTTTAAGCATTTCAAAACTTCTGTGATTTTACGTTCCCTCCTTGCAGAGCAATAAAAGTCTATTAGTCTCCCCTACTGAATGTTTTGTGAGTGCTCTTTATATGAAACCATACCAGACAACTGTACCTTGGCTTATAAAAAATGCTGACACCTATATATTATTTAAGTTTATTATTATTATTATTATTCATGCTAGGACAAATAGCAGGCTTCAAGCCCTTCCTGCTGGAAGGCAGCTCCACACACACAGCTGTCGCAGGCAACCCGGGATGCAAAGTGCCCAACACAAATAAAACTAAATCACATTTCATGGAGCCCATTGGGTTCTTCCACACAGGATTCAAAGGCCCATGAGGAGGTGTCAGTTTTTGGAAGAGGTGGGGAAATACTGAGAACAGATGATTGCAGGGCTCAGCCAAGACCCCTCCAACACAAGTACCTCTAGGCTTGGAGGGCAACAATTTTCAAAGCTCCCAAAACACCTAGAAAACCATTTGCAGAACAATAAGATTAGTTATTAAACATCCCAAAATATCAGATATTTAAACACCCCTTTGGCACTTCAGCTCTCTTGTGAATTATTTGGGGATGAAGACACATCAGTATTATTTGTAGAGCTCTGTGCTCTTTCAGACAGATTCAATCCCTTGGTCTCTGTCACTGCAGCATCTAGAGGAAATTACAGTCCAGAACAGATTTTTGAAACTAGACAAGTCTCTGAGCATTATGATCAACAGGCTGCTACAAGGTACAATTATCCTTGTTTCCCTAGGCCTGAGAATCAAACTCAACTTCACTTAAGCAGTGTAGTCTCACTGATAGATAATTGAGCCAGTGATAACCATCAGGTCCTTTGCCTGGAGAATCGGTGGTTAGCTTGCGCACATCAAGAGACCGATTTAAAAATCAATTAAAACTCTGACACGGGGCAGTTTTCTCCCAAGGGATTTCAAACCTGCAAAAGCTGGTGATAGGGATGCCACAGAACAAAGAGCAGGCTGTAGGGTGGTGGGGTCTGCAACAGGCACACATCAAGGGATGCACATGGCATTTTGAACAGTTCACGTATTAAATTGAAGGCTCTTAGGCTTCAGTGGCTGAACTGGACACAAGCAAGGTATCCTTAACACAGAGCCCCTTAAGTACAGATGATTTTATGTAAGGATAATGGATGCAGCTTTCTAAAGCTTAGAAAGTCTATGTCCACTTTAATTTAAATTAATCTTTTAATTAAAAAACACCGTGCTAATAATTAGCTAATAAACATTTTGCCATAAAAAGCCAGGCACTTGAAGATACTTGTGGCTCAAAAAGGAGCATCATGGTATTTCTGCAATTTCATCTCTTTCACCAGTGACATCTAGCAAACAAAGCCTAGCTCATGTGGGACAAATTACACCAAAACACAAAACCCTCAGGACAAGAATTATAAGACAGAGACAAATAAAAGGAGATGCTAATATACCTTGCAGTATAATCAAAGGAAAAAAGATAATGTGAAAAGTAGCACTGAATGATAGAAGGATGAGCAAGGATGAGAAATGCAGCAGACAGTAAAATCATATATGAAGCACAGTCAGGGAGGGACTGGAGCACCTGTAACATAGAAGTTCTTTGGTAGTCCTGAAAGGAAACTTCTTCAGCCTTTATGTCCCAGCACTGTACTACACACCTGGTCTGCTCAGACCTGAATCTGACCTGTGATAGGTGGCATCAGCTCAAATACCAGACTCCACAGGTATCTCATAGCAGCCTGCTGAGCATCGCTTGTGTTAAACTACAAACATTCTATAACCAAATTTCCTCTAAAGAAATTACTGCTTTTCATGGCCGCAGCCATCATACCTGCCAGGCTTATCTAGCAACTTCTGCATAATATTATTCTGAAAAATATGTTTCATTCAAGTGTCTAGTCAATAAGAGAATTTAGATCATGCTACTTAAAATTAAAGAGAAAAAAACCCTTAAAAGTAAGTGGTTAGAGTGACTCTACAGCCTTAGAGGCAGTCAGAAGTGGCCAAGCTGGTCACATTTAAATTTTTACACACACATGTTTCCATACAAGAGGATAGATAACCTGGGACATGCCTACACACGCGTCCTTTTAAAGCGTGGTGGATGGCGCAGAAGAGCCAAAATTAACGAGACCACCTAAACTCTCCCTCACTTCTTTGTGTCCTAAATAGCACCTTCCAAAAGATTTCCTTTTAGCACCTTCACTAGGCAAAATGCAGGTTGCAGCATGCCATGTCTGGAGCAACACACAGGCACACTCAGCCTAACATTGTGCAGGGTATTGGGTAGAGAAACAGGCTGCAGCTTCTAGAGGAAGAGAAGCTTCTACATTTCCCGGCAGGATTTCCCTAGCGGAAAGCAGTTTCACCTCGTCCTTACATGCATCTGTTGTGACTGAATCCCTCTTGCCACAAAAAAGATGGGAAGAAACCAGAAGAGAATGACCAAATAGGAAAATATGAGGAAGCTTCCCAGCTCCCTGAGTCTCTCTTCTGTCCCTGATGTAACTTCTGGCTTTATGCAAGTGCTACTTCCAGTTACATTGGATTATTTCCCTTCCCCCAATGCTTCTTTGGTTTGGCTAGGAGACTAAAAATCCACTATTAACACAGCTTTAGTCATTAATCAAGGTAACCCTTTTTCTGCTTTCCAAAGTTTCTCATGTTCTTATCTTTGCATAATTGAGCATTTGCATTTCAGAAGAGCATCACCTGAGGGAGTGGGGGCAGATTTTGAAAGGTTTGGGTTTTTTTTCCCCCCCTTAAGTTTCAAGTTTAAAAAAAACAAGGAGGGGAAAAAAAAACCAACTTTGAAAGGGGATGAAGTTAAATTACCAAAGCCTTAGGGCAGAGTAACTTAAAGACTGATAATGGGTAAGAGTTTCTCCCATTCACCACAGAAACTAACTTTTCACATGACAGGAAATCAAAAAAGCAATAGAGTCATAACATTTTGTTCTTATGTAGAAACTTCTTATCAAAAGATACCAAACTGCCTCCTAAGCTTTTTTTTTTTTTTTTTTGATACCTTTCCAAGGCAGAGACAACTGTAGATTTTCTGAACACCTGTGTTGGAAAATGCCACCTCCTCAGATCTGGCCATTTCCATAAGAAGTTACAAGTTTGAGCAAACTCTGCCCAGTCACAGTCATGGTCTTAGCAGAGCCCTTTTTTCTGGGGCAGGATGCTCCACGGGCAGGTGTTTTGGGCTGCCAGAGCCCCAGGGAGTTTTATCTGCCAGGTCTTACTTTAACCAGGGATTATTTTACAACCCAAAGGCTCTAAAAGTCCCCAGAGGCAGTGCAGTAACACCCTGCATGCCACTAAAGCCAGGAACAACCCTGAGCTTTTGGCAGCGCCCAAATCATGACCAGAATTAAGCAGTACAAGCAGCCCAGTGAGCCAATTACCTTGTCTGTATATTTTGCACAAGTGCCACAATCACATTGTTTCTGAAAAGAATTTGCTGCTTAAGGCTGCACTTGTTTCTTCCCACAGGAGAATCGTTCTTAATATAAAATTAATTTCTTCTACAAAAACACTTTTATGCTCACTCTTTCCATGGACCAATAAGAAATTCTTTTACTGGTAGAAGGATGAGGAATTCAAGTAGGACATTTAGGAAAGCAGGGAACAAATACTGCAACAGTTGTCTAATGGTCCCATACTATCACTATCCTGAAAAAATTCATAAAATCAAAAATCCTGCTACCGAACACTAGTCACAGGAATGTACTCTCAATGATTTTTCATGGCATATTTGTTATTTTAGGCTTGATTTTCATAGAGGAAAGTAATGTCTTTCCTGCTGGTGCTACTGGTAGTGAAAATACAATTTAGTGTAAACATCTACCGAATCAAGAAAACAATTCACCTGTAAAAACCTGACTGCTGGGACTAAGAAAGTGTCAAAGGCATGGAAGAGAATCAAAAGTACTCAGCAAGACAAGGAACCACCTTTCTTTCTTTCCCCCCCACAAGTTGCAGACTATTAGAAAAGCATTATGGCAACACTTGGATCCCACCAGGTAATTTGAGGCAGCCCAGAATAGATAGAGGTTGTGTCCATGAGACTTGGCTCCCAGTACTGCTAAGATTTCCCTTGAGCCAGAAGGAGAGATTTCTCTCCACAAAAGCAAGTGCAGAAGAACACCAGGGCAGCAAGAGCAGCGCTTTACAGCTCAGACACAGAGTGACTTAGTCCAACTTTGCCCAGACCACTCTTTGGACAGTACCCCACTATGGATACTGAAACCCCAGATCAATCCCAGCACAAGCCCTTCTTAATGCACAAATCAGTTGGTGTCCCAGCCCCACAAGTCAGAGGGCTGGGATGTAGCCTACATCAGCTTGGGTTAACTATGCAATACTCCTGATCCAAGTAACACAAGCAAGCAATAAGAAATTCCACGACACCAAACCTTCTCTCTACTGACCCAATCTGGAGTCATTCAAATTTAAATCCTGGAATGCTGGTGTTGCCTGTACCAGCACCTTCTAAAAGGAAACCATAAAGAGAGATCATTTTTTCTCTGATCCACAAAAATTTACTCATAACTTCCTTGCTGCATTTTCCAATTTCTGCAGAGCTACTTACTGGGACTTACTTTCTGAGCTCACCTAAACTTCAGAAAGTTTAGGAAATGGAAAAAAATATAAAGTCTGAACTGGTTTGCATTTGTTTTGAAAACAGTTACAAAAAACCCAAAACACAAAAATTTTCAGAACATCCCAAGCACCATTATGGCCTCTATTTCCTCTAAAGCTTGCAGGAACTGATTCAATTTGGTTTGCATTCTACATCTTGCAGCACTTAGGCTATGCTTTTATTCAGAAATAAAATTTACTGAGCATTGGAGGATGAGGAAAAAGCAAGATGTGCTTAACACTTGCTGCACTTTATTGAAAATGTAGAACAAGCAAGGCTTAGCTTAGCTCTAAAACTAATAAATACTTTAGCTGTTTTGTGTTATGGGTAGTGTTCAGTGGCTTGCATGACTAATTAAACAATCTTGAGTTTGCTTTGAAGGCTAAGCCATCCTTAATGGCTTTAAATTACATTCTATCAAGCTAAGCTCAGAATTAAAATCCTCATCTGTAATAAGGAATTCCACTGTGTATAAATGCTAGTAGAAAGCTGTATTGGAAAGTTTAATAATCTGGATGGTTTCTGGCCCTCACAGCAAAAGGAGAAATCCTGTCACTCTCATAGTATTGGGAGGTGAATGCTCCCTTCCTCAGGGAAGGTGCAGAAAGAAAAGTGGTTTGGGTGGGGTTTTGCATAAGAAGGTAACTCAAGGAGGAGACCAAGGAGTCAGTGGGGGTGGGGAGCAAAAGCAGATGGTCAGGGAGGAGAGCCGTGAGAAAAAATGCAGTGGTTGTTCTTGTTACGTGATCCTATCTATTGCCAGGACCAGGGAAGCTCAACTCTAATCCACTGCTACCCAGCACTGGAAGAAGTCACCAGCACATCCTACATGCATTTTCATAAACAAATTATTTGAGATCACAGCTCCTCCTCTGTAGGCAAGACTCCAGTGTTCATTCTCTCCAAGCAAGTGCACCAACAGCAGTATTTTTTCCATCTACAAACACTCAGGTTGTAGAGCACAGTCAGGCACAGACACACCGCATGGAGCAAGAACAGCATTTTGCAGCGAAGGTTTTGTGCCACAATGCCTGACTGTGCCTGCAAGCCCTGTTTGTGGGAGGGGCAGAAAAGAGCTGTGTGCAGTAAAAACACATCCTTCAGCTCGGTCTGATCAGCGCCAGGAGCAGATGCCCCTCACATCAGCACTCCCTCTCGCCACTTCTCCAGGATGAAACACAGAACCCACACCTGCTGCAACAAGTAGGTCGAGGATGCTTCTCTGAGCAAGGCAGTTTTGGTCCCCAAGCCATCTGAAATCAGTGGACTTCAGCCCAAAAGTGCAAATGCTTTCAGAAGTGGATGCTTTTTCTTCCCCGTTCAAACAATCAACCCACCTTTTCCATTCATCCAGCAGGCCCGGGGCCAAGCCTGCCTTAAGGGAGGCATAACCCACCACTCATCCTGCTGGCTGCTGCCTGCAGCACGTGTGGTGTGCTCAGGCCGTTTGAGTCACTGCCCACTAAACAATTGCTCCTCCTTCTCTTTCATTAAAGCCATCCTCAGACTCCTGCCCAGCATCTCCCTGAAGCTAGCTTGATTTTTCTGCAGAGTCTGTATGCATGGAGGGGGAATCTTTTTTTCCATGATTACTTTCCCCACTGATCTGGTGGTTGAGAAATACCATGTTTTCACTGTTTGCCTTTACTTTTAGCTCTTCCACAAAGGAAAATGTGAAGCCATCCGTGCCTTATCTAGCATGGCTCTGCCTTGTTTTCCTTCCCCACTTAATGGACTCATTCATGTGTAGGAGACTTCTGATCCCGGGTTTAGATATTCATCCCTATTTTACATAACCATAAGCAATGGGAGGTACTTATGTAAACTACAGCCGGGTCTTTGCCCCTGTGCACAACAAACAGAGAGGTTTTAGCCATCAACAAACACTGCCCTCTGCTTCCAGGTGCCCCTTTGCAAAGTATGCCACTGGCAAAGAGACAGGGGGGGAAAAAAAGGAGGTGTCAATGAACAGTGAGCGAAGGCAAGAAACTCTGTCTGGGACCTGCCCTTGGTTTGCTTCTTGTGCTGACTGACTGCTCACTGACCAAGGACCAACGCCACTCAACTCAGCACATTCACATCATCCTTGCTTCCAACCAGGCACTCAGCTTCTGGAAGCTGCTGTAGGGCTGGGATGAGGCCATTCAGTCTCATACTGGTGGAAAGGGCGGCAGAGAAGGTTGGTTGTTTTAAAGCTTCTATTTAGTAGCCTAGTGGCTGGAAGTTTCTTCCACATTTGAAGATATTAAGGCCCACATTTCCTACTTCCATGGCAAAGTCCCTGTTCTCCCCAAAAACACAAGAAACAGGCCCCAGAGAACAAGGAATCACTGAAGGGGCAACCTGCATTGTTGGGCCACAGAAACACCTTGGAAGGCTGTTCCAGAGTTTTCCACTTCCACAATATAAAATCCAATAAAGTAGAAATGGAGATTACCCAAAAAAAAAATATTCAGCATTGAATACATTAAGCCAGTGACTTATGTTAACTACTGTAGCATACTAGTGTCCTGTACATACACTTTATATTTTTCCCAGCTCCTCCCTTCAGGAGGAAACATGCAGTTCCTTCACACACTGTCTGTGCAGGAACACCTATGCAGCCACTCAGCATAAGAAATTAAAGTTACTTACCACATGGCTTCAAATTTCCAGCAAGCCCACCTCTGAAGAACATCCCTGTACTCCACCACAACACCCTCCAGCACGTGGCTGAGGGACAGCACCGAGACTCTAAAGGCTCTGAGCAGCTTATGGGCTCCTGTCCTCTCAGTTACTGCAAGTCTCCCCAGACAGTCAATAATATGGACTGTGCTTGCTTCCAGAAATGATTCATTCAGGATATTAGTGCACCCTAAAACCACCACAGAGACGTGTTCTAGAGTTTAGCTCACTGCCACTCCAAGCCACAGAAGGAAAAAGGCAACCCGTGCGAGCAGGACACCACAAAGGGAAAAGGAAGTGGAAACCAAAGGAGAGGGAGGGGAAAGAAAAGCCATTAAGTAGCCACAGGTTCTGCCATAACTACAGCAGCTGATTGCAATGAATGTGAGGCAACTGTGCCTGTCACCTGGGCATCCTCCACACACTTACCTGGGGAGGATCTCAGCTCAAATGCACTGGTCCCCATCCATTCCTTACTGTCTAATTCATATTTAGTGCCCTTAACACCAGGGCAGGGAGCTAAAGCTCTTGTAGCCCCTGAGCAGCACTTTCTGAGAAATCAGCATGTTACCTTCCACTACACAGCAAGAAAAAGAAAGAGAAAATAAATGGTGTTATTAGATGTGGATTTACTTAAGGAAAATATTGTTAGAATCTGAACGAACCCCTACAGTTCTGTGCTGCGGATGGTGAAATAATGAAAAGTATTATTGGATATAAAGGAAAGTTATGACACTATAATGTAACACAGACAAGTGAGAAGATGTATCAGTCATTATCTAGAATACAGGGGACTCCTGTGGTTTCATTTTTCATTACTAATTTAATGTACTTACAATGCTACATGATAAAAAGTGAAAAGGAACAATAAGAAGTGAACGTCATCAGACAAACCGGGATCTGCAGAATTAGGAGATTTCAATAAGTTACTTGAGGAAAAATGTCCAGGATCCCTCGAGAACTGAGTAATATCCATTAACATCCAATAAAATATCTAATAGCAGAAACAAAAGAAATGTGAAAACAACATTTTAATAAGAACAAATTAGGAAATACATTTCTTTACGTATTATAGTTGTGCTATAGGAAATTATTTCATACAGAGAAAAAAATCATTTTAGCTAAGAAAGGATGCTCTGCAAATGCTCAGCTTCTGTGATTCAATACAAACAGTTTATTCTACATTCTCTCATGAAGCCTTATGAATCTTATGAATCCAAGACCCTTAGGGTCTTGCAGTATATTTTCTTGTAGCCATGTAAATGACAAATAGTCCTATGCAAGTAAAATTAAGTAAAAAGTAAAACACCACAGTAAAGTTGGCATGAGAGGATAATCACACCTTGCATTTTCTGCTGGGAAAACAATTACAAACACACTCTGTATCTTCCTGGGACAGATTCACCAGGCAGCAAACACAAGCCAAAGCCACCTTGAGCTTGGTGGCTGAGCACAGGTCAACCAGATTTCCAGGACAGGCTGGAATGTGCTGCCATATGAGCCCATTTAGCCAAAAGTCAGCTAGTAGCAACACTTTAAAAAAAGTCTGAGGGATAGAGCAAGGGAACCCTGACCAAGACCACAGTGAAACAGAGCCATTAAGTTGTCTTACAAGTGTGTAGGACACTCAGTATTTTTTTTTGTCCCAGGTGAGAGTCACTGGGTATCATAAGTTTTTTTTATTTTTAAGTCTAAATTAAGGTTTGTGAACTTCTATTTTTGTGAATGTTTGGGCCTGTATCTCAGAGAATAATACAGTAAATACCAGTAAGTGTAGGTGAATTCACAGAGACCTTTCAGTGATACTTGGGTAGCAAATGTTTCCCTGTGATCTTCCAAATCTTAGCAATGAACAAGCATGTTGGAACGTTGGCTCACAAAATTGAAAATTCAGAAATCCTCAGCAAAAACCAGCATGTGACTAGGCAGAAAAGCTGCCTACTTGTACCTATGGAAACTGGCTGGGAGGAGACAGAAGATACTGTGTTAATACAAATTAAGGAGAAATCTATCTGGCTGCAAAATGATCCTCACCAGTAATATTTCCTTCAAAGCAGAAACTTTCCCACAGCTGTTTTGACCAGCTTGTGCTCCATTTCAGTGTCTGTAAATTGTAATTAAGGACTGTAGGCTTGGAGGAAATGAAGTATCTGATTAACATTATGGAAAGGAATGGAGGAGGGTAGGTTTGAGGTGGTATTAATGGGGGCATGATCCAGCAATATTGAAAATAAACAGTAAAAATATTTTCAGATGCACAGTACTTTATAATGCAACCAGCTTCTCTTTGTGTTACTCATACTCAGAAAAGAGTTCTTTCTTAATAAAAAGGAACTCTGGGAAGGTTTCCCTAAATTACCTGTAGCAGAGGCAAAAGCCATTGTTTTCCTTGATAACTTTGGACTTATTATTTGCCATCAATTTATAATGTTGCATTTCATAGAATTTTGGGACACCTGAAGCTTGTAATATTCATGCCAGTAGATGCAAACCATCTGTCTCCTTTACAAAGAGTGAAGCTTTCACACAAAAACTCTCCCCCTCCTCTTTCTCACACACTGAGGTAAATTTTCACCACCTGAGTTTTGCTTCTTTTTCTTTTTTTCTTTTTTCCTTTTTTTTTTTTTTTTGGCTTTATGAGCTGTGTCATCTGTGACTGAATGCCATCAAGTATCACTTAAGCCTGTTTCCACAGTAAGAGAATATTGGAAGTAAAAATTGCTCAAGGAATGCTTTCTGGTCCCCTTAGTAATGCAGAGTTTGATTTGCAGCTGTGGCGAACAGGAAAAATTCTGGCTGGAGTCCATGAGAGTTATGTTTGCTCAGCATCCCTGAAAAATCATATTTTGGGTATCTTGGGGTGAAACACACAAAGGGAGGCAGCCACCTATGTTTTTGAAAATCTAGCCTTTTGTGCATTTCACATGGAAAATTTTTCACTCTGGTCTCTCCATAAAAAAAATATTCTCCAGAGAGTTTTACAGTATCCTATCAGATGTTTGGTGTTTAGGGAAGTCGAAGAAAAAAAGAAATCACGGATTACAATAGAATATTGGGTCCTTTAATTCTCTTGGAAATGCATGTGGAAAAGATAACATTAAATGAATCTCACCGGGCAGTGCATATATTTGGTAAAATCTATTTTAAAGATGGATTTAATTGACAAGCCTATCACTATTTAAAAAAGAATGAGAAACATATGAAACCAGACATTTCTGTTGAACTATTAAGTGTGAATTCATAGCTGGACATAGTGCCTGTGTGTGCACAGTTCATTAACTGCACAGCTATTTGGTCCAAGGCACTTATAGGCTCTTCTGTGAAAATTTGAAGAGAAGGAACCTATGAAATCCTTTGGGTTTACAAAGCAGTGAGCAGAGCTTTTAGATACAGCCAACTGCTCAGGCTCAGACTAAACTCCCTAACGCGTGTTTGTAAATCCCCACTAGGTGTGGAGAGAGAAGCTATTGAGGCTCCTCTGGCAACATCTGTGGGGCTTTCTGCATCACACAAAGCTTTCACCTGTGGGTGAAGGGCTAAAGCAGCTAATTGACAGCACACAGTAAGATGAGGTTCTTCTTTGTCACCCCAAAAAGGAAAAAAACATTGCAAAATTAATGAGAAGTGAAGGATACAAAAGAATGACATGCTTGTAAGTCAGTAATTACCAAGCCCATGGTGTGTGTTTGGGCTGGGGGGATCTGTTTTAAGAGGAAAATACTGTGCTTTGCTTACTGTGCTAACTTCATCTCCCATGCAGCTCTGGCAAAGGTGCTGTCCCCCAGGATTTCCTGCTCCTGGCAGTGCACTTTGTGTGGCAGGGGAATCTTCTGGCAGGACACAGAGAGCAGGTGAGCAGCAGTTTCACCTGGATGGACACCCTCACTCCAGGAGCAAACACCAGCCTCCACATGAAAAGCAATGCAGGAGGAGCAGGCTGAACAAGGCACTGTCCCACCCTCCTGCCTGCCCCTTCCTCACAAGGTACATCACTGCAGAGCAAAAACTCTGTAAACAGCAAAAAATGCTCTGCTGTAAAAAGCAGCTTAAACTTTGCCACAGCTGCGGGTCTGAGCCCATGCTTGAGGGAGCAGGAGTAGAGGTAATGGCACAAAACTTGGGTACCACCACTGGTAGCACTGGGCTCAGCTTGACCCACGTAAGAGCAGCTTTTCCCCCAGTGGTGCGCCATCAGTGCCACTGGCATA
The DNA here is from genome assembly GCF_963513975.1 of Fringilla coelebs. Classification (NCBI taxonomy): domain Eukaryota; kingdom Metazoa; phylum Chordata; class Aves; order Passeriformes; family Fringillidae; genus Fringilla; species Fringilla coelebs. The sequence goes on from NC_140028.1 coordinate 88,107,551, forward strand.
TCCTGAAAGGGACAGCCAGGCCACACTACCCGGCTCCTCTGTAATGCAGAATGCCCTTTTGAGGCCGGGAGTCCTGAGGAAAAGGACCAGGTGCTAGAAATGTGAAACTGCATCTGAACCACCTTGAATGCATAGGCTTTTCATTTGTAAGGCATGCAGCTGATCCCTGCTTTTGAACACGTTCCCATCAGTATGGTTAAAAAATTGCTAAAAGCAGGTGCCTGTCTCCAGACTTTGGGGTGTGCAGGACTGACGCTGAGTTCTCTGGGAGCTGCTCTGTCCCTGTACCCACAGAACAAGCTCTGGACAAGTGTATCATCAGAAATCTCATGCTTAGTTCTCCTCTGATGGAATTTTCAGCACCCTTGTTGCTCAGCTGTTGACAAGATATTTGCTTGTTTACTACATCCATTGTTTCCTTCCAGAGACAGCATTCATTTCAACTATTTCAGAAATACTACATTCATTTGAAGCTGGAGCAGCTTCCATAAAGATTGCAGCTAGACCACACATTTACACACAGAAACCAGATTTGTGTTTGGTGTGGATTGTCTGCATGTTTACTACAATGCTTATTTTCTTCTTTGAATAAAATTGCAGATTTTTTCCCTCCGTTATTTGCCAGTGCTATTACCCAGCCTCATTCTTTCCTTTTGTTGTATAATCTGTGTCCTTCTCTGATCTTCTCCAAAGTAAACAAGTCGTTTTTGAGTCCAAGATGCTGTGCCAACACCACCACAACCTTGCCTTTGCAATAGCTGCGCCATGAGGAGAGGCACTGTCGGGTCTCCAAGAAGAGACCCGTTCTGGCCGGGGTAGCTCAGCGCTGCTGCTTTCCCTGGCTAACTCCTACCCTGCCTCCTGAAGCACTCAGTGGGGTGTTCAGTGCCCAGGGAGACCATGTCCCCAACAGAGGATGGACTGGAGGAGCTGGGGCAGGCAGTGCCACAGCTCTCTGTCCCTCCTCACCTATGGTTTGGCATCCTGGGAGAGAGGAGGGCTCTCCCTGCACCACGGACACCGGGGCTGGGAGCTGAGCGCTGGGAGCTTGCTCCTGGGGGCTGCTGGCACATGGGGGTGAGGAGTGTGCCCTGAGGACGGTCCTTGGAGCATGAGTCAGGCAAGCCAAGCAGGAGGCTCTGCAGGGGGTTGCACAAGCTGGTTTTAATGGACTTGGTGGAGTCTGAGAGCCGGCGTGGCCGCCTGTGTAAACACAGCCAGTAATACCTCTGATGTAAAACTCGTGTTGTGAGACAAGAGTCAAATGCTTTTTATTCCCCCAATACCTTGTTCAAAGCTTTATCAGGCAGATGAATCAGATCTCAGTCTCCTAATGTCACAAGCGTTTAGCCAAATCTCCCACTGTTCCCCAGCGTGGGCAGAGCCAGAGAGCAGTGTATCAGCCCCTGGCTGCCCTTCCCTGTGCTTTTGTCAGGGCTGGGGGAGCCAGCAGAATGCTATTTACTGCCACTGCAGCCATGAATGGGCTCGCAGTTGTAGCAGAGGAGATCTAGCTAAGGGAAGAGCAGGCAGCTCCATGGGGCTGATTGGGGAAGTGCTGACACTTTTCAGTCTGCACCTGTCTCACTGACCGGAGACTGGAGTCACGTTGACCAGGCGCAGAGTGATCCCTTCACATCGCTGATAGTCCTCAGACTCCTGAAACCTGAGGAATTTGGGAGCTTTCTGGGGTGATTTTGGTGGATCACTATTCTGGATCCAAGAGGGGACGCTGCCAAGAGGCACCATGATGTGTAAGAACAGATGAAATAAAGAGGAATATTTGTTTCCTGACATTTTTCATGTACAAATGCATTTAAGGACATATTTTTAACTATGAGAAACTTCTGCTTTGAGCTGTGCTATGTTGTCTGCTCCTACAGTATTCCCAGGTGTCCTGCTCATTTGTGGTTTTCTTCAAAACTGGGGTATGTCTCTTGCCCCATAGGGACTCAGCCTGTTGTCTTCCATCAGCATCCTACCACGAAACTACATCCTGGGAGAGCTCGAACATTTCAACAAGGCTCATGGAGGCATATTTCTGGAAGAACAATTAAGGTGTTATTTATGAGAGACCGTGTGCAGCAGCCAAATTGATGTCCTTTGACACCACTGTTGTGGAGGTTTACTGATAGGGCTTGGTAACACTAACTGAGGTGAAGAAACACCCAGTCCTGAACTTTGTGGGCAGGCTGAAATGACCAGGGTTTATGGCTCACAGCTTTATTCATTGCAGTTGAGTACAATTGTGGATGTTAAAAAGGGAAACCAAGGAAGCACTGTGGCTATGGATCTCCTTAAGGGAATAGGAATAACAAAAAAGAAATGTAAGTGGTACCACACAGCTGAGTCTTAAAACAGAAAACATGATTTCTATTAGTGAAATACTCCATTTCCACTCTGTAGATTGATACTATTTGTGCAGCTCAAAGCCACTTGTGCCTCACTCACTTTTTAGGTAGATAAAATTCCAATTCATTTCAATTGAAGGGCTTCTATTTAAGTGCCTTTGGTATAGTCAGTCTATTAAAATGGCAGGTGTTAATTTTCCAGTAATCACTACACTTCTTTTCCTATCTCTCAGCTGAAAGGACAGCCTCATCCTGCATGGTTAAAATGTAGTAATGCATTTAATGCCAGGCCATGATTTTAGACCTCCAGCTGTTTTACTGGTTGTGTAAGTAAAAATAAGATAATGTTATGCTTGGTAACCATGGTTTTGTAGGCATTCACATTTTACAAATCACTGCACAGTATGCAAACCATTATATATATTTAAAATGTTTAAAATCAAGACTACCAGGAGTCTACCACTTCCATTAGTTAAGGAGGGGGACTGCTAGACTGTGAAGAGTGATATATTCTATCAAGCTACTCAGCAGAGTTATATCATCAGTGCAAATTATGTGAAAATATGTGCTTCAGCGAGACAAGAAAGGAGTATTCTCTGCTATAAAAAGTGCACTGTGGGAAGCTAGATGGAGTCATTGGTTTGGTGTAATATATGAGTAAAATCTTATTTGTTCAAATAATAAAAAAGGGAGAAAACAGAGCACGGAGAGAAAGGAACCATGAAGTACTTGGTTATTCCCTCCATGTACAAAAACCTGTTTCTGCCTCAAACAAAGGAATTGAGACTTATCTCCCACAATTTCATCCAGGTGTAACTACTCATCTGAGCAGAGATCTCCCTGATTTATATGGGCAGGAGCAAAAGCAAAACCAGGCTCAGGAAGAAGCAGCTTATTGATTTGTTCCATGCACACAGGCAAAAATATTATACATCACCAGCACGATCATAAGCACGTTGTTAAATCCAAGCAAACCTTAACTGGAATATTTCTTTGTAAGAAAACACTGGTTAGTGGAGCTATTGACAGCTGCATTTTCAAGAGCATCTGCTTTTGGAAATAGCAGCTATTCAGAACAAATGTTTCTGAAGGCAGATTGTGCTGTTCTGATTAGAAGTACAGGCAAAGATAATGGAAATGGATAGTGTTTGGCTGCACCTGGAATTGCCTTTAAAGTTCAGTAGGAAATTTGTAGCAGGAGTAGGAAAAAAAATGGCTTCTGCTTGTGCTGTAATTGTTCAGAGAATGCACATGTAGCTCTCTGGACAGTATGAGCTCTCAATTTTAATTAAAAAATGATATTACATACTACAGTTAGACCTGATTAATCGGGGTGGAGCTGGCTTATGTATATGTTTGGGAATAAAAATGCTTTGGTTATTAATCAGGGATGCTGTATTTATTTATTTTAGATATTTATTCAGATTGGTCCCCATTTGCAAGCATCCAGCATTCAAAAACATCCATGAGGGCAAAAACACAGCTCTGGCTTCCAAAAAAAAAAAAAATTAGAGAAAAGAAAAAAAAAAAAAGAGTTCTTTTTCAAGCCATGGTCTTTGTGTTCTTTGTTCTTTTCATCTTCAGGATGCATTTGGGTTAACTTCAGAGCTCTTTCTTCACCACTGGAAGGAATAGAAACCAACATGTCCAGCATCCAATTAAATAGAAACCTTCCACCATTCAATTAAAAGAAAAAACCAACCCAAAGTTTGAAGTTTAAGCCAATAACCCAGCTTCATGAATGGGACTGAATTAAAACTTTGACTACAGCAAGAAGTTCATATGTGAATGGTGGCAACACTAGCTTTAATAACATCTCCTGATACATGCCCAGAAAGTCCCACAAAATTTATTATAGCCCAAGAGGTCCCCACATGTAGGCTGCCAATGGTGCATTCATTACCTGTTTGAAGGAAGATTTCAGCTGTGTAAAGAGCCCATTTGTTTAGCTTTAAATCAGGAAAATCACCAACTGCTGCTCTTCTTCTTCAGAGGAGTTTCAGCCCCGTGTCCTGTTCATCTCCCATTTCTCTGGGAAACAAAAGATAGGCAGTGTGCATAGAGTACTTCTGAAACACTCCTGCCTCTGGTGCAAACTGTAGGCGGTCTCCTTCTCCCAGGAAAAAATATCTGACACAGGAAAGAAATGTTTTGTCAGCCTGAGCCAAAAGGGAGAAGGGGTGGGTTTAACCTGATATGACAAAGTGGGAACAGATAACCTATTTCCATGAGGACAATCCCCAGTGGTCCTACATCACAGGGGTTTTTGTTATTCATTTCCCTGGATTAGTGCATTTAACAATGAAAACAAGAATCTTGAAATATTTTTCTTCACAGTGAACAATCTAGAAGTGTCACATAAGGAAACCCCTATATACATCTGAATTCAAATTCTGACTTTCTTTGTGTTTTAGCCACAAAATCTTAATTTCAAAAATCATACATTATTCCTTCTGCTGGAAATATCCTAGATATACTTTAATAATAATTTTCACACACTATATCTGTGAAAACCTGCTATACCAGAGCTCTTTCCTTTTAACAGACATCTAACAACTTTGCTCAACAAACGCACTCACACAGAGCGGGATTTTATCTGTATGCTTTGCATTCATGAATTCCCTAGAATAATAGGAAACAGCTACTTACAGAAACAGGCTCACCTTGCCCACACACACTTTTGTGAACAAGTCTGTCTGCAAAGTAAAAATAACAATTTGTCTTTATACAGTATTTTCAACCAGAAAACAATTTGCTGCTTGTAAAGTAGTAGTTGTTGTGCCTTTGTGTTTCTTCAGGGTACTGCAATTGTTAAAAAAAAAAAAAAAAAAGTCGTGTCATTAGAAAAAGTTCAACCTCTCTCAGACAAATAACATCTGCTAACAAGATGTCCCTACATTGTAGATGGGCACCCGCTTCCAAATTCAAACTACCATTGTAAAATCTGTGTATATTCACGAGTTAATGAAAATGTGGTCTCTGTGTCTGTTTAAACTTCAGTGGGGATCACTTGAGATTACACAGGTTTCCATCCGATGAAACAATGTGGTTGCACCATGTTGTTCTCGCTGTGTTCCAGAGTGAAATGTTTTTGTGTGCCTGAAGAGAGTGAGAAATAAAAATGCATGTACCATTGCAGAGACCAGAAAGATATGTCTGAGCTATAAGGGACTCAAATTTGTTCCATCTTTTACTGGCCCACAGCTCATCACTGGTAATCAGAATAGCTTATGCCATCAATCTCCTTAATTAAGAAAAATAAGATTAAAAGGCGGGCTTATCTTCCTGAGTTCTCATGCTAGAGTGTCTAGGCAACATTCAGAGTCCCCAGGGAATCTCTGAGGGCTCCTCCAAGGCTGCTGAGGATGAAGGACCTCTTCAGTTCAGCAGCCTTCTACATTTGGAGGAGTACTTCTGGACAACTCACAAATTAATTTCATGGAATCATGGGATACCCAGTTGGAAGGGACTCAAGGATGATCTGCTCCGATCTTTCTCGGCTGTAGCAGTCTACACAAGACGGCTGAGCACTCTCTTCAGCTGAATCTTAAAAGTGACCAATGTTGGGGCATCCACCACCTCTCTGGTAGATTATTCCAACAGCTGATTGTCCTCATTGTAAAATATTTTCCTCTTGTGTCTAATTGAAACTCCCCAGGAATAATTTATACCCATGACCCATCATCTTTCCACGTGACTCGTTGTAAAAAGGGAGTCTCGATCTTTGTAGCCAGTGGAACATGGTGATAACCTTTCTCTGATTTGTACTCTGAAGCCAATACACGGCATCCCACTTTTAGAGGGTTCAAGAGGGACAGGAAGACTACTTTCTCCTCTGCTGGAGCATGATGTGAATTTGTTACAAAAAGGTTCTCCTGCACAGGCTTCTGCAGACAAAAGGGCAGCCAGGCTGAACTCCCCTGGGTTATATCTGCACCATGGCTCTTGGTCAGTGGGAGATGAAGGGATGGAAATATCACCTGATGTTCCTGAAAGGGACACCTATCTCCAGGCTAGCCTCCACTCCAAGGACTTTTCTCACTGTCTCAGAAATAGTATGAATGTCATCAGTGTACAAAGAGAAGTTCACTTTACATGCTAGGAGCATGTTGTAAGCTTTCCTCACCACTGGACACCCCGTTTGCTCGGGGATGGCACTGCACAGTGCAGCAGCAATAAAGTCTGGTGAGGATACCCCCAACAGCGATTAGTCCATGGCTCTGATTTCCTGGGGACACATAAGGGCACTCCATGGATAGGCATATCTGTCCCCTTATATTGCACAGTCACTTTTGAACCAGTGTGCATTGGTTCAGCTGAGCCAAGAGGTAGGGTAAGTGTCCCTATAAGTTTTATGAAAAGAAGTGGACAAAAAGGTGCAAGAACTTTCTAGTGGCAATGAGAGGAAAAGCTGATGATCTCTGTCTCAGCCAGCAGAAGATCCACACAGAAAGGAGCTGTGGGAAGCTATTTGAGGAGAACTTCACTGTGCAGCTGACTGAGTGCTGGAACGGATTTTCCACAGAGAGACTCTAGAGTCTCCCTCACTGGAAATATTTGAGAACCGTCTGGATGCAATCCTGTGCAACACGCTCCAGGATCGCCCTGCAGGGAGGTTGGACCAGATGATCCACTGCAGTCCCTTCCAGCTTCACCCATTCTGTGAAACCAGGCTTCATTACTTCCAATGCTCATGGAACTGTTTGTTTAATAGGTTTTTTATTCATAAAGGATTTCTATGGAAAAGATTAACTCCAAAGAAACACTTCCTTTCCAACATCTTTATGAAATCTTCACAATAGATGATTGTATTATTTAATGTGCTCACATTCAACAATTTTGGATCCTATGTGCAATATCTTCCCATCCCTCTGAAGATTTGTAGCTTTTTAACTTTGGCTGTTGCTAATCCATCAGCTGTCTGAAGCAGTCAGCTCTGATTTGTTTTTTGTGTCTTCAGTGCTAACAACTGGATCTGTTCTAAATAGTGGGATTTACCAGACACAATCAGGGATGCAGGAGAAACAGAGTATACTCAAACATACTGTTGTTGTTATTTTTATTGTTATTATTACTGTTAGTAGTAGTAGTAGTAGTAATAATAATAATAATAATAATAGTAATAGTAATAGTAATAGTAATAGTAATAGTAATAGTAATAATACCACCATCACCATTATTATTAGCATTACCATCATAGAGAAAATCCAACACCACCACCAATTTGAAATCTGAATTATGCATAAATACAGGAAATTAACATACCACAGAACACTAATGCCCTAATAGCCAAGGCTGCCCTTGTAGTTTCCTACTCCACTTCTCTCCCTAAGGGAAAAACACTCTAATACAGAAAGGAAAAATGCAGCAGTATGCTTTTACCTGGCTATTAGGTCCTGGTATCCCACACTGCTGGAAAGAATTTTCTGGGCAAGGGGGATGGAGCTGAAGATCAGCTGGTCTATGTGAGATGATTCCCAGGCAGTTTAGAAATGTCCTCACCCACAGTACTTAGTAAAAAGTTTATGGCCAGAACCAGTGGCATCTTCTGACTCTGTATCAATTTTGAGATTATTTTTTACAAAAGATGAGGAAGAGGTAGATGTGTTTCCTGAATAAATCACAATATGAGTCTTCAAATATACCATCTAATGAATGAGCTCCACACTCTTTTCAGACACACCCACATTTTTCTGTGTAGATCACCAAAGCCACAAGAGGAGTTAGTTTTAACCTTCTGCCAGCACTCACCTGGCATGCCCAGCAGAACACTCTGCAGTCCCTCAGGCGCAGGAGTCCCCTGGGGTAAGGCAATTTTTAGCCAGAGAAAGATCAGCAAAAGTATTCAAATAGCACAGACCTGCTCAGGGGAGAACATTGCTCTTTGCCTGGAAGGCTCTTGGGAGACACAGCTAACTAGGTGAGTGAGAGTTACCTCATTCCTGATCTGGGAAAGGTTTTCTAATAAGTGGGAACTGACACGAGCTATGTGGTGGTAGCAGTAAGACCTTGGCAGGCTCGAGCAGTGCCTCACTGGCACGCCAGCCCTGGTCAGTGGGTCAGTGGTCAGCCCTGGCTCACCCACTGCAGCCTCCCCCAGCACACAATCCATGGATCTCCACCTCCCCACCCTCCCACCCAGGCCCTGAAGGAAGCAAAACTCTTGCCTGCTCTGACCTCAGGAGCATCCCTGATGTGAGGCTTGTGGGGAAACCAGCCAAGGCTGCAATACAGCATGGTGGCAGCTGACCAGGGATTTCCATGGCCTTTAGGGAGCTGCAGGGATGTCCCCTTTCAGCATCTGGTGACATTGCTGAAGCTGATCAGCAGCATTTGGACACCAGGGCTGGTCTGTGCTCCACCATTCTCCACACCTCCAAGGCTGCAAGATGTAACTGTGGGGAAGCTGCCCACCCCTCAGCCATTACCAGCTTCAAAGTACAAGGCACGGGAAAATGCACTCTCAGATGACTCCTTGGTGAAGGCATCACCATTCACTGAAGATGGCTTAAAACAGATTTTCCTCACAGCATTCTGGTATATTCTACTTTTTCCTCATTTGACAGTTCTGGGTATTCTGTAAGGCTTTCTGCAAACATCCCCACCAGGTATAATTTCAAGCAAAGGTTTCAGTAACCCACACCACTCCATCTTTTGGAGCAGCCTTCTTCTTTTGGGGCACTGTGGGCAGCTGGGGGGGGCTCTGGGGAAGGCTGTCAGCACCCACCTGCCCACAGGCTGCAGAGCCAGAGCTCTGCCAGACAATGCCTGTCTGTGAGGTGCTGTTGTGGGTTTCTCACCAGATAAGTGGATTATTGCCCTGGCTCGCAGCTGCTCCCCAGAAATAGGTCAGCCTCGGGAACAGGCTTTGCCTTCCCCTATTTGGCATCAGAAGCATCCAAGAGGAAGAGGGGCTGCTTACAGGATCCTTGTCCAGGGACCATTAAACTCCTGAGCAATGGCTTTCCTCTGTGTCTCCTAAAGAGGGAAATGTTCTTAAAGTCAGCACCTGTTGTCTTCCTTGTATTAGATATAGGTATGTGTCCCACAGGGGTAAGATATTTTCTGCATCTACACTTGCTCAGCCTCTGTTGAGGAAGCATAGGGGTAGCACTGATACCAGATCTGACAAAATGGGAGAGCCTGAACATGGCTTTGCCTTTCTCACTGGTGACTCTGAAGCAAAGAAACAACCCCAGGCTGTTTTGGCCCACACTGCCCAGCTGTGAGGGCTGTAGGACATTGTGCCTGCTCCATGCAGGAGAAAGCACTCTGAAAAAGCTGTTGCCCACTGGTATTCCTCCAGCTTCCCAAGTGAATCCTGCAGCAAGCTGACATCTTATTTGCTTCTGTTTTTTCCAATCAAAGCACAGTAACTGCAGCTAACATCCCAACACCAACCACCTCCCATCTCTCTTTGCCCACCGTATATTTGCCCCTTGAAAGTGTGCTTAGCACAGAATTTGAAGTGGGGTTGCAGGCTGAAGTAAAAGGGAGCTGCAGTGTAACATCAGCAATGCAAACTCCAGATCTAAGCATCTTGTCAGCTGTGCCTATCATCAGAAAAACAAAAAAACCCCAACCTGTAGAACTGGCAAGAAGAGCAAAACGAAGTACCGAAATCAAGGATATGCAACATAGCTTTGATCTGGATATTTCTCAATCCTTCACACCCTTTTCATGCATTATAACTCGGCTGATGACTTTGCAGCACAGAAAGCTTTTAAAGTTTTCATTATTGCATTTTTCTTTTCCCTCATTCCTCTGCCAGTCTGGATTGCCATTAAAATTGCTGAAAAATATAAGGATAAAAGCCTTTATCTGTTACATTTGGTATGGTTGCAGAAAGATACAGGAAAGCCTTACAGGAAACATTCTTCTTATAGGAATTCTAGACCAGGAAATCAAGGTAGTTTCCCCCTTCTGGAGAGCATGCCCAAATAAACCCTTTTTGCACAGTTCCCACAGGCACTTATGCCAGAAGGGCCTCATTGCCAGCTGGTATAAAATGGCTCAACTCTGTGAATTTTTAAGGAGCTAATCCAGTTTTCCTCAGGCTCAGGATCCATCCCTTGGATGCTCACCCCACATACCTGAGCTGCTCTGTGTGAACAGAGAGGCTCTACACGCCCTTTTCCCCAGTGAAACCACACAGGAGGCAGAGGCTGGGAAGAGCATCCCTCCCTGCCTACGGAATGGTGGCAGATCCACAGATATCTGTCCCTGGGGTGGGCACATCTGTTCGCTCCTGCACAAGGACTTGTGCTGCCATGGATGACGCTCTGCGGTGTCTGGAGCAGCACGGCAGATTTAGAGCCAGGCTTTGCTGAGTTCCCATTTCCACGTCCCAGTGACCACATGCTGGGGGCTGTGGGAGAAGCACAGGTGACTGACCCCAAAGGCTGTGGAAGAAACTCGCCCCCAAAGCCCGGCAGCTGAGCGCGGCCCGAGCCCAGCTGGAGCGGGCAGACGAAGGAGGGAGGGCAGGCTGCAGCAGCCTTGGGAAGCACGCCTCGGCCAGCAGCCTGCCAAACAGGTTGCTCCCAATAAAAGTGCTTCACCACTGGATTGGGGTGGCAGATGAATTAATTGTGCCATTTCCACGACATTCTACTGGAGCTTAAATGTATTAGTAACTGTTCATCCCCGAAACAGGTTTTTCCTCCCACACAGGGGGGAAAAATATCCATCTGAATTTTTTAGATTATGTGACAGGCTTGCAAACTGTTGTTAACTTTATCATTTGGGATATGGATTAGACTGCAGCACATTAATTTATCGGGAAGTAAGAGCTGCCTGTTCATCTCTTTTCTGTTATGACATCTGCAGTCAAATACGATAGGGGCCAGACAGACAGTGAGTAATAGACTAGAATGTGAAGTTTGGAAAGTGGGGGGATGGGGAATGGCAAGGTTTGCTGCAGATAGAATTGAACCCATTAAAGCAAAAAATAAAAAAAAACAGAGGTCATTCTGCAGGTATCACTTTTAATGAAATTGCTGATAATGAAACCTGCATGTTAAAAGTGATATCAATTCACCTCTTTTAAGGCCGGCACAGAAGAGCCAAGCAAAAACCAGTCCTGCGACTGAAGACATTTTGCTGGAGTCCCCAGGACTTTACAGACACCACCCACTTGCTCCTCACCCCTTCAGCCCCTGCCATGGAGGGGGCCCACACAGAGTCCTGCACATTTTGGCTCTGCAGGGACAGCCTCCAGGCACACAGGGTCCTCTCCCATCCCTCGCCTTCGCTCCTGTGTGACAGACCTGCTGCAGGGCCACGTGGCCAGCGTGATGGGAAAGGTGAAGGCCTGCGATTTGTGGGACAAAAGAATGCATGAAACATTAAAGAGAGCCTTGCCAGCATTCTAAATTGTTAATGCAAGCTCTCCAGGTCTGCAGAAAACATATTCCTGTTGTCATTTTCACTCCCCCTTGGCCTCTTAGTCCTCCAATTACATGAGCAGCAACATGTGAATAATTACACGGTGCAAAGAGTGTGAAGCTTAGGTACTTAAGTTTGGCTCTTGATGCCAATGGGCAAATCTCTTTACATTATCTATATTTAGTATGTGAGGGTCAGTGTCCATGAACTTCCAGACTGAACTTGGCCAGTCATCACAGTGTGGTGAGGGTTTCACCTCACAGCAATTTATACAATTTATACATTTTATTTTAACACTTAATGCTAAAACACATCACTTACAGGGCACAAAGCTATCTGCCCTATGTGGGTACCAAACCTCAGTCTTATTTCCCAGCTCTGCAGGGAGCAGACCGGCTGTCCCAAATCCTCCAGGATTTCACTCCACATCAAGGTATGCTTGTGTGTCCCTGGACACAGTAAAATTCAGGAAATGCAGCTAAAATACGGTTCACAAATATTTAGTCAAAATAAATTCAGCTAATTCATGCTGGAGATGTTCCCAGGCACTTTTTAATTTATATTATGTAAACAATCCCAGCAACAGCTTTTTTTCCTTTGCTCCTATTAATTCACTGGGGGTGTGCGTGCGCAAGAGGCAAGGATTTATGTCAGGAGTACTCCAGCAGACCCCTTGCAAGCTCTTTGGTTTCGCCCTTTCTGTTTTAAAAGTACCCCTGGCCTAGCCCAGATGCAGAGCAATGCTGGCTGGGAACAAAGGAATGGCTGGCTGCTGGATCAGGCCATTGTTCTGCTGCTCTCGATGCCCACCCCTGCCAGCACCCCAGACCAGCTGCAAGAAACTCCCAATGAACCATCATGAGATGATCTGCCCACAAGAGAATCACTTTCCTACTCCTCACCAGTTTGCTGCTTCCCAGCACCATGAAACATGAGAGTTTGCATCCCTTAGAGATTTTTAAATCCTGCCTCATGCAGTTCTTCTCATCCATAAAATGCCTACCTAGTCTGTTTTGAATCCTGTTAATCTTTTGGACTCAGTGGTGTCTTGTAAGTTCCCAGGGTTAATTAAATGTTATCTAAAAATATTTCCTTATCAGTTTCGAATATTCTTTTTTCCTCTTCTGCTTCCTCATTGAGTGGCTCTCAGTCATGAAATTTAAAAAGTTGGCTGAGATTGTCTTTTCTAGCCTTTCCAATATTTCTCACTGTCCACCCAGTTTCTCTCCTTTTTTCTGTATCATCCCTGAACAGAAGCAGGAGGTGCCTTTTGGCCTCTTGTGAGGAGCACTCTTCAGGACTAGATCACATCCCCTTTTAATGTATAATACTAACAACTATCCAGTTCGTTCATGCAGCCTGACCCCAAGACCCTCAGAAAGTTTACACTGCCATAAAAAATAGAGCAGACAATCTCCAAAGGTGAAAGCCCCCAGAGCTGAGCAATGCAAAAGCAATACACCAGGCTGGACAGCATCCACCAAAAGATAGTTTGCCGTTCTTTTGGGATCGATTCTCTCAAACCCATCAGAATCAACAAGTTTGCAGGGGAACTGGCAAAGCCAGCAGCCAGGAAGGTAAAGCCATCTCTGCCCGTCAATAAATCCAAGGGGCTGGCTCGCCCAGCTTTCCTTTGGTCACGCAGCCTCACTGGGCCGTGTAATTGCCGCCTTATTGGAGAGATGCGAGCCTGCCCGTCGAACAGATGCAAGTTTCCCCTGCTCCCGTTCAGCTGGGAACCCGCTCGGCAAAGCAGAAATAAATCACGGGGAACTTGCTGTCATTTCTCCACCTTCCCGCACACCCTCCGCCGCTGCCGCCTGACTGGCTAGAGCTGGCATAGTTTTTAAATGAAATCTGTGAGATTGGCATCAACAGCCTCGCCTAATTTTTAGCTAATACCTTGGTGGGTTCTGCATTCGCATCTGGCCGGCGCCGCCACGCTGAGCCTGATGATAACAGGCTGCTGCTCTTTCCGAGCGGGAACCCGGGGTTCTGCCACCCACAGCCCAAACAGGGGCTCGTTCCAAGCACAACAGCACATCGCAGCCAGCCTAGGGTCTGCAGCACAGGGCTTCTCCCAAGGCATGAAAAAAGGAGGGGGAAAGGAAGAGAGAGAGGGAGAGGGAGAGAGAGAAATGTGTTAACTATGCTAACAGTGCCAAGTAATATGCTTCGTTAAAAATTTAATCACCTGCAAGTGCAAAACAAGTGCAAAGCAATCATGTTGTAATTAGCACAGCAATTAACACCTCCCTTTTCGATAGCACATGCATCCTAGGAAGTGCATGATTGCAAGTGTTTATGCTGCTGACAGGCTAAGTTCCTATAGAGAGGGAAAAATTGCTTAAATAGATTTTTTCTTCCCCCCCTCGTCTTTTTGGCATTTGGGCTGTTATGTGTCCATGAAAGCCCAGCACCAGCTGCCATGTTGGTTGTGTGTGAGTGCTGCTCCAGTGCATAGCGTAACTAACAGCTCCAGCTTGAGCTGCAGCCTCCTGAAAGAGGGCTGCAAGCCTCCAGAGCCCAGCTCCACAGCGAAGATGTCAGCATGGTAATTACGAGATGATTTTTTGCAGACTAACACTTGCCAAAAGGGAAGCACCAGGCCTGAACTGAGATTGTAGCTTTTGGAATGCGACAGCAAGGGGGACAGGATAAACCGGAGCTGTGGCTTCAGGAGGAGCCTGCAGCTAGAACACACCGAGCTCCATGGTGCCGGGGTCTCTCTTTGACATGTGCTCCCCTCAAATAGCCACTTCTCCCCAAAGGCTGTGCTGGAAGCAATGTGATCAGTTTGATAAACTGGCTGATGCAGGCCTGGCCTTGGGAACAACCCCTGCCGCCAGCTGTGTCCATGCCACTGCTCTCTTTCACCCATGCACTGGGCTGTCCATGCTTCTCCATGGTCTTCTGTTCCTCGTCACACCTAAAAACCCCGGGCTCCACTGTCCCACCTGCGGTCCCTCTCCTAGGCTTGTTGCCAGCTGCTTGTGAGACCATGTGAGGAAGGCAAGCTGGCTCTCCACATTAGCTTAGAGAAGTTATATAGACCTAAATGCTCACATCCCATGCAATATTCTTATTTAGAGGCTGTTCAGCTTTAACCAAACGGACTGTGTTTGTACTGGGACAGCACTCTCGGCATCCTGGCAGGAACTCAGTGACTCTCATTGCTCAGTAACTAACAAAGAGCTGTTCTGGGAACTTGGCATCCAAAAGCTGAGCACCAAAAGGTAAAAGTCACCTTTGGAAACATAAACCATGGGGCCAGTCTCGAAGTTCCTTCCCTCCCAGATAGTGAGATGATTGAAAGGTATTTTCATCACATAGTTCAATGTTGGGGTTCCAATTTGCCTGGTTAAAAGTCACAAACAACATTACCATCAGGCCCGGGCCAAACAAATAACCCTGCAATAACAGCAGCTCCTGAAAAAGTTACTTCCTTGCTGCATACCCTCAGAAATTCACATTTTACACACCATTAATTCCATGAATTAACACAAAATTGGAGCACAAATTCAGCAATTACCAAAGAGGCAAGTAGAAGACAAGTGAAGACAAAGCTGGGAAAGAGCCACCTTTGCTATCCCAATGTATTTTGCTGTTTCTCAAGCTGCTCCTGAACTGAGACAGAGGCCAAGTCTGACATGATAACACTTAAACTGTAATTTCAGCGCAGTTTCTGACAACAATGGAGCCCTATGTTAATGCCCCTCTCTCCAGACCTATGGGTTTCCCATTTTCATTTTTATTTGAGGTTTTGTTGCCAGCTTCCACTGCCCTTCTTGCACCATCTTCTTGGTTCCATATCCATCTTTGTTAGGAGGTGAGCACATATTTGTGTTTTTTTGGCACAGTCCCCACATTGCCTTCCTGTTGTTCTGCCTAAGCATGAACCTGCCCAGTTCTCCTCAGTACAGCTCAAGCATCCTGGTTTTGATGTTTTCCATTGGCAGTGACGGGCACTTAGCCCGAGCACACAACACATTTTACGCTGCTTTTATAAGTGCTTTGTGTAGTGTGGGCTGCAGAGTCCTGAAGTGCATCCCCCAGTCCTGCCTGAGGCTGTGCTGGAGAGGAGCGAGAAGCTCTTGGGAGCTGCATTAAAAGACCTGCCACCACCCTGGTGAGAGGTTTGGGGTGATTTCCCTGCCTCTGCTGGAGTTCACCTTCTGGAAGGCACGCTGCTAAATCACCCCTGCCTGAGATGACTTACCCCCAAGGCTCATAAAAGTACTTCAGAAGAGCAGTCGTGTTTGTACTTGAAATGCACTGAAATAAGCCATGTGTGAGGGCTGGGGGGCGGGGGTCCTGAGGAGAATTCCCCCTGGACACTGACTCAGGGTCCCCAGCTCAGATGACAGCATATTTCCAGTGACACAAACACAACATCACGTGAAATCATATGTACACAAAGCACGCTTTGCAAGAAGAAGATCTCGCACAGTGTGCTGTCCACACCTCCAAGAATTAGGCATGGCTGGATTCTGAGGTGTCAAGTCCCCTCCTGAACACTAAAATGGGGTCCATCAAGTTGAGGGAGAAAAATTGGTGCAAGTTGCTTGTTAAAGTGTTTGCAGCACAGCAGAAAGTTTAAATAATGGGAGCCCCTGTTCTCTTCAAACCACGAAAAGGTGATAGTTATCGCCAATAAAAGTTAGGAAAACCACTGGGGGTGAGGAGAACCTTACACTCATAGGAAACCACAAGTTTGTGTAACTGTACAAAAGCTCGTGGTTCAACATATATGCAAAACACATCAGAAATTTCTCATCCTGGGAACAGGCAAAACAGTCTGTGCCCACGGGAGGCAAACAGAGGGGGGGAAATCCTCTCATGGACCACAGCACAGAGTGACAGACTGGGACCTAGGATCTGCTCAAGGGTGTGGTTACCAGGAAATTGCCTGGTCCTGATTTTGCCACATGGAGTATGGAATTACTCAATGGCTTTGTTTGAGTCTAAAAATTAAAAAAAAAAAAAATGTTGAAGTGTGGCTTTATCAAGTAGGAACAGCACAGGCTACAGCCCTGGACTCTTGTGAGTACTCTTGTGAGTGCTTCCTCACAAGATCAATCTTTGTCAGGCAGAAAGAGTCCTCAAAAAAATGAATAAGCGCCGTGGCCAAGCTTCACCAGCAGAATTCAGGCATTTTCAGGGCCCATGTTCCCTGAACTGTCCAGCCAAGACAAGAGCACCGCTGTGTCCCTCAAAGATGACTGGGTCATAGTTCTCAGTGTCACATTATAGATGTTGTGCCCACAGCCTTCAGGGAGGTGAAGGTGGGTGGTGAAAATTCACAGAGTTTTGTACAGCTTTTTCCATTAGCAAGGCAAACACCTTAAAAATAACAGATGGCATGGAGAGGGAACTACCAAAGCAGTGAAAGGAGATAGGAAACCCAAGTATACCTGAACTGCACATAAAAAAGGTTTTGGGGTATTTAGGAAGGCTAGAAACCTGCTTCATAGACCCATAGAGAAAATTTTACTGGATTTTTTGTGCTATGACCATGAATAAGACTTCAAAGTCTGCAGCTTGTCTCCCTTTTAGTGGGAGTTTGGAGAGAGTAAGAATCCCACCCTTCACTAATAACCCACCCAAACCTGACAGTCACTTTTCTCCCACAGCTGGGGAAGATAACCTTTCTCACTGATATTTCTGAGTCTGGAATAAAAGAGAGTGAAAAACACAGAGGAAGAAAAAAAAATTCTGAATTCCCACTCATTTTGCATATCCAGGTTCCCAGGCACCCATCCCTTTTTTACTAAAGTGGGGGGAGAAATATATTTAATAAAGATCTGGCAGGAGTATGATGAAATAATGAGTAGGATGAGACCATGTTACATAAATTGGCAAACCTCCAGCTTGTAAATGATTAAAACAAAAGAAAAAGGGAGTTTCCATGAAGACTAACGTAAAAAGCATTTTATAATCAAAAGGCCTGAAACTATGGGGGCTGATGGGAATGTCTAGCAAAACAAGCCTGTTCTGAAGCTTCCAGATGATACATGGAAATTTAATCAGCTCATCTCAGTCAACCTTAAATCAAAGAAAAGACTGATTGGAGGTTCAAAGGGAAAAGTGGGTTTGTGGCTTAAGAACAAGAGCAGGACACTTTCCTGATTCTGCCACAGATTTCCTTTGAGATCTTGGATAATTCACTCACTTGTGAGATATTAAATTTCATAGTTATTGGGTACAGAAGTTTTCCTGATGTGCATATTAAAATTTGTCTCTGGAAGTGGACTTTTGCATTTATATGCCTGGCTCTTTACACCTGCCCATACCATCCACACAGCCCCACTGCTAGCAAACAGACCTTCAAATTTCTTTCAATAATTTCCTCCTCTCTAAAATGTGGAGAAGCCCCATATACCTTCATAGCAGTGCTGTCATGCTGAATTAATGCATAGTATTTCTAAAGATCTTTGAGTAGAAAACATTATGGAAGTGAGTGAATTCTCTGTAATTCACTCCTATGAGATTAACAGTAAGTGCTTTTCTCTCAGATAGACACTAAAAAACAAGAAAGAAGAAAAAAAAAGGAAGCTTAAATGGTTGCAATCTCTCTGCCATTAAGAAAAGCATCCCTTTGCAGTTGTCCAGCAACTCTTGCTTCTTCTTTAACCAAAGCCAAAATTCAGTGACATTAAAACTGAAAATTATAACATCAAGAGAGGCACAGATCTAATTGATGTTGGAAAAGAAAATTTGTTACTCAAAATCAAATTCTAATTGGCTGCAGCCCTTTAAACTACTCAAGCTAAGAGGCTGTGGAGAACATACAGGTCTTCAAGGGGAGTTTGCTAACCAGATGCAGTTGAAGCCCAGCCTTAATGTCTTTTTATCTTCCAGGTTCACAAGCCGTACGTGTACGTGTGTGCACATTTCTGAAAGTCTGTTCCTCTGTACACTCAAAATTCAGATGAAAGTCAAGAAGAGGAAAGTTAGATCAGGGGATGAAGACTTCTTTATACTGCTTCCAAGCTCTGCCCTGATGCATTGTGTAACCTTGGGCAAGTCATTTAACTTGTCTTGCTCATCCATCAGATAGAAATATGATGCTTATCTGTTGCATGAAAATGAGTTAATTGCTGTTTGCCAACTGCTTTCATCTCTTTGGATGAATCAGATTGAGGCCATATATGTAAGCGTATATAATTTTGCATGTGTATTTTTATTTGGAGCTTGCTTATGTCTTGCAGCATAGCATCTTCAGGTCAACACTGGTTATCTGCTTGGCAGGGAGCCCCTATTGTACATTTCTGATGTAATGCAAATCACAGCAATGAGAAACACATAAGTGAAAGGTATTACACTTATCATCATCATTAACTGTTGTTGTTGTTGTTGTTATTGCTGTTGTTATTATTATTATTATAGTCTCACACTTGGATGCAGAGATAGGACCACTTTAAAAAAATATGGCCCCAAGAAAGAAGTCTTCCTGAGAATAAGTCTCTTAAAATAAAAGGAATGGGAGAGGCCTGGGCCTGGAGCTGCCTTTACACAAATGTGTTGATGTGAAATTTCCCAGGGGCATCACCAAATCTCTAAATTCATTTATTTATAGGCTTTACTACTCAGGAACTGACCTATGAAAATGCTTGGCCAGAGGGTGGCTCTCACCAAAACAACAGATCTCCTCCCCTGGGGAGGAGTCATAGCGCTCATGACTTGCTTGATTTTGGGCTACAGAAGGAAATTGATGTGAGAGACTCAGAGGGAAATAATAAGGAGAAATTCTTTAAACCATAGACACAGCTCAGAAAGAAGTTCAAGGGCTGTATAAGCCCTGGGAGCAAAGTCTGTTTCTCAACCATCATTGGAGGCACTATGGACTGCGCCTTGTCAGTGACACATGGAGCTGACTCTGCTGCTGAAGGATGTGGAGTTGCCTGCAGAGGCCAAAGGGGTCACCATTGCTTTGGGAAGCAGGGCTGGAGCAAGCAGCAGACTACAGCAATCTGATGTGCTTGAAAGGTATGATATGATTTAAATATACATAAGTGCTAACTATAAAATCTTGTCACTCTTTCATTTAAGGCACTCCACCATCAGAGTTTCTTCAAATGAGGTCAGATTCCCCAGTCCTGTCTGACCCTCACTATCCGTGCTGCTACCTTTCTTGTGTGCTAAGAGTCACCTTTGGAGTGGTAGCCACCAAAACCATTACCTCTGCAGCTCCAGAAAAAGCTTTAGCCTCGTGGTAATTTTCATCAGAAAGAGACTCAAGGACTGAAAGAAGCAAAATCCAGATTTGCTAGTGTCTCATTCTCTGCCCCAAGCACCAGGGTTTCCTTTCTCTGGGGCACAAGCTCCCAGCTTACATCTGAGTTTGAAAGCACTGCAGGGATGTTCCTCCCCATGGGCGGGCTGCATTTGGAACTCCTGCTCTAAGTCTCATGGGCTGCAACAGCAACAGAGCGTCCTCCATATCAAGGTCTTGGCACGTTGTGTCTGGACTCGCTCCCAGGCCCCATGGTTGAAGAAACACACATTTTCTACCCAGTGGCTCTTCTAGCTCCTCCTCACACAGGACTGAAAGGATGGGGAAGATTTTATCCAGGCTTTCTATGCGTGGTTGAATTTTGCCCGTAAGGACTTGTTTTTACTCATCCCACACTTTCGTCACACCAAGTATGAAAGACCTAATAGACTGGGATGCAAATGCTGTTAAAGTGTTAGCTTGTGTGATTTTTTTATTCTAGATTGCAGTGCTTGTCATTATTTAAGTTAGATTGGTTATCTCATCTTGTTGTTTCACTCTGCTTGCTTTACTTGCTATTTACTGGCTGACTTTTATAATGACTATGATTAAATTAATAGATCTTAGAATGTAAATTAGTTTCCAGTAGTGTTTATTAGATACATCTGCAGATAGGGTTTAAATAAAAACACAGCCTGAAATCAGAGTTGCTGTGCATTCTAATCTTAATGGGTGGCATGGACCTAACCTGCTCTTTGTTAGGTTAGGGTGTCTGGAACAACTCTCTTCAGTCCACCTCTGAAAACCACTAGGGCAGATGTTGGCACAAATCAATTTTTTTTTTTCCTCTTTTTTACAGGGGCCCAACTTTGTTCAGATACGGACACCACAGTGAAGGGATCAAGTTTTGCAGGCTAAAGAAGACTTAATCACTGTTGAAAAGGCTCCATAGGAGCACTAATCAAAGACAGACTTTCAGCACAAGTTAGTCCAAAGGATAGCAGCAGAAACTTCCTATGCTTCCTGTGCCTCCAAATACCTTTTTACTTACTAGTACATTTTGCTCCTGCTCCTTCTTCGTAAAAGATCATTATGAACTGGCTCTGCAACACACACAGTCCAGTCTAAACTATTTTTGGCAGCAAACAGGTCAGTAACAATAAAACTGCAACAGGTGAAAGGCACCTGCATGTCTCCACACCAGCATGTAGTCATCCATGATTACTGGTGGTGATTCTTGACTCCATGGAGCTCTTGAGAGCCACATTCATCTGGTTCTTTGTGCTTGAAGGCATCAGGAAGCAGCAGTATTCCCAAAGCATCTTGTGACTATTCTCAGTTACTGGTATGATACCGGGTCTGCTGGGATTTCGAGAAGGATCATCCTGCCTTGCCATGCAGGGCCCTGGTCCTCCACAGAATCATCTCACCAACTCGCAGCGCAACTACTGACATGGAACACCAAACCATGAAGTCTCTCCTGCACTGCCTTGCTGATGGGGAAATAAGTCCTTGCTCTCTACATTTCCTGCCACCCTTGCCTTTTGCAGAGCCACATGTGCCCGGATGGCTTTTGCTTCACAGCTCCTTCTGCTCCTTTAAAATAAATTACATGGGGAATGTTAGTGATGCAAACTTGTTTAAACCTGAGTACACAGTTAAGTCAGCTTTGTAATTAATTGCCTCACCACTGCAGTCACCCTTCAGGAATGCTGTGCTGCTGGTTCGTAGCCCAGTAAGAAAGATCCCCAGCAGAGATCGCCCAAAGAGAATAAAATAATGAAGCTGTGCAGGAGGTCAGGTCTGACTCCCTGAGATGATGAAGAGGAAGTGGCATCTTCATGGGCCCACCAACAACCCAGGATGCAGAGGTGGGCATGAGGGTGCTGTACCGCAGGCTTTGTCCCAGAGAAAGGATTTGTTTCCCCAAGGCATGGCCTTTGCAGTCAGCCCCCCGGGGTGCTGTGTCATGGCAGGACTGCTTTCCACCAGGTCAGCTGCCTCAGAGCCTGCTGGGGCTCACACACAGAAGGGGAGACAGCAAGCAAGGAACCTACTACCAGCATGTGAGAGCTAATGGAAACAGCATGGGACTGAAAAACAAGTCATTGGAGGCCTGTCTAGAGACAGGTATGGATGCTGTGGAGGCACAGAGGCAGCACCTCCTCCCTCATGTACCTGCGGTAGGAACTAACAAAGGCAAGTGGGCTGGAGCCACAAAGCTCCAATTACTGTTGTCTTCTTTCTACTCACATCTAAATGTGCCCAGGGTGAGTATGTTCAGAAGGTGGTTTTACTGACACAACTTCTCCTTGACACTGGGCACTCACATACACATAATTGAGGAGAAGGAAGAAAAAGGAGAAACTTCTCAAAGAGTCACAAGTGAAGAGAGGGAGAAGAAAGAAGAAAACCAGTAAGTGAGAAAACATAGGGTGGAGGAAGCAGAGTGATGATGACAAGGAGTACCAGACTAAGAAGCAACGTGGACAACTTCTAGGTCAGTTCATGGCCATCTCTTCAGTCCTTATACCTCTTAGAAGGCTTTTGTCCATTATGGAGGAAAAAAAGGCAGATAGATAGACAGATAGATAGATAGATATTTCAGATAAGAGCTATTCTTAATATTTGTGGCAACTTTTTAATTGCTACTTACATTCTAATTAAATAACTACATAGAGGAAAAGACCAGACTTTCAATTAAGGGCTAGATGAATGATGTGGGCAGCAGAAACTTTAGCACAAGTCCTGCTCAGAGAGTAGCAAGGACATCCCTGTATCTGCCAGTGACCAGTGCAGCCCCTAGATTTAACACCTCTTGTGAAAAGAAGAAAATTTTACATGGATTTCTGGGCAGACTTAGCACTGCTGAGGGAAAAGGGTGTGCTTTTGCCAGTTCTCCTACAAAGCTGTTAACTAATGCAGAGTCACAGGTTCACAGACCCTCTCCCACACCATCAAGCAGCTCTTCTGCATGGTTCTGGGGGAATTCTAACACCAGGAAACAGAGAGGGCAATCAATGTCTATGATAAGATGCACTCCAACAAACTGTTTATAATTTTTCTCACTGGGCTGCAGATGACCTAAAAGGCTCTTTTCCACCTCCAATTTCTATGAATCTGCAATCCTATTATTTATATTGTATCTTGAGGGTTTTTTCCAGAGTAAATGATGTAATTATACTCTGCACCATAACATTTCAGGTTCTGGTGTAATAGAACTAAATATGTAATTATGTGGTTAGCAAATGTAACAGTACAAAACTCAAAATCTGTATCCATGTACTGTAGCTTCATAAGAAGAATTTGTTTCCTGTTCTGTACACAGCAGATGTAATGTAATTATTGCTAACTGAAAAGTATCAGCAGACATTCATATGATACCAGCAAAAAATGCCCCTCCAGCCAATTCTTCATTCAAACATATGAAAATGAGAGAAATCCCACAATTCTATCTTATCGGTGAAGTCTAGGCATATACATTTGATACTCTGCAAAATCAATACTTTCCAGGCTTCTAGATACATGGAACACACAAAGATTATCCATCCATACATGAAGAGAAGGATCAGATTCACCCCTGATGTTAGTCCAGCCACTTCAGCTGGATTACAAGGCAGCAGAAGACACTCCATGATGCAACTTGTGTGGATTATGGTCGGAAGAAATAAAACTGGCCTCCGACATTTATACAACACTGTGTGACAAAAGGAAAGCAACATGAAAAGAACCACAGCCTTGTGGTTAAGGAGCTAATCCTGGACTTGGGAGATACGGTTTCTACTCAGAGGTTTGCCACAAGTTTCACATATGAAAAGAAAAAAGGAAAAAGAAAAATGGAAAAAGGAAAAAAAGAAAAAGGAAAAATAAAAAGGAGAAGGAGGAGGAGGAGGAGGAGAAGGAGAAGGAGAAGGAGAAGGAGAAGGAGAAGGAGAAGGAGAAGGAGAAGGAGAAGGAGAAGGAGAAGGAGAAGGAGAAGGAGAAGGAGAAGAAGAAGGAGAAGGAGACCTTTATTATGGGCCTTGCCTGCAGGAGGACACCTTACCAGTAAAAAGTGTGATTTTGCACAGGCTACAAATGCCCTTTAATTTCCACTTAAATACAAATGTGAAATGGGCCTAGCTGTACCAGGGGAAAGCCCTTTCACTAAATAATAATAATAATACTAGTTTAAAAAAAATATTGGAAAAATTGGGATAGCTCTAGCTTTAGAAATGTTGGGATTCCCATTTGCCCGAGTAAGACAGCTCCGTGCTGGCTGAATGGGAACCCTCTGGATAGGGCCTTCAGCTGCAAAATCAGGCAGTGAAGTGGGAGTCACAACTGAGCCACATGTCCCCTTGCAGCTGCTCCATTGGTGGAGACATGACATCTCTCCAGGTTTGTCAGGCACAAAATGACAGAACCCAAAGAAGCACAAGTGTTGTTTTCCCACAGAAACTGCGCTTCAATTATCCAAGCATAAAAAACCCTATGATACTTGAAAGGAGTGTTTTATTTCTTGGCAAACATCCATCAGGTTTCCAGCATTGCATGTTGCCTTGCTCCTCAGAAGCAATCTGCACCATTCACCAAGGTGCTTTTCATGATAATTTTTCATTCAGTATGAATGATACTTTTCATTCTCCAAGCCACCACACTGCTCAAGCTTGAATACCGTGACAGAGCTCTGAACTCTGCTGTGTTCTTCTTCCATCTCCACTTCTTTGCAAATTTCCCATTTGCCACAGGACAATAACCATCACACCATCCCCACTGCTGGGTGACAGTTCCATGCCTGAGTGCCTTACAGAACTCTACAGTTCTTCCTTGCCTTCTCTACAATCAGTCATGGAATTTGCATCATATGACCGAACCACCAAGGCAGAAGTTAACATGGTTCTCTGTAATGATGTGTAGTTGCTTTCCTTTGAGCTGAAATACTTGATCATATTCTCCACCCCATATTTGTGTCATGCTATTGGCACTGGAAGCATTAGCTTTGTAGTCACAATTATATGAGAACTAAGTAAACTACAGAAATTTGTAAACTGTTGCATTGCTAAATTAAATGCTGTTTTAACTAACAGTTAATAGTGTTTACTGCTGTGTAATAGTAATTTTCATTTTTTACTGTATCTAATGACTTTCTGATGACTCAAATTCTCTGTAGGGATACCAAATCATTACATTAAGGATGAGTGATTTCAGTATGCAATGACTGATCAGTACAATAATATGTAGACTCATGCTTCAGCTAGTAAATTAAATCATTTACACCAGAGCGTTTGTCAACCAGAAGAGTTCTATTACATTGCTGCATTATAATGTAGAGTCTGCTCAAAATAAAACACATGCTATATTAAATCTGTGCCACTTTACAAACAAAACCCTTAAGGAGCAACAATTTAGCATATAGTGAGGCCATGGAGAAGGACTGTTTTTCACACACAGTGGATAAATCCAGACATTTTGTGATTCGTTTGGAAAAGGAGCGAGGCAACATAGAGTATGAGTCCATCAGTTGCATCAAGCATTCCAAATATCACTTGAACACTTCACTTGGTACTAAAGGGATTTGTGGAAGGGAAAATGGTTACAGCCAGAACTCGTGAGCTTTCAGATAAACATACAGCTGAGCCAGCCTCATGACTTGATGGGATCACCACACCATCCTGAGCCATGAAGAATAAAAGGGCAGTTTACTCTGGGATACAAACACTCGACAGGTCTGCTGAAACTGGGTGGTGGAATGTCACTGGTGAATAGCTCAACATGATTGCATTTTAAGAAACTAGAGCAATTCCTCGTTTGAATAGGACTTAAAATGCAACCTTTCACAGCATTTAGGAATTTCCAAGTGTAGGCTTTGATTTGGACCCAAAATTACTTTGATGTCAAAATGTTCAGCAGAACAGAAGACGCTTTAGTGCTTTAGGAAATGTTTGTTTCAGTGTTTTGTTTGAGACACCAAGGGGCCTAATTTCCAGTAAGACGAAAGCATCAGAGTTTCCATTCACCACAATTAGAACAGAAGGTTCTTTACTATTTGGAAAAAATCAGTTTCCAGACTCAAGGTTATATCCCAAAGGCCATGCACCAATGTTAAACCATTGACTCCACTGACTTTGACCCAGTCATGCTCATATAAATACTTGCAATGATTCAGAACCCAAATTTCCAGTAACATACAATTATGCCATCCAGAAAAGACTTGCAGGGACATATTACCTCGGACAAATTTTTCCTGTTGTTTTCAGACATATCCTGAGACACATTCAGTATAAAGCCTTGAAAGACAGCAGGAGATGCTTCATCATGTTTGCTAAGTTCATCCCCCAGAAGGGGCAGCTTTACTGACAGAGAAGGGCTCTGAACTTCTCATAATGGGAAAGAGTTGTGACTGGGGAAAAGGCTTGTTTTGTGAACTACTTAAACCCACATGAATTTATTGCTTTTCAGGAACTTAATGACTCAGTCATTTTTTTTACCCTTGGGATATCGAGAGTCACAAAAACAGTGGTATTTGGACTTGTGAAATCTTCATCGTATAAATGCTTTCTGTGCTACTGTGTGGGAATCAGGTTTCTCTGGCAAGAGCTAAACAGTCAGGTTTACCATGACTAGTTTATTACTTGGCATGCTTCGCTGAAAGCCACTTAATGGATGAGACTGGTAGCAAAACAAGTGTTCTGTGGTGCCTTAACACCTGATCCAGGGGGGCATCTCCTGTGCAGAGCAGGATCCCACAGCTGTAACTTTACATGACACACCTAACTACAACATACACTTTCTGCTCAGCAAAACATCCCATGTGAGCCAACTCAATCAAGATCAGACCTCTGAATTTTTTGTTGCTGTTGCTTGCTTAAGTAGCCTTAAAAAAAAAAAAGGCACAGCAAATGCTTTTGATCTTTTTGTTTAAAATATAAGAGTGTTAAAATGTCCTAATAATCTGGAGGCTTTCCAGCTTGTAGGCAGGCACTAAGTGAGGTTTAATTTTTGAACAGAAATCAAATATTAGCATTGGGAACATGAGCACATACAAAAAGACTGCTCATCTGGCCAACATCTGGTTTGATGCGACCATTATTTCAACAAGTACTTATAGGCAGGTTTTTTGTAGTTGTTGCTTCCTCCCAGAGCAGCAACAAACTAGTAGAAGAGATTAAAATTTCCATATCATTCCCACACACAGAGGGGTGTTGTACAAGCTGCCCAGGATGCCTAATTCATCCCTTTCCCTTTTTTCATTTAGCTTAAAAAAACACTATTATATTTAAATACATGGGTGGGAAAAGTGAGAGTAGCAGCTAAAATTGTTACTTTCCAGTACATTCTTGCATGGCAAGTTGTGTCACTGTTTATTACACATGTTTAAGGAAAGAACTAGAATGCCAGCCTGAAAGCAGGTCGGGACTGGGAGGTGAAATCAGTCATCCTAAGACTCAGTGGCTCTCAGTTTTACAAATGCACACATATTTTGAAGCTCAGGGGGTCTCACTGCTCATGCTGAGCCTATTGATCTCCATGGGGAAAGGTGTGTCCTTTTTCACTCCACCAGAAGAGAGGCATTCTTCCTGGAATCGTTAAAAATGATAGGCAGTGTTAATTGCACAACCAGCATTTATTGCTATACCTAAAGATGTACCTGTCCTTGTTTCCAGACGCCCTCTTCTCTCTCTCAGGATAGTGGTGTGTGCCTTTTAAGGTAAGCTGGGAGTCACCACCAGTCCTGTGGTTCGCTGACAGCCCCGTGTGCTCTGCTGGATGGCATCTACCAGGCCTTCCAGCACTGCCAAATCCCAACACCTTCCAACAACAGCCGTGCTCTTCCAGTCAGTCTGCGATGGAGAAGCAATGCTCCACAGAAAGAAAAACTCTGGGCTATAGCTGTGTCATGGATTGTAAACCAGTGACAGAAAGGCAGCCAATGCTGGGGCACATCTGTATGCAAAAATGGAAATGACAGATTTATCTCCACCACTGCCTTGCTTCATCTGCTTTTCACAGCAGGGACATTTCTTCTGCTTGTAGCACCACCTTTCTTTATGTTGTTTTTCCTCTCTGGTACGGCTGTGACCATTTCTGAGGTTTCCCAAAAGCAGCATGGTTAGACTCCCACAGTTGCACACTAAGGATGGGCATCCATTTACTGCAATCAAGCCAATCCACACAACTTACAGACACGAAAGGTGATGAAGCCTGTCGGCCTTGCCGTGAAAGATGGGACTCTAGATTTGAACTGAAGTTCTCACTTTCTATCTCAAACTCTCATCTCACCCACAGTGAAGCCCTCAGACCCTGGTGTCTCACTCCCTGCACAAGGTGCAGCCTGGCCATCAGACCTCTGAGGGGCTCCTCATCCCTGGGCTCAATTCTGCTGGCTGCCTGCAAATGGCTTTCTCCAAAACAGGAGGGATTAAGTTCCAGTATGGTTTTTGGGTGGGGAAAAAGGAGACAGAATGAAACTGCACAGCTATCCTTGTCCATTAGTTTGAGACCATGAATAAGCTTTCTTTCTGAAGGTGCTGCTACATCTCTCAGAGGTAATAGTCTCAGGTTTGGGGGAAGAGTTGGCAGGTGCATGTTTCTATGGAGAGGCCTGGGAAGGAGACAATATGCTGAACATGAGCAAATAGTGCCTTCTTCCCCCTCCAACCTGAGTGGTCATGGAAACAGCCACGAACACACAACCAGGTCAATATGTGCCAGGTCACTCCAGCAGCAGGAAGGGGATAGTGCTAAAGCACAGATGAAGCTTAGAAATTTACCTAGTGGCTGTCTGTGCAGGCCTGGGTAGGGATTTCTGCTGCAAGCAAGTCTTCTTTCAGCCTTTTCTTGTGTAAATAAGTTGCTGACACAAGCGGTCCAGAACACGCCTAGAAATCAACTTTTCTTCAACTGCCCTCACACAGCTTGCTACCCTTCACTCCCTCCCTGTGCTTACAGCAGCTGTGGCAGCTCCATCAGCGGCCAGCTCTGTTTCCTGTTCATGTCAGGCAATAATTAGTTGCTTATTTCTTGTCTCTGATTGACACAGCTCCTACTCCAGCACAACACAAAACTTGTTCTCGTCACTTTGAGACTTTCTCAAGATGCCATTAGTGGGCAAGGTGAAGTAAATCACACAACAGCACCATAAACACAAGGGCAGGGCCAGATTCTCAGCTCTGTCCCTGCAGTTTCACTCTGTAGGAACTCTGTTGAAATGTATCTGTCACACATAAGACCAGAGTTGCATATTCAGCCCACAGTGTGGTCATGAGGCAGTGCAAAGGAAGAGCACTCATTTCTATTACTAGAGAGCACTTGTGCCATACAGTTGTTTTATGTTCTGTGAACAAGTAAAGATAAGGCAGAAATACATGCACAAAGAAGAACAAAGATGGGTTTCTATGGAAACACATAATTTCCTGACTTATATAATTAAAATTAGCCATATCCCATGTTAATGTAGTTGTGTAGAAATGTTGATTTATTTTTTCTTAATTGTATGTGAACACTTTTAGTTATCTTCCTCTTTTCACTTCATCTCTCTGACACATAGGTGTCCATGCACAGCTGTTTACTTTTATCTATGTTTTATACACAATGTGCACTCTGTAGCTTTCCTAACTCCCAGTAATATTAACAAGAGTTACTCGTGTAAATCTCCCATTCGTTGTTGGGACAATA
The DNA here is from genome assembly GCF_963513975.1 of Fringilla coelebs. NCBI lineage: Eukaryota > Metazoa > Chordata > Aves > Passeriformes > Fringillidae > Fringilla > Fringilla coelebs. Next base: position 88,137,161 of record NC_140028.1, read on the forward strand.
AACCTCAAAGAGTGTGAAAGCACTACATAAAACTCATTTCTCTCAGTCCTGATATGAATGTGGGATGCCAACATCCAGATGAAATGGCACACATAAACCTAGGGATCCACTATTGCTGGATATCACACATCATGTACTTATCTCTCTGTCTTGTGCAATACTGAGGGAGAATGTTCTCAACAAAACACATTCGTATTTCCACACAGCAACATCTCTTGCCAGGACAATTGAAGCAGCACCAGTACTTTAAAGGTTTCCACAGTGAAACACAGGTTGTCTGCCTGTAGCTTACAACCTTGGGTTCAGACTGTGCCATATATCACATGTTAAGCAGGAGTGGGACTGATGAGAGCTTGGACAGAGGACCTCCAAGGAAAGCTTTAATCTGGCAGAATATGGTATCAGTGACTCTCTACATGCTGTATGTCCCTAAGAATTATTATTGAACCAGCATTCCAGCTGCAACCCACTGGTACTGATGGAGGTGCTAGTTTTTAAAAGGAAACATTAATCACAGCTCTAACCCTTTTTGAGGAGAAATAATAATACATCACCTCCATTTTTGCACAGTTTGGCCTCAATTTCCCTCTCATGTGTAAGTCACAGAATGAGTCCACAAAAAGTCCCTTCATTAGTAGCTGCCAAGTACTATCAGATTCACTTCTTAGTGAACTTAGGGATACCATTGTTTCCACCCACAAATATCTCACAGGTAAAATAATAAAAATTAAGAACTGGGATGATTTTGATGCCTTGGAGATGGGAAGGAGAAAATTCTTCTCGGTAGAGTTACAGACATGATCCTATTATCATAATAAGGCAGGATGATAGCCTTATTTCAACCTCAAATGGTTTATTTCAGCAGCGGGTATAAAGAGAGCCCTTGTCGTACCATCTGCCAAGTACCTTTGGGATCTGACAGCATGGAAAGATCATTAAAAATGTAAGAAGTTGCTGTTTGCATTAATAAAAACACAGGTTCAAAAATTAGGTTGAAAAAGCAACAAGATTGTAAACACGTCTTTAAAATGAAAGTAATTTCCTCTTTGTAGTGAAAGGCATGTTTTATTTTCATTTGTTACTAAGGATTGTGACTGTGCTGAATCTGGTTTCGGTGTCCTCAGTGCACCACTCTCTAATGCAGTTTGCACTCACAGAAGTTAAATGTGCACTGGACGTGGGACTGTCTCTGCTCTTTCACCTGGACAGAAATAAGTGCATTTCAACCCCTACACCATTACTTCCAGAATGCTTATAATGAGGGTTGGGTAAAATTGAAGCCTATAATAATAGTACACGGTTCCTTTTTTTAAAGCCTGACCTGCAGTTCTGGTTTTCAAACCAAATGACTGTAGTCAGGCATATTAGTGCTTTAACCTTTTTATTACATTACATACATGAAAACAATTAAGGCTGGGATTCTTTCCAATGTATTATCATTTTCTGTTCCCTCTGGCCTTTTTCCATCCATTTCAAAGAATGTACATAGCATCAACTGAACATTCTCTCATGTTTTATTTTTTTGTTTCTTTTCTGCTTAACAACTGTCATGCTTTCAAGATCAGCCAACTATAGAGTATCATGCAACAGCAGCAGCCAACAGCAGCAGCAGCAGCAAAAAGAACAACAAAAAGTTTGGGAGTTTAAAACTCCTCATAAAATTAAATCTGAGATTTAAATTCTCCCTCATATTTTATTGTCTTTTCTTTTCTTTTTCCTGTGGTAAATGGTAATTAGAGTCAATAATCTTTTGCTGAGAGAGCACCTTGTCCTCACAGTGTTTATATCATCATCATCAAAGATCTGCCTTAAGGCCCTGGCGTGTTAATAATTTAAGGTGTGCACAGCCTAGTTATAGCAGGAAGCCTAGTTATTGAGTTTGTAAACCAGCTGATGATTTATGGGAACACCTTGCATGAGTCATGCTCATTAAATAAAATACTTCAGTTTAATAAGGAACATGGGGTAAACAGTTCTTCCCGTTACAGGGTGACTGTGCAATTGGAAATTGCTGAGTTTTGTCACCAGCTTTGCCACTGCTATTTTGTCTTAATTGTAACATCAGGGTCAGCTTGTCTGTGTGCTTGTGCAGGCACGTGCATGTGCATACACACATTCCCTTGAAGTACTGATTGGAAGTCTTTCACCAATGCTTTTTTTTGCCCCCACCCTCTCTGTCTCTCCCTTTCTCTCCATACAGCTGTTTCGTAAGTTACCCTCTGATAATGAAGATGTTAAATCTCTCTTTAAAAGGCTACTAATTAAGAAAACAGAAATGTTCACAGAAATAAAATTACACAGGGAAAAAAAAAATCAATATATGGTTGTTAAATGTAGCTTGCATTTGAGAGCCATAACCATATTTTACTTTTAAACACTAGAGTTAACTCTGACTCATTAGAAATTCCTTGGGAAATTGAGGCAGTAAAAGCCCTACACATTGGCCTCTTCTGTTTAACCAGAAGCAACCGTGCTTTGCCCACTGCTGTAGAAACCCAGTGTATCTCCAGGAGATTTCTGTGGGATTAGGTAGTGTCAGCATCTACCCTCAGGTGGCAAACATGCAGACAATAACCTCCTCTGGGTCAACTACGTTACCCTTGTTTTCACTGGGAGGAAGGTGGCACTCATGCAGTTACAACATTTCTATGGAATAAAGGGAGAAGGAAATTGAGCAATAACATAAAAAATTCCCATATACTTTTCTTGATGGGTTTCAGTCTTATCAACTCAAACTAAAGGCAGCTCAACTGGGTTTAGTTAAACTCTTAAACAAACAATAAGCAATTAGTTTTCATTTTTTAAAAAAAGCCAAATTTTCTCAGCAACAGAGTATTAGCAAACATGCCATTACCCCTGCAATATTGATTTTTGTGGTTTTTATGGCTCCTTTTAGATGTACTTTTCTGTATTCTTTCACAGAGGTGATACAGCTGTACATTTAATTTTCTGACTAATAACTGAACATCCCCAGACATAGACAGACTTGTCAGGCATCATTAATAAATTTGTTCAAAAACATTGGGCCAGGCCCACTTGTGGGGTAACTTTCGGATTTAACAGCACCACACAAATGAGTGATCTGACTGCCAATTTGTGAACAATGGTTTGAGTCCTCCCTTTTTTTCCAGGCAAAATAAAGCATGACATAACAGGGTGTACATACTAAGTGGGCCATCTCTCTGAGGCATCTTGTATTTGTATTTTGCAACCTTTTGATTGACACTGGTGCTGGTGTAAGTCCTAACATTATCTTGTATTGCAGACAGAGAAGGCAACATGGACTGCTTCTGGTGAGACCCACAAATTAAATAATGCAACCAGTTATGCCCTATTTCTTTTTTGTTGCTGTTTGGTTTTGGTTTTTGTCTTTTTCAGTTTTGTCCTTCTTATTGCAGTCCCCTGGCTTAGTCCAGGGGCTGCTCTGAGCCCTGCTCTCCTGCAGCACTACCTTGCATGCACTGAGGTGTCCTGCCTGCAGCAGCTGTACCCAAACACGTCCTTGAGTGCTTTCAGATTTCAGTTGTCTCCAGGCAGCTCAGTGAGGTATTTGACAGTACACATTTTACAGGTAATGGGAGTTAGGCATGTCCTCCTCACCAAAAATGTCCAAGTCACTGAGAGGCACACAAAGATCCTGGGGCAGAGCAGAGTAAAAAAAAAAAAAATCAGTTTATTCAAAGCCTATAATAAGTGCCCTAATTCATAAATTTGTCTTCTAAATGGGAGACATCTTTGCAACATCTCAACCACAACACTCCTTACTCCTGGAGGCTATACCAAAGGTGATGTGGGAGGGAAGGACACTGGAAAAAGTGTAGGTATCCCACATTGGAAAGGATCCCAGCCTTAATTGTTTTCATGTATGTATGTAATAAAAAGGGGCATCCTTTTTACAATTCAGTCATTGTAGAGGACTGCTTTGGACTTGTTTTGTTTTGTTTTGTTCTTCAGTTTCACATAGTGCACGTTGTGGCTGCCTCTTCATAACCACACAGAAGGAAGAAAACAAAATACATTTCCTTCTTATCTTTTGCTTAGTGAATGCAAGAATTGTATCAGCTTCACCTCCACTGGTGTGACCACCTCCCTCCAGAAAGGTCCTAACTGATTGCACTAAATTGCCCTTTGTGCCAGCAAAACACATTCCTGACACCGCCTTCAAGCCCTATAGAAACCACTACCAAATTCAGAAAATCAGTTTTATGGAACTATTCCTACCAGTGCACCGATCCAAGGGCATAATAGGGCATGGGAGTTCACTCAGACAAGGGGCTAGGAAATGCTCCTAAAACATGGTAATACTAACCTAGATTGGAATAGGATGCTTTGGACCCCATGGGTGCTCCTAGTGCACCCCCAGTCTCTCCGCTGGGGTGGTGTGAGGAGCAGAAAAGGCCCTGACACAGTGCAACCCTGCTCAGCAGTAATGAAAACATCCCTGTGTTACCAACCCTGTGCCCAGCACAAGTCCAAAACACACTCCCATACTAGCTGTTGTGAAGAAAGTTAACTGTCCCAGGCAAAACCAGCACTTCTACTGCAAAGTTAAGGGCACCACTTCCCACTTTTTGGCTGGACTCAATGGAAAGAAGTTTGGATGATCTAATTACCAATGTCAGCCAGAAAGAACTGAACTAATTGTCTCCCTCTAGAACACTGGTCCCTGATGCTGTGGGTTCTTCACCCATGGCATAGAATAAAACATAATCTCTGATCTTGCCCCATACCAGGAGATTGAAGGCATGATTAGTTCCTGGTCTCTCTATAGAATGACACCCATTCTGGTTTTGTACAAGCTAATTTTGGGGAAAAGTGGGCCAAATTAAACAATTTGCATCCATTTATCTAGAACTGGTAAAGAGCAACAGAGGATCCCACGCCCAGGCTGCACTAAAGAGGAATGCTTCCACTTCTGGAGGCCAGGAAATGGCTTTAAGCCAATCTGATATGCCACAGGGAAAAACACACTGCTGCTTCTATTCTTTATGGTGGGTATGGTAGGAGGGCAAGTGGTTTCCTTTTGGAGATGGGCAAAGTGGTAATTATGATTATTTGCATTGGAATAATACCTAGAGACTACATCCCTACTGTTCTAAATTTCATAGCAAACTATCTATTCAGCCAAGGTAAAGGATTTTCAGACTAAGTATAGAAACATGAAGTTTCAGGAATGAGAGGTTTCAGATGAGCTGACATAATTTTGGATGATCCTTTGAATTGAGGTCAAAAATAGTCACAAAGTGTAGAAAAAGGAACAAGCATGAATGTGGAATTGAAAACATAAGGAGAGGAAAAGCTAAATTAGGCCATTAACTTATAAAAGAGGTATAAAGTGCAAAAGGAATTTGGTTGGCAGGATTTTAGGTTATATAATGGAAAGATACCAAAACAAGGCAGTCTCATACATTCTCAGGCAGGTTAACATACCTAAGCAAATTCATCCTGTAATTGGCTTCAGTTAAGTGCTCTATTCAGAAGTCTTTGGGATAATTCAGAGCACCACTAGGATGCCTGGCAAGTGAAAAGCTTCTGGGAATTAAGCAAAGAGTCTCAGAAACACCCCTAAGGAAACCACAGGAGAGCAACAAAGAATGTGATGAAACTTCACCTGGTTTTTGAAGGTTGTTTGTCAACAAGACACAATGGGACTCCGGTTGAAAATTGGAAATGAAAAAAAAAAAAAAAAAAGAGCCTGCTAATGAAACTCTTGCATTCATGAATATGGATAGAAATAAATCACAGTGAAAATGAGTGAGTCCATATAGCACTACAAATCAGAAATCATATTAAGGATGCCATTTATCATATTCTGGCCAAACTGCACAAATCTGTCCAGCAAATTGCAAAATGAGCTCATGCTCAATATAAAGGGAGGAAGGAATTTCAAAATAATAATATGAAGTAAATGTTTGCCCTGCATTTCCTCATGTCCTATTTGAACCAAAGTCAACTTGTACCTTTGTGCAAGGCAAACTCAGAACCTGACCCAGCCTGACTGGATTTTGAAAGCATGGCTCCAGATGAGCAGCCAATACACAGGGTCTGGGTACCCACAGATAAGCACCTTTCTTTGGATAGCAGAAGATAAAGACGCTGAATAGCACATCACCCTAAAACACTCAGTAATCTTAGTCATAGCCTTCAGTGTTCAGCTGAAGCACAAGAACAGAGCTGGAAACGTTCCTTTGTAGATAGAGGAGCACCCACCAGAGATGAGATAAGGTATCCAAGTCACTCTGTAATAAATAGCAGGAGCAGCATCCAACAGAATCAGAAAGATACCAAGCTATTCCTGAAAGTGTTTGGTACCTGACAGATGGATACTTACGTGATTTAAACCAGAAAGGTCACTGAGTGAGCTGCCTCTTATTTGCTATCTTCCTCTGGCTCAGTTTTGAGTGTTTTGATAAGGCGTTGCACAGCACATGCCATTGGATTAACCAATTATAGATCCTAGTTTCTTTACATGCATTTCCACTTAAGTTAGAAACAACAACAATAGCTTATAAACTGTTCATCTGACCAAATTATCTTTGAAATTGACTCAGGAACACCATGCCCAGCCTACACCATGCAATGTCAAAAAGCCTGGCAGATGGCAAGTGATAAAGGACTTGATAATACAAGTTGAGTAAAAAGGTTGGTATTTGCCACTGTTACAAGACCAGAACACACCTCCCAACATTTTATTAGGCTCACCAGTTTGGGGCAAATAGGCAGAAGGCAAATCACAATCCTGCCAACTTCTTGAGCAAATACAATTAATTCTGAGGTATAGTTACAGAAGAAGGTTATGCCAGGACAAGAGCAACATCCAAACTTGCCAAATAGCTGCTATCTAAATAAAAGAGATTTCAGCAAGTATTTGGGAACCTGACATACGTACAAATATTGTGTCTGTGCCAAAGTCAAATATGAGGAGCCTGCATTACAGGAAGGCCTGCAGGAGGACCTGGAGCTGCTGGCTGTACCTTGAGGACATCCAAAAGCAGCTGGCGTGGTTCTTCCGCTGGCAGAAAGCAGCACGTGCTCTCCCCACTACTGAAAACAAAAGAAGCAAAATGTGAAACTGACACAGATGCCAGGTGCTGCCGAACAAACGTTGGAGATGAGGAACATAGAACACACCAGGAAAGTCCCAGGAGGGGCTCAGGACGTGGTTGCTAATCCAAGCCCCATGCAGCTCAATAGGCTCTTGGCATCAAGGGGTTTCTGGTCTTCTCCTCCTCCCCATCCCCACATGCACAATATGTGCATTCATTTGAATATGCGTTTGGGGGGTAGTAGGAGTTAGGTTGCTGCTATTTAATCATGTTTGCTTTCATTTTTCTTTTCCTCTTTCAGGGCTATGGTTTAATAGCAGTCAGTGAAATGAAGACACTGACCTCTGCCCTACGGAAAGGACTTAAGGACTTCGTCCTCCTCTCCCTGGCCCATGAGCAGGAGCTCAGGGCACAAGCTTAGCAAAGCTCCTCTCTATGAAAGCTGTAAAGAGTGGCATCCTCCAAAGCTTGGTGAAAAACTTCAGCACAGGTGGCAGAAGTGGCAGTGCAATATTCCAAAGCCTGAAAAAGTTCTTGCATCATTTCCAGGTAAAGGGTCAGCAATAGTCATCAGCAAACAGAGAATTTAACTTCCAATTACTATTATTTTAAAGGACTTCCTTATAATAAGACATATGATGTAATGAAAAGCAAAATATATGGGGTTTTTTTTAGAGAAAGGACTCTAAAAAGTAAGCATAATGGCATGTAATTGGACCTGGCTCACTTGTGGGCAAGCACATCCCAGGCAGTGACAGAGGGACAGTGTCTTCGTATTGGCCACGTCACTGACATGAGACACACAGAGTGAGAGTCTGCACAGCCTACCCACAGAAACACCAACTGCCTTGTAAATCACTTTGGCTTATCTGCCTGGAGATTTCTGAAGAATTGAGTCGTTCTGGGAAGGATGAGCAGACAGGGACACAGTGAGCACAGAGTCCTGCAGGAAGTGCAGCTCTAGGCGTTGCAGGGTAGGGGGGGAAGTTTTTAGAGGGATCCAGACAGGGGAGCACACCCAAAACCCAGCACGTGAACTGCCTGGGGGCTGCCCACATTTGTGATCAGAACACACCATGCAAAGAAAAATGAGAACCCCAGTAGGGACAGGGCAGGTGACAGGGAGGTTGATACCCTCAGTGCCACATGCCTTAGCAGTCAGGGACTCCAGCTCACTAGATTAAAAACTAACACACAGTACTTGCACTGAGGTCAGACTCCTCATTGCAATGCAGATAGACTCAGACTGGGGAAATAATTGACATGGGAACAATAATGAGAAAATCAATTGCTAAGTCAGATATCATTGACTGCAATGAAAATTTTGTGCATGGAGGATTTTCAGGATAAAGACCCAGCTTTTCTTTTAGGCTAGATGAGTTGCTAGAGATGTAAGAAAAGGTAATGTGGTTAATAGTGCTGTCCTTGTTACCCTACCCTTCCAGATGGAATTCAAAAGGAGTTTTGCTGGCAAGGTGATTCTTCAGCCAAAATTTGAGGCTGTGCTTCTGTAGACATTTAAACATGTGCATGATTAAGACCTTGGGAGGCCGGAGCATTTCACTAACGGTGTAGGACACTGCAGTTTCATTAAATTTTACATTAGAGCTAATATGTCAGGAAAAGAATACAGCCTAGTCTGAATGAGTAAGTCCATGATAAGCCCTGCATATCTCTGCATGTGTGTGGGACACTCCACTGGGTGAGGCCCACAGCGCTTGTACTATTATTTGCAGCAGTTTGCAGCTGTACTCAAAGCTTTTAATCAGTGCTCCACTAATGCAGGCAGCATCCAAAGTGTAAAAATTCACGATTCTATCTGAGAATACTTAATTCCATCATCAGCCATTCGCTGTTTGGCATGATGTTATCTCCACCTTATGTCAACAGTATCTGCTGGAAGATCAATAGCAATCGTAAAGCAATGTTTATTATCACCTTGTCCCTCACACCTGCCCCACCGAATCGTTGCTCTTTGTCTGAGAGGCTACAAAAGTGCAGCAGACTAAAGCAGAGACATGCCTTCTCCTTACAGTGATGTATATTTTTGTTGCAGGATTACAGCGCACATCACTACCATTGCTCCTTGAGCGGGAAGAGTGGAGCAGGTTTCCTGCAGGAGCCCTCTCCAGAAATACATTCATGGGTACATCCGCACCAGGCACGCTTTCAGCCTGGATGTATGAAATACTCGGATTAAAATCTTCCCTGGGAAACGAAACGGCCACGAAATTTCAGGTGTGAAGGTGGCACACGGGGCCGGGTGCGGGGACTCTGGACCGTGCTAGCAGCTGGCCCGTGTGGGTGCTGCTCCCTTCCTTGCCCCATTTCTCCCTTCAGAGAGCGGACCCGTGGGCAGGTCGCTCCCGGCCCGGCGGGGAGGAGTCGGGAGCGTATCGCGACAGGGACCGGCTCCCCTCGAGGGCGGGCGGCGGCGCCGGCGACTCCTCCGGCGGCCCTGGAGAACAAAGCGGAGCCGGGCGCGGAGGGCGCTGGGCGCGGGCACCGGCCCCGGGAAGCATCGGGTGATCCTCGGGGAACAACCCCCTGCCCGGGCTCGGGAGAGCGATGGGCTCCTTCCTCGGCGGCGGAGGGCGGTGGGTGTGGGGAGGTGGAGGGAGGGCAGGTTGCCGTTTAACCCGCTGTCGCGATTTCGCTGTCGTCACCACGTGTGACGGGACGGCACCCTGCTCGGGCAGGGAGGAATTTGCTCTCGCGGGCCGAAGGGGAGCAGCGGGCAGGGCGCCCGAACCCGGCGCAGCGCCGTCCTGTCCCTCCCGTCAGCAGCGCGGGGCCAGCCGCGCCCCCGACAGCGGCGGCCAATTCTGGCGCTGACGTCACCTGATCGCCGATATATTTTTTTAATTAGGTGGCGGCTAAATGAAGGGTGATGTAGAACATTGCGAATGTAATTATCCATTGTGCTTCAGAGAGACGCGTATAGATCTTTTTTCTCGCTCCCCTCCCCTCTGAAAACTATCAAAAACCGGGGGAATTCAAGTAATCTTCCGTCCCCGTGCATGGATGGAGCCTGTCAGACCCTGTGCAAGGGCTACTGACAAACACAAAGGAGCAACAATAACTGCACACCACTTACAGCACTGCTAGACTTATTCATTCATTGTAACATAATAATTTCAGATGGTCATTGAAGAGAAGCATATGTTTCGGGCAGACATGAAAAGAACAACCAGACATTTAGATAAGACAACTAAAACTCAGTTTTAAAGTTTCAGATCTAATCCTGGGTAAAGACCGAACAAAGAGTCAGGGAGCAGAAATTACGTTATTTAAACTGACACCACCTAAATCGGATCCTTTCTTCTGCGATCTCACATAAACACGGCGTGTTCATCACATCCAGCCGGCTTCATTACTATTTATATTACCGTGCGCTGGCTGTGTGCAGTCAATTCATAATTGTCCAGTTTTTCTAATTAATCACAAAAGATTTTTGTTTTGCCTACAGCTACTTCTGGGGTGACTCACAATGGCAAGCCAAAGCTCATACATCAAAGGCAGCCCTCCTTCGCTGCAGCCTTCTGCCGGAGGAGGCTGCCGGGCTGCCCTCGCCTCGCCCGGCTCAGGGGGCATGCGCGGCCCCGGGCGGCAGCGGAGCCCTGCGCTCCGTCCTCTGCCGTGTGACTCGGTATTTTTATCTGATGCTCGCATTCTCAGCCCAAACTCGACCCGGAGATTTTTTGGCAGGATTTCTCAGTTCAGAGCGTTTGGTTTCCCCCCTTTCTCTCTCTCGTCTGTGCGTGCGCATGCTCTCCTCTCCTGCCCCAGCGATCTGTTCGAAGTCTGCGCGGCTTCAAAGGGAGCGACCTGCATCAAACACTGCCCAAACTTCTGCCTAATCAATATTTCCTTAATGAGCTCAACGTAGGCAGTGTAACCCAGCAGAGGCTGAGGCAGCTGTGGGGTCTCTCTGGCTCCAAAGCGACGAGGCTTTTCCTAACATTTGCAGTAGGCCAGGTTATCCGTGCCTCCTCTGCCCACGCCATGAAGAGGAGCTGCTCAAAGTAGAATTTCTTGGCAGCAAGACGGCTACTTGTGAAAGTCACAGCTTGCCATCCTGAGTCAGAGGACAATGATTTGACCTCTACTTCTTGTGCTGCCAGAGGTGTAAGCACACCGGAGCTGTGTGCCCGTGAACAAAGAAATGGGGCAATTTGGCTGACAGCAGCGTGACAGTATGTTCTTTCTCCACGCGTTAAAAAGAAACCAAACAAAAAAACCCAACCTAACACACCCCCATGCACACAATCCTTACAAAAACAAACAAACAAAAAAAAACACCTCTCTTTTTTATTATTGGTGGCATTGTAATACTGAGTGTCAGCCCAGTTAGAATCACTTGAATTCACATGAAGAGCAGAAAGCAATAGACGCACGCTGCCTCTAAAGCACACTAACTTAGGGCTGCAAATATTGCTAATTATGTGGAAGCTTTCTGGTAAGATGCATCTATCAATGCATCTTCCTTGATCACATTCTGCCCACTGCTGGGTTTGCAAGGAGTCAGCACAGTGGTGGGAGAAGGGTGTTTTATTAATAAACCCTGCATAGAACCCTGCCCTCACTCTGGGTATTTTGGAGTGAAAATGGTACTGAAGCCAAAGCTGTTTTCTGTAGGACAAAGCATGGGCAAGCAAATAGTTACTGAGAGAAAAATAAAGCATAGAAGAGAAAAACGTGTTCTTGTATCTGATGGCATAGAGGAAAGGGTGTCTCTGATTTATTGAATGAGATTTCAGGCAGAGTTGCTTGTGGGGAAAAATATTATGTTTAGAAAGGCTGAAAAAACATGAATTAGCAAAAAATAGTGTTTTCAGAAACTTTTGCTGTAGATTATTTAGCTGGCAGCAGACCCCCCCCTTTCTCTGCAGACCAAGGTGTCCAAAAAAAAGGGGGAGGGAATGAGGTGAGGGCAGCAGCCTTTCTCAGGTCACTTGGGGGATAAATTGCAGTGTACCATTTCTGAATGTACAGCCACACCTCCTAGCATGTTCCAGTTGAAGACATGCTGGTATCCTTGCTTTGGAACTTAGAGCATCCCCAGTAACATGCTGTCGCTTTTTAAGTCATCCATGAGAAAAACACCCCACAGGAACTCCTGCAGGACCAGAGTAAAGTTTACACCTCTGCAGATAAGATAATATATCAAGGAGCAGATTCAGAGGATAAAATATTTCAGATGAGAAATATTTGGAAGGATCAAGCCATACTTTCATTCCAGTGCCCAACCCTAGTTTTCCACCTCAGTATTTGCTGCTTCACGTGAACATACACAGGCGCTGCGTGTGACAGGAGCACACGCATCAGCCCATCACACTGACTCAGATTTGCTCCTTTGGTGCCAGGGATGGACTTTCAGGAGCCACCACCAGCCCTGACAGCATGCTTTGCCTTCTCTTTTCCTCCATTGCATAAATTAGCAGTTGCAAAGTCCCCCTGTCCTTGCTATCAGCCCCTCACTGGGACTCACCTCTGCTGAGACGTGTTGGCCACAATCACAGGTGACACCAGCAGCCCCGTCTGCAGCTGCCAAAGCCTTGGTCATAGCAAGGCTGTAGATCCTGTGCTCCCTTCTGGCTCTTTTCACTTGCAGGGAGCCAGATTCAAAGCTCACTAAGCCCAGGGGAGTATTTTTCAACTGGCTTTGTCTAGTGGGTGAGGCTCCCCTAGTCTATTGCCACCTCGCCGTAAGGACCATAATTTTGCTGGGACCAACTGCTTATTACCCAGTTGCAAGCTTAATAATAACCAAGGGCTGTGATTCCTCCTAAGGAACTGAGGACCTGAATTAAGTGTTATTAATGCCAACAATATTGTGCTAACGCCGGAAAAATAGCAGAATTAATAATAATGTTATCTAAATGACAGTGTAAATATAAGGTAAGTAGTGTACCTGGCTTCTGAGGAGTGTGAAGCCAAATGGTGATTTCCTCTCAGGGCAGTGATAAACAACTCAGTCATACTGAGTTTACAGTTTTAGTAATAATTGGCTTGGAGGGAAAAAAAATTATATAAAGCACAGTCACAGGTTAACTACATTATAATTACATGGTATAATTTCAGCCCCTGCTCCCAGAGTGGAAGGCACAGTTGTTATCTGATCAGCCTCCGTGTGTAATTCCCTGCTAGGTTTGGGGCTAAGCATTGCCGTGCTGGTTTTTAAAGTGACTAAGCGGAAATGCAGAGGCTGCAAGGCGCCCCGGGTCACGGCGGCGTGGCAGCAGGCTCAGGAGGGCCACCTCCAGCCCTGGGCATGTGGGGCTGGGCAAGAAGTGGTGGCAGCAGCTCCTTGGCCGTCACTGTGTGCGGTTCCCCAGGCCACCGAGGGCAGGGTTTTGGGGCTGAGCCTGGTGGTGCTGCCCAGGTTGGTTCTGAGGGTGCTGCCCAGGTTCTGTGGGTCTGGTGGCCTCGAGCAGCAGCAGTGACAGCTCCTGTCACCATGCTGGAGCTGGGACACGGTGTCTCCCAACAGCTTAGAAAATCCTGATGCCTGGTCACCTTCCCAAGACACTCTGCCAGATTTCTCCCAAAAATCAACAAATAACTGGTCACACCACGTGATTGGAAAAGGGACCTCCAAAAAGACTTGTTTATGAGTAGCTGCAACAGGCAAAATTGGAAGCCAAGAGCAGCATCAGGTACAAGTTGTGACTTGAGTGATGTCTTCTGGGGAAAGGGTAGAAACCCATCATCTGTTGTTGTTGTTGCTTCTTGAATTTTCACACCCTTTTCTGTTTTCACTGGAAGCCTGATTGTGAAGCCAAGCTCCAGAGATGAGAGGAAGAATGGATGCCATTTGCTTTTTTTCCTCTCCACAGCCCCTCCCTGACAGAAATATGTGCAGTGTCCATAAGGGTAGGCCTAAAGCAGGGGAAAACATTAGTTCTTTCCTTTTCTTTTTTCAACTCTGTCAATCCACACACTTCAGTCAGGACAAGTAGGACAAGTCAGGTCTCTTTCAATGTGGGATCAGGTGCAGGGACAAGCAGGAGCATTGGGTGGCTTTTCTTGCTGTCCTCTCTACAAAGCCTCAGCTAATTTACCCAGGCTGTCATGGTCTGCTGTAGGTGACAGTAGATGCTTAGCCCAGGACACTGGAATATCTGATTATGTTCCACTTTCATGAGGGTGTCCCATGAGCCAGCTCAAGGCTCCGAGCAAGAAAGCTGAACATTCTCTCCGTGCACAATTAATGCTTCTTTTGGGGAGAAACAGAATTGTCACAAAGCTGCCAGGTACTGCTCCTCCTCCATCCAACCTGAGACCTCTGTGCAAGCAAAGTCCCCTTGTCCCTCACCACTGGTGCCTCACACAGACTGCAAGGCAGGTTGGAATAACTCTCAGCTTTGCCTTCAAAGAGGCTGAAAGGCACAACTCACTCCCTTCTGAATAAAAATGTGGGTCCTGTGTTGCTCGCTATGCAATACAAGAGACATGAGAAATGTTGAGGGGGAAAGGGGAGCCCAGAAAGACAGAGCTGTCTGATGGCCCTGTGGTGCAGGGTTATCTTTATTAAAGTGAAAGCAACATCCCTATCCTTAAATGCACTTCACTGCAGATGGAAAGCTTACTTGGGAACCAGTGGAATTGCTTCCCAATGGCATCAGCTGCAACTTTAACTTGTTCTCTCCCAGCCTCCATGACTTGGCTCAGCACCCTTCTCTGGCATGCCCTGGCTCACTTCTTGCTTGGCCAGGCATGTTCCGGCATGGAGGAGCTATTCTGGCAGCGTCAAAAGGTCCTGCATGCTGGCTGCTTTGAGATTGCCTCTATTGGGTTTGCATGGCAAAGTTTGGGGAGGAGAAAGGTCTACACTGGAGCAGGGGAAGAGTCGGAGAAATTCTGCCCCTGAGGAGGAAGAAGTGGTGGAGACCACAGTCTGACCACAGTCTGACCACAACCCTCATTTCCCATCCTCCTGTGCTGCTGTGGGGAGGAGGTAGAGAAAATCAGGAGTGAAGTTAAGCCTGAAAAGAAGGGTTCTCATTATGCTGCTCTGATTTGATTGGTAAAAAATTAAATTAAATTAATTTTTCCAAGTCGAGTCTGTTTTGCCCATGACAGTAATTGGTGAGTGATCTCTGCCTACCCTTGTCTCAACCCAGAAACCTTTCACTGTATTTTCTTTTGCCTGCAGATGAGGAGGGGAGTGATAGAGCAGCTTGATGGGCAGCTGCAGCCAGCCAGGGTCAACCCAACACATATACAATGATGGAAGGAGTTCATTCAAGAAAGTCACAAAAGCATCTGTCGACATCCAGGCTGGCTGTGGTGAGGAACAACCCACTGGGTGTGGGAGCAGAAGTGCAGCAACAGGGGAGACCCCCACAGCTGAGCAGAGCTGTCCTCCAGCCAGGGGAGGAAAAAGGTCCAGAAGGACTTTTGTGTAATTTGGGAATTTCTACCACGCAGTCATGTGAAGTCCAGTTCTGTATTTTCTTGACTAAAGCATTCACCACTTGTGCTGTTTAATAGGGAGCAACTCAGAATATTGTGCAAACTAATAATAAGCACACTTGGTCTCTAACATCTGTGCCTGCAAGTTTTTTTCCTCCTTCTTGTACATGTCCCCAGGCATTTCCTCACCTCCTCTTTTCTTTAAATCATTTTTCTCTCCATCTTCATTTCTGCTACAGACAATCTCCATGAAAGGGATATCTTTGCCCAGTTTATTACCCTTGTTTGCCTGTTTAGTAAAAGAGCTTAAAAAAAAGACATAAGGACAGCATTATTTTCAACAAGTCAAGGCTGGGTGAGAACAAGGAAGCCTGCCCAAAATGTTGGTATTTACCCTCTCGCAGAGTGGAGCCCCACTCTGCCATAACGCTGCCAGAACAGAGGGGTTTCTCATATTTCTGTGGAAATCTTTCACAGGAGCCCAGGTAGTGCAAGCAGCAGGGGAGGTCGCTGGCAGTGCCTTTCTGTCACTGGTGTATTAATGGAGTGGTAAGACAAATGCAGCGCCTTGACACGCCGAAGGTTTTTTCCTGCTGGTGCTAAGCTGGCTGCTCCCCGACGGGGCTGGGCTTCTGCAGGGGTTCCTGCTGCGCTCTGTTTCTGCCCCCGTGCCCTCAACCCCTCCCTGGACAGTCATCCAGCTCCTCTGACTGATTCTTTAGAATCCAGCATTTTAGTAAGACCCTTGGTCACACCTGGAGCATATTTGTATTGCCAGACACAGATCATTTCAAATAGGTGTGGTGACTCAGGGAAAACCTGGGAAAGACTTCAGGTGGACCCCAGAATATCAGTTTGGAGCTGTGGGGCAGGAAAGCCTCTTTCCTCAGGATGCTCAAGAGCAGACCAAGACTGATGTGCTGCCCACAGAGAGGTGATTTCTGCCCTAGATGCACCCCGTGAGTGATGGGGCATAATTCTGGTTGACACCACTTGCAGTGCACACAGGAGGCTCCTTGCTGCATTCGGTTTCCTTCCTCAGAGAATAGGCCCTCTGCTGTGGATTTCTGCTGATTTTTTTGATTTTTTTTTTTTTATCAGGCTAAAGAGGATATATTTTATCATAATGGTTTCAAATCCAATGTGTACAGGCCAACGCAAATAGGGTATTACAAGTTGAAGAACTGTACCTCAGGCACCATTTTATTAGAACTAGTGTTTACATCAAACAATACATCCTAAGTACTTCATATTAAGCTTGGACAAATCATTTGCCTGAGGATTAGGGTGTTGTGCCACTGAAATGTAATCCTTCTGTTGATTTTTTTTATTTCAAGCTGGCAAACCAAACGTGGTAAAATCAGTAACTGTTAAAAAAATCAGAAGGGTGAAAACCTTAGCCTCAATTTGACATGTTTAATGAAACATAGGAAGAATTAATTAAGTGGGTTTGCAGACAAATATCTGAACAGCAGGTCAAATTTTCACCTGTTCAGATCAGCAAAACTCTACAGGGTTACAAAAAATCTGTAACAGTGGGTTTCAGTGCTCCCCCATGGGGGCTGGGAAGGGAAGAGAGGGCTGGTCTGGCTGCCTCCCACAAGCTATAGATGACCTTTGCATGTGGAACTGAGTGAAAAATTTGGGGAGCTGAGCCAGGAACAGTGGTGAGAGCAGGCTGTTTCTCACAGGGCAATGCCCTGTGCCCCTGTGCAGCCCAGGTGCATGTCCTGCCCCAGGAAAAGAGCTGGATGGCGTGAGGGAGAGCCTCACTCTTCTGGCCTCTGCTCCCAAAAAGGGAAGAGCAGGTGTTGAGATACAACAGGCAGATGTGTAACACCAGCTGTGAGGAGTGGTGGGTGGCAGGGGCCAAAATTTGTAGTCTTGTGTGGAATGGAACCAGGCCTATTCTCGCTGGCTTCACGAAAGCAACCTGCCCTCCACAAAAACACCTCAAGCCTTTCCAGTACCCAGGAAAGCACATTTCTCCCTGTGTCTTACACAACCGTGGCATTTGCTTTCCCATGCATGCATTGCTTGGGCCCCTCTAAAAAGAAACCCCCCCCCCCAAAGGCTGAGTACTCGGGCACACAGGACACCCCGATGGGAGCTGCCATCGTGGACTGAAAGGACAAGGATGGCATCAAGGTGAACAAAAAACAGCTCCTGTCTCCTCACAGGGATTTAAGCTCAAGTCAGAGGCAACAGGAGTATTACAGAGATGCCATCCCTGAACTGAAGCCACAGTAGTGCCCTGGAGACTGTTTTCAACAGAAGCCCCATAGCACTGGCTGAGGAGGATTCATTTCCATGCTAGGTAAGAAAATACCTAAACAAGTGTTTGGTTGTATTGAGAGCAAGGAGCAGGACTCTGGCTCCAAACAAGGAAGAGAGAAAACTTTCCTGGACTGGGATTTCACCTGTGTGATTTCTCCCACTTCCAGCAATTTGTTGGTGCTCACATGCTCACGTGCCCCCCAGGCACCTCTTCCCTGCTGTCTCTGCCTTCTCTCCTCCCAGAGACAGGTCTGACTTTCCCTATAGGTGGTCAGACAGGTCTGACTTTCCCTATGCTTTTCACCTGGCCAGGCAACCTGAAATGTTACCACACTGCTGGCTGGCTGAAGCTTCAGGAATCAAGAGGGAGCAAAGGGGGGTAGCAATGCTCTCTCTACCCACCTCTCCTCCTTTTTCCAGAAAGGACCAGGTTACTTAACTCCACAGTTTCGCTAAAGAATCAAGAAGGTGGAATAGGTGTACTGTCAGAAATCAATATCTTGTTTTGGGTACAAGCTTACCAATAACGATTTTTGTTAATAGTTCCAGGGGAATTTGTGTTTGAGATGTCTAGTACCCCTTACCTGTGAGTAGTATGAGATAAAAAGACATGCAGTGGGTTGTGCTACCACCAGTGAATGCCAGTACCAGCATGTGGTGCACTGGTCAGTGGCCCTCATCTCTCATCGCTACTACAGCTAAGGAAGGCAAAGTCCTGCTCAGAGGGAACTGAGCCTGGTGTGATTTTGCTTTGCTGCTAAAGGCACCTGCACTGCAGGGCAGCCAAAAACAGTGAAGTGGATATTAATCCACAGAATATGCCTTGGGAGACACATTTATGCAGACCTAGGTTTTTGTAAGACTTTACAGTCAGAATTCTCCAGCAAAGTGTACTTGTATGTTTTGGTTTTATATGTGTGTGTCTGTGGCTATGAATTTATCTACATCTGCATAATACTGCATCTTTGGGAGCAACACACAATAGATAGATGTCTTGAGAGAGGTGTAGATACAAATATAGACATGAGAGACCTCTGTGAAGACATTACCCAGCACAGTGACAAGTGATGGTATGCAAGCAGAATCCATGGGTCTGACCCCACAGTCAAACAGGCAACTCTCAAGTTTAAAGCTAGACAATATTAAGTGTTTCTGAATACAAACACTGAAGCAGCCACCTCCATCCTTTTGAAAAGAAGAGTCACGGAAGATGACATAAAAAACCCACGAAGACTTGTAGTCTTGCATTATTGGGAAGAAAAAGAGGGATTATATTTAAGGAACTATTAACTAGCTAATATGCCCCCATACTTGAGTGCATACATGCTAAACTTACTGCTTCTTTTACCACAGTTTAAAAATAAATCTAAAACTAATTGATATTCTTTTACCAGCCATGAGTTACCTGCTAAGTAAACTCAGTAGCAGCTCTTTGCCTCTTGTGGCTGCTGAGATGTGTCACAGACTGGTGAGGGAGCTCAGCAGCTCAAGGCAGCTGTGAGAGCCACAGCCTTGTATCCCTCCCCACAGTCCATAGATGCTCTCACCAGCCTCATGGGCAGCTCGTGCCTTGCCATAGGTGGGCAGAACACCCAAAGTTGTGTCTGTTGCAGAGTGCCCATGATCACCCACTGCATTCCCACGCTTCTGTCTAAGACTTGTGAAATCACCAGATTTTGGGCAGGGGCACAAAGCTGCGAGTTTCATTGAAAGTCCAAAAGGTTCTGCTCAGGCAACACTCCCCTAGGGCATCTAGATGCCCAAGCATTTGAAAGTCTTGTGAAGGTCATGCTTGCTGGGTCTCCATCAATGTGTCTGGTTTGAGGGGTGTCCACAAGATGTGGCACAGATAATGCCCAGTACCTGCCAATAAACAAAAATTTATTGATGAGTATCAAGGCATACAAGAACTGCAGCAATGGGAAGTATTATGTTTTTCTTGCAAATAGCACAGTTAAAGCTTTTGAAAATGAATCTTTGGCTCAAAATTACGCTCTCAGGCTCCAAGCATTCTTCTGTTGAGTTGGAACTGCTGTGCATTTTGTTAAGCCAAGCCACGTACTGAGAGGTGTCTTGATATTTCCTCTCCTTATGGGCCCATTCTTCAGCAGAGGAGAAGGGGAGTGCTGACTTGCTGAAGCAGTCATATTAATTGAATCTCCCAGTAGGTCCCATCCTGTCTGCACTCTCAGGGTAGCACCTCTGAACAAGGCACTGCTTTAAGGGCTCTGCTTTGCCAAGGCTCCAAGTAGCACTGGTGAATGCTGCTGCCTTGGCTTCGAGCGGAAATTTTACAGAGATCACACATGCGTAAGCAGGTTAAAAAAAAACAGCAAAAAAAAAACCAAGAACAAATAAACCCACAAGAGGCAGAACCTGAAAAATTAGGAAATTATAAGCAAACGGGGAGCACAGGCAGGAGTATTGCACACAAAGGGCAATAAACATATGAAATAAATTAGGGGAGTAGGCAATGGAAGCAAAGCATGTAAATGACTTCCACAGACACCTAGGTTTGTTGCTGCAGAAGCAGGGGATGGGGGAGAGGGAAGAAGGATGGAAAAGCAGATAGTGGAATTAAAAGGGCCTTCTCCTGATCCCGTGTCCTTTTCTTATGGCTGCTCAACTCTCTGTTTATGTAGATATTGCTGAGACCCCAGATTAATAAGCACGTTGTATTTGTAGGTACCACGTGTACAAGCACACCTGGACACAGTTTCTCTTGGTTTACATCAAACACCCAGCCTGCCTTCAAGGTATGGTATGAGGGTCTGTACTGCAAATTGAAATGCAAGTGTCTTGATTTCCCTGAAACTTTGAACTCTCATTTTTACTATCCTTCTGAGAGGACAGGGGAGAGGATTGAATTATTAAAAAATAAAAAAGGAAACAGAAGAGAAAAAAATTCACTAAAGCATGTTCTGACTTGAAAGAGCAAAATACAGGATGCCTATACATGGGAAGGAACAACAGATTTTAAGATTTTATATTATTAAAAGTAACTTGGTCACAAGCTGGAGCTGCCACAGTTAATCTCATTGCACTGGTTTTACTGGCATTTTAATGTGTTACCCAAGACTTAACACTGTATTATTCACTAAGAGGCATGTTCCCACCACAGGACACAGAAACATCGCTGCTGTTAGCATGAAACGGGAGCCACATAAACACAGTGAAGAGAATAGCCCGTTGTGCACATATGCTTTTTATGATGATGCTGTGGAGTTAACTCTCAGGGGCTTTTTCCCCTTGATTCCCACTGTGCTCACTTGTGGTGACAGGGGCACTGTAGCTGCAGCCAGGTTTGACACTCTTGCACTGGGGCTGAGGAGATATCGCCCCATCAGCGGGGCAGAGCAGAGGCAAGACAGAGCTGCCTGCTGTAACAGAGGAAGTGCTAAATGCAGGCTTTCTCCTGGGTTGTGCAGGCTTTTAAGTTTATCCTGTTGCTAATAAAGCATCTACTGTAGCTCAGGAAGCAAACGGGCCTGGGGAATGGCGGTGGTGGCTGCTGCAGGCAGGAAGAGTCCGCCTCAGCTGCATAAATTGAAAGTTTCACATGCTCTGCAAAGAGACTCTTTGAGACATAAAACGAGTTAGGAGACCATCACAGACAATCTGATCCCCAGCTTGCACAGGGCAGCTGAGGCTGTCAGCCTTTCCCAAAGAGAGCTCCCGTTCAGTCGGTGTGCAGGAGGCTGCTCACCTGCAGCTCTTGCCAGGGCAGCTCTGACACTGACCACAAGGTTGGACCCTGCCTTCAGCAGCACCAACCACCAGTGCTTGAACACTTCATTTAACACAAGTCTCACAGGTGGTACCTCTTTCCATGCATATTCTTAGTTTCTTTTGATACTCGATGAATTTTGGGATAAAACACAGGAGATTTTACAATCTCATTTGAAATTGATCTTTTTAAAAGGGAAAGGGGACTAAAGAAAAACCTACCACCACCATTTAGGCACTTCAAATTCACACATCAAGCAGGAATTAGAAGTTGAACGTCTATTCTCACCTTCTGCGTTTGCAAAATCCTTATATTTAAGTTCTGCATGTCTTGAACAGTGAGTTTATGACTATAGTCTACCTCCTGATGCCAGCAATACAAGCACACAAGACTGGCACGTTAGTGGGATTTAATTAAAGCAAATCTTATTCATATTTCCATCCATGGATACAGGACAAATCCTTCTTTGCACCCAATAATCTAAAAAAACATTTAAAAGGCACTTGTAGTTAGTTTCCTGAAAAGTCACACCCTAGTGCAAACTGTTTCATGTTTTCCTTTCATTCTGTATGAGTATACCATGCTTATTTCCTCCAGTACACAGGAAACCCTTCACCACTCTATAGGCGGGAGTAGAGAAAAATTATTTACACGAGTTGGGAAGGCAAGAGGCTTGCATTTCTCTCCAGTACTGTGTGGGGTGGGATGTTTGGCCTTTAACAAGTTAGTGCTTCGATTCCCCTCTCACTAAAGGACTAACATCACACTGTCCTTCGAGTCCACAACGGAGGTGTTGTGCACTCTGAAGGCACAGCACTCAGCTTTTGCTCCTACTCAAACTGCTCTGCTGACAAGTGGAACAGCAGAAGTTCCTGCTTCCTCCATTCAGTGCTGCTCTTTGCCCCACGACCCAGTCAGCCTGACCCCAAGGCCTTTCCCTGCTAACAAGACCTGCCAAAATAGAGACTACTTTAGGCTGCATCATCTGAGTGGGGGCTGTGGGCCAGGCATTTCCCAGGAAAACTGCTTCTGTCTTTGTAACCCCAACACGGGTGAAGTTTATCAGTTCTCCTGGTTAAGATGTATTGTTCCAATGGCACAAGGATGAGTGGCATGCTGAGCCATGGCTGGGATTAATCAAATGTCATGGTGGATGGACACTTAACCACTTAAAACCTTTGCCCAATCGCTATGCAAAATGCCTTGCTGGAGGATCTTTTTTATTTGTTTATTTTAGGAGAGAATAATATATGTCTGTCTTCTGCTTCTTCAAATGTAAATAATCATGGAAAATGTCTTCCTTTTTTCCCTGACTTGTTTTCATAAAATATCCTGCCCTGTGCTTAACAGACGATGAAAGAAAACCCAGTCTTAACAGGATTCCTGTTGAAATATTAATTGATTGACCGAAACACCAAAAAACAATGGAAAGAAAAATTCCCTTTTTTAGAATAGCCAGTTCATAGTAGCTGGCAGAGGAGTTGCTTCTGGATTTTGTCATCCTGTTACTAGCACATTGCTGTGTCTCCACGTATCAGCACTGTTTTAGAAGGTACAGCCAGATACAACAGCAGTTCTACTTTTACAGTCCAGAGACCCTTAAAAATCCCTAAATTCAGAACCTGCCTATCTCCTAGCCCCAAGATGTCAAAAGTCTGAGGGCCAGAAGCACTGGACTATAACACTAGACCAACACAGCAAGATTTAGATAGCCACATCTAAAAGAGAACAAATATTTGTATCACGCAGTTTTAGGTAAACCCAAAAAGTAGCAAAGTTTTGGTAGGAAGACCCCCATGACATCACTGGGGCCATCTAGCTGATTTCCTGGGGGACACACGGGAAAGGAGCAATTACAGAGCTTGGCCACCTTATGCTCCACAAGCTATGGGGTGGTGGCAGTGCCTCTCTGCATCCCAACAGCACAGGCTCTGCTTGGGTGCACGGCTCCAGAACCGATTGTCCCTCTCCAAGCACAGCCGTGAGGGGCACATGAACACTGCAAGCCATTGCTGTACCCTGCCTTGCAGAGCCTCTCCTTGCCTAGATGACTTATCTGACTCATTCAGAACAAAATTTGGAGAAGAAGGACTGATCGTGCCCTCACTTGCCTGGGAGGCATTGCTGAACCATCATCAGCAATGGCCTGATTGCTATGAACAAGGGGAAGCACATTTTGAAGAGGCCTAGGCAGCGATGCCAAGACACATCACGCTGCTCAGCTATGTTCAGAGTCCTTCTGTGGAAGTTCACAGGAGGCGCTCAGGGACAGGACGAAGGGCAGTGGCTGGGCAGCCACAGGTCTGTCTGTCACTCAGAGCACCCTACGGAAAAGGCCGCCAGGATGCGTTCTGCCAGCAAGGTTCATGTCCAAGACCAGAGACTGGGGATGGGGCAGGCCCAGGAGTTTAGGGACAAACAAGCCCTTTGAGGAGCAGCCGGAGAAACGTGACACAGCCGCGGAAGAAACGCAGCAGTGGATGCGTGCAACTGTTCCCACCCTGGACACTGCCAGGGCAACAGCGAGGAGGGAATCAGAAGTGACAGTACTACTTTCTCGTTCAACAGGGTGAATCCAGGACACAGGCACAGCTTAAAATGTGACTTTGCCATCACTTTGGGTTCAAACCTTGGTGTTATTTATAAGCAGGGTTGTGGAGTTTGCTTCCTTTCCTTGAGAATTTTTCCTTCTCATTAATTTTGTCAGTAAAACCGAAAGAGAAGGATGTATCAGTAAGAGAATAAGGGATGACATGATGTCATGGCATTGCAACCACTTTGTCCAGATCTCCAAATACCAAGGCTTGGGAGCAGCTTTCCTAAAGTGACAAGACTCCCCGAACTGTGTGGGTGCAGACTGTCCCATGTAGATGTCCCATCTGAAGGATCCAGTTTTCCATATGGCTGTATTAAATGCTCCCCTGACAAATGTAAACTTGAAAGGCACAGACCTAGAGAACCCTTTCTGTCTTTATTTTCTAACTTATTCTTAGAAACAGGCCAGATAGTATTTTTAGTAAAATTTTCACCTGCTTCCAAGTCAGTTATGCTGATCTTAAGATAAGGACATAGATACAAAGCACACAGGGATCAGATTTTTAAAGCACTGAACCACCTGAAAGTGCAGAGAGACACCTAGCTGTTTCCCATTGCTCTCAGTGCAGAAGAACTGGGCACAGCCCAGAAAATGTAATCCTGGTATCTCTACACTGGGAAAAATGTGAAGAACAAACAGTAGATTGTAGAAGGGACACAGTGCCTTTCATTACTCTCAAGTTATCAGCATCTTGCAAGTCATATTTTGCAGCTTAACCCGCAGCAGACAGCCACGTCAACATTGGGGATAAACTAAGCACAGGAGCCTGTGCTAATCAGTTACAATCAATTATATTCCCTAGACAGACAACAAAAGCACAGTACTTGTGGACTGTGTTACAATCCCACCTCCTCCTACCTATTCCCTATGACAGAAGCAGTAGAAAAGAGTGTAATTTCCCCAGGTCCCAGTCTGGTTCCTAGTCTCCCCACCACCATTGCCTGCATCCTCATCAAGAGATGAACCTGCAGCCGAACTGAAAATACACCCATGCAGAACATGCCATGAGTGTTCCCACTAATAAAAGTGAAATGTTGACAAATTTGGGCCCTATATGTTGTCAGTGTTTATTCTCATGGCTTAGCTAATTACTCTGTATAACACTGGTTTAAAAATTTACGCTTTCCAGTGAGTAATGTACAAACCAAGACTCACATGAGGATAAATTTTTTTACCAAAAAAAAAAAAAAAGCAGCTTCAGAATTATGCTGGCAATGGAATTGCAACCAGCATGACAATTAGACACAATGTTAATCAGATATGAGCAATATGAACCAGATTATTTTATTAGCCTGAGAAAGATGGTCAAGCTTCTTCCAGCTTTCATTTACCATATCCTTTAAGGTGATTGATGATGATGATGATGATGATGATGATGATGATGATGATGATGATGATTTTATTGTTAGAATAAAATTTCTCCTTTTGTTTTCTTATTGAGAATCCAACTCACTATACAACAGGGTGGTTACTTAAGTCCATCTCTCAAGGAATTGCTGCTCTCTCTGCTGCTGCTGAAGCACTGAATTGCTTTGATTTTCAAATCCATCTGTCTCTTGCTACTTTTAATATACTCATCCTGATGAGAACTGCGCTCTACCACCACAGCGAGCCTCACGCAAAGGGGACTAAGGAAACACTCCTCAGCTCCTCCAAAATCAGTGCTTTAGGCTGTGAGCTTCACTGACGTCCAGTCTTCAGAAGACAGGCAGAGCACTGTGGACATGCTCATAGTTTTCTACTCAGCTCCTAAATCCCTTGGGCACCCTACCACAAAGAAACCTACCACAGTGTTAGGGCTGCCTCCAGCACAAGGATGTTGTCAGCCCTGTCTGAAGCAGGACTTCTTCCCTTGCCAGATAGCTTCCATCAGCTCTGTGCAGGAGCCTTCAGGTTCCAGAGGGATGCAGTGCAGTGCCCATTCCAGGGAGTGTGAGGGGAGCACCCCTGCAATGCCAAATGTGGTTCAGCTCACGTGGGTGCACAAGCCAAAGACCACTATGGGATTAAGTATCATAAACTAACACCTGCAGGTATGAAAATGAGCTACGGTATCCCTCCCTGTCGTGTCCTGTCAGTGTTCCCTGCAAGGGCAGTGGGATTGCTCTCCAGGTGTTCACTGAAAACAGCACATAAATGTTTCAAACACCACTTCATAGGTGTCACTCCAAAGCCATAAAGAAAACAGAAGGCAGAGAGCCTGAGCACAAACCCCTAAATAACAAACATTATTCTCCCCTCTGTAGGATTTTACAGGCTGAGGAGCAATGTTAGCTGAAACCTTCATTTTACAGCTTTTTCTCAAAAACTCAGCATCTCAAAAACCAGCCTCAGAAGTATTAGTGATGTTGCCTGAAGAAGACCTCTTGGATTTAGAGGCAATAATTAATCTTTAACTCCAGTAAGGCAGCTGTGCTGCAGGGTTAGTAGGAGTCACCGTGTTGGTAAATGATGATTGCACCACACACACAGCCCTGAGTGAGTACCCTGCAGTTATGGGGAAAGGTTTCCTGGGCCACTCACAAAGGCCCTCAGGTTAGGAAGGTCTTGCCAGGCAAGCTGGAAAGACCCTCCTACTCTGTGCAAGACAGAATTTAAGGCAGAGTCTCCTGTGCAGATGAAGCCTCTGAGGACAAGACATAGACAGGACCTAAGAAAGAAGGATCCATCAGGTCACCCCTGTCTTGCTGGCAGCAAGAGTCAGGGCTGCTCTCTGCTCTGTCTTTATACATCAAATTCAATACCTCAAGTAACTCTGAATTGGTCCATTTGACCAGCTGAGGAGGCATAAACATCTGAGTTAGGTGTATTTTGCTCCCTGTGGGTGCCATGGGATGAGAGCAGCACTGCTCCCGGCTCTGTTTCCATTTCCACTGCAATTATGTCCCTTCTCTGGAGTGGGAGTACCATCCACAGGTCTCAACAGTTTTGGCTGAAGGAATCACTTGCCTTGCTGGTGCAGCCCAAGATGCCTGTAGGCACCAAGAAAGTCTCAGACAAAAGGAGAGTGGCAACACTGTGACCCCTTCACTAGAGACCTATCTTCCTCACACCTGGCCAAGTCTGGCTCCTCTGGAAACAAAATAAGCAAGCATTGAAAGAGACTAGCTTTCACACGAGCCAAGGAAAAGACTGTTTGCCTACTGTTACATCTAAGTAACATCAGCCAAGCACCAATACCCGAAAACAGCTCTGTGGATATTTGTAAGGGGCCAGATCACAAAGTCTTGAAGTCATTTATTAGTCATAGCTTCAAGGGCTTCATCAGACCTCTGTCATACAGTAGGCTATGCTCTATATTGAGCCCAATCACTTGCATTAGACTCAGTCACCTCTCCTTTATGGACATCCACACTTCTGCCAAAACACAGGGGGGAGTAGGACCAGTTGTCTCTCAGTAACTTACTCACATGGTAAATCGCCTGCCTGTGCCTTATCTTGCATTTGAATTTGTCTGGCTCCGGTTTCTGGCCTGCTGTTTTGGAGAAGATCCCTTCTCTTCAAGGTATTTTCTCCCCAGGAAGGAATTGTCATGCAGGGCACTTGTTGCTCACCACAGGATTCCCCTCCCAGTTGGCAGGCACCATCCCCAAAGGCAGAAGCCAGAGTCATAGAATCTGACACTAAGTAAATACCCCGGCTCCATTTGAATGGAAGGACAGTCCAAGTGGCCTCAAAAAAAAAAAAAAAATCCACAAAACCCCCTTGTGGGGCTCTGCTGTATTTGTTTTAGTCCGCCTTTGCTGCCTAGGGGAAGGGGAAAGGAGAGGATAAATGTCCCTTAGCCCTTTTCTCCACGCCCTTTCAGCCCTGGTTGAGTGCATGTGTCCCACTCACCCCTCACTGGCTTTCAGCTCCCCTGGAGCTGAAGAGTGAATAAGACCTCTAGGACATTGTCTCTAAGCTGATAATTGCAGCCTCTTCACTGGCACAAGGCGTCTCTCATGCCATTTTGACCCAAACTATGTCTTTTTTCTGTATATTTTTAATTAGACTCAAGAATGCAGAAAACCCAGCGTGAGATCCTTTCATTCCCCTTTGTTTAATATCTGTTATTATGACATTAAGTGTAGGGTTTTGTTGTGGTGGGGAGTGAAAAATCCCCCTCGGTTCTGCTGCTGTAGCCATGGGTTCGTGTACATTAAAGTGGTCATTTTCGGATTAGTCCTTGCCTTCCCTTTGATGCATGTGGAACGCTGAGCCAGTTAGTTGGAGAAGGCATTTTGCCTCTTTTGTTGCCCTTCCTCACAACCAACGGCAGGGAGAGGACGAAAGCCCCCTGGCTCTCTTTAACCAGAAAGGAATTTCCAAAGGGTTTAAAGCTTTAGTTGCCACTTCTGTCTGGGGTTGCCTGACGAAAAAATAGAGCGGGTTTGCTTCTAAACAGAGCAGGCGACGAGGAGCCTCGTATTTGCTGCTGTTGTTGTCATCAGCGCTTGTGTGCCTGTTAACTGGGAATTTGGGAGTCCCGAGGGCAGAACCGACACTGAACAACGGCACAACTCAAACTTTTCTCTGGGATAAACCTTTTAAGTGGTGGGAACCAGAATTTTGCAGTAAAGTTGGGGTTTTTTCCTCTTCTCACTTCTTTTTTTCCTTTTTTTTTTTTTTAATTACTCTTCTTTTTGGTTTGGCAGTTAATGGGAAGCAGAACAAAGATTTGATTGAACAAATGCTAGATTTCAAGTACACTTTACATTACTCAGGCAGCCCTATGATTTCTATCCATTTACTTAAGACCTACGCTCTGCACGGCTATTTTTGTGGGATGTCTGATATTTTCTTCCTAGGAGGGAGCATTCTTGAGCCTTCAGCTCTTCCCACTTTAACCATTCATATCATTACAACTAATCCTAAGGGCTCTTGATTAAAATAAAACTGAGTCAATTGAAAAATGGTTAATTACCAAAAAAAAAAAAAAGGGAAATACACACTCAGAACTTTATTGCTGCCTTGGACCTCATCCCAAATATTCGTGTGAAAGTCGGGCAAACAGGGGGAGAGGGACTAGAAGGTCGGGGTGGGGGGAGGAAGTGTTTATGTCAACACGGCTCCCTGATGGAATAATGCACTGCAACGTGAAGTCAGAGCCGCGGGGCATGTGAAGTCACAGCTTCTCCAGGTGACAGGTGCTGCAGCAGTTCAGATGCGAGGCAGCCGCCCCTGCTCCCCTCCCGCCCTCGCCCCGGGCATCGGGAACCGGGGAGCAGGGGCTTCCCCTCCAAACGCAGCTCCTCCGCTTGCCATACGGATGGGGAAAAGGGGCTCATAAAATATTCCTGACCCACCAGAATAATTTTTGCCTTGAGAAACCTTCTTCCTTGTTTTGGGTGTTTTTTTTTTTTTAGACCCTAATACGTGCCTAATCAGCAAGATATGTTTTAATTTAAAAGCCAGTAGACTGCAGCTGAACTGCACTACCGAAATCCGATGTAAGGATAATTTGGAGTATTCGAAACCGCTGAGTCAGCGGCGGAGCCCATCTCCATGGCTAGAATATTGTTTTTAACTCCCGCTGCTGTGTTTCACTTACTGTTATACCGATTGTATCGTGTAATTATTGTTTGTTTTCCAAAAATGTAATTACTTTTTTTTTCTTTGTTTCCTTTGCGACGTTAAATCTGCCAAATGCCAGACTAAGGCAGCTCCAGAAAATAAAAAAAAAATTAAAGCTACTGAAAGAGGAGGGGGGAGTCTCTTTCTCTCTCTGTAGCCGAACATTTTACCTCTCGGGGACCTTCTTCCATCGACTATTTAGAAAAGATAGCGGCACGTGTAAAACCCCAGCCCGGTTTGAGGAAGACATCGGCTCCAGGGCAGTCCCACGCGTTCCTCGGGTGTTTTTCCCTCCCGGCCGCGGGCGCAGGATGCGGCCGCTTTGCGCAGCGCGATCTGCCTGGGGGTTAATAGCAATGATACCAATAATAACGATAATAACATAAAGCTGTGGAGGTGACTCCAGCCTGGCGCTGGGGCCAAGCTGCACAACGGGACCAGGAGGCCCAGAGCCAGGGGGTGGTCTGGGGTAGCCAGAGGAGTCCCCTGCGTGCCCGCCTACCCTCTCCGCAGACTCGGAGGTCTGGCCGCCGGCGGTCTCCGTCCCCAGGCGGGAGCTGCCGGGGATGCTGCCCCGCAGCCGGGGAAGCGGATCCCGGCACCGGCCGTTCGGTGGCAAGTTTGGCCCTGGGGCCGAAAAGAGGATGGAGGATGCTGACCTCCCGCTGAAACGTCGCGTTGCTCTTCCCGGGGCAACTTTAAAGGCTCAGCCCGGAGCGGGTGAAAGTGGGGGCAGCCCGGGCGGAGCGGGCTGGCGTGCCAAAATGCGGGCGCGCTTCAGCTCTCACCGTGCCGCATGTGTGCAGGCCAGAGCCGGAGGAGTCAAATGATCAGACCAGCGTTCAGCAACGCGCCAGGAAGGGTTACTCGACCTTCCCTCCTCTTTAATGTTGGTTTCGGCAAGAGTGACACCGTGTAATATCGACTCCCCCGATAAATTATACCTGCGTTAGTCAAAACGGTGCAGAAGGGTCAGATCCCCCACACGCCAGCAAACCTTCTCCTGGCTTTCCCGGCACGTCCCCCCGAGCAAGAGCTTGCGGGCAGCACCGAGGAGGGACCGGGCAGCTGAAGACACTTCGCACCAGCGTCAGACATTGCTGCCGGGCTGGTTCTGGAAAGAGGATGGATGGGAAGGGTGGGAAACCTCGCCCTTGCCTTGCCTGTGTAGGAGGATCAGCCGCCTAACTCCTGTCCTCAGGAGCGGGGCCCTGGGGTTTCTCAGCGCGGAGAAACACATAGTCCCTCAAACCGCAGATTTTATTTCTGGCAAACAATGCTCCCCCAGCCAGCGTTTGTGTGCGAGACAAGTAATTGTGCTCCCTTGCTTAAATAAATCATTGATGGGTGAAATTACACATGCTCACTTAAAATGTAATGTGATTAAGAGATTATGGGATCGCAGTTAATATGTTGCCTCACAGCTTCTGGACCCAATTCCTGACACCAGAAATCCATCAGCCACAACTGTCCCTCCTTGCGGGGAGGCAGCTCCTCCTGCCACCGGCAGCCGTGAGGTCTTGGCTGGGAGGGGGGACCGGGGGTCTCCCGCCTCTGCTCCCCGCAGGGGGCCGGAGAAGGTGAGAGGGAGCGTCAGGTTTGCGTTCAAATGAATAATAACTTCTTGCTGTTGTTGTCTGGGGGGAGGAGAGAAAAAAAAAAAAGTTAAATGGAAAGGCAGGAGACGGGGGGTGGGGGGGAAACGAAGGGCTGGGGCTTCGCCTGCAAGCTTATTACCTCTCATCTGAAAGCTGCTCCATTTCCTCACACATCGGGTAAGTCCTTTATCATGAGGTGGCACAAGCCCTGCCGGGGGCTATTGGTCGCCCCGAGGAAGGAGCCGGGATGGCAAGCGGGATCCTATCATCAGGCTGCATAATAACCCGGGGCTCGCCACAGCTGCGCTGTGACCCTTTGTGATGGAGCTGATAGCGCTCCCGTGAAATAATGTCCTCCTTTTGGGTGTGAAATCACCATGTTTATTAATTGAGCTAGACATGAGGGTTACCTTTTTCTTTCCAAGCCATGAAAATTTGTGATTCAGGGCAAATGGTTCCCCCTTCCCCCCCAAGTTGTGTTGCCAAGGGGTTGAGAGAGAAGGGCCAGCTGGGGAGAAGAGCTAGCTTGGAGGGTCGAGAGGGACTGAGCTTTACGGCAAGTTCAGAGTAGATTCGTGCACAGAAACCCCACACCTCGCTCAACCGCAAAAGCAGCCCCCCACTCCGGGCAAGCACCGCGGGCAAATACCGAACTCATTCCCAAAGGATGGAAGCCGGGGTGAGGAGGGATGCGCACGGCGCAGCCTACCCTGGCCGTCCCGCGTGGGGATGCGCGGCGCCCCACGCCGCGGTTACGGCGCATCCCCACGCACGCACTTTAGGAGGTGCGTCGTGCCGAAAGAGTACGGCGTCACTCTCCACACGCACTTTTCTTCTTTTTCTTTTTTTTTTTTTTTTTGCTTTGCAATTAGGCTTATAACGAGCTTATTGCAGTATGTGCTTCTGGGCCAATAATACTTGTATCTAAACGAATTAAAGCCGACCTTTTAAAATATCTGAAATATAAACACGCCTTTTTTTTTTTTTTTTTTTTTTTTCCCTCTCCCCCCCTCCTTTCCTACTCTGGTTTAACAATTTAACGTTTGACTTTCTGGGCTGGAACATGCAACCTTTCACCAGAGCACGGAGAGAGAGAGGGAGGGGGAAAGTAGCAAAAACCTGCGAATGAGGCGGAGGGACTGGCTTTGCCCGAGCATCCGCGACACGCTTCCAGGTAGGCAGCTACCCCCACCCTCCCCCGCCTCCCGGGGCCACTTTTATTCTCCCCTCACTCCCCCACTTCCTCATCCTCCTCCGGTGGGCAAGGGGCGGCAGGCAGGGAGCGAGCCGGTTGCCGCCCGGGAGCCGGGGTGACAACCTCTGCCCTGCTGGGTGGGGGTCGGGACCCACGCGGGGACAACCAGCTCCGGAGGAGGGCTGCGGAGGAATGGGAAGCGCTTCTCCCTGCGCGCCGGGCAGCCGCGCGATCTTCAGCCGAGCGCTGCCTGCCGGGGGGCGGGCGCAGCTGCGTGGGGCCGGACACGAGCCTCCCACTGGAGGCAGCGGCACTCCCGCCCGCCTGGCGCTTCCCGGCCGAGGTGGGGCTGCGCTGCGAGGCTGAGGCAGAGCCCCCAAAATAACTCGGTAACGAGTGTGTGCGGTAATGCCCTCTACGCCCATCGCACAGGAACTGAAGGAGCCTGTTTCCCGTGAAAGCCCACCCTCGCACAATCTCAGCGAGTTTTTTCCGATCAATAGGAAATGTAAACCTTTTTCTTTTGTTTTTTTTTTCCCAGGGCAAACCCGAATATGCTAATTTTAATATTTTTATTTTATTTTTTTTAACTGTGTAATCAGAATTATCCTGGGATTATTTTTTTTTCCGCTGAATGACATTACAAAGAATTTTGTTAAAGAAAGCCAGACTAATTGCTGCCAGAAGAGTCTTTTCATAGAAAAGTCTGGTTTTCATAAGGCAGTTTCTGTGGATATTGCGGTTAAATACAGACGTAGTGGAATAGTGGAAAGGGGATTTTAATTTTTTTTTAAATAGATAAAGGCGATTTTTCTCAGCAGCAGGAAAGATCCACGCTTTAGTAAAAAAACTATTCAGGGATTCGTGGGGCACACACTGAGAGGAGCAAACGCCGGCACACTCCCGAGCGACCGCGTGTTTGCCGGGCGGCTCTGCCCCCGCCGCAGCTCCGTGGGGCTCTCGGTCCCGGCCCGCCCCGGGTGTCGCGGCACAGCCCCCGCAGCTCTCGGGGCAGTTTCGGCCGGGCCGGGGCTCTGCGGGCTCCCTCGGAGCGCAGGGTGGGGAGGACGGACGGCAGGGTGTGAAATGCGGCCAGCCCGTCGGTGGCCCGACTCCCCGTTCTCTTGTGAAAGTCTCGGTCCTCACCTGCGGCGAACCCAACAGCGCACCCGAAACCCCCCTGTCCCCGCCCCCCAGGAGCAGCAAGGCAGCCTTAGGGAGCCCAGCGGCCTTCCCGGGAAAGGTGGGCCCGGGGTGATGGAGGGGGCTGCCCTCCATCAGCCATCCCAGACAGCTAAGAAAAAACAAGAAGGACCTGAAGAGTCCCACAAGGATGTAAAGATCGCGCACATTTTTCTCTCCTTTTTTTTTAAGCTTTTCTTTCCTCTTTAATTTTCAATTTCCCTCGGTTAAATATTCTGCCTTACTGTTCTTTTACTCCCTCAGCTAAGGGGTCCCAGGTAGAATTTTTAAGCCCCTTCGCAACATCAGAAATAGGACAGGACTCCCTGGTCTGAAGGAGAAGAGAGCCAAAACAAAAAAGTAAAAGACGGAGCCTTTCCCTGCAGCAGGGCAGAGCCTGCCGCACCGTGCCCCTCCTGGGTCCCGAGCCGGCGGGGACGGCAGGACCATCCCTGCTCCTTTTCCGTGCCCAGCCGCTCTTTCCCGCCGGTTTGGGGCTGGCTTCGCCGGGTGAAAGGGGAAAATCGGGATGGAGGCAGATTTCTACAAAAGTCTCCCATTCCGCTGATCACAGAGAGTCGCGGGAGTTTTCCAGCCGCTAATTCTCAGCCCTTCCCCTATCACCAGCAGCACAGCCATCGAGAGGTGGGGGTTCCACACACCTCTTCATAACCCAATGCTTCGCCGTAACAGGGAGCAGAGCAGAGCTCAACCGCCGCGCGGGATGGCTTCCCTTTTTTTTTTTTTTTTTTTAAATCTATTTTATCCTTTTTCTTTTTTTTTTCCCCCCCACAACAACAGCAACAACAGCATCATACTTTAACGCCTTTGCGGACAGAGCAACTTCAGCCCGGTACTGCTCGGCCGCCCTTTTGTTCCCGGCGGAGAGACTCGGTCTGGCTCGGCTCGGCCCGCCGGGGCTGCGGGGAGCACGGTCCTCCCCTCCCTCCTCTCGCCGGAGCGGGGACGTGATAAAAGGAGACAGGGCTCTGAAAGGATTTGATTGAAATGGCGTGTGCCAAGCTGATGGGAGCCAGCGAGGGACAAAGCGCCGAGGAGCCATGGACACTCGAGCAATTATTCCTCCACGCTGAAGGTGGATTAGTGCAATGGAAAGAAGCATATGTTCGGCCTGGGGCGACACTCCCCCTGGCTGGGTTTAGAGAATGAGAGCAGAGAAAGAGGCTGAACCTGGAATATCAACTATCCGGGAGACAGCCCACCCCACCCCCTCTTATCCCAGCCTCTCCAAAAGTCTCGGGGATGGAGACAGAAATATACACACCCATAAAGATAATAGATAGATACAAACGAACAGGCAAACACCCAAAAATACAGATGAACACACACCTCTAGGTACAGCCACATGTGCACACGGTGCTGGCACACTGGCTCTGCACTGATAGGCAGGAGCAAGCGGCGCCCTAGGTGAAAAACCTCCCCGGGTACGACAATGCGAACAAATTAACAGTTGGCCTCTAAGAAGGTCATAGCAGCAGCCAGTTCTGCTGGACGCTCCAGTTTCCCCAGACCTTTCCCAGGAAACTTTCCCAAAGCAGCTGCAGCAAGGAATGGGTGATCTTCATACCCCCTACCAAGGCCTTGTCCAGGCCCACCTGGAAACACAAAGCAGAACATCAATTGCACCTTTTCCATCTGATTTTCTTCTGAGCCACAGCCACCTCCTGTTTTCTTTCTCTTTCCCTAGGTCCCTGCGAAGCCCCATCCTTTCCAGCAGGATAGCTGCAAGCTCTCCCAGGGCACGAGGATGGGAAGAAGCCCCAGCAGCCAGCCTGTCAGCCCCTATCCCAATCATCAGCATGCCAGGATGCTCATCAAGGCTCCGTGGCAATGGGACACCCATCAGCTGCTATCCTAGATCTTCTACACCCATACACAGGCTCCAAAACTCAGGCAGGCATGGCAGGAGCACACTTTTAGCACTAATAAAGTGCAGCTCATTAGGACTGATGAGAAAAAAGAGCACTGAGGCCAGGCACAGCTCCTGCTTTCCTCCCAGTGCTGCCCCACTGGCCATCCCTGGCCTGGGCACACCAGCACATGCTGCAGTGTTGGGCATCTCCCCAACTGTTGTCCAAAGCCATCCCAGGGTTTGCAGGGCAGAGAGATAAACTCCACCACATGAGAGGAGGAGACAGGACAAGCACAGGGAACAGCATCCAGCAGCAAAATAGAGGGCAAGGAGAACAAGCTGGAAGGAAGGACGCCTGCCAGTAAACTTTAATGGGAAGAAGAAAGAGGGAAGAAAAGGGAATTGCAACTCTTCCCTTCTCCTGGAAGCCCCAAAAATGCTCTGCTCTGCAACAAGAAATGTGCCCCAAATATTTCACATCGCTGCTTCTTTACCCTTAGCTTTGGGAATCAGAATGGATCAGACACAGAGAGGAGGGGGCCAGCTCTGCCCAAAGAAGTGCTGAAGCAGGAAGTTCTACAGGAGGAACAAGCCAGTAGGAACATAACCAAAAACACTGTAGAGGAGCAACATACATCCCTCAACCTGGGAGTGTAACTGCACAGCTCACACCCCCACAAGGAAACAACTCTCCATTCAGAACTCCCGTATCTGCTTTTAGTCAAGTATTACAAATAGAATTAACCATACCACAGGCAACAACAGCAGTGGGGCTTGAGAGCATCTCTGGACAGAAAAGGTCTTCATGTAGATGCAGTAAATCTCCTATAGAAAATAGGGTATGTGTGCATGTGCACACAACATGCTCAAGGAACAACACGGTGAAATGGCTTGCACTTCACACCTGACAGTCCTCCACCTTCCTGCTGAACACAAGACAATTTTTTCCTCACCTAGGCTATGCTTCCCCAGTTTACCCTCCTTGCCCTGGTTTGCAGATCTGCTGTGCAAATAAGCTCTGTGACTACAAAATAGGACTATAACCATGGAGCTTGGAGTAACCTCAGGGCCCTGGTTTTGAGAGGGAGGAACTCATGGGGAAACCACAGGCTCTGGGTGCCAGGATGTGCCTTGCAAAATCAGAGCCTGAAAGAAAAGTGCCACAGGGAACCAGCAGGTCCCTCCTACACTACCAGAAAGCTCTCAATAGTCTTACCCTGATTTCCACACTACATTCACTCAGTGAAGATGCTGTAACTGCTCTGTTGGTATGATAAAAATTTTGGGCCACCAAAGTTAAACTCAGCATCAGAGAGACACGACTGCAGTTGTTGTAAGGGAATAAAATACCACAGATTTGTCACCTTCATATCTACAGCACCAGAAAAGAGTAACAGAAATATTTACTGCCGTCATCAGCTATATATCTGTTTACCCTGCCTGAAATATCAGCTGTTTCATTCACCCAAGAAAGCCTAGAAACTTTAACTAGAAGAAGAAAAACAAGGCTATTTTGCTATTCTGAAGCCAGTAAGGCTTTGCTAGTGATGGGTCATAAAATACTTTCACTTTTCCTCTGTTTCTAAAAGCTTGCTTTAAACTACTTCTTTTTGGGAGTCTGGAGTTACTAAACTAAATACTGCAAATAGAGAGGCTGCAGCCTATGCAGAATAAATGATTTAAGAACTGGGCTTGGCTGATTTATTTTTTTCCTCTGTACTGGAGATAAAAAGAAGGAACACATTCTAGTAAACCCTACTCATTTTCACAGCCATTCTTGCACCTGTAACTCAAATAATGAAGCCATTTGTTATTTATATTGCACTTTCCCCTCCATTCTAGATTTCTAACGATCTGACCCTGCTTTATGGCCCTGACAAAGCCTGAAACCGGTGTGGACTTCCAATAATTGAACGATATAAGGAAAAATCTTTAACTGGAATGAAGCAGATGTTAGCTTCATGCAGTTCCCTAACTTGATTATTCTTTGGCCACGTTAGACAAGCATTAGTGATTGATAATGATGCTAATTAACCCCTTTCCTTTCCAAAACAGTAAACCAACGCCAGCAGGATTCTGCAAACAACACACACAAAGTGTATACTAGTATCTGTTCAAAGTGGATCAGGGACACAACTTCATTGCCTGGCACTTGACAAAAATCTTTTCCTGCTGACACCAAGCTGGCTCCAAATTCTCTCTAGGAGTTAACAGCTCCAGCGGCTTGCAGGGCAGGGAGCAGACACATGGCTCTTTCATGCAGAAAAGGTGCACAGGACAAAAACGAAGGCGCCATTTATTTTTTTATACTCCCAACCTTTCACGTTTGATTATGGAGCCAGTTTAAATCACTGTGCCCTCACTAGCTGAGATGGACTTCATGCTGATCCCTGTCAGAAGGGCACAAGTTATTTTAGCTACACTTTCCTAACATGAGGGCTGAGGCTCTGGGAATCCGGTTTGGGCTGAGATACTCATGTACCAAGGAGGGAAAGGGAAGGGCACATTGTGGAATTTAAATGGGAGGTAGAAGACAAGCAAACAAACAAGGAGCTGATCTGATTATGCAGTCGAATTTATCATGGACAATAAAGAAATTGCCTTTAAATGTAAGGGTTTGGATAAATGAATACTCCTAGCCAGTGAATAAAATGTATTCAATTAACTAAAAACCTTGTGCACTTCTGAACTGAAGTGGAATCGACTGTAATTGATTTATTTGAAACCAGAGGTTAAGGACTGAATTAGCTAAGTACAACTGGGTATTTCAAGCCACTGACTTCTCAAATGTCAAATCTCTTCTATTTTAAATATTATTTCAGCTGCGGGGCATTGCTGTCCTGATGGCTGTTCCACCAGTTAAATCTCAAATTATATTAATATTTGATTTTTGGAGGGTGGGGTAAAATACGGTACAAAGAGGAGGGCTGTCCTTGTTCACGGTGAAAGAGCACCAAGCTGTATTTTGGTTCACATGTAGGAATTAGCTCAGCGTGGCAGCAACGCTCTAAACATTCAGCCACCACTCACCCCCTCTTCAACCAATCTGGGGCGGGGGGGGGAAAATAACAACAGATTTTTGTTTAGTGTATAAAAGCATGACCTAGAATTTCACTGCTGCACCTCGATCACAACGTTAAAAATGCATCCAAAGAACGCTGAAGTAATTAGCACGTTTTAGTAACTGCAAACTGGTCACAGCAGAAGAGGCTGAACCGAACCTAGTCTGATTTCCATTATCATCTGTAAAATCCTTCCTTAGAAATAATGGAAATAAAGAAATCTATGCAAGGTCATTTCATTTCTGGTTTTTGGTGGCTTGCTAATCCAGCAGCAGAATACCTAATATGCGCTCTCCTACCATGAAGTAGCTAATTATATGTTTAAAACATTATTTATTATGACCTTATAATGTTCTAGCATAAGACTGCTTTATACATTGACCAGTATAAAACGATTATATTGGGTACAGGTTTCAAAAAGTAACAAGCATCTGTAAATCCAGATATGAATGAATGGTATTTAATAAGATTGTTTTCGTTTAAAAATGAGTATTTATGTGTTGCTGTAGAAAGAGCAGCAATGTATTGCTGTTTATGAATGCTATTGTGCCTGAGGTTAGGATCCCACACACAATCTGAGATGCAGCCAAGAAAAACAGCCCTGATAGACAATGCTTCACTTCACCTGCTACAGTACTGTGCATTTCATTTATGTCAAGAATATGTACAGTTAGGGTTCATTCACCTCATTATTTTGTTACATCTACTTTACGGTTAACCAGTCTCTCTTGGAAATAATAAATAACTGTTTTTAAAACAATTGCAGCTTTGCATTCAAAAGATCCACTTTCAATTTATAGAAAAAAATATTCACCATTTTTATAAACTAGCTGGCTCACGAAAATAGAATTTAGACTCCACCAACTCTCTTTCTGCTTGGCAAGATTGATTTTACACTGCCTTCCATAAGTAGATTACCAAAGCAAAATGAAACATCTTGGGCTTTATCTAATGCTTTGCTTCACCAGCTCTACCAAACGTCAAAATATATGAGTAAATGTTAATTCTCTGTGCAGCTTTATTGTAAATACCTCCCTTCTAACCTCCTCAATTTCTGCCTGCGTGAAAAGGGGTAAAAAGAGAGAGAGGGAGTCAGGAAGGGAAGGAAAGAGAAAAAGCAGTCTCCACTACTAGAATACCATCAACACTTCAAGGAGATTCTCTCTTTAAAATGCCTTTACATTCTAAACTCCATTAAGTCTCCCTTCCTATGATATAACATAATCCAGCCTGATCCTGACTTCACCTACCCCCCGGGCCAAAGAAAATAGATTCAAAATCTGAATTTTCACATGTTTTTATAGACCATCTTCAAGACATACACTCCATTTTTTTAAAGCGAACTTCCCTGTTTCACAACTGGTTTCCACAAGAAGAAACTCAAGATAAAAATTTCAGTCCCTTACAAACTGACACAGCCATCTCAAAATGTCAGTCTGTGCGTTCCACTAAAACACGAACCATCAATCAGAAATAATCTGTCTCCTGCAAGATTTCACTAAAGTTCACAACCGTGAGATGATTTTGTTGGCATCAACTACGGAGCTTTTCTTTTTTTCTTGAGGGGGAGGGAGCACCCAGCTCTGATTTATCAGTATAAATTTTTTTTCATAGCAATATTTTTCAGTATTTTCTCAGTAATGATTCTTTTAAAAATGTCCTTCTTGAGATGTGTTTTTTAATCTCTGCTCTCCGTTAGGACAAGTACATGTACAAAATTTTATAGGCTTATAAATCTGTATGCTGTATGTAAACATAAATAAAAACCTAGAGGTCAACATAAATAAAATAAAACTTTTATTTTTTAAATAAAATTATGTTTTGGTTAAAGAAAAGATAGTGTGTCATTTTTGTTAGTAGTACAGACAATTTTTTATCCAAAAGAATACATTGTGCTTTATTGTGTCATTTGTCTGAATACAGACTCAGTGGAATAT
Organism: Fringilla coelebs; assembly: GCF_963513975.1. Classification (NCBI taxonomy): domain Eukaryota; kingdom Metazoa; phylum Chordata; class Aves; order Passeriformes; family Fringillidae; genus Fringilla; species Fringilla coelebs. The sequence goes on from NC_140028.1 coordinate 88,177,628, forward strand.
CTAAATGATACCCTGCTCTGAACTCCAAGTTGAAAGTAAGTTTTTATTATACTTGAGGGAAACAATGGGTTCAGCTGCTTATTGCAAGGAGCAATTGTCAAGGGAGAGTTAAACTCAATTACTGTAACCATACTGAATAAAAAATACTGCCAAGAACAAAAATACGCCTGGGTAAAGACAGCTACTGAATAAAAAAATCGACATAAAGCGTATCAAATATTTATTTATCTGGGCAACAAAGGACTATGATACATTGATAGGCATGGAAACTACTGCCGGCACAACTCAATACAACACAACTATAACTGCTTCCAATATGGCCAGTGGAAATACAGGATACCAGGTGGTCCCGAATGTTTGAAGTTCTTTGGGAAAAAAAAAAAAAGAAAAAAGAAAAAAAGATAAAAACAAAAAAAAGGGAGAAAAAAAAAGAGAGGGGAAAAAAAAAAAGGAAAGTAAAGCTAAATCTTGTTTTAAAAGACAGTATTAATTTATTGCTCTGTTGGTGCTTTCAGGAGAAGAACAGTGGATGAAAATAACTTTTGTCATTTTCCACAACACATAAGGGTTGTAAAACCACTAACATGTTTAAAAACCTTGCCAGGGTCCAACATCACTTTATTTTATCTTCAATGAGAAACTAAATGTCATACTAATTATATATAAAAATTAATGGTTTTTTATTTTTTCAGCTGCTTCATTGTCGCTTTTAACATGCTACAATAGGGCTAAAAATGATGAATCCCAGAGAAAAACCCCCAAAAAACCTCTGATATCTAAATAAGTACCATGAACCACATGATGAACTAAGAGGGGAAGATTTAAAACCCACTAAACAAGAGGTAAACGAGATCACCAGATAAATAAAAAAGGCTTAAAACAGACTCACCATATTTACAATTCCCATTAAATTACACATAAATAAATATATACATACATGAACACTGATTCCCTTATATAATAACCGTGAATCGTGTTGCAATAGAAAGTTCAAGTTGGTCGCTTTACCTTGGACAGGAAAAAGTTCTACAACTGAAGATATGACATGGAACCGCTTGTGTTTTGTGTTCAAGTTTATTCACAATACTGATAAAATGTCATCAGTCCTCTTTGCCTTTTGTCTGTCTGCTGTTGCTGTTGTACTTTTTCACTTTTTTTTTTCATTTTTAGTATGGCTACAATCTTAACTGAAGTTTATGTAAGGGAAGGTGGTGATTCAGTCCGGTGAAGCTCATAGAATTTTTAAGTATTATTTATTTCTTTTTGTTTGGTTTTTTTTTTTATTTTTTTAATATATTTTTAGAAAAAAAAGTCCTTTTCTTTTTTGTTTTATTTTTTGTTTTTGTTTTTTTCTCCTTTTGTTTTATTTAAAAAAAAGTTCACAAACTCAAGACAGAACTTTTTTTCTTTGCTGGCTCCGTCCCCCTGTTCTGTTCTCTTAGGCTCCAAACTGGGGTAAAACGATGGTGGCAGTGGGAAGAGGGAGGAATTTAAGCAGGAGCAAATGGAAATGTGGATGCTGGGAAGGGGTGTGGAGAGAGGGCAGAGCAGTCCTGCAGAGTCAGAGAACAGGACTGGCAGAAGGACGCTCATTCTGTTGCTGTAGCCTGGGGTGCTGGGTGCCGGGGAGAGGGAGGAGGGAGATGAATGGATCGATGGGCTATGAGGGGGAAGGGAGAGGAGCGTGTGTGTGGGGATCCTCACTTTCGGTGCTTCTCCTCTTTGTCGCCGCTTTTGGTGCTGTTGTCTGTGTGGCTGTTGGGGTTGTTGCTGAGGTACATTTTGTCCATGGCCTTGAGTGCCTCGGTGAGATAGTTCTGCAGGGCGGTGACGGCAGCACACACTGCCGGGCTCCCAAAGCCGTGCGAGATGAGGTTGAAGTGGGTCAGGCAGCTCTGGATGCCCGGCTCCAAAATGGGGTTGGGCCGTGAGTTCCCCAGGGGAGATCGGTCCTGAGCCAGCAGGTCGGTGAACTCTTTACAGATCTGTCTGTAGCACAAATGGAGCAGAGAGACAGAGGGAGGGAGGGAGGGAAGGGAGGGAGGGAAGGGAGGAAAGGGAAGAGAGAGGGAGAGAAATGAACCATCACTGGCAGCAGCAAAGCCCGTGCATTCTCCCTGCTAAATTGCACAAGCCCCTGGATCAAGGGGGCTCCTGCTCTCTCCTTTCCTTTCTCACTCTCCTTTCTCCCTCTCCTCTCTATGCATCCTTCCCCAGTTCTCACACTTCCCCATCATGCACAAGCCTCTTCCCTTCACCTTGCGTGCACACACGACAGCACACCACACATCACACCCCAGCCCCATCCACCACACCAGCAGGCAACAGGAACATGGAAACACATGCCTCTTGCCTGAACCACTCTCCGTACCTCAGCCCCCAACACTCTGCACAAACACACATCCCTGTCCAGATGGGATTTGGAGCACAGACACAGTTTAAAGTTCCTGAGCAGGCTTAATAGACAGGCTATGATATCCAAAGGTAAGCTAAGGGATTTATCCATATCTTAGAAGATTTCTTTTTTGGGGAGAACCAGAGAGGCCCATATGGGCCTCTTCCTTCACAAGGCTAAAACACACACCTGTGTGTCAGGAAGAATGAGTGAGAGCAAAGCTGGCAACTGAGGATTTAAATTAGGGTATTCTGAAACATTTATATTTGTAAATCTCTACCTCCAAATCCAAAGGGACCTTTCCACAGAGGGGAAGGCTGACGCTAAACAGTGCCTGGAAATTTCCTTCCAGGGAGGTGAGAAGGGAGGATACAAGGGCATGGTGCAGAAGATAGTTTATATCACCCACTCACTGCACAAATGGTTGGAGAAATAACACACCTTACAGCAAGAGAGCTCAGAGGTGTGTTGAAACAGTTTGTATTCTAAAACCTGCGTTAATGTCTTCCAGCCATAAAGCAGCTCCCATCTCCTGCTTGTATCCTCTGGCACTGTGCCCTTTGGTGACACCTCGGTTGGTAATTAAGGGCTACTGAACAACCCTTTTAATTTCCAGCAAACATACCAAAAATATAATTTTCTTTTCACACACCACCTGGAAGTCTAGGCAGCCCCACCAACGATAAACTCTGCTAGCATTTTAACTGTGTAAATATTGTCATTTAAAATATATTTTTAATATCCCTGTATTAGCTAAGTAACAGAGCTGCTTAGGCAGGAAGAACCATTCCCGATTTTAATGAACTGAAATCAGTTAAACATGCCAGTTTTATTTTACTGTCAATGGGAAGACTTCCCCTTCTACTTAAATTGATAAGCTAAGTGAATAGGCCCAGAAGATGTTTTGCTTTGAAGAATTACTGCTTTTTCTGTAACTAAACATCCACTCTCAATTTGCACAATTCACATTCAAGGTAATCAGCGCAAACAGATTTGGAGGAAACTAAGCTGGTCTGTAGAGCTCTCCTATACCAGGAGGGCCAAAACACACCCTCACAACCTACAAAGCCATCAACCACTGGTTATGCAGCAAACAAATATCTTCACAAATAAAAGGCCCGAACTAGAGTTTGTCCCCCTCCCTTATTTCTAAGCAGCATGCCAGAAAGTTAAATGTCTTACTTTGTAGCTAGAAGCATGTTTTTTCTTGTGACTTGCTCGTTTGGATCGGAATGTTGTCGGTTGAGAAATTCAGCTACTGCTTTGGCAGGAAATTCTGTCTCACAAACGTACCCAAAATCTCTAGCTAGATGTACTGCTTCTCCTGAATAGGGAGGCACGGGTGGGGATGGAAAGAAAGACAGCTCATCAGTACACATCGAACAGAGGCAAAAATCCATTTGAAAAAACTAAAAAAAAACCCCATTACATTCTATTTGGGCTTTTCTTCTCAAAAGCTTGGACATTTTTTCTTTGAAAAAGTTAGGGCCAGAAATGTTAATTGTATCTTATCTTGCAGTTTTCATTGCTTCAGTTGAAAGTAATGCAAATGAGTATTTTCATAACAATTGTTACAAGTGAAATCTCACATAAGAATTTTTAAAAGTTCACATTGACTAAGAGATACTTTTAGACAGACAGGCTCCATCCACCTAGAATGTGTGCTTCGATTTACATCTCCATACCTATAGAGAGCCATTTATGTACATTTTATTCACAGCTATTTACTCTGAAAATGTGTTTGCCTCAGCCACATTTCTATATTCTTTTGCAATGCATCAATGATTAATATTGATCATAATTACTCCTAGAGCTCTTCTAAATAAAATGCATTAAACAGCTAAGTGTTTAAAATTTAACTTGATCGCATATAATTATATGTTCACCCCCAAACGATTAACCATGAGAATTTTAGGGTCATTCCACCGAGTCTGTCTGTTTTGTTGATTTTCAAATCTTTGGTTTTAATTTCCTGAACCAGTTGGTTTTTACTGCAGGGCTTCCTGCCATTAGCTCTAGCTCCGGAAGAACGCATGCGCCAATTAGAGCTTCAAAGCCTCAGTCCAGTGAGCTTGTTTCCATAAAATGGAGCGGATCATAAACAATAACAGTACTCTAGAAACTGCCTCATCGCTATGGGACTCGAAGCCTCAGCAATGTTTATACCATCATCTCCCCAGAATTAGCCACCATCACTAAGTTATCTGAAGATCAGGCCTTTGGTTTTGTTTTTTTAAAAAATCATTCTTTTCAAACCCACGGTAGGTGAAAGCCAAACAGAACAATGGATTACCATAAAACCTTCTCCATATTCATTAACATCACAAATAATGTTAAGCATCTACCAAATGTAGACTTTTTACAAGTTTTCCCCTCGTGATTTTTTTACCACAGCGTATCAATGCAATTGCAAAGCCTTTTCAGAAACACGAAGACGCGGTAATTTTCACGCAGTATAAATATAGTTTGTTCACTAATCCTGATGTTTAAAAAAATGACACCTGGCATCATCGCACAGCGCGTCTTTCCCCGTCTCTTTGAACATTAAACATTTCTCACAGAATGCAAAGCGACAAAAAAACAAATTCCCGCCTACACAACCAAACTTAAGCTGAACCTAGACAGCTCAGGCTGAGTTTAAAAGCACTTTACAAACTGAACCAGTCTAAAATGCAGCCGAACTCGATAGTAAGGGGAAGGGAGAGGGGTCTATCTGCAGACCTCAGACACACTTTGTGTCAGCCAGTGTGACACAGGTACTGCTTCAAAACTAAATGACTGCAAATTCTTGAGCTTCCCACCTCCCCGTACAGACAGCATAGGACATCCCAAGGCATTAAAGCAAGTTGCACCTTTTCCAGCCAAAGCAGAGGACAATGATACAGCCAAGGGAACATGTGTTCTGAAAATGAGAACCAAAAGGGAGTGGGGGCTGGCAGTGGTGCAACTTAGAGGCTTTCGGGACACCATTAATTCATGGCTGAGGTCAAGGATTCCCAAATTAATTCAGGAAGTAATGGTCACGCATTTCTCAAATGCAGATGTCAGAAAAGTTAAATGATTTACTGTTATGTGGCTGCAGGCTGGGAGGGAAAACAAACTTAAAGTAGCTGCAGCTCCTGACATTTAAAATTGCTTGATTGTCCACCTGTGGCAGAAGAACAGCAGTGAAGTATTAGAGGTTCTGCTGCCTCTAACTTTCAACTCGATACTCATGGGTCTCTTATGGGGCTCATAAGCCCACAATCCCCCTTCACAGGGATCCTTCCTGTGCTGCTCCCAATGAGATCTGCTTACTCCACAGAGGGATTACTCATTTGAATGAGTGAGCAAGATGGGGCCCCGAAAATATCTAGCTTGGAAACTTATAAGCAAATAAATAATAGAACGCTTTGCTGAGTCTGCAGGACTCGCACAAACCCGTTTCAGGTTATGACAAAAAGCAGAGGCACACAATTAACCTGATCTTTTTTTAAGACACAGAAAATAACGCCCTTCCAAATGCCAGTGAGAAGCACCAACTCTGGGAAAGGAGAAAGAAAACCCGAATGACCCAACAGCAAATCTTCTCCCATCTGGCAAAAGCAACAGGCACATTTTCCAAACAAGCCCTCCCAGCTCTTTGAGTCACTTACCCTCCACGAGCGATGTGAGCAAGGTAACGTTAGCAGCTTTACGCCTCCCGGCTGGCAGGTTTAGTCCTATTTTGTCCAGTTTCTCCCTCAGCGATCTCCCTCCGTTTTTAGACTTCGCCCTGCTCCACACAGAAAGGCGTTGAGAAATGGGGCTTGTGGGAACACCTGCTCCTACTTTGGCTCCTGCCCACACACATGCCCCCAACACCTCCTTTTCCAGGGAAGGGAATTAAATGTTTAGGCCCAAGGGATGGGATACATGGCTGTGGGAGATTCAAGACCAGCTGTTGCTGAAAGCTCAATCCCGCATATAGGGATGATGCTTTGGATCCCACCTAGAGAACAGTGGCCCTCACTAAGGTCTAGATCAGCCCCAGAGCTGATGCGGAGCTCTGAGGTATCTCCCTGAGATCCCGAGGTGCCATGGACACGGGGGCAGCTTCTGCCCAGGTGTGAAGGGAGGGGGCCAATTTGCAGGCCAGCAGCCCCAGAGCATCACTGCCCTCAGGCCAAACTCTATGTGGCCCATCTGTGGCAGCAGAGCTGGGCTAAGCGAGGCTACAGAGATGGGAGCTGCCTTAATTAATCCTGGATGGTATTCCCTGCCCAGGCACTGCCTAATTGCCTGGGTTAGGCCACCACGGGGTGGGAGCCCATGGCAAGGTGCCCGCCACTAAGCCGGTCCTGGGTGTGTGTATGTGTATACGTGTGTGTGTGTGTGAGCCCGTGGGGGTGTTCATGGCCACGAGAGGGACAGGGACACGCAGGGGCCCCCCCGGCGGGGCTCCGGGGGCCGCGCAAGGCCGCGCGTTGCCATGGCGACAGCGCCCGGGCCCCCTCCCGCCGCCCGGCCGCGCTGCCCCGCCAGCCGCGCGCGCCACGCCCCCTAGCGGCGGCCGCCGCACTCCCCCCGCGCCGCCGCCCCGCGTGGGCGCTCGTCCTCCGCCTTCCCTGCCTCCATCCATCCATCCATCCATCCCTCCCTCCCTCCCTGCCTGGCTCCCGCCCGCCCGCACGGCACGGCCCGGCATCCCGCCTCCCGCGTCCCCCCGCCCCTCACCTCCGGAGCACTCCGCCCAGCAGGGAGGCGTTGAGGCACTCGGGCGGCGACAGGCGTCTCTGCACTTCCGCCACCGTGACCTTGTACTTGGAGGTGGAGCTGAGCAGCGAGAGGCGGCCCGGCACCGAGCAGAAGACCTCGTTGGGGTTCACCACCCCGCCGAAGAGCGCGTCCTTGTTGATGGGGATGGAGGAGACGGCGTTGTTGTTAGACTTGGAGAGGGACACGGGGCCTGCAGGGAGGGAGGAGCAGGGAGGTGAGGGTGAGGAGCGGGCGGGGAGCCGGGGAGGGAGGGGGAAGCAGCCGAGCCGCTCTCTGCGGCCAGCCCCGGCCCCGCACCGCCTGCGGGGCAGCGGGGACTCAGCGGGGGCACCCCTCCCCTTTCTGGTCGGGAGGCGCAGGGAGAGAGCCGGACATCCCTCGACCCGCAGCGGGGAAACTGAAAAGACCCCGCAGCGGGCTCCGCAGCTCCCGTCGGGCGCCGAGGCCGCCGGGTGCCGCACGCCGGTACCGCCGTGTCGGGCGGGCAGTGCCCGGGCAGCGGCGCAGGATGTGGGGCAAGCCCGAGGCCCCGCCAGCTCACAAATTAAGACGTGGAAAACCCATAACGCTGCCGAGGACCGGCACCCCAAAATACAGCTCGGTCCCTGCCCGGCGGCGGCCGGCGGGGAGCTGCCGGGCCGTGCCGCCGTTCGGTGCCTCGGGTCCCGGCCGCCTTCCCTTTCTCCTCTGCCTTAGCCCGCTCCGCTTGGCGGGCGCAATCCAACCAAGCGGGGGGCTCTCTCCGTTTTGGATAGATCACTTGTGACATTAATAGCTCTGGGAAGGCTAATAGATACAACAGGAGTTAAACGAACTCTTGAGATTACTAATAAAAGAGCCAATTATCATGTCGACTTGGAAAGAGCATCTCTTAAGATTTATCCCTTGCACATCTAATTTGACGTGACAAAGGCTTTACAGGCGGGGGGTGGGGGGGGTATGAAACTTCAGGTTCGCTGGCTGTACAGCAATTAGGGTTAGAGAGGAGAGTGCCTCTGCTCAGCACCTCTCTCCTGTGGTGGCCTGGGTACCCAAATTCCAGGTGGCCACGCAGCCATAGCACCCCTCAGAGCAGGCAGGAACTAGCTGCGCCTTCCACCCTGCCAGTTTTACTCCAACAGCGTTCTCACTACACAGCATCCAAACACAAAACCCATCACTTTCCACCGAGAACCTGCTTTGCAAAATGCCCTGTGCCACCTTTCTCAATCCTCCGATTGGCCAAGGAACGACGGGAAATGAAAATCGAGTGAAAATTTGCAATAAATATTTAGCACGATTTGGGTACCAGCTTCCAAGCAATTCAATTCCAAGTGAAGCAAGCGCACAAAGCCAACGAAAACCAAACCACCCTAACCACCGACCGACACCAGTTTCCAGAAACTCTCCCCTTGTTCTCCACCAGTCCACCTCATCACCGGCGTGATTTAAATAAGAAAACCCGAAGGAGGGGGAACAACGATTTCACATTCACAGCTCCAGTTTACCAACAACGATTCAAGCCCTGCGCTCAGCCAGATGCATGGGGCAAACCATGAAACCCAATTGTTCGCTAATGCACGAAAAGACCGGCTCGGATTTTCTAGATCATCTGCTAACATTTCTCCTCGTTAACAACAATAATAATTAAAATACCCGGCAAAAGTGGCCATTTAAGAGGGCGGATTTCAACCCACATCGCCCGTTTTTCTTTGCTTCCAACCTTTCTCGGCCAACAGTACATGCCAGAGGAAGGAGCCCGGGGCCGGGGGCTGGAGGGGAGAGGGGGGAGGCCGGGTAAGTCCTCCCAGCGAGCAGTCCCCAGCCTGTGACGACATGTTTGGTATGCGCAAGGAAACAGCTTACCTTTCTTAATTACAGTTTGATCTGGGATGTTAATACCGGGGTCTTCTACGTGCTGCAACAAAAGGAACAGGCAGGGATGTCAGTGCACAACCACAACAAAAGGCAGGGAGGGCCGAGGTGGGATGGGGTGAAGGAGAAGTTTTGTGCTCCCCCCCATTCCTGGGCACGGTGTGGGGAGGGAAACAACAGATCCTGCACGGAAAGGGGTGGGGGAGGAGAAGGGAGGAAGGAGATTTTGGGAGAGGTTTCCTTTATCGAGAGGAATCCTGCATCCCTCCCAGCTCTTCCCCCGATCCCCAAGAAAAAATATAATAAATCACTCACACCCCCGGGGCCCGAGTGGCCTTAAGCTTCTGAGGGCTCCCTCCTCCCGTCCCTTCTCTCCTCCCCGGGAAGCGGCCCCGGCCCGGCCCAACCCTTCCTCGGGGCCGCTGCGCCCGCGCCCGCTCCCTCTCCCGCGCCCGCGGGAGGGAAAGCACAAAGGAGCGCGGAGCGGCGCGGGGCCGGGGGCCCACGCACCCCGGGCTCCCCCACTATTGTCCCCTCGCAGGTTCCGCGGTCGCGGCTACAGCTGGGGTTCGCGCGGCGGAGTCACGACGTGATTAGAAAGTCAAATGAAATCATGTTTTCTAATTCCAAAAACTGACAGGCAATATAATGTCTGGCTGTGTTTACAAATTAACACCAGTGCTGCTGAGATAGAAGATTTCGCAATCGTTACAAAACCCAGGCATTACCATTTAAAAAACTATTACTTCCTTCTCTAGTCTTTGTCCAACAATAATACTGATTCTAACATTTTCCATTCTGTCTTGGATTTATGCTCCTGTTAATTGTGCCTGATCTCAATGATTCCGGGTGGATGGTACTAAGTTGCTTTATTACAGGTTTTATTATACTCAATGCTCTCATTTGTAACTTGCCTAAAGTGCTTCTGGATTTAAGTATAATTAAATTGAGAAATGTTCAGAAATGACTACTGCTGCAGTTCTTGTGTTTTAACTATATGGGGAAATATGATCCCTTTATGCATGCACCCTAAACCCATAAAGTAAATGTAGTGTGGCATAATACTTTTATTTGTGTTATTTCTACACATATTCCGTACAGGGAGGACTGTTAAGTTTAAAATCCCACAGAGATATTTACGATTAAATAATTTTCACCGTCTACTTGACTTTCTTAAATATTTAGCAGTCGTTTTTATTAAAGGTTAACTGTTGCAGCAACGGAAAAATTCCAAAATTATCCTCCCAACTCAGATTTCTGTAACGGATTTTTTTTTTTAAACCAGATAAAATACACCTAAAAGATGAACCCTCTTGTTTTATACTCTCCTTCATGAAGCCTGCTGATTCAGCCTCACAGAGAAAAAAAAAATGGCTAGACTGGCTCAAGGATTTAAACCAGATGGCATTTGGTTTTCACGAAGTATAGCAATGCTATTAATTCATAGATCTGAAGAGGAGGCTTCCTGAATCAGCCCACTGCCATGGAGCACAACTGAGGAGATGGAGAATTCAAGAGAACATTTTAGGTCATGTTTTCCTACAGCAATCAGGGGCTTGCAGTCAACAAATTAGTTTATTCATACGATTGCCTCCATGTTATTTTATATCAAGTTTAAAGAGTCGACCTGCATTTAACAGATCCAAATTGCTTACTAAATCCTCCACTTTGGAAAACGTATGCGTTTATTGCAAAACTGCTAAACACAACCAGCAATTTTCTGTGGCTAATTTAGCCAGATGAGGGCTGTAATAAATTCACTATTTTCTCTGAGTATAATTTACAAAAGATTTCAAAATGACCCCCAAAAATAGGTAAGTTCATCTGAATATTATCCTTGCAACACGAAACTGTACTCATTAAACTGTCAGCGAATATATTGTTGTAATATTTGATCCTGTAATTTGGGATGGCATTTCGGCAAAAATCACATCCAGATACCACAGTTCCCTCCTCCTCTTTCCTCCTGCAAGTCGAGCAGCTTCAGTCCCTCAGCATGAGCTCTGTGGGCTTTAATAAATTTATTGCCATGTTCTAATTCCATTTTCAGGGAGAAACCCAGAAAGATGAACTTTGATCACGACCTATCATGTTGCATAAGGCCACTTTCCTAACTGAACAATAGCCCTGGCTTGCTTTGTAAGTAGCCTGTGCACTAATGTCATGCTTAATTAGAAATCATTTTTAAAGTCTGTACTCATCGATAATAGAATTAGGTTCCCCCAAATAATGCGTCCTCCAGTAGGCTCCCAACATTTGATTTAATATAGGGTGTAGCAGGTCTGACTCAAATTCGATAACCTATAGGTAATGATTTATGAGGTCATCCCTTTGCACCGCTACTAAAAGAAGGCGGCAGCATTTTAGTATACCTCTTCCCTGATTTGTCAATTAATTCCTTTAGAGAAGAGGATCTGCCCATACCCTCGTATAACTTTGGATGTGGTTATTCCATATGCCAATCCTGTAATCATGGGAAACCAATTTTTCCTTCTTAGGCCACTTTCACCCACTTCCCCCCCACCCCCCCCTTTACATTCGTGAGATCTCGTTAAATGTCCTCACAGGCATTTCAGACTCGTGTCTTTCCCAAGGCAGTAAGAAATCCCCAAATGCACGGCCCTGTGGTGATATTATATATTCTTCCAATCGTAACAGCTTATTGTCATTGAGAAGGAAAGATATTGTTAACGATGACAGTAATTTGATTTATTTATATTTTAGTGGGCAAGTTAGCGGGGAGACGTCGCTCAGGGACGAGCTGCGAGAACCTTTTGTTCTAGGTGGGGGCTTCATTTTCCCCGGGGGACGGGGAGGGGGGGAGTTCTCTTCTTCCCTTCCTCTTTTTTTTTTATTTTGAGGGGATGGGGGGCGGGGGGTTCCCCTCGCTCCCTCCCTCTCCCCCCGACGTTGAGCTCCCGCGGTAAGAGGGACGAGTGGGCGACCCCTTGGCTTACCGGCACGTCCTCGATGGCGTGGGGGATGGAGTGGAGGGGCAGGTCGGCCAGCCCCGAGCCCAGCCCGTGCGGGGCGTGCAGCAGGTCGTCGTGCCGCCGGTAGTCCCTGCGCGGGTCGAGCCCCGAGAGCTGGTGGGGCAAACCCCGGTGCGTGTGCAGCAGCCCCGTCTCCTGGCTCTGCCTCTGTCCCGGCCATCCTGGGTGCTGGGGCTGTGGCTGGGCATGGAGGGGGTTGAGGCTGTACGGGTCGTTCACGTGGGAGTAGGGGTCCTGAGACTGGGGGTAGATGGGCTGGTAAGGGGGGGGGAAGTAAGGGGGCTGGAAGTCGGCGTTGGGGGTGTGGGAGAGCGGTGGGGCGCTGGTGTAGGGAGACTGACCCACGGTCCCCAACTGGGGTAACCGGGCTGTCCCGTTGCTGGTACTGTCGTGGCGCTCCTGAGATGGGGAGCGGGAGCGGGAGGGAGGGGGGTTGGGGGGGAGGGTTGGGGGGTGGAGGGTGCAGAGGAGGGGGAGGAGGGGGAGGGGAAAGGAGAAAAGAAAAACAAAGATAATATCAAACTGATTTTCCTCAAAATCGCCTTGAAAATTTCATCTATAGGGCAATGAGGGGCAAATCATCGTCTCCGAGGCGGAGAAAAGCAGATGTGGAGATCTCTCTGCCTCGGATTTCCCTTCCCAAATAATTAAGAGGCAGTCTCGATTTTTAGAAAACCAATAATAAAGGCAATAATGATAACAGCCATAATAGCAATAATTACAACACGACAGGTTATAATAATTAATAAAACATTGCGGCGATACAGCGTGGATTCACAACAGATCGTGCCCCGGCATTTCAAGAGCAGGTATTTCCCACAAATGAAAAGAACGGTTCACAAGCGAGCATTATTGAAATAATAATTCTGCCACAACCCAAAATCCTTCCTCTGGCCCTTAACAGAACCGAGATAAATACTGTCGCTGACATTACCGATCGCGTCCCAAAAAAACCCTGGAAAATCCAAGCCCACTGCCATTTTGTTACCAGAAAACGCCGAAATAGCCTTCAAACAAACCGCTAGTTCCCCCTTAGAGTTTAAGAAATGTTTCGGGGAGAACACACTGCCATGGTCCCCCACCTCCGGGGAGAGCCGAACCCCGGGCTCGCCAGCGTGCGATTAGGGAACGGAGCGGGCAGCGGCGGCCCGGCCGCCGAGAAAGCGGAGGAATGCGGCAGGCGGCCGGGGGAAGCGCCGCCGCCCCGACGGGCGAGCGGCACCGAAATGAGTCCGGGCGCTTCGGCACGGCTCTGCCGGCTCTGGAGACCGGGCAGAGGAGCTCACATGAACGTCTGGGGCAAAAGGAATGGCCTCCACGGAGGAGGATTCGAAGGAAAGAACCACGGTCCCGAAACAGAGAAACAAGAAAGCGAAAATACTACGTTTGCAGGTGGCAAGGTTAAGGAATCGAAGCGGTAAGGTCCAAGCAAAGCCTTTTGCCGTTCGCTCGAAGCAGACCAAAGGAAAAAAAAAAAAGGGGGGGGGGGGGGAGGGAAAAAAAGAAAAATAAAGAGAGAAAGGGCAAAACGTAAACCACCGAATTTATAAAAATGAAGGGAAGGAAAAAAAGCCCTCTCCGGAAAGCTGGGTGTGAAACCCCCACTGCCACCGCCGACAACAATAGCAACACCCAGCGCGCACCGAACCCCCTCCGAGAGAAACGTGAAGCAACTCACCATAGCCGAAAAACTGTGCACTAACATCTGCGAAGAGTCGGGGGTTACAAGTCAAGGCAGAAAAAAATAACAAAAAGGCAGAGGAAAGGGACCGGCGAAGCGCGCAGCCCCCGGCGGAGCCCCGCGGGTGCGGGCGCGGCGCGGGCGCGGAGGGAACGCGGCCGGAGCCCGGCGCTAGGCGCGAGCGGCAGGACCGGGGCGCCGGGGCTGCTCCTGCACCGCGGGCGCGCCACGATAATCCATCAGAACTTGCACCGATCTCTGCTGCCCTTCATCGGGTGTTCCCAAGGCGAGCTCTCTATCCTGGCGCGGTGTGAGGAGTCAAAGTTGGTTGCTTTTTCTTTTTTTTTTTTTTTTGTTTTGTTTTGGTTTGGTTTTTTTGTTGTTTGTTTGGCGCTTTTTTTCCCCTTTTTTTTTAGCGTGTGTGTGTTTGTTTCTTAATCCTTTTTTTTTGCTCTGACTCTTTCTTTTCTCCTTAGACTTAGCTGCTGCTTCACTTGAGCTCCTAATAACAGATCTGCTGCCTTCCTGGAGACTCCTAATAGCAGATATTCATGACTATTAATATTACACGAACACTTAATAAGGGAAGAATGGCTGGAAATCGAGCGTGAAGCGAGAAGGCAACTCAAGGCAGAGCCTGTTCTAAATGACGTCCATTGAATGAAGAATCAGTGTATCTAATCAGAGATGGGGGAGAGGGAGAGGGAGAGAGAGACAAAAAGGGAGAGAGAGGGAGCGGGAGAGAGAGAGGGGGCACATGCTGCTGCGTCTGACGAATCACAGGAAAGGGGCAACATTTTAAAAGGTTGCAGGGCATGCAAAAGTGAAAGAGAAAGAGATCCGGAGAGAGGGAGAGGGTGGGTGGGAGCTAGGAGGGGGGTGCAGAAAGAGGGGGGGCGGGGAGGGAGTGGGAGAGACGGGCAGAAGGAGAGAGGGGAGGGGGCGCGGGATCCCCCCCCTCATCCTTCCTCACCTTCGCTTCGCTTCCCTTCCCTTCCCCCCGGCTGCCGCCTCCCCATGTCCCCAGCCCCGCAGTCCTTCGCGGGCGCACCTCGGGCTGCGGCTGCTGCGCGTAGCCGGCCTCAAAGCCCAGGGAGAAGAGCGGCTGCTCGCTTCCCGCTTGGTTCTTGCTGCCCTCGGCCGCACCGCCGCCGCCTTTGCGCGGGGTGGGCTCCGCGGGACCGCCCGCCGCCGCCCCGTCCATGCCTCGACGGCGCCCCGCCGAGGGGCTCCCCTCGCCGCTGCCCCCGCGGCGGCCGCCCCGCGCCGCCGAGCAGGCTCGCCTCCGTGCCCCACGTCCCGGAAACCGGCTGGGAAAGTTTTTTTGGGTGTCTCCCCCTCTGGGTGTCAGCCCTCCTCCTCCTCCTCCTCTTCCTCCGGTTGGAGCCCAGCGCAGAGACCAGCGGGCGCCCGGGGCGGGGGGGGCTGGGGAGCCCAAGGAGCATCCGCCGGGCTCCCCGCGGCCCCCCTCTCGGAGGATCCGGGAAGAGACGGAGGAAAAAGGCAGGAGGCAGCAAGGCGGGGAGGGAAGGAGGGCGGGGGGGGGAGCGGGAGCCGGGAAAGAGGCAAGGCGAGCGCTTCTCCCGGCCCAGACAAGCCGGGGCTCCGGCGTAACCCGTCGGACTGGCTGTGCAACTCCCAAACAACTCCCTTAAAACAGGCACCGCTCCGCTCGCCGCCGCCGCTGCCCCGCCGCAGCCGCCGCGCCGCCGGCGCCCGGCCCCACGCTCCGCCCGCCCGCCCCGACCCCCCGGCGCTCTGGCCGCCCCGGGCTCTGAGCGCGGCTGCCCGGGCTTTTATGCTTTTTTTCTGGGTTTATCTTTGGTTTTGTTTCTTTCTTTTTTTTTTTTTTTTTTTTCCTTTAATTCCTTTTAGTTTCTTTTTTTTTTTTTCTTTTTAATTTTAAGGCAGGTTCTACCCCTGGCGGGGGACAGCCACCCTCTTTCCCATCCTATCTTAAAAGTGTTCTCGCACCCGCTCCCGAGGTAAACACGGAGAGCCAACCCCACAAGTACGCACACAATCCGGCCGGTTCGTGGAGCGGCTGCTGCTCCCTCCGTGTTTGGTAACACCTCGGTGCGAAGTCCCATTAACGCAAGGCAACAAAAGCCATTTGCGATGAAATCCACACGCTCGCACGTGTGCAAACTGGAAGACCGGTCCTGAGGGGAGGGAGGGGGAAGAGGCACGCTTTCCACCCGAAATGCAGCTGAGGAGTATGTGTCTTTTTTTCCGGGTTGAAAAAAAAATTCAAAATCCAAAACACCAAAAAACCCCAACTCAGCCAACTAAAAAAATTAATTAAAAAAACATTACACAACCCACAAACCCCAACACCTCATTCACAGAAATCAAGCACCGACCAACGAGTGGATCTAAAACTCAGCTCCCGCATCGGGAGACAGCTTCATCCCAAACTCCTGGATCAGGGATTAGATCACCAAATCACTTAGTCGGCGCTGAGCCTGCCGAGTCCTCGGTCCCTTTCCTAAACTACAGCATCGCCCAAAACAGCGTCAGGGTCGGATGGGAGAGTGCCCCCTTCGACCCAAAGATGCATGTCGGCAAGGCTCCGCCGAGGCTGAGGGGATCTTCCCGCGTGGGTCACGACCAAATAACAGCGTTCACTTGCAAAGTAGAGTCTTTTATTGCGCGGTTTGAACCCTCTGCACAGGCAACTTTTTCGAAACGGGTGACAATAGTATTCGTTGGTTTGAGACTAGGCATGGGTCCTGGGCATGGCTCTTCTTTTTCCTCTTCTTTTCCTTTTTGTCAGATTAAAAGACACTCGCCTCTTTGTAAAAATATGGATGCACATACAGGCACAGAGAGAAATGCACGCACAATCTGTGCTGAATGGCTCCAAAACCGAATGAGGTGGATTTTATTTATTTTTTCCCAAGCGGTTAAATTACTGTCTCAAACCCGTGAGAATGTGGCCCTGAAAATTAGGAGGCTGGGGGAACACCGCTCCCAAAACCCGTGATTTCATTTAGGCAGCTGACCCCTGTAAATTTGTGCAGCTCGGTATAATGAACCCGCAGATATATCGAAAAGGCTGCATTTAAGCGTCGGTCCTGAGCCAATTTATTTGGATGCCTCGGGTACCTAGAGTGCAAGAATAATTCTCTTCCCTTTGTCTCTTGGCCCTCTCATTCATTCATCTGTCCATTCATTCAGCCAGCCGCCTATCCATCCATCCATCCATATGGATGAGTGTAGCATCCTACAAGAGCCTTATCTACGGAAGATCTACCTATAGACCAGGCTGCTTCTGGATCCTGTTTGCCTTTCCTCATACACTTCCGACAAAGCCGTGTTTCCACAAGCCCCGAAGTTCCTGGGGAAGGACCCCAGCCCCTCTCCGGCTGCAGGACCGCAAGGAAGCCTGACGACGGAGCAGAAGTTTTCCTAAACGAAATTGAGAGACGGAGGGATGCTGAAGGCTCCCGCTTGTAGCTGCGGGGCCGGGGCTCTGCCCGGGCCCGGGGGAAGCGCTTACCTCACATTCCTCATACTTGATATTATCCGTCAGTTTCCAAAGCATTTTCATGGATTGGCGTGAGAGAGAGGATTTGGTTCTCCCTGCCTTGCCTCTCCCTACGGTGGCGGTGCCGGGCGGCGTGGGGAGCGCGGCTGGCGGAGGCACGGCAGCGCTCCCGTCCGCGCTCGGAGATCTCCCTCTAATGGTGGAAACTTTTCCCTTTTCCAGCTCTTTACCCACAGTCTAATCGCCTCATTAGCATATCAACAACAGCCCAATTGCTCGCCAGCACAACAACCTGCAGCGATGGACACAGGTAGAAGGGACCAACGAGCAAGAAAAAAAAAAATTAACCACAAAAAAATTATTTCTTCGACTTGCCGAGCCCCGGCGCGGGGGGGGACAGCGGGCCCTGCCTGTCTGCCCGCGGGCCGCTGCTAGCCCCCGTGGCTCTGCCTGCCAGCGGGGAGGAAAATGGCCAGTGAAATCAAAGAGGCTCCCGTCCGATCCGCAGAAAGTTTGGAGCTAGCCATGAAGCCACCCCATGGGATTTATCTCTCCCCTTACCCACTTTTTTTTCTTTTTTTTCTTTTTTTCTTTTTTTACACTGAGGTTAAAGGAAGCAAAGCGAGGAGAAACGAGACTCGTGTCCTGCTCGAATGAGGTTATTGTCTGCGGAGGCTTCTGTTGCCCTCTGGATTTGGTCTTTTTTTTTTTTTTTTTTTTTTTTTTTTGGTGGATATTTTAAAAGCTTCTTTGCTTCGCAAACTACTTTTTTTTTTTTTTGTTTGTTTGTTCTTCTCGGCTCTGTTGGCTATTGGTCTTCAAAAAAAAACACCACCCAAACAAATCCAACATTATCTCCCAAATAGAAGTGGGCGAGCGGTAAATTGACTGTAGCAGGAGCCAAAGTCTTTTGCAAGCACTTGAGCAAAAGGACAAAACAATGACCACAATAAAACTTTGGTACTTTCTTAGGTGGAGCGCTTCGTTTGCTTAACAATGTGTCGCTAAGGGATCGCTCAGGCTGCCCTCCCGGGGGGCTTGCTTCTCCACCCTTCTCCTCTTTTATTTCCCCGGGTGCCCAGCCTTGATACATCCACCGCAAGGCATCGTTTTTCCCGTTTTTCTTCTTTTTTTTTTTTTTTTCTCATCTCTGGGTGATCCCTCGCTTCACCGAAGGGCAAGGCATTCCCTCTCCGCGGGGCTGGCGTGTCGGGCCTGGCGCAGCTCGCCACTCCAGCCGTGTCCCCAGGCGTCCCCAGGAGCCGGGCATCCCCACGGCTGCCTGTGCACCTGGCTGCCCTGCTGCTCACCGAAACTTCCTTTTGCCGACGGCAAAACCTGCCTCGTCGGCCTGGAAGACCCTCCCGGGGCCACCCTCCCCCCCGCCCTCGACGTCGGAGGAAAATTTACTGCCTCTAGGAGCAAATGGCCCCTGCGCTCCGATGGGGAGCCGCAGTGGGCCCTCGGGGTTCCGGCCCACGTGTCGCCACGCCGGGAAGGGTGGCAAAGCCCCCGGGCTCCCGGGACTGCTCCTGCACACACACAAACATCCATGTCCCCTAAACGGATTTTTTTTTTTCTTTCCCCTTCCCCCCTCCTCCACCATACTCCCACCCCCGATGCTCTTTTTCACCAGCGCTTTTGTCTACCACTGGCAGGAGAGTAAATTGTTGTTTTTACTCCCATTGAGGTTCAAATGGAGCTGGCAGATTAAGCCTAGTTAATGCCCCGGGGGGGTGCTGGAGATGAGAAAAAGAGGAGGCAAGGGGGTTGACGAAGGGGCCCATGGCCCCTTAGCGCCGTCCTGTCTGAACCGGGGCGGTCGGGAAAGCCTCCCACCCGGGACAGCCTCCCAGCTGCGGCTGCTCGGGACTCCCGTGGGCCAAATGCCTGACCCTTTTGGCCTTCTCTCCCCGGGCCGCTGGAGCGCAGGGCTGCGAGGGGAGGGGGCTGTTTTCCCCGAGAGATCCGCACGGGGCAGCGGGAGGCGATTCCCGCGGCCCGGCCCCTCCGGCCGCAGAGCCGGGGAGAAGGGGCGAGGAAGGCCGGGGTGTAAGGAAAAGTCAGGAATAGATTTCAAGGCAGATAACCCGTAAATACGATTGCGCAAGAATTGATTTCAGTGAAAGAAAAGGAAAATCTTCTTTTGATCGCTTTTTTGCACCGGTCTGATAAAAAGATGTTAGCTGATGTAAAAATAATTTAAATAACTCGTTTACTTATTTTGCTCCCTCACCTTTATTTTTTTGTTTGTTTGGGTTTTTTTGGTTTTTTTTTTTTAAGATGACTTGCTGCTACCCTCAAGAAATAAAAAAAAAAAAAAAATAAATAAAATAAGAAAAGACTTAGTCGAGAGATTCTGAAAGTGGGGAGCAGAAAAAGAAACCAGGCTCCCATATGGAACCGATCTGTCCTGGGGAAGAAATAAATTCTTAAAACGTCCTTTTCTCTTAGAAAATCCCGTATACTTGAACAGGACGGTGCATCTTCCCTTTCATTAGTCGGCACACTGAGGTCATCCGGCCCGAGCGGACGGGCATCAGGGCGCCCCAGGGTTTTACAAGTCTCCCGGTTCGTGAGCCTCCGTAACTCCACACGTGTAGCCTCGCCCGTGGTGCGTGCGGGTCCCCTCGGGGCCGTGGGGCCGGCCGAGGCCCCGGCGGGCCGCGTGTTCCCCGCCTGGCCCCCGGCGCACCTACTACCGGGTGGGACCCGGCAGCGTTATTTTTCCATGGGACAGGCTGGGGTTGGAGCTCGTAGAGAGGTCTTAGCTCCCGCGGCACGTCCCCGGTGCGCTCCGGGTCACGCCGCGGCTGCGGGCCCTGCCCCGCGTGGGGTCCCGCCGCGTCCCGCGGGCAGCCCCAGGGCTCCGCGGCGGGCCGGCCGCCGCTGGCCCCGGGCACAGGGACGCCGAGCGGGCACACGCCGCCCTCGGCCGGCCCACGCTGCCGGGGTCGTGTCACCCGCGGCGGCGGCGGCGGAGCAGCCCTCGCCCCTGTCGACCCCAGTCCGCCGCTCTCTACCTGTTGCAGTCGGGCCTCACGAGTGGCCGCGGGTGGCTCCAGCACCGAGGGCCGCAAAACGCCCAACCCCAGCGTCAGGCTCGCCCCCAACTCCCTCCGGGCCCGTCACCTTTCTCGCCCTGCCTCCCGTCCCAAAGTAACAATAAACCCCCC
Organism: Fringilla coelebs; assembly: GCF_963513975.1. Lineage (NCBI taxonomy): Eukaryota > Metazoa > Chordata > Aves > Passeriformes > Fringillidae > Fringilla > Fringilla coelebs. The sequence continues at coordinate 88,197,954 of NC_140028.1, forward strand.
CAGGGCAGAGGGTCACCTTACCTGCCAGTCCCCCATCTTGGCAAGGATAGACATCCTGGCTGCGGGCTCCGAGTCCCCAGGTCCCTGCTGGTCATGGACTGCGAGGGCAAGCCACTCGCCTGGGACGCCTGTGGGTAAATCCTCCCCTTACCTGAGCCGGGACTCTCTCACCTGGCCATAAAGAGCTGGGTGCTCCCTGCCCGCGCCTGCGCGCTGCCTCCGCGCTGCCTGCGCGCTGCCCCCCGCCACCGCGCTCCCACCGCGCCCGCCCGGCCCCGCCGCTCCCGGGGCACCGGCCGCGCTGCCCCCCGGGGGGCTCCCGAGCGTGCCCCGGGCGTCCTGCAGCCGCTGGACCCCTGCCCGCTTCGCCACCGTGTCGCGCCCCGGCGCTCCCCCAGCCGCGGGCAGAGGGCAGCTCTGTCCGCCCGGGTGTCCGCCCGCGGCCGGGGCGGGGGCGGGCGAGCCCCCCAGGCTTCACCTTCTCCCGGGGGGCCGGTGGAAGGTTATCTCCGGGGCAAGTTGTCAAGGACTACATGGACGTAGTAGTATTAGTAGTAGTAATAATAATAATAATAATAATAATAACAACAACAACAACAACATCAGTAGCCCAGAAAGGCAAAGCACCGAGATGGCTGACAAGCCCAGATGGGGGACGGAAGCACTGCAAATTGCCTGGGGAGTTTAGGGAGAAACAAAGACATCTCCCCAGTGCAGACAGCTTTTCCAGCCCCTGGTGCGGGGGCCAGGAGGGGGCGGGCGGCAGCAGCCGGCGCACTAGGCTGGCCGGGGTCTGTCCCGCCGGGCTGCGCGGGAGCGGCGTGTGCTGAGGGACGCTGCGTTTCCCCGGGGGAAGCTGGCCTGCGACAGCCTGTGGCCCTTGGGCCTCCCCGCGTTCGTACCCCTTGTCCCCGCCCACGTTTTGCTGCTTTTTTTTTCCCTCGGGGATTCAAGTGCCGAAGTGCCCTGGAAGCTGGCCAGTGTCGCGCAGCCCTGATTTCACACCCCTAAAAAGCGAGGGAACACGGACTCTGCCTCATTCCTAGGGGCAGGGCACTGGGGGCGTGGGGAGAAGCAGTACTCCAGCTACAGGATTTTGGGGAGGGATGCAAACAACTTCCACTTCGCAGTTGCACAGCAAGCCCTTTCACATTTCAGAGACAGGTGAATGGGGCATCGTGTCCCAGGTATGGGACAATTTGAGGCTTCCTGGATGTCGGGGCGCATTGTCACCCACCAGTGAGGCTGTGTTGGGTTGGGGCCTGGACTGACTCCAGTCTCCAGTAGCAGGAAGGCGATCACACCCCCTCACCCCACTATTAGGGCTATGTTATAAGGACCCTGCAGAGGGGAGCTTCTGCCCAGTCTCCAAGCAGGTGGTAAGAGGGAAGCGAGCGCTGGCACCCGCAGCCATTGGATCCCTGGGGAACGCCGGCGTCGCGGGCAGCCGAATCGTCGGCTCCTGCGGGGCTTCGCTTCTCATCCACGGCCCCAGCGAGCCGGGGTCGGCGGAGACCGGGCACCCTCGGCGGGGATCGGCGGGGACCGGCGGGGCGGCTCCTGCGCGTCGGCGGGGCGGGGCGCGGTCAATGGGCCGTGCGAGGCGCGCTTCGCACCGCCGCTCCCAGCGCCGGCCCGCGGTGTACAGTTAGCGTCAAATTACAGCAATTAACCGGGCACCGGAATTTAATTACACAGCCCTGCCCCTTTCCCACCCCCCTCGGTCCTGGGGAAGACTCCTGCTCGGGGACGACGCGGAGCAAAGACGGCCCCGTGCTAAACGGGAAAGGGATGAGAAAGATGCGCAGAGATTTCGAGGCTCCGGAACCCTGCCGCGTCTCCTTTCCCCGCTTGCTGCTAGCCCTGCCCCCTCGAGTCCTCTCCAGGAGGCGGCAATTTTGGCCCCGTAACGATTACTTAAAATGCCAGCTTTTATTACTATTTTGCCAAAAGGGGTGTGGAATGAATTCGATTTAAAAGTTGGCCTTCTGCGAAACGTTCCCAGTTAACTTGGGTGCCACACTTCTCCCGGTAGGATATTTCCTTTCTGCCCAACTCCAGCGTTCCCCACACGGGGTTAAATCTCCGGGCTCAGGACCCACAGCTCGAGTCTGCCCCGCGGGACTTGGCAGCGAGGCGGCCCGAGCACAGCCGGCCGGCGGGGCGTGAGCCAGGCTTTCGGGACTGTGGGCAGTCCTGATTCTCGCAGGGCTCATCCGTCCTCTTTTTTTTTAGCCTAGGGGAAGAGGGCATGGGCTGGGCGAGCAGCAGAGCCCGATCTTGTGGGGCGCTCCTTTTCCCCTCCCTGGGGCATTTGGTGACCGCACTTCGGGGGTGAATTCGACTTCCCTGGCCCGAGCGTTTAGAGGACACCTTTCCCTCGCAGCCTTGAGGGCACACCCGGTCCGCGTAGGGGACAGGAATCGCCGCACCCTGAGCTACTGTCATCCCTGAAGTGCCAGCTCTGTCTCGCCCTGCCTCCCTGTGCAAAAGGAAGCTGAAGCTGAGGCACCTCCTCTCCTCAGACAAAACTGTCTTCTAGCGCAAAGGCATGTCCTCGCTCCTCTGTGTCGCACCGTCTGGTTCACCGCTCGGTAGTGATTTTGGCAGGTGGCTCCGAGGGAGTCATCGCGGAGCTCTGTGCGCCCTGAATTATTTCCGATGGACGCGCCGGATCCCTCCCCGTGTGTCACAGCGCGGGCAGCGCACGGGGCAAAATCCTACCTGCTTCCCTTTCCCTCCACCGGCAGCTTTCTTATGGCTATAAACCCCGCCACGAATCTCTTCCCAACGAGAAATTAGGGAAGAGATGGTCCTGGGGGTCATTCACCTTCCCGGCGTCGAGGTTCCCCAGCCGGTCTGAGTTACCGAGCTCACCCCTGAGTGTCCCCACCAGCCCGGCTCCCAGATGCCGGACGGGTCTTTCCTACTCCCTCCTGCCCGGTCTGCCGGCCCGCAAGGCAAGCCGCAAGATCATTTAGATAAATCCGGCTACTGATTCTCTGCGGGGAGTTTAGGCTTGGTTATTCTTCTCACTGTTGCTTTCCACTGTTGCTTTTCCAGTTCTCCCTGCCCCAGTGCTGCCCGGCTGAGGAGAAGTTCAACGCGGCTGATTTCCCCCGGCTCACTGACACATAAATAGCTGTTGTTTTTTTTTCCTTTCTCTAAAGTAATTTTTGGCAGTGGCCGGCCTGCGCCCGTGGGGGCACTTGCAGCTCGGGCCGGCAGAGGCGGCGTTCCGCTCCGCTCCGTCCGGGACAGGGACACACGCCCCGCGGAGGACGCGCGGCTGCGGCCGGGAGCGGGGTGGGCTCGCTCCCCGGAGGGGTCGGGAAAAGGCACCCTCCGCCCCGTCCTCTGTCCAGGCTGAACTGCCGGAGCCGGTATTTTAGGAAGGAGAAAGGAGAGATTCAGGTTGGTATAGGTCCACCTCGGCTTTTACGAGCTGTGGGGAAGCGCGATGGCCGCTGTCCCCGGGATGAGGGCTGCCTTCACCGTGCGCACAGGGTGTCCTCCCGGGCTCTCCTTACAGCAAGAGGGGGGCACGAAGAAAGAGACAAAACACGGCAGGACATAGAAACACCCCAAACACCGCAAACCCTACAAAACAAAGCCAAAAACGAGAGGGGAAAAAAAAATACAGATACTCCCCGCCCTTTTTCACTCGCACTTTGCGGTCCAACACGATTCAATTACTTTTGGGAGGCCAGTGCTGGAGAAGGGGAGGTGCTGTGTCTCGGATGTTAGCGGAGAGGTTTTTCCTCTGTTGATTTGGGGGTTTGTGTCTTGTTTTTATGCCCTGCTGTGGGGGAGACGGGTCCCCGAGCACAGCAGTCTCAGCCCTGCGGCCAGCGGATCCGGGAGAGCCCTTCCGAAGAGCGGCTTGGGATGTTGCAAAGGAGAGTAAAGAAAGGATAAGAGAAGAAATCCGTATGTGACCGCGTTGTCCACTGTGCTGTCTCCCTGCTATTCAGCCTAGTAGAGTTTGGGTTTTTTCCAAGCCCGCTTCCCACAGGAGAGAAGCTCACCGAGTGCAACAGGTCGCTTCAGTTGCTCCGAGGACCTCACGAAACCAAGTGCCCCTTCCCTGTCCTTCCTCCTCCGGCTCCCCGCGTCGCAACTTTGCTCTGGGATACGCTTTGAAGGGGATGCGGGACGTCCCGCTTGGACAAGACGCGGAACCATCGCCCCTGCGCAGCCTCTGCAGAGGGGCAGGAGGAGAAGGATGAGGATGCTGTGTCCCTGAGATACGGCACTGTGGTACTTTTCCGCGCGTCTCTGCCATTCCCCCTCACACCCCACAGCCCCTTCTGTCCCCGGCCCAGCCTCTGTCCCCGGCCCGGTGTGTGAATCCCCAGAGCGTTATCAGGAGGCTGATCAGTTTGGAAATCAGCAAATAAATACTTCAAAATGCATACAAATAGCAACTTATTTCAATGCCAAATGACGGTGTGGGAGAGGTGTTTGAGTGCAATTTTTGGAAGCGAGTTGAAAACTTTTTTTGGAGGAGGGAGAAAAAGAGAAGTTTTTTCCGAGGAGCACGTGGGTCTCACCTGCTCCTTTAATATTTATTTGCTAAACTAACTACACTTACCCAACTAAACAAGCAAAACCGGCAAGTGATCAGGAGTTAATACTGAGCACACACTGCGGTGCCAGTGCAATTCAGCTACCGACGACTGGCCGGTGTTTGCATGAGCAACCACATGGTACAAATTCCCATCCTCTGGACCTCGTAGGGAAAAGTAACCGGTACATTCTGCTTCACCAGATACCTTTCTCAACCTAGGCCCTTAGGGGTTAGCTACTGTCATCACCATGTCCAGAAAACCAGGTCCTAAAAAGATTATCCCTATGAGTAAAGCGTCGGTGGGGTAAAAACTCCAGGCTTCGTCTTTTTTTGGATTCCCCAGGGAGTAATTGTATGGTCTCAAGTACAAATGTGGTGAGGTTTGGCTGTTCGTTTGTTTTTTTTTTTTTTTTAACCCTCTTGCAAAGCACAATAAATTCATGATAGAGATACCGAGCACTTTTATCTTTAGAAAAATTAATCTATCCACTAGATGCAGGTCATCATATTATTATTTGTTCACTCCAACTTGGATGCTTTCTTCTGTTGTACATTTCATTTTCTAAACAGAAAAACCCACCCAGTTTTAAGAAAAAAAATTACATTTGCAGCTTGGATATAAAATTGGAGTATTTTCTGGGCAATTCTGGCTGCTCACATGTCCTTCAAAAAGCTTTTGCATTTGAAACACAGGCAACTATTTTGCCAACAACCTCATAGCTGCAGTAGACTGCAGTTTTACTGATCATGCCACCCCTAAATAATTGCAAATAAGTTCTATTTTACATTTATTTTCAATTTTTCATCAATAACATTGTCAGATGAAATTCAGAAAAGGATAGGCTGCTTAAGGTCCTTCAACACATCATGTTTGATGAAAGGGTTCTTGCTAATTAAAAATTTTCTAGGAAGGGCTGCTTTTCTCTAGCCAAAGCTTTACTGCCTTTGCTACCCCCTTGCCCTAAAATCCACTGATGCAACTGCACATATCCTGAGTACAAAACACAGTTACACTCCAGCATTAAGTCTCCACATGGGGAGTTTTGCTTGGATTAAGATTTCGAAACTGAGCCCATAATAAGATATGCTATAAAACCTCAAACAACCCTCCTCCCCCAGGGATATTTATCTTACACATTTAATTGCCCAGTAAAATAAATTCTGTATGTGTACACTTATATGGGAAGGATTTTGATCTGGTAATTTCAGTGTATCTTCTGATCTGTAGCAGCTTAGAATGACATCCTTGAAAACTGTGGAGAAGCAGAAACTGTGCCCTGCTAAATAACGCCTATTCAGCTGCTAAATATTTACACATAGGCAGGAATGAGCTTTCCTTGTAATGCTATCTCTTAACTCTATATTAGCATTCAAGAAGAAAAACAAGTGCTAGTCATTTAAGCATAGGCCAAATCCCTGCTTCTGCTAAAGCAAATAACAGAGCTCCACTGACTTGCATGGAGCAGAATGGGGCTCCTTGGTGTTACCTCCGTGTCATATTAGCACAGTCGTTTTTGTAATGACTTCCCTCTTACAGCTGTGTAATAAGCTTCAACAAACCCTCGAGATGTGCAGTGTTATTAGTTTATCTGCTTTACAGATAAGTAAACTGATGCAAGGGGAAGATAAGGAATTTCCCCAAGGTCTTGCAGCTGGTTTGCTTGAGATCAAGGGAAGGAAAGGAAACCAAGGAGAGGGACGGAACTAACCACCAGAACATGTCCCATAGCCAGGAAAGCTATATGAAGAGGAGGAGCAGGCAACTGGAAACTCCACAAAACAGGCCATTTCCAGTCTGATAGCTGGAAATCAGCTACTCTACTACTCTTTGGTGGCTAAGCTTGGGCACTCACATTTGAAACTCTCAGCTTCTCCAATGACACTTTGGTGTTGCATCCATCCTGGCATGACATGATATAATGGAAGTGGAATTTCATTTTCAGTGCACTGAATAAAACACCCTAATAAGACGTGTTTAGAAAACAAAGCCTGGTATTTCCCACAGCAGAGTTTTAATAAAATCTGCTTTGATATTTCTATGCTAACATTGGAACTGCTGTCTGCAAGGCATATATTTTAAAGTGTCAAATAATTACAATAAGACATTACTGGAAAATGACTGTTGGAGGCTCTGACATCCAAAGCAAAATTATTCTGCACAAAAAAAAAAATCTCTTAAATGATTTTTTTTTTTAACAAGAAACTTCCAGAGCTCTAGTGTTTAATCTAGCCCAGCTTGTCTGCAGCTGCAATACATTTAGCCTTTAACATTAGCTCTAGCCATTGTCCTAGGACATGTCTACACCCCACGACACTTTATGGTATTAAAAGAATTGCTGTGTGGCTACAGCAACTTGTCACTAAGATATATCACTCAGTGGAGAGCAAGACAAAACCAAGCCACTGAACAACATGGCTTTTTTTCTTTTCCCATGGCAGCTTATGCTATGGTTATAGTTTGCTTGGCTCAGTTGGGTTTATGTGTTGCTTCATACCAAAATGTCCTGCCTGCCTGAGAACTGTGGAGTAAAACTTCTGGAGGTGAGTGAAAGAGCAGGCTGTGCACTGGATAATCTGGTGTAATCGTTCCACATAGCCATTGGAGGAATACCAACCCGCTACATGGACAATCTCATTGCAGTCAGGGCTGATGAAACAGCTCTTGCACCAGCCTCCTCCCTCTGTCAAAGGGAAAAGAGGGCGGGTTGGAGGTTATGGCTGACGAGCACCCACATTACAGCTGTCCCGGGATTTTCACCTTGGTGTCCATTCCAGCAGCTGCAGGCACCACCATGCCAGGTCCAAATGACCAGACAGAGGTTTAGGTCATCCACACCCAGGAACACAAGCATTTGGACCCTGGACAAACAAACTTTTTATTCTCTGAAACGCTGGTATTACTACACTGCTACAACGGCAGTTTTCCAAATTCATCTGGGAACTTTGTCCAGAACAAATTTGAGGCCGTGCTTGCAAGTGCCGTGCAAGAAGGACGAAGAGATGCGCCAGCCTCCCACGGGAATCAGACCCTCCCCGCCACACCGGGACACATCCCATCTCTCCGCAGGACAGCCCTGGGAGAGGCACAGAGTTCCTAGCAGCCAGCAGCCTGTTTACACCGCGCAAGTGGCAGCGATTGCGAAGCCCCAGCGCGTTTGCAAGTGAAATCAGCCTTGAGCTGATGAGCTGCTCCCTTAACGCTGCTCTCTCCGGAGCGGGAGTGAAGCCCTCCGACCGCACCGGCTGAGGAGCCTGCCAGAGAAGCGATAAAGGAAAAAGGCTAAAGCTTGGGTTTCTTTTCCTAAGACTCTGGCGCCCCTGTGTGTCTTCTTTTCGGGAAATTCAGCTGAAGAACAACCCCAAGGTTTTCTCCCTTTAACTCAGCACCAGAAACACTGCACTCGAAACTAGGAGAGCTCTGCCAATGTTACTCAGTGGTCTGACTCTAATTTGAGCTGTGTCATTTCCACTCCTTACCTCTCCTCCTTTAGGTACTGGAGGATTGTTGGAATTGTCTTCTTTGGCAACTTTATCCAAAAGGACTAATGTCCTTAGAGCACCACTTCCTGGAGTCAGGACATTTATCATTCACTTTTCTACATCCCTTTATCTCCCAGTATGTCCGAGATCCAGACTGGAAAGAGCCTTAAAGACACAGGATTAAAAAAAAAAAAAAAAAGTATATGATGTATCTGAAGCTATCGAACTGTCAGATTTACAAACTAGATGGGCAATACATGCAAAATGCTTGTCTATATCTCTGCATCAGGGTTGCACTACAATCAATTTTTGTTCTAAGGTGAAGGCAGAGGCAGAGGAAATTTGACACAGAAATTTAGGAAAATCCTAAGATGAACTGTAAATATTTTTTTTTTCTGTGAGGTAGCTGTCATTCAATATCTTCAAAATAACTGTGACACAGAGGAATGAAGTGAATGGCCTAAGGGTAAAGGGATGTGGCAGGCAGCTGGACATAGAGGAAGGAAATCCAGCCAGCCTGAGTTCTGGCAAGATTTACTCTGTTGGAGGTCCTGGTACAAATGGGCTCTGCAGAAATGAGTCTCATAAGTCTTTGTCCCCTTTCCTGCCTTCCAGCTGTCAGTCTTTATTTCAAAACAAGTAAGAGATGGGCACGTCTGAGGGGTGTGGTGTTTATTTGGGGCTATTTAGAAAACATAAAAACACACACTCTGCAAAGTGTCACTGGAAAAAATATGGCATGCAAACACAGGCAGGCTATCACTTGCCCCAGAGTCAGCATCACCTGCTTCACACTCAACCTGGCTAACCTGGAAAAGGCCCTCCTTTCCTGACACCCGTGCCTGCCTTTAGACAGATGGCCCCAGCTGTAGGCAATGTAGATGTAGGCCTACCCTGCCTATATTTATGGGTGGGTGGTTACCCTGCCTTCATTTCCCACCTGGAGAGCTTATTACTCCTTTCACCAGCTCTTCCACCGTAGCCTTCATTGTCAGAGGTAAATCTGCTCCCTAAGGCAACCACACCAGGGAAAATTATCCCAAAAGATTTCTCCCACCTGCTTCCCTCCCTCATTTCTTTTTTTTTGTTTCTACCCTTCCTTCATGCATTATCAAGTTGCCCCACCAAAGTTTTTGGTAAGGCACCCTGCTGAATTCAGGTAGCCAGCCTAAAAATAACCCTGAAGAAAAAATTAAGGCATTTCTTAATTCAGGGGACTTGTCCTGTGTTAGGACTTAGGTCATCTACCTTGATGCCCGTTCCCCTGCTAGATATTGGTATGCCTTAGCTGGTCTTGCATGCTGTGGGCTGCATTTCAAAACCTAAGAACAAGCTGCTATTTAATCTTCTTTTAGACCCGTTAAGGAACTCGAGCTTTGCTAACAGTCTAGTCCCTATGTGGAACCTTCCCAAGAGTAAAAGCCTTTCCCTGTGTTCCTGGGAATCCTGCTCCTGGCAACACAACCAGTGGGGTGATACTCCTTTGCTTACCTCAATTTTCTGCTCTCTCCTCACAGAGAAAAAGTGGTGCTCCTTTATTTTGCGAGGCCAGCGGCGTTGGTCACAAAAGCTGCTGGGTGAGTGTGAGGTCAAACTCACCCTGGGATCATAGGGAATTGATTTGCAGTGCAGGAAAAGAGTTTCTATGTTTTCCCCCATGACAGGGCCCATTGAGTAGGGGCGATATCCCACTTGTGAGGGAGCACAGCACAAACGCCGCTCCTAAGGGCTGTAAGCCCCAAATGCCTGCACTAATGGGCAGCACCCAATGTGTTCGTTTGACCAGGTTTACAGGCTGTTGATTGTGCATAAGAATTTAGAGCACGAACAAAAAATTGTCCCATAAATGGACTGGCTGCGTTTTAAACTAAATTAGTCCCACAGTGAATGGCCTCCTCAACTGTATTACAGCATGACCGAGCCTGCACTGGGGATTGAAAGGGATTCATGTGGCTGGCTAAGAGTAATGTTATTAAAATTATTATTGGGGGCTGGACCAGCCCCAATAGGAATGCATTTATTCAGGACCTTTGAGCTACAATTATGTGTGACAGAAGAAACCTAACTATGATGGTATTTGGGCCTTTATGGCTAAGTAACTCACAAGCAGACAGGGCTTAGGGCTCTGACAGACGGGTTGTGGTGAAGCTTGCTGTACTGGTTGAAGATGTTCCCATCTCCAGCCACTCACTCCAATAAAAAAGCTGGCACAAGGGAATTGGTTCCTCAGCCTCAGCTGCTCTTGGTAGGATCTCGGCACCTCAGGCTGTGGTTTCACACCACGGAGACTTTAATGACAATAGCAGCCTTAAGGGATTCACACCCTCTTCCTCAGACTCTTGACGACTTTTTGTCGACCTGCTGGACTGATTCAGTTTGTTACAGGAAAAGAAAAAGAAAAAAGAAGGAAGCATTACTGTTCCCTCCAAATTTAAGCAGACCAAGGCCTGAAAACACTTACAGTCTGCTCCAATCTCTCCAGTCAGCTGAAGGCATAGGATGGGAACAGTCACCAAGTTGGAAAACGGGGCCTTACCTTAAACTGCTGCTGAGGATGATTTTTTTTCCTGCCTCCCTTTCATTCCTCTGCCCGGAAAGTGATTTGCTTGCCGCCTCTTGGAGGACGAGAGTGCTAGTCCTGACAGGCAATCTCTCCTGGCCGGACTGTGCCCTGCAAGCAAGGAGACAGAAGGCATGTATGGTATTGGAATGGAAGCAGCGTGGACAGCAGTGTTTGGAACAGCACGAAATTTTGCTGATGTTTTCATCTCCGAGTTCGTCCCAGCCGGTTTACACGCGGCAGGAAAAAACTACCCCTTTGTAATGGGTGACTACCTGCAATTTATTGGAACAGAGCTGTTGCTAAACACATGGAGTAGCGATGTATTAACACATTGTAAAAGGCTGTTTGATCACCATGGGATTCCAGATGAGCTAACAACAGAAAATAAGCCATGATTCACAAATGACTCATTTCAGCATTTCTCTTTGATGCAGCAGTTCAAGCAAGCCCTGTCTATGCACATTCAAATGAGTTCACTGAATAGTCATTGAGCCCAGCCATGCCGTGCTGGCAAAGTCTTTTTTTTTTTTTTTTAAGTGTAAGTAGAGTTTTAAAGTATAAAAATTGGGCAATTTCTAGCAAGCCGCGCCAATGCATGACTCCCGTCCCTCCTGCCGACATCCCCTTCCGAAGCTTAAAAACTCGTCATCAAACATTGGTTTTCCGTGATTCGAGCCCTCCAAGTGCGGGGCGCCTCAGAAATCACACCCCGTGGTGCCGGCATCTCCTTTCAGGGTGAAAATTACACACAGGGTGTGCCGTCCCAGCGGGACGCTCTTCCCAGGGGCTCGCCACGGCAGTGCCCGCTCCTGCCTTGCCTCGTCCGTCCGCTGCGATCCTTTATCCAGCATTGCCATCCAGCGGCACCGGCGACAAACGACAGCGCAGCTTGCGGATGGGAGCGGGGACCTTCTGCGCTTCAAGCGCTCTATCCGGCGGGGATGAGGCTTGGCAGGCTGGCCCGCACTCGGGCAGCAACCGGATGGCTGGATGGAACAAGTCCGTCATTTATTGCCAGCCGGCTGTAACCGGGATGTCGCGGAGAAGGCGGCGAGCATCACCTAGGCAGGGAACGGAGTACTGACCGAAAGGTACCCGGCCCCTTTCAGGGAAAGCCTGCCAGTGGATCCTGCTTTTATTTGAAGTTTTCTGTTGTGCTCTGGTTTGGTTTTGGTTTTGGCTTTTTTCCACCCCTGGTGTAAATTCACAGAGCTTTAACAGTCAGCAGTCTGCTTTAGTGCTCCCCTATGGATTGCAGAACCGAGTAGATTTTAAACAGTCACTCTAATGCACATATCTAGTCATATTTCTTTTTCTTTTCTCTGAGATGTTGCTAGCCAGGTTGCTCCCCAAATCCTCAAGCATTACATAACAGACACGGAAGACTACTTGTAAAAATTATCTGCAAAAGTATGGGATCATTCTTTTCCCAAGAAGGCTTGTAGTATTCATATTGACCTAGGCTTTGGAACACACCTATCACCCAGCCACTCTTCGGGGCACAGCCAGGTGCCATTTCTTGCTGCCCAGAGAGAAATCCTCTGAATCAGAAGGATTGCAAAGGACCAAAGCTTAACCCAAAGGAGACATTGACACCCATTTTTCACTACTATTTGAAATGCAAAAAAAAATGAAAACCAACTGCTTGTGTGTAAATTATAACATTTATCATCAGTCCTGGCAAAATGGGGAGGTGCAAGATGACTGGAGGTTAGTCAATGAAAAGCTCATCCCCAAGAAGGGTTGGAAGGAGGATCAGAGGAAATACAGGCCTGTCAGCCTCCTGTCCTTGGTGCTGGGAAAGGTTATGGAACAGACCATCTTGGGTGCAATCACATGGCACACACAGGACAATCAGGGAATCAGGCCTAGCTAGCATGGGTTTATGAAAGGCAGGTCCAGCTCGACCAACCTGATCTCCTTTTATGACCAGGTGATCTGCCTGGTGGATGAGGGAAAGGTCGTGGGTGTTATCTACCTGGACTTCTATGGCACAATTCTGCACAAGCTGGCAGCCCACAGCTTGCTTAGGGGCACTCTCTGTCTGGATGGTCACCCACGGTAGCGGTGGATGGTGCCACATCCCCTTGATGGCCTGTCACTAGCAGGGTTTCCCCCAGCTCACTGCTGGGGACAGTTCTGGTTAATATCTTTATCCACGACCTGGAGGAGGGGGTTGAGTGTGCCCTCAGTAAATTCATGGATGACACTTAGTTTAGCAGCAGAGTTGATCTGCTGAAAGGCAGGGAGGCTTTGCAGAAGATCTGGACAGGCTGGACTGAAGGGTCAAGGCCAATGAAATGAAGTTCAACAGGACCCTCAGGTGCCAGGTCTTGCACTTTGGCCACAGCCCCACGCAGCTCTACAGGATGGGGAACAGAAGGGGCTGGAAAGCTGCTCACCAGAAAAGGACCTGGGGATGCAGATCAACAGTGCCTGAGCATGAGCCAGTGTGTGCCCAGGTGGCCAGGAGGGCCAGTGGCATCCTGGCCTGTATCAGGGACAGTGTGGCCAGCAGGATCAGGGCAGTGATTGTCCTGCAGGACTCGGCACTGGTGAGGCCACACCTGGAATCCTGTGTTCAGTTGTGGGCCCTTCACCACAAGGAAGACACTGAGGAGCTGGAGCTTGTCCAGACAAGGGCAGTGGAGATCAGGGAGTTGCATGAGGAGCAGCTGAGGGATCTGGGGATGCTTAACCTGGGGAAAAGGAGCGCCTGGCGTGACTCTATCACTCTTTACAACTACATGAAAGGAGGCTGCAGTCAAGTGGAGGTTGACCTCTTCTCCCAGTAAATAAGTGACAGCTCAAAAAGAAATGACCTTAACTTAGATAGGGTAGGTTCAGGCTAAACATCAGGAAGAATTTTTCTCCTAAAGAGATGGTAAAGCATTGGAATAGGCAGCCCAGGGAAGTGGTGGAATCACCATCCCTAAAGTGTTCAAGAACTGACTGGATGTGGCACTTAGGGCTATGGTTTAGTTGGCAGGGTAGTGTTTGGTCAAAGGTTGGACTCAATCATCTTGGAGGTCTTTTCCAACCTATCCTTTGAATATTTAATTCCATGGTAAGTAGTTGCACAAGAGGAGTCAAAAAGACTGTTTACTTTTTACAAAAGCTGGGTAAAAGGGACAGCACAGAGCAAGTTCAAATGCAACTGCCAGCCCAGCATCACAAGGCAGGTCCTGCTGCCACAGCAGAGCTTATCACCACGGATCAGAAGGTGCTGGTTGGTGAACACGAGGGGCAGACTGCTCGGGGACACTGAGGTGGCCTGCAACAGATTTGCCACAGGAGCTGATAAAACCCCCAGGTGTCTATGCAACTGAAACCAGGGTGGACTATGGGATACTCAAGACCAGGCAGCCAGCAGGCAGAGGACCACACTTCTGGTGTTCCTGTGAAAGCAGTCAGGTCCCAGAAGAAACTGAGAACAAGCAGAAGCTTCAGCTAGCTCCCCAGAAGGCTATGTATTTATCCATGTTGATGGGGTAAGAGCAGGACTGGCTGGAGGAAAAGAGAGTAAGAACCCACCTTTGCAAGAGAAAGGTAAGGCAGGGGGGCATCGACAGGCATGATGTGCTTTAAGACTCAATCAAATAGGATGTAAAACACCACAAATTTCATTCTGTACACACAGCAGCATCACCAGAGCTTAGTCCCTGAGCAGGTTGGATATTAAATTGATCAAACTGGTAATGAAAGTGGGAATTGTTCCATCTCAGCTGACACAAGGCAGGTGACCTTATTAAAAAATATGCCAGTGTATTTAATGGGGTAGGGCAGTTTCTTGGGGAATTCATGATTAATGTGGCTATAACTCTGGAGATCCCATAGCTAATGCCCCTGGAAAAAGTCTTACTTCCGCTATAAGATGGCCCAGCTGAAATTCTTAGTATGGTACTGTATGAATACGGGCACATAAATCCACCACTGTTTTCTGTCAGAGACACCAGGTTGCTCCAGAACTGCTGTATTGATAAGAGGACACAATGGCTCATGCTGGACACAGCAATCTGGGTGTGTAAGAAACCTCAGAGCCTGCTGAGGGTGCCATGTATCTCTGTGGTCTGTTCAGGCTGACCACCTGGAGCAACTCAGACTCCCACACTCTTTAGTCACAACAGAAGCCACCATCCAAGGCACTGGGCTGATGTAATGTCCTGAGCAAGACCTGACCTGGAGAAATCTCAGAAGCTGCTGACAACCAACAGCCTGGAGCAGGGCAGTTTGCAGCTGAGCTCTGTGCGTGCCTGAAAAGGGTCTGAGAGTGAGAAAAGCAATCGTTTGTGCATCCCTGAGATGGAGCAGGAACTCAGGAGAGTCATAACATGGCAGACCGGTATTGTGTCCCCAGCAGGTGCTGAGGCCTTTGGAAGAGCAAAGGAGATGTGCAAGCAAATGTGGCACTTTTCCTGATACCCTTCCCAGATACATCCATTTGTAGACCAGCATCTTCTGAGAAGGACATAACTGCCTTGTATCCAAAATTGGTTCTCGGTCATGACCTTGCCCAGATGTGTAACAGAGCCCACAGAGATGGAATAAGCAGGGGCTTAGGGATAAAGCTGCCTGTTTTCTTCTGATTGCTGTAGGTACAGGGAAAAGTGTACATTCTTTGCAAATAAAAAGTAGTATAGCAAAACTTAAACCTAAATAAAGGCTTGAGGTTCAGCCCAAGGAGCATTCTCAGTGTGAGCAACAGCCAAGAAGCTGTAAGTAGTTCCCAAACAGAAATTGAGCTGAACTGGAAGAAAAGAAACAAGCACTTGCAGAATTTTGACTGCAGAGTACAATTGTAATTCAAAGCAGGATCCAGACATGCTGCAAAAGAAAGGTTCCAGAAAGCACCGTGAAACAACCTGTCTCAGGACAGAAAACAGATGTGAGGAGGCCAGCTGCCAGGTGTGTATAGTAACTGGGCAATCCAGTAAGAAAACGTTGGCCTGGGAGAAGCTGTTTAGCAGGAAAGGACCAGACAAGACAAGGCTGCTGCAGGAGCTGAGGAATGCGATGTTGCGCAAGGCAGGAGATTTCCAGCAGTTTTCTGGCCTCTTTGCCCCTTTATAACTGTCTTGGCAACTTTCCAGTGACCCAGTACGGGAAGACAAGGTTGTCCCGGCTTCACTAATGCTATCAGGGTCTGTCTTCAGCCCCATGGGGAATGGTGATTGCAGCCACTCCCCTTCCCGTAAGACAGCCGTAAAAGCTTTTTGTGTATGCAGTTGAACAAGGGACCAAAATATAAACGTGAGCCCCCACCCTAAGCAAAAGCAAACACGAAGGTGCTTGGCAATTTGAAACACTCAGGAGTGCAGTTCCAGGCTTTTGCTGAGCAGTTTTGGGTGTGCGCTCATCAACAGCTCCAGAAGATAACCAGGAAAAAGATGTGGGGATGATGTGAAAACTTGATAGAGCCTAAAGCAGGGCTCCTTCTAAAAAGGGTGATACAGGCTTCCATACGTCTGTGGATAGCAAAGACGGGGGAAAAGATCCCCTGTCTTCACATGAGAACTGTGGTAACTTTTAGTGCAAGTGTGGGGCTCACGCAGCGTGAGGCGGAGGGCTCAGCAGCACAGGCTGCTTTGCCCAGACTCCTGGTTATACAGCGAGGAGACCCTGGCACACAGTAAAGCCTCCAAAGGGAAAACAAGGCAACAGAAGTGGAAAATCTTACGCTAAATCTTAAGAAAAAACTTTGGGCCACAAATGGTAATGTTTCCCCTGGTGGGAAGAAAACTGCGGCTGTGCAGCCCTGGTCAACTTCCTTCCCTGACAGCCAGGGTTTGCACTTCTGCCAGTGGGCTCTCATTGCCCACAGAGAACCTGGCAGGCTCCAACAGTGAAGGATGCCTAACATCATCTCCTCAGCAGACTTGCAATGAAGTGTGATGGGGGTGCTTTCAATCCTAAAGCCCTTTGGGAGATTCCAGAGCCCCAAAAGCCAGGTGGCACCGCACAGATGCTGATGGTGAGGAGAAAAATGCTTTTCCAAGGCAAGTCCTGGCTTGGTTCTACCTAAACTTACTGAAAAATCCCTCCTAAGTAGGAAGACATTAAGGACAGCAGACACCTACTACAGCCCTCTGAAAAAGAATCCTGATAATTCAGTGAGGGGAAAAGAATGGAACAGTTATCAAGCTAATTTGTGTTACCATGAGAAAATATATGAGATGTGAAAGAGCTGTCAATAGGTAAATTGTTAGACTTAGCATTTATGAAATGATTTTTCTTTATGCTTACGATAAATCACAAATATCACAAATGTTTTTTTCTCCATGAATGGTCCAGGGCTATCCCGATTTTAACCAAACTGCAATGTTAACAGCAATTAGCAGAGATCATGAGCGTATTTCTAAACGATGACAAACTCCTCTTGTTGTCTTTGCCGAGTGTAACAGGGTCCCCAGCCCAGCTACAACTAAGTTACAGTACTGTAATTTAGACCATCAGAGGAAAGAAAGCTGGAAAAGACCTAGAAAATTACCAGGTCTGAACCAGTATGACCTGTAAAACTGCTGAAAAAGCTACTACTAACCTGCCAATGAAAACCAGCATCAGGAAAATTCCAGCCTCTCCAGACAATCTAATCCACATTTAACTGTTTATCACTACAAAGCTTCCATCATGTCTGATCTTCACCTCTTCTGATGCTATCTAAGATGATTAGTTCTTGTCCTATGCACAGAGAACAGAGAGAATCAGCTACTCCCTTCCCGTTTGAACCAGAATTTGCTTCTGGTTTACCTTTTTTACATATTTGAAGACTTCCTGCCCCCCCCTTTTTTTTCCCTAATGCCATAATAAACATATATATATTTCAGTCATTCTTGACAGTAGGTGTTTTCTAGATCCCCATGAGTTCTCTGCTCATGTTTTACCTGACAACAAGTTATATTGTCAGAATAAAGAGCATGATAATGCTACATGTTTAGCAGAGGCATTAAAAATAATAACAGTGATCTGATCCATATATCTGTTCTCTCTGACACAGCCAGTCACCTGTACCAGCACCCAGGGCTGTGGTACAGGGCTGTCAGGCTTGCTTGGCAGAGCAGGTGACTCCCAACCTGCAAATTGAGTTGCTTTACTCCTCTGGCTGCTAACACACCTGCATCGGGGAGCAGCCCCTTGGCCATGCAGACACTGCCCTGCAGGGACACTGCAGGCTGCAGGGACACTGCCCTGCCCTGACACCTCTCTGAGGGTCTAACATCATCTGCCTCACTTCACACGCCGAGGGCAACACCTTGGGTTCATGCTCATAAAGCTAGCAAGTGCCCAAATGTTTGCAAAACCCATTGCAAGCTGCCTTTGGACACTCCTCCGGGGCCAATGGTAGCTGCACATGTACAATTGTACTTGACTGTACACAAATGTGGATTTTAATCTGCAGGGAGAAAACAGATCCCTATCCATGCCTTGGCTACACCAGTGCCAGCTGTAAAATCTAGTCATATTTACAGAAGAAAGCCAGCTTCACTGCCACAGCCTGCCTGTCCTCTATTAGGAGGTGTTTAATTATGTCTTGCTTTCCCTGTGCAGGAGGATAAATGAGCAGGGAAGAGGATGCCGTGCTGTTGCTCCTGAGCAGGTGATGAGGAGTAGTTTGCACAGAGGTGAGTACGTGTCCCTGTTGGAAATTAATTGGAGGAGGGAGCTGTCGAGTGCTCTGCTTTGGAGCACCAGTAAGTCTGATTTGCAAAATGTGCTCTGCTAAGAGGCTAGGAGCTTACCTATTCCCAAAACCTTCGTACTGAAAGTCTGCTGCAAATGCAGGCAAGCAGCAAAGCTCCTGCAGGGTAGGAGGCTCTGTGTCTGGAGCTCAAGAAGGCAGCAAGACAAAGGCGGATGAGATGGATGCATTGTCCGGCCCCTGCTGTTTGTGCAGACAGATGTGCTCACTGACTGTGTGCAATTAGATTACTGGATGGCTTTGCTGGACCATGTGAGCTGAGCCAGCACTTGCCTCAACGTGTCATTCCATCTCTCCTCCCGTTTGCTGCCTGTGCTGCTGCGTTGTGACTGTCCGGTGTTAGCGCGCCCGCCTGGGAACTCCTGCTTCAGGTAGGTTTGAATTTTCTTCTCTTTCGACAGTCAGATTGTCAGATTATGGCTGCTTGGGAAGTGCAGGAATGGCAGGGACTGCTATGAGCAAGGAAAAAGGGAAGGCAGGGGAGTGATAGGAATAAATTTTGACTGCTTTTGTGCTCAGAGTCTGATTTTGCCTCCCCTGTGCTGACGGCTTCCAGCCTTCCAGCTCAGAGAGGGCATGTGAGGAAGCCACGTGGTAGAGAAGACCCCTATCAGGCAGGACTGCTCCAAGGGGAGAGTTTTAGAGAGACCATACACACTGTAGGACATCCCAAACAGACACAAGACCAAAACAGTTTAATCTCATTCAGTTGAGAAGGTGTGAGGGATGAAGAGATCCTTTACTTGGGCACAGAACAGCAATCTGTGGCTACGTGCACTTCCAAACCAGAAAAACCACACAGAGCAAAAATTGTTTGCTCCCTACAGGCTCACTGTGAATTTAACAGTGGTGTCAGCTCAAACTGACAGCTTTGCATGAGAGGCCCAGGAAAAGGAACATCATCCTACAGATGGTTTTTTCTTCATAACAGAATAAAAAATGCCAAGTGACTCCAAATAAACATGAAATGCATCACATTTGTCTCTACTGACTGAGGCCAAACAGGAACTCAAAACCAATGTGCAAAACCTGGGCATCTTGCTTTTTAATTAGCTAACAAATTAGCTGAAACCAATTACCTATATTTGTAAAGGCCAGGAGCAGTTTGCTGAGTACTAACCCTATTTTTAAGATAATATCCTCATTGTCTGGAAAGGTCTATTCCCATTCATCCACATGGAAGACATTTCAATCCTCAATCCTACTGGGCAGAATGTTTCCATTACAGGAGCCACACCAAAAACTCCTCTCAGGCTAAAAGAAAATTGCTTCAATGCAGGTCCAGGGAACAACAGAAAGGAGTGGCACTGCAAATCTCAGTCAGCAGCAGTTTTAGTTTTGCCAGAGCAGAACCCTTTTACACAGCCTTTTTGTTAAATTACATGGTAAATTCGATCAGCTATTATTTTTTTTGTCCCATAACTCTGTTCTTGTACCCAGAATATGCAGAGGTCCAATACAATGTACAACAGAAGAAGCCAGGACCCTCATGATGTTTCCTCACGCCTTGCTGATGATAGGTGCCATAATATGGTTCAGATGTACATCTAGATTTGGCTGCTCCTGCATCTGAACATTGGATGAGTCTGTAGATCAACAACACCAACACCTGAAAAATACTTTTTCTATTGAGGTGGCTCATGTGACTTATACATTATTTTTTGGTATGTTTGACTGGCTTTCTTTGGTTTTTTTTTTTTTTTTTGTTTGGTTTTTTAGTTTGTGTGTTGGCTTTTTTTTTTCTGGGGTGGGGACGGTTGTTTGGTTTGGTGATTATTGCCTATAATTGAAGCATAGGTCTATTTCACACAGAGCAGCACAAGGCAGAACTAAAAAAGAAACCCAAAAAAGTCCCTCAAAACCCCAAAGGTTTTGACAGCTTGATTTCCCACAACTGTCATTTACATGTGTGTTTTCAGGTATCTAAATATTAACAGTGCCAGAGAATCAAGGCACTGGGATTAAGAAGTAGCACCAAGCATGCAGCCTTCTTTTCCCCAAGGCTGTTGGTACCAAAGGTTCACAATGACTCTGGATTTCTGCAAAGGTGTTGCAGCAATGTCTGTGCAAGAAAAAAAAAAACCCAAACCAACAACAAAACACACCAAGGAAAAATGAAATCTTGCATTGCCCTCCTGTGCAGAGCAGACTCATCTCATTTTCTGCATGTAGCTTTACTTGTTTCATAATGACCATGCTAGTAATGCAGGCTTCAACAACTGAGAATCTCCTTTCATATATAGATACATAAAATGTATATATTTTGAAATCCTAGAGGCTTTCCTAGCTGTGTAGCAGATTACATTGTTTTAGCAGATGACTGCCGTTTTCAAAGATCTGACAATTTCCAGGACATCCAAATGCCTTGAAAGATCTCAGCCTTTGTACTTCAGAAAAGCTACCTGTACTCTCTGCCCCTAGCTGAGACCCCTCTCAGTGAAACCTTGACTCCTGCAGGAATGCTGGCATCTTTCCCCCTGCTTTTCTCCTCCACACCCTTCTGACTCCAGCTGGATGGAGATCTTGTGTTCAGACTATGGCAGGAGGGGAGAAATGCTGTTGCAGGCGGCTGACCCAGTGAGGAGCTGGGAAGGCTATGAACTCCACATCAGTGGAATGCACAGAGGACAGCAAGAGGCTGCTGGCCTCATAGTCACCAGCTGTCATGGCAATTTGCCTTCCTGAGGTGTCAGACGGGGGAGTGATGTTTGTTCCTGGGTATAACTCAGTGCAACAATCAAATTAGGAAGGAGCTGGAAGCACTCTGGGCATGTCTGTGCTCCCTGGGACAGCATTCACCCATGGCTGAGCTGGGACATGTTTTCCCCTCACTGTGGTGTTTGCTGTGCTTTTCTTTGCTACACTTGGGTAGTGGTCTCAGCTCAGGATCTGTGCACCTTCAACAAGCTGTACTGTTGGCCTGCAGCAGCATTTCTCCCTCTGTAGCACATTGCACTGCCCACTCAGAACATTTACTGGCAAGATCTCAGATCAACTGGTTTTGCCTCAGCATTGCTTCACATTGGAGCAAGAGAATATGATGTTGAGAAAAGTTTGCATGCCCTAAACATGCTGTGTCATGGCAGGAGACCCACATGAACACACTCTCAGCTGGAACCAAGAGACTTATCAAGGATTTTACTTTAGTCACATCTGTGTCAAGCTCTCATTGCATAAACATGTTATACCAGATGCATTCACAGTTCTTAGAAATACAAATGTCTCATCAGAAAGCCTAGGGTTAATTTAAATTGTTTAAATAGCAGGTTTTGCTAGCCTAGTTCCTTGTGATAGATGTAAGCCTGGAACTCATCACAAGTCATCCATGACTCTTAGCAGAAACTGTTTGTCAGATTTCAAATGTGCAAATGAAAATATTGCTGAAAAAAATGGATGGCTGTGACATAATTTGACACAGGAGCAAAAATTCTCCTGCTTCTTATATGTGAGTGTTGGTGGCCTCACATGAGAAATGAAGAATAGTGAAGACAGAAATACAGAGATAGAGGATGGATGAGTGGTTCTTCTTCATCCTGTGCTGTTTGGCTGGGAAGTGGCATGTATTGAACTGGGTTTCTGATTGTTGCTTTCTAGAAATTGTATTTATCTGGGATATCAAGGAGCAGAACGGTCACAATAGCTTACATATATGCTTGATCTAGTACTGTAATTGTCACTGAGACATTAGTATTTATTTCACTGAGAATTACTATTTATTTCATGTTACAAGTCTTTCACAATTCAGAAGCACCCCAATGTGTCAGTAATGACTGACATTGTGATGACATTTGGGTGGTTAAAAAAAAATCCTTCAAGTAAAAAAAAAGAATAGCATGAGATAAACATGATGTTTCCCTGTCATAGGCTACATGCACAGAAATTTTAACAGCTATATGATACATGCAGGGAGAGTGGGGAGGGAGCAGTTAAGAACATACCCATACATTGAATTTGGGGACACTGAAATATGTGCCAGCTTGCTCACTGGCAAGACAGTAATTATGCAATATGTCTGTTTAGTCTTCAGGGTGCTGTGGAGCAGCTTCCATCTGCAAATTGTTCTTCACTTACGCTGCTCCTACATCAGTGATGACTGTGCAACTATTAATATTGAAAGTAAGGGCAGCAGCTGCATGCTCTGCATCAGATGGATCCACGAGTCCTCCAGCAGGAAGCAAGTGCAGCTATCAAAAGCTGTTGGTGGTGTCTGATGCTGTATTTCAAGAGAGACATTTTCTGAGGAGCAATGAATTGCTCCTCTGTGCAACACACAGATATTGCCTTTTTGCTGCTCTGAGTCACAGTGTCTCACTTCCATTTGCTTTCCATGCTGTTAATTTGCAAGCACAAAAGCCTCTTTGGAGGCTGAACTTCTCAGCAAGCTCGATTTTAGCAGAAGCCTGTAAAGCACTTGTTGAGGACAAGGCGTCCTTCTGAAGGACAATACCATTCAGAGAACCCAGCTGCACAGGGTATGTCACACAGAAGCACCACATCACCTGCGCCCTCGCAGCCGAGGAGGCCACCTGCGCCCTTGCCTATGTCATGACATTGCACAAAGAGTTTGAGATCTTCAAGCTTTTCTTCAGGGAGCTGTTCATGCTCCAGAATGTCTACTGTGTTCGTGTGGACACCATCCAAGGAGCCATTTCCCTTCCAGCAAGCAGTGCAGCTTTCTCAGCACCTCCCTCGTTTCCTGGGCAAGAGGGTGCTCTAGGGCAGCACCTCCCACCTGCGGGCTGACCTCCACTGCATGAGAGACCTGCTTGGCCTTGGCTGAGCCCTGGTGATACCTACCCAACACCTGTGGTCAGGACCTCTCCTTGAAGCACAGCAGGGAGATCATCCAGCTGCTGAAGGGTCTTGGGGGCAAGGACATGGCACCCAGGGTGCTGCCACCTCCCCACGTCACCACCTGCACCAAATATGTGCACAGGGAGCCATTGTACTCTTCCTTTTCTTTCGTGCTGTGGACATTTGTGTGCAAATGTCCATCGGGCCATCTGTTCTGGCTCTGTGTCCACGGCCATCACCTGGCTCTTTGAGGGGTTCCTGCTGCAGGACCAGTGTGTTCTCCATCTGCTGGCATGGCCTGAGGACACCAACAGCCCTGAGGGGCACTTCTGGGGGATGCTCTGCAGGATCCCAGGTGAGCATGGTTTCTTCTACTTGTTTCTTCAGTAGATACACACATTTGTGCTTGTTTCACATGTGGACAAAGCTGGAGGGGGACTTCTTACAAGAGTTTGCAGTGACAGGATGTGAGGAACGGCCTTAAATTTAAAAAGGGTGGGTTTGGATTACACGTAAGGAAGAAATTGTTTGCTGTGGTGGTGATGTGGCAAAGGAACAGGCTGCCCAGAGAAGTGTGAATGGCTCATCCCTGGCAGTGTTCAAGGCCAGGCTGGATGGGGCTTTGAGGAACCTAGTCTAGTGGAAAGTGTCCCTGCCTGTGGAAAGGGGTTTGGAACTACAAAATCTTTAAGATCTTTTTCCAGCCCAAACCATATTTCATAGGTGCACATGCACGTACAGAAAGCATTATCTGAAGTTGATATTGATGAAATCAAAAATCTAGATGAAAAATTGAATTGTTGTATAATGTTGATCTATCAAATAATCTTACTGATCCTTTTTGAGCATTGAGGGAAAGGTGACTGTGCTGTCCAGAATGTGCACTACTGTTCTATGTCTGAGCAGAAAGATGCCTGGGGATCTAAGTCCAAACAGAAATCCTTGGACATTTCAGTTGATTCACCTGTAAAATCTGAGATGATGAAAAGAGAAGATTAAAATATGCAATCTATGTAAGCACTGTAGTGAAGAAATTTTGTACAAGATGTTCATTTTGGTGTGGGAAATTCTATTTTTCAGCAAATTGAAGTCAGTTCCTCCCAGAAAATCTGAATTCTGGCTGGGGTCAACTTCTAGTCTTCACATGCTTTCCTATGGGACCACACACATCAGCTGTCCCAAATCAATTGCAAAAAACCCACGTAACTCATAACTACTGCCTAAACTTTATTGTACAGTCTCAAGAATTTACGCAGAGAAGCAGAATAAGAACCAGTATTTTCATCTTTACTGTGACTATTTCCTATTGCTTTCACTTTGTTTATATGACTGGGGAAAGGGTTGGAAGGTGAACAGGATTTCACCCTCGTGCATGCTGGTTTTAGAAGCGCCTGGTAGCGCCTCCCGACTGCCTAGAGCTTCCCAGCAGCCCAAAGCATGGATACGAGGAATGGAAGCCCAGGTAAATTTTTTCTCTTGTCTTTTTCTTTCTCTTCACCTCTTCCCTACTGTGAGTTGGGAAATAAACATAGGGAGCAGTAACAGAGGCAGAACATGTTTATTTTAACTTTCGAATTATCACTTAACTTTATGAGCATAGTGCATGCTCTTTTGGTAACTGTATTTTACAACTGGCCTGCACAAATAGCACAAGCGACTTCTGATTGAGATATTTATAGAATAATTATGAGCATCTATTATTTGTAGCTAGATCACTTTTCCAGGAAGCTGGTTGCTGTGATCTCATTACAGTCTATTGTCTCAGAAGCCATAAACCTGGGACCAGATATGTTCTCCACAGTCAGAAAGCTTTAGGTGGTTGGCATTTGTGGTACTGCACTGTGTAGCTCACACAGCCTGAATATTTCATTGTTATTTCCATTATAACCACTGTATGTTTTCCAGTATGGGCATAACATTTTTTTGTGATTGTTCTTTTTGTGCCTGAAAGATGTAACATTTCCACAGCACATATGTTTATTTTCCTCTTCCTTTTTTTCCTTGCCATCACATTAGATTGCCTGTCCAAAAGAGGCCATGTGGCTCTGACAGATATCCTCAGAGGTAGTGGTTGCACAGGATTTTGAACCCAAACTCACAAGGATAACACTCAGTCAGACACTCACCTGAATGTATCCAAGTCAGATCCAAGAGTGCTGGGCAATTCTGGAGTGATAAGTCGTCCCTCTCAGTGTGTGGGATGTTAGCCTGGGACTCAGTTCCAGGCTATAACGAAAAACTCCTGTCCAAGTTTGACCAAGCCACTTATTTTAAGTTTCCAGGTACA
This sequence comes from Fringilla coelebs, assembly GCF_963513975.1. Lineage (NCBI taxonomy): Eukaryota > Metazoa > Chordata > Aves > Passeriformes > Fringillidae > Fringilla > Fringilla coelebs. The sequence goes on from NC_140028.1 coordinate 88,223,344, forward strand.
TCACAGGGAGATAGTGATTTCAGGACGTGGCCCAGCTGTTAGAACAAAAAGTTGCATGCCTCCAGGCAAGCAAAGGAGCCCTTTAAGGACCAGTTTGGATGGATAGCATACCATGAAAGAGCTAAACCAAACAGTTATTTGCAGTATCAGTATCAGCCATGATAATCTCGGTTCAGATAAAAGATAAAACAAGACTTGCCCACAAATCTTAAAATAGCATGCTTGTTGCCCAGAGTCATGTAATGAAGACCAAGACTTTTTCTTACCCCCTTAAAGGCTAAAGACTTTCAATCCTATTCAGCTGGTTTTCAAATAACAGCCTTAACTTATCTTTGGTCTTTATCTCAGGCTGCTTATCTTGCACATGACTCCTGCATGACAGAAAATTCTTGAAAGTCACCTTTCAGATAAGAAAGAGAAGCATGGGGGAATTAAGAGAAAGTATTTCCAAGGTATGTAGGTCTGAAATGGCCCTTAATGACTTTCCCCAGGACTCTGGAGAAGCAGGCACCACCACAGTGCAGGTCAGTGGCGACATCCCAGGCCAGCAGTGTTACCGCTGGGACACCGTTCCTCTCTCTGCTCATATAAAACAGAAAGTGGGTTCTGGCCGCCGTGGGAGAGGTGTGCATCACCAGGCCATGCTATTGAGCCCCCTTACTTCTTCCAAGCCAAATTCCTGCCCTCACTTTCACGAAATATAGTCACAGCATATGAACTATTTGGGACACAGGCAGTCTCCGTGCAAACAGTCCCTCAGGGTATGCAGGGGTCTGTCCACTGACACACATTTCTGCCGGTCACCAGCAATTTACACCTTGCTCAAGTGGGAAAATAAAGGTCACAAGAAGTAATAGGAGCACTTCTCATTCGGAGACACCAGCATGCTTTTACAAGGGAGATCAGTGCTTTTATTTTCCATTCACAGAAGCAGGCAGAAAAGGGTGAAATGATATTCCAGTGTCTTAAAGCAGACCATGGGCAAAGCCAGCCCTGGTACAGTGACACCTAACTCCCGGTAAGGCACTGGACCAAACTGCTTTCCAGAACTGGTCCACCTCTGGAATGACAGAAGGCGGTTGTACTGTCACCTCTGCTCTCTTTGCTAAGGGTGAGTGTGCACAAGATGCCTGAGCACCAGGAGCTCTTTGTTACCCTTTCTGGAGTCCCTCTTAACAACTTCTTGGCAAGTTAGCCGCTGTCCTCTCTGCACTGCTGGAAAGACACCAGAACTGCTACTGCAGCCTGGGAAACATATCAGAGGAGCTGTCTGCTACCTGCTTTAATAGGATGTGTGCAACAGCTGCTGCTGCTGTGGGGACCAGTTTCCCAATGTTCTCCTTTCCTGTTGCTTTCCTTCCCTGATGACAATGTTATAAATAAGAAGCTTGACTAGGCCAATATGCAAGCTGCAATCAATTTATTAATTAATATGGTAAAGTAAGAGCAAAACAGCACTGGGTACAGGGGAGGCAGTTTTTCCTCCAACTGCACACCAATATTTGGGGCTTACAGGTATTTATAGGGGTACTCATAAGCTTTCTCAGCAGTTTCTATTCCAATTGTTTTACTCATCAGCAGTTTCTATTTCCAATTTTTACATCACAATTCTAGACACTATTGTGATTTAGTTCTTCTTCAGGATGCATCCCAAAATGGAGGATCCCCAGATGGTGGTGGTAGTTTCCGAGATGTTGGTCCAGTTTCCGCAAGAATAAAGACGAATCCCATCTGGTGAAGTCCAGCTCCCCAGATGTGGATCCACCTTTTTAATTACAATGACTATAAATCTCATAACAGTAATGTCCAGCTTCCCTTGGTTGAAATTATAAATCCTTGAGATGATGTTCATCTTCCTTTCTCAAGCTGTTTTTCTCTGTTTTGTTAAGGCGTGAGATAAGCATGTTTCCTTTATATATATTCCAAAGCTATAGTTTCAAGGATACAAGCGATATTCTAAAATTATACTTCAAAAGGTTGTTATTGCAGCACTCTTTAAGGCCTGACTACAAGCAAAAAGCAACATGCTTAACGCTTTAATTCAAATGCTCCTAAATCAATCAAGGTTAATTGCAAACAAAAGCTAGGTTCAAAGGCCTTCTTCCATGCTTTACTTTCCTAGTTATTATTACAATTCGCAGCTGCCCCATGGTTGGTGTCCACACATATCGCAATCACAAATACACACATTGCCTGTCTGTACCTGACACGAAACACAGCTTTGTATTTCACAACAAGTATAAGAGACAACAGGGTCTGGCACTCATCCATGATCTTTGTTCCCATTACCACAAAAAACCCCAAAAAAACCTGCATGAGAACATTCACACCCAGGCATTGATTTTCCCATCTTCCCCTAAGCCCAGCATCAATAACTTCATCCCGCTACTCGCATCTCCTCGGATGCACTTACTGCAGGAGGTGTGGGAACACACTAAGCTACCGTGGCATCACAGAGGTTCAGTGAGCATTGCCAATGGAAATATAAGAGCGGCTAAATGCTCAGCAATCCCCTCAGGCTGAGAGCTGCAAGAGAAAGTTTGCCTGTAACTACTGGCCAGCACAGCAATCGCCCATTCACTCCCTTCCCTGTGCGAGCGTCCAGCTCTGTCCTGGCTACTGAACAAGGCTGCTCGCCCATCCTGACATGCTGGAGCAGCCCTTCCCAGCTTACAGGCAAGAAAAGACACTAATGTGTGCTTCCTCTCTTTTCCCCAAAATGTGGGGTGTCTGTCCCAGGGAAAGGGAGTGGGAAAGGAGCACCGTGTCACAGCTGCCCTTGTGCCAGCTCAAAAGGGATATGGGGTACACAGGAGTGTTATAGATGGGTAATGAGATGATTTGCTCTCGCAATTAAGGGATAACTATTGTGTGAATATTAAGGAAACCTTTCGAGATGTACAGTTATGTTATTGTAGTTTAGATGCCCTCTGTTCTCCCCATGGTTCCCTTTGCCCCCACCCCGCCCCGTATTGTTGCCATCAGACAGCCGGGGTTGTCCAGGACAGGTAAAGAGAAGGGGGGCACATGTGTCCCTTGCATGGGGCAGCTGGGAATGGCAAAGCTTGGTGCTTAGGGGGGGCAGCATGGCAACACCTGATCTCCAATCCAGTCACAAGAAAGCAGTTTCCACGGATAAATGGCAAAGAACAGCTGACTGACAGACTTTGGGAGGGGCCAGGGCTGGCTGATGCAACCCCCAGGGCTATAAAAGACTGAGCATCCATCTTGAAGATGAGCTGGCCATGTGGTATCCATGAAGGCAGTTCCCAGCGCTGTGAATTTTTCCTTATGCAGTCCTTTTGTTGTATTTTTGTTAAGGTTTAATAAACCTTTTTAAATTTTCAAAGTGAGCAGTTGTTTCTCACAGCATGCTGTCACTGCCCGCTGCAAACGTGACCAACTTTTGCATCAGTGTGAATGGGAGGTAGTCGATTACTAGAGCAGGGAGCCCACAGTGTCCTGTGCAAGGCCACAAGCCCAGACCACTCATGATCTGAAGGGGTAGGTCACATTAACACAGGACTGCTTTCCATCAGATAGAGACATCTGAGTACATGAGCAGCCTAAACCTGCAATCTTTCAGTGTATTTTTTGTTGCTGCTAATCTGACATCAAAATTGGGAATCAATGAAACATGATGTTGCATTCTAGCTTGTGCTTACTTTTCCTAGGATTCACACAGCTGTGTGCCAGCAACAATTCCAAGTGGCTTTGACACAGTTGCTTGTTGTGTCTGTCTAAACTCCAAGAATCATACTCAAGTCAGCTCTCTCCAGGCAGGAAGAAGGTTGCTAATACAGCCATAAATTTGATCTATTGTTGCAAAGGAATGAAAATGGTGGATAATTCTGTTTGTGGGTGGAGTGTTAAACCACTCCTAGACTTTGAAAGTATATCTGCATCATCCAGTTCCTCACTTGGGACCTGAATGGTATACAGAAAAATAAGGAAAATGGCTACAGATATGTCTCCAGTAGCGGCAGTAGGATCACAGGGGAGATGGGCGTTGTCCTTCACTGCAGTTTTTCTGATGCAGTAGCCTTACTTCCCAAATAGAGCTGTTAGCTGTCAAAGAACAACTCATTCACACGCCTTGGGTGTGAGTATGAGATGAAAGAGAAATACCAGAAGATTCTGAGTAGCACTACTAGTATATTAATCTACCATGTTAGCCATTTCCTTATTTTTAAGTTTTTATGTGGCCTGTTGCTTGAACAGACAGACCTGCGGGTTTTTTCAGACGCTTTAGCTTGCACTGAACTTTTCACCACAGCAACTTAATAATTCAAGGTCATTTTGGTACCTCTCCATCCCACTGTCATTTGTAGATGGGCTCTTGGAAAACAACCTTCCCTGAAACACACACGTCATTCTAATATACACTAATGTGGCTCTGTTCTGCCTGGTATAATTGTTCATTTTCCTTAGCTTAGTCCCCACCCTTCAAAAGTCAGACAGACAGAGACACACAGGTTTTTTAAATATGATTCCAGACAGTGATGCTGGTAGAATGAGCCATGCTCTAGAAAAAAAGGTATTTTGTACCTATGTCTTCATCATTACTCATATAACTAATCCTCATTCTTTTGTTCCTATTCTCCATTATTTTAATGAGACTTCCTGATTGAGCAAGAACTTCTCATAGGAATAAAGTATTAAAAAATTAGGGATTTTCCTGTGACTGTTTTTGAGTTTCATGCCCACAAAGTTGTTGTAATCTCACCATCAGAACCTTCCTCTTTTGAAAAACCTGCTCAGGGGAAAGTGTTGCAACACCGTTGCAGCAATCACAAAAACACCTTAATTGTAGAAATTCTGAAAAATTACTCTAGTCCTCTAGCCCCCATGCAGATATTATGGTTCCCCTGAGAAGATATAACTTAAAGCAGGCTTTGGTCTGGTCACTGGAATTTAAGTACTGCAAAGGAATAATCCTTTTTTAACAACCAACTGTTTGCTTCTCACTGAAATAGCACTTAGTGATGATGGGATAAGGATGGATATGTCTTCAGTAAGGCTTGTTGGAAAAGCACAGCTACTAAATGGGCTTGTGCTCCCTCACTTGGCTCTCCTTTACCTTTTCAACTATCAGGCATTGGTGTAAGAGGCTTCAAAGAACACAGCTCCTTGAAGAGCAGAATTAGATGAGAGTAATTTAAGGAAGATTTGTTTTTCTCTCTAAACAACAACATCAGGTAATGTCTGTGATGCATGTAAGTAACGAAACTTCAGTCCAGCAGTAACAGAGACTTTTCTTGATATTCCCAGATGCTGAGTTGCCAACAGCCCTTGGTTTTTTTAGGGGGAAGATTCAACCAGACCACTTGAGCCTATCCCCCTATCCCCTCCTTTCACCTATGAGCAAATTCTTCTGACCACATCTAAAGCTGTGTTGCATACAGCTGGGATGTGTGTTGAAATACAAGCCCTGATGCCAGCACACAGCCAGGGTGGAAATTGGCAGAACCATGCCTAAATGGGTGCTGGGGTGGGCACTGGCAGCTCCTGCAGAGCAGTTCCCCTGTTGTCTGTCCTTGGCACCCAGCATGTCCCCACAAGTCCAGCTCACTCCCACTGGGAGAAATGTTTCCTGAACTGCCCTCTAGAATTCAGCTCCTCAATACCAGGACTGCAACACTCCCATATACACTAGAATTAGTTTGTGGGTCAAAAACAGCACAGAAAAGCTTCCTCCAAAACATATCAGAGGAAGCTACTAGAACTGAGACTTTTTCTTATTATCCATCAGATGTTTAAACACAGGAGGTGCAGATTAGACTTATAACTGTCAGCTGCCTAACAGCTCAAGAAGATGACAGGTATTGCCTTAAATCAGAACACTTTGTTTTAAATAAATTTCTTGCTTTTTTTCTGAGTTTCAATTTTTTCTTTCCAGTTTCTGAGGTCTGCTTTGAAGCTCAACAATCTTGAGTTTATTTTAGTTAAACTTTCACCCTGCCACACGCACACTTTTGCTTTTTTATACCCCACTGAAATGAAAATTACTGGTGGCAAAATATGAAATTGAGCCTTTGTACATATTTAAGGAGGGGTGTTGGTCTTCTTTTTCCTCCATTGTTGCAAACTCATCTTGAAAGAAAACCTTTTTTTCTGAGGACTGCCCCCCCATCTTTAGCAGCTACCTCCCTTCCCTGGTCAGGTGAGATAACTTGTCTTTCCGGGCAAACAAGAAAACAGACAAACCAGAATTCCAGAGCAAATCATTCTTGCATGCCACCTTATGCACCTGGTCAGACAAATTCCTGTTGCTGTTCAGGGTTAAGAGGTGACCCTTTCCATCCTACCCACAACTGCTCATCAGCTTCTCTCCATCTTCCTAAACACTGGATTGAGGCTGGATTGTGGATGGTGGGGAGACTGCTCTTCCCTGTAGTGGGAGGTGGCTCATGGCATTGGTTTCAGGAGCAGGATCATGCAGGAGCTGCTGGCCAGTGCAGGGGTGTGCCAAGGCTGGCAGTGTGGGCACTGTGATGGAGGTGGGTGAAGGGGCTGCTGGTGGCCACCGAGGTGCTGCTGGTCACTGCTGTGCTGCTGAGGCACACTGGGGGTGAGTGGGGGCTCTCTGAAGGCCACGGGGCTGGAGTGGGCACGTGGCACGCTGCTGGCAAGGCAGGCACCCTGCCTGAGGGGCAGGCAGCACTGGGACACAGGCCTGCCAAATGTGTCTTGCAGCCCACCTATATGTGACCCATCTCAAGCCCTACATGTTTCCCAAGCATAAATATATGGCTCCAGTGTCCAGCAAAAGTTACTGTGGATTTCAGTCATGTCTTGCAGAATAATATTGCCAAGGATGGCAACAGTTCAGCAGATTTCTAAAGAGCAAACTCCTGTGCATCAGCTTGTGAAGTGCAGGAGAAAAGCTCGGATCAGTTAGTGACATAGAATTGTAAAGAAATTGCCCCTTTGCCTAGAGAGAAATGCTGAAGGGGAAGCACAGGCTGTTTCAGGGGGCTGGTGGAGATTAGCCTGTTGCTAGAGAGGTTTGACCCTGGAATCACATGTATGGCACTTGGAAGGTCAAGGCAAATCAGGCAGCATTTTATGCTGCAAGATTTCCAGCCTAGTGTTGGTTTAAGTGTGCATGTTACAGAAATGGGGGTGCAGTGGCTCATGGGTAAGCTGCCTGTGTTTGTTTTCATCATCTGTGGTGGTGATGCAAGAAGGAAAGGGAAGATGCAAGGTGGCCTCTTGGAATCAGCACATGCAGAACAGCTCACACTGGAATTGTAATGGCAAAAAAGCTGAAGGGAAGGGCTTAGAGGGGATGTTGCCTTTGGGGTTGTGTTGTCTTTGTCCTGTGATAGAGGTCCAGCTCTGAAGGAATGCTTTTCCTTCCTCCAAACATCCACCACTAAGAAAAGGCACGAAATTAAAGGCAACAGAGGGGCTGACCCATCTCTCTTGTGGCTCTCTCCACACCTGAACAGTGCAATGCTGCTGGTGGCTGTTCTTAAGACCTGGTGGCAGCAAACTTGTTTCCAGAGCAGTGCTCAGTATTGCTGCCCACGAGGTGGCTTTTTCCTGTTCCTGGTTTTCAAGGACAAAACTCTGCTAACCATGATGGAATGGGAGAAAAGAGGTGAACAAAAGTAGAGTGAGCAGCTCATGACAAAATTTATTTCAACTTTCATAAGCAGCACCACTTCTCAGACAAACTGTTTTTTTAAGAACAGTACCTCAGGAAATTTCTGAGTCTGAAATCAGTCATTCAAGCAACTATTTAAAGAAAACCATGATAATTTTTTTTTCCCATATTGAGCTACACTTTACCCTACTTTTTAATTAACTTACAAAGATGCCTTATTTCCTCAATTTGGGAGTTGGTGAATAATGTGAAGTCAGTAGTTTTGTATTCCTGGAAGGCAGTGCCTTCCAGTATTTTTGTGGATGTCCTGGGGTCATTCCTGTTTTGTCAGATATCTTTCTGCTTTGCCATTGTATCAGCATTTTTCAAAACTTCCCACAAACTACAATGATTGCCATCTGTTATGAACTGATTTTTAATTGGGATGGTAATGCATATCCCAGGCTATTTAAAGCATTTATTCCCTGCCATCACTGTCTCTTTTTCTCTTTCATAAAGTGTTATCTTTACCTTAATGCTTTCTGTGAGAAAGTAATATTTTTCTGAATTTTCCCCAGGACAAAACCACACTTTTTGGCATGTTGCTTTATTTGGTAAACGCAATATACAGAAGGGGAGAAATAAAGCTGTTAAGTTCTGGTTATAGCTGACACACACTGCTGTTTATGGCAAAGTGCTATGGTAGTTCTGCAGTTGGATCATACAGCCTTTCTTGCATTTGTTTTAAGTCTGAGTCAGTTTTTGGGGCATGGCCCTTGGTACGAGTGACATTCCTCGGGGGTTGGTATTGGGACTGGCACTGTTTAACATCTCTGTCAGTGACACGGACAGTGGGATTGGGTGCACCCTCAGCAAGTTTGCTGGTGACACCAAGCTGCATGGCACAGTCAGCATGCTGGAGGGAAGGGATGGCATCCAGAGGGATCTGGACAGGCTGGAGAGGGGGCCTGTGTGAACCACATGAAATTCAACAAGGCCAAGTGCAAGGTCTTCCATGTGCGTTAGGGCAACCCCAAGGACAAACACAGGCTGGGGGAAAACGGTTTGAGAGCAGCCCTGAGGAGAAGGACTTGGTTGTGTTGGTTGCTCAGCATGACCCAGCAGTGTGTGCCTGCAGCCCAGAAAGCCAAATGTATCCTGGGCTGCATCCAAAGCAGCATGGCCAGCAGGCTGGGAGAGGTGGTACTTCTCTCTACTCTACCCTCACAAGAAGCTGCTGGGAGTGCTGCATTCAGCTCTGGGTCCCCCAACATGAGAAGGACATGGACCTGCTGGAGCAAGGCCAGAGGAGGACTATAATGATGATCAAAGTTTGGAGCACCTCTCCTATGAAGACAGGCTGAGAGAGCTGGGGTTGTTCAGCCTGGAGAAAAGAAGGCTCTCAGCTGACCTTTCCAGTACCTAAAGAGAGCCTGTAAGAGAGCTGGAGAGGGACCTTTTACAGGGGCATGTAAAAGATAAGACATGGGGGAATGGATTTACACCATAAGAGGATGGTTTTAGATTGGATATATGGAAGAAATTCTTTACTGTGAGGTGGTGAGGCACTGGACAGGTTGTCCAGAGGAGCTGTGGATGCCCCATCCCTGGGAGTGTTCAAGACCAGGTTGGATGGGACTTTGAAAAACCTGGTAGAAGGTATTTTTAGAGACAAGTAGAAGGTGATAGTTAGTGACAAGCAGAGGATAAACTCTAACCTGTTTATATCCTGAATAGGTCCTGTGATCTGCCTAAATCTGTATCTATTATTATATATCATCATAGGCTATAATTGAGTTTCAATAACTCCTTTCAATTATATCATACTTGAATTTGTTCTGTTAGTCTCTTTCCACAAACAAACAAACAAACACCAAAGCAAAAATCCAGTACTTACCACTAAATTAATGTGTTAGTGACCCAGCGTTCAAATAGCACTTGGAGGGCAGTGCTGGTTGGGAAGATTACGTGAATGATCATGTGCAGTATCATGCTGAGGCTGCTGCAGAAGAGGGATTTTATTTCTCAAATGAAACCTTTAGGTCTTTTGTGTTGACATCTTGTCTGTGCCATGAAAGCTGCTCTCAGCAAAGAAACTTGACAACCATGTTAGCAGCCAGGCATCTGTTGATGTGTATTCCAAAGCATTTTACCCCAGCTCTGTGGAGAAAGGTCTCAGAGAGTGCACATAAACCTGAACATAAAGCTCTTAAAAGGACTAACTATTTGATTTTCTGTTACCTAGCTTCAGAAGTCCCAGGATCCATAGCCAGCACATGATGGGGAGGTGAAAGTGGTGAAGTGGATTGGTATGGAAGAGAGCCATGGAGGTTGTCATGGTAATGTGTACATTCTTTTCCATTTTTTCTTCCTGTGCTAGCAACAAATATTTGATTTCAAGAATCATTAATCCATTAATCCATAGTTATGTGTATTGATGAGAAAAATAAATTGAGAATTTCAGTCAGCTTCAATGACAGCAATTTCACATCAACACAACTATATTGAAACCAGTGAAAATACACAAATAGCACCCAGAATTAGTTTGTGGAAAATCTAGTGTAAGTAAGAGTATTGGTTTCTCTTCACTGACAGAGGAAATTCAGCTGGTGTTTTCAGGTGACAACACCCCAGCCTACAACGTCACTAAAAGCAGTCAAGAGAATAGAAGTAGCAATCTTAATTTCTGCTGTGTCAGAGCATAAACTCATGAGACAGGATTTTCATGGATGTTTTGTAAATGCAAATGTTTTGTAAATGCAACTTTGGTTGGGTTGTTTCACACTGCCTGCAAATCACTTAACACTTGGAGGCCAAAGTATGAGAGACCCAAAAGTAGACACCAGGGCAAAGCTGCTCTCGCAGCTGCAGGAGCTTTCCATTTTTGTCATTTTTAATGGGATATATTCTAGCTCCAACTTTTGTCTTGCTACCCTGTCATTGATATTTTTTTCTACAAAAATAGCCATGGATTCTTGGCACTTTTTTGCATCTAAAAGACAAGTGCAATGAATCACAATAAGCAAGATCTTAAACACAGGAATACAACTTCTGGCTATACATATAGATATCAGTATATTCTGTCAAATATACTGATATTTACTACAGAAAATAACGAAGACTACTGGAAATGGAATAAAGACACTGCATTTCCCAGATCATACCTGTTCTTTAAATATCTGTTGGGACAAGGTTTGTAATAGCAAACAGGATCTTTTACTAGATCATGTGCCTGGTTAGAAAAATCAGATAGGGACTGAGGCACAGGAGTCCATGTCTGAAAAACAGGGGCTTGCATATTTGTCCTACTTGGCCGACTAACTTAACGGGAAAAAAAATTAAAAAGAATTATTTACAGATTGCAGATTTTGGTTCATCAGTGTCCTTAGACTGTCCTGTGTAAGGACAGAGAGGGAGAGATGGAAAGTGGGGAAGATAAGTACTTTCAGGACTGAAAAAGCAGTCACCAAGCTTAGGCAATAACGTAGTGTTTCTGTTTTGTATCTTGATGTGGCATAAGACTTCTTCCCAAGTGTGTTCAGTTTCTTGGCATACAGTGGTTTGTGCAAGCACAGCCTTGGGTTCGGCAGATCACAGTCCCATTTTAATTCCACAGTAACAGCCACTAGAGGGAAGTCTTCTAACGTCTGAGCACATTTTCCCTTTAAACTCTTCGTAAAGTACACATCATCTCAACCGACCAAGAGATAAAAAAAAAATTAATAAATTTGGGCTTGAGAATATTTTAGTGTGGCAAGCAGAAGACAAAAGTCATGGGTATCAGTCATCATGTCTTAAAAAACAAAGCAAGGAAGCAAACCTATGGATCCTCTAGCTGTTGTGGATGTATTCACATGGCATGTTAGCAGCACTGTTGAGTGACCCAGTCAGCTGCACAAAAGCAGTAAAAATGGGGATGCCTGAATCTAGGGAAACTGTGTGCTGCTCTCCCGCCTTTCTTCTGAGCAAGCAGGGATGGCCCAAAGAATAACTCTTGAATAACAGCAGTTTACCACCAACTTTATGAAAACATTGCTAATTTCAGGGTCGTTTAACAAACTGGATTGCAAACTGCAGCAGTTCTGTAACAGGAACACAAGACATTTAGATGTCCTGGAGGGTGGCTGATAACCTGCAGGGAAGGTTCTGAACAGACAGGATCTGCCTCAGTCAGCTTATTCTGCTTTCAGAGCTGTCAACACCTAATGATGCAGATTCCGGCAGAGAGGCACCAAAAGTTTACCTTCAGAGAAGAAATTCTGTTTAGTATTTTGAAGAGGGGGGAAGAGAGCTTTGCTATCTTGCTGTCATAGAGGAAGCTGAAGAGAGAAGTATTGCAGAGTGAGTAATTCTTTCAAAGAGGGAGTTTTAGGAAGGTCTAGAGACTTAAGAACTTAAGAGAGGTCTGGGACCAGCCCATCCCCTCCTTGGTGTAATAAACAATATCTCCCAAACTGAAAAATCCCAAATAAAATAAAGCTGTTCTCACCATTTTGTGTGAGTATTTAAAGTAGCCCAGAGTACAAACAACATCTCATTTCGTTGTTCAGACTCCAGAAGTGAATAGCAAAATGTCAGCAGCAGAAGCAATGAGCTTGGGAGTTTGAAATTGATGGATATAATGGCAGATAGCACTCTGAACCTGAAGAAATACAGATATTTTATGGGTAAACAAATACATTATGGGTTATATTACCTATTCAGGTAAGAATCCAGAAAAACATCACAGATTTCTGTCCATATGTTATTTAAGGTTATTTTTAAAAATTTTGTTTTGTTTTGTTTTCATGAATGCTAATCCAGATTATGCTTTTCTGTAAGTAAATTCATCTTTTTTCATGGTGTGACTGATTTTTGCAACACCTGCTTCATCTTCGGTCTTTCTTTCTTTTTTTTTTTTTTTGGTAGAAAGAACAATAAAGATATTCACTGTACAAGAGACAAAACAATGATTTGTGGTAGCCAAACTGAAGAAGTGCATTGAAACCAGTGAGAGCTTACCATACTGGTGTTGATTCGAAATAGCAGTAAAAGACAGGGAAAGATGAAAAACTGGAGGGGAAAAACTGGAGATGAAAAACTAGGAAGGATATTAAGGAAGATTAGACTCCCCTGCACAACAGTGACAGCACTGATTCAGTTCAGCAGCTGTGGTGCACCTCCACAGAGAGAGCTTGGGCTCCTGTATCTGTACATCCTTTGTCTTGTATAAATATGGCAGAGCAAAAGAAAACCAAACAAAAGCCAAAACCCAAACACAACAAAAAACCAAAACCGCCCCCCAGATGTTTACCAAAGAATCCAACTTCACTTTAGTAATTAAAGGAATGTGTATGTAGAATCATAGTATTATAGAATGGTTTAGGTAGGAAGGGACCCCAAAGATGATCTAGTTCCAACATCCCTGCCATGGGCAGGACTTTCATTCATTAGATAAGGCCCCCACCTTGCGTGATCTGGAACACTTCCAGAGGCACCCACAGATGCAGAACAAAAATCCAAGCACACTTTAGTGAGCTTACAGTCTCGTTTGGTTTTCTCTCTTGCATATCCCATTCCTCTGTTGGCTGTTTCAATTCCTCTGCCTTATCCTTCAAACCTTGTCTCACATAATTTGTGAGTACACAGCTACCACAAACCCATTATTTTGAAACCCACAAATGCAAGGCTGAAGCATTGGCGCCCATGAATAAATCACAGCGTAGCCACAAGAGGCATAAAACTGAAGTAGTCAGTAGGATTGTCTGCTCACTGGCTTCTGAGTCAGTCTCTGGTTTCTAATTCAGTTAAAGCATCAAAGATTCTGATTTATGTGAGCTGTGAGGTCAGCAGTGACATCAGCAGCACCAAACAATGAGAGAAAGTGCTGCAAACACAATGAAGGATGGTCTCAAAATAATGATAAGGTGTTACATTGTGATGTGCAGGCATAGATCAACACCCTCAACTTTCACCAGGAAGCTGCCTGTGATCATACAAACATCTAATTAACAGCTTGACATAATGCTTAAAAAAAGGTTTACTGGCATTACTCCAAAGCAGAGGGGCACTTTTGATGACCCTCTGCAAATCATTCTCAATGGATTTAAACAAAGACCAATTTTTATTGCTTCAGATTCACAGTACCACCCTCTAGCTATGGCTTTGTTTTCCATCTCCATCCTCTCACACTCTAGGAATCCAGGGAAGATTCAGACCTTTGGTAACAGAGGGTCATCCAAGAAGAGGTCTTAGCCTAGCAAATCCTGCTGTCTCATGGCTGGTGAGTGCCAGCACGGTGGGGGTTTGCTATGTGGACATGAAGGCTCACTAAGAATGTAAGAATGTTTAACAATTGGCTGGTGTGTGAATGTCATTCTTGTGAGGGGCATCTGAAGAGGCTGGAAACAGGCATTAGAAATAGGCCTAGAAACAGGCCCTTAAGGCAAAACAATGGCATTAAGTAGGTAACACCAAACCTTTCTACCTGATTTGATTAGGTGCTTAAACTAAAATGGAGAGAGCAGCACCTGTGGACTGATTCACATGGGAAGTGAGAGATATAACTAGCAAATAAACAGGGGGTCAAGTACCAATTATAGAAAAGTTATGTTACCAATGAATGATTCTGCATTAGTTTGTTAAAATGTATAAATAGTGCAATCAGTTTGTTAAAATGTATACATAATGTAAAGTATTGATGATAAGTGAGCAGACCAAGCTCTCTACTTTGTGCAAACTGGAATGAAAGATGGTAACACCCGTCTCAGTGAGTGAATTGGCACAGGGCACCAGTTAGCAAGCCTGCCTTCAGGACAAAGGCCTGCATCCAGTGCCGTGCTGGGCAGGCTGCTCCATGTGGTGCTGGGGGTTGTGCCCTGTAGCACCACCAACCACAACACCACCATGTGTGTGGCGTCCTCAGCAGAGCTGCCAAGGAATCCAGATGCCTTCTTTTGACATCTGGATTGGGCTTCCAGGGCAAGGTTGGCTTCTGAGAGGAGGCACCAGGACCAACCCTCATGTTGGGCACAGTAAGCCAGCTCCAGGACAGACCCGCGGCTGGCAAAGGCCGAACTCATGACAACAGTGGTGGCACCTCTGTGATAAGGTATTTAAGAAGTGTAAAGAACTTACTGCACAACAGCATCACCAGCTGGAGAGAGGAATGAGAACCTTTTGTGAGGAACAGCCCTGCAGACAGGAAGGTCAGTGAAGAAGGAGGACAGGAGGTGTTCCAGGTGCAGGAGCAAAGGCCGAACTCATGAGAACAGTGGTGGCACTTCTGTGATAAGGTATTTAAGAAGTGGAAAGAACTTACTGCACAACAGCATCACCAGCTGGAGAGAGGAACGAGAACCTTTTGGGTAATAACAATTTGGACAATTTGGATTGGGACAATATGAGACAATAAAAACAAAGAGTTACAGATATCCAGGTACCTTTTTCTGGGCAAAACAAGCCTGAAAAAGGACCCACGTTAACAGAGGATTAACCCTTAAAAACAATAGCTGGTTGCATATTCATACACCTCATACATGATGCATAAATTCCATTCAAACAAAGGATTCTGTCTGGTCAGCATCAACTTCTTCCTCTTAATCCTAACGGTGTCTTCATGGCTGAGCAAGGCGGCAAGAAGTTCGTTTCTTCTGCTAAGAGAGCAATAACTTCTCTTTCTCTGAAACATTTAGGTGTCCTGTGGCTGCTATCTCGCTGCGAGTCCTTTCTTTAAAAAATGTATCTTACATAGCATAGCTCCTATTTTAACATTATGTTATAACCTCAAACTAACTTAACACACTACTAAAAAAATTAATACACCATAACTTTCTAACATAACACATATAATACTCATTTTAATATTTGCGAAAAGCCAATCATAAAATACGCATTTTTCACAGACCCCACGCTAGGGCACGGCACGAGTGCGAGGAGGGAGCAGCAGCGCAGGAGCGGCGCTATGGACCGACCGCAACCTCCACTTCTCACCTCTGGCAGTGCGGGGTGATGGCGAGCCTGGGAAGAAAAGGGGAGGTGAGCGTTTTCTGCTTCATTTCTGACCTGGAAAAGTCGGAAAACTGCGTTACTGATGGGCAGTCAATCAAGCAAATCCTCCCGGGACCGAGACAGCACCGCCACTGCGCCGCCGCCACCGCGGGCCCTCCCCGGGCACCGTTCCGGGGCGGGGCGGGAGCTCCGTGAGGCGGCCCCGGGGTAGGGCGGGACGGGGCGGGGCGGGGCGGGAGCTCTGTGAGGCGGCCCCGGGGCGGGGCGGGAGCTCCGTGAGGCGGCCCCGGGGCGGGGCGGGAGCTGTGAGAGGCGGCCCCGGGAGGGCGGCCCAAGGTCGGCGCTGCGCTGCGCTGCTGTGCGCGGTTTCCGCGGCTGCCCGCAGATGGAGTACGACTGGCTGGGATTCGGCTACGCGGCGCTGGTGGCGGCGGGCGGTGTCGTGGGTTACGCCAAGGCAGGTGGGTGCTGGTGGCCGTGGCCGTCCGTGTCCCGGTCGTGCTTGCAGGCAGCCCCCGCTCAGCTCCCTTCCGCCCCGCCCCGCTCCGCTCCGGGGCCGCTGCCGGCGGTGACACCGCAAGTCCCGCTCGGTCCTTGCTGCCACCAAACAAGTGCAACGAAACGGTGCTCGCGGGGGTGTGTTAAAAAACCTCCCCAAGCCCCTCATCCTAATGCTGTGTTTAGATTGGTTTTGTGGATTTACTAGTACGGGAAAGTGCGGGCTGGCTCTGCGCGTGTTCTTCCGCTGACTGCTTTATTTTTTATTCAAGGCAGCGTCCCGTCTCTAGCTGCCGGTCTTCTGTTCGGCGGCTTAGCGGGACTAGGCGCGTACCAGCAGTCCAAAGATCCAAAGAATGTGTGGCTTTCCCTCGGTAAGTTTGCTCGGCAGCCGAGTACTCGGTGTTACTGGTAGCGGTGGGAACAGTAAGCTTTTTTTTCCCTAGCATGTTTCAGCCGCTCTGTGCCGTTGTACCTCTACAAATGTTGTATGTGGTGGCAGGACCCCCTGCCCGCAGCCAGGAGGTATTTGTGTGAGAGCACAATACCTGGGTCGCACACCTGGATTGTCCAGTGTGAATCCAGAGTTTGTGAGAAATACTTGTCTCCTTTGCCAGATTAGATAATGTGTTACACCAACACATTAGGTGCAGGAAACATACATGGAAAATTTTTGGTTGTGAAGCAGCGTTTTTAGCCTGTGGTGGTGGAATAAGCACTATTTTTGCAACAGTGACAGCAGTGTGGCAGGTGGTATGTGGCCTTAGGGAACCCTGGTTTGCACAAGCATCTCAGAGGAGCAGTACATGTTCTAATGCATCATACACTCTGGAAGAAACAGTATGTTGAAGAAAAGAGGCAGTGATCTATTCTGATTGTTTTCAGTAGAGCTTACAAGAAGTTGTGGGTGTTAAGCTTGCAGTTAACTCTTCAGGGGAAGGAGAAAGATGAAATCACTGTGGAAAGTATTATGAAGCACTCAGGTGAACTCAGGGAGTTCCTTAGCTGCAAGAGTGTAATATCTGGTTAAACCACTATCAGGAACTGATTGTGCCTTTAGGCACTAGGGTATCCTAGATGAGTTCTTGGGGATCCTGCTAGTTCTGTAACTACTCCCTAGTGTTACTAGTGTTATGATAGTTTAGCTTTACAGTGATTTAACACTATTTTAAACCAGTAGGACTAATGTGCTGAAAGGCTCTGTGAAGCCATTGTAGAGGACCAACTTTGTCAATAAGGAATGAAACGTAAAATGCAGCTCAATGTAAAGCACAATTTCCATTTGTGAACTGTCCTTCCACTCTGGCATGCTATGGGAGTGGCTGTGCATCTCTGGCACAGGTTTTTAGGCAGTGTCATGGAAGAGGGGCGAGCAGTTTTTGTATATCCTGATGTAGTGCCTGGAGTGTTTTCAAATAGACCTCTAGAAAGCAGTGCTGTGTCACAGTCTAGTACAGCTCTCCCTCCCTCCCTCTTCAGCCCTCCTTGCAATGTGCAGCTGTGGCTCCTGCAGAGCTGTAAGTTGGTCCCAGTACATCAAGGGTAGAAATGCAGAAATGGAACCTTGACAGAATATCTCTAGAATACTTTTTACCCTGTCAGATGCAAACAAACTTGAGCCTTTGGAAAAAGGTATACGTCACTTTCACCTGCCTTTCTTCTTCAAAGAAACAATTGCCCTGTAAATTTCATGTGAATGTTGATGGGATTCCTTTTCTACATTTAGAGATAAAATAATTTGCAGTAATGTCTAAGATGTCAATTGCTCTTTCAGTTTGATCCTTTGGATTGCTTTCTGGTTTCTAATCATATTTTCAAGTGGGGTTGTTTTCTTTCCAGTTGTAGTATTTACTGCCACTTTCCAGTTCAGAATGTCCCAGAGAAATGGGAAGTATAAATAATATTTACCTCCCACATAGTGAATACTGTCAACATCCCAGCTTTCTGGCAGTTTTAAGCCTGCCTGTGTTTGAGGGAATTCAATCATTCTTTTGCAAGTAAGGGTTGAGGGAGAGCTAGTGACCTGTTCAGAGGATTAGAGTTTGTGGGTGATCAGACCATGGTCTTAAGCCTGGTGAGATCTCCTTGCTTCTGGTGACCAGTGAAGCATGCTTACCAAAGCTGCTGAGAAGCTTGTAATGACAGCTTTGATGCTGAAGAAAATCAAATTGTTTATTCCCAGAGGGAGGCATTCCTGTCTGTCCATGTAGGTCTGTTTGGTTGGTGCTGCTCAGTGTCTGAGTGTGGCAATGCTGCACTGGCATTTCTGTGTCAAATGGTTCTGACTGGGCTTCTTTTCAACAGTGGCATCTGGCACCTTGTCTACTGTTATGGGAATGAGATTTTACAACTCCAAAAAGGCAATGCCCGGGATAATTGCTGGTGCCAGGTAACCACCTGTCCTTTGTTCTTGTCTGTGTTATTGAATATACATTTTATTTAGTGTATTTGTGGATTATATTGTTTTAAAAATGTAACATAGTAAGTTCTGTGAAAAATGAAATCTTGTGGTGGTGTTCAGCTAAATGAAATTATGTCAATGTTTTCTTCCTTCTTGTTTTTTATGGGATTTTTGCCTCCTCCTCCCTCTTTTTATAACAACTATTTTGTTCCACAGTTTACTGATGGTTGGACGGATTGGATTGCAGATGATGGAAAAACCTATTAAGCCATAAATCTGCATCAAGTGACTTGAAGACACATGACTGAGAAGCCCAAAAATGCAACTGCCTAAATGTGCTGTACATAAGTGGAAAAGGCACTGCCACCTGTGCATTGTATTTTTCATATCCTATAATGCACGTGGGTTGTGTTTTTAAAGGACCGACATAGAGAGCCCTTGTCATGGGATTTGTCTTAACATTTTCTGCACTGAAAGCAAGCAAGAAAATACGAGTGTAGCATTATTTTAACTTCTGGTCCTGAAACTTAGTGCCAGCAAAGACCTCCTGGCCCTTGCATTCAGACAGTTGCAGGATTGAAACTTAAATGCATCTGACTTGTCCTTCCAAAATCGTGTGTACCTCTAAAAGCAGGGGAGAGGAGTTGCCGATTTGTCACCAGTAATTAACAGAATAAATGTGTTTATGATGTTCCATCTCCCTTTTTATCCATTCAGAGTGTTTGTCAGTCAGGGAGTTTGTTCTCCCAGCACTGTGTGTTAGAACCTGGTCCCACAAAACACAACCACGGAGCCAGCTGTCGAGGCTCTGCTGTAATGCAATAAATGCATACCCATGCCTTGCAATCACTTGTAAGCTCAGCTGTATGTCATTCATTTCACTTTTACAGATTACTACTCATAAATCAAAAATATGCTTTATTAGGTAATGCTGAATTGTAGGCACAGCTTAATTAAAAACTTATTTCAAATAAACTAAGAAATTATTATTGCAAACTTTTGTGTTCTACATAGCTTATTTTGTCTCTAATTGTTCATCTGGATTGATACAGTTTGGTGCCTTTCCTGCAGGGTGTGAGGATATATTTGTAAGCATGAATTGTGTAAGTATCTATTGTATCCCTGAATCTAGTAATTTGTAAATATAAAAATCTGAACTGGGAGGGAGGTGGAGAGCACAAAAACATACAGACTACATATTCAGACAAGTATTATATTGACTTTTTTTAGTTTGAGTTTTGGGTTTTGGTTGTTTGTTTTGGGTTTTTGTTTGTTTGGTTTTTGTTTTTGTTTATTTTTTGTTTTGTTTTTTGAGAGGATAATCAAGATTTAGAAAATACTATATGAAAGTTTATTTAAAGACTGAAGGGCTTATTTGATCAGTCTTTGTCCTCAGCTGATTCCCTTAATGCTTGAAATCATTCTAAATATAAACCTCCCATAGAAAAATATCCTGGAAGATACAAATCATTGGTAATGTATCCCTTTTCTGGTCACATTTAATTTATGTCCCTTTTTGCACAGATCCTGAGCTTCGATTTCTTCAACCTTTTTTCTTTGGTGCCTGGTACTGAGAGAGATGGAAGCAAGAGGGCTGGTGCATTAGATTGGTAAGACCCTGAAGTTGCTCAGAATTCTCTGAGTATCAGGGTAGCACCTTGGCAGGAGGGTCACATCCTGTTGTTTTCCTTCCCTCCTCGCTTGTCCCAGCAGAACAGGCAGGGCAGTGACCTTGTGCTGCGTGAGCAGGAGGCACAGAGCTGGGCCAGTGGCCACAGCCAGGCTCTGCCAGCAGGGGGTGGCTTGCCAGGCAAGTCACAGAGATGAGGCAGGGCTGAGATCAAGCCAGGATGCCAGGTCAGTCTGACTGGGTTCCAGATCTGCAGGGACGTGGCCAGGAATGGGTGCACCTCCAGCAAGTGTCTCAGCAGCCTGGTCCCAGGCCAGACAGCTTGGGTCAGAGCTGGCTTGAGCACAGACAGATCTGGATGGGGAACTGTGCTCAGAGCATCTCCTTTGAGCCCTTATTTATCACCCTGCAGAGCTCAGCTTCAGGTGTTCATCTGTATTTACATTTCTCTCCTACCTCCCTGCATAGAAATAAGGGGTGTGCAGGACAGCAGATGGCTTGTTAATATGTCACCCTTTTAAGTGCCTAATTCCAGCCCAGGACCCAGCACTGGTAGGCAGGTGTCCCCATGTCTTTGTTCTAATTTGAAAAAGTAAGCCGGACATTAGTATTTTAGACACTTCTCCTTTATGGGGAGGTTTTTTTGCCTCTTCATATTACTGTTGAAGCAGTTTTCTCCTGTAGGAGTAGGATGCAAACATAAATGCATCTCCTGCAATAAATTGAGATGACCCAGCAGTTTTGTAATTGTATAATGCTGGTCTCAAGCCAGGTAACTTACCAGAATAAAGACAATAGAAAGCAGAAAACTGGACAGGTATGTGTGTTGGGAAACTTTTGTACTTTAGATCAAAGTGTGAAAACCCTTGCTGCTGTTTCCTGAGCTTTGGAAAGCAATGGGTTGAATTGAGAACTGCTGGTAGAAGTCCTTTAGAACTTGTGGTAGAATGCTCATGCTCAGGATAAATAGCAATAATACAGGCAAGGGGACAAGAGAAAAACTTTAGCCTTACATACGTTTTATCCCTTTGAAATTTTATTAGCAGATAATAATTTTTTTAGGCATTTCTGCACTAGCAGTCCAAAGTTACCAATGGATCAGAGTTAAATGACTGTACAAAGCCTGTTAGCCTCTTCTTGCTGTTTGCAACAAGAATTATTCAATACTTCTCATGCTTTGCTTGTGGACAAGTAAAGACTGATCTGGTTATGTCAAAGTCCTTTCAAGGTTCATTAGCATGTGACAAGGACAGCATGTTTCTTCTAACCATAAACAGTTGCTGTTTATTTTTCTGCTCTAAGGTGACTGACTCACAGACACGAGAGCTATTGGCACATTATTAGTTAATTCCTTGATGAGGCTGTGATTTTAACTGTCACTGGTATCTTGTATAAGAGAAGAGTGATTAATTTAGTTTTTGAATTATAAAATCATAGCTTTTATGGCTGTTACAAACTATCTGGGGGTATCTTTCATTGCCATAGCAAGTTACAGATATGTGCTACAGTTAAATTAAGATGCATTTAAGTAGCATAGGGACATCTCTTAGTACTAAGGGAATGGCAAATACTTAGTCCTAGACCAGTGGCAATTGAATTAAACTCGCTAGTGCATTACTAACCAGACTGCCCTATCCTTGCATAGCTCTGACAGTGTTAAAAAAAGTAGCATTTTCTCTAGGTGCAGTTTTCCTAAGAAAATATTTGACTTTTTGGTACAACTGTTTTAGATTAAATTGCTTTCCAGGAAGTTAATGAAACACATATATTATGACACACTGGGTCAACAAAAGGAGTTTAAATTTTAATATTCATTTATAAAAGCCATACAAATAAATTATTTTTTTTAAATGCTTGAAGTCATCATTAACAACTTTACATCTTTAAAGAGCATACTCAGTTTTTACTTTAAAAGGGCAAGTTTAATGTTACTATAAGGTCTAAAGCATTTATTCTAAATGCACTTGTTAACAGAAGTACGCCAGCTCAACATCCTAATAAAAAATTCACTGTACATTGCAAAATCCTTTGGGCAATATTATTATAAAAGTTAGCATAAAAGCTGGGGAAAGTACTGAATGAGCATATAAACACAGACATACTGAATTATTAAAGTTTTGTGTGTGTTTTCAGGTACCAAAGTTGGCCTTTAAGATCTAAAGCAGAAAGCAATGTCTTTGAGGAACAGACCACTAGTCTTCCTCACGTAGCCTATTCAAACTGTAGTTTAGTCTAATCACCCAATAAAGAATGTAGGAACATGAGTTTAGTGATAATTTAGGCATTTTTGGCTAATTCATCCTTAAAATGACTGACAGACTGCAGTGATTTAGGCTCCTTAAAGGTCACTGTGACATGCCCTTGACAGGACAGAGATAAATCTCTACACATGTTTGACCAAAAATGGCTACAAGTTAATTAAAACAGCAGAATCTGATTGTTGGGCTTCACTTCACAGCTTGGTAAATAGTATTCAGTACTTGTTTAGCTATTTTCCAATATTGCTGTATCATTCAACAGCCCTCTATCAGCCAGATTTCTAGACCTTCCTTGTGTAATATCTATCAGTGGATTGCCTATGTCCTATTACAAGGGTTTCAGTTCTCATTGCTACATGAATATTTGTATCTTACAGACCTGAGTAACTCTTTGTTACAAGTGAGTTCTGAAATCTTTGCAGGAGACTGATATTCTTCACAGTCACCTCTGTGCTTTCACTCCTGTCTTCCTGCTAAGGAACCAGCCGAACAGCTGGAAGCCTGGTGCTGCTCTGCTTCAGCCCTTCTTTGTGCTGCCTGTGTGCTTCAAGCACATCCCAGCAGCAGATGTTGCACTGGATGAACAACCCTAACCCTAGTTGTTCTAAAGAGTATGAGAATAGGAGATCTATCTGTAGAAAACATTGGGTGAAATCTGCATCTCAGTTTTGGCAATATGTGTTGTACAATACTTCATTGCACCCTACTTTACAGCCAGTATTTTACATGGTGTTATATGTGCTATACAAATAATAGAACACAAGGTCTTTTTTTCTTCTTTACTGTTGCATAGTCTTAGGAAAAGCTGGAGCAAATAGGCTTTTCAGGTTCTCACAGAGCATGTAATATCCCCACAGGATGGTATTTTCTATCTGTTTCCTCCATATTTGGCCACCCAGTCTGTTCTCCCATGCACTCGCTGAAGTGTTGGGGGGCGAGTAAAGATGCTCATGTTTTTTGCTGCTGCATTGAAAGTAGGACCTGGTAATGGAGGACGAGCAGCTTTGTTTTTCCAGGAATAATCTGAAAGGAATAAGAACTCAGAATTAATTATGACTAAAAAGGTATTTTACTCGTCTACAGAGAAAAGAATGAGTGCTTACAGAGGACTTATGGTCCTCAAGGATACTAATGTAGCAGGATGCTTTGGTCTCCTATATGTCATAAAATATCCTGAGCTGGAAGGGACCCACTAAGATTATAGAGTCCAGCTCCTAGCCCAACACAGGACAACCCCAAGAATCACACCATGTACCTGAGACCATGCTGTCTGTGCTTGTTTTCAGATAAGATAATTTTTTCCAATAGTTTGTGTGTATTATTCTCGCCTACTGAAAGCTGTTTTTGCAGCAATCCCTCAAGAAAACGCTGAAAATGAAATTCAGTGGAAAAGCTGATGCAAATGCCTGCAACTCTGTATCTCCTATTACCAAACTGCTACAGTATGAAAGTGCTCTTCCTTCTATTTCAAATATTTAAAAAAACATTTCATCATAACATTGATAAACTGATTAAGGTTCAAACAACTTAGCCTGAAGGACAGCTTCTGGAGACCTTCTTGTTCCTTTTGAGATTTCACGTCTTTTATTCCCCTCTTGCTTAGCTCAGAACTCCTGGTGTACTTGGTGGCAAGTCTTCTTTGCTCCATTTCCCATTTCTCCATTGGTTTCATAGGATTTATTCCAAGTTTGAAGGCTTTCTTTCTCTCATAATATTGGCACCCACCTGATCTCAGGCACTAGCAGTAGCACACTGCTGTATTCCTGGCCTTCCTATTCAGATTTCCCCTTTCGAAATTTCAGGTAGTGGCTACTTCAAGTTTCATGTGATTAAAGTAATTGCTCTGCTGCAGGGGTTGAGATTTTTTCATGTTCATGATCAATTCAACCATTTTCCCAAGTCTTTAAAATGAGCCAGCCATTTAAAATGACCCCTTTTATCCAGACTCCTGCTATACCTTATCCTTGTTTCCTTAGCATTCCTAAGGTAGTTCCTGACCCTTCCATTCCTACTTTTGTATTTTAATCTTACTATGTACTGATATGCTTTAAAACAAAAAGTAACATTTAAATGGATTGGTTTTTTTGGTGCCTAGGTATCATTCTGTTTCTTAGAGAATACCACCTGGTTTTGGTAGTGTTTTTCAGCAGTGGATTGAACCTGTTAAGGAACAGGTGAGGACCAAGACATTTAAAAAGGGGGAACATCCAGGAGCTGAAATCTGGGGTCAGGTCTCCACCTCTAAAAACTGTTTCTTTTTATTGTAGACTGGTATTCCCTATCTTTCATCAGCAAGTATGATTTCAGTCTACACTATCTTGGCAATAAAGGCCACTTTTCCTGGTATATTCTTCAGAAAAACTGATCTTGTATACTATATTAAATTATTTTAATTATGGCATAAAAAAATTAACAGAAAAATTAAAAGAGCAAAAAACAATTGAGAGCATAACTTCTTACATTTTGGATAATATAAAGCAAAGAGTCACCAAAGATGATGTTAATGTTCAAGTACTGACATCTAGGAGATAAAATCTGCCATTTGCTTTGTCCTTATCTCTCTTCCCATACAACTCTGAAGACTTCAAGGTAAGTATGAGTGGTTTAAGTGACAGGATTCTTGTTCTTCTCCAGGACATGGAAGAATATCTTTATTGACCTCCATCTGCCAGCCTGACTTCTATACACATATTCCATTTCTAATTACAGATTAACAGTAAATTTTATTTCTTTTGGAACACCACGTGCGATTCTTTTTTTTTTTTTTCACTATTCACTGCAGTCTAGAGAAAATTGCAGATTTTGTCTTCCTCTGAACCTCCTGATCCATGCATTGTGACAAATCAACTCTCGCAGTTTTGTTTCAGCAGTGGATCAATAAGAAAATGAAGTGCAGCTCCAGCCTTTCTTGGTGGATTTCTGATTAAGTCAGACACAGAGCATGCATACATCTAAGCATGTTTTATTTATATACATATATATGTGTGTGCCATCTCCTTCCTTCCCTCCTGCTCCAGTTCTCTGAAGCCACTTGCAAGTTCTTAAGGAGAAGAGGTAACTCAAAGGAGCATGTCAGCAGAAAGAAAACATTATTAAGCAGAACTGTATGAAATTGGTCTGCCAGGGACCCTTTGGTTAAGCAATTCACCATTGGTTTAGGGCCTTGCTATTTCCTCTGAGTAACCAGAGAAGTGGACTGCTGGGTGTGGACAACAGCTCTAAATCCTCACTCACAAACTTTCTCCTGCATCCTGAGCACTGCTGTTCATCTTCTCTGCATCAGAAACATGGCAATGAAGAATGTGCTCAGAATGTCACCAACGCTGCAGAGGATCCAAGGTAACAGTTACATTCAGAAGTGATTTCACTTTGTTTTTAACAAATGAATGTTGAAAACATGACCCTTTACTATAGAGGTGTGGATTTACATGTTTTTACAATTCTGCTTAGTCCATCGACACTGGTTGAAATATTTTTTGCACCTTTTGTAAGTATTTTCTCTCTGATGTAACAAATATTAGTAGCAGTAGTTTCTCTAACCATCAGGACAGGATCTAGGCACCTACATGCAGTTCACCTGTATTAAGAATTTATGCCCTACAATTTTATTTACAAAACATGAGGAAAACCAAGGGCTAATAAATCCCTTAGGAAGCATGGAAAATGAACATTCCTCTTTGTCTTGGATATGAGTAGTAAAAGAATATTTCTTACCCGATACAGGTGCACCAAGAGGTGCTAGCTGTATCCGTTGTCCAGCTGATCCAACTTCTTTTTTATGGAAGGAAGAGGTGTGTAGTCCCAATGGGTTGTAAGCACCACTACTTACAAAGCCAGGATTTCCTGTTGACATTGCAGAATTTTAGAATTTTCAGCTGCATTCAGAAAACTCTACCTACTTTATATACTCGTTTCAAATGATATTTGCAGTACTACAAGAGTGCCAAGTGTAAGTATTCTTTAAAAACTCCCTAGTGCTTGTCCCTTGAAAAACATTCTTTCATTGAATCCCTTCTTTGCTTGGTATATTAGCTGGACCCTTTTCAGCACTAGCAGACAGAAATTCAGCAGGAATAAAGACAAAGAGCAGGATGAACATTTCATTGGTGCTTCCACTAAATGTAAGACCACACAGAAAGGTTTACACTGAGTTGCAGAGAAATGCAGGATTTTACCTTTTGTTTACATCTACTTGCTTTACCAGAAGCTGATTTGATTAGTGCTCAGTATTAGTCTTGTGCTCAATATGTTTGGCCTCAATCTATTGAAAATAATGGAATCCAACATCTCTTGTGGAAAGTGGTGCACCACTTGAAGTTGACTTTGACAGCTCCCCCAGTTAAAGGCCTGCTATAAAAGTCAGACCCAATTATCCTCTCTCTTTAACCCTGGTTATCATTCTGTTTGTGCCTAGTTTTGGTCCATATCTTTCTTTAAACCAGCATTACCCTGGGAAGGCTGACATAACTCTCCTTATTGGGAAGCAAAGAAGCATTGTGCATGTACACACAAAATTAGTTCTGAAATTAGTGTCCAGTGGAAGAGCAATCTGTTATAATACTTACTCCCTGCTCCTAGAAAATCCCTTACTGTCTTCATGTCTGTCATCAATTGGGACAATGTTAAGACTCTGCTGGCACAATGTACAGAGAGAAATGCTTTTCTTTAGTGGTAAGATTCTGTGTTCAGTAGTATTAAGTTTATTTTGACCTTTATCATGTGTGAGCATATTCATCACATTTTCAGCATCACAGCTTCAGCAGTAGTTACAGTAAAACACAGTTTCTGCTTTGCCAGTTTTTCTGTCTCCTAAATCTTTGGCCTTTGGGCAATCCCATAATGTTCCTCTTCACACAAACACTCTCAGATCTCTGTGATAATTTCAGAGCAGTGGAACTATAAGGCACAAAGTAGGCAGCCCGGAATCCTGAGTTTCCTCCCTTTTACTCTAAGGTAACTCCACCAAAACCTGTGCAAGCACAGCACTGTAAGATCAGTGTAACAAGCAGAGAACCCAAATGCAGGAAAAGGTACAAGTCCTGAGTGCTGTCAGGGACAAGCCATCCCTGAGGGGAGATGCACGTTCTGCATTAGGATCACTTCCTCACCATTATCCAGTGACCTGCTGTGGGTTATGATTAGGGTAATAAAATATTATCTGCCTTTTAAAGCACAGTAAGTCCCAAGAATCCAGAAGAAGCCTTTACATCACTTCTATAAATGCCTCCCATGCAAAACCACCACATTGCCATAATGAAGAAAGCAAAGTTTGACAAAACAGATTGCAACTAAAAATGGCAGGATACAATCATCAGGAACCTTCATTATAAGTGCAGGTTTTTTTACAAGAAACTGTAAAACATAAATAGGAAATGTACAAAGAACCAGGCTATAATTGCTACAATTTACCTTTTGGATCTTCTAATTTTTCATTCAACCTTTCTTTGCATGACAGTTTTTCAATAGGTATAATTATGTTCTCATCTGTAGACAAGGAAAATTAAAGGAAGAAAAAGATAGAAAGGGAAAACTTCAGAAGAAGGGTATGAAGAACCAATTTAGGTCATGTAAAAGAAATGGGGAAGGAAAAAAGCAAGCAAGAATGAATATCTGACACATAAGTAAGTAAAATGTCGTATCCTTGTTTTCTTGAGCAGAAAATGTTACTCCAAGATGTTACTTTACAAGGTCCATTCTAATTATGGACTAACAATATGATTTTCCAATAATGCAATTACATTCCATTTACAATTTTAAGGACTTGGTCATATCTTCAAAGTTGACTGATCATAAACTTACAATCCTTCATAAATAAAGCATTTGTAACTATTTGCTCATCTTTTTTTGCCTTATAGCAATCTTGTGGCTGATGAAAAAAAAAAGCTCACTTAGATAAACTATACATAGTATTTAAACACATCAGTGTCAACTTTCAGATTGTCAATGTGAAAAGAGAAAAGATATAGTTTACATGTATTGTACTTCTGTGATCCATCTATTCTGCTTCCATGTGTTTCATATATGTCTTAAATGTTGCTGTCTCCCCAGTATGGGAAACATCACATGCAATTTAAGATACTGATGGAAATACCAAAAAATAATCAGTTTTAGTGCTTTACTTCTTTAAATTCTTGGTAGTAAGACAAATGCAGAATTTCTACCATTAGCATTCATCCTAATTTTATCTTCACTGCAGTTCAGTAGGTAGATGTCTAGCCTAATCATGAAAACTTTTGGAAGCAGCTATTTGCTTTTCTGTGCCTGATTCCTTTGCAAGATTATTTATAAATCATTTACTTCTAAGGCACATGGGTACTCTATTTCAGAAAATAAAAAAGATATACAAGATGATACAGAAAACCTCTTTTATTCCACAAAAAAATTCTGGTAGGTGCTGTTGTTTCTCCACTTTCTAAAATTTTGCACATTAATTCAAATTAAAAACTTCAGCTTGCCTGACTTTCAGAGGGGAAAATTCGGTTTGTTGATACTGCAGAATGGCTACCAAAGTTCTATCAGAAAGGGGTGCAGCATCTGCATGTAAACAAACCTTCTGAAGTTCTTGCTGTAAAAGCACGTAAAGCTGGGTGGTTACTGGCACTGAAGTATTTGGAGAGTGACTCGTGCTAGCTGGACAATGGCTGCAGAGTTGTTAACCAGGTAACCTCCCATAACAGGAACAGTGTACCTGAGTTATAGGGCTTTGTGGTGAGAAGACAGATTTCAGTCCACATTCTGATGATTTCCTCACTGAAATCTTAGATCAAGTGTTTACTAGTGTTGGACTTCACTCTATAGAATGCTGATAATAGTGTTCTTCACAAAACACAGTCACACTGGAAGTTCCAGAAGAAATAAGGGGACTTTTCTTGCAGCAAAGGATTTAGGACAAGGGCAGTAAATTGATAAAAGACATGTCTAGAATATTAGGCAGCACTTTTATTACATGAGCACACCACCCACTGTTATGTTTTCATGGGTGAGACTGCTGTTTTATAGTGTTCCATGGCATAGGGAGCAGGCAGTAATGAGGCCAAACTACTTGCTTAAAAACAGTAAAATAATGGTCTCAGTGGATTATATACAGAATTTATCCTGACAGAAGTTTATAAATAGGGGCTGGTCTGTACCTTCTTAATGTTTGAAAGCAAAACACATCCTACCACATATGAAAAAGTTGGTTTTTAAGAGTCTTTCACTAAAACAAGAGAAAAAAAAAGACCCTAGAACTTAAGCTTAACTGCAGAAGTTAAACCAGATGGTCTTAACTAAGTTAATTAAAGTATGAGGAGATATAACGTGACCATCTTCAATTACACTTTTACCTGTAGTATTTCTGCTGTAAGTCACTCCTCCCCCAGCATTTCCTAGTGATTTAGCAAACAATTGGTTGTTCCAGGTTCCATGTGATGCTTCTTTATTGACTGCTGCTAAAGAGACGTTCTTCGGGTTTACGCCTTAGAAAACAAATGACGGAAAATGTTATAAATACCAAATTTCAAACTTGATTCAACCAATAAATGACATTTCTAGAACAGAAAACCAACACTGAATCATTTGTCTTATAAAGCAAAATACCATTAATGTAAATTAATGATGTCCATTGATTAGATTTTTAAGCTGAACCATAAAAACCAGTGACATTAATTTAAGAACAATTCTCTTCATGCTATCAAGAGAACTTTTAAAAGACTTTTTGCTATAGGTACTTGGTTTCTGTAAAACCATAATCTCATAATTGATATTTTTGTCTGTCAAAAAAGGAACACACAAATTAAAAACTGGGGCTCCCAAGGCTGAAAATAAACCATTTCTTCAAGGGTTAAGTTAAAAAGTAGGACAAAGGTTCTTCTTCATGTTACAAGCATTACAAGAGTTAATAGGATTACAACACATGAAGGCAGCTCCCAGATCTAGTGGTTGCACAACTAAAGTAATATGGATAAATAATAACTATGTTCCTTGGACCTATTATTCCCTTAAATGTTGAAATTAATTATTTTTTACATCTATGCCTTTCTCATTGAAAACCATGGAGAGATTAGAATTGTGCTTAATAGAAGGTAAGAAATACAGATGACTTCCATTTGGGTTACCTTTAGATAGGGAAGTTCGTTGCTCTTTATATTTTTCTTTTTCTTTTGGACTTAAACTGTTGATTCTCTGAGCATCCTATTTAACATTCTAGAACTGAAGTCATCACTGCCCTAATGAGTTCCTGACAAATTATTCATATCTTGTATCAAAACAACTTGCCTGACAATGGGGAATTCCTCTGTGAGCCACCTAAATTCTCAAACGTGGATTACAGAAGTCATGATATGATTACTGTAATTGTACAAACCACCATGATAACAAAAGACACCCAGACACCAAAAAAATAATTTGACTATAGAATATATTCAGAATAATAACTAAAGGAAACATTCTCTTTGTTTTCTCCTTTCTATTCTCATTCCCAGTAATTAAATGATATCATGTTGTTTTTTTGACAAAGATCACCCAGATTTAGACTAAGATATCTATTTCTAAAGAAAGATGACTGCCTTGAGGAAAGGAAGTGAGTGTGTGAATTCCTACCAGTGCCAAGAGATGGATATTTCTAAACACTTTGTACAAGGAAGGGGGCAGTGTTTATCAAAACTTGTACGTTCAGAAAACCCCAAACATCCTGACACTGCAAAACTGGTAAATATGCACTATATAAAATCATAGAATCATAGATGGTTTGGGTTGAAAGACACCTTAAAGATCATCTGGTTCTGATTGCCCTGCCATGGGCAGGGACACCTTCCACTAGACCAGGTTGTTCAATGTTCCATCAAACTTGGCCTTGAACACTGCCAGGGACGAGGCATCCACAAGTTCTCTGGACAATCTGTCCAGTGCCTCATGACTCTCACAGTAAAGAATTTCTTTTGTATATCTTTTCTAAATTGCCCCTCTTTTCCATTTAAATCCATTACTCCTAGTCCTATCACTACAATCCCGATGAAAAACATGTACGTAGTTGCTTTAGTCCTCACATACACCTGCTTATAGATTAACTAGGATATATTCCTAGTAATAGAAGAGATGTTGGATTTATATTACTGAGGATTTTTTTTATGTTACAGGTCATAAGAGGGCCTGTATAGCATACAAGCAGCGTTGAGGTCCTGCCATGTTTATATAGCCAGGAATTGCTGCATCAGTTGTTATATCTTCTGGGAAAGGCATTTAATCCAAAACATGAAAATTTAGTTTGGTTAAGAAAAATAAAATTATCCAGTAAGAAATCTAAAGCTTAAAAGTATTGTATGTAGATTGTGCACAGCTTGTATTTTCCATATGTATTGACTTTTAACCTTACCAGGCAGATATCTTGACTGGCTTATATAATAATCTTTTGCTGATGTATTTGATCTCTCAGAATCATTTCTCATCAGAATCTTGTTTTCCCCTCCTGGCTGGATACAGCGTGAAGCTTTTGGTTCTGGCACACTGAAAAATCAAAATTTTCAAACCATGTGACCAACAACTCCAGCTCAGAATACCACAAACTGACCTTAGCCTGAAGAATACAGTGCTCTTTAATTATCCTACTTTTCTCAGTAGAGTCTGTTTCCACAAAGTAAAAGTCAAACCTAACATCTCGCGAGAGCCTGACCTGGGATTTGAAGAAAGAAATGTATCCAAGACTATGGAATAAAAGCAACTGTGGCCAAATGGCAGAACATAGTACCATTTAACTGACAAAGGAAGTAATGTTAATATGTCAAATTTTAGTAAAACAGTTTCTTAAATACACAACATACACTGAAAAAAAATTTGATTCTGTTTGGATGTTACTGGCACTGTAACAACATAACATCCAAAGCTGATCTACTCATGCAATTCTTGGCATTCTCACAGAATTTTGGTGACTTGAATTTTAATAGACTTGTCTTAATATGTCTATAAATCTACTTCTGGACACTGTTTACTACAAGAAAATGTGATTTTATAATTGCAGGACCTACCTAAAAAGAAATTCCTTGTTTTTCTTTTCTTTTAAGGGTGCAATGCTAGGCTTCTTTGAAGATGACATTCCAAATTCAGGGTCATCCAAGTCATCCCAGCTATCCACAGCCTTTACCAAAGTCTGACCCCACCGTCTTCTGCAGTTTTTAGGACCTAGTACACCATTCAGAGGGCCACTAGCTGCTTGTTTCTATTTTAAATAAAAAAAATTAAAATAATTTAAAAACCCACTTTAATTCAATTCTAAAATTTTGTAATTTGTATCTAGTATAACTCCTGACTACTGCTTACAGACTTTATTGTTCCCTGTGTGTTGTACTTGTTTTGGTCATAGTCTCATTATGACGTTAAGTACAAAACATAATACTGCCAGTATGTATTTGAAGTGTAGTTGTTTTGGACTGTCATCATTGAATTGCTCAAGTCTACCTGAACTAGTTTGCAAACCTCTGTTTGCAAACCCAGTTCAGTGCTCAACCACTATTTCTGGCATCTTGCTGAACTGATGCTCTGAACAGTGGTAGGTAAGCTGTCAAGAAACAGATCACAATGGTGCAGAACACTGCTATGCCCCCAAAGTAAATACAGCAAATAAAAGAAACTTTTCTTTAACATTCTGTTCCAATGAAATTACTAAGTTTTAAAACTGTCCTTCTACCTATCATTTGCTTTCCAGTATTCTCTGAATACCATTCATTTTTAACATACAAAAATGAGTTCAGTGAGTACAAGTAGAAAGCAAAATGGAAGCAACAAACCAAAGTTTACTACTAAGCTCTCTAAAAATCATAATTGCTAAATTCTTACAAGGTTAAGAGCTGGATGAACCTTTTTGGGTATTTTCCTGCATGAGGCAAGTGAAGTTCTCCCTTTCCACTTCACTGTTGTGAATTGTTTCTCAAAGGTCAATAAGTAACAGCTGTTCCAACTCCATTGCTGCATAAACACGTCACTGAGGGCTATTATAATGAACATTGTGTTACATGCAATCTATTCTTCTGACTTGCTATAAAATTTTAATAAGCAGACAGTTATATCCTCACTTATTCCCTAGTTATCTATCTGTATCTCCTCTAATAAAACATGATAATTTTCAGGGGATCACCTGGCTGAACATACGATGAACTTTTAATAAAACCATCTATGTAGTTATTGAAGACAACTTACAGGCGATGAGTTTTTATTGATAATTGGAAAAAGTGGTTGTGACTGTGGCGGCTGCTGCTGCTGCTTTGGTACTTGCTGGTTAGCTGTATTTTGAGGCAACTGAATTTGCTGGAGAGGCTGGTGGTTAACCTTTGGCAAGAGCTGTGGCTGTGTTTTGTCAGATAAATCAGGTGAAGACAGAGGTTCTGGCTTAGCTTCCAGTTTAGGTAAAGATGGCTTTGGCTCTGTTGGCTGAACTGGTTTAACGGGAGTCTGCTTCTCCAGATACTGTGGGGGAGGTCCTAAAATTTGGCCAACTTGAAAGTAAGGGTGCTTCAAAGCCTGCAGAAGAAGATATAATGCATTAATTTTAACTTCAAAAAGTTGACTTTAGTAACCTCATCAAGGATCTAAGCAGGTTACTGAAACATTTGAGCAAGCTTTACAGAACAGACGGAAGATGGATGGGTAATGAGATCATATGTAAAGTGTATACCAAGAACTGGCAGTTCTGTATTTCAAACTCTTACATAACTTAGTAAGTCTGATCCACTTGTACATATAACAGCAGTCATATCCTTTTGTTCCCTTCTTTATTGCTAGGTGGACTCTGTATTTTGAGGTGCATTATACATTTAACACCATTCTGTATTTATGCAGTAACAAATTTCTGTGTTAAAAAATGTAGTTCTCACTACTTTTAGCACAGGCTTTATTTACATGTCTCCACTGCTGACTGTGTTTTGGCAACTCAGTGAAGAGCTTGAGTTTTTTTAAGTAAAAACAAAACAAAACCACCAACAACAAAAGCCCCAGAAGTGAGATGGTTGCCATGTATGGGTTCTACAATTAGAGGATGTTAATGAGCAAGGTTTCTCCCCCATTTTTCTTATCACCAGCTTTTGCTTTTCTTTAAAATACATTCACCGTGCCAGCTGTGCCTTCATGGTGTTTATTAAAAAAATATAGTGTCTGTCTTAAGGCAGATGTTCATTTGATCATTTCCTCTGACCTTTCCATGTCCTCTGCTAGATGCAGAGCATGGAAACACCTTAGTAACACACCTCCTGCTATATCAAAACAACTCACTCCGTTAATCCTTCTGGGTAGGATCCTACTCTTTGTTAGTTCTCAAATGCATATTTTGCCTCAGCTGCATTCAAGAACAGCTGCCTTTGAACCCAGTGCCATGTATATGCATTAAACTCTTCCTTTTGCCTGTGGATTACACAACTGATGCAGCTGCTTCCTTGGTAACTCACCTGGGTAAAAGCTGGTTATCTGCTTTTATAAAGCATCTAGAGTATTTTGTGTAGAGGTACATAGTACTGGACTACAGATAGATCTCCATCACTGTACAATAGACTTGCTTTATAAAGTGGAGAGGAATGGTTGCTTTATTTGGTACCATCTGCTTAACTGCTTCTGAATCACTTACAGCACATCCACCTAGAGTAACTTGCAATATGTCCTTTCTTTCTCAATTGTATTCCTCTTTTATATGTTCTAAATAGGATTACATTAGGTATGAATAATAAAAAAAATCCACAGAATGTAACCATATTTGGTCCTTGAAATATGTGTTTTGAAAATTGGAGAAAAATTGTGACCTTTTTGACCTATTGGCATGCTCTTCACAAAGCTACTTCTTTATCACTTCTACAATTTACATTCCAAGTAAAAATAAGTCTTAGCTCTTCCATACTGCATTCCATCTGTGGCTTCACAAAAAGCAAAGTTTTCAAACTTTTCGGTACTTCCCTTTGTGTAGATGGGGAGGAAAACAAAAGTGGCAAAGTGATGACAGACACAATTGAAACATTTGCTCCTCAGCTATTTCTCTGTCCTGTACAGAGAGAATTTTAAGATATGCAGTACAGAAGACAATATTGCAGAAATAACTGAAGAGTTTCTGATGTCTGCTGAGCGAGGTTTAGAACTTTCTCTTCTCACCACTTACTCATTCCCATCAAAGTGTTCAAAATGAGGAGACATTTGTGGTCATCACTATTATGACAATCAATTTGTCTCTGTATCTACAATTTTTTAAAAATGCAAGAAAATTCAGTCTTATACTTAATCATTCACGTGCTCAGACCTGACTTGCTGTAGGTCTCTTCTTTGGATTCCAGTTCAGCATATCACTCATAAGCTGTATTGCTTCATTGCTTGCATTTGGGATGAGAGTTTTTAGGCTTATAGGGACACATTGTGGGAAACGGAAATTCATTGCAGAAGCAAGGTGGTATCCTTCTGTCCAGTCACTCTGTTTCAAAGGAAAGAAAAATCAGCACCAAAAAAGAACAAAGAGGTATTTAGATATACTTTAAGGCAGCTTGAGTCATGCTTGGTTTGTATGGTTCCTTCCTATACAGCTGAAAACAAGCATTCCTGTTTTCCATGACAATTATTCCAGCACTAGGGAACACAGCATCGGTCGCCAATGGCAGTCCTCCTGAGGTCTCCTGTAGCTACAGGTGGAACCATCACCATGAATAACACACTTGGACATATTCTATCTGAAGGTGACCAGAGTGCAGCAGTACCAGGAATGCCCATCTGCCACAGAAATGAGCCCAGCAGCTGACTTCAACATGCCCTCTTTATGGAAATAGCAGAGGCAAGACCCCTCCATTCACCATGACACAGTTATATAACCATGATGCCTACACAATACAGCACTGATCCCACCATTATGACAACCAATGATTAAGTTACAAGCAGACAGTATTGCAACAGTAAAAAACCATGATCACCAGATAAACACTTTTTAAAAACGTTCCTAACTTTGTAAAGTAAACCTTTAAGTCCTTCATTGCTTGATAACTGCATTCTTGGATTACAGAGCTACAGGCTTATCAAAGACCTCAACAGACCATTTACTCCACACCCTTGTCCCTTCCTGACAGGTGTTAAATCTCAAAAAGCTTCCAATTTCTGGCAACCCACAGTCAGACTACACAGATTACTCCAGAGAGTAATCTCCTCATGATTAGGAAAAAGGAGGTTTCTCATACAAAAATAAATGACCATTGTTGAGTGTCCTGTCATCCATGGATACCAAGAAGGACTATCTGATTCTTCCCTCTAGAGTGGCCTTTTTATACATTGGAAGGTGTATTTCTTTTCCTTTCTTCCAGTCTGTTTGTACAAACCAAGAAACCCAAATAATTCCCAAGGTCTAGGCTTTTTGAGTTTTATTTCCTCTCTAGACTCTTGATTTTTTTCTCTTGAAAACTCTAAACTGGATATAATATAGCAAGAGAAACAGAAAGATTAGTTCACATGTTAATGGGCAATACTCCTTTTTCTACAAACTGGTATGGTATTTGTCTTTAGACATACAATACTCTAAATAGCTCCTATGGCCTCTCCTACAGATGTGTTAGGTGGATGGTTATCCACAGCTACTGATGTAGCTGATTATTCCTGCCAAGGTACAACATTCTGTGTACTACTGAAAAAAATTCTTTAAAGCTACATCTCTAATTCTGTACATAAAAAAACCCCTTCTAAATTCCAGTCTTCTTTTCTAACATAATTCTTCTCCACCTGCCATCTACTACGTTAAGCAGCAAAATCTACTCCACCAGACAGTGGACAATACAATTAAAAAAAATTCATTAGAGGCAGAACCACTCAAGTTCTATTCAATGAATCTTCTGAATAATAGGCAGTGAAGCTTACTGTCTGGGCAACTCTTTCCAAACAGGTATGCTCTTATCATGCAATTTGTATAGAAATATGCTGCTGAGAATGTTAGGAAGGACAGCATCAGAAACCTTACTGAAGACAAGGTGTGACATTTGTGCTCTTCCTCTATCCACCACGCTTATTGCACTGCTACAGGGCAAATTGGACTGATTTGACACAACTTGGTCTTAAGGTACCATGATAGCCATTACTCATCTTTTTATGTACAGCAGTTTTAGCTCTGTTAGCACAGTCCATGGTAATGAAAAAACTCAAATATAATTATAAACCACATCTGCTTAAAACAAGTCTCAAGAT
Source organism: Fringilla coelebs (assembly GCF_963513975.1). Taxonomy (NCBI): domain Eukaryota; kingdom Metazoa; phylum Chordata; class Aves; order Passeriformes; family Fringillidae; genus Fringilla; species Fringilla coelebs. The sequence continues at coordinate 88,260,870 of NC_140028.1, forward strand.
TTCAAGTGACCTCCTCTTTCATCTCAGAGAACAGTTTGTTCTTTTAAATCAATGGAGAAAAACTTCCCTCCTTCACTGCATTGCCCTTCTTTATTGAGTTTGGTGGCATTCTGTCTGCTAGAAATAAAGGAACAGTTTAAAACAAAGTACCAAGGGCTGTATGTTGAACTGATGAAGCATAGGGATAAGATGAAAACAGGACAAGAGCAAAATGAAAAATACATTTCTATTTATTAAAAAAAAATTCATTTGCAATAATTTAAAGTGCCATTGCCAACCTTCAGCTAATGAAAATGCATTTCATTAATCTCTGCTATTGAGGTTGTCATCATTTTTTTCATTAAATTCACATAGTACAAGTGTACCACCACTGCCAATACTTGAATGGTGCAATTTAATTTATTTATAAAATAAATAAATCAACTTAATTTATAAAACAAAACAAAATAGTTGCCTGCCACTATTTAAAACACACAGATTCACCGAAGTCATTGGTATGTGATGGACTTAAGCACAGGAAGGTAAACTGGAATGAAGATAGCTTCTGGGCATAATTCCTGTAATTCATTATTGCAGGACAACAGAATAAATGAATATGTCTGAAAAAAAATCATATTTGTAAAACTATCTGCAAAATCAGACTATTAAAATAACTACTTATATTTTTCAGAATGTAACAAGTACCTGTAGCAATTGCATTATTTGTTGTGGTAATTCCTATCATACTATTTAAGTACTCCTTTTACACATCAATCTTCTTGAAGGATGCCCTAGCATTATTGTAAGGAGAGAAAATTTCTGGGTCTGCCCAGCAGATGACAGGGGCACAAAGTAATTAATTATAGTTTCCTGATTCTAGAGGGCTGACTTACCATGTCCATAACTCTTAGGGTCTTTAAGAGAGGCTACAATTTTTTCTGGAATATTCAGCTGGTAATGGTCCCTGCTTTCCCAAGCACTAAGCTTTCTAGTCAGGGAATGACAGACTCTAAATGGGCAGGATTTGCTTCTGTTACCTCCTTGTAAGGTTAGAGAAAAAATACAGCAAACAGCCCAATGCTGCTGTGCTACTGCACACAGTGAAAACCTCTCTGATCTCCCTGCACTTCAGAGGTTGTTTATGCTGTAGATTGGAAATGTTCCAGAAGCCAGCATGGTGCTGTCTTTCAGTCTTCATATACATGAAAATGTTCCTCTTACTATCCTAGATTTGCGGTCTGCTTAACAAAGTTCACATCTGCATTTGAAAACTCAACTCTCAAAATACTGCTCCTATTTGCACCTTATTCCTGAGGCACAACTGTGTCATGGGAAGCACTGTTTTACACATCATACCAATTTTCACTGCGTCCTCCTGACTCAATTTTCACTTCCACAACGTATCATCTATAACTCTCCACCTGACCTTTTCCTCTTTGCTCTGTCATGAGTTTGCACCTGTTTTTCCGAATGTTCTCTTGGATGTTTTCCCACCACTTCAAGCTCTGCATGTTCCTAGCTAAGCTTAATCTATTTCTGTTTTAAGTTTTCTGTCCCATACTTCTCCATTGATAGCAGCTCCTTTACTGGACAAGAGTTATACTGTATTTTATATAGGTAGAACACAAATGAAACTGATGTATCTCTCTCCACCCTTAGGTTGTTCAGATATAGGTGGACTGTCTTTGGTCAGTTATTCCACCAAGTTCTATTTGCACCCATAAAATACTGATATGTATCTGCCATTTCTTACTTTACTCTACGAAAATATTTAATAGCATATGGTCTTTTTCCAGTTCATTCAAAATTTTGAAGGCAACCTTATTATTTACTTGCATATTCTTCCATCCATTTAGTAAAACAACTTTTAAACTGATTATAATTTCATCCATTTTTATATGCACTACCCAAACTTTCCTTGTAATTTTAAATAGTATTTAGTTCATCCAGAAAATAAGTGAAAAGAATTGCTTCCTCTCTAAAATACTGCACATTTTCTCTCAATTACTTCTTATTGCTAATAATATTTATGAGACATCTGTGTTTGAGATGAAATGTTTCTTTTATACTTTAAAAATAAGAAAAGCATAATTTGTCTTATTTATGGTTAACTTTTACAAGCTCCAAATTCTGTGTGCCAGCACAGAAGAATTATACATTTGGTAAGGGAAAGCAAATTGGCTCTGGTAAATTAAATCCTAGGAGATTTCTGATTTGCTTTCCATTATGAATAGCTTTAAATAACTAAATTAAGTAATTCTATCTGGCTTTCATCAGAGGAGAACAAGGCTTCACATAATAGTATGATATACAACAGATGCTAATATTCAACAAAAGACTCGCATTACATGCCTTAATGGAAGCTGCAAAGAAATACAGTTAGTTGAGCAAACACTAAGTCTGCAGGAAACTTATTGAAACAATAATTCAATATGTATGTTCTGAAAGATAACACTGAATATTTTGCAATAATTTGATCTAATTTTTTTTTTGGTAATAAAATTATGTGATGTTTTTTAAGCCTTACCTTCTTTGGAGTCCCTAGGACCTGGCAAATTTTGAAGATTTCATCTACTTCGCTTGTGCCTGGGAACAGAGGTCTGAGTGTGTATAACTCAGCCATTATGCTGCCAACTGCCCATATATCAATAGGTGAGCTATAGACAGAAGATCTCAGCAAAACTTCAGGAGCACGGTACCTGTGAGGATGGAGGGAAATAAATAAGTTAGAATGGCCATAGGAGGGTAATTAGTTAAGCTAATGCATTAAATTCTTGATATACTTACCACCTGGTAGAAACATAATCTGTGTAAGGTGGCTGAGATCTTAGTTCTCTAGCCAGCCCAAAATCTGCAATTTTCACAAGTTCTGGTCCACTACAGAGAAGATTTTCAGGCTTCATATCCCTATGAAAAAATCCTGTAGAAGACCAAACAGAAAAGAATTGCAAATTATCACAGAATCACTTCTTAAGTAGCAATTTCTAATAGGAGTAATGCAGTATTTACTTTGGGATGCTTTGGAATATTATAGTGGTTTTCAGTCTATTTTCTTTCTTTTTTTTAATTCAACATAAAATAATTGGAACCCTACCCCAACAAATGCACACATTTTCCCTCCAGTGATTATTACACCAAGTGTTCTTAAATTAACAAATGTAAACTGTCATTGGCACACTAAGGAAAATGAATTGGCTGGCAGCAACATCAAGTAAAAAACCAGTTTCAGAATGAAATCTTTTGCAGAAACTACAACTGCTTTGTCAGTTTTGGATAATGGAAAATGGAGCATCTGACACACTTACTTGATTCATAAAATTGCTTTAATGATTTTTAGCTAGTTATTTATCATTGTGACAACAATTTGGAGATACAGACATTTACAGGATATCCAAATCCTGCTCAGAAGTGCTAATATTAGTAATGCAGGCACATAAAACTTCTTCAATGGTTGGCTTGAGGACCTCTATACCTGGGCAGTGGTTAAGTCACTAAGCAAATTAATTCTGCTGTTTAACTGGAACACATAATTTGTTATGTTAACCATTAATTTGATTGAAATCCACTTGCCAGAATAAAGCACTGAATTTCTGCATGCATAAATTGAAAAAAACTGTAAGAAATTGGCTGAAATTATTATGGGAAATGTAAACGTTCAAATTTATCATACCTGGTATTCCCTTATACACTTATGGTCAAATCAAGATATTAATATTGTAATTTAAAATTGGAAGTTTTTCTTAAAATCTATTTTTCTAATTTATTTCACAGAGAAATGGTGTAGGAAAAGAGGATGCTAACAAACAGTATATGATCCTGATTAGAAGGACAAGAAAATGTCAATTTCTGGGTATTTGACAATACTGAATAAAACTAATTATTCATTTAATTCACCAACAGGCCTTTTCAGGGTACATTGAAAACAAATCAAACCTTACTAGGAACACTGTTTCTTATTTTATTTTCAGTTAATGTTTTATTGTCTTTGGAAAGTTTTAAGGATACCACTGTGATGTGAAGAAGAACTACAAAATCAAAAAGTAGAGCATGAGAGTAAATTACTACCTTTTTAAATGCAATACAGTTCACAGACAGATATTAAATATGAGCTTTAGGAGTTTTGCAAACACTGTGAAACTTTTTATTCTTGTGAGCACACCTCACCTTTTATTTAGACTGTGCCTGTAATTCCTAGAAACATCCCACTTACTAAAATATTTAAATCCAGGCTGTATTTGATAAGGATACTCTTTGAATTTCTTAGTGAACAAGTTATTTTAGTATTTTTTAATATGTAGAGTATCACGTTAGTTATAGTATCTCAACACAAGACTATTGATGTATTAATGCTTCTCAGTTAGATCTTTTTGAGGATGTAGAAGTGATTAGCACAGCACAGCATACAAGTTTCTTCAGTTTGTTTATTCATCTGCTAACTAAGGTAGAAAACACTACTGCACAGTGTATGAACAACATCCAGTGCTTTCCGAGAGAGAGGAAAATCCAGTTATAGGAAAACAAACAGTAACTTCAGGCAAAGTTTAAAACTGCACCACACTTGAAACAGGTAACCATGATTTGATCAGAGATGATTAATAGCCCTTGCCAGGTTATTTTAATAATATCATTTCTGTGCATGATATTATTTTCTAAAAAAAGTGCTATGCAGTTAAACTCTAGTAGGAAACCTACCGTGTTTGTGGATGAAAGCCAGCCCTTGCAATATTTGATACATCATGTTTCTGATGACTGACTCAGGGAAAAACTTGTTTCTGTGAAGAAATGGGGTAAAAAACATACATAATTAAGAAAAGTAATGTGCCTTCAGAACACATGTGTTTCTTTATTTTGTCTAACACATCATGAACACCTGAAAACAGACCCATCAAGTCAGAGAGATACAACTCTCATTACAAAACTCTATTGGGCCTTAATCTCAACCACTTTAAGTGCAGCAGCAGAATTTCTTTGTTGAGACATTCATAGTGGTATCTCTGTAGAAGCTGGCTGGCCAGCAGCGTGCCTGACAGGTGAGTGTGGAATGCACAGTGCTGTAGCAAGGCAGAGATTGCACAGTGCAGCACTGGCAGGTGCATTACCCAGTGGTGCCCTTAAGGGAGCCCTGCTAAGAGCAATTCTGCTCAGCTGCAGAGTAACATTGTGCTCATGTCACCAGCAGCTACCTCAGGATGTCAACTCAAGAGCTTGGCACATGGGGAGATACAGTGCATGACAAAGTCTGAAAGAAAACCACACTAAAGGCAAAACAATTCATCAAAAGAAAATGTTATTGAAAAGGCAGGTCCTACTCCAAAGACCACCTTGCAAGCCTTACTATGTACTGTCTGTCCAAGACTGCAACATTAGAGTTAGCCTATATTAGGCCATTCTTACAAAGATGCATCCATGTACCATCCCCACCTTAAGTCAAACCCATGAGCAAAAGTAGCATGAACAGCATTCACCCAATCCTTCATACATTAAAATGAAGGCTAATGAAGAAAAAACCCAAAACACAACTGTTTGGAATTTCTCTCATGGCTCTACACAAAGGCATGCCAACTCTCCTGTTAACAAACGATCCAACTTGTTTCCAGAAGCATTACAATATGCAGTGTTGTAACAGAGCAATGCAGAAATCTACCCTCAAATAATCTGGTGCAGCAACTCCTGTTCACATCAACGGGGCTACAAGAAGAGCCAAAACCAGACATCCTAAAGTGTTCTTCAAAGCAGTATGAGAATCATTAAATAAAGCATAATAGCACACTCCTTTTCTGAAAAGGGAAAGGAAAAAAGACATACCTATCCTTCATTAGCTGATAGAGATTTTCCTTCATGTACTCAAATACAAAATAAAGGTTGTCATTTTCTCGTATGACTTCCTTCAATTTTATTACATTGGCATGGTTTAGCTTCTTCAGAGACTGCAACAGAGCAAAATACAGCTTCAGATAACCCCCCAGTGACCTTGATTCCTTACCAGAGCGAAATTTTTAACATCTAAGTTTCTAGCACAGAATCCACACAACATATTCATATGACACCCCATTATTTATCTTGTAATCTGCTCTAGAGAAGAACAACCCAGAAGTTTGAATAAATCTCAAATTAAAAGCAACAACTATATTAATAGTAGTTTAAACCTATTTCTAGGGATTACCTCAGAGCTGGAGTAAAGATTAGCACAAAAACCTAATTCCCTACAACAAAAGACAAATCTGAAGCTGTAAGAGCTCTAGCTCACTGTACTGAATAAGAAAACCTGCATATTTTTCCCCTTCTTTTTGGCATGAAACTTTCATGAAGGATTCTCCTACAGACTCTCATTTTGGACATACTGATTTGTATGAAGTCTCCAATAAGTTAAATCAAAAGCCCTTTAGTAGGGAGTTTTGTATATACAGAAAATCAGACACCCAAAGCATGGAATTATTTGGCATTTATGCCCAGGTTTTCAAGTGTTATTCTATCACTTGGCTAGCAAAAACTCCCAGTGCTTTCTACAGATGCCCCAAACACAAGATACATGGAATGGACACACAGTTAGAAATCTGGAAGTAAAATGGAAGAGGAGGATGGTAAACCACAGAAATACACACATCCAAAATCAATTTATTTTCCTTTCTCAAAGATAAGAGGCTTGGCTATGAGACATGGCCACTGCTTGAGAATAGTGGAGTATTTCAAAAATCAGCAGGACCTCTCAGAGTGCCAGCACCCCACAGTTTTGTGAAACCTGTCAGCATTTAAGGAGTTCACAGAGTTTGGCCTTGCTTGGACAAACGGTAGCTGCCCTTTTCCTTCATGCAAGCCTAACCAGATACCTATTTTTAAATGTGGCATGTTCACCACTTTACCTTGACTTCTCTCAAATTCATACATTCATCCCATGAATAGAACTTTCTTTTCATTCTGAAATAAAGTCCAAGATAGAGTATTTTCAGTGAACAGTACAGAATGCTTTTAGAATTAGAAAATCGAAATTATATTTTCCAAGACTAGCATTACCTATGTTTTGAACTCAATTTAAAACATTCTAGCATACCCATGAGCAATATACTTAAAAACAAAGTCAATGCTTAGAATTGCTAAAAATTTACAATGATTAATCATCAATTACTGAAACTGAAAAATCTTTAGAAGAGTACAGCCAGAGACCATGTTACTCCAAAGTAAAAGGGACATAAAACACACCTTTGTATCACTTGAATTGTGCTTTTAATCATAAAGTAAGCAACAATGACACTGCAGATAAGACATGGAAAATCACATCATTATGCATAAGTTGCATATTCTACGAAAACAAAAAAAAAATTAATTTTTGAAATCAGCAAAATATCTGGACTGCTTTCTATTATAATTAAGCATCTTACTTGATTGGTAATTTTAAAAATCTGTTTCAAGATATTAATTTCAAAAAAAGGTTTCATATTTTTCAAGCAACATCATAGCCTCTAAACCAATTGTTAGACATAACAGTGTAATAGCTTTATTTTTAAGTCCTGCATAAATCCAAATGTGGACATTTGGTGTTGCTCATATCTTGGGATGAAGTTGTGAATGTCATTGTTGTGTTTTGGTCAAGTTTTAGCACCTAAAGTGGAGGGATTTAAACCCATAATTTTAATTTAAAATAAAAGTATCTTCAAGCAAAACTGTACCCTCTCAAGTCCCAAACTTCAAAATCATGCAACAGAATTCCAAATCCTGAAATCACAAAATGAACCACCTCCCACAAAATGTTGTTCCTTTTGCTAAAAATAATGAAAATAATTAATTGGAGACTCTTTCTTTAGCTTCAGTAACAGTACCAGCAAGATATGGTGAAACATGAAATTCTCAGAAATTCTTATAGAAAAAGTCAGTCAATTATATTACAATTATCTTACTACAGCAGATCCATAAATGAGAGGAAAAAGTCTGAGCAAGTCACAATTTCTGGTATTTCAACTTACACTTTATATCCAGTTTGCAATTCTCTAGGAATACAAGGGGAATTCCCCCACACCTTGAGTACAATTTTTCTTGTTTCGTAATCATCTTTTAAGGCAAATGTCACAATACTCTTGATTACACAGAACACAAGTTTATTAGAGCCAGGGAGACAGCCTTTATTTACCTGACCAGATTGTTACTGTTGTTTATCACTGTAGCAACACCTGAAACTTAATGCAGTACTTACAAAGACTGGGGGGCTGGGATGGAATTTCAAATCTACCTGTTAAAATCGCTATTCCTGCAACTCATATAAATAAACTCCCTAATTAATCCCATTCACTTTTGCTTCTCCTTTGGTGCTGGCCTAACAACATATTTAGAAGGAAGCATGTTCAAACTGAACAAAAGCAGCAATGAATTTTACAAGCCAAAGTAAACCAGTAAATTAAACTGATGTGTCTCTCTATTGATCAGTTACCAGAAATCTGACTCACAATCACCTTGTTAAACATCTTAATTAAAATAAAATAATTTTGTTATGCTAATTTCCTCTAAAAAGGCGACTTTTTTCAATTCTACACAAATGGAAGACGACAACAAAGTCAAAAGTGAAAATCCAAGATTTTGCAAGCACCTTTACTGAATTGAGATGCTACATACCTTTTGATAGCCACAAGTTCTCCTGACTCATTGCTCTTCCCCATCAACACACTGCCATAGGTGCCATCACCCAGTTGTTTCATAATTGTGTAACGATTCATTTTTTTTATGACTCAGACAGCCAAAAGCTTATGAAATGGTAAATATATTCTGTTTTATTAAAGGGTTCTGTGCTCGTTGATTTTCTCAAGAGAAATCTTCTTCCAGACTGCTTTATGTTGGTGAATGTTTCTCATAACTCAGCAGGATATTCACCGCTCCCTTCCAAACTATAGCTGCTTTGAGATCCGGTTATGAAGAACGGGAGACAGAAGAACATGGTCATCCTCACACAGATCCCTAAAAAAAAAAACCAAAACAAAGACTAGGTAGCTTTACAGGTAGTTTTAGAAACGAAACACTCTACTACTTGTATCAAAAAACAGCACTCTCCAGAACCATATGTGCTTTTTAAATGGACATAAATGCAGTTAGCTTCTTTAAATTTTTCAAACCACAGAAGGTGCCTACTGTACAATTAGGGTTGGAGCAAACAGAAACTGGAGAGTCGAGGTTACGGTCATAATTCCCTAGAACCAGCAAAGTGTTTCTAAAGCTGGTGTATTCTGATAGAAGCCCTTACTCTGAATTTATAGACAGCAGCAGCTTCCTGAACTATTACAAAGGCACGGTTGAAGTTCTGGAAAACATAAGGACAAAAATTTTGGACAGGGTGCCACGGCAAACTTAGAGTCTGAACACTGCGTTTTGGATTGGTAATGCAAGCAGGCTTCCTATGCGTAAAAGTTAGTGAGGAAAGGAGGTGGAGCAGCAAGACAACCACTGCATTTTTCACCCACATAAACTGATTTGTTATAAATGGACATCTTGCTCAGAAGTTCACATAATTCTTAGGCACGGTAATGGCTGAAGAGTTAAGGTTATTCTTCAGTTTTACAAGGCTTGCAGAGAGAAGCATAGAGGTTACATGCACTGGTATGAATGATTAAATCTGAACTGTCATTTGGAAAAGAATCCATATTGAATAATGCTGAATCCCCATATTTGAATCCATACAAATATTATTTTGAATCTCAATCCAAGTTTGAATCTGAACCCCAGCTTCCATTACACACAATACTATCTCTCACCAGTGCTTCAGATAAAGGCTAGTTGCCTGATGTTAAACACACAAACTCAGAAGAGTCACTCATTTATGCAGGACTAGGAAAAACTAACAACCTCTCATTGTACCATTTACTCCCTGTAACCCAAATGCTAAAACACAAACAAACATTTACCTTTTGCCTCTGCTGTCTGAAAATACAAAATAAAACTCAAATCAATGGGAAAACACCATCAGTCTACCTTTATAAGAGATTGAGAACTTAGCATGCAGCTCTCTAGTCCTTATCCTTATACCAAAATTAGCTACAGTCTGGTCTGTTCAAACAGATTAAGAACTCTGATTCAGCTGATAACAAGACTCAGGCTTGAGATTTACAGGCCTGGCAAAATAACAATAAAGTTGGCCTCTCAAGGAGTGTGAAATATACATTCTCAAGCAGACCAGCCTGCTGTGTAAATGAAACAGCTGCCGGGACAATAGACCAATGTCTCTAAGTTGTTCTTAGCTGAAATGCTGCTTCCTTGAAGTTATAACACAGTATTACTCCCTCTTGCTTCTGTAAGCAGGAAAGAATCTCACATCACCTGTCAAGATGCCAATGACCTAGTGGACATCTCAATTTATAATCTTTGCACCAAGCAACCTTTATTTTGTCAGGGAAAGTTACAGAGAAGATTTTTTTTCTACACCCATCTACACCTCCCCTCCCCTAAAGCCACAGCTGTAGTGAAATAAGGTTTCTGGTTAATAGCGTATTCTGAAACAAAGCTAAAAATCAGATAAAAGTAACATAGGCATTTTAAATTATGATGAGATTTTCAATTGGACTTTCATATATTTAAGCAAACTTTTTCTCAGAGCTCAGCTTTATATCTTATTCCCCACAATGCCTGCATGTACTCTAGTCTTTAATACCATCAATAATGCCTTTTTACAACAAGGTTATTTGTTGACTCTGGTAATAAGCAGATGATCAAGTGTATTTATTCCAAGTTAAGATACATTCTGCATACACATCTTGCAAGTTGTCAATAGTTAGCTCTAGGTATATATTAAAAAAACAAACCAACACAAAAACCTTGAGGGTATCCTTATACCCCTTTTACAACACAGCCTCACATCTAAAGCATCAGCAATTATAATCAGTGTATGCATTTTGTGTATAGGTGTAGACAGGTGTACCATGTGAAATGAATTGTAGCAAGTTTTGTGTGCTTGTGCTTCTCGGCTTCAACAAATATCACTGAGCATTGTTTAAGGTATGCTTTTTGTGAGGGGATTTAGCAATATCTGCTACAGATGGCCCTACCTTGAACTTCTGGAGTTACATTAACAAGTTGGAGAATTTGCATGCATTTCATGCCCAAGTTTTTGCTCTCTAACAAAGTGCAACAAAAACAGTGTGAAAAAAACTTGTATTTGCAATAAACAGAACAAGATCTAGACACAACCTCAAGTTTTGACCTTTAAATCCTCTAATTTTCGTGCCTAAATCCTATCAGCTTTCCAAGTAATTTTCATTGGATTATATATTAATCACATGCTTTTACAATTATTCCTTTTGTCCTAATATTTTGGCATGTGCAATCAAAATAACCTCACATAAATTGTTCCTTCCCTCCAGAAATTCCATATAATACAACACAGACCCAATTATTCATTTTGTCTGTTCTACAATATATTTTATTGCTTTACTCCTTTTCTGCTGTATACTTAAATTTTAGGGTACGAAAACACCTGACCAAGTAAAGTACAGAAAAGCTGGTGCATTCCTTCAATGATCAAGTGGAAATGTCAAATCCACTCCATGGAAATGCACAAAACAAGGTGTGAAAACCACATACCCTGATAACAATGTCTGTGTACCATCACACCCACCCCACACTGACATGTGCTGGAATTACAGAGCATGATGACTGGAACACAAATGGCCCAGAGATTCACAGTTCATTACAACAGACTTCTGCAGACTTTGTAATTTTCACCACTCATACCCAGCTCAGGTGTGCAATTTTTTCCTCAGTGGTATCACTGTATTTTCTTTTTTAAATCTGCAGTTCAGTTTTGTCTTTTGTACCAACCTGAGGAAAAGCAAGGGCCCAGTCTAGCTTTTCTGGTTAAAACATGCCTTTGGAGTGGCCTTTTCCATAATAATGCTGATATGATATTATTTCTTCAGAGGTGCAAAGCTCTAAAATTTAAAATTGTCATAATAGGTACCAAACAGACAAGAGAAATCCTAGTCTAAACAACAGCTTGTTGTTACTCTTAATGACATACTGGATATAATCTCTTTACACAGGATTAAGGAAAGATTAAAGCCAGGGACAAATAGAGGACAAAATAAAATAGCTTGACAGAATCTACAATTTGTGTAAATTTAGCAAACCTGAACAAGTACTAAAGAATTGAAACAAATCATCACTTTTACTGTATTACTGGTGTCTTAAGCACTAGCAGCAATTTTATATTATTTTAGCTGTCTGGATTACATTTCAAAATGTAATGAATAGCAACAAATCACCTACATTTCTTATATATAAATACTAGGCTTTACCAAGAGTTCTGCAATTGCATCCTAAACAAACTACTCTCAAATAATTAGAAACTATGATATATGACCCAATAAGACTTCCCACCCAGAGAAGCAAAACACCCACAATCAAATTTTACCAACCTGTTTACAGCAACTGATGAAATCACCAAAAAGGTCTGTTGGCACAGTACTGTTCTCAATGAGCAGAACTGGCAGTATTGCACAGCACAGAATGTATGCTGATACTGATCTTAAAAGTAAAAAAAAACCAAAAAACCAAAACCAAATCTAACCACAAAAAACCAAACAAATTTTACTACAAGAACCTTCTTAGTAGTCAATGCATATTACTAAAGCTGCCAGTAATCAGGTCCCATGACAGGTGGATCCAGTTCTTGAGATTAACCTCAAAAATCCATTACTCTAATCAAATACCAGCAGTTATTTAAAAACAGGACACTCAGCTGCAAGAAAGAAGTCAGTAACATTGACAAGAAATACTGGTGCTTTGAAATAGACTGCCTTAATTTTTTTTAAACTGCCTTAATTTTTTTTTAAACTCCCTTAAAAATCTAATATATTGATCCACTTGTGTGTATCAGGCATTCAGGACGGGATCAAATTAAGAACTCCAGTTTGCTCTAAGTATTTTCCCCTGTTTTGTTCCAAACTAGCTTTGGTTTCAAAGCAAAATTATTCACACCAACTTTTTCAGCAGATTACCACCATGCCAGCAAGGCTACCACTTCCTACCCACAGGAAGCCCCTTCCCACCATGCAGTACAGCAAGTTTCAGGATAACAGTCGTTTCAGTGCTGCTGCAACTGCAAGTCTCTAGTTTTGGGCAGCATCCAGAAGGAATATGAACCACTCATCTTTCAGCATCTGCACCACTGTAAGTTTCAATAAAACACAGAATCGTTATGGTTGGAAGAGACCTCTGGAGATCATCTAATCCAAACCCCCTGCCAAGGCAGGGTGACCTAGAGCAGGTGACACAGGAACACATTCAGGTGGGTTTGGAATGTCTCCAGAGAGCGACACTCCACATCCTCCCCGGGCAGCCTGTTCCAGTGCTCTGCCACCCTCAATGTAAAAAGGCTCTTCCTCATGTTGAGCTGGAACTTCCCGTGTTTCAGTTTATGGCCATTGCTCCTCATCCTGTCTCCAAGCACCACTGAAAAGACTCTGGCACCATCCTCTTGGCGCTTGCCTCTGAGACAATTATACGCACTAATGAGATCCCCTCTCCGTCTTGAGAATGGAAACAAATGCTTGTTTCCACTTCAGTTCCACCTGGTGACATCCAGCCGCCTCCCGGGTGCGCGCCAGTTCCCTCCTCAGCGCACTCAGCGCCAAGGGGAGCGCGGCGCCCCTGCCGCTCACTCAGGCTGTGAAACTCGGCACCGCCCGGCCTGCCACTTTCACCCCGCTCCTCCTAAATAAAGCTGCACCTCCTCTCATTAACCGCGGACCTCTCAGGCCGCCAAGGCCCGGCTCTGCCCCACCGAAGCCGAAGCAGGCAGGGTCTCTGTCCCCGCAGGCTCCGCACCCACGCGGTGCTCCCGCTCCCGCAGCCCAGCGCTGCAGCGGGGCAGCTCTCCCACACGCGAGTTCCCCGCACAGCGACCCCAGCCCCCGGCAGCGCGCTGGGGGCCGGCAGCAGCCCTCCCCTTCAGGAGCGGAGCTCTGAGCGCTCCCGCTCCAGCCCAGACGCGCACCTCTCCGTGCTGGGAGAGCCCCAGCGAGGCCCAGCCCCCGGCGCACGGGCGCTCACCAGCCCGGCCCGAGGGGGCACGCCGCCGTCCCCGCCGCCCCTCACTCACCGCGGCGCTGCGGGCGGAACCAGCTCGATGCCGCCGAGCCCCCGGCCCGCCCGCCGCCTCCCTCGGCCGGGCCGCTCTGCCCCGTCACCGGGGCGACGGGCGCGGGGCCGGGCCCGGGCTGGGGCGGGCCCCGCCGCCGGCACCGCCCTCCCGGCGGCGGGCACGGCTGCCAGGGAGTCGCCGGTGGAGCGGAGGAGCCGGGAGGCGGGGGAGAAACAGCTCTGCGGGGAGCGGGGACAGCGCCCTGCTGGAAAGGGAGTGCTGCGCAACGGGAGCTGAGCCCGGCGGCGAGAGCCGCGTCACAGTTCCCTGAAGGTGGCCCCATGATACGCGAGATCGTCTTTGGACAGTCCTTATTATAATTACTGCTAGTAGTAATTATATACTGAATATATATTTGGTGCTCTGGTAAGACCCCGCATGCAGTGTTGCATCCTGCTCTGGAGTCCCCAGCGCACGAAGGACAGGGAGCTGCTGGAGCCAGTCCAGAGCTGGATGCGCTGTGATGCTCAGAGGGCTGGAGCACGTCTCCTATGAACCCAGGCTGAGAGAGCTGGAGCTGTTAACCTGGAGAAGAGAAGGCTCCAGGCTGACCTTAGAGCAGCCTTCTGCTACCTAAAGGGAGCTTTCAGGAGAGATGGTTAGAGATAATTTACAAGAGCATGGACAAAAGGAAACGGCTTCAAATGAAAAGAGATTAGATATTAGGAAAAAAAATCTTTTCTGTGATGCTGGTGAGGCACTGGACAGGTTGCCCAGGGAAGTTGTGGATGCCACACCCCTGGAGGTGTTCAAAGCCAGGCTGAATGGGACTCTGAGCATCCTGGTTTAGTGGAAGGCAAGGGGGTTGGAAGTTGGAATTAGACGATCTTCAAGGTGCTCTTCCAATCCAAACCAATCTATGATCTTATGAAATAAAGCTACCAGCTAAACCATAGTGTACTTAGGATTTGTACAGAAATTCTCACCTGTATCATTCACAGCTGTAGTGAAACCTGAGGGATTTTCCCCCTAGCGTTTTTAAAAATTATTTTATTGTAAGCAATTTATTAAAATGCAAATTGCTAATACTAATGCAGGGGAGAAACTTTGAGTGCTCTATGCATTCTAAAATATATGTATCTACATTACAAAAATAATAATGAACTTTCTCCTTGGTCCTTTGTAATCTTACATTTCTCCAGGGTGTAAAGAAGGAACAGTTAATAAAAATGGCATATTTAGCATCTGATCCAGAGGTGCTTTAGGCAGGGAAGTCTCATTTTAAGCTTCAATTCTCAACATTAGCTTGAGCTTTCTATATTTTAATGTTTTTGAGAGTGATGGACAAGAAAAGGAGATAATTTCAACACAATAACTACTAGAAGCACCATGGAGGGGAAGGCAGAAAATTGTTTGAGAAATTCAGATTCCTATCTGCTTTGCCACGCTGGCAGCTCAGGCTTGCTGAGCAAAAATGGGAAGCTGTCTTCATTTAACCTTTTTTTTCTCTCCCCTCCATGTTCCTCATTAATTGGCATGGTAACTTTGTGATGGTTTAAGAACTGTTGACAGATTAATTGATTGTACCTCAAGTCAACTGGGTGGAACATGGGGCTATGGGAATCGGTTTTCTGGAATTCAAAGGATTTGACCACTTGCACATAGCTTGCTGAAATGAAAGTACAAGAAAACAACATTATATTTTCTGAAACAAAATATGCCTGTTTCCTTTACTGAAATAAAACATCAGAGGTGACTGCCAGGTAAAATAAAGTTCAAAGGTGAGACTTGGACGTGAGAAGGAAGAAAGTACCCTAACCCACACAGCAGAATTCAGACAGAGATTCAGCAGGAGCTGACTGTACGTAGCAAAGAGTTTAACCATGTATTAACCTCTAAAGATGTGTTTGATCACTACTACATGGATACATCCCTACCTTAAATATGTGAAAACACCACTCCACTGTCAGTGGAAATGATACAGCAGTTACCCTGTGATGTCCCCTCCCTGTCCTTGTGTCCTTTCCTCTCTTTACAGTTTAGCGCTGTCCCGTGACTGTCCTTTCCCAGGGATGGGCTCTGTCCTCTTCCTCTGGTGCTGCCACTCAGTTTCATAAAATCAGAGAATAGTTTGGTCTGGAATGAACCTTAAAAATCATCTGGTTCCAACCTCCCTGCCATGGTCATGGAAACCTTCCACTAGACCAGAAGTCTCAGAGCCTCATTCAAACTTGGCCTTGTACACTTCCAGGGCATCCATAGCTTTTCTAGGCAACCTGTTCCAGTGCCTCACCACCCTCAACAGTAAAGAATTTCTGCCTAATATCGAATCTAAACCCACCCTGTCTCAGTGTACTGCCACTCCTCCTTATCCTATCCCTACATGCCCATGTATAAAGTCCTTCTCCATCTCTCTTGCACGCCCCCATTAGGTACTGGAAGGATGCTACAAGGTCAGCCCAGAACCCTTTTTTTCTCCGGGCTGAACAACCCCAGCTCTCTCAGCCTGTCTTCATAGGGGGGCTGCTCCAGCCCTCTGAGCATTTTCATGGCCTCCCCTGGACCTGCTACAACAGGTCCCCTGTCCTTCTTATGTTGGGGGGGCCAGAGCTGGATGCAGCACTGCAGGTGGGTTTTCATCACATCAGGGCAGAGGGAAGTACCACCTCTCCCAGCCTGCTGGCCACGCTGCTTTGGATGCAGCCCAGGATACATTTGGCTTTCTGGGCTGCAGGCACACACTGCTGGGTCATGCTGAGCAACCAACACAACCAAGTCCTTCTCCTCAGGGCTGCTCTCAAACCGTTTTCCCCCAGCCTGTGTTTGTCCTTGGGGTTGCCCTAACGCACATGGAAGACATTGCAGTTGACCTTGTTGAACTCCATGAGGTTTGTACAGTCCCATCTCTCCAGCCTGTCCAGGTCCCTCTGGATGCCATCCCTTCCCATCAGTGTGCTGACTGCACCACACAGCTTGGTGTCACCATCAGCCATGCTGAGAGTACATACAATCCCACTGTTCACGTTGCTGAACAAGGTGAAAATGTTCTTGGTTGCCTGTGGGGCATTTCCAGTCTAATTACAGTCACTTATAAGAGATCTGGCATAAGCAAGGGGCTGATTTTTAAATAATTTCTGTATTAGTTTTGCACAAGAGAAACGTTCAAGTCTAAATTCTGTTACCAGGACCTCCTGTCAGTTGTTGGTACTTTTTGTAATGGTCCCCAATGTTTCACACACATGAAAGCAGAAAGGCTGTAGACAGGACTTGCCAGTGTTTGAGCCATGCTGCAGCATGGTGTGGAGTTGCAGTACAAGCACTGCAAGCCAGTCACTTAACACTTCATTTTGTCATAAAGACAGGAGGGAGATGCTGTCCTGTGCTCTTGCTATGAACCAGGAAGCTGAAGGAAAAGCAACAGGATGGAACAAAGAGACCCGGGATGTTTGTGAGCCCTGCTAAAGGACCTCTGAGAACATCCTTATGCACCTGCTTCCCTGCTTATTTTACAAAACAACACATGCAGACCCACTGAGTAATTTTCTGTTGAAAGGACCTCCTTTGGTTGTGGTTCTTGAAGGTGTTGATGCTATGCTCAAGTGCCAGCCAAAATACCTGAAACTGCCTTCTCCCAAATGCCATCACAAGTACCAGCATGCATGTTGAAGCTTATAGGGATTGTGTAAACTTCATTTTTCTGTTTGTTTGAATAAGGTTGAGCCAAACTAGCAATGTTTCCCTGTGATACTTACTTGCACCTGTACCATCCCATTGATCTTTGTGTCTCATGTGGACTCTTGCGAGCCTGGAGAGGTGCTGTGCTGAAATGCACTCTCCATTTTGCACAATCCCAGGTGTATCACTACAGAAACACTATGTGGTTCACCTTCCCTTTACTCATGAGTGACAGCCAGGTACTTAAACTTTAGGCAGTTGGAACACTAAAGGCAGTAATCCAGGCATGGGATAATCATTGTACATCACTCTCGTTATTTCTCAGGAAGAGGGATTTTAACTGGCCTGGACTGATTTTTCACTCTGTGTTTTTGGAGAAACCACTCCAGCACTAAATGCCTCAGCTGTCCCCTTTTTGTCTGCATGTGACTTCTACTGATAAGGGTGGGAATGACATGAATTTTCCTAAAATGCATCCCTAGAGCTGCGCTGTGCATCCTGCTAAATGATCTCTCAGGAAATATGCTCTACTTTGGTGAAAGCTGTCTCAGTTGTTTTAGATAGATTTCCGCCCAAAATACTAAGAAAAACCCCAGCAATCTAGAAGAAATCACAGAAAATCCCCAGGAAGGAAGAAGTCTCAAATCTGTTACACTGCTGGTTTCCACTGATGCAACTCAGAGAAAAGCTTGTCTCTGCCTTTAAGGTGATAGATTGTATCCCCAAATGAAGAGATCAACTGCTTCAGGCTCAATAAGGCCCAAACAGCCATGTTCCTGCATGCCTTGTTTACAGCATTAGCACATTTGGAAAGCTCAGAGACAACCTGGTTCCAGAAGAGGAGCAAGGGCCAAGCAGATTGCTCAGATTCACAGGAGTTCTTTAGCAGGACTGGGTGGATACAGGTGATGGTGGAGCAGGACAGTTTGCAGGGTCTGTTTGTGCCCCCTGAGGTGTGACCATGAAGTGATGCCCACAGGTATTTGCATGTCAGGTGTGTGACACATGCTTACATTGGGTACATGAGTGAAAAACATAGTCACAGGACCTCTTGTCTCTGGGAGGCATCCATGAAACACTTGGGCTTTTTTTGCCATTCTGGGGCTGCTGTTTTGGTACAAATGGCATCCTCAGCATGGGGACAGGTGATGCTTTACCCCAATAGGGCCCTTGTAACCCATTTGAAGCCAGAGCCACAGGAGACTGAGATTTGAAAGCACCTTCTCCTCCGCTCCCTCTGTGACTGTGCCATTACAATTGGAGTTTGTTAGACAAAGGTGCCTGTCAGAGTAGAGGGTACAGGCTGGTGAAGGGCTCCTCTCAGGTACTCAATGCAGGACCAGAAACCACACTTGAAAGGGACAATTAATGGAAAAGAAGGTGCTCACTCAGTGACCATCTTGCTTCGGGATGCTGCTTTGTCTGAGGAACATGCTTTTAAAGTCAATGCTGCAGCTGTGTAAACCTACAATGAGGCTTTCAATTTCAGCTTTTTTTTTCTTTTCTTTTGTTACAGAAGCTCCCGGTGCCTTTACATTTATGTATTTTGAAGAGAAAAACTGTCTACAGCTCTAGACTTTTTCCATCTGATTTTTCTGTAAAAGGTAACCTACAGCTAATCTTATTCCAGACACTTGTACATGAGAAGAATCAAGGTGAAGAAAGACTGCAATAACTTTTAGAGCGGTTTTATTTGTTGTACTGCTCAGATGATGCAGCTAGGTAATCACCACCATAGCTTTCCACTGTGCTTAAACAGCTGTCATGTTTATTATAAATAAATCCACACCCTAAAAGAAGCATCTAAACACAATTGGCTGCATTTTCTCTACTGGTGTACAAAGTTCTGCTTTAAAAGCTGTGTTTAATTGGATAGCATAACACTAAGCATAAAACTATAATGCCAAGTTTAATACCAGTAATGTAAGCAGCATGCAACCCTCACAGATTGTCTGTTTTAATAGCTAGTAGTATTTTAATAACTTGTGCTTGAGTTGTGGTTGGCTAACTCCTCTAAAATCACTATAAAATAGAGCAATTTACAGATTTAATATTTTCCTAGATTTTTCCATCTGCAGTGAATCTTTACAGCTTTTTTAGACATTTTGTTTTGCCTTATTCCCCTCTTATACTTTTTTTCCCCCTTTAAACTTACAGGGCTGTAAGCCTTGATTATTATTCTACATGTCAAATGCCTCAATATGATTTGGCATACGGCTGAGAAATCCCAGTTCTGTAAACAAGCATAGTGTTATATATTCATAAACTCTAAAATTTTGCATCAGTCTTTCCGGGTAATAACTCACAAACCACCTTTTTTTTTTCTTTTTTAAAGGTTTTAAAGTATGTGGGCTAATTATCAAATTGATGTTGTTCACCTGAATCTCTTCTTATCAGTAATTTAAAACACTTGGTAGAAGAATTACCCTAAGAGTTTAACAAAAGCTAAGGGAGATATACAGAAAGTACACTACAGCTAAAAGACAAGGTAAGCTTGCTGCAGGTGAATTAATTTAGTCTCTTTGTGAATTCTATCTTTGTCTGGCTTGAATTTTTAGATTCACTGCTGAAACAGGATGCTATTAACTAAATTCCTATGGGGCTCAGTTTCACATCTCAGACTGAACACATTTATAAAATGTGTTTATAAAAACATGGTTTTCATAAAAATATAAAAAGAAAATATACTACATCAGAAATAACTATTTTTAAATAACTGTTTAACTGTTCTTTGAAAACACACTTTGTTTACTAGTTTAATGACAGCTTCAGTGCATGGAACCTTATAATTCTAAATAGCCGGCTGCTTACATTACTTTGCATGGTGCCTTGCTTTTAACTGTAATTTCACATTTATTGAAAGACTACAGTAGTATGCTGCTTCTTAAAACACAGGAAAAATATACATAAGACAGTGTTCAAAATTTAAAGATACTTGGTAACTCAATAATAATGATAGCAAAAGAATTTTTTTTTACCCTGATCAATCCCCTGTGTCTACTTAGCTCCCTTGCTTGGCACACACATTTTGGGTGAAGGTTCTATTCCCCAGTACTAGGCAGCTTTCAAAATATCTTTAGTTTTAAACTAGCACTGCTCTGTTTTTTCTTCTTTCCAGATTAAAGAAGAATTAGTTGTTTTAGGGATGAATTTGGGAATGCATTTCTTTACGATTTCATTGCTTAGCTCAGTTTGGAGATTTTGTTTGGCTGTTAATTTCCAAATTATTCTCTGTTGGCTGGTTAATTTCCAAAGTAGTGCTGTCATGGGGAGCTATGTTTACAGACAGAAAAATCCCTTGGGAGAGGGAGAAAGACCTGCTGGAGATGGAGTGCAGAGAGGCAGCCAGGACAGGTTCATTCAACACTGACCTGTACTGAGCAGCTGGGATGTTGCATTCTTAGACAGGACCAGTTGTATTCATGGGTAAAGAGAATTCTGCACCAATAACCAATTGGCCTGACCAGCTTGCCAGGCTCCTTTAAGCAAAAACCAGTTTTGCTGTAAATGGTTTTCAGGACCACACAAGTTAACTCTGGCAGCCACGTGATGCTGAGCAGGCTTGGTGGGGGTCGTCTGAGCCTTCCTGCCTCCAGGCTGAGTGTTACAGGGCATCAGTTCCTGGTATGGCCGTGCTGGGTTGTCCTTCTTACATAGAAAGTCTGGGTAGTCCCTGCTCTTGATACAAGGGATCAAAAAGCAACGTGAATTTAGCAAATTTCAGGTTTCAGATTTTTCATCTCTCATTTCAGGGAAACTTAGCTGATCTTTCCATTCATCAAAAGGATCATGGCAGGTGAATGAACTGTTCAGGTGAATAATTCTGCAATTTGTCTTGCTTTCACATTTCTGTTATTTCTTTCTGTCTCTGCCATTTCCTTCAGTTTACTATAATCTATAGTCACCTTCCTTCTTTTTTTTCCCATTACCTCGTTAGTCTTTTCTTTCTTACAGATGGAGCATTTTCTCTCAAAGCTTGAGGCAGGAGTTGTGGCTGTAAGTGGATTGCACGTGCTGTCAGAGGAGGCTGTTGACTTCCAGAGGAGCTGTGCCCCCAAATTACCTTCTCCCAGGTGTGTATTGGGCTCAGTTCCTTGTGCCATTTTAGAGATTGTGTGGGGTTTCTTTGAAATTAGATGCAAAAAGCTCACAGCTCCAGAAAGGTGCTTTTGGGAAAAAGCCGTCTTGATGTTTTGCTTCCTTATATCTCCTCAAATCTCATACTCCTCGGCTCAGCGCTCACATGGTCAGCACAATAATCGATTCTCCCATCTGCAGGTATTTGCCATTTAGGCACCATTTAGTCAATATTCAGCACTCTCAAACCTTAGGGCCTGGCCTTCATGCTCAGCAAAGCTGTTCCCCAGAGGGAGCCCATACCGACAGCTCTCCATGCTCTCAGCTGGTTTGGATTTTGTGGGGATGGAGTCGTGCTGGTAAAACAACGCTGACTTTATCATCCCAAAGTCTTCCTGAATCTTCATCCCTGAATAGACGGCACCTGAGATGTTTTCTGCCACATGGGAGTAGCTCTGGAGGTTTTTCACGTCGCAGAGGTTGTCGCTGTATTTCAGCGCGGGTGGCTTGTAGGCCTGGTAGGACACCTTGGTGGTGGTGGTGATGACCGTCTGCAGCGGCGGGGCCATGGGAGAGGGGCTGGGGCTGTACTTGCAGGGATAATCCCCACTGTAGTAAGGGTGGGGAGCACTTGTTGCCATCTGTCCATAGTCACTCCGGTCTCCGCTGCCCGTTTTCCCCCACGCTGGTTTCAGTCCGTAATGTCTGCCAGGGTTGTCAAAGCTCTTATCATGGGTGGTCACAGCGTTGTAGTGAGACCCGTTCAGACTGAGGGGGTCTGCATCAATGGCAGGGCTGGGCAGATCTTTGTAAAACGTTGGGTAAGGACTTGAGCTTATAAAGGTAGGAACTCCAAACTCGTAACTGCATGGCATGGGCATGTAGATCCTTGGATTTGGGCATTTAGGGTATGGTGATAGCTGGTCCTCTTGGAAGCTGGCTGAGTCGTAAGGTGCCTTGTAGACATCTGTGTTCTGCAGCAAAGGGTAAGACTGGGCTGGAATTGAAAAATTGGTGTCTGTGAAGATACCAACTCTTTCTGGGCTATCCATGCAGTGAAAATTCTGTAGGTTATTGGTGTAACCACTGCTGTCAGGGTACCTTCCTGCCTGACAAAGAGAAGTAGATCTTAAGACATAGGAATCAATACTGTATAGACACATATGTCTCCATACTTGTGCTATTGCTAGTTTCAGCCCCAAATTCACAGATGTTACTTTGTTATTTGCACATGTTAATAGCGTGATGTAAAGCTTTGTTTTGCCCTGGGATCCACAGTACGTGCTTATCACATCTTTTTAATTGACAAAAAAAAAGTCTGCATTTATGTCACCTTTTTATTTCACTAATGACTTTGACTTACCTCTGAATTTAGAGATCTCTTTTTCTGGGAGTGGTGATAAGAGGACATTTGCTTCTTAATTGCACTTCTTCTTGCCTCTGCCTCCAGTTTGCTCTCTGGCCGGGGGTGGTCATGGACTCCTTTAGCCTAAATTAGGATTAACTGAGAATTAGGTGTGTACCTAGAAGGGGGTAAGATTAGAGAAAATGCCCTAAGTAGCAGGAAGGGTAGTCACAGCATGGTCTGTGGTTTGGCACAAGAAAAAAGGAAGGAGAAACTGAACAAGGACAAATTCATTGTGAAAATAAACAAACAGAATAAATCATCATTTGGATGTAGATAGAAGGAAAAAGTGAAGGAGAAGTCAGTGATGACTGCAGAGCTGATGAAGGAGCAAAAGTGCTACCTAAGTTTGTGACATTCAGGAGTAGATAATTAAAACCAAGGGGGGGATAAAATAGTTTGGTTGGTTTTCTGCAATCCAGTACCTCAGTTCTGCCTTATAAGCACATCTATAAATAGTATAAATAGGCTTTAAAGAGGTTTCATGCCACAAGATAAAAAATATTCTCTTAAAGCAATACACCTTCTTGAACAGGACTGAAAAATTGTATCCTGGAAAACCATCTGAAGATGTTCTGCTATTGAAACATCTGTGGGTATGCAGATCTACATAACCAAAGTTACACTGCATATGATGAAGTCATGGACACTACATTTCCTTACTCATTTGTCTGAACAGAGCTACATACAGTCCCTAAAATTAAGTAGGAAGCTAAAAATTGCTTTTAAAATACTGTCCTTTCTCAAGCAGAAATTACCATCTAAGCAAGGATTTATCAACTTTTTTGACAGTAAAATCTTCCAGTTTTGCATGTCTGTAAGAGAACATTTGAATAGGAATAATAAAGAAGGGAATCTGGGAATATGGCCAGTTTTCTTCCATTTATTGGAACAAAGTATAGAATGGAGCACTCTGCAGTACTGACTGGAGAACAGAATTCACTGCGATGTGAGTCAGGGGAAACAAATTATCCAGGAGAAAATGTAATCTCATAGAACAGAAAAGTTTTGTTTTCTCTTTGTTCCAATGTTGCTAAAAAAGAAAAATCAAGATGAAATTTCAAATTTCAGCTAAGATTCTTCTTTTTTTCCATCAAGATTTTAAATCCTTCAAAATTCAAAGGCTAGTTTCACATGAAGTGAATTTTTATGTTTCAACTCATGTAAATTGAGACTTTTTTTTCTATTTATTTTAGTAGCAAATAAACGTTTGGAAATAACATTGGAGAGATCCAGTTGTCACATGCACCAGGGTGGAAGACAACCTTTTTGTTCATATTTGTGTTCTGTAAAGAGGAGAATTTTACCCATCTGTTTTATTGTAGTTAAAACTGAATATTGCCAACCCATAAGTACTACTTTCAAAGAGATAGCCAAGTGTTATTGTTTTATTTGTTCTTATGTTTACACTCAAGAGAAATTCAGTCATGGACTAGACCTCTGTCATGCTTATCATGGTCTGTGTTATGTAAAAAGAGAGGAGGTGGGGGAAGAAATCTCTCTCTCAAATCTCTCATTTTTTATATAGTGCGCATAAATACACACAGCTGCTTTCTACCTGGAAAAATATTGCTTTTCCATCAAGCCTCCAGAAGTTTGTGACCGGATAGCCACTGTGTCCTCGGCAAGGAATCAACTCCAGGGCAGAGTTACAGTTGGGGCAGGCTTTCTCTGTGAACAGACAGAAACTACTGAAGAGGTTGGTTAAGGACAAGGATGCTGCCTGGAAGTAAACGGAGCTCAAGAGCAACATGATCAGACTCTTCCAAAATTCAGATTAAAATGTATTGTTCAAGGAAATGCAACGTAGGCTGCCAAGCACAGCTAAATGGTATGAGCTAGAACTGTCTGCTAGATGTATACGCTAATAATTTAAAGGATTTAAATCCCTATCCCCTTAAATATTTGCAAACAGACATTGATGAAATTTGGAATTAATCAGTCATTGCAATTGTGCCTTAGTCTGCCCGCAAGCAAGAGTGACTGCAGCTTGGAAACCAAGCCCCGGTGTAAGAAACGGGGTCCCTTGGGCATCGCCGCTCACTTTGCTGCTTCTGCCGAGCCTTGTCGCATATGGCGGGGCGGAGCTGCAGCCGGGCCCCGCCGGGCAGGGCACAGCTGCGGGCACACACCACCACGCCCAGGCAGGACTTCTTGAGGATCTGGCAGTTGTGGTTGTTGGTGTTGCGCATGGCCCAGCCGCTGAGGTGCCGCTGCGCGTTCTTCTCCTCGCTCGAGTAGATGAGCCGCACGTAGCCATCGGGCCACTCCTGGAAGGCGTCGAAGTGCTTGGGCTCCTGCAGCAGGGCGGGTGGGGTGGGGTGGGAGGGCAAGGCAGCAAGGAGGAGAGCAAGAGAACGTTTTTAGTACATTGCAACCTGATTTTTGTTCCTTACTGTAAGACACGTTACAGAGGGGAAAAAAAGCTTTTTCTATCACCTGCCAAGCAGCAGAAAAAGAAATATTATCTCGTTCAGAAGCGCTCTCTAAAAGGGCTAGGGCAGTCTGAGATTCCATATCTGAAAAGAAAGTCAGGATCCTTTCCTCTTTTGCATCATGATCCATTGCAGCACGGTCTGCTGACACATATGCCTTTTTCAGGGAAGTTACCAGCTGTAAGACATCAGCCTTACTCCCCGAATTTACTGACCAGTGTACTATCAGTGTGCCCAGATAGGAGACAAGCCACCCTGATCATAACTGCTATTATGTTCTCCTTGTTGTGGGATAACGCAGCTGCAGACAGGAAATGAGAAGTTTTAGCTATGGAGTGGCTTCCTAAAGTGCATCTAATATGGTTTGAATAAAGCTTTTCCCAAAAAATAGAGATAAAATAGAGATAAAAAGATTTGTCATTGCAAATGTACTTCCAATATGTGTATAGTGACACAAACAAGAACATTTCAGTTTGGGATTTCACGGCTTTCTGGAGTTCTTTACAAAAATGCAATTATCAGAGCTATGAATGAAGATTTTAAACTGCAAATATTTATAGTGCAATATATATTTAACATATGTATGTTAAATATGTATTGGGATACGTATGTTAAATATGCATGTGGGAGCAATCCCAGCAAACAGAAGCAAACTGCCAGCATTTACAGCATTATGACATAACAGCATGGGCTCTGTAAACTTAAATAAACTCTAAGATAAAAAAAAGTTGCAAATTAAAAATGCATTTGAAACTCACAACTGGACAAAAGTGGAGTGTTCATTGGTATTGAAGTGTTGCATCAATAAACCAAAGAAATAATTAGATAACTTGGGTAATAGTAGTAAACAATCAATTCAAGCTCCAATTCAACATTTCTTGAATGAGGAGGGAGAAAGAAACTGTTGAAATGGAGCCAGAGGTTGTTCTAGGCATTCATATCCAGCTAGGGAAAGCTGTGCATCAAATCCATACTTTTTTTACAAGTGACTTTATAAAGACTACAACACAACACAAAGTGAAAAGAGAAGTAAAGCAGACGTAAAACAAAGCTTTGCTTAGAGTGAAGCTGGTTCGGCTGTTCCCAGCTCCACGTTAGAGCTGGACAGAGACTTTCCCCAGTACCTCCCCGCCCACCCGGTACCTGCGGCAGCTTGGGGTCGTTGATGTCCCAGGTGAGCTTCATGGCAGAGAGTGGCCCTGGGTGGCTGCTCCCGCTTTTTTATGCTGTCGGGGTGTCGCCGAGGCGTGGGCGGAACAGCAGCACCATCACCGAGCCCCACCGCGGCCCCTGGGTGCGTCAGGAGCTGCGCTCCCCCTCCACGCCACAGGCGGGTTTCGCTACGCTCACCTGAAGGTGTGTGACGGGATAGATGCAGGGGTTGTGCACGAATCCACCCTCCCCAGCACTGGGGGCCGTGACCTCGGCAAATCTGAGCTGGGTTTGGAAGTCTAACCCGGCAGCCGCGGGGCTCTGCCCCTCGCTTCCGCGGGTGGCCGGGGTGATGGGGAGCTGGGCGACCCGTCTCTGCCCCACCGGGATGCTCCTGATCTTGCATTTTGAGCGTGGCTTGGAGCTGCCCGCAGCTTGTAAAGCCTCCGGAGGGAGGCAAAGATGCTGAATAACCTGCTCTTTGGACGGAAACCAAATCGGCGTTACTTGGCAGCTTCCCCCTTCGTCCTGTGCTCTATAGCGCCTGGTTTAAAATGAAAAGTTGGTGTTGCTGCCATTGTATCGATAGGCACATTTTAACTTATTGAACAGTCACAGGTTTTTTGTTACCTTTTTATTTTCAAAAGAAACAGCCGAGAGGACTGAAGTTTGGAGCTTTTTGTTTGGTTGGTTAGGTTTTCGTGAGTTTGTTTTTCTTTTTATTGGTCTTGTGGTTTGTTTTTTGTTTGGTTGGGTTTTTTTGGGGGGGGGAGATTACGGGAAGGAAGGAGGAAGATAGTTTTTTTTCTTTCTGTTTTTCACATCAAAAATCAATCCACAACAGCATAGAGACCGAACCGTTGAACTCCGAGCGCTGCTATCAACCTTTAAACGATCCCACCTGTTCGCAATGATTTTTCTCATTCGCTTCCATCCTCTCTTCTCCAAAATTTACTGGCCTTAACCCTCAGCTGAGCACGATAAAGCCCACCCGGCAGCAGCACACGCTGGCTGTGGCATCCCTCGGTCGGGAGCAGCTCCCAGGGAGACTCTGAGCCCCTCCTTTGCTCTCCTGGGCTCGGTCGGTGGTCTGTCCGTGCTGCAGCGCCGGTGCCCGGGTGCAAGGGGCCCGTCCCAGGTGCCGCACAGCTGCGGCTTTTTAGGGCTGATGCGAAGCGGGCAGCTTTTCCTCCCTTTTCCCCACCGCTGGGGTATAGAGTGAGGGCTTGCCGAGGAAAGGAGAGCGCTCGGAGCTGCGGGAAAGGCTGGCGAGGGTCACCCTCCACCCTAGGCGCGGTGTGCCCGGCAGCGGGTGCCGGCCCTGGGGAGGGACTGAAGCAGCCCCCGCACCATGGCCCAGGTGAGCGGCGCTCCCCGCGGCCGCGGAGAGGGGACACCCGCGGCACTGCCCGCGCCGCCAGAAACATCGGGCTGGGAGGCGAGGGGGGTTTGCAGTTTAGGTAGGAAAGGGAGGAAAACCAGCGTTTTGGAAGTGAGTAAGTGCTCTTCAGCTTTGGGCAGAAAGTGTTTGGGAGTGTTTCGGATTGGTTTTTTTTTCTGTATTTTTCTCTTTTGTTTTTAAAGGAAGAAAGAAATGAAGAACGAAATAGAGATGTGAGTGGCAGTATGGCAGACAGAGCAGAAGACTATGTAAGGATCTTTTAAATACCTCCTTATCTTTATCTTACAAATTGTTATTTTATATATGTATATATATTTAAAGGTGCATTTCTTAAATGGATATAGCATGACCCAGAACTTTTAGTAATTTTATTTAAAGTGGGAAGTGCAGTAGTCCTCTTAATATTTTCTTTAGTAAGTGGGAAGAAATTATTGTAATAGTTGTAGGACTTACAAGCTGGCTATACTAAATTGCTTATTTCCATGGTATCTTTTATGATTATTCAGTTTCAAGGGTGCTGTCTCTTTTGGACATTAAGACTGACATTTTACTTTAGATGTAGTAAAATGAAAGTAGAGAAACAAACGATATAAAGCAAATAATCAGAAACTTGCAACTTTTAAAATAGCATTACAAGTATTTTATCATAATTAGTGCTGTTACAATTTCAATGCCTGTTTATTTTACTCTCTAATTGTTTCCTTCCCTTCCCTCTACAGCTCCAATCATTGCTCTCTGATGCCTTTAAAGGGAAGGGGTTTAAAAAAATACATGAACTGCTTGAAGAGAAGGAAGTAAAGCTTCCCCATAAATACAGTGAATCTCTCTTTAACCAGCTGGACAAAGCACTGAGAAAGGTGAGTGCCATAAATAATCTCAACTTTTCTAGCAGCCAGCTCAGAGGATAGCAGGCTAATGATGCACAGCACTCTGTGTTTCTGTAGGAGCTGGACAAGAATGAATTCAAGAATGTTTCATTGCTGCTGAAATGTATTCAGCTCTACCTCAAAAGTGATCTTCAAGAAGGGAAGAGCTTGTTTATTGAGCAAGGACTGGTAGCAAAGATGAGTATAATACTGCATATAATTTACTAATGTGATTTAAGGCTGTTTGCATCAGAAAAAAAACTCCAAGGAAGTGAAAACTAGAGGATGGCTTGTTGGCCACACAGAAACAAACTATTTTTTTAATATAGCGCATGAACTGAGTGGAGAAAAAATGCTTAATCTCTTATTGCTTTTGGTGTAGCAGCCAATTTTATGGCTTCACTTATTACCTGATTTAAAGGGTTGGGTTGTTTGGGTTTTTCTAAGCTCATAGTGGAAGGAGAGAATTAATTACTATAAGTCCCATTAGTGAAATGGTATAGACTTTCTAAATGCATTTTAAACCCTCCAGCAAAAGACATTTCACTAAAATACAGTTTTAGTAATAGAATTGATGAGTACTTTGTGCATTTATATTTTTAAAAATTGAGATATCCTTTATGAAGGTCCCTCTCTAGTCATGTAGTAAACCCGGTGTATTTAATCTGCAGTTGTGTTTTCTCTTCTGGCACTATATTGATTTCAGCTGGTAATAGTTGTAGTAGCAGAAAGGCAATTGTGCTGAAGATGAGTAACACCTGGATCTAACACAGGTGCCAGGGAACAGCTACACACATGCTCTCTGTTAGTAAAGAGCTAGCTGAGGAGTCCTCAGTCCAAAAGTATTCCTGCAGTTATGCTTTTCAGGGATACAGTTGCTCAAAATTCTTGTATGGAGATAAATTAATAAATTTTTTCCAGTCTGAGCTCTGTACTTTCAGTGGAACATAGATTTCTAGTCCACCATTTGTGTGTGATGTTATGCAGTGTTTAAAACCATGAAGTGTTAAAATATTTACCTTGAAAATATTGTACAGTATATTGCTGTGAGTTGATGCCCTCTAGAAATGTCTGTAGAGTTTTGGTGCCACTAGCAGCATGTATTGTGTCTGAGCACCATGAGTGGGTGCCTTGGACAAGAAAAGAGGACAAAAGGAGGGCTAGGGAGG
The DNA here is from genome assembly GCF_963513975.1 of Fringilla coelebs. Taxonomy (NCBI): domain Eukaryota; kingdom Metazoa; phylum Chordata; class Aves; order Passeriformes; family Fringillidae; genus Fringilla; species Fringilla coelebs. The sequence goes on from NC_140028.1 coordinate 88,291,083, forward strand.
GAAGGGGGAAGTGGCACTTTTGGTTTCCTCCTAGCAAAATTTGAACTCCTTAAAGCCATGTAGCTTTTGACACAGTACATGACTCTGAAGTTTAAAGAATAAAAAACTCTGTAAGGTTTCCTGCAAACATATATAATTTAGGATGATTAATTCCTCTTCTCGGTTTTTAACTTTTTTTTTTTTTAACTTTTACCTGGTATCTTGGTTTGAAAGAGCAAGAGCGTTTGTGACCGTCATCGACCTAAATGAGAATAAATTTTTGATGTTACTACTTGAAGACTTCTTTGATTCTGCACTGGTATGTTTGTGCATTTAAGGGGACAGAAGGGTCGCCTTTGTTGGATAAGATAGCTGTTGTCCACAAACAATTTCCCATTAGAAAATAAATAATTGCAGGGACCCGGTACCCTTGGTCTGAGCCTGGAAAGCAGCCTAGGTGGAGTGGCTGGGCAGTGTCTAGGAGTATGCTCCAGGCTGGGGTCTGGCTGAGATTTGACACACTTGGGAGAAGCACATTCTCATTTTCTATCTTGAAGTATTTGTTTTTGTAAAAGAATTCGCAAGAAATACTGATGCATTTTGTAAATAAAGGCTTGTGAGCCAAAGCTCTCTTTAAAACCCACGAGTTACTGACATTGAGCTGCACTTCATGGGCAAACATGTTTGCTACGGTGGTCCTGGCAATTTATTCCTATTCTGTTTGAAACATATTATTTAATTCTAAAGAATGATCTAACCTGCTTACAACTCTCATTTAGGTTTCAACTTTAAATATTCATGACTTTAAGAGTGTTAGAGGCCTGGTGATGTAATATTTGTAATAGGAAGAATGCTTTTTAGTCTTTTTCCCCAAGCTGTTGCTCCCAGTCTTGTCTGTGGCTTACTGGAACTGTGTCACTTTGTGTGTCAGAATTTATATCAATACCTATGGCTCTTTTTAGGAGTTCTGCTAAAAGATATTTGAGCAAAATCAAGCTTCCTTCTTTCTGAACTAACCACTTTGAAATTATAAAATACCCATTTATTTTTCCAAAAATTGAATTTATTTGGGTTTATGTCTTCCTGCTACATTTTTTCCACATGCTTTCACTGTGGAGGAGGAAGTGTTTTGTGTTATGGTGTTGTTTTTAATTTTCCTCAAGGGACTTCAACACCTTTTGGATACACATTGTGATGTCTAGTACTGTAATATATAATCATAAAATGTGCTTTCACATAGGCCCACATGTGTAATAAAAATAAGATAATGATGTCATGATGTGGATTTTCCAGGAAACCTATAGGCACTGCACTCTCAAGTGCTGCTGAAATCCCTGGGGGAGTGGGTGCTTGGCTACCTTTACCCTCCCTGCATATTGTATGATCAGGGTGGCAATATGTGACATACCTGGATCAGGTGGCTTTTTCTGATGTGGGTACACTAGTGTTTTGTGTTATTCTGATGTGGGCACGTACTGGTTTATGTTATTTAGCATCTGAAAGTTGGGGGGTGAGGAAGGCGTGTGTGGACAGCTTGGCACTTTGTGTACTGCTGTTTTTGGGTGGTGGTGTGCTAATGAATGCTTCTTTTACTCTTTCCATCAGGTGATTTGCAAATGCAGTAATGAAGGTCAGTAGTTTTTTTCCTTCCATTTCTCAGTATCATGGATCTTGAATCTCGGGAACATATTTCTTAATTCTGCTTGAACGCTGTCCCTTTTTTCTTCAGCTTCCTACTTCTTCCTCTCTGCAATATATTTTTTTAAAATCCTCCAGCTGATTTCTCTTCCGTTTTATTTTCATTAACATTTATATTGGAGCACAAAACCTTTTTCGGTTTCTCTGGTTTCTTGCTATGTACTTACTGAAAAAAATCTGTCTCTTATCTTGTTTGAATGGCCAGCATTGAGCATTTCACTTGATCAGAGTAAGTGGCTTCTGAAAGGGGTTCAGTCTCGACAGTCTGTTCTTGTACATCTGTTTGTTCTGGCATCAGATGTCATTCCCTTGCTGAAGGGAACCATCTCTGCAGAATAATGTGGTTACTCCTTCAACCTTCTGAACTCAATAGAAGGATGTCTGTCTGTCTCTCATTCATTTCAGCAGCAAAATTTTCTTCTGTGGCTGGTTTTACAATAGCGGGGGTGGGGGGGGAGCAGGTGCTTTCAGAAAATAGCTGTGACCAGACATCCAGGCTCACAATCCATGTAAAAATTAAGCATTGCACTGTGGGCCAGGTAATGTGTGCTTATTTGTCCTGGTACCTTATTCTAGTGGGAGCAGAGTGGCACAAGCATCTTCTGGTTGCTTGTGCTTTATTGGTTTGCTCTGTTGACTTTGACAAAACCTGCATATTCAGGTTTTCTCTGGTGGTTAGTAATTAGCTTCCCCTTTCTGTGCCTCTTTAAATAGTTACCCAGGTCAGAAGTTAGTGTATCTGGAGCTTTTTTTTTCTAGATGGAAATTACCAGTTCCCCTTTCTATCTAGGATTAGATTGTTGGAATCTTTTTCTTAAAATGAATTTACAGCTGGGATGTTTTTATTCCTTCAACGCAACAAACTGTTGTTACTTCAACTATTTTTGTATGGACATCACCCATTTCTACTGTACCTTTCGACTTATTTTTCTAGGAAAGAAAGAGCTAGTGAATTTATTTTTGCCTGAACTAGGGCGCTTAGCAACAGAAGCAAATCTTTGCTGCGCTCTGCATCTGGAGGTAAGATCCTTACTAGGAGGAGAAAGTTGGATATATCTGTGCAAAAGTTTGTGTAATTAGATAAAAAGATGTGAAATTATGTTATTGATTTATTTCCCTTCATTTTCTACCCCTTCTCTTGTGGGGGGGTGAAAGGCCTTGAGGACCCTCAACTCTATACTTGACAGTCTCCCACGGGAGGAGAGAAAGAAGTTCCCTCTCTCTGAGGAGATCTGCTCGCTCACGTAAGTGATTTTCCCCTGCAGTGTCTGTACCTAAATACCCTCTTCTCTGCATTAGGAGTTAGTTATTTCCATTTTAACTTGTGGCATTATGCTGTTTCAGGAAAGACCTTGCAAAAACTATACTGGAGGTTGGTGGTAAGAGGTTCTCCAGCTTTACCTCATCTGCTTATTTATTATAGATGAATTATAATTTAAATTTTATTTCCTTGTCAAGAGTTGATTTTTTAGGGAAGCAAGTCAAATGTGCTTTAACAAAATAAAAATTAAAAAAGCTAAATACAGCAATGCATTAGGTCTTTCTGGTTGATACTAGTAATGCATATTGACTAATCAGGAGGCTAAACTGATTTATGTAGAAAAGTAATGAGATGAGCTTTATGTATGTGTTTACAAAATATGCTGGCTGTTAGTCTTAAAAATTAAATTTGAATTACTTTGCCACAATATGGACAAAATTTAGTTTACAAGGTTAATGGCCTCTTGAGTGAAATCTCTTTGTTTTCTCCTAATGTGGAATGTGGCCTAATCCTGGTGGGTTAGCGATGAGTCTCTGCTCTCATCCCCTTCCCAAGCACATCTCCCACTCGTGTGTCCTGGTTTGCAGGGCTCTGTACCTCGACCTCACTGAGCTGGGGGAGCTGGTGGGAGGATGCCTGAGGCAACACTTGGCTGTTACCCTCCCCTGTTCTCCTGGGGGAACTGAGGCTGGAGGATGGATGTGCCTGTGTGGTGTAAAATGGCAGGAGTAGCAATGCTATAGCCCTCTGATGATATTTATGCTGTGCTTATGATTACCTGGCAGATTATGACCTTCAGGTTGCCCTTTCAGAAGCACTTTGTAGGTTAATGATAAAAAAATGGAGGGATGACCTTGTTCACCACTGGTTTGAAGATAACTATCTTGCTGAAGCTTTCAAAGAGATCAAGGATCGAGAATTTGAGACGGTGAGGGTCCTTATTTTGAAAACAACATACTTGACAAGTGTGTATAGGGGCTAGTTTTGGTTGAGTTAAGCCAGGGTGTCCTTGCAAGGAGTTCCTACAAAACTGATTTTATAAGTGCACAAAGTTATTTGTGGATGGCATGTTTTACTTTTTTTTTTTCCTATTAATATGGTAAATATTAAATGACCCATTGTTAAAATAGCTCCTACTTCTAAGTTATTTTACCCATAAAAAATTAAAATAAAGACTATAAATAATGCATAAATAAGTTAATTTGCAGAGTTTATATTTGAATTCTTACTGGTCTTAAGTTGAGCCCAACCTTTTGTAGTAAATTGAGTGTTTCTTCTCAGTGGTCTTTGGTGTCCCACTGACCAGTTTAAAGCTTTTAACTGGCAGTTATTCTACACAATAGAATAACTATTTGCAAAGGAAAAGTAGCCTGATTTTTAAAAAATAACATGTCATTTGTCTTGAAGGATTGCAGAAAATTTCTTAACCTACTAAATGAAAGACTTGGAGATAAAAGAAGGTAAGCTGGGAACCAACAGAATAAATTGGTGCCATCATTAATGCAGAGTGGAATAAATAGAATTGGGAAATGGGTTGGCTTAAACTAAAAAAATATTTTACGTGTGAAGAATTAAGTTGTTTTCAAGAAGGAAATTTTATGCTTTTTTATGGTGATTCTTTTGAAAATAGAATCAATTAAGATAAGGCACCACTACTAAAATACTATACTCTAGCTTATCCAAGCTTGATTTACTTGTAGAAATTTTTAAATTATTCTTTGAACAATAAGATTGTTTACTAATCTTATTAAAAATAAAATAGCTGAAGTCAGACTCTAATATTGAATGTATCATGTGAACTCTGCTTCTCTTCCAGGGTCTACTCATTTCCTTGCATATCTGCTTTTGCTGACATGAATGAGGTAGTAACTCTTAAAGCTCTGACACCTTCCCTACAGTGTTATAGCTGCTGAAATGTTGCTTTCTGTGGTAAATGTATGGGGCTTTTTGCCCCTGCCTCTTTTTCATTGAAGAGCTAAATTTTTTGATGCATAGGGTGTAACCTTCTGCTCTAGCTGGAAAGTTTGCTTGTTTGTCACTTAGCTCGCAACTTAGTGCTGCTGACTTTGCTGTTGTATCAGCCAAGTGATAGAGGCAATGCTTCTCTTCATGGTGATGACAGAAGAGAGTTCTAAAATGAAACAGGAGGACAGCACAACACTGAGTTGTCTGGCAGAGCTGTTTCCAGACTGCCAGAAAACAAGATTAGCCTGATGCCCCTGGAGAAGATTTGCAGATCCTGTGGTTTGCTTCACCCGGTCTTCATTGAATAAACTGTGGCACCATTCCTGACAGTCATATTGAATCAAACCCCTGTAGATGGAAGCTGATTCCACTGTTCCTGCTTATTTCAAGTGCTCAGAAACAGAGCTTCCACAGCTTCTTGCCTGGCACAATCATGGGAGCATTTGTGCATTTCTGCTCCCATGGCTGAAGCAGAGGCACGTCTGACACGGGTGTGGTGGGTGGGCGGTGGGCTGGCACCCCACAGCATCGTCTGAACCCTTGTTTCTGCAAGGTGTACGGGTGTTTATGTAGGGTAACACTTTCCAGTTTTCTCTCATTAAAGAAAATTGTCACTGATGCAGCAGTTGTGGGGCTTTTAGGGGAACAGTGCTGCTCTTCCTCCCCAGGTGAAGAAGCCATCAGATGAGAAGCTGGAGGAGTTTTGGATTGACTTCAACACTGGCAGCCAGAGTGTGACTTTCTATGTGGATTGTGATGAGGTAACAGCAAAGCCCAGGTGACCTTGGGTTAGCCTAAACCAGTGGGCACTCCCTCAGCCCTTCTGACACAATGGCTTTGGTTTTCAAAGGGAGCTCTTTGGGACTCTGTGAGGCTGTCAAAAGAAAATGTCAACAGTTACAGTGTGAAGGGTAAGATTTTTTTCCCAACAACATTATCCTGTTTGGATGGGGGTCCTTGAGACACACAGAGTAAACCTAAAATCCCACCATCACCAAGGTGTTCCTGCCTGTTCTCCTCCCTCTCTGCCTTGTCCTTTGGTCATCCTGCACTAGCTCTGGTTGTTGGACAGCGTGTGGGCCCGTTCTGCACAATAAGCCCACCCCCTCCCTACCCAAACAGGACACCTTGAAGTGTTCTCAAGACTCAAAGGGAAAGAAATGAGCAAACAGAGTAACTGGAAATACACAGGCAAGATGTAAAAGTCTGTTTTTAGAATCCTAAACAAGTACTCAGACATTTTGGGATTAACAGAAAAATGTCTTGATCTGAAACATATGTAATTGATTTTGTTTTGGTTTTTTTTTTTACACAGAGAAGGATAGAAAAAAGATTGTTAAAATTTTTATGAAGATACCCACCACTCTTAACAAAACAGAAGCAGTAAAAGTCAAACTGATTTTCAGTGATGAGTTTGAAATATTAAACGTACTTAGAAAAGTCCTGGGAGATGAAAGACTGATGGTAAGCTCTAATATGTGGGGTTTTTTTTTTCTTAACTATATTTTGCACTGGACAAAACCATTCAGGTTTGTGGGATTTGTGTTTTGTGGTTTCTTTATTTTCTCTGTGTCTCTTTACTACATATTTGTCTTTCCACTGTGAATTTGTGGTACTCTACATAGATGTTCTAAGCTTTGGCCTGGAAGAGAAATTAGGTGCTTTAGGAAAGAAGTTTCAAGATACTCAAACTTATGGCTTAAAAGCTGAAAGGTTAAAATGATTTCTTAATTAATTCCTTGTGTTTTAACTTTTCTTGAGTTTCTGAAGTAGAAAATAAAGCCTATGGCATTTAATTACATAACTTTAACTATGGACATGCTCTTATATATGGATCCAAGTGTTACATTGCACAGGATGAGCAAATTGTTGCACAAAAATCTGGAGGTGTGCTGAAAAATACAAATTTTAGACTGACTTTGTAGATAGGAGTTCAAGACAAAGAATAGAGTACTTCTAAAACCTCAAGGTTTTTATTAGCTAATGTAAAAGGAGAAATTGTGTATGATTTTTTTTCTTTTTTCCCCCAAGTGTTAATATAGTTAATTTTTGATTTGTAATTCATTCAGTCTGTGGTGTTTGCAGAAAAACTTACATGTCAGTAAATAACCATAATATAGTGGCTGTCATTTGCCCTTAAAGGAGCTAAGATCTTTCTAAATTATCAACTCAATTAGTATCCACTGATTTGTTGCTGGCAATTAGCAACTGTTCATTTTGTATTAAGTAGCTGACTTTACTAGATAAAGACTACTCTTTTTAAGCCCACTTTCACATGAGATTAATTCATACCAACAGATATTTGAGTCTGAAGATGAGATTGTCCATTCTGGGAAGGAAACCATGGAGAATAAAGGAGGTAATTTTTGTGTTTGTGTGTGTGTTTTTGTTAAATTTAAATATCTGTTTTCATATTATAATTTTCACCTGTAGTCCACAGCTTACAGTTAACTTCAATTAAAACAAAAAGAAAAGCCACAACAAAAAAACCAAGCCGTGCCCAAGCTCAGTCTTCTACTGTTCCTGCCTTTTTAGCTTGGTAGCTTTGCTTGTGGAGTGAGGGCTGGGCACCATGGCCATGTGCTGCTGGGGCTGCACGAGCAGGGGAATGCTCATGGAGACAGGATCTGTGTGCTGGCAGCTGGCCTGGCAAGGCACATTTCAGCTGCTGGCTGGCCTCTGATGTGCAGGGCATGCAGAACTGTTTCTCCATCTGCAGGTGTGGTGGGGTGCACCCTCCTGTCCTCCCCCCTGGCTTGCCTGATGCCTGGTTTCTGGTTTGGCCATGCCATGTGGTGGCCTCCTGAGAGCACAGGTTCTCTGATGGGCCAGTGCTTGCACCTTGGCACTTAACAAGCTCTCCTCTGTGCAGTGGGGTGCCTATGGTGGGGCAGCCTCTACTAAAGCTTCCTGCAGGGAGGCAGCTTCTGTTTTTTCTGAACAAAGTGCTGTTCAGTGAATGATGTGCTCCAGTCCCCTGCCCCCAAGTGCAGTGGATGATGCCTTGGAGATGGCTGGAGCTGTCAGGGAAGAACATCTGGGGGAGCAGAAGAGCTCATCTGCAATCCCTATTTGTGGGTAAAGGTGAGCAGCAGCCCAGCTCCTCTGCAGGTGACCTGCTGCTGTAAATCCCTAGTGCTGCAGGGCTGTATCTGTTGTGTGCCCTAGCTACAAAAGTAGCTGCTTAAGGCAGGACAGGCTCTTAGCTGCACCTGGAATGGCATTTATTTCCATATTCTCACCACCCTACAGCCAGTGCTTTGTGTTTCTTTTAACTGGGCACATTAAGTTTTCCATCATCAAATTGTAGTACTTCCTGTGCTGCTACCAGTGAAAATCTTCTGCAAGGCATCTTCTTCCAGGATCATTTGGCAGAGTTTTATGGTGTTCTAAATTCAGTCGTTGTTGAGGTACCTTGGAGCCTGAAGTATGGTTGTATCATTCCTGTGTCTGACCCAAAGGAAGGTCTAAGCCCAGCACTTCTCAAGAAAAAGAGAGAGTAACTCCTTCCATTCCTTCTTATGATCTGAAATTCCTCTGTAAGAAGAATTCTTCTGTAAGAAGAGTTTTCCCCACAAACTGTAGGTCACAGCCTTAAGGAAAAGCCACTTATAGTGAAAAAGCAGGAGGTATGTGTGATCAAAATTGGTCTTAAACAGGAAAAGCATCCTCAGCTCAACTTTCATATCAAATTTTTTGGAAGGTGGTTTTTTTTTTCCTGTATGGTGATCTTTTAACTTCGAAAGCTGGGATTTGCTCTTGCTCTGAAACTGGCTGTATTTGAGGTTTTAGAGTGATTACATTTTGTGTGGATCCTTTCTTGGTGTGTAATTTGACAGATATTTCCACATTTTCTAAGGGTGTGAAATTACAGCTCTTCCTACTGCTATCACCCACTGTCTTGAAAAGAAGTGAAGTTTGAAGAGGTCTTAGGATAGCTGTCACATTCTTTCTGTGAGAACATTAAAAAGAAATTTTTAATTTCTCCTAACTTCCTGTGCATTTCAGATTTCTTCAGGTGAATACCTGAGAGAGCCACTTCCACCTCTAAATGTCTGGGGCAGTAACTTCTTCAGAAGTTCTGCCCATTTTCCTTCAGTTACAACCTAAAATAAGCTAGGATGGAAGTCCTCCAGCTTGTGGAGATGCAGATGAGCTAGCAGTTCCTTTATCAGTGCCCACCATGGAGTACACAGAGGTGCAAGGTGGGCACTGCTACTTGAAGCAGTCAAGGAGGATAAACTTCTGGTAGTTAATCTGCAGTGAAACAAATTTTGCAGTACCTGATAGAGATTTAGTGGAGGAAGACTTAGATGGTGGAAGATGCCCCTGCTTTAGTCAGACACAAAGGCTTGTTCCATGTCCTCCAGAGCTTAGGAGTCAATGTAGCAATATAAGTAGTAAGATTATAAGCCTGCATACATTCATCCAGTATTGATGAGCCTGTTGTTTATTTAGCATTGCAATTCTTCACTGGGTGCTTTGAAGATACTTGGGTTTGTTCTGTTAAATGTGAGCTTAAGGTGTGCCTAGCAGGTCGTACTGCTGCAATTTGTGCATGCGTGTGTGGGAATGGAAAGAAGGGGTAGTGAGTGTGTTCAGTTACTGCAGTGGCGTTCTCACCCTGCTTGCTGTTCTGCAGAAACACCTGTGCCCTCTAATGCACAGAGGAGGAAAAATCCTTCCAACTCTGAGACTCAAAAAGACAACTTAACCTCTCAGCACAGACAGCAGTTAAAAGGGACTGAAGCAGTAAGTGTTTGGTGTATGATGGAACAGTCCTCGTGTCCCTTTTCCCTTCTACCAGTCTGCTTTTTTTACAGGTGTGGCTAAAGCCTTCTTCAAAGAAAACTGGTTTGTGTCTATTCAGCTCAAATACTTATCTCAGGAGCTGCAATTTTGGCAAAATTGTTTTAAAAAAAGAAAAAAAAATTGCTTCCTCTTGTAAGAGGACAGTGGGATGCTTTTAGTGAGAAACCCATAGTATCACTTTACATGTGGCTTAAAAGGTTTTTATGTGTGGGCAATGGTGAACTTGCCATGCAGCTCTTGCCACAGGCTACTACTAAAAAATCTGTTTATAGAAACCACCACATTTTTTTATTGATCATATGCATGTTTTGTTCATGGTTTCATGTTTCCAAGCAGAAAATGGTCAACTCTGGTGTTGCCATGGTTACAGTGAGCCAGCAGACTGACCTGGAAGATGCTAACCAAGGTCAGGCATGGCTCCCTTCAGTACCTTAAGTCTGACCCAATTAAATGTCACCCAGGTGACATGCTGAAGGCTCTGATTTTGTGGGTCTTACAGCAAAAAGTAGATAAAGTTTTATAGTAGCTTCAGAGGGTAATACTGTAATTTCCTTGCTTTCTTCAGAAAAAAACTCCAAAAGTCCATCTTCAGGGATGAAAGCTAAGCCTAGGTGAGTGTCTCGCAGACAGAAAGTTGCAAAGTGAGTTTTTTGTGTCTCTTTTTTTTTGTGTATGTGTTTGGTTGTTTTATTTTCCCCCCCTGGGGTTTTAATGAACGTAACTTTGAGGTTATTCCATCAATTATTAAATTGAAGATTCTGTTTTGCCACCTGGACATCAAGGTTGTTTGCCTGGAGTTCCAATGCTTTGAAGTTGCTGAACTGTTTGGTTACTAGATTGGCAGCTGCTTTGGTGTGACTTTTTTCTCATCATGGATTTAGTACAAATGCAAGGTGAGCCTACAGCTGATTTACAGACAGTTAAACTTCAGCTGTGAAACCTGAGCTTGCCCAGTGTGAGATAGTCATGGTGCCCATAATGAACATAGTGAAAAAATGATGTGAATTTGAATTCATCTTGGCTTGAATTCATGGTTTTTATCCCAGACCTTTGCAGGACAGAATTTCCTGTAGTTAAGGACCTGGACTTCTGTATACATTAAACTGTTGCTTTGGTGCTAATTGGTCCAAGTTTGGGGTTTCCCCCCCTGCAATTAGTACTTCACAAACATGTTGGTGTTTAGATGAGCAGATCCCTCACATGTCCTCTTGTCCCCAGTGAGAAGCCCCTAGAAGAAGAACCCATGGATGAGCAGATACCAAAGGTATGTGTGCCTTGGGGCTCCCCCTGAGTGAAGAGATACAGGGTGGAGGAAGAGACTTTCTGTTGGAGCTGCAGAAGAAAGCTGGGATGAGTTGACCCACTCGTGCCTTTGAGCAGTGTCCTGAGCCCACAGAGTGTCACACCTGATGTGCTGTGCCATTTAGCACCAGGAGTGAGCTGCAGAGGCACAGCTGCCAGCATCATCCTGGAGGGGCCCAGCCAAGTGACTCAAGCTCACTGGAGTTTATCCAGCACATCCACAGCCCCAAAGCAGTGTGCTGTGCCTGTGTCCAGGAGTACAGGGGTGTGTGGGACATACTTGTGTGTCACAAGTCTTGCACACCCTGCTCAAGAGGGAATGTTTGCTTCCTGAATGGAGGTCAGCCTTGGAAATCTACAGATGTGTTTATTCAGTTTTGTATTGGGGCTCTAATGACTCTCCCATGTAGGAGCTTGCAACCTGGGTAAATTACCAAGTCACTGAGAGTCATTTGTAGTTGCACTTGGAAAGTTCTATTGGTGTGTCCATGTATTAAAACAAATAAGTAAATGCACTATATGAGAAATTAAATTCCCAAAGCAATATTTTTGAGTTTAGGTGCTTATATAAGAAATCACATTTTAGACTTGTTCTTGGGTTTCTGTTTCCAGGTTCTCAGATTTTTTTTTAAATATTTTTTGCTGCCAGTGCAGTTTTGTAGCGCTTGCCCACTCTACAGTGAATCCAAAGATTTTGAGCTACTTTCTCTCCCCCCACCCTCTTGACCCCCCCAGTTTCAGCTTTGTGAGTCCCATATTTTGTGGTAGGAAAGTACCACAGGCAACAGCTGCACCTGGAAAATTGTTGTAGAGGGAGGAGAGAAATTTCCTGGCACACCTTTTCTCTACTTTTGGCAGGCTCTAGAATCAGAACGTGACTTTGAGTATTGTTGTTTTAGATCCTGCAACTGTCTCCTTCTCCAAAGGATGTAACCAGCAAAAAGAGAAACAGGAGAACGAGTTTGGCCAAGAAGAGGGCTGAAAGCAGGTATGACACACAAGCCCTGTGCCCATGCAGGAACTGGTGTACCAAGTCATTTTAGACCTTTTCTAGCCCTCAGGGAGGAAGGGTGTCCCCATGGGGGGTGGCCTGACTGTACCTAGAGCAGCAGAAAAATGAGTATGAGGCCATGAAGGGTCATAACTTGTCTCTCTAGGATCCTTTGGGTGCCCCAAATGGTAAAGGTCTCAGAAGCTAACCCTAGCCTGCCAAAAATGTCCTCTACCCTGTGATACTATGTCATGGCATGTTAGCTTCTTACTTGCCCAACCATGATCCTCCAGTGAGCTGAGTTCTGAGCACCGCCTTATTTCACAAATATTTAAGTTTTCTCCAATATTGTCCCAGTTCCTTGGCATCACGTGTCCTAGGGTTTCAGGATGGCTTCTTTCTCAATTTGTCCCCTTCCCTTGCGCCCCCATGTCTGTCTGTTTGCATTTGAAGCTTGGGGCACTGCAGGGAGAAGCACTGGAGGTTTTGGGGGCTGTATGCAACCTGTGGCACTAAAAGTCCGCCTTGTTGAACCCTCCTCCTACACTCTGCCAAGTGTTGTGTTCAAGCTAATGCCTGCTGCTGAGCAGGAGGGCAAATGAACTGTGTGTGAGGATCTCTGCTCCTGTTCTGGGGCTTCCATGGGAGTCCTGCTTCAGCTCGCTGTCTCTTGGCACAACAAACCTCCCAAAACCCCAAGTGCTTAGATGATTTTTCTGACTGAATCTGGGTAAGAATAGGAAACCTTGATGCAGGGCTTCATAAGTTCTGTTTTGTGTTTTTTAAGACAATTTGATGCAGCAAATACCGGTTTTAAAAAGGAGGAGCAGTGTAGAAGTTAGGGATGAGGAACTTCTTAGCTTGGTCATTCTGCTCCCTCTAGTGTTTTGTCTTGAAATGAGAGTTTCCTTCCTTCGGGAGGCTTTGGCGAGGATCTCAGCTCTTTAGTCCTCCCATTCCTTTACTAGTAAAAAGATGATGTACTGTGTATTGAGCAACTGTTGTACTATTTTTTTTTAATAGTTACTACTTGGAGAGACCTATAAAACTACAATTAAGTTTAAATATTGGAGGACATGAAAAGAAGATCTGGGGGTACACAGAGAGGAGATTAGAGAACAAATATTAAATACTAGAGCTTTCAAAAGATGATTAAAAGGAATTTTTAAAATGCTTCTGATGTTATATTTCCACTCATTACTTCTTCCTACCATTTACTATTATGGGTGATGTAAGAACAAAATATCCTCTACACAAACAGGGATAGGTTAATTTCTATGTTTTGAATATTTCTTAAAACAGTTACTATTTTAAAAAAGCAAGAATCAAGACAGACAGCAAAAGGACTAAGTAGAAAAGGAGCAAGTATTTTTTAGAAGCTTAGAGTATTTTTAGGCATATCTGGTATCTGAGGAGAGGGGCTCAGAAAGAAACCACATTATCACCTCCCTACCCTTAATGGAATTCTCTAGGGTGATTCTTCACTATTGTACATCACTGCCATATTTCTGTTGTCTTGCAGGAAGGAAGTCTATGACTTTGAAAACTCAGACTCCTCAAGTCGTGAAAAGGTAAACTTAAGACAGAAACTCAGCACCTAATGGAGTAGTAACTTGAAGCAGGGGATGTCATTTACTGAAGAAATGCTGTAAGGATGGACAAGCTGTTACAGCAAGTCAGACAACTGGGAACCTCAGATTTTTGTGTTCTTTGTCTGGTGGAAATGGGGTTTTTTTGAGTGGCAAGAATGCTCATTGCTACATGAATTTTGTGGTGGGCAATGTATGATAACACCAACAGACGTTTGAGCTGTTGCTTCAGTGAGGCTGTGGGATGTCTCTGTGATTGAAGGCTAACCTCTGTGCTTTACTGAATATCAAAAGCAGATTGCTGAACATCCACTTTGTCCTCCTAGGCTAAATAGAAGAGACTGAAATCCCCTTCAAGCTGTGCTTTGCAAGCTGGGAATCCCTGGTTAAAACTCAGTCCTCACAAAACTTTGGTTGCCAATTCTGTTTGACTTATATTTGCAGACTCTCAAAAAAAAAAAAAAAGGGGGGTGGGGGGGTAATAAAAATTAGTCATTTTGACTGCTTTGAAACTTTGCCCAGTGTGGGCTTTCCCAGGAAGCTGTGAACTTGCTCCTGACAACTTCCATCAAGGTGGCTGTGCTGGACAAACCTTTTGGCTTTCAGCCGCTCCCCTGATGTGAGGGCTGTCACTGGCACCTGCTAACTGTGAGGCACTGGGAGCTGAATGCAGCACTCCAAATTTCTCTATTATAAACTGGACAGTAGCATCCTTGCTACTGCCACTGGGTGTCAGCATAAATCCCTGCTCCACGGCACCCAGCAGCTGTCCCGGGGCTGGGCAGGGGCCCTGCACCGCGCTCACAGTGCTGCTGCCAGCGCTGCTGTTGATTCAAGTGACATGTCCTGTGATGTTGGTGCTTCAAATGAGCATTATTCATAAACCAAGGAAAAGAGAAAGGAACTCTGTTTAAGGCTCAGCTGTTTGTCTATTATAATTTATGATACTCATTCAACAAATCCCATTCCGTTAAAAAGTGTAATTTCTGAGCAGGAATGGTAATCCATTTCCCTTCTGAATTCTGATCTGTTTTCAATATATTGAGTGTTTTATGGGGTAACTGGGCTCTAAGACAACTCTCTGCCTTCAGGTTGCTGAAGCCAAAGGAAAGATTCTTGCCCAGAAAATTCCTTCACAAAGTCAGAGGTACAGTATTATACATCCAGTGTTTATGAACCTTTTGCTATGAGAATAAGGGTTCGTAGCTTTGGTTATGATCTTTTAAGTTAGGATCCAAAAGGCTGTGTGATTTTTCTAATACGGTTCCTTGCTTAGCCGCCACACTATCAGTGGATGTTATTGATACCAGTATTTTAATTAGTACCTTAGAATATAAAGGTTACTGGAGAGACTAGTGACTCCTGTCAACTTTGACAATAATATGATTTTAGCTCTTAAACATCATCCTTTCCTGACCATATGCAAAAATGATTGATTTAATTTTTAAAAAAAGCTTAAACTCCCTGCCTTGCTTTGGCTGCCTTCCAGTCATAGCAAGCTCCCAGGAACTCACCACCTCTATGTATGCACATTAATTTTTATTTTTAAATATGCTGATTTCTAGATATCCCTGAATTGCTACTTTCAAAATCCAGGCGAAGAAAAATTTGGCTACTGTATGCTCTTTAACAGTTTGGTTCTTCTGCTGAGCTCTTAAGGGGCCTCCTACCACCTTTATTTGTCTGTGCCCATTCCACAGTGCTGTGGTGTGTTATTGCTGTGTTTGCTGCTCTAATCTGGGTCTTTGTGTTGCTTGGCAGGACTTATCAAACAAGAAGCAAGAGCAAGGAATCAAGCAATCTTAAGAGAAGGCAGGTAGGTTGTCTATGCTTTTGCATCCCTAGAGCCTTTGAATGCTGTGTATTTCTGCCTGTATGAATCTGTTCCACCCATAAAGAAGCTGAGGTTTAAGGCCTAACCAGTGTGGAGTTGGAGAAATGTGATTCTGACAGCCTGTAAATACTCTGTCTGTCATTTGGAAAGCAGTGATCAGGATGCACCATCACTGCCAGACCAGCTAGGGAATTGTCTGTGTTACCTGTTCCCCCTGATGTGCCACTGCCTGCAGCTCAGACACACTGAGCCTTTTCTCCTTGCAAGAGTTCTTATTTTAGGCACAGGGGAGAGGGAGAGACAAGGAAGGAGGATACTGTAAAATCCCTATGCTGGCAAAAGGCAAGCATCTGCCTGCTGGTGTTTTTATACAGCTGTTGCAACAGCTGGCTGTGGCTGTTTTGCAGATTTCACAGCTTTACATGTTGCACTGTGGGGAGGAAGAAATGGGATAACTTAGTAGCAGCTGAAAGGGAATGGCTGAGGGGCTTCTAAGTGAACAGGACTTAATTGTGTCTTTAGTCCAGTTACAGGAAACACCTTTTCTCTGAAAGTAACAATGAGAATACAAGCCCTGATCAGAGTGAGAAAAGCTGGATCCTTGACTCTCAGATACAGCTAGCACCAAAATCTGTCGACTATACCCGAAAAAGACCCAGGGTGAGAAATAATTTAAAAGGTAAGCTTAGTGCCCTACTGTCACTTAGCTATGCATGAGGTACTGCGCTGCAGAAAAGTAAATGCTGGTGATGGTTTGAAAAAGGAATGTTTGGCCAAATCCTGGCTTTCCTGAGTGGAAGAGAGCAGGCTTGAGGCCAGCAGTACGGGGTACCCTATGGAGGAGATGCACTGCAAACCTTTGTGCTTGAACTGGACTCCTGTCTCCTTCCCAAAATGGGGTTCAAATGTCCAGGTGGACATTTGGCACCTAAACAAACTGTGTGGGTGCAGCCCTCTCTGTGATGGTCCTGAAGAGCCCACGGGCCCTCAGCTGATGGCTGTGCTGGTCCTCTTGACTGCACTAGGAGGAAGATCTCTCTGAAGCTACCACACCTCCTCCCTCCTCACCTCCCCAGAAACATCACTGACTTGGCAAGTAAACCTTGAAAATCCTCACAATTTGCAGACCAGGGCGTCCTGCTCCCCTGTTTATGCAGTAATAAGCCAATCATCCTGAGTGTCAGATGTGATTCTCTCTGATAGTATTCTCTGCTTGAGCCTGACCAGCAGCAGACCTCCCCTGCAGCCATGCTCCAGGGCTGTGTGCTGCTGTGGCCACCAAATGGAAACCAAATTGTCCTGAATGAGATGGAATGTTTCTCTCTCACTCCTGGAGAAATGAGGCTTGCTCAGGTAGCTGTTGGATTCTGCATGGATTAAAAAGCAAAAGAAAGTTCAGTTTCAAATTATTCTTTATACTGGGTTTCCAGGGCAGTTGTTCTCACTGCAGTGACAGCCCACATGTCTTGCCTGGGACTTGGGGACTGTCAGACAAGATGCTGAGCTTGTCTTTTGTTTTTCACTTTTTTGGCTGCTCTGGATGCAGTGAGTTGTGTGTGTTTGCATTGTTGCATCTTTGTTAGAGAAAGATTTTTTTTTTTTGAAATTTAATGGAAGTGTTGTGAACTTTTACCTCATAAATGGCTAGAAAACCAAAACTGAAGAGTTTTGCATTGTGACCAACTCAGTTAACTGGATGAAGTACACCCTTTACATTGCCAGTAACCAGGAAAGCTTTTCTTCTTGCAGTGCTTCCAGTATCTTCTGCAAGTAGTGGCAGTGACTACGAGTCAAAGAAGGTAAGAAGGTTGTCATGCTTTAGTGCCTCAGATTTAAAAACATTATGGATGTGAAATGTGTACCAATGAGTGAGAATTAAACAAACTGGTGTTATTTTAATTCTCAAATGTTCTGATGGAGAGATTTGTCTGATAAGTGCTGTTGAGACTATTGGTCTAATGGAGGAGATCTTAGGAAAACATGGTAAACCTCATAGAAACAATTGTTAAATGCTGCATACTAAATATATATATGTGTGTGTGTATATATATTTCTATATACATATTTGAAATACAGAAAGTCTGGGAAAAATATTCCCTAGAACTAGTAGTCACACTAAAAGCAGAACTAGTATGCCAAAAGTTTTGATTTTCCCCTGGAAAACTTTTTTCTTGACTACAGTGCTTCTATTCTGTTTATGAAAAACATCATCAAATGTACGTCTCCAATGCCTAAAGGGGAAATTCTTGCATGCATTGAACTTCAGGGCACAGGTCTGCTTTGGTGCTGGATAGAGCCACCAGTATGTTAGGCATATTTTGTGTATATATCTACTCTTAGTGTACTTAAAAAACAAACCAATCATCCAAAACTCTCCCTCCAAAACACTGCCCCAACCTCTACTTGTGTAGTAATGCTTAAATAAGGCTTAGACTTTGTTTTGTTTTAGGAGGGAGAATCAAGGCAAAGAGCTCAAAAGGAGATGCTAAGGGAAAAAAGCACATTTAGCTCCAAGCTAGATGATTTGCCCACAGTGAATCTTGCTGGTATTTTTATTTTAATATTCTTCAGTGCATTAGAAGTGTTTCAATATGTGTGGGTCTGTGCTTTTTGGATGAGGTTTTTTGGTGGTGGGTTTTTGTTTTTGATTTTGCCACTTTTCCTTCGCATTTTTTCCATAAATATTTGTGATATTTCTTTGTGGTGGGTATGAGGGGCATATACTGTCTGGGTAGATAGTCTCTTGTACAAGGAGAAGATAAGCTGGTGCTATTGAGAGGTGAAGGAATGAACTGACCACAACTAAGGAAACAGCCTTTGGGCTGAATCTGAGCCACCACCTCTTCCCTGTGTGACAAGATAAATAAGAGGGTAGAGGGCTTGGTTTTTAGTTTCTGTGTCATTAAATTGAGATTTCCAGCCAATACAGGATTCAAACTCTGTTGCCTGTGTCATTTATTAATCTCTCACAGATGAAACGCTCTCAGATGATCTTGGAGGGAGTCCCCTGCTACTTAGTGTGTCTGCCAGGAGCCCTTCCAGCGACGTGGAGAAAGCCACACAGGTGCAGAAGGCAGTGCTTAGCCTCCTCCCAGTCTGTTCTCAGGCTACCTCTGCCTGAAAGCAGTCATTCGTGTCCCTGTGCTTCCTGTGACAAGGCTAGCCCCTGGCAGCTTGTCTGCAGTGTGGGTGGGTGCCTTCTTATTTTGTTTCCTTGCTCTCCTTAGAAGTTTCATGGTACACCGGACAAATTACCAAGAGAGGAAGAAAGTAGCAAGCGGAAGGACTCAGGTTTGTTACTCTTGATAACACGGAAGAGTTGGCTAAAAGCAGAAAGAGGTGGTACCAAAGCTGTTGTTTTCTTCCAAAAACAAATTAACGTGGACTTTTTTATTGTGTTTCTCTGTTGTGTATATCGTGACAGACTGTGGTAAGATGCTTTTACATATGTTCTGAATTCATTGCTAACTCTTAAAACCTGTTCTTGCTTATAGGGGGACTTGTAGTGTAGATTCATAAGCTAATGACCCTAGAGACACACAAAAGGTGATTTTTAATGTTTTGAAAGTGAACTTCAACTTCAGTTTAAACAAAACAAGCATCCCTTGAAGTTGCTGAGTTTTTTTTATGCCTAAGAACATGGATGTAAACTATTGCTATAAGCATTTGTTCAGTGGGGACTTGGATAATGCTTATTACTGCTGTAGCTTTTTTAATAGGTTAGTGGCATGTCAGGATCTTTTTTAATGAAACTGAACTTTCACAAACTAACTCAAAAGTGCAGCACAGTCTCTTTGTGGTTGGAAACAACTGAACTTCAACCTCATGGCTGCTTGACTTGCTTGTTTTCATCCTAATAGTTCTCAGTCCTGATGTAGTTCTAGGAGTCCGAGCTACTATGGAGTGAGTCACTGAAGTTTTGGTCTTGAACAAAAGCATCCCTTTTCTCATAAGCTGGCTCTGTTTGTGTTCCCAATGTATCTTTTACCTGTCCAGCATTTTCTGAATACATCTTCGCTGCAACAACACATCTGTTTAATTTTGGGGGAAAGATAGATGCTGAGGACTTCATTTTTATCACTGTTTGCTGTACAGCCTTACAATTTGAGAGGAGTTGTTGCCGTGCAAAGGCACAAACAGGGTTATGCTCAGAAATTTCAAGTGTGGTCTCTGATTGCATTTGGCCTCTCTCTATGAACTTTAAATCTATTCCAGGATGCTTCTCTTGGTCTGAGTGTCCCCCTTGTTCTGGGCCCCACCACCTTCCATTCTTCCCTATGGGGACTCCAGGGACATGATTTGTCAGGCAACTTACTGAGTTCAGAAAAAGTGCACAGCGAGACAGAAGGATGGGGGTCTAGTTTGTTTCTTCGGGTTTTAGCAAATTTTCCCTAAAGTAGAGGCTGCAAATCCCCTGCAGCTTTGATTTGGATTGTTTGGATTGATTCAATTTTATTTTCAAAAATTTTCTTCATAAGCAGTTTGAGAACTTGGGTTGGAAAAGAGAATGGGAAGAAGCTGGACACCAGAGGTTTTTGATGGTTAGAATAGCAGGCCAGGAAAGGAAATTTATCTTTAGGATGGATACATGTAGACTTTCCAAATACCTGTATAACACTAGGCAGGCTAGTTCCCTGCTTTTGCTAGGGAGGTGCTTTCAGGTGAAGTCTTATCCTGGCTTGTGTGATGCCAGACCATAAAAAAGGCTGCCTCCTTTTCTGAAGCATTGGTAATCCCAGTGGTGGTTTCTCCTTGAGCAGGCACTGTCATGTACTTCATGTAAAAGGACAGATTTCTTCTGAAACCTCTTCTATTCTTTTTCTAGATGTACTGAGTGGCCCTATCATAAAAAAGCCTAAATTTTCTAGTTTGGAGAAAAACCACTTGCCTGCCGAGATTAACCATATACCAAAGAAAATTTCTGATTCAGTAGAAGAGGAAGTGGAGATCCAGAAAGGTAAAATCCAGTTGGTAATTAAGGTGAAGTGCTTAAATGCTTTCAGCTTTTCTTTTCTTGTGGTAGAAATCATAGCCACGTGGAAGCCTGAAGAGATGTACTTGTAGAGAGGGCAACTTTTCCAAAATCCAAAAGTGAAAATTAGCAGGAGATGTTGCAGCACTGCCAGTAGCAGTGGATACTGTGTATGTAGAATAAGGAAATTTGGGTTTCACTTGGTCAGCTGCTCCATGACATCCACACTTTCTACTCTGAGTATGATTTTCCAGAGTTATTAAAAAAAAAAAATCAAACATGGGAGCTGGAAAAAAAGCACGCAGGTAATAGATGAAGTAACTGCAAAATACTGCTAACTCTGAGCACAAGAGGATCAGGCTTTCCCTGCATAAGTGAAAGACAGAAGCAGTGGTGGCCTGACTATTTTCTGCCTTTTTCTGTGCACTTGTCTCAGTCTTTGTAAATATCTCTTTGTGTTGCTCTGTTGTGCCTATCCTTCCCTGCTGCTCTCCAACAAGTATTTGTCTGGGCATTTTTGAGCCAGTTTCCCTCCTGCTTGTGAGCTCTAGAAGAACAAGCCCCAAATTCCAGCTCTCTAACAGAAGCTGTTGCTCACATGAATGCCAATCCCTTCAGTAGCAGGAGGATTTATATTCCAGGAAGTCTTCCAGCATAATGCTGACTGGGCATGTGCTTCCTCCTAGGTCAGGAAATGGACAATAGCCTAGATGATGTGTTCGTTTCCAAGATGCTCCACGAAGACTTGAGAGATTCAGGAGTGATTTTTGCCTTTGAAAGCTTTATTGGCCAGCTGAAGAAATTGTTCTGGGTAATGTGAGATCTTTCAACATGTGTGGCAATTGATCATATGTGAAATTACCTTTTTATCTCAGGGAGAGTTGGTGCAAATATCCTATCTTTAGTTTGTGTTCAGGAGTAGCGCTTGGGTGGCAGTGTCTGTTAGTCTGGAGCTCTTAGAAGTATTCTGTAGAACTTGTATATTCTGAAAAGTGTTACAGGGAAGACATAAAGAAAATTTTAATTGGGTTTTTCCTAACACAACACTGCCCTGAAGTCACATAGGTTACATTGAGGCTTGTTGGTGTAACTACTGTGACTCAATTAAATCAGACCATATCTGCAGCACTGATGTGTGTCATCTTACTGCTTATTAAATTTGGTTTACGATGGTTTCTGCAAAGATGAATGGCAAGTTCCTGCAGAGGAACATGTTTTCCAGGAAAAGGTTTTGCAAGCTAGACTTCTAGGTTTTGACTTGTGCCTCCCATGGCTAGTCCCGGTACAAAAGGATTGAGATCAACACACAGGATGCCCTGAGATCTTCAGAGAAGAACTTGTCTGCCCTGCTGAACCAGATACATAAGTGCAGGTAAGTGGTGCTGGCTGAAAACAGCTTCAACTTTGTGTCAGTTTTGGTTGATAGGGAAAGCCAGCCTGAGAGCTGGACATTGTGTTTATGGTTTGTATGGCAAAATAACTTGTCTTTTTTTTTTTTTTTCTTTTATGCAATGAAGATTCAGAAACATAACTCCTGGGATTCATTCTAATTTTCCTGTAGGAGGAGAAGATGGGTTAATTTATGTAAAGCAAGCTTGAGTCACAAGCAGTTGATGGAGTAGTTCTTGGACTGTCTTCTGGTTGTCAACTTAGTAGCTTCTATTTCTAAATCTTTTAAGAAAGAAGCCAGGCTGTGACTTGTTTAATGCGGAGGAGAAGAAAAGGGATCTCTCAGATCCTGAATTTCTTAGATAGGAGCTAGATAAAAAAATCAATTCTAATATTTATGAATTTGGTGTAAGTGAGATACATCCTATACTGTACTTGTGAATGTAAGTTTCAGGCCTCTGTATCTATTGCACATTCACTTTTTAGGATTTAGATCAAATGTAGTATGAAATAATAACCTTTAAAGTCAAAAATCCCTGGTATCAATGGGACATCTATGAGCAGAATTTGCTGTCATTAAGGTACGTGGAGAAGTTTGAGTTCCAAAATAAAAAAAAAAAGGGATGTTTTGTGGTAGAAGATAAGAGTAGATGGAATTGAGATGCTTCAATGCTTGTTTGCCAAGTAAGTAACTTGGATCTAACCAGGATCATAGGATAGTGGATGCAGGGCTATGCCAGTTTCCCTACCTCAATGCAGCTGGGAATGGTGGCAAACCCAAGTGAATAAGGATTTTGCAACCACAACCCTCCTTAAGGTTTAGAAATTGCTGATATCCTGTACATATCAAACCTAAGGCAGGAAAATCCATAGAGGCTGTCTGTGTCAAGATAGAATGATAGAATGGTTTGGGTTGAAAGGGACCTTTAAAGAGGTCTTCAGCACAGGAAATCTCTGCTGAACTCCCTAGAGGCTGGGAGAGCTTGCAGTGCAAGTATTTCACTGGGAATTAATTTGTGTGCTGTGTCCCAGTCCTCTGTTACTGGCTGCTGTTTGGGACTGGCTATTGAGCTGTGTTTATCTGCAGTGTGCCCTTGGTGCAGCTATTCACGTGCTCTGTGACATATCTGAGAACAAATCTGCCCCATGTAGCTCAGCAGTGAAATTTTCCTCTGCCTCAAGGTAGCTCTGGTGTTGAAGGGGTTGTTGTCCACCTTGTGTGACTGCACATTAAAGTGGCAAAATTGTTTCTGCTTTCCATCACCAGGCTGAATAAATTTGAGACCTTCCAGAAGATTGTTGTTGAAGAGCTTGCCAACCTTGAGAAGGAAACTCAAATTCTGGCAGCCATGGAGAAGGAAGCACTGGTGTGTACAGCTTCTTGTGTGCCAGCCCGAAAAGGTGCCCCTTCCCAGGTAACAGGGGGTTTCTTTGGCGTCTTTTTAGGATTTCTGGAATGCACAGCTGCTCAAACTGAATACGTTCTACAAGCAGCAAAAGGAAAGGTACGTCTCTGCCAGCTCTCCTGCGTGCTCACAAGTCCTTTGATGGTCATAGAGGGCACTGGTTAGGCTGGTGGTACCCTTGCTGATAGGTGGGAAAGGACTCTAAACCTAGCATAGCATCTTCACTGGGTGAGCATCACTACACTTGGTGTCCACTGATGGAGCTTTTGCAGCCTTGTGAGAGTTTTCAATTGGAATTAGAGTGTAAAGAGGGAACCCTGCATGGGAAGTTGTGTGGGAGAGGAACCTTGCTCAGGAGAGCTGTACCAGGATCTGGAATAACATGCAATGCGCCCTCTCAAGGTGACCATGGCTAGGGGTCAGAGGAGATGGAAGGAGGTGATCATTTTCTGTGTAAAAGACACAGTTGGCATAAATGCTGAGCAATAAGCCTGCCTTCTCAGGTTTATTTTTGGTGGTAATATATCTGTTCAAACTTCACCAGTAAGTGCTTCATGAAAAACCAGCTAAGATCATTTTTCTTTCAGAATTGAATCAGTTGACTCAGCCCTGGGTGAAACAGCAAAGAGTTTGTCTGATGCTGTCCAGAATACAACGGTATGTGTGATACAAAAGCTCCCTATGGATGGGGGACTGAGCTCTGGCCTGACTGACTGATTGGTGTCAGAAGTGAAAAAATGAAACTGAAGTCCTGGGAGGGCGGGAAGCCTTTGGTTGGGTGATTTGTGGGGCTTGTTCTTTGTGGGGCCTCTGACCCTGATGCATGGAAAGCATTGAGAAAGAAATTTTTGACAAGGGGAAGAGGTCACACAGTACTTTCCTGGGGGAGAAGATAAAGACAAGGGCCATCAGGTAGTGATGTTTCTCCTGGGTTCACACTCTGGGGCAGTTTCTGTGTAGTTTGTGACCCCCCCAATGTGTTTGCCCTTGGAGTTATACATCCATGGCAACCTGTGTCTAAGGGCTCTGCAGTCTAACAATGCCTTGCATGTTTTCTCTTATCTGTTCTTTAGGTCTGATGAATACATCAAGGCTACAACTTAAGTTTGTTTTTTTTAAAAAACAATCTTTTTTTATTTAACTCACATCCTAGTTAAATATTCTATTGGTTCTTAATATCTCCAGAGTCTAATCACTACCTTATGCCCTTGTTTTAATTTGTAAATTTAAGAGAAATACTTTGCTAACTTTGAGACAATGCTTAGTTTCCATCTGGTTCACCCTACCACACTGGATGTGTATTTTTGCTACTGCTGCTGTTCCAGGTCTAGGTGCAGATCTGATGGCTTTGGGAGTTTGGCATTTCTGCAGTAAGACTGATGGATTACTGCCACGAGTAGGATGCCACGTGCCTGCTCTTCACAGGGCTGAGAAAGCTCCTTGTGTTGAAGGAGCAACTCTGCCTATGGTCACCACAGTGGACTGAGCCTGGGATTTTAGAAAAGATGCTGAAAACCAAGGGCTTGTGTGTTTTAGCAGTTAAAGCTGGAATCCTGAGCCTTTCCAAAGGGAAAGGTTTCTATTATGAGCATTGAGTTGCTGAGGTACATAGGTGCTCCTGAATAAGGAGGCTCAAAGGGCAGGGCTGAGAAAAGAGCGCTGGTGTCATGGGAGCTGCTCATCCTGCAGTACTTGTTCCAGGGCAGGTGCTTGAGAATTAAGAGCTGAGTCTAAATGTGCTTCCAGGATCTTTGCAATTTCTTATCTTGAGCAGTTTCAGTGTTTGTATAAATTTTTGCAATGTTTTCTCTTACTTTTTTTTTTTTGTTGTTCTTACCTGCAGTATGAACACTCAGTGAAGAAGGCAGAAGAAAACGTATTCATTGTTCCTTCTGACTAGCAAACCCCTGAACTCATTATTGCTCATGACATTAGAGCATTTTGTGTGCAGCATAGAGAAGATGGTTCTGTGAAGGATGTTAGTCTATTTTATATGAAAAGAAAAAGGAGGAAAAAACATTGTGTTGAGCCTTTTTTTGGCCTAAAATGAGTGTATAGGGCTAAGTGGTCCAGTTGTGACCCCGGTGTTGTTAACATGATTTTCTAAAAAATTGCAAGGTTGGGTCCTTTATATATCAAAGAAATTTAAAAAGTTAACTAAAGATAATGATGTAGCCATCAAATTGATGGATGTATTGGCTTACTTTGACTGTTCTGCTAACACCTTTGTCAAGTGTAAAAGCGCTTAACAATTAATTCCAAGTAAAAAGTTGTTTGCGTAAGATAACAATCGCACTCTTTCCTTCAATTGATGCATTGTGAGTGTCTGGAAAGGCACTCTAGATTTCTGTGTACCTTGCATAGGATGTGGTAGGTATAGCCTCTCCTGTGTGCACAGAAATGTGGGAGCTGCTGGCTTGACACCATTGCCACTCAGTTCTGAAATGCAGAGCTGAAGGCAGACAGAGATCTATTGCCCAGATGCCTGAAGGCAAGGTGAGACTGCAGAGGGAAAGAAATTCAGAGAACTCAACAGAAAATGGGAAGTGAAGCAGGAGAAATTTTTTTGCCGCCAGTGACTTTTGGCTCCAAGGAGAGTTCATAATACAGTGAACAATGCTAGGATTAGACAAAATAGCATCAGAGGTCTCTGAAAGTAAGCAGGTAAGCAGCAGATAACCCATGCTTATTAATATTGTCCTCTGCTGTGACAGAGTGGGACAGAGGTCCCCAGAATATAGTTGCTCTTCACGATAGAGTGTCTTGTTGCAAAAACAGCATTAGTGCCAATGCTCCTTAATGAATTTGTGGGAATGTGGCAGATTTCCAGGCTTTTGGTTTCTATCCCCTTAAATTAGAGAACCAACCTCAGATTGCTGTATGGGTTAGAGTTGAGGGAATCCTCCCCTGCACAAAATGTACCTTTGTGACAAAGGCCCAAACCCTGACAGAGTTTGTTTCATAACTGAAGTAGGGCTGATGCTGTTCCTACTTGAGAAAGTCACGCAGGGTAGCACCAGCACACAGAACTGCAAGAAGCTGCTGTTGCCATTGCGTTACCATTTTATGCTTATTTCTTTATCTTAAGTAGTCCTAACTTGGGTTGGCATGAGCTGAAGTTTTTTCATCCACATCAAAATGCACTTGGTGCTTTCTTCCTGGAGTGGTTTAAAAGAAAAGATCTCTTCAACCCTGCCCTTTCCAAAGGTTCAGATCTACCAGTCTACCCCTGCTATTCCTAATGTGAAGGGCTGAAGTGCTGGTTTTACAGCCACTGGCTTGTGCTTGGCTCTTTGAGGGCTGGCCCTAGTGACCTGGCTACACTGCATCCTCCTGCTACTCCTCGGTGTCTTTGCAGCTGCTGTTTGATTCTAGGCTCTCAAAGCACTCAGCTGAAGCAGCCATGGCTTTTGGGAGATGAGGCTGTAGTCTCTGTGAGCAGCTGTGCTTTAGCCTGGTAAAACTAGTTTTGCATCTTGGCAGCAGAGTTTTCAGTAGGCTCTGGTCCCACTAGTGTGGTGGTATACTCCGATGGCCCCAGCAGTGTCATTAACCAAAACAGGCTCTGAGATATCAGCCTGAATAATCTGATCCTATGACTGTCCTGCCTGGATGAGCCAGGTCCTAAATTTGGGGCTTTCACTACTTGAGTAGTAACCTGAGGTTCTGGCTGTAGGAGTGTGATAAGGCTTGAACTTGTCCTGCTGCTTCTTATTGTGATCCAGAGCTCACCCTGGTGAATGTAAAGGGATGCCTTGCGCTGTGTGCCTCCCACTCTGAAGTTCCAAGGTAAGCCTTCCAGTAATTCCTACATAAATGCCTATATTCCTTGGTTTAATTCCCCACTACCCAGCCCAACATGATGATGAAACCAGGGCTATCAAGGTGCTTGATGTGAAGCAGACGGAAGAATCGAGATGAGCTGCCTGCACCGTGGTTGTTCCTTCGCGCTGAATTCGGCAAAGCCACAGGAACAGCGCTGAGAACTCTCGGGGCACATCATCTCCTTTGGGATGGGTGTTGGCCTATTTAGGCTCCTTCATCTGCATCTCCAAGCAGTTTGCTGCCCAGAGGGAAGGTTTGAAATAGGAAGAGGATGGGATGTCTCTGGTTTAAGGTGTGGGGTTTTTTTTTCCAAACTATGATAGTAATGCTTAATTAAAAAAAAAATTAATCTGATGTTTTGGATGGATTCATTGTTCTCTTAAGTTCAAGCTGCTAAGCGTTTAAGCTTTGTCAGCACTGTGAAGTAGATGTGTAGAAATGCTTGTTTTGCTACCTGTTTTGTTTCCTCACCCTTCATGTGTGTTGGCAGAAGGCTCTCTTGGTGTCTCCTCTAACTGTAAAAGGTTAGGAATGCTTTTCATCCAAGTATCTTTGCTAGATAACTTAGAGTGCATTTCTGTATCTCTTATTGTTGCGTCTCTGCATAACCTATAACTATAAAGCTTGGAAGGTGAGTGTTGAGCACTTCAGAGGGCATAGATAAAGGAAAAATCAGAGTTCCTTATTTAGTAAAAATTGCTACAATGTTATATGCACTTACCTTTGCTTTTAACTGTTTTGTTGGAAAAGTCTGAACCCCAAAAAATTGTTTTAATGATGGATATGGGAGAGCAGAAAGAAATGTCACACTGCTTAAACACCTTCTACCCCTGCAGTCATCTATCCCTTCATATAAAACACTTTAGCATTTGAGAGGCTCAGTGTGTTCCAGCTTGATAACCTGTGGACTGCCGAAGGTGAAAACTTTGGACTTTTCTAATGGCCTTTCCATCTGTAGGCAGCAGACGTGTTTGGAGACCGCATCTGGGACAGAAATGATATTTTCTGACTTTGGACAGCCCATCTCATACCACTTTGGCACTGCTGGGTCAATTAAACATGTTTGACCTTAAACTTCCAGAAGGTCTGAAGTCCATTTGGCTTCAGCAACGGATGTGTAATTGGGTTATCCTAAAATTACTTTTTGGAAGGTAGGTAGCTGATCTTGGCAGGTTTCCTTTGCCCTTCCCACTTCATGCCTGTTAAAGTGCTATTAATCCAGATATTTATTTTATTTTCTTCCTTTCAGTGCAAAAATATATAGCTCAATTTTCAACCTGTTCAGTTTCCTTGATACTTCTGAGCCATAACAACAAAGATATAGGTGCTGAGGTGCAAAAACTATGCATCAATACCCAGAAAAAGAAATGGGAAATAGAAAAGTTCTGGTTAGGAACAATTGCTTTATGCATTTTAAGTTCTAAATAGGATTTAATATTAAACTGACTATAACCCCTGCTATTTATGCTGCATCTCTTTCAGGGGATGATGCTGTGCCAAGTGCTTGTTTACCTGCACATTCTGTGCCAGTGCAGTGGCCTATCCAAGGGCTACAGCTAATTCATGTCAAGACTGCATAAAGCCAGAAAAAAGGATGTCCTTTGAGGTTGGAAGTGGGCAGAGGAGCTGTGTGTGTTTACCCTGGCCTGAGGACAGCCCACCCTGCTATTGGTAAGGTATGCTGAGGTCAGCTGGAGCACACAGGGACTGGTCATGCTTCTGCAGGCAGTAGAACTGTGTCTAAGACAGTAATGCACTGGAAAATAGACATGTTTCTAGGAACAGCTGAGAGCTATTGTGTATTTTCAATCTGAAAGAAGTTTTATTTTTGAGATCCTGAAAATTTTTTTGAGATTTTGATTTCTCTTTTGTCTCTCCCCTGTTTTCAACCATCACATTCCAAGTTAAAACAATCTGATAATCAAATGAGGACTTGATGAGCAAGTACACGCACTGAACAAATGAGTTTTGTACTTCAATATTACCTTTGTTCAAAAGCCCATATTTTTATAGGTAGAGGGACAAATAAACTGCATGGAGGCTTTACACCAATACCAGTGAAGCTGGTATATAAATTTATGGAGATTGTTTTTGAATCTGATGGGAACGCCCTAAAACGCTTCTGAAAAAGCAGTCTCAAGTAACCAGTTACCAGCCCAAATTGATGCCTTAAGAAGTAGAGACAGTCTGATAGTAAAATTTGTTTATTTACAGTGTTATGTATTACAGGAAAATCAGTTTAAAAAGTCAATGCTCTCTTTCTT
Source organism: Fringilla coelebs (assembly GCF_963513975.1). Classification (NCBI taxonomy): domain Eukaryota; kingdom Metazoa; phylum Chordata; class Aves; order Passeriformes; family Fringillidae; genus Fringilla; species Fringilla coelebs. The sequence goes on from NC_140028.1 coordinate 88,320,370, forward strand.
CAAAGTTGTGGCATTTTGAAGATGTTAAGACATATCTAAAGAATTTTAAACGTACCTGATTCCAGCCTTCCTGGCTGATCTGGATCTGCAAGGTCTGAGACCATCTGGTTTTTTCCTTTATTTTTTTTTTTTCATTTTCTTTTTTTTTTCCCCAGCCCTTTGAATTTCAAGTAAGGCATTTATTTCCTTTTCTTTTGAATGAGGTTTCAACAGAACAAAAGACAATATCTGTGGGTTTGATTGCCATAGTAAACTTTAACACTTAGCACAGCTGACGCTTTCCACCTTGATAGTCAAATGCATGCTTTGCCATCAAAAGATTATGGACTCCACTCGGCCTAAAATCTGTGCTGGGCCACACAACCCTTGTGCTGCCTGCCTTAGATGAAGGGTCCAGCTCATTGCCTTGTTCACTGTCTTGTCAGCTCTTTGAAATTCCTCTGCCTTTACCCTGGCTTCCAGTATTAAGCTGATTTCTACAGAGCTCTGAAGCTCTCCCTTTACTCAGGGCTGTGTAAAAGAGCTTCAGTCAAACCCACTAATTTCTTACATCTTGGGATTTTTACAGTGTCAATCAGAAATGCCTGTAAAGGTTCTGGAAGGGCCAGAGAGAAAAAGTATATGCATACAGTGTCCAGGCTTTGTGAATGGAGGGTTCTTGGGGGGTTTTTTGGGTTTTTTCTGTTGAGTGACTGCTTTCCCCCTTATTGAATGTTAAATAAAACAAATCATTGACTTTCAGTAAGTGAGATTTCATGACCATCTTCATGAAGAGGGGAGCAAATGTGAATATGCACCAGTTAGATCTAGGTTGGTGTGGTGGTGTTAAAGTGTTTGAATGTTGCAGTTATTTTGGTCACCCAGTTCACAGTAATGAAGTTCTGCAGTCAGGCTGCTAAGAGGTACTGCTTCTGCTGTAGCATTTTGGGAATTTCTGTTTCCTGCTGGAGCAGAAAAGTTTTGTCTGCATTGCAATGGAGCTGGAACTGGCTGGAGACAGATGGCATTCAATGGGACTTTCAAGCACAATGGGACAGCCAATCACAACTCTGACACAAGTCACCCTTCTTCATGCCACTTTCTGCTTTCGCTGGACAGCCCCATCTGTTCTTCTTCCCCTACTGTACCACTTCCTCAGCCTCTTCCCATCCTATCCATGAGCCCTCAGGGCTGTGGTCTCTTGGGCTGCTCCTGGTGAGGCTGGCTGCCCTGTGTCCATACTGCTCCCTGGGATAAACCTTCCTCCTGCCTTTATGCCTGCAGTCTCCAAGAGCCCCTGATGGCAGATCATCTAAATGGGGATATCTGGAGGGGATAACTGACCCTCTAGAGGTGGAGAAGAATTGGACAGCAGGATTTGGGACTCTGCCTCCTCTACATGTGGTCCTTCTGTGGCTGCTCGGGCCCTCTGTGCTGGCTGGGTGTGTGCTTTTTCCTCCTCCTGCCCTGGGACCCTGTGGGTGACAGGAGTGAGAGGACATATTTCCTACAGAATTGCTTCAGTCCTAGGAACTTGCTGGGCTGGAGTGACTCCAAAAGTGGGTTTTGATGAGAGAATTTTATACATGAGAATGGAAGATGTCAGAACTACTTCACAGTGAGGGAAAAAAAGTCTGTGTCTATTTTTAGTAGAGGAAATTAAGTGGGCTAAACAAGAAATGGGTGAGGCCAGACCCATGAAGTTAACCCTGGCTATTCTTCATTTCTAAGCATTTAAGTGGGGGTAAATGCAGTGAACTGAAGCAACAAAGATGGTGATGGACTGTTGGGTGACACCTGTATAGCTGCAGACAGCAGAATCTCCTTACTTCCCCTCCAGTGACTTGTGCCTTGGTCCCATCTGTTTCTCCAGCCAGAGACCAGTCTGAGTAAGGTCCACCTGCCACAGAAACTCCTGTATAACCTGCTTGGCTCATTGCTGAACTGACAAATTTTCTGCTTCATCCAGTTATTAATATGTGGCATGACAGTTTGCTTTGAATTAGCAGTGTTTGTATAGGATTAACTTTACACACATTCACGCTCAACAGATTTATCTGCCTTAAGTTGGCATGACCCTATTTCTTTCAAAATCCTTTTACCTAGGACTCCTGTTAAGTTAGCACTTCCAAAGTGGCTTGTTTTGCTCTGTGTCCAGAATACCATTCGGGGCAGTGCCAGGGGCTACCAGCCCAGCCCCCTGGAACAGAAAGCTCCTGCCAGCCTTCCTGGCATTTGAATCAGATTGCACTTGTGTAAAGCAAGTGAGCGTGGAGCCACAACTGCTTGCAAACTATGGGATGGGGCACCTGGGCTCTGCCCTCTGTCATGTCCTTCCCCAGGGCTCCCACATGATCAAAGGCTACCGTGCTAGTGCGCTTTGGGGAATTACTGAGAAGAAAAGAGGGGTATGGTGATGGAAGAGGTACGATTCTCACCTTTCCTGGCACCCCTCCTTTATTTTCCTGGCCTTGGCTGCATTTCAGCTGGCTGTACTGGGTGCACTGTGAAGCCTTGCCTCAAGACCTCTTGCATGCACAGAAAGTGCTCACCATGTTAGTCTGAACAGAGTCCTAACCTTTTGAAGGCATTGACGGATTTATCCATCAAGTGTTTCATAAGGCGTTTTTGTGTCAGCATTAGAGATCAGAAAGGTTTTCTTTTTCACATGAGAAAGATCTTGGCTTTCTTTGTTCTGATGTTGATCTTTGACAAGACAAGTCATTCTACTCATTTTGTTAAAACCTAAATAGCAGTACATTAATAAGTGTCTGGTACAAAGAACTGATAAATGTAATCAAATAGGTTTTAAGCTAAAGCTTGTAATTCAGTCTTTTTTCTTCTTTTTCTCTTTAGAAAAAAAATCACAGGAAACACTATACTTATTGTGCCTTCTTATTATTCTGCAATCCATTGGCAGCAGCAAAGTAGTCCTTATGGAAACCATTCTTGATTTCTGTTGTGACAGGGGTTTCCTTTACAGCTGTTCTTGAAGGTGCTTTCCGGTATGTCTATAAAAGCAAAATCCAAAATAAACATTTGGATTTGTTTAGTGACCACCAAAACACTACTTATGGTTAACTGTAAATGGAGTTTGTCTGCAGATGTATATATTTGCTTCAACCTGCATTAGCAGTATAGTAGCCTTTTCACTGCTGTGGGTGATGTTACTTTACTAGCCTTACTGTAGTACTTCTCAACGTCAAAAGAGATTTCAAGCCTTGCACGCTGAAAGCTTTATGCATGCAGGCAGGCTAAGATGTAAACCAGGCAAAGACAGAGCTCAAATTTTTTTTTTTCCCCTAAGGAGGAGAGAGACTAAAAAATTTGCCCACCAAAGCAAATTCAGGGTACTAAATGCAGTACCTGGACCTGCTATACAGGTGCAGAAGAGTTGACTGCAATGAGGAGCTACTGAGTAACTCTTTCTCTCAGACATGACGGTATCTGTCATTCTTAAATGATGTATATCTTTTAAGACTAACATATTTTAAGCACTGATGGTCATTCTACATCTGAGTCCACCCAGACTGCTATCCAAAAAGTTCTGTTTTCCCCGTCTTTGTCACAGAGCTCTCAAAAGAATGCTTACCTTAATGTAGAAGTTGATGAAGAGGATGACCAGTGTGGCCATGTAGGAGGACTGGAACATGAGGCAGCCAAAAGGGAATCCACATGGCTTCACAGCTGCGCTGAGTGTGTGCACAATAGTGAGCAGAAACTGGATCTGTGGAGAGAAGATAATGCAGGTGTATTTGCTGAGAAAGGTCAGTGCTAGCTAAATCAGACACAGCAATGTCCCCTAGTTCTGTTCCATGAAAGTTTGAGTGCTCTTGAAAAGTGTCCCTTGATAATCTCTGAATGCATTGGGAGGGTTAAGTTAAGATGGTGCTCTTGTGAAATTAAATAAAATACTAAGGGGTCAGAGGTTTCTAAAAGTAAGTTTATAAGCCTGGTTGATAAAAGGGAAGCTGCTTTTTTTCTCTCAGATTTAGTAGGTTTTGTTCTATCTTCCAGTCCTTGTGACAGGTACAGCTGTTGTCTCTGTTGCTGTGCAGAAACTGGAGGAAACAAGATTCCTGGCAATACCTTTAGAAGTCTGAACAGAAAATGCAAAACTCAGGTCCAAGGAGTTCAGATAGGTTTTCACTTGCATTAATGGAGTTGAGGAGGGGACGAAGGAAGCAAAAATGAGACAGGAAAGAAATTGCAGATACTTGTCTGTATTTAGAAATGTCAGCCACAGCCCACACTGGTGGACCTGATTGTTCCTCAGCCAAATAAGTGTGCCCTCAAGCCAGTGTACTGAGGTGCATTTCCAACAGGGCAGTGTGTTTCACCTGCAGGGATGGTCTCACAGAAGCAGCTCTTGCTAAGCAAATTTCTACATGGGCATTTTAAAGCTCGCTGCAAACATCTGAATATGAATAGGCTATAAGAGCAAAAAAGTAAAAGGAAGTTTATTTCATATCAAGCCTTATATCTTGTTGATAGACACTTTTGATGTGGATCAGCTCCCCAGGTACAGCAACAGGTGGAACAGACTTTGAGAAATCAGTCAATTTCTGTATTGCTTAAACTTTGTTTACATCATTTTTCATTTTGCAGTTGTACCACTGTGTCGTGGGTCAACCTGGCTTGGCTGCCAGCTGCCCACCCAGCAGCTCTCTCCCTTCTTCTCCTCAGTACAGTAGGGGGAGAAAATAAGATGAAAAGAATTTGTGGATTGAGATAAAGTTAGGGAGAGTAATTAATAAAACTTACCTATTACTGTTATAAGCAAAATAGACTTGAGGAAGATTAGTTTCAAGTACTGCCAATTAATAACACAGAAGGATAGCAAGAAATAAAATTAAAACCACCTTCCTCTAAACCCCTGTTTCTTCTCAAGCTTAACTTCACTTCTGAACTTCACTCCTCTACTTCCTTCCATGTGGTGCAGGGGGATGGGGTTTGTAGTCAGCCCCTATTGCTTTGGCTTTGCTGCTCCTTTCTCCTGACACTCATTCCCTGGTTCAGTGTGGGGCCCCTCCCACAGGAGAGAGTTCCAATGTATGTATTTCCCATGAGTTGCAGCTCTTCACAAATTGCCCCAGCATGGGTCCCTTCCACAGGATCCAGTCCTTCAGGAACAGGCTTTTCCTATGGGGGCCCCCATGGGGGTCGCAGATTTTGCTAGCAAACCTGCTCCAGGGTGGGTTCCTCTCTCCATGGGTCCATGGGAACCTATTTCCCCACTGGCTCCCATCCCCAAGTATCTTCCTTCAGCATGAGGTCCTTCATGGGCTGCAGGAGGATCTCTGCTCCCCTCTGACCTCCATGGGCTTCTGAAGGGGAACAGCTTCACCAGCACCTTCACCACAGGCTGCAGGGGGGGTTTTGGTGCTAATTCCCTCCTCCTGTTCTCACCTGGGTGCTTAAGGGCTTTCTCACATTTCCTGTCTTCTCTCTCAGGTGCTGTGCTATGTTTTTCACCCTTAAATAAATACAATATCATGGAGGTGCTCCCAGCTTTGCTGATGGGCTCAGCTTTGGCCAGCAGGGGAGGTCTGTCTTGGAGCTGGCTCTGTCAGACATTTTTTGTGACCTTTAAATCAGTTTTTTCCACAATTAAGGAGCATTTTCTATGCAGTGGTTCAAAACTAACAGAATTTTGTGGACTAAAGAGTTTCTACTCTTTGTTTTCTAAAAAACCACTTCTGAACATAATTTCCTTCTTTAAATTTTATCAAGCTGCACTAGTGACTTATGATCCTTTAGTTATACTTCAATTCTAACTGGCTAAATTGTGTAAATAACAATGTTTACTTGTAGTTCATTTAGTCCTCTCTCACATTTGGAAGGATTTCTGGTAGTTAGAAATGAGAGTAAAACAGATACCTACCAGTTGTGCCTGAGTGAGGTATTTCTTCCACCAGAGGTATTTGCGCATGGAAGGGATGACTGACAGTCCATAGTAAGAATACATAAGCACATGGATAAAGCTATTCAAAGTGGGTCCAAAGAAGCCTGTAAAAATCCATTAGGGAAAAAACCAATTAAGTACCAACTGCTAAAAAGCGAGAGAGGGTGTTATTGTTTGTGGTATTGCTTCTATATTGAATCTCTTGCAAATGGTAAGTATTCCTTTCATGCTTATTTCTTGCTAAAGACATTGCTGATGTGTAGCGGTGCTCTCCTAGGGACAACTAAAAAACCAAATGGTACTTCCTAGAGGGTTGTTCTCATGCTGAATTTTGTATTTTTATCTGATATTTTTCTTCTCCTCCACTTTTTCCTATTCTGCAGTTTACAGGTTACTTTTTTCCCTTCTCCTAAAGTTCTTCTTGCTATTAGTCTTTCTATTATTCCTGTAAGCTTTAAACACTGCTATGGATGACTTTGCTGCTAGTATGGAGCTCAGGACCCTGGGAGACACCTGTACTCCTGCTCTCTTGATGCAGTAGCAAGGGCTTTACTCTGAATTAAACCAGCCTTTTGTGTCTCTGTTTCATCACCACTCTTGTTTTCTTCATTGGCTCTTCTGCTAGATGCACATTTATAGAATTTCATCCCAGATAATACCTTGCTGCTCTTATTAGCTACATTTAGTGAATACTAGTTCTAGAGGAAGTTAATTATCCTCTGTACTTTGCAGACTTTGGAGAAGCAGCAGCACTACTCTCTGCTCTGTGCTTGTGAGTTTGATGGCAGTGCTACAACTACCAGAGGGACTCACCAGTTGTTCTGATTTTGCCAATGATTAATTACTTAGCTACTGGTTAATTACAGTAGTGCAGTGCTAGTGTAAAGCTAGTGTAAACACGTTGCAAAGCACAAACCCTCATTGATTTGTTTACACCTCTAGAAATAGCTCCTAATTGCTATGAAATCTCTGATCCCTGCTTCTACCTCTAACAGTGATTTACTTTGATTTTGTGCTGCCCATGTTAAGTGCCAACAAATGTGAATTCTGCTTTTAGCTCTGAAAAAGACCTGCAACAAGTTTTTTTTTAAAAAATGTTAGAATGGGTTGAGGTGACTCACTCTAATAGGTTGCAAGAAAACTGGGTTTTTTCTCAACTTTGAAAGCAGTTCCACAGGAAACCTCTACCTGTGTGAAGCCCTGGAAAAGTGTGCCTGTTGTGAGACAGCTGAAATAGGTCTCTGCTGTTTGGACTTCTTATACAAATGCCAAGTGACCAGCCTGTGGCATCATAGATCCCTTCCTAACAGGGAAGGTGATGACAGTGTTACTACAACCTTCTGAGGATGTATTCTCATATGAAACAGAACAAACTCCAAATGGTATTTTAATTAGTGACCAAGTAAAGTATCTTGCTAAAGCAGAGATTGATGTATACAAGAGTTGAGCCTGTAAAAGGGCCATTGATTTAATTCATTGTGATTGATAAAGGCTTTACCAGGGCCTTGACTTCTCCCTGCATTTGCCTTTGGAGAAGGTCTTGTGTGTGCTAGCTCCTCTGTGCTACTCAGTACTGCGATGCTTAAAAGTGGTTTGAAGAGAAGTAAATACATGAGTTTGTGGCAGCTAAGGGAAAAGTCTAGGGCCTAACACTCAGGTATTTTTGGCCTGAACTTTTAACCATGCTTTTAACTTTCCTGTGTTCTGCAGGTGGTCAGCAGTTCTGAAAGGCTCTGAACCCTAAAGGTGCCCTCATATTCCACAGTGACACAATTCCTTTGCATGGTGATGTGATTCCTCCCCAGCTGCAGCTGACTTAGACCCAGGGTGATGAAGCAAACAAAGACTTACTCTGCCCACAAGGTATCCAGTTCAGAACACACCACCAAATGTTGAACATAGTGGCATGGTGATACACGTGAAGGAAGGTGATCTGGCTGCTTTTCTTTCTCAGCACAAAGAAGATAGTGTCCATGAATTCAATTACTTTGGAAAAATAATACCACCACAGCACCTTGGCTACCTGTACAAGCAAGAACAAAGGAGCAGGAGATCAATATCTGTCCATACAATTGCTTAAATATTACTGTACTTCTTCACTCCCTGGGCATGCAACTTCCCAAAAGGCATTAATATGCTATTAAAGGAGAAGCACAAGCCCTGTCTTAAATTTTATTTTGCTTTTCAATTAAGCAGTTTTGTAAAAAAACCACAAATCTTTTAAAAAATGTTATAAATATGTAATTATCAAAATATAATTTAAGAAATGTACACTTTGAGGAAGGGTTTTTTAATTGTCTTGTTGGGTTTTTTTTTCCCCAAAGGTGCAGTTTTGTGGGTGGGTTTACTTCATTTTGGGGTTGTTTGTTCAGTTTTTTTAAGGGTGTTACAATTTCTTTGACACTGAACAGATTTTGCTGCCTTCTTTTGAAAAAAATCTAAATTTGATACTCAATACAATGAAATATATCTTTGTCTAGAGTAGAGATACCCTGAGCTCTGATAAGATATGCCTTAGGACACTTAGAGACAGTTAAAACAGAAAGGATGCTGAGGGCTGAGCGGCTCCTGTCTCTCACCCGGATATCAGCCTCCCCTGCGCTGTGGAGGTTCTGGCACTGCAGGTTGTAGCCGCCTTCCCATGTGGCAAGGATGAGCTGGAACAGAAAACAGAGGGATTACGTTCATGAGCAGATGGGATGGTTTTTCCCCCTGCAGTTGTTCTGTCCTCATTGGTGGGTACCCACTCCTTCCATGAACTGATGCTGTTGAACCAGATGACTTGCTAATATCTTGTATTATGAAAGGGGAAAGGCATCAGTTAAGCTGGAGATATGAAATGATGCATTTCTTCTCTTTCTCTTCTCTTTCTCTGGCTTTAGAGCCTTCAAAGCATCCATTAAAATCTCTCATTATTTCATGCACCTCCAAATCCTCGCTCCAAAGCAAACTGAAACAGTGTATCTTTGTCCTGAAGCAGTATGGAACAGAGCTTAACACAGCTACTTGCGCAAAGCTGTCCTTGAGAAAAATTCCCTGTTTGCCAAGCAGAGAGAAGGCAAATGCCAAGTAGTGCAAGGGGAGAAATATTTCCTAATGCCATACATGTCTCTATCCTCCACAGTTAAATGCTGGAGGAAGTGAAGGAGAGCAAGCATGATGCTGAACGGAGGCGTGAATAGCGCACAAGCAATTTCTTAGATTCTGCACATGTCACACGGGGAAGCAGACAGAGCAATGAAATATCAGAGTGCAGCACTGGGATGGAGCAGGTTTCTAGAAAACCATATGGTAGTTTTCAATATGGAATATTTTTAGAGTAACAGCCACCTAAAGCCCTCAGCAGCCCTTTTGGAAGAGGGAGCATCATCTCTTGCTTATAAATGTCATGTAGAATGCATTGATTTTAAAAAGGTTTTGCTAATTCTCAAATAAGTGCAAAGTGGGTTTGGGGACAAACTGAGCAACTCATGTTTTGGGGTCTTTCTCACCCTCTACAGACACTGCAGAGAGTGAAGGTGGGAGAAATGCTTTCAAGTGTTATGCTGTAAGCAGAACTGCAAGGTGCTGAGAGAAGTGGGTCGCTTTCAGCTCTGGAGCTACATTCACAGGGATGATGTGTGTCAGCACAGAACTTTTCCCTCTAGTTCACAATGAAAAGAACTGTTCTGTGTTGAATCTGTGACAGTCCATACAAAAGAGAATCAGAGACGTTCTTAGTGATCAAACTAAATTAATTCCTAGAGTAAATACATTTAAAAAGTATTACTGATAATATTTGGAGGATTAGAAAGTAGCCTAGAATGCTTATTATAAATTCACATTAAAACATACTGAAATCTGGAGAACCATAGTCTTCTACTATTTTTCTCCTAAATTCACACTCTGTCATTGGCCCTGTAATATCAACTTAGCTGTTTTAGGTGGCCAAAACAGCCCATAGAAATTGCAGAGAGAGATGATAATACAGTTAATGAGTGTTTTATAGATGAATGACATGTAACAATTGAAACAAACATATTCCTTTACATTTTTCTGCTTTGCTGAAGAAACTTGACCTCAAAAATTTCTGCTGCAGTAGGTAAAATGTTGGTTCACAGAAATTTGCTGGAAAATATGCAATTTTCAATATTTTGATCAGTCCATTTTCCAACTGTTTCAATTTGTGTATGATTACAGTGGATTGATTTTTGAAAAATCTTTTGCATGTTGTCTCCTTGTGTATTAAAGGTCAGGAGTGAGGGCCAGTTGATTGCCCAGCAGGTCCTGGCTAAAGCCCTGAGGAAGGAAGGTGGTGTCTCACCGCATGTCAGGAGCTGCAGTCCTCCATGGAGACACTTTGGGGATATTTTTGGTCTGGATTAATTGATACTGGTTTTTGTTTGCTTTTTTTAACCATCTGGTAAGTAGTAGAGTGAGCCTTGCCAAAGAACTCTGTTGTGCTTTCAGTTCTATATTAAACCTGTTTTTGATGATACCTTTGCCAGTGATTAGTGAAGTGACCTTAAAACATGCATTCACCAAAAATTGGTGTAGTCAGCAGGTCTGAAAGCAGTATCACTGACTACTTATAAAAGCATGGAAGAAGTCCAAGTCCTAAGTTCTCAGACAAATGGCCTCAGGATAACTGGTGTGATCGGAAAGATGTTCCTGTGGAGGAACATCTCTAAGTTGCTAGGGGCTGTATAAAGGCTAGGAAGAAGAAAGTGATCATTTGCAAAGTGCTAGATACCTTCCCAGAAGCTGCCTGCCACTATAGAAAATATAATATTAAAGACAAACAAGGACTGAAAACTGAGATGAAAAGCAACTGAGTTACTACTGTCCTTAAAATAGAACAGCTACAGGAGGAACAGAAAGAAAAACAAAAGTTGAAGGAAAAAGTAGACCTAATGCTTATGTGGGCCCCAAATCCTCCTGACATTATGCAGATTAGTAATGGCATCTCCACAAGACTGGGAGGGTAACAGATGGAATGGTCCCTGGGATAAAAAAACAGTTCTGCACCTGGGATACAGCAACCCTGGATGTACAGACAGACTGGGGAATGAGAGGCTGGAATGCAGCCCCTTGGAAAGGGACCTGGGGGTCCTGGTCAGTGCTGTTTACCCTAATGTTGTTCTTAACAGATTCCTGTTTTTACATTAATAAATTACTTCTATTCATCTACTTGAGTATAAACAGCACAAGAATTCACATTGGTTGTTTTGGCACTATAGTCCAACTCCTGCCTTATTTTTGTAAATGGGGAATGAAAGTTGCTTCCTTTGTCAGAGGCTTCAGGGGTGGGCTGCAGGTACCAAAAGATGATGTAATCCTCTCATCTCACTGGGTAGCAGACTAAGCTCTGACAGCCTGACCCAGGGGCCTGTGCCCTTCTCATTTCAAGCTTTCAAATTCAAAAATCTCACAGCTGTAGCTTGTTTTTCATCTGTTCCCCATAGACAGGCTAGAAAGGAAAGTTGATGTGATTTTCTAAATGGATATTGCCATTTTTACTGACTGCAGGTTCTCCATGCTCTTTTGAGCTGTAGAAAAATCTCTGTGCATGGTTGGACTTTCTCAGAGAGGAAATGCCTGGAAGCAATGAGATATTTCCCCTTGTCCCAGGGCAGGGGGAAGGCAGAGGGTGACGCATCAGCATTGGGATACATCTGGCTGTGACCAGTCAGCAGCGGTGCTCCTCAGGATCAGTTCTAGGGCCAGTGCTGTTCAAATACCTCTCAGTGAGCTGGAGGCAGGAACTGAATGCTCCTTAGCAGGTTTGCTGATGGTATGAAACAGGGAGGTGCTGCTGACTCTTGAGGGACAAGAGTCCTTGCAGAGAGGTAGAGTGGAGCGCTGGGCAATCATCAGTGGGATGAAGTTTAACAAATCCAAATGCTGGATCTGGCTCCTGGGATGTCCTTACTTTCTACTTCTTATGTAACTTTCCTGCTGACAAATCTTATGGCTACTGCTTAGCTCTAATCGTGGTTCTGCTGTCTCTGAGGTCTGCCTTTTGCAGCTTTCCCAAAACCTCTGATTTTAAGGATTCCCACAATTCCCCTTCTCAGTTCAACTAAAAAGAAACTTTTGTAACTGTGTTGTTTATTAACAGCTTTGTGTTTTATAGAGCTTTACTATAGTATATGTTTAGTACTTGTTTAAAGCACCTTTTTTGTTTGTCTTAAGCATTACTACATTACAACACAGAAATTTTAATGTTGTGAAAGTTTAGTTAGTTTAAAGGGTATGAGTTATATTTGATAGTAATTAGGATTCATTTTTTGAAAAAGTCTTGCTTGTTTTAAGGTCTTAACTCAAAATTTTCCTCTATGTCTATATTTTTATGTACTATCTCTGTAAGATTTTGAGAACTTTCTGTGAATTTGTTTCTTATTTCTCTCTCTCTTGTACGATAAAAACTTTTTTGATAGTTTTGTCTATTATTAGTTGCACACACTCAAGTACGTAAGGTATTACTATTAGTATCACCATTTAAAAGCTTAATACATATAGACCTATTTTACAAAGTTCACTTAGCTAAGGTGTAAAGCTCCATTCTTTGGATAAATCATTGAACTATGACTTAGTCTTCTTTAATTTGACTTGTTAAATCTTTTCGTTTTTGTATGATTTTGTGGATGGTTTCAGCATGGTTGGATAGGTTCATATAACACAATCCTTTAAATTCTAAGTATGAGCTGGGGCAGGAATGGCTGGAGAGCAGCCCTGTGGAAGGGGATCTGGGACTGCCACTTGGTTAGTGCCATGGCTTCCCCAAATGTAAAAACTTAGCGGTGGTGTTGTGCCAAACAAACCCAGGTGCTGAATAGGAAACGCTCCACAAGATTTGTCACCACAGGGGAAATTTTTTGTTGTTCCTCTTTATGATGCATTCAAGATATTTCTCATGGGATAGAACTGTGAAAAGTGTGCTTTGGGCTACTGCTTGGTGAGGCTCTCCAGCTCTCTATGGGTCTGGTTAGAGGTCAAAAAATCATATGCATGGTGCCTCCCCCAAAAAGATCTGCTAATTCTGTAATACACCAACTGGAGTTTGCTATCCTGACCTGCAGAACATACTGCTGGACCCCACGTTGGATGTCTCCTCCAACTGGAGCATTGTAGCTGAAAGGATACTGGTTATGCCAGAGCGGAGGAAATACGTGTTTTTAGGTCAGAGAGTTTGTAACATGGTAACAAAAAATAGAAGCCCCTTCCCAAGTGAAGTTTAGATAATTGATTTTTTTTTTTAACAAAAACTCTTTCAAATGTAAAACCATATTGTTGAGAAACTACCAGCCAGTTCTATTTAATACTCCTTAAGTAAATGGGAGCCTGATAGAAGGATTAGTGAACTAATGACTTCAAAATTACTAATGAATGGTAATTACTTTGAGTATTGCTGCTGTCTGGGATAGTGGGACAGGCTAAAAGAAATCCTGTCTAGGCTTATTTTCCGTGAGTCTTTGATTACATCTGTTCTGAATAGCTCCCCTATCATATTTTGTGGTACCAGTGGTGGTATTAGAACTAACATATGGAAAACCTGATCATATGAAGTTTTATTCTTGATTTCCCATAAGGTTTTGCTGAATTTTGTTTGAATGTGCACGAGAGATCCAGAACACTGCATTTTTCAATGATCAGGTTAAATGTTCTACTGAAATGCAGAGCTCAAAAAGGTCAGGGTGAAAGACAAGAAGAACACAGGGGATGAAAGCTGAGATGTGAAGACAACATGCCTAGCTGGAATAACTGCAGGCAGACAGCAGAGTCAGCTCCTCAGCTCTCCAAACAAATTATTTGATTAAGATAGAAGAACACCTGGTAATTTAACTCCACTCACACAAAGTTCTTACTTGATCAAAAGATCAGTTTGTTCTTGCCCTTACATTTCACAGAGTGCTTTACAATGCACTCTTGGTGACCTTTTGCTCTCTAGGTTTTTCTTTTTCCCTCTTCTCCTTTTCTTCAAATGATAGAAAAGTGCACCTGATCTCTTCTGGTTTCTCACTTTGTTCTTTTTCTCTTTCTGGCCTAAGGTACAAATAGACTTTCAGTGCTAAATAATTGCTTCAAAGGAAGCCTTCACCTCAAGCACCAATACTGATGGATCAAGAATCTTTCCATATTTCTGTACTTAATTTACATTTGTTAACTTCTGGACACTTAATGAAGGAGCAAACAATAATTTATCACAATCTTAAACAAAAAAAAAACTAAACAAACAAAAAAACCAAACCAAAAACCCCAAAACCCCGAAACAAAATCAAAACAAAACAAATACCAAAAGCAAGATTATGTTGGATTTCTACCATAAAATTCCAGGACTGTTCAAATTGATTAAGATCTTTTCCCCCTTTCCCCATCGTCTGCACCATTAAAGGTTTACTTAGAACTTACACAAGCTCCATCTTTTCAACCCTTGCACAGATAGGAACCAAATCCCTCTCATGTAAGCCATTATAACAATGGAATAAACCAGAGTTTTAGTGCTCCTTCTATTTTTGATTTGTTCCTTTTGTTTTGCCCCATTATGTCTAATTCAGGCATTATACTTTCTAGTAATATGTGAGATATATCCTCAGTTGTAGTGTGAAGGGCTAAAGTGGTGGCTGATGGCCCTGATCGTTCTGGCACTCCTGGGAATCCTCTCACCACATTGGCATCTATGAATATGAAAGCTGTGGCTAGAATTCAGAAACTGGACTTAATGTGGGATGAATTTTCAGCTCCTAGAAACAGCTAAAGTGCATTTGGCTTACTGCTTTTTATTTTATTTAATCCTGCAAGGCAGAAGACTTTTTTTTCTGGCTCCTCTAGAGAGGTTAATGCATTAGGCTGGCAATACTTGTGAGCTCTGTTCTTTTCCCTTTGCTCTGAAACGAGGGGTCCTCACAGGCAAGTCCTGTTTCCCCACATGGGTATGGTTGCTTGCTTACAAATCCCATGGATTTGTAATAAGTCTGAGAAGCTACCTGGGGATACAGGCAGCTTGAGACATCACGCCACCCCTCTGCTAATGACACATATCTCTAGATCTCCTTTTTAATCTGACCCAAATGGTGCCAGCGTCCTGGTTTTCTCAGTGCCTGATCAACAGAAGGACTTGGGTGAGACCTTGATGACCAGCTGAGATTTGATTTAAATAGGGCAGAGGTGATACTGCTGGGGAAAGCAGCCTAGGACTGTGGCAGAGATTATGTCTATTCCTATTAGTGAGAGAGAGTATCCTCACCTGAGTAATTTCAGAATTCAGAGACCAGCACCAGTCTCCTATGCTTCCAGTTTTAGTTTATCACTGCAGCCTGCCCAGTCTAAGCACTTTGTCTTAGCTTCAGGTACTTGAAAAAAAATGAGCTCCAAACCCAAGTGCCAACTTCACCATATTCAGCTGGGGGAGACAAGCACCTTTGACAACTTCAGGGAACTCTGCCTAACTCACAAGTGTAAAGGTCTAACAAGCTGTCCTTCTGGGAGGCCTTCAGGGCCACCAAACTCTTTGTTGACTCAAAAATTTTGAGACATCTCATTAGGATGAGGGCAGCTGGGCAGAGCTGTTTATCTTTAGCCCTTGTCCCTGGGGGATCCTGGGGGTATCTGGCCTTGTGCTAAAGGCACATCTTAGAGCTGCCCTGGAGCTGTTCCTCCAAGTGCTTTGCGGATTGCTTGACCTCAAAGCTCAGAGATAAAATCGGCTCCCAGATAGTTCATGCCCACGGTGCAGTGCATGGAGCTCTGGCTCAAAAGAGGAATCTGCCCTTGGAGATTTAAACCCAGCCCTTTTGTTATGACTCTTTGCTGTAACCTTCGCCTTCTTGCCTTGAGGTTGCACAAATCAACTGTCATGAAGTGCCAGCTATAACCAGTCAGGAGATGAGGCTGAGGAGATGAAGAATTGGAGCACAGGTATCCCCAACAGCAGGTTTACCATGTTTCTCATTAAATCCATCATGTGGGACAGGTTGTATTTGGAGATACACCCTTTCTTGTGAATAAGAATTTTTTTTTTTTTGAATGTCTAAGAAGCACCCCCTACATTCTGGAGCTATTGCAAGAAATGCTGCGTGGCATCTTATAAACAAAACAAAGATAGATTGTTGGTTATGGGGGTTTCTTTTGGTGGGGTGGGGGGAATGTGTTTTATCTCTCTTGTAGAGATTCTTATTTTGTCATTGTTCCCCAGTACAGAGAGCAGAGGGATTTAGATGCAGTGAGAGGATGGAAGAATAAAACAATTGTTATGGATGTGTCTAACCAGGAATTGATCCCGGATCACAGCCACTGGAAGGATCATCTGTGTTTACATAAGGAACCACTGTGCAGAATGTGCTAAATATAGGTAACTCTTGCCTTAAAGAGCTTACTGTCCACAAAAGACTGAGAGAATAAGGGGCATAGAGAGAAGCTTTGTAAATTAGACATTTTGAAATATTGAACCACCATTACTTTATTTCGTAATGGAGATGATTTCTGCTCTCCCTTTTGCCTCTTTTTCTTCAGCAGGGATGTGCAGGCTACCTCAGGCAATACAATACTGCAAGTATTAACTTCCATTCTGCTCCTTCACAGGAGAAGCTGTGATGGGAGCCAGGGAAGTAGACTAAGAGAAAATACAGAGCCAGTGTAATGGAAGCATGTTTTGTGCAGTGTAAAACCAGCCTAGCTGACAGTCCAGAGCTGAAAGAGAAATCTGCAGTAGAACAGCTGGCAGGGCAGATCAGCCATCATGTTCCCTGGGTTCCCAAATTTGCAGAATGTGGAGCTGTGAGCTGGCACTGCCAGCCATGCCCAGCTGCCATCTGGGAGGTGTAAATCAGCAGCCTCCAGCCTCAGAATCAAGGTTTCAAGGGACTAATCTGAGGACTAACACAACTCACTAACTGTCTGCAGCAAAGTTAGCCTCAGGAAGGATGGAGCAGGAAGGCAGCTGATCAGGAGATGGCTAAATACAGCTCCTACCAGGATGTGAAGGTGGCTAAAATGAAATTTGCTTAATTCGTGCAAATGAGACCTGCTAAAATTGTCTTTGTTCTTTCATTTATTTACTTGTGGCAGGCCAAATCAGACTGGAAGGGAAAGGGGGCAGCAGTATTGTTTTCTATTCAGTTAATCCTTTTTGCTGAGTCCTGCTACTGCAGCCAGTTATCTGCATACCTTCAAGCAAAATGGGGATTTAAACATCAAAGTACTAATTTATATTCTGGAGGACAATCACTGTGGAGTCATCAAACCTTCCAGCAATTGTGCTGTTTTCTCCTTTGCTCTAAACCTTATCCTGCACTCCCAGACACCCACAGCAGCCTCCGAAGCCAGCTGGAGAATTGACCAGGATGAAGCTCTGTGTAAAACAGCCAGTCCTTTGCACAAAGGCACAAACCTGAACTGCTCCTCAGACATTTGACCAGGCCAGTCACTTGCTGTTTAGCTCAAATTAATTTAAAACTTGAAGTCTTTGGGTGTCCTCTTTGGCTTCTGAAAAGTTTCTTGCCCAGCCAACAGAACGAGGTGGAAACTGTGGCTGAGAGCCCTGGGAGTGAGAAATGCTGTGAGGCTGTGCAGGCAACAGAGCAGTGTCAGGCGCATGCTGACCCTGAAATCAAGCACATCAATTCAAGCACACTCTTCAGCCAGGGCTTCTCATGCCCAGGGTCACTTCTTTGGGAAAAAAAAAAATAAAAATGTATTTGTGGGTTTTGTCCTCTAGTTTTTGTTTTTGAGGGCTTCAAGTAACATATGTTAACACCTTAATATTAAAAGTATCACAGTTATCAAAAGGCTGAGGATGGGCAGCTCCCAAATAATATCCAAATAGTGACTTTTGGCTTCTGTTTCCCTCTGCAGAAGTAAAACCACACATGTCTGCTGAGGGGCACTGTTTGAATCCTCTGCTGCTGTAAAATCATCAGATGCATTCAAACCTCTCTTCTGATTCTAAATGGATCCTGAATTATATGAGCATGTTCCTTTCTGATAAGTACTTGGGAAATAATCTATGTAACCATACTCCAAGCCCCACAGCCCTTGCTTTTGGACGAAGTGCTAAGTTTTTAATATCTGTCTTTTACTGTCTGACTGTATGAGGAAAGCTTCTTAGCCACACAAGCAGAAAAATAACACCAAATTGCCAATTCCAGAAATAAATCAGTACTTGCTCCCATCTATAAATCTATTCATGTTTAAGGCCTGGAAAAATCATTCCACAGCCAGTCATGCAAATAAAAACAAATCTAAGGCATTTTCATGGGTGCTGAGGAACAAGGTATTGGCACATTTGAGCAGAGGGACTGCTGCAGATTCAAATTTATGCTTGTGGACACAGTCCTGGCAGCAAAGAGCTGTCCCCAGGTGTGGACTGTAGCTCAAGAAGGACGACCAAAACATGCCAAGATCTAAGATGAGAAGGAACTTTTTAATATTATTTTGCTGTTGATGTAAACTTTCCTAGCAGAGCCACCTGCCACTAAGATATTTCTGCTAAAAACTGTACCTTGGCCACGTCCCTCAGCCATGCTGCATGGCAGAGCACTTACCTCTATCAGCATGTAGAAGGAGAGCAGTGTGATGCCCAGGTTGTACACAATGAGGTGAGGTCTGAGAGAGAAAGGAGGCCTGTTCTTCATGAATTTGTTGCCCAGCCATATGCAGAGTAGATACGCTCCAGTAAGGAAAAATGTGGGAAGGTAAGAGTCCAAAAGGAACCATCCTCTAACCCTGGTATCTAAAAAAAGAAACACACGGAGCAGGCAATTAAGAAAGCTATGGGAAAGTATTGCTAAAATAAGGCAGAACACATAATGAAAAGAATCTGTAAGAAGTGTGAGATGGAATCAGCCATTCTCTCCTCACAAGAGCTATCCATTGCTTTTGACTTAACAAAACTGCATTCTAAGTCTCAGAGAACATGGGCTGAAAACTGCATGGAATTCCCCAGTATTTTAAGGTCACCTAAATCATGTCATTTTAATAGTCAAGAGAAAATGAAAGGGAAAACCCCATTCTTATATGCTTTAAAAAAAATATTTCATGTTTTCACTTAATATTTATTTAAATCCTATCTTAATCTGTTCAACAGACAATTTGCAGACACTACTAAATTGAAAGTATGCATGTAATGTTGCCAGCTCATGGGTTATTTTAATTCTGCACTTACCATACAGGAAGGTATAAAGCATTGACTAGAAAACATGCATACAAGGGGAAGACGTTTCCAAAATATTAAATATGAAAAGCAAGTGGCAAATGTTTATTTTGAAGGTTATCAAAAATTTTTGGCTGGGCAAGGGCTCACTTTCTCACAGTTTCTGTCCCACTTGCCTGGTCCTGAAATGAAATATTAAGGTCAGATCCTGCTTGCCTTATTCACACAAGTAATCCCATTGGCAGTAATCAGATAGTTCAGTGTATATGAGCAAAGCCTAATCCCAGATGCCAAGCTGGAGGCGCCACTTTGTTGTTGTATGAGCAACTGGATGTCATGAGTGAAAGGGGTGTGCTTTCTTTTCTTGTTTCTTTTTCCAAGACGGAGAAAAATCTAGGAAGTCAATTTTCCATAGCAACATTCTTCAGCCATTTACCTATGGCAAGAACAAAGGGGCATCATGGCTGGTTTTTAGAATGACTTATGGAGTAAGTGAAGAAAGAAGTCAGTGAGGAGTCATTGTGCAGGTCTCACAGAAAGTTGTTCTTTCTGCTCCTAGAAAGATGTTTTTGCTCTTGGAAAATGTTTTAAATTACTTAGATTATTTTTTTTTACAAAGGCCAAGATTGTGTTAAAAATTGTAAAACAAAAGCTATTCACAGTGCGTGAATAAAACATTTTACTGTTTTTCTGCCTGTGTTGAAATTGGAAAAGACTGGGTAATGGATGATGCACCAAGAAAATGTGCCCAAACAATTAGTATTTGATTGGAATTTTGCTGAACTGTATTATTTCCAATGATTCCTTCCTCAGAAATACAGGTATATATAAAATAAAATTTTACATATGTTGGAGTAACCTGCATATGAGCCAGGCTTTGAACACCAGCTTTTTTTCTCCTTACATTTTCCCTCTGCCTCCCCTCTCACTTCCCTCGCAGTGGCTGTAACATTCATCAGTTGAATTTGGATTCCATGAGGCTTGTTAGCCCTTTTGCAGGAAAGACTTTCAACCAGACCAGCACTGCCATGGAAATCCAATGCTCTCCTGCTTTTGACTCTCCCTTTTGGACTCCCAAAAACCTCTAGGAGCAGAGAGCTTTAGGATTAAAGCAGTCACAAGTGTCCTTCCTTTTGTGGCAGCCTTGCTTTGTTGCACATCAGCAAGCTAGAACGTCTGTTGTCTGTCTTCAGATCTCAGTCCTTATTTGGATGATCTCAGTGTGAGAGGAAACACTTCCAACAATCTCCTAAAGCTCACAAACCACGTGTGAAGCACTGGAATGAATATTTTAGAAGTGATTCTGCTCACTTAGGGGCTCTCAACATGACACAGGAGTCACAGGACAGGTAAAGGTTGAGTGTTGGAGTGTTGATGTCTTAGGAATGTGTGTTTTAGGAGCATAAGGACCTAATTTATTTAATTGCTATCCTAAATGAAGATGTAGAAAGCAGTCATGTCAGCAAGACTCCTATCTAAGGAAAGGTCTCCCATCTGAGAATTGCAACACTTGGTGCATAAAGGTTACATGCACAAAGGAAAAATTGGCATCAGTAGATAGCAAAACTGCAAGTGTGCTCAAAAAGGAAAAATATTCAGAAGCATTCAGAACACAAATTAAACTACACAGAATAAATTCTGCCCCAGTATGGCCTCAGAAAGTTCTTCTTCTGCTGTGAGTGGCCACAAGCATGTGGGCTGATCCAAACAAAAGCAGAACTCGTGTGCTTGTTCAGGTCAGCATGCCAAGTATTTTTAAGTTCTTTAGATTTCCAGTTTCAAGACAAATTGTTTAAATATGTACCCTTCCTGAATATTTCCCACCATGACCTCAATACCTTGAAGGGTAAGGAGTTTCTGGCAGAAAGTGGTTTATAAAGGGCAGCCAAGGAACGTGACTGTTTTGTTTCCACTTCCACTTATCCCTGAATGACAAGCAGAGGCAGGTTTTTATGTGTCAAGAAGGGGGAGGAAAGGGAATTGATTTCAAAAGAAGCTATCAGAAGGACGAGAGATTAAAAGTATTTCTGTTGGCCGACAGTTAAATCTCCGTGTTCAAGTACGATAAAGTTACACTGTCAATAGGAGAAAGGATTATTTTTACAGTATTGAACTTGCACAGCATCTGAAATTGAGACCAAAGCAGCGAACAAAGTCACAGTGGGAAAGCACTGGACTACAGCAGGGGAAGGAGCAGGCGCCCACAAGCTCTGATCACTCCATGAATAAGCTCATTCACGGTCACTGGCCATGATGTGCCAAACCCTTGGGGTGAAATCCTGGCTCCTTTTAAATGAGTGGCAGGCCTCCCAGGCTCTTTAAACGTATCAGACCTTTATCAATGAGGTTTAGGAACATTTTGATTCAAGTTTCTGTATAGCTTTGGCCAGTCAGTGTCTGAGTAGATTCACTCCTTTTTAAGGTGCAGAGGGTAGATGGGTTTGCCCCAGTGCCTTGCTACTGATCAGAGTCTATTAAGGAAAAGTGCTTTTTAATTTATCATAACTTTAACAAAATGCATCTCTTCTTGACCACCTCTGTTTCTTTCACAGATAAAACAAACAACCAGTTAACTAGATTTAGCTTCTGCAATTCAATATTACTTAATTTTGCACAACACCAAACAATACTCCTCAGATGAAGAGTTACCCTGGAAAAATTATCTCTTACAGAAGAAAATTGCTATTTCACTCATTCTCAATTTGCCTTGAGCAGAAGAACAAGAGGGACCAACATCAAATTGTAAGACCACCCCTTACTTAGAGATGGGCAGATACATGGCTGCTGTTCCCTGAGGACTTATTCTGCTGCTCAAAAGCTAACATGGAGGTAAAGTTATCTACAAAGCCAAGCTGATACCACTGATTTAAGGTACAAAATATGCCAATATATATAAATCAAATTCAGATCCCTGATAGTCTGTCCCTCATTGTAGTAGGGCAGTACTGCAGCTTGTGTTCACCTGGTGAGCCCAGTGTGACAGAGATAGCCCCACTCTAGCTCCCAGAGGAATTCTGTCTCTTCTAGTGCCCTCAGACACATCTGTTAATGATGACAAAGACCTGCATAGTGACACAAGTATCTCAGGAGCTACTACCTACAATACAAACAATAAATAGGGGATTGGTTTTTAAAATAATAGAATGCTGTTATCTGTTTTTTTAATCCATCTTGCTGCTGAATGAAGTAGGTACTGTGGATGAAAATCAGTAGAGAGAAAGAAGAGGAATGGTTTGTGGGTTTAGATGTTTGGGGAAGCTCTCAAATTCATTAGATATTCATCTGTGGGGTCATTTGATTTAAAACTGGTTGCAGTCTATTGTGAATTATTTATGTGAATTATTTATGTGAATTATTTATATGAATTATTTATGTGGATAAACACACTGGAGGGAGATATGCTATTCAGGAAATGTATGATACTGTGTCATTATACCACCAGTTAAATTAAAGATCAGAGTGCAGAGGCATGGACAAACAAAGCTATCTTCAACACTGATGTCTGGAGAAGGATAGTGATGCACTTGGCAAGCAATACAAATAATACTTGTTTAATTGAAGGGCTTTCTAAAATCCCAAAGGGATCTCTGTGCTATTCAGAACTGGATCAACGATAGCTTACTCCTTCAGACAATTTGTCTGGACCAAGAAGGAAAGAGGAATAAAAGAAAATACCATGTTTATTTGGAAAAAAACAAAACCAAAATAAAACACCAAAAAATAGTGCTTTTGTTCTTCTGATCACATTTCTTTGTTAACATTAAAATGTAGAAGCCATTAATAAAACCTATTCTGCTTTAACCACTTCTGCTGCAGTTCCCAAGCTATTCAGTGTTTCTTCACTGGAAATCTTTCAAACCACACATCTACCGTAGACATGATGGAAAAGATTTTGTAGCCAGCCAGCCAATTAAGAAAAATTAGAATTTCTTGTGTTTCAGAACACACCTTTCCATTTTACTCCCAATTAAGCAAGAACTGTTTCTGTGACATGGAGAACATTTCTGTAACAAATTTGGAACCCATAATCATGCATCCATCCCCACAGCAGCAGTTCTGGATTTTACCATGGGTAGAAGTTCGCAAGGCAATTCCTGAAATTAAACCTAGCCTTATCAATAGCAAGGTGGCCTTGCAGGGGCCTGCTCTGAAGACTGTGTCCTTTCTAAGCTCCTGCCTCATTCCTTTCTTATATTTGCTTGGCTCTCTTAGCCCTGACTTTGATGCTTTATCCTTGGCTGCAGTCCTATTTTAGATTTGGTTTCTTTTTTACTTGTTTCAATCCTAACAGAGCATGAGGCACCTCCAACCTACAGTTATTTAAGTTACTCTTGTTCAAACTGTTCCAGAAAAGCAATATAGGAAGTCAAAAGATGCATCTGTTCTCTCACCCAGTCTATTGGTTTATTGAAATTTTGGATGTGATCCTGCAGGTTGCTTTTGCTCCAAACATCCTTCTGAATCAGGCAATTTAATAAGGAGCTGGACCAAACAAACTGGATTATTAATGACAATCAGTCCCAAAGCAGACCTTAAGCTTTCAGAAAGATCCAGGCTTTTGGGCTTTTTATTCCACGTTAGGATGAAAAACTGAATTTCCCTGATACTCTCAGAAATCACAAATCATTGCATTGATAGATTTGCTACAATAATGGTGTCTTCCTGATAACACTGCGATTCTGCCTAGTTTATATTTTTCAATAAGACATTATTCAGCAAATTTATTAGAAGTTTTTTGGATGGTAACCCCTAGAAGTATTATTTCCTTAAAGGGCTGTAAATGGAGCAGCTTACCTCGAGGTCCAAACATATAGTCCACAAATGCATTTACTTCCCGGTCAAAAGCTTTCAGGGTCTCCTAAAAAACATGGAAAAGGCCATGTGAAAAAGACCTTATCTCAGGGTCACAGAGAGAATATGATTTAAAAAAACTCCAATAAACTTGCAAAAAGTTTGTCAAGCTCAAGTATTTCCAAAGTACCCAACATCATGTATACTGAAAAACCCCAAACCTCTTTAAAAATTAATTTAGGGCAGATTGTGGTCTAGATACCAATACAGGTCTCATTCCTGGAAACTGCCCAAACCAGAACTCTTTAGGAAGGGAAATTAAGGTTTATGAAAATCAGCAAGTACCACAGTAAACCCATCTGCGACAGGTATAGTTTTCACTCTGATAAAGATGCTTCTTTGTTTTTATTATGTTTCCTGAACTGAATATCTCAATGTTTTACATTTAAAGAAGGAAATCTTTAAGTGATTGAAGTGGTGGTGAGCCAACTGAGATTCCTCTAAACCAGGTCCCAAGTTCCTATAAAGCAAGTCTCCAGAAGAACCTAGAGGTCCAGTAATGAAGTTCAGGCCATGTAGGGTGGCAGGAAGAGGGGGTAACTTTACAGAGACATTGTGTTTTGAGGTCTTGGTCTATGAAGCTGCCAAGCTGGCAGGTTTAGCAAATTTGTGTCTGTTTTTGACTGAGCTGGGAGCTAAGCCATGACCTACCCTGTCCTTCCCCCAAGTGGATGTGGTGATCTCTTCCCAGACTGCAGCTCTGGGCAGTGGCTTCCTGCACGCCTGTGCCTGAACATTTCCTTGCCACAACCTGAGGTCAGCCAGGTTCTCCCTCTCTCCTTGCCAACAGCATCCTACTGTGCTTGATGAACTAATTTCAGCACTGAGAAAATGCTGCCAGGCTGAGGGGAAAGACAGAGTGATGCTGAGCCTCACTGCAGGGCAGGGGCTGCTCTGGGCTCTGGGTGCCTTTGAATGCCAGATATCTCCACACCAGCCTGGACTGCAGACACCGTAAACTGATTTGCCTTGTGAAGAACCATATTTGCACACTGAAAGTTCCAGCCCTGACCTCTCCATGCCTGTACTGGCTTTTGATCTGGGCAAAACCCAAGCTCCTTGCACTCCAAGCCAGCAAAAAACAAGTTCCTGGCACTCCCAAGCCCCTTCCTTGTGTTTCTTCTGCCCTTGATTTTGGTCCTCAGACTGTTCCAAGCAGACAGATTTTGTGTGAACAACTGATAATGAAAGGTTCTTTCAGCACCTTGGGCTATAAACCTCTGTCTCTGTAAGATGCTGCTGCATTGATGTCTTCTTGGAGAAAAACCCAACAAAAACCCCAAAACGAAAAGAGTATATTTTTCTAAACAAAAAAACCCAAACCAAACAAACAAAAAAAACCCCAACTAACCAACCAAAAAAATCAAACCAAACAAAAATATTTCCTCAAAAGAAACAGATGATTCATGATACAGAAAGGTTTGTCATACTTCACAGCACTGAGGAAATTAAACTAGCTTTTAGGAAGGTGTCCTGGCTACAGCCCATAAAGAAAGGCATTTTCTGAATTTCAGACAATCACCTTAGCAGCCTAATGATGGCTTCTGTCACAGGAGGTGACTCGATTTCTAGGTGTGGGACCTGTGCAAAAATCTGCTTCCATTTTTATCCCCTTGAGCTATACAGTAGTTCTGTTATTATTTCATGACAATGATACTCCCTTTTGGGAAATGCCACACTGCTGCTAGTCTGTGATGTGCCCACCTGCTGCATTAATTTGGAACAGACCTACTCCTGTGCTCAATGGTTTTGTGGTCAGACTTAACAGATTGCTTTGGAAAAAATACTGTAATGGATTTGTGTGACTTGTAGGAATGAGCATGCAAAGCTATTTGCTTTCATGCTTACTTTACATAAACAAATCTTACATGTCCAGAACAAAGTAAAACACCATGAATATTCCTTTTGTATTAAAATACTGTAGACAAACCTATTCTCAGCTGCATCGAAATGGAAATTAGATACTGAATGCTTCTAACAGTTAGATGGAGGAACGGGAATTGTAGGGTATTAAGAAGAAAGAGCAGAATAAAAGAAAAGAATCATAGAATTGTTTAGGTTGAAAAAGACTTTTGGGGCATCAAGTCCTACTGTAAACTCAGCTCAGCCAACTCCACCACTAGACCACGTCCCTGAGTGCCACATCTACACATCTTTTAAATGCCTCCAGGGATACTGATACAATCTGTGACTTCTCTGGTGAGATTGTTCCAGAGCTTAACAACCCCTTCAGTGAAGAAATTTTTCCTAACACCTCATCTAAACCTCCCTGGCACAACTGGAGGCCATTCTGTCCTTTCCTTTCATTTGTGACCTGGGAGAAGAGGCCACCCCTGCCTGGCTACAGCCTCCTTGCACGCAGTTGTGGAGGGGGATAAGGTCTTCTCTCAGCCTCCTCTTCTCCAGGCTAACACACCCCCAGCTCCCTCAGCTACTCCTTTTGGGACTTGTGCTCCAGAGCCCTCCCCAGCTTTGTTGCCCTTCTCTGGACCTGCTCCAGCCCCTCAATGTTCTTGTACTGAGGGGCCCAAAACTGAGCACAGGGTTTGAGGTGTGGCCTCACCAGTGCTGAGCACTGGGGGTGATCACAGCCCTGCTCCTGCTGGCCACACTATTGCTGATACAGGCCAGGATGTCGCTGGCCTTCTTTTCCAGCTGGGCACACTGCTGCCTCCCATTCCACTGACTGTCAGCTGGTCAAGGTCCTTTTCCACAGGGCATCTTTCCAGCCACTCTGCCCCAAGCCTGTTAGGCTGCATGGACCTTGCTGGACCTCGCATCATTGGCCTCAACCCATCGATTCAGCCTGCCCAGATCCTCCTGCAGAGCCTTCCCCCCCTCCAGCAGATCAACACTCCCACCCAGCACAGGTTACTGTCTTCACTGATCCAATCTGCAGCCTCTTACACATGGCTGGGATGAGCAGACAGCATGCGGGGCAGATGAGCCAGTCTGAAATGAAATCTACCTCCTCACGAGCGTGCTTAAATGACACAGTGAGGACTTGCACCAGCTTGACAATCTTGTTCCATCTACCTTAATTAGCACTATAAAAATTCAGTGCCTGGTTTGCCTTCATTGGTAATTTGAGAGTAGAACTTTTTCTAGGAGGTGCAGCAGAGAAACAAATATTCTTCTTAAAAAGAATATCTCAGCCTTTGCCTCTCTTTCAACACTGTACAGCTTATTTTAGTTTACAGGAAGAAAAACAGAAGTTTACAAGATATAGATTTGTAAGCTTGTTATACAAGTTATATTTGTTTATACACCTAAAACGAGTAGTAATAGTTTGGGAAAAGAAATTCTTAAAAAATGTAGGTAGTTTTATGTGACTAGTCTTGACACCTTCCTGTCAACACTGCTACAAGAGACTATACTGTATTTCTGGATTTTAGAACATGTCCTTAATAGTACCTCTGGGCAGATTAGATGTCTTGTTCAAATCTGTCACATTTCTAAAGAAAAGCAAATAAAGCAAAAAATCCATGTGCTCAGACAACTCACTTCTCTCTGGCAAATCACTGCAATAGCCTTTATCAGCAAAGGTATTTGGGTTACAAGGCTAAAGATCAACATGTCTTTCATGTTTGTTTTTTTTTTTTGTACAGGACATTGCACTGGGTAGTAGCAATGTATATTCCTTGGCAGGATTATAAACAGCTTTGTGGAAGATCTATTTACCTAAACCTATTAAAAAGACAGTAGGTTATCTGAGCAAATGAAATCACCCAAATGGAAAGATCTGGAGGGAGTATAAAGTCAATGATGATAAAGCAGCAGAGATCTCTCTAATGAGATATTTCAGTATTTTTGCACAGAAATGTAGGTAAGTGAATAGGTAGCACAGGGCACATTGGTGAATTAGTTTTCATGCCATTGCACCTAAAACACTTTCAAAATCACTGGGTATGTAAAAAATGTATCAGTTCTTGTTATATATTTATATATCTTTGTAAGATATATTGAGAGAGCAAGATCTACTGGTTTTCTAGCAGTTTTAGCAAAAGTAGTATAAGCTATGTAAAAATTAGGTAAATGCTATCTAAACAGTGCAGATATCAAAATAACTTTCATTTGTCAAAAATACCTTTGATTTCTCAAAATACCAATGATTTGCCATTAGGCGTTATTTACTGATCAGTGAAAATACTGCCTCAAGTAATTTAGGCTTGCTCTTTCTATAATTTTATAATGAAACTACTGGGATCCAATTGAAACATGAAAAGAGTCTCTGAAATTATCTTCTTACAGATGAATAAACTACATTCAATCTTACTTATGCTATCTGGAAACCATTTGTATTACTGTTGGTTTGTTTTGTTCTGTTTTTTTTTTTTAATTCAAAAGCCTTGAATGCCATTCACTACCTCAAGACTCCAAGATAATTATTTGCTACTTCTTACATAGCTACATAGAAATTAGAATACTCTGTACAAAACAGACTTCAAAGAAAAAGTGGAAATGGGTGCCAGCCTCTGCTCTCTGATACAGCTCCTGGAAGTAACAGTTTTATTTTAAAGTACCCTGATTGACAATACATACATGATTTATTTTATTATTTAAATGGCAATTTTATTTTGATTCCCTGAAGAGTTCTGCCCTGTACATAGTGTCTGTGAAGTACTGGAATGAATCCAAATTTAGCAGCATGTTTAAAGAAACTGATCTTAGATGCTACTGTGCATGTATTTAAATATACAAATACTAAAAGGAGATTTTGTAAATGGTAATGCTGGCTCTAGAATGGCTGAAATAGCAGATGAAATGAAGCAAAGTTGAATCCAACTCAGAACTGCTTATAGATTAAATTGTTTAACATTTTATTGCTTGAAGCATTTAAAATTACTCTTGAACAAAGATGTACTGTGAGGGACAATTCTCCATTGCTTCAGACAACCTTCCAGGGTTTTGTCATCTTTACCTTCTCTGATTTGTGTGTTATATCTGCAGGGGAAACAGATACATATAATTTTTTATTAAAAACTTCCAAAAGAAAGCACTTATTTAGGGATTTATATGTGAGCTGCAAAGGAAGTTGAAGCTGACGGCAGAAAGGTGAGCAGATGCTTCTATGAATTGCGTCTTATAAGAAGGGAGATATTCAAGGAAATTGGGAGGCAGGACATCCAGCAGCTGGCAATAAACTGCTGCTTTGTGTAATTTATGCTCAATATATTGATCTCACTGCTAGATAATCTCACTGAGAGCAGGAACAAGCTGGAGTGAGCTCATGAGAGAAACACACCTAGCTGGGGCACGAGGCTGCTGCTATGTCCCATGGATGTAAAGGGAGGGAGGGAAAGAATAGCTGGAAGAGGCATTAACTTTGATCTTCTTTATTAGCATTTTAGACTGATCATTTGAAGAGACAGAAACTGGAGTCCTTACTTGACATGGTAATTTCTGTGTCCCACATTCTGGGACATTCTCTGCTCTCGGGTGGCTGACCAGGATTAGGGGCTGTGCCATAGAAGCCTTACCCAGCAGAGTGGTGCTGCCAGAACTCCTGGAGCAGCCCTCTGTGGCAACCTGGGCTGACTAAAGGGCTCTTTTGCCAACATAAGATGGATCCATGGGAGATGTTTTTGCTGCTGTAGCAATCTCACTGCCTGAATCCTTCCATCTCTCCTTCAAAGGCATGTAATTTAGTGTGACAGAAGTGACTGAAGCCAAGGGAAGAGAGAGAAGTCCCGCTGGAGGTCTGGGTCTGGAAAGATGCCCGTATAATATGTGGACAACATTTGGTAATGCCCCTACTTTGCAGAAAATAGCCAATAATGGCTAAGAAAAGAACTGTGTAAATTATTCCATCTAAATATATAGTTATTCTTTTAGAATTCCAAGTAAATAGAGAGCTGTATCTTTGTTTTGGAAATTCAGGCTGTGTAATCCATTTTAACATAATGCAAAAATCTCTGGAAAATACTGTATGGTGGAAAAAAACAGAAGAAGGCCATTCCAGCTTTAGCACAGAAAATAAAAAATGAAGAGTCTTTGTATGTTTCTCTCCCTCTTTCTTCTAAAGGCTTTCACATTAAACTGTAAGCACCCCAAGAAAGAAAGAGGTGTTACTGTGGTCAGTAAATTATTTTTTAAAACTTCAAGAGCATCTTTGAAGGTAGCAGAGAATAGCACTCTCTATGTTTGAGAAAAATACAGTATTTCTAAAAGGTCTTAGTGAGAGCCGTGTCTGGTCTGAAAATTTTTACTTGATTTTCAGTGTTTGTTAACCAGATCATATTTTACTCCTATTAATTTTTCATACTATGCAGTATATGATTCATTCCACTAATAAAGTTTGCATGCATATGTGCAAATGTCTGGATATTTTCCTGGTTGATATTACCAAATTCAGCACTTTTTGTGAGTTTTTTTGCAGTTGAGGGTTATTTTTTTGCATGAATTTGGAAATGACTGACTGTGGGTTGGCAGCCTAGGTGAGGCTGGGAGCTGGCAGGTCTGCCTGTTATCTGACAAAGCAAATTGGTGGGGAACTGATCCATCAAATAGGTGGGTTTTCTCTGGAAGGAATTGAGAGCAGCTGTTGGAACAGGGATTACAGCCAGAAGTGCTGAACACCTTCTCTTGTGCTGATTTAGTCACTGAAGAGAGAGCTGAGTTGATGATGGTGTTACTGAGGATGTAAAGGGAGAGGCAGCTGAAAAGGGAAGGAAGGCTTGTAGGTTTTCCCTGAGTAGCTGCTCAGGTTACACTGCCTGAAAGAAAATGCAATTTTCAGTGGATTCTTCAACAAGAAGACTGGCTAGCCATTTATGATATAAAAAATGAAAGGATGTGAAGTTTGGTAACCATGGAAAGACACTGCTAAATGTAGCCAGAGGTTTTATCTGGCATTTAAGCCGTCTAGGTGGCTTGACTTTAGATTCTCTTAATTTATTGCTGCCCAGAGAAATTTTACCACAGGTCTTAGCAGTGCCTGAAGGGAAGCAGGAGGCTGCCAGTAGTATTTGCATCAAACCTGAAGCAGAATATTTGACTGCCTAAATTACCAGGAGCATGCTGAAAGATGCTCCTTACACTGGCAAACTGAATTTAATTTCATCTTCAATTTTACTTCTGCGTTCTCTCTACTCAAACAGAGTTTTCACCTACACAAGTATTTCCCCTTGCAAACACAGCCAAGACAAGAAAGCAGTTCTTGGATACAGGCAGCAGCCAGCAAGCCAGGTGTGCCTGTAATACAAGTGTTCACACCTGCTCTCTGTTTAATCTGTCAGTGGACCTTCAGCTTGCATTCTAAATCTGCCCTGAGCCTCAGACTAGCAGTTAACTCTGGAATTTATTTTTCTGCAACTACAGCTCTTGTTTCCCTATGGAAAGCTTAAGTATGTGTCACAGCAGGGACTAGAATCCAGATTATTTCAGTTCCAAATTTTTCCCTTTTCTTTGATGGTGGTAATAGCTGACTACCCTCAAAAAATCAGGGGGATTTGCCAACCCAAGCAGTTAAGAAAGTCATAAAAGGTGTCAAACATGACTTCAAGTTACATAGAAGAGTAATTTGACATTAAAAATCATTTAGCTTCAACCCTCCTACCATGGGCAGGGACCTTCCCTCAGACCAGGCTGCTCAAAGAAGAAATCCTTCCTCTTGATAATATGCCTCTGCACTTTGGGGAGTTAGAAATTGATCTTTTGGCAAACCTGCACCTAAACCAAGTTTCCATGCAGATTCCATGTCTCTGGTGAATAACGTCACCTTTATGCAGTTCCATTTGTGTCAATGGTACTTTTTGTGGGTGTTTCCATGCCCAAATCAGACCAGAACATTAGGAATAGGAACAGTGGAGCCAGCAAACATCCCCTGACATTGCCCACAGTGGAGAAGCAGCAGAGTCAGACCAACAGCTCCCACAGGCAGATAGAAACTACCAGAGGAAAGAGCAAGGCCAGAAGGGACTTGGCACAGACCTCCCCTGACTTAATTCCCATTTTCTGCTAA
Organism: Fringilla coelebs; assembly: GCF_963513975.1. Classification (NCBI taxonomy): domain Eukaryota; kingdom Metazoa; phylum Chordata; class Aves; order Passeriformes; family Fringillidae; genus Fringilla; species Fringilla coelebs. The sequence goes on from NC_140028.1 coordinate 88,352,197, forward strand.
AGCAGCTGGTGGCAGAAAGCCAACCCCATCCTTCAGTATCTGCTCCTGGGTTATCTTTTTCTTCTGGTGAAAGGGAAGCAGATGACTTTGCAGCTTGAAGGTTGAGAAATTGCTACACTTTCCTCTGTGGAGTGTGAGTTTGGGTGGCATCCACATGAGTCAGAGCACAGGGCTCCCTTAACAGCCCATCCTTAGGCATCTCATGGCTCTCTGAGTACAGTTCTCAGAGAGCTCCAAGACAAACAGCGTCCTACTAAAGGCAGAGCCTCTGCCTTGCTGCCCACGTGGCACCTGTGAGAACAAGTTGTGGGTACAAGTGTTCCTCACCCTGAGGAAGCAGATCCCTTAGAGCTTGCTCATTGCCCCCAAAACACCAAGCGCATCCTGCTTCGGGTCTCTGAGCTCCAGGCCAGGCTTTGGCTGCTCAGCCCAGAATGGCAGAGTGGCCCAAGGACACCTGCTATGCCTGTTCTTTCCCAAAACATGCTTGCACCCCATCTTGCTCATGGCTGTAAGCATGGCACAGGTGCACGCCCCACTCCAGCTGTAATCCCTCTCATATGCAGCTGCAATTTCCACCTTCACTGCTGAATTTTTTCTCATTTTTTTACAGGTGTGAGTCTATAGACAACCCTTCCTGCTGCTGCTTGTTTGGGATTGGTAAAATTATCTCACACATAAAGGAAAATGCCATGGATGATAACCCAACGCAATGAAAGGAAAAAAAATTAAATTTACTTTTGTATCTTCTAACATTCACCTTTCTAAAAAATTGAGATACAAAATGAAGATCAAACTGTAAAAGCTTTGCATTTGTGTTTTCAGTCTCTTCCTAGCTAACAAAAATACCCCACTTTCTATTTTTTCCTTGTTCCTCTAAAAGACTGGGTTTCAACTGGTGATACTGAGGTATCACAAAGAGAGCTCTTATGGCTCTCTGAAAATGCCAGATTTTAGCTGTAGTGAAGTAGAAGGGCAATTCCTGTCTCATACTGATAAATTTATAATAATGCATGATGAAAGCCCAGAGCCCAGCATGTACTGCTTTAGTGCAGTTACATTTGAGAAGTGAGTTGTGCAACATTTTACTTGGTGTAAAACTCCTAAAAACTGGTTGCCTGGCTTTGGGGATTGCTGCCAAAAGCAGGAACTTTGCAAGAACCTCAGTTCTGTGTGACAGTCCTGTACAACCAGGAGATGCTGGAGGAAGAGTTTTCTCTCAAGCCTGATCAGCTGTGGGTTGATGACTCACATTGGAAATGAAAGTTTGAGCTGTTTTCAGCTGGGAAGACAACGTACTACAGACTTTTCACTTCTGATAGAAGGGTACTAATATTTAGCTCCCTTCTGCTTTGGGGTTTCAAATTTTGTTTAATAAGAGGTCTATTTTCACTTGGTTCTGTAGTCCTGCTCAGCGCTGCACCTGCTCATCCCACACATGGGAATAAGGATGGAGGAATAGCTGCTTTATGGTTTCCCTCAGGATTCAAATCAGCTTAAAACACCATCAATAGCATAGGTGAGAAAGCACTAAGAGACAGAAGAATTTCAGTGAAAACATTGTAAGTATGTGAGCTATTTCAGACATCAGTCTTGTTTCTGGACTATGCAGCCTGCTAGAAGTCATAGAAAATATTAACTGCTCCCATAAAATGAGGCAAGACTTGCTTTACCAGTCACACTACTGTCACATCAGTTATTGTGAGATAAATTGCTTTTGCAAAATTAATCAGCTGTTCAAGGTTGGTTTTTGGGTTTTTTTTAAGTACAAGGAAAAAGAATTTGGAAGGTTTCTGCACTACAATTGCACGGGTTAGAAGAAAAGTGATTTAAGAACCCATTAATATTTACTTGACTTTACAAAACCCTTTCATAATTGAAGTGCTTGAAAGCATTACACCCTTTACACGTTTTTCATTTCTTGATCTTATCAAAGGCCTAGGGTCACAATGTTTCCAAGGGAAAAATCCCCTTTCTTGAATGACTGTTTGCATGATTTCCCTTCTACAATTCCCAAATTTTTTTTGCTCTGTTCTTTGTGAATGTGCTAAGTAATCACTAAAATAATGCAAGCCAATTTCGGCTCTTAAAATAGATCTCAGATGGCCTTAAAAGAAGAGTAAAAAGGAAGAGTTGCTGCTGTGGCCCAATTTGCAGCATCTGTCAGTCAGGTACACTCCCAAGAACTGTATCTTTATAATCCATCCTCTTGCTTGTTATCAGAATTTCAAAATGAAACTGTCACCAAAGCAGATCAGTGCAATCCTTTTAAAAGTAATCCTGCTCAATTCTACCTGCTACACAGGGGAACATCAGCTTAACTGGTAATTAAAGAAGATTTCTCTAGGGAGACCTCAGATGCAGCCTGGCAGTTCCCAAGAAAATGATAGCAATTATTGACCTCATTTTCCTTTGCCCTAACAATCAGATTTAAAATGACAGAACAGCCTGAGTTGGAGAATAACTCCTCACAGTGACGATGTGACAAGAATGTATGATGGTGAGGGAATAAACAAAAAGGAAATCAGTTAAAAATGAAATAGCAGATAAAAATTCTGCCTCCTTCTAACAGCCTGAGTGAATGCATCACTTTCTCAAGCAAAGCAACAATCTTGGCTTGAATAACAGAAAGTTTTCTTTGGAGCAGGCAGGTCTTAAAGTTACAAGCAAAGAACCCTGATGAGTTTTTTTAGAGAGAAGTTAATTCTGTTTTGGTTGCTTTCTTAATTGTCTGTTCAGCTCTTGTTGACTTTACAAGGCGTTGGAAAGACAGATCAGTGTCAGAATTAATTTTACATCAGCAATACGAAAGCCTGCACAGCTTAACTTACCTGCTTCCAAACAACTAGGCTTGATAAAGGATGCCCAACCAAACCACACTGAAGAACCAGTATACAATTTCACCTGATATAAGAGCAAGACAGCCAACTGCACTTTGAGAAGCACAGGAAAATAATTCTACCAAAACAAAGGAGGCAATCACCCTTTTAAGGTTTTGGATTTACCAGATTATTTAGTTTTGGAACAGAATATTCCCCAAATATATACTGGGTGTAGAGTGTTTGCCCAAAATTTGCCACATGTGCTACTACATGGTTTTTGCATCCTACATTTAGACCCATACAATAAATAAATGAAAAGGGCACACGGAGCAAATGAAATGGCAGAGGAGAATTACAACAACAAGTTTATATGGCAGCTCAGTTTTCTCAGTATGCCATATCGTGATAAATTTGTTTTCCTCACTATTTGCAGACAGATTTTGTTGCTGCTGAGAAGCTGATTCCATAAGTTAGTATAATGCATGCAGGACTTTATTTTGTGCTTTGCATACACAATTGATCATTTTTCTGGAGAAAGAAACAGGGACAAGCTGACAACATATCCTTTTTAGTACTGTGAAAATCTTTTCATTTTCTACAGCAACAAACTTCCCGATATAAGATGAATAGATCCTCAGCCTCAGCACACGATCTCATGGCTTGTTGGACAAAGAACCTTAAAAAAACCCCAAACTGAAACAAAACTCCCCAAAAAAACCCAAAAGCAAGAGCTCTGATTTTCCCACAATCCTGGCAGTGCAGGAGGACAAAGGACACTCTATGCCAAAGAAGTAGGTTTCTTGGTTGCCGTCCCAGATGTCTGCAACTGTGTCCCCACGGCAGGGATTAATGTGCAAGGGACTGCCTGCCCCTCCTGATAGAGGCAGGGGGATCAAAAAGGATTTTATAAAATGTGTTCCCTGGCTGGGGCTTTCCCCCAGTGAACAGTTTTGCCTGAGGTTCTTAATCAGCTCACACCAGTGCTGGGGGGTCCTCGGCTGCTGGCAGGGGACACAAGGCAGGAGTATTTGAAAATCTGTGTGGGTAGCATTTCTAGTTCCTCTGGGCACACTTAAAAGTAGGGCTGCGTGTTTTTCTCTTTAAAAGACAAGAAATTAAATTGAAGTACTAAAATGTAAACATATAAAAATTAAATCAAGCGTTAAGGTGCTTTTTACCTCTTGTAATCTTTGACAGGGAATTGTCAGCAGCCCTTCAGAAAACTGTAAGTCAAGAACTCAACTTGTAAAATATTAACTAAATATTAATATTTTAATATTTTATAAATAATTGGTTAATTCAGACTTTTTCTTGCAGTCTTAATTCCCTTTATAGACACACTTTTGCCAAGGACAAGAGTGGTAGAAGATTGAATACAGCTTCTGAAGCATGTTAAAAAAAAAGGAAAACTGTAAGAGATGATGGAAAAACGGACAGCTCCCTATATAATTAACACTTGTTTCAAACCAGTTACAAAGTCTCATTGTCAGGATGTATGAATTAGAAGGCCCTTCTAACATACAAAATGATACAAGTACTGTATGGAAGAAAATTAATGAAATGCAGCAGATTTTGTTTGCATCACTTAACCATGTACAGTACATGTAGGCAATATCTTATGAATTTGTGAAACTCACTAGTATTAATTTCATACTCCTGAAGTACTTTAAAGTTGCAATAGCTAGTGACTGTGCACAGAAGACTGTTTTAAATATTAAAGGTTCTATGCATAAACAGAAAATTGTAACATAGGATACCTTATTTTTTCACTAACAAATAATGGTCTTGAAAATACTTTCATCCTCATGAGTGAAACAGTCTCAAGTCGATGCAATTATTTAGCTGCCCTGAAGTCCTTACAAACATACAGAAAATTAAATCAGAGCTAAACATCTGTGGCATTTTAAGTACCATGAAAGCCACTGTGCTGGCTGGAGAGTTGGACTGCCATGCACTGGCTTCTCAGCTGTGCTTTCCCCTGGGCTGGGAAGGACACTGCAGAGCTGTTGGCAGCGCTGGTTCTACAGCTGTTACCTATTTCAGGTAAAGGGATTGGTTAATTGAAATTATCCAAACTGGAGCTCTTAAAATACTCTGTACCAACTTCAGGTGAGCTGTGCAGGACAGTGACCTGAAGCAAGGGAATGGTGCTGCGTGCCTGGGAGCTGGCACAGCTGGAAAGGGAACAGAGAGGTGTTCATATCTTTGGCTGGCTTTTGCAGTGACTTCTTTAGTACAGATTCCTCAAATCAAACCCCTTCTGCCCTGCATTTTTACTGAACTAAGCCACCAAGTTCTTGTTTCCATAAATCTAACACAATCTAGAAAGCCATATTGTCAAGCTTTTCACTGTAACAGTAAAACCAGAATTATATTTAAAATTAATAGCTCTAAATGAAGATTTTGACTGACCTCTGTAAATTCAGAAAGTTGAAAAAGGAACAAAGTGGGATTAAAACCCACAAAAGCACATCTATAATAATGCTTATTATTATGTTTGCTTTTTTTTCCCCCAAACCCTCTACTGAGTGTCATGTTTATACATTAGATCTACTAAGATGAATTCTGCCCAGCTGTTTTTCCTTTGTGGAAAATTGCACCTATAAACACTTAGTCAACTGGGCTAACTACCTGCCCATAGGCAAAATCTACCCTGATACATACTCTGTCTAACCTGCTCAAGTTGCTGAATTATACAAGGACATTAAACCAGGACAAATTCCCATCCCCCTGCTCCTGGAAGAAGCAGGAGATTTATGAGAGGGCATGTCCATAGCACAATTATAACCCAACACATGATGGGTAAATGCCATGCTGGCTGCTGGAGAGAGCAGCAGACTTCCATTCCACATGGATGCAACAGTCCCCTTGGCCAGACTCGCAGGACACACTCCCAGCAGTGGAGCACTTGCACCTTAATTTGTACCTTAATTGTATCTTAATTTCTCTTCAAAAGCAGGGAATGCAGGACTCTGGCAAGGTAACTAAGTTTGAGGTATGTTTTCTATCTGTTGCTCTCCATGCAGGGACTGGTTACACAGGTCATGTTGTATCCTGCTTTAGCCACGTCCTTAAAAGTAACAGCACTCAGCTGTTCTTGTTCTTACAGCTTGGGTGAAGGAGACCTGGGCGTGCTCTTTTGCCCACTAGAGAAATGTTTTTTATTGGTTTGCAGTCATTTGCTGTGCCATTTCTTTGGGTAGTTTCTGCCCAAATGGATAAAACCTTTCCTGAGCTATTTATAGGGATGTAAGTTGGAAAAGGTGAAAGAAAAGAATTTGAAGGAGGGGGAGGTGTTTGTAGCATGCTGCTGAGGATTAGAGAGTTCACATCCCAGCTTCTAAGGTTTCAGCCTTAATCTTCCAACACATGCAAAGCCTTTCAATTTCACTTCGAGGTCATTACCCATGTACAAAACTGTCTAACTGCTGTGTGACAAATGTGGGCACGAAACTCGGTACAGGAAGCTTTTCAATTTGGGGTGTAAATTGTTCTGGGAAAGAAGCATGAAGTTTTCGGTAAAAAAACCTACTTCTAAAATCTGTACCTTAGATTTTAAATCAAGCAGATTTCAAGCTTGTGAGTTGTAATAGACATTTATCTCCTAATTTATCATTTGATGCTAGACACCATTTACCAGTAACTGCTGACTGAAAGTTAGCAGTTACAAAGTTACCCAAAAAAAATCTGAAGGGTAAGCGTGTCACAATATCTAGTAATATGTAAAGCAAACATGACTAGAAAACATGCAGGACATCAGTGGGTATTGCAGGTCTTGCAATACATCTTGTGCCTTTGTAATTATGTTCAGGTTTAGAAGATCAGCTTTCTTGGTGGAGGCTTTTCACACAGCTAGCTTTCTTCAGCATTCAGGAAGATCACCTGATAGGATCAGCCTAAGCTGACCTGGAAAGTCAAGCGCCGTTGAAGTTGGGAATTTCCATGGGCCTCAACAGCTCCATGAGAGCCCTGCACCGCTGTGGCTGTCACACCCCTCCAGACTGAATGAATTGTTTCTCAGAAGAAACAGCCATTATAAAGATGGACATCATTTGGAAAAATTTTGGTTCCCTTGATAGTTAAACATCGATGAGGTTCAGGGCTGCTCTGTAGTGGACAGACAGCAGGAGGGAGAAAAACAGAGTTGCTGGCAAGGTCAGCTTGAAGCATCTGAGACCTGATATACATCACATGCACTGATCAAGTACCGCTTTCCAGAAAATGAATATCCTCACCAGCTTAGGTTTCCAAGAAGGATAAGCATCACTTCTTACTTTGCATCATATGTGTGCTGTTAGGAGTAGCTATTTGAAGAAATGAAAAATTCTTACAAGTTAGGAATAACTATTTGAAGAGATGACAATTTCTTACAAGTAAACACAATAAATACATTTGTTTTACAGGAGAAGTTAAAAACAGCACTGATGGCACTTGTAGCTGATTTAAGTTTCAGTACAGATAACCTTAAAACAGATAAAATGAGAACCTTCTGTACTCAAAAAAAAAAAAAATCCAACTAAGGGAGAAAAACCACCTAGCAGACACAGAATAATTGTTTGCTGGTGAAATGCATTGTCTGAAAGAGTGGCAAAGGTAAAAATGGTAAATCTAGTTATTTAATATCATACACCACTAAGATGTTTCAAGCAAAAAAGCAGTGCTAAGAAGCTTCCCCTGGAAAACCAACTATAGCAAGAAATATATACCTCTGTTTAAGTTGGTGCAATCAATAAATGTGGTGAGGGAATAAATGTGTGACAGTTGTGAGAGTTAGGTAAGCAGGTAAAAGAAATCCATCTATCACTGATTTTAAAGAAAATCCATCTATTTAGAATGATTTATTTTATGAAGGCTATAAGAAAGAGAGCAGAAGGTGATGTCTGAAGATGTCCTCTTGAACTTTCCCCAGCTACATATTAACACTGTGTTATTTGAGGGTTCTAATTGAAATTGAAAGCTCCCTTCATTCTGACTGTGCATATGTCTCTCTCCTAATTTAAATTCACTTACCTGCAGTATTAACCTGAGGAATTGATCAGCTGTATATTGATCAAAATATATCCTAAACTGGCTTATGGAGTCAAATGCATGATCATTTCAGGTAACAAATTCTCAAACCCCATCCAATGCTGGATGGATGAATAAAGTGTCACAGGTATTTAATCATCTCACGTTGCTTTCTACTTTGTTATTGAGTTCAGTGTTCTTAACTTACACTGACTCATTATTTGAATAATTTGCATGCTCTTTGCTTAAACAACCACCTTATTGCATCCAATGAAAGCCTCTGAGAATTATACTTACACCAACGTCTTATCAATGCTTTTCATATTTGGAGGTGGAACAGGGAGAGGGGACACCTTTGTAAAAGAAGCAAGAACACATGAACCCCCAAATTTCCTGAAGACCAGGAGACTAGCATGAGTTTCTTGTTTTCAGCTGATCAGGATGCTCCTTATCCCATTGAGCACTCAGGACCTGTTAGGTTTACTGAGTGCATGCTGTATGCATGCCAAGCTTCAGCAAGACCTGAGGTTTAACAAGCCAGAATATTGAAATACTCCCACTCCTTTAAACTCAGGAAAACTCATCTGGGGGAAAAATGGGACAGTGCTGTCTTGTCTCCCTTTTACACCTGTCTTAATGACACTGCTCTCTGTCTTGGCTTTCAAGTTTGTACCTTTCCATCAAAACATTTTATGATCTGAATTCTGACATCTCCCAAAGGTGTCTGGCAAACAGAAGAAAAATACTTCCCAACTGATGAAAAAGAAATTATTTTGTGGAAAAAAAAAATCAATTAAATGTAGTCCTGGAGGGATATTTTAGTTATACCAGATTTGAAATAAAATTAGGATGCTAATTTTGTAAATGCAAAATGGGAAAAAAAATTGTTCTTTTTCTCCAGGTTATGAGAGGTATTTTTTAATTTTTCTTTAAGTTATTGTAATCAAAATAACTCTTACCTAGCCTTTTATCTTTGAAGGGTTTTTGCAGATCCTATTAAAATGCAGGCTTACAAAGTCTACAGCAGTAAGGAAGAAATAACTGCATTGAACCCAAAAGGTTTTATTTCAGTTTTCACCGAAATTGAGAGGTATTTCTATTTTGCTGAACAATAAAGCTAAATGCTACCTCTTCTGTTGCCTTGCACAAATTGCCAGTTTTAAAGACAAGTTTCAAACGTGTTTCAGCACCATGAAATCACAAGCTGTATCTCAGCTTTCAAAGGAGAGCTTGAAGATCCTGTGATGCTTTTGCCATATATAAAAAAAAAAAATCTTAGATAGAATATGTAACTAAATTTCTGTCTGAAAAAAGAGCCCTGGAAATTGCAAAGAACGCTGTAAAACTAGAGATGTGATGTACTTCATTTTTCTGGTTCTGGGGAAGGACCGATGGAGCAGTTCTTTCTCATGGTTCTTAATCATCAAGCTGCCAGATAAAGCCAACAGCTCCAGCATTTCAACAGGAAACTGCTTTTAAGGGTGAATCCAGATTCTTCTAACACATTTTTCAGTGGATGTACCTAATTTTTGGGAGAAGATTTGGATTTCTTAGGTAACTCACATAAATAAGCTGTCTACTACTTGGAGAGTGATGTACACTGCTGGCTGGAAGACATCTCTCATTTCTGCTTTCAGTGGCAGCAGGAAGTGGGAAGAAGAAAGGAATCCATAAAGACTTTGCTAATCTGAACTGGTTTCTGATACACTTGTTTTCTAAGTCTTTGATTTTTCTTTTTCCTCCATTAACTTGAAAATACAGAGTTTTTGTCTGGCTTCATGCATACTTTTCTGTCAGTATTAAAAGATATGCCTTGGAAAGAAGTCAAGTCAAGGTAAGTGGGTACTCCTAGGTAAGAAGGGCTGATTTTAAGATTTAAATCCACAGTACAGTCTGGTGTAACAGCAAAGCAACAGTGAAATGCTACCCTAGGAAGACACATAATACTAACAGCTGAGAGGACAGATGCAGCTGGTCCTAAAAAATATCTTGCATGGGATATTTTTCATATCACACAAGGATCTGAATTTGGGGAGGAGGATAATTTTGAGTAGCCAGTCACAATGCAAATTGTGTAAATTACTTAATATATAAAGATATTTAAATAACAAATTGACAAGCCTATAAATATAAAAACATATAAAGACTTAATGATTTTTACCCCTGGAATTGCATGGACTACTGACAAACTCTGAAAAAAATTACACCATGTGCATAGTAAAACATGGTTCTGGCACAAACACCAACTCCTATCTAATCAGAACTCGCACAGCCTCATAGTTAATCTTTTAAACTCCAGCAGAAGTAACTTGGCTGGCTGTAGCCAGCAATGGGAGAGAAAGCAGGTGTGGACAGTAACATTCAGAACTGCCTTACCAAGAGATCTGCCAATTCCCTGACAAGGAAATCACTCTCAAAAAGTTTGCCAACCATTTATTCCTTGCCAATTTGAAGGCACTTTGCTTTTTGGAACAGTTTTATCCATGCTTTCAGAAAAATGCAAGAAACAGTATTGTTTCACTTCTAGTTGGATGCGAAAATGCAAGTGGAATATAAGGAAATAAGGAAACAGAAGCTGCTTTCCAAAGTGTCACTTGAGAAAACAAAACAACAATTGAAGAAGGAAATATCTTCTTCTATAAACTGGTCCTTGACTTTTTTTCTTCCTTCCATTTCTCCCTTAGATCCTGGAGGGCAAAACCCTGTATTTCAAATGCTAATTCATGTTTTGGACTTCAGACATGTTTAAAGAAGACGGCACAAGGAGAGGAAAGGAAATGACAGTTGATTTTCAAGCTTAATAAAGAAGAAAACAGAGGATATGGAAGTCCTCTTATGTCTCCTCCTCCAAAACAATTCTAAATTTACCTCTTTTAAAATCCTAAATAGACCCTAATGAACTCCAAGGACACCTCTTCTTAAAATTGTATGAAACCCAAATAACAGAGTGCTGTCTGCTGGCACAGGATAAGAGGGTGCACAAGCTAATTAGCTCCCTTTCTCCATCAGCCCCAACAGTGGGTATCCTAGAGTTTAATCCACACATAACTGGAATTTTAAAGCTCAGACTCTTAAACCCATTGCACCATGGAAACACCCAGAGCGACACTTTCCTCAGAATAAAAATGCAAATGACTGTGCTGCATGGTAATGCCCTAATGATAGAAAATGTCTGTAAACTGCCTCAGTTATTGTCACCTAGAGGAAATAACAACAGCTGCAGACTTTTTATCATGTGTGTAAGTCAGTCCCCCTGTTAGGTTGCTGTACCACATTGTCTGTGCTGGCTAAAAAGCTTCATGAATGGTGACTACTGACTAGTATCCTGTAGGAGGCTCTTTAAGAACTAGGGGAAGAATGGTTTGGTTGTGGCTCCTAATGCTTGGGTTTAGGACGTTTATTTGAAACTTGGTCACCCTACTTCTAATTTCCATTTCTTGCTGTGTTTGGTTTTCAAATGATGACACGGAATATGAACTATTTCTTGCTTCATTTCCATATCTGTCCTCCTTAGGGTGAAAAAAATCAATACCTCTACAAACAATGATAAAAACTTAATGACCTTAATTTTTTATTCTCTAATTACATATCTTTGTATACAAATTTCTACCAGAGAGGGTTTGATTTCCCTCACTACGGGGAGCTGACTCTTACCACTTTGTCACAGTCAGTTTTGATTGAAAAAAAGGAAATTCAGGGCCATTTAAAAGTCATTACCTAGATGAACTCAATATTTAAAATTATCACTCTGTTCTTGTTAGACTGACATTAAGTTAGTGTACTTCCAGTATTAATGCCAATATAATGTAGACACTTTTTGAAGATGTAAAGAATTCTAATTACACTCCTAAATCTGAATTTAACTATTCCTCAAAAACTTTAAGTGGCCTTTGCTGTTAGTTAGGTAGATAAGATGCCCAACAGAAGTCATAAATATTCACTTCATTTCATATTGTACTCGACTTGTCAGCTGTGCAGCAGCCCCATGGGTAAAGATAGAGTCAGTGTGGCTTGTGTATTTAGCATATGAGTTGGCAAGCCATGGAGGGTTTATCCAGATAATGCATTTACAAGCTCCACTGTTGTCAGGCACTCACAAATTGGCTGATTAATTTGGTGTGCTCAAAGTCTGAAGTGTGGCATTTATAATGTGACAGAGCTGCATGTCCCAGGGTGTTTCTTCTCTGTTACAGCTGGGCAATCCTCCTTGTACCTTTCCACCACTCCCTCACCAGGCAGGCTCATCCCAGCAGCTCTCTGGCTGGAACAAGCAGTTGTACACTTAATTCCATCCTCATAATTTCCCTCCCTTCTCCGTTACCTTCTTTAATTACAAATCAGACTGCACTTGTGACATATTATTTTATCATTGAATATAGACTTCAAACTCTGTTTCTATGATGCTTAATAATGTCTCAGCTTTTAACAAAAGCTGAGTGTTTAACAAAACTCTCATATAGCTGAGTGTTAACAAAAGCTGATTGTTTAACAAAACTCTCATATAGCATGGCATGAAAGATTCAGGAAGAATTATGATGTTATTCTATTTATTTAGACTTGAATATTGCTCAGATCAGGGAATAAGCCAGCCCTCAATGCTTGCCTTACTTTGGACTTTACTAATGCCTTAAGAAAATACTATTTCAGGTTTTTTGCCCAACTTTTGATTGAGTCAGAGGTTCAAATTTAAAGTGCTTCTCTATGATTAACCTTTTTCTTCGATAAAGTCAAGAGATGCTATAAAGTTAAATGAATGTAAAATCAAATTCCTGATGAACAAGAGGACTGTGCTTTTTCCACAGATCAGACTGCTTGTAATGAAGATATAATGATCAGTCTTCAAGAATCAGAGGATCTTCCTAGAGATGAGAGGGATCAACACCAGGGGCATGCAGGTTTTGGTAAAAGGGCATCTGTAACTATGCAAAAGAAATGGTGGACTCTCACTTCAGTTCCTGGAAGTTTTTTTCCTAATCAATTCCAACATCTGCAAAAGGATTCAGTGTCTCTTCTTGAGTTTCTATGCAAGTAGAGCCTATCTTTCCTCTTCTATATGCAGCTTCTCAGCATGTTTTCTCATAGCCTATTAATTCTGTGTCAGCTGACAAACCCCTGCCTTCCTGCTCTGGTTCTGGATGGCAGGGTTGCTGCAGTCCATTCCCTCTTCACACTGCTGGAGCCGAAGAGATCTTGTGGGTGCTGTAGCACTGGATGTTGTGTCATCAGGTATTTGTGCTGAGCTGATCTCTGTCAGCTGAAAAACGTTTTCTTCCAATTTGCATGCCACTGTTCAGGGGCTAGAACATTGTCTTTGCAATCCTCTTTCTCATGCAGTATTCAGAGAAACTAACAAACACCAATGGACGATGAGACAGGGCTTTATTTTGGCTACTGTCAACAAAGAAGAGGAAGAAGAGGTATTTTTTGCTCTCTCTAGGGCTCTTTGCATATGTTCTGCAACCAGTGTATGCCCATATCAAGGTCCATATCCTGATTTGGTGACCATGACACTTATGAACGCTTAGAAGAGTTAGGTGTCTTTCTGTTGACTTCAGATTACAGGGATATCAAAGGCTCTGAAGGAAATGAAAAGCGTATTCTAGCTTCCGTCTCTCGCTCTACCACTGGATTCTTGTAGAGGTATAGATACCAGCAAAGTATGTGTAATATCTAAATACAGTCCTTAGTGCTACCTAGTATCTTTGTAAGCATAAGTTGCCATGACTGTGCAATGTTATACACCCTCTTACTCCATGAAAGTGGGATTTGACCCCATGGAAAATACACTGACAAATCAAAATGTGTAATCGGTTTAAAGTTCAAGGGTGCAGCCAAATCCTGAGCCAGTGTAATTTGACCTAGATTCACTGAAGCAAGGAGAGCTGCAGTGAACTATATAAACAGAAGAACCAAGCCACTGTGGTCGCCCTCATACAGTGAGGATGATGAGGAAATACTTAATGCTTTATGATGGCAGTGGTTTGCTGCTTCAGCAAAATGTAGTTTCAAAACAAACAAACAAAAAAGTTTTCTTATGCAACTTTCTACAAATAATAGTGATTATTGAAGACCCAGGATGCTGAAAAAACTCTCAGTTGAGTTTAAAGGACAGTAGCAACATAAGCTGGCTTATCTCTATTTCTATACAGGTGAAGGGCATGCTCAATCAATGTTCTTACCACCTGGGCCAAAAATCTGTTTGTCCTATGTTTGCTCCTGATACCTTTGGTAGTATACACCGATGTCCCCATGACCCCTTGCCCCCAGGCTCCAGGTCCATCTAGAAATCGATGTGCTGTAACTTTTAACCCTGCACTAGCATCCTTGCAACAGTTTTCATCAATAGCTCAGGTATTTGTTTCAGTAACTATTATTCCAAGGACACTCTTTCCAACTTTCAGAGCCAAAGTAACCTTCAGCCTTTATACCACTTCAAGGACCTTTTCAGATTGGCAATTCTTTCCTCAGAATTCCTTTATGTATGAGTAACAAAGCTTGGGAAATGTCAGCAACTTTTGAACACTAAGATTACTGGACACACAGAAGCACAAAACTTGCTAATCCAAACCTACGTGTAGCTCTGAATGGCGACTTCTGGTTATTGCTTCCAGCCATTTCAAGAAAAATGTCAAGGTTAATTGAACAGCTCTAGGAACCACAAAGAGTTAAGGGTAGGTCTCAGCTATAATTTCCATTGGTAGAAGGTTGCCAATGCCTATGTTACCAATTAATGCTTCCTTGATTTGCACTAGTATAACTGACTTCATCTCAGTCCTAGAAGGAATCAAAATTAATCTTTTTAACTAGTTCTGGGTATTCTACATTTCTTTCCAGCTGCCTCAGTACTCCTGAGCACCTGGGTATTACCTGTACTAATCACTGATAAATAATGTACATTACCTTCTGCAACACCAGGTATCTTTGTAACTTCTTCCTCTGCCACAAGGGAGACATTATCAATGGCTGGTATTAACTTAGGCTTTGTGCAGCTATGGTAATTAAGTCATAGTTTTTTTTTGTTTATATTCCAAATTGATAGGAAATAGAAATTCAATTATGTCATTCTAAGGGGGCTCAGGCAGCATAAACTACTGCTCCATTTCAGATCTTTTCAATAGGTTCTTCTCATATCTATCATCCCAAAGTGGAGTTGGTGGCAAATAGAATACAGAAGAGAAACAGATTCAGACTGACAGCAGGTGGACACGTGGCTTTTAGAAAGAGGACTGAAGTTAATTCATAGAATGACTATTTGAATATTATTCATGTCTGGATTTATGGGGGAAGGAAGGGTCCAAACTGATTTTTGTTCAAGGAAGGCAGAATTTACTATATGTGATGCAAAGACTTTTTTGGGGGGGGAAAATGTATTTTTGTTGTTAAATCATATAAAACAAAAACTAGGCTCTCTTGTTAATCATGTCTCAAGCTTCTGATACAACAATTATTCCGAATTATTCATCGCAATGTGCCTCAAAATTTAAGGCTGCAAAACACATCTTTGATAGTGTCCTACTTTGTAAGGTTGGCAGTACACTTAACACATCGCTGTTTATAAACAGGATGAGCCCCTTTGGGAAAGTTACTATGACTGCAAAGACACAATGTGCTATGGGGAATCGGCATTGCTCGCTAAATAGGTGACTTCATTGTTCCACTTTAGCTCTTTTAAACGCCGAACTAGATTCTAAAACTCCATTGTTCATTCATTACATGGAAAGAAGAAAAAAAGAGGAAATGTTCCACTACAGATTGCATGGCTAAAGCAAGAGCTTCTGTTAAGATAACAAATTAACGGGAATAATCGGTTTATGTAACACGCTCAAACGCACCTCGGAGTAGAGCGGAATGCACCTGCTCGGAGCGGGGCAGGGCGCAGGGCAGCCAGGGAGATGGATGCCCAGGGGCTGCGCATCTCTGGCTCCCTCTCTCCATCCCTCCCTCCACCCAGGACTGCGTTCCTCCACGTGCCTGTCCCCGCACGCCGCCCGGCTCCCCGTGCTGCACGGCTGCCCCCGGGGCTCCCTCTCCCCCATCCCTCCTTCCCCGCTCCCTAAGGATCCCTCGGTCCCTCCCTCCTTCCCTACAATGCCCAAGCTCAGCCGCTCGACCCGACCCGCACCGGCGGCTCGGATGTCTCGCGTGGGGGCTGGGGGCATCTGAGGCCATACCCCCCCTTTCCCCCCGAAAAATCACGCCCCGAACGTGGCCCGTAGGAGCGGGGGTAGCGGCGGGGGAGGAGGCAGGGCGGGCAGCGGGGGCTCTCCGCCGGCCCCGGCGGAGCGGGGGGCAGGGAGGAGAGGGGCAGCGGCGGCCCGGGGGGATGCGGGCGTGTGCGGGGAGGGGACGCCGGGGGACACTCACCATGGCGGCGGAGCGGCGGCGCGGCGCTGTCCAGGGTATCGCCGGGCTCGGGCGGCTCTGCAGGCGCGGCCCCCGCGCCCGCCCTATAAGGCACCGCCTTCTCCCGGTCCCGGCGCGCCCGCCTCCGCCGGTGAGGGCGGGCACGGGGCAGGAGGGAGGGCCGGGGCTCCGCCGAGGGCGGGCAGAGCAAAGCGGGGCGATGGGGAGGCGGCGGGGGGCAGTGTGTGAGCAGGGGGGGAGGCTGTGCGGTGCTGTTCCATCACCACCCAGCTGTCACGGCAGATGGTGGCCGTTTGCCTTTGTTGGAATCCACCCTGCCGGGAAGATTCAATTCACTGTCGGGCCGCTTTGGAAGCAGACAGGGTCGCTGAATCTGTTGCATTCAACTTGGGTTTGGTCTACGGCCCAGCACTCGTATTTACAAGCTGAACTTCTCTAACCTGAAGCCCTGAATCCTGCACACATTGTGCCAAAGATCCACCAGTTGGAATGGTTACCGGTTGGCCTCAATTATCTCAGAGGTCTCTAAATGATTCCATGATTCCAACTGTGGCATCTCCCAGGAGATCTGTCTGTTAGGGAGGGACTGCTAAGAAAATGTTTAGGCTGGCTAGGAAGTAAACAAAAATCACACAGAACAGGAGCCATTGATCCCATCACAACTCAGTCTCTGATACGCAACAGAAAAAGTCAGGGATGGAAGTGGCTTTGTGCTTGGTGTAACAAGCACAAAATCTCACACCTTCAAAACTCATTCTTGTTCAAAGTGATAACAAAGTCTTATAGCTACTATAAAACATTTATTTCAGCTATCAAAGTTGCTTGAAAAATGTCTGCTTCTTTATCCCTACTTTTAATAAAGAAAGCAAAATAATATTTCTTAAAAACTATTACTTTTTTTCTTTTTTTTTTTTCTAAAGGAAAATCTCTCAAGAAATTACATATCCATACATGCACTTCCATAGCTGCCTTATCAATTCTGTGTTCATAGTTTGGTTGACCAGAGCTCAGAGATGTGTTTCCATGTCCGTGGGACAAACAGTGGAAATAAGTCAAGGAGATCATGTGTGGTGCAGGACTAGTGTCATCTTCACAAACTAAAGCGTACTTGATGTATTTGTCCAAAATGTAGCACTGATGTTCTGGAATTTGAGATTTCTTTCCTGATTGGCTCTTTTTCCATGCACTACTTCAGCCCTTGCTTTCTCTTGAATCTAGACACAGAGGTCCACCAAAGGCAGCGAAGATGGCCATCTTCCCAGGGCTGCTGCCTGCCCAGAAACAATACTGCCAGGAGATTCATGTGAAAGCGTGTCCTTATGTAATTTCTAACCCACTTTTACAGATACAAACTTGTTTGCTCAAGTTTCCAAATTCCAGCATGTTAGTCCAAACTAGCTGCCCCAGTTCCTGAGGTTGACCTGCCAACCTTTCCCCTACTTCATCTTTTCCATAGGTTATTCATTTAATTCTTTGTGTGTCATTAAAACCATCTTGAAATACTGAGGAGAAATACTTTCTATACCTATTTTTTCCCCCAGAGAAATTGTTCACTAAACAGAAAATTGTCGTCTTTGTCCCAAAAACTTGTCCCTCTTTAGGTGCTGTAGAGAGAGGAACAGTTTGAAAGCTGACTGACAGAGGAACATAGAAGTGACCCAGTGCATTGCAATGTTTTGGCTTCACAATTTTTTATTCCAATTTCTTTATAGTCCAGAATAATCTGGGTCAGTGTGTCAAGCCAAATCTAGACCTAAGAATATGGTAGTACAAGGTATTTTTGTCTTTATTCTTGTTATTCTTAGTCTAAAACAGAAAGGAAACCTATGCTCGAGTTTGGTAAAGATGTCTTATTTCTAATTTATTCAGTTCCCTGTTCCTGAAAAATTACTTTAATAGTAATTGATACTTTTCTTCCTTAACTAGTTTCCTTCTACAGTAGCAACTTTCTTTTTCGGAAAAACAATAGTGTCTCCAGTGGAGAACAAATAGGATTCTGGTGGCATCTAAGAGAAGCTGTAATAGCATTATGGATATTTTTAACACCTCTCTAATGACCTGAATTTGGAGATTTAAGGGCTGTGGCAGGATTTGGATTCATCTGTTTTGTAGGGAGAGTGGTGCCATGCATTTAGTTGGATCCCAGGCACTAAGCAGAGCAGACCTCCGCCAGCCAGCTTTCAGTGATTGTTGAGCAGCACATTGTCCTGAAATAAAAGGCAGAAAAATAAGTTGACATATAGACAAATAGACTTGCTTAGTTCCAGCTGAAATTCCCTGAAAACTGGCAGAGTAAGAGGCAGTTTAAACATCACTTCATTCTGGGGCAATGCTGTTACACAACCACCACTGTTCAAAGTGCAATAACACAGGGAGTTAGCTTGAGCACTACTGGTCTAGGGGTAGTTCTAGGTTGTACTTTATCACAAACTACCCAATTTACGGAATCACAGACTGGTTGAGGTGGGAAGGGACCTCTGGAGATCATGTCATCCAATCAACCTGCTCAGGCAGGGTCTCCTACAGCCAACTGCCCAAGGTGGTGTCCAGTCAGGTTTTGGATATCTCTGCATCTTAGGAAAAGCACCTTTGAGTTGCAATGACTTCAGAGCTGACAGATCCCACTGGGCTTACAGCTCAGTAGGAAACAGGGTGGACAAGGTATCACTGATCAGTCAACTACCAGCAATGCTCAGCTCCCACTAAGTTTCAATCAGCAGGAAAAAGTTTTAGTTCAGGAAAGAAAAGTCTTTCTGTCTCACATTACCATGTCACCTACTAGCAGTCACTGCTCTTGACCTGACCATGACCTCTTCCAAAGCTTGGGATTTAAACTCAGGACATGCCTGTTTCACAAAATTGTTCTGCCAGCAGCCTCTATCTAATTCACTGGCAAAATGTCTCTTCGGTCTCTGAGCATATAGCTCAGATGAAAGAGGATATATTTCTTCTGTTATGCATTCTTTTGCTAATTTTTTGGCACAGAACAATGGCTATGTACCTGCAGATTTCGATTTTGCTAGTGATACCATGGCGAATTACAAGGTCAGTGTGACAGAATTTTATAGAATCATAGAATGGGTTGGAAGGGACCTTAGAGATCATGTAGTTCCAAGCTCTCTGTCATAATCAGGGGCACCATTCTTGAGAACAGCTTGCTCAAGGCCCCGTCCAACCTGGCCCTGGGCCCTGCCAGGGTGGGGCATCCACAGCTTCCCTGGGCAACCTGTTTCAGTTCCTTGCTGCTCTTGCAGTAAAGAATTTCTTCTGTGTATCTAACCTAAATATCTCCTCCTTCAATTAACTTTTGTTAATTTTTGTTAATTTTATTAACCCAGAACTGTCAGTAATGAAACTGCATGCAATCAAATCTGAGTAATCAGGCTGAAGTGAAAATTTGGAAGTTTGTTCCCTTGTTTTTCTCTGGTATGGTTAGCTCTTTCTAAATGTTATTTTCAGCTTTGAAACTATAGCTGGTGTAATATGTCTGTAAAGTTAATGCCTGCATGAAATTGCCAGCTGCAAGCAGGTAAAATAAAACCTAAGCAAAATAAATTTATGCAAGCAGAAGTACTGAATTGAGCAATTGTGGAGCGCTGAAGTTTTTGTAGTAAATATTTTGTTTTAGCACCCTCTCTCGGACACAAACCATCACTGCTGGTGTTTACCCATAAAAGTCTTGGCTAAAGCTGGAAAGCATTTGCAACAGGAAAAGTGCTTGGCTGCAGTCACAGATACAGCTTAGTTACGTATTTTTGTATTCTATAAATTAATGTAAGTAGAATTTTCTCATCCCTCTTAGGCTTATCATCTTTATACAAATAGTCTGTGCTGTTCATATAAGTCAGCTGAGAGCTGGGAAAAGCATAAGGGCCCCCAAG
This sequence comes from Fringilla coelebs, assembly GCF_963513975.1. Taxonomy (NCBI): domain Eukaryota; kingdom Metazoa; phylum Chordata; class Aves; order Passeriformes; family Fringillidae; genus Fringilla; species Fringilla coelebs. The sequence goes on from NC_140028.1 coordinate 88,372,271, forward strand.
CAAATACTGAAGGAGAGTTGTTATGAAAGACCGTAGCTCCTTGCTGTCTGCATGTCTCCTGTGAGAGCCTGCTGGCATTAACTGCTGGGAATTGAGGATAAACCTGAATGGTCTCTCTTACAGCCACCAGTATTTGGTGTTAGGGTAGCTTGTGGAGGTCGCAGTTTGGGACCATGGTCTTGCTGTGTACTACATCCAACAGCTCACAGTGTCATGAGTAACATTGTAACGCAGAAGGAAATGGGTGGGAGGAAGCTCTTTCTCTGTATTCCCACCCTGGGAAAAGAGAAGTGTACTAATGCCAAAAGAAAATCATTAGTGGGAAGGTCAATGAGTATGTTCTGAAGAGCAGAAGGGGCCACAATTTGCACCTTCTGCATGAACTACCCCAGCTCCTGGGGTACAACTGATAGGCAGTCAAGTTCCTATACATTATTTTGCCTCCAATAGTTGATATGGTTGCCAGTTACCTTCAGAGATACTATATGTGCCAAGAGAAGGCTTAACAAATTAGGACACTGTAGAACAAAAACTGCCTGGATTACTTTGACTTGCTCTTCCTGCCCACATTCATTTTACTAAGCCTTATTTGCAATAATAGCCTTCGGCAATACTCCCACTTCATCAATGAAGGGTGCGGATGATAATAAACAAACAGGAGGCCATGAATGACGCAAGGCTCTGGAAAAGGACAAAAAAAAAACTCCAAACCAAAACCAAACCAAACTTAAGTGGCTGAAATTCTTTTTCAGGACAAGAATAAATGCCTTATATAGAATAATTTCTATGTTGTTTACATATATGTTTTTACAGCTAGTCAATGATTTCATTCTTCTTCCTGCTGTCTCCCTCTAGGTAACCAAGTGTGGGTTTGTTGAAGTGCTGAGCACTTGCAGCAGTACCTGACATCAGCAAAAGCTGCACTACCAATAAAGGGAGGCATGAGATTTTCCCCACGTGCCAGCTCAAAAGCAGGCCAGAAGGGGCAATCAAAAATCACTTGATACTTCAAATGTGTCCGTCTGCCTCAGCCGTCTCCCAGGTGAAGGAGGGACAATAAGATCCCTCCCCTTGTCCTGTTATGCAAACACAAACAGTACTTAACTGATTGCTGTAAAACAACTGGTTGGTCTAGATGCATCAGCTCTCACACCCTGAAAATAAGGTTTGTGCCGTCAGCATCTGCACCCCTCTTCCCTGAGCTAAAGAGTCTTTATCTCTCTTATTCACAGCGTTGGGGGGGCTTGTTGCTTTGAGGAAACATGTCAAATGCTGCTGCTGTGAGCCTGCCCATGGTTTGTGCACTGTTGGGCAGAGGGCCCCTGCATGCCCCCTCACTGCAGTCAGGTGCTGCAGTCCTTCTGCTGCCTGATGGCCTGAGCATCCTCTTTTCCCTACCCCCAAAATATATCTCAGTGTGTCCGTTGTTGTACATGCTGAGAGAAGATGTGGGAAGATCGATCAGTGTTGAGCATCACAGGAAAAAGTGTTCAATGTAGAATATTGATAGTATGCAGTGAGCATGTAACAAGAGGATGGAAAGAAGGTCATAATGTCATGAGTGAGATTTTTCCATCCTCCTCAGGGAATGGATGAGCTATATCCAATTTTGTGACTCCGCATCACACATATACACTTAAGGAACTGGATATATCAGGATTAGATTTGTATAAGTAACGTTTTATCTGAACTTCAGTGAATAGAAAACCTCATGTGTCCAACAGTAGTTCTGTTTTCTTTTGTGTGATTTTATGGGGTTTTGAAAAATAACCATGTCCACATTGCAGCTCACCTATCCCAAGTGCATCACCATCGGTATTGTACAGATTTTTGGCACATTAGCACATGAAATGATACATAGTGGGATAGATGTGTATTTATTCATGTCATTTAACTTTCATCTGAAGAAAAGTCTTAGGTAAAATACATGTAATAAGTTTGGGGTTTTTCATTCATATGGAGATCTGTAGGGGGATACAGTATGGGTGAATGAAGGTGGTATAGAAGGTAATCTTATCCCCCAATGAGTTGCAGCTGGACCAATTACTAAAGATTAGAAGCAGGCCTGATCTTAACAGGCCACACCTGTAACCAATAAGAACAAGTGGTATAAAAGAGTGGATTGGTGGGCTGAGGAGTTAGATGACTGCCCCAAGGACTGGGAACAGGCAGTGCATAGAGTAGCTGCTTGTGAGAAACATTGAGGATGTATGAAGCTCTGGCAATATGAAATCCTTGCACTATAATGATGTTGGCACTTGTGCCATCTAAGACAACAGAGATCTGCATATAAATCTTAACTGACACAAAGTGGGTTAAAATAAAGTGTTTATTTTGTGTATTGGGAAAAATAGAATAACAAAGACTGTGTTGACCATATGGTTGGAGGAGGAAAAGGTCCTTCTTGTATCTCATGGCTTGGTTATAGTGTAACCCCCAGTTACACCCCAGCTATATATCTATCTCCTATTGAAGTTCCCTGGCCATTATGCCAGAAAGTCCTTTTTATGTCTGTCCTAAGGACAATTTCAGTAGTTCACCCATACTGGCATTCAGCAGTCTCAGACAAGAGATTAGAGGGAAAGTCTAATGGAGCAAGGAAGAATGATCCTCAGTGGAGGAGGACCAGGTTAGGGAACACTTACACAAAATGGAAATATCTAACATTCCCAGGGCCTGAGAGGTTGTGTCCTTGACTGCTGAGAGAGCTGGCTGATGTCACTGTGAGGCTGTTCTCAATTAGCTTTGAAATATGCTGTTGACTGGGAGATGTTCCTGGAGAATGGATGTGACCAAGCATCTCTTCTACCTTCAAAGAGAGCAAGAAGGAAGGTCTGGAGAACTACAGGCCTGTGAGCTTCACCTCAGTCTCTGGAAAGGTCTTAGAGGAAATCCTCCTGGAATTCATGTGGTCTCTGAAAACATGAAGATCAAGGTAATTGTGACTAGTCAAAATAGATTTATAGGCAGGAAATCATGCCTAAGTCACCTGATGGCCCTCTGCAACAAGGTGACAAGCCTGGTGAATGAACTAGAGAAAGTGATACCTAAATAAGTAAAATTAAGGTTTTCCAAACTGAACATACATTGATTAGAAGGTGTTCAACCTGCACAGAATATATGAGAACTCTAACTGCTACTTGTTTTCATTTTTTACTTCCTAGTCTATTAGCATCTCAGAATGTGCTGAGTTGGAAGAGACCCATCAGGATCATCGAATCCAACTCCTGGCCCTGCACAGGACACCCCAAGAATCACTGTGTGCCTGAAATTCCATATTGTCTTGAGCAGTACTATATATGTTCGAATGTATGATCCGTGTGTGTATATCTCCATGTATGTCTGAGGACTATATACATGGATCATGTATATTTATTTTTGGAACCATAGGATGACATATTTGGATTATTTTAATAGCCCTTACATTTCACAGCTATTTTACAGAAGTGAGAAGGTAGTAGTTCCATATCCAAAGAACTGCAGATAATAAGCAAAAAATCAGAGAAACAGAACAGGGCAGCTAGGAAGAAGCTTATTTTTCAAAAATAATATGGTAGCAACTGTTACTACTTTGCTTTGTTTGCAATTCAAAAGAAATCTTACTTAAGTATATGTAACAAGTGCTGAGGCAAGAATTGTAATAACACTTAAAGATCAGGAGTCATGCCAAAGTTAAAACTTGGAAAATAACATAAAACATGTTTCAAATTAAATGATACTTGCAAAAGACATGCTAAGTTGTTTAATTCTCCAGGCACAGCATTAAACAGGGCTTGGAATGTCGGGAAAAGAAGGCTAGGATTGGAAAGAAAGAACTCTAGGTTGATTTGGTGAAGTCACAGCAGATTTAAGGATGTGGACTAGGGACTGCACATGCAGGTAATTTTGGTTAACAGGTATATTGGAAGGAGGAAGCATGTGGCATGCTCAGAGTCCAGGAAAACAAAGAACTGTTAGCTTCGATTAAACAGGGAGATTTTGAAATACTACATAGAAGAAACAAAGAACTGGACTAGCTTTCTCTGATGTGTCACTACAATGTTGGCATGCCCATGGGAAACTAAGCTTCTGTAGTACTGGATTTACACAAGTTCCAGTAGTTTTAGAAACATTAACCAGCACACTACAAAGGAAAATTTTAACTTCATTCCAGTGCTAACAGCAAAGTCCATGTCACAATCAAGATCATCTCACAGTTCTGAGAGATAGTATTTCCTCAGATTTCTTCTAAGTGGGAAGGGCCAGCTTTGATGCGCCACCACCACCACGTTATCAGAGGGCAAGAGCCAAGGCCAGGTGGAGTTCGAACCACGCCGGGTTCACCGGTAAAATCGCTTCCTTGAAAATCGCTTCCTTGACTAAGGCCTGGGTATTCCTGTTGTCCCTTTATACGATCCCACTGGATGGAAGGGCAAGAGGGAGAAGGAGGATTAAGAAATCGGTTTGCCCCGTCCCTAAATCTAAGTCACAGAGCAATGGAATCATAGGATGCTTTGGGTTGCGAGGGACCTTAAAGACCATACAGTTCCACCCCCACTGCTCTGGGCAGGGGCATTTCCCACCAGATCAGGCAGTTCAGACCCCGTCCAGCCTGGCCTTGAATCACCTTTCCGCGGGTCCTACGCGCCCTCTGTCCCGCTCAGGGCTCCAGCCACCGCCCCTGGGCTTTACCCCACCAGCCGCTCCCCCCGCCCTCACACTGCCCTCACCGCCCCCAGCAATCACCACCGCGCCGCAGGGCACACCGGGACTTGTAGTCCTCGCTGACGGGGATTGTCCTTCCGCTCCAGCCGCTGCGGAGGAAGATAAACTACATCTCCCAGCACATCCCGCGCGCCTCCCCGCGCCAGCGTGATGCTCCGCGAGCCCCGCCCCGCCTGGCCGCCGGCTCCTCGGCGGCGGGAGGAGGAGCAGGAGCGGGGCCGCCGCGGCCGCCGGCCCGGCCCGGGTCCTGCCGGCTCCCCCCGGCCGCGCCATGTGGCAGAGCGTCGGGCTGACCCTGCTGGTGATCGTGGCCACGCTGGCCTGCGTGCTGCTCTTCATGCTGTGCGGTGAGTGCCGGGGCGCGGCGGGGCGGCTGCTGGCCCGGCTGGGGCGGGCGGTGCCAGTGGCGGTGCCCCCCGCCCGCCCTCGCAGCGCAGCGCCGGGCTCGCAATCTGTGGTGGTTCCTCTTGGCTCGGATTGACTGGGGGAAGGAAAAGGGCACCGTGCCCCGGCCTGTGGGGGAGCGTGTGTGCTGTGCAGCGCCCTCTTCTCTTTGTTCCCGAGTCGTTTCCAGCCTTGATATGCTCCCAGAGCCTTACTTCGCTGCTTAATTCGCTGTTTCCTGTAGAAATGAGGGCTTTTTTAGAGATGGGGCTAAAAAAAGCAGTCACACTGTGCGGCTTCTACATGCATGGGTCTGAAATGCCAGTGGGTGCAGGAAGTAAACTTGGGACTGGCATCCCTCGGCTTCTGACATCTGTTTGCTGGAATTGGCTGAAGACAGCTCTTGGGAGGTTTTTTCTTACGTGGATCGAGAGGGGGAGGCTCAGGGGGGACCTCGTCGCCCTCTACAACCACCTGACATGAGGCTCTAGTGAGGTCCATCTGCTGTGCATGCAGTGAGAGGCACAGGGGAAATGGCCTTAAACTGAGACAGGGGAGATTCAGATTAGATATTAGAAAATATTTTTTCACTATTAGGGTGGTCGGGAATTGGAACAGGTTGCCCAGGGAGGTGCTGGAGTCACCATCCCTGGAGGTGTTCAAGAGATGTCTGGATGTGGCCCTGGGAGATGGTCTAGTGATTTAGGGGTTACAGTGGCAATGCTGGGTGAATGGTTGGACTGGATGATCTTAAAGGATTCTTCCAACCTAGATGATTCATCCAAGGCTTTTTTAAAATTTTATTTTATTTTTTAAATTTTTTTTTTAATACACAGAGAGAAGGGTTATTTCAATGGGAGGGATGACTTGCAGGTCTTTTGGGAGTTCCTGGAAGGAATCAGCAGTGCAGTATGTGAATGTTGTGGCCAAAAACTTGCAGCTCTCAAAACAAACAAACAAAAACCACACCAGCAAATTCAAGCTATGCCATAATATGTGATGAGAGGCTTGTGAGACTTACAACCATTTATAAACCTACCTGGCACCTTGGTGACAGGTGTGTTTACAAGTGGTTTCTGGAAAACTGAGGGAGCAAAGTGAAGACTGATTTTTAATGGTTTAAAAACTGCTAATTGTTGTCAAAATGATAAAGCATTGTGGAAAGATTTTGCATTATCAAGGGACTGGATAGTGAAATGGGAAGTCTAGTATCAACATGTATCAAGTAAGGCATGTAGAAACTGTGTAATGTTTACACATGTGATTTGTGTGGAGAAATATAATGGAACCAAACTGAGCTGCTATTATCCCAAAGAAAGGATTAGCTGAAGTAATTTCAAGCATTTCTCCAAAATATCTCTGTAATGCTTTGTAGCTAGCAAACAGGCAATCAAACTTTGGAAGCCTGAAATAGAAGAGAAAATGTCATTGTGCTGCTATAGGAATCATCCATGTGCATGTGTCTCACACAGTGTATTTTCTTGTTAAAGTGTATTACCTCATTAAAAAAATGAAATCCTAGTTTCTTTTTAAAAAATAGGGTTTCCATAGCAATTTTTTGTTGGGAGCTGTGAAATTATTTCTGCATGAAGAAACTCTAAACAGGTTAGATCTGTCAAGCCTGGAAAATAGGTGACTGGAGAAGGGGTGATGGGTATATCACTGACTAGCAAGTCAAAAGTGAAGTGGGAAGCATTGTGAAATGTCATCATTGCAGAGGAGTTGGAGTACATGAAGTTAAATGGTCAAGCAACAGGCTGAAAACAAAAAATTGTCTTTTACACAATGGGGAAATAATTTGCAAGCTCATTAATAAGGAATATTTTGGGTGATGAAACTTCTGTCATTTAAATTCCTGGAAGAAAGGTCAATGTCTTGGTCTTGGTCGTGATCTTGGGTGAGGAAATCTGTGAAATGCTGATAACTGGAACTGCAAGGCTATGCTTCACTTGGTCTCGTGCTCTTTTCCTGCATGTCCTGTACTGTCTGTTGTTACAGACTAAACAGTGACCTGAGTAGATATTTATTCAGGTTTCTCTACCTCATTAGGTGTTGACTGGCCACTTTTCAACTTTTAGAAGATGCATCATGGTAATTGCTAGGGCTTTTATATCTAAGTATGAATACAAGATCTTTGTTTGCTATCTTGCTGAAAGTGTAATACAGTTTTGCAACCTGTTGTTCAGACTCAGAAACAAGCATCATTTTCCTCAGGCCCTTCTGCCTTTTTCTGTATAGGACAAATGGAATTGGAATGCTAAGCATTAACTTTGGCTGATAACACAATCATTTGCCTAGTGCTTTCTTGGTTAAAGAAAGCAGAAGTAATGAATAACTTTATTTTTAAGTGGCTTGTAAATACTTAACTTGTTTGGAGTTACATATTGGACATTCATCTTAAATTCCCTAAATACATTGTTTTGAATCCTTCATTGTATTTTACTTTAATCAGTGTCAGACTTCATAAAATGATTGCTAAAAGTCACCTAGATTTCAGATGTACTGAACACAGGAAGCTGACACATTAATTGGATTTTTTGGGGAGGGATTTGAACTATTACCATGCTAGAAGTGATTCAGTGGGATTTGATAGTGATTTATAGTATTTGTAATTATTTTTTCATCACTCAGTATTTATTAATTAATTAATAAATATTGGTTATACCACTTATACTTCTCTTGCCATGGAAAATATTCTAGGAAAACAGTGTCAACACCACTACTGGAAAAAAAAAAAAAAGAGTACTTTGAACTTAATTGTTTGTCTGTGATAGTGACAAGCTGGAAAAAGTAGCGGACCTGCAGGTGAGGAGGTGGTGAGGAAACTGCCTAAGTGCTGTGTGTGACAGGATGTGAGCAAAAGCCAGCCAGTGAGACATACAAATAAATGGACAAATCTGACATAGGAAGGGCTGGATATAAGCTGGAGTTAGCCTGATCTAATGATGAGAATATTTTCCAGCCATCTGACAAGAGGTGTTGAAACAGCCTCGAGAGGAAGGGTCAAGTGTGTTAAGAGCTGGGACTTGGATTTTGAGTTGCTCATAAAAGGACTCATGGTGTGATTGCCTGTAGAGAGTAATAAACTTAAATATCCAGGATCACGTGGATTTCTGCTGCCCGTCCCCATATAATGTGATAAGGGCTATCAAAACTTAAACAATGAGTAAAACATTCACTTTTCCAATTTTTTTTCCACATGAAAAGACAAAATTCAGAGCACAAATTATCAGAAGTTACTCTGACTGGTTCTTCAGCAATGTGAATTAGGCATTTATGTCTATAAATGTACTTTGAATAAATGGCCTGAATTTCTTTTCTTTAAAACATTCTGAATGCTGGCAACTGCTACTTTCAATGTTAATCTGAATTAGTTGAGAAGCATGGGAGGCTTGCAGCTAGCATTTGTAAACTAATCACATCTGACACAGAAACCACTGAGGTACTGTAAACACAACAAATGTTCAGTTGCTCCCACTTTTTTTCATACCCACCTTTTCTGATTTTCTTTTTCTGATGGTCTTATTGCTGCTTTTTTGTATTCCATGTACCTCTGAGATGGCTGGAACTTGTCCATAGTCAAGGACATGGGATAAAATAAAATACCAGCCAAGGTGAACTCTAGTACTGCTTACCTCTGTGTATTTGTTCTATTTTCCCAGTGTAGCAATGCATGAAGCCAAGTGAAATTGCCAAAATGCCTTCACTGGAACAGATGGAAACATTCATCTTATTTGTCAAAAGAGGCTAATGAAATGCAGGTTGAGACATACAACCTTAAAATAAAAATCATGTAACTCTAAGTGCTGAAATGAATGTGTGGTTCACTTCAGAAGTATGAATTCAGTTGCAGCTGGGAAAATATTTCAGCCCTAAATTCTGCCTGAATAACTTTTCTTTAATACTTTGCTTAAACAGTTTTGTAACTATCTTCAATGAGTGATTCTTGGGAAATGCCTTAACAGGTGAGGAAAGTCATGCTTGATTAGACCACTCATAAAGAGTAAATATCATTTAATTTGAAGTTGAGTTTTCAAACAGTTGTGAATGGGAGATGAGAAGAGAGCAAGTTTCCTTTTGCTCAGTCAGCAAGCTGTAGTGTTGCATTAAATGGGAGCAGGTTTATGGAGCTGTGCAGAGCCAAGCACCATGTCACCTGATGTCCTCTGTTATCCCAGTGTCAGAGTAGTGCTTCCTTCAAGCTGATCCTTTCCATAGCAAAGCTATCCACTAGGGCAGTGTACTAGTGCTGCACTGTTTCAGAGATGTGGATGAAGTGACTTGTGCATGGTTGCAGGAGTTATCTAACAGCGCTCAGAGAAGAGCCCTGTTCTCCCAAATCTCAGGTTAGCATCTCAAGCTCCATGCTCTTTTTCTTTTCTTTCTTTTTTTTTTTTTTTTTTCAGCTGTAGCTGTTTAGGATTTTCTGCGATGGACACTTCAGCATTTGAATATAGGTAACATTCACCATGGTGATACCCCAGTTTTAAATTAGTACGTTACATTTGTATTTCACATAAGAAAGATCAAGTTGGTTTAACCAGAATTCCATATTAGCCCTGGTGTTTTTCTTTTGTTTGCTTTTCTGGATTCAAATGGAAGAGGAAAATGTGCTCCAATAAATAAAACAGCTGTTGCATACCAGCCAATGAAAGGTGAATGAAGTAGATGGGCCTTAGACTTGTTATCCCTCACTTTTGGAGTAGGAGTAACTTTGTAGTTGGATCTCTGTTTCTTTCTCCTTTACAAAGAACCAGGAGCTGATGTGGGAAGTAACAGAAAAAGTATTTTCATGAAGTCTAGTCAAACCATAAAATCTGTTTAACATCCAAATTGCATGGATGTTACATACATTCTCTATGAAGTAGTCAAAGGCTTTGACTCACAGCCCCATCTTCACAAACACATTGCATCGTGATTTATTAGAGGGGTGTTGACATACTGATGGCACGGTACCAGATGTGTCTTTGCATGGCATCTGGCTGTGGTATTTTTAAGGGAGATGGTGGCACCCAGCTTTTAATGAGTACTAAACTCTGCAAGGCTGGGGGCTGCTGTTTTGCCTAGCTTCAAAATGCTGGTAGCTTAGATTTTGTAACACTGGATTCAGGTATGTGCTACATCAACAGCTGGATCCCCTGCTTTGCACTGTGCTGATGTATGTTTGATCTGGCTTACTGCTTTGAAAGGCAACTTCTTTCACCAGTTAGTGTAGAAATATTATGTATTATAATCCGCACGTCATCACTGCTTGTTTGACAAAGGCGTGTTGCGGGTGCGCTCTTTGGCTTCCACAGGCTCAGTCAAGCTAAGGATGATTTTAAAAGGTAAATCAAATAGTTTAAGAAAATAAAGCAAGCAGTGAAAGACTGATTCTAATCACATGTGTTGTGTGTGGTGAAGTTAAACCAGTAGGAATTCTTTGAGAGCAGCTTAGCTGAACAGAGTGGAAGTGTTAAAGATGCAAACCAATGGTGTCACTTACGTGTCCAGAAAGAGCTCTACAGCAAAAAAAACCCTCAAAGCTAAACTGAGCCACATACAGAAAAGGCCTTGAGATGCCCATTTTCCTTTTCTTGTGTGTGTATTTTAATTAGTTTACAATTATTTTCTTTTTTTAAACACAGTTATGGAACTTGCAGTTCTTCAGTATGGCACAGTGACAGGTGTTACCATTTTGCAATTTTTTAAGAGAATGAGAAATTAATAGAAAATGCATTGTCTTCTGATTCAGAGACAATGTGAATCTGCCTGCCGGCTTTGTGTCTGTGTGTGTGGTTTTTTTTTAATGATGTATTTAGCTGATACTGTTGCTGGAGAGATTTTTTCTTACCCAGAATCGCTTCTTCTTAGTAGTCTGGTTATTTCCAAGGAAATTCTTATTTATTTAATGACAGGGAGGCTCAGCTGAAGAGGCAAGTCCAAACTTGATTTGGACAAGTGTGTTTGTTTTGGGGAATTATTTTTTTTACCTTTCCATCCAAGCTGGCACGGTAACTAGAGCAAGTGAAAGAAATCTTTCTACTTTGACTACTTTATACCTAAAGCTTTCTGGTACAGGCTAGGATACCTTGTAAAGTTTTTTATTCTGGTTTTCAAGCCTGGTTGTCTGCCCCACTAATGTCTTTGGCTTAGCCTGTTGTAATTTTCTTTTCAACCCACTGTGTTGTGGTTTGTTTCACCTGCCTGTTACCCCATGTCTGTTTGTTTGGCTGCTAGAACCAGTCCCCTTGGCTGGTTATTTACAATGTCTTGTTTGTAGTCTGAAGCTAGAGAGCTCCAGAATCTGTTTATGGTACTTGGGGTTTTGGATACTTAGACCATTCTGCTCTGCTCTCTAACTCAGACCAAACACTGAAAAGAAATTAGTGCCATTTTTCTTGAGACTGCAGATGAACTTCATAAGTTCTTTCGTGTTTCCCCAACACATACCCTGTAGTAATTCTGGGTGTTAAGTACCCTGTCTGCAGTGATAGAGGAAGCATCTAGTTCACTTTATTTAGCTTAAGTTAAAATGCCTCCTTTAATGGAATATCTATTTACACCAAATATACTGAAGTCATGCTTCTGTAAAGTGCCCTAAAATCCTTCTGGGAATGCCCTGAATATTTTTACCTCATCCTCCTCCCTCTCCTCTTTCAATGGAAGCAACCTTCAAAGAGCCGCTACCTCAATTTTTACTTCTAGTTCTGAAAGAAAAGAGAGGCCAAACCCAGCCATCTACCATCAATTTTTTTTTTCTAGGTGCAAGGGAATGTAATGCATTTGTGGGACAGCAGATTCAATTTAATCACAAGTCATTTAAGGGGTTAGGTATTCATGGGAAAGGAAATATTGTGTAGTCTCTAAGAATTAATTTAGATCATAAAAGGTTGTCATATAAAACCTTTTCTTCAATTTCCTCAGCAGCAGAGAAGTTATTGAAATTAAAAAAACTGCAAGATGTGGAAAGTATTCCAGGAAGGAGGAGAAGGGTGGGATGTTGTTTTTGTCATAAGGAATGGATTGCCTGTATTGACTCTGATTACAGGAGAGAAAGAAATACAGAGGTGCTGTCATTATATGTGTTATTTATTTACTTATTAGTTAGTTGTTAGTCTTTCTCCCCCCTTTCTACTATGTCCTGTGTTCCATTCCCAGAAGTCTGCTTCTGCTGGAAGCTGTGTAATTGGGAGGACAGTTTTCCCTAGCTCTGTAAAATAGGACTCTTAATATCTGAATAGGTCAGCAGTATAGGCTTAAATAGCTGGCAAGACCTTTTGAACGGAGAATGGGACTATTAAATATATAGCTCTGTGCAGCCAGATGGATGTTGGTGTTGCAAACAATGTTTGTATAGCATTTATTTTCAATGAGCTGTTTAAATTTTGCTCCACTTAACTGTATTTCACAGAGAAGTTTTATTCCTATTCTGTGGGTTCTCTTAAAATGAAGATTCTGGCTTAGGTTTAGATATACTTATATCTGCTTTTTCCAGTTTTTTTTGGCTACCTGTTACAGAAACACTTAGACAACACAGAGGAGGAGGAGGAGCAGGTGGATCTTAAGTATTTTTTAAGATAGATTATAGAAATGTGGCCATCTCAGCTCTACTTGCATTATTTTGGGACCTAGAGTATTTTAGCGGCAAAGCAGTACATAGATTTACCACAGCATGTTAATTTTACTTTAGTGGAATTTGGGCTTGGTGAGGGATCTCATTGAATTTGAGGGATGTGGTCTTTTAGTGAACATAAGGAAGACCTTGTCCATTTATTATAGGATTTATTATAAAATGATATTAATTTGAGGATCTGAGCAAGTTTGCTTAATAGTGATTATGTAATGCAGCTTCTTAAATGTGATTTCCAGAACGGAGTGTTTGCTGCATGAGGGGAGAAATTCTAGTGCTTTCACAGCGCCTGTGTAATGAATCCTGAGTCCTTGATTGAGATATAACCACAGGACTTCTTTTTTCCTGACAATTAAGACCTTTATCTGTGTGATGGTGATGGTGATCACCCACCTACTTGCTGTGCCTGTTCAGTTTGGAATGTGTAGGGCTTTTCCTGGAGCTTAAATGTTGCTACTGGATGAGGACGAACTTTACGAAGTTGAATTGTTTTTTTCAGGACTATAAAAAGGAGTGGACGTGCTGTGGAGGGCTGCTGAGGTTGCCAAATAGAGGATGGGAGCTGATCAAAATTTTTTACCCCTTTGTGATACTGATACGCTTTGCCGGCGAGCTGACTACCAATTTGTATGAAGTAACTAAGCAGTATCTTTTTCTTTCTCCTGCAGGATGGTATGTGGTCTGGCAATTGTTCCTGTCTAAATTCAAATTCCTGAGAGAATTGATAGGTGATACGGGGTCCCAGCAGGGAGACAACGAGCCTTCAGAAACTGAAACTGAACAGGAAACTCCGCCCTCGCCTCAGAGAGGGAGACAGAAATCAGCTCGGCAGCGAAGGGCGCCTACGGAAGACACGACTTAAAAGTACTCCACTGAACTTCTGAGTGAACTGTGAATGGTTAACACCTCTGCACTGTGTCCTTCAGTGGTGTGACCTTACTAAGAAACGGACCTAAGAGGTACCATTGATCCCTGTGGACCTTTACTTCTGAGCTACCAATGGATGATGCTACTGCGGTAAAAGTTCAGGGAGGGCTTCAGCAGCAAGTCACAGAATACTGGAGGAAGGGAGGGGCAGGGAGAAATCTCCATCACAAAAATGCTGAGCTCTTGTATCTCCGGTCTCAGCACGCAGATGAAGAGCAGGTCCTGGACCATAGGCTTAGCCTTTGCATTAGTCTGAACATAGTAAATATTTCAGACTTAAAATAGTTTATAAATTATTTTTTCTTTACAGCACTGTAACTACATATAATGAAATGGAGTTTTATTTCCTTAGCTGTATATGAATATCTATATTTTTTCAACCTTGAGAAAGCACGTGAACTAAAAAATCAGTTGAAAGATTATTCTGGTTTAGAACGTATTCTAAAGTGAGATTTTAGTCAAGTTCTTGTATATATAAAAAGTATAAATGAAATATGAAAAATCCTATTAGGTGCACATGATTTGGAGGTTTTATTATCTCCTCTTTTTTAAAAAAGAAGGAGATGCAAAGAAAGCAATTGGATAGCAAGACTTGTTTTCTTGGTTTTGGTATATAAGAAGGATTATAGTTTAAACAGTCCTGCTAGGCTTCTGAATGTTTTTCCTGAACCTTTTACTCCAAGTCCAGCCTGTGCTACAGATGTGAAGGTGCCTGGGTTATGCACTGCTCACTGTTTAGTATTCTGAAGTGTCATATTTGGTATTTGGATAATGAACCCTTCTCTTAGCTCTCCTTGTACACCTTTTCATCAAGTATTTGGTATCTAACATAACTTTTTTTCCTAGAAGCGTTTAAGGCTCTCGTAGCAGTTTGTGACACTCTGACAGGGTTCCAGCAGGGAATTTGATACCTCATGTTTGCTGGAGGACTTACAGATTTTTACTAGTAATCAGCAGTTGTTCCTGTTTTCTCTGAGGATGAGTTCTACAGCTATTTTGACATTGCACTTCAGAATGAAGTGCTCCACTTCTGTTTATCTAGCAACTCTGAAGATTGATGCATGAGATTTTGGAAAGATGAGGAGCATGCATGTAACCACCTCTGTGTGTATGAGAGAGAACTACCAACAGATCTCATCTTGAACAACTTCATTTTTCTCTCCAAGTTTGGATATGTGGTAGTGTTTGGATCATTGTTCCGTGTATAAAAACTTAATCAGGACTTTAAAATCGGTCTTGTATTTTTAGCTGTTAAGAAGTTTAAACCTGTGGCTTCCAAATTGTGGTTTGGTTCAGTTATATGGCTGAAAGCAGCAGCATTTAGGTTTTACATCTGGGAAAAGAGCACTCTGTTAGCGCCTTTATGTTTTAATTTGTCAGTTTTGGATAGTGATCAAAATCCAGTGAGGGGCATTCATTTCTTAAAATCATTTAGATGTTTCAGTATTTAAATACATAAGATAGATTAGCCCTGACTTTCCTTTGGAGTCTTAAAGACTGTTTCATTTGCTAGCATGTATATATTAAGCATAAGGTTACGTTTTGAAGCATGATTAGGCAGTGCTATGCACATATCCTGTAAACACATGTTGAAATACTGATTGTCTCCTCTTCTGTCTTGTGTGCTGGCAAGGGAATGTCTAATGATGGTTGATTGTTTTTTCTTTTCTTTTTTGTTTCCTTTAATTAGTAAACTTCCCATTTATTCAAACTGAGCAGAAGCAATCAGATTCTATTCCCTGCTGCTTTCAGTTTTCCTCACATAACTTAATGTCACAATTTTCTTGTGTGCTTATGTCTTGTCACATGGTGAGACTTACAGTCTAGCAGTGCTAATCAAATACTGGGACATTTTTCTTAAGAAATTAGCATTTTCATCTTAAGCTTTGCTAGTACAGGCTTACAAATAAACTTGCTCTGTACTGACATAGGATATTGACACTCCACTGCACTTCACTTTATCTAGACTTTAGTGTACAGAAGACAGCAAAAGGCTGCTATCTGTAGTGTCCCTGACTAAGAAACAGTAACTTAGTCCCTGCTTCTACGAGCTGTGAAGAAGTGTGAAGTTATGGCAATACACATGGCTAGTTCAGGGTAGCTCTGAAGGTGCAACAGTCAAGACTCTGGAGCAAGATAATGAAGGAGAAATCCATGTGGGTTTGAATGAGGACACCGATCAAATATGCAATAAGATGGATGTGGAATCTCTGGGTAGCTCATCTGCTCTAGCCAAACAATTTCCTTCTCCCTTCCATGCTGTCTGTAGGTGTGCATTTCACTCCCCAAGTTATTTTCAGTCTCTTTCTTTTTTTAAACAGCTGATGCTATTTTTTTTAATGTTGCTGTGACGTAGCTGCCAATAATGCTGTCTCCCTAGTGTGTAGCTTTAATGATCTTGCTAGTAGCAGGACAAAGGTGTATAATATAAAGTGGTTTGGAAGAATTTTGAAATGCTAATGTCTTCTGTCAATGCTTAATTTTTCTTGAAGGAAACTGTAGTGAAATCTTTGTACAGGGCTCTTCATGCAAACGTGTAAGAGCGAAGCTGCGTGTGTGGGACGTGCTTGTGATAAGACCTGGGTTGTGATTGCTGGCAGTCCAATATACTCATGTCTTCAGGTGTTCTTACCAATGTCCTTCTGAAACGTTAGTGGTGGGTAAGCGCTTAACTTTGAACTCACCCATCCAAGTCTGAAACCTTATGAAGGCAACAAACAGGTTGGTCTTGTTTTGTTTAGTGGGATCTATTTTTAAAACGATTGCCTTATTGTTGCAGCCGTTATCTTGAATGTATTTTGGGTTCTTATTTTAAATACAGTCATATCATCTTTGTTGCAGGGGCTGTGTAACTTTGAATAAGCAGTAATTTCCTGTGTTTATGTGACAGTGTTGCAATTTGTGATCACATTGCTGCTTAATATCAGGTTTTACACTGAACTAGACCTTTGTATGTCCTTCTGTTTCATTTGGAAATGACCAGCATAAAGAATGTGTTCAGTGTGGTCATTTGCTTCTTCAGTGTTACGAAACTGTACCTAAAGCTTCTGTGGTTGTCTGTTTTCATCATTACTATTCTTTTAACTGACTGCACAGATGAAAAATAAAATAACCAGTCTTGATATGAATATTTGACCCGAGTGATTTTCTGATTCTATTTTTGAGTGGGATTTTGTCTGTAGAGTTAGTCTGCTTGTGTGAGTGTGAAACACTACAAAAGAGGATTTGACAAAAGTCACATTCTAGCTGATGTAATACCTGCAGATGACTTCACTGTAAAGGGCAGGTTTGTGTATATTTTTTGGAGTAGTTGTTAGTAAATGTGTTTTTTCTGCCTTAATCCTTGAAAGTTATAATTTCATTTTAGCAATTAAAAAATGCAAAACAAACAACAAACCCGCCCAGAAATCAAGCCACCTCCCTGCTTTCCTTTTTTTAATCTTTCTAAGACTGGTTATAGACTCTAGTTTTTCTAAAATAAGTATCTTGGTGAAGTAGGAAGTTCTTATTTTGGAAATGAAGATGTACAGGAGAAGGAAGTGAGAACATGCTTCATCCCTTACTGCTTCTGTTAAGTAAAATGCATTGTATCCTGGGTTATTTTATTTAATATCAGACATCAAAAGAAGATTTTGAAGAAAAATCTGAAATATCTTGAGAGAACAAAGTCTTCTGCTGTTCTACTCTTCTCACTTTTAAAAAAAGGCTACTAATGGAGTGCTGCAAAATGTCTTGGTGTTACGTGACTTGAGCACCTGGGTTTTTCACCTTAGAAAGTTGGAGTTGTATGTGGTTTGTGTTGGGGGCTAATATAAGTGAGAACAATCAGATGGACAACTGGTGTCAAGTGCATGTGAAACACATGGTTGCTTTTCTGCTTTGGTGCTGATCCCAAGGAACTCCTTTGTGGTCCGTTCCAGTGGGATGAATGAAGGTGCCATTGTACAAGCTTGCCTCAAGTTCTGCCAAAAGCTCTTTTAACGGGTACTATGGGCACTCGTGTGCTATCAGGGGTCTCCTGTGGCCTTGGGTCTATATAATTAAAATAAACAATCTTTATAAAATACAAACAGTGTTACATCTTGCTTGGGTTTTAATTACAAGAACATTTTAATCTGTGATCAGACTGGAAATTGGCAGTGTGAATATGCTGGGTTTTTTGTTAAATGTTAAGGACATGAATATTGTTTCTTCATGTTGACCAGAAGCTCTTATGTTTTGATCATCTGTGGGTGTTTATAATCACAGTGTTTCCTCTGAAAGCTGGATGGAAGGGGAGGCACTTTAGCACTGCTTCACAGTGCCTGGGAGAAGGCTCTCATCTGGTCTAGGGCTAATGTCCGTGTCTAGCAGTGTTGGATTCTACTTCAGGCAAAGGAATTATTTTCACAAAGGGGGACAGTGCGATCAGGTACATCTTGGGCTTTATTTTCCGTGTTTCTATTCATAGGGTTTTTTAGTTTCCATAGCAGGAAATGAATAGCACAAATATTCCTTTGGTAGCTGAGAGACTCTAATATGTAGGGAAAGGTGGAATAAGGCCATAACGTGGCCACTCTGGTCACTGTCCAAGTATTAAACACATAACCTACTATTTGTGGTGTACCTGCCTCTGCTGGCTTGTTTTGTGTGAATGCCATGGTGACTAGTCCCAAATGCTGGCAGTGTACTTAAACTGAGAAGGGTAGGAAGATGTGGGATCTGTGTCCTGAGAGGTACTTGCTTGTGAATCTTTCTCCCTGGGTCTGGGTGTGCTGAACAATTCAGGCAGCTGACTTCTGTCCACAATCTATTAAAACATCCAGCCTTCTATGCAGGTAACAGGGAAGTTTCAAAATGAGAAGTTACATGTAACCTATGTCATCCTCGGAGCACTAGGAAGGGGATTACCTTGCCCTATGTCATGCCAATTTCCTCTCCTCTGCACTAGAGTATTCTAACATCTTTTTTGGAGGGTCTGAAGCCTTCTGGTAGCAAATATGTTTGTTCACAAGTAACATAGGCTGTGGCTCAAAGCAAGTTTTGCTACAGCTGTGTGCTAAGTTGTACCACTGGGGCTGTGTCAACACTGAACTTTTATTAAAGGCAGTCTTTAACTCCTTAGCACAGTGCCCTGCTCCCTCTTACTTAAGGACTTAATCAGGAGCCTTCTGTCTTTGTGAGAACTTCTTGTTTATTTTGGGTTAATTGTAGTTCCTGTTGCAAATGAGTCTTTCGATGCCAGATGATCAGCTGTTGGTCTTTAATGTGTTTAAAAATGTTAGGTAACTTCCTTGCCATGGTGGAATGCATCAAAATCTGTCCCTGCCCATCACTTATTTCTAACATTGGTGGTCTCAGTTTTTAGAAATACATAGAGTTGCTCTCCTCAGGTTCTGGAAAGGCCCTGCTTTGAGAAGATCCTCAGGAGAAGGAGAAGATGCTGCCTGGTGACCTGAGTGGTTGCAAGAGGGCCGAGCTTGGTGCAGGGTGCAGGTGTCTGCAAGGTGTAGGCAGAGGATGTGCTTAGCTTGGACATGCCAGGTCTGCAGCATCTCTGCAGTGATGGTAATCCCCTAAAGCCCTCTCGTGTTGGTGGCTGGGTGGCACCACTTCTGCTGTAACTTCTTATCCTGGCACAACTTGGTTTTTGGTTTTCCAAGAACAGAACCAGTTGGATCAACCTCTGGTGTCAGTGGGTTGGGGGCACCTTGGCAAACACCAACCACCATGAGTACTACAGCCATGTGGGGAAATGTTCATCTTTCCTTCAGGCCAGCAGAGAGGCCATGCTATGGCTGGGAGTTGTGAATTTCACTTTGTGCCTCTGATTTACCACATTTTACTGAATTTGTTTAGCCTCTTTATTTTCCAAAATCCTAGAATCACGGAATGGTTTGGGCTGGAGGAGACCCTAAAGACCATCTATTTCCAACCCTCCCTGACATGGGCAGGGACACCTTCCACAAGATGGGGCCACTCAAAGCACCATCCAACCCAACATTTTCAAGGATGGGGGATTGACAGCTTCTCTGGGCAAAATCATGAGGTTAATTTAACAATTGTGGCACTGAAGTACTAGCAGTGACACTTTTTGCAGCCTTAGTTTTACGTTTTCCAAGAGATACACATACTGAGGGTAGACTTGGTTTTGCTTTTCTTTGTCCATGCTTCCAGGATGTCTTCACATTTCTCCTGAGCCCTCAAGGGGTGTCATGGATAGTGAAAAACACTTATCCTTGAACTGGATATTGCAGATTCAGTCTGAAATACTGAATAAAGAAATAGAGAGTAAAATCTTGGAGGGTTTTAGTATCCAGTTTGGGTGGGAAGGGTGCAAGTCACCACTAGATGGCACGGGCCGCCAGGCTTTGGGGATGAGCCCTCCTGGCAGCACCGATGCTGCTGAGCTCCTTGGCCGGTGCTGTCGCTTTAATATTGTTGTTATTATTATTATTATTATTATTGTTATTTTAATTAATAGTAATTCTGCTGTTGTTTAGTGGGTTGGGGAAGTACAAGGGCAATTGCTTGTAGGTATTGAGCCTGGTTGTTGTTTGGCTGTATACTGCATACCTGTGGGAATGCATGGAGCCTTAAGTCTAAGGGCACTGGTGCGTTGCTTTACTGTGTAAAGGAAAGTGACCTCAAAACTGTCTGCTTCAGGAAGGGAGGTCTCAAAAATGCCAAGAGAGGTCTGTTTTTCTTAACTCTCACTGTGCTTGAGCTTGAGGAAGAAAAAAAAAAATCTACAAAAGTCACCACTTCTTAGGGTTACAAACCTACTGTACCAGTGTCTACAGCAGCTTAGGAAAAGTATTGGTTTTGTGGGATTTTCCCCCAATCTGATGGCAAGGGCAAGCTGCCTGCTCTCCAGATCTCTCCAAAACCAATTCTTGATGTTGCATCCTCATGCTTCTCACAATTGAGATGTGATGTGACATTCCATCCCATCAAAGCTGGTCTAAATCCTGCTAGTTACTGAGTAGGTAAAACAGGGGCTTATGATCAGCTTACTTGAAAACCTTCTCCCAAAGTCTAATATTAGTATTAGTCCAATAGTAGCCTACCATTAATATAAAATATAGTATTAATAGCACAATATTAATATTAGATTTGGGGACAGAGAGCCTGTGTAACATTTTCCTTGCGTTAAAGACCAAAATTCTTGAGAAAAGCTAGGGGATAGAGATATGGTGGGAGCCGTGTTGAGTTGTGCTGCTGATGACTCTATTTCAGGCTAAGGGAGGAGGAAGCACTTTGTTGCACAGGGAATTGGAGATACCTATTTTCCCCTTATTGAGTCCCTCATTTATTACTCAAGACTTCAGTGAGTCCCCGTGAGCAAATCTAGCATTTGCACTTAGGGGGCTCCTAGCATTGCAAACAAACTTTTTTTTCCCCCAGTCTCTGTGGCTTGCAAGGGACATTCAGGTTCATTCCAGCTGTGCAGGTGTGTGCCTGAGGAGTCTTCATCTGCAGTTTGGGTCTGAAGGGCTGCTGCTCTTGTGTTAGTGATCTCTGGTGCTTGCGAGACTGTCCAAGTCAAAACCAAGATAAAATGCTGGGATTAAGAATTGGGCTGTCTGTAACACCAAAGCAAGGCTGAAGGTGGCACTGGCTCTCACACCACCCCTCTGCCTGGCAGCTGGCAGCTCCATGGGGAGCACAAATGCCACTGGAAAGTAAGTGCTTGCTCTGGACCACTGCAGCTGTGGCCACCCACCCATCCTGCGGGAGTGTGGACAGGAGGAAGAAGCCTCTGCCCTGTGGCCAGCAGGAGGAAGAGCTGAAGCCAACCTTTTGTATGTGTGGTGTTTAAGGCTAAAAATGACAGGGCTTCTTTTTTTCTCTTGGCTAGACTGCAGCCCAAGGCTGACTAGCCAGAATCTGTCTACAAAACCAGCAAATACTTCAGTCACACTGTATTTTCTCCTTTCTCCAAGACCCCTGCTCTCAGTTCATGTTAGGTGAGATGTCTTGTCATCAACACTTTAACCGGGACTGGTGGGTGCTTCAAAAGTAATTGTGATGGGGACAGCAGGGTGAGCCTGTCCTAGGGAAAGGAAGAAAGTGTGCTAGGATGAGGGGAATGTGGAGGGACTGGTGGGTACAGTGTATGCTTCCCACTCAGGAAACACAGCACAACAGACTAGAGACACCGTTTCAAGGTACAGGTATGTGACAGGAGCAGTATCTTCTCCAGGATCACCAAGCACTTCGGTGGTGACTGCAGCACCAGGTTTCTTGGGACGTCCTACTTGTGGATAAACACTTCATGCAGTAGGTAATGAAAACCTGCAATCTGCTGCCACAGGATGTCACAAAGATAAGCTTGTGAACCTGCAGATACCAACTGATAGATACTTCCATGGGCAAATCCCAAGTTTATAGGATAATGAGAGGTGTAGTCAGTGCTGTGTTTCCTAACATCCAATATCCAGTGATTGTGAGCACTAGGGAGAGTCGGCCTGCAAATGTACCCTAAGTAGACCCACCTGCCCCTTCAGAAATAGACTATGGGGCTGTGTGCTCCATGGCCTAACCCACCGGGTAAGTTCTTATTAAATGTTGTCAGGCTGATAGCTAGAAATGCTCAGAGGAAAAAAAACCCAATGAAATACACACACATTCCCTCAACTAAAAAAGTCTTCCAAGTTGAGAATGAAGGAAAACCTACCTTTGTTTCACAAACAGCTTTATTTACTGCTCTGAGGAGTCAGTAAGAAGCCAGCACTCAGTGCAGCACATGGGTGGAAATGGCAGCCTTTTGTTCCTGGGATGCCCTGCATACTGAGCAGGACTAGCAGAGATCAGAGCTGGGCTCTGCCTTTGGGCTTTGAGCTGCAGCCAGCAGGTGTGGGACTGTCCCACCCTCCTGCAGCTGATTTCACCAGTGTAGGGGAACTTTGAAGAGCTAATTAGTACCTCCTTGTGCAAAAGGTATTATTTTTTCTTTACCTAAAGCTCAAGGACTAGAGAAAAATCAGGCTTGGAGGACTTGCTTCCGTGTACACGGAGAAAGCTTTAAAAATAGATATCAGCTGGTGATGGAGCCACAGCTGTGGCTTTTGTGTGTATAAGGCTTGTGCCTTCATCATTGAGCCTGTGGAAAAGCAGCATTGCTGAGGAACAGAGCCTGCTTAAATGGCCTCCTAGCTGCTTGTAACACAATGTCCTCCTGGGAAGCCACGGATGCATTCATGTGGGAAACACTGAATTTCACTTTTCTGCTTGATTGTTTTTTCTATAGGATGAGAAACTGAGCAATGATCACAGGGCATGGAGATTTTATGCTCTGTTGCCTTGCCTGGAAGTAGAGGTTGGCATTTTCTGCTGAAGTTATTACTTGTGAATAACTTATATGGATCAGATGGGTTGCTTCAAAGATTCTGGTTTGCTGTAGAAGAGATGTTACAGGATCCTGTTTCTGCCTATTATGGGAATTTTAGCATAAAAACTTAACTGTAGCAGAGCCCCTCTGATAAGTAGCTGATGAGCTGTAATGGCTCCATATGAAATATATGAATTATGGGATTTCCCCCCATGCTAGAACAGCCTGAGGCAGAATCACTTGCTGGAAAACTGGTCAACTGCAGGGCTCTGGATTATATGGCAATACTGGTATCCTGTGCTGGCCTCCAAGTGGGTGGTTTTGTTTTATCCAATAATGTGTTGTTTGTTTGTGGGACAGAAGTAGCTTAGGAGTATCTTGACACTTCTCTATCTAGTTAAGAGCTAATGAGCACAGTGCCTAAATACATGACTCTATTCCTGTGCTGCCAGCTGCCACTGCAAGTCACTGCATAGGCAGTGCCTGGCTGATACAGCATCAAGAATAAGATCTTTAGGAGTTTTTTTTTTCTCAAGAGGAAAATAAAAATGTGAAATCTGTCAGCTGGATCTACGTACTCACCATGTAAGGTACTTACTGTTTGCAGTTGTGTCATCCTCATTCCCATACGAGGAGAAAAACAGACAAAAATGGGATGAGGCATATGTGCTGGTAGTGGAGAAGCATTCAGAGTAAACGAAAAAAGACTTTCACAAAACATTTCTAACTAGAAGAAGAAAGCAAATTCACTTTGTCAGAAAATAATTTGTCACAACATTTCACAACCAAGAGTTGTTTTATCATTTGACTCTCCTTTAGCCTCTCCTGGTGATTCAGCTCTTCCTGTGCCAAAGCCATTTAACCTGGCATCTGGTACATGCTCTCCCTGGAAATGAGTATCTGAAACTGCAGGTTACACTTTTCAGCAGGGCAGAGATACATGCAGATTATTTATGGAAGGGAACTAAATCTCGACTATCAACCACCCCTGTGACCTTAAGGAAACTGGCCTCATTTTTCTCTTCTCCTATGTTTCTCTGGTCTGGTATAAGGAAGAAAAACATAACCCAGGAATGCTTCAGGCTGGGAGTTCCTAAGGAAGGAGCTCTGTAACCACCTGGATTTGGCACTGCTACAAGCACAGAGCTGGCAAGAAAACTGCTGGGAGAGTGGAGGCACACAGCTGTGAGTTACTTGCTTATGTCCAACTTTTCCCCCATGTGGCACAGAGCATGTTTTAGTTGATGGGCCTGTAGAGCCAGGGCTGATTGCAAAGCATGAAGGCTGTCTGAGGGCAGGAGGAGGTGGCAGGACTGGGGGTACTCAGCTTGTATGTGGGCTGTGACATTTGCTGGCTCAGGCTTCAGGAGTGCCCTGACTTGCTGAAACCTCAGGACAAGTGCTTTGATGGTACCCGTACCAGCTTTAGGCTTGGTGGGCTGTGGGGAGTCTGTGAGTTTCTACAGTGTTTTAGTGCTCAGGTTGTGACTTCAGCTGCATCTGTGGCCATACCAAGTTTCAGGAGGCAGGTCTCCAGGTAGTATTCATCATCCTCAAAATTTAGGAGTGTATGATGTGGTCATTTGCACCTGAGCTGCTTGTGTCGGCTGTCCTTGAGGACCTAAGAAGATGCAATCATTGGAGCCTGTCGAGGATTTGTCTCATCCTAAAGTAGATTGAATCATATAGATTGGACTCTGCTCAGCTTAAAGGGGACTCTGATGATATTTGTCACAAGCAAATGTCTTTAGATAGGCAGGATGAATTGCATCTGAGGTGTCTCACACTGATAGTAGATACAGGCTAATCCAAATTGAGGCATTTCTGAACATCACCACCCATGGAGAGAAAAAGAGGGAGTGAGGAAGAAACTTTCTTATTGTGTATCTTGGTGTCTTCAGCACCTCTATTTCTTGGATGGATCCAGTGGTTCTGTGTAAAGCCTGCATTTGAGGGACCTGTGGATTTCCACCACCTTCTCAGGAGCAAAGGCAGCTCCACCTGCTGCTGTTTCAGGGTGGAATGAGGTGTCCTGTGCAGTGCAGCCCTGCGCTGGCAATGTCCATTTGGTCATTGCAGCAATTCCCATGAAAGTGATACAGGTTTCCAGCAGGGCTCTTGTGCTTTTTCCTTTAGTACATCTGGGAGTGGACAAGTGAAAGCTGTGTCTAGAGCAGTGAGGCCTGAAAACTAACTGCAGGTCAAGCACTGCAGAATGCACATGCTCATTCATCAAAAATTAATTTCTCATTGAAATGCCTCATGAAGAAAAGCCAGGTAAATTAACTTCTCCCCTTCTGGAATGCAAGCTAATTACAGGTACCTGTTTCCAGCTCAAGTCACCTCCTGAGATAAAAGGCTTTTGGGTGGGCTGGTCCCAACATCCTTCATAGAAAAAAAAAGCGCAGGGTGAAAAAACAGCAAAAGTCTATTTTTACTTTTTCATGTTCATGGCCACTCATCCTTGGGGCTTTTTCTCTTTGTGCTTGACTGGGAATAAAGGAGAACTTAGATCACTGTGCAGCAAAATGCTCTGGGGTCCTCTAACCGCACAAAAAGTTGTAGGATTTACTTTGATTCCTTTTTGTAAGAAAATTTAAAGCCAGAGCAGGCTTTTTACTTTGTCTTTTCTTATTCTTTGCTCTCCTCCAGATTTTTCTGCTTGTCCTTGACTGTAACCTTCATTTAACCACAGTTGATTCTGCCTTCATATAAATAGCAGATACTTCTGGGACATTGTTATTGTGCTTTCCTGGTTGGCAATGGTTTGGGCAGCCCTGGCTGCAGTGTTGAGCAAGATAAAGCTGGCTAAGTAGGAAGCTGTGAAGGGGCTCTTGAATTTGGTTTCCTGCAGCTTTAAATCAAGGAAAGGGCTCTGATCACTCTTTCTGTAATTAAGGGAAATTACGTGGAAGGAGAAAAAAAGTCCTTGTGATTGCAGAAGACAACTCCCCCCAGCCAGCAGCAGGATTTTTACATCCCTCCCTTGGCTGACGGGAGTCAATGCTCCGTGGGCGCGAGCCTGCACGGAAGCAGGGAATTGTGATTTCTGCCTGGCCTTACGGAATGTGGAACCCTCTGGGAGCCTGCTGCGGGCAGGGGTGGCAGCTGCTGCTGATCCTGCTGCAAAGGCAGCGCAGAGCAGATGAGCTGAGCTTCATGGATCTCCTGGACACCGGAGAGTTCCTGCTCCCCGCTCCTGGTTTTACCGCAGTCAGGCTGGCACGTCGAATTGCGGTGTGCACAGAAGCAGATATCCTTTCCCTTGGTGTTCAGCAGAGAAAAAGGAACCCCTGTGAGGGCGGTGCTGTGGATGCCAAGCCCATTGCTGCTGCAGCAGCACTCCTTGGGCACTCGTTTCCCAGGCACTGGGCTTCGCCCTTGGCAGGGACTGAGAGGACTCCTGGAGATGGAGAGGCCAATAACAACAAGGTGAATTCCTGTGAGGAGCATTGACTTGGTGGACTTTGCTTGTGGGGGCTAGGGCCAGGAGTTAAACCCAGAGAGGTGCAGAAAGAAGAAAGCCAACTGCAGCTCGATTGTGGGTCGAGCCAAGCCTGATGCTGTCTGCTGAAAAGACAGAACTGAAGCACAAACTGCTGTGAGGATGTTACTATTGCAAATTAAACCCCAGGAGAGATGGGAAAGTGATCTCCTGCTCGGCACTCTTGGGATTTCTGCTGGTCAGAGTGACCCTGAGGTGCGTTAGAAAGTCTCTTTTCCCAGCCCAGCAGTCGAAGAAGGAGTCAGAGTTCTTCTATTCTCGTTCTCAGGGTCGTTTATTGTTTCTTATCTATAAAATTCTTTCTCCTGCCCTGCGGAGGTGCGTTCAGCAGGTCAGACAGAGGCACACTGACCGCCCTCAGGGCAGCGTTATCTTTTTATACTAAAAACTACATGTACAATAGTTACAATTCCTTTCCAATACCTATCACCTATGTTAGACAGTGAGCTTCCACTCTAAACCAATCCAAAAGTGCCAACATCACAGCAGAAGATGGAGGCCAAGAAGAAGAAGGAGAAAGGCTGGACATACCCAGATTCCTTCGTCTTGCCTCCTGAACCCCCATTCTAAAAACCCCAAAAATCTATTTTTCACCCTGTGACAAACTAGCTATTATTCTACTTAAACTTTCATGGCTTGCAGATCCTCATATAAGGTTGGTAATTTTTCCATGGGTCATAATCAAAGTCACAGGTAGTCTTGGGCTCTGTGCCAAGGTCTCTGAGCCCCCTGTCAGGGTCTCGAGTCCTCCAGGGCAGCCAGAGGAATTTCCTGGGTTTTGACACAGCACTGTCTCTCCCTCTGAGCCTTCCAGCTTCTCCTGTTCAGCAGTCCACAACATCTGCAAGCAAAGGTTGTTTCTGCAGAGACAAGAGCTTTTGCCCATGGATGGGCAACTACTGATTTCCTGCTGCTTTGAGAGCTGAACAGGAGGCCTCTACAGCAGCTGGCAGTGTGCATGCCCAGACTGTGCCCTGAAATTTTGACCGAAATTATCCTTGTTGGTCCTTTGCTCTGGGAAGCCACCCCTAAGCGGTCCTAGCCACTGACGGGGAAGGTGGGGGGATGAAGATCACCCTGATGTGATCACAGCAGCTTCCCAGAAGCTCAAATCAATGCCCTGGGGAGGTGTTTCTTCCAAGGTCAGGCAGCTGACTGGCTGTTTCATGCTCTGCATAATTCCCTGGCACTGAAGGGTAAATATTTGGGTTTTGAATAGAGAATTACGTACCTGAGTTTCCGAAATGAATCCAACAGCCGGCAATATGTCCAGCATGGTCAGGCCTGCTCATGATGTGAACTCCACTCCAAATTTAGCTCTAATTTAATCAAAGTAAAATTGTCTCTGGGCAGCACATCAGAGGGAAAATGAAGTAGTACAAGTTACTGAGAGTCTGTGCTGCCCCTCATTCAACCTCCCAGGAAGTCAATCATCATTCCTGCTCTCTGTGAAGTCAACTGGTTTATAATAGGGCTGGATTAGATATTTTTCCTGCTGCTGCTCCCTTTTTGCAGGTACTCTCAAGCCTTGGCTTCAATTCTTCAAGTGAGAACAATTTCTGGGAAGGACTTTGCAGCACTAGATACCACTGTAGCTTTGCTGTGATGTTGAACAGCCACACAGCTATATCCAGGCTCTTGGACAGAGAAAGCTGCTGTCATAGGTAGAATCTGGGTGCAAGTAACAAAAATAAATTATTTTATGAAAGATCCCAAATCTACATTATCTAGACAGTCTATCTCTGAGATGGGAAAACCTTCTAGCAGTAAAAGGGCTCAGCTGAGCTAAGAAAGATACACACATGCAGCTTTTGAAACTGCCAGTGCAACAGGTTAAGATGAAATGAACAGGCATATTTTAGAGTAGGGAGAAATGCTTTGTGTTGTCTTCTGGGACTGGCACAACCCTGGCTTTGCCCTGGAAATGTTCCTGCCTAAATGTTGACTAAAGCTGCAGACATTGTGAGAAGAGAAATAGCAAAGGAAGATTAAGAATTACCTTTGGAGAAAATCCCATGAGCTTCTAAAGCCTTTAGGTTGAGATTGAGGCACGTGAAGGTAGAGCAGGCAGCCTGGAAGTTGCATAAGGAAAAGCTGAATTTGGATCTGAAAAGCTACAGATGCTTGGCTTGTAGGCAGAGGGAAGGTGTCACTGGTGTGACAACGCTCTGAAGAGCTGGTGACAGGTGTGGGAGGGACACTTCTGAAATGCAGCCCAGATGTTCGTGTCAGAGAGTGCCAGAAGCTCCAGGGCCTAGAAGTTATGGGGGATGTGAAGATGCTGGGGCGTACTCTGGCATCAGGGGATGGTGTGGGAAGTGTGTGTCCTTCACCCATCCTGCCTGTGCTGGAGCAGCCGGCAGTGGCTCTGCTGAGGTTGCAGCAGTGCATCACTGTGGAGAAGGCAGGAGCTGCACAGCCCTGGCTTGCAAGAAATGGCAGAGGTAGCAGCAGGGGGTTGTGCAGAATGAGTTATGTCCTGTGCCATAGTATTACGAATTGGCAACTTCTCTAAAACATGCCCATGTGGCCGCAGCTCTCTTCACAGAGAGCAGCAGGCACAACTTTCCCAGGAAAAATCCTGGGGAAAGCAGTGAGAAAGCTCAGAGAAAGAAAAAACAATTCTTATCTCTATTTACTGTTCCTGTTGTTCGGCACATGTGGAATGTCTTATGGAGGTTGTTTACTGAAGAGGGATTTCTTAATTGGACTCTGGTGATGCTTGTTTGGATTGATTGACCAATTAGGTCAAAGCTATTTTGTGACTGTCTGAAAGGGTCACAGGTTTTTCTTTAGTTTAGTATTAGTATAGAATGTAGTGTAATATAGTATAGCTTAATAAAGCTTTTGTTCAGCCTTCTGAAAGCATGGAGTCAAGGCTCTTTATTCCCAGGCCGGAGGCTCCTTGCAACAATAATTCCCATTTTAAGGATGGCTTTTGCCTGGCTTTTTTCTCCCTCGCTCATCATCCTGGAAGAGGAAGGAAATGTTTTTCTAATAAACATGAAACAGTAATTACTTAATGGATGCAGTAAAGAGCCATGTGTGTCCTGCATTTGCCACTAGTGTGAGGCAGACTTTTCTCCACACTGGCTGTGAGACAGTCATTTCACACTGGCCATCATCTTGGTTGCCAAACAACAGCAGTTCCTTGACAACTGCATGGAGACATTGTGACTCGAGGGAGGGGAACAAAGAGGCTCTGGTTTCTATTCTGAACTATTTTGTTTGTCCAGTCCCTTCTTTGTTGTTAGTTGACCTTTTTACATTTAGCAGGGGGGAAAAATGGAGCACTCTGTGGAAGAGTGCTCCACAGAGCAACCCTGCACCCCCATCTGTCCCCTTGCAAGGACATGGTGAGCCAAACCAAGCACTTTGCTCTCGAGGTTTTCATTGCTCTTACGCTTCCTGGCAGAGATGTCTTTAATTAGCAGCCAAAAACTGGTGCAAGGACAGCGCCAGCCCCAGGCTTTCTCTCCCCTCCTTGCACCCCTGGGTCCTTGACAGGAGGCTGGGCAGCGAGTGCCTTGGCTGCAGTGAAATGTGAAAGTAACTTTAGGCAAAACTTTGTGATCCTTAAAGGCATGGGGTTGTTTCAGATGGAACCCACACCCACATAATGCTCAGCCTGGCATGTAGTAGAAGAGGGGTGCTCTTACCACTGGCTGTGGGGAGAAAGGTGCCTGTACTGAGCAAAGTTGCTTTTCCAGCTCCTGCATGGACAATGGCCTCACCAGTAAGTGCTGGAGAGGGGGAGCAGGGCAGAATGGGTGGAAGGCACAGCTGTGTCCTCAGAGCTCACCCTCCTGTGGGATTGTGTTGAGAGGAACTGCCCCACTGTGGTGAAGGACCTCTGCTGGTGCCAGGCTGAGGTGGTTTGGGATGCAGCAGGAATACACACAAGGAATGGGGCAGGATTGGGGCTCAGTGCACTGCAGGCCCTCACAGATGTATTTTGGACTTGATAGCTTGTGTGGCTGGGTTGTGTAAATGCTTCACCTGCTGCTTCTGGACAGGCAGAGAAACTGTGTGTCCCTTCCTCTTAAACCACCAAGTTCTCATTTCACACTGTAAGCACTGACCAGTGAAAAGACAAAAAATGAGTTCCTCATTTTAGAATGGCTTTGGTAGTATCAGCAAGCACTATTTCCTTTGAATATGCTTAGGAGACTCTGAAAACAAGAAAAAACAAGACCAAGCTGCCTTTTTTTTTTTATATAAAAAAAGCTAGTAATTTTAATAGTTCAAAATGACTCTCTACAAGACAACAAACAGTAATACAAGGTTGCAATAAAAGTTCTCCTTTGGAAAGCACAAACTATCAACATAACCACTACACTTAGAAACACATTTTAACTTTCTAAGAATATACAGTGAAAAAAATGCACAAGGAAATCCAAAAGAATCCCAAACAACAATAGTACAAAACAGGTTCAAACAGACTGCTTTTTGGCAACTGGTTATAAGTTACAAAATCACAACTGCTCTTTCAGGATGTTACACCAGGCCAAGCCTTGGAGCCCATCCTGAGCCAGCTGGGTTGTGCTGGCTTCCATTGACCTTCCAGGAAGGTTATGTACTCTGGAATGTTATGGTAGTGAACAGTGGTCCTCGCTCAAAGACAATACATTAAGGCTGCAGGGTTTCATACACGGCTGAAATGGTTCTGTCACCTAAGACAAGAAATCCCATTTCGGTAAGGCACACGTTTGGCTGCAAAATGGGAAAGGCAGGAGTCAGGCAGGAGTGAGAGGTGCCTGCTTCCCAGGTGCTACTGACCTCACGGCCCTGCTGTCACCAGCGATCTGGCAAACACTCAGAACACATTATTGTGGGACCACCTTGAATTAATAAGCACAGTAGTGTTTCTGCTTTAAAAATGCCAGAATTATCTGGAATTTTCCTGAGCTGCTGCTCACTTTGAAGCACAGCTTTTAGGCTGTGGACCACAGGCAAATGGTGTTCTGTGACTTATTTTTAGGGGGTTCACAGAGGGCAACGATGACAAATAAGCTTATATGGGTGTTGGAGTGACCAGCATACATGACATTTCCAAAGGAGCCTAACACTCTGCTAACAATTTTTAAGGGTCTACATTGAAAATTACTAGGTGGGACTGTGCGTATTTACTGATGGAATGGTCCCATTAAAACGGGACATCATTTTTGGCAACAGTGTAGTGCAGAAAAGACCAGTACCTACACAACAGAATTCTGGAAAAAAAGCCCAGTAGTTTAATGGAAATCAGAATTGCAACAGATGCAATAAATTCCCAATAAAATGTCCTAGAAAATTAAGTGCTACTTCTTCATTAAATTGTGTATATGCCATAGAGATGTTTAAATACCTATTTCAAATTAAGCTCTTTTCTTTCCATACAAACTATAATTTGTACGTTAATCCTTCTGAAAGGGATTGGTATTTTGAAACTTTGCTCATCCACGGCCTCAAAGATGAGCCCAATGGATCCTGGGGTACCCTCAGGATAACTCTTGAGTCTATAAACAATAAGGCTTCCAAGCCTGACTGTTAAATTAAACTGCCAATGCAAGGACATACAAAATAAACGTGTATGAAATTACAATGCTGGGAATCCATCCACAGTTTTGAAATCCCATGTTGCACAGTTATTAGAAACAGCGAAATCTGAATGCCAAAAGATATCAAATATATACAATTCTGCCTTCCTCCTTTGAAGGTCCTGTTTCTTACATGGCCTAAAAATGCTTTTCTCCCAAATGCTGTACACCTTGCTTGATATGTTGCTTATTGCAGCTGTGCATGTATGTTGGTCAGAATGACCAAATGTTTTACACAACAAAGTAACATCGAGAGGAGTTAAACTTCACAGAATTAACCTATAGAAAGTAATTTCTAAGAAGGGAATGGAGTTCTATGAGAACCATTACACTTGCTTCATGGATTGCTACAAGTAGGTTTCACAACCAAGTCCATGCACCAGCATCAAGATGGAATGAAACAAAAAGAGTGCAGCATCCAGTTAACAAATATGCTGAGGAAACAGGCTGTATATACAAAAGATATGCACTGTTTACCTGACACGTAATTTTTAAGGTGCTTAATTGATGTTTTAGGGAAGGTAGCAACATATACATATATGCTGTGTATACAAATCTAAATGTGTATAAGAAACATAATACAGAACCAGACCATATTCCCAGATCCCTGATTTGATTAGACTCTCTAATGCATAAGAATGTATTTAAAATATTTAATAAAAAAAATCTAAAAAAAGGATACCATTTACATAAAAATAGCTCCAGTTTGTCTGTTCTTCTGCTTTGCTGCTCACAGATTGGATCCTGCTGGGTTTCACAAGGACGCCATTTGGACTAGCGAGAGTTTGAACAACTGTGCGTGATGAGAGAGCTCCGTTACTCGGTCCACCATCTTCTGCAGGGATGCTGTGTTGGGGTAGCTCAAGGCAGCCGCCTTGGTGGCCAGAACAACGCTCTTGAGCAGTTCACACAGCTGGTTGCTGGAGTTCATCACTCTGTTGCACATGTCCTGCGTCGTCATCTGCCTGGCGAGCGTGTCCCCGATGAAGACGAGTTTGTGCGCGCTCAGAATGATGAATTTGCTGTGCGCCACGAAGATCCGCGGGGGCTGAGAGGAGCTGACGCAGCTGAAGAAGGCGTCGATGGCGTTCAGGAGGGAGTTGAAGTGAGTCTCGCACTGGTCGGAGTAGAAGAGAAGCAGGCGGCTGTCGTGGGAGGTCTGGAGGGCCTGCGGAGGCTTCCACTTGGAGATGTCATTCTCCACTGGCTTCGTGATCTCCTGCTCCAGGCGCTGAAACTGATTGATCTGAAAACAAAAACAAAAGCTCCCATCAGCAAGCATCCTTGGAAGATGCTGTATTACAATTTCACTTTGTGCCTCGGGACATCCCTGGGTATGCTACCTTATGCTAAGCAAAAAGTAGCAGTATGTTTTCTAGGATCGAGTGCTTTGATTACTGTAAATCCAAACATGCAGAGTTCAGAAGGGAGAAACATCTAAAATACCTCATTTGCATTAAAAAACCCCAACAACACAAACTCCTGAATTTACAGGCTGTTGCTCATTTGGAGTATTCTGAAATCACAAGTGAGAGAGATGGATCCAAGTGGCAATGACTCCTACACAATCTTTAAAAAGCTATCATCTCTGTGGGATTTTGAGATGAAAACCCTTTAAATCTCACCTCCTCACTGCTTGTACAATTTTCTGCCATACAATATGGAAACAACATACTGAAGAATTAATATGAGGGGAAAGTGACAGCCCTCGATCTTGTGCCCCTAATTTTTTTAGCACTAATCAGCACAATATTTAAGCTGATGGTACTGATGTTCACCGAGCAGATGTGAAGGTGGCACGTGTATTCAGGATGGTCCAGTGATCAAGGCCCTGGATGGCAATTCAGGAAAGCCAAGTTCTCCAGCTGGCTTTGTGACTGAGCTACTATGAGACATCACAGAAGCTTGTTTCTTTTCCATGGTAAACTTTTAAACTCTTTGCTTTTTATTATCTGTATCCTTTGCCCACTGCTAAGGGGAGGGTCCCTCCTGCTCTATTTGACCAGTGCTCCCTATGTGTGAGGAATGCTGCATTTCAGGGCAATTATACACCTAGGAGAACATACCTGATGGTGCTCTAGCTCCATTTTGCTCTGCTTGATGATATTTTCTTTCTCCAGAAGCTCCTTCTGTTGCCTTTCAAATTCTTCTTTCCCCTGTTTTGCATAACATAAGAGACTGTGTTAAATCAAAACTGCTTCTGAGCTAAATGGCAGCTCACAGGTCAAGATAGAGGCTGCTTTGGATTGGCCTTTTCACTGGTAGTGCACCACTAAGAGTACAGAAAATGAAAGGAGAGTGTGGCAGAGCAAAAGGCTGTCACTATTAGAAATCCAACAGCCCTCTTTGACAGGAAGTAATCACCCTGGTGAAATTACTCTTGAATATGCACTAGCATGGCAATAATTGCTGCTCTCTCACAGGAAGCTTCCAGAACAACCACAGGCAATTCCTACATGGCCTTGTGCAGAACAAGGTGTTGGGTTTACCTACCTGCAGGTGAACATAGTCGTAGTCATCCATCCAGCTCTTTTCCGAGCCTTCACTGGTGGCACTGTAAGGGTGCTGGCCTGTGCTCAGGAGCGGGGGAAGGGAGCTGCAGTGGTTCTGTGCTTTTTCTCCATGGCGCTGCACCTGAGGACTGTCATACACACAGTCAGGAGCGTTCATTATATTCTCTGCTATGTTTTTGACACGGGAGCTGCCCAGGGCCTGTTTGAAGAGCAGCTCTGCGTTGACACTGATGGTGGTGGTCAGCTGCTTGGCATCGTCCGGGACCGTCCTTGCCACCATCACGAACCGATCCAGGTCGTCGCACTTGCTCTGCACTCTGTTGACAGCCAGGACGTTCAAAGACCAGCTGTAGCTGTTCAAGTCATGACTGGTTTGGGTAAGGATCTGGTGAGAGTCCTCCAGCCTTTGCACCTCCCTCCTCATTTTGTTGAGGAGGCTGAACTCAGACAGGCAGGAAGCATTGGCTGCCGATCCTTTGGCAAACTGGAGGTACTCCAACACCGACTGCCCCACCTTATCCACAGCAGCGTGGATTTCATTGATGTGTTTCTCCATATACCCATAGGACCGCCAGTCCGGTGTAATGAAGGCTGTGAGGTGACTGACAGCTGCCTCCACCATCTGCTGGAGGCGATAAAGCCTCTCTATAGCGGTGTCTGGATCAAGGATTAGTCTTTTGTCCTGTGCAGTCGGGGCTGAATGAGAAGAGTCTTTTGATGTCGTCGACGATGTGGACATGTTACTCCTCGTGCTTCCTGTGCTGGAGAAAGACAACCTATTCATCCCATCAGTCACATCCTGTAAGCCTTTATTGTCTTGGAGGACTGGTGGTGGCACATCATAGACACCTTCTCTTCCTTCTGTGATGGGATTTTCACTTAGTCCCGTCTGTTGTCCTGGGAATGCAATTCCCCTCGGGGTATCATAAACATCTTTTTCAGGTGCAATTTGCTGTCCAAGAAAATGGTTTTGATGGTTTGTAGGGGTGTCATAAACACTCTGTGTCTGTGGCATTCCACCTGGCAATAAGAGGCCTTCAGGAGAAAATCTATTAAGTTCTTTTCCAGTTGCTTTGGTGATGGGAGGAGGAATATCATATACTCCTTCTGGTCTTACACTGTGGCCCACTGAAGATGAAAAATCCTGCAAGTTTTCCCTCAGGGCTGTATCATCTTGGCATGCAGATGGAGGGGCAGCATAGACCTGAATCACAGAAAACAAAACATGAAACC
Organism: Fringilla coelebs; assembly: GCF_963513975.1. Lineage (NCBI taxonomy): Eukaryota > Metazoa > Chordata > Aves > Passeriformes > Fringillidae > Fringilla > Fringilla coelebs. The sequence continues at coordinate 88,408,041 of NC_140028.1, forward strand.
TTTGACTAGAATAGCGAAATATTTACCATCTTCCATTTGGGCTGGAAGATCTGCTATTGACTTTCAAAGAGTCAGATACTTTAGTGTGACCAAGAGTCAGTTTTAATATCTCGCTTTTATCACTCTCTTGATGCAAATTCCCATAAGCAGCAAAATCCAAAAAGGCAGCATGCTGCCACAAAGATAACGTAGGTCTAATTATCAATTTATAGTTCATAACCTTAATTTTGATGCAGTGCTTCACTTTACCAGTTTTAACAATTTAAAAACCTAAGGAAGTTTTTGAAGTACTGAATCTCCTTCTCCTTCAGGATCATACATGTATCCTTGTTAGAACATGTCTTTGGCCAGACACGAAAATACAGGATCTTGTGGAAACAGAGTAATGCTTACCCCTTTGGCAGGTGGTATGTCATACACTCCTAAGGCTTTTGCTTCTCCCATGGGAACTGGAAATGCAGGCCCCTTTACCGATGTGGGGGGAATGTCATATATCTGAAGAAAGAACAAATTGATTACAGAAACAAGTCACCTCAGGGAAAGCTCTGCTATTAGATGGGTTTTCATAGTTTCTTTCTTTCCTCTCAGAAAGTCTGAACGGAACCAGAGCTCTTCAGGTTTCTTTCACATGGGAGAACATCTTGGATTTGCTTAGAATTTTGGACAGTTAGGAGAAATGCACTTTGCTAGGTCTCTTCTGGGCAATGGTGTGCACAGCAGGCTGGAGAGATGAAGTCAAGGCTGACTTCCCTCCTGAGAGGTAAATCAGGGTCAGTCTACTACAGATACCTCTTGGGGTGAAGATGTGACCAGAACTGATCACACCCTTACATTCAGGGTGGTTGAGTTCCAGGTCCTGCCAGCATCCACTCAACAAGCCTGTGGTCCTGGGGACTCACTGCCAAGGGTGCTCCCCAGAACAAAGATACAGTTCAAGCTCAGTGACATGGTGCAGTCAATAGGTGGTGAAAACAACTCCCTGCATAGCAGCTGTTCATCTAGGCGGTAATTTTACCCTTACTGAGTGAATTACTGTCAACTATGCATCAACAAAGTACAGGGGGAAAAAACGTTCCCAGGCAGCAAGTTTATTCTGTTTAGATATACTCTTTGATCAAAACAGAGAGAACAAATGGGACTTTTGCGTTTGGTGTGCTGCCAAATCTTAGTCAACATCAAATAAAACTTTGAAATACGTCTGTGATCTGTGAATAAGCCACAGCATCTAATTAAAACATATTTTCTCTCTGAAATGAGAGAACTTGCCTCGCTTATAAAAGTCTGGTAGAAATTCATCACCTTTTGTGCTCTGTCAGCCTTGCTGGCACTTTTATTGGTACCTACCCCTTGGAGAGGGCGAACGGGGGGAATATCATAGGCATCCTTCTGGTGCTTAGAAGGGAATTCATAAACATAACCTTGTCCTGACCTGACTGGTGTTATTACCTGTGGGCAAAGGAAAAAGAGGAAATATTAAGTCTCTGAGGATGTTCTCTCTGTAACAATCCAATCCTGTTAACATTCATGCATCATTGACAATGTTAGTAAAACCAGTCTGCATACCCTTCTGAGAGCTGAACACTTTAAATGAATGTTAGTAGCTACAAACACAGCATTTTTTCTTTCCAGACCAGCCCTGACATGACTGTTTGCTAGTGCTCTACACTGTTTTCTATTTGCCAAGCACAGATTCTGGGCAGGTCTGAGAGCTCTGTCCTTTCTTGCCACTGACCTCCTATTAGCACAGACTGCAAAAGGCGATGGCTGCACCACCCACTTGCTGAGATCAGGGCTGATCCTACTGGGTTTGAGCGTCCCCACTCCTTGTCAGAGGCTTAAAGTACTATGTTAAATCTCTGGGAGTCTACACCTTTGCTTGTAGAAGTATTTCCCAGCTACTCCAGCAGGACTCCATGTGTTACTGTGCTCCATAGCACAACATCCTGGAGAACTGAGTGTGAGTTGAGGCTTTGGAAATTCTTTACATAGAAACGCCATGCTTAAACCTTCCAAAGCGGGGACATTCAATTTTGCTGTCTCTGCTTGGTTTATCCATGTTAGTGGCTAAGAGATGGGAAATGTCAAGCCATTCTTGAAGTATATAATGCAATAACAGCCTCTGAAAAACAAGAAAGCTTAGAATTTACATTTTCTGACATTTTGTAAACCATTAACTACCATAATAACTACAAATAAAATCTGGTGAAAAATAAATGCCTTAAGTCTTGGACAGCATCTGCACAGCAGAATTTCAGTACAGTGTGGTATAAAAGAAATGTTACCTAACCCCAAAAGAGAACTGGGTTTGTAGTGGAAATGCTGACATCTTAAGCTCTGCTGGTGCTATTTAGCTCTAAGAAAAAAATATAAATACCATAACCCAAAGGCACATCATGGCAAATTACACAGGCTCGTATAAGATGTGGCTTTGTACTCGGCTGGGGAAAATTTTATACCAGAGCTACCTAACTCTCCTCAGAAATGTATGCAAAGCATATCAACAGCATTTCTACCCAAACGCTCAGTAAGGATCCCATGGCAGTGTTTGCTGTAAGGAACCCTTGCATCCTGGCCAGATCCCACAGTGAGTTTGTCTTGACTGAGATCTTCAGGGAAAGTCCCTCATGCCTCCCCCCTACCTCCTCTCTGCTGTTAACAACACAGGCTTTCCTTCTTTTCACTGGCTGCCCAGATTTGGCTGCGCAGTCTCTGTCCCTGTCCCGTGAAGCACCCCCTGGATTCCCCCGTGGCGTGGGTGCCTTGCCAGCACAAGGACAGGTCTGATTCAGCGAGCAGCCCCAGGCAGCACCAGCCCCTGCCCTGACTCTTGGGCCTTGGGGGAAGGAGGAACAGGCACGGCTGGCAGGCGGGGGAAGACCATGGCTTTTGCAAGTGCTTTTCCTTGCATTACCATCAGAAGGCAGGAACTGGAAGTGATAGAGCCTCCAGAGTGCTGCAGATGAGAGAACTGCTCAACGGGGCATAGGGCTAATAGGGCTTACATACACAGGAGTATTTAAAAAAAGAATTTAAAAATATTGCCTTCATGACAGGTTGTTCCTGTCCCAACAAGTCACCCACTGCATTGTAAAAGGTATCTATGGGCCTTCCATCTATGGGTATCTTCTATTAAGGAAGTTCTTTCTGACGTTACTGGAAGCTTCCCATAATGGGTCACTCCAGACAGTAACCCTCCCAGGCCACTCTCATGTAGTACTGGGATTAGTGCTGGGATTATTCTGTTTGCCAGAGGAAATTCTAACTTGTATCAACATCACTTCTTCATGCTTTTTCTGCCAGTGAGGGCTAGTGACCAGACTAGAATAGTTTGCCATATATATTTTGCATCCTCTTTTCACCCCCAGCTGTGTACTGCCAGTCAAATGCTTTCTACCCAAGTCAAGAACAGAAGGATTTGGTTTTAAGTAATGTTTACTCAGAGGTTCTTTCCAAGGGGTCCAAAATCACAACGATGGAGTTGCTTCAATGAGTCATTCAGTGTGTTAAAGTGATCCTCTGGGAGAACTGACAATGTACAGTAAAAACAAAGGGCTGTTTCCTGGGCAGCCCATCTCCAGCAGCCCTTCTGCTGCTGTGAACACAGTGGCATTAGACTGCTTGCTAATATGCTGGGAAACTGCTTGACCATCCCAGAGAAAAGAAACAACAGAGCGCTCGTGGCAGGCAGCCAGAGGCCCCACGCAGCGCTGGACGCACGAGGAATGGTGCGCTGCTGCAGTTTGGCTCTGCTTCACCTGCTGCTTGCTGCCTCCATGGACAATGCAGGACTCAGGATGTGGCAGGCTCCAAAAAGACAGATATTGGCTGCTCAGTGTGAAATTTTTATACCCGCTTGCTTAGTTTTGTTCTACACCAGAAACTGAATGAGTGAACTGCTTCAGGATAAAAGGAGGCTCAGAGGAGACCTTATCACTCTCTACAGCTCCCTGAAAGGTGGTTGTAGGCAGCTGAGGGTTATCTCTTCTCCCAGGCAATGACTGACAGAACAAGAGGACACAATCTTAAGCTGTGCCAGGGGAAGTTTAGATTAGATGTTAGAAAAAAATTCTTCACTGAAAGAGTGACTGGGCACTGGTCTGCCCAAGGAGGTGGTGGAGTCACTGTCCCTGGACATTTTTAAAAAAAGATTGGATGTGGTACTCAGTGCCATGGTTTAGTTGATGAGGAGGTGTTAGGTCACAGGTTGGACTTAATGATCTCAAAGGTCTTTTCCAACCTAGTTTTTCTGTGATTCTGTGATGAAAGACACCACCACTCTTATTGCTCAGAGAATTGATCTCCATGAACAAAGTCACAGGCCTCTAATATAAAAAAGGGAGTTGATCCAAGCAGCACAGGTAATAAAGTGCAGAATCACAGAAGGCTGGAAAAGACCTTTAGGATCAGTGGGTCCAACCATAAACCTGGCACTGCCAAGTCCACCACTAAGCCCTGTCCCTAAGCACACACAAGTAAAACCACTTGTTCTTCTCACAGGTAAACATGGTATTTTGCTTTTGTAACAAGAATCCCTGGTCACAAAACAGATTATATCCTTGCACCACGGAGCCAGGAACATGCATGGAAGAGAAGCTTGCTCATGCCCAGTGCTTGCAGAGAAATTCTCCCTCCTCTGCACACAGGAGTTTCCTGCAGCTGCAGTCACTCAGGTAGCCCATCTTTAGAGCCTTTCCCACTTCTCAAAAAATCCTGACATACCAGATGCCATATGAAAGATTTACAGTACTACAAGGGTGCTGGTTTTATTTACTGTGCTGATACAATCCTAAAAAGCTACACTAGAGATAGATGGACCACACACAGGAAACCAGTTTTACACAGGACTTTTTATATCATCTAGGCACTTTTGCTCTTTCCCAGACCTGAAGCAGTGGTCAAGCAGGGTCACTCCTTTATTTGGTTGAAACAGAAATGTGCTCTGGGTGTGTCCAACTGCTGTCAAAGAAAGTGAGAGGTTGAAGTGCCAAATGCTTGATTCTGGGTATTCACGAGTAAAATCTGCCTGCAAGTGCAGCTGTGGACAGGAGACCTGAGGTGTCTGCATCGCTGTGGTTAGCAATGCACTCTACTTATGGTGGCATTTATTTTCCAAATAAAAATGCATGAGATACTTTTATGTCTGCTCCTCTTTAGGCTTTCAAAAAAGTCATATGAAAGGCAGAAAATATGATTTTAAGATACCCAGCAACAACCAAAATTTGCTGATAACATGGAAGACAGTTTTTTTCTCCCAGTGACTTGGGTATATTTTCCTGTGTGGAGGATTATTACCCAGTAACAACATGTTATGAGCAATTTCACATCAAAATCTCCTGCAGATGATAATCTGGTCTGTACTGAGTACAAGAATATTTCCTGTTGTACCTCCACCCCTCTTTCCTTCTGATGCTTTTCATTAAGCTGGACTGCTTATTCCTGGTCAATTCAGAACAGAAGAAGCTCATCACCAAAGCTTATCTCGAGTAAACATTTTGTAACAGCAATTAAAAGAATGCCCACACTACTTGACAAAGGGAAAATGTGGGGCATTTGTTCTTACTCTCATGACCTCACATGGGTCATCAGGACATGGGGTTGTGCTGCTTCTTCTGTCTGAGGAAGAGACAGAATTAACTCCTGTAACATTCATTTTTGGATATTTAGAATTAACTTTTGAATTTGGAAATTTACCCATAAACATATTAAATTAACTTGCTGCTTCTGAATGGGATGCTCAGCCCTTCCAATGCATTACTGAACAATTTTTTATGGTTTTATTTTTCACAGTAGTTTACTTCTGAAGATGAATTCAGAAGGAAGAAGGTGACTGCAAAGGAAATGTTCCACATTAACCACTTCTAGAACAGGGACAGCAGCCCCATCTGACACTCACAAATTTATTTTCTAACAAATGCCATTGCACTTCATACCTCATCAGGATTATTTTCCCTTTTACCTCTTCTCTTTTAAGAATGCCTGTGGTCACCCAAGTATAAAAAAATAATCCTGCATTTCAAACCAGCAATTTTCCTTGTTTACATGTTAAAGGAAACAGATGGCGTTCCCACAAACTATCTAGCCCAACAACATTCTCAAAACATTGTTAACCACTTAATCCGTGCAGAGCAGCTAACAGGGACCAGCTTTGGCTCTGGTGAAACATGTAATGAGCCTTCAAACTTGCAGTACTGCAAAACAAAGACAACTGAGCAGAAAGTTTGTTCTGTTCTTTCTGAAGACCACGCTCTTCCAAAAGCCATTACTTGGGCCTATTCCATGCCAATGGCACGTCCCTAACCAAGAAAAAAGAGCTGAATGTGCATGTACTTTACAAAATATCCAGCCCTGTGGTTCATTAAATCCTGCTTCCCTAAATATAGGGGGGGAAAAACCAACGTTCTATTTCTTCCAGGATTAAAAGGCATGTTAGGCTGCAACAGAGAACATTCCTAACTACGGCAACAAGAGGACCATTCTCATTCTACAGCAGATACACAACACTGTAGTTTACATTGTTTCACAAGGACAAAGAGCAAATAAACCTACTGAAGCAAACAAAATTACTCTGAATTTATAGCAGCACGATGAGAGCAGAATTTGGCCTGTTCTCACGAACTGCAGCTCCTGATATGCAGAATGATGGAAAACAAGTGTGTTTTGCAGGTGGCAGAACAGACCAGAGGTACCTTTCACCTCTGCAACACCTTGCCCCACCCAAACCACAGGCAGAGGGGAGATAAAAAGGGCAGCTTGGTATTTCCTGGTATGGCCTCTCAACCCCGAGAGCCCACTGATGCCTGCTGACTGCTTTTTAAGTAGATTTTAAACAGTGCTTTTTGAAGGTGGGAAAGAAGTGGCATATATTTTAAATTGGAACAAATAACTGTATTAAAACATATTTCCCCCCATGACGCTCTCCTCTTCCCTCCACGGGCAGGGCTCAGCAGTGGATGAGCTGCTGCCATCCACTGCTTTCCCTGGGAAGAGTTCTGTCCTGGAGGAGGGCAGGTGGTGGTGGTGGTGCATAAAAGGGGGCTGGCATAAAGCCTGGGTGTGGGAAAAATGAATCAAAGTGTAAGGAAATGAAAAAAATAAAAAAAAAGTCATGTCTGTTTACTGTTGTAAATTATTTCTTTAAATTGAACATGAAGCTCTAATTGTTGAAATTCCTTTGCTGAGCCATTAAGTGGATATGTAACAGCCACCTGGGCTCTCTTAGGCTTGGAACAAGCATAAAACAGACAAAGAGAATACAGGGAAATATCAGAGAGAATTAAGGGAAAAAGAACTCCCTATTCTCGTGAAGTCCCAGCCTTTTGCAAGGCAGTGACAGAAGCCATTGAATTATGTCAGATCAGGCAGTGAACCACTTCTTAGCCCTTCTTCCTGTTCTGCTGCATGTACTTAGGAAGCCATGTGTGTCTCTTCAAATGTTTTACAGTTTTTTCCCCTTGGGGAAGTTTCAGTGGCTAAGTTGAACTGAAGGAAGGTTGGGTTGAAAAGCACACAGGTAATTTGGGTATTTGAAAGAACCTGGCTAGCTGGCTAAAACTGTCATTTCTACAGAAAGCACACAGTTTCCACTCATGTATTCTGCAAGCTGCATCAGGATTTCCAGTGACTGATAATAAATTTCCTGACAGTAATACCTACCATATCACTTTCTGTTGCCTGCTCTGAAAAAAACCAGGCAATCATGTTTTTACTTACTTATTCACTGTATACAATGACAGTGTACTTCCCTGCTGCCGATGAGTAAAAGTTGGAGTTTCACACGTGCTAAGGATACTCTTATCAATGATTGGGTTTGTAAATTGCTACAGGTCTTAAGATTATGAACTCATAGCACTTTATTTTAATCCAGTAACGTATGAACATTGGGACACTATAAAATGTTCTGGTGTAGTATTTTCTGCCAAGACTGAGCTGTTGGAGAGCTTTGATCAAGTCTCACAAGCTGGAAGAGGGTGGAGGAAGTCTGTAGAGGCATTTTTTCTGATGCACTGGACTTGTAGCCCAGCTATGAGCTGGTTCTAGTGCTAAGGCCCAATGTGTCTGCCAGGCAAGAGGAAATGGACAGAAATGGCTGTATTGACCTTCTGGGCTGAGCCAGTTATCAGCTGCAGCACGCGGCACCAAGGCGCGGCGTGACACCTCTGCCCGTTCCTGAGGGGGTGCTCACCACTGAGATTTCTTAGAATACTCAGATGTGTGAAGATAAGAGCACATGAAAAATACTACCCCGAACACAGCTGATTTATTTCTTGATGCTGCTTTTATCTTTAAAAATCCTGCTTATTTTCTCCTACACGATCTCCACTTGCTGTCCAAGACCTACACCTATGAAGATTCTGCTGTAAACGCTCTCAAAACCTAAAGAAGCTCCAGATGTCACTTATTCATGGTGTGTTAAAAATGCTTAACTCTTCAGGCTCAGGCATTTAAACAGAAACTTTTAAACCTGCCTATGAAATGCCTAACCAGTAGATGCCCAGTCTTAAAAAATGCCCTTGTGGTATTGTCATAACAGCATGTAAGGAAAATGGGTGTTACAATTTTGAGCCTGTATTATTTCAATAAGAACTACACAAGTTTTAGGTTGTGAATCTTGAAGATACAGAGGACAAGTTGTGAAAGAAATTTAAGATAAAAAATGTGACATCACAAACTGGCCTGGATTTAAACCCTCACAGCTGGTGCAAAGGGTATAACCAACTGCTTTGCAACTAGCCTAATCCTGAATTTTTAACTTCTGGTAGGACTTCTTCCATTAATAGTACACAAAAGCAGGGTCATGACAATATTTTTACGTTTTGTCTTTTTCCTAAATCTGAAGTGCAGGTTTTTAGTCTTTGCAAACAATTAAAAAAAAAATAAATCTGTGGAGTTACACAAATGTTCTAAGCTCTGATTAGTATAAAATCACAGGGCTCTATGAAGTGTGGTGGAATAGTGCTGAACTTGCATTAGCTGTAGCTTGAAATGATAGTGTTGAATTTTTCTCACCGATGTTCATGATTGCAAACTAAATGCAGATAAAAAGGTCTGTATCTCCAGATCTTACCAAATGAGCTGTACAAAGCACAAAAAAATCTCAACAGCTTTGTCACTGGCAAGATTTGACTGGGAATTTTTTTTTCTTTACTTGATGATGTTTTCATGACATGATCCCGCTCTCTCTCACATCAGCTCCAGGGCTTGCTGCCAGTTGTGTTATGAGCAACATTTCTGCTTGCTTCAGTGAACAGGCTGGCCTTGAACTGCAAGGCTGACTGGGAAGGGGTATTTCCAAGATTCTGGTAAGAGTCATTCTTGCTCACAAAATGTAATTAAATACAGTCTAACACTTCTGAGAATGTCCCATTTTTGAGAGGAGAGGAAGAGAATAAGAGAGATGAGCAAATCATACCATTGCTATTAAATTACCGTCATTTTAAAGAGGAGTGTGAAGAGGATAGTTGTCCAAAATTCTTGATAAGAGTTTTACCAGTGTCATGTCATCTCCATGACAATTACTCATATTTAGGCAGGCAGAGACATCATCATTTCTGCATGCACTGGCCAACAGAGCTAAAAAGCTGATGTGTAACAGGACTGGTGATAGAACAGTCATGAGCTCTGAAATAATGTCTATGCATGGGTCTTACAGAGAAAGAAACCCCCCCAATTATTGTTAGTGGAGAAATATGCGTGTCTGCTAAAGTATTCTCTAGAAAACTGTGATTAAGTCTGAGCTGCAGTTGTGATAAATGAAAAGTACATGGCAAAACTCAGCACCTCAGCATCTGGATCTCTTGTCCACGATAAAAGAGAGTATCTTGCTTTGGCCATCCCAGTCTGTCTAGTCTCCCCAGTTTAAAAAGGTTGTCACATGAAGAACCAACTGCAAACCAGTGCTTGTTTTCTGTGCTGGTAATACTACAACTGCCTCTTTTCAAAGACAGAAGCCCAAGTTTAGGGCAAGTTTGGCAGAGGACAGGAAAGAAAGAAAATGCATGAGGTGTTAAGACAGATAGGGCAGAGTGTGTCTTGCTGTAAATAACAGGAAATCCTAAAGGCCTACAATCAAAAACCAGTTTGGTTCAGTTCATACAAATTTAATTCTTTTGAGGTGCTTCATCTTTTTTCTGTTATTTCTTTCCTCCTACATTGAATTTCTAGATTAGGGGGGAAGCTTCATTTGGGAATTGTTGTAACAGGGTATTTCCATGACACGTTTCCCTTCCTTTAAGACATTTCTCAGAACAGATCCTTCCCTGTCATCAATTTCAGTTTTTGTGAATCAGCATTTCCCAGTGGGCAAAAAATTGGTTGAGACAAAGCATTGCCAGAGAGTTTCAATTCCACAAGAGTGTTCTCAGAGGTACACTTGGGCAGAAACAATGGAAGTGCCCCTAAATCATTTCAGTTGGGAACTACGCTGCTCTGAGAGAGAGAGGCAAATAAAACCTCCCATGAGGAAGAAGCTTGATTTGATTTTATTTCATTTGTAGAGGCTCTCTGGCTCACAAGCTGTGTTGGCTCCATTTCTGTATGGGTATCTCAGGGCAGCTGTACAGACAAGTGCTTGTAGTAAGTGGTGTTTAGATTAGCACAGCTTGCTTTGGCAAGTTTATGGAAGGCAAAGACACCTTTTAAACAGATATAAACTCCATCCTTAAGTGTTTTTTTGCCAGACCTCAGTCACGGCTGACTGTGCTTATGTAAAAGTCGTGATGGTAAGACCCAATGGGAATATATTACTGTCTTCTAAGGATTAGGGATGGACTGGCTTATGGAAGATTCCTGTCTCCTAGGGACTTAGCTACCTTAATTTCACTTTGCACCCATTTAAACAATCTGTTTGGGGAGAAAGATTAATTTAGATTCATGTAAAAAAAAAAAAGATGCAATACTGCTATAAAAAAAATTGAAATGTTTCAAGCGAACATATGGAATGATGATATTCTTATGCTAATTAGTCATCCTCCAAATCAAAACATTTAAGAAATCATAGAATGCCTGCCAAGACTTTACATTTCACTTGAAATGTATTTTCTGATGGCCAGCAACCTTTCTTCATCTACCCATTTCCTATGTCCAGAAACCACACTTCCTCCTTATGATGAGATTCACTTTCTGAATAATCAGTTTTCCACTCATGTGGAATTTTATTTTCTAAAATGCTCTGCTGCTGTGCTTAATTTTTAGTACTTAGAGGGCAATTTAGATTACCTGAATCTGGTGTTTTGTTTCATACATAACCAAAGGTTCAGTTAGGTTTCGAACCACCAAGAAAGAACCCATAAGCTCGCATTTTTCTTCTATTGTTACTATTACTATTGTTTTACTATTTTTAGCAAAGGTTTGATCCTGCTCTTGGGGAGACAGATTTGTGTCCCTGGAGACCTCAGGTATTGGATGAGATTGCAGGACTGGCCTTTTTCTTCTGATACTCCAGGGGAAAAATGCATGCCTCTGGTCTACAAATAGAACTGATGAAAAAGAGCCCTGTGCTCAGGGAGGAACAGGGAGTAATGTTGAGCTCATATATTTGCTCAGCCTAATAAAATGCAGTCTTTTTCTTGAAATACTTCTCTACAAATCACATCAGTGACTAACTACTGCTTACTCTGCCTTGTGGACGAGGGATTAACTGCAGGGACTTTTTATCAGTAAAATGGTTGTTCTCCTATTAACGTCACGTGGAAAGTTACAAGGGAAACTCCCAAGCCTAAGAAAACAGCTGTGTGTTTTAAACACTGTGCCTGCATTTAACTTCAGGTATTTTCATCCTTTCACACTTGGTGAAAGCAAGCTCTGAGTGTTGAGGTATGCGCTACCATTGCTGCTGCACTCAGCAAACTTCCTGTGTGTTCAGCACTTTAATACAGAAGCAATATTTGGTTAAGAGGGATACAAATCCCCAAAGTAGAGTTTGCAATGTGAAAGCAGAAGAGAAGAGGGACTATATGATCACTGCTGGGGCCATTTATGGAAACCCCATCACAGGAAACTGTGGTATTTCAGGCCTGAGGGTAAATGGGGACATTATCTTGGAATGTAAATACATTTTACCAACAAACTGCAAAACACTAGATATGATCTCATTCTTTCTGATAGCAAAATGATCTGTCACACAACTCCTTACTGTGCTTAATGTCTTTCTCTTCTTATTTCATAACTGTGAAAATAGGCAAGGAAAAGAAGACAATAATGTAAAGGCAAGCTTATTTCTGGAACCAACATTATAAGGAGCCATTTGTTTCTTCCCAGCTAGGACAGTACTTGTGTAATTGGAAGGAAAATTGTCATAATGTGGCTAACTGGCTCCTGCTACTGAAGTCTGTGCCAGAATTGTCAGGGTGGTGCTGCTTGTGGGGTGGTGTTTCTACTTTCTCATGCATTGAACCAGCATGACTCTTAACATAAATAAAACCCAGGGAACAAGGTCCGTTCCCATAGCCATGGTTTACCCAAACCTCCTGAAGGCAGTGACCCCTTGATAAAGTAGGATGGTGGGGTGTGAAACCCTTGATTTGCCAAGGACATCTTTATACTTGGAAATAGGCCAGGGATGAAGATGAGTTCCTTCCCCATTCCGCTCTATCCACTTTTAAAAGGTGGATGAATCTGAGTGTTTCCTGAACATCAGCATTCCAGTCCAAACAGACCAACAAACAAAAAAGGTGATTTGTTCCCAACTGGCATTAATCCCTCTTTGCCTGAGTTGGTCTGTGCCTTGTGGGAGCTGTAGTTCAGGGCTGGTAACTCCCACAGTGCAGTCTCTTCCCGGGACAAACATCAGCCTTGCTCTGTTTTGCGCAGAGTTTCCTTGACCAACAGTTCTCCTGACAGCTATTGGTTCCTACAGGAAGCTGTTTTCCAAGAAGGGAATAATGCCCTTAATTTTTTTGGCCAATGCTACTTTCAAGGACAGCACAACAGATCAGCATGGGGAAACACTGAACCAGAGAATGAGCGTTTAAATTATGGCAGGGACTTTTTTTTTCATGTGTAGCTTTCCCTACTTCACAGCTTAGGTGTGAACTAATGATTAATCACTAATGATTAATCAGATGCAAAAGAATCTTTGTGCTCTGTTGGCACCTTTCCCAAAGGATGCTCTCAAAGCAATCTGTACAGAATGAGTTCCCTCATAATTAACCCACATATTTTGCAGATGAGATGCAAAAGCACCACTCAAGACCATGCAGAATTCTGAGACAAGGATAAAATCCAGGCTTCCTGAATGTCAGATTTGTTTGAAGGTTCTTTCTCTTTGCTGGCTGCAGCAAAAGAGAGTAAGTTCTCCCTGTAGAGCACAGAAAGAGGGACTAAATTCTAATTCCACCTCTTTACACTCCTCAGACGCTCTTCACGCTTTGGGGTGGAACCGTTTTGTGACCGAACTTGCAGCAGAGCTGCAAAAGCCTGGGGCTAACCAAGGCTAATTTTAAGGCTCCTTATCTCATTGGTAGAGTGAGTTCTAGAAGGTGCTATTTTTATTTGATAGAGGGAGCCAATGCAGCTCTGCTGTCAGCAACCAGTTTGGCCAGAATCAATTAATCACTGTAATTACCTACCTCAGGACTCCTTTTTGACTCGCTCTGCCTTGCTGGCTTAGGGGATGGGTTACCTCAGCACAGCTTAATAACATGCCTGCTGTTGATTTACTGCTGCTCCAGGCTAGACAATTCCTGCCTGACAGCAGCTCCTAAGCCCTGCCTGCAAAACCTGTACGGCAGCCAAGCCACACGTTTGCACAAGGGAAGCAAGCAGACACGTGCAGAAAGGGACGGCGCAGAAACTGCTGCTGGTCTTGCTTGGAATGGTGTCCAGAGGACACAGGTTCTTCTCTAGCTCCTGCTGTGGGAAGGGAGAAGACTTGCATAGAGCAAGAACTTGCAGCAAAATCCCTCAAGGTCCTTACAGCTACCAAAACACACAGCTTGCTGACCAGCTGATTCTGCTGATGGAAGGAGGCAGAGTGGCTCATTTAAGCCTTTGAAACAGGTGTCACAAGTCTGAGAAAAGATATGATTCAGTTTGGAAGACAAAGCAGAGAGACCCCAAATCAAACCTTCAAGATGACCAGCTTTTATTAATATTAGGGATTGTTTTTACTGTTCCCTAATGGAGGAGGATTTGGAGAACAGTTTCCTGATAGAAAGGAGAAAAGGGCTAAGGTGCTTCCCTTCAATTAGGCTTTTCTTTCACAAAGGCATTAGCAGAGTTGCAGCTGTAGCTGTAAAAAAGCAGCTTAGCGAGATTGGCATGATACAGAATGGAATATTTTACCTTAGACACCTCCTTCACAGGTAAGTTGTCTCTTGCCTGTCATGGCTTCAATCCCAATGGGTTCCTTTTAGTGTAGAACTGAGCAATCCCCAGGAGCCAGAGACATATCTACCTCTGGACAAAGGAGGATGCTGCCATGAGGTTTGCCAGCCTCAACACAACAGAGTGAATACTGAGACTAAGGACTCTTGGGCTAAACAAATATAAGTCAGGACTAAAGCAAGTAGCAAACATTGGCTAGGGCAAAGCAGGTTGGCGTTTACTTTGACTGAGGATGAAATGCTTTATAAAGATGTATGTTTAGTTATTTTACAGTGAGCAGCATAGCTTTCCTTTCCTGGGTTGCAAGGAATTAAATGAAAACAAGTCACAACTCTGACAAATAGATAACTTTCTAAAGTTATCTATTAAGAATTCAGAAAAATTCATAATCAAGGTTGCTGGAAAAATTTCTAGGCAGAAACTTGGAGAAAACAGGTGCTTCATAGCTTCTGGTTTTTGTATTTCAACAAGAACTTTGCACTTAGACTAAAACAAAGATTTCAGTCTCTTAGTGTTTCAAGGGTTTTAACACAGTCCTAGCAGCCAACAGGTTTATGCAGAACGTCCTGTTATTTTCACTGGAGCTGGAGAGGGTGGGAGGAAGGAGAAGAAACCTCTTATCAGTTGGAAAATTCTTTCTGTGTGGAGTAGAAAGACACATTAATTATGCTAAGCAAACTATCCTAATAGTATTTAGGCAAGTCAGGTACTAAAATGAAGGTACATAGCGCTCATTCCAAACTAATTCCTTGGGCTTTCCTCCAGACTTTAGTGCAGATCTGCTGTATGGTGCATCTCCTGTGCCCAAGCTGGATAGCTGAGGCATCTCTGAGCAGTGCTGTAAAATGTTTCCTGCAGCCATACCCTAAAATGAGATCTCTTCTCTGCTGCCCCATCAACAGACTATTTACCAGGTGCTCACTAACTACCTTGGAGGGTATCCACTGTGGATAGGCAAAGCATATCCTGGAAAAGATTTCAGTGTATGTAGTCTATATGGAAAGAAGAAAATGAGAGAAAATACATGGGAGTTATCAAGAAAACTCACATAATTGCTCCAACAAAGCTCCTATCTCTGCCTGTGCAGCAAGTGCAATTTTCTTGTATTATCTTCCTGCACAGCCTATAAAGCATAACTATGGAAAAGCTGAGCAAGCAAACCTCTTTATAAATTGACTTGGAATAGTTTCACAGATCTTCCTCTCTTGCTCAGAAGACAAAAAATCCATTTATTCTTATCAAAGAAAATGAAATTATAGCAAGGAAATAAAAGCATTAGAAGATGTCTTCCAAAGGCCTGATATGAAAAAGGCTGGCTTGTGGGTGATGTGGGGGAAAAACACAAAACAGACAATCTTGCCAAACTAAATTAGATGAAAGTTTAAACCAGTAAAGGGCTTCCTGAGAGAGCCATCATCCGCTGACATAAATTGGATCTTAATGCTGTGCTTTAAAGGTAAGGAGGATGCTGATATCTGGAGCTGTTGAACTGGGAATGGAGGGACTGAAAGAATTTCTTTTTGGCTTTGTAATACTTCCTTCCTTGAGTATCTTCCTTAATCCTTTTCAGTCACCAGGGTACCTGGCAGGTATCCTCTGAGGGTAAAATGAGGGAGTGGCAGAAGATGGGGAGGACTTAAGAAGAACAGCAGAAATAAGGGGGGACTCTTGCAAAATGCAATAATGCAGTAATGGCTGCATCACGGAGCTGCTGCAGCTCTCACTTTCAACCAAGAAATTTAACTGTAGATAAACATCAAGTGCGCTCTTAAAAGGTTTAGGTTTAGTACTAAAACATCCCTCCTTATCATCATCCTCTTGTTTCCTCACTCTTACAAGTATGGCCCTTGTCACATCAATCACTGATTCCTCTTTGTAGTTTAGACCCACCGGGACTGCTCCAGCAAGACAGTATATAATTTTTAATTAAACAAAAATTACTTGGGCAGATGATGTAACTGTTCATTAATAAGGGGGAGAGTTCATCTTGCTGCAGCAGCTCTTTTGAACATACAATGTGAGAGCGCCACAGGCCAAATGCGCTTCAGCCTGGGAGGATCCTGAATCCCATCCTGCTCTCAGCACTAGTGAACTGCTCTGGAGCTATGAAGTAAAAGCAAATGCACACACCTTGTTAGTCACAGCTGGACCATCAATACACCTCTGCATGGAGGGTGGCACCTGGTAAATATCTTGTCCCACCAGCCCGTGCCCGGTGGGTATCTGGTAAATTCCCTGATTCTGGTGGGACGGCGGCACTTGGTAGACAGGGTCCCGTGCCGCGGGGTGTGAGCTCGGCACTTGGTAGATCTTTTGGTGGTTGAAGGGCTGATTCATCAGTCCTGAGCTGGGCATATCCTGGCCAGGAGGGCTGTCCTGTACCACGGCACCGATCAGGAGCTTCACGCGGTTGCCTGGGACGATGCCTTGCCGGCCGTGCAGGGAGCAGAGCCACCATCCTTCCAGCCCCTCGGTGTTCTGCTCTATCACCGTCAGGATGTCTCCCTTGCGGAAGGCCAGCTCTTCTGCACACTCAGGGACATTGTCGTACAGGGCCCTTGCCATAAGATTCTGTGGAGAAACAAAGGCAAGAATAGCAAGTCAGCAAACAAGCCAGAATTTTTCTGTATCTTCAAGCACATCCTAATTGATGGGAAGTAAGAACAGAATTTGAAAAAGAAGTGTGCAGGAAATCAAAAAAACATGGAAAATAATACAGCACAGGATTCCTCTGTCCCAAGTTGGGAAAATGAGAGGCTTGTGCATTAGCAACACTGCTAGTGAGAAATTTTCCAGCAACAGTGGGTCAGATAGAAGCTCTTTATATGGCCTAGTCACCTGAACAGACAGAAAGTCAGGAGAGTTCTGCTCCTGGCACTGAGGTGCTCTTCCTGTGAATGAGGGGCTTGTACCTTCATCTCTTGACATTGATTTCCCTACAAACGTGCTCTGTGTACTGCTACAGCCAGCTGGCAGCCATTAAAAATAAACCTGAACGAGACTCGCAAGGAGTGAGTAATCCAGAGTCATTTTTCCCAAACAGTTTTACATTTGTGGGGTCCCAAAAGACTTTCCACAGAGGTGCAGATCCCATTTAGTGTAAAGACAGTGGCCTGGCTTTTTTTAGCTGACACCTGCAGGTGGCCTTAAAAGTGATGGATCCGTAGACCACCTAGTAAGAAAAACTATCTAAAATACAAGTTGACAAAACGCCACAGGTTTTGAGCTATGATGCTCGTCTTTGCACGCAGCTTTGTGCCTTCTCACTCTCTGCAAATTTCTTCAGGGGCACAGCATAGCATAGCAGCAGCTTAATAGATAAAATCCTTCCTCCCCTGCTGCCTCAAAACCACCACCACAAAAAAAACAAAAAACCAAAGCGCTCCAAAACAACTTCAAAGAACATGGTTCCTCTGAGGTCCACCTTCTGTAGAAAGACCTTCAAGAGAAAAATGTAATTTAAAAAAATAATGTGGCCAGTGACCCCCAGCGGGGTCATGCCCGTGCCATGAGGAAAGCAGTGCCCATCTGAAAGAATGTAAGGATGCAGGTATCAACCAGCACCACAAAGAGCCTCTGTGTGCAACTTAAGGGGAGTCTTAGGGCAGCCAAGGAGTGTCTTTGATTTGTGTCAACAGTTTAAGCACTCTTAGATGCACTTTGCTTGATTATGTCAAGTGGAGCAGTACCATTAACACAAGGAACTTCACACAGCTCTACCCCCAAGCATTTGCCCAGAGTTCCAGGCAGGCTCTGCAGCTTGCCCTGACTGCTCTCTTGCCGGGGTTCTGCTCCCAGCAGGACTTTTGCTATGCAGTTTTAAGCCAGCTCTGAGTTGATGTAAGATCGTTGGCTGTGATGTGTTACTAGTAAGTACCACCTCCTCTCCCAGATGGGACCACCTCTCTTTCCTCTTTCTTTGCAGGCCTCTATGGTGCATCCAGTTCTGAGTAACTGGCCAAGGTATTCAATGGAAAGTAGGCAGGCTTCTGCACACAGAATGTCTGCACTAACATTCTTGGACCCCTCAAAAAGGCCATGAAAATTTAATTCTTGGCTCTGGTGATATTTCCAGACATATTGGAAACAATTGCTCCATGACTGCCTGACTTTCAGCAAAGGCAGTCAGCAGAGATGGTTATAATCTGATTGTAAGCACTTGGAAAAATACACAGAGCCCTGGATGTGAAGTGATCAAGCTGAAATATTTGGATGCAGTACACAAACTGAAATGGTGCTAATCCACCAAAAAGGATACGCAGCTGCCTTAAAGATTTATCTTTCCTATGTCAAAAAGGAATTGCGTCAAGTACAGTTTAGTGTTTTTATCTGTCATATTTATCCTCCTCCTTGGACATATCCAAACTTTTCCTTTTAATCGTCCCTCACTTGTTATATCTGTTGCACACTTATGTTTTCCCATCATTCCTGTGCTTCCTCCTAAAGATAGAGACTTTAGTTTGACCTTGCCCAGTGTAGCAGGTTGTGTGCAGGGCTGACTGCTGGACAGAAGGGGGATAAGCTCAGGTATCACATAAAAGGTAGGTGAACTTGCATTTCCCAAGACATGCAGTGTTGAAATGGGGTGCACGAGATCAGCTTCCTCTTCCCTGAATGGGAGATCAGCTTTCAAATGTATGAGAAACACTGGCTTTACCTTTCATCAGCATCATTAGTGAGGTTGGTATAAACTGAGCTTTGGCTTGGAAAAGCAGGATTGCCATTCTGAACTCCCATGCAAACAGCAGCACTGGGGCCACCATTCCCTCTGATGTACATCTACTCAGCTCATCAGTCAGCAACACTAGGATATCCCAATATAGGTAAAGCAGGGAGCAATTTTTGTCCATGCCTTGGCAGGACTGCAAAACTATTATTTAAGCACGGTCAAAACCAGTGGTCTCTTCTTGAGCACTACCTCTATGCTCTTGCTGTGTCAACCAGGATGCTCAGCAGAGTCTGAAGCTCAGAAAACAAAAGCCCCTGCCTAATCTGAATATTCCAGTCACTCTCTTATCTTTCCACATTTCCTTCTAGCATGTCTTTCACAGGGGAAATCTACTAATGGGACCAGAGCCTGTGCAACTTAAAGAAGACTTTCACAGAGGAGTTGTTTAAAGGAGGAAGATTACAGCTGGGTGGGGGAGGCACTAACCGAGCAGGCTAAATCAATGATAAATGTGCATTCTTCTATACTTTGGTGTTTAAAGGTATTTGAAAAGCTCGATTAGCTTCTGCAGCAAAGCAATTCTCAGAACAAAGCTGAAATGGTGGTAGAATTAGAGCAGATAAAAGTTCCCACGTGAATTTTTTTTTTCTAGCTGCTCATTATCTCTGTCCCAGTGACCTTCTCACCACCTGGCATGCAGTATGTTAACACTTTCTGGATGTGCTTCAGGAACTTCTTTGCTGCAAACAGCTTCAGATTCTCATTGTTGGTGTTAACTCAGGCACCACTATGTGAATTATACTAATTGGTTGCCACTTGTTTCACAGCCATTTCCCCAAGGCCTTTTAAATAGCCCAGAGCCATGCCACCAGCAGCAGTCACTGCTGGAGCAGTGAAGCAGGAAAAACATTCCTCCAAATAAGCACAGGGACCAGGAACACTAAGCCTGTTGCTTAGTGCCAGCAGCAAAGGCGCTGCTCCTGCTAAGCAAACCTTCTGTGTTTTTTTTCCCTGACTTCATTCTTCCTTCACAGGATTGCTTAGTATGAGCTTCAGAAACAGGGTCACAGTCACTTTCAAGAGTCAGCAGAATCAGCCCTGAGAAAAATGCAATTGTGACCACAGAAAGCAAGCTTTTGGAAACCACAGAGGCATCTTTAACCTGCTGCGGTGATCACGATTCTTTTAGTCTCTACTTTTCAACGCAGGGAGAGAAGTTCTGATCAAAGATCTCTTTCAACACCTGTGGGCCTTATCTCCAAAGATTTGACAAATCTAGTTTTCTGATTCTGTGGCACTGTAGCCCATATATCAATATTCCTTCTCATTGGTCTCATCAGCTCAGAGAGTGGGGACAGTTACATTAAATTAATTGGACTTGCTCTGAAGAGGCATGGATCTGTCCACTCAGCTGTCTGAGAACTGACACCAAGTAAGCACTAAGATCTGATATGAGAAGACAAAAGCACAGCAGTGACCTTTCTGTATCACTAAATGCTAAAGAAACCTTGGCCGTTTCCTAGACAAATCAGCAACAGAGAAAGGGCAGTGAGAAAATTGTCTTGGAACTTGTTTTCACAACTAGTAAGTTGCACAGAAGTCCCTTTATATTCCCAATAAAAAAGAAAAAAAAAAAAAAAAAAAGGAGGGCAACAGATGCAGAGCTACAAAATCAAGCTCTGTAAAAGGCTGGGAAAAAATTACCTGATGCTAGATGGGGAAAAAAATTTGTTACAGAAATCAGCTGCATTTCATAAAATGAAGATACTGGCAGCTACCAGCTTCTTTTAATAAGACTAATACTGGAAGTGTCTGTTGCTCTCCTTTGGTTCAGTAAAATTAACTACATGATAGGAGCAGTGGTGCCCTCTTCAAAATCCAGAAGTACCTGTGGTCTCTGTGCAGCAGCTCCAGTCTGCTGAGCTCCCTGTGCTGTGACAGCCCTACTTCAAGCAATGAGTGCTTCTCTGCAGCTAATGGTTGATTGGAAAGACTCAGTTCAGCTTCTGTGTCAAGCCTTGCTAACAATACTGGGATGTCTGGAAGCTGAAGCCAGGGTCAGGCCCCCATGGTGTTAATGTTCTGTACAAGCAAAACAAAAAAACCCCACATTTGTTCTCAAGAAGCTTAAATTCCTCTTAACCTTGGGCTCATGAGTGCAGTAGAAAGCATCTTCTGTAAAATCACTGAAAACCGGAAGTTTTACAGTCTTCTGTTTAACAAAGTGCTAAATCAGTTGTCAGCAGGTCAAAGTGAAAGGGAGCCTGACCCTAATGACTGCTGCCTGGGGATTTTAGCTGGAACATACTGCAGGAAAGGGCTCAGCAGACTTTGCTGACTCTGTCAGAAACTGTCTAAAAGTAAGGGAAATGGATACTCTCAAGATCAAATGCAGATTACAGTGCCCGTGGTCCCAACTTTCTACATTGGTTGAGACAAAAGTAAAGCTTTCAAGCTCCCTCTAGGTAAAGTGAACCTGGGATTCAAAACTTCTGTCTGAGGTTTCCTTTAATGCCATTTAAAGTCCATTAGATAAAAGCTGGAAAGGTGCAGTTTGTATTCTCTGCACGCCTTAGATTTTTCTTTCTTTAGCACCTAGGATGCATGACCCAGTAAGCAAGAGATGCTGCTCTGAAAACTGTCAGCTGCTCTACTTGCAGAACCCAAACTAAAAGAAGTAAGACTCTGTAAACTATTTTTCTTCTCAAATCTTGAAGGAAGCTGTATAAATGAGGTCTATTACAGAACTGTCAAAGGTGTCTACTCTCTCCCTAGCCTGTTGCAATTGGTGGCTGACGCATCTGCAGCTGGATGAAGACACATGAAAATACTTGGAAGATCACAGCCGGTTTTGGCCGTCCTTCTCTGCAGTGAGGAGAACTGACAGAATCCTGTAATTCATGGTCTGGTGGATGAAACGCGTGTTTGTTGATGAGGCTAAGTGGCAGAAGAGGCAAGAGTTAAAGAGAGGAGTGGAAACATCTACCACTTCTGTTAGAGTAAACACATCCAGTGACGTGGGTAACGAGAGTGTGTGAGGTGCCCAGAGCCAGGGAAGCAAAGGCAGGAATAACAAATGACATGCTAGGAGATTAAACACAATGGTCTCTTTACGGGCCGAGCGCGGCGGTGCCAAGCTCCCGGCACAGGGCTGCCCACTCGACTCCTCTCAGCCAGCTCCACAATGAATGAACGCTCCAGGAAAAGGCTCAACCAGCCATAAGCTCAAAGGATTCCTGCTGCATCCCTCAGAGGTGCAGTGTGAGGATACTCATCCCCGCTCCGCGCTTGGCTGCTGAGGCGTATTGTTTGGTTCGGCTTTGTCTTGTTTTATAATATTGCTTCCTGTGTGTAGAGTTTATGTGCAAACAGGACTGGGAAAACTGCCTCTGCTCTTCACTGAAAGAGGGTGGGACCCCTTTTTTCTATTATTGGGCAAACTGTTTCTTAAAATGAGAAACAGCTTCTCTCTATGTTTAGCTTGGGAGTAGGAAGGGAGGAACAAAGGAAGGAAAGGTGGGGGCAATGTCTGTGAACAAACCAGTAGCTTAATTTTGGTTGGATCACTTTTAGCTATCCATCTCATAATACTTTTGATACAGATTCCCATCTTTTAGATTTCTTAAAAATGAATGACTGCTATTGCAAAGTAAGCTTAAGCGTTTACATACCCTTGCAGGGCTGCATTAGGGCCAACAGTAATGATCTGCCTGTGAGATAAAAGGATCGTTCTGAAAACCCAGTAAAAAGTGAGTTTTATTCTGAGATACAAGCAGGACTGGTAGAAGAGAAGAAAATTTTAGCTCTATTGTGCCTTCTGACAGAAGGGTTTCAGTGCAAGAGTCATTGGACAGTTTAACTTGGGTTCTTTTCAGCTCCCATCTCCTTCTCTATTTCTCACTGTCACTGCCCCTGAAATAAAGCATTCATTGTGCCCTGTTGGCAAGGAAAGCAACTCTTGAGGCACACTAGGTAACAGGTCTATCTATAACAAGCAACCTATCCCAAAGGCCACCTAGCAGGAGTCGACAGAGGCCACTGAATAAGACATTCAGCTTTGAAAAATGTCTTTTGCTGGTCTGCTTAAACCTGGAAGAAAGCACTGTGAACAGCAAAGGCAGTACCTGATACACACCAAGCTGCCCTGGTACGTTCCTGGGCAGGTCCCTGCGGGCAGTGACATGGGGAATGGCGCATGAAATGACAACACTCGGCCATAACAGCCCCCATCCATGTGCAGCCCTGAAACAGCTCATTCCCAGCAACAAGCTGTGTGCAGGCTTTTGCTCTTTATGTCAAGGTGAAGTCCACAGCTAGGCAGAGGAGGCAGGAAGTGCTCCCACAGCACGTATCAAAGAGCCTCTGCTCCAGCAAGGTGTCACAGCTACTGCAGCTGCAGCAGGGGAACGGCCCCGAGCACCCAGCCTGCGCCTGGCTCTGGAACTCTGAGCTCCCTTGGCTCTCCCAGCTAATGACAAAATAAGGAGCCCAGCTGCAAAAGCTCACCGTGGTAATGCTTCAGTTCACTCCACAGGCAAAGCCCACAGTTCTACTTTTGAGGCATTCTCTTGCCTTCTAACACCAAAACCCACAAGTTTTTGGTTCAGCGAAGCTACTTCTCTGGTCAAGCACTGCTCACCCAAACAATTCCAAGTCCTGCTGGATGGAAATTAAGGCAGTTTTCCATGCACAGATTTGGAACACTGGCTTAACAGCTAATGAGAGAGAGAGCTGTGAGCCAACAGACTCAGCAGAGCCATAAGGAGGACAGGTCCTTATCCACCCTAAGTATCCTTACTCTCTGGTCCCGTGCATCTCTGGAACACAGGCTGTTAGTCATGCTAAAGTAGACCAAGCTGCCTGGAGGTTGAGATGTGGAAAACCTTCTTTCTGCAGGGCAGAGAGGCAAGTGCCTTATTTCAGCATTCCACCAAGCTGTCCCAGCCCCTCTGTCTGCTTGAGAGGCCTGACTTTCAGAGTTTACCCTGCCTGGGATTTTTTTGTGTTTTTTTGCTAGTGAGACAAGTTACACAGAAAGTTAAGGAGGAAAATGGGGAATGTTCCCTTTCTTCCAGAACCACATTTGGGTAAGCCAAAGTAGGCACTATGGCTGTCATGCTCTGGAATATTCCCTGCCAGTTTTTGCAGACACAATACACCACCAAGCAGGGTGAGCAAGAAATGAGGAGACCAAGCAGGGCTCAGGCACTTCACACTCCTGCCCAAGATGCTGATGTGGCCCATTGGTTCACCCAAGACTGGGATTCAAATGTGACATTAACTTGTGAGAGACTGATGGTGCTCTGGTCTGAGAACCTTTTTTGCTGCACCACAACTGCCTAATTTTAGGAAAATAGGAGATATTTGTGCATCCATTTTTTTTGTAGGTAGTTGGCAAAGCAGGTTGCGAGGCTGAGGCACAGCACTGAACCTGCAGCTTGGGAGGGAATCCAAATGCATGTCTATGAAAGAAGGAATTAAGAGGCTAGAAGAAGTGGCTATGGGGGGAAGTAAAGAAGGAAAAATGCGAAAATGAAGGCTAGAACAAAGATCCTAACTGGTGCTCCAGCCTGTGTGAATAAAATACTTCACAATTCTGCACTGAGTGCATCAGCTTATTGCCATGCCTGATGTTTCCCAAAGGAAAAGTGAGTTGAAAAGAAAGATTTCTGGCTCTGAGTCTACTGAGAGCAACAAAATGATAATCCTACATTGGCAAGAAGGAAAAAAAAACCCCAAACCAGGCTGTCTTTGTTTGCTAAGACGATATTCTTTCATCTGTTGACTGAATTTTGATTTATTGGCTTGCCCAGTTTTATTTCAAGCAGAGGGGGTGAGAAGCATTACGAATGTAATCACAGAACCATAATATCCTAGGTGTTAAATGAGGTGTTCCTGATGCCGCCAGGGCCGTACCGCACCCCAAACCGCAGGTGGATGGCACGGAGCTGCAGGAGCTCCAGGGGAGCGGGGCGCTCCCTCTCCCTGGCGGCAGCACCGTGCGCCAGCCAGCGGGCAAGGGACACGGCCGGGACAATCGGGACAAGAGCCAGGGACAAGAGCCCGGCACCGAGCCCGGCGCTGCTGGGCTGGCAGACCACCCGCCCTGCGCTGTGCCATCCCAGCGTCACACACGGCGTGCGACAGAAACATCTGTCAGGCAGAGCGCTGGTCCGCTCATCATGTATTCCTCTTATTGCTCTTATTGCTCTTATCCCCCTGAGTTCCTGGGGTTCTACAGGAGTGCCCGAATAGCCTTCTCTTTGCTCTTTCTGGGAATACAAACCACATCCCCTGACTTACCTTCAAGATCTATTAATATTTTGGGAAATTCCACCACACCCAACTCACTAAGCTTTCTGTATATGTTTCACCCTCGTTACGGGTTTCCTTTCCCCCCACCCAAGGAAGGGTGTGATCGCGTTCCATGACTTTAAAAGGCCTTTTCAAATCTGTCTGAGGGCTGTGTGCCTTTTGTGACATCAACAGGGAGAGAGGAAAAAAAAAAAAATCAAGCATGCAAACAATACCCTTAGAGTAAATATGATCTCACTGTGATTAAACCACAGTACATCAGAATCAAAAAGCAGATGTAAAACTTAACCTCTTTCCCTCAGGCAAGCAATTAAAAACTTAATGAAAGGAGATCGGATGTTAAATGCTAAAGAATTGAAGAAGCAGAGCAGAAGTGGGGGAAAAAAATAGTATGGAAAGAAAGAATCCCAAAACGTGTGTTTTGAGTTCTCAGTTTCCATTTTCTGGCATTTGTGAGCCGTCTTCTCCCAGACAAAGTTTCCTTAAAAAAAAAAACCAAAACCCAAACCCTCCTTCCAAAATTAACCCTTCCTTCTGCCACTCTGGGGAAACAAGCACAACTTCATTGTCAAGAAACCATAGCTATGTAGACACAGGGCCTCAGTATTGCCACCAACTTACTTGGTTGATGGCTTCAGCTTTGACAAGTACGTTTTTAAAATTTATTTTTTTAAAGTCTAGAACCTAGATGAACTAGGACATGCTCTTCTTCCCCCAAGTCTCTCCAAAAAAAAATTCATTAGAAGGGAAAGCCATCCTACTCTCTCAATTTAGTGTCACCATCTGGGATACTACACAGCAGCTACAGTTTGGGATGCCCTGAGAGTCCAGCTAACTAAAGAAAAACAAGCTCAGGAGCTCCTCTTTCCAGCCCTCAGCAGGCTGGTGGGACAGGCAGCACCTTGCTTGGAATGAGAATTCCAGGGGAGCCAAGCCTGGCCGGCAGCTGGTGTTTGCCAGGTCCAGTAAGAGTCATCTCCATCCTACAGGGCAGTGGCCAAAAGTCAACAAGCCTCCCAGAACAGCTCGATTTTGGCAAGGTGACATTTTCTGGGTAAGTGTAACCCCAGAGAAGAGGGATGGTGAAGGTGCAGGTGAGTTTTAAGCAGCTCTGGTTACTCTGCTCAGTCTCAGGCTGAAGCACAACTTCAGCTTCATCATGTAAGATCTTGATCTTGTGAGAGATTGGTTTGGGCAGTTCCTGGGCTGCAAATAAAATAAAGCAGTATAAAAAGAGAGACAGAAAACAAAAGAAGATATCTGCTCGTAAATACGCCCTTCTGTAGCAGTAAAAATTGGTTTTTAACTGGATGTAAAGTACATAGGACAAGGACATTCATGACACTGCCTACTGCTAGCTGTATCTTAAACAGAGCGCACATCTCTGGTTATCTTGTACTTAACCCCTTGGATCAGAAACTTCTTTAGAGAGAGAATTACTGATTTTTTAATGGTCTGTATCTTCCTCTCTCTGTCTGCAGCTAAGCAGGTCATTTGCTGGAAGAACTGAGATTTACTCCTAGGCTCCTTCTGAATTTTCTTAATTTGCTAAAATTTTCAACCTTGCTGTCAATGAGGCCTGCTTAAGAAAGGGCTTCTGATGTGCTGACTTGCATTCCTGTAGAGTAAACCCATTCTTACTACTCTTCCTTTTCTGGCAGGCTGATCCACTCTGACTGTGAAGAAAGTGTTTTCAAAACCAACATAAAAATAGAAAGGCAAGAATTTGCCTCATCCCTATAGACAAAAAAAATAAACAATTTTTGTCATGCTATGCACTTGTGTTTCTAGGAGTGTGAACTATAGCTTTAGCAGTTCTGTTTCATGTCAAACACAAACTACGTCCAAATCTGCTGTGGAAAAATTAGCTCCTTAAAATTAAGACAGTTTCCACTACTGTAATGTCTAGACCAAAAGGCAAAAGAAAACGGGCACTTGCCAAGAGCAGGCTGTGATAATCAGGCAATAATATGCAGAGGCTGCACTCTGAGCTGCTATAAAATGACCCAGCTCCACTGCTGCTGAGAGCTGCAGCCATTTACAGGCAGAAGTACCTCTACATGCAGCTTTACTTAGCAGTAGCCTGACTTAATTCACATTGCTCAATACCTGCCATAAATACTATTTTCACAGTACAGTCCCAGAGGAGTGTCTGATCAAGCCCACTGAAGGCTTGGCATAAAGCACCTTTCAGGGGCCAGAGTACTGCTCTAACAGGAGATGTCCACTGCTTTCATGGATGCTCAGAGAGCATTTATTATGCAAAGAAGCCTCTTGAAAAGTGACTTACGCATTTGTGATTCCAAATGTCACTGAAAGTGCTTTCCTACAGAGGTGTGTGGACTTTAATGTCCTAAGAAGTTCAGCTACTTGTCTCCATCAAGTGCAGCCAGAAATGGGAACAGTGCAAGATAAGGGTCCTCCACAAGTGCTGCAGCCAAGGCTGAGACTGTGCATACTCCTCTAAAGCACTCATGTTGCTTTAAAAATTGAATTAAACTCTGGACCCTGGGAGACAGGTGGGTTCCTAATTGCTGCTGGTATGAATGGGATTTAAGTACTTAAATGCTGTAATAAGTTAGTCCAAATAAAATAAGCAAGGCAAAAGTGACTTCACATTGGCCCTTAAGTGACCTAAGCGCATCTTTTGTGTGCAGAAGGCACTCCCATGCCCTTAACACCTTTGGAAACAGCAATATGACATTTAGGAAGCTCTATGCTCCTTTTTCTACTTTTCTGTATGCACTAGATGCACCTGCCCTTGCTGCAATTACTCTGGTACTTATAATGGAGCACAGGCAATACACTAATACAAATTTCTCCTCAGATACCACACACAGGAGTTCAGTGTTCAATGATCAGGTATCAGTGCAAGTATAGTCTACTAACCCCACTTGTTGCTGAGCTTGAGATGGTAAGATTCCAAAGATGAGTTTGTCTACAGTCTTAGGAACTATGCTCCAACAATTTAGCAGGTTCACAATAACACTTCATGAGACTTCTCTGATGTCCAGCCTATATTCTGCAAAATAGCAGAGTTCTGCAGCCTAAGACAATAACCATTGAAATGTGCTTTCATTTTTCCTTTGCAGAAGATGTTTCCATAAAGTCTTACTATTAGACAGCTTTCCTGCTCTCTGATCTGATAGGTCCCCCTGGATGAGGTATGGCACTGTTTGGAATCAGTAGAGTTGAGTCAACATACCTCTAGGCCAAGTAATAATAGTCTAACGTGCAACCTGCAACCTCTAGCAGGATCTTAAAACCAAAAGTAAAACCCCCCAGACAAGTATCTACGCCTCTTGCTCTATCTAGAATCAAACTGAATTGGAACGATTAAAAAATAAGAAAGGCTGTTCATTTGGTAGTTCTGCTTCCCCATCAAACACTAGGAACTACTGCACAGAGACAGATTAGGCTATGAGTTTCTGATTCAAGAGATTCACAGCTACATTACTCAGGAGCAGCTGTGAGCATAAAAAGATACAAGTTTAGAAATCAGGTAAAAAACCTG
Source organism: Fringilla coelebs (assembly GCF_963513975.1). NCBI lineage: Eukaryota > Metazoa > Chordata > Aves > Passeriformes > Fringillidae > Fringilla > Fringilla coelebs. The sequence goes on from NC_140028.1 coordinate 88,436,861, forward strand.
CATGCTGTTGGCTGCAATGCTTTGTGATGGAGCTTATTCTTCCTCTGAAATAAGCACTGTAACATCCCTAAGCCTCAGCAGCTCCATCTGCAAAACAGAATTAGAAGCATTCTGCTGTCCTACCAAGACTTTGGTAGGGCAGGTGGACACAATTGTGTGTAGAGTTTCTCAGCTGCCCTGGGGCACTCACCTGTATTAAGTATACAAATATAAATCCACAGGGGGAGTATGGGAGGGGAAGGAGGGCACACAGAGGCTACAGCCACAACCTGAAAATGACAGTGGCCCTCCAAGCTTTATGAAGGGGACAGTCCTGGCTACATCTCACTGGTACTGCTGCTGACTTAGGCCTGACCCTCCTAGACCTCAGCCACCTCATCCTGTAGGTGCACAGGTGAGAGAAAAATCATGAAACTTCCATTCTAAACTCATGGCAGTAAGAGAGACAGCACAAACTCAGACAGGTTTTCCCCTTGTTGGTTTATTCCTCTCCTACTACATTTTACAAGACTTTATAGTTCCTATTTACTTCTGAGTTTGACTGCCACCCTGTGATTGCTGAGATACTGAAAAAAAAAGTGAAATGAAGAGGAGTAAGGAATAAATGAAACAGAGAGGATCTGGTTAATAAAGTACAGACAGTTCTTTCCCTTTTACATGGTCCAACACTCAAAGTCTTTCATTGCCAGGGTTACAAGCAGCTTTTCACAAGCACTTCTGGTTGGGAATATTGTATTTCTTCCCAGGGACACTATTTTGTTTGTCTTGGCATGCAGACATTGTAATCAAGTCTATATATTACAGGACTGTGCCTTAGCACAAATGGCAGGCATTTCGAACCCTATTTAGGTTTCTTCCTTGCCCAACAAATTATCTAAAAATAGATAATCAAGACCTCATACTTTACATCTACGTCATTCCTTTTGGCTTAAATGAGGTAAGGAATGCAGGGTTTTTTTTCCTCTCCTCTTTCACTGTTCGGAAGTTTTAGTAAACAGACAAGTCCCCTTTTCTTCCTTCCTTCCCCCTCTTATTTTGTCTTGCATGTGAACAGCCACCAAGCTACAAAAGCCTTGTTATGATAATGTCTTCTCCCTTTTGCTTCTGTTGCACTTTTATTGCCTGAGATAAGAGAGTAGGAATTGGGGGCCAGATACTCCCTCTCCCACCCATGTCCTTCCCTCATCATGGAAACCCACTGGAATTTCTGTTGCTACAGAGTACACTGTAGCTGTAACTGCTCCATCCTTGGAGTCATAGCCTGTGTTTGGTTTCAGAAAAGGCTGACCCTACCTCCTGGGTTACAGAATACTGGAATGGAGTCCTGTGAGAACTTGATGGGGTGCAGTTTTGTTGTACACGGGGATTTAGCTCAAAAGCAAGCTGTCATCATCATCAAAGAACTGAGGTGTTGCCCTCATGCAATTGCAGCCCTACAGAAATTAGCTTCTGAAAGTGGCTTTTAGACAAGCAGGACTAAGAAGTGCTCCAAACCAACACAAGTATTTCTTATGCTTAACCTTTCCCATCTTTCCAGAGCTCAGTTAAAATAACTTCTGTGTTCTCAGGCATTTAAGCAGTACATGAATGGGAGAACAGGACCTGACCTGGGGTTAAATTTCTCTTTGCTTTAAATAGTCACAGAATCATTGAATTTCACACAGTGTGCAAAAGCTAGTTGTGTAGAGACATAAAATTCTGAACTTGCTTAAATCCACAGGGATTTTCCCTTTTGGAGGATTCAGACTTGAGTGTTAAGATAGAAGAATGCAATGGACAATTAAAAAAGCTTACATGAAGGAAGAGAGGGAGGGAACAAGTTTTGAAAATGTCTGAATAAAAAATGTATGGATTGCATAGCAGAAAGGATTTCTAGACCAGAAATGACCTTGGGTTTAGTCACACTGAAAGCAAAGTCATGAGTGATAGAGAGACATATCCAGGGTCTCACCATGAATCAGTTCCTGTTCTGTCCTACTGTTAAAACTCTGAATTAAACCATAGCAAGCATTTCAATCATTTCTTCAAACGAGGCCTTACAGACTGTCACCATAAAAGTAAGGAATGACATGCCCCAGTATAACACTGGGAGCAGTTAAACAGAGCCAAATCTGCACCTGGATGCTAAGCCTCCTCTGAAGTGATGATATGTCCCCAGGCAGGCCATTAGCATTCTCTGTTCCTTTATTTCATGTGTACAATAAAAAAAAAAAATTCCTATAGGAAGATAAAAGAAAGAGAGAAAATACAGAAAGAACAAAGACTGAATGTGCAGGTATTTTCTTTGTGTATTACTCTAGGGATAAGAAATAGATCTAAGAATGTTTGCCCCAGTTAAACACTGTAACTACTTCACATTTCCCAGGGAAAGTAAACACTGTAATCCAGCAAGAAGGTTTTTGAGGCCAAACCCCTCAGTCTTCTCTTTTTTATTTATTTATTTTTAATGGCTTGTTCTTTCTCTGTCTAGTCTTCTCTGTCTAGAATTACGTAATCACAAACCAAATCCAAAATCCTCATTCCCACAATACAGGGCAAAGGAAACATTGCAGGGCAGAGAAGACTTCCCCTTTGGAGCCACGTTATCTTTCCCTATTCTTGCAGTGCCACTGGCCTACATATGAGAAATCAGGAAGCTGTATAACTATGCAGGACCATTTCCTATTGGGATACAAGTGTTCCTTGGCCCTGGGCAGCCTGAAAGCAGTTGGTGAGCTTTGGACTAACAGTGGCACTGCTCTTCTACCCTTGGGTGCAGAGTAACACCTTCTCTAGGCAGGTATAAAGTCTACCTGGGCTGATCAGAGATGGAGTAGACACAAGAGATGAATTTTATCAGACTTCAAATCAGTCAGTTGTCTGAGACACAGTTTAAAAAAAAAACAAAAACAAAAAGCCATGAGCTCCACCTCAAAATTGTGATAGCCATGGATCCATGAATTACCTTTGTCAACCCACACGTAACACAATTTCTTTTTCCCTTGTCTTTCCATGAGATGGAGAAACTGGCAGTTGCTTTGGAAACTAAACTCTGACCTTTCCCAAAGTTTGGCTGGAGAGACCCTGCAAATTTGGCCTGAGCTCAGAGATGTATAGAAGAGCATAAAAATCCCTGCACGTTTACCTGGGTATCACTCCTACTTCTCACACACTCTGCCACTCCATCAGCGCTCTTTCACACCACGCTGCCTAAGTTTAGTACAGAGATGGACTTCACTTCCAAAGCAGCTTAGTCTCCAAGTAAGTATATAGCGTGTGACATTTCCAAAATCACCTTTTTATTGACGCTGAAGTTATTTTTGGCAGGGCAAGGAAAGTTTTTCCTTCCCTCCCCCTTTTTTTCCAATCGCACAAGATTACGGTATGTCTGTACAGTAATCTAATGCCCCGTGGGCAATTCTGTACCTTGCCCAGACGTTTTTCAGTAATATTAGGACAAAAGGCTCCACATTTGTGTCTTTTGGGAAAAAAACCAATAAACCAACGAACCACCACCCCCTCTGGTAAAAGGCCGCTAAAAGCGATTATTGAATAAACTGGGATGATAGGAATTAATATGGGGGATAGGCTACCCATTCTCAAAAAGTGTTACTTTCCCCTCGCCTGTGATCCATCAAACAGACCGCACCGTGATAAGGAAACATTCCCGAGCGCCTGGCAGGAGGTGAATGAGCTCCCGGGGAGGATCGGGGGGTACCTGTCCCAAACGCGCCTGGCCATCACGCACCGCCCCGGCACCTTCCCCGCGGTCCCGGGCTCATCCCGTTATCCAGGGCCGGCACCAGCGGGAAAAGCGAGAGCAGCTCCTTCTCCCCGCGCCGCCAACACCGACAGAGCACCCGGGGGTCCCCGCAGCCCGTCCGTCACCTTCGCTGCCCCCTCGTTCCCACTCCGCGCGGACACCTTCCCCGGGGCTCTGCGCCTGGAGACAGCGCAGCGGAGGGCAGAAGGCAGACCCGGCCGCCCGGCGGGCACACGACTCGCCTTGAGGAGGTGCGGAGGGGAGCCCCGAGCCGTCGGGCCCCGCCTGCGGTGCGGGGTGCGGGCGCGGTGCCGCCGTGCACTCACCTTGTACTTCATGGCTGCGCCGCCGCCAAGCCCCGCCGCATCCCCGCGCGCTCTGCGCGCCCCGCCGCGCGCCGCCGCGCCAGCCTAACACGCTCATTTGCATAGCGCCGCCCTCATTTGCATAGCGTTCGCGCACGAGCCGGCCCCCCGCCCCCCCTCCCCGCTCCCGGACCGCGGTGGCGCCGCCGGCGGCGCGGAGGGGCGGCAGCGGGGCCGCGGGTTCGAGACCGGGCGAGGCGCCTTCCGCCGCTTCCCTACGCCGATGGCCGGGGAGAGAGAGCCCCACAGAGCGAGGGCTGTCGGCCCTGCTCCCAGGGACCCCGCCCTGCCTTTTCAAAGCTGCTCGCCTTCACTTTTCCCCGGCGGAAAAGGACATGGGGGCACAGGTTGACCGCGGCTGAACAGGAGCCAGCGTGTGCCCAGCGAGGCCAATGGCATCCTGGTCTGGATCAGCACTGGTGCGGCCAGCAGGATCAGGACAGTTATTCCTTGTATTGGACACTGGTGAGACCACATCTCAAGACCCGTGTCTACTTCTGGGCCTCTCACTGAAAGACCTTGAGGTGCTGGAGCAGGTCCAGAGAAGGGCAATGGAGCTGGTGATGGGTCTGGAGCACAAGTCCTGGGAAGGGAGACTGAAGGAACGTGGGGGTCTTTAGCCTGGAGAAAAAGAGGCTAGTGGGGGACTTGACACTGTCTACTCTGACATGACATTGTACCCAGGTGGGGTTTGGTCTCTCCTCCCAGGGAGCCAGCAGCAGGACAAGAGGACGTAGCCTCAAGATGTCCAGGGGATATTCAGGTTGGACATAAGGAAGCATTTTTTTATGCAAAGTATGGGTAACGCATTGGAAATCGCTGCCCAGGGAGGTGGTTGAGTCACCAACCCTGCAGATGTTCAAGAAACAGCTGGACATGGCACTTAGTGCCATAGCCTAGTTGACAAGGTGGTGTTTGGTCAAAGGTTGGACTCAGTGATCTCAGAGACCTTTTCCAACCTAACTGATCCTGTGAACCTTTTCCATCCATCCCTCTCACAGGCATTTTTCTCACGTGCAGCTCTTGGAGGCGCTGAACACTGCTTTGTTCATGTCTTTGCAATTATTTTTGTTCTCGCTTGTCCTCAGAAGATGATCTTTTTTAACTACTGCTGCTTAAATCAATCTGCCAAGTGTTGGCTTTGCCTGGCTGCTATTTTAACGCTGATTAGACATCAGAGGCCAAGAATGCTTTAATGGCCTGGAGATGTCCATTATAAAGAGTGACCATTGTAAATAAGGATTATTTGGAAGAGAGTAATAATTAACTCTGGTATCTTGGAAGCAAGAAAGTGCAGGGAAAATAGATGTGTGGTGATCCTCCATGCTTTTCAAGTTAGATCTCTTAATCAGGCATGATTAATATGGTGCACATAATAGGAATCTTTGTATATGGGACATACTCCAGCTTGTTTAGAGGAACAGGAAGTAAATTCCCTCCTTTTTGCTCGAGCTGAATCTTACCCAACATTTTTAGGTCACAGATGGACTCAAGGCTATTTCTGGTGGCCTAAGGAAAAATAGCAAAGAATAATCTTGTACTACCAGATTACAAACATAACTACATTCCATAGTACAATGTTATCCTTAAATTCTCATGTGACTAATCCTCTAGAGAGGGATCCTATTGCTAAAATGGCTTCTTGACTGATAAAGAATGTCATACTTTTATCAGCAATCTCCTCTGTTCTCCAATTCCAGCATAAAATATGTGGCTGTACTCTACAAATTTACTAAATTAATGCATAAATGCTTTTTTTCCCCCTGTGCTGTCTTCTTGACTGCACATGCTGTAATAGCTCATGGGTGTGTGCCCCTGTCAGTACAAAATGAGTCTCAGAAATTCGTGAGAAGAGCGAACTCCAGCTTTCTGCAGTGCAGAAGAGCCACTGTGGCTGGGCTGTAGCTTTGCTGCTCCAACCCCTTGTAGGGGTTTTTCTCTGGGCCTTTCTTTCCATTTTTGTTGTTGCTGTTGATTCTTCTGATTTCCCAAGAAGAAATCTGAAACAGATGATATTTTATATGCACTCGGTCTGGGGCAGGGTTGTTTCAAGTGCAGCACCAAAATAAATGTGGGTAGTTTCAAGAGAATAAAACTCACTTGTGTGCTGTGTCCTTAGACACCTTAATTAAGAAAGGAATTATTCCAGTGATTATGTATGACCAGCTTACTATTAAGAGAGTGCAAATTTTTTTTGAGCATTTCTTAATTGAAGAGTTAAGAATCAAAGACACACTGTTTTTCTTTTTGCATGTTTTTGCTCTTTATACTCCAAGTAGAAAATTACTTTTAGATACAGAGGAGGCAATGGCTAAGGTGTTAGCATGGTATTGGACTAGCATCCAGATCCCCTTCCTTGAATAAGCTCTGTGTAATCCCTTCCCATGGCACCATTACCATGAAGATAAATGTGTTAAGGACTGTAAAACCACACCAGCAAGAACCAAATAAGTATTGGAGACAAAAATAAGTAACATCATATATCTGACTTCACCTATATTTAAACTCAGAGAGCATCTGGTTTCCAGTCATCCCACCAATAGTGGTACTTTTCTTGTAATTGGTGTTTTTTCAGAATGCTTTACAATCACATAATGAAACCTAAGCACATTTGAGAAGTTGTGCCTTCTGCTATTATTTTAGCTTGCTTTGCTTTTAATGTGTGTAAAAAGCCCCTGACCGATTTTAATATGAGGTAACAGATGTGTCGATATGAAATTCTAGTTGGAGTGTTCCTCTGTGTGTATTGTTTTGCCTTTATCGCTCTCCATAACTCTTATTGAACACTTTTACTTCGATGCCACTGGAATGACACTTTGGGCACAAACCCACAAAGTCTGTCAGCGTTGGTTGCTGTGCTTTACAACTCTGAAGGAGCAGACACAAGAGCTGGTATTCTACAGGGAGAAAAAGAGGTTGCCATCGCACAGCACTGCGCAGTGAAGTCCCACTGCTCGTTTTATCCACGCACCCTCCCTCCCCCTCTCTCCCCTACTGCATTTACCCTGAGGGGGTTTTTCATTTCCCCCAGGGTGGAACACTCCCACTCGGAGGGATGCTCGCAGCAGAGCTGGCAGCATGGCAGAGCTCCATGGTCTATCACGGATATCGGGAACTGGATATGCCTTGGAAGAGGGATTTGTAAACGTGACCTGCTGAGCTCCTCGCGTTGCTGTAAGAAGCTGGGATTGCGGCAGGCACGTCTGTGGTTGGTGCAAGCACCCCGCTGCTCTCGGTGACCTTGGCGGCGGCCGTGCCTTTGCTGTGTAATATTGTATTTCAGGCACAGCCTAGGGAAGTTTTGAGTCGGTTGCCTTGGATAATCAGCTCAATTATACAATGCAACTTGCTGATGAGGAAGCTGGGACCGGGCATTACTGATGTCTGTGTTTCAGAGGCAACTTGAGCTGTATTGCCAGGATTTATAACTACAAGGTCCCATTGAAGTTCTCGGGAGGGTAATTCATGTAATGTGCCTTTTTTGCTTCACAGCACAGCAATGGCTTGATTCACTGCCTCATATTTATTCCACTGCAATTCTAGCAGAGCAGCAAATGGGTTCTGTGACTTCGTCTTGTGCCTCTGTCAGTGGCTTTTGTTTGTTTCCTTGCTTTTGCTGAGGGCAATTAATATTACTCTCTGCTCATTTGGGCAACCTACGGCTTGTGTCCTGCTCTCATACCCCATCCTGCCGAGCCTACTGCTCGCTTCTTTTCTAATCACGTCTCTGCTCCGTGTCTTCCCGTTTCCCTCCTGGTTGCCAGCTGGGGTGCTGAGGTGTTTGGGAGGTGGCAGCAGGTGAAGTTATCGCCGTGGGGCAACCACAGGCACTGCTTATCAGCTGGGCTCTGCGGCTGGCCGGCCCCAGCCCTCGGCACGCAGCGTGGAGCGGAGCTCCGGGGCGGGAAGGGAATGCCCGCTGAAGCACACCAGCCAGCTATCACCTTGTGACAATTGAGAGGGGAACACGAGACAGATATCCTGCTCTCAAAGGTTACTCAAACAAAAATCCCCTTGTTCCCGTTTCCCCATTGACACAATCTGAGAAAAGAGAGACGCAGCAGAGTGTCTCCCTCACAGCTGAGAGAGTCTTTTCAGGAAGGGTCTGTGAGCTCTGTGTTTGGGAAACATTGAGCTGTCTTTCTTTTTTATTCCCCTCTTCACAAAGGCCTAACTATCTCTTGGATAATTTTCTGTGGCATCTGCATTTCTTCTGTTGTGATACTTGGCCGCGGGGATTGGATTAAAATTAATTTAGTTATAGTGCCACTGCACTTTCTGAGCACAGGAGTCATAATTAGCTTCATGTCCTGTCACCTATGTAATGCTACCCAGGCTGGTTCAGCAGATATGCAGTGGATGGAATTTCTTCAGTGCAGAATGGTTTTGTACACGCACTCAGAGTGGTGGAATTTGCTTGCTTGGACATATCTGTTAAAAAGCTGAAACGCTGTTGTTTCCTGAGAAGAACATGAACAAAAGTTCACCACTGACAGGGGCAGGATTCTGTGTCTGTCTGCATAGAAAGGCTCCCTCTCCCACCTCACTAGGAGATCATAAGAAAAAGATTTCATTCTCACCCAAAGAAGGAAATATTTTACATTTCAGCAAACTAAAACAAAGTCTGCTCAATTTTTCTATGACCAGTGAGGGAAATACTTTTAAGCAAGTGCCCTATTCCATTTAACAGTATGAGAAATCTGTCCTGACAGATGGAGGAGTGGGTAGCAATCATTGTAGCGGTGAGATTTAAATGCAAGGGTCAAATTGTGAAAATAAAAATTGTGACATAGAATTATCTTCTTAAATTTGCCTGTGCTTTGCCATTTTAAGATGCCTAAGATGCCTTTTAACCACGGGGTTAGTTCACTTGCTTTAGAATTCTACATTTACTTTAATATATACTAACTAACAGGCATCCCACCTCCTTCCACAATAAGGCACAAAAGCTGTTCACATTCTTGAGAAGGGCATTTTATGCAGTGTTTCGTCAGGAATTGCTCATTTAACTTTGTAAGTCAACCATCAAGGCCCTGTTTAGTGCCCCTCCTTCAGATAAGGCGAATAAATACAGCTCCCTCTATCCTCTCTGTTTTGCTTCAAATGCCAGCTAGAAAGAAACATACTGGTGTTCCTCCCACCCAAAAGGTTTTGAAAGTGAATCCAGCCTTTGTTAGCTTGAGAAATCATGGAAGGCAGTTGGAATTTAGATATTCTGGCACTGGCTGTCACTAAGCCACCAGCCTGACTCAGTGAATAAAACCTGAAAAGTTTGTTCAGTTAAAACAAAACAAAACAAAAAACCCCAACAAAACAACAAACCCTCAAAAAAACAAACCAAAAAAAAAAGCCAACACAAAACAGGGGGGGGGATATAATACCACTACAATTTTCATTTGTTATGGGAAGCAAGCAGTCACCTTCTCAGGGGAGAATGGACATGGGAAAGGGAAACAGTGGAATGGCTATTAAAACAGCATGAGGGACACATCTTACTCTGGAGAAAAGAAAAATAATGTAAAATTGAAAAGGAGTAAATTTATCTCTGTTCCAGCACTGGAAATCAGTCCCACAGAAATGATTCTCATCAGTGGCAAGCTGAACATGAGCCAGCAGTGCCCTGGCAGCCAGGAGGGCCAAGTCTGGCCTGGGGGCATCAGGCACAGCACGGCCAGCGGGCAAGGGAGGGCATTGTCCTGATCTGCCCTGAGCTGGGGCAGCCAAACCTCCAGTGCTGGGGGCAGTTCTGGGTGCCACAATATGAAAAAGATAATAAGCTGTTGGAAAGCATCCAAAGGAGGGTAACAAAGATGGTGAAGGGCCTTGAGGGTAAGCCTTCCAAGGAGAGACTGAGGTCACTTGGTCTGTTCAGACTGGAGAGGAGGAGACTGAGGACAGACCTCATTGCAGTTACAGCTTCCTTGGGAGGGGAAGAGGAGAGGCAGGCACTGTTCTCTTCCCTCTGTGGTGACCAGTGACAGGACACGAGGGAGTGGCGTGAAACTGTGTCAGAGGAAGTTCAGGTTGGGTGTTTGTCCTGGGGTGACTTCATGATGCTTGTACCCCAAATATCTGTTCTGTTTATGCTGGATATTAAGTTCTGCACCTTTAAGACTGGCAAAGGCGGGGAGAAGAAGCGCGGAGTTTGCTTCCAGAAGCTGCACTTGCTCCCACACATTCTCTCTCATGGTCTGTGCTGTCTGCAGCATGGACAGTGGGAGAGAGCTCTCCTTCACTTTTTTGTTAGCTTTTTTAGCTAGCTGAGGCAGAGAAGTTCCCTGGACTGTGGCTTTTCTTTTTCTTGGAACTGATCAGCCCTGCTCTGGACTGAAAATCCAGAAAAACACCAGGAGCTCACACCTGTGGCCCACCTGGGCCTGGGACAGGGCATTTTCCAGCTCAGGAGGGACTGATCAGATACTGAGCAAGCTGAGCTACACCCCATGACAAGGACTGTCTGAATTTGCCATCTCTTCAGAACAGCATGAGGTTTTATTGTTTAATATTATTTGGTTTTTTATGCTTGTGAATACTTTGCTTATTAAATAAACAGGTTTTTTCCACTTTTCTCCAAGGACGTCTTTTCCTGAACCAGCTGGGGGAGGGGCCACTTGAATCTGCCTTCTAGAGAGACCCCTTTGGAAGTTTCCTCCCCAGTTTGCCATGACCAAGGCCAATATTAGAGAAAGGTTCTTCACCCAGAGGGTGTTGGGCACTAGAACAGGCTCCCCAGGGCAGTGGTCACAGCACCAAACTCTTGGACAGAGTCCAAGAAGCGTTTGGGCAGTGCTCTTGGGCACATGGTGTGACCCTTGGGGTGTGCTGTGCAGGGCCAGCAGCTGGACTCGATGATCCAAATCAGCATATTCTGGGATTCTGGGAAGAGCTTTTCCAGGTCCGTGCAGCAGCTCCCCTCGGGGATGGCTGGTGTAGAGCACTTGAGTCAGGGGGACTTCAAGTTCTCAGCAGGGCTGGGCAGAATTTGTGGGGGACAGCACCAAGGGTCACGCGCCCTTTGCGGAGCTGAGGCCGAGCAGGAGCTCTGGGAACCTCGGCACGTGCCCTGGTGCAGATTTGGTGCACCCCTGGTGGGAGGAGAGATGTCAGAAGCCCGTGGCTCCCAGGTGGGGACAGGGCAGATCCGGTCTCCAGGGCCTGTTTGCCCGGGAGCTGATGTTATTGGGAGGGATGGAAGAATGTGAGGCATGCAGGGAAGACTGGAGAGGGAAAAGAATGTCAGCGTGGAGCACGCACTAGCCTATTCCTTCCAGAGATGCTGTCAAAGGGTTATTCATTTCCCAAACAAACAAACCAGTCTAACAGTCGTGATTGCAAGCTACACTCCCTTATTTTCCCCTCCAGCACAGAATATGTTTAATGCATGGGTTAAAAAATACCAGCTTGCTTCCAGACATGTGGCGTGCATGCCATTCAACCTACTGATGCCAAAAGAGTTTTTCTTGTTTTTCCTAAGAAAAACTGAGAAATAGCACAACTATGGAGACTGCAAAGGAGTTCTGTTCTCTCTGGTTCACAACTGAGTGGATGAAATATGATAAATATAGGGAGGTTGCTCAAGAGGAAATGTATGTTTAGATATCACAGCTTGTTTAAGATGAAAGGAATCCAGAACTGGGACCGGAATTGCTTCAGACAAGAAACTTGGGCACAAAGCTTAGGCATGTTAACCTTTTCATGCAGTTGTAAGAAGTCATAGTGCTGGCATCCAAAAGCTCAGATCTTTACCCGAACTTTCTACTTGAACTTTCCCCATGCTGGGTGAAACTCCAGAGCTGGGATTTTATTGACATGGAACACATTACATTATTCCACTGGATACTAAAACTGTTAAAATGAAAATTAATTGAGTTAAGAATTTATTTTCTTTTGAATACATTCACCCAGCTTACTAGGTTTGTGGGAACAAAGTCCTGACTCCAATAGCACATAACCCACCTGCAGAGGAGTTCCTAAATGGAAGCAGGAGTGTGAGTGTGGACAATTAAGTAGGAAACAGTGGTCAGGAATAAAAAGGTTCACTTTCCTGTGACACCCTGGAAAGGTAAGGTTTTGTAGGCTAGGATCAGCAAGATTTTTCTCAGGAGATAAAACCTCTCTCACCTCCTCACCTGCACAGAGAGTAATATGCAGCAACACTCATCCCCAGAAACTTTCTCTTGAAAAAGGCAGTGCACAGCTCTGCTCTTTCCAGTCTGTAGTGCCTTGCTCCTGTCTACTTTTCCTGCCTACCTCTCCTTCCCTCCCTCCTGCCTTCCCAGCCCTGCAGTTGGCAGGGTGGAGAGGCCCAATTCCAGGCACATATGCTAGCACTTTGCTCTGAACTTGTGTGGAAGGAACTTGTGCAGACGCATGAAGGTACAAAAATGGTGTATAAAGAGGGGGGTGTGTTGAACTCCTCGTACATATATTTGATAGAAAATGCATAAAAATCCTTGAAAACCCATGAATCCTCTGTACAGAGCATTTGTGTGTCTTAACTCCATTTTAGGAGTCAGAAAAGCCAATCTTGTCAAAATACTCTCTCCTGCCTCTGATTTGCAAAATGCATGCTGCTTTAACTTGGCAAAACACCAATAATGACCCAAAAATATAATCTCTCCTGACCATAATTTGTCCATCAGTTTTACACATCATTCAAGGAATTATCCTGTGACTGGACTAGCCATTTTGCTTTTGCAAAGCTTGTTAGATTTGTTCTCTCTGTTTTTAAAACCTTTTGTTGCAAATCTCCCACACTTCTTTCAGAAAAAAATATTTGCTGTTGCTGTATTTTATATATTTATGTTTTCTCTCTCCCTGACTCTCATCAGCAACTCTTTCAAACCAAAAGCATTTCTCTCTGGTAAGGCCATCAGTTCAGAGGTTGTTCACTAGCCAGCAGCCAGTTTTTTCCAGTAGGAGGAGAAGCAAAAATAAAACTTTAATAAAATGCAAGTTTGGAATTAAAAAGAAATACAGTGGAGAAAGTTCTGTTTTGCCTTTACTGCCAAGCTTCCCATGAAGTCTCAGCCTAGCTGTGTTTTGAAGCTTGAGGAATTCCTTCATTTGGAGGTGTTAGGAGGGAGGATATAAGGTAGGAAAGTGATCATCTTTTCTGTCTTTTGCTTCAAACAGATTTGTGGAGATCAGTTGATATCCATAACAACAGAGAACAGCACATGAAATGTCTCACAGTGTCTGACTTATTTTTCTCTTCTTTGGGTGTTGGTGTTTAAGCTCTCATCTCATACTCAGCGTAAATTTGCATCTCTACAAAACTGCCAAAAAAGGTTTTCTTTGCTGCCATCTAAATCTGTTTATGGTCTACTCTCCCAAAATCACTCTTTAAAGGAAAATGACTGACTTTCAAACCCCTCCTCCTCTTCTGTTATTTTTAACAAGCATTTCAGCGTGGTGTCGTTTAGAGAAAAGATCATTGCATTGCTCTGCGTTGCAGGACTCTCAGGAAACAATGCTAGAAGAGAAGGAACGTGGGAACTCTGTTCCCTCTCTTTTCCATTTGCAAACTCTGAATGCTTCCAGCAACAGGGTAGCCAAAGACAGGGTGAAAAGGACAGAGCACGCTCCCATTGGCAAAGCTTCTCTCATCTTGACTGGGACAAGGATTTGGTCATGCCATGCAGCATCCCGAGCCTTGGACTGAGGGCTTCACCGGCTCCTGGCAGCAGGCTGGCTCTGCTGAGGGAGACAGCACTTGCAGATAGCTCAGCCCTCACAAGTATCCACCTCAGTTATTCTTCTGCTTCCTTCGGTGTGGATGCTTGCACAGGTGATGGAAGCACCGGTCTCGGGCTCATATGAAAGGAAGACTCTGCACAACTCTGCTGGCCTCACCTGCAACACCTCTGTTCTTGTCTGTGTCTGCCCTTTCCCTCACATCCCAGCTGACTCATGGTGTTTGCTTCTGAAGTCTGATGAGGGCTTGAGTCATAAGGATTTGACACTTCACATCCTCAGATTTCAGCCCTGTCTGGGAGCTGCTAAGGTCTGTCTCCACGTGTCCTTGCAGCTTTTGAGGAGGGGCTTAGCTCTTGAGTTGTGTCATAACGCTCTGGAGTACATTTGTCTGGGAGCCATGAGTCAGTGCTGCAGAGACTCCTTTATCTGCAAGTTCTGAGATAGAGGCAGTTGGTCTGGATCGGGAAGGGTGCTCAGTGGAAGGGTCCTGGTTGTGCTTCCCCAGGCACTGTAGCACGGCAGTGAGCACAGCTGCTGGGGGATGGCTCACTGCAGCTATTCCAGAGCTTGCTGCCTCCAGTGAAAGGCCACGGTATGGCTGAGTGTTTGCCCAAAAAGAAGACCACAGAGGGCAGGTGTATGCCACCCCCTCTCCTCAGAGAGTAAGCAGTGGTCTGCTGTCACTGTCTGGTGCTGTAAATGTTGGTGCAGAAATGAAAATCAAAGTGTGCTGGGAGAGCAGGTGTCGGGGATGTAAGTGTAGATACCAAAAGGTTTAGACTGGAGCTGATGGCATAGGCTCCTTAGACTCTTCTTATAATTTCTATTTCCTTATTTCTCAGATATGGATGTTCTGGTGCAGAGATCAAAGTGGGATAGCATAAGAAATGCAAGGTCCCAAATGCTGACTCCTGACCTAAGCACAGGGGTGAGGGAGAAGCCTGTTGGACCAAGCTGCTTTTATAGGAGCTGTAAGCTCTAGAGAATAATAGAGGGAGACAATTCCTTGAATTTGTGGGAAAAGGGAAGGAGGGCAAAAAAAGGAAGACGAATAGAGATATAGATTATTATTAATCAAAATAATAGGAGTAAAATAGTCAGGGGCACCAGGGGTACAAAGCACCCCACACCTTATGTAGATCAGTACATATTATGGCCTTTTCTGTCTTTTGAGAAATCTGTTCCACTTCTTACTTTGATATTTTAAATATTCTACACTTGATAAATAGCAAAGAATATGGTCCTTAAAAACTGAACCACATTCTGGTAGCAGCCAAGATAACTTTATGAAGACAGACAAACTTGTGTTAAATTAAAAAAAAATATATCATGCTAGAAAGTTATGTAAGATTCTATTTTAAAATCATCTGGTCCTAATTTACTAAATTTACTGCCTCAGAGCTAATGCCAAACTGCTACATTTGATTTATAGAAATACTTTAGCACATTTTTCCATCAGGCTATTGTAGATTATATTTACTGCCTTTTTATTATAGTTAAAAATGCAGACTTTGAAAGGAAAGGAACATTTTTGAAGAGCCTATTGATAGTTTCTCACAGGATGCCAGGAGACATGCAGATAGTAAACAATGCTGTGTGCTTAGGAACATTCCACTCGATTTTCAACTCCTTCACCATCTTTTTTTTTTCTTTGTAATTGAACAAAGTGATCCATCTGGTAAATGGATGTTTGAAAATGTCCAGTTTGTGCCAAACCACTTTTCTTAAGCACAGACTACATTTTTTTCAGGCAAATATTTAAACAGCAGCCGCACTGTGATGCATTGCTAGCCATTAAAAAAACACACACAAAACCCAGACAGCGGGCAGGGGGGAGTCAGGGTGGAAGAAAGCTTAACAAATACTCCATTAAAAATCTATCTAAAAATATCATGCTAAACAGCCCTCCTTCTTCCCCTTTCTCTTCCTGACAAGGGTTTCCAAATGGGAAATGACTGCTAGGGAGTAGAATCTACGCTCTGATCAGCAGAGCAAATGAGCACATGCTTAATTTTACACACATGCTCAAGTCCTTTATTAATTTCTGTGTCTGCGCTTCACAGAACTGGGTCCTTGATAAGTCTCTGTCTACCTGTACAACAAAATTCTGTTCCAGAAGAGTTAGTTTTTCAATGCTTTTGAGAAATCGCTGTGCTTTTTGCTCTCCTGTATCCATCTCCCATTGAACTTACCCACAAAGTTTGATCCATGTGCAATAAGTTCTCAAATACATGGATATCGGATAGAGTTCTGGTTCAGGTCCTCCCCTGATTTTTATTCATCTCTGAGTACTGATCATCTGAACTCAGAAGTGCCAAAATGCCACAAGCAGAGGGAATTTTTCTAGTATTTCCAGCTTGAGCAGAAGTGGTTGGGACAGGATATGTCCTCTTTTTTCTGTGGTAAATTTAGGCTTATTCAGATCTAATCTAGCAGTCATACCGATAGCTCTTTTCAAAAATCCCCATGCAGTTACCCAGAACTGGCACTGCCTGCTTTCATTTTGATATCTCTGTTTCCTCATCCACCTCTGCAAGTGCTCTCTGTTCAGTCGGGTTCAAATTCAGAGTCTCCTGAAGTCACACAACCAACCAAACATCTTCAAGGACTTAGAATTTTGGCCCTGTTTTGAGTCCATAAACTCCCTCCCATTTTAAAGCTAAAATCTCTGAGTAATTTTGCAGCTGAAGGGATTGGTGTTGCCTTGATGCAGCAGGACACTGGAGTCCTAATGCCCGTTCCAAAAAAAGCATCAAGACTTTTAAAGCGTCTAGTTTCAGTAGCAGTACTTCCAGATGGGCTGGGTTTGCACAGTTGCAGAGGCTGTTACTCCAGGAGAAGAACAAGAGGGTGTAATCCTGCTCCTGTCAAATCTGACCCAAGCCTGGCTGTGACACCACTGTATCATCAGTTTAGTCTCAAAGTAGAGAAGACTGCATCAATTATCGCATTTTTACAGTGCCTAGACAAAACTGATGTCTATTTTGTATCCAATCAATGCTCTGCCACTCTGTATTTTGTGAAACAGGTTACTGAGCTGCCCTGGGGTTTCTGGTTGTTGCTGTGGTGGTTGCCAAGGTTGTTGTTGCAGGGCAGCCAGAAAAGGGGCACTGTGTTTGCTGCCCAACACGAAAGGCTCCTGGTTGAGAAGACGTCCCTGCAGCTGCTCAGTGCAAACCCACCAATTCTTCCCAAAAGCTGCTGTGATGCAGATGCAGGAGAGCCTCTCATGAAGAAACGCTCTGACATGAGAGGGAGAGGGGGAGTGAAAAGGTCACAGCTAGGAAAAGAAATGATTCAGCACTAGTTTTTGCGGGCTGGCATTTGTGTCTGCAGGTCAAAGTCGGTGTAAATTTGTAAATGTTCTTCTGTGTTCTGCTCTGGAAAGGAGGTAACAGCGCAAGACAAGCAAAGCGCTAAAGTTGAAATTTAATTTGACACAGCATGAAAATGAGACAATTGTGTGCAGGCTGGTTGAGGTCCAGAGATGTCACCTCACATTACTATCATTTGTTGAGTGGTTGCCAACATTTGTCCATTTTCACAGCCCTGCTCAATATAGAAGATTTCTGGGGCTCCTCAGCAGTCTGACGAAGAGTGGAGCTTTGTTTTTTGGGAGCTAATCCCCTTAAACCACTTCCTCTTCCCACTGGAGTGAGGTTTTCTTAATGCCTTTTTGTGTGTTTTGTTTTGTTCAAATGACCAGAGCTCTTGGGGCTGTTTCCAGGTCTCCCTGAAAGGTCAGGTCTGCTTTTTTCTTTGCTTGCCATTCATATGGTGAGTAGCAAGTGCTCCTCCTGTCCCTTTCCCCCAGGCTTTGAGGCTGCTCTGTTTGCTGACTTCAGTTCTCCTCTTTGAGTATGACAGTAGATGTTTCATTATTTTACTATCTAGAAAAATTAGAGTTCCATAAAACTTGTAATTTTGTGTCACTTTTTTTTTTCTATTTATCTCCACCCAAAAATCTGTGTGAGTAAAAAGTATGTGTGCATCTTTCAGCCTTTTCTTTGCATGGTGATACAGTGAAAGATACCAGTTGGAGAGAGGAATTTTTCCACCTGCAGCTCTGGACAGCTTTCAGCTCAGCTTTAGCCTTTGTTGTTTCCTCTCACAGGGTTTGTTCTGCATTTCAGAACATGAAAACAAGCATGCATGTGACATGTTTATACAGCTGTGGTTCTAGATTTCACATGTCTGTAAGCAGGTGCCCCAGATAATCTAAACCCTATCAGGCATGCCAGTTTTAAAGACATATGTGATATAACTGCTTGATTAAACTAGCCATACATCCTAAAGATGGTGTTTGATTGCTTCAAGACCTCGGTGGTGTTGAGAACCCATAAGCTACACTGAAGCTGCTCAGTTTTATGAGTCCTTACTGTTTCTTGATAAAAGTTGATAAAGCTTGTGTTGTGCTGAAGTAGCTGATAGTTGCATTCATATGTGTAGGGTAATAATTCTGATTTATTACGTATAGATGGGGCCTCTGTATTTTCACTGGATCTCCCCCACTACATCATTGCCTGTGTTGTAGTGCTACAAAGAGCACCAGGCTGGATTTCACTTGCTCTAGGGCCTGTGTTGTCCTTGTCCTCAAAAATCAAAGTGCTTTGGATGTTTGGTTCACTTAGGCATGTGGATATTGAGGGCTAGACTATCAGGAGTAAATGGGTGTCTGCCAGGAATGGGACTGGGTTACCTGGGCATGGAGTCTGTGGGCACATCTGTCTCGGGGTACCCCAGCTGACATACAGCTGCAGCTCCAGGAGCACAGCAACAGCCAATGTGCCCAATTGCATTATACCCACCCTTGCAGGCATAGCTGAGAATGGGGGGGTCTGAGCCTTTTGAGTCCAACCTCTGAATATTTATTGGGATCATGGCCAAGATACCTAAACATCCTGGCTCAGCAAAGCTGAGCTGGAGTGTGAGACCTGCTTCCCCCTCTCTTCAAATAATTTCTTCTGATAGGAGCCAGACATGCAGAGGAGAAAACACATAAAATAATAATCATCACATCTTCAAAATATGTTTGAGTTGCTTCCAGGTAAAAATTTGGTCCAGGAGTTCTGGGAGCAGGAAAGATTTGGAAGTTAAAGTAGCAGTGGTAGAAAAATGGGGGCCAGTTTCTGGTCCCTGAGGTTCAGCCAAGTGAAAATTCATCCATTGTGAAGTTGTCACAGCCTGCTTGCTTAGGCGACCACGACCTCTGCCACTTTGATCCTTTGAATACAATGTGGCCTCTTCCCTGGTCCAGCAAGGAACAGAAAATGATTCATTGCAGTCAAGCATCTCAGTGCTCAAAGTAGTCAGTAAGTTTTTCCCAGGACTTTTGAAAAGCCTGTTCATTTGATGGAATGCACACAGAAGGCAAAAATACTGTAGGGAAAAACTGCTCTCTCCGGGTTTCTGTTTCTACTATTTTGTGCAGCATGTAAAACACCCTCAAATCCAGCACTGATTAACTAACTCATGCATCAACATCCTGCTCTGTGCATCAGTAGACTGCCTTGCTAGTTGCCATGACAAACCAAATCTTTTTGGTTTTTTAGACTCAAATCACACCTCACACAGTGTTCAAGATCCTACATGCACATTCAGGATGTGGTTTTCAACTTGCAATACAGAGCAGCAAGGGCAAAATGGACTCAGAAGGTTTGCTGCATAGTGCCAGCTGTGATCCATGCTTTGCCATTATTCTTCACAAAGAGATGAACCCCACTGTTTTAGCCCTCTGAACTGCAACTGGCATGCTGGGAAGGCTAGACTCAGTTTAGTTTACTTGCTGGGTACAGTAGGACAATAACTAGGACAGGAGGGCAAATGGAAATATGCAGCACAATGAATCTTGCCCAGATACTCAGTACAACTGGCCCTTACTTTTTGCTTTGGCTTCTGCTTAAATTGAAGGTATCACCACAAAATATCTCAACTTTTTCATTCTCCTAGGTGGATACCTGATTAGAATTTGCCTCCTGGTTTGACTCCATACCTAAAGCTACCCTATACAAGGAATCCTTATATGCCACCTTTTTGGTTTCCAAGCATCTGCCACATCCTTGCCAGTGTTTAAGAGTCAGCCCTTTGGGTCTGGGGTCTGCAAAGGGCCTCACTGTGAGGAGCTTGTGGGAGCTACTTTCTGCAACTGGTTCTTATTCAGTTCATGAGAGGCTTAGCATGCATGAAACATAGGTGGGGACATCTTCTCCTTAAACCAAATGATAGGGAAGAGCAAACCAAGTGGCTGTCCTGAAGCATCTTCTAAATGGGCCAGTTTCTAGGAACACAGGGCTAGTTCAGCAGGGACTGGCTGTGCTGCTGAAGAAGCTTTGTTAATTCACTCAACCCAATCCTGCTGAATGTCATAACACAGGATAGAGGACTATCTTTCCTTTTTTCTGTCAGACAGTGATTGCTCACCATCAGAGGAGTTATATCTTCAGGGAGGGATACAGCCTTTGCTGGGAGCTCAGCAGTCTGTGCATCTTTAGACAGGAAGCCCAAAGGTTTTCTGCCCTCCTTTGTGGCAGATTTGCTATTAAATGGAGAAGAAAGAGGGCTCACCATGCTAATGACATTCCTCTGCTCGCTGGCAAACAGCAGAGGCTGTTTGTGCTGTGTGCTGAGGACAGCCCTGGTGTGACCAGGAGATGTGCACGGCTGTTCAACATCCACCCTCATCCTGTGGGCATTTGCCACGCCTGCCTTTGGCCAGAGGCCCAGGGCTTGCTGATTCTCCCTGGTAAATTTATATCAGCATCACATTTAGCAGAACTGGAGCTGTGGATCATGCTCAACACGGAGTTATTTACTGCTGGCACTGGAACCAAGTCTTCATCTTTCTTCTTCTTTAGAGGACATAGGGGAAAAAAAAAAGTTTTGTAATCTAAAATCCCTCAAAATCATGGTTTGAAACTGCTACCAAAGAAAAGTATGAAGGAAATATTTGCCCACCAGTTAGTAAACTGATCTTTAAGGACAGGCTTTTGAGATTATTACATAATTTGTGGTCTCTGACCTCATAAGGAAAAAAAGCAACACTTCTCTAAAACCACCACCTAGCTACAAATCATGACTTCATTTCAAAGAAGAGCTATTAAAAGAACCATTACTATGTATGAATGTAGAAGACCATTACTATATATTACATTCTAATAATTTTCCAGAGTATCTCATTTTTGCTGGAGCAGCTTCTCTTTTTCTCAAAAGAAAATATGTAGAGCATAATCACCATCCATAGGGTGGGTTGCTTTTCCCATAAATATGTTTTGAATGTGAAAAACAGGCTTCACAACCATTTACTTTTGGTCTTGATTTCATCTGGGATTTTAATGATTTGCACACTGATGTCAAAATGACTTCTGGCCTAAGCAGCTCATCCTTCCACTGGTATGGCAGAAGACCACTCAGGGTAACTTAAGAGATGGTAATTGCTGCTGGGTCTGATGTTACTGCAAAATTTAAGCCCATACTAAAAAAAACACCCACTTTGAGTTATGTGGTAGTGTGGGGATGCAAAAATAAAGGGCCAGCTCAGGGCATGTTTGAATTAACCCAAATAAACTAGATACATTCTCCAGCTCTCTTTTTTCATTGGTTTTTTGTTGTTGTTGTTTTGGTTTGGTTTTTTGGTTTGGTTTTTTCTCTGTTTGTTTGTTTGGGGTTTTTTTTGTTAAACATAGCCTCAGGTCTACTGAATCATTCATAATATTCCAAGTTTCTAAAATCTTGCATTAGCTGGTTTTTCACAGTCTATCTTCCAAACCTAGCCATGTCAAAATGCATTATTTATGTCTAATTTAATATTACAGCCCTGTTCTGCAGCTGTGAAGCTTCTTCCTGAGGCAGTGAAGGAGCTTCAAGGGGGCTCACACTCATGGGTGGTTCTTGTGGTTACTGAGCCAGGCCCTCAGTTTAACAGCTCTGCTTTTGATGTGCTACTGTGTGGGCATGTCTCTTTTCTCTAATATAATTTTCCAAGTTCAGAGAATATCAAACACAGGTGAAAATGGCCCTGACCTTTCTATCGAACAGCAGCCTTGTTCCGTATTTGCACTCCAGGATGTGGTTTTAATAATCTGAACCCTGCCTGATTCTGTGTACATTTAGCTATCTTCTGTTCTGCTAATAGTGTAATTTATTTCATGTGGAACAAAGTTTGTCAGGGGAACCGGGTGCTCTTCCCTTTAAATAGCACTCTCAGGATCTGCTCCCAGAATATTTTCTGAACAATTACATTTCAAATTGTTCCTACCAGCCTGGCATGCAAATATGTCAATGGTGAGGACTGCAGCAGCTCTTACAGAAGTTGTACAGAAGTCCATAGGCCAGATTATTAAAACTGTCTCTAGGGGAGGATTTTTCTTCATTTCTGAAGTGTCATGACTGATTTCAATATGCTACTTATAACCAAGTTGTTTTCAGTCTGGATTACCAAATATTGGATTCTGTACTTTCTGAAAAGAATAATGGTTTTCAGCAATCTACTTCCAAATTAATAATGGATATTAAAATATCTGCACGTGTGAAAATTACATCTATGTGTAAAGATACTCACTTTACAGTTTAACCAGTTTAAAACTCACATGGTAAATTTTCTCTGGTTTTTAAGTACCATAAGTGTACCTTAACACAGTCAGTGAGTACTGAATGCATACTTCATTCAAAGCACTGGTACTGGGTAAGTTGTCTGTCTTCTTTCAGAAGTGCAAGTGAAAAGTAAATATTCTTTCTGAGAAAGTGCAACCAACTGTGACCCAAGCACCTCTGCTGATTAATGTAGTGTGGAATTTTGCAACAAGCACCCCAAAGAGAAAGGAATGCAAAATGAATGTGACACATTTTTTTCCTGTTTTATGCCATATGACATCAGTTATTGAAAGGATGAGTTGAAGTACTGGAGATTCCAACTTAAAAGGTATCCTCCTGAATAAGGAAAAGGAATGGCTAAAATATTCTTTTTAAAAAATTTAAAACAGCAGCCACTGGAACTCAATTTATCTGAAACATAAAGAAGTCCCCACTTGATGTCAAGTGCAGACAGAAGGAGAAGTGTTAAAATTTCAAGATTGGCCCTTGGCTTAGCAGAAGTCATCCCAGATGCGCTGATTTGAATGAGTCAGCTCACATCTTCACAATCAGGGACCTGGCATTTCCAAATGGCTGTGTGAAATGAGCTCTACTTTCATGGTTTTCATGACTGACTATCCATTCATTTGCACTGGATTAAGGTCCAGTATCTCTCTACTAGATTGCAAGAGGTACCAGCCCTCCTTGCTGCTTCCCACCTTTCAATTGCCTCTTCTTAGAGAATCAAGAAAGAGCTTCCCTTTTACCTTTATATAGATCTTTGACTTCTGTAGTTGTTTCTAGTCCTCTGCAAAAGGACAAAAATGAGATCAATAAGAAACATAGATGGTTCTGGTTGGAAGCTGTCTCTGTTCCTTAAGGGGATGGGCTTCTGGGTGGCTAATGAGGAAAAATTGTTCCCCTGGACTCCTTACTCCCTTTCTGAAAGCTGCATCTAAAAATCTTTCCATCCTTCTAGTTCAGTTTAAAAAGACCCCACAAAAGCAACCAACCAGTAAATGGACATGGAGTAATTTAACCTGGTCCCCTTCTGGGTGACAGAACAAGGAAGAGCTGGAAATGCGAATATCATCACCATTTCCCTCTGTAGTTTTAAAACTGAGGATGTGTTTGCTGAAAGTCATTGTTCCCTACCTCCCTGGCCTTCTTCAAAATAGGATTTAGAATTGCAATTCTCCTAGCAAAAGATTAGTATTAAGGAACTTGGGAATTTCCACTTGCCTCTGCAGATGTTTTCAGAATGGGAAGCCTTCATTTCTCCTGGAGTATGACCACCCACATCCAACTGCTACTTAGTTTTGGGACTATACATTCACGTGTAGTTCTTCTATACAGATTTATACATGGCTGCTAGTTTAAGACTGTTCATTCTTCTTTATCTTATTTTTTCTATGAACAAAATTAACTTTATAAGATTGTTTCCTAGTTTACTATTGAAGGAAACCTTTAAGGCAATGAAGAAAAATGTCCTTTCCTTCCATTCTGTTCCATGCTGTACCTGTGAATATTGTATTGCCCACTAATGTTGTCCTCTTATATTGAAAATTCAGGTGGATGAGAGCCTAGCCAAGGACTGTAGTGTATGACATTTTTGTATATGAAATCAAATGAATATTGTATCCTGAGAATAGTGGCACGATGGCAAATAAATTATGTATATTCAAAATAATCTGTTTACTGCAGGTAATGATACTGGGGCAGATTGAAATAAACTGCATGGCTTTCTACAGGGAATTGTTAAAGTTTTGGCGGCAGAGATTTTAAAACAAAGTCAAATTATCTTTATTTCAATGTAATTATTTGATTTCTGGGAAGAGACACAATGAGCTTTTATTTTGGGGTATTTCTGACTGGTTTCTTTCTTTTTTTTCTCATGTACAAAAGGAGGGTGAAACTTTGGGGTTTCCAGTCTGAGGAAGTAGTACCCTGTTTCCAGTTGTGAATAGAGTACACATGTTGCATGAAAGTGTTTTATTCCCTTTGCCTCCTAAGATTATAAAAATATTTTCCTGCATTTTTAAATTACAGAGAATAAAACCTCTTTAATAACTGGGGAGGTTAATTTTTATTTTCAGTTTGTTTAACAGGTAAATGAATTTAAGCTCTTGATCTGCTTCTCCTCTTCCAAGGAGCACTTGGACTGCTAGCACCTCTCCTTCCTTTAGGCCAATATTTTTATGACTGTCTACCCCTGTAAACACCTTCCACTAGAAGACTAAAAACTCTGTTTATTGCTCATCATGGTTTTGCTAACAGTAGAAGTAGTTTATTTATTCACATAAACAAAAGAAGACTAAGGCTCTGCCTGACTATCCAGCTGAACAGTTCTTGCTCTCTCAGGTAGTGCTTTAAAGGACTTATGCCTGTTGTCAATAAAACCTTCTCTAAAACCCAGGCTGCCATAAAGGAGGTAGCTAGAAGCTTTTGCAGGACACCATAGTATCTGGAACTCATCCACTGAAATGCAGTGAAGTATTTTAAAATACATGTGAATCTCCCAAATCTTTGGAAAACTGAGCAGCTTGCTTTGAGCATGTCCAGAAATTAAATATCTCCCAGACCTGAAAACCACATCTGTTGCCAAGTTTAATCCCAAATACCAAAAATGCAGAAAGAAGCTGTCTCAAAAAGTGTTCAGAGACACTGAATCAAATAGATCATCTCCTTTTGCGAAATCCCTGACAAATCCCCAGAATTTTCAATATGCAAAATCAACTTGCAGCTGCATGTCTGCTACAGAGGGGATTTCTGTGCTGCAAGGAGATGGTTTTCTTGGTGATGTTGCTATATCTACACCCGGGGCTTCACAGGCAATTTGGAATTCCATCTCACTGGGATAGGCTGTGGGTGAGCTACCATCCTTGGCTCTCTGAAAGTCGAGAGTTGGGAGTTTCTTAAGTTTGGATAAATGGTCATCTGCATGCACAGTGAAGTTTCTAATAAACACATACACGTGCATCCCTTAAGCTTTCATTTCCTTCGGAAACCAGGCACAGGCACACCCCACCCCCACAGGCGGACACACGTACAGATGGGCATTTTGTAGGTCAATTTAGGGATCAGTTTGGCAAGTCTAACAAACTGTGCTGGTCTCTCGAGGGCTGTTTTGCCCTCTGGCACATTTACAGGGACTGCACCAGTCAGTGGCTTTCAGAAATGAGCACGAGGCAATGTGTGGTTGCTGTAATGCTTTCAACATACAAATCTCGACGTCTCTCCGCGCTAACCAGGCTTGTGGGTTTGGGAGTGCTTTTGCAGAACTTCTATTCATGCAGCTGAAAATCTCTCCTCTTTTTGCATAAGTGAGTCCTGACCGTTAAAATCAGATCCCAAAGAAAAAGGTCAGCTTTTAACAGCCATCCATTGTATGGATGTACCCTTGCTTTTTTCCTGTTCCCTCCCTAGATAGCCACAAGGATTCTTTAGGTATTTCTTGCCTGTCAGTTAACACATGTTCACCACATAGTTTGTGTCTGCCTTTCGGTATTTTGAAAGTTGACTTATTGGTTGCTTTTCTTTAATTTATTCAATGTAAAGAAACAAGAGTCAGACTTTTCTGCTGGTTTCTCCAGAATAAGCTTGTTCTTGTCTTGCTGCTGGTGTACATGGCTGCCTATCCTGCACTGAGCTAAGACCAAGTTTTACTGTTCACAGTTAGAAGTGTTCAACTAGTGTTTAATTCCTCAGATCCTTCCAGCTAGTGAGATGTGCAATTCCTCAAGCATTTAGTAGGATGACGTTATGAAATCATATATTATTTTTTTACCAGCCAGAAGACGAAATGACAGCTCTCCCTGTGCTTTGGAATGTCATTTTGGTGGCCTCTTTTACAAGTTTTGTCAGCTTAAGAAAAACAAATACCCTACTCATTTGCCTGAGGTCACAAAATAACAACTAATCATTTAGTGTTGTTAAAGGGAACCATAATTATTATCAATTACCAAGTATGCAAACGTATTTTGTTTACTCAATGGATTTAGACCTATTTTCATTCCAGTCTAATTAGAAAGCGACACGGTAATCTCCAGCCTCAGGCTTTTCCTACCCATCCTTGAGTGGCTGCTTAACTTATCCTTTCAAAATAAACAAAGAGCCGCCACATCCACAGCAAAGCTCCAGAAGGAGGTTCCATACACAGTGACACAGCAATGAGGTATGACTTTTTTTACCAATTCCCTTTTATTTTGCCTTGAAAAAATGCCTACTGATTGCTAGCTTCAGTGGAGGAGATTTCACTTTGAAATTTAATTTCAGTATTTTAACATCAAGTTAATATTTCCTTTCAGACATGTTGGGAGAGGAAGAAAATAAATTTGAAGCAAAGATTAGTTAGTTGACTGTATGGCAAAAAAGATAAATTCTGTGAGCATAAAGCAGTGAAGTAGGAATCTGAAGGAGTTTATGGGTTCTCCTTTCTCGTATGCCTTCCAGAGCATGTTAGATAAACATGTGTTGGGGTTAGCCCATAGATATTCGACCCTGCCTGTGGGCAGAAAATGATATGAGATGATCTCAGCAGGTCTCTTTCAGGCCTAATTTTCTAAGATAAATTTCGAATTAGACAGGAGGCTGAGCAGTGTGAGTCAGTGGACTCAATCCCCTGCTGCTGGAAGCCAGGGTGCCCCCCATGCACCCCGAGAGGGAGGAACAGACCCCTCCCCTGAGAGCCGTGCTGCTGTGGGAGCAGGGGACATGCAGACAGGAGTGAGGCTGTGAGCAGCACCACGCACAGGGGGTCACTGCCCTGGCCTCTGGGGCTGGCAGGGTGCTGGGGAAGGGTCCAAAGGGAGCCTGCCCACTGTTCCCCAGGGAAAACAAAGAACTGAAAGAAGAGGGGGTCCTACAGTTTAGGTCTCCTTCTCCCTGGTGGGACACTGTGAGTGTCCCTGATGTAATTGAATGTTGAAAAGGCAGCTTGATGCCTGGCTTCCAGGTGAGCATCCAACTTGCTGGACTGCTGATGTACCCTCTTACTTCCTGTGTCGTCTCTGTCCCAGTTTAGGTGAGGGAGCAGAGTGGAGTAAATCCCTCTAGTGAGACAGGGGGAGGATCACCCCCAGATAGGTTGTAACATAGCTGCTCCTGGGAGTTTGAGAAACCTTTGTCAAGCACCAGTTTGTCTCATATCAGGCAAAGAAAGCTTTGAGCTCTTGCTTCTGCTGTCCCAGAAATTGAATTATCCATTGGCTCCCTTTACAAAAGAGTGGCATAGCTCTCATAACCGCCACTTGGGCATGTACTTTGGGGGGTTGTAGTTAACCAGCATTTAACATTTATTAGGCACAGAGCAGTTTGGAGCTAATGGAAGAGAAAACAAGGTTCACTGTCTGCAGGTAGAGGCTCTCAGGGTTGGAACCACAGGCTTTGTACAGAACATGCCAATTAGGCACCCAAACCACCCACACAAATCTCATCCCATAAAACTGTGGTCTGTTTATATTTATAATTATGGTTGTGTTTTTATTTTAGAACAAAACACAAACAAACCTCTTTAACAAAAGAAAAGATTTCATTGCACAAACAACGTTTCTGTCGGGAAGAAGCGGCCCCCATTCAGTAGAGATGGTCACACCCCAGACATGCAGCCAGGAGGTGTTCAATTCCCCAGCAATGATGCTCCCGTGAGATTTTGGGTGGCTTAGAGCAGAAGTTCCAAGATTCCAAGTGAAATGCAAGTGGGTGTGTGTATCTCCATGTTCTCTGCTCTGTGTGTGACAGAACATGTTCAGTTGCTCCCATGTTTCCTGGGAGAAGCTGGAGTGTCTTGTGTTTTTTACAGGGTTATGTAGCCAGACTCTGGCAAACGGTTGGACTCTGTCCCTCTCTATCATGGTAATATTTCCCCTCAGGGATATACAGTGGCTTTAGGACCTCAGGAAGAGATGTTTGTGCAAATTACCAAGCAATTCAATGGTATGTGCATTCCAAGGGCTCATAACTCAGGCAGAAAAGAAAAAAAAAATCAACAAATTCCTCACAGAAACTTGTTTAGGGTAGCAATTTCCTTGCCATATTTTAGCTCTCTGTCTCCAGCTATTCAGGCTGTCTAAAATAAATCACTGGGTTCTTTTCTTCTTCTTTTTTTCCTGAACAATGGGGTAAGTGTGATCATTTTGTTTGTGCTAACTCTTCTCATTAATTCTCCTTTTCCCTAAATCTAAAGAAAACCTGTGACTGTTTCTGTTGACAGCTCTACTCTAAGACCCAAACACGCAAAAACTTTCAACAGGCTTAAAGTAGTGTTTTAACCAGGAGAAGTCAAAATAGCTCAGCTGGTTTACCCACCACTGGAATGTGATGCAAGCTATGTAGACAAACGCTGCCTCACTTGTTAAGAAACATCAATAATGAGTTAGATCCATTCCCTCTTTAGAAGCTATGAATTTCATCCAGTGCTGGAACGATGTTAAGACCAGACTCCTATTAGGTGGCCTCATCCCAGACAGTGGTGAGTCCATAGAAAATCACAACCAGTTGTAAGTTGGGGTTTTTTAACCAAAGCTGTATCTATTTCCCTTTGAAGCACTATTGGTGAGGAGCATGTTTCATTACACGTGGTGTTAACAGCAGTTCAAAATTTCAACTCGTTTTTCACAATAAAATAAGAAATGTGTCCATGAGAGCTTCAGGCCAGCTTTTCAGCTACAAGATGCAGTTTTTTTATTTTTTAAATCTCAAATGAATTAAAGGCACTTCTTGAGAGCAAGAGACCAAAGGGATGTTTCTAAGCTAAAAGGCAGACGGAATAAGCTTGGCTTGTCACCAAGTTGCACTGAATTTGACAAATGAAATTTCATTAGAAGGGCAGGGATGGTTGTGAAACTGCCAGTAAATAACTGTCTCCCCAAAGTCTTACACTTTTTCCAGAGTCTATTTTCTCCTTGGACTCCATTCTGCCAGGGACAATATTTTAAAAGGAAAACCCACAGTTAAGCATCACAGTTAGTAGATAATAAAGGTCAAATGTATTTCTTCCAAGAGCTACTGGAATTTATGCTATTGTGTTATCTTTTCTTCCTCCCTTGTGCTTTCGCTCACAATTTTTACCACTAAAGGGTCCAAGCCAAAACCATGAATCTAGACAAATTCAGGAATGATTCCAGAGCTAAATTGTGTTGCTGACCATTTTCTTGCCAATGATCAGGAGCAAAACCCAAGCCCTGGGTCTGTCAACCCATGCTCTGCAATGCTCAAAGTGTTTCAGACCTGGATCTGAACTTCATGGCTTATGACCCTCTCTAGTCATCATTCCCCAGTAATCCAAAATAGGAATTAAATGCACATCATCATTCCTCCCACCAAACCACATCTGTGCAAAAAGCTACTTTTGCCCTCTCAGGGCATTACAAAACCATGAAGTATCTCTCTTGGCTGCTACCAAGCACAGAAAAAAGGTTCTTTGTCTTGTTTCTTGCTGCTTCTGTAAGGAAGGTTTTCTTCTCTTTCTGGCTTGGGGATTTAAGACACTTCAATTTCCCAACAGGAGGCCCTATCATGACATGAGCTTGTGTTTTCTGTAAGGATTACCACTTGAATTTACTCTTCTGTACCACCCCTCAACGCTCCTCAGCCAGAACCTTGGCTGGGGTGGCCCTGACCATGACTCTTCTTTCACCCACCTGAGGCCAGAGCAAGATGCAAGGCCCAGTGATGGACAAAGTGCAGAAATGCAACTTTCCTGCACCTATGCTGTAGCTTGTGATTGACTGAGACTGGCTTGAGGGAGCACCTGAGCTGTTTCCACAGGAGGCTCTGCACTCAGGGACACAATCTGTGTGTCTTCTTACAAATGGCACTCCTAAGGATGCCTGCTTCTGAAAAGACATCTGCCTGTGTCTGTCCCTCTTGGTTGTTACATGCAATTTTGATCATGCTACAGATGTTCTGTAATTGAACTATTTCCTTCCCTGAATGCAAGGAAAGATTGAGCTTTTCCTGGTGAAAACCAGGTGCATGAACATCTGTTCCTGAAGTGCACAGCAGTGTCCTCAAAGGACAAGGGATGGAAAAGGAGGTGTCCTTTGACACAATTTCTAGTTTTCTTTTTAAAAACTCAACACTATGTGTTTTGGGCAAAATTAATACCTGTCAGAAGAGCAGAGCTGGCATTTCAGCTCCTTAATTTGGTTGCAAGTTTAATTTGCTGGGAGCCATGTTCTGTGCATCACATGCTTCAGCTGATAAAATCAGCAGAACTTTACTGCCTTCTCTCTTCAGACCATGTCACTGATGTAAATGGAAGTCATTACCCCTGCAGTTTATGGGAAGAGGATTTAGAGTATTGAGATAACAGAATGCTAGTCTTTGCTTTTCCAAGTTTCCTAAAGCCGTAACTGCTTGCAGAACTAATATGAAGAGTATTTCCAGTGTAGATGAAGTTAGAGGTCTCAATTTCTTGGTAGAACTGTTTTCTAGAATCTTAATTAGAACTTTTAAAAATCACTGATAACCCAAATATCTTGCCACTGCTTTTAGTAGAGTAATCCTATGTGACTTTCCACAAATCCTTTTTAATTAGCCTCTTTCCCAGGGTGTGCCATGCCAGCAGATGATTACTGCATTAATCTTAACGTATTTGCAGCAGATTCTTTATTCTTTCTCTACAGATGGAGTATTATCTTGAGGCCCCATGAAGTTTTAGCTCTCAATCATCTCTGTAAAATCTATTCTCACCC
Organism: Fringilla coelebs; assembly: GCF_963513975.1. Lineage (NCBI taxonomy): Eukaryota > Metazoa > Chordata > Aves > Passeriformes > Fringillidae > Fringilla > Fringilla coelebs. Next base: position 88,467,931 of record NC_140028.1, read on the forward strand.
TTAAAGAGTCTAGTCCCATTTTGGGGAGGAATGGGGGGGATGATCTAAAATAAAATGTTGCAGATGATATTGCACAAAACACCGCACGCAATTGCACACAACATCCACAGTGCTGCCAGCAGTCCTGCTGCTTAAGAACAAAACTCTCTCATGAAATCTGAATTTGCAAGTTGATTGCAGTGCCATTGAACAAGCTAACAAATGCCATACCACTGTATAAGGTCATACAGGAGGCAGTGCTAACGCACTCATTAATGATACCAAACTGTGTAGATTTTCACAGCAGATGGACTTTTAAGTCTTGAGAAATAAGAATTTATTTATGGTGCTTATTATTGAGAAATATTGCAGAATTTGTCATATGAGAAAAAAATCCCCATGGCACTTGATATTCACCACTGTACTGGGTAGGAAATAGTCATGTGAAAGAAAACTTGGGGGCACTTAGCCAATTAGATTTGCTAGAAATCATGTCCTGCATAATTTGTACCTGCTGCAAATTTGATCCAAGTTTGGGCCATCAGTCATATGTTCATCTGAAATGTGACGTAACATTAGGGAGGGTCAGCAGAATATTGAGCTTTTTATTTAAAATATTACAATATATGCCATGTGTTTTCTACATCAGCTACTGTATATGGCACTATGGAAAGAATTTTGCAACTGGTCTCAGTAACTCCCTGAAAACATTTTCCCTGAAATTTTCTGTTTGGAGGTGGGAAGGTAAAAAAATATGCAAGTACAGTTTTGCCATCTCTGGGCTTCATGAAAATGTCTCTTCATGGACGGTCATGTGAAGTGAGGATGGCAAGGTTCAGGGTGGACCATTTCTTTTTTGTGGTCCTGTGGTCATGGGGAGCCTGGAAGGACAAGCTATCAATCTCTTTGTTTGAGTTTACCCATCCCAGTGATAAGCTGGGTGCCAGCAGGTATTTGATGGCCTTTTGGTTGGTGTGGGTCAGGAGCCATGGGAAGGGCTATAAATTCTCAGACCTGAGGTATGAACTGACATGTAACCAGTGGAAGTTAGGGACAAGCATCTCCTTTGGGGACCCTGCTAGCTCAGCAAGACAGCTGGTTTTACACCAAAAGCAGCACATGGATCAGAAGGACAGTTGGTTGTTATGGTGGTTCCTATGTACTCCAGCTGCCAGTAGGGAAGCTCCATCAGGTGGGGAGGGCACACAGTGAAAGGGGTCTGCCAGTAACATCTTGCAATTGCTCTAGAGATACTGCATAGCTAAATGCTGAGAATCAGGTCCTGCAAGACCCTACCAGTGCTGCCATTTGCTGACATCCCCATAAATGGAGAGTACCCTGCAGAATGGGAGCCTGGGGCACCTGTCCTTGGAGTATCAAAGGGGAAAAGTGACAGAAGGGGGAAATCTGAGGCAAAAAGTCTGATAGAGGCTCCAGAGAAGGTTTTCAACAGTGGTATTTTGCACTGTTTCCCACTACGTCCTGGGAGCCAGTAAAGATTTCTGAAGCTATTTGCTTGATAGAACACCCACTGCTTGTTTTAATTAGCTTGGTCTCATTTTTAATAGGCACCAGCTGAAAATTTTGAGTGGGATCTCGTGTGCATTCTGTGTTAATGTGGAGAGATGGGCCTGACAGTGTTCAAGCTTGCATCCCAGTTATTGCAGGTGTAGTTCCACAAATCTGGTCTGGTACAGCACAGGGGGAATGGCAAGGCCCAGCCAAACTAAACTGGGTGGGTTGGAGCTATCTTTTGTGTTTCACTTGAATGACTTAAGACATATAAAAGCCATTTAGGTTCCTTTTTTTTGCCCATTTCTGTTCAAGGCTGCTGAGGTCTTCTGTTGAAAGCAAGTAATAATTACCTATAGTGGATAGCTTTTCTATTATGAGATAGTTAAAGCGTGTCAGCAATTTTTGACTGATAACAAACAAACCAAGCTCTACTCAGCTTCTCTCACACAGAGCCTTTAAGACTTATTGACATGCCTGGAGCTGAAAAAAGCCAAAAGCAGCCCTGGTAATGGCTTGTAAACACAGAGCGTGGCCACACCTTGTAGTGTCTGCAGCCTAAGGGAACAGATCTGCCAAACTAGATCTGCTCTTAAATCCCAGGAAACAAATCATTGGTAATAAAACACAATGGCTGTTCTCCATCTGCAATCGATTTCTGTTTAACTAATGATGTTAAGTGGAAAATAGCCGCAGTCATCTCTTATTAGGTTCTTGAATAAACAATGGCTGCAGCTCAAATGCTTCATTAGCAGGGAGGGAAGCAGCCAGCAGTTCCTTTTCCAGGTGTCTGTAGCTGTTAGGGTTTGCATAGCTGTGGGCAAGCAGGCATGGCCCGTGTTGCTGCTGTCATCCTTGTGTGATGCAGGAAGTGTCTGTCTTTGCTGCTTAGCCCGGGCAAGTGTGATTTTAACAGCAAGGTGAGCTCTGCAATCCAGTGAAGTCACCAGGTCCTTCTACTACTTGTAAATAGCTTTGGGCTGAGCTGTGAAAGAAGTCACCCGGGTCTAGGAGAAGCTCTGTGTCTCTGGGAGGAAATTCCAGAGCTGTGTCTATCTCTAAGCTCTCATGCAGAAAGCCTGAGCCAAGCCACCTTCTTGTTTCCCTTGTCCACTTGAGCAGGCTTGGGGTGCCACTGCTGGTGGCATGGCAGTCCCCTAGAGCAGTCCAGCTGCATAAAGTCAAGATGTTTTTTTCTGGCTCCGTAGCAGAGCAAGGTTCAAGGTGTAATATTGGGTTCAGGGCCAAAGGCAAAAGCTGTCTAAAGCTGATGATATGACTTCAGTTTGTCTTGCCAAAAGCCATGCACAGATAACACCTCTCAACTTTCACTCCCAAAGTTAGTTTTTTGTGCCATCTATAAATTACAGAATCCAAGTTCTCTTAAAGTGGAAATTCTGTGCTGTGTATGCACACAAGGCTTGGCTGTTCTCTTACATCGAAATGCCATGCCAAATAAATAATCATGAGCATACAGAAATGTCATGAAAGAGAGAAGGGAGAAAAAGACTAATGTTAAATGAGACTTCTTAGAAATATTCTGGGAAATGAACAGGCATTGTGAGCAAAGGCAGAAAAATTCGTAGGCAGGTGAGTGTATCTGTTTTTTAATGGCATCATAATGCTGCTAATAAAAAAATGTATGTATTCATGGAACCAAAGTAGATGCCAGATCCCCTTGCTTTAGTATTAAAGTAAATAAGTCTTTAAAGTGTTTTCAGAGAGCCCCTTCACATGTACCCTGCTCTTTGTTAGTTTAAAGGAAAAAAAAAAAACACACACACAAAAAACAAAACAGAAGAATTCCTAGAGAAAAATATTTATGTTCATTTGGGGCAACCCAAAGCCTTTAATTTGTTTTTGTTGTGAAAGGCAAATGTTTGCCCTGGGTCTGGGCCCAGGCTGCAGGTGTGGTGGCTGGTCCTGTGTCCCTACACGTGCCATCTCGTGTGTGGGCGGCTCTCAGGGTGGCCCTCTGGGTGTCTTGCCTTGCCACACTCCACTGAGCTGTTTGCATTGCTGGGTGTGTTGTAGATCTGTCTTTCTTGTAAAATCTGAGTAGTTCTGGCTTTGGTGACATTAGAGAAACTGTGAAAGGTAGGGGCTTTGTTTTGGTTTGGTTTTCTCTTTGCGCTCTTCAGAACGAATGGCTTCAGCCAGATGAAAAGGGAGTTCTCTCTGACTTCTGCCTGGTGTCTGACTGCTTCTGACCATCAAAGCATTGTTTCCAAGCATTTAATGTTTGCACTGACCTGTTCCAGCTCTTTTATATCTATCTGTGTTTAGTTAGCTGCTCTGGATGCCCCCCTCTCCAGTGGAATGGCAATGGTGCCTGTGTGATAAGGGTTTATATAAAATGGCCATTCAAAGAAAGGCTTTGTGTTGGTACCCAGCGTGTTTACTTCTGCTGTTCCTTAGGTGAATCCTGGTGATCCAGATACACACTGTGGTAACCCCACACAACAGTGAAACATAACAAGCAGAGGCTGTCTTTAACTGGCCAAGGTGATATTAAAGAAGTGTGCACTGGAAGAGCCCAGCCCTTGAATACCAGCTTGCTCAAGAGCTGAAACACTTGTCATCTCGACCCTGTGCTCTCCCTTCTGCACTCATCCTTGTTAACTCAGGGATACTTTCTCCAGTTGGTCCAGGATGCATTAATCCATAATCTAAATTTCAGCTAAGTCTCTGTATCTCTGCTTCTCATTACTCTCCAGTTGGCTGGAGCATGAGATATGCCTTGCATGCACTTTGGCACACTTGGAAAGGAAGGAGGACTAAGCTGCCTTTAAACTTGTACCTGGCTGCAGTCTAGGACTAACTGCTTTGGACACAGGCGTAACACAGAGCAGGCTTAGGCTTTTTTCCACACTTTGCTTTGTCTGCCAGCATGTCCTGAGGACTGCTCTCCTTTGTATGAGGATTATCAGGGGATGGAATTTCTGCTTAGGAGTTGTCCCTGAGGTCTCACTGCTGCGTTAAAGATCAGTAAATGTAGGAGTTGCTCCCAAGGCCAGGCTTCCTTTAGATAAACTGTGGCCAATGTATATTGATGAACTAACTACTTGCACAGCAGATGGGAAACAAATGGAAAGCGTACAAAACTCTCTATCTGCATTGCATGCTTGTATTTTTTCTGCCTCCACTGCTAATTTAGTCTGAAGCTTCTTTTTTCCCCCTTAAATACACACACACACACACGCACACACACACATACATACACACATACATATTTATATAAAATCAAAGCAATTGGTACTTTTCTTCAAAATCCATTCTAAGGTACTCTGTTTTTCTTGCTGCCTCACTCAGCACTACACCCAAATTTCTCCATGGTGATTTTTTATGACCTATGCACAACATCTCTGTAATTGCCTGTATTTTAGGTAGTTGCTACTTCAGGCCTTTATCTTTCTGTGTTTCAATGGAGATGAAAATAAACCATCTCTGTCAGCTAGAGGTAGATGGAAAAAATGAATGAAAGTATTATTCATTATATGTAGTGAAATGTAATCTTCAAAATCCAGTCTGAGAGAACTGCTGCTAAGCTGAGGCCAGCGTTAAAACCTTTAGGGCAACCTGCTTTCCTTGTAAACTGAGGAATTGGGTATAAATACGTTTTACTGCACCTTGAAGTACAAAACAAAACAGAGGGTTGAAAGGCACTGTGCTCTCTTGTTAACCCTCACCCTTTTTACAAGGAGCTCTTCCAGCCCTCCCACTCTTTCTCTTGGGGTCTTAGTACAAGTATTAGTCCCAGTTTCCCTTACCCGTTGGCAAGGGGCCACTCCCCATGCTAGCCTCTGGTCAGACAATGCCTGATTCAGAGCTTGCTGCTGATGCCAGACCTGTGTTTAGCTATTGTTTGGAACCCCTAACAATCAGCCAGGGTGTGTATGTTCCTCTGGAAGCCGAGGGTGAAGTGCAGAAGGTCAGGGGCTGGGGATGAGCTGCTGAAAAAGCATCACAGAGCAGCTCTGTTTACTGTAGAGCAAGGCACCAGGGAATGTGCAGAGAAAATCCATGGTGGCATGTTGGGAGAGAATGTCCTCAGGAAGGGCCTGTTGTTGCTGCCTGAACAACCCAGGTGGATGGGTCCTGTGGTCTGAACTGCAGAAGCAGATAATGCATTGAGGGCTGAGTAAAAAATGCAGGGTTTTTTGCTAAAAAAATTTAGTTGAATGCTGGGATTCTTGCAAAATCTGGGAGCCAGTGGGGCACATAGTCTTGTTCTGTGGAGAATGTATCATGAGCTGGCAGTGCTGGACAATGGAAGGCTCATAAGGATAAAAAATGAATGCTGTGTGTTTTCAGGTGCTGCATGTCAAGAGGGAGGTGCCTGATTCAAATATAACTTGTCTGGGGTTCCTCTGAGCCTGTGGATTTGTTTCAGCTTGTAACTCACTGCTGTGTCTTGCTTCTGCCATTTGCTTCCAAAGGAGCAGCTAAGAGGACAATATCATTTACTCATGCAGCTACCCTGAATCCAGGTGTGGGCTGGCTTGTGCACAGAGAGGAAAATGTTGCCCTTGCCCCGTTATTGTGCAGGCATTAAGACGTGTGGGCAGAGCTCAGCTGGCTGGTTTTTGGAAGGTGCTAGTGTTAGCTACAAGCTACACTTCTCAGGGCAGGAAGGCTGAAATGCATCCTGCCTAGCTGAGATGCTGGGCCCATGAATTCTGACACCAGATTCTATTGACTGTGGGGAGAACAACCAAGGCCAGTTGTCTTTGTTAGGTGAGGTGGATGCTAATGCCCCAGATCCTTGGATACAGGCCTGGCTGCAGAGATAAAGCACTGTGGTGCTTCCTTCTGTAAATCCCAAGTATGGACCTGGGGGATGTGGTGGGCTGGGATGTCTGGATGGGTGGACATGGGGACAAGTGTGATTGTACACATCTCACAGCCCAGCTAAGAGAGGAACAGGATCACTCCATCCTCCATCCATGGCAATGGGACAATCACCTCTGCTGGGAAGCACTGCAAGGCAGAGAGTTCCCTTCCATCACAGGGACTTTGCCTTTTGGCCAGGGAGGTGGTTTTGGCAAGGGTCTGAGGGTAAGGAAAAAGCTGTATCTGAATCCTGCTGTCTGATTCCAGGCACGTTCCAGATGCAAGCAAGCCAAAGTTCTTTATTTGACCTCAATTTACACCTTCCTAGAGGGAAATAAGGAGGCTCTGCAGCTGAGACTCCTGACTTTAAGAAAGCAGTGTGTCCCAAGCATTTCTCTGCCTGTCTTAGTAGCAGGAGAAAAGGGAAAGTTTCTGCTTAGTGGTAGAAAGTGAGCATAGCTAAAGCCTTGTTAAACACAGGGAGGCTCTTGCTACCTTTCAGCTCCTCTTTTCTCCCTGTGATTTGGCACCAATTCATTCTGCCCACACAATTTCTTCAGTGTGACTTGGCTTTGCAAAAAGCTCCTTAATCCACCACAGAAAGGTTTTAATGCAATTGCATCCAGCACAGTCCTATTTCACTTGATTTAAATGAGAGAGTTAAATCTCAGTCTAGACAGAGTGCTCTCTAGCTCCTGTGGATCTTGTACCCAGCAAGCTGTATCATCTATGAGTATGTTTCTCATTTTCCAGACGAGCCCAGGGGATCTGCACACCCCTTCCATAAAATTCCTGTCTGCGCTAAATTGCCTCGTAGTCCTGATTTATACCTCAATAAAACATATCACGAGAAGGACAAAATGTTTAATTGTATAACTGACATCCTTATGCAGGACACATTTTTGGTGGTTATTTATGCACTTTTCTTCTTTAAAGGGGGTATAAAGAACCATGACTTTCATTTACAGTGGGAACAGCAAAAGGGGAGGAGAATAAATGTAAGGGGCAAGGAGTAAACCCTAAACAAGTATGACTTCTGGAAAAGACATATGTGAAAAGATTCACTGAAAAATATGAAGAGATGCATTTGGGATCTTAGGGGATTTCAAGAAAAACTTGGAGATTCTTTCTCTCCTTTATCAAACCCAACCCTTTGGGCTGTTTGATGTTGAACATTGGAAAGCATTTCATTTATTGAAACAGTAACAAGTGGAAAAAAGTATTTTATGTTGCTTATGGAATCACCAATTCCAAGCTCTTATTTGATTTCTTTCACCCAGACCCCTTTCAAAATTGCTTTGTGGTTTTCTTTTAAAATAGTTTTCTCAAGAATTAATGCAGTGCCAGAGACTGGGACAGATATGCAAGCCTTGGCTTCAGATTTGGGCTGTGAAGTTTCTATTGGCAACCATGTACTATGGACAGAGCACTCTGGCAGCGCCTTAAATGAGTATGCAAGCAGCACATGCAAAATAGATGACTCCAGGATAATTAAAAATGGGTTCATTATGGGAGACCAGCATGATTTATTTAATTACATCATAAATATACTTCCTTATCTTTTCTATCGCCCATGTAAGGATGTAGGTTCTGTGAGTGTTCTTTGGGTGTGAAAGCTAAGGAGCAAAGTTAACATTGTAGTTCAGCTCCAATTTGGTCTCATTACTGATAAAATGTTTATTATGGCATGGAGTTTGTGCTTTGTTCTGCATGACGTGATTCTTGCCTCAAGGGTCATGTAGACTTCAAATGCTGAGGAGTAGGTGTGTGGTAATGTATAGACATGCCTGTATGTTTGTGTCTTAGGCTGACAGAAAGAAAAAAATACTTCATTAAACATGCATTTTTAATCTCCTTTTCTTTCACTGTTTGTACCCTGTGGTATTGCCCTCTGCAGGGATATTTGGCTGCTGTGGACCAGCAAATGGGGAGCATGAATTTGGGAACTTGTGAAGGTTTTGGAGAGTTGGGGTGCAAGGCCTCCTGCAGTGTCTTAGACTGTGTATAGGAGATACTCAATTTTTCCTGTTGACAGCTAGAACTTTCCCTTAAATAGGAGAAATGACCAGTGTGATCTTCAAAAGTTCACCTCGAGTGGGAAGATGGACTAAGTTGCTCATGTCTTTGTGCTGATGTACTGCGCCCCAATAAGCTGTACCAATCCCCTGAGACATCCTTTACTAGAGACAAGCTATCCCCTTCTTTGCCAGAGAAAATCTTCTTGGCAATATGTTCAGTGAAACTGCATTTCCTACCAGGACTTGCAGCATTATCCCTGCCTAGGATAACAGCTCTCGCCAGCCTTGACTCCACAGCTAATTGCAAGTAAGCTTAACAGGGAGCGCTCTGCCTGGCTTCTGAACAACGTGGGTGTTCAGTCAGCCTCTGAGAAAATACCCTCTTTCTTGCTGAACTGAAAAGAAAGGCACTTCAGCTTCTATTAAAACAGCTTTTGACTTTGTAGAAAGTGAAACTTACCATTATCCAGTGTTTTTGGCTTCCACCTACAGTATGTTAATTGAAGGAACACAGGAGCTTTGTGCATCGATGATGGTTATCTCCATAGGAAATCCAGTATTGTGGTTACACTGGCTGGTTTTTTGCCTTTCCCAGTTGTAGGACTTCTTTTCACTTGCAGGATTTCCTTGTTCCAAATATTTCTTCACAGACCCAAGTGCTTTTTTTCCACCCTCTGAAAGAAAAGGTCAATGAAACAGAGATGAGCAAAGGAGGAAAATGTCTTTTCATTTACTTACTGTCCTGCCAACTCAAACACTTCTGTTCCACACAGGGTTTCCCTGCATGCCTCTCCTAATGGTGCACAAGACTTTCCTCAGGAAAAAGCTCTGATTCTCTCCAAAATGTCATTGAATAACTTTGCCACTGTCAGCAATATATGTTTTTAATCAATGGCATGGCTTTTTTTTAATCCCTGTTAAGGTCTAAGGAATTTTGGCAGGTATAAACTGATGCACGCTGCGTAGCCTTACTTTACTGCTCCCTGTACATTTATGGAGGAGGCTGATACCCAGAGCTGTTCAATAGCTCTGGAATACTTATTTCAGCAGTTCCTTCACCTGCATATCTGCAGCCTATGTTGCAGCTCTGTGCTGGGGAGCCAAAAGGACAAACAGACCTCATCCAGGGCAAAATCAACTACTTTGTGGGCTTCACTTATAAGCTTTGAGAGCAATGCAGCTGGTAAACCAAAGCACAACCAAATCACAATTTTGGTTTGAAATTATGGTACTTTATGAGTTTGAATAACTCAGACTTCTAAAAGATATTTTTCTTCTTCTTCTTCTTGGGACAGTGTCTAGAGCCAGACTCACCATATGGATTATGCAAATATAAAATAAAGGGTCAATCTCTCCACTGAAGATCATTAATCTAGCTTTAAAATGACCAGTCGTGCTGTCACGACTTTCAAAGGTCATTTTGATTTGTTTTTTAAATCCTCTTGTTGCCTTGGGTAACAGGCATAAACATAACAGTGCTGAGGCCCCACCCTTGTTCTGATAAGGGACACTGAAACTGTGATCCTGCATGGAATTTGCCTCCGGAGCATTAAGTGGTGACTGTCCACCAACAACCAATTAGTCACTGTGAATTTTCTGAGACACTTCAGGTTTCAAAGATGAACTGCATGGGAAAAAACCACCCAATGACCCGTGGGAGGTGTCAGGAAATAGCTGAGCAAGCTTGTGAGAAAATTGTGAGTTAAAAGAATATGCAAAGAGTTTATGCTACCCATGAAGGGTGTGAAGTTTTAGGCGAGCTCTGGGGCTGCAGTAAACCATAACTTAATCCTTTGAGCATGCGAGGCGCAGGATGAGGCTGAGTAGAGTTACTTGGCTGGGGGATCTTTTCTGTTTGCCAGGAGAATCAGTCTGGAGGAAACCTTGGAAACAGAGCACACTTCCTTTTTTTTTTTTTTTTTTGAAGAGCTTGGTAACTTTCACTATTTGTACTTCCAAATCCAGGAAAGTGGTTGTAACAAATGCCTCTGATTCTTTTGGCTTTGTAGGGCTGGGGGGTCTCTGAGTTATGACAGTGGCTCCTGCACTTCAGATGCTTTCACTATCCTCTTGGTAGCATGTGGAGAATTCAGGAGGCATGACTTCCTTCCTGCCCCAAGGTCTTCTAGACAACATTAATGTTTTGTCCAAAGTTACAGAAGACATGACTGCACCAAATGACTGCTGCCTTAAAGTATGCTTCTATCAGGGCACTAACAGCTGCCACCACTCCCAACTAAAATAGATTTGTAAGAAAGGCCCTGAGTAAGCTGTAGGGTCCTTCAGCTGACAGCAAGACTGTAGGTAAAGGTCGCACAGCAGCCTCCTTTTTCTGTTCCCACAAATGAGGAAAACTGATGTCCTGGCAAGGGCTTTTCCTGTCTGTCTGGGTCTTAAGCACAGAAGCAGAACTTCCCAGGAAAGAAAAAGAAATTACATTTTTGTGTGCAAGTAGCTGCTGGCTGCTGGTTGTGTTTTTTCTTGTTTACTCCCTCTGTCCTCCCAACTTCTAAAATGTCTTCAACATGTTGGACCCAACGGCTTACCCCTCATCCAGCCTTCAGAAAATTTAAAGAACAGGATGAAAGACTTCCCTGTGTATCACATACCTCAAGTTCAGAGGAACGAAGGAGCCAGAGGTGATGCCCCAAACCCAGTGTATTTAGTACAATATATAGTCACACTTGTGATCAGACATTGGCCAAAGAGTTTGGCCAGGTGGGAGATGGCTCTGGGGGGACTCCTCACGAGAGCAGCATGTTCTGCCTTGCTGCAGGACTGCTGCTTTTGGCCTTACTTCGTTCATCTCTCTCTGGACCCTGTTCTGAAAAAGCTTTAGTGATCACTTTTGCTCACCTCTTCCCCTGTGGCATGTGACTCATAGGTTGCTTTTGGCCCCTCCTCTTGAGGTAGAGCCTTATTTCCCTCTCTTGCCTTCCCTCCAGGCCACCTTTTCCTCTGCAAGGTGTGACCTTGGGGAAGGGCAGTCTGTGCCTGCCCTGTGTCCCTTCAGGGGAGCCATGGCCAACTGGCTTGGGCAGGATTTCTTGCTTCTGCTGAATACACATCTCTCCTGTGCCCTGGGAAGTGAGCTGGCACTCAGGAGTTTGTCTAGGCAGTGGGAATCCTGCAGGCAGAGCTATAGGGTGAGGTTATGCCATTGCAGTAATGCCAGTGTCAGATCCTTTGCCTGTGGATCAAGAGTGTAGCTCAGCCTCCTTGAGATATTTATGAAGTGATAACTCCCAACTATGGCAGTGCAGGCAATGTGTTTGATCCTAGCATCCCTTGCTTTCCTGAGATGTGATACTGACCTGCTGATGCATGCTGAGCCTGGCAAGGAGCACAGAACTGGAGGGAGCCACTGGCTGGGGAATCCACACAACAGAGTAAAGCAGGATGGCCTTTTGTTTAGGGCATCAAGTCTGAAGTCTGCTGACATGTTATTTCATCTGTTGGTGTGGGGTTTTGCCACTGCCCAAGAGTAAGGCATGAAACCAGTTTATGAAGTGCCTAGAGCATTCATTTCTCTTGCTCACTTCAGAGACTCTTGAAGGGAATTGCATTTCTTGCCACCGTGTTAGGCAGCAGTGACCTCATGCTAAATCCCATGAACTAAAGGCTGCAGGATATTTGAGCTTGATTTTATACCTGAGGTGACAAAATAGCACTCCAGAGGTAAAAAAGGGTTTCTCAAATGAGTGTTTTGGGATCAGTACCCTTACCTTTCAATTAATACTTTCAGTTCTGTAGTGAGGTCTGAGGCACACAAAAAACTTTTTTTTTCCCCAGATGGCACCAGAGCAAATTATTGATCCATGTGGTTTATGAGGGTAAGCCATAGTACTAAAGATGATGGAAAGACAGATAGTTATTTTTAAAAATAAAAGCACTAAATAAATCCTTGTCAAATGCGAACATAAAATCTTAAACCCCCTCTTCTAAAGGACAACCCTGCACTGAGAGGGCTCACTGCTGCTCTGTGTACTCCATGATTTTAGTGTGTACCCTCTCATAGCAGTGAGGAAAGAAAATAAGGAACAACCCACGTGTCTTCCAGATCTGCCATAAGGGATTTCATCTCCTCCTCTTGCTCCATAATGAGCAAATGCTCTGTGCCTTTGCTTCACAAACAGATGGTTTAATCCTTGCCACTGAATTCACCTTTTATTAGGTATATTATTTTCACCAGTGTATTTCAAATTGTTGCCCTTTCAGTTATGAATGAAGTGCTGCAGGAAGTTACTGGATTCTAATTGGGGGAAGAGTCTGAGGAACAGGCTGCAGGGGCAGAGTCCTTGTGAGCTGAGCAGGTAACAGTGAGGGAGTGAGCCCTGGTGTGAGGACTTGAAGTGACTTGTAAGGGTGGCTTGGGAAACAGAGTCCACATTTTAGACATCATGGGAAGGTCTCATCTTTGCCAATTCTCTGTGGCAGGATTCCAGCTGCAGTCACTTGCAGCTGGAAATAGCTACCTAACATACTCTGTTTACAGGGGAGCCAGTGAGAGGAATTCTAGGTACAGAAATGCAGAGAAAAGTGTTGGTAGGTAGGAGTGGAGAGAACAGAAGAAGCTGGCTAAATAAAGGGATAGATCATAGAATCAAAAAATTGGGTATGAGGTGACCTTACTTCACTTCAAAATTGGGTTTGGGTATGAAGTGACCTTAAAGATCATCTAGTCCCAGCCCACTGCCAAGGGCAGGGACACCTCCCCCTAGATGGCTGAGACATAAGCCTTGATTGGTTAATCTTTGGTTTTGCTGTTCAGAACGTGCATGGGAACTGAGAACATGCCCTACCAGGGAATGTATCCCCATTCCCAAATCACCCACATTGAGAATTGCCAGATGCTTCTGGCTTGGGAGCTCCTGCCTGGAGGTGTTTACAGGTCTGCCAGGCTTACACCAGGTGGGCTGATGGCTCTGGGGTCAAACCACAGGCACAGATCCTGTAACCAGTCCCAGTTCCTGAAAGGAGCCACTCCTGATGTGGCTGCCTGGGCCAGGTCTGATGGCTGCACTGAGCTGCAACTTCCATCTCCACACTTAGACCATAAATACTCTCAGCCTGTTAAGCAATCTGGAGAATAACTGGTTGAGGAGCATTACCCCAGAGGTCACTCTCCTCCAGGTCTGCATTTCCTTTCTCAGCAATAGGCTGCAAACCTGCTGGAAGCTGTCTCACCCACCTTTTGGGAGGACCAAAGGGAGTGGGCTATTGCACTAGCTCTAGCAGAGAGGTGTAAATGTTGCTCAAAGAGCCCTTTTCACGAGTGAAGATCTGTTGTGTCAGTATATTTATTGTGAAACATTAAGAAAGTGATACTAGGAGCATCCTATTAATGGGACCTTGTGCTTTAAAATAATTCTAATGGTACTTTCAAAAGTGGACATAAGCCAAAGTCAAGGTCATCTATATGACCTTTAGTTTAAGTTAATAGAATCATAAAACTTTTCTCCCTGTCATGCAGCACACTCAGTCTGTTTCCTTTTCACATTGTGTGCTCCATGCATGATCTGGTAGGTATTGTATGTCCCCTCCAGCCCTGACAAAATGCAGTTATTTTTATGTTTGGCTCTCAGGTAGTGCTGCTGTTGTAGATGTCCATGCAGTGTTTTTCTGCCCAGTGATGAGAGGCAATGTTTTGGGAGGAGCAGAGGAGCACAGAAAGTTAATTCATCATCATCCAGGGCAGGATGTACTGCAGCTGCCATCAGGCATCTCCTCTGAGCCGCTTCTCAATGGGTGAGGAAAGGCATGTCCAAAACCTCTCTTCAGCTGAAGTCTGTTACTTCCAATTTTTTTGGGGGGGTAGTGATGTAAAAGTACGCAATCTAAAATATTTTTTTCATTTCCACTTAAAACATGCTTTTAATATCAAAATTTAGATACTTGTGTTCTTAAACAGTTTTGTTTTGAGAAAGAGTAAAACCAAATGTTTGATTTTTTAATAATACTTGCTGACAACTATTTACTGATTTTGACCCAGCTTTGCTCACAGGCTGGTATAAATGAAAAACAAATTTGTTTAAGGTCAAAATGAACTGTGAGATTAAGAGGAAAAAACCCCAAACCCTTTTTACTCATACATAACATTTTTCTTATGTTACTTGATTAATTTAAGTACAACCCTCTGGTTTTGGTTGTTATTGCATGTACCTACCGTCCTAACACAACAGGCCAAAAATGTTTCAGTGTAACTAATTGGCAGTAGATGAATGTGAATTAACTATTTTTAAAGCCTGGGGTTATATAAGGTAATAGGCATTTTGCAGGAACTGTGCAAATGCCATAGATACAATCTGAAGCTATGGAATTATTTTTGGTCTAAGATACTATGATTTTTCTTTCAATACAATGTTCATTACTTCAGCAGTTTATTATGACTTTTTACAGAAAATAAAGCAGGGTTCTTCTAGACAGGATACTACAGCACAGCCCCTGAGAAGCACTTGAAGTACTGGCACTGAAGGAGGCAGGGGACTTATGGGCAAATAGTATGTGATAAAGGACATGGGCATGAGGACTAAAGCTAAGAAATGCAGACACAGAGGCTGTTTGCACAGTCTGGGTTCAGAGTATTCTTTTAATTTGAAGACATTTTTGATGCTAGTAGTGCTGGACTGAGATGTGGCAGGGAGGATTGATGTATGTGTGCATATATGGATATGCTTATTTAACGCATATGTACTGATGTGAAACCTGTGCTTGGTTTTTATTCACCCAGCCTTTATTCTGTCTGTGAGAGGACAGCTGAGGGAGTGGGGGGGGTCTAAAGCTTCTCAGCCTTCCTGAGAGGCAAGCAGGGTGATGCAGGACCCTGCACTACCAGCTGAGTGTGGTGTGCAGGATGCTTCTTGGGTCATTAGGGAAGCTTCACTTGGACAAGGGAGAGGAGAGGTTTTGGTGGCTGCCTCTGTTATTTTGCCATATTAGTTCACAAAAAAATAGTGGGCTGCAGCACATACCCTGCTGACTCAAGGTGTTGGTTTTGGCATGACAAGTTGCAGCAGGATGGTAACTGCCTTGCCTGAGGTTAGCAAGAGGAAGAAAACAAAACCAAAGATTAGTTTTTCCAGCCTTTTGCTCCTGGAGGTGGATGAAATTTGTTTGTGTTTCCATGTCAGAGGAGCGTGGATGTTGCAGCTTTTCTCTGTGGGGCACAGCAAAGGCTGCTGACACTCTGTTGACAGCATGCTCTGTAGCTGCTGGGTTGAGCTCTGTCAGCTCCCTGAGCAAACTGTGCCAGGCCTGTTTTTCAGTAGTGCTAATTCAATGCTCAGGAAAAAAACAATCTGGGCTAAGTCTTGGAAGTGTCTGGCAGCTTTTGTCCCATCTGTTGCAGAGCAGTAGGAAAACACTGGGAAATTCCGCATGGGCAGTTACAACAGATGGATGCAAGTTCGGTAATACACTTCTGTACTTTCCAGTTTTGGGAACTTTTAGGCATAAGCTGTTGCTTTGGGCCTCTCTCAATATATTTGCAAGTAGGGAACAATGATAAAGAGATTGATAGGAGTCCTGGTTTTGGCTGGGTTAAAGTCAATTTTCTTCCTTGTAGCTGGCACAGTGCTGTATTTTTGGATTTAGTGTGAGAATAATGTTGATAGCACACTGATGTTTTAGTTGTCACTCTGTAGTCCCTACCCTAAGTCAAGGATTTTCTGGTTTCCCATGCTCTGCCAGCAAGGAAGTGCACAAGAAGGCAGGAAGGAGCATGACCAGGACAGCTGGCCCAAACTGGCCAAAGGGATATTCCATACAATAGAGCATCCTGCTCAATCTGTCAGCCGGGGGAGTTGTCCAGGAGGGGCTGATGGCTGCTCGGGGACAGGCTGGGTATCAGTCAGTGGGTGGTGAGCAACTGTGCTGTGCATCACTTGTCCTTCTCACATTTTATTTCCTTTCTCTTCTGGTTGTCTCTCTTTCCATTACAATTACTATTTTATAATTATCATCTTATTTCAATTTATAAACTGTTCTTATCTCAACCCTGCGGGCTTTAGCTTTTCCCAGTTCTCCTCCCCATCCCACTGCAGGGGTGGCAGGGTGTGAGAGTGGGTGGCTGCGTGGGACTTAGTTCCTGGTTGGGGTTAAACCACCAAACAACAGGGATCAGGTCCTGCACCAGTGAGCACTCAGTGTGTACCAGACCATGCCCCTTTCCCACCACACTTTGGGAAGTACAGCCTGGCAGTGGAAAAGCCAGGGGCTTCAAACCCGTGGCCTGGCTGAATGAGGTGCCTGGGGAAGATGATTACACCCATAACCATGCTTCCCCCTGGGAAAATCTAGAGACTCACCTCATCCCACTGACAGTGTTGTGAGCACGGTGGTCGCCACCCACTGAGCCCTGAGGTGTGTGTGGGGGCAGGAGGAGGCAAGTCTCATGAAACAGGGGGTACTAAAGAGCCCGATGAGCAGCACACAGAGCAGACATGAGTTAATGTAAAAATAAAGTAATGCACTTGAAAGCTAACAAAAAATAAAGCTTGGCTGTCCTGTTGGAAGTGCATGTATCAGCAGGAGCCCTTGTGTTCTAATTTAGGTGAAGAATTAGTCATAGGCAGCAGAGCAGATCCTTGGGGGGTGCAAAAACCTGCCTCCTGGAGTCCCACTCTTTCCATCAGCGTGCCAGGAGCCCCCCTGGTGCCTGATGGGATGCAGATAGTCATCAGCCCGTAGCCTTCTGCAGTCTCTGGTGCACAGGCTCAATTTATCAGGAACCAGCGTGGTCCCAGGCAATAAATGAGCAGTCAAGGTTGGTGTGCCAGGGGAGAGGAGCTGCAGGCACTTTTCAGGTTCTGCCTAGGCAGCTGTCAGGAGGGTGGTGTTCCAGCCTGTTCAAGCCCATGTATTTGGAAGGGGATGGGACCCCTCTGAGTGGCACCCGTGGCATGCAGCCAAAATCCTTAAGGAAGTCATTGTCACAGACTGCTCCTGCCTGTGTGACCATACATGAGCTTATGCTGGCTGTATGCTGTGCCAGAGGCAGGAGGGAAAAAAGTAAATAAATCCCCCAAGCATACCCTTTCATTGAAACCAAATGTGTTTATGGGAAAGGCAGGAGTTACCTAAGAAAGATATGTATTTAAATGTGCATAGTTAAGTATCAGTTGTCAGCTACTCATTTGAAGCCCTATAAATAGTACCTCGTTCATTTTTATGTTATGACGTGCATATGACATTTGGAGGTTAAGTTGGGTATGCTTTCCTCTAAATGCCAATCCAGTTCTGCATCAGGAATATCAGTTTGTTCCCTTCCATGCTTATTTTGCCCTGGCTTACATGCAGCCATGTCAAACAAACAGAATTTGAAAATTTGCCAAAGGGTAATTGTTTTCAGAGTTGGAATAAATACAGAAACACCACTGGTGACATTTCTGTAATTCATTTTTGCTCTGTGTTTTTGTGGGCTTTTTTTCTTCCCCCAGTCGCAGCAAGTTACATCCCTAGATAAACATCTCCTTAGCATCCCATTCAGGCAATCATCCAAGCCCAAATGTATATGTTGGTTTTGCTGACAAAAAGAAGGGCAAACCACTTGGCACCAAATGCTTCTCCAAGTTCAGCAATCCTCTGACATAGATGTATATATATATACACACACACACACACACACAATGGGGTTTTGCTTGTTTTTGTTGTTTTCCTTCTTTTTTGTCCCTAAAGTTCTCTAAGCTATTTTCCTTAAACTCCTGCAATAATGAAAAACACTTGTTTGCAGCAAGGTCTGAATTGTTGCATTGGATGCTTGCCTGGAATTCACTGTCTTGGGGGTCAGATGAGCTCAGGGCACAGATGGGGAGGTGGGTGCAGGGTGGCAGCAGGGTGGACACCCACTGGCAGGCAAACAGGGCTGTGACGAAATGTGCTGTGTGAGGTGGCTCAGCCACCCATGCAAATAACCCCAGTAATTCAGTTTTCTCATGTACAAAAGGAACTCTTGAGACTTTCATGCTCCAGCAGCTCTGCCACAGGGGTTAGCACCCCTAGGAGATGGTATGAGGAACTGAAGCCTGACCTTGACTTGGGTCTGCTCCAGGGGAATTCAGCTCGTGGGAGCCCAGGCAGCGTGGGGCTGGGACTGCTTTGCCCACAGTGCTGCAAATCCGTCGTCATTCAGAGGGTCTGATAATCAAACCAGAGTGTTTCCCTTGCAAGGGCAATGACTCCAGAATGTAGTCTTAATGGCCCAGTGGTGCGTTGTGTGGTTCTGACCATGACCTGGATGTCCTCTGCTCCTCCAGGGAAAAGACCGTCCCATTTCCCTGGGGTGTCCAGGACACAGCCACATCATTTTGTGTGGGATTAAGAGCTGTTGTACCAGTTGCTCTCATCTCTGGGCTGTTTGGATGGCAAGATGTCTGTGGAGAAGTTATTCCATGCTTTGTGGCTACAGATAGAGCTGATAATTGATCACTTGGGTTCACTGCAGTGTAGCTGTGCAGAGCTAACCTGGGCAGAACCTCAAACACGGTGTCGTGTCTTCACTGTAAATATCTCAGGGCAGGAAAAAGGCACCTCCTGGACCACCAGGGAGAGTTGTAGTTTCCTGAGGCAGGTCTCTGGAGGGAAACCACTGAGCAATTTGCAGTGAAGACCTGACAGTTCGAGGTTCTGCCCAGGTTAGTTCTGCACAACAGCAATGAACTAATGTTCAATTGCAGCTGAGAATGATTTCAAAGAGAAAAGTAGCAAATGAAAATGAAAGGGGTCATTCTGTTTGCTTAGCTTAGCAGGCCTGGCTGTATCCATAAAAATATGTGGTTGCCCTTACATGTCACAAATGAGAAATAGGTCTAAAATACCACTCCTCCATTATTTTATGACTTGGTCCCCTGATTCTGTGGGAATCATCTGCCCTGAGAGGAGTGAATCCCACTGCTTATGCCAACTCTGTGAAATCTGACAGCAGATTCGAATGCTGGGAAAGAGGACATGGGTTTGCTCTTCAACAGGTGACACATTTTTTAAATGTGCTAAGTGATTAACACCGGACAGGGCTGGGATTTGTAACTCACTGGCGGCCCTAGCAGTGCTCAGATGCACACAGGGGCAGTCAGAAAGCACTTTCAATCTATTTGCTCTGGTCTGCCAGCTGTCACAGACTCAAAGTTGCATACAAACTTTTTGTTGTTGCTGTTGAATGAATAACAGAGGAGTTTTATATTCCAAGGAGCATTACAGGAGGTCAGTTTTTCTGGTGGCACTGGAACGTGCTTTTCTAAGCGTGGAAGCTGTGGAGGTCAGAGGAGTCTTCCTGCTTTTGCAATAGCAATAAGTTTCAGTTTACAAAACAGTTTCCCTGGGACAAGAACACAAGGCATTTGACAGCCTGGTTAGAGATAAGCTGTTTGGGAATGGTTTTTTTCCAGATCCTTTTTTATCAAAACTAGATTCTACTTTGTCTAAAACTAACCCTTTCTATGAGAATTAATAGTTCTGAGAGATTTTGTAAAAATTTCAAAATTTTTTTTGAACGGCCTGTTTTGATATTTTTACGTAGTAAATTCTAGCTCAAAACTAAAGCTCTGCCTCAAAATTCCCTTAATTTTAACACTTAGTCATAAGGACCCCAAAACAAGGAAAAAAAATCAATATATTTTGAAGTGCTCAAAGCTGGGAGAAAACTCCAACAAAAACAATGAAAGAAAGAAGGGCTAGGTGTATTTTAGGTTTTTTTTTGGTTTTGTGCATTTATATTTTTCTCCAGAATAATTCTGTCAAAGCCTCAAATGTTTTCTCCAGTGCAGAAGATTTATTTCTAGTCCAGTTTACTATGGATTCAGCAGTAAAGCAGTGTCCCCCACGACAGACAGTTTTGCAAATGCTCTTTGAGAAGGGAAGGAAATCTGGCCCAGTCAGTCTCTTAGTGGAACTTCTCAAACCAGAGGCCTTTCCCACAGGATGTTAGGGGTACTTGCTTTCCCTCTGATGCTCTCCAGACAGCACTCATACAATAAAAGGACAGTGTCTCTGAAGGGGGGCTGTGGGAGGTTTGGGCTGTGCAGTGAAGTGCCAGTGAGTGCATGAGCATGTACCCAGAGGCTGGACAACAGGAAAACTCAGTTTTGTTGAGCTCCATCCTGACCCTGCCTCCACTGCTCTCCCCTAGTGACTCCAGCTTTTGCTGACATCCTCACCCTTCAGGGAGGGAGGAGAGACCTCCGTGGAGGAGATGGGGGCCCAGCCACGACAGCTGTGCTCAGACCCTCTTTTGCCACGCTGTGGAGCTGGAGATGTTTCCTCCACAGACCACTAAAGGTGTGTGTTGGTAAGGGAGAGCGTTCTTGACATCTCTTGTGATGAACATAGAGCTTTTCAAGAAGGCTGCAGTGCCTACAAGGTTTTCCAACAACACAGAGACCAAGTAGGTCCCTGCAGGACCAACCAAGTAGGACTGAAATCATTCTCCCTCCTTACCCATGCCTTGTCCCACGGCCACTAGCAATGCTGTGTGGTCTGTAGGGCTGCTGACACTGCCAGTAAATGGGCTGGTAAATAATCTGGACAAGATCCTGGGAATGATGGTTTGTTTGCTGATGGGGCAGGAGCTGTTAGAGGCTGACCTACTCTTCTGTCCTCCCACCTCCTACAGGACTTAATTTCAAGAACTCTCTTCTCTGTCTCTTTGCTTTGGTGCTTTATTCCACTGGGTTTTCCTCCTTCAGAGTTTTATTGTTACCTTTTTTATCTCCCCTGCTCCCTGCTGCATTTGAGGGCAGATGAGAGCAGTCACAGCCTAGGACTTGACATGAACAGAGTCTGGGCAAATCCATCCATTGCTGCCATCAAGGGCAGCCTTAATACTCATTTGTTCCATCGTGAAATTTTAAAATTTCCGATCTGAAATTGCAGAGAATTACCTCAAAGGCACAAGCATGGCAGTAGAGCTGCTGGGGAAGCCCTAGAGGACTTGCCCTGAGAAAACAGCATGGGCTGGGTGGAAAGAGGCTTTAGGTAATAGTTCTTGCTCCATCTTCCACTGACACATCAGATGGATGGTCCTCGCCCTTTCCTGAGTTAAAAAAGGCTGACCAAAAATGTCCCTTCCAGCAGGTCAGCTGCCTGCTGCTCCTTGATAAACGTGCTGTATGTCAAACACCTTAGGTCAGTGCAGGCTTTCTCTGCCCTTGAGCCACTCAGCTGCTGCTGCCCTTCCTGCTGGGAGTCAGTGTGCTTGGCACAGGGAGAACACCACGGCAGGCTGTGGGAGAGGAAGCATATTGCTGACGAAAAGGGAGAAAAAGGTGGAGTCCAAGACTTTGTGCAAGGCCCCCTCCCAAAATCCTCTTAATCATCGCCTGTCACACCCCTGTTTAATTCCAGGAAGTCCTTAACTCTTACTTAGTTTTCCAAGTATGGGCATCAGCAAGGAAATGGTGCTTAAATGAAGTGATGATGAGGCCTCTGGAAACCTCCAATGATCTTTGGTGGCTTGACTCCAGAGCCAGCCAAGGCACAGTGGATCACCTCTTGAGGGTTGGCCATCCCCAGAGTAGCCCTGTAAGCCAAACCCAATGAGCAAATCAGTGTGGAATGGCTCCATGCTGCAAAGGCTGTTTCATGTTGCTCTAAGCTCAAAAGCTGGAAAATTCAGAGCCAGCACTAAATATTTGTTCTACTTTCAAAGCTGAGCATCAGGGAGCCATTCCTTAAATAGTGGATGCCTGTTCTCTGAGCCCAGATGTGCTTATAGCGTGGGTCTTGCCAGTGTTTTCCTTTCCTCCTACTTCCCACATGAATGTGTGTGCAGATTCCAGCCATCCATCTTTGCCCTTTAAAGTTGGTGTGAGGGGTAGCAGCTGTTCCTTCTTCAACAGAGGTGGCAATAATATTGGACAAATCGTTTTCAACCTTAGTCAGTAAGGCTTGCCACACAAGTGATCCTATTTCTTGCCAGAAGTGATAAATAGGACTCAATTTTGGAGCACATGAAATGTTAGACAAAATACATTTGTCAAGGACACTTCAGAGTATCAGTTACTTTCCTGTGGTATGTAAGTAATAATTCAGTTCTTAAAACCTTCCACCTGGATTTGGAAGGTCACCTGAGCTCCTGTTGCAGGCATTTAGCAGTGAGTTAGAGTGTGAGGTAGCAGTGAATTGATAGATTGCCCTGTGTTTCCATTTATGTAACAAGAAACAGCAGCAGACTCCAGCCTGAAATTTGAGATACTGGTCTTTACTAATCCGTTTTACTGGGTCCAGGCTGGCATGTTTCTGCTCTGTTTCTCACTATCATTTTACACAGACAGCTAATCTCAAATTGTCACAGCTTTATCCCTTCTTTAAATAGCACGAGTTGTGCAGTCCTATGGTAATGACAACGCGCAGAGACGCACCAAGCAGGAATGGTCATCTCCTGAAGGCCAGCTGTCCCTTCCTTCCTCCTCTGGTGCCTGCCTTTGCTCTAATTGTGTGCCATGGACAGAGGTTATCCTAAATGAATCAGAAGAATCAAGGGCTAATATGCTTAGAGAGGGGAGTTTTTTCTTCCCATGTGGTATCTGCCCTGTTTCCTTGCCCTGAGTTAAACCTGTTGCTCCTTTCAGGGCGAGGTGGTGCTGAAGGAGGCAGGAGGGTTATCCTCCCACTACTGGTCCTGTGCCCTGCAGTGCTGCTGCAGGGATCTGTCAGATTTGGCTGTGTTTGACTTTGGTGCTGCCCAAAGTTTAACAAATGATGTGGCTTGGGGTGATGGAGTTGCATCGCTTCAGAAAGAGGTTGGTGTGAGAAGGGATAGATTCCACTTGCAACAATTCCAACAGGTTTCTTCTCCTGACCAAAAGAAGAGCAAAGGTGAAAGTTTTGAGAGTTTTAACAAGGTTTTGGTTTTTTTTCCCTAGGCAATCGTGTTTGTGCTCATATGCAGATATTTTCTTTCTAATCCAGCAGAGGAGACATGATGTAGAAGAAGTCAGAATGACCAAGAAAAGTCACAATTTTTTCTGCTGCAGCCTGAGAAAAAGTATGTTTTCATTTACTGCACTGATTTGTACTTCCCTCATGTCTCAGCACCCTGAACTGGAAAAGAATGAAGTCAATTGTCAGGACAGTGAAGCCAAAAATAAGAAAAAAATGGGGGTTATGATTCAAATAGTTGAAAAGTGGGTAGCAATCTGATAAATTCTGGGGCAAATCACAGGAAGGGCAATACAGAACTGAAGTTAGGAAGGGATTAGGAAAAGGTGATATAATTAATGGTAATCAATGTAAAACTGTCTAGTGAACTAATTGCAATGTAGTTTTGTAAGATGGTGTCTGTTTGATTGGTGATTTTTGATACCAACTTAAATATACACCTATTTCTGTAAGACATGATTTTGTTCCACATGATGCTCTGAGTAAAAAAAAACAACAACAAAACACCTGTGCTCTAACAATATAAGACAATAACAATAAAGAAAGGCATCCAATTAATTGCAATCTGGCTAATAGTCATGCTTTCTAAAGTAATTGTAAATGAGGAGGCATTCAGAATTGATGTTCCTGAGGGATATACCAAAGGGGTCATTCTTTGAGGCTCAGAGTACTCAGTTGCTTGGGTTCTCACCTAAGAACCCATGGCTTATTTCATTAGGCAAAGACAATGATGATGATGATGCAACCAGAGATGAAGTAATAAATGACAATGTCAAGGACATGCCTATTCTTTAGCATCTTCTGGTAAACTGATCTCATCCCCAAAAGTATGTATTTGAATCCTCAGCCAAATTCAAGGTGCTAGCAGACCAAAGATGTGCTTTTATAGCTGTGCTATGTGGGAGCTGTGCTGTCTGGGAGATTGTGTTTTGGAAACCAGTGACTCAGGCTTGTTTGTAATGGATAGTCAGCTAAACACGCACTCCCTGTGTGATACAGTGTACCCAAAAGCAAATGTTACTGTCCCTGATGGGAGCAGATTGCTGAGTAAAGGTCAAGGAGGTGATATTTCCATGTGTACAGCATTAATGAGACCATTTCTGAAATGTTTACGGGTTTAAAAGGATTTTGACAGATGGGCTGAGAACAGACTGACTGAGCTGCATGAGCATAGGCTGAACTGTGCTGTCTAAAGAGAGGCAAGAGAATCTAAATCAATTTATTTTGGCAAAGATGACATTTTATATTGTTCCACTAACAACTGAAAGCAGAGAGAGTATTAATAATGGCAGATTATCTCTGGACATAGCAAGGTGGTTAGGTGCTGGAGGTGGACAAATACAGGTTAGAAAATGGACAACTAAAAATGCCTTTTTCTTTCAGTGCCAGCAACTGGCTGCTTAACTCAGGATGCAGGGTTCGCCTGTTACATGAAATAAGCACTGAATCCTTTTCAAAAACATAATACAAAGAAGAGCTTATGGTGAAAGCACAAGAGTTTGTGGTAAAGACACCGGTGGCATTATAGCTCAAGCAGGCCAGGCTAAGTGAATTAATGAGTTTCAGAGACTCTAGACAGGACTGATTTCTCCCACATCCAGTACTCTGTGTTTAGCTCAGTTTGCTGTTCCTGGTGTGTGGATACACCCCCATCTCCATGGCTTGAGGCTTTTCCTCGGTCCCTTGGGCAAGGGTGTCTTGTGCTGGGAGCTGGGATGTGTGAGAAGACCCAGCAAAGGGTCACTGGGGTGGCTCTGTGGTAACAGCGTGGGGACCTTAGGGAGGAAGGTCTGTCCTTATAGATGCTTTGTGCTGTTCTAGTGATTAAATTCCCTGGAGAGGAAAGCCAGACTTTGGCTCAGTATCACAAGCCTGTTCAAAACACAAACAGGGACGAAATACAGATCTAATAATCATTTTCACCTCATGGCCACCAATTATTTGGTTCTGCAGCCAGGATGTTTCTATTGGGTTTGTTTCACTTCTGAACATTGCAAGCAATAAACAAAAGTGAAGATTTTCACTGGAGTTTTTGAGCTGTGGGCAGTCTTTCAAGAAGAATGTGAAAGGACAAAGTTCCTAATAAAAATGATGACTTTTACAAAAAAGCCACGTGGGCTTGTGAGACACTGATTTTTTGTGCCACAATTGATGTTATATCATCAGTATATAAATAAATAAATAAATCAGTATATAAATAATGTAGATCAGAGTATTAGGCAAACTATACATAAACACATTAAAGGCTGAGCAGTGACAGATGTACTGCACATCTGTACGTAGCAAAGTCTATATCAGGATGGGCGTCTCGGTCAAGTGTGGGATCTGAATCCCAGTTTTGGGACAGCAGGAACCTCTCAGTGATTGAAAGCACTGGCTTGTACACATGGGAATGAAGACTGACCATTGCCAGCTTTCCCCCATGGGTGCAACAGGGATGGGAATGTTGGACATTTGGCTGCTCTTGGGGCATTCTGCGTTAGGTAGCAGGCACGCTGCGAAGGCATTCCTTGCTGCCTTTCAGGAGAAGGAAAAGAACAGGGGAGCAGGCACACCTCTGGTCTACTCTGGAGAGTGTGAGCTGGTGGGAGTTAAGTGGGAGTGAGAGGCAGGGGCTCACTAACCTCTCTGAGAGGGAGACAAGAGTTGAAAGGGAGACACAGAGAGTCATTACTCAGTGTAGAGATGGTCTCACTCTTGAGCAATCTGCCTCCACCGCCTCAGACGTCAGCGTGGGCAACGTAGGAAGTTTGTCTGGTGTCTGTGAGCTGCACTGATGTGGTAAAATGTATGTGTATCCACATCCTCTGTGTGAGTGTTTGATACCTGAACAATCCTGCTTAACATGCCATGGGCCAGGAATAAGTGCCTGCAGAACAAATACACTGAAAAAGCCTCTCAATTCTGTCTGTAAGGCCTCCCTCTTTCCTCTGATACAAACACTGCAGAGCAAGGCTTTTTGCACAGGCAGTGAGTAACACATCTCATGTTTTTTGATTTACTTTGACTTCCTGGAAGGCTGAAAGAATCTTGACTTTACAGCCAGATTAATTTCCCAACTGGAGTAAATGGTATCAGAAGAAGGACTTGTGACATTAATATGATTGTGTCCATACTGGGGCCTTCCCTTTGAGCAGGTTTTAGATGGGGTGATTTTTAACTTGTATTTATTTTCACAGCCATGCTAGAGCCAAAGTATGGAGTAGGTTTAAGGACTGGGGTCCTACTTTTCATAGAGATGGTGTTACCCATGTGCTTGTTCAGCTTCATGGGACAGATTTAGAAAAGCCTGTTTTGATAAACTGTTTGCTTGCTTGGCTTGGCATTCCCAAACACTGTGTCAGCTTTCCACAGAGCTGTCTCAGTCAGGTCAGCTGGGGAATTCAGCTCGTAGCACTAAGCCTGCAAGTGGCATGACCCAAGGACAAGATAATTGGCTTTATTACTTTCTTTTTTTTTCCTGAGTAATTACACAAGAATTGCAAAGCTACTTTCCAAAAGTGGGAAAAGAGGGTCTGACATGGATGTGAATTTTCTGCTACGTGTTTGGGAGTTGAGATGAGATGTTAATTGTGGTAATTGCGATAGTGATGGTAATTGTAACACTTTCCTTTGGGTGGGAGCTGTTTCTAGATGTGCAGCTCATTCGGCGTGGGTTTTTCTGTGGCAGCTCATGCAGCACAAGCCACAGTTTCTTGTGTGCCTGCTGCCAGCTGCTTAGAGAGCAAGTGTCAGGGGCTCTGCAGGAGGAGAGGGGTAAAACACGCAGGGAGAAAGCAAGAGATGAGGCCTGAATACTCAGGGACTGACCTGGATCAAAGGGTTTCCAAAGTACATAGACAAGTGTGTGGCTGCATGCAAGACCTTTGGGGCTCATGTTGTCCCTCATCATCATCTCTGTCCCGTCTTTAACACTTTGTGTCCTGAGCTCCACTGTGTAGATAGACAGGTGGTGAGTACCTGGAGGTGGCTTAGTAAACGTAGGAGGAATGCAAAATAGAATGGAAATGGAATAAAACGGAAATATGGACAGTGTGAGCTGAAAACTAAACAACACAGAAAAGTGTGGGGAAGGCTGATGGGGGAAGTTCCCACTTGCAGGCTGGCATATTTGCTAAGAGGAAACAAATAAGGTTTGGGCACGTGACATTTCTTCAGACCTCTGTATTTGGAAGCCTCTGTTGTTCCCTTAATTTCATTTTGCCAAGTGCAACATATTGCCTCCCTGAGACCTGATTGGCATTTATATCCTCATAGTACTGTAGCTCTGCCCATCACCAGGGCGCAGACAGAAGTCATTTTACAGGCATTTATTAATGGAGGGTGGATGCCGGAGGGATTCTGGTTTGGACATTGTTTTATTTGTGGAGGCAAAAATGCTGAAGACTGAAGAAAATAAGTGAAATGAAGGGGAAATGAAGGGGAAATGAAACCTTATTCTAATTTCCAACTTAAACAAATTATTGACCAGGATAAACATATTTTCAGTGTGTGGGAATAACATTGTCTTTCAGCTGTTGTCACTCACACTTTTCTGCTCTGTTTCCCACTGGGAGTGTTTTGGGGCAGCAGTCAGACCCTCCTTCACCTTCCCTCACCCAGGCTCAGCTCCTCAGCTGGCTGGGCTTCCACCAGAGGAGGTCCTAGCCAGCATGAGCTGGTGGTTGCCCCGAGCAGTGGTCACACCCTTCATCCTGTGCCACCTCCCAGGCACTTGCCCGTCTGGAAGTAGAGCTGGCCACTGCCCTTCCCTCCTCACCCTCCAACAGCCCTCTCCTCCCACGCTGTTATTTTTAACCCAGACTGGAGTCTTGATCCGCTTCACCCCGTGGCCTCCTGCTTCTGCCAACAGAAACAGACTGTGAAACTACAGAGTTAACCCCAGCTTTTTCATGCTTCCAAAAGCCCTTCTCAGCCTGGGCAGCTCAACTCCATCTGCTGGAAACATTCCCCCTGGTAACATGGAAGGTGGCACCAGCCTTTTCCTCTGTAGGGCTATGAGGACAGGCTCATATTGCCTTTGTGGTGGGCTTGGGAAGAAGCTTGGCACAATGTATCTGGGATTCAGGGAAAAGTTATCAGATCCCACAGCAGATTCATAACCTGGAAGATATGCTAGTAGTCAGGTATTTTCCTCCTCGGCTTTCCTCATGTTTTCTGTGGCAAAATTTCACCCAGTCTCCTGTTATCATCCTCAAGACAGTACCACCCCTGATAGTGAAGGAGGAAAATATATTCCCAATAAATAACAGTTACATTGTAAAGCTGTGGGACTAGAACTCTAAACTGTAAGATGCACCAGCAATACATTTCTGCATGGACTTGCTGCATTTTTTTTCCAGAGTCTGACTGTGCTGATCTCAGTAGACTTCAAGCATAATCCATCACCTTATCCCCTGCTGAAGTTAGTGGGGCAGGAACCACCTGATCTAACTGCACAGGTGTGCACTATCCACAGCTGTGGCTGGAGCAGTCAGGCTCCCTTTGCAGTCAGGGCAGAGTAAATGTGTTTTGGCATTAATCAGTCTGACCTATTTTAGTTTTCTGCCTAAGTGCGTCTTTTCACGGAGCGTAATTGAGTTGCCAATAATGAGTTCAAATTTGGACATCCACATCAGCTGATGTGTACCCTCAGACTTTCCAGTTACTTCACCTGGCTCCAGACCAGGTCTTGGCAGATCAGCAGTCAGTCATGACCGCTCACGTAGTTACAATGAAAACAATTTTGGAGTTCTTGCCTCAGAAGTTCCCTAACGAAGCGGATACAGCGCTCTTGGAGAGAAGGCCCACAGGTCATTGTAGCTTATCTTCCCTGTGGGTCAAGAGATATTCAGTGATGATTGATACTGTTTCTTTCATGACAAATAGCAGTTTACAGTACGAGAATGTCAGAATAGTTCGGGTAGGAAAAGGATCTTTTGAGCTCATCTAGCCCAACCTCCTGTTCAAAGCAGGTCCCAGATCACTCAGCTGATCTTGAAAACCTCCAAGGATGGAGATGTTGTGGTGTCTCTGGGCAACCTGCTGATGCTTTGGCTGTCCTTGGGAAAAATTACTTTCCTCACATCAAGTCAGAAATTCCCCTGTTTTGAGGTACAGCTTTTGTCTCTCATTCTCCCCTCATGTGCCTCTGAAGTGCCTGTCTTGGTCTTCATGGTAACCTTCTCGTAGGTACTGTAGGGCCGCTGATAGATCACCCCAAAGCCACTGCTTCTCCAGGCAGAATGATTCCTGGTCCCCCAGCCTCTGTTCAGAGCTGGGTGCTCCTGCCATGGCCATTGAGGGGGATGGCCTACACTGAATTCACCCAAGGCTGTCGGAGCCTTGGCTGTATTGGCACGGGGGGTGGGATGGATGGAACTGGACACCATCCTAGATATGCTCCAGTGAGCACAGAGCAAAGGGGAAAATCCACCTCACCACATCTGCAGGCCATGCTCCTGCCATGCAGCCCAGGGCTCTGCCAGCTGTGCCTGCTGCCAGCGTGGGCTGCTAGCACACACGTAACCAATTCCCTGCCAGCACTCCCTCATCCCTTCCTGCAGCCAGTTGCTCCCCAGTCTGTACTATTCCATTAGTCGGGTTTTGGCGGACTTTTCTACGACTGAGAGTTGTGATAAGAAGCAGCAGTCACTCATTCATTATCATTAAGCTATGCATTCAGTATAGCTTCAAAAATATCAAAAGCCTGCTGGTATTTATTTGGCATCCTTTTCTAAAGCAAAATGCTCACTGGGATTCATTATTTAGCTGAATCCTGACATGAAATAGAAGTATGAAACTGATGTGTGAACTTTCACCAGCTCACATAAAAAGAACATTTAATTCAGTTTCTAGGAGTTGCTGGTGCTGTTTGGAATGAAAGCCACGAAGTGCTGAGGGGCTCAGGCTGGTGCTCAGCACAAAGTTGGTGTGCACAATGTTGAATTCACCCTTGTGACTCCCTTGTGAAGCAGGAAAGAGTTTCACTATCTGTTTAAAAGAGAGAGGCCATGTGCAGAAAGCCTGACACCTCTGACCTTATTTTAATTGCCAGAACATAAGATATGCAGTCCCAGGCTAGGAATCCACAGTCCTTCTAGAAAGGGAGAAATGGGTCCCTCCAGGGTTTCCTGGATTTCACTTCTTTCCTACTTGTTTTCAGGATGAGAAAGAGCCCTGTCCTGTTTTCACTGGCGCTGGCACAACCTGAACAGCCCGTCTAAATTATTAAGCTTTAAGTAAGGCTTGGGGCTAAAATCCTCATTAAAGCTAAGCCTTGGCATTACAACTTAAATGGTTCTTCCCCAGACAAGTCACAGAGAACTGAGAGTACTTCTAGGTTTTCCTCCAAATCAAACAAAGCCTCCAGATCATTCCTTGTGTTGCCTGAGGGGTGCCATGGAGATAGGCAGGGGGGTGGAGAGTGGGAGGGGAAACTTTGGGTCATGGCAAACACGCTATTCTCTTCTTCCTCTCTCACTCCCGCCTTTGACAGGACTTTTCCCCTGCACTGGTGTTGGTGTAGATTTGTTGCTGCTGGGGAGGTGAACAGAGGGCTGTGCTTGGTGTTTCCATTCCCATCTCCTTTCATCTGTGGATGATGCTGGCAAAGGGGACAGACACTGCCCTCTGCTCCTCATGAAAAGGGACCTAACTTACTTTGTGGAAAAATATTTTCTTTTGCCTGCCAGAGTGCTTGGAGGTATTTCAAGTTATTGCAGTAGAAATGGCACTGAGATATCTGTCATTTTCCCCTCTGTGTGAGAATCTTGTCTACTAATTTCAGTGTCACAGCTGAACCACTTGTTATCTTCAACACCTCTGAAGAGGCCTAGATAGAGCCCTACTGCTAGTGACTTTTGTTGGGGGAGGGAAGGTGTTGGCTTTGTACAGTTTGAGAGATAAACTGAACTCTCGTGTTGGAGGAAAAAAAAAAAAAATAAGTCCCTCGTGTATGCAGCACGAAGGAAAATGGCATTCCCCTGGGACACAAACCACCAGCTTTATTTCCAGTCTGTGGCTGGCTTGCACCTCTCACAGGTTTGAGTAGAAGAGCGATTCAAATGAAGGAACTTTACTACTGACAAGAAAGTTTGACTGGTTTTTTCCTACGTACTAGAAAGCTCTCTTGCACAGCCAGCTCACACTGATGAGAAGTGCTGAGGGTCCCCATCCCAGGGACTGCCCCAGTCTCTCTTCAAATGTACCCAGGTGCTTTTGTTATAAGAGTCGTGCAGTTACCTCAATGACAGCTAGTCTCAATTAAGATTTAGTTTGGAGGCTGAAAACTATCCAATGATTTAGTCTCAGGGATTAAGGAAAACAAAACCTTACCAACGGCTGGATAAAATTCACATTCCTTTCAATTGTGATCATCCTACATCAAGGAAATGTTTGAAATGTTGGCAGTCTCCTATGATATGCCTGTGAAAGTTATTATATTGCTTTAAGTAATTTAAGAAAGAAGAACCAAGACCTATAGCACAAATGTGTTATATAAATCTTCATTTTTACTAAAATAGTTTGATTGATGTCAGGTCCCAGTGGGTGACCTTAAAAAGAGACCACATCAAATGGCGGGGCAGAGCTGCAGCTCTCCACCCCCACCCTGGCTCTCCTCCTCCTTGCTTCTCCTCACCAGAGTGCCTCTAGACAGCTATGTCATCTGTAGCCATAAACTAAATTGAAGAATATCTGTCTCACAAAAGGCAAAAAGGGAGCTCTTTTCTCATCTCCATTGAAGTGGGTCATGTCCCTATCTGAGCTGAAAAGTGAGCAGTCTATCTGAATGGGGGCTTAAATGATTGTAAAAACTTCCTTCTCTTCCCTCACCTCAGATCAAGACATTCTGTGTTAAGAGGGATGTTTTTTTTGGAGTCTGGGCAGGGCATGACAGGAGTTCTAGCTCTGTACCACTTTTAATTTGCTCTTTAATTAATGCAGAAACAGCATTATTTGCTACTTCTGTCTATCAGTGTGTAGCTGTTAATTGTAGAGGAAGGAGAAAGCCCCTCTGAAAATCAAAATTTCTGAAGCTCTTTGGTTACATCTTAGAAAAAGAACATTTTCTGTACTACTTTGAAGTGGAGTAGAAACAATCAGTGCTACTGTCACACAAGGGTGTCTTATTTTTAGAAAGCCATACAAGAGTAATGCAAGGCAAAATAAGGTCCTGCTGAGGTGTCCTGCCTGAGGCATTTAGAGATGCTGTATTGGCAGACAGGAGTTCATCCATTCAGGGAGAAATAAGCTATTATTTGGAGGGAGGTGACTTTTGGTAAAAGCAGATTTGTTTCCTTGTGTCTTGGGGCAAAGAAGGGGATAGGGATGTGGGTGATTCAGAGTCACCTACCCCCCATAAGCAAGTCCCTGCAGCAGGCCATCACAGGATTGCCTGCCTCAGCACCTCATGTGGAGCTTGTGAAGAAAGGACACGCTGGTGTCCAGCCAGCCAAGGCAGCATCCCTCAGCCTTTGAACCTTGGTGACAAGAGGTCATTTCTTGCAGTTCAGATGATGTGTAAAGTAAGAGCCATTTTCCCTTCTTTCTGAGAACACATGAGCAATAAACCTCTTTTCAGATGTTTCAGTCCCTGATATTCCTCTAGCAGAGCCCTTTGGGCTCTCTCTAGGATCAGACAACCTGTGGGAGGAAGCCAACAGATTGACAAGCTACCTTAGAGAAAAAATGTCACAGACCTTAGACCAGCTCTGGTTTAAGCATCCCTAAAGGCCACAGAATCCTTTAGAGCTTTTCCTGTTCATGCTGAATGCATGGACATTTCAGTCATTTCCACAACAACAGGTAAGGTCCAGAAACAAGGGTTACACTTTCTCTGAAAGATAAGTAGAAGATCACAGAGTCATGGAATGGTTTGGGTTGAAAGGAACCTTAAACACCACCTAGTTTCAGCTCTTTCATCTGGGCAGGGAACCCACAATGCAGCAACAGGCACAGTTGGGATACACTTTTTGGGCAGGGAGCCCAGTGCAGCTCAGGCACAGGACAGGAAGACCTTGATCAGAAATTAGGCAGAGGGAAGAGCGCAAATATACGGATGGGTTTGATCCCTGTTTGTTCCTTACCCAAGGGAAGATGTCTGGGCCATGTATTGAGAGTCTCTCCAAAAAGAATACAGGGTGCACCAATTGTGGGGCATATTGCCCTTCCAGCTTCTTTGTCATGCCATGTAAACACAACCACTGAGTTTTCAATCAGAGGGATTGTGAAGATTTATGGAGGACCATTAACTGTTGTTCTGTAAAATGCCTACCTGCCTAAAACTTCCGTGAATATGTTTAGATCTATTTTTTACTGCTGCCTGAGAAGAACTATTGATGTGATCTTGGACAGAATGGCTGAGGGTCTGAGCACAGCCCCTCACATGCTCCAAACCAAGTAATGGCATATACTTCACTATTTGTTGTATCATTCACAGGCAGAAAAGACTGTCTGCTTTTCAGGCTGTTCCCCAGATGCTCTTAAGAATGTTTTAAGTGTTTTATATTTATGACATACTCTTTGGTTAGTGGGTGATTCATTCAAAATGTTTTCCCACTGAGTGGCAAGAACAATAGCTTCCCATTTCATTCTCAGAAGCACAACTTTAAGATTTCTTTAAAATGCCAATATTTCTTTAAAATATACTAATTCTGATAAAATGCTTTCCACCAAGCTTGTATGGATTATTAGAGAATGCTTTGCTTTGAAAGAGCAAATTTAAGTGAGAGTAAGCTAATGAAAAGTATTTTGTTTGCAAAAAACCAAGCCATAACCTACAACTGGAGTTATCCAGAGTAACTATAAAATCATCTTAACTATCATTATCAATTAGCCCACTTTGATTACTGAGGGCAAACTCCAGGAAAAGAGAACAGTCCGAAGTTTGCATGTAGGAGGTCAGGCTAGATACACAGCAGGGGATTGCTACACCTTTGTGTAACAGCTCCATCAAGTTTGTGCTCTCTGTGGCAAACCGTGCAGATTAAAATGCGTGGGTAGTGGTAAGGAGAAAATTCACTTCTGGGAGAAGAGTAGGTGGGATGCCTGGCAGAAGGAATTCATGTGGACGGTTCAGAGGATGACGGAGAATGCCGTACCTTCCCCAAACTGCTTCTCCCTTCCTCATCCCCCTTCCCACTTGAAAAACCAGATTCCTCCTTCCCTGTTGCCACTTCTCTCACATCCTCTGTCATAGACCCGAATTATGAATGCTTCTCCTCTGAGGTGTTTTGACTCACCCATCTTCAAAGCTTGATCCCCACATGTTCATTTATTTCTGCTCTCCACTTGCAGGCTGTATCTATCAGCCACAGTGGGTTCCCTGCCTCTTCCACTGGAAGAGTCACAGCTCATCCCAAGACACAATGTGGCTTGTCTTAAAATACACAAGTTGCTGTTATCAGCTCTCTTTTATTTTCCTGAGAAGCAGGCAAAATCCTCATGTTCCATGCACTTAACTTCAATACAACACTCCAATGCCTATCCTTGGTTAAGCTTTGTCTACTGCTCATACTATACTTTTACCAGCAAAGATTAACTTTTTTTTAGCTGATCCTGTGAAGCAGCATTGCTGCAGAGGAAGGCTCAGCCCTGAGATGGATTTCCTGGCTTAGGGAGGTCTGTGGCCGCAGCTCTCTTCACAGAGAGCAGCAGGCACAACTTCCCAAAGATTTTTCCTGGGGAAGGCAGTGAGAACCTCAGAAAAGAAGAGAAAACAATTCTTATGGCTACTCACTGCTCCTGCTGTTTTGTACCTATAATGGAATGCATTATAGAAATTGTTTACCCAAAGTTATTTGTCAATTAGATTCTACTGAAGATTGTTTTAATTCCTTAACCAATTGAGTCCAAGCTATGTCCTGACTGATTCAGACAATCACGGGTTTTCCTTTAGTATCTTTTGTATAGCACAGAATAGTATCTCTTTAGTATAGTTACAATATAGTATTGGTGTAATATAGTATAGTTTCAACTAAGCAATTGTTCAGCATTCTGAATCAGAGTCAGAGCCCATTACTCCCACATTGGGGGCTCCCTACATCCATAGAGGTCCCTCTGTTGGACATGCAGCTAGTGGATACCAACTTACAAGGACATTGATGAGATTGCTTTTAGTGAGGTCAGGCTGCTCCACAGGTGTCTCCAGCCTTGCCTTATCTTTTTGGCAGAATTGTTCAGTTCTCTACAAATTCCCCGGTGTTGCAAATTACTTAGCAAAATTTACTCTACAAGCATTTTTCCAAGTGTATGTTTTAGCCCAGGAAAAGATTCCTTCAAATAGTCTAAAAGAGGGCAAAACAATGCATTTGTTGCTTTCAGTACAAAATGTGGCTCAAGTCACATCCTCATTAACCTTTTGTCATATCCTGTCATGCCCTGAATGGTGATATGGAAAGAGGCTGGGCTGCCTGTGGCAGGTCCATATAATATTTCCTGAGTACTCATACTCATTCTCTGTACAATCACAGAGCAGTTGTGAACAGCTGCAGAAAGTGAAAGAGGGGCAGGTACTGCTGACACAGCTTTGTAGTCGTTATTCAAATAATGTTCACAGCTGCTTTCTTACCAAAATGTATTTTACTTTAGAAATCAAATGCCACTAGCAATAGAAAACAGCTCACCCACCAGCACAGACTAAAAAGTACAGAAATTACATTATGTTCCTCCATCACTAAAAATTACCTAAATAAAGAAAAATAGAAGCTGTGATATAAATTCAGCCACATGAAAATCTGTAGGCTAGAAAGCCTTGGAATGAACAGGATAGACCGAAGCAGACCTAGGGTGAAATCTTCACTTGTAAAGAGTGATATCTTTTGTCTTTAAAACTCTATTTTAATTATATTTTAACTTTGTCACATATTAAACTTCTGCTTAGAGAGCTATCAGTATATCCTGATGCTTCCAGGACCAACTGAAGTGTACTTTACTGTAAACTCAAAGCTAAAAAGAAAACCGAAAGTTTCGTATCTGATAAATATAATCAGTGATATAATTAAGAGATAATGATCTGTTTGGTAATGTATAGCTTGGAACAAAGATGGTCTTTGTCCAGTAGAGCTTACAATGTATTTCCTCTTGGCAAACGCCAGGTACATGGGTTTTGACCCCTTTTTAAACAGGAGTGGCAAATAAATTAACTGCTAAAGCCAACTTCCTGATT
The DNA here is from genome assembly GCF_963513975.1 of Fringilla coelebs. Classification (NCBI taxonomy): domain Eukaryota; kingdom Metazoa; phylum Chordata; class Aves; order Passeriformes; family Fringillidae; genus Fringilla; species Fringilla coelebs. Next base: position 88,504,291 of record NC_140028.1, read on the forward strand.
TGCCTTTGGAAATGAGGCAGAGCTTCCCTGATTACTCATGAAATGCATCTTCATTAAACAGGATCCAAACTAGGATCCACACAGTCAGAGGAGTTAAATTGAGATGGTCAGTTGTCACACAGAAAAAAATATTTCAACAAAAAAAGCCCTCGAGGGTAAAACAGCAATTAATTTGGCCTTTAACAGGCACAGACTTTAAATCTTTGTTAAAAAACACAAGAAGGTGTCTGCACATCTAAATGGAGAGGGACCAGGTTGTTATAGACTTGCAGGCTCAGGCTCAGCTACTGGACAGCAGCTCCTCTCTGGAACACAAGCAATCAAGTCAGAGAGGTTTTGCTGGGCAGCACTTACCTTGCAAGGAGCACTGTTCCTGATTCCCTCCTTCCAGCCTTCTCATCAGGTTTCTCGAGTCCTTGGTAGGTCAGTGGAGTCCAAGGAAACCACATCTGCCCATTGGCTCCATATGGAAGGCTTGGCTCCAGGAGCACTTTTTACTCCGTCTCCCCTCTTTTTTTTTAAATTTGGTGAAAGACAGAAACCACAGATGTTTTTCTTCCGTTTTTTCTTATTTCCTCTCTACTTGGCAAGTCTTGTTTTGCAAGTTTCAGATATTTGTCAGATATTCAGGAGGAGCGCTCCTCAAAGCAGAGTCCACAGGGAGAGTCCAATGGTCATCTGTGACTGTCTTGTAGTTACCAAATTTGTGGAGCTATGATGGGTAATGATTTCATTTGATCACCATGATTTACCTGGCAATCCCAATTCCTGAGGATTTTTCTAGTCTTGCTACGGTGCTAAAAAAGAGCCTTGAAGCTCCAAAAAGTCAGATCAAGGTAGGGGGAAATCTAATTAACTCAGGAGAAAGGCACTAATGTCCAGCAGATGGTCATGCTGGTCTCCTTCCTAAGAGTGTGTTTCCTTTCTGCTTCATGATCCAAGCTGGCTGCAGTTCCTAGCTCCATGTCTGCTAATTCAGTTTGAGGTGGCAATATCGGGGCTTCAGATTCAGCTCCACAAAAACATGCTGCCTGCCTTGCCCTGGCCCAGAGGTTATCACCTCTGCAGTGCAGCAGCCTGGCTAAGGTGCCAGCTCCTGCTTTTGTGAGTATGACCATGTGTCCCAAAATGACAGGAGACAGCTTCAGCCTGGCCATGGAGCTTGCTAGCTGAGCTCTCTGGCTTGTGATCTGGTCTGTGCTGGACTGCTGCACCTGAAGCAGGGACAGACACCAAGCTTTAGCAACAAGGACTCCTCCCCCTTTTGCACCTTTTCCTTGTTTAGCTGGTGACCCAGAGCCTGCAGAGACCTCTGCCACTGTGGGCCATGTTTGGAAATCTGCTTCCCACAGAAATGAACCTTCCTTAGCAAAGGCAGGAGCTGAAACCGTGTATTTGGGCTGCAAGTGTCTGTTACCTCTGAATTAACAGGGCAGGCAGAAGGCAAAAAAGGTCCTCAAGCATTTGAAAACCTTAGGAAATCCAACTAGTTAGGCTACATCAGGCCTAAACAGGCTGAATTTGTTATTCTGATAAGGTAAAAGTATTATTTTATTAACCTGCCTAGACCTCAGGGCAAACTGCGACATATTGATAAAAGATCCCTCTTACTGGTGAAAATAATTTTTACTTTTATAGGTGTTTATAACCCTTTTGATATTAAATTCTTCTGCACTGAGCAGATTGCTGTTGTCTGTGTCACTGGAGAGATGGAACACTTGCCTGATCCTCAAAAGTCTCATCATAGGCTTGTAAACTCTGAGCTGTAATTTCAAATAGGAAATTCCAGCTGGGATACAGATAGATGCTCCTGGAAAAGTCAAATAATAGAAATCTTGCAGTAAATGTAAGGACCTTCCTCCCTCCAGAAATTAAGGTTAATTTTAGATGAAGAGCAATAACCAGATGCTTTTGCTGCAATTTGTTGAGCACAAAAATATAATGACTTAGGTTTTCCCATCTCTTTCAAGTCAAAGCCTTCACTCCCAGCTTCTCATTTTCCAAAGCTGGACAAACTGATGCTGTGTGTCCAGATTGGTGCCAGCTGTGTGCCTTGTTATTTTAAAGGGACACGGAAGTCAGTTTGTTCTTCTGTGTATGAAGCTCATTATTCTCTAAAATTTTTGGTTGCATAATAAATTCCAAGCTTACTTGATCTAAAAAAGAAATTTGGCAATCCTTCCTGATGGTCACAGAGTTGGTGAAAAACACCAGCAAGGTGTTGCTCAAACACCAAAAGAAAACAGACTCTTCTCTTCAGGCAGCTTCAGCTTGTTTCAGGGTGCAGCTACTGCTGCATTTTTGGCTCACAGAACCTCTTCCTCACAGAAGGACTCCTGGTATAAACACCAGTGGCTTTACTACTGAATGATTTGCTGTCTGTTAATTCTTTTATTCTCTTATTGCCTACAGTGCTGCTTGGCCAAAATTTCCGGAGGTGTTCCTCATTTAAAAGAAATCCTTTTCCTATTGACACTGGTCCAACAGACCCATTTATTTTCCCAAACAGTATCTGTAATAATTTTCCCCAAAGTCCAGTGGCCAGCTTTTTCTTTTTTTCTAGATAAACCTGTGGCCAAATCATCTTTCCACAGCCCCAGGAATCTGTATGTTTATAGCCCCCTTTGAGGTGATTAGTGTCTTAGACTGATCAGGTTCTGTCTGAGCTCCAGCCCCCAGAGCTCTCTCTGTATCTGCACCCCAGTTCCTCAGGAAAAGGCAGTTTTACACCAACTCCTTTTACATGGCACAGCTGTTGCATGAGACATGACACAAAACAGACATTGCACAAAATGACACAGCAGGCTCAGGGACTCCTGTAATTGCCCCTTTCCCATTTTCACTGCCCCTGGAACATGGCTGTCATGGCAGGCACTCCTGTCCATCCCCGTGCCCCTCTGAGGCAGGGTCTGCAGTCCCTCAGCTGCTCCTGGAGCACTGCTTAGCTAATTAAGCTTAATAGAGCAAGCTCCAGGTTGTGGCTCATTTGCTTTTTTTTCCCCAATTTTCCTATGCCTTGATGTAAATTGACCTGTGATGAAGCTTGCAGGCAGAATAAATACTCAGGAAGAGGCGGATGTGCCGCCCCAGTGTAAGATAAGTGTTCACAAAACTGTTATAGAAGGTTCAGGCAGTGGACTGAAGGCTAAAAGGCTTGAGGCTTTTTCCCAGCTCTGCTATGGAGTGTGGTCTCTGATAAGAAATTCTGGCATGTTTTTAATACCCTTTTTCTCCTCTTCTCCTTGGCAGTATCAGCTGCAGAGTCTCTTTGTGTCAGGATTGACTGTTGGCTTGTGTTTTTTTCAACATCATTACAAACTACTTCCTCTCCCCCTGGCCACTACATTAGATGGATACATTGGAAGTGATCCTCAGTACAAACCTTGAAAAATGACAGCAATAAAGAAAAAGGAACTAGTGAGAGTCGGTCCTAAAAACAGGAATTATACTTTGTGGGTGTCTGCATCAGTGTGTGTCAGTGAGGTCCTGGGAACAGCTTCTTTTGGTTTCCCTGGAAAACTTGTATGTCAGATAGATCTGTGTTTTGGAGATTTGGTTCTGACTCTGCTAAAGACTCCAAAAAAAAACCTTTTCTTATTTCTCTGGAACAACAATTTATGTTGAACTATCCCAAATACAAACTGTCTCTGTCTCATTTTGCCACACTGGGTTAATGCCTTTGCTGAGGGAATGAAGCTGTCTTGAAGCATTGGCAGGTACCAAAAACTAAAACAAACCACTGAGTTTCAGCGGGGCTTGTGTCAAACTGATGTGAAATGATAAATCTCATTTGGTTTATGAGTGAGGCTATAATTGCTCCAAACTGTGCTCAGGGCATTAGAGGTTTTCTGGACAAGTCATGGGCCAGAAGAAGCCTTTTACAGTAAATCTGGTCCCACATCTGCTTTGACATCGCAGTCTGAAAATGGGTATGACTTAGAGACTTTTGTGTCTTGCCAGGAAGGCTGAAGCACAAAGCGCTTGATATGTTTTTCACCCAATGGAAACAGAGTATTCCTGCCTTCTGTTGGTTTGGAACAAAAGTCCAACAGAAGTCCTTTACTTCTGCTGAGTAAAGCAGTGGCTCTGAGGGGAAAAGACAACTGTGGCTTCCAGGTGTGCTTTAAAAACTGAAAATACATATTCAAGAGGTGGATTCTGAGCATGGTCTAAGTAGTAGCGTTGCATGACGCACAGCTGGGTCATAAATAGGCAAGCTGAAGCCTTTCTGAGGCACCTCAGTGCCAGGGTGCAGGAGAAGTTTGCAGGAAGCAGTGCCAACAGTGCACAACAGCCCCTGTGTCTCTCCAATGAGACAGTTCTGGGATCACTGGGAAGGGAAGGCACAGCACAACCCCAGCCATTGCAATGGGCCTGATAGATTCAATTCAGCTGTCCGCAGGGTCCTGATGCACCTCCCACCTTTGGGACGCTTGCAGTCAAAAGAAATAATAGAAAAAAGTACTGTGAAATTATCAGCTTAATAACACATAGCTGCACTTCAAATTCCATTTTCCTATTGCTTTCTAACTGAAAGTTTCTGAGGCATGACTTTCTCTAAGGACGCGTAGATTATTGTGCTAAAAATTCTTTGTTTATCTGTGCTAAGGTTAGCCTGCTCAACACACACTTAAGTAAATAACATAAAACCCAAGGACTATCTTTGGCTATTGCAAAATGTTCTCTGAAATAATGAAGTACGTAACTGGCATTGCTTGAGCAAGAGTTTGTGCATCGTTCCAGTAATTATTAGTGTAGCAGCAAGAGGACAGACCAGTAGAGGCTATCTGGGAGTAAAGCACTGTCCTTTTTGCAGATGCCAGGAAAACCAGCCAAGGGTGGCCCTGAGGCAGGGTAAAACCTGACTCCCTGGGTGACTGAGCAGTGCAGAGGCTGAGGTGTGTGGGCAGGGTTTTGGCAGGACGGGGCTGAGCAGAGTGGTTAGGAGGCCTTTATGGAGAGAAGTGTCAGATGTTAGTGTACAGGGAAGGCAAAATGAGAAAGGTGTAGGTGTGGCACCCATTTAAGGTCTGTGGGTTGTTAACAAGTGGGAGGTATTTAGAGGCAAAGTTTTGGTTTGGGTGAAATTCCATTCATCCATTCCAGTCTGCATTTCTGGGACAAGGCTGGCGTAGGGGGCAAGAGGAGCTTTAGAGGAAGGAGCTGCTGGGTCAGCCTGGATGTGACTTGTGCAGTCACCATGCTTGGTTTGTGTACTGAGGGGAAGGAAAGATGCAAGGGTGCCAGTTGTGTCCTGATTTATCACAAGACCACCCAGGGTCACTAACATCACCTGCCCTGAAGGAAAAGGAATTAAATTGCCAGGCAGGGCGCAGAAATATCAGTGCTATTTTGTTAAGTACCAACAAGATGTTATCTAGAAATTTAGTCACCTACTTCCAAGCAAAATTAATTCATATTGGGACAGATGCCAAGAGAGGTCATTAGGTTCATTAAGCAGATGATTAGGGGTTGTTTTCTTGTTAGGAAAAGGTATTAAAATGCCAATTGGTTTGTTTAGCTTTGCAAAACAAAAGGTTCAAGGAGATACAATTGCTGTTTATAGGAAGTTCAGTAAATACACCCTGGAAAAAAAATAAAGCTGTTCAGGCTGAAGAAGAACTCTGACATGAGAATAAATGAACCTCAAATGCTCATGTCAGCCCTGAAAGGAGAACTCTGCCTTTGAGAGCAGGGAGTGTCGGTGGGATAAAAAACAAACCTCGATTGAAGGTGCAGATGGAAAGGAATTGTATGATGTGGGGTTGGAATATCCTTTCCAATCTTCTGTCCTCATTTTCAGCAAAGTTTACAATATCTGGGGATGAGAGCAAAGTCTTTCTAGTTGGTGGGCAGTTTTACACAGGAAGCATTGAAGATCTTCCCTCGTGTTTCCAGCGCCTTGTGCTTGCACAGGTCTGTGCAAAGAGCTGCAGCACCATTGGTCTGAGTTGCCTTTGCTTTGGGTTTATTTGGGCAAGGGTAAAAGTCTTCATTGGGACTGAGCTGTTGGTTCATATGGAGACCAGCTGTGAAGAAATGGAGAACTTCTGTGAAGAGCTGAGCTATGAGCAGGGAACTTGCAGCAGTTTGTGGGTTGCGTGTCTCGTTAGCCTTTGCTGTTTATTGCCCCGTTGTTTAAAATTAATGGGAATGGTATGTATCTTGTAAATGAACACACAGGATCATTTCCAAAGTCTCTGTCCTTTTATTTCTCTCCTAAGTAGAAACTAATGAGATCTGCAGAAACTTTTCATTGTAAATAAACTTCTTGTCAAATATTTGAATGTTTTTATTTTATAAGTTAGTTGTAAATATTCTTGTCATAGTTCAATTGTTACCAGAAATAGCTCAGTCCTGGAATTCACTCCCTGATAATATGTTACATCTTTCTGGAAGAACTACATTCCAGAGGTCACATTCTGCAAATAGCTTTCCTAACTTAAATTACTAGCCAAATAGTCTGAAGGATCCTATATGATTGCTATTGTGAAACCAGCTTTCCTGGTAGCCATCTGCATTTAATCACTCTCAGGGATAAAAGTTATGTGCAGTGCTTTTGGACCCATGTTTTCCTTCTTACAGCACATACCTGCAAGCATCACCATTATTCACCTTTTATGTTCGTGTGAGGGATGTTCATACCTCCCATTCCCAAAAAACACAGTGGGCTACTGCACATAATGGCTATTCATTGTAAAGTTATACTTTGGCAATAGCTTCAGTGTTATCACTGTGCTTTTGTAAAGAAATGAGGAAAATGCATTTGGGCTTTGTTTAGAACAGAGCACTGCAGTTTTCATATAGGTTTATTCTGTAATTTAAGAACTTCTAGGCTTGGTAAAAGTTTGAAATCAACTGAGAGTCTGGAAATGGCACAGATAACAAAAGGAACAGTTATTCCTGAACTCACAGTAAAGTTATTACTATCCTTAGGGCAGGACTCAGTTGGCAGGGAGAGGGATGAGAGCTAAAAAGAGACGGATGGGGAGCACTGAGGGAGTGATGGTCTTCAACCCCTGAATTTAAGAGAAACATTTCACATCAACTCTTTATCGTGAAGGCTGTTCAACTTGCTAAAAGAAAACTTTACAGGACAAAGGACTATTACCTTCCTTCTCAATCATGCCACCTAATTCCTACAGCTCTGTGAAGTTAGTGAGGAAACTGGAAGGCAGAAGGGCAGGGCCTTGGCATATGGGCAAATGTGGTCCCTGAGAATGGAGCACCACAGTGGGGCATCAAGCAGAGTGGGGCATCGCTAATAGGAAAATACAGGAAATTCTTCCTGCAGTCTCTGGGGAAAAAGACTTATGTCAACATCAGAAGAAAGCAATTATTTCTATTTTCTTTCAGTTAAAAAATAAATTCTACAATCATATATCTTTCCATTTCTTCAAAGTGTAGTTTATCATGAATGTACAAGCAGGGAAAAAGTTGTTTCTGAACTTCCTATGTAACTTCTTGATTTTACTGTTAACAGAAAAACAGTGGTATGATCCTGACTATTTAATGAGTAAATAGGAGGGTCCCTTGACACTTTTTAAAACATTTTGTGAGGAAAACGTTGAGTTGGGCTGCATATGGAAATCTACAGTGTTTTGATTAATTTTTTACTGAGTTTGGGAGCATATGAGGTATTTTTTTACCGTGTGGTTACATTTTACCCTCTATTAAGTGGGCATGATGGATAATTTCATTTAACTAACACCCTGATTTTTCCATAGGAAGGCATTTGCAGTGGAAAAAGGTTTTGTTTCAGCTCAAAGAGCAGGGGATGGGCCGCCCAGCAGGACCACATACCTTACACAGCCGCAGGGATTGGCCACATTGAACAGCATCCTCAGAGCCAGCCCTGTGCTGGCTCTGAGCCTGTAAGGCCCCTAATTTCTCCTGTTACATCCCAAGGTGGCTCTTTTTGGAAAGCCCAGGCCTGTCCCACCAAGCTTGGTGGGATCAGTTACAGGGCAGCTGCTGCCAAGCAGCTTTGTGGGGATGCTCAGGAAGCAGTCCTTGAACCAGCTGGGTTGGCATGGCTTGGCTTGGCTTGGCTTGGCTTGGCTTTCCCAGCAGAGGAGGGTGAGGGACCAGTGCTGGACTGTGTTCCTCAGGGAAAGCAAGATGGACCAAGACATCGAGAGGCTTCTTGGTTGTAAACTGGTGTTTGTGTTGAAGACTGGTGTTGCAGGGACACATCAGACTTGGAGCCCAGCCTTGGGGGCAGCCAGGAGTTGATGTGGGCTGGAGTCCTCAGGATCCTGTGTAGATGGCTCTGCCTGATGAGGCACAATTGGCTGAAAGGCCATGCCACAGCCTGGGGTGAGGAAGGGTTTTCTGCCAGAAAACATCTGACCAGCTGGAATCACGCCTTCCCTCTTGAAGTCCCTGTGCAGAGGTGCAGTGGTGGATGGCACTGCCACACCTGCTGGGACCCTGGAGCACCCAGGATCATGTTTGTTGTTGCAAGACTCTGCAGAGCAGCCACTCATCAGTATGCACTTGATCGTCACCAGGGAGTGACATTTGGACACGATGAGTGGGCCAGTCAGCCAAAACCTGCAGCACAGGGTTTCTGCTGATTCCACACTCCTATGGGATCTGTGTGCTGCTGGCAAAGCTCTGCTCTGGTATTAATTCTGCCAATGCCAGGGTAACCATCAACACTTTTTTTACCACCTCGAGCCAGCAGAATTAATTCTTATCAGACTAACTTTTGTACAGCATGGCCAGACAGTTTCCCATAAGGAACTAGCAGTGTCTAGAGAATGTAGTGCTTCTCCTAAATGATGCCCTGCCTGAGAAAAAGAAGCAGTTATATGGGTTGTCTGTCCTTGTGGGAAGGATGGGGAGGAGCAGAAGGAGAAAGAGAAGAACGTTTGCCTGCTGGGAAGTGAGGACAAAGTGTGATACACACAGAGCAGTCCTAGGAGAGAGTCAATCCTGGAACTCAGCCCTGACTGTCCTTTGATTGCAGAAGAGCTGGTAAACCCTGGATGGAACTGCATCTACAAAGGATGAGGGAGGACAGAAGGTGCTTTTATTTAAGAAACCTTTCCAGAAAAACCTGACCATGAGGTTATTCTTTTGCTGTTCAATAGCATGCATTGCAAGAGAAAGAGTACAATGTTCTCCAGATTAGGGAGGAGGACTTTGTGTTTTGGACTGATTCAGAGAGGCCACTCACAAAGACTTCAGGACAAAACTAAAAATAGCTTGCTCCACTAATACCAAGGAAAAACTTCCTTTTTTTGGCCAAGAAATTGCAATCCTATTTTCTATGCCCACTGGTTCTAGAGGGCAGAGTTATACATCCCTTTGCTTGAGTCTCTTTTTGAGTAAAACCCATTAGGAAGGTCAGGGTTGCTTTGTGCTTTGTTTGAAGAGCTATCAAATAGCAGCAGCATCAGATAATGTGGATTATCATCTCATAGCTCTGTACAATTTTATGTGTTTTAATTACTGGTACAGAAAGAGTTCTGTGGGACAGCTGAGGCATAGAAACAGACACTAATTAAATAAGCAAAGTGTGCTGAGATCTGTTTTCCTCAGCTCTATCAATAACAAGATTCTCTTACAGGTCAGCACAAACTTCCTCCTCCCCCTCTCATCTGAGCTGTGGGTATTAAACAGTGTAGTGTTTTCATAATCACCAGATTTATGTAACAGCAGATATACTCAAAACACAGGAAGAAATTGGGCCAGGAAATCCACAGTGGCTGTTCCAGTAGCTTTCCAGAATCCCTGACAAACCTCACATCAAATCCCCAGCTGTAGCTTGACACAAAGAAAGCCTCCTTTTTCCTGTGAATCAGTGCCATTATGGAAAAAGCAAAATCCAACATTATTAAATCATAGGTAGAAAGGGCAATGTGTTCAGGGTAGTGTAGAAACATATCCAGGCTCAGCCTGGTCCCACTTCATCTCCCCTCCAGTAAGTAGGGACTAGAAGGAGCATTACTGCAAGCTGAACATACCTTAGAGACTTGAAGACCAATGACTACCTGCCTAAAATAGTCTGGAAGCCCAACAGTTGACCCTAGAAACGTGGAAAAAGGGCCCTAAATCATGATCAAGGATGTACTTGGGTTATAAAATATGCCCACAAGTAGAATATGGGTGAAGGGTTTGCAATTTCTTTCAACAACACTGTTCTTTTGCAAAATGATGGCATTTTAGCTCCTGGGCATGTGAACAGAGTTGCTTTTAGTGGACGTTTTAAATTGACTTTTTAGCTGCACACTGATGATGGAAAACCAAGAGCTAAATACATTTCCTGAACCTTCATCATCCCGTGCCTTATTCACCCCCTTCCTTAACAAAGCCAGGTCCCTGGGGTCTGTTGAATGCTGTGGTAATGGGTATTAAAAATTCTGGACACAGAATACTGCAATATTCCCAGGAAAAGAGGCACGTGGTTTCCAGTGTGCATGTATGTGTCCGTGTTTGTGCCCATTCTTGCTATGCTGCTCCCCAAAGCAGGGAGATAAGGATGGAATTATCCCATATCTGCCCAGCTGCAGGCTTCTCAGACCTTTCTCTCAAGCATCTGGCGCTGGCTAGCATCAGGGACAGGATATTGACCCTTGTTTCTTAGCAAGTCTGGCAATTCCCATATTTCCAGGCACTGGACACAAACAGTCTGTTTCCTAGTAGAGAATGGCTCATATTTCTTGGCAACACTGACAGTCAAATGCCACTTTTGCATTCTCTCTTACTCCTAATACACAACCTCGGTCTGAAGGTCAAAGGGTAGATCCTGGATGTTCCCATGCAAGGAAAATCAATTTAGATTCACAAAAGACAGAACAGGCAGTTCAGGAGGTCACCGGATGGTCTCAGTTGCTCTTCAGGTTTAGAAATTTGAACGGGGAGGAAGGAGGGGGATGAATAAGGATGAATTGATGGAGCAGGATTTGCTTAAGGACTGGCAGAGCCACAGCTTGAGAAGAGAAACAAGCAGAAGGGCCATCTTCAATAGAGACTGACTCATCCCACTGTGCCAGGACCTGACTTGATCTGCAAAATTGCAGAAATATTTATAATTTGACCTCAGTTCATCCCATTGTGAAGCAAGATGTCCACCAAGTTTTGGGAACATTTCAGATCCAGTCTGAGACCTTGAACTTTAAAGGAGAAATTTGATACCAGATGAGTTGCCTTGACTGAAGCAAGGGATTTGGACAAAGCAATTCCTTGACAAGGTTGAGTGGAGATGATTTTGAGCTTAAAGCACTGGAGCAAAACTGTAATTCTGGTCTCCTGGTGTAGAAGAAAATCTCCTTGGCTTGTAACAGACAATTTGACTGCAATTAGAGCTGAGAAACACTCTCTGAGGATTTCTGGGGCATTTATTTTGCCTTATAAAGATGCTCAAAGCAAGAGTCAAATAGTTTTTGGAGGCGCCAGGGCAAAAGACTTTGAGTGAGAAGCAATGGGAAAAGCAACTCCAAGGGCATGTTTGTCCCCTGTCACACAGTTTGTGGAGGAAGCCTTGATCCTGCTCTCCTCTTGCCTCTGCTTTCAGGCTGCTGAGTGCATTGGTTAGAGTGTCACCAGGACAAGCTCATAACTTGCTTTAGGGGTGTTGGCAACCCATTGTTGCACTGCGTTCCAGCTAAGTGTCACCAGGGGAGACAGTCTGTTGCTCCTCTGATGTCATCATTTGGTAAAAAAGCACCAAATGAGTGAACTCCCCCTTCCCCCTCATTACATGTTTTAGCCCTGCTCAGTAGTAACACCATGCACAGCTTCAAATTTAAGCAGCAAGATCCCTGAAGATACAGACAGTTCTGCAGTTTTGGTGTACACAGCAGAGCGTGACCGCTCCCCAAGGGCCAGATTCTTCCTGCAGAGTCTGGTGGCTCATCAAATCGAGCAGGGTTACATCAGAAGAAGAATATGAATCAGGATCTTCATTTGTCATTTAGCTCATATTTGGTGTGGCTATAAATAGGTCATTCGGCTGCAATTCTTATTTCCAGATTTTATTTTTATTTTTTTAACCTCAGCTTTGCTTTTTTAGACCACAAGCGTGTGATGAGTCTAAAAATGTCAGACTTGGAATGGGAAAGAGCAGATAACTGAGGCATGGCTCACTCCCGTCCCAGGCTGCTCCCTGCCTGCCCAGTGTGGGCAGGAAAGGGCCAAATGATCAGTCTTGGCACAGTCACCGAGGGTTGTTTTGAGTTCCTAGGAATTTAACCCTATGACTTTGGCCTTTGACAGGAACACTTAATTATTTCCAGCTCTCCAACCAGGTCATAAACTGGCCTTTTCTAAAAGTTTCCTGCTCTCCATAAAAGAGAGCTCTCAGCTCCTGTCATAGCAGAGTTTACATTCCTTGAATGGAAGGGCTTCTTGAATCAGCAGGATACTGTGCTTCGGTTAAAGAGTTCAGCATTTGGTTTTGTTTTTAACAGGAGAAGAATCTGTGCTCCAAAATGCCATCCTGTGTCCAGACTTTGTATCTCCCAAACTTCCCCTTTGGCTTATTGTTTCCCCAGGTATTGGAATTTGAGATTGTTCCATCATAAAACTAGAATTTGTGTACAAAATCAGACTGAAAACTATTCTCACCCTTTTCTTATTTTCAGGACACACACATATATATATGTGTGTGTGTGTGTATATATAAATATATATATATAGTATGTATATGTGTAATAATTTTTTTTCCCACACAAATACCCAGCAGTGACTGCCTTGTGTGAGTTCCCTCAGCTGACAGATCCAGCCACATGTGGCACGCTTCTGTGCAAGGTGAGAGGAACTTTTTCACCTCTTTCCATAACACCCTCCATGCACTCATTTTGTCAGTGAGACATTCCTCCTTCAGCCCCAAAATAATAAGTCCAAAATGTTCATTTTTCTGGGCTTTTCAAAAAATCAGGAGGCACGACCCCAGCTGCAGCCTTAATGAAGAAGTATTGCATCCCCCGCTTTCTCTGATTTATGTAAGCACACAGACCTCAGCCCCTGGATGCAGCAGGGAGCAGAGGCTCTGCCTGGCAGCCTGGTGAGGCTCCTGCTTTCAGCTGAGCCCAGGGGGGTTTGTACTGACCTCTGTGTGTACATCATGCCCGGTAAGGAGCTGCTGAAACCCTGGAAGCCTCGCTGAAATGACAGTAAGGCTCAGCAGAGAATGCAATTCTGCCTTCCCACTTAACAGCTTTACCAGTAAGTTGCTGCTTTTTCCTTACATGGGGATGTGGTTGGTGGGGACATTCTTTTCTAATGAAAAGGCAGTCCTTGGTACCAAAAACCACTTGCCCAACATTTCTAGCATGAAAACAGAGCTGAAAAACAAACTTTTACTGAAATATGTATTTTTAGACTGATTTCCCAGCTTTTGCAGCCCAAACTTCCGCCTGCCAGACCTGAGGCAGAGCCCAGGGCACTGGAGCTGTCCCAAAAACATGCAGCCCTGGTCCAAATCTGCATCAGCCCAGATGTGGAGCCTGGCATCAGACCAGAGTAAGGAACCACTTGGAATGCCTGCCCCTCAGGAAAATCTGGCCAAGCCTGAGCTGCAGCCAGGAAAGCCTGATGCCCCCATGCCTTCATCTCTGGATTTGGGATCGTTGAGGTGCCACAATCAGCTTGCAGGGCCATCATGCTGGCAAAGCCTGTGGATGTCAGTGAGGAGAGAAATGAACAACACCCTTTCCTTGACTCACTGCAAGGAGGGGGAAATGGAAATGCATGCATTGAAGATTGCCGGGGGTAGAGGTGATTGTATTTCTTGCTCTGCAGAGGACAAATTTATTGAGAGGGTGACATTATTGAACTTGTCTTGGAGAACAGAAAGTAGCTGTAAGCACCTTTCCTCCTCAGAGGTTTTGCCCCATGCCTGGGAGAAGGTTGGAGTCCTGCATGTGACCTGGGAAATTCCATCCCTTCCCCTGCCTCTAAGGTACTGCCAGCTTCCACCATAGTTAAATGTGGGAATGAAGCCATAGCTGGGCAAAGGGGGGAAAAAGCCAGAAAGAAAGCTGTACAGGCACAAGCCCTCAGGAAAAGGGCTGCATTTCCAGATAAACCCATTTAGCTCTAAACACAAACAGCATGTTTGTAAAACGGCACAGAATCTCAGCTGCTGGAAACAAAACGGCAATAAATGGCAACACTGAGTCTGTCTTGAAGGGTTTGTCTTTTTTTTCTTTAATATACTTTTGTCCCTTCACAGTCTCCTGCCTGTTCACAATGTCCTGAAAATACCTTCTGCTGCCTAACCCTTGCTAACATCGTTTGGGCACAGATGAGTTGCATATTCTTTCCTATAAGTATTTTCTTCAATTCATGCTTGCAAATGACTGATTTGTTAAACTGCAATTCCCCACTGCCCAAACCAGATTCCCACCCAGAGGCTGCTTTATACTGCCCCAGCAATGTCAAACTGCTGAACTGCCAGTGTGGTATAAAAGAGAGCTGGACTTTGAAAGGAATGTCTCTAGAATATTTTCTAAATTCTATAGTAGTAGAATATATATTGTAGAAGTACCAAGTGTTTTTGTAAAAGAATAATAATAATAATTAAAAAAGCAAATTCACCCATTTACTATTCCTACTCACCAGTATACCATATGATATTTTAAATGTCATCTTTCAAGGCCCTTGTCTTTGAAAAGCTGAGAAGATTTATGGCATAAATATTTTCCCCGTGAGGTTTGGAAACCAATGTGTTGGACACTATAATTTTTTAACAGTTATGGTATATTAGATCATGGTCTTTTGTGGTTAGGTATGACATCAGGCCACCACAAAGCCATACCAGGAGAATCACATGGAGAAAAACATGTCAACTTAGTGGCTTTCAACCTTCAAGGGAATTCCAAAAGGCCAGGCCTGTGTGTGTGGAATGGTTGGTTGTTATTCTGACAAAGCTTACCCGGGGTGACTTGCAAGCATGCATACTTACAAGAAGTTTTGGGGACTTGATAAGGAGAAAAGAATTGCTATGTGCATATTCCAATTTCAGAAAAACATCAGCAAGGCTGCCAGGACAGCCACTGCCCCCTTACTCTCCAGTAAATACCTGATGATTCACCTACGATCTGCAGCTCTTGGTACCAGTTGTCCTAAATAAGAAATGCATTCCAAATTACTAACAGACCCACCTTGGAATCTTGGTGTAGCTGGCCTACTGCTTTCATCATGTTCCTGTTTATCCCTTCCATTTATCTGTTGGTTTTTTTGTTTGTTTTTTTTTTCCCCCATAATGCAGCTCCTGCATTCCTTGGACCTTTCAGCCAACACCATGAGGAAGCATACAAGAAAAATAACTTTTCTTGGAAGACAGGTCTGTGAGAACAAGGGCCAAAATGCTGATGGGCAGCTGGAGCACAGTGATGCCTCAGGCTGGCTGCAGGTGATTCAGGTGGGGAGGGGAGACCCAGGCCCTGGTGAATATAATCCACCTTGTGGGCTGGGTGGTGGAGCTGCCCTGACTTGCCATGAGTGCAGAGGGATTAGCTCCTGCCCTGTGCTGCCTCCATCCTCCTATGGCTTGTGCCATTACTCTTCTCTTCCCCAGGGCAGTTGGGAAGCCTGGTTTTGTCCTGCCTCTGCAGCCAGAGTCAAGGATGGCCAGGGAGGAAGGGCCCCTCCAGGGTAGGAAATAGACATTGGGGAAAAGCAGGTCTCAGTTCTTGTGACAGACAAGCACCCATCTACAGGGATTTGTATTGTCTGCTGAGGAGGCCATTGCCTCCTTGGAGCTCAGATCCTGGGATTGGAGAGGGGGATTTTTGGTTGTTTTGTTGGGTTTTTTTTTCTTTTCTTTTTTTTTTTTTCCTCAGGGCAAATGTCTTCAGCTTTATTGGGAATTTGCTGATTCTGTTTCTGACCTGTAATAGCACTTGTCTGCCTAGAAGATTTTCTCCTTTTCCTAAATATCCTGATTGGGCTAATGAAAAATATTGCTTCTACATGTAAGCTTTTTTCTTGGTTAGGATGTACTGCATCCTGTCCCCAGCAAATAGCAAAGTGTGATTCCTGCTGCTGGCCTTGTACTTTGGGAGAACATGTGACAGGTTCTGCATCCCTGCTAGGCCTGGGAGAGTTACAGCTACAAGCAGTCTCATAGTGAGGTGTGTGCCTACCTGCATATGTGAGAGGAGATATTTCAGATTGCAAAAGTGATCCTCCTCTTGCCATTTCTTAAGTCCTCAGTTTTGTCAGCCAAATGATGTTCTATTAGCACAGACGTGCATTTAGGCATGCACTAAAATGCCTCAAAATGTGCAGATTTATTGACACAGAATGCTTTTTTTCCTCCCTGAAATGAAAAAGTGTAAGAGGAACTGCAGATTCAAATGCATTTCATAGACCTGTGTTGCTCTGTTCTCCGACTTTTTTGTTCTTTTCCATCCTTGTAATTTTTGTATAGCTGTTATGCCCTTCTATTCCTAATGGGGTTTTCCTTTGCAACATGCACCTGAGATGTATGAATTGTTTTTTCAGAAATGATTCCATGTGATCCATCAGGCCATTCAGACTTAGCCAGTCTGCCTTGTGCTTTCAATACTGACATCAATGTGATTACAAACCATGTACAGCTTGAGGACTCCTGTTAGAAATGTTGAGGGAAATCATTCTGAATAAGGAACACTCTCAGATTTATTGCTCTTTTCAGCCTCTTACAGACAATCTACAAATTCAGTGAGAGAATGTGTTTGTGGACTCCATTACATGAAACTGTAGCAACTATTAAGTTGAATCTAAACAAAATAGGAGGAGGAAGTAAAAATCCAATTTGCCATTGTCCTTTCTAAAAGATATGTACAAAAGCAGTGATAGCAAGTCACCACAGTGTTTCTTATCAGCCCTTGCAGAGGGAGATGAAGAGAAGATATTTCTGATAACATTGAAAGTTATTACTTTTTTGGATCCAACATGTTCATAACATAATAGAATAGGATATCAGTTCTGACTGCACATGGGACAAACCCCTAGGAGCTAATCCATTGTTTTGCTCAATAGGAAATGCTGCTCTCCCCTTTGGGTTTCGTAACAGCTTGACATAAACTTAGATATTGCCCTTTTAAATTGGCATTAGTGTGCTCAGGGATTATTTTGTTGTTGTTACTGCTAGCTGGTTAGGCTTTGGTCGGGGATTTTGAGGATTTCTGTCATATCAAAAGCTCTGACACAGGTCTAAGTACCTGCACTGCTCCCCATCCCCAGAGCCTGGGGGAGAGCAGCTGAACCTGCCCTGCCCTCCTGCTGCTCTCCTGGGTGAGTAGTCAGGCTGTAGGAGGGGTGAGGCTTGGGAAAACAGAGGCATCCCATTTTCTTTGCAGTATGACAAGGAAATACAGCAGGCCAAGCTCCAGGTATGTCCTGTGTGCAGCACCAAACGCTGACCTCCTGTAGCTTGAATCTAGATTTTTCTGAGTGACTCGGTGGGGAGGGGCAGGAGGTACATTTCAGGAACACCTCGAAGCTGTGTTGTGTGTTTACCTCCTCCAAAGCAGCCCCCAGCTTGTGGAGAGGAGAGGAGAACCCTGTGAGAAACACATTATCTTTAAACCCTCCAACAAGAGCCAGATATTCCATGTTTGCTTAGCCTGCCACTGGGCTGGGCATGCCTGTACTTCTAAGCCCTGGAGGACAGGGAAGTGCTACTTCTCTGCCCTGGGTTGTTGCAGAACACAGCTTTTAATAGTTGTCAGATATTTATCAGACAGCAATAAGGAACTTCCTGACTTCCAGGGAAACACTCGGTGCACCTTTTCTTAAACTGCCAGATAATGATGATGACCATAATTTTCAAAGGAAACCCTTCACAAGGCACTGACAAAGGAGGTGGTTTCCAGAGGCTGGCAGCACTGCACAGCTGCCCACAAAGTTGCAGGGAGCTTGTGCAGGGAGCAGCAACGCCAAGCAGCCCAGCAGGGAGACAGCTTTGTGTCCTGTCTGTAGGTGTTGTTGAGAGCCCCATTGTCCTGGGACAGCCTAAAGGAAGAACCACAACAGAACCTTTGGAAATTAGTGGAGTGGTAAGGATCCTTGTCAGTCCAGGAGGAGATTCTCTCCTTCCTGTGTTCTGTGACAAAGAGAATAAATACTCTGGGCTGAATATGGTACAAAATAAGCTCTTAAAAGTTCTACAGTTCCTGGTTTCAGGCCCTTAGCAAGGGCTTGCTTCAAGCTGTAAAAAAGGAGTTTAAACATTCCCTAGTTAACCTATTTTCTTTGACCGGTCTCCAGCTGCTGTATTCATGTGTGTCCCCAGCTGGAAGGGAGCCAGGCACACGGCAAGGGAGTCTGTAAGTTTAGGGATTCGTTCTTATAACATTTGGAGTGCAGAGTGAAAGCATTAGGGAAAACCAGTAGTGGCCCTTCCCTGCACTGTTTTGCCCCCTTTTTGCATGGTCTTACCCCAAAAGCTGTTGATCACTAGCATATGGATTGCCATGCTGGTGTTTTTCCATTCCTGGAGGAGGGCTGTAGTCGACTGGCCTAGTTCACCCCAACTAGCAATAAAAGCAAAGGATGAATGTGAAGTCCTTGAACTCTGCATTGTCTAAGGTGTGACTCATATCTAGTTTTATTGGTGTGCTACAATATGTGTTATATATTGGATATAATCATAAACAGAGTTTATGATTATAAACAGAGTTTAGATAAATACAGCTGAGACAACTGATAATGGCCAGGTGTATAAACCCCCACAATTGTTCATTGTAATTTGAAGGAGGAAGTCTTGTGTTTTTTATAATGTTAACAGTTTTCTCTGGAAAAACAGCCAGCTTTTCTAAGAGCATAAATATGACTTCCACTGTACAAAATCTGTGCCTCTCCTACTTTGTGTATTAAACTGTGTGTAAAAGACCACTCATTTCTATACTGCACAAATAGGCTCAGCCTCATTGAAGCTGACTGAAGGAAGGACTTCACTAGTTATTTTTCAGGCAGTTCTTGGCTAGTGGGTACACAAAGCATGCAGAGTACACCAGACCCTTCCTCCTCTCCCTTGCTTGTGAACAAGATGGGCTTGATGTTGCAGAAAGACATGTTTTCACTCTGTAACAAGCTGTGGTGCTGTTCACGTGAGCATGGTTTAGAGAAGCGAGGATCGTTCAGAGACTCCCTCTAAATGGACTTCAGTTTTCCATTAAAAGGAAATATTCCTCTTAATCTTTGTAAAAGAGAGAATCACATAAAGTAGCTAATGCTGGACTAGATGTAGTTGATACTGCTTCCCAAGAAACTCAGAGTAAAAGTATTATAAGGCTGATGGCAAATCAAAAGCTCTCCTGGAGGCAGCACAGTGAGATTTTTCTATTGCATTATCAGAGCTTGATGGGAAATTTGTCTAATGTAAGAATCCAGACTGGAAGAGATGGAAACAATAAACTGAATGAGAAAACTTTGGGCATCACATGAGGTAACACCTGTAGGAGCAGCAGCGAAGCTCCTGAGAAAGACCTATTTCAAAGGCACCTGGGGATCATGGAGCACCTTGCTGGTGCACAGTGATCTCCCACCATCACCACCAATGGATTCTGTAATAAGGACTCAGAGAAACAAAGCAGTCACATTTAAACATTTTGCTGGCAGATCACATGGAGTTTAATTATTCTGTGTTCCTGCTTTCAGCAGCTGAGGAGGACAAATACAACAGGCCCATCCTTCACCTTTCAGGCATCTTGCTCAATAGCTTTATTCCCTGTTTTCCTCAGTAACAGTGGTCTTGGAGGAGTCTGCCCCAGAGAAGAGGTCTGGGTGGGAGAAGAGGGGTTAACTGTGGGGCAGGACATAGGATATTTTCTGAAGACAAGACTGTGATCATTTGCCTCATCACAGCTCCTGCCTTCTCCCTTGTGGCTCTGCTGTGTGTTGCTAAGCTTCCATTAACCTGTAAGCTCACAAACCAGCCTTTCACTGGGGAATGTGAACAGATGGATTCTTCCAGTGTCTCCTCTGGCTTCTGCAAACCCCTGTGTTCAATGCTGTTGTGTCAGCAATATGAATCATATGAATTTTATTCAGAATTTTGGTAACAGGGAGGATGGGGCCATTTAAATATCAAGTGTTGGCTGCCTCATGGACCTAAGAACTAAATACAGTGGAACTGGTTTTGGTTTAAACAGATTCTCTTACAAAGTTGTTGGTTTTTTAGTATATATATTTGATAAGGGGAAAAAAATTAAAATCTGAGAAATTAGATTAAATAAATTTAAAGCATAATTAATTCGAAGCACAAATGTGAAGTTAAAACAACCACCCAACAAAAGAGAATATCGGGATTGTTAGACTGGAAGGTCACTGGTGAGGGACAAAGGAGACTTTTGTTCTGCCCTTGGCCACACTTTTTCTAGCAGGCTGCCCCTCCTCAGGCCAGCCTCTGTCACCCTCCTTAAAAAGGGAGTGTAATGATATCGACCCACTTGGCAAAGTGCTTTGGGATCCATCTGTGAAAGAGCCAGGGCTGAGCTGCCTTCCCAATCTTTGAGTGTTTCACATTGATACACTCCTTCAGCTTGGAAAACACTGCGTGCTAAATTTGGGCAGGTCTTAGCGTTTGTGATTCATTCCCAGGGAATTCCAGACTTCTTTAAGCTCTTCCCTCATTTGTAGGTATTTGCTGACCTGTTACTAACCAGGCTCTTTGCTGTGCTCGACACCCCGTGGGCAGCCCTGAGTCAGAAGGGTTCACGGAGCAGAACCCTTTCACCATTCAGGTATGGCAAACAGAGCCAAACGCCCAGCCCAGAGCTCAGAGTGCTGGGGCCACAGCTCACCTCCTCACCCCTGGGCTCTGCTGCTCTGTGAGTCAGGGCAGGCAGCAGTGGGACTTGTGGCTTGATAACAGAGCCGGCCAGAGAGGAGCTGTTATCTGCTGTGCACCCACAGGCACTCCTGGTGCAGACAGGGGACCTGGCACGTAAACTCATGAGCCAAGCACTGCGTGCAAAAGGTAACTAATAAAAATATACTGAGAGCATCTGGTTTATGGGCTCTTCTTTGGTACAATAATCTGCAAACTTGTGGCAGCTCTTTCCTTGGTAATTTGCCATTCTCCTTTAGCTCCTATTTTAATAATGTTTCTAACCTATAATCAGGAAAAAACAAAGAATTTTCAGAATATCCCTTATCATTTTGAAGCCTCCTGCAGGGAACAGAAATGCAGTTGCAACCTGCTCATGCCTTCTCATAAACTGATTTCAAACCTTGCACGTGAACACACGGTGATTTCTACTGGTATCCAGAGTGACGTCTTCCATGAAACCTCACAGCTGTCCCTTAATGGGAGATTAGTGCTCTAACAAGATGTCTTTTTATTACTGTTGTTGTTTGCTCACTAATGAAACAGGCTTGTGCTGTTTGCTATCAATTACATGGCAAATCGTGGAATGTAATGACTGAGTACTTTTTATTTTTTTAAAAGAAAACATAGCTACAAGTTTTATTCAGTCTGGTTATTTCATGGCTTCAGAATTTGTTGTCCAAGTTCCTCATTACTGAAGCTGTAGATAAAAACTTGAAAATCTGAACCTCTTAAGGCACAGGAATGTGACAGGAAAGAGCCCCCAAAAGGTCACACACGGTTTGGTTCTGTGGGAGAGGTGAAGGTGAGGAAGAGGAGGAGAAGATGCAAAAGCTGGCGCAGGATATTTGCAACTAACACTGCTGTCTCAGTGGGGGTGCTGGCAACATGTGGCTCTTGGGGCTTCTTGGAAAGTTTTTGCTGTTTAGCCTCAGAATCTGGATTCTTCCAGCCTTGTTTAGTCTTTCTGGGCTCTTTTAAAGGTCAGTTGAGGGAAAACATGAATTAGCTCTTCCAGAGGGAGTTGCTGCTCCTCTCTCCGTTTGGCGGTGCAGGGAAAGTGTCTAAAGCATGGCATTGTGAGAGAAATTAGCTGCTTCTGCTTTCTCCCCTTCCCCAGTAGTGAATTTTGTTCCCTGAATGAACGAGACAGATTTAGTACCGATTTTATTCCCAACAGTCCCAAATAGGCAACCTAAAAATACCTCCAACCTCACACACATCCCATGTAGTCCACAGCTTTTTCTGGAGCTGAGGCAAAACAGAGCTGATGTCATGGGCTATTTTTATACAGCAACATCTACAATACTTCATTTTTGTAATAGTGAAAGAGTACACTAGACTTTTTAGTAAATAATTTCAATGTTATTCTTTCCATTTATGTAAATTGATGAATAGCTGAACTTAGATGGAGCAAGTGGGTTTGGTTTTTTTTTCTTGTTTTTGGGGGCCAGGGTTGATTTAAACTTTTTTCTTTTAAATTCTTTTCAACTTCTTAAGCACCAATTCCACCCCTGTCTTCTTCCCCTGAGTCTCCTCCAACAGCAAACACCAAGGTAACACCTGCCAGGGGTGGGTCAAGAGAGTGGCCTTTGGTCTCCAAATGAGAGCAGGTGAGTAACTGCACTCTTACTGCCCCAGGCGTGGGCAGGGAGCACTGCAGCAGGGCTGGCACCTCACTCACAGCTCCTCTAGAAAGGTCCTGTGGTCCTGTCAGCCTCACATCCTCCTGCTGTCCTGGCAGCTGTGAAAAGCCACCAAAGCTTCACAGAAGGAGTTCCTGAGATGGTGGCAAAGAGCAAGAACCCAGATGTCCGATTTGAAACACGCTGAGTAGAGTTGTCATTAGCCATGTCAGATACAGGCTGGGGGCTTTTCCAGCTTCTGGTTTTCTTCTCCTTCTATGCTGCTGAAGTGTTTGGGCAGACAGTCTGTTCCCTGTCAACTCCCACTGTCACTTTTTTCCTTAAGTGTAATATCAAAAGTGCTTGTACTTTTTTTTATTTTTTTAAATCTCAAGAGTACCCCAGTCTCTCCTGCTGTGTTTATGCTTCTGCCAGCAAATCCCTGCTTCTGTCATGTACTTGGCACCCACTTGCTGCTCACTAGCAACCCAGGTGGGCACAGCACAGCCTTTGTCTCAGAGTCATCCATTGGAGTAAAAAGCTTTTTTTGGCAATTCAAGTGATTGCTAGTCTGCAAAATTGGAAAATAGAATTTTGCTAACTGGAGCACAGAATGCTGGTGAATGCAGAGCTGTTTAAAAAAAGAAATGAAAGCAGTGCATGTTCTCTCAATTTTTTTGTTTTCAAAAAGTCAAATCAAGGAAATTAACATGTTTTGGGTTTTATTTGGGCCCTGCTTCAGCAGCATCTGTCTTATCTGTGGGAAACAGGTGTGACTGAAATGGTGGGTAAAGGGCTTTTCTCCAAAAGGATTCAGGTGCCTAATGTCAGTTTGGGATACTTTGACTAAAAACATCCCCAAAACCTCCATGCTGCCCTAGGGGACCTGAGAACCTGACTCCAAGCCTCTGGCAATTACCACAGGACTCTGCCTGGGCAGAGCTGCATGAAACGGTGGTGGCAGCTTTTTAGCCACCCATTTTTGAAAGGGGAGACAAAACCATTGGTATTCCTTTACTGCTCAAGGACATTTGAATCCGTGGCTTTCACTTCCCCAGGGAACATCCTAAGCAGCCAACTAGAGCGTATCCTGACCTGGTCCTCTCTTTGTTACAGCTCTTCCTGGCTCAGGGTTATTACATGTGTAATTATCAGGGTAGAGACAACCATGGAAGGCTGACTCTGTCTGGGTGGTGGCTGAACACTCGCTGCAGGCCACAGGTCCTACTCCAAGGATTGTGAGGTTTATTTATCTAACTCTAGTATTCAGTGAATTGTTCTCTTTAAAAAGGAGCAAAGCTTACCGAATCATCATAAAAGCTTGTATTAATTCAGATGCAATGTTTGAGTCCTTTGTACATACAGAGTGCACAGGATCTAAAGGCCCTGGAGATTCAGCTGAGCAATGTTTTGAGACAGCTGTGCTCTGTGGCAGACCATCACTGGCAGCAAGCACCAGCCTCATGACAGAAAGGAAATACCCTTGTTGCCTGTCTATACTCAGGTGTGGGGTCAGACCGGGGTGTTTTCATAAACACAGCGTCGTACTTTGCTACATCTGCATCATTTAAAGGAAAATGAAAGGCTAATCTTCTCATTGCCATCTTCTCTGCTTCCAACTTTCTGAATTACTTTCACTGATTTCGTGGCAGGAAATGCTGATCCTGTGTTGCAAGATGCAGCCCAGCCTGGAATAGTAATTTAATTTTGAATCCTCAAGGTAGAAAACATTCCATTAATGTCTTGTTACCTAAAGGGTCATGCTAATCAACTTCTAGCAGTTTCTTCTTTAAGTCTTACTCAAGTAGTTATTAATTAATATGTGCTTTTCCACTGTTTTTTTTAAATATAATTTTTTCTGACTACTATTATTAAACCATCTGCCTCTGGAGTACAAATAATTTCTCCAAACCTGCACCATTCTTGCATATCTGTGGACAAGCAGTCACTGACAACAGCTGCTGAAACCCTTGGTAGTCACCAAGATCGGTGTGCTGTACTTGCTTCAGACATCACTGGGGGGTCTGCCTACCTTCCCCAGCTGCTCTGAGACAGGCAAGGGGAATCTGGGCTGGGAGAACTGCAAACAACCTGAAAGGGTTTCAATGCTTCTGTCCAGGGAGGCTGAAGGAAGAAAGAGATGAACCAGTGACTGGCAAAGAGCAGAGCCATCTGCATCATGAGGGAACAAGAGGGGTCTGCAGACCCGAGGTCCATGGGATTTACCCAGTGTGTCACATGTGCATGGTAAAACACTGTTTGGATCTTGACCACATCTTGGCCAATAGAAAGCTGGCTTTAGCATTTTTAGTTCGACCTGCTAAGGAAATACAGTCCCTCAAGCAAGGCACTGTAACTAACCTGCAGAGCCAGGGCAAGCATAGGGCAAACTGAGCAATTTCACTCTGGATTTACTAAGACAGTTACTTCCCTCTCGGGAGTTTGTCCTTTCAAATGCCCAAGTGTGGCCTCAAACTCTCCATCCTTCATGGTATTTGCAACTGTGACCTGCCTCCTCTGTATTTGCTGGTTTGATGGAAATGTTATATATATAGAGTTAATTCATGCTATTTATATATATGTGTATATAAAATATTGTAAACATCCAATTCATGTCTTTGACCACCCTGGCTGGGAGCAGATTTCTATTTCTATTCAATTAATTCCCGGACAACGTTAAAGATAATATCAAGTCCTCTGTTAGCTTAAGAATGAAGCCTTCCTGGGCCATGAGCATCGACTTCCCAGGAATGCCTGAGCCTTTCACAGACCTGCACCTGGAGCAGATTGCATCTACCATCTTGAATACTGGCACCACTCGGTTACATGTGAAAGAAGGAAATTCCGACGGCCATCCCGACACCTGGACTGGCTTTGTATCCCTATGGTCCCAGTTGTACATGTGAAAGAAGGCTATTCTGGAGAAGCTCAGACAGCCATTTGGACTCCTGGACTGGCTTTGTATCTGTATGGTCCCACTTCTACATGTGAAGGGACACAAAAGGACATTCTGTCATTTCTGCCCCAGGCAGAATACATGGGATATAAGCTGGTTGTATGAGACAGTCGGGGTGAACCACCGGGGAGATGCTGACACTCTGTCAGTCGGATCCAGGTTCACCCAGCGCCAAATTCCGGAATTGACACTGTCTTGGCTGTGGTGGGTTTTTGGAAATCATATTTTGTTATTGATCTAATAAATCTTTGTTGGTTTTTTTTTTATAATTTGGCTGCAGATGTGATCATTTATAACAGAAATGAGCATAAACCTGCATGGTGTGGCTGCCCTTATTTCTCTCTCACTTTGAGATTTTATGAAGAACCAAGCCTTCCTTTTTCCAAGCCTAGCCCTTTTGCGTTGGAGAAATGCCCTCTCCTCAGAGCCATGCCGCCTTCCTCAGAGAGTTTATGTCCTCTCCCCAGGAATGGATTACAAATTATGTTGGGAATACATTTTTTAAAACACACAGCCTCTTATTACTCAGTGTTTCAAGTGAAACAGCACGTGAGTTTGTTAACTCCGTCTGCCACTCTTCTCATGGAGAACGTGTTTTTTAAACAAGCTTTAATATCCTTTATTAAATAAAAGTTGTTTTCAACAGGAATACTCTGAGCATAATCCTGGTATACATATGTGCCCTTTTTTTAAATTAAAAAAAAACCTAAAGAAAGAAAGACTCCAGTAATTGCCATCTGCCACTTTCTTAGTAAACATTGCGATATGTCATGAACTCAATTACACAGATCACTGGGGTGTGGACAACCGGTTGTCGCTTTTTAAAAACAAGTGTTGAAATAAAACTTTGCTTTAGGTGCAGCAAATCCATTACTGAATGTCCATCAAAGACAAGGGGCTCCTTCTCTTTGATGAAGCCAGCTGTGTGTGTTCCCTTACGTCAGTGGAAACCTGCCCGGGTACAACCGGCTCATTTCTTATTGACTCCTGTAACTGCAGGCAGGGTCAGCAAACGGCACCAGGTACTGCAAAGGCTGCCCCAAATTCTGCATTCTGTCTTTGGTTGAGTCGAGGAACTATGTAATGGATTTCACCAGATCTGCTTCTTGGCCAAATGTTCTCTGTGGCAGGGGAGGCCACATTCCCTGCTGAGGAGATGCTGTGGGCTCGGTTTTAGAAATAAGTTCATTTATTTAGAAAAAGTCCAGACTGAAGGGCTGAGGCACTGCTAGCACAGGGGAGAAAGAGGAGTCAAAAGAAAATATGAGGAGAAAATTCTGTGATTCCCTTGAAATCTGAATTTGGAAGCTGCTGGGAGAGATGAGAAATGCAACTCAGAATTGGTGGAAAGGTATTTAAATTAATTGAGCAAAGGCACTGGTCAAAGGTAACGCCATGAAAACAAAAGGCACAAAAGTGGTAAAAATATTCAACAATCATTTAATGAATGGGGTGGTGGGGGTCCTCATCCCTTTTCCCCAGCTCATAAGAAATCATAGTTAATTTATTAAAGGAACAATGGAAGCTTGAAAGCTAAGAACTCCAAGGTTAAGATTTGCTTGTTTTAATTTGAGTCTTTTTAGACATAAACAGGTAGAAGGAATTCTTAATTGCACGATAGATGAGACCATGCAGTGACCCACATCTGCTAATTGAACAAGGAGAACATCTTTTAGGACGGGAAACAAGTTACAAGTCCAGAGGCAACCTGTATTGCAAATACAAGAGGCGAGTCATGGTTATGATTCCTAATTTATGGTTCCTAATTTATGATTCCTAATTTATGGTTCACAGGACATTGAATCATCTTCTCTGGAAAACCTACAGAAATCTGCCATCTTACACCAGATTCTGAAAAAAAATTGTATCCTTTTTCAAATTACTACTGGCATCAGCTGACACTTCAGATGTCTTTAAATGTCTATGTAATTGTCTTACTTTGTGTTCATAGAACATATGGGTCAGACTCCTGTCATCCTGCTTGAGTATTCATTGTAAATTGATATTAGGTTGGTGAAGCAACTTCTGGGGCAATTCAACATCTTCTTTCTCTCTTTCATGTTTGCATGTCTTCTTTCACCTTTCTACACAAACCAACCTGCTTTCTCTTAATGATATTTTGATCAAATATATCATTATATATGGGGGGAAGGAAGACTGTTTGTGAGAGCTTTGGTACACACAACAAAACTCCTACTGACTTTATTGGAAGAAGGATCAGTTCAGAACCTGTCTCTTCTTTTTGTGTTTGTTGTTGTCTTGTTGTTTCTGTTTTGTGTGTGTGTGGTTTTTTATTGGTTTTTAGTTATTTTATTTAATCTTGTGATTTTTTTTGGCCGAAATGCACCAACATGCTCTGAATATGTGTATCTTACGTTCAGTAAGGCACAAAAAGAGAGCTTTCTAAGGTTCCCATGACCTGCTTACTGTTCAGGAGCTGCCTGTGTTTGATGTGGTGGGCACATTGTGCCCAGGTTGTCACACCTATTTGCTTCTCAGCTGAAACCCACTGGTGCAAAGCTGCAGCCCATTGTGCTGAGCACACTGGCCCCTTGTGAGTAAATTACTGAGTGAGTAATGATGAGTGAGACCTTGATGAACTTGTATCAAAGGGTTCTCTGAACTCATTTTTAGGAGCATGATGTGAATTATATGGAGCAGGTGTGAGTGCCAGGGGAAGGTGGAGGTCAGTGTCACACTTCACAGCAGAAAGCCACCCACCATCAAGGCTGCTTTTCATGTGCTCAGCCAGTGTGAACACTACTGAGAACAGAAGGCCCTCTGAGGCTACGTGCAAGCCTGAAGGAACAGAGCAGGCTTTTGAGGGAGGAAATCAAAGACGTTGGAAAAGTTCCTGCTCCAAATCAAGGTAATTTTTAATGACTCCTAAGTCAAGACTGGACTGAAGAAAGAAAAACATCATGATTTAGAAAAATCCTCTCCCTTGACTTCAAAGTAAGGAGGACACTTTCCAGATCAAATCACCTGCCCCAGTCACCTTGGCAGAACAGAGAATGACTCTGCAGAGGGAGCTGGTCAGAATTCCTGCACTGTGCTGCTGCCTTCTGTGAGGAGGGGCCGTGTGCTGTCCTGTCCTGAGAGAGCATCCTCGAGGGTGGCAAACAATTGCCTTGACTGGGAAACAGATCCATGCTGTGTGCTTTTCTCCCAAAGGGAACAGTAGTGCTTGGATTTGACCTTTTTGTGCCGTCTGTGTTGGGTTAGAGCTACCCAACCCCTGGAGTCTTTCCTCCTGGAGATATTGTCTGATGATGCCCTAAGGCTACTGTGCCTTTGGTAAACTGCCTTACAAGGGAAAGCCTCTGGCTTTACTTCCAACAAAATTCATGAGCTACTACAACTGGGAGAAGTTTTTGAAGTGTGGGTGAAAATTGTGTAAGGGTTATGAAACTTTATTTTAGCAAAGCAATTTTGGCTGGCTCCCAGTGGTTTGAGAAGGCTTATTTTGTACACATTCAATAATGTCACCTGGAAAGTCATTCTTGTCACTGTGTTCCTCAAGACACTGAGATCTTAATTACTGCTGTTCTGATAATGCTCCTGTGTATTCAGTGTTTGATGCTGCAGAAGCCAAAGCCACCTCAGCCTATGGGAGAAATTCCTGTGCATTTCATGGAGACTTCATCTCTGGTCCACTGTGGGATAAACCTGAATTATGAAATAACAGAGCTTTGGGTATTCATGCTCTGTGACCTGGTCTGGGAAAAGATTTGGATTTTGGTTTTTTGTTTTGTTTTGTTTGGTTGTTTTTTGTTGTTGTTGTTATGTTTTTTGGTGTTGTTTGTTTTGTTTTGTTTGGTTTTGGTTTTTTGTTGTTGTTGTTGTGGTCTTTACATTCTGCCTTGAAGGCAGTTAGGAAAGGGGGATGCCTACAGTGGTTATGACTTAATTTTTTGATTTCAGCAACTGGATTTGGGGGTGGAGGAAACAAACAGAAAAGTAGAAGTGTTAGGAAAAGAGTGTGAGGAGTCAGAAAGACTGCCATACAAAGCAGACTTCTATCTAAAGCTACATAATTTCTTCTCTATGTTGGCATACATCTGGAAAGTTTTGTAAGCCATCTTATATATTTCTGATTGCTTAAAAAAATTGTGAGAGCTGCATCACCCACATTAGTGTTACCCAATGTCAGCCTGCATTATGTAACTCCAAGGCAGTAGAGCTACAAAATTCCAAGACAGCTTGATCAAGGTTTTGTTAGAAGATGCTAAATGGTACAGTCTGTAATAACAGTTGCTGCCTATGAAGGGGAAAGAGCATTTTCTGCCAGTTCTGAAATCAAGGGTTGCATAATTTGCAGAAGTGGCTTTGGTTGAGGCTTTGCACTTCAAAGCTGTAATCTTCTGAAGTCTCTCCTAGTAGAGCTGGGTTCTCTTGGTACAAACTGTCACTCCTCATGTGCCACGGGTGCTGTTTGAACAAAGCCTCCTGGCTGGATTGAAACCCCTCATAATTAGCAGGTAATTTAAAAAAAAATCAGTTTCTCAAAGGCAGCATAAACCCCCACCAGCCTTATTGCTTAAATAATGCAGGAGAAGATCTCAAGTAATGCATTGACATCTGCAAATCAGAGTTAATTATTCTTTGAAATACACTTTCCAGAAATAATCTCCTTTATCACTTCTTGGTGAGAGTCATCAGCTGCCAGTAGAAAGAGCAGGGATAGACCACAATCAAGTATGCTACACAGAGCAGCAGAATGGGGCAAGAAGTAGAGTTGGGTTAGTCAAAATGAAATATTTCACCTCTGTAGCCTTCATTTGGCACCTTGCTTTAACCTTCAACAGGAATCAGTTGTGCCGTGCATCACCCTCTTACACTTTGAAGTCTGGAAATACCCTGAAGAATATGTTTACTTCTCAGATTAAAATCCTCCTAGCAGGGCTCATTTGAAAGAACACAATGTCACAATAGAGTCCAGAAAATGAAGTAGCAAAAAAAAAAGGTAATAAAATAGCAAATTTATAACCATGAAGTAAGGAGTACTTGACATCAGTAACAGTCTCAGGATGCTAAGAATGAGGACTCTAATTCTCCTGATGTTTTATTAAGGATAGGGCAGCAGAAAGAACTCTAGGCTGCCATAAGAAAGATGAGAGCTGATGCTTTTCCAGGCTAGCATTTGCACAACACAAGCTGCACAGGATTTTTAAGAACGCAGGTGAATGCAAAGGGTACCGAAAATAAGTGCCTGAGGGAGGGTTAGGCTCTTCAGTTTTCCCTATCCTGGGAAGGAGATGTGTGAGGTACCACCTTCACCACCAAATGTGCTTTGTATTTGTTTGCATGGTTTTCTTTTCATCCCATCTCTTTCACCAGTCCCTTCTACGTGAATGATTTTGGATGCACATTTATACTTCAAAGGCAAGAGTAAGAACAGAGTGCAAGGACAGAGAAGCCTTTTCTTGGCCACCCTGCTGCATTCTGGAGTTCTTCAAGCCTCCTGGTGGCCTGGTCCCATCCCTAGTTCCTCTTCCCTGTAAGTGTGGGGTGACACTGTCCATGATGGAAATCACAGATGTAGGCTGGTTTTACACTCCCTCCCTCTCAGCTCCACTCGTGGTTTATGGTCAGCTTAGTAGGTTCCTTTGCCTCTTTTAATATAAAAAGTGGCAGGTGCTGGTGGCCTAGACTAAGGAAGTGTGATGTAGCTTTAGACATGATTTATGTCTTCTAGCTATTCCTTAGACTAGCAAAGGGTATTTCTTCTTGCATCAACCTAAAACATAGTTGAAAACTACAGCTATCCATCAGAAGCAAAGACTAGGAAAACTAAAACCAGTCATTTGGTGCTCTTTTGCTTTATCCTCCATACAGCTTATTTTTTGAGTGGATGTTTTACAGGTACTTCCTTAGTTTCCTCCTCTGGACCAGACACCATGAGCTGCACTCAGGTTAAATCCAGTTTCCAAAGTAGCTCCAGTGCAGTTCAGGCATGGACAGGAGGCACAGACCATGGCAGTGCTTGGAACAAATATATATAGGATAGAAACAAGGCCTTCTCTACCTGGTGTAAATGTGTCAACGTGCACCTTGCTCACATTTTACCAGTGACTTAGTCAAAAGAAAGAGGTGGTGGTGGTGGTGAAACAAGTCAGTAAGCCTAAAGCCTTCTTGTCACAAATATGTAAGGGAGTCCTCTTCACTCTTTCAGCCTTGTTTGAATTCAGCTGGGTTAAAGCAGTGAACAAACAATTAATAATTTTTTGCCAGGAGTACAATGATCCACAACAATGACACAACAATAAAAGAAACAAGCTGAAACGCCCAATAACCTCCTCAACACTCAGCAGTTATGCTGGTACATCATAGAGCATAACTGAAGTGCTGGATAATAAAAGAGTTAATTAAGTAATTCTAAAACATTTTTTCCACTTTTCTGCTGAGCAGCATATGAGAGGTTCCTAACCATCAGTGGCATAGAGGGGCCTTTACAGGAACAGGGATGAAGGAAGGGAAAATCTAGAGAAAAGGGCCTAGATATCTGAGCACAGAGCTTCCTCTTGAACCTAAACAAAGATTTTATTTTCTCATTTTCTTTCCTAGAAATGTGAAAATTTTAGGATGCAGTTGCCTGAAGCATTTTCTGTGTCAGCAAGTCTCATTTAAGGAGACTACTGATCTCTTGTTCCTGTGTCTGTGCTGACATGGCCCAGCCTCTGTCTCCATCAGTGAACCCTCTGTGGTGCTGCTTGCTGGATAACATCCCCTGGCAGAGCACGAGAAAGGCCCCTGACCACCTCTGTGTGCAGCAGCAGATGCTGTACTGAAGAACATGGCTGTTTTATTTCTGGATAATTATTTATTTATGGATATTTATTTCACAACAGCAGTAGCTGCTAGTGCAGTAATAGGCCATTCGAAGGAACAGAAAGTAGCTCTAGGAACTTGGAGTACAAGCCCTCAGGGGGGCACGGACCTTTGATTTCTGCTTACAGATGCGTTCTTAATTTTTGAAAGATCACTTTACTTTCCAAAACACTATTCTGATCCTTTTTGCCACATTTTCAGAAGTAAAAAAATATCACATTGGGATATCTAGAACCTCTGCTTCCTGCCTTCCCGATAAGGTCTCTGTGAACCATGTTTGTCCCTCCTTTTTCAGACATGAATGGTTAGACATGTAAATATTCAGCAAAATTTCGTTGCCCTGCAGGAAGAAAACCTGTCTGACTGTCTTCGGGTCCTAGTTTCTAGGACTAGGACAGACTAATCATTTACAACTTCAGTGCCTTGTCACAGATACTGTGTCGATCAACCAACACGTTAATAAATATTCTAATTGTCTGAGGTATAAATTGGGAGTGGGGGAGGATTGCAGACCACCTGTTAAATAATTGCCAAAGACTATGCAAAGCCTTTGGTGGCCTCCTGAATAAATGTAAGGTTTATCTGCATTTTCCTCAGAGTAGCCTCCCTGAGCGAGGCAGAAAGAGATTTGTGCCCTGAGGAAAGGTACGTGACAGAGGTCTGTTCTTCGAAGGCAGCAGCAAGCAGTGCCAGCAATATCCGGTAGATCAAATGTTTCTAGGCTCTCGTGTTTCTTGTCTGTGAAATCAGATTCAACTGATGGCTCCCAGGGAACGTACAGAGTAGCATTCCCAGCTAAAATACTGCTTTGAAAACTAAACAGCCCTAAATGCATATTAGGTCTCCTTCATCACCGCTGCTGGGCATCACAGCAGGCAGTGGTTAATTACAGCTGCATTTATAAGTGGGCCCTTGGGCAATGAAACATTAATTCTCCAGTGTCATTCGCTATGCTGGCCACAAAGTCAATGCTGAGTTACTCACATGTCTGTCAATGTTTGGTTACTGTATCTGAAGCGATTCTCATAAGCTCAATCCCCTTGTTGTCTTCACTAACTAAATCAAAAAGTAAAATAAAATTGTCTTCCAGCCAAAGCCTATAGTGGCATATGGAGGATCTCTTCCTTATGACTAGAAATAAAGGATGCACAAAGACAAGTATGTGTGTCTCCAGACTTGCTATACACCTCCAGCTAAAAAAAAAAAAAAGTATATATATATGTGTGTATATGTGTGTGTGTGAGAGAGAGAGAGAGAGATATATCATGCCTTGATATTTGAATTTTGCTTCCCCTTCAGCCCATGGCTGAGTCAGCAGAGGAGTCAAAATGAATTGCAGATTAATGTTATGAAGGTTAGAAGTAAAGGGAACAAATAGCTCTGCCCAGTGTAGGAACCAGAAAGGAAGTCAGGGTAGATTCAGGGTATTGGCACTAAAACACTGAAAGCAGCAGGTTATAGTCACTTACAGGCCTTTAGCTAGGCTTCTGGAATTATTATGTGAGTCACATGAAGACATGTTTTGGACTGCAGTTAATGTGTTGGTGATAATAATTGTGGTGTTAATTATGCAAAGAGCTCGCTCTTCACATGTGATGCACATCTGGTGTTATCTCAAAGGCAAATTTTTAATTTGTCGCTGAGACCTCCATGATCCTGAGCACATTGAAAGAATCCTGATTGATTGTGAAACCCAGTAGGCACTGTGACAGAAAGCAGTATGATAAATTGAGTGATT
Organism: Fringilla coelebs; assembly: GCF_963513975.1. Classification (NCBI taxonomy): domain Eukaryota; kingdom Metazoa; phylum Chordata; class Aves; order Passeriformes; family Fringillidae; genus Fringilla; species Fringilla coelebs. The sequence goes on from NC_140028.1 coordinate 88,538,214, forward strand.
TGAGAAATGTGCTTTTTTGGTTGTTGTTTCTGTTTTCATCAAGAGTGACATTTCAGCCTTAAATGGATAGCCTGACTAAAGCCCAGGCAATACTTATGCACCATCTAAGCTTTGACGTTTTTGGAACACTGTCAGAGCAGTGTGTTTTTGGACTACTCACTCTGGTGTGGAATTTCAATCTTTAGGTTTATATTATCATGCCTCATTGCAAAAACCTGGTAAAAACTGAGCCTGAATATGACTACACTCTCCAAATATGCCTCCCTGAAGCTGACCTCTTTGCATTCCTTACCTGGCTACATTTAAAGCTGCTGACACTTTTATGTAAAATTTAGTATCATCTACCTGAAATAGAAGACCAAATCCAGCTGTGTTCTGCAGTAAATAAGAACAGCTACTGTAACTTATTTGTCCAGGTGGTTTTACAGCACCCCCTGACCTTTTGTTAGGTTTTCTTGATGGTCTTTTCCAATTAGCATCCTAGAATGGAAAATTTGTATTGAAACAAATGTTTAAGCACTAAGGATCAGTATGTCCTCTTCAATGCCTTGGCAGGGGAAGCTCTGTTGGACAATCTCTTTTTTCACAAATGGCATCACTGTCAGTGCTGAAGCCTGTAGCAGAGTAAAGTAAATGGGGTGTCAGAACCTGGCCTTGCACCACACGTTCTTTTGGAACCTTTTGTATTTTCACTGTATTAACGGTGCACTCCATGGAGATCAGAGTGACCAGAGGTAATGCTGACATTGCAAACCATTGGATCCAACATCAGGATAAATTTCTGCTTAGCAAAAAGACTCCCATAGGGGGTAGAATCAAAAGGATTATCTGCTCTGCTAAATCCTATCCCTGCAATCACCTGACCAAACCAAATTCAAACTTCTTCCAGCATCTTGTAGGAGCCATGAGGTCTGTGGTGAAAGATAAAACAACACACACCAGCCTGTTTACCTGTGCCTGCCTCTCTTTTCTGGGTCTTTTAAGATCTACTTAACATTTTGTTCTTACAAAATGGGTTGAATGTGATCAGCTTTTGCTGATCACACTGTGGCATATTACAAAAGGGCATTAGGTGCAATTCACCACTGTGAGGCATCTGGTCTTACCTGTACACCATTTGCCAGTGAGATCTCAGATCACTCTGGAAATGTGAGTAATGCTCTCATTTCACACTTATGTCTTCATTAGCTGGGATTTTTTGTTAGAAATCCTTCCAAAACTGCACGATCAAATGTTAATACAATCAGCAAGCCCCTGGCACAAAAACCAGATTGCATTGGTCAAATAAGAGTAATAGAAAAGAGTCAGTGATCAAAGCACCTTCCACTATAAATCTCTAGGAATAGGCTAGGAGTTTTTCAACTAAAAGGTGCTTTAACTTTGCTTAAAAGCAAGGGTTGTTGCTCTAGGCTCTAAGATCCTCTGCATGCTCATAGATGCTGCTGGACAGAGTGGGCTGCCTCTGGAAGTGTAGAAGCAGAAGAGCTGAAGGTGAGAGAGGAGTTGCGGGGAGGATTCCATCCGAACAGCGAGGAAGGCAAACAGCATCCTTAAGGTACACCTTCAGTGAGCACCTTTCCCTGAGCAAGCCTTGCAGGTATCACAGGAGGGTGGGCAGCTGTGAGTCTTGGGCAGCTCTCCAGGGGGCTCTGGCAGCAGGGCACTGCTGGTGGGCAGCGTTGAACCACTGCAGGCTGGCAGCACAGCGCTCCTCAGCCAGCACCACCCGGATCCTGAGCAGCTCTGCTCTCCTCTGGTAGCTCTGGCTGCAGGGAGGCTGCAGCCGCTCTCTCCAACTTCCTCCCCAGACAGACAGTCTGTCTGGGAGGCTACGTGCCAGGGTTCGTGCTGTCCCAGGGGTTCAGCCCCTTGTTAGGAGGATTTAGTTACTAACACATTTGTAATTCTGATGCTGTTAGTGCTTGCAGCACTGTCATGGGTTTTACAGAAGCGGCATTTGTTTGCTCCTACACGAACGAGTAGAAACAGAAAGGCTAAATTTTCTTTTGTAGTGAGAAGTGGAAACCAATGCTTCAAACCTTTTCCCTGATGTCCTCACCCACTGTGCCACTTCACCAGAGAGGCTGACAGAAACAGAGAACTTGGGCCAACACGCATTTCTCCTTGTTTTGCAAACTGACCAAGTTCCCCTTTCAGATGTGAGGTGGTACGTGTGTGTGCACGCTGTGAGACCAAACAGTTAGCTAATCCGCTGCTCTGGAGTCTGTCTCACAAAGTGCTAGAGCACTGGGACGTTTTTCTTTTCTAAGTTGTTTAAGTAAACAAAATTAAATCTCTTCTTGGCCAGTTTTAAAAATCGAGTCATAAAAGCCTGGAATAGTTCTGTTGTATATATTTCCCTTGGAAAGTATCTGCTTCGGTTTTTCTCTTTGCTAATCAGGTCTGAGACCTCCATTAGAGAATAGTTTATTCCCAGCTTTAGTTAATATTTTTCAAGTGTGCTGTATTTGTGTACATTAATTCCTACCCCCTCAGCTCTCAGAGACTATCTAAGGACAGGACAGCTAATGGCTATCTGAAACCAGTCAACTTTTTCCCCTGATGCCAGAGTAAGGACAGGTAAAGTAGCAGTAGAAAACACCCTCTTAAATTAGCTGTGACCCTTTTTCTTTTTGTAAGATTCTTTCTGATTTTTGTGTTGTTTTCCTTGAGCTGTCGACTGTTTAAAAGTGGGTGCATTATTCAGTGCATAAGACAAGAAAACCTATTTAAATTCTGATGTCTTTGGGAAGCTTGTTCACATTATGCATTTATCTTGTGTTATAATCCCTGTGATAACTGCTACCTGAATGCACAAATTCTGCTCTACTGATTCTGATACTTACCAAGCAAGCATAAGGTGAGGAAAATGTTTGTGAAATTATCTTTATCCTCTTACCAGGACTTGAATTATTTTTAGAGCAGGGCCATAGCAGCTGGTGTAGTCAAAAGCTAACATTGTGTAAGCTGGGAATATTACCATTGCTGCTTTGGGTCAGATCCCACCTTTCCTAGCAGTAGTAAGTTTGTTTTACTTCTTTCTCTTCCATTACTGCCCCAGAAAGCGAGGAATTAGGACATACTCATGTACAGCTCCATCTACAAACATTTTCAGAGTGCTGCCACTTTAACTGCTCGTTTGTTTTTGTTCCTACAGGTGTATTTGTTTTCAGACCACTCAGTTTATTATTCTAGTCTCAGAATAATCTCTGCAGGGCTTTGTTAGTGCTGTTTTGGGGGAGGACCTGAGGGAAGAGTGGGAGGATGGTCATTTTCAGGGTCAGTGCAGCCTTGGGCATCCTTACACCGATTGTGATCTACACCTCTAATTAGGGCTTTGGACAGGGAGCCTGGCCTGCATTGAGCACACTTGTTTGCAAAACCCCCTGACCTAAGGCATGACCGTGCAGGCAGGTGCACATCACTTTCCTGTTGTTCAGCCTGAATTAATCCTTGAACTGTGAAATGCAGAAGGCAGAGCTCCTCCTGTTGGGCACAGCTCCGTGCAAATGTGCTTCCAGACCCAGGGTGGCAAGAGGATGTTGCACTGTGTGGCCCTCTCAGTTCGAGTCTCTGTCAGCTATCTGTGCTCTGCACAACTAAAGAGGCATAATTTTCCCGTCCTGTAAGAAGGAGATTTCTTAGATTAGATCAAAGAGGGCATTGTAGCCCAGACATAGTGACCAAGTTCATCCTGTGAGTGAGAGAACACACTTCCCATCCTCACCTGCCTCTTTCACCCTGTTCTTAAGACTACTGAGTATCATGACAGCCCCTTTTAGAGGGAACTGGAAGAGTGCCTCTGACAAATACTGACAATAAAGTACTTTACCTTTTTTTATCCCCCTCCCCACTTTAGTTTTTTGATCAGCTAGAGCTTACAACTCTATAAAATCAAATATTTCTCCTCCTGGTGGTATTAAATTGCATGCAAAGCTCTGTGGGCAGGTAGCCAGAACAATAACAAAGCCATCTTGAAAGAGTTTATCTCTGGCAATACCTTATACTTCTGATTTCTGTCTGTCTGAATTTTTCAGTGCATTTTGAACTGTCCATCAATTAAACCCCACAAATAAGTTTGCCTCATTTTTCTAATTGTAGAAACCAAACACCAAAGGTGTTACAAATAGAACTAGGAGACTTCTTTGTGTTTTGAGCACTACCCAAGGCCACTGGTGACAGGAGGGCTGTTCACAGAGTGTGATACTGCCTGAAGTGAATCTGGCCCTGTGGCTCCCCTGTCAGCATGAGGCTGGTCTGGAAAGAGATGCTGTGTCTCCTGATCCTTGGTTGTGCACCTCAGTGATGCTGCTGACTCTTTCCTTTCTTTAGAAATAAAGTTACTGAAGGGTCAGGCAGTATTCAAGGCAGTACAACAAGAAGAAAATCTTTGGTGTCCTGTTGGATCATACCTGCAAAATTTTATGAAGTATCAAGACCTGATCCAAACCTGTTACAATTATCCATAATTTCACATGATTTTGGTTTTCTTTTCCAGCAATGGGATTCCCTTGCTGTAGGAATGAGCTGATTTTTTTTTTTCTCTTTATGTCTAGCTTGAGTTTTGCTCAGCACTGCAGAGGGAGGTATTTTTGAAAGCATAGTTCTGTGACATATTTATATGATCAGCTTGAACTATGAACCAGGAGAGGAAACTCTAAAGGGGATGACAGGAATTCAAAGACTTGTTAAAATAGTTTGAAAATTCCAGGAATTCAAATGGGAATCTCACAATGGTCAGAACTCATATATGCTTGTGGTGGTGCCAAAAATTTCTAATTAACCCATAAATTAAAACCAAGAGCCAGATTCTGAATTTCATGGGATTGTAGCAGGGATGAAAGAACCAGCAGCTTAAAAAAATGTTGACAACACAGGTGCCCTCAAAGACATCTCTGAAGTCGACTGTACTGATGAAATGGACAGTTAGGGTATGTAAACCAGTGCTGCAAACGTACTGGGATAAGTAAATAAGTGGGTAAGACTTGTTAGAACTGGCCTATACTAAAGAGGAACAAAAAGTACTGGCCCTTACTGGCAGAACAGAATTGTTTCTGCCCTAAGGCAGCTGAATCTCTAGAAACACCTGTAACAGCTCTGCTAAACATAGTTACAGTTGTCAGATGAAAAGAAGAAACGATAAGATCAGATAATTCCCCCATTCAGAACTGGAGTCCCTGAAATCAATGAGGCATTTCCAGGTTACTTTAGAGGGTGCTGGGTCAGCAGAAGGAAGACCTGGGTAGGAACTGAAATATTTGTGGTTTTGCAGGTTTGTGGTATCGAAAAGCACTGCTACAGGGGGGGAAAGCTAGAAGTTTTGAGGAAATGTCCTGCTCTGTGATGCTGATGTGTCCTCTCCTGCCTGCTCAAGAATGCATGGATTGAGAGGCAAACAAGGGGAGGGAAGGAGCTCTGTGAGGGTATGAGCAGATATGGCTTTCATTGCGAAGCTTGAAGTTACAGGTATTTCAACTAAACTCAGATGTTTTCAATCTGAGTTTTCTTCAGTTCTAAATCAGAGAAAAAATGCAAATGTATTGCAAATGAGATGAGCCAGAGCTTAGGGCTGTGTGTAGAAGCTAAACTAAAATGCCTAGGTATTATCTGGACTATGGCATGCATATGTGAGATTAAACAAGAATTAGTTTAATGAAGGAACAGGTTTCTCTATCAAACTTCCAGCAACTCCAAAACAATCTAAAAATAGGATATTTAAAAAAATAATAGCTGGACAACGTTCTTGCTAGCTAATGACCTAAGCATATGAGAAACCTGATGTGGCTACCATGCATCAAATTGTTGACATGGACTGTGAGAGTCTGGTATGTTATTTAACAAATAATTGGAGGAGGGAGGGCTGTTCTGAAAGAAATACGTCTTGCTGGAAGCAAGTTTTCTTCATTTTAGCCAAACAACCTTTTTGAACATGTCAGTGAAGAGAACAACAAGCAAAAGTTATTCCTCACTTTTTACTTTATCTTCAGAGGAACAGTGAAACTGGCTTCATCCATATCTTGAATGATGGTTGTCCCTGCTAGACTGTTCCAAATGTCTCCTACTGGCAGTTCTAACAGATAATTGCCTGCTTTGAGTCAACTTAGAAAGGAAAACACAAACAATAATTTAGATTTCACAAGAATCCTGATAACATTCTTAGTCACAAGAAAGGATTCCTGGGAAGGAGTTCATAAAGAGCAATAAAATTCTTTTCTAAGTAGCAGCATAGTTGATATTAACAGTAGTCCTTACCTTAAACTGCTACATGTGTGTGAATGCACGCGGGTGTGTGCACATCTGTGAGTGTGTGCAGAGAGAGAGCAGGAGAAAGCTTTATATTTCTGAATTATGGTATTGTTTAAAACAAATACGTGAGTTGATCTTTTAAGCAGCGCAGATTTAAATATTTTTTAAAAGTTAGGATCAAGTCTAGGTAATTTTACTTCAACAAATCTTTTCAGAGTAGTCAGAGGGACTTTTCTATTACATGGTGGGTTCAATCCTTCAGGCATTTTAATACATGCAAACTATTGGCTCAAAAATCAATGTATTTTACAGAGGGATATTATCTAAATAGACTAAGCAGACTCTTTTTTTTTTTTCCTCCAAATTTTTAATTAAAAAAAAACAAATCTCACTGCAGTTTCTAAGCATCCGCAGGTATTTTCTTGCAGCAGCACTGCCAGCAAGCCCGGGAGCGTTCCGGCGGTGGCGGGCGCAGCCGGCTGCGCGGAGCAGGCTCGGTACCGCGGCGCTCCATCTGCCGGAGCGTGGGGAAAGTCTGCCGTGCGCCTCTGCCTCCCTCTGCCGCCCCGGGAGCCGGCTCGGGATGATTTCTGATGGCTTACATCAACCTGGGACGCTGCTTTCATGCTGGGGAGAGTTGCGGTATTTAGCTCGCGGTATCACCTTACTTCCTTCCTCTCCTACATGGATGTCCGGGCATCTTCATCCGTCATCGAGGTTAGCGGCTGAGATCGTGTTTCAGCCTTTTGAGAGCTGAGATTAGGAGGCCAAGGATGTCTAAAAGACCCACTTCTCCAGCCACAACTAGCTGTGACTGCCAGTTCTTCTGATTGAGTAGTAACTGTTGTGCATAAATCGGTGGTCTAGAAAGGGGACAAGTAGGAAGAAATCTATTGCTAACGTGAGAGGCATTAATTTATTATCTGCATTTGTAATATCTTGTCATTGACTTGGGTCAAAGGGCAAAAAACCCCTTTGAAATGGGGAAAAGTATCTGCTTATATGACCAGCGCTGGGGTTATCCATTCAGTTAAAACAGATCTTTAATTGCAGTGCCAGTCAATCTACATGGCCAGCTTTGGCTAGAAAATCTCAAGTGAGAATTCTGTTCTTCAAGGGGACCAAAAGGGGTTGCTATTTGGATTTTGATGTTTTATTGTGATGAAAATCTGTATTCACTATGGAAAATTAATATTTGTTTCAGAGCATGGCAATAGAACGTATTCAGTCTTGTCTGTTTCGCTAAAGAGATGTGACTTAAGAAATCAGTTCATTTTGAACAGCATTACCTTTCCAAGTGGAAAATTATTCAGCCAAGGGCTCTCCAATGAAATTTATCATTATTTCTTCAGCTTCTGAAAACAATACCAGAAGTTAATAGCAACTTATGTAGATGTATTCTGATATTTTGCAGGGCAGAGAAACTAAGCTGACCCTACTTTTCCACCTGTGAAACTCATTTCCTTTGGCTGAAGTCAGAGTTTACAGCTGGCTCCTTGCAGTGCTTTGCACGCACGCAGCACGGGGAAGCTCCCAAACCTCCCAGCTGCTGTGGGGAAATAGGGGAATGGGGGAAGGAAAATGAGCTCATCTGGGATGAAGATCAGTCCCTGTATAAGCTTTCAGGTGCTCCCCATGGACCCTTTCCCTGGCAGCTTTGGATGTGTACAGGAGGCCTGGAGTCTCTCAGGCGTTTGTGGTGGCTCAGGGCTGGCTGTCAGGCAGAGCTTGTGAGTTGAGTCCCTGCCTCTGGAATACCACACAGGAGCAGAAACCTGGGATTTCTACACAAATTGTGAAGGTTTCTTTGTCAGCTTCTCTCCCCTCCCCTGCCTTCCCTGCAGTTCCAAGCCTTCTCCTGAGCCCTGCTCTGCAGAGGGTTGTCAGGGCTGGTCATATCCCAGTCTGCCAGCCCTCCCTCGGCCATCCTACCAGCAAGCCCTCCTCTCTGGCACAGTCACCTTCCCTGATCCATCCCCACGTTCTCTGCTGTGCCTGTCCTCCCCATGTTCAGAGTGCCACAGCAGTGGAAGTGGTCTTACCACGCCCTTGTAAAAAGGACTACTTCTCTTTTTTTAACCATGAATAATTTATGGAATGGAGCTACCTTATCTGATGAAATTCTGAGATTATGTCCTCCTCCTCTTCTTTCTTCTTCTTCCTTCTTCTTTTTCTTTCCCGTTTTACTTATCAGGACAGTGCTGCCCACTGCGGTTTCTCCTCCCTGAGATGTTTTCAGCCCTCACCACCTTTGCCTGCCTTGCTCAAGCACATGTGGTTTATTCTTCCCCTGAGTGACAGTTTCAGCAGCAGCCTGGGAACCCCTTGCCATCATGACTGTTGCTCTGTACATTGCTGCCCACAGAGCTGATAATAATCCCTGCAGGGAGCTGCTACACTCAGGACTTCTGTGGCAGCACCACCCGTGTGGGAGGTCTTGCTGAGGACAGAGTTGGCTGCAACTCCCTGCTCCTTTGAAGCTACAGCTTGGAAGAGTGAATTTGTTTCTGCTGCCTCATTCAAGGGGCTCTGTTTCTCCAGAATGACATCCTCCTAGTGTCGTGCTACTGGGAAATACATACTGCCACGTATGACTCTTTTTTAAATTTGCTTTAAAGTCAGTAGTTTAGCCATATTTTCCTATTTTCCTGAATGACCCAGTTAGCCTTGTTTACAGATGATGAATTTGTATTCAAATTTGTACCCAGCTCACCGGCTGGATGGGCTGAGGATTAAGTTGAATAAATTATATGAATTATGGGCCATTTTTAAGATGAGTCTCCGTCCCTTTATCACTTGTACACTGTCCAAGTGTGTTGGAGGTGTTTGACAGAAAATGCTCAGTTAATTTAGATGCTGCATGCCTGAGGTTTGACAACCATTTTTAGCTCTTAGATGGAGTTTCAGTGGAAGCTGGACTGTGGTTTTGGTGGATCTCTCTTGGGAAGAGAGCTGGTTTGTTCTCCAAGGACTTAGAGGGGCAGGTCTGTGTTCCTGCTGTCCCTGCACTGCTGCAGAATGATCAGCCCTCCCTGGGAGGAGAGAGCGTCTGCAAAACCTTGAAGGATGGTCCCAAGCAAATATTGCAAGAATCTTCAACCTACAGAGATACTCACTCGACCTCTACAGGAATGTGCTCCCTGTACTTCTGCTGTAAAACCTTGAGGAAGGTGTTCTAGCAAGTTCTAGACCCTTGCTAGTGTTTCAAAGCCAGTATTCCCCATGCATTCTTCCTTGAGTGGAACACAAGAAAATCGTCCCTATGCAAGCTGAAAGGTCACCAGGCACCAGTGCAGCACTGTTTACAGATACATGCATGTTTCCATGCATGCCTGTGCCCTATCAGATAGTCTTGCTGACACTGTCAGTAGGTTATCATAGGAGATTTATGAGATACTTTTTTCCTGTAAGTTTGATTACACCACAGTGTTCTGCAGAGTGTACCTGATTCTTGGGATATTGGTCTACAACAAAAATAAATTTAGGGGTGAGGATTTTATTCAAGGACATTTAAAAATGTTTGTTTTCTCAATGTTTGGCACGCAGAGTTAAAAAGAATAAGCCAGAAAAACTGTTCCTAAATAATTAATTGCATGTTTCACATTCAAACTCAAATTATTTGACATTTTCTCACTGAGCCCTACTCCAAGTATGGAATAATTCTGACCTAAAAATAAATCACTACTGTATAATGAAGGGAACTGTTTTCTGTAGGGCCTGAATGGCGCAGCTGTGAAGTGATGGGGTTACAAGAAGAGAGAGGACCTTCCCTTGATCATGGAACAGGGACCTGGCCCAGACGCTGAGTTCTTTCTCCATTAGAGATCCCATGCTTAACCAATGAAACCAAGAGCCCCCTAGGGAGCTGTTCCCTGTGAGTTTCTCATTGCCTGGCTTGATACCTACTTGCAGAAATGCCAAGTACTGTCAGTTGCAAAAGGCTTTAGAAGCACTCCCCTGAACCAGACATCCTAACATCCTAGCAAAAATCTATCTGAAAAAAAAAAAAGGGTCATTGGCATCAAGGAGGATATGAGTTGATTTATCTTATTCTATAAATTGAAAATTTTATTCTGAATTGCTTTACCTCTCCAACCCTTTCCATCAAAGGATGCTGACATAAAATTATGTTTACGAGGTACTGTAGCAAGCACTGTTGAAGAAATGCCAGCGAGGAAGTGCGGGCACTAAATGTGGCCTAGGGATGCATATTTAAGAATGGACGCGGGATGATTGCTGGCTTTTACATCGGTAAGCACCGTGCATGCCGTGCTTCGAAGGAAGCCGCATCCAGCTTAAAGGGTCTGTTCCTTTATTACGTAAAGAAAGCGAAAACACCGAATAAAGATTCGCTCACGATTTCTGACGTTTTCTAACTTTCGGTGGCTTTAATCTGCGGCCACAGTGACGGCGGAGCTGCGAGGTTCAAAGGGGCAGGCAGGGACGTCACGCAGCGTTGCCTAGATGTTGCCTCGGGATGACAGCAAGGGATGGCAGCACGGGATGACAGCAAGGGATGACGGCTCGGGATGGCAGCAAGGGATGACGGCTCGGGATGGCAGCAAGGGATGGCAGCAAGGGATGGCAGCTCCTCCGCTGCGACGCGTGCTGTCACCTGCGCTCCGGCAGCTGCGGCACTCCCGAGCGGCGCTCCCCCTGCGCGCAGCGCTTCTCCGGCCCTGCCCCGTCCCGCTCCGCCGGGGCTGTGACCCAGACCCCGCCGAGGCAGCCGCGGAGGTGCGTCCGCCCGCGCCCTCTGGATCTCCGTGCGCTAAGGCTGTGAGCAGCGAGGTGAAAACACTGCTCCTGCTAGAATTCAGATTCTGCATTTTGCTCTTCTCCGGTGTTTACACGCACTCAGCAGCATGAACTTAAATACCAGCTTTAACACCATGGAATGTTATCACTTTATTTTCCCCTTTAAATCTACCCATAGGTGTATGTAGATTTTATTTGAGACACTTCTTGCCAAGGCAAGTTTCTTTGGGGGTCCACGACATCCCCAGTCTTTCCTGCCCTCTTTGACTCAAATCGTGATTCCGAATTCTGGTTCTCCGTTTGGTGGGAGGAGCCCGCGCCCCCCGCCTCCTCCCACCGCGCCTGCGCGGGGCCGCCCTCCCGCTCCCGCTGCCCCGCTCCCGCTCCCGCTCCCGCCGCTCTCTCCCGTCCCCTCCCCTCCCCTCCCCTCCGGCAGCCGCTGGTGTCTGGCGCCGGGAACCGCCCCGCTGCCGCCGCTGCTCCCGCATGGAGCCGCCCGCCTGAGGGACGGCCCGCGGCCGCCCCGCCCTCGCTCCAGGTGATGCTGGTGACCGGGGTGACGATGCCTCCGGCGGGGCGGCGGCGGCCGCTGCTGATGGAGGAGGCGGAGATGATGATGATGATGATGGTGGTGATGATGGGCTCCGCTGCCCGGCCCTGCCCCTGAGCGGCAGGGAAGCGCCAGCGGCCGGCTCCCCTCCTCCCCCGAGATCGCCCGGCTCCCCCCGGCCGCCGCCTCCCCCACTCCGTCCTCGATGTCTCCTCCGCGGCGCGGAGCTCCCTTGGCCGCCTCCCCGCCCTGTCGCTCCTCGCCGCCGCCGTCTCCCTCCCGCCCCGCGGTCCGGTGGCTGCCGGACCCCGCCCGGCGGCGGCACCATGAAGGTGGAAGCGGGGGACAACTCCATGATCAACCTGTCGGTGCAGCAAGTGCTGAGCCTGTGGGCTCACGGCACCGTCCTCCGCAGCCTCACGGGTAACGGGGCAGTGCGGGCCGGGCGGCTGCGAGGGTGCGCTCCGGGGCCGCAGCACAATGGAGGGCGTGGGGGCGGCGGTGGCGGTGGTCGGTCTGTCTGCGTGCTGCGCTTAGGGAGGGCTGGTGTCCGTGTTCCCGGGTGCCTGCATGCGTGTTCTGTGAGCGGGTATATCGGGAGTGTGTGTGTGTGTGTGTGTGTGTTTGCGCCGGCTGAGGGGTCCAGGGAGTGGAGCGGGGTCTGTGTGGGGTGCTGGCTGTGCTGGGGTGTGTGCCCGGTGTCTGGAATGCCTGCCCGTGCGAAGGACATGAGCGTGTGGGATGTGCTCGCTCACTTTTCTGTGCCCATGTATAATAAAAGAAGGCTAATGGCATAGGGTGTGTGTATGCGGGTGAAGTGATGAGTACCTGTGCGTGAGTGAAGGATCGTAGAAAGTGTGTGAGTGTATAAATACGTATTGAAGGCTGGACTATGTTTGTGGAGGTGGTTAGCTTTTTATTTTATTTTTTCCCCTTGTGGATATATGCTCGTTGGCATTTGACAGAGAGCTATAAAAAGCCAACTAGAAAACCACAAAGTTGAATGTGGAGAATCAGAGAGTTCCCCCGCTACCCGTGAGTATACCTGTGGATAATGAGACCTGTGGGAGTGAATGAGGTGACAGCTGTTTTCTGACAAGTAGCTGTAATCTAAAGCATCTGGGATTCTTAAAGACTGAGCTGGTACGAAAAAATTCTGTGAACCAAAGTAGAGTCAGGTCCTTCACCCTGTGTTAGGACAGGGGAGCTTTGGCTGGCTTTTGGCAAGAACTGGCTTTTTTCTTCTCAGTCTCAGGCTGAAAAATGGGTGTGGACTACTGCGAGACCCAAGGTGTACAGTGGAGAGGGGTATCTTCTCTAATTCTGTCCTTGGGTGAAGAAAAGCATAAGCTTCCAGCTCTGAACAAACAGGGTTGGGTGTCAATAGCAGAGATGTAACTGACTAAATTCTTTCTGCTTGGTTGTAGGTGTGCATTAGGTGATGACAGATTAGTGGAAATGTTGAGTAGGGGTGGGTTTTAAACAGTTATGGAAATATTCTAATATTTATGAAAGAGTATTATGTCACCTTTTTGCACTCTATAGTAACGGCTAATAGATATATTCTGTTTTCTTTTTTAATCTTTTAAATGTGGAAGAAGTGTGAAGGAAATAGAAGTGGGATGAAAATAGAAGTGTAGCTGAAGTTGAAGCTGTAGCAAACAGAAAGTGAATATCTTTATTGTTCTTTTAACTTTCAGGATGCATCTTAGTGTAATAAAAAAAGATTAACCTTTTCATATTTATCTGATCTATGAACTTTGTAGCGTGTGTCTGATAATTAGTGTTTCCAGGTATTAGTATGGTGACACACTAAATACAGCTCACTTCCTGAGTAGTTACTTTAACATACCTACTTTAAAAACTTGTACTCTTAAAGGAAGAAGTTCACAATGGATTTCACTTTGCTTTGTGCCAGACATCCTCTATAAAGTTTTTCTTATTAGATCATTATGCAGCATAGGCGTTTCTATCAAATTCAGTGCTGAGAGTTAAAATCAGCTCATTTCTCAGTGCTTTTGCAAGAAGATAAGGGCTTGCATAAGGTATTTTTAATGTGGAATGGTTTTTCTTTTTAACTTAAAAATATAAAAAATAATTTTTTATCCATTGTAGTGTTGTTGGAGAATGTGTCACTGCCAGTTGTAGTTGTGGTTTCTAATTTTGTGCTTAAATGATGGCTGCTCTTATAGCCATATCCTGTTGACCTGAATGTTCTCATGGACTGTCAGCAGTCCAAAACTTGCACTAGATTTAAAAATCTTTTCCACAGGTTAGAATATATATTGATATAATCATTGATATTAACAAAGAGCTGAACTAGTTACATAAGCCCTACCTTACTCCTTATTGCAGTAAACTTTGTTCAAGACCAGAAATTCTGTTCTTTTCCCTGCCAAGAAAATAGGTTTGTAAATTTATCTTCTTTGACTACTTAATCCATTCCCTTTTGCACCTCTGTTAGGTATAAGGAGAAACTTCTCCAGAATACTGGGAAAAGAAAATAATTAATATGCCATGTGCCAAGAATATTCAAGACTGCCTCATATCTACCTTTGGACTTAACGTTGTGGTCTGGACCGGACTTTGAAGTTGCACAAGTGAAGATTTATCTCCTTTAGATAAACCATATTGATTATGTTTTCACAAACATGTTGCAAAATGTTATCAGCTTCCTTCTTAAAAATATGTTACTTTTCTGAAGTTTTCAACAGGGTTCTGGTATGAACTCCAGCCTAAGTCAGGAATGCTTCATACCCTGATAGCTTAGTTTTGGTGGGTTCTTTTTCCTGCCAATGAAACCGAAAGATTATTTTTCTACTGTATATGTGAATCAGGTTCAACATAAAAAAAGGGAATCCTGTCTTCGTTCGTGGCCCCCAATACCCAGGAGACCACAGACAAGTTCATTGCTGCCACGTGCACATCACACCCTGTAACAGCTACAGCTGCTGGTGTTGTTCCTTTCAGCTGAACACCCATCACCCTGGGGTGCTTGCTTCCTATCTTCCTGAGCTCTCCTGGAAGGTGGAAGTAAGGCTTTAGGACTCATGGGAGAGGTGGGGTGGGGTGGCTTTTACCTCACTCTTTGTTAGATCCTCCAGTATATCCCCAGAACGCCTCCTTTATATGAGCTGGTTGTGTTTCAGAGTTAGTGTTAGATAAGGGTTTACTAGAACAAATCAGGTAGAAGCTGAATTTGAACTGAAAAAGGAGAATAAAATCCCATTGTTAGGATCCAGTAGAATAAAAATTGTTTAAAGGCTGCTTCCACAATAAAGGACTTGGTAATATTTCTACTAATAGAAGCTCCTAAACTCCATCCTGTGCTAATTTGTCCCAGATTGTCTCGATTTTCTTTGCCCCCTATGGTGTTACTTGGGAGGACTACTCTGTAATTTGAGATTTAAATGATCCTCAGCAAAGTGCTTTTTTTTCCACTTAAAGCAGCAAAAATGTTAACATCTCCAAACAAAAATTTGACTGCATTGTTGATAACTTTGAAAGTACCAGTTAGTAAAAAAATTAAGGACAGGACCTGGTGCTGAAGAAAAAAATATAGCATGTAAAGAGCTGAGTTACATTTGCAGTTATCATATGCTGTCACTTCATCTGAGTGCTTTGAGTTTATAACCTACAGGAATCTGACATTACTGGTTTTCCTAATTCTAAATTTGATGTGTGCTACCTTGTTGACTTAAATCTGTATTTTTGTATTCTTAGTACAGGTGCTTATTGCTTGACTACCTCTGTAACTAATAGTAGTAGGCTGGGTACTGGGCTTAGAATAGAAAGAGAAAGAGAGAGACGCTTTGTTTTGGAGCAATCAGTTTTGATTTATGACATGTTGTAGGCAATCATTATTCATCTGGCAAAACAAGATTAGAACTAGAGGAAAAGTGCTGAAGACGAAGGACTAAGGAGGTACTCCATGTTTACTGAAGCTGAGTGGCAGTAGGACAGCATATTGATACATTATAAAGATAATATTTGAAAATCATTTATCTGCTTGTGTAAGATGAAACTGTTGATGGAGTGCAGCTTCAAGTCTTGATAAGATGGAAGTGATATGAATGTTATTCTAAACAATGACATGCTTTAATAAGTCTTTTCCTAATCTCTAATGTTGTGTATGTCTACACTAATATATATATATATATAATGTGTATCTGTACTACATAAGCATAATGTATGCATGATATCTATCTAATCTGTATAAATACCAAAATTAACAAAGTGCTTTAAAACTGGTGTGATTTGGAATTAATTGCAATGTATTTGAGTTTTGCAGCTTTTCTGGTAGGAAAAAAATCCCTAACTGAGGCAAACCAGAGGAAAGGAGCATAAACACTGTCTTAAATCTTCTTTTCAGTTTAAGCACTAAGAATTTTAAACATGAAAAATGTATCTCAGTTGTTCCTATTAGAAGAGGTGTGACATCTTTGCAACATACTCAATGTCACTATGCTTGTATACTACTGGGCCTTCCCTAGTTCCTGTATTTCTCTAGGAACTGTGGAGTTTTGATGGACCTGTGTTGTGTTTTGGTGACTTCAAGTAATTTGGATACTCTAAAAGTAAATTCTGAAGTTTTTTTTAGGGTCAAGCAAAAGAAACTGCAAGTGTTTTGTTTGTTTGTTAGTTTATTTAGTTTCATACTATTCATATATCTATAGGGATGCTCTTTGAGGGCATGACTAAATAAACTGAGGCTAGGTGAGTATTTGAATCTCTCTAAAAGATATAGGTTAATCATTACCTCCATAACAGCAGGTCGTGTTGTCAAAAGAGCCAGCTAATTAAAATAGCTGCGCAAAGACTGAAATTGGACTGTGCTTTTTTCGTCAGGGTAGCAATACATAAATTCATGCTGCTTAAAGGATCAGTCAGTGTACAGGACATAAATAGCCTGGGACACTTCAGTCTCACTTCCTCTTCCTCAAAAATGGTGCAAGTCAATTCAGTAATCAAACCACTCAGTCATTTTTGAGCAAGTGAAGTCTTTGAAGGCTATTTGTGTTCAGAGGTCCACATTGTCTTTCTCTATTCTTTAGTGCCACCTCTCAGTGTTACTCCCAACCCATTCTTTGTGTCTTTTGCTGTTACTCTAAGGTACTGTTTTTGAGAGTCATCTCTCTTCATGGTTCAGGGCTTAGATGATCCTGAGTTTTACAGAACATGGATAATTCCCTGCCCTCACCATATGAGGGTAACAGTGTCTGTGTTGTCCTCTAGGTGAATGGAGCTTAAGGTCTCCTGGTTTGCTTGAAGGGTTGTCTCTCTCCTTGCCTTGTTCATCCCTGTTAAACCACTTCCTTGGTTGGCTTCATCACTCACCCTGCAAGCAGAAGAAAATAAATGACTGGGTTGAACTAGCAGGCGTAGAAAGAGTAAATAAAGGGGGATGAGAAAGGATAGCTTTGGGCCTTTCCTAGGGAAGGTGCTTGGAAGTGATTTCTCCTGTTTCAGCTCCTATATGATGTTTTAAGACATACATGATGTTTTAATGAAGAGAGGTCATAGTTTAACAAAGCTCCAGCTGCTTTTGTGTCAAACAGGGAATATTTCTGGATGTTCTCTATTTCCTTTTCAATATACCTGCTGCTTTTAAGGAGTAGGAGGAGAAAGTGTGTAGCAAAGAACTGAAGTTTATGTTTCTTTAGCCAACAGGACATTTTGGTGCTGGTTGTATTCTCAAGCCTCCTGCCCTAAATATAAAGTGAGGGGTGATGTTAATTTTCCTTGAGCCTTATTTGGAACATAAATAAGACTGAAGATAGTTGCTCACTGTGGAGCTATTTTGTTGTGTAAGAGTTTGTAAATATTTTTGGTTTCTTAGTTACAGGGGAGTAGTTAGCCTTCCCATAAGCTTTCATTTTCTTCTAAAAATACAGTCATCCTAGTGAGTTTTCCTAAGACTGGAAGTCATTTGTCTTTTCTACCTGATAAAGGTTGACAATGCCTACAAAATTTCCTAAAAGGTGCCTAACAAATCCTGTAGAAATTATGGGGTGTGACAGTGTCAGATTCCCACAGACTTTCTTGGTCCACTTTGGGTAATAAATCCTACTGTTGTCCAACTGTAGGTCTGGCAGGGCTGCCATGTTCTATATTGGTAGATCTTTGGTTAATCCTTTTGTTTATGTGCTGCCACTTGAATAAAACAATGGAAACACCCAGGCTGTGCTAATAGTAGACCAGGCCTGTTAGGACAGCAGGAGAGGTTCCCTTCCCACAGATTAGGTCAGCCAGTCTTTCTTAATTTTAGTTAAGGGGGTTTGTGGAGTGACTGCTTGACGCTCCTGCTACTGTTCTGTCACAGTAGCTTCTGGGAATGATGAGACTTTAATTTAGTGGAACAGTACCATGGTTATTGTCCTTTTGCCAAGGTTTTTGAGACCCATCTTGGGGCCAGGGGTGAGGGGATGGAGGATCTGATGAGAGCTGCTCTGAGCCACCCTCAGGATGTGGACACATGTACCCAGGCACTCAGAAGGAAAAGGTGCACCTTGAACTCAGTTGAAGAATTCATTGGATGTGGATTTGCCAGCCACTTTCCTTGCTGCTCTTTTAAAAAAGTCTTTTGGCAATCACAATTTAGAGGAGCTGTACATCCTTGGGCAGACATCGTGTTGCCATTTATGCCTGTGTGAAAGGGGAAGGGTTGAACTACTCCCAAAGTACTGCTAAATAAGAAAGCCTGAACTGTCTGTGCTATCTATATACATATCATACTGACAATGGACTCTCAGGGCTGTGGTTATTGTGTAGCAACATTTTTTTCCTCAGCATCTTTTCACAGTATGTTTTGTGCTGCTCAGTATTTTTAAAGTTAGCTAATTGGGTTGTATTTTTTCCTCAAATAGTTGATATGAGTCAAGCTACATTAATACAGGCTTGGCTCATAAGCAATAAGTATCTTGCTTTTGTAAGGAAGCTGGGGTTTTTTGTTTTGTTCTATTTTTGAGGGGAACTGCAGCAAAAACTGAATTAATGACAAAGTCATGGGATTATAAAATATGTACCCTAATTTGCTAAGTTCTGTAATGATACATACCCACTGTAGCTCACTTAAAACAAAAGGGTTTTTTTTTTCTTTTCTTTACTCACCCTTTTGATTTGCAGAATGTTTTTAGAAAGTTGACACTGAGTGAGAGGTTCTTGAGTTATTGTGTGGCTCCATTGATGGTTCCAGGGTTCCAGCTTTTTCTTTGAAGGTGCTCATCACATCTACCATTCTTCAAAGAAATGTTTGTGCTCCAAACATTCTCATGATCTGATGCCCTTTTTAGTAATTCAAATAATAGTCGCTGCCTCTCTCTGAAGTTCTGTACTGAGCAATTAGAAGCAAGGAGTTAGATGTGTTAAAATTTGTTGTTAAAATGATAATGTTTTTATCTGCACCTTTGAAGCTAATTTGATGGAACACTCTATTACAGCTCCTGGCTGTAGATAAGCTAAAGTCTTTAATCTCAGTTTTCCCATCTGATGTTACCTGATGCTGTCTCTTATTTGTGAGGGTGGGGGGTTGGGAAACAATAAAAGATCCGCACCTGCCCCAAAATAAAAACTCACGACTCAAGCAAACCCCAAACCAGTTCTTGACTTTTTCCTCCTTCAGTCTTTGTGTCAGAGAATATTTCATTTGACAGAAGCAATGCCTACTATGAAATTGCAGTCAACACTATTTAAAGAAGCCTTTAAAGGAATTATGGCTGGTTGTAAAAAAATATCTGAATTAAGATTTTGCCAGAATCCTTTTTATACTTTTTAATATAATTCAGCTAATCCTTTAAGACAGACTGCTGAAATGAGGAAAGTGTCTTGAGCATGTGCTGATGGTGTCACATGTATCACTTTTAAGATGGAAATCAGTATTGATTTTTTCTTACTATTGATTGTTTGCAATGTTTTAAAGTTTTTTACTTATAAAGTTCTTGTCTTAAAAACATTAACCCTTTATTTGACTGCTTTCTTTCAGAGATGTGGTACTGGGTTTTCCTCTGGGCTCTCTTCTCCTCTCTCTTTGTCCATGGTGCTGTGGGAGTATTAATGTTTGTGATGCTGCAGAGGCATAGGCAGGGGAGACTGATATCTGTCATTGTGGTCAGCATTGGATTTCTGGGTTCTATAACTGGAGCAATGATAACCAGTAAGTCTGCCTTTTGTTCTTGTTTGGGGTTTTTTTTGTTGTTTTGGGGTTTTTTTCCTTTCTTATTTTACATCTAACTTAAAGAAACATACACAAAAAAAAAAACCAAAAACAAACCAAATTGCTTTTCTTAATTAATTGTTAATTGTTTATTGAGGATTTTGCAATAGTTATAGAGTGGCTTCCCCCCAACCTCCCAAAAAAGAAAAATTAGGCTTTGCTGATGTTCTAGGTGAAATACTGTTTGGCAAGGGCATGTGTTACAGAGTTTCTTATGGAATTAGATAAATGGCTTCCACTCAAGATACATTTTTTATTTCTTGACATTATATCCTCAGATAGATGCAACAATTTTTTTTCTGTTAAAGCCCAAGTTTGCATAGCTGTTTTTAAAAAACCACACTCATGTTTAAAGCATTGCAGAAAGTAGGACTGTGTTATATAGTGAAGTGTGGAAGGCTTACACCTGACCAAATATGACATGAGTTTGTTGCCCACAATGTTTTGAGGAAATGCTGCTCATCTGTCTTCATCTACAGTTATTGGTATCAGATGCTGCTTTTCCATCTTTCCCAAGAAATTCTGTTATCTATGTCAGTACTGAAACATGGGCCATAAAACCTGTAGAACACTTTAATCATTCTTTGGTTTTATCATATCCAGCTCTGTTTATCAAATTTATAAATAGACTGCAGTAGCTTTCCCAAGCAAGTAGGAGCATGCTGAGTTTTCTCTTGTGGGGGGAAAAATAGTGAATGCTATTTTTTCAGGAAAGAAGCACGTGCTTGTCTGCAACAGTGCTGGTAGGGAGTTCTCAGCATTAAAAACCATGTGTTGAATGGTGCCTATGTTAACTGAGCAGTAGTTTCTGCCCCAAAAATCATCAGTGTTGCAGAAAAGATTGCCTGACTTCAAAGGTCAGGGAGCGTAAATCTAGCAACCACCATTTAGTCTGAAAGCAAAACTTCCCACCTTTCACTTTGGTTTTCCTGTGTTCTGCCCAGGTTATCAGAATAGTGGTGTCACTACCCATTCATAGAGGATTTGTGTCAGATTATTTCTTATTGCTGCTGAAAGACCTTCCTGACTATTGTTCTTCAAGGCTAAATAAAAATGCAAATGTCATGAGGAGTTTCACTAAGACTTTCCTCAAAATGTTGTTTTAATTGCTACAGATTTCTCAGCTTAGAATTTCCACCAGTTAACACAGTATGGTTCAGTATAGCTATTTTTTGTTGGGTTTTTTGGGGGAGGTTGGATTTTTTTTGTTGTTGTTGTTGTTTTTGCTAAGATAAGTTGGACCTAGTTGAGTGCCTTATGTTATGTTATGCTGATTTTTATCTTAGGATTAAAATGGCAGTGGCCTGTTAAAAGGTCAGCCATGCAGGAGCATTTCTGAAGAACTGAGATAGGAAATGTGAAAGATCCAAGCAGAGACTTTCACAGCTTTCTGTGGTGGGGAGGTTCAGGATCAGTGTCTCTCAAATGAAAGTACTTTGTGTCTTTTTTCTTTGCATAAAAAAAGGAGCAACACAGTTGTATTTTTGGCATCCAGTTTTGCAGGTCAAAACATTTAGCACGTAAGCAGTCCTGTTTGTGTGCACATTCATCTGAGATCTTCTCCAAGCTTACACTGTAGACTTGTTATGCTGTTCCCAAAGGTTTTGCACAGAGCATTGCAACTTGCTTAGGCAAGTATTTTACCTTGAAGTCTTTTTTTGTCTCTGGCCAGAACTCAGTTGTTTCATACTGATAGAAATTCTGTGGGGAGCTTTTGAAGGCAAAT
Source organism: Fringilla coelebs (assembly GCF_963513975.1). Lineage (NCBI taxonomy): Eukaryota > Metazoa > Chordata > Aves > Passeriformes > Fringillidae > Fringilla > Fringilla coelebs. Next base: position 88,559,706 of record NC_140028.1, read on the forward strand.
TATGGTGATCAAATATTAAAGAGGATGTTTAATAGCTATTATGCTGCAAACTGAGAGATGCAAGTTGAAATATCAGCTATTTGAATATGCCTGGTCCAGTGCTTAAGAAATTGAAATAGCAAACTGACTTCAATTTCCACTTTGCATTTCCAGTCTTCTGCATTGTTTGTGTAGGAGAATGATGGCAGCATAGACTATTGCACAATGTCAGTTTAATTTTGCTCAGGGAGATCTTTTAAACTTTCTCATGTTCTGGAACCTTTTCAGCAGAATATAGAAAAGCAGGAGACCCCTCTGTTTCTTAGCTTTGAAAAGTGATGGAAATTAAGAGTAATTAGAAAAGATATTGAAAATTACTATCAGAAGGCAATACAGTAAAAAAGAAAAAAACAACAACAAAAACCCCTAAAACCATAATGAAAACAAACAAACCCACAAAGCAACAACCAAAAACCCCCCCTCAAAGCCAAACAAGAATATATAAATACCAGGCAGGATTTTAAGGCAAGGATTTTAGCTGGGTTTGATCCAGAAGGGCCTGTCCTTCCTCCTCTTCCCCAGCACACTCCTTTTTGGTGACAAATTCTCATTTCCCTCATTGGCAGCCTATTGTACATACTTTTGGCTCTATACCATCTGTGCTGGGTTATGCATTACAGGTTGTACTGCACACTGCTATTTATGTAATAACACATAATTAGCAAACTACCAAAATTTTTATTGTTTTTTTCTGGATGCTTCCCAGAGTATCTCAGTGTTTTCTTAAAGCCCAAAATTTCTGTTATTGATCTAGTAGTGACAACTCTGGTATACTTTTTTTGGCCAGTTTGAATTTGCTTTGAGAGTTCAATCTGAAAAATAATGTCAGTAGTGGGCTCAGTCTAAAGGATCTCTTTCAGGTTTTGACAGCAGCTAGCCAAGGAACAAATGGAAAAGCTTATGAAAGGTAGCTGAGTGAAATACCATCAGGCTAACCTTCTAGTGAGGTATTTCAGACAAAATATACTTTACAGAATATGTTTAAAAAAAATTAACCAAAAATCTGCCCAACAGTATGATTAATAGTGTTTGTAAGTACTGTTATGGCCACAATCATGAGTGAATTCTACTCTTCCTAAAGCTATTGTGAAACTGAGGTGTTACTTTTTGAAGATGTCAGATGATTCAGATGCTGGTTGTACTTTCAGAAAATCTGTTGTGACTCAATGTATTTCTGTGTCACTGATGGATTTTTGATCACTCCAGCAGAGTATTCCTGTTAGTGTCTGTGCAAGACCAAAAAGACCTCCTTTTTATCTAAATCTTGCATACTATTAAAAAAATTATGATGACTTTTCAGTTCTCTTTGAGCCTGGAAGAGCCTCTGTGATCCCTGAAGGCATTTAATTATGACTAGATGGCATATAAGGTCTACAGTTAAGTTTTGGGTTTGGTTTAGGTTGATCCTGGCCTCTTCATCAAATGTGAATTTGCACACAAATGTACAAGAAAAACGATCTGTTGAATTTGGAACTTTTTCATGTGCTACAGTTCAAAATCTAATTGTATTGGTTAGAAATTTCCTCTCATGCTCATTTATGGTAAATACTGCAACCTTTTTCATGTTTTGCTGGATTTGCTAAACGATTGTTAACAATTCAGTAGTTTAGGTCGAAATAAACTCATTTAATATAACCACTTTATTCAGTGAAATATTGAATGAAGCTGGTAAAAGTGTGTTTACAATTGTTTTGTTGACACTAGCAGCTTTATTGTTCTCTTCTTCTCCCTGCCTATACGAGCAGTATTAAACCACTCTTCAGACCTGGTCAATTTTTAGAGGACTGTTTTGCTACCTTTTCAAACTGACACAAGGCAAAAAATGTTTAAAAAAAAATTTGAAGATGTATACAGGGAAACAACAAGATTTGATTTTCTTAAACTGATGATGGAAAAGTTGATCTGGTTCAGTTGGGAAAATCGTTCCTGAAGGATATATATAACTTATAAAATACAAGCAGGTCTGGTAATTGTGTAATGCCATGAAGTAATGCAGTGTTTGGTAATGTTCTATAAATAGCTGACACATAGACTAGATACTTTGTCACATATTTCAACCTTGGCTTTTTCTGTGATTTGATCATTGTTTTCCTTGTGATTCTCAGGTGCTGCAGTAGCTGGAATTTACAGAGTAGCAGGAAAGAATATGGCTCCGCTAGAAGCTCTTGTCTTTGGCGTTGGACAGACAGTACTGACATTAATTATCTCATTTTCAAGAATTCTTGCAACGCTTTGAAACTTATGTAGAAAGGGGGGAGAAAAACGTCTTTAATCTGAAGAGAAGCTTCCTGACAGTGAATTCATCGGCTTATGAACTCGAATTCTAGTGCAAGAGGAAGGAAGCAATGTGGAAAGTGCGCTACAAATCTCGAGGCTCAGTCAAATGAGCAGGCTGTCCTCTAGTGTTGGAACTGCTGCACTCCTGCGCTGCGCCTTAACGTGCCTCTGTCGGGGGCCAGGGGATCCCTGAGTGATCCAAGCAGAGATGGAGCACCTCGAGCAGCTGCCAGGCAGGTCCATGCCTGGTGGTGGCATCACTGTCCTTAACACCTTGGAATGAAACAGAGGGGCCGTCCTGAAAGTTGCTCCGTGTGCCAAACTTGGGGTTTGATTCTGAGCGGGTGGCTGGGTAAGCTCTGGAATGTAGAAGGATTCTGTGAATGTGCACAGTTCTCCTTGAATTCAGGTGAAATAGCGAGATAACTGACTTCTCTGTGTGTTAGAAGAATCTCTGTGAATGCTGAATAGTCTTGTTCAGCATTCAAACAACTGTTAGATCTGTTTCAAAATGCAGATTGATTTTGGTGGGGTTTAAGAACCACAGCTTTAACAGCCCTGATATATTAGCACTATGTGAAGAATGGCTCATGGCAGTTTTGTTCCTTGGCACATTTCTTCATAATTTTAGCCTGTCAGAAATCAGGAGTTTAAGGTGACTATATGAAGGTTATCAAGTACAAGCTGTTGTGTATGCACAAACAAATCTTAAAAATGTTTTCCTTGAAATTACTTTGTCTTAAACATACAGATGGCTACCAGCCCTTCTGCAAACCTCAGAAAAGGGTACTCATTGCAAATAAGCTCCCTATATTTAATTAAGCACTGGTAAGACCCTTAGTCCTACATGTATTCTGTAAGGAAAACACAAATACAACAAACTCACAGAGAATACACCTATGAGGAAAGTGGAAAGGGTTAACAATATGATATCTGGGTTTTCTACTGAACAAAAATATTAAGTGTAATAAAATAGTTACCAATAGTTACTCCAAAAATTTGTAAGTGGGGCAGCACTAATGTATTTACTACCTTGTTTCTGAACACTTTGTATCTTTGGAAAGGTTAAGATACCTGGAACTTTCATATACTTAGCTTTCAGTGGTTTGTGCTTTTCTAGTTTAAAAGGGATTGAGTGATGTTGTGCATGTGAAATGTCATAAATGTGAGTGTTTGGAGTAAAGAGAAATTTTAAGTCTAATGACTAATTATTTATGAAATACAAAATTTAAAGGGCATAAATTCTGTGAAGAATAAGGAGTCTTTTACATCTTTTCTCAGCTTAATGCTTTTCAGCAGTTCTCTCTTAATGATGACAGGGAGTAAATCACTCAAAGGTTTTGCTGTTATGATGTCAAAAAGACTTTCAGGATTGTCACAAACACTGGCACCTACTGCACACCTAAAAGAATATGTTTAAAATATAGTTTGCAATCCAGTCCTTGCTTAGTACTTTAAAATATAATGAATTAACCTGTCTGCCTTTATCTTATTCCACATACATTTCTTTAAAGAACTAGAAATGCTAATAGTATTTGTTTTCTTTAAAAGCATCAAAGTCTTGTTTGGAAAACATACAAAGTTACGGGCTTTGCAGGGAACAAGTTAAAGTATAGGTTTAGAAATATTTTCAGTGTTATTTTTACTTTTGGTTGCTTCAAAAATGGGGCTGAATACACATATTGTCACTGTTTTTGAATGTCTTCGGAAACTTTCATGTGGTTTGGTTTTTTGTCTTTTGTCTTTTACTTTCTTCTTATAATTTTTGGCACATGACCATTGCACTTTATTAGACAATGAAATTATGACATTTGTAACAAGCAATTGAAACTTCCCCCATTGTCTTAAATTGTGAGAAAACTGGTTTCAGGTATTTAAGTCAAACTGAATAATAAAGTGATTGAAGATATTTTTCCTAATGTGCCTTGTTACATATATGTTTAGGTGAGAGGATTTAAAAAAAAAGTCACATCTTCATTCTTGTTCTATTTTGATTATTTCTAATTAATTTAGTTACTTGATACAGTGTCTTGTTCAACAGAGTTTAAAACATTTTATTTGACAAACTGGAAATGCTTGTCTGGATCAAAACCAAGCACATCACGAAGCGCTATGTTCAGTAATTTAGATTGTCTCATGCCTTGATCTCACACTGAAACTTATTCACAGGTTCCAAATTTCCTTGAGCATCTCAATTCTTAATTTTTGTAGGAGGCTATTATGCTGCCACTGGCCAATGGCTGCCTGTCTTTCACTAAGTTGAACTACAGCAGACTGCTGCCAGCTGATGAGATACACGTGTTTGTGTTGATGAACTTCATTCTTCATTTTAATTACTGTGCCAACGAGGTTGTTGCCGTTGTAACTCTCCCCCTTGGACAAGGAGGCATCTTTGCAAGTTTTAAGCTACCTTTCTCCAAATAATTTTTATTGCATAGGTACTTGTATTCACTTTTAAAATGTTGTTGTGAGCTTAGTTCTCTCTGCATTGTATGGCATTATTGCCTGGCAACAAGGGAAAGGAGATAATGTAATGCTTAAGTGGCCTAACAGGGACAAGGCTTTATTTGACAGAAGTTTGTTTTCAGCTGTTTCTTGTGAGGAGTTTATAATGATGAAAAGTTTGTCTATGAAGTGTTCTTTGATCACAGCATGAGCGTACTGCTTAATAACCCCAGCAGTGAAAGAAAGTGTAAGTGGCCTTATGTCTGCAAAACTTGGAACTTTCATTCCATAGCCCTAGAAACAGTGTTGTTAAGCATAAGGTGCTTTAGTCAGTGTTTATGTGTGTGTGTGTGTATATGTATATATGTGTATATATATATATATATATATATATATATATATATATATATATATATATATATATATATATATATATATATGTGAATGAATGGTGGCTTTGTGGAGTGTGTTTTATACCTGTCACACGCTAACAACTGAAATAGCTTTTCCAATAGAAAATAGAATTACTTTAGCTAGCCTCCCCTCCCCCTTCCCCTCTTAATGAAGCTACAAAGGCATCTTGTGTGTGAATGGCACTGATGGTACCCTGGTTCACCCTTGGACAATGCAGTGTTGTCCACACAGGATGTTTTAGCACTATCTTCAATCAGCTCTGCCTGTCTCTGCATTGTATCAAAGTGCACATTCTGCATTGTGCAGAACAAATAATGCATCGGCACAGTTTAATATCTGGAAGAAGAGGGAGTACTGAATATATTATTTAATGTGGAAAAGCTACTGGTTTTTTAGAAGCTGCTGCTATCAAAGATTTAAATGTTCCACACACTTTCAATTTATCAGTATGATTATAGAATTGTAAAATACCAGGTTGGAGGGGACATCAACGATGGTCTGGTCCAACCTTTCCTGTCAATAGCATGGTCTAGATAAGGAAGCCCAGCACCCTGACCAGCCAAGTCTTTAAAGTGTCCAGTGCTGGGGAGTCCAACACTTCCCTGTAGATTTTTGTTCCCATTTTGTTCCAATGGCATTATTCCAGTGTCCAACTGGAATATCACAAAGTAATTTGTACACACGACCCCTCATCTTTTCCATGCGACTGCTTGTAAAAAGGGTGATTCTTCTTTGTAGCCACCCTTTGAAAATTGGAATATGGTGATAAAGGCTCCCTTAAGGCTTCTTTCTTCAAGGCAGAATCAACCCAGTTCTTGGCCTTTCCTCATATGTCAGACTTCCCAGACCTTTGATTATCCCAGTGGCCTTTCTCTGGAGCCTTTCCAGCCTGTCCATGGTTTTGTGTGTTTTTTGCATGTCAGGGACCAAAGCTGAACACAGAGAACCCAGTATTTCAGGTGTGGCCTGTCAGGTGGCTGAGTGAGACAATGGTGATTTTAGCTCTGCTGCTGATGCCCTTGTTGATCCAGTCCATCATGTCAATGATCCCGTTGGCTTCCTTTGCCATAACAGCACACGGCTCACTCACATGGAGCTGCTTGTTCACCAGGACCCCCAGATCCCTTTCCACAGAGCTGCTGCTCAGACAGGTCCATCCCAGCCTGTGCAGCACTCCTGGATTGTGTTTTGCCAAGTGCAAGATCTTACCCTTGTCCTTGCTGAACTTCCTAAAGTTCTCTGTGCATTCTATCAATGTCCTTTTAGTTCTCAGTGTGTTTTTTTCTGCTTTTCCATCTTTGGGACACTTCTCTTCAGAGGCTCACAGTTAAGCCAAAGAGGTCTCTTGCTCTGCCTCTTTCCTGACCTTAAAGGGGATGAATTGGTTTAGTGTTTCCAGGAGACTGTTGGTGAAAAACTCCCAGCACTTTACCCTCCATAGCATCCCTTCCCATGGGCTATGGCCATAGTGAAGTTTGCTCTTCTAAATCTAAAATGTTTGTTTTAACACTGACCTTCAGCGTGCTCAGCAGGATCCCAGTACTGTGGCCATGGCAGCCGAGGCTGTCCCTGATTGGAATTTTACAAAGCAGGTTTCCTTGGCTTGTGAGTAGCAAGTCCAGCAGTGCCTCACCCTTGACTGGCACATCGAACCATCTGTGCTCCAAATATATCCTCCAGGAACATGATGGATAACATGTGGGATGCTGTGTTGTTCTTCCAGCAAGTGTCTAGGCAGCCAAAATCACCCATGGAACCAGGTTCTGTTGACCCAAAGCTTTCTTAAGCGACCCAAATATTGTTTAATTGTTGTTATTTCCTAGGTTTGGAGGTCAGTGGCAGATGCCTACTTGGAGATTCCCTTTGGAGGTGACCTCTCTGACCTTGACTCAGGCATTCAACTGAGCTTCCACAATCTCTGTAGGCATATACTGGAGGTGATTGCTCTTTGGGTTCTCATCTTGGGAAGCAGCAGAGGAACACTTGGCACTGCTCTGATTGGCTTCATTTATTCCCCAGATCAAAAACTTTTGTTTTGATTCAAAACCTGGAGCTATGTTTCAGGAAAAAAAGCTTCTAAAAATTTTTGTCTTTAAATTTCTGGGTAATTTTGAGTTTATGGAACTAAGCTGTGTGCTGTGGCTAGCCATGACTTGCTGTTGACATTTTTTTTAAGAAACCAGTAATTTAACCAGTTTTGAACATTCAACATGGATGTGAAGCTTGTCTAAACTTATCTAAAGTAGCTTTCTATTTTTGAAGTACACTGTTGTGATTTTGATAATGAAAATAGTGTTTCCCTCTCAACATATTGTACATTGCTATTTATTTTGCTTTCAATTTGTATTTGAGTTCTGTTGTGGGAGCCACAGATATAATGCCATTTGAGCAGAAACTGTAATGGAGTCTGAGCTCTAATAATTGCAAGAACTGGGTCTTTTTGTTTCAATTTATGTATTTCATGCACTAGGCATATTTTAATAATGCATTGCCTGCATTCAATCTAAGTATTTATATCCTGAGCATATTAAACTGGATGTTTTTGTACACAGCCACCCAACATCACATGTGTATAATTCCAGAGACACAGTAGTGTTGCTTGGTGTAGCGAATTGTGGATTAATCAGTTAGCCTCCCTCCCCAGAAAGTCTGTGACTCTAATAATGCCTAGAAATGCAATTGTGAACCTGAGAATGCTTTTCAGTTGCTCTTCTGTTTCAAGAAATAGGGTTTTTATAGTATGTGTATTTCAGTTAAGGGGACAAACATGGAGATAGGTCACAGTTGTCATCCTAATCGAATCCAATCTAATCCTAATCCAATCTAATTCCAAGTAATTTGAGACAAAATGAAATTCTGAATGTTGTTCATAAATTATGATGGAGTATTACATACTCAAAAATGATAAAGCATGACTCTTCTTCAGAGTTACCAAAATTTAACATACAATTGCATCAGCATATTGATGGGATACCTTTTGAATTATAGGGGTTTTTTTTAGTCTTTAGAGTGGGAGCAGCCCAAGGTGGAAAGACTGCTGTAATCCTCAGCTGAAGTAATAAATGTTCTTTGAGTAGAGATGAATTTAACAGAGCTGAACATTTGTTTTGGGCTAATGGTCAGATATTTGGTGGAGACATTTGTCACCACCATCACAGCCTTTAAAGTCAGTGGGAAAAGTGTTCTGTCCTCTGTTACAGCAGTGAAATCTTCACCTGGGTTCATTAATTTGTGTATGTAGCTACATGCACATAATTTTGGGAAAATGAAGTTATCATAGAAAGTAGAATCCAACCTGAGTACATGCATTTGATATCGTAAAATTGTGGCAGATTATGTCCTGAAGCATGCTGTTTCTGCTGTTTCCCACAATTGTGCCTGAAGTTACACATGAAATTCAGGCTGTGCATCAATTCTAAGTGTAGGACATCTCAAAGCCTGTGAAGATGTATTACTGCTTGGGGTACTCTCCCGAGTGTAGCAGGTATAAAAACAATTGCCCTCTAAAAAAATGATCTAAAGAAATATTTTCTTTCAGGAACGCACATTTTGTCACTTCTGATTGCTCATCTTGTAGTTACTGAAGACTTTAGGAAGCTACTGCATGAATCCTAGCAGGATTTGATAGCTGTTGAAGGGAATGGATAGTATGTCCTTTTGTGCTTCTTCTGTGGACCAAAACACCAACTCTAAGGCAAAGTAAATACTGAAGAGACATTTTCAGTGAAATAAACAATACTTGATTGATACAAATGGCATTCCTTTTGATTTGACTAGACTTAACTCTCTAGGCTTACTTGTAGTATCAACACTTACTTAGTATCAACACTGAAAAATCCATTTTGGATTATCCACCAATATAAGGTATATGGGAGCTAAAAATGTAAAACCTTTTAAAATTACTTGGCTAGAGGTTTTACTTGTTTGAAATTAGCCTAAATTTTATACAGATAATGAAGTTCTGAAGGTCCTTAATATTTTGGGTGTTTTAGAGGATAATCAGGTATCTATAGAACTAAACTTTTGACTGTGACAATATATAGAATAGCACACAATTCTTCAGAAGTGCTTACAGAAGCCACTAAGAATAAATACCTATTTTACAGTTAGAAATAGTATTTAGCATCTGCATTGATAACTTTAACAGTTGTACTATAAGCTTTAGAAATACAGGTATTATAACCACTTGGATTTGGCTGAACAAATAGGAGGAGAGGAAAACAGGAATTTGAAAATCTTTAAAAATGACAAAGGTAAAAAATATCCATTAGTCCACTGATAGACTTGTGCTCCTTCAGTACAGCTTTTCACCTAGCATGACTTAAACAACAGAACATTGTTGGTCTCACCATAAACTGTCTTGTTGATAGAATGCATTCTTCAAACTTGTATTAGAAATAGATGTTCATATCTTCACTTTATGAAGTTACCTAAGCTAAAGTGTTGTGACCTAGGCAAAGTTATGAAGCTCAAAGATAGTAACAACTGTGATGGAGAAGAGTGACTGAACATTTAGTTGATTTATGCTTTGTACAGGACCCTGTTATAGTGTGCAAAAGGTACTTGTTTCAAGTGTGGATGTACTGCATGCTCATGTAATAGTTTAGCCCCAGTTAAAAAAGGGATGGCATTTAAGCTGTAAATACTGTATACTACTATATTTCATTTTTTAAGCAACTTTTTTATTTCCCTGTTTGTGTACAGTTCTCTATGTACATAAAAAAACTAAAACAAACAAACCACAACATTTTGAGAAACTTTTGTAGTTATCTTTTGCATTTTAATTGTGTTAACAACCTAAATATGTACATTCAGCTGTCTGTTTAGTTTGAAGTTTTCATTGCATGCTTTCAGGTTCTTTGAAAAACAGCAATAACAGTTGGACAACTATTTAAAGTAAAACATTCTTCTGCACAATTTCCACTTCCATTCTTTAGAATGCAGACGCAGTGGAACAGTTGTCCAATTGTAAGATTTAAAGAATCTTTAGGTAATTATTTATATACCTTTTATTTTTGGTAGTTGAAAATGTCTCATAGCAGCTTATAAACAGAATTTGCAAGTTAAGCATGATTTCTCATGCTCATTTATTTAACTAAAATTTTCTATTACAATATTTTCATAAACTTTCTGTAGCTTATTGCATGTTCTTCCAAGTAATCATGAAGCTATGTGTCAACCTCTGTATGAAATACTCTGACGATGCAAGTTTTACATTTTGTGAGTCTGGTTGAAATGTACAGATGTACACACAAAATAAAGCTAAAAATAGTAAATAAATGATGTACCTTCCTGTAGACCACAGTGGTGTGTCCCTGCAATTGTCTGAATTGTGATTTATAGATAGAAAAAACCCCCTGACTGGTACCTGTGTGAGAACCAGACTGAAGTGTGTTGTGAGTAATACCTTCATTTCTCCGTTGTTTCCACACACATCTTTATAACCTATGGCCTCTGTTTCTTACAGTCAAACTTCAGCATGTGGGAAAAAAAATGCCTGAGCAAATGAATCATCTGTAAATGGCTGGGTACAGCAGAAACTGAGGCAGCTGCTTCTGTGGTTATAATAAGGATTTGTTTACGCAACTGGCTGTATGGAGTTTAGAAAACAAATTGGTTGCAGAAATGAGAACCAGATTGATATAGTTCATCAGGTTAAGCCAGCTCACAAGAGAAAGCTGTTTGGGAAAAACATGCTTAGTCAACATGATGTAAATGTTTTTATAGGTTTGTTTTTTTGTTGTTTGGTTTTTTGTTTTTTTTTTTTTTGTGTTCCTGCTGAGGTATATAGCTGCTAGTTATTCCTGCTTTTGCCCCATGTACTTCATTTTTAAGGAAGTCTAATTCACAATGATTAGTCATTAGAGATGCTGTTTTGACAGACTGTAGTGTAAGCTTTGTATTGCTTATTTGAAAGGAAAAAAGTTTAATTTGCTTTATATTTTCTTAAATAATCTGTCTGAGAACATTCATTGGTAAATCTGTAGGTCTTCCCATGGAGAGTGGAAGTACTGCTCTTAGAGATGGCATTGCAGGAGCTGACTTATGAAGTGCTTATAAAACTAGTTTGCTATGTCTCAAAGTAATGGTGGATAGTGAGTTTTTTTGTTTGTTTTGGTCTTTTCTTTTGTGCATTTGAAATTTTGTTTTTGGGGTTTTTTAATTTGTAATTTAAAGTTGCTTTCAAGATGAGCTTTTCCTGTGAGTAATGGAGGTACAAAAAGGGAAATCAATCTAGAGGGAAGGATTCAAAATACCTGAATCTTCTGATTATAAACTCAGGAGGAAGTTGTGTAAGGCACAAAGTAATGCTGTGCAAAAGTATCAGCTTTACCAGTAACTGCCAGAAGCAAGCAGCTGCTTTGATTTTGCACCCTGTGTGGGGTGGGGTGCCTGCCTCTGCAGAACAGCTGGGTACCCTCTGGATCTGCCTCTGGACACAGCAGGGATGTTCCACTGCCACCCTGCTCCCTGGCTGCCTGCCTGGGACCTCTGCAGGAGCACCTGTGACATCTGGGCTGTGTCCCCAGCAGGAGCCAGGGGACAGAAGGAGCTGAGAGCACGAGAGCTGCTCCAAGGTAAATCATCTCTGTGCCCAAAACAGAGCCCTCACCCCAGGAAGAGCAATGTCCAAATGCCATTTCCAGTACCCCACAATGGCTCATTCACAACTGATTTTTTATTTTCCTTCTTAAAAAGTAAGATGGGCTTATTTAAAAGACACATACTCTCCCAAAGAACAGATGATCTTGTTTTCTGAGGAGCTTAGTTTCAGGAAATGCTGTTAAGCATTACATCTTACATTGCCTCACAGAAAGGTTTTTAAATCAGTTTCACTCTTCCAGACACACGAGAAAAATAATATGTCAACTTTAGAATACCAAAAGTAATTAGCCTGGTGGGTTGAGTGCAACCAGAATAAAACTGTGTTAAAATGTTCTGCATATTTAAAGATATATATAAAATGTCTACAAACATATATGTAAATATAGACACACACACATATGTATAAAAATATATATCTATATATCCATATTTACTAGAGCTTCTCTTCCTGGCTATGCTTTGTAAATGGTGGTGGGGTCTCCCTTTTTTTTTAGAAGTATTTGTTATTTTTCAAGTGTTTCTAGTAAGCTTGGGCACAGAAGTACAGTGTAGGTGAAGCTTGTTAAACTGTAAAATAGGATATGAGTTTAAATTTTTCGGGGAGCATGAGGACACAATTTTTATTTCAAGTATGTTCCTCTTGTCCAAATAAATTACGGCATGTGTCAGCTCAACTCTGCTGATGGATACTAGAAGAACACTGATTACTGACATTCCAGGCATGATAGATACTGGCACTATCAGGGGTTTTTAAAATTGTTAAAAGCTGACTGAAAATATTATTGTAGAATAGCAATTTGAAATGTTATCAGTGGAAGGGGAGCCAGAGTAATCAGTAGTCTGAGCCTATAGCTTCCTATTTAACATGGAATTTACCCCAACACAGCTGTTTCAGGGCCAGACTTAGCTGCCCCTTTGCACAGTGCCTGACTATCAGCTGAGCAGCACCTTTGTCCTGTGGTTGCATTTTGCTTTACAGCTGCCTAAACTGTCCCTGGTGCTATCTAAAAAAAAAAAAAAAATTAAATAATGGTGCCTTAAAAAAGAATGTTTCTAATGCCTGCACTATTTGTTCTCTCTTCAGTGTTGGAACAGTTACAGCTAATGGAGGCCTTTCCATTTCCAAACCTTGCCGGGTACAGCTTCTGCTTTTAGTACAATTCCAAGTGCCCTCCCTCGTGAGAGGTTATTTGTTGTTCCCTAACTACCCTGGCAGAGGTGTGCAGCCCTGCTCCCAGCACTGGGCAGCCTAGAGCCTTAGTCCTGCCTGTAGCCCTCTTGTGCTGGCATGCACGCACAGGACCTGCCCTACAGAGGCTGTAACTAAGTGTGAGACTGTAGAAAAATGTCATCTAAAGGCAGGATGGGAAGCATGAGGCCACAGCCCTGTTCAGTGTGCTAAAATTATAGGGTTTAGAAAATTGCTTTTTAAAAAGTCAGAATTGGGGCTGTTATCACAAAGCTAAGTAACCTGAGTGGTTAGGGATAAAGCATAACAGCGCTTGAGAAGTCAGTGACTGCCGGCCGGTGACTTGACAGGCTCACTGGATGTGGGTGAAAATGCCCTGACAGTCCATTAGGTGGCTTCAGTGGCACACACTTCAGAATACCTTGAAATAAAAGCATGGAACTTAGCTAGGGTGAGGAAGCAGGGCAAGGGACAGGGTGGACAAGACTGGGATGCACTGAATTATGGTGAGGATCTCTGTTGAGTGTGAAAGGGAGCAAGGAAAAGTGTATTTCTCAGAATGGGGGAAAAGGATGCTGCAATAACAAGAAGGGAGGCAGCATGAACTTCATCTGGAAGGCTAGGAGAGTTTTATTACTCGGAATATAAAAAGGCCGACATTCACATCAAAGATCATGCCTCAGGTTTAGCATTTTTAATTATGGCAGTTCTGTACAGGAAGGGAAGGAAAGCAGTGAGATATGAAAGAAAAGAATAACGTGCTGGAAGAATTATAAACAGATTCCAGACCCACCTTCATACTTCACCAGTTCTCCTTCAGAGTCAGGTGCTGCACAGAGGTACACACCCAGAGCTGTTTTCTCCATGCAGAAGGAACACTTCCTCTTTCATGCAGTCCTTGTTCTGTGTTTTTTGGATGCCACCAGTTCAGAAAACTCATGCCTCTATTAACCAATGACAAAGTAATTAATTAAAAAACTGTTCAGGTTCAAATAATATTTAAGTTGTTTTTATCTAAACTGGTTATTTGAGGAATAGTAGAACAAGTGCTTGGACACATTGGTTTTCCACAAACACAAGAAAATATTTTTCTTGATAGTTTTTAAAACTAGCAAACAAAAAAAACCAACAAAGTGTTATGTACCTCACTGTACCAGATCATATGCTATGAACTTTTTGTAATCCTGAAGCAATGTATAATCCTTCCTTTAGAGGACTGTTGTTGCATAAGGGTCGGATGGTTTGTTTCTCCAGTTTGTCTGATATTTAAGCAAAACCCCTGCAGAGCAGAAGTTCTGTCACTAGGTGGTAATCTTGGCCTATCCATGATTTCTCTCCTTCCTTTCCTCTTTCCTCCCGCACTGCACTTCAAGATAATGACCAAATCAACAATCCTGTTTTAATGCTGCTTCTGAATATTATGTCTACAAAGGTAAGTAGACTTAACATTTATAAGCTTAGGACAGACTGGAACTATTCATTCTCACAGTTTTCTTCATAGCATTATCCTTGTTTATGATGTCTGGTACTCAAGGTATTTATTATTTATTCCTGGTCGCATGTTTAACATTGTGCTATATGACATGAATATTTCTGAAATTCAAACTAAAATCTACAGGAGAAGATGAGAAAATCCAGATCTTCAACATTTCAATGTTAAATTACTCTTTACCTGAGGAAAAGCAGAAATGTGCTTTTGGTGGTGGTGGTGGGTGTTTTTCCAAATAAAGAAACAGAGCAGTAGTCTGTTGGCTTGGGAATTCAGGGCACAAGATTTTGCCTGGTGAGACATAGTAAGAAAACAGTAAAAGTGGGAGTGTGCAACAGCCTGGGACAGAAGGGAATTTCTTCTTGAGGCTATACTTCTATCTGGCTTGCCACAGCAGGTGCTTTCTTTGGAACACCTCCTTTCTTTCCATGCAGTGCAGCTCTGCAGGCTGACAAAGTGGGCCTGTAAAACCGGGAACTTTTCAGGAGCTGAATGTGACAGTTTTGCCATCTGTGTTCTCTCGTGCAAGCTGGGACTCAGATCCCACAGGCCAGCTTCAGGCTTGCCTCTCTCCGTGCACAGCCATTGCATTAAGTGCTCTCATTTCACTGTGTGTTTTGGAAAGTGAAGTCCTGCTTGGCTCTCTAGTTGGTCAGACTGAGATATGAGATACTTCAGGAAGAAGCACTTCAGTGCCAAGACAGGGCCTGGCATTTGAGTCTTTGCAAGGCACTTCCCAAGGGTTTGGCAGTCGGAGTAATCACTTTGCAGACAGAGAGGATCTTGGTCAAATAATGCCTTGACTGGCATGTCTGAGGAAGATCAGCTTGAAAACTGCCAGATTGTCAAAGTCACATTAAAATCTCAGTCAACTGCAAGAGAAACTCTCCAGTTCCCACTGGAAGTAGAGCTATTTCACAGGATTTCATGTCCTGTGGGAAAGATTCCAAACAGTTCTGTAGTGAATTTCAACAGCTTTACAGTAGAGAGGGAAAGTGCCTGAAATTCCTCA
Organism: Fringilla coelebs; assembly: GCF_963513975.1. Lineage (NCBI taxonomy): Eukaryota > Metazoa > Chordata > Aves > Passeriformes > Fringillidae > Fringilla > Fringilla coelebs. The sequence goes on from NC_140028.1 coordinate 88,575,177, forward strand.
TGTAAACATTAAACCCCCCATACCTCCACTTATCTGCCTAAACAGTCCCATAATCACAGTGATTGCATGCCCAGAGCTGAGCCACCCATTTTCATATTGAAGATTTACAACTATTTTTACGTATTTTATAATAGTATAGTATCCTGGAGCCAATCAAGGGAAAATAAGAACTTCAGCCGATGACAATCCTCTTGATTTCAAATTAACTCCTTTTTGGATCAGTTAGTCAGCTCTTTATATTTAACTTTGTCAGGTTCTGAGTACAGATTTCAGTTGGTTAATAAGATAAAGAAGACTTCAAATCTCTACATTTAAAAGCTGTGAGGGATTGATTGTTGGGGTTTCCCCCCCCTTTTTCTATTTCAAGTAGGTTAAACTGTCTTTGGAGTGCTTCTTCTAACTGAAGTCATCCAACTAATTTTTTCAACATGGTGAAATCTGTTAAATCTAAGCTATAAACATATTTTAGATATCCTATGGAAACTTCCAGTTGAAAAAATAAATGGTGAGTCCCTCTTGTAAACTTTCAACAATGCCAATAACAGCAATATTCTGCCTTTTACCATAAGTCTGAAGAGTGAGTTTTCTAGTAATTTTACAATTCAATAGTTGAATGCTCTTGCAAAAGCTGAAGGGCCTCTAAGCACAAGCAATGTAGTGTGTGGATCATGTGCTTGGAAGGTACTTAAAATAAACTGTAAAGGAGAGATTTATTACTTCAGTAATTAAACAGAAAGAGTAAAGTAAGCAGGTATTTAATGCCAGAGATTGCATGAGGGATCATTGTTCCATGTCAAAACATGAACTTACAAGTGGTAGAAGAGCCATAGTAAGTTCACATAGTTCCAGTTTTGAAGCTGAAACTTGTAGAGCTATGAGTTTTGAAGACATCCTGCCTTAATTTACAAACAAAACAAGCAGACAAAAGGCTAGATAGTCTGGCCTATTGCAAAACAAGGCCATACTCAAAGGTCAGACTGAGTTTGGGAAGCGCAGGAGGAACGAGCATGGATATCCATCTATCCAGCCTCACCCCCTGAACACCCAGTGCTCCTCAGCAGAGCAGCCAGGGTGAGCATGTGCTGCTGGGGCTGCAGGGAAAAGAGCTTCTTTCCCTGACTTCTCTCTCCAGGTGAGAGAAGGGGACAACCTCCTTTAGTGAAGTCTCAGTGTTAGCTAAACAATGAACGCTATTCACCTGTAAAAATGTGCATCTGAGGCTTCTCAAAGTGTGTCTGCTCTTTGGTAAAATGGCTATTACAAATCTTGTGCCACAGGTCTGCAAGGTACAGCCTAGTCTCAGGCTTCTTAAGTGTTCCATGCTCTGATCTTCCTTCAAGGGTTTGACATTGGTCTGCCTTGGTTTGTAAAGGTTCAACCTACCAATTTCATCCTATACCTAAATCAGGGAGTTAGGACTGAACACCTAATAGCCCCATGCCAAAAAGAGCAGGAGCAGATGGTGCTGCACCTGTGTCAAAGTATTAGTGATTGTAACACTGCCTCCCCAATTGCTTCCTGTGAATAACAGATGGGTCACAAACAGGTTATATCAATTGATCTTTCCAGCTTCTCTGCTGTATTTGCCAGGAAATTTCCCTCTCCAGGCTCAGTTTCACAAACATGTAATTTAATGGGGACATGGTTGAATTGCTTGGCTCCTATGGTTATATAAAAATAAATGCAGAGAGCTCAACACCAGAGCATGCACAGTTTGGGGAGACAGGGTGGAGTGTCATAACATTTATTGTTAGTCTGTAGTGAAAAAGAGCCCTACAAAAACCAAATATGGTGTTAATTTGGGGTGTTCCTTTCTGTGGCAGTGAATATTCTGTGAAATCTCCCCACTGCCTGCGCAGTTTCTGCCATTGTCCAAACAGCACAGGGGGTGGTGTGTGGGCAGTGGGCAGTGGTAGCCTGCCATAAGTTCCAGGTGTGAATTTCTTTAAGGCTAGCTTCTTTCTCAATAGTTCCGACTCACTAACAGCTGCTACTCTCTTGCCTTCTCGTTCACAGGCTCTTGATGTGGTTTTTGCAGCAGGACTCTTCTAAAAGGCTGCTACCTACCTGCACTGGTTCCTGCTCCCTACTGGTCCCCCTGGCCGCCAGTAACTCACCCCTTACAGTGAGCATGAGATTAAGTAAAATTATGGGATCCATTTTTTTCATTGCCATAGTCAGCTGAGATGTTTCATACAAAGCAATGAGCCTCTAGGTATGCCCTAGGTATGGCTCACACATATATATATTTATTAGAGTGGCACAAGCTGGGGCAAAGGAGTAATTCCCAGTGGGTATCAAGTCCTGCAACACACGCAATCATATTTAGTTGCTCTTAACAAAGCACTTTAAGGGTTTTTCAGTAGTCTGCCAGGTCTTATTCATGCTGTGGTTTGCTGGCAGCTATGCTGACCATAGGCCTCTTTTTCAGTGAGTCTAATTTTCTTTCAAACACCTTTTAATTTTTCCTGGAGTTATCTCTCTGACTTCCCATTTTTTTATTTAAGATGACGCTTTTTTTTAATGTTTTCATTTACATTCTGATGTGAAATTACAGCTGCTTTTGCATGCTCCTGAATTACTCTTCCCTCTGTCCCCAGTTCCAATAAAGCTTGCTGCAAGATATCAAAAATTATTTGTCTTGAACTGCCTGGGATAGTTGATATTACAAATATGATGCTATGCAAAAGTACTGTAAGATATTCCTTTTCACCTAGGTTTACTTTTGGCTGGATTCCTTAAATGAGCTATGGAAAAGAGAACTTTATGTTCATGCAGCTTGGGGCAGAAATGATGCAGCATACTACCTCTTAAAAATCTATTTTAAAAATCAATTAAAAGAAAAAAACCCACACCATTATATTGTGGGCAAGCAAAATTACTGTTTTCTCCCTACCCCTGGGTATCTTTTTCCAGGTGCTTTAAGGACATGCAGTACCTGTCAGACTCTATGCATTTATGACTCATTTTAGTTATATAAGAGAAAAGAAATAATTGATTTATGCCAGACAAAAGGACACCAGTACAGAGAATGTGCCTCTGGGATTTTAGGAGTGAGGGGAAACATATGGGTGTACAACAGTAAAATCTCTTCTCCTTCTTGTTCTCTAGGAAAGGCAATCTGCCAGGGAACAGTAAGGAATTTCAAGCTGCAGATGAGCAATGTTACTGCAAATGTGTCTATCTTACAGGATATTGTTGTTCATTTGCTTTCCTGCCATGAGGACTTCGTGTTGCAACTAGAGTGGAGAAAGGGGGAAAGATGTAGGGTGTAGTCCCATATTTTATTCTGAGACCTGGGATTATTTTAGAAAATGGCAATTCTAGGATAATAGCTTAAGTTAGCAATATTCCTTAGCTAGATGAGCACTACCACAGCTTTAGTTAGTACATGTACAGGGTTTTAAATTTGCTTTTGTCAATATGCACATCTTAAAATCTCTGGTGTCTTTTTTCCTATGCCCAAAGATACTTAGAATAAAAAGAAAGCAAATCAAACAAAAGGAAAAAACTGAAAAAACAAACAACCCCCACCAAACCCAGACATGGGCATTTCAAAACTTTTCAATTATGCAGGATATATTTAGAAGTATGTTGAAGATTTCAGGCTTTGCAGATGGCTGTTCATATTGCAAATGCCACCAGAACAAGCTATTAGTACGATCTGAAGGATGACATGTAATCAACAGGCTTGGCAGTAGAATGATTTTCTTCCTGTAAGTGTTCATCATTTTCCTGGGGCAATGATGTCACCAGAGAAGGGGTGAAGGTGTAGGAAAGGAGAATATGGAGAAGTCCTGTTGCTTGTTTCTGTGGCATCCTGATTTATGGATAATGAGAATGTTCCCTGTCTCAGTACCAAATAATATTTATCAGCCCTTCAGGAGAATTACTGTTATTTTAAGCATGCTCTGATTTATTTTCATAGAAAAAACTTTTGATAGATGTTTCATGCCACTGACCTTTGTAAGTAAGCACTCCATGTTTCACTGAAGCAGCAGTAAAAGCAAACCATACATTAAGAAATGCATTTCACTTATGATTCTTCATTGCAGCACGCTTCACGGGGGCATCGACCCAATGTCAAAAGAAGGGGTCAATTTAGTTTTAAATCCTTAGCCTTGTGACAGCAGTTTGTGATCTGAAGAAGGATAAGGTGTACCAGGTGCAATGGCTACAGAAACAAATTGCCTATGGATAGGCACAGTCTCAAACACTTCAAAAACCACAGAGGCTTGCAAGGTAAGATGTGCAGGGCCTGGCTTCCTATGCATGACTTCCACAGTATGAAGTTAAGGTGGAAGAATAATTAATTCTGAGGTAAGAGGGTGTACAGAAAGTTACATGGGAGTAGTTAGCCTAGATCAGGTGTAGACAAGTGTTGTTAAAACAGGCCTCTAAAACCTGTGTGTCATGTGAAAGACTTAAATGATGGGTCCTGTATGGTGCTGACAGAGATATCTAAAAACCCTTATGACTTACAAAAAGTGATCGCACTAATTACTGGCTAAAGCAGCAATGACAAAGCCCTAAAACCTTTTCCTTTTTTCTTTTTCCCCCACAATCACAATATTTAAAGAATCCAGTGAACATGAAGAAGTAGTTTTTCAGCATCCTACTTACCTGTGCCTGCAGTGCAGTGGCCTATTGCACACCCCTACTTCTCTTCTCCTACATGAAGCAGCAGCCTCTATTTCTGCAGAAGTGATGTCTGCTGTCAACAGCAGTAGGCTATGTCATATCTGGGGAGAAAAAAGCTCAATGTGTCCATTAGGATATGTTTTGTTATGGGCAAATGAACAACTGGTGAGAGGAAATGTCCTGTGGAAAAAGTTGCTGAGTGATGGAGGATGGTGAAAGGAAGCAAATGAGCAAATGAGGATGGTGAAAGGAAGCAAATTGGTAATTTAGAGAGAGGGCAACAAAGATGTTACAGGTCAGTTCTGGGAGTAGCAAACAAAGTATTTCACTCTAATTAGCTGAAAAAATATTGGCAGTTTTAATTTCCTGAACAATTAGGACAAATAGAAACGTCTTTTGCTTGCTCTGAAAAACATCAAAGAACATCAGGTTACAAAAAGAACTAAGGATCTGCAATAACAGAAATGGGAAGTGTAATAATCAGCTAATTACACCTGGACAATAGACCCAGACCTCATAAATAAGATCACTGTCTGTCTTCTGGTCGGCACTGAATGAAATCCAACTTTTTGCAAAACATGTTTTGAATGAAGGCTAATTCACTTCCATATAGTGTCTGCTTATTTTCTTGGGAAAAAAATGAGTATAATAAAACAAGGTAGCAGGGAGTTGATCTTGTAAACTAGAAAGTGAAGTGTGAAATTTCAACAGTGAAATTTTATGGAATGCCAGTAATCCTTGGGAGAGCAGGTCTCCAGTGGGTACAAATACTCAGAACTTCATTATTCAGCTTCATTTTGTAGGTGGCTTTGCAGAAGCTGTAGCTTGCCCCTGGGCAGCCCAGATGCCAAGTCAAATTGTTCCTCAAATGGTATAAATGGATCAAATCGTTAGCTGTGTGTTCAGGCTACGTGGGAGGGAAGCACTGCTGCTCTTCACAACTTAATGGCTCACCCCCCATTTCATTCTCAAACCCCAGAGCATCCTCATGGCAACCTCATTATTACTCTGCCAGGAAGTTAATCCTAAAGGTAACTTGTGGCCTCCTTGAGTATGATCAGCTTTCTGTCCTTGCAGGACTATCCCCCAGTCACTGTGAAGCAAGTGGACAGCAGAGCCATGCCCGTGGCTCTCTGTGTTGTATCAGTGCTACCAGCCCTGCTCAGAGGCCCTTGCACTGGGCTGTTTCCCTCTTCTTGAATTAATCATTTTGGGTTAAGCTTTGCCAGAGTGAGTTTCTGGGATAGGTCTTGTTTTTCACCTTTGAACAATAACAGAACTGGCGCACTACCAGGAAGGGCAGTGGCTGGGCTGGGTAGGAAGGAAAGAATCATATAGGAAATAATTGTGTAGGAGGTTTTTAAATATGAGGAAGCAGAAAATAAGAGCCAGGACTTATACAGATTTGTGATGAATACATATGTTCAACTATAAGTGATATCTGCATAGCAAACTGATCTATTTTTAGTGGGCAGGCTTTGAATCACTGTTCTAATTTGCTATTCTTGTTTTTCCCAAATGTATTAATCCCTGTAGGTGAGTCTAAACTGGAGGATTAAATGTGAACAATTTATAGCGATGGGGAAAATTCAGGCTGCAAATCCCAACCTGAGATTCATACTCATCTGTGATTATGTGTGAGACATTGAGTGATAATATCACCTGGAGATTGGAGCTTTGTTGGAAAACTGGATGACTGCCCAGGATAGGGATGGGATGGAGGAGAGGAGACCTGTGATTTTTGCACAGGTTGCACTCTGCTGCACTCACAAAGACTGCTTTTTCTTTAGCTGCAGAAACAACAAAATGTCCTGGCTTCCCAAACCCCTGTAAATGCTCTGGCCAGCTGATGGATAACTTTTTCAATCTATCCAGAGTGGGCAGACTGCTCCCAGCAGACATTATTCCGGAGGAAGGGGAGGTCTGTGAAAGTGAATGACTGACACTGCAACTTTCCTTTATTTCTAAGCTCTGTGTTTCCTCAGAAGCACAGATGGGGGCAGAGGAGAAAGGGAAAGTTTTTCACTGTGTGGATTGCCAGTGAAGCAAAGGGTTGATTGTCTTCAATGCATTTCTGAGAAGAGAAAGTAAAATTAATGGCAACCTTTGGATTTTTCTTCAGGAGACAGTTACGAAGCCAAATTGCACTTGTTAAAGAGCACTGTCTATGATCCAGCTGACACTTTCTCTATTCTTAGTTAGAAGCTGCTGGAGTGCTTGAGGATAATTTTCGGTTCTTGCAAGCTGTGAATGACTGGTAACTTGCAAGCCTTTATTTATTTTTTTAAAATATGGTGGACTGAACAGTTCCTTCTGAGGGCTGTTAGAGGTTGTCATGTAATTGTAGTCAGAAATAGAGCACTACATAAACAGTAGGACAGGCAGAAAAATGCCTTAAGAAACAGTGCCAAAAATAGAAGCTATTATACAGGACATCTACCTGGTTTGGAACACTGTTTTGTTTCCTGGCTGTATGGTGTTACACTCTTGCACAGCAGATCCTGCTCTAGAGGCTCTCTTTGTAGCTGTTTTCTGATGTGGATGTGTGTTTCATATTCACCTTTGCATAAATTCTGGGTACCTTTGAGAATAAGGAGTCAGTGCCTACCTTAGCCTGACTTAACAGCTTTTGGGGATCCATGTGAAAAACACGGCTTTGCTACAGACAGCTCAGCTGTGATCTTGGCAGTCTTTCCAGCCTTCAGTTTTGCTATTTTTATTTTTTTTTTTCTTCCAGGCTTTCTACTTTTTTTTCTTTGCAATTCAGCTAATGATCTCTGGATCTAGAGCTTGGCACAAAGGCTTTTATCCCACTGCTGAAGTGGTGTGTTGTGAAGTGCACTGTGATACTCTGCTAGGGAGAAGGGATCTTTGATGATATCAAAGAATTTTTACGAAGCAACACCACAAAGATCTGTGTTGTTTGTACTGCTATTGGCAGGAATATCTGGAACAAAGGAGCATATGAGCTCAGATAACCTTCAGATTTGAAAGAGGAGCAGCAAACCTCAAAGCTGAAAGCAGGGTGAGGCAGTAAGCTTGATCTGATTCACAAAAGAACAGTGTAGCTACTTTCTGAATTCTGGGGCACATTTGATCTTTCCTTCCTTGACTCTCAGGACACCAGAAGTTATGGTCTACCTGTGGAATCTTGTGCTTCATACACACATATCAGGGTTTTGTCTATTACCTTAGCAAGGGTGATTCATTTGGTCTCCCATTCCTTATCCCCCTCTCCTGCAGACCATGGGACTTGGCCAGTCAGCCTACATCAGTGATTAATAGTAAATAACATCTCCTCAGTGTAGTCATTTCACAATCTGCTTGCACAGACTGATCCCTGAACAATGGCAAACAGAAGGGGTACATATCTTGAGCTGTTTACTCAATTTATGAGCAGCAATGAAGTGAATATTTATTTATGAAAGCAGTGCAATATGCAAATGAGAAAGGTAAGAAAGCAATTAAAGAGATGGCTTAGTCTAGCTGGTGGCTAGCACTACATTAAAACAGGTAATTATTTGTAATGTACTGTGGAAATATCTCTTTACCACCTCCTTATTGTGGCATTTACTTTATTTTCAGTATGTGGCTGCATTTGCATATCAATTTTTAAACCTCTTAAAGGTTAGAGATTCCTACATCTCTTTTCTGCTGTCACTTACACAGAGGCTTCAAGACAGACTGACCCTAAACCGTTCGGTGTTATTTTCAGAAAGCAGCCAGAAGTGACAGAACCTGCCAAATCTTTCCTTTTCCTTGAAAGCACAGTTGTCTTGAGGGAGTGCTGCTTTGCAAGGACTTTTGCAACCTTTGTTTTTGACTCCTCTGGAATGTGACACATTGTTATCGCACTTGCCTGAGAAGGCTTTGGTTGCAGGTTTATCATATACTCCAGGCTCATGAACCATTTCCCTGGGGACCAGGCTGCATTCTTGATTTGCATGGCGTCTAGTGGCCAGCCAGCACCATTCAATTCCTGTCCTCTTGGCATCCTGTCTTAGAAAATGACCTTCTATTCTCCCTCAGTATCTCCAAGTTGCTATTGAAAAAGTGCCTGCTGTTCAGGAAGACCCACAGGCAGTCTGGCAAGAGAAAACAGCATTTGAGTCTAGGAAGTTTCAGTGATGCATGTATACACACAGACACACACAGACGCAGTCATCTCAGGAAAAGCTGAGCTGTTTATGTTCCTGTCTTTGAAATGATGAAGAATACAGAAAAATTCCAAATATGTACAGTATGAAACAGGTGCAGAGCAGCCCAGTGACAAACAAAGGGCAAAGCAGAAAACCCTTCCAAAACACAGGCTGAGTTTGTGCTTTACAAAGTGCTAATTCATAAGTTATTTCCAACATACAGCTGGGTAGATGCCAGGTTTTCTTTGATTCTGCCTTATTTTTTTTAAGAACTCAGTTCTGAGAGGAAAACAATAAATAATCCCTTTTTAGGAATTCATTGCCAAACCATCTTGCAGCTCTCACATGGTAATACTGTAGACATTAAGGCACTTGTACAGTTGACAGGATCCCCCTAGAACATAATTTTTAATCCAATATGCACTTAATCAATTATCTTAGTTGAGGACACAGTGAAGTTGTCACATTTTTGGAATCAGGTACCCACTTATCTCCTCTCCACCAAGTAATGACCTTCTAAAAATCACACTTTGCCGACAGGAAAAGCTCTTCTTTCCTTAACTACCTCAGCAAAAATGTCAGTTGTAATATATTTATTTTTAATCAATAAGAATTTTCATAACAACATGGAAAAACATTTCTTTCACCTTACATTCCTTAAACTGTCATTCCAAGTTTTAACAGCACATTCCTAACTGAGAAAACAGAGCAATATGTGCCTGATTTATATTGTAGCAGTCCCTGGTAGATCTTACCCTTTCCAGTTTACCAAGACGGGTAAATGCATTCTCAGCTGCACACAGGTTGTTTTCAACGAGTTAAAAGTGGGGCACACACACAAGTTCCTTGCTGATGTGCATCTGTCATGTGCAGTCCATGCAGTTTGGTATTTTTAACAAACACAGCCAAGGAGGGCATTGCTCTTATGGAAAGCCAGTCCATATGGAGGAAAGGAGCAGTTTTCCCATCTGTTGCAGTCCTAGTTGGGCTCGGCATGTGGGGTTAATGGCCCTGCAAAGTAGTGACCCTCAAAGAGCATGGTTAAGGGAGTTTCTGGCTGCAGCCCTTTCACCCACCTGGAGGACAAAGGGCTTTCTGAGGCACAGAAACAGGTTCCTCTGGCAGGGCTGTGTCTCCCCTGAGCGTCCCAAAGGTGAGTGTCCCAGTGCTGGAGCAGGGGGTGCCCTGCCTGCCTCCAGCTGCATTCGAGCATCTCCAGGTCTGGTTTAGCCTTATCAAGGAGCATTGTACTGTGTATATTACTTAAAAAAAAAAAAAAAGTTAAAAACAATAAACTTTCTGAAGCGTTTTCTACAATGTTTAAAAACCCAGCGAAGGAACAGTGCCCTAGGAAACCTTGGCTCAGTACCCAAGCATTTTTCACCCATGTTTCAGTTTCAAAAATAGCTCTTGTTTTTAAGGCTAATCTCAAGACAATAACAAAGTAATGATGATGATGATGATAATAATAAAAAATGCCCACTTCCCTCAGAGATTGGGTGGCAGTTCATGCCTCTTTCAAACCTCATTTTAAATGTAGTCTTTTCCTGTCATAGCCCTTAAGGCAATTTGAATGCTATCAGTGACCAAAAAAAGTCACATCACTGTGGAGCAAGAAGCAGGAGAATTTTCCCTTATTGTTTTAACAAAGAAAAATAAAAATGTGTAAGTTTTTCTCTTCAAATATTTATCTTCAGTGCTGACAAAACTGATATCAAGAGCCAGAGGCATATGTCCACAGGTATGTGCTTTTCCAAACCTCTCAGTCCCAGCAAGTTTTAAGCTAGTGCTACATGGGTTGTGGTGGGCAGGTTTTGTGGTGGGAAAGACCCTAAAATACAACATCTTTCCCTGATTTCAGACTTAGAGGGCACCCTATTGCTGCCCCATGTCAGGCTGAGGCCTGCCCAACTTTCTCAATAGTTCCACTCTCCATTTATGCCCAGGTCTTTGCCTCAGACATGGAAAGCAGAGATGGAGTGTGCCTAGGTCTGACATGGTTATATGCTCCTGTGCTGATTTTTGTGTTAATCCTTTGATTTGGTTTAACCATGTATGTTCAAACTGATTATGCAATAAGCTCTTCTGGGAGTGCTGAACCTAAATTGCAGCCAACTATCACCACTTTAGTCATTAGTAATATTTGTTCTGATAAGTATAAGTTCTCCGGTCTTGCTATCAAAACAGACCAGTTGTGCCTCTTCTTACTAAAATAAAACAACATTAAAATGTCAGAAATTCCTTTTCCCTCACAGGAAATAGAAGGATATTATTGAAATTTGTTGTTGATTTTTAAATCTCTTATTTCACTTTAATGTACCTGTGGAACAGAAAGATGCAAATAAAAAACTTGCATATAATGCTGCTGAAAAGTTCTGTAACAATTTAAGAGAAAATATTTGTTGTTTAAAAACTTACTAAAAATATATTTTTTCTAAAACCTGGGGTTTTTTTAGCTAAAAACTTTCCAGCATAGAAATATTCATAAGATTTCCTGAAAAGTTCTTTTTCATTCATGTAGCATTAACAATAGCACTGGAATAATTTCTAGTTATTACTACAGATGCTGATTTTTAGAGGGGAGGCATACTCAGTGAAGAGATTATCTGAAAGACGTTGTAATTTCTTCCCAAAACCAAATTTTGCTTATCTGATAATAATAAAGTTTTTAAAAAATTATGATAAAATGCGGAATTAAACTGTTCATCTTAAGTTTAAAAATATTTGAAATTTGGGAGATTCTTTGCTAAGTGGGATAGAAAGCCTAGTTGAAATGGATCACACTGGCAAACTGTTGATCATAAAGGAAAAAAAAAGACAAAAAATTTCTCAACTGGACTAATACTGGCTCAGTGCACAATAACTTTTCATTCCTGACTAGTTAGATGATGTTTCTTTGCTGGAGCAATTACACATTCACCTCCCCAGGGGCCCATGTCCTCATGGAAGTGTTAGCACACATTCCTCTCTAAAAGACTTTGGGCATGTCCAGCTGAGGTCATGGTAATTAGAGATAGAAAAGACCCTTTGGATGACCATATCTTTTTTCCTGCCAATGCAATTCTGTTTCTTTAGGAGGTGTATTTACAATTGACTTGACAAAGCTTTGGAAAAGTGACTCAAGATGAGGCTATGGAGAAGGTTACACAACCAAGAGATTATAAGAATACTCTTTATTTTTTTTTTAAATGTTTTCTTGCACTTTTCTTGCTGCTATTATTTTTTTCATCTGATATGCACCTGGGAATCCCCAGGAACAATCCAGTTAGGAGCTTGTCTGTCATTAGCAGCTTCCTACTTCGTCACACTGCACATTAGCTCACTTCTTGAGCAGACATTCAGGACTCAGCACATGATGTGGACTTCCTTACCTTTTTATTACTCTGTTGTTGAGCCACTTTCTTTCCTGGAAACCCTTAAGCTGTCCTGGGCTTAAACTCAAGTTTGCTACATGTGAACAACAGCATCACAGTCAGACCTGAAAGTAAAATTATTGTTTTGAGGGAGGTTTGTGGGAGGGGGAGCAATATTTTTTTCTGACTTCTTCTGCTACTTCTTGTTCACGATACTGCCTCAGTTATACTTTAGTTACTTGTCAACATTACCTCTCCCCAACACTTCCTTTGACAAGAATGAAAAGCCTGATTATGAGCACACTTAGTCTGGGCTTACATCACTGTAATTCCATATGGCAAAGCCATAACTACAGATGTTGAAGGTAATAGTGTGTTTTACCTCTTTTCCCTGGAGTTAACTGGTACTAGTCAGATGTCCACATTCCCATTGTCTCCACGAATCCTTGCTTGTATGTGCTGATGTATTTATTTACCAAGAGAGGCTTTTCTTTCCCTGCCTTATTCACTGCATCATGGAAAAGACTTCATGTTCTGTCATATTAAAATAAATACCCTTGTACCTAAAGAAGAAAAAGAAATTCCTGTGTAATTGTTTTCAAAAGCTTGATGAGGAAGAGGCTGCCTTCCAGTCGTAAGTGATGGTTAGGATATTAACAAAAAGAACTGGGAGATTTGTTTTTCAAAACCCCCATGTTCACAGCTGCCTCTGCTTTGTCAGGAGGCTGGACTGGATGACCTCCTTAGGCTCCTTCTAACCTGGCTTAGTCCATGATTCTATGAACCTGTTTGAGGTGAAAGCAGGTAATTAAATGCACCACTTGAGGAAATTTCAGTAAAAAATTATTTGGTAGAAGTTCATTTTATGCTTCTCTCTTACACAGCTGTTTTTTCACACAGAGACACAGTATTTTAGAAGTAGGTCTTTTAAAATAATTTTCAGAATTTATCTCCATGTTTCATTTCTATTCTCCATATTCTATTCTGATATCAGACACGATATGAGACCACAGTTTTGTTACTTGAGAGTTAAATTGCCTGCCAAACTCTGCTTTAATGTCAAAGTGTTGCTTTTACAGAGAAGATAAAAGCACAAAACAAACAAAAATTTAAAAGAAAATCACGCAAATCCACAGCAACTTTCGAACAGCGTGCAGACAGCAGGGTGCCTCATAAACATCCCTGCTTACAGAGTCACCTTTTGAAATACCAGCAATTATATTGCATGAGGCACAGTTGCTACTCATGTGCCAGTTGTCACTTTTAAAAAGATGACTATTAGTTATATTTCCTCCCTATGAGACATTGTGAAGCTGCTTAGCATTTTGAGGAAGCAAGCATGTTTTCCAAAATGCATATATCTTAGGAAAAAAACCGCAAACCCCAAACCCACGACCAAACAACTTGGCATTTACAAATGGCATAGGATATTCATGGCATAAATAAAAGCTCATTTTCTGTTGCAGGTGAGGGTTGCTGTCTGCACTCTCACTGCAGCCTCACCACTGGAAGACTGCCATGAATATGTACAACACGTAGGAGACCAAAAAGGAAGAAAGCAGGAGCAAGTTGTGGAATAGAAAGTAAGTCTCTAACACCAGCTCTGGTGTTAGAGACTTTTTGTGACCATTACACAGAGTTCTCACTGCTGTCCTTTCACCACTGTGGTTTTTTAAGCACTTAAAAAAATTTCTAATAAAAATGCTCTTTTAGGTTCATTGAACACTTTCACACAAAAAGAAAAAAAAAATTGAAAACCTGGCTCAAAGGCTGTGAAGTAACATGGGGCTTTTAGATGCCTCTTCAAACTCATGTTGGTCTCAACCCGTACTCACAGAAATTGGGAATGCAGAGACAGATTTAGCAAAAGGGTTTGGTTTGTAGAAGCTTCCAGATCTCTGTTATACTTCTTTCTTACTCTGTGTCTGACATTAAAGATGCCATTAGAGATGGAGAAGTGGCAGAGACAGAAATAGAAATACTATTCTTGGGGTGAGGCAGGGGGAACAAACTCAACGAAAGACCTTTCCAAAATGCCAACCAAGGCCTTACATCACTGCTCCCCTCTGCTCTCTACGTGTGTATAAGTGAGACAGCTGAAGAGACACGGAGCAGGACTCGGGGCCACTGCCAGAAGGGGTAGAAGGTGGGCATGATCTTTCACCTTTATTTCAGCAGTCAAGTGCCCTTGCACAATCTGTCTGGCACTGTCTGACGGCATCCTACCTCCTGTGTCGCCTGTTGTGTCCTGCTCAGCCATCCAGTGACTGGATGCCTCACACGAGGACAGTTTGAACCAGATTATTTAAACAAATGGCACTTGTGCAATAAGGTGTTCTTGCCACTGTTCCTTGAGAAGCGGCAGAGGCCTGGGACGGGAGTGTCTGCTGTTCTGGCCTTTCTCAGGAGCTCTGTGTTGTGTGAGCCTCATGTTATGTAATTTCTTGTGCCTGCCAGATTTAATTGCAAGCCTTTTCAGAACTTGGGAATGAAATGGCTAGCAAAAAGTCTCCAGTGTACAACTAAGCTACGCTGCTCATTTTTCATTGCAATATGAATTTCCTGCAGGAACAGATGAATTGTATTAGAAAACACTGTATTAGAAAGCTCACATTTCTTTCCATAAGTGGCACCAGTTTTAACAAAATGCAAACTGTTCTGCATACCTAAAGAACCACAAAAATTTGCTTGGGAAAGGACAACTAGATGTTTCTCTTACATGGAGTCAACTGAAATATGGTTGATATTTACCACTCCAACCTGGTTCTGAAGGTACTTTATGTCTCCATTAGCTTCCCAGACTTTATTATAGGTACAGCCTTTATTAATGTGGAAGTTAGGAAGGAAAATAAAAAAGTAGGTATAGTAAATATTTAAATTTTGGCTTATTAAGAATGAACAGTATTTTTTATTTTAATTTCTGAACTCTTATATTCCAGGTATAAGCCACCATGGGGTTTGATACCTACTGCTCTAAAATGTTATTGCTTCTTATTTCCATTTAGGGAGGAAAAATCTTCATTGTTATGGGTAAGTAGTCACCGGAGAACATGCATTAAATCAAAGCTAATCAATACTGTGCTTAACAATGCATTACCTGGGAAAACCAAACAGATGTTTGAGAAGAGCAGAATTACCATGTTTTGTGTAAGTCAGTTCTTGCACAGTTTTTTGAGAAATCCTGATCAGATCTCTCCCCTTATTTTTTGAGAATGAACAAAAATTTTCTGCTTGCTATATCAGATCTGACCTCTAGCCTCTTATCAAAGAACTGCCTGCATTTTTTCCCTTAATGTTCATTTTGGGGTATTCCAAGAATAGTTGTCTTCGAGGACTTGGTTTCACTTGCACTGAGATCTAGAAAAGTTTGTTTTCACCACCATGTTGAAACACCTCTAATTATTGAGAAAAGGATAAATCTTACCATTTAATTAAACTAAATGTGATTTTTCTGTGGTTGTATTTATGAGAAAGGAGATAACCACTCCCTGACAGGCACAAAGATTTGGCCAACAACAGACCTGTGTGTCCTACAGATAACCCTTGCTTTTAACAAGTTTTGGTGGAGGAATCACTGCTAGATTTCAGGATAGCTAGCAACCTTTTCTCTCAAGCTAGAGAGCTCAAGAAGAGCTATTTAAGGTTCCTCTCTATGGAGAAGCTGTTGAGGAATAAATTAGTGGGAGAAGCTAAAGAACAAAAGGTGGTCTCTGAGAAGAGTCTGTAGTACCAGACTATTTCTATGGAGTGCGGTAGCCAGACTGGAAGCCCCTAGTTCTCCTTCCCTGAATAGGGGTGGCATCTTGGTTTAGAGTCCACTGTTCTAGTCTCCCTTAATTATGAGGAAATCTGATATTTCATAAATAGAGCACAAAAAGCAGAAAAAGAAATTCTAGACATAATTTTGCTTCTGAGTACAGCATAGGGCTTAAAGGGCCTCTGGGCAGAATACAAACAAAAAGAACCCCAGGTTGAAGTACCCTTAATGGCACAGTTTTTCAGTATGGCATTTAAAGTCAGTGAAAAGCAGAGTGTGGTGGTAGACCATACTTATCAGTAACCTGAATCTCTAAGAGGCACAATTAAACTGAACCAAGCAGGGCTTAAACAGGTAACACTATCCATAGAATAGTTTCCAGGTATTGAACTAATTCAATTAATAATCTATTTTAAGCTAACCTTTTGCAAATTTTGAATATCAGCATTCATCACTGTGATCCAAGCATAACTACCTCATGCTAGCTCGTTAGAATCAAAAACATGACAGGCTGACTATAAAAGTAAAATGGTCTCACTCATCAACAGGGTCCAAGATGGGTGAAATGTAAACAAGAAAACAGCCATATATAGCCATATAGGCATAGTAGTTTACACAACTACTGACAGTGATGCTAAGAACAGAGCTGGCTGCACAATTTCAATCTTCTGTGTGCACTTTTGTTTCAAAACACCTGAATGTGTGTATGCGCGATGCTTGTTTCTTTGGATTCTGTCTGAGAGTTAAAGGGGAACAATGTCCAAATCCCTTTTTATCTCTCATTATTGTTTTGGCACAGGGCAAATCCTCAGTCAATTATTTGCATGCACAGCCTGGCTTGAGGTTTAACTCTATGTGCTTTGTCCTTTCCAGCGTTGTGTCTTTGCTTTAATATCATTTACTGCCACGTGGCTGCCAAGGCGAACCCATGTCACCCCTGTCCCAATGTCACTTTAGATGGGTGCAGTGAGAGGGTTTAACTCAGCTGCCTACACGATGCAGGGTCACTGCTCACAGCAGAGGTGCAGCGCTGCTCCAAGTGGTATGTTGGCACTATGGCTGGGGAGAAGGGAAGGCAGGACAAGAAGGTGAGTGTATGGGAATAAAGCAAATAAGGAGCTGTAATTGCAAGTAATGTGCTTAGCTTGATTGCTTGATAACCTCTATTTTCAGCTCAGTATGATCTTGTGAACTTCGTGGCCCAAACTTTGCTGAAACAATAGATATGGCTGTGTAACCTTTGCTAATTAGAACCACAATAACAGCACATGGATGTGTGTGCATAGCTGGGTGGATGGCCAGAGTTAAAGCCCAGTGGAAATATTTTTTGCATGCATTGATCCAAAGCCTAGTGAAGACAAAGGGAATGAAGTCTCGTGCCAAAAGTGAGAAGACCCAGATCCTCTTCTGATTAAGTCTGGAATGTTCTGTCCAGACCTTTTAGTTTTCAGGTGTTTTGAAGGTAGTTTTTGCTTTAAGTGCTCTTCTATTTCTGGGAAATCCAGTTTGATTATTGAACACCTTCATGTATGGGCAGAGGGATATGCTGAGTGATAGAGCTGAAGTGCTGGCAGTGGCCTGTCCTAGACATCGGCAGCCCTGTCAAGGAAGAAACTGTGAAGTTCCTTTTGTAGGAAGGTTGGGGAAATAGAATGGAGAAAAACAGAGTGGGAGAGCTGGAAGCAGATGGCAATCCTAATCAGTGATTATTCTGAGTTATATAAAATATTGAGATAATCTAGTCAGGTACAGGGAATTTAGCAGGGCATAAACTGGAACAAAAATGAGGGGGGAAATAGATGGAGAGGTCTGAGAACTACCTGCAAGCATGGCAAAGCATTAGGACAGACTGAGAGCTGCACCATGGGAAAGCTCAGACTTGCATTTCAGACTTGAATTTGCCATAATAAAAGACCTTTCCTAAAGCTTGGGGGTCAAAATGACACCAAGAACTTTCTTCCACAAGCAAATGCAAGCTGGGTGAAGAACTGTATCCTTTGAGTTATTTTCTCTCCCCTTCAGCAGTCGTGCTTGTGGGGCACACCTAAGATGAACAGAACCTGCTTCCCCGCTGGACAATGGACAAGCTGTTTTTCCTCATAGCCCATCCTAGAGTCCAGCATGCAGCAGGACACTTGTGTTGCTTGGACAGAGGTGGAGAAAGCCGCTCTTCCACTTCCACTCCCTCCTTCTTTTCATCTAACAGGAATACCCTAATCAGGGAAGTATGCACAGGCTGTTTTGCAAGGGGTCAAATCCATTTGGATGAAATTCCAGAGCTTCAAGGATAACAATGGCAGGAAGAGAGGTTTTTAAGCTGGCCCACACAGTGCCTTGTTGACAGATTTGGCCTGCTGCCTCATGCTGCCCACCCTTGCAAAGCCCTGGCTGCTCCTGACACCAAGGAGAACTGAAAGCTCACTGCAACTGGAGTTAAATGAAAGAACCTGTCCATTAATTATTAAATTATTCTGTGACAATACTTCTTGCCCAAAGCTAAATCTCCTCTTCAACACTTTGGACATTTTAATTGATTTATGGGATGGTATGTTAGCAAAAAGGGAATTCTACTTTGCCCCTTGCCTCATTCCCATAGAAAAACCCTCCTATACAAACCCCTGTCTAAGCATGGTTTTCATTACAAGCTCAGGTCAGATATTTTCCATCTGTATGAGGGAAATCAGGCCTTACTGATTGCTCCTCAAAGCGTATGGGGCAACACACAAGGAAGACAGAGCACATAGATTTTGTGTGCTTGCTGCCAGTGTTGGATACAGTGGCTGGTTTTTCATTCCCTCAGCTGCTGTTTTTCCTGCTTCCTTGAAATTCCTCAACAGTTAACAGAGGTGGGCAAATGGACCAAAACCAGAGCACAGGACTGCATCTGGCATTTGCTTCAGGAATGTGAGTGCTGTAGACCGGGAGATGTTTCTCTATCTGGCTCTGACCCTGGGATGAGGAAGGGGGAGGAACTAGAGGGCTAGTCCAAGTTAGAGCACATTTTTTCATTTCTAACACACCATGCAGTGCTCTGCTTGTCTGATAGTGACTGTATGGGAAAATTCTGTCTTATCAATTTGTTAAAAATGCCTTTCTCGTTGGGGAATAGGAGACAGCACTCACATGCACAGACAGAGAGTGTAGGAGTGCTTTGGGAGGGCTCTGATAATCGGGAAACTCCAAACCCCAGCAATTCTGCAAAACAAAACAGAAACTCCTAAAAGGCACCACAACCACTAAAAGGAAAGGCATTTTTTCTGTCAGTGTAATGACCAGATCAACCTAATTTCTGTCATGACTGTTTCGTTTCTTGGTTTGGTTTTGTTTTCCCAGCTGACCACAAGAGTGCACTCATGGAATGATGTCCTGCATTGTTTCCTCTGGGCCATTTCCTTTCCCTCAGCTCTGGAAGCAGCTTGCAGCATGTGGAGGTCAGGAGGTCAGACCTGGGCCCACGTGTTGTTTCTCTGGACATATAGATGCCTTGTCCCCCGGGGAGGAAGACGCTGCAGCTGTACATTGGGTGGAACATACTTGCATGATGAGTACACGGACACGTCACCAGGGACACACACTGGGGTACATCTGAGTGGCACAGGCTTTGCCCACAGGCTGTGCTTGACGTTGGTAATGATTTTCTTCCTTATAAGGGATGGCTATACTTAAAGAGCATATCTGAGATTCTCCCACAGTCTCGTCTTGCTGTATAGTTGGGGTTTGGGGATTTTTCCTTCCCTTTTTTTCCCCCTCTCAGTGCTTCTCTGCTACTCTTCTGTGACCTTCTAACACTGTAGATCATTTGTCAAACAGCCAGTAAGGGCTAAACAGAGGCCCATTGTAGTAGGCACTTGCAACAATTTGTTAACAATAAATATGATGTGATTAGTAAATACCTGATAATTGAGTTACATTATGTAGAAATATCAGCTTTGGTATTTGCCAGAATGTTGTGGGGGTTTTTTTGCTTTTCTTTTTTTCAATTAGCTTTCCTCTGAAATAATTGTGGTGACTTTTTCACTTGCTCAGTTTTTTCCTATACCTCTGATTCAGGACTGCAGTCGAAGTTCAGCTCTGAATTTGTATCAGAGTCTAGGACTGAGACTTAGGATGACTAACTCAATCGATGATTAGAAGTAGAAACGCAAAGGAACACTTGAGAGTCGATTCTTACACCACACACAGTGGGTTTGACCTGCCTTGCAGGGCTTTCTTTATCGATAAACGTAGTGCTGACGGAAGACGCGTGATCTTTATATCCAGAGATGTACAACGCAGAGAACAACAGCAGGAAGTTCCATTGGTTCATGAAGGAGCCTCTTTCATGGCCTGGGCTACTAATAGCAGAAAAGTCAAGCTGACACTTCACTGGTATTTAATGAACTACACATAAGAAATAAATTCAATTTTTATGATGGCAGTTCAAAATAACTCTTTCTTTTTGTTTTCCCCTCCCTCAATGCTTACATTTTGAATCCAATATAGACCAGACTGCCCATAAGCTGCAGGCTATATATATACATAGCTGTGGGTCTGTGACCCCTATGATTTCTTCTTCAGATAATGTATTTCTCCAAGCAGGAATGGTAGCCATTTTATATTCCCTCCCAAATCTTCATTCAAAGTGATTATTTCCAAAATCAGAGCTGCATAAAAGAATCACTTAAGGTGCAATTGCACAGCAAGCAAACTCATGAATTATATGCAAGTTGTAGTGATATGAATACTCAAATATTTGTGGTTTCACTTCTTCAACAACTCAAAAACAGCTGCATAACTAAACACTTCACTATCATTTAATATAAACTCTTTCTCATAATGCTTTTCTCTCTTCCACTCCCCCCAATTTTTTTATTTCTACTCCACCCACTTCCAATGTTCCTACGAGCTTTTCCAATTGTTCTGCTCCTTTCGGGTTTGTTTGTACTGTACACCATCCGTAAAGGCATCTCTGGAACTTTTAAGTAGTTTTGCAAAGACAACAGTGGGAAGGCGGTTGCACATCATATTATTTTTGGCTAGACCCTTCAGGAACAATGGCTATTGTTTGGCAAGCTAGCAACAAGGAGGCTGCATCAGTGATATAAGGGTTTAGAGCCTGGGGGTGGTTCCACAAATGATTGTGAGGCATTTCGGAGTATGCACGATTCAAAAACATTTGGCAACATCTGTTTTTTAAAAAAACAAAACAAAAAAAAAAGGGTGGGGAGGGGGGTGGTAAAGAGGGAATGAAAAAAGTGCAAAGCATCCACAAAACTGAACCTATGGATAAAAACAGTGTGCTCTATTAACTTGCAGGTTTTTTTCCTCTTGCACATAATTGTTACATGTGTTGATCGAAATGACATTCTATTTGTTCTCCCTCTTCCTGTGATTTTGACTCTGTAAGGTGGTGTTGGTGAGGCGCCGCATCGGGACACCGCGGGGGTTTGCTTTCGGCCTGGAGCTGCTTTGGGCTCGCAGCCGTGGAGTGCAAGAACGCCCGTCCGAAGGACCGGCCCCGTGCTCGAGAGGTGAGCGCCGCTGCATCCCTGCGAACCCCCCGGCGTGCCCTGACGGAATTATTCACTAACGCCGCTCAGAACGCTGGGGCCGCTGCACCCCTGGAACGCTGAAGTCGCCCACCCGTGGGCGATGCAAGGAGCTGCCATGGGGAGGACGTGGCAGCTTTCCGCGGCGGGAGAGGGCCCTTCCCGGCGCTGGGGCCCGGCGGAGCTGTCCCGGGAGTCGCCCCGGGATCTCGGCTCCCGCCCGTGCCCTCAGCGCTGGCGCCGCGCCGCCGCCAGGGGGCGCTGTGGCGCCTCGGGATCGGGCCGCGCTCCCGCCCTGCCGCGCGTCCCTCCGGGAATCGCCCCTCACGGAGCGGCCGCAGCGCCGGTGCCGCACGGAGCGGAGCCGCTGGGCTCTGCCGCGCTGGTTCCGGCGCTGGGGAGCCCGCTGGCCGCGGTGCTGCCGCTTCTGTGCTGAGTGCAGGGGGTGCTCGGCGCCGGTGAGGCCGCGCCTCCGCTGCCGTGTCCGCTTCTGGGCACCGCGCTGGAGCAGGACATGGAGGGCTGGGGGCGCTGGAACCGGCTGCCCACAGGAATAGTGGAATCGCCGTCCCTGGAGGTGTTGAAAAGACGCGTGGATGTGGCACTTTAAAACATGGTTTAGTGATGGACTCGGCAGTGCTGGGTTAATGTTTGAATTCAAAAATCTTAGAGGTCTTTTCCAGTCTTAATGCCTCTATGGTTGAAAGTGTGGTTCTTTCCTGTTTGAAGCACACTTCCACAATTGTGCTTCTCTGTCCACAGCTAGAAAAGCCTGATGGAAAGAAATGCTTAGCCATGGAGCTCCTTTTATACACGTGTCTTCATTTCCCACTTGAGCGCTGATGCTTTTGCACACTCACTGCGGGTTTCCACGCCAAAAACTTGAACTAACATCTCAAAAAGCAGTCTTGTGTTGGTATATATTGGTTTCTTTCTCCTCTGCTTAAGGAACCTAGTCCATACCAACAGTGAAACCATATTGTCCTGCATGCTTGGAGGAGGTAATCCTGCTTGTCTTAGGTGTAAAATAAAGCATTATTCTCTTATATGTGTGCTGTTCTCCAGGTACTGAGGGAAATTACCCTCTCAAGGTGAAAGGAACTTGAAGCTTTGCTTAAAGCTTCATAAACATGGCAGGCAGCTTTATGTTTATGTCTTGAGAGTGTTTGATAGAAAGGGACATTTGAAACACCAAGTGTTACCATTAAATTTTATAGCTCAGAACTATTATTGGGCCATATCCTAGAGGTTTAACTCAAACCCTTGTTTTTAGACTCACCATGTCTGAAATCTAAACAGAAGGGTAGTGACATCAAGCACTAAAGGAATTTGGTTTGCTTTTCAGGAACATCGAACTCCTTGCAGTGAGGGTCTCTGGAGATCTCAAAAGTGAAAAATTCTGCTTTAGGCCTTTTAACCACTTGTTCTGAGGTCTGGCCTATTGTAATTGTATTTGGGTTTTACCTGATGCTTCTTTCCAAATGGCTAATTCAAGAACAGTTTTTAGCTGTAAACCAGGAGCTTTAGTTCAAGAGCAGTTCTTGATATTAGGGTTATTTAAATTAATCCCCACTGCCAATAGCCTCTTCCTCTGAGGTAAGAGGTAGCTACAGATAATCAGCAAGATTAAATACTTACAAAAATTATTATGAACCCATCTATGACTGCAATGATTTTTTTCCAATATTTACTGAATAACTTGCCTGGGAAATAGGTCTTAGTTTGGCTCTCATGGTTGATTCTAAGCCGTCCCTTACCCATACCCCTGAGACTCTGGTTAATTTTGTGGCACAAAATATTTAATTATGTGCTCTGCCAAGTGAATACAAGGTCTCAAATTGAATTTCAGTGTCCCTGGGCAACTATTTTAGACACTTTGGTAGAATGTAAATGCATATTTTCTGCATGCCAGATCCTGGCTCCATATCCATCAAAGTAAATCCTCAGTAGTTCCACTGAAGGCTTGGAACAATCTTAAATTATGTTGTTGAGGTCACATTGTGACCCTGAAGCTCTGGCAGAGACCCAAACCAAGAAATTTGTGTGGGAAACTAGGGAGGGGATAAATTAGCACTTGCCTCTACTTTTTGTGGAAGTAAACTGTTACAAAGGTGTGAGTTAAGATGAAAGCTCCTCATGGTGGTGGATATTGCTTTCCAGCTGTTTCTGCTGGAAACAGCTCAGTGTGTGTGTGTGTGTGTGTGTGTGTATGGGATGAGTCCTTATTTTCTGATGGTGCTCTGTCTCAAATAAACACCAGTTTTGCATATTCATCCCCCCTTTTGCACTGTCCCTTCCCCCTCACCCCCTCTAAACAAATAGAGCTTAATCTTATAAAATGAAAGTCCGGGGGTAGGTTCTAGTCCGGGTGGTTTTTTTTCCTCTGGTGAATTTAATCCTTCATTTTCTCTCTCTCTGCCAAATGCAAGTGGCAAGTCTAAACAGTATTAGGTAATTGTGGTTGTCATGCTGCAGATTGCACTGTGGAAAAAATTAATTGCTGTTTTTTTGCCCAGGGGTTTGAGCCGTGGTCCCTTCGCCTGCCTGGGACAGCGTCGTTTCCGTTCCCGCTGGGGCTGCGTTCCGTGGAGCAGCATGAAAGGGCTCCTGTGCAGCTGCTCTGGGCGAGTGGGCGGGCACCTCCTTCGGTAATAACAGCTAATTTATACAGCCATGCACTTCGACGCTATAAATAAACAGTTCTGACTGGCTTCGCATACTTAAAATGAAATGGGAGAGACTGATGGACTCCCAGAGAGAAATCGGGTGTAAATGTCATCAAGGCCAGATCCTTACACAGGGTGTCTCAGTAAAGCCTTTTGAAAAATCAGAGGGAAAATGTTGGCTTGTGAGCAATAACACATTTTCATCCTTTCAGAGCTTTGTGGATATGAGAGAAAGGAACAAAGCAAATCCAAGATCCCAGCAGCGGTATTTTGGGGACAGGCATTCCTCATTGCTTTCCCAAAGTGCATGACTGGAATCCAGCTTCTCTCCATACAGGATGTAGCAGAGAGAAGTGCCTCTTATGAGCCCTTTTCAAAGAAATAAACAACCTTCCCTGTGATTCTCCCCAAAGCCCTGTAGTCCAGCAGCTCAGTCACCACATCAGATCCCAAAGGTACCACTGGTGTGAGCAGGAGCTGAGGGTGAGGTCTGTCATTTGGCTTCTCTCGGTGGAAGTGGAAAGACCTATCCCTCTGTGCTGGGGCCCAGGCTTCGTTTTGAGTTTCTGGCAATTAAACTCTTTGTACTGGAGTATCAGTACAAAATAAAAGAATTTAAAAAGAAGAGAGGTAGAGACAAAAACACCCAACAAACCTGTACAGGCAGTTCCCATAACTTTCGCTTCTTCCCTAATTGCCTCCGTGTTTTTTCTTCTGTCTGTCTCTCCAATATATTTCCTTTGACCAGCATCTTTCAGCTTCAACAAAAAAGGAGGGAGGAGTGTGTTTGTGTGGGGGCATGTGTAATTGCTTACATTCCCCTTGCAAAGTTAGCTGGAGTAAGTTATCTCGATAGGCTGGGAATTACTGAATGCATGCACTTCTCTCATTGAGTTCACTTAGTTTACAGTCTAGGCCTAGCATGTTAACTTCCCAGATTAGAATTTTTATCAGGTGCTTAACACATGAGAAGAACAATCTTATGTATACACATTATCTTTTTATTGCTCACAGGCAGCTTACAATGTGTTTTGTTTTTACTGAGCTCCAGCGGCATTTGAAAGGTGAAAATAACACCCTGGTGAACGGCGGCGTGCACAGTAGCTCTAAGCGAGGGGTTTTAGCAATGAGGATGGATTTAAACATTTAAGTACTGCAACGAGTTTCAAATCCTCTTTGAATGCAGGAATAATAAGAGAGATTTTTCTTTTTCACATTGACCATTAAGGAACACTTGTGCTACTCTTGGTTTTGCATATTTATTGGAGTTTGCAAAGCAGATCTCCAGTGTTTTGGATGTTAACAAAATGTTGAGGCTAATAACAGAAATCAACTATATTGAGGAAAATTAGTAAACATGTGAATGGAGTGTAATTATATGGCAGGCAGCTTTATGTTAAACAGTGCTTTAAATTAACATGCTTTCTGTCAAAGCAATCATACAGTCAGTATAATTAGGTTACTTTTGCTGCGAGATTAACTGAAACCAAGAAAAAGGAAGAAACTGTTGCCTTCGGATTTCCTGTTAAAATGGAGGGGAGATATTAAGCATAATATAAGCATATTAATATTACAGAAAGTTTCTCATTAGAAGAACTCAGCTTCTTGGTGAACTTTCTGAGCAGACATTTCTAATTACAGTGCTTGTTAGCCCAATTTGTTATCTAGCTAGCTTGGAAGTCACAGCGCTGTTAAAATTATCTCTCCTCTTAATTTTTTCCAGACTTGATGAAGGGCAATCCAAACAAGGGCTGGCTTGCATTCACAGGTCTTTTACAGAGTGGTGTGAGGCTCATGAGGGAGTTCATTTACCAGTGACAACTTTTAACCATGGACACATCCTCACGTACGTTGTGCAAGAGATGAGAAATCTGTGTAAACAGATGAACACAATTTTCTTATTCATAGCAGTTGCAGAGTTATCATGAAAGAGGCAAACATTTCATATTTTCCACCAGTTTTCCATATGTCTGATGTCATAATGGCTTCACCAGAGCTGCAATGCATTGGAGAAAGGATTTATCACAGCTATGTTTATTTTCCTCTACTTCATGGCTTCAGCATTCATGGAGAGATTGTTTGGCTTCAAGAGGAGGATTCACTTGCCTTTCCACTTGTGGTCCAGTATTACTATTGAATCTCCTGTTTGGAGACAGAGAGGATGACATTATTAGGATCTGAGGGGGAAGGGAGAACAGAGAAGTCCTTTCACACATCAGGGATGAGGAGGATGTGAAACTGGCCCCAGTGTCCCAACATCCCTGGGGAACTTAACCCATCTGGGAGTGGGAGTGAACTGCAAGTGCATGTCTTGGACCAGCTGCTAATGCTAAAGTGCTGCAGAAGTCAAATGAGCCTGGGATGTCCCCAGCAAGTGACAGATTACTCAATGACTGAAGAATTATTTGAAATCTGCCATGTGCCACACCCATTGAGAATAATTGTGTTTTGCCAGTGGGAGAAACTATCTGCCACCACGCAAACCTAGCTTGTTGTAAGAGCATGTTAAAAGCTGGAGGATCTTCACATGGCTGGTCAGGACAGCACAGGACCTACTGAAATCCCACAGCTTTCTGAAACACCAGTTATTGTGCTGCTGTGGGGCACCCAATGTGGCAATAATCAACTATTCATGGGTACCTTTTCTAACACACTGTCTCAGTCTCTCTTCTTCCCCTCCGATGATCATTCACTCATAGGAAACTCTCCTTTAAATAGTCTTCCTTTGTCCATGGACCTCAGAGGCTTTGAAACACTAATTGCTGTATTGTATTGGTGTGTACTGACCAATTTGATATTTATGGGTAAGGGAAAAAAATCCAAACCACAAAGAAAAAAAGATAGCCTGGCAGGCCAGGACCAGTGTGTTAACCAGCACTTCTTAATGTTTGGCCTCCACTGATGAATTCATAAGCTCTGCTTTGCAAGAGGTTCCGATCCAGTCTGCCTCCAGTGGATCACCAGATAGACTTATCACCAAAAATAGGACCTGTGACAAATAGTGCAGGTGTCCTTTACACAGTCAGTCATCTCTGCCTGAGGGATAAACTGCAGCTTTGGGGAGTGACAAATATGAAGGACATAAATGTGCCATCGCAGGTTTGTGGTACAACTAGGACAAATGGATGAGTCAAAAATAAATACTCATATTTAGTTTTCAAACTCTGGGATTTAAATCCTGTAAAATCTGAGTTCCATTAACTCATTGGCAATATAGGGAAATTATGGATATAAGCAGCATTTGGTCACTGAAAGGAATAGATAGACTCTGGACTCTTATTCTTTTCATGATGCAACAAATCCTCTGGAAAGGAATCTCAGTTTAAAAATCCCTCCTGGATACTGTAATAACAAAGGGTGGAACCTGTGTCTGGAGTAATAACTATGTGCAGAACATCAGCATTTTAACGTTCATACAAAACCCACTGTTGATAAGCCTGTACCAGTACAATGGTGGCATGGCTTCATGCCCCACACAGTTGCCCTTTGCATCTCTTCATTTGCCACTCGGGTTTCTGCAGTCTCAACAGCTGCTCGGAATAATGACAGCATCAAGAATTCAATCTTATTATAGTATTGCTTTGTATTGCACAGATTTGTGAGCTGTCACATAGGCTGGATTTCCCAAGGCTACAGGGTATTAAGGGAGCTTGGTTTCAAAAGCCCATAAATACAAAAATAAAACTGAGGGAAAATAATCAGTTGTGAAAACATGTTATATGATTCTGGAAAATGTGTTGAATGCAAAAGTACTCAAAAAAAAAAAAAAAAGAGAGGAAAAACAGGCAAAAGAGAAGAATGTTGTTTAACTTTATTTCAGCCTTAGGTAAATAGGTTTCAGCAATGTCTTCCTGAGATATTTAAGAGCTCATAGAAGATCTGGAAGAGTGCATCCATCTCTGCACTGAGCATGAGAAAGGTATTCCACTGTAAGATTTTTCTTTTTCCTCAAAGCAATGGCTCTTATTCCTGTTGAGCTGCCGTACCCCTTGCAATATAATATCTTTAATTTTTGGTTTTCCCCTCACAGTGTTCCTCAGCCAGCTGCTGGCCAAAGCTTTCCCTTCTGGTGGACTGCAAGCATCTGGGTGGGTCTCTTGGAGCTGCTGCCCACTCCAACAATCAGCCTCCTTTCCTCCCCTGTTTCTCTCGCAAAGGACAGTTCCACCATGTGGGGATAAGCATTTCTCTGGGAGAGGCCTTGGGCCTACAAAATCTTGCAAGTAGAGGCAAAAACGTCAGGAGGCTTTTCAATCACTGGTGGAGCAAGTAGCTGTTGCCAGCTAAAGCTCCTCTCCAGCTGCATTTCAGAGTATTGAAATGAAGCAGCTGATGAATGTTATTTTGGGGGTTTTTCAGATGTCTTATATGGAAGATAAATGAATGTGCTCCATCTTCAAATGCGAGTTCTAGATAAGAGACCTCACTTGAAAGGTTGCTCTGTCTCATGTGGAGAACTTTGATCCAAATTTCTCCCAAGGATCTGATTGTCCCAACAAGAGCGAACCCCAAGCAAGCACTGCTTTGCTTTATTTTTGAGGATTCTAGTTTGATTGGTCGAAGAAACATGAGATCAGTTGCCTGTATGATGTTTTCCACCCATCAGGAAGGGGAGAAAATATCACACGGTTCATCTTTGGTACTCAGACCCTGCAGCCAAGTTCCTGGCTGAGGTAAATTTATGGCAGTAAAAGAATCAGCTCATTGTTTCAAATTATCCTCTTTGGAGTTCCTCTATTGCTCAACATTGTCTTGTACTCTAGAAACTCTGGGATTTAAAACAAAAAGAAGTCATTACTGGTACTATTTTCTGTGCCTCTCAGGCTGTGCAGCTGGGTTGCCTTAGTTACCACCAATCCAACTGTGCAAGGGGAGGGAGAGGAGAGGCGCATGAGAGATAATACATTTTTAAAACCTCCAATACTGTATGAAACAGTTTGTCTATAAATAATAAAATGAATTTAGGGTCTGGCATCCTGAAAAGGAAAAAAAATGGTTATATTATTCTGCAGCCTAGATTTTCCAGCTCTCAGAAATGATACTGCATCTTTTCGGTCAAGCACAGGACGTAGATTTAACACTTACTTGCTTGAAGCTGGAAGCTGCCATCTACAGACTTTGGAATAAGTTGGAACTAAATATACCTTTAAGTGTGAAAAAGGGTAAATATTTATGTAGCTGGTTTTTGGAAAAATAATAATGGCCCGGAGTTATAAGGGAGCGTGGAAGAGCCCATATGAAGCATGGTGTGCTGTGGAGCAAGCTTCATTAGCAGCCTATGGTCTGCCACAGGATGTAAGTCCAGAAGGGAGCCAGGCTTTGCTTCCCTGGTGGAGCTGTTTGTTAATCACTTCTTGCACCTTTGAATAAACACCTCTGGGGAACCTTCTTCATTCGAGTGGGAAAGAAATCAAAAGAAGCAACAGCCTCAGATTTTTTTTTTTCCACTGAGGAGAATCCTGGTGCCAGCAGTCCAGCCAGAGAGCTCTGCCTTGTCAGATCCCACCAGCATCAGGTTTGATTTTTTTGGTGGCTTCTGGTGTTATTAGACAAGGTGTTTTCAGATGTGCCTATAAGAACCTAGTAGATATCTGTATTAACCTGTAACCCAAACTGCCTTTGGGGAATGAGGAGGAAGCAAAAGAGAGATCAAAAGTGCCCTTCCATGTACTTTATCTTTTGAGGGAGAGAGAAGGTGGGCAGAGTGGAGAGTATGGAAAGATGAAGAGGTCTGTCCTCTACCACCACTGATTGTTTTGCTTGGGGGGGTGGTGGTGGTGGGGGGGATGTTTTTTGGTTGGTTGTTTGTTTGGTTTTTTTTGTTTTGTTTTCTGCAGGATCATTCCCACTGCATCCTCTGCCTTATTGTAATGGGAAGGAGAGGGAGGAAAGGGTAGGATGCAAAAAAGTACACGGAGCCATTTTTGCTGTGGGAACAAAGGTATGTTGGAATCGCATCTTCATTCAGTTTGCAGCTCTTTTTTCTCTGGCAATGCTGAACCAAAAATTTGTCTCAGTCAGGAATATATTAAAACTCTGGCACACTGTAATTTGGAATAGCTTCCCTGTGGCTATGTTTCAAGGCTTATTGGGACTTCATTATTGATACCAGCTTAAGGAAGTTCTACTCTTCTCTTGGGTGGACACAGCTGGGATGTGGATCAGTAAAAACACTTGGCACCAACATGGGGAACTGTAACTCAAAGGGAGTGTCTTGCACGTGGATGAAAACACCATGTAATTGTTAAGGCCAGGATTTTGTGGCTCCTTTGAAAAAAAGCAGCTATGCGTGGAAAGGCAGACCTACCACACAGATGAGGCCTCCAGGGATCACAAGAGCACACCAGATATCAATGGAGAATATTGTGTATTGTTTATATACATACTTTGAGGTTACATTCATGCTACCACAACTGGGGTGCTTTTCAGCCTCTCTGTGTGCACAGGAAAGTTGAGTGCTTGCCCAAGTTTCTTTAGTCAGCTGTTGAATATGTATCTAATTTTTGCAGTTAATTTGATCTCTGCTTGGCACAATATTTTGTCCAATCAGTTAACACATTGGAAATCAAATTATTTTTATTCTGATTATCTCCAGCTTATGCAGCAGGCATACTCTAGCCCTAAAATTACTAATATGTACTTAGTGATGAAAAAATCTGATACATAAATGTATCAGATATCTCATACAAAGACTTATGCCATCATGTGGTGATGGTGCAGTCTTTGATTAGCAGTAGTTACTATTTATATGTGATGCCTCTTAAACCAGAGCTAGTGCAGAAAGGCTGCAGATCTGTTTTCATTTACCAAAAATCCTCATCTCATATGACGTTTTTGCAGAATAGAATGTGGCCAAAAACTCCAAAAATGGACATGCAGAGCAAGCATCTTGTTTTCAAAGGTAGCAAGTGGTGAAGTTGGTTATTCAGCACATTTGAAAGCCAATCTGCTGCTTTTAGGTAGCTGAGTATGGATGGTGAGAGACTAGCTACAGACACTCTACTTTGGCTTGACAGGCATGTGAGACTTTGCAAAATGGATCATGCATCAAATGTTCCCTGAGAACAGAGGGAGGTTGTCTTATTTATTTTCAGAGGTGTTTTTGCAGTGTTTTTGTGTTTTTTCTTTAATCAGAAAGGTTGTTTAAGAAATTGCAAATGTTCCCACATTTGTCCTAAATAAAATATACACGTTTTCCTGACAGAAACACTTTCATCCTCAAAAATTCAATCTTGAATGAAAAAGGAGAGGAAACTAGAAGGAATAATAATGACAGAAATAATAATAACAACAATAATAATAGTATCCCATGCCAAACCCCCAAAGGTGCTTCCTCAGTTCTCTCTTTCTTCTACTTGTTAAATATGCTTTCCTAAACTAATTTTTCCCCCCTCCAACTGCCCATTATGTCCAAGGAAGCTGCTTTTCACTTTTTTTAGGTCACTACTGGTCATACCACTACTAAAGCAGAAGGGAAAAATTCTCAACAGTTTGTAAAAGTTTCCAAAGTGCTGTTTTAGTCAGGGAGCTGCTGCCACAGTGCTTTTCCTTGGATACACGAATGCATTCCTGTAAATTTGCAGTAAACACTGCTAATCCCTAGTCTGACAAACAACATGTGATGCAGGTGTAAGAGTTTTAGCCCAAGACATGTGGCTTCTCTGGACCCTTCTTTGAGCAGGAATTCAAAACCCAGTGATTAGGCTAGTAAGAGGTGCTTCTTGACCCAAATTAGAGGAAGCTGGTCCAGCCTTTGTCTGGTAGGGTTGGGATCCTTGCTCCAATTTACATCCTAATATCTATTTGTTATAGCATGTGGGTGGGACACAACAATGACTATGTGACGCCCAAAGTGCCAGCATCCCAACACCTTCCCCAGTGTACCCATGTCCCCTTCCTTTTCCTGCCTGCCTGGGCAATCACAGCAGTTCATTTAGGGGTATTTTTTTATATGCATAGAAGTAATGAAGAAAACTTGGACTGACCCCATATCATACGGTTGAGGAACTCTCCGAAGTTGTAGAAGGCGACGATGATGGCAAGGCTACCGGCAAAAAAGGCTGCTAGTCCAGGGGGGCTGAACAAAGCAAAGAGAGGATATACCCACTCTCCTGTTACAGAATAAATCCACAGGACCCTAGGCAAGGAAGGAGAGAATTTACCTTTGGTTAGGACCATTCAATTAGAAGAACCACTTCAAAATTTCCAGCTCCTCAGGGGCTAAGTTATCAAAACAGGCTTGATACAGAGAAAATTAGCTTGACTGTCAATACATCTCCTTGGCACTTGGGCTATTTGCTGCGAAGCACACTTGAGCCGGTGCTAAATTAGATGGGTTTCAGTGCAGGTTGAAATGCACACAATATTCTGCTGTCACCCTGGTGGCATTGGCTATTAACAGCAGTAAAAGCACAGTAAAATAGCAAAATGTTCAGGAACAGGGATGTGCACTTGGCTATGCTAAGCGAAGCTTATTCAAATAAGCTCTCATATATATTTGCTCTTTAGATACAACAGCCTTTCTGCCCCTATCTGGACCCCTAGATTCTGTGGAGACACAGAGCTGTTCCTCCCTGTCTCAATCCTTCTGCTGTTGACCACTGTTTTGAGGAGGGGAAAGAAGTTTTCAGGAGGTGAGAGGGCAAGGGGAATTCTCCAGCAGCTTTTATTTCATAAGAGAAGGAAAAGAAGAAGGATGGCTAGGCGGGAAACAGATGTGGCTGCTTCACCCTTTTGTGCCAGAACTGTTTGCAAAGCATGGTTTGGAAAAGAAAGAAGATTAATATGCCTGCTTTATAGGGTTTCTTTTCTTCTAGTTGTGCCCTCTCTTTCAGCTTTTTTTATTCTCTTAGAAAATATCTTGTAGTGGCTGTCAGTTCGCTGGTAATATGTTCATTGTTTAAGGCTCATATGAGTGGTTAATAGAGAATGCCTGAACTAAAGAATATAAAAGTGATCTTTATATACCTTAAGTATAGGAAAAAATGCTTTTTTGTGAATACTTTTTGTGAATAAAATTATTTATATTTGAATTGATTATGTAAAGAATTTAAGAAATAGGGTAAGTCTTCATTGATTGTTATCAGGATGTGCCATCTTAACAAGGACAGTACTTCCCTAAAACAAACTTTTGGGTCCAAATGCTCCAAAAAGGCTTAATTCTTCATTAAAAAAAACATATCTGAGGATTATGCCATACTTTCCACCACCAGTGCTATGATGGGAACACAATCACAATTTTTTCTGATGTCACCCCGCCTGCTACCTTACACTGAGCATCATGCCTCAAAGGGAAGTGACAAATGGGCTGCCACACTATCCTGAAACTGTGTCATGACACTGAGGAATGGGAGAATGCTAATGAGGAAAAAAAAGGCTGAAAGGATGCTTCTTCCTTTCTCTAGTAAAAAAAGGAAGAAGTGGGGCATAAAAAGGTGATTTTGTCTTGCCTGTAAATAAAAATTTACTATCCTCACCTGAGGGATAGAGAGGAGAAATGGAGGGGATTGATAGTAGAGCTGTCTGGACTGAGCATGGAAATATTTAAATGTAGGGACTCATTTTTATGATTCAAGATTCTTTCATCTAACAAACAGAGCTGTGAAACACCTAAGTAATTTAAAAAGGGAAAAAAAAAAAAAAAGCCTGCAGGGAAGGCCCCTGAGAGGTTGAGCAGAAACACTGAAGTCCAAGTGCTAAGTGGAGCCTGTGCAAATGTCAGCATGTGTTCTTCACTTCACAGGACTCCTCTTTTCATATCGTACCTCCAACAGTAAAACCGAGAGTGACAACCACCTTTACTTTATATAACGAGGAACTAGATTATCTTTATGCAATTTGGCCAGCTGGTGTGTCTCATATGAAGCACTGCAACCTGTAATTTCAAAGCCAAATAAATGACTGTTCCAAGCCACAGTGACACCCTGCTCAGAGGCAGGTGTCTGGTGCGAGGTGTAACTGGCTGCTCAGTTTCTCGGCTGCCTTGGAGGGACCAGTCACTTCTCAGCCCATTGGCGCTGCCGCGATGGCAGTGACAGTCCAAGGAGAGGCTTGGAGGAAGGACTGTTGCTTGTGAAACATATGGAGCCCAAAGAGTCTATTAAATCACCAGGTTGTAGCACCAACAGTAAAATATGTACGAGTGTTGAGATTTCAGTGCACAGGCCAGAAAATTTTTCTGTTGGTTGAAAGCTGTTGTCTGTGGTTTGCAGGGAACCATGAAGTAGAGGGAAAAAGAAAGCAGGAAGGAGGTTCCTTGATGATTTGAAAACCAAATTACAGGACAGTGACAGTATTGACATCCTAATATCTTTTATTCACTCATCAGGGGCCTGGCACACAGGGGACAACCACTCTAAGGGACCACCTTCCACTCAGGACCCTGGCAACACAATGCAGAACCAACTTATAGAAGATACTGGGAGGGCTCCAATGTGTTGATGCTTGTGTTGATCTTCATTCTTTGGCGTGGATTCAGGTCCTGATAGGAGCCATGTCTCCTGAGGGATGAAATTGCTCAGCTGATAGGGATTTTAGGGGAAAGCACGGCTCACGTGGTTGTAAGAGCAGTCTGGTCTCAAAGACAGTAAAACCCAAATGTTGTCATAAGACAAGCAAAACAAAGCTGGCATTAAGCAATGGGGTGAATCAGAACATAGAAAAGGAATTTAGGAAGCCATGGTCGTAATCCTATTAGGCTCTGGGGAGGATTAGAATAAATGGCTCCTAATTTGCTTATGTAATGTATCGGTGAAGTCCCCTGTTTCCACAGCCATTCTGATGGGCTTCAAGTCACTCCAGTGTTTCATCTGAACAGTTTATTTTCTATTTCAGATTTTCACTCACTGGTCTGAAGATGGTCTCTAGATGAGAGTGAGAATTGGTGAGTAGGAATGGGAAGGATGGGTTTCCTCTTAGTTCCAGTGACTTCTCAGAAGTCTTTGCATGAGGACAAGTTGCTTCCTCTTGTTGTTATACACATGCTCTGTATTCTCCACCTTAGAGCCTGGATGTTTCCTCAGCTCTGGAAAGTTGTATAATACCCTGAAATTATACAGACCCCTTCCTGATCTGGGTCTCAATACAAGGCATCCTCTGAGAGCTTTGAGGTGTTGGCAGATGCCCACAGTTACATGGGGTGGCAGTGCCTCCATATCCCAGCACTGCAGCCAGGGTGCAATGAGCAAACCCACTCCAGGGGTGCATCACACACACACAGCAGGTAGACAGATGGCTATGAGCTGTGGGAGGTGCTGATTAGATTTAGTTTATTCTCTCAGGATCTTTCTCCAGCAGGTTGGGGATCAACTGGTGCATTGCTGGAAATGTGGGCAGTGTCTGCTGGTGGAGTGGGAGGTGGTGGTGGGCAGATGTCTCCTTGCTACCCACCAGTTTGCACCTGGCTCTGCGTATCATTTTCTGTCTCAAGTTTCTAAAACCAGCCACTTGTCCCTGCCAAACACTAAACTGAGTTTTACTCCTCTCCTGCTCCCATGACCCCCAGACCTTTCGGGATTTGCTGGTTTTGCAGCTATCAGGACAGTGAGTGGAGGTAAATTTGATGGTACCAGTAGAAGTAAAACCTCCAGCCCAGAAGAAATTACTCAAATTATCCCTGAATTTATGGCAGTTTAGTTATTTTCCTTTAAGAGGCCTTAGAAGAGCAAGAGACACTGTGTAAGGTCTCAGGACCTCTGTTGTGTTTGAAGAAGCCTGCCTCGCTTATGTTTGGAATTAGTTTTCATGGGTCTCAGCTGAAGTTTAAATTATTTCTCTACAGAAAAGACTGCCGTCCTCCTTGTGTCTGGGTGGGAACTTTCAATCCAAAATACAGCATTTGGCCTTATTTTTAAAAGTAGATTACTTGAAGAAAAAATACCTAAATTCTTACCAACTGATATACAGAAAAGCGACAAATCCCAGTAGGAACAATCCCTTCTTCTTTGCTGGGTAACGATGCGGCAAGGCAAGGATTTCCAGGAGAGCAAATGGCAATACAGCTGTGTGCTGGGGAAAAAAGACAGTCTGTCACTGACAGATCACAGTGCCTTGCCTTCAGTCATTGCTCATCATAAAGTTCAGGCACCTGCTCAGCAAAGAATTATTTAACAATACCGAGAACAATTGTATACAATTGTGCATACTTCATTTTTTACAATGAAGTACCCCTAGAGTAATAAGCACAAAAATTTTCTTGTTAATAAGATATAAAAATGAGTCTTGCCTGTAACGTGGTCTATGTTTATAATAGGTGAGCTCTCCTTTTGCATTTTGTAATGCAATAATTTTTTTTTAATTCCTATTACAGTACAAAAGATATTGAGCTCTATTATTATGTGCAGTTGAGGATGTCAGAAGAGTGCTCCTTGAACTCACTGAGAAATTGCTGAATTGCCTTCATGTTCTCTTCTAGTCATTATTGTACTTTATACAGTATAATTTATTACTTGCTCCAGTGCAATCCCTGTGTGTTGTGCTTCCCTTTGTAAATGGAAAAATGGGGTTGTAAACATACAGGAGACTTCAGTTAGCTGTGATTGAAGGTGATGAAGAAACTTCAAACAACTTATCCCAGAGTCAGAAAGGAGTTAAATTGATGGAGAAATGTGTTTTTCTTCTTTGTCTTTTTTTTCTTGTTGAAGAGTTTGAATTGCAGCTTCAGTTTCAAGGACTTCAATGATAACTGTCTGAGCATGGAGGATTTTCAGTTCTGGGCAGACAGTTTGGTGGCACTGACTGTTTTGTGGTGAGGAGCTGCCTCCAAGAGGGATGCTCCTCACCATAGGGATGCTGGGAGCACAGCAGAAAGCCTTCTGGGCTCAGATGTTAAATGGCCAATGCAGGGATTCATGGGATGCTAATGCCTCAAATTTTTGACTGATTTGAAGCAATTTCAGAAAATAATTTTCCTGGGTGAAATTTCCCCAGTGAAAATTTTGTACTCCCTGTGGAAGCAAACAATAACTTTGAATTGCAATAACTAGGACAGGTGGCTTAAACAATAATGGGGAGCAACAAAGCAAAACTAGTCAATGAAATGCACCAGGAGAAAAACTATAGTAACAAGTGTAGCTGATTAGTTGCTTAAATTCCTGGCAATTAAGTAAATAGTTTCATAGGTAGATGGGGGAGGTATGGGAGGATGACAACAGAGAAGATAGATAGAATATTAAATAGAAAAAATGTCCAACTAAAGATATTTTTTTTGTCTTTCTCCCTAAAGGCAAAACCTGCTGGGTGTATGGTATGCAGATTTCTCTTGTCCCAAAGAAATGCTTCTAACATTTTTAATGTACATGTTTTTCAGAAACTGTGATCAGTATCTGATATGGTAATATGGTGTCAAAGTTTTATTGCCTTATATTTACGCTAGAGGTTGTGAAAAATACACAATAATTTCTCTAAAATACACAATAAATTTCTTTAAAATACACAATAATTTCTTTAAATACACAATAAATTTCTTTAAATGCACAGTGAGCTTTAAACAGCATGTATGTATTTAGCCATTTGTTTAAGAGATGGACATCCACTTTTGCCTGCTGCTTCCAAGTGACTGCTCCCTGGAAGCTGAGTGTCCTTCCTCAGCCCTCCTACCACACCCAGGAGCGGCTATTCATACCTGGCTATCCTTCTATCAAAATAACCATTCCACCTCAGTTATTCCTTTTTCAGAGAAGAGATAGAAAATATTTCTTTGATGTTCCAGTTCCTTTCAGTCATTGGCACTGTTCTTTTCTTCTGTTCTGTTCTTCAGTTCTACAACCTGCTTGGTTGATTGCAGAAGTTTTGTAGCAGTACAAGTGATTCCTGAATTAATTTAACCAGAAAAATATCTTCAGTGCACACAGTTTTCATATATAATCCCTGTAACTTCTTTTAGTCAGAAATCTATGTGTTTAGGTGCTTTCAAAAAGATTTAAAAGAGTTTATTTTCCATAGTTGAACAATAGTTTGTCCTTGAACAAAACCCAAAATGCCCATGGCAAGGCAGCAGCGATGGAAAACCTACACCTTGTCCTCATTTTTAAGCTTTAGCCTAAGCCTTTGGCGGGCACGCTGATTTAGAACACCTCATTTTGACAGGTATTTTGGAACATGCCCAGGAAAGAGCAGCACAAAAAGCCAGAAAGTATGAACAGTGAAGCAGCCCAAAGGCAGGCATAGAAACTGTGAATGCACTGCATGTGTTGTTGCATCTAGAGAGGAGAGGAAAATGAGAAGTTTCAAAGGCATAAGAGATTGATGCGGTGATGGCTGTGATGGGTGAGTGTTCCATGTCCATCGTGTCCCTGACCAGGGGAGAGTGGCTCAGCGTCCCACAAGAGAGATGTAGCTTCATGCTGGGAAGCACATATGCTCCAGCAGCACACAGACTATGTGTGGACAGCAGGATACAGTCCCAGGGAGAGGCTGGGGGTGGTGAGGGGCAGCCTGCTGCTCAAACACGCCGTGCATTGGCACTGCTGCTGAGCAGCAGGCTGGTAGTGCCTGCAAAAGATTTCTGGGAGATCTGCTTTTTAGTCTGTGCTGGTTCAGAAAAGGCTGATATGCTTTACTACTCATTTTTGTCAGGCTCCTCCACTTATGTAGGAGTTAGAGAAAACACTCGGGGGCTTA
Organism: Fringilla coelebs; assembly: GCF_963513975.1. NCBI lineage: Eukaryota > Metazoa > Chordata > Aves > Passeriformes > Fringillidae > Fringilla > Fringilla coelebs. The sequence continues at coordinate 88,613,880 of NC_140028.1, forward strand.
TAAATCAATAGAAGCTTGAAAGTTACTGGTAAAATTGGAACATTTGGCTGCTTTTGGTATTAGCCAGGAGTTTAGTGGAAGGGGTAGGTTGAAATTTTTGCTATTCCTGATTCAATTTCCACTGCTTGTAAGAATGTTTCCATGTCTAAGGACAGCAAAAGCATTCAGGGGTGGGACTGACTGCCTCTGGTTTGCAAACAGTTTCTTAAAGTTCTCGGAGCTATACTGATTTGGAAAAACAAATGCAAAAAACAACCCCAAAAAACAAAGAAAGAAATTTGTTGTGGCATAGGAAAGATGCAAGCTTCTCTCTTGAGTCCAGTGATGTCACTGGCCCATGACTGTGTGCTGTGTTTTTGTTCAAATAATTGCATCTTTTAAACTATATTTTGCCAAGTATACTAACTAGATGTGGGGGTTTTTTGTAGAGTCATTTAAATTTGCTGTGAAAATGCCTTCTCGAGACAGATTTCTACAACAGTTCTCAGCTTCCTCAAGCACCCCCAGGACAATTAAAAAAAAAAAAATTATTATTTTTTCCTTTTTGGATACAAAGGGTTTTTTTTTTTTTTTTTTTTATTTATGCCTCTGCCCCCCAATTCTTTCTCATGTACACCCCAGGCTCGTAAACATGTGGGAAAATCTTCCCTCGCACTTCTGCTATCCTAGAGCCTATTTCTGCCAAGCCAAATTTGTGCATTAACAGTAAAATCACAGAGGAATTTCTATGGAATACCCGTGCAAGTTTATGACAACAGATGAGTATTTGTAGAGCAGACACCAGGGGAATGTGTGGATGGCTACAGGGCGCAGAGCCTGCCCCTCGCCTACGACACACAATTGGCTTTCCACATGATTTCCCTCTCACAGCCCAGAGACGTTGACTTTGGCAACATCGTTAGTGATAGAGCATATATCATGGTTAATCAGATCTGCTGAAAGGCTATAAAGGCTTCTCATATCCTTTTCTAAAAAAAAAAAAAAAAAAGGAAGGATGGAAAAAAAGATGTATTTTCTCATCCGCATTATTTTTAGCTGTAGGTCTCTTGTGCATAGTCATTAAATATATTTTCAAGCCTACTTAGCAGCACTTCATATTCTTAAACTAATGTATGTCTGATGAGCAGAGTATTTGTATGGGGCCAAATTAAAATATACAGTTTTGCCTCTTCCTTTAAAGAAAACTTAATAATTAAACTCAGATTGACACAGATCAAAACATTGGCAAAACTTGCTGGAAACAGTGACTCATTTTTTATTTCAATTAACAGTTTCTCAGTTTCACATATAAACAGTGAAACTGTCAAAAATAATTATCACAGAGGGAGGGGGAAAAACCCACCAATTTCACTCCAAGATAAGGAAAACAGGCTAAAACAATAGCTGTGTGTACTGATCAGGCTATCAATGAACCAAACTGAATCAGAGAGTTTTTCCCTACTCTTGGCAAGGATCGTTTTGGTACTTACTTTTTATGTTCTTTGAAATATTAATGTATTTATTTGTCTAACAACTTCTGTTTGTTGAAGAAAGCTTTCAGCTTACAAATTTTGCAAAAGCAGAATTTTTTAAATTTCTTCCTACAGTGAAGAGATAAAAGTGATGGGTCTTTCAAAATTATCAGAGACATTCAGCTAACTAATCACACTTTTAGCCTAAATTCTGCTTCCAAACATTCCATTTTAAATCCCTTTGTGTCTTTTTTTGGCAGTCATTGTGATTTTCCATTTGGTTTTAGTTTCTTTGCTTCTTTCCTGAAAAACTCAGGTGAAACTGAACTAGTTATAAAATTACAAATTTATTTTTGTTGCTCATACAAATTCTGGCATATGAATACAGGGGGAAGAATGTTTCTTAAACATATTCTGAACTATATCTCAAATGTTGGCACGTTAACTTTTCTCCTGCAGACAAGAACATTCCCCTGCTCCTTTACTTTTTGTTTCCTACCCTGTGTTGTATGTTTCCCAGGATACATTTTAGGTTCACGAGTTTAAGCTGAGATGAATAGTCCTCTCTGAATATTATTTCCAGTGTTTGCTAAGACCATATGGAATTTTTACTTCCCGTATTTTGAGTAATTCATGTATTTATTTAATGCTATATCCTTGTTTTGCCGTTGAGAATTCAAGTAAGAGCGAGCTTCCTGGGGCTGAGAAGGCAGGGTTGGGTAGAGTTTGTGCTCAGCTGCAGGCTCCAGCCTAGGCTGAGCTTTGAGCCCATGAATAGTCTCCCCAGAGCTGCTGAGATCACTCGTGCTCCTGACGCGTGTGTCGCAGTTGACTCGGTGTGACCTTGTTTGACTCCAGAGTGAAGGAAATGATGCCTTGGTTGACCAGAGCTGTTTGCTTCTAATTCGTCGGCATTTACATACCCTCCATGTCTGCTTTCCATTAACATGTGAGACTTTAGGGAGGGATCTTTTCACAAACAGCTACCCCTGGCCAAACTAAACTCCACTGGGCACAGTTGGAGACCATCAAGTGCTTTTGAAAAACTGCCTGTGTTTCTCCTTTCAGACCAATTCCCCACAGAGCCTGTGTGCTGACAAGCAGTCGTGGCCAATACTCGTGCTTCTCTCTTCCCCATCGGTATGTTACTGCAAAGTAAAAGGAAAAACCCACTTTGGTGTTGCCTTATGAGGCGCATAAGCCAGTGTTCATTGGTTGTCCCTTGAGGTGTTTACTCAGATACTCAGCTCTTTGTTGGAAAACATCCCCTTGTCTATGGAAATTTCCTTCAGTTGGATGCTTTCATGAACAATTACAGCCTGTGTTATCTGAGCATAATAAAACTAAACGGCTTCCTGTCACCATAATCTCTGTTTAGTTTTTTTGCTCATAATTTTCCAAATCTCTGTATGGTCTCTAATTTCTTGGCTAAATTTTGGAACTAATTCCCTCTTTTAATTTGTTTTGCTATTATTTTGTCTGGGTTCAAATGCCCCCTTCAAATTTTTCTTTTGCAATCTCTCCCTATACATTTTTCTTCTTCCCTTAACCTCTCTTTATTTTTCAGGGTGGAAGGGGCTTAAGCTTTATTGTTCATTTTATTTCTTTAACTAGTATCTTGCCATGTTTAGTCGAAGATATAATTCTCTCTTGGGGTTGCTACATGTCTTTTTTGTTTCCAACCATCGGTGCGTTTTCGGGGAGCCACGGATTTATTTTATGGATACAGCAGGAAGCATGGGGAGTCCTGTTACTGAGCAGGTGTGTAGCAGATTAGTGAGGAAGCTATTGCTCAACTTAATTCCAGCAGCACTCCCCTCTGAACCATCAGCTACTACCTGTTTCTGCCCTTTCCAGATCCATTCATCCTCACCTGTAAAGCAACATAACTTTTTTTTTCCCTTAGACATTTAGGTAGTTTGGGAACATTATAGTGAAAAATGGATGAAGCATTAGACCAATTGTATGATCAAAGGTAAAAGAGCTTCAGAGATATTTTCTTGCCTGCACACATGCATTTTTGGGAGTAAGGCCCTGGCTGAATATCCTATTGCTTACTAGCAAATGTTTTGTCTCAATGTCAATGCCAGAATTTTAATTGCCTTTCTGCCTGACATTAGATATGTAGTCTAAGAAACTGATGTTGCACTGCAGCTGGAGGCTGACATGAGACTGAAGTGACACATCCTTTGCTGTGGAATATTTTTCTCCAGCTGTTCCTGTGCAGGGAGGGTTATGGAGACTGCACCTGTGCACGCTGGGGTAGCAGCAGCCCGGGAGGATTCCCTGCCATAACATTTGTCTGTGAAACACATACTTTCTCCCTGAGGAAATGGGTTTATGTCAACAAAAATGGAAACTTCAAAAAAATCTGTGTAGTGCTGGGAAAAGCTAAGCATCTTTGCTCTTAAATGTGTGGGGTGATTAATTTTGTGTGCCATATTCCTCACACACACATTCTTCTTCTTTTGCCAAAAGCTGAATGTAATTGGCAGCCTGTGAATGTCCATAGTTGCCAGACAGCTTAAAACTGAGATACTGTGAAATGCAAACAAATGGAAATGTTTCTCCCTTGTGTAAATATGCAAGAATTATTAAGCATTAAATAACACTTGCAAAGAGAATAGTTTAAGATGGCCACAGATGAACCTGAGGTTGTTCTCATGTACACACCTGGAGTAGGAGTCAAGTTTGAGTGGCCTGAACAAGAGGGTTCTGTCCTACAAACTGAATTTGCACCCCCTTTTTTGGTTAGTGATGCAGCAGCTTCCTAAAATAGCTGTAGTAAGATGTAATCCCTCACACAGATGCCCTCACATGAGGGTAAGGGTAACTTATATTCACATAACTGACATTTTTTCCAGATGGACATAAATCACGCTGACCCAAAATACCATTTCTGTTGAAATGTCTGGGTAAGGTGAGATACAGCTAGGTATGCAGAACACAAGCAGCTCATCTACAAAGATCCAAGATGAGAGGGGACATAGTGAGTCCTGCTGGTACTCCTACTGTCAGGGCATTTGTGGCCTGCTTCAATGAAGGAAAATTACTTGTATGTACCTTGCTTGTTCTCTCATTCCCTTACATTTTCATTTTTTATTTTTAGGTACAGCTTAGCCACAACAGGGCAAAGTGCAAAGGACCTTCAGAAGCTCAGGTGATGGGGGATCTGTTGTCATCTTTGCTGAAAGTCTGCCAGGTAAGAGATGTTTCTTCTGAGCCTCCATTTACCTTCCTTCCTTGTCTGTTCTCAGCTTTATAGCTTACAATAGCTTCTGAACATGCACAATTCATAACCATGTGTCAGTAGAGTGCCCAGGGAACTAAAATGCTGTTTTTTGTAAAGGTGAAAGGGTAACACAGCTGCAGGGTAAATTAGAAAAAGAAGTGGCCAAACTCAACTTAGCTGCAGTCTGAAAATAAAGAAAACTGTGCCAACAGACTGAAAATATAAATCTTCTTTTACAAAACACAATTGTACCATTTCTATTTTTGTGAACACATCTGCTCAACATTTATATGTATCTTTTGTTATAGATCAAAAATGTTTTTGAGTTATCTCTTCTGACCCACCAGTGGCCCACTTTATTTAGCATTCAATTCTGTCAGACCTTTCAAAGTGTAGTGTTCCCCAATACTGCCATTAAGTTGAATAATACATGCACATGGTTTAATCCAAGCTGTCTCCAGCAGTTAGTCTCCTTCTGGAGAGTATCCAGATGTTGCTTGAAAAGCGATGACTGGGAAAGAAATAAACAAATTCACTTGACGAATTGGCCAGTGTATCTTTTGTCTTAGCCATCTTCCACTTCAAAAATCTTGATCAAATAAAATAATTGTGCTTGAGACATAAGTAGACTGGACTTTTTTCATCCCCAAAGGTCAAGGTTTTGTATAAAGATGGTAAAACATAATTATACCAGGCAAAGAGAAGTGGAAACTGAGGCCCAGCTTTTGGGTTAAACTCAGTAGAAAAGCAAAGAGAGAAACCTAGATAGTCTGGAATATTCGGTCTCCTTCAACTATGAGCAAAATTCCTTTCTACATTAACCATCCCATCTGCAAAACAAAATGTTTCTGTTCAGAGTGCAAAAACTTGGCTAAATTATAGTGCTCACTCTGCAACTCTGGGCTACCAGGTGGGCAACAACAGCCCTTTCATTCACTGTAAGAGCAGTTCATGTGAGGAAAAAATTGTTATTCATTTCTGCAAGGAAGGTGCTGCAGCATCACTACAAAGCCAAGGAGCTCAGTATTCCTGAAGTGGGTTTGCATGGTTATTTTTTAGGCTCACTCTCCAGTTACATAACAACATATGCTTTCCCTCTGTACAACATTAAAATAGACTGAGATTAAAAAAAAAAAAGTACTCCCACTGTGAATGATATGGCACTGATGGTTACTACTGATGCACCCATGTCTTTCTCCTCCAAAACCAGCTACATGCTGCTTCAATCTGCCATGAAATGCCTGTAATCTCAAACCCATAATGTAACAGCAATATGCAAGGAAAGGAACCCAAAGAAAAAGTGTCTGCTTAGCAATCAGAACTTCCCCTAAAGTGTCCCTGGGTCTCCTTAGTGTCTCCAGCAGATATTCTGTGTTGGAAGAAGGAAATGCCTCAGCTAAGCCTGAAGGCACCTGTTGGACGGTGTTCTAAAACACAAGGATTGTCAATAGCAGGGATCAGTCTATGCTGGTGGCAGATGTTTTATGCTTGATAGTGACTGGAAGGAAAATTTCCTACCCAGGAACTGTCAAGCACAAGATGCCTGCAGTGTATTAAGAGATTTAGAAATAAAATATCAGGTTGTGATAGAGATTTGCTTTATGTGAAGATTCTCTCTCGTCAAAATAATTTTCAGGAAGAATTGGTTTTTCTTTTTTAACACCTGTTTTTGACACTTCTGATACAGAAAAGCTTTTTGTTGTAGTCAAAATGACTCTGTTATGAAATGTAGATGTAAAGTAAGGTAAGGTAAGAAGATGTTATAACTGATATGTTTGAGGGGTTCCTGCAAAGAGTTCTTGCACATGAAATAAAAATGTATGCCCTAACACCTCTCAACCATCTGATGTCATAAACAAATGTGGAAATGGAAAGGGCAAATTCTCAGCTGTGAGCCAGGATTAAAACAAGCAGCAAAGCCTATCTTCTCTGAGCTTCACTTTGTGCTACTCCTCCCTTCCCCCTTGCTCAGCACCTCCACCACTGTGAGGATTTTAAACCATTGCCCATACTAAATCCTGGACCTGAAACCAGCATGATGCTGAGGACATGAAGAATCTTTCATTTTGGTGGTTGATAGTTTTCAGAAAGAGCAGAGCCCTTTTGCACCTGTGCAGGCATTTGGACAGCCACAGAAAGATCCTGGTGGAAATGAATTGGTGGACAGAGAGCAGGTGATGAGGTTAAAAGTGCATGGTGGCTGTGGTTCACCACTCGGGTATCAGCAATGCGGACATGCCTCTGTGTGTTTGGATTCCAGTCACACAACTCTGAATGCACCTGTCTAAATCAAGGGGCTGCTCAAACCTTGAGCTGTCCTCAGCCAGACACCCCAAACCCTCCCAGATTTACCTTCAACACTCACTGGGTATATCCACTGCAGTGCATGGCAAGTTCTTAAGAAATTAAGTCTGGAGAGAAATGAGTCTTCTATGTGATTATTTCATACTTTTTGGCTTCTCTGATTCAGCCTAGAGCTGAACCTCTCCCTTCTCTCCCACTTCCCATTCGTCCCACGAGGCCTCCCTGACCTTGCAATCCACCCACAGTTTCCATGTTACTGTCAGCCTCCTTTCACTTGACTGATGAGAAATATGTGATTATTCAACACATCATAAAAACGGCCAGAGCAAATGAAGGAGAAATCTGGAAAGTATTTATAGAAAATCTGTAAACAATCATTGCAATCCAGCTATTCAAAGCTGTGCACACATTAGCTTATTAGCTGCAGAGCTGTCAGATTCTCTTTTGTTATTTCACCTTTTTTAAAAATTAAGGGCTGCTTGGTTGCATTCACAGCCATTTTGTATTTCAGAGACTTCTGTTAGCAGACACAATTTCTTTTTTGAGCTACAATAAGTGAGATTTTCTTTCCTTATGACTACACATCATTTCATTGACTTCAGAGGTTTGACAAGCACCGATTAACTGACGTTCCTTGTGTGCTAAAAGGCTTCTTGAGGCAGCTTCAAGCACATCCATCTGATTGCTGCGTACAGCTCAACATCAGATTCAGATAAGAAGGAAGGAGGAGGTGAGAACGGAAAAGCTGTGAAGCTCTTCTGGAAAACAGCACAAGGCAGTGGTGGGGCACACGTTGCAAAGTCTCCCTTTTCTCTGCAAGAGGCTGAGGCGTTTCTTACTCACCATAGCATGATTTAACCAGAGTGGGATGACTCCATCAAGGCTTTTGGGGTAAACCAGCTCTCGGTTGTAGGTATACAGTGTCCAAAAGGATATACACACAAACTGGAACCAAAATGCAAAATGAAAGAAATTTAAAAATGGAAGACAAACATAACTGATAGGATTTGGTTAGTGCTTTCATTTCTGAGAAGGCAAAATGTCTCCATGCTTTTTTTACAGGAAAAATGATGACACTGCCAGATAAACTCATGTTATCTCACATTTACTCAGAGATGCAGTGTTCTGTGTTGATACTGAGAGAAAAAAAAACCCTGCTTTATAAACTGCCAACACTGACATTTTCTGTGGAATCTGAGATTAGCTGCTCCTTTTTTTTTTTTTTTTTCCTCTTTCCCTTTCCCTTTGCAGATGGGATCTTTTGATGGTCAAGTAGTTCTCCCCAAGAGACTGTCTGATAAGGCAGTTCACATAAACTTACCCTTTACCTTCACATCTCATAAGCCTAATTCCTAAACTGCAGGTGAAAGCTGCACACTGTGGGCACTCATTTTTTTCCCCAATAGATCAGGAATTACAGTGGGACAACTTAACTGGAGAAAATGATCCCTGGTATCAGTTACTGATACCTGGGAGCTGATCTGCAATTTTTGGCCCAGCTTTGTATTTGAGCACACTTTTGTGCTTGGGGCTAGAAATCAGGGATGTGAGATGCTGGAAGAGTGAGCCTGTGCCACAGTCCTGCGGGCATGGGGAGGATGCCTGGCAGGATATGAGAGCAGCATAGTGAACACTCTGACTCCATCCCTGGCAGGGCTTTTTTACGGAGCCAGCTAGCTGAGCTGCTTGTGGACCATGTTTAAGCAGTGTTTCTCAGCCCTCTGAGATTCAGTGGTGGCTGCAGGCATCACTCTCACAGAGCATACCTACATGTATAAATAACCCATCAGTTCCTGTCCAACCCACGGCATTTTGATAAACAGCATTGTCTGTGAGGGAGTAGGTGATCCACGATGAATCTGACGTAGGCTGTGACTATAATTATTTTCTCCGTGAGTCTGTTTCTCTCCAGTGCTTATTTAAAGTTACTCTGGCATCAAAGAAGGAGATCTGAGATTTTGCTGCCTCTTAGGTACCCTCTTGTGTCCTCCTGACCTGTGCTGCCCTTTAGAGAAAAGCCCTAAGTTGATAAATCCACAGCTATTTGGACCATGAGATTAACAGAGAGGTTACACCTCATTCACCCTTTGGGGTCAATCTGTGTCCACTTGAGGACAGCAACCCTCATGTTTGTGCAAGAGGCTTTGCTCTCAACCATGACAGGTTCAGCATTGTTTCTTCTTCTAAATGGTCCAAGTCCATTCCAAATTCAATGGTAAAAGAATTTTACCTTAGTTCTTATTTCATATGCATACTTTTGGTACTGTACACCCTTAATCATTTATGCAAACGCTATTTTCACATACAGAGACAAAGGGTACTTACTGTGGACACTGGGAAAGCCAGGACACTGAAAAGAAGGTCTCTGCTGGAAATTATGCACTTAGCACATCGCAGTTTCTTAATTAGTCTCAACACATCAGCCAGGAAGGACACCCCATAGAAGACAGCCTGCAAAACCTAAAGTAATTACACCTAATGAGGGAAACTCATCCAGCTTTCATTAGCATGTTCCTCAATGAAATCTGTTCTTGCTCTTCAGGGAGCTGTTTTGTTCATGAGCTGCAAGCCTGTGTGAGGGAAATAGCTGTTGGCTAAATCTCTTTTACTAACCCAAACTGATTAAATAAAGTTGAACAGGAGAAAACTTTAAAAATATCCCAGTTAATAGATTAAACAGAGATGTGTGATGGGATTCAGATGGGTGAAGTGAAGGGACATGTTGAAAGCCAGCTCCACCACACTTCTTATGTTAATGGCTGACCACTGGATATATCTGAGCAGGAGAGAAAAAATTATGCCAGGGCATTCTTCCTGTAAAGCAATTGCTAGATAGCTTTTCCACTATTTAGCCAACAGGTTCTTCTTTCTAGGGACTCACAGTACAATTGATGTCAGTGCCAAGTAGCGCAAAAGGATCTAAGGTGAGAATTAAGTGCAGAAGTTACAAAAACTCTTTTGCTGAACTCAAAGGGATTCAAGAAAGGATTTCAAGTGCTTAGAAGCAAAGATCCAGACGTCACCAACTAAAAATTAAGTTTTACTTAAGTTTAAATGAAACAATTTATAACTAATGAATTTTGGGACTGGGAGGTTGTGTTTTGAAGTCTTTTTCCTTCTTTCTTTAAATCATTTATAGGTAGTGAGGGTGGGATTTTTTTTTTGAGGAGGACACTAGGAGGATTTGGTAAAGAATTAGATACATGCACAGTGACAAAACAGAATTCCCCAAATTCTGTGTAAAATTGTCATATTACTGTGGTTTAAACCAATATTGTTTTTCTAATTGCTCCATTTTCTCTCCTAATACTCCACAGCAGATGAAGATGAACCAGATTTGTCAGACACACAAAGGCAGAATAGAACCTTGCAGAAAAATACTTCTCCCACTGTCTTGCATTTAACACCAAGTCAGTTCAGTTCACGTTACTCATGGGGTGACCTCTTCTTTTTCAGGCTAGATTGTCACAATATGGGAAATGCAGCCTACTGCAAACACTGGATCAGCTAGTGATGCTTAAATGGAAAGAGGGCTGCAGCTTTCAGGATGAGATCTCTTTTGCCATGATCTTACTCTGACTCAGATATTTATTTAGAGCAACGTCTCTGAAGTTGTGGCTGGTTATTTCATCAGTTTCTGAAGAAGATGAAAAGGGTGGTGCTTGGGAGGGGACAGAATTAGTGCAACATTTTTCCATCAGAAATTCCTTTATTATCAAAATATATGAGGGGAGGAGGAGACTATGATTTCACCATGCCTGTTGTCAAACAAGGGCTTCTGCAAGCTTTAGTTTCCAGAGACTGAGTCTTCCTGGGCAACAAAATTACTACAGTTTACACTTATCTGCAACCATCCCCAAACATTTTGTTTCTTCCCAGCACAGGGAAAAGATACAGTCTTCCTTCCCTATCCTTTCGGCAGCCCAGAGAGCCATGACAGTAGGTACCACTGTTGGATTGTCCCTCTCCCTCCACCGCAGGGCAGGTAGGGAGGTGCTGACACAGGCTGGGTAAGTGGCTCAGGGTCATCCAGGACCCGGTATCAGAGGCTGTACATCACCCAGTTCAGCTGCAAAGCCACAGATTTCCTATCAAGGCCTAGGGTGAACAGACATATCTTTACACAACCAAGCAGCTTCACCAGAACCCACACAGGTTTTGGTTCAGTTCTGAGGCACCCAAAGCAGCTCTTTAGAGTGTGATTTTCCCTCCCCATGATCACAATTAGCAGGCACTTTTTCAGTCAGTAGGGATTCAGCCCTCCAAGTCATGGGTCTGGTTCAGTAAAGTCCACACTTGTGTGCAGTGTACTTAAACACAGGTTCAGCCCAAATCCTTGTCCCAATCCTTGGCCTCAGCAACACACCAATACCGAGTCCTCGAAGAGCTAAGAAAAGCCTGGTAATAAACAGAAGCTCTTGTTACACCCTGTAGAGTCAGCAGTAACTTTCTGTAAAAGGCATGAAAAATGAACGCGAGGGTGGTGACAGTCCAGTGACACATGGTGACTAATTGCCAATAAAGCAATTAGGGAGAAGCCTGGTTCCCAGAGGATGGGGCTATTATTATCTTGTTCATGGTCAGCCTTACATTAATCATGGGACAGGGATAGGCTGCTTCTTTCCCCACTTCAAAATTAACTAAAATAAACATTACTGAAAAGAAACAGTTCCAAAACAGCCACATTCTCAGCCTGGTAAATATTCTGTTATACACAGGGGAGGACAATGTTATCTTCTGTATGGAAAATTCTTATCTGAATGTGTAACCTGACCCATTTCTCCCGCTAAACATGGAGAAGAACAACTCCTGAAGAAGTTTGAACTCAGCCTCAGGAGCCTGGATTTGTGCTGCTGTAACTCTACCCTTGTTTGTCACCATAGTTTCAAAGGTGTTTCAGACAATTTAGTGATCCCCCTGTATTTCCAAGAGCAATGGAAGGTTATACAAGTAATTTTCAAACCAGAAAACTGAACTTAGCTAGGATCATCCCCAGCACCATGCAGTCTGGCATTGTGCACCCCCAGTAGATTAAAATCCAAGCTCCAAAACCACTGGGGTTATTCTTGTAAGAAAGGTGCATCCAAATCTTGTAGCCCTGCATTAAAGGGAAAATGTTGACATAAAAAAAAATAAATATGTGAAAACATCAAATTATTCCAGATGTCCTGTGAATTTCCCAAGCAGCAGTGCTGGCACTCACAAATCCATTGCAGGCACTCATGGAATATAAATCCACTGGCTGTAAATAGAAAGGATTCCCTAAAGTGTTCCCACACGAACAGAAGGAAGACTGGAAGCATTCAGAAAGCTAATGATTAACCCAAAGAGGAGAATATGGATATGATTATCCCTGCTGGAGAGAGGCTGCTTTCCCCTCTAGACCCTGTGGAGTTCCATGGTGCTGGGTGCTATAGAAACATTCAATTTGGCCAGATCAATTTTCCAAACTGAGACTCACAGTGACAAAGACAAAGCTCAGTTTTTATCTGGTGCAGTGATCAAAAGGGTGTTTCTGTTTAAGTAACCTGACATGATTTACTTTTGTGTATAAGATCTTGCCATATGTGTATATTGAAATCTCCAACTAGTACAAATAAATCGGGCTCCAAGCTCTGCCCTTTAGGGAGGGATAAATCCAATACTCTGAGCAAGTTATTAGACATAAAAGTCAACATTTAGTGTAGACACACATCCATTCACATGATAGTGTCTTGGAAAATATCTTTACTAAATACTGGGCCTATTGTGAAATAAATACAAAGCAGCTTTCAGGACAATTGAAAAGTATGTCCATTATGAAAGACAAAAGTATAAGGAATAAACTGGGGCAGGAACACAAGTAATAGTTTTTAAAGGTGCAGTGTGTTCATTATGCAGTGATTTACTAATGGATTTAGAACAATGAGCAGATTTTTATGAGCTCAGATATTTCAGGCAATGAACGATTCTGCCTGCACTGTTTTGTGTCACAGATGAATGAAATTAATACAAAACTGATTTTATCTGTCATTTCTGCCTCTTCAATAATGGGTCAATGAACCTCTGATACAAAGCCCACTTATCCTTTCTTTCCCCTAACAAAAATATTTCCTAACTGAATCTTGATTGCTATGATCATTAAGAAGATGAATCTGAAGCAATGTCAGAGATGTAGCTCTCTTGGGAAAGCCACATGACTAGTAAGGAATTGAATGAGGTGCTAAAAGAGGGTCATGCCTAGAAGGAATTCTTCCAGCATCTCTCCAGAAAAATGGGAGACAAGCAGCATTTCCATCTCCAGAAAATGTTAGTTTTCCCGGTATTTCTATTTCAGATCACAGTGAGGCAGCCAGAGCAGCTTTCCATAGAAAGAAAATTTAAAATGCTATTCCAAAGAAATAAGGGAAATTTTGGAGGGAAAGTTTCCAAGTGATTCAGACAGGCAGTGCCAGAAGGCAGGCAATCCCAGTCTGGCAGGACACAGGCAGAAGAGCTGGACAAAGGCTGTCTCTGTGTTCCTGGCTCTGGGGAAGCCTCCAAGGCGCTGCCCAGGCCTGCCCAGCACAGCAGATCCACTGAACCAGAACAGCCCAGTGTGAAGCTTTTGCCAGCTCTTCTTCCCACAGCCATAACTCCCACATCCCCAGGTGTTTTCTAGGGCTGTGTCCAGACTGACTGAAATTCAGTGCGTTGGATGTGCACCCAATGGACAAGTGTGGTTGACAGGCACCTCTTGTTCCTCGATGTTCCTCAGCAACAACAGGCAGTGGCTTAATGCCAGACCATGGGATGAGTCCTTTAAGTCCAGTGGAGCCCCACAGAGAGCACCACAGCATGTGGGACATGTCTTCTCACACTCTTCCTCTCTTATACAGCAGCTCAAGAACCTTTTGCAACCTTTTTGCTGCTGCTTTACCAAAAAATTCTACCCAGTTCAGCAGGAGAAGGGTGGGGACAGCATTTCTTTCCCTAAGCCTCTTCATTTTTTGGCAATCCTTTCTTGAAATAAATAAATCTCTGAAGGAGAAGGACTACCATCCATGAAGGAGTCATTTTGCACACCCTTTCCCATTGCCACATTTTCTACATGAGACAGGCAATATCTTCAGCCCAAACTGTTTCTTTTTTGGCTGGCAGCTACATTTTAGCATTTGGATCAGACCAATGAGTGGTTAAAATTTGGGAGTCAAAGGACTGGGGAAGTGGAGTAAGAGCCCTCACTCATGGAGATTTAATAAAACCTGATCAACAGATCTGTAAATGAACTGGTAAAGGGAGCAAATACTGAAGTGGTACACTTTCATGAATCTGATGGGGTTTTTTTCTCTGTCAAAGTGACCTGACTGTAAAATTGCTGAAGAACCTCAGGATAGTGAGTGCCTGAGTGATCAAACAGTAGGCAAAAATCAGTGCTGATAAGTGCAATGTAAAGCATTTCAGAAAAAATTAAAAAGCAGCTTCAATTGTGTATTTTTCAACAGTGGGTTCTATATTAGCTGTCACCATCCAGTAAAAAAATATTAGTCTCAGTGTGGATTGCTCTCTCAAATTGCTGTCTGCTTGCCTACCAGTGATCAAAACAAACAAAGAGAGAGTTAAGAGCAGTCAAGAAGAATTAAACTACGAAAAAGGAAACACCTTTAGGCCACTGTATAAACCAATATATGCTCATAACTTGACCACTGCAGCCTGCTCCACCTACTCCCTCCTGAAACTTGAAAAACTGCTGCAAAGGGTGACATGGATGCTTTAATGAGAAGCAACCGTTTGTGAAGAGAAATGAAAAAGGTTTGGACTTCCGGCCTGCAGAAAACAGTAACTGAGGGGATAATCTAATGCCACTAATGAGTGGCAAAGAAAACGTGAACAGGGATGGATGATTAAATTACAACACAGAAATAATGAGGCATCCAGCTCGTCAAGGAAGCAGGTTTACACCAACAAAATGAACTGCTCTTTCACACAAGGCACACTTGCCTCATGGCACAGAGGATAGGGAAAGTACCAGAAGGCTGAAAGGCATGTTTTTCCTTTAGATAGATGAAAGGAAGGCTTTGAATGGATATTAGCTTCCTTAGCCTGGATTTGTTTTTTGGCTGGCTATGCTAGTGGGACAGTAAAGCTATGGAAACTTCAGTTCACGCTTGTACATCCTCTTGCCTTGTGCAGCCTTTCCCTGACCATCCACTGCTGGTCACTAAAGGAAGCTGGATGACAATTTCAGTGAGTATTTCTTCATCCCAAAATACTGGGAGATTGGTTACTTGCTTAGTCCTTTTGATCTCATGCTTTAGAGCTGGGTGGTAAATCTCATTATAATGGTGCCAGGGGATGGGGGTGGAGATGCTGTTTTGCCTGAAAGTATGGGTGGTGTTTTAGTGGGGTCAGCTCTTCCCCCAAAATGGCAATACCGGTAAACAGGCACCATCACAATTAGCAGTACAAATGCCACCCGACTGCAGGGATATGTATGTGTCCTCATCCTTCCACAGCTGGCTTGGCCACTGTGGAGAGGGCTGGGGCTACCAGAATCCCTGAGTTTTTGTGGTCACTTCACTTGCCATTCACTGCCTCTTGGTTGCAAATGTTTCACAGAGTCACAGACTGCTTGAGGATGGAAGAGAACCAAATTCCCCACCTCCCTGAAGGTTTCCAAAAGCCCCACTTGGAGCTGGGGAGCCTTTAGCCTTCCACTGAACTCCAACACAGGATGTCTCCTTCTGAAGGGAAAAAGTCGAGACAAATATGCCCCAGACCAGACATCTCACTGATATTTAACTCTGATGGTCACACAGAATGGATGAAAGGGTACGGAGGTCCCTGTGGTCATACCTCAAGTTAGCAAGTGTGCCTGAAATTTTTCCCTCATAGGAAACCTCTCCACAAGCCTGGTTTTTCCACCCCACCAGCACTACTTCCCCAAGCTGCTGATGAATGCCTTGGACTCTGAACAAGCCTTCTCCCCTGGGTATCTCATGCACTTTCACTTTGAATTTCTATCCTGTGAAATGATAGCACATTAGAAGAACCAGAACACATTACAGTCCCTCTTTTTCTGTGTGCTTTTAGGAAATGTGCAACCAGTTGAAAGCACTGCTGAAACTCATGTAATAATATCACAAGCACCTCTCTCCACAGGCTGGAATTTCTTTCCCTTGTGTTCTCAACTGATTGTCAAATGAAGCAGGTACTCTGAATGGCTAAATTAGCATGGTGCTCTGCTTTGTTTCACTTTTCCTGTAATTTAGAGGACATAAGAGCCTATTTAAAAAATTGAAATAAAACTCCAAGCAGTGTTGAAATGTTTTGAATCAAAGGTTAGAAAACAGGCACCAAACTTGTATGTGTCCTGGCAGGACATACCCCCACTTTTCTGTCCTTCTCCTTGCTGACAATGTCTCTTTTACAAGGAGGCAGCTAGCTTTGAAGTACTTTCTGAAAACCAAGCATCTCACCAGTCAATATTCTTTCTGCATAATACATTTCACAGCACAAGCACAGATCCCTCCTTAGTTTCCTTTGGGGTAAAAACCACCAAAGGAAGCAGTTTAACAGCAGCAAATACACCAGCTGCATATGTCTTGAGGTGCAGATGGCAGACAAACAAACAGACATATTGGTATCACTGTACAACAGGATTTGCTTACCAGATTGAGGACTGTCAAATATTTCCACTGCCCACCATAAAGGAACACTTCAGATGGCCGCTCCTCTGTTTTTACGTGTGAGATGGAATAGGCAACGAAAAAGTACCAGACAAAAGCAAGGCAGTGGTACGTGGCGAGAGTAGAGATTTCCATGCTTCAGCCAAGAGCAACTGACAGCTGCTCTGAAAGCAGCTTTTCTCTTAAGGTGCTCAGTGCATGGGATAAGGCAAGGCAGGAGGGTTTACTTCAGAGCAGTCTCGGGACACGATGCTACTTTGCTCTAGTCAAAAGGAAAAATCACCAGGCTGTGAACTTTGCTTCTATTTGTTTCCCTTTTTACTTTACAGATAGGCTGGGGGGTGGGGGTGATGAGAAGAATAGGCTTATTCCCCGGATTTAAATGCCTTGCTCAAGATTACCAAAGATTAGTTGCAGAGTTACATAAGTTTTGGGTTGGGTTATTCTTTTGCAAAAGTGGGGGGGAGTTTTGCTGCTGGTTTTGTGTAACAGGCTGTCATGTGTCGGGTAGAGAGTGAAAACAAGTGGCATTTTCCTCACTTGTAGCTGTGCGCGCAGCCATGTCTCCAGCTCAGCTTGGGATGCCTCTGTGACTGTTTTTGCCTTGTGCCAAAGAAAGAAGTGGGAAATGTACGGGCCTGTGAAAGAAAAACCTACTTGATTTGTTGATAAGCTATGGAAGTGGCAAGGAAGCTGACAGGATTCATAGGCGAAGGTCCTCGGGGCTGAAAATCCCTCTGGCTGTTAACTTTTTTTTTTTGTGGGAAAAGGCTCTGCCACCTTTATGCTGCTTCCAGCAGCTGGAATTCATCACAGCTGTGCATGGCAGGTTGGACAAACCCTGAGTCACTCTGAAGCTCTGGCAAGGATGGAGACAACAGGTCAAAGGCCTTGGGTGACAAGCAGGAAGTGTTGAAGAGCCTGTCTTGCCTCTCTGCTTCTTTATTTGCTGCCATTCACCTTCAGACAGCCCCTTTTCCCTGGCACAACATCATTGCATCATCAGGGCTGAGAAGAAGAGAAGAACCAATACAAAATTACCCTAAAATGAAGCAAACAAAAACATTCCTGTGAGAATGGCTGCTTTTCCCTCTCCTGCCTCACCAAGCAATCCCAACTAGCACTGGAAAACACACACAGCATTTCCTAGAGTCTTCATAACTGCTGTGCTCTCAGCAGTAATTGCCACCTGAGTGTTTCACAGGGGCCTTGATGGGGAGCAGGTATCACGCCCCAGCCCACAGCTGGAGCTTCCTCATGCAGGATAGGGAGGCAGCACGCTCTTCCTGCCCCCACAGACACTTCCCCATGAGCTCAGCTTTGGCCAAACAGACTGCATTAAGAGATCTCCTTTTCCTCCCCTTTTAACTGGCTTGCAGACGGCATTGAGCAATCTGCTGTGTTTTGGTTTGGTTTGTTTTTATCTGGCTTTTTTTCCCCCTCCTACTAGATGCAAGGCTCCATGTGGGATAATTTCCTATGAACTCAGACAGCAATGTGCCTGCATGTTGGGAAACAGACCTCGAGCTAAGGCACTTCAGTATTCTCCTGTGTTTCATTGACTTCTCCCCTAATTCAGATAGCCCGCATCCAGATCCCGCAGGCATTCCAGCCACCACAATCCCAGTGAATTATTGCTGCCTCACTTATGAAAAATAAAGACGTAGAGCCTTCTGTGGTTGCTTGAGGTTGGAAGAGAAAACTCCCTGCCAGGAAAAAAAAAAAAAAAGAAAACAGGATGAGATTATGTTTTTTTTATGGTTTTTTGGACTCTGACAATGTCACCAGTCTTTTCATAGAATCACAGAATCCTAGAATTATTTGGGTAGGAAGGGACCTTATAGATCCTCTAGTTCCAGGTCCCCTGTCATAGGAAAGTACGTCTTCCAATCTTCCATCAGAGCTGGTTGCTCAAAGCCCCATCCAACCTGGCCTTTAACACTTGAAGAGATGGGGCATCCACAACTTCTCTGGGCAGCCTGTTCCAGTACCTCACCACCAGCGAAGAATTTCTTCCTAATATCTAAGTTAAACCCATCCTCTGTCAGTTTAAAGCCATTCCCCTTGTCCTGTCACCAAATGCCCTTGTAAGAAGTTCCTCTCCAGTTCTATTGCAGAACCCCCTTTAGGCACTGAAGGCTGCTCTAAGATCTCCCTGGAGCCTTCTCTTCTCCAGGCTGAAAAACCCCAGCTCCCTCAGCCTGTCTTCATAGGAGAGGTGCTCCAGCCCTCTGAGCATCATTGTGGCTTTCTCTGGACTTGCTACAACAGGTCCATGTCCTTCTTACAAACAGAGCTGAAGGGGACTACTACAGGTGGGGTCTCATGAGGGTGGCATAGGGGGGCAGAATCACTTTCTTTGAC
The DNA here is from genome assembly GCF_963513975.1 of Fringilla coelebs. Lineage (NCBI taxonomy): Eukaryota > Metazoa > Chordata > Aves > Passeriformes > Fringillidae > Fringilla > Fringilla coelebs. Next base: position 88,632,878 of record NC_140028.1, read on the forward strand.
CTGACTGCCACGCTACTTTTTATGCAGCCCAGGATGGCTTTCTGGGCTGTAAATGAACATTTCCAGGTCATGCTGAGCTTCTCGTTAACAACTCCCAGACCTTTTGGGGCTGCTCTTAATCCATTCTCCCCAGCCTGTATTTGTGCTTGGGATTGCCCTGACCCAGATGCAGCACCTTGCAGTTGGCCTTGTTGAATTTTATGTGGTTCACACAGGCCCCTTTTCCAGCCTGGCCAGGTCCCTCTGGATGCCATCCCTTCCCATCAGTGTGCTGACTGCATCTCACAGCTGGGTGTCACCAGCAAACTTGCTGAGGGTGCACTCAATCCCACTGTCCGTGTCACTGACAGAGATGTTAAGTAGCACTGTCTTGATGCTTTAGGAATGCCACTTCCACTGCTTTCCACTTGGACATTGAGCTGTAGACCACAGCTCTTTCAGTGCAACTATTCAGTCAATTCCTTCTCCACTGAGTGGTGCCTCTGTCAAATTTGTGTCTCTCCGGTTTAGCAACAAGGATGATGTCATGTGGGACAGTGTCAAATGCTTTGCTCATGTCTTAGAAAATTTAGCAGAAAAGGGTTTTTATTTGCCTTTACAGAATTTCTGGGTAGGGGCAGTGCCGTTATGAGCTGCTTTTCTGTGTCTAGACTCATGCCTGTGACAAAAGACAGGAAGAGAATAGGACACTGGCACAGAAGGGTCTTTTTTATTAATAGCTTGCATACCAAAGTCACCAGGCAGTCAGCTCTTTTAACAAGTCATCTTCACACCAGTCTTTCTGAGATTGAGTGCAGCTTAAGAAATGGGAAGGCTGAGCATTCTGATCAGTAGGTGCCTGAATGCATGCAAATGAATGTAAATGTATGCAAAATGGCAAGGTGTGTTTTTTCTTTTCTGGAGGATTTTGGCCAGTATGGCTGGGAAGGTGTCAAGTGCGGTGACAGTTTTCTGATGTGGACATCTGTCCCTCAGACTGAGACCATCTGCTTTGTTTTCCCATATACAAGAAGGAAGATACATTCCCTTCAGCCTAGCTAAGGGATACAATTTGGATGCAGAAACATTGCAAAGAAAGCATGAGCACCAAATAGGATCTGAAATCCAACACTCCACACTTCATGGAGTCTTTCTGATTTCACAGCCAGCGTGATGTAGCAAGCAAATGCACAGGAAAGGTCATACCTTATGTCATCTCTCCATGGGTCTGAACATCAACTGAAGGTTCAGTGGAAGAGGGGATTCGGCCCAAATCTTTTTGCAGTGAGTGGAAAAAGGAAGAAGGCACACACTGTGGTGCAGCAGATGTGCTGCTGCAGATCTAGTGGGACTGTTTAGGGAAACACCATTTTCCATCTGCTTGGTACCACACCCCAGCTTGCATCTGCCTCTCCCCTGGAGCTGAGCCACATTCACACACTCTGACAATGCTCCCAATCCACTTCAGGGGCTCATCTGATTTGTGCAGCAATAGCTGACTTTGTGCTGAAGCAAACTGGGAGCTCCCACTTAGTTCATTAACATGGTTCAACTGAAGGATAGAACAAGTAACCGGAGGCATAAATCCAGTTTATGTCCACAGAATGTCCTCTGCTCATTCCCAATTCTATGAGAGTGACTTAGGCCAGCTTGCTTGGCCGCACCAAAATGGGTTTGACTCACTCATGCTATTAGTATGGTTCAGGTACAGAGGTGACAGCAAACAGTGTGAAGTGGCAATATAATTGTGTGTCTACACTGATGGGCATGGTATTTCCAGGCCATCGAGCAGCCCCCAGTTATGTCAATCATTATCATAATTGCGTTTAATTACCACCTCAACCTGCGCTAATGAAGCAGCTGATAGAAACAAATATTCTTGCTTCCTCACTTCTGACAATTCGTTTAAAGACCAGATAAGTGCCTTTCATATCTTCTTCAGTATTTTTACACTGGCAAGGCTTCCTCCCTGCCATGGCAGCATCCAGTGATGGCAAAACAAGCGAGAGCAAGGCAGGAAATTACTGTCAGGTGAACAGCAGTTAGGATCAAATGATAGGAACAGATTCAAAGCCATGCAAAAGCCTAGGAAAGGTTTGGGGACTTAAAAAACCCCATATTTGTGCTTAGCTCTCCTTCCTAGGCACCATCTAAGAACAAGAGACTGGTACAGAAGGAGGTCTTGCTTCTGCCAGAGTGATTTTATAAGGTGGAAAAACCACAAGGAGCTGGGCAAGTATATATTTATTCTAGTTTTTTGATGCATATTTCTGTCCTTGATGCAGTTCTGCTTTTCACACGTAGATTGCCTAGTTTGGTTGTTTTCAATGTACTGCCGTTGTCAGCTGGCTTGCATTAGGGGCAGCATCCCTTGCAAGGGGGCCCTGGGCTGTTCTTGTGCAGCATCCTCTGTGCAGAATGTGAATGTGTCTGGGGGCTCTGCTTCCCTCCTTCTGGCTCAGTTGCAAGTAGGGCAGGGCTCTGTGTGGAAGATGTGTTTTCTGACAAGCCCTGTCTGAGAAAGCTTTTTAGCATGTAGTGTGAGGAGTGTGAGGCTGCCTGAGCTCTGTGTCCTCAGGGACATCTATGATAACAATTCATTCTATGACAGACCCAATGTATGAAATGAAACATAATTGACAAAATTGCCAGCTCGGCATAGCCTGCTCCAGGCATCATCCAATCCTGAGGCAAAATGATATAGTTGGTGTAATTCACAAGACTTAATTCTCTCTGGTTTTATTTGTCTTGGGCTTTGGTAGCTTCTGGGAGTTCTGGCTGAGTTAACTTTTCTTCGCAGCAGTGCAAGTAACAAGTGTAAAAATATTTTAACTTCTAATAAAAGCTGAGGGCTTTGCCCAGCAATGCAGCAGTGACAGCAACAAGTAATGAAGATTGATTAAAAATATCCTGAAAGAATTCACTACAAATCTTAGAATAAGCACTGCTGCAACATCTACCTAATGTGTGTGGCAAGCTGGAAAATTTTACAGTTCTTAGACAGCTTATGCATCCTCCTGCATGCACCTCTCCTCTCTCTCTTGTGTAAGATTAATATTTTTAATATGTATTTTTAAGGAGAAGGCAGGAAATGGCTTCCCTCATCTCAAAATCTTTGTTCTGAATTGAATAAAAAGGTTGTTCCAAAAAGCCAAAATTCAGAGGGATTTCTCAGTCCCAAAGGGATGACTTGCGTACAAGCAGAAATTGGATTCAGTAGTTGGAAGTATTTGCTTAGATTTCAGTGTCTCCTTCTCATTGAGTTGGCTTTTAAACTGTGTGTTTATTCAGACTGCTAAATGAAATGTCACTTTGATCCAAGCCCAAAACTTCCTGTGTAACTATGATTTGACATTTCTGACTCTTTTAAATGAATAAGAATTATGACATCAATCAAAACAAAATCTTTTCAGCTAACAATTTGGATTCTAAAAGTAGATATGTTGAAATTAAGCTGCATTTTATCAGAAAAACGCTCGCCTATCTCATTATCTCCTACTCATAGGGGAAATTAGTAATTGTTTACCTTACCACCAAACCCCAAGAGTGTGTTCTTGCTTGGCAAGGTTAATATTGTTTAGAAATAAAAGGCATGTTTTTCACTTAATTTCAACAGGTTCCAAGAACTTATGCACTTTTTTTTAAAGGGACATATAAGTTGCTTCCTAATTTTACCTTTTCCCTTTTCTGTCAGAGAGGCAAAATTACTATATGACTATTTAGAAATATTGTGCACAAACAACCTGAAGTTCAGAGTGAAAAAACCACATCACAGTGTACTAGGGAAAAAATGCATACACAAAATATAACTGATTCTCAGACTCTGTCCTTCTAGACAATTTTGTTGGGCAAGCTAAGATATACATTTATAGATATATTTTTTCTTTTTTTTTTTTTTTGCTTTGGCCTCTCTAGAGGGGGGTCAAGAACTTGTCTTGTAAACAGATGTGTGTTTGATAACATACTGCATATCATGTTACTCTTAATGTGGTCTATTTATAACCATAACTAATTATTCCACATACAAGGCAATAGAGATCCAGCACTGACTCCACTAAGTGCTTGCTGAATTGGTGTCATTTATGTGCAACCATATCTTAGATAATATTGGATTATGTATTAGATAATAAGATAAAGTCCATTCTATAGTGTGTATTAGTATAGTACCTAAATCTGTTTTCACAACCTTTGGTACTTAGATTGCAACAAATGCAGAGCAGAGCGTGGAACTGCTTATCCCTGCCGTGTGCATGGAGAAGGGTAGTCCAGAGCAGTGAAACAATGTTCCGGTCACATGGAAATCTCCTGCTGAAATGTAAATTAATGATTATGCCCATTAAGTCCTGATAACCTATGAATCATGCTGGAGGAAAGGACATAATTCTGCAAGAGATGTTGAAGAAGGGCTGGTTTGCTTCGCACCACTGGTATCATCCTGATGGATGACTCAGTGGGTTATAAAACGTGTAAATGCCAAGAATTTCCTAAACCCTCCTAGATGCTGGGACCTTGCACGCTGGCCGGAGTGGCAAGTACAAGGATGTCCTCTCCCTTGGGACACTAATATCCTTTGTACACCAAATCCATGCCCAGTTCCTGCTCACAACCAGCCACTGAAGAACAAAGTAATTTTTTCAGTCTGTCAAAGACAGGATAAAACGAAGGTTGCAATGTTTTAATGATGGTAACAACATAATGAACCAGTGGGCTGGTGAGACTGCTGTTCAAACAATGGGTACAGAGAGTGGGTTTCCCACTCAAGAGCCGCTGCTGTGGTTTTCACAAAAAATATCAGCAGTGTCTGACACAGCTTGTGGCGCTGAATCCTACTTGTGTACTGAGCAGTCAGCTGTTAGTAGGCTCTTGCTGGGGCAGAGGTTACTCAGAGGGCTATTCCGGCTCAGGCACAGCCTAAACCCCCTGCTCAGCTCTCCAGGGAGCCATTGCCATGGCAATCAGACTCTAGCTGGGCACTGTCAGCTGGCAAATGTTGGGTTTACCAAGTCAGTGCTGCTCTTCATCTCCCTCTTCTCAAACAAAAAAGCAAATCCTGCAGCAGAAGCTGTGTGTGATACCAATGATATCTCATGTCTTGGCTGTTGTTCTTCACCAGCAATGTATGAGTATTCCTACCACTGTGAAGAGCTGGCAAATTGCCCCCATTATTCAGACCCTTTACCCTGGGAAGTTCTCTGAATTTTCTTGTTTCTTTGGTAAAGTTGGGATGGGGAAGGGGAAAGCCCTGCCCTGCTTCCCCAAGCTGAAGTAGCCTGCTGCCTCTGCTTCATTTCTTTTTATCCTAATCACCTGGTAACCCCCACATAAAGATATTTCCTAACACCAGCACCTTTCTGAGGATGTCAATCCATCCCCTCCAGCTTCCTCTTAGTTATCACATGTATCCACACTCACTGCAGCTCCTGATTTTCACAGGTCTTCCTCCCTGGGTGCCTTCTCCTACCTCCTTGAAGTGCAGAGGTGATGTGTATTGCCCAAAGAGCTGTGCCAGGCATGACCAAGTGCTGGCCCACAGCACCTCCCTGCAGTGTACCTGTGCCCTAGCAGTGCTACATGAGAGGGAGGTGGCAGTACAAGCACTTTCTTTCTGCTTCTGGGCCTGTCTCTTGCTTTGCAGGCTGTGCTTGGGGCACAGCTTGAGCTTGCCCTCTGCAGGGGAGTGAGAGACAATGGGGAGCCCTGAACTTCCTGGAGCAGCTGTGGTTTACCTCTGCATCTGCAGCCAGGGCCTCTTTACTTGATTTAACACAATTTCATGGACTGGATTGATTTAGTGATGGCTTCTCACAGGGCATTTTGCCATAGCTCTTCATAAGACTGGCTGTCTCTCAGAACAAAGTGTTATCCTTCAGGCGTTATCCTGTGTAGAAATGAACTCAAGTGAGGGGAAGAGGGAGGAAAAAAAAGACAAAAATATTCTCCAAAAAATCCACTTTTTCATACACCTAAAGTTTTCTTCTCCCACTGTCAGTTCCATTACATGATGCACATTGGCACATTTCCTTTCCTTACAGCTATTTTCAGTGCTGAGGAGAAGTGCCTCCAGTTTTTGCAACATTTCATTTGATTACTGGTCAGATAATCAGATGTATTTGTGAGGAATTTGAGATTGGAATAAGGCCATGTGGTATGAAACTCTTGTGCTGCCTCCTTTTCCCTGCCCTCTGAAATCATGCTGTGCTTCATTAACACTAAATGTGTTTGCAGGATCTGAACCTTCTCAGTCATGTGCTTTAGCTGCTTAGTGAAAACATAGGGCAGTTTATAAACCTTTATGTTTCTGGGATCAGCTGGTGAAGAGAGGCAGTGTTTGCCGTTCACTTTCCATTTCAAAGCCTTGGAGTTTTCATGCATTCTTGCTTCCTAAAAGTGGGGGTGGAAAAAAAAGTGGGCCTTTGCCAAATTCAAGATGCTGGTTATCAGCTAATTCTAGTGTTTACTGTTCACACAGCAAGATAACTGCTTGTGTTTGGCAGTGAGCTTGAGTTCATCTGCAGAGGACAGAGCTGACTGCTTGTTTTCTTCAGGAGCTTTCTGCTGGTGTTTAATTGTAGCACTCAGTGGTGATGTGCTGTACTGCTTTCTCTGAGTGCATTCCAAGCCCCTTTAAGGAAGGAGGGTGAGGGTGTCACCTCCCTTGCTTTGAAAAAGGAAACCTGAGTTTCTAGACAAGCAGCGCAGATGTGCTGGTTCCAATACATTAGATGGAAGCTGGTAAAAAGACAAAGAACAGTTAGGAGTTCAGAGAGTTTTGTTTCTTCACAAATTTTTCCCCATGCTAACATGGACTGATGCTAAGTGGTGCTGCTGCAGGTGTCTGAGAGCAGGAGTCAGACTTGTGATGACTCCTTTCAGTGTTGGTGATCGAGGCAGGAAAATATATGGTGGGGAGAGGATAAGAGTGTAAAAATAATCAAAAGTACCTCAGATCTGGATGAGGCTTTCCCTGAGTACCATCAGCACCAGCCTCATGCAAGCTGAGCTGATATTTTCCTGGGATACCACACCTGGAGCTTTTCTTGCAGCCAAATGTATATGGGTCTGGGCAGTGCTGCCTTCCAGTGGTGCTACTCTGGCTGGTGTCACCTAAGGAGGTGCCAGCACCAGCCCTCTCGGCACTCCGGGCTGCCAAGAGGAAATATCGGCCTCTGCGTCATTAGTGACAACTTCACGTTGTTGAACTAATCTTTGATCCCTTCCTCCTCTGCAAAACTGCACAGTGGGTGGTAAATCAATCCCTGGAGTTTAGCCCAGCACGTATGCAGAAAGCACAGGGGGAAAAGTAGGTGATGCTGTGCTGATGCTGAGAGCCCAGAGCTTGCCTGTGCCCTCGGTTTTAGCTCAGTGTTGTGTCACTGACTTGGGTGGCAGAAGCTCTCACAGCCAGTCAGTGTCACTGACTTGTGTGGCAGAAGCTCTCACAGCCATGTATGTCAGCAGTCTGTGCTTCTTTCCTCATGCCTGCTGGTGCACTCCCACAAAAAGCATGATTCCAGATGCCCCTGCTTTTCTCATTAAATGCGGTAGTCATTGTGGAGTAAGAGAACCTGGTTCAGACTACCCTGGCTGGAAGGAAAGGTGGTAGTGTCAGCTAAGTGTGCTCAGTGCTGGGAAACTGGGCAGTATTGCTTCATGATGAAACCAGGAACAAAACAGAGGAGAATGACAGCTGAGGAATAACCAAATAGCAGACCTAGTTGCTTAAAGGAAGGGACTCGCACGTCACACAACAATGGGAGGAACAGAGGCTGCCACATTAAAAGGGTGAGCCTTCCCAGTTTCACATATTTTTCATATTTTTCTCTTTTACCCTTTTCTTTGTCTTTCTCTCCTCTTCATTGAGATGTAAATTTCTGAACTCAAAATCTAATGTGTTTTAGGACACTCAAAGGGGAAAGAACTTTTGCTCTGTATGTGACTGGAAAATACACTCCTAACATGTAAAAGGTTCTAAGCTTTGTAATCTGCTAGCCAGCTTGGTGTGAGAGCTGAAGCAAACTGATGCTCTTCCAGAAGAAAGGCTTTGCTGGGACCCCAGTGACTGGATCAAACTACTGTCTGCTGACAGTGTCTGGTTCAATCCCACTAGCTGTAGCTAGGATGTAGCACATGCCTGCAGCACATGCTGAAGATGCTTTGAAGTGTCTTTTTTGCTTTTATTTTTGCTTTTAAAAAAATATCGAGCTGTAAAATATGCAGTTCAGGAAGGTCAAGTATCACATGTGAATATTGCTGACTGCACAGCACAAGGAAGATCTTGCTGAATGAAGCTGGGCCTCTGGTTCTTTGCAGATATTTAGTAACAACCTGGAGCAGAGCATCTTTGCTTTCCACAACAGTTCTTCTAATTCAGCAAATGCATATTTCCCTCAAAGACAAATATATACACCCTGGCAATTGCTATTTTTATGTAAAGTTCTATTTCATTTATTATCGCATAAGAGTTAGCCTGTGCACATTTTCAGGGAGCTTGTCCAAGGCAGAATAGCTACTCTAAAGACAGCACCATGGGATAATGACTTCCAGACTGTCCAAATCTACATTCCTTCAAGCTTCTACATCAGTGCAGTAATAAAAACTCAGAGCCACCTGGGCTGCATCTGTACTGTGTGGGAGGTAGAAAGTGCTGCACTCTGCAGCCCTGCTCCCCTGGCTATCCAGATGAGGCCTTCTGTTGAACTTCCCTCCTTCCTCATGCCTGAGTGTCCTTCCAGAGGAGCCCTGACATGCATCCTGATGGGCTGTGTGCACACAGGCAGAACAGGGCATCATCCATGGAGGTAGCAAAGGCTGGATCATGCTGGAGATGTGAAAGTCAATTAGGAGAGGCCCTGCAAAGGACTGGAAGGGCTCCTTCCCAGGACAGCTTTTGCAGGTTTGGGACGCACAGCTGGCAGAGGGATTTGCTAGTGCAGTTTTGCATTGCTCTGCTGGAAGCCAGTTCCAGAGGAGATATTGAGCAGAGGGAAACTGAAGTGTAAAATATTGAGCAGATCTGAGCTGCAACAGAGGTGGCTTGCACCTCTGTGGAACGGAAGCTTCCACAAGAGTCAGGGCATTTGCTGCAGATTGGTGAAAATGTCATCTATGGGGATAATTTTAAAAAAATATATAAAAAGAAAGCTAAGCTGCCCCAAAGCTGATTCTTCCACAGAACTAGTTTTTGTGACTTCCAAGTGACTCCACAAAATTCCTTGCTATGCAGGACTTGCAGAAGCCACTCCAGTAGTGGTTCCAGCTTACAGGAGACGGAAGATAACAGATTTTTCAATCTACAACAGCAGCCTTGCATTTCAATGTTGGGACATTGAATACACACAGTCAGCAGCAAATGGACATCTCATTTACTCTTTGGTATTTTTTTCTAAATATATCGAAGAAAATATTAAATAATGCCAGAAATACTTATAGAAACATGTAGGAGAACATAGATGTAAGTGGGTTCTGAACTGCCTCAGTAGTGCAGTGGCTTGGGCATCTTTAACTGATGAGTTTGAGGATTGCTGTTGCAAATCTGAAGTTAGCCATGCAATCCTGTGGGATATGCATGGACTCTTAAAACTTACTTAAAGTGTCTTTTGCAATGGAGAAATATGCTCTCTGTTCTGTGTAATTGGTTTCACTGAGTGTACCTTCTCTTTCAATGAGCCTCGATGTTTAGATTTGAATTTAGGTCACTGAGAGAAGTGTGGCTGGCAAGAAAAGGTGAAGTCAAGGATTCAAAAATATAATGAGAACTACAGGAAGAAAGAAGGAGGGCAAGGGAGAAAGCAGCCTAAAGGAATGGAAAGAGGAAAGAGCAAACAATCTCCCGGAAGCTGGATCATAACTTTTTCCAAAGTATTCTGCTTTTCAAATGAAGATGATCACAGTGCAGGTAGGCAGTTAGGTCAGGAACAGTAGTTCAGAATGGTCTTGTTACCTTTGGATATTGATTCCTTAAAGGAAGATGTCCTGCTAAGGCTGGGTGAAGCAGGGAGGAGCATTCTGTCTTTCTGGAGCCCCTGTGTTTATTTTAATATATAACATTCATGCATGTGGATGACATGCTGAATGGCCTTCCATGGGTTGCTCCATTTCTATCAGATGCCTTGATGGAAGGAAGAGTCTGTCTGCATTGGACTCCTGGATAAGACCTGGTGATTGATAACCACTCTTCAGTCAGGACTCACATTTCACCTGTAGGTCTCTTTTTCTTTGGTTAAGCCCCTGCCCAAAGCAGGGTGAATGGAAAGCTTGAGTAAATCCAGTATATTTCCTGTGGGCTGCTGAGGAGCTGGAGCTGGAACTAGACATTAATGAAAATGACAAAGCATACACATGTCAGCCTTGTCCCCCAAAACTAGGTGATACTAGCGTACTTGCACTGCAAGTGTTAATTCCTTTGCCCTCACTTGCCTTTTTCTTTTTTTTTTTTTCTTTTTTTTTGTCCCAAGGACCTCAGGAAAAGCTCTCTGGATGCTACTCCCTGGAACCTGCTGAGATCTGTGTGTCCCCAGTGCCCCAGTGTGAAAACAAACTCATTTCCCTTGTTTCTCAACTGTTGAGAAGAAACAGCAGATAGTAATCAGTCTTTTCCTCTCTCAATAGCCCCCACCCCCCCCAAATGTGGGAGACTCCATGTAATCCTATCTTTGTTTCTGGTGGAACCTTCCACTGAGGACAAAACTGTTTTATTTGGGAAGTAGGGATACAGAAAGTAGGTATCATCTTTCACTTTTGTTTCTGTTTTGGTAAACCTTGTTTGAAAGTCGCTTGAAGCTCACTGGCCCAGAGTGCTTATTTTGGAGAGAATACAATTCCTATTAAGCTACAGCTGTAATTGTATGTAATGTGTATTTTCTTAAGTGGATAAGTTATCCACAAATCCCAGATGATGATATGTCTTTCAAAGAAGATGATGAAGAGGGCCAAGATTCCAAGAGTACCGTACAAAGGAGACAATGTCATCAGAGGGTGAACAAAATGGAAATGTTTGTTAGGGGAAAAGAACCAGCTATCCAACCTTGTGTTTGTTCACAGGCCCCTTTTTGCTGTTGCTTTGAGCCCTTGTCCAGTACCTGTCCCAGACTTTCCCCTGAGACTTGAATGCGTTTGTTTTGCTCACTGTTTGTTGTGGCTACAGTGAGGAAATGTGAAGTGACCTGTGTGTGGCAGGGCCAGTGCCTCACCTGCAACCTCAGGCCCCCTGTCCTGAGCTTCCCACCACAGATACCTCCTGGCCCCTTCTGGAATGGTTGGATTTGGGATGCTGGAATGAATGTGTAATTGAAATGGATGAGGAATTGTGCTCGGACGTGTTACCGGGGTGTGATGTTCAGTGCCTGCTCCACAGGGCTGTGCAGCCAGTGAAGGCAACAACTGCTGCTGTCACTCTGGGAAAGTGGTCTTTAAAAAAGAGACCATTAGCTGGGGCTTCTCCTTTTTTTTTTTTTTTTAAATAAAGAAATAGAAAGTTTTGAGACTTTCCATCTGCCTGGAGACTTTCTAAGCCATCTTTTCTCAGGAGTTACCATTTTTATCCTGGAAAATGATTGTTGTTGTTTTAATCCTGCCTTTTGTCCCTCACAGCCTCGTTGCTTTTTTGGGCTCTGCTCCATCCCTCCCCACCGCCTTCTCCCTACCCCTTTTGGACAAACTGCAGCAGCGTTTGCCTCGGTTAAGAAAAATGGGGCTAGACAGGGTTGGGCAAGGCTCCTGCCTTGTCACAGAAAGGGCCAGGAGGAAACGCGGCCGCAGCTGAGTTTATTTTGGAGCCCGCCCACTGGTGCCCTGCCCTTTGCCCGGGGCCCTGACAGCGGCCCCAGCTGTGCCGGGCAGCCCGCAGCGCTCGGGGGCCGGTCCTCCTGCAGGAAGGAAGGAAGGTCCTGGAAATCCCCAGTGCGAAAGAGCAAACGCTGCATTATTTCATTTCAGCTTGGTATTTCAACATGGAAGTTTTGTGGTTTTTTGGGTTTTGGGGTTTTTTTAAAATTTTTTTCTCTTCCTTCCCCCTTTTTTTTTAATTCAGAGCAGAAGAGAATCTGCAAATCTGAGTTTAAAAAAAAAAACCAAAACAACAAACCGAACACTTGCATTCCTTTCATTTTCACATGCATGTCATGATTTGGATAATCCTGGCATTCTAAAAGAGCGGGTCTGAATGTGCCCAAGCTGAGGAAAGGCAGTAACCACTGGGATGGCCCAGCGGAGGACTGGGCTTCCCAGAGCTGTGTCCTCCTCGGGGCTTTGCTTTCCCCTTGCCCTGCCGTCCAGTCCCCTCGGACTGAGGCAGCCGAGAGCCGACAGTTCTGTGCAGCAGCTGCGAACCATTTCAAACCCATCCTCGGGTGGCAGCGGGGCGGGGAGCGTGTGCCTTGTTTTTGTTTTGCTTTCCCCGAGCTTTGCGCAGGCTGCGGTCGGCTGGCCGAGGTGCCCGGCCCCGGCAGCGTGACTCAGGGCGCTGGGGGTGCTCCGGGGCTGCAGGAGGGCTGCCCGCAGCCCAGCGGGACCGGGGAACCACGAGCCTACGTAGGCGCTGAGCTCAGGGATGGGGATGTTCCTCCTCCCGCCACGGAGGAGCCAGGAGGATCCCTGTCACCGCTGACACGAGGCACACGCATTTAGAAAGGTCTTTGGGACCTTTAAAACAAACTGCCTTTGCTTTTTTCCCTTTGCCTTTTTTTTTTTTTCCCTTTCCCTGCCACACTTAAAAGTCCCCTGGTGCTTCACCCTCCCTCGTAACACTCCCACAGCTCCTCTGCCAGCATCTCCCTTAGAACCGCAGCTGAGCAATTACCAGCGCTGCTCCCAGGGCGCTGGCTCCCAGAGGGATGAGTGAGGGGTCCCCGGGAGATCTCCCCGCTTGCCTGCCAGTTAGGTTTACCAAGGATGTTACATCGGGGAAATCCCATGTGCCTCCTACAGGAGCGAACCAGCCAGGCGTGCTATGCGCTCCGAGTGTGTGTATGTGTTTATGTATATGTGTGCATGTACAGAAAGATATCATTTAGTGGCATAAACCCTCATTAATGGCAATGGGATTTGTGTGGTTTACTGCCCCTAGGAAGCTATTTGATAGCTTACTCCTAATTTGCAAATCTTTGAAGCCAATCGCCGTACCTGGTGATTAAGGGTTTTTTTGCAATAATCCGGTGCAGAGAAAAACAGAGGCCTCTCAGTGGTTTGCATGAAAAGGCTGCTGAGCGGGTCCTGTGATTCACGGGCCAAAAATAATGTGTTCTGTTTAAACAACGTTCGCTCTGTGATACAAACTGACAAAAGCCAGCGAAATTTAAAGGGACCCTGTCAAATCGGGTCTAAAAATAACCCCAGCCAGCTGTGTTTTGGTGAGTGGGCGTGTGTGCTCATGTGCTGTGCTCCCTCTGCTTTGCCAGTCTTGTCCTGGGCTGTGGCTTTTTTTCAGAAACAAGCTAATATGACATTTGAGCTTTGCCATCTGGTCTCTCGGTGTATGAAATTACTCTGTTCTGGGAGAAAGGGTCTGGCTTTGGCGTGGGAAAGAGCACCCTCATCCTTGGTCACAGTGTAGCCCCATCTCCCTGAAGGAGGTGAAAAGTTGCTAGTGTGGGATTTAGCATCTCAAAAGGATGCTGCAGCAAGACTGCAGGGTATCCTCCTTTAATTCAGCGGGATGGTGGCAGCACAGGGTCTCATCCATGCCCAGTCTTGCAGTGTTTAGTAGGAACCCTCAAGGTGGAGTAGGACTCCTCCTTCTCACTCCTCTCTGGGCTTTGGAGGCATCACTATTTTTGGGAGTGCTGTGACTCTCACTTCTCTACAAGCACATGGGAGATGGGCTCCTTGTCACGAGATAGCTCCTATTTGTAGGATAAAGCTCACTCTGAAACTGGGGTTCCCCTTCTGCCAAAAATACCCCGTAGCATAAACAGGCATAGCTCTGCCAATTTGCACCTTATCTGACCTCACCTTGTTCTTCCCAGGAAACAAATCTAGGCTTTCTACCTCTGTAAATGTAATCATTCCCTGTGCCATGTCCTCCTCCTGGGTATCTGAAAAGATGCCTAAAAAGAAATATTCACATGAAGTCTGTATATGTGTGTGATGCAGCTGTTTAGAGGAGCAGAAGCAGCCTTCAGTTGGTTCCCTCATCTAAAGACGAAATAGGAGAAGGAGGGATGGGTATTTCTCAGTACCATCTACCCCTGTCCTGTATTTCCGCAAGTCTTGTCTTTTAAAGTCAGAAATTGCAATAAATAGCTGCTGGGGAATTCCCTCCTGCAGAAACCTCAAGAAAACACCTTTGCCCCTATCCAGGAGCAGCTGGCCCTGTTTGCTCTTCCCTTTTCTATACACCCACCAAATTTCTTGCTACCCTTTCTGCCCTCTTGGGGTTTCTATTGCAGAAGTCCCTGCCCTGTGGTTGCTCTGTCACTGGCAGTAGGATGTTGAGCATCTCCTTCTCCCTTGTATAGAGACTGCAAACCCCAAAAGATCTAAGGATCTCCCCTGCTGGGCAGAGGTTGAACATCTGCAGCATCTGGACAACTTTCCCCTTGCTGCCACACCGGGAGCTGAGTGCAGGATTGAGGTTTTCTTTAACTATCCCTTCTGAATTTTTTTCCAGCTGTGACTTCATGTTAATTCAAACTAGCATTCCCAAATTGCACTATTCCTGCCTAAAATATTTACAATCATAGAACTCAAATCTTCCTCTCAGTATGCTTCAGTGTAACTGGAGCACTTCCATCCCACTGTTTTTCTTGAAGGTTAAGGTATTAAGTCAGGTACCACGACTGACTGAAATTTGAAGCAAAGGTGGATTTGGAATTAAGTTAAACAACTTTATTTTAGCACACTAAAACTGTAAATACTGCTATCAAATTCCTTTTTGGTATTGACAACATTTACTTTTTGATGGTGTTTCCAAAACAAAATGTCAGCAAAACTTGATGTCTTGGCAGGATTTTGTGCTTCTCTGATTTTGCTCTAAGGCTGTTTTCCAAGGGAAGTTGTGCTCTTCCAATGGTGGTTTTGCTTTGCTGTATACTTACTGCTTCAGTCATCTCCCACATAGGGGTGAAATGTGCATTTTGCTGTAACAATGTAATAAAACTGATTTAAAATGAGGTATTTATATTGATACTTACATTCTAGTAGTTGATTTGGTTTTGTTCTAGAGCATTCTTCCTTGACTCTAGGCTTCTAAGTGTAGTACAGGTCAGCAGTGTCCAAGGATGAAGAGACCATCTGCTACCAGCAGAAAAGTGGCAGATATTCAGAATATCAGATAGCCTCTGGTGTTCTTCCAGGTGTTCACTGAGGGGAAGAAATAAGAAACCCTTCATTTTGATCTCATTTCTGGCACCGAAGTGCCAATGGAGTTCAAAAGAACTTTTCATCTTAAGAAGGAGAAAGGAAACTTTCAAGATGTTCCTCTGAAAATAGTTAAATGGAAGACATCCAGATTATGGTCTTTCATATGTTCTGATCCTAGGAAAGAAAGATCGAGCAGGGTGAAGAAAAATTATTCTAAAGCACTTTTGACTTGGTATCATCAAGTTGCACACTGTTCATCAGCATGAATTCATTATTTGCCTGAAAAATCAGAGGTCAGAGCAAGTGTTGCAGAAAGCTTTTACAAGAAGTCAATTCCAAATTTCTACCAGAATGCATCCTGGAATACATTCTCCTTTTCTGTTTACTGTCTGCAAATGGATTAAATGGTGAGAGAGTTATAGAATTCAAACCAAAAAAAAAAAAAAGGAGGGGTGGTAAAATCACAAGCAAATATCAGAGTAGTCCCAAAAAAGCAGATTCTGAATTCATCATAATCATAAGTGTGGAGTTTTTTTCCAAAAACTATGGAGTTAATCATTCAAATACAGTAAGACACTGGCTGATTTGTGTGTTCAATCAAGACTAATCACCACAGCTTGAATTTTGAATATTAAGTGTTTGTGGAGTCTGCTCCCAAATTATGTGCATAATTTTTGTCATGTAGATTAAGTTATTTGATGAATTATGTCAGACGACACATGTCTAAAAGTTAGGAAATGCTGGTGAACAAAATGCACACAGAGGAAGAGAGAGGTAATTTCTTATGAATCCTTTATTCATTTCTGAGTTTGATTCCAAGATATTCAGGTCTTAATTTTTCATCAATAGCAATTGATGGGTGACTGAGTTTTTGCTGGGTAGCATTTATGGGGAAGCTGTCTCCCTTCAAAGTGAAGATATTGGGAGCCTCTGCCTGCTGCTGTACTACAGAGCTGCTTCCTCAGAGCTGTGTAGCCACAGACTGCTTGTTCTGCTTGTGTCCTGCATCTCCTCATGTTGCTTCCAACTGCAGCCTGGGGAGGTAGGCAGAGCTAGTGAAAATTGAAATTGCAGGAATAAAACAAACAGCCTTTGGTAGACGAAGCTGAGGTTACTCAAGTGGAACTAGCTGGCTTGCTGAATCAGAGAGAAGCAATGGCTGATTAAAGAAACTAAAGTGAGTTGGTAGGTGGGAGACAGTAAAATGCAGGAGTTCATCAGCGTGTGAAACCAAATCAAGCAGGGAATGATGGAGTGAGAGAGAATATGAAAACACTGTGTAAGACAGAATCACAGGATAGTTTATGTTGGACAGGGACCTTAAAGATAACCTAGTTTGACTCCCCTGTCACAGTCAGGGGCACCTTCCATGAGACAGACTACTCCAAACCCCATGCAGCCTGGACTTGAATACTTGGGGTAAGTGCTGGATGCAGCTGTGACTGGGGTATCCACAGCTTCTTTGTTGACTTCAGGAAAAAGAGGCAAACAGTACAGTGCTGCCCCAGGGCTGTGTGAGCTGGGTTAAAAGTCATGTTCTTTAAAGTGTGGCTGAGGTGCTCTCACTGCCTTCTGTAAATGGGATGATTTATCAGTGTCTGGCTGGCAACTTCTCTGGGATGTCCTGGCCTTTCCTTGGAGTGGAGCATTTTAGCACCCCTGAGGTTTGTGTGTAGATAGAATTTGTGGCCAGTAGAGGCAGGCAAATTCTGTGCCCATGCGTTGCTGTGATTCCCTCCTGGCTTTACTGGGCATCTGAGTGGGGCTGTGGTCTCGTGCCCCCTCAGCTGGGCAGCATCATGCAGGAGAGATATTTTATGTGTGATATCAATGTGTCACATCTGAACCCCATCTCTAGGGTATGAGCTTTTTGAAACAGCGTGATTTAGATTTTCTAATGCACTTTATAGGGTTAAGGACAAGAGTAATGCTGTGATTTGTAGTCTGCTTACAGGATAGACTGCACAGTTAATAGAGAATTTAATGTTTTGGCACTTTTTGTGTTTGTGGAAAAAGTATGAAAAAAAAACCCTGACATAACAATCAAATGTATGTGGTAGAAGTGAAAACATATGCAATATCTTTTCCAAGGCATTGATTTTGAAGCAGTTTTGTCAGCTTAAATTTCACCTTGTTATGGACAAATACAAAAAAACACTAAAAATATCTCTGTAGGGGAAACTTGGGTCCTATGATTGCCACTGACTTCCTGTGACCTCTGGAACAATGAGTCTTCTGACACTGTCATCATCTGCACCCTTAGGAATGTGTCTGGGATTTGCCACAAATTAGGCAATGATAGGCAAAGAAATGCAGAAGATGTTTCTCTCTCTCTCCTTTTTTTTTTTTTTAATTCCCATGTCAACAGCTGGTTTTCATACAGGATTCTGTCCCCTCCCTATTTCAGCCTTTGCAATTGAATTGGCCAGTGACACTTAAGTATAAATAAAAATAAAATCAACTTGATTACCAAAGCTGAGATATGAAGCAAATGAAAAATATAAGCTGACACATGCCAAATCTATCATGCTGATTTTTTTCACTAATAGGGTATTTTCAATTCTCTGTCTAGGCATGAACATTAATTATTAGCTGAAATATTTGAGCTGTTGAAGTCATACCATCCTTCTAATGAAGAATTAAGTTAGGATAGCAATTGGGATAAGCAAACCTGTAATACAAGACAAGATTGCTTTAAAAGTGCAGTCACTACAGTGAAGCAGTACTGTAGATCTCCCTGCTAGTCATAAGGGAAGGAGGCCTCAGCCCCAGCTGCCCCAGAGGGCTTCTTGAGTAAGACTCACACCTCAAGGCAACTTATTGTATGTGCTTTTACAAAAAGTCTCAGAGAGCAAATTGGAAACCTGCTGAAGCCCAGAGAGATGTCTCCTAATTATTTCCACTCATGCTGGAGCAGGGATATTATAGCACCTAACAGGAAAACTGGAAAGTTCTGGGGTATCTGTGCCAGCTTCCAAAGAGTACTTTGTTGAGCATATGGTGGAAAAAAGTTCCTTAAATAAGGGACAGTTGTTTGAAAAGTTTGTTACTGCCACAAGTCAGTACAGTCCACAAGTTAGCAAGCTGCAATTCCAAAAAAACAACAGAAACCCACCAAAATAAAACCCCCTCAAAACTCCAAAACAACAACCAACCAAAACAAAACAAAAATCAGGCAAAGAAAAACACAAACAAACAAAAGTCCCCCAAGAACAGCAAAACCCACACCAAAACCCCCACCACGACTCCCAAACAAACAGTCCCAAGGTTAACAAGAATATTCAGAGCTGCACTAGTATATGTTATCAAAATTCAGAAATGTATGTGCTGGTGGCTGAAGGAATCCCCAAGTGTGGAAGATTGGTGAGAGATCTGGTCAGGTAACCCCATATTTAACCACTTCTTTCTTCTTAAATGGGCTTGTATTTCCCCAGGGGAAGAGGAGGAAGGTGGCTGAACTGAAACTTGCTTAGTCACTCCTTTGTCCACAAAACCACCCATCTGACCCATGTAAAAATTCCAGGTCTGTCACCCCTCGTGATGGGACAAGATGATTAGAAAGTTCTCTGTGTGGTTATTGGACATCTTGGTAAAGGGCTCCCTCCATCTCAGTAATTCCCTTTGATGGCCCAGTGCCACAGGCAAAGCGGGGGTGTTTGGAGAGGCAAAAAAAGTAAAATGCAGAGAAAAGAGAACGTGAGTTTGTTTCTCTCACAAGAAGTGAAAGGATTGATTTGTGTCATGGGAGAAATTAATGCCCACCCTGACCATGCAGTAGCTTCAGGCTTGCTCTGTTTTCCCTTACATGGGAACCTATCCATGATCTATGGGATTTATTTCTTGTGGAAGGACAGTTTGGGTAAGATAAGGCACTTTTGTGCATTTACATGAGGTAAACAAATGCTTCTAAGTGCACAGATATCCATCTTCAGAGATACTCAAAGTCATCTGGATATGGTTCTGAGCAAACCCCTCGGGGTGACCTCACCTGAGCAGGGGAGTTTGACCAGATGATCCCCACAGGTCTCTTCTCACCCCAACCAGGCTGATGTGATCCACCTCCAGAGCTTTCACTTAAAGCTTGCAAGCTTCCCATGTCTTCATGGGGAAAGGATGGGTGCCAGTTCCCAATAACTTGATATTGGACAGAGAGAGGGAGTACTAAGAATGGCAGAGCCTTTTCAATGCCTCAGGGTAATGAAAAGTGAACTCCCTTTGTTTTAGACCATGCTGTAGTAATTGCATGTATGCTTTCTCTGTTGATAAATGTCTCCCTAAATCTGGCTGCCACTTCTCTTAACAGGAATATCAGGGAAACAGATTAAATATATGTCTAGCAGCACAACTAAACTAACAAAAAACCCCACCCTCAATGCAGCCTTTTCCAACTTGAAGCTTGGAATACAAAAGGGGAAACATGCCAGAATCCACTTTGTGCCTTTAGAAGCTGTTCTTTCTCTACAACTTCACCCGCTCTGGAGCAAATAGAGGAAGAACAGGATTGTGACTTTTTTTCTTTTAAAGCTCCTTTTCACCATCAGGTGGTGTTTGTCTAGGGTTTCTCTGACCCTTGTAGTGCAGGCAGTGTCCATTAAGTTAGAGAAACCTGTGATGTCACCCTCCCCTTAGGTCTGACAATAGCAATGACTGAGGCAGGCAATTAATGAGTACCTGCTGCTGCTGCTTCTGTGTTTGCTGAAGGACCAGGGGACATTAGAGTCAAAGACAGTGCAGGACAGGCACTTCATTTTGGAGAAAAGTGACATGGTAAGCTGAGAACTAGTTGGAGAAAATATATGTAGCATGGGGTGTTGAAACCCCATTAAGCAGAGCCTTCTTGGTTCTGACAGTTCTGCCAATGAGTATTTTGTGGAAATTTAGAACTGCAGCATCTCAGACTCTTCTCGAAATGCATGGTCCATTTCTCCTCCTCCTAAAAGACAAAACAAAAAGGAAATGTTTTCAATCTATCACTTAAGGATAGCAGGGAGTCTGGTGGCCCTTTTTGCTTTCTTGCTGGGGAAGAGCAAGATGTGGCAACTGGGAACAATGTTGTGGAGTGACTAATGGAAAGGGAGGTGCTGTAATTTGGCATCTTCCATGGCACATGAGCAGTCATTTTAGAGATGCTTTTTCCATAGGGACGAATTTTAGCATTGCTAGCAGTTTTTTCTTTTCTGGTTGTAATCAGCTTTGTGAACAGGACCCAAAACTGTATTCACAACTGACTTGTACATATAAGCATGGCATACAATAGATGTGCAGGCTTCAAAATAAATTCAAAGAACAAATTGTCTTTGTGATTGTTCTTGTTATAAAACAATTTTATGATTCCAGAATTTTACTGAACAGATAATATGTTGTTTC
This sequence comes from Fringilla coelebs, assembly GCF_963513975.1. Lineage (NCBI taxonomy): Eukaryota > Metazoa > Chordata > Aves > Passeriformes > Fringillidae > Fringilla > Fringilla coelebs. Next base: position 88,653,521 of record NC_140028.1, read on the forward strand.
TCAAGCTGAAAAAATAAATAAAGAGTCCTGGAAATGAAATGTAGAGTTTTCCACCTGGCAGATCAATAGCTTTTCAACATTTTCCTTTTCTTGTGTTTCCCAAGTGAATGCCCAAGTGAATGTTATTTGGAAGCCTAACAAAAATAAGACAGAAAATGACTGTAGGAAAATTCGAAGCAAAGTCTTTCATTTAAACAACTGTAATGCATAAAGAAGCGATGAAATCTGATTTCTTTTTTTTTTCTTTGAGAAAAGAAAGTGAACAATGCTGAATTACTGCACAACACTCTTGATTTGTGGGTGTTGGACTGAGCAGGCCCTTTTCTAATGGCAAGCAAATAGCTGGAGTCAGTATCTGTAGGAGCATACTCCGTGGTGGCATTTCCAAAGCATCTAATGTAGATGTCCACAGCTTTTGCTACGTGCTTGGCACTGGAGACCTTGATGGTGTTTTTACATGGATAGCTGAGTGCATGAAAAGAGATCCCCAGTAGTGCTTAAGTACTGCCAAAAAATAGGATTTACCCATGGCTGCAGAGATGTCTCCAGGAAAGTCTGAGCTCTGCTCAGAGGGAGAAAGGTCTGGCCAAGTTGTTCAAGCAATAATGCAAGAGCATAGTTAGCTTTCAAACTACTAAATCTGCCAGTGAACTTGATCCTTTTGAGGGAGCAGAGTTACCTATGTGGTAGTTTGGGGTTTTTTCTTTCTTTTTACTGATCTATGACATTGTACTTTTAACGTGAAACTTTCATTTGCCTTCTGCACCTCCTGGCTTGTGTGCAGCTGTGCTCTGCTGGTGCTGCTCAGGAAAGCACCAATGTCAGCAGAAGAGGCTTGCACAGAAGTGCATCTGCCAGTGGCACTGAGCAGGGGCAATGGAGTCACTCTGTGTTTCCAGTGAGTTAAGAAAGCAATGCTCAAAACAGCAGCTTTTAGGGGGCACATAATGAAACTACAACAGCAGTGGAAGCAAACTTAGAAGTGTTACCCAGCCCAATATTGCTGCCCTGCGAGATCCTGGAGTGGCCAGAGCAGCGTGGCTGCTTTGCTGAGCTGATGAGTGCTAGGGAGGGAGGTTGCTGAATGCTTGGAGAGTAGATCTTGGAGCAGGGGTGTGACTCTGCCCGGCATCTCATCTCCCCAGCCACCAGGCGAGTCCCAGTGGTCTCGTGCACAATGGGTTGCCCTGCCCCACCACCCACTGGGCCTTCAATAGGGGAGCTTTGGGCAGGAACAACAAAGGGTTAGGGTTAGGGTTAGGGTTAGGGTTAGGGTTAGGGTTAGGGTTAGGGTTAGGGTTAGGGTTAGAGTTTAGGTTTGGGTTTGGTGGAGCAACACTTCAACACCATTTGTTTCCTGGGAAAAGCAGCTCATTTCCATATGCAAGCAGGGAACAGTGTCTAAGACAAGGCTGCAAAAAAGCTGCCAGCTGCCTGGAAATCCCTGAGATCAGCCAGGAGGCTGGATCTGTCCTGGAGCCAGAAGATAAAGTCTGGCCATTACACTTTGTCTTTGGGAGAAGGGAGTTTCTACCCCACAGTGCCACCCACGGAGCCTTTACATTCATGTCATGGGCACTGAGACAGGACCCGAGGAGAAGACCTGAGCAGGTGAGCAAGCACCAACTCTAGCAGGCAACTGCAGCTCTCCCTGTCCAAATCCAGCAGAGCCACTATGGAAACACGCAGGATCTGGAGAGCATCCTTGGTGAAGGAGCAAAAGGAGCACAGCTTCTGGGACACAGTTTAAGGAAACGTGCTGCGTGCTGCTTGGGAATGCCAGGGGTGAGTTTACACCACCTTTCCCCAGCACCTGCTCTGTGCTCACCCTGTTATCCAGAGGGGGAAGGAGAGCACATGAGCCAAGGCCTGGGTATGGAATGCATGACAAAGTTGGGAAAATCCGGGGAGAATGAGGAGGAATTTGGGTGATAATTGTGGAACATCCATGGGTTGTGGCCACATCCTCTCCTGCACAGGGCCCTCTCACAAGCATGACTGCTTCATGAAGACCTCACTGACCCTTCAGGGGTCCTTCTGTAAGCTTTTCCCCCTGGCTGTCCCTGAAGGTACTGGGGTATCTGCTCGACCCTGCAGAGGAGGAGGGCTCAGATTGTCCATCACCATGCCTGTCTTCAGCCTATGGCCACAGTCAGCAATTATATTTGGTACTGCACACCCCTCTGTTTGATTTGATTTGATTTTAAAACCTCTGAGGAGCAAAAAGTTTTGCCTGATGACTGCACCCCCAAAGCCACAAAAAAAGGGAAAAGAGAGTGTCATGGGTGAAACAATGGATCTGGATTTCTCAAATATCTGGCAGGCGATTTTGAGGACTCAAAAGGAAGCTGATTTAAGGAGAGATGATTTTCAGCAGTCTGTAGACCACTTTGGCTATATAAGGGTTATTAGGCAAGACTTGATGCATTCCAAATCACTAAAGCTTGTATTTCCAATCTTGGCTATCTTTTATCCTAACCATCACTCTGAATGCTACCTTTTATTCAGGACAAGTTGTCTTTTCAGCAGTGTTTAAATGCATTCTTAATGTGAATTATCATGTTTTATGGTAGAGCATCTGAAAAAGAAAGAGGCTTGAAGAAAGCTTTTTGCTGGCAATAAATTAGATCCAAGTTTCTGTGATAAGCTGTAATGGCTCTTCAGAGCAGATGTATTTTATCAATTTAAGAACACAGACGGAGAAAACATGTACTGCGTTCAGACTTTTAAAATAGTATTTTCATGTTAGCGTGTTCACAGTCAACAATGAATCCAGAGAAGCTATGATTGTCTTCCAGTTAGACATGATGCAGCTTGTGCTGGGTCTGTTATTTATATGTAGGATGACAAAGTCACTTTTCAAGCCACAAGTTTCTCCTCAACACAAAGCTGGGTACTGTTGGAAATTATGGGCTGTTGGCCCAGGTTTGGCCAAGGGGCAAGGCACGCTCCCAGGCAGATAATGCACCCACATGCAGGTTTATGGACCCCCAGGGCACAGGAGAAAACTCTCAGTTATCTGTAATCCTGTTTCCTGGCTCAGGAGCCTTCTCAGCCGCTGTGGTTCTGCCACAGGTGTGAGATATGTCACGGACACCAACTTCCTCCTCCTCTTCTTCCTCCTCCTCCCAAATGTTTATGTTCCCAGCCCCCAGGAAGAGAGGCTGGCATTATCTGCCAGCTTGGGCTGTTCTGGGGTTGCAGCTGTGTTCTTTGTGCCAGCAGCACATGTGCACCTCACCTGACTCAGAGGGGTGGCCCTGAGGGTGGCAGGGCTGTGGGGGGTGTGGGAAATCCCAGCCAGGCTGTCCAGCCCTGGAGAGCTGATCCTCTGAGAAATCAACACAGTGCCACTCTCACAGGTGTTTCTGTGGCATTTGTCTGAGCTTCTTCAGAGGAAGCAGGTCCCCCTTCCCTGGATTTTATACAGTGGGTGTGGAGCATGGTCCTTTCCCTTGCATTGTCATCTTCCTCTTTTTTACACTGCCAGCCTGTAAGTGAGGTGGTTTTGCTCACCCCTCAGCTATACAGGTTGATGAACACCATCAATCAACATTTTTCTTTCTATTTAATTTTTTTTTCTTGAGAAGAGAGTATTTTGAAGAGAAGTCTGTTCAGTTTTGCACAGATTTTTATCTGTTTTTCAAGAGGGCTGTGAAAATAGTCAACAGAATTTTCATTACTTATTCTCATCAAAAGGCACTGGCAAACAAGGGAATATTTTGCTAAACTCAGGGTTGATATCCACACCTCTGTAGAGGATTGGGCACCCACAAATTTCAGCAAATCTCTAGGACCTTACAGATACAGATATGCGACTTCTGTGAATGGAAAATTTTCCAGTCCTACTGGCAGACTAGTTTGTTAGAATTAGAGAATTAAGAGAACAGAAAAGCAGCTACTTTGAATTTCATTGTTTTCTAGCATGGCTTTTCTAAGGAAGCAAGTCTTATGCAATCACTTTAGCTGCCTGGCTTGAATCTCTCAATGTGTTTGAATCCTTTGGTCATTTTTCAGCACGTTTTTCAGTGGGGGAAATGTCTGAGATGTCGTTAAATTCAATCAGTCATGTGAAAATTAGAGTTGCCATTAAAAAAAAAAAAAAAGAAATTAAAAAGTGTGCTCTGGCACAGGCAACGTGTGCAACATGATTGCAAATGGTGTTAACTGCTGGAACACCCACATGAGAGAGAGAGACTTGATGAATGTCCCAGCCACAGGAAAAGCTTCCCTGGGAGTTTGAAATCAAGTACAAGACACAGATCTTCAAGAAGCCAGATTGTGTTGAACTGGGGTGTGTGAGGGGATGGCTCTCAAACGTCTGCATTTTCCCCATGCCAAGCCATCCCTATATTGCTTAATTTGCTCTGCATCCCTGAGAAATTTGCTCAGATCTCAAATATCTAAGAGAATTTTCCTTGAGTGAGGTAATGGATGCCAACAGATGTGCACATCCAGAGCACACAAGGGATTTTTCAGAAACCCTGCTGAGCTGAGGACCAGCAGAGTGAAGAGACATTTTCTCTCCTCCTTGCCTCATTCAGTCTTCTCCCACCCACAGGCAGGCAGACCTGGGCGGGGAGGTTTCCAGAGGAGCAGTGCTGATGTGGCACTTTGCTGGTCACATTGCTTCCTCCTTCAGCTGTGTTTGTTTCTGTTTCACTCTGTGATTGGACCAACAGGGGTTGTCCAGAGTTTGCACTTTCCACTTCAGTTCCTTCTTTCTGTGTGAAGGAAATTTGCAACTTCTGCTCATGACATGATGTGATGTAGATCATGACTGGCTTTATGAAAACCCTTCCCTAGTCCCATTTCCCTTAAAGCTTAACAAGAGTGACCAAACCAGATGTGTTCACACTAAACTATTTGGCACGGAGTGGAGCAGCTCCACCAGAAAATGCTGAATCTTTAAGCAGAGTAGCTAGCAGCCTTGTGGTTCAGAAATCACTGGGGAAAGCCCATGTCAAAATCCCCAATCTGCCTGATTTGGAGAGGGAAGTTGAGGCAAGACTGTCTGCTGGAGTGCCCCTTTTTGCCAGGGTGAGAGCTGCTGTCCTTTGTGTTGAGGATGATAGGCTTTAAACCTGGTCTAGATTAGAAAATCAGATAAACACCCACATAATGTGTAGGAAAGAGGCCTGCCAAAGAAAAGCAGAAAGAAAGCAGAAAGAAGCTTCACTTGCTTCTACCCAGTCCCTCTCAGTGCTGTTTGTACATGGTCACAGACAATTAGATCCAGGATAAAATGTAAAAAGCACATGAGGATCACTGGTATGGGAGATGGTTTAGCAATGGACTGGTCAGTCTCAGGCTTATGGTTGGACTCTGTGTTCTTAAAGGTGTTTGTGAAACTAAATGATTCTATGATTCCCTGTCTGATCTGTCTGCTCTTCTGCTCTTTGGCTGCTGGGCTGGGTCATCACAGGCATATTTCCCCACGGAGATGAGCTTTCCTTTTCCTCTCTCCAGGCTCTGGTGCTCCTCAGGACGAGTATTCCCTCTTATGGTGGTTTTCTGTAGGGCCTGTCACCATGGGCAGTGTTGTGAGACCTCTTACCATGACTCTAAAATGCAGAATAACAGCCCCTGTAGAGTCTGTTTGTTGCTGTACAGGCCTGGTTTGTGTCTAAATAGGGTTGGAAGGAGATGTTATAGAAGCTGCATAAAAAACTGCCTGCTTCTCCCTGGGCTGAATAGCCTTCTGGGTGGTCAGAAACTTCACTGGCAAGGAAATGTGACATTTGCCTTTTTCTCTTTACTGGATTTGGCCCCAAGGGGCAAGAGCTGGAGGCTGTGGTTGCTGCAGTTGAAGACTAGTTTTCCAAGTCACTGTCCCTGGCAGATAGGCATATTTACATACTTACTCTGGAATGTGATGGTGGAGGTTCTATGCTGTCAAGGTGCTCTCAAGGAATAAACATTACACATTTTAATTTTACATTAAGATTGGAGCAGGAATTTCATTTCCCCTTAGATGCAATCCCTGTTTAAAACAAAATCTCCATGTACCAAACAAAATCCTGGCTTTGGGTCCCAGAAGGAAAAAAAAAAAAAAGTCATAGTTGTACACCACCATTCTCTTCATTTTCTGCAACAGCTGAACTTTCCAAGAGACAGCAGTCAAGGTACTGGGCCGGATAAACTCTCTCATCCTCAAGCATCAGGTATCTTCGAGACACCTTCAGATGAATGGCATATTCTAGAGTTTGAATGGCATATTCTAGAGTTCAGAGGAGGAGAATGAGAAGACTTTTTTGGAAGGGCTAAGCTTCATATGTCATTATTATGCATCCCTTCACACCAAAGGAGGCTTCCTTATAGAATACATCCAGTGCCAAGGGTGTTACTGTGGCTTACTAAAGGGTAAGACTTGCGTGGGAGTTTGCATATAAACCCCTTGACTAGAGCAAGTGAAATAGTGAATTTGAAATGGCCAGAAAAAATTCTTAGCAAAGCCACAGGACATTGTTTGGGAAAATTCAAGGACATGTAACCTCAGGGTGCAAGGAGCCTGAATTTTTCTTAGGGAAAGGGACAAAGCTCTAAAAGCTCCTGTTGCAAATACAACAGCAGATGTCTGAGCCTCAAACAGCAGAAACATGCTTCTATTCAGGAATTCTTCCGTGATCTTTTTTTTTTTTTTGTTAATTAGATCCCTCCTGAAAAGAAAACTGGTTACTTTGCAGTGCTTAGCCTGAAACTGCCCTGCAGGTCTGTGTGTGACACGCTGGGCTTCACAAAGCTGCAGTCGGTGCACACAAGGTCTGTGTCCCAGCACTGCCCTGCAGAGGGGCGATGGATGGAGCAGCCCAGCCGCTCCCGAGTCACTGTGTGGCACACACAGGTTCTCTGTTCTCACGGGTGGGAAGGTGCTTGTCCCAGTAGTGCTTGGGCTTTCGTAGCTCCGAGGGTGCTTGTGGTGTTATAAATAGCAGCGGTGGGGCTATTCAGGGGTGCAGGGCTGTGAGTAACAGTTTGAATAGTGTGCTCTCTGTGGTAGATTTATGTTTTTATTTCCAGCGTTTGTCCAGCATTTATAATCTTCCCTTCCTGGAGTTCTTGATGAATCTGGAAGGGAGAAGCTTTGCTTTCTCATTTTGTGAACTGGAACAACCCTGTACGTTGGGACTCTTTACAGATCTCTGTCCAAAGGCCCCCCACAGTACAAAGCAATGTACTTTATCCTCCTTTTTTTTTTTCTCCGTTGCTTTAAAATATGCCTTCGCCAGATTAGCCTTAGTGGTAATTCTCTGCCAACTATCTCTGAATCTCACCCTCCTACGTGTCATCTCTGGCAGTGTAGAGTCTTCCCCCTTTCCTAAGCGCTGGGAAAGGGGGAGAGCAAAGGCAAGAAAGCCTCTGCCGGGGGCTGTAGGAGCGGCTGAAGTTAAAGCAGCCGGTGCCTGATCTGCAGCCTGTGGCAGGCACGCTTGAGCACGGCGAGGTCTGAAGCCAGCCCGGGATGTGGAGAGGCTGCCCCGTGTTTCCACAGCTGCCACTGCCCACGGCTGGGAGACCTCCCTGCCGTGACCTGCGTGGCTGCTGTGTGGGAGGCGGCAGAGGACAATGAGGGAAATCCGGGATTGCTCCAGGACAGCCCGGCTTGCCAGGGGAGGCTGGGATCTGGCAGCAGGTAACAACACCTGGCTGACACCGGGGAGGAGAAGCACCAGGGACGTGCCAGCTCTCTCCCTGCACACACAGCCGATGCCCGAGACATCCCTTCAACAATGAGCTCTCTTGGCAAGCGAAACTGGAAAAAACACCGCAAAAGCCATTGCAAAGGAGCTGACACAGATTAGATATTCAGGTAAAATATTCAGCAAGAATACCTCCTGCTGGGTTAGCTTGGGGGAAAAAAAAAGCACAGAACAAAAAGTCAGTGCAAAGGAAGGGTGCAGAATTTTAGATACGGATGCTTGAATTTGAAAAGCCTGTTTCTTAAAATAAGGAGGGCTCAAGAGTTCTATGTATGGGCTAAAATATAATGTGGAATATAACTCAGATATGCAAATGTAAGAGTGTCTTTCAGGATTGGATATTTTGTAAAAGCTTTTTTTTGGTAAATAAATGGAGCTAAGAAGCCCTACTGGCACAGACCTCATCTAACAAGAAACAGTCTAATTATTCCTCAAGATTTAATGGCTTTTAATGAGAATCTCAAACCTTAGTAATAGGAGTGGAAATATCCATTGGAAAACATATTCTTAATTTTCTCAAAATAATGTAAAAATCCTAGCTTTTTAGTGGGATTGAAGTTGGCCTTTGAGGAACAACTGGAAGCAAATAGGAGTATTAGAAACATCTTTGTAGAAGCCAACAATGACATTTTTCCCCAGCTTTTCCCATGTGTTTCAGGTAGGCGCAGATTTATTAATGCAGACAAGTGTTACCAATTGCACCCTGAGAGAGCGGGTCCAGTCAAGCAGAAATCTAGTTTACATACCTTGCCTTCACCCCTCTGTGATTATTTTGCTCTCTATTAAATGGTTGGTTGGATTACTAATTAAAAAGGCAAAAAAAAAAAAAAAAAAGGCTTACCATTTGCAATCGTTTCAGGGCCTTAATTTCCTTGGAGGTCTAACAGTGTGTGCTGTTGACACAGCTCAAACATTCACGTCTCAGTTATCCTGAAAAAGAGCTGCAAACAGGATAATGAACTTAACACGTGTATCAGCCTGGGGAGCCGAGAGGCCGACTCCGACCTGTTGCACTCCTCCAGCAGCAAAGCGCGGGGGATCCTGCCCTGCATGGAACATCTGTGCAAACACACACTGCCGTGCCTCTGGAGACATCCTGCCCTGCTCTGGCACTGCCCTTTGTCAAATGGCCGTGTCACCAGCTTGCACTGAGGCCCACAGCCTGGCAGGAGGCTGAGTTCTGGGGACGTCTGGTAAGGTGGCAGCTGTTTTTCCACAGATGCCATGGCATGGGGGAGGAAAGAAAGCTTTGTGGTTACCCCAGTGAAACCAGCAGAAGATCCTGGCAGGTGTGAGACCATCTGGTGAGCGTGGCACAGAGGCCTCCCGTTGTCTTTGCCTTTTTTAAAGCACATTGGCAGGTCTGTGCACGGGAGTGAGCTCCTACCTGCTCAGCCCATCTGAGCAGGTTCTGCCCAGCACACACCACTGCTACGGTGGCACATTTTATTTCCTCCTGCAGAGAACATGATCTAGTGGCTGTGGCCACTCTTCAGAAAAATGCAAGTCAAGGGCCTGTACAGCCTGACAGAACACAGCTTTCCACAGAGATGAGAAGTGAAAGAAGGTGTAGGGGCAGGAAAGTGAAGCTACTCTCTAATAAAAAAATCTTGGACGCTCCAAAGGGTCCTGAAGGGAGTGCGCATCTCTGACAGGTATTGGCCACAATCCTCCAGCCTCTCCACGTGTCTGACCCTGAGTTTGAGGGCAAAAGAAGTGTGCCCTCATGATGCAGGATAGGTGAAATCATTGCTTGGGGATTGCCAGAGGGTGCTGTGTAAGGGACTCGTGTGTTCATCCTCTGTATGTGTCAGTTTTGCTCGAAGTTCAGAAGACAACCTTGTTGTCACCTCTGAGGCAGTTTCTTTCCAGAGAAGCTGCTACAAATGGCAATAAAAATTGGCTTCTGCTCCCTGCTTCCAAGATTTCTTGGGTCAGGGCAGCACCCTACGGGCAGTCAATAACTGCAGAGCAAGACTGTGATTTCTGACTTGAGGGCTGCTTGCCCCTGCCACCAGATCTGCCCAAGGAGGGCTATGTAACCCTTAAATAACCTACCTGCAATCAGAAGACAACCCAAATCCAAGCTGCTCACATGCCTTCCCCATTCTGCAGCTTGGCAGGAGAAATGGAAGTAGATTATAATCAGAAAGGGAGCATGTTCTGCCTATCAAGCTGCCAGAGCAGTCATCACACTACACAGGATAGTTGTTTGCTGGCCTAGGAGTAACTGTGCAAGTGTATTCAGTTTTTGTGGAGAAAAATGGTCTTTCAGTATTTCAGGAGATGTCCCAGTGTCCAGGCTTCTCAGGGGAAAGCAGAAGGAATTCAGTCACACTGTCACCCCCTGGGCTGGTGGCTGTGGCTCCTTGGTGATGCTTCCTCAGGTGCCCAAGGACAGTGCAGGTGGCCTAGAAAGTGGCAGATGCTCCAAGTCCCCATGCAAACAGGGAGCAACAGTGCTCCTGCCCTCTGTGCAGTGTTTGAGGGATGGGATGGGATGGGTGGGAGAGGACAGTGTTTGCTGGAAGGGGGTGATGTCTGCTGAGGAACAGATGTCGTGAGGGACCACAGTGCTGCTGTGGCCAAGCTCAGCCCCGTGGCTCAGCACCAGAAGTGACAGATGCTCATTTGTGACTCCAGCGTGTGTGGCACGTGCTTTTAGAAATGTACACACTGCTCCCAGGCCGTGGCACTGATTTCACCCAAGGTAACTTCAAATTGCTCTAGTTCTTTTTACTGTAATAATTTCTTTCACTAGATCACTTCTGCTTTCTCAAAAGGTAAGAACATTTTAACCAGATTATACATTAGTAGACAAATGTTACACATTCTTTTTTACCTTTTTTTTTTCTCCGTGTTGTTCAACCAGCTCCAAAATTTACATCGGGGAAAATAATTTCAAGAGCTTTTGTACCAACCTTTGTGCTGTTGAATGCCAATACAGCTGCAGATTTCTGTTTCATAAAAACAGGTTAAAGGCAATGTGGAGTGTAAACCCCTTTGTGCCCAGCTGGAAGTTAATGGAATTCCATTGTTTCACTCTCCTGTGATTATAAAAATGCTGCCTTATATTGCAGGCTGCAAAAGCATATTTTTATATATGTAGATGGTCACTTAACTGTTTCAGAGAAATGAATCTTTGCAGATTGCTCTGTCTGGGTATAGGAGAAATGTAATGAGTAATGCAAGTAAAAGAAGCAGCAAAACAACAATTCTAACTACCCTACTCTAAAATATCAAATGTCAGCAAGAAAACAGGGTTTAATCAGTATTTGCTCCACTGTCTCTCAAAATGGGATTCCTTTTTTCTCCATTGGGACACAGTTTTTCATGGCACAAGTGCAGGTAAATAGTGCACTACAGGCCATTCCTTACTCTGAACTGTGGGTAACCAGCTTTACTGGGTGCTTGGGTGTGACTCATGCTGGCCCCTGCTCAGGCAGAGGGTAAATGTAAGAGTAACTCTGCAGCCCTTCTCTCTGAGCTGATTTACTGCACGAGTCTATCCCTAATAACAGAGCAACTGAAGCCAAGGAGCCCTGCAAAGCAAAGCAGGGATTTACAGCAACCAGAAGGCACGGAAGCACTGTTATTTAAACAGTCAGGAAGAGAAATGATTGTAAATTGAAGCATAATTTAGTCTTAATGTCAGGTACAAGGCGTTAAGGAGCTAACCTAACAGCATGTGCTTGTGCAGACTCACACAAAATTCTTAAGGGTTTTGTTGGCATCCTCCTCAATGATCCCCGAATGCGGGTGGAGCAGAGATCTGACCCGACAAGGCTCTGGACATCCCCACAGATGTAGTTGGAGGTTGAGAGCTCTCAGCATCCTGCAGCACCAGTCTCCCATTTAGGACTGATTTAACTACTCAAAGTTCAGTTAAAAATGCTTTGTTATTGAATCCATTTGGAGAGATGAGCTGTGTTTACTAGACAGACACTCCTCCTGTCATATGCATTGTCCTATTTTTGCACATAAGCTGTACTGACACTGGAGAAGACCACATTTTGTGGAGGATTTTAGAAAAGTTATTAGTAATTAAAAAAAAAAATAAAAGCCATTTCAACAGCCATTTGTCTTTCAGGACCCCACTGTCACCACTCCCTGCTACTCAGAGTTAGGAGAGGACTCTCTCAGCAGCTTCTATTCTGTTTTACAAGAGCTGAATGCTGGTTTCAGATCTCTGGTGTGGCACTGCTTGATGCTGCTGGCTTTTCTGCTTTGGATCATCCACGTTTCAATTTGCTGCTGTGCTTGTAAAGAGAGCCTTTAAACGTGTCCCCTTTTCTCCAGCTATCTTTGTGTTTTCTCTGTTCATCAACTATAGATGTATAAAAGCAGTGGTTTTTAGCTTAATTTTGTATTCAGAAACAAAAAGTGCTGAGTTGTTGTGGTTGTGCAGGACAAATTTAAATAATATCTGTGGCAGCCTGGCTTGGAGAAACATTCAGAGTTAGAGATCGAATAAAGACAGCAGAATAACAATGAATGGACTTGAAAGCACAGATTCTTTCTCCTTAAAAAGTATTCACTACTTTTAACACTTTGAAGGTTGTTAAAATAACAACCTGATGGCTGTGCCACTGCTGGCCTCAGAGGGCAGGATGGAGGACAATGAGCTTCTGCTGCTTTGTGTCCACTCACTATAAACCCCAGACTAGGTCAGAAAAATGTTCCTGTTGGAAAAAGATACTCAGTTGCCCTTGGTCTTGATGGGAGCTGTGACCTAACCTCTGATCCAGCACAGTCTTGTTTTCCAGGTCCAGTTATAATAGCTGCTGAACTGAAACTCACTCTTGCTCAGATGTGTCAGGCCATGCATCAGCTGGTGATGCCCTAACCAAAAGTATTTAAACAATTGTCTCTGTGTCTCAGAAAACATTTGTATTGCTAAATTAGCCCCTTGGGCAGCACACCCTATCAGTGATTCTGGCTACACAGCCTTTATCTGAACACCTTGACAAGCTTGAATCAGTGTTTGTATGGCAAATCTTCGCCCAGTTTAAATATACATTATTTTATCTATTTTAAAGCTATGCTATTTTATACCAGCCAATATAATGGCACTTTCTTTCCAAAAAACAATCCTGAAAACTTTGTTAGATGGAATTTTCCTGAAATGTACACCCCAGATGATTTTGCAAAATCATCTATGCTACGTTAATGCAGAAAGAAGGAGTTTCACTCTTATTGTATTAAATGGTTTTGTTTTTATCTTCTTAGAGCAATTATTTCACTTGATTATCATAGAAGAATTTCATTTGACATTGAGTTTAGGTGCACCTGAATTCATTATACTGTGTAATTTATATTTGATAGAAAATGACAATAGCTTGAAACTGTATTGACAGATCTTTATTGAAGATAATTACTCAAGAATCATTCTGAATGAATTACATTGAAAATTCGCTTCAATTTTACAGCACTCCAGCGATAAGAAACAGAACTATACACGTTTCCTTTGCTAAATTGTAGCTATAATTTTGTTTAAAACTCTTTGAATTCTTTCAGGTAAATTTGAGCTCCCAAGAGAAGCTTGTAACACCTAAGCTCAACTTCTGAGACTTGATTAATTCACAATTCAAGATGATATTACTACAGGCAGATGTCTCACTCTTTTCCCTGGAATGGCAGGTTGTCAGCTGTTTCAGGGAGACAGTTTTGTGGGAAGGCTGGGAAAAGTGGCCATTTTCCCTGCTGTTCCCCAGAAGAGGGTTTGTTCCCCATCTGCAGAGCAGGTAGGAAGCTGGTTGCTGCCATGTGTGTCTGGTGATGTCTCTCCCTCTGCCCAGCTCCAGGAAGGAACTGGGGGGCTCAGGTTGCACCCCAGTCCCTCTCCTCTGGTTTCAGTCTCTGACTGCCATAGAACCAGCTGTAGGTTCCCAGCTGAGCATCTGCATAACTTTGGGATTACAGAGGCCTTATGCTCAGCACTTTGCAGAATCAGTACATAGAAATGCTAAATATCGTAGCTACAGTGGGTAAATACCTTTTACCTCAATAGATTGCAATAATTAATTTCCTCAGCTTTGATCTATTTCTACCAAAGAGAATCTATTAGAAGCTATATGAAAACACAGGTAATATGTGTGATACAATGGCTGCCATCTATCTTGTATTCTTTGGCTACAAACTGGCATGTGTGCAACTGGCTTTCCAATACCTTACTTTTAGAGAAATTTTCTAAAAATTATACTCGGCCAGGATATAAAACAGCAAAAAGGAGAAAAAAATTTAACAGTAAACCATGGGAGGAGAGAGGAAGGAAGAAAGGTGGAATATCATCAGTACCTCTGAAATACAATTGTGGTGAGTTCACACAGAGAAGGCATTCAGCATCCACAATGGCTTGACCTAGTAAGTAGTGTAATTGTCACTCAGACATATTGTAGTAGTATTTATTTCATGTAGTGTTTAAAAATTAACACAAAAGTTGAAAATGAAGAATAGGAATATTCCTGAAGACAGAAATATAGAGGCAGAAGACAGAAGAATAGGGAATGATCACACTGAGAAATCATACTGAGAGTGAGCGTGCTACAGAAAAGTTAATTCCTTCATAGACTATTAATTGAAGGTTTATTTCCTTGTGTTGAAGTATTATTGTCCTAACAGAGTTAGAGAGGAAGGAAAGAATGAGATGGATGTAATCCATCATCATCAGAAGAGCAAAGCCACTGCATGCAATACAGTCCTTCCATCCACATGGTCTGTCTCTCCTAGTAAAACACTTCTGGATTTTCCTCAGCATCTTAGAAATAATTTATATTATTGTGCTTCAGCTGGTTTATTAGTATTCATTTTCCTCTTAGCCAAATGGAATTGTTTATTGAGAAGCATTACTGCACATCACTGAGTATCCAAGCTATTTTAGTTTGGCAGTGCTTGCTTCCTTCAAGTCTCAAAGGTTGCCAGCTGCTTTGTGCTAAGGATCTGAGCCAGCAAATTGTTGGTACCCATCTAAATATTGACTGCTAGGGGCTTGTATGGCTCTGCACAGGAACGTGTCCCAAAGGCTGCTCTCACTTCCTTATTGCTATTCCCATCTGTCCCACCAGCCCTGCAAAACTCTTCATGAGGGATGCTATGTATAAGGCACTGTGTGTGTGGGGAAGAGGAGGTGGTCATTGCCTTAGAGGCCATGCACATGTTCTTTTCTTGTTCTTCACCCCTGATGAGATGGCTTCTCTAGTTTTGCTCTTCTGGCTCCAGTGGGGTTCTCCCGATTCATTCCATTGTGAGAAACTAAAGGAACAGTTGGATTTTGAATCTTTGTCTTGCCAGCACCACTTGGATAGCTATGTAACTCTATTCATTTCAGTTGAATAAGTTAATTTGATGAGAAGTGAATCAATTTCAATATTGCAAAAGTTGCTGTACCTTTTTTGTGTTACCTTATATCACATGTATTTTCCTGTCTTTATTATAACACACCTTTACACACTTAATAAGGGTTTGCAGAATTTCCAGAAGACTTTGGTTAAACAACCGTATATATTGTGCAAATTTGCTGAGCCTTTCCAGGAAAAGAAATAAAAATATTCTGTAGGACAATGCAAAGGATTTTTCCATACCTTTAGGCTAGGCACAGGAATAAAAAGCAAAGTCTTATGTGGGAAGATTTTGCTCATTTTCACAACCCTAATTACAGACCTGTGAATTAGATGCAGGAATAGACTGATAAATTCTCTGTCCCGTTTTACTGCCAGTCAAGTATTTTCACACATGAGTTATTATATAAAACCCATAAACCACCTAAAGGAGAAAGCAGAAACCTCACTGGAAAAAGATGCATGTGTGTTGGCCAGCTGTTGTTCCACCAGGAACCAATTTTAGTTCAAATTCCCACTGTAAAAGCTAATTTGGAAGCTGCTGAACTTTCCATCCATATAGATTTTGCAAATAGAAGATGAGGGGAGAGAGCATACAGGTCAGCAGGTGGACTTAGTCTACCCTTTGGAAGACAGGAGCTCATGGAGAATGCTTAGATGTCTTAAAGAATAAAAATAGTGGTCATAGTCTATTCAAGTATGTTATAGCACACTGATAAAGTAAAAATCTGGTTTCAAACAGAGCTGCCGGCCATTAAACTAATTGTGTTCCTCATCTTTGGACAAGGAAATGTATCCTGGCGTAGTCCAATAACACAGTACTTTAGAACAGTGATTTTAAAAATCAGATTAAAAGCAAAGAAATATTCAAAAATTTTAGGTCCTACAGAGGGGGAAAAAAACATGGAAAAAGCCCCACTGGGCTGAAAAGCTTGAAAAAAAGGCTTTTCAATGTATTTTTCTTTTGCCCTCTGTCTTTGAACCTTTGCTGATCTACACTTGCCAACCTCAACTGGTCTGGGGCAGAAAAAGCAAAAGGGGAAGATGGAACTGTAGTGAGAGAATGTTTATAGAAAGGCTGCAGAAAATTAGAACAGAGTTGAGGTAGCAGCTTCCTCTGGGTTTGGCGTTTGGTGAAAAGAAGCCCAAGAGAACCTAGAACATGTCAAAAGATGGATGGAATATCTTTTTTTTTAAAAACATATCTGTACTTTGAAGAGAACATAGAGAAGTAGATGACTGTGATTTTCATTTTCCCTATGTCTTACATGTTTGTAACAGCCTTTTGTAAATAGTGAACAATTTAAAAAATGAAAGTCATGTTAGAACAGTGTGAGTGACAAATATGACTTCACCTGGGACATCAAATTGGAGTGGAGCTGTCCCTTGCCTAAAAAGTTACAGCACAAAGATTTCTGGGAGAGGAGAATAAAAGGGCTTAGTTTAGGCAAGAACACAGTTTGTCCTTCTTCAGGAAGTGAGGGAACTTTGGACTACTAGAACACTAGAAAGAAATTCCTCTAGCAGGAAGACTTAGTTATCCCTTAGGTATCTACTACAAAAATTCTTGTGTGTCCTGTAACCCTACTTGTATTGTGGCAATACAACTTCCAGCAAAGGAAATTTGGTGCAAACTTTTAATGCTGCGCATTCTCACCAAACCATACCTTGTGCTTTGAGAAAAACTCCATGAGACAAAAAGCAGACATTCTGACTATACCCCTTATTTTTATTGCTCAGTCTGTTCTAAAGCACCTCTCAAGTCAAACTTGCAAGACTCAGTTTCAAGTTACTCACACTTTATGATAAATCTGAGAGTAGCACCAAGGTTTAGGGCTTTTATCCTTTCAGTAATGTTCTTATATTTCAAGGTCTGCAATAGAAAGTTGGTCTTACCCAGGTGCCACTGCATCACTGTTTAAGGAAAGTTGGTTTTGGGAGTGCAGATACAATTCTGCTTGATTTAAGTATGAGGGAGTATGTTTTTTATTGGAAAGAGGATTGGATTTGGCATAAGTTCCGAAACATTTTGTCTTGTGGTTGAAAACCGGAGTTTTGAGTTGCATATATAGTTTTGCTTAAACTCACATCACACCTAACATGGGCTTTCTGAACTATTTTTATGGCAATTCTTTCACTTACTACTTGAAACAACTAACAAGGTAGACACATGAGAACCACAGTTATTTCAAGTGTTGTCTCATAGGTAAGGAAACTCATACTAAAAGAATTAAAGATAATATTAGTGGTTACATAACTGGTGATTAAGTCACTGTCATTGATCATAAAATGTACTGGACTTGAATATTTTCTCCAGACTGTTGTGGAGATACTTTTTCTTTCTTTGACTTATAATAGAGATATCCCAGGAACTGGAAGCCTGAGGGCTGGATGCTGAGATCAGATAATATGAAGGAAGTGTAACTACTGCACAGTAATGGCTATCATATAAAATAAAAATTTATTAAGAGAGTGAAAAACATCCATGCTTGAAATTTTCTATGATCTGATCTTGGCTTGTGGTACAGGATAATTGGTTAACCTGAAGCTTTTTTCCAATGCAATTAGGCCAAATTAGCAAACTGAAGTACACAGTTTAGTAGCAGTATTGAGACAATGTAATAAAGATGCACCAACACTGAGGACTGCAGTCCATTAAAACAACAAAAAACCCCAACAACAAAACCTCTAATGAACCATCCCCTTTGTTCCTTAAAGAGGTAAAGTCCTTTATTTGCCCTCACTGGAGCAAGGGCAAACTGCCTAAGTAAGAAATATGGGACTGGTCTATGTTTGTGTTATCATTCTTCCCCCAGCTTGACTGAAACGACCCAGTATCTCAGCTCAGCCTGTCTGGTAGCAAAAACTCATGAGCCATTTTTCCACTACTTGACCCTGACACCAACAAATAAATCCCAGGGGCTGAAAAGGACAGTTAGATTGAGAAGAATAAGAAAACATATGGCAAGATCAAGATATGTGTCTGGTTTGTAATCTGAAGAAATACACCTTCGGATTTTCCCTCTTGCTCTGAGAATGCACCTCCTAATCTTCCTTCTGCCACAGAAGAGCTTGGTCACCCTTCTTAGATAAAGCAGTCTACTTATCTCATCAATTCCCACTCACCCATTACTTATTTCACAAGTTAGAAAGCTGTCAGCATTGCATAAGAACCATCAGCATGAATATTTGATGACCCCAGCTGCCATAAGCATAACAAATCTGATATACCGCTAGCAGCCATTAAATATTCTGTTTACTCCATAAATGTACACTTTTAGAAATCTATGGAGAGACACTGTCCAAGGAGATTTGAAACTGGGTATTTAATATGAATCTTAGTCTTGAACATAAATTATAAACTTCCCTGAGAATCTATGCAACATTTACCTCCTCAGTGCATATTTCTGCATTTAATGAGTGCTTAGAATGCGACATCATTTTTTGCTTCTGACTATTGTGTGATGAAATGCAGTGACTTGTCAGCTTACACTCTACTGGAATGCATTTGAAAGCCACATGAATATGTCTGTGTTTTAATAGGCACCACTATTTTAAAAGGGTGGAATAATTTTAAATTGTTTTTTATTAAATACTAGGTTGTAATTGCATATTTTTCCAATTTTTAATCCTATTAGAACTTCAGCAGCTTTGCTTTTATGCACAAAAATCTCCCAGGATTTGTAAGCAGGCTCCTTTTTGTTTTGCTATCTATGTTTAATGCAGCAGAGATTTCGTTTATCTGTGCTGGAATGTGCTCCAGTGGCTTATACAGTGAATAACAACAACTCTTTCTCTCAAGTTTAAGAGTTACTTTTAGATATCAAAAATCCCCCAAATTTTCAGCTTGATTTGTATTATATTTATTTTTTTATTACAGAACTCAAAAAATGGTTTCAATTAGAAATTCAGTCAAGAGTGTTTGTTATGGACCAGTGCTCAGCTTGTGAGACATTCAAGTGAAGATGCCAAACTGAGGCAAAGATCAGAAGAAAGTTTGGCACTCAGTAATTCCCTCATAGAGAAGCTGTTGAGCTTTCTTGAAAAAAAAAAAGCTATTTATTTCTGTAAAGTTATTGAGTACTAAGTCTTTCTTAAATTGCTTTCATTCAGGTCTTAAAATGAAAATTATTTGCAGTCTTGGAAAGCAGGAAATAAAAATGGTCATTGTTCAGTCAGGGGCCAGAGCAGACAGAGGTGGTTTTCCTGGGGTGCCAAAATGACACCACACACAAATTGGCAATTTAATGTCCATCACACCCCTGCCCATGAAAGGCAATAGTATTCTTCCATCTTCCACACTGTTGCTCCCAAAGGCTACAAGACAGAATGGAAAATCTGCCTGGTGATAATTAACATGCAAGTTTTACCATTTGAGATGAAACCTCCTTCCACCAGTGTTTACAGATTCTAAAACTTGCCACGTTTGCCAGCAACCTCTGTAGACCTTTTAGCCACACCAACTGCTTCATGTGCTTTTACAGACTCGTGGCCTGTACATTTCTGATGTACATTCTTCATCTAATATCAGATTAATTTGCAGAAATTTTATATGAAGTCCAGTTTAAATAGCTTGCCATTAGATGTTTATAGTTTAAAAACCATAGACAGGGAGCAGAAAAACCTTAATGAGATTATTCTTACACTCATCAAAAGAAATAAAAAATTCCCTGGTTCAGCTGTGTCTGTCAAAAAGCAGGGCAGTGGTAGCAGTCTGAATTCATCATGCTGTGTTGCCTCTCAGGAACACTGGCCTTTTCTTCTTTGCAAACAAAGACTATGGATCTGATTGAGCTGGAGATTTTAAATCTGCATCTTTAAAAGAATTGTTGACACCATATTAGTAGACAAGGAAAACAATGCAAAACATTCAGAATGAACATGTAGTATCAGCTGTACCTTTTAAAATTATTTTTTCTCCTCCTTGCCAGTGTTTCTAGTATCTCTCTAGGAGCCTGAAATTAAACCATTTCCCTATTGATTTGGGTTGACTTTTTCCAATTGGAAAGAAATAAAAGAATATGCTTTCCTTTTTTTCTTCTTTTCCTAGCATTGCAAAAGCCTCTCAAGAATTCTCTTCAAAGAAATCTGGTCAGTGATTTAACACAATATAAAATGTTATGTAAAAGCACTAAGAAATATTCTCATAAAAGCCATTTGGGAACAAAAAAAGAGACAACAACAAATGTTTCAGCCAACATTTCCAAAGGCAGATCTGTCATTTTTATTATTATTATTTTTAGACTCAATCTTTTTCCTTGTTCAAGCACATTGGCTTTTCATACACATCTTATGCCAGAACCCAAGCTGGGAACAAGGTGCATGTCTGCTCTTCAGCATTTGATATGCTGGAGTTGAGGATTCTGAGGGGAGGAAACAAGGCACAAAGCAACATTACAGCCCCAGTCTTCAGGAGAGCAGGCTTTGGACTTTGATCTGCTTGGAAGAATCCTAGAGGAAACATGCCTGGAGAGAAGAGTGGTCCAGGAGAGCTGATTGCTTTTCAGAGGTCATCTGTTCCCAGCACCAGAATGGTCCATCCCAATGAGCAGGATATCAAGCAAAGGTAGCAGGAGATGGGCATGGATGAACAAGGAGCTCCTTACCAAATTAAAGTGCAAAAAGGAAATATTCAAAAAGTGGGAGCAGGTGCAGGTGATTCAGGAGGAATGCAGAGACACTGAGAGTGCATGACTGGGGAAAGAGAAGTCAGCCCATATGGAGTTGAATCCTTAAGGGGCAGTAAAGGTTAACAAGAACAGCTTCCCTGGGTACATTAACAGGAAAAGGAAAACTAGGGAAAATATGGGCTTGGTGCTGTATGGGGCAGAAGGGCAGGAGCCTTGGTGGCAAAGGGCATGGAAAAGGTCAATGCCTTTTCCCCATTGGATTTTACTGTAAGACTGGACTTCAGCAATCCAAGGGCCCTGACACCAGAGGGAAAGCCCAGAGCAAGGGAGATGTGCTCCCAGTGCCAGAGGAAGGACTGGGTTAGGGAGTGTTTAAACAACCTGGACACACTTGAGCCCATGGGAGCTGGCAGGGTGCCCTCACAGGCACTGAGGGAGCTGGCTGACAAATTGTGAGACTGCTCCTGATAACCTTTGAAAGGCCCTAACTTTTGAGAGAGGTACCTTAGGAGTGGAAGAAAAAATAAAATTCACTCCATGTCTTCAGGAAGGAGGATCTGGGGAACTACAGGCCAGTTGGCCTCACTTAGATCCCCCGGATGATGATGGGAAAACTCATCCAGGAGATAGTTTCCAAGCATATAAAAAACAAATAGGTGACTGGGAGTCATCATGGACTTCATTCAGAAGGACAAAAGTGTTCTCAATCAATCTGATAGCCTTCTACAACAATATTAGTGTGCTAGGTTACGTGATAGGGGGTACAAGGGAGGGAGTGAGATGATTTTAGCGGCAACAAAAGTGGGAAAATAGCAGGGCAAAGGTGTAAAAAGGGGTGGTTGTCCATAGGCTGTTGACTGGTCATTCATATGGCTGTGGCCTGCAGCTGTATTCTGTCCTGAAAAAGATGAGACTGTTTCATGCAGAGAAAAGGAGGCTCGAGATGGGCCTTGTGTGTACAAATATCTGAAGGAAAGATGTAAAGTGACAGGCTCTTTTCAGTGGTGCCCAGTGACAGGGCAAGAGAGAATGGGCACACACTGAAATACAGGTTTAAGCCTTTACTCCAAAAGTGGGATATGTGTCCAGGAGGTTGTGAAATCTCCATCCTTCAAAACCTAACTAAAAATGGCCCTCAAAACCTGCTCATAGCTGTCCCTGATTTGAGAAGGGAGGTTGGACTGGATGATCTCCATAAGTCCCTGTCATCAGTTTTGTAGTTTGGTGGTGTCAGTGTAGCTGAGGTGCAGCACAGCAAAAGCTGGGAGCACAAGACATCCTCTGCTGTCACCTCCAACAGCTCCACAGCTGCCAAAGGAATTGCTGAGCACATCACTCTGAAAGAGGGAGCAGAAGAGGTGACAAGGAAGAGCTGCTGTCTGTCCCTCATAAATGGCAGTGGGGAAGCTTCAGCTCTGCTCCCAAGGCTGGTGCTGAGATTTTGCCACTGGTGTTGCCCTGCAAGAGCTGCTGACACCATCCTGCTGCTGCACATCCCTGCCCCTCACCCTGCCCCAGTGAGGCACGGCCGCCTCTTGGCAGGTGCCTGTGTGAAGCCTCTTCATGGAATCACAGAATCTCTGGGCTGGAGGGGACCTTAAAGACATCTAGTTCAAACCCCCTGCCGTGGCTAGGGACACCATCCTCTGGATAAGGATGCTCAGAGCCCCATTCAGCCCACCCTTGGATGGGTTAGGGTGTCCAGGGATGCTGCTACAGAAACAAGACAGGGGCACGAGCGCCTTCCCCTCCTTGCAGGAGGTGATGGAGCTGGGAGCATGTCCCAGACCTCTGCCAGCGTGGCACCTGCCCTTGTCTGGCCACACTGCTTGATCCAGAGGGGGAGGTCCTTTGTGAGGGTCCAGATGCCCTTCACATCCCCTTCCCTGCCACAAGCCAGGCTCCTCCCAAGAGGCATCCCACTTTAGCATAGGGTAAACATTATTTAATCTAGTAAAATTTCTTTGGATTGCTCTAGACTCTTAAAAAAAAAAAAAAAAATAGAGAAAAGAAAGGCTGCCTGCTAATTTTGGGCACTTGTTGCTGAGACAGTTAACTCCAAGGGGAATTTTATTGGCTTTCTGTAATGCAAGTTAAATATAGGGGCAGCAGGAATTTCCCTCCAGGCCAGATAGGTCTCACACAGAATATTTGAACTTTGCAGGCATGCACACCCCATAAGGCAATGCCGAGTATTTCACCCAAGTAACAACACACTCTCCAGTATGGCAGTGTGAGTGAGGGTGGCTGATTCCCTTTGTCTATGTTTCATTCTTATGCTGCTATGACAAAGTCTGTGTACCATCATCCTTACTCCTACCTGATCATTCCTCTTCTTTGATCGTTTCTAGCAACGTGAATGAATTTTTAATTCATGCTTGCTCCTTTGTGCGTAACTACTTCAATAATTTCATCTGGGCTACTCCGCATTTCCACCAGCACACCAGAGAGAATTCTCAGTTTATTTACCTATTTTGTAAAGTTCTGCAATTTACTCTTTTATTCATTAAAATTCCATGGGAGATGTTTATTTTGTCTAGCATTCAGTATAATTTCAAACAAAATAATAGAAAAGGGGCAGGGGAGGAATAAAAGAGAATGGGTAGCTGCATTTCCTTCTCCTTGATTAAAGCAACTAATTGGCCTGTCCTGGAAGAACTCCTCTTTGGACAAAATAAAACCTCCACACCTTGTGCATACACCTGCAAGTCCCCAGAGAAATGTTACTGTTCCAGTGTAAACTACTACTCACATGTAAGTACTCACAGACAGCTTGCAGCCTCAAGAGGAGGGGAACAAAAGATGTCTGGTATGAAAGAGCAGGTCAGTGGAAATGCTCCTAGAAACTTTTCAGATATTTTTCAAATGAGCTCACTGTGTTGATCACTGTGCTTCTTTTTTTTCTTTTTTTTTCTTTTCTTTTTTTTTTTTTTTTCAATGGTTGTGTATTCTGGTAGAGTAGAAGAGGAGGTTGTGCTACAACCAGGCCTGGATTTTGTGTGCCTTACAACCCTGGCCGAAGAGAAACACTCTCTTGAAATTTTTTTGTAACTTATTTATTGGTAAACTGAGATCCCAGACTGCATTGAAAAGATACATATTGCTCCAAACAGCACCTGTCTTCGTAGCAAGATACTAAGTGGATTAAATATGTAATGTTTCCCGAAGGAAAGAGTGTGCTTGTAACAAATACAACTCTTAAACCTGACATTTCTGTAGGATAAAGGAAGACAAACAGCTCCCATTAGCTTTCCCCCCTTCAACACTACATGTCACTGTGAATGGAGGTTCACAAGTAATTAGATACCTTAAGGAGAAGGTGAAATTCCCTGAGAATATTGATTTTTAAGTAGTGAACATACTTTCTTGCTTACTTTGTTCCATACATATTTCTCCTTTTCTGTCTGCAGAAAACCTTGCTGGGAGCATATTTTCTCTTGCCTTAGCCATGCTGATGCAAGCTGGGTGCCACAGTAGAGAGGTCCAGGTCTAATTCAAGTGCTTGCTATAAGCATGGGCTGCAGAGCTGGGGCTCTCATTGTAAAACTGCATCCAGACAATCAGAATTTGGAGGGGAATGGAGAACGGGGCTGCCATGCTTATAAACACCTACAGACAGGCAGAGATTTTAGACAATCCGGGATGCCCTGCCATTGTGTCTCAAGAATAATATTATTCATTTATTTTATTATTTAAACAATTTAAATCGTTTCAGTAAAACCCATGGGAAATCTGTGCTCCCTGTGTTTGGGGAGCTTGAAGGAACAGGTTGTGCCTCAGTTTCCTTAGGTGGAGAATTCCTTCAAGGGGGACCCATTTCTGCTCTTCTTTGGGGGGAGAAGTCTGTCTACTTTGTTGTAACTGCTGGAGGTAAACAAATTAATAACATGGAAAAAGCCAGCAAAAAAGCAACACTTGCAACAGAAAGGACAACATACGCATGCAGCTAAGCTCAGGGTTTGTTCCAGAGGTGAAGAGATGAAAAAAAGCCAGACAAGTCTGTTTCTTTGTTTTGTAAGCTGTATTTTCTGATAAGCATCATTTAAAGTCCATGCTTATTCTGTTCTAATCTTCATTCAGTGAAAGAAATAGTAAAAATAAGTATTTTTAACCCATCTTTTTGGCACCAGCTTTTTGATATTTAATGAGAAGTGAGTTTAAAGTAATCATCTTGTACAAGGGAGAAGTTTTATTGTCTCAATCATGTCTTAGAGCCTTCATTTCAGAAATATTACTCTGCAGCATTCTCCTGTGCCTCCTGCAGATATTAATAACACTGTGTCACTCAGACCAGACTATCAAGTGAATTTACCAAACTAACTGTGGAGTAGAATAATTGAATCCTCCTCACAGTCGAGTATCTTATCATCCATACGCAGCAGGTACGTTGGGCGACTGCTGTAAAAACCGAAGCCATGTGCGTGAGCTTAATGGTGATAAACAGAAGTCATTTCTGTGCACAAACATCTGATGCAGCGTTCCCTCATCTGCAGAGCTCCTCCATTCCCAGTTTGTTTTCCTGTCCACCCTAAATCAGTTACTTTTACTGGTGAGCTCAGCCAGCCCCAATTGCTGTAGCTTTGCTACCTGCGGTGTGAACACCTCTAAGCCAAGAGAGCCAGGGAACTGTGGCTCTGTCCATGAGGAAAAGACTCTCACCACGGTCTAGGCACGTCAGCAGCACCAAAAAGGGAAGGTGCAGTGTGTGAATGGACCTTTCCTGAGAAGCTGTCGCACCAGCAGCAGCAGCACCCAGACACCGTGTGACATTGCACTGATGCTGTGCCCTAATCTGCTTTTTCACCACCTTCCTGCAAAACTGCAGCCATCAGTTCTGTAGTGAATTGTCTTCTTGGAAGTGACAGACCAGGAAATTCTGATTGAAACACCCACTTATCAGGCTCTTCTCAGTTACACGCAGTCTGCATCAATCAGTAAAGCTGTGCTATGAAAAGTCATTTCGTTTTGTGGAGGATTTTGATATTGCAAAATCTGGTTTTGTTTCAAATTGGAATGAAACCTAAATTTCAACATTTTTCCATGAAAGGGAAAACCCTTGGGTCACTGCATTTCTGGCAGGCTGCTGAACAAGGGAGGGTGCTGGAAACCCTCAATCTCTCATCCGAGGGCTTTCCATGTGACTGGCAGGGCTGGGACCAGTGAGCCTGAAAATCACAGCTTCTCCCATTTTCCCAGGCAGCTGCAAGGCTGCAAATTGGTGATTCAATTCATCATTCCCCAGCATTCCACATGGTGATCTCTGGAGAGCCTGGTGTTGTAGCCCTTCCCTCCCTCCTCCCTGTGTGACTTGGTCCAGTCTGCTGCATGCCTTTGCTACACAGCTTTGGATTTCTCAAAGGATTCCCAAAGTGCAGACCCTCTCTGAGCATCCCCTTATGAGAACTGGGACCTTGGAATTCAGTCAGCCTTGGTATTCAGCAGGAGTTTTGGAGCTGAGTGCCAAGTTTATGAGCAAAACCTTTGTAGTTGATTTGCCTTTGGTGCCAACCCAGATCTTTAGTCAGAGTGAACTTGACCTCCGTGTAATGCTTTGCTCCCGCTGATGCAGACCCTGAGGCTGGTTTCAGGTCTCAGAGATTCCCTGATGGCTTAATCAAACTCTTTCCCAGAGCACCAGCTCTGTGGATATTCTGGCAGGCCACCTCCTCGGGGACACATGATAGCTGAAGTGAATACTGCAGCATTTGCATGAGGTTTCCAACCACATCCCAATCCTCCCCCTTACAGCTCCCTCAACACTATTTTAGGCAGCGCAAGAGAAATACAGATCTAGGCAAAACAATAACATGTCTGTGTGCCATACTATGCCTCAGTTTTCTAATCATGCTGAACATTTTTGAGAGCTTTCTGGGGTCTTACTCTCAAAAATGCAGAGCCTCTTATCTCTGGACCCGGCCCTACAGCATGGGCCAATAGTTTTACTCTCCTTTTGTGAGCCCTAACCCCTTCTTTCTTCCAACATTAATAACAAACAGTCAAAATGATGCCTCTCTGCACTATTTTCTTTATCATATCTATTGCATATCTTTACCATATCTATTGCACTGTCTAATTCTCTTGAAAGTGGCAGTGACCCATCTAATCCCTCACCAAAAACAGAGCTTCACCTCTCTTTCACCTACAGGATGCAGATTCCATCCATCTATCCATTACCCCCAAGCACAATGCCCAGGAAAGATCTCTGCAAGCAAGAGGGTCACATAGCATCAACAACTGGACATCTGAAATCAGTCACTTCAGAGCATGTAGTGTGGATGAGTCAGCTTTCTCCAGAAAACACTTCCTTCAGAGAGTTTTTGACCACTTGTGATTCACTTGGAGAAGGAGAGGGCCAAGTTGAAGCGATTGGAAGAGCAAAAAGGGTTTCCAAGGGTGGGAGAGCTTGCCACCATTCTCAGCTGTAAGTGTACCTGAGGACATGAGGCGCTGTATCAGACTGTTGTGTGAGCACAGACTCATCTACACCTACCTCAAGAGCCAAACTGTGATTTTAAGGGCCTTATCTGAGCATCTTCAACTCCACCTGAAGTCGAGGAGGGTCGATGCTGTTTAACATTTCTGAAAAACAGGCCTAAGATGCACTGGGCTATGTTGATGTTCAGCCAGAGGTTTAAACAATACAGTCCTTTCACTCCCTCTGGAGCATTGGGCCAGTCTGTTTTCTTGCAACAACACAGACCAGTACTGAGATTTTATATGATGTTTGCAAGGTGACAGACATTTGATGGAAACCTCCATATGTAGGCCTGGATACAGGTCTACTTTTGTGATTTTGGTTTTTTGGGGGGTTTTTTGGGTTTGTTTTTTTTGGCTTTTTTTTTTGTTTTTTTTTTGTTCAGTTGGTTTGTTTTGGTTTTGTCTAGGTTGGGTTGCTTTGTTTGTTTGTTTGTTTGTTTGTTTGTTTGTTGGACCATCTAGAAACTTTCTATGTTGGACTATCTAGAAACCTTCTGGATGATACCAGAAGAGCTTGTTTACCTTGTCAAAACCAATGCTGTGAGAGATTATGGGAGTGGTGTATAAACACTGGGTAAACAGTGGGAAGATCACTGACATGAAAAGACTAGGTTAGTTAAGAAAAGTTCAAGCTGGCAGCGAGGTGTTTCTGAACAGACAGTATTTTTTAGAGGAATTAATGGAAAGAATTGCCTTACCCCTTCCTTCCTTGGCCCTTCCTTTTAAAAGACAGGGCTTTGTCATTTATACAAATTCAGATGCAGTGTGTTCTGCAAGCCACAGCAGGGAACAATAATCAGACACGCAGAAAATCTTCCAGATCTAAGGTCCTGGAAGTATCCTTTCCACAAGGGTCTGGGCTATGGAACTGACAGAAAGCTGCTGGAAAAGGAATGTTATTTGAACTTAAGCCTGCTCATGGTGAATTCATTTGAAAATTCGAGCAGATGACTTCAGGGAAATTATTATTATGTTGCTTGCTTAGCTGCAGCTGTGATTTCCTTTTTGCATAGTGTAGACAGAGTTTTAGAGGATGTTTTCCAGCACCTTCTGTGGTAATTGACAGCTATATGTAAACCCAGCCTATTGTTTCCGATAGCACAACATCTTAATTGCAGGTTTCAGATTAGAAATTTATTGAAAAATTAATAGACAAATAAAGCAGTAAAATATTCAGAATTTGTTTCACTCATTCATTTTTTATATGCACTCTTGGGTATATTCTCCTTGTGCCACATGCATGTGAACTCAATTGGTGTTTAATGGAAGCTTTGTGAAAATGCTGAAGAAAAACCATATTTCTCTGAAATTCAAGTAGTAACTTTGATATCAGGTTATATCATATGGGCATATGAGAGACTTTCTGTCCAAAGGAATATTGTCTGGCTTATTTCCTTTACCCTGTTATCTTTAGAGATTATTTATTTTTAATAAGGCAATGGCATCAAAAAATTGCAGAGCTAGATTGTGCTGCCTACGCAGAATGGTGTGTAGGAGTCTAATGACTGTTTTTCCTCAAAAAAAAATCCCACAAGTATGCAAACTGCCCCCAGATGACCCTGCTAGGATGAAGGCTGAATCATAGAATCATTTAAGTTGGAAAAAACCTTTCAGATCATTGAACTCAACCATTCACCCACCACCAGTGAGTCCACCACTAAACCTTGCCCTCAGGTGCCACATCTACACTTCTTTTAAATATCGCCAGGGATGGTGACTCAACCATTTCCCTGGGCAAGGTCCTCATATCCAATCTAAACCTCCTCTGACACAACTTGAGGCCATTTCCTATTGTCCTATTGGTTGGTACTTGCGACACAGCTGACTCCCACTCGCTACAACCTCCTTTCAGTTTGCGAAGACACACGAAACCTCTGCAGAAAGTTTGCTGTAGGAATGAGGAGGTGGAGGAGACAGAAAAAATATTTGGATATAATGTCCCTTTCTCCATTAAGAGGATTCTTACAAAACAGGCCTGAATAGAGGATTGAGGGACTTACATTTTTTTAATTGTAAAACAAAATCTGAAACACCATCACTAATCCACTAGACCAGCAATAATCAGAGAGCAAGAGAGTACTGCATGACACTGGAAAGGATTTTATGCAGATGATGTCATTCTTTCTTTGAATGAGTGCTATTAATCTGCATCTGAAGCATAAAATCATGAGGTAATGGAATACATTAATTACTGCAAGCTGCCAGTGTCTCTAGGCCAGTGGTTACCAACGTTTTTGGAGCCAGCCTCTTAGCACTTTTCCTCCTGGCCCTTGTTCCCCAGCAGATAACTTCCACCTTTGCCCATATCAGCTGAAATTTCCCATTTCATCTCACCAGACAGACTCTCTGCTGCACTCCTGTGTTCCAGGTTCCCATGCTCCTGCTGCTTTTTCTGACTGTCAGCTCCCAAGAACAAGACCACAGACCCCTGCAGAGATATTCACTTGGCCCCTTGCACTGTACTGAGCCCCACCTTCAACATGAACATACCTCACTGGCTGGGAAGTCCCAAGTTACCTGGATGTTCTGCTAGCTCAGCAGGAGTGGTGAAGGGAATGTGAATGCAGAGGATCAGTGCAGTGTGTGTGCCATCCCAAATGATGGAAGTGTGCGAGAGCTCTCTGCTAGAAGCTCATGACTGAGTACTTCAAGGTGCTCTGCACTTGCTCAGGAGGGAACCTTGGGGGATTTTCAGAGCATGGTGTAAGTGACCTTGCAGAGCAAGCTATCAGCATTCCCAGAGTATGTCCAGAACTAGTAAATTTTCCTAAGGCAATAGCACTTCCATCTGGGTTTGGAGGGTTTTTTTCCTGGTTAGTTTCTTGGGGCAGGTATTTTTTTGGTCTAATTAGATTGTACATCCTTTGAAGCATATTTTTTAATGTCTCATGTAAGTACAGGCAGGTAACTGATCCTGATACTCAATATAGGTTTTATAGTAATGTATTAGAAGGATAAAGATAGTCCTAGCTATTTTTATAGTGGTGTAAGTGCCAGGTCTCTGACCCCAAGGTCTGGCCTGCCATTCCCTGAGGACTGGAGCTTTAGCTGTCAAGTTGTAAGCAATCAAGAGACTTTATTTGTGCAGCTGACATGCTAAGGTACTTAAGGTGTCTGAGATCATGTCAAGGTGTCTGTCAGGACAGAGCCAGCAGCAGCTCCAACTCAGGCCTTGGGTTGAAGGGACTGGACTGAGTCCCCTTCTTTCCATCTTTGATAATCCATCCACATGCTACCACCAAGCAGTTGGTAGTTCCAAAGGAGAGGAGAAGTTGTGGAAGAGGAGTCTGGGAACCAGGTTTTAAGTGATAATGGGACAGAGGAAGCTAAAAGGAAGATGACAAGCTTGAGAAGGAAATGAAAAAGAAGGATGAGTATGGGAGCTGGGAGAGTAGAGTCAGAACTGTTCAACAATGTGAGCAGAGTGACCGTGGGACAGGGGAAAGTAGTCAGGATAAGAAAAGGCAGAAGACTGGAGCTGGATGAAGGGTCTACAGAGGCACCCTGGTGGGCTGAGAAACTTTTTAGGAGGAAGCTTTGGGGTAGAACTGGGACTGTGTGGGCAAGGCAGCAAAGGCAGAGCGTTCTTCAGGGGCAGGAAGACGGTAGAGAAGGGGATGCTTGTGAAGCAGAAGGATTGAAGGGAAGAAGAGACTCAGCTTGGGCAAAGTGCAGTTTGGCAAAGAGCCTACATGGGGATTCACAGCTCAGAGGAGGAAGGAAGGAAGGAAGGGATTCAGCTGACAAGGAGAAATGGATAGGGCTGAGGAGAGCCAAAGGAAAAGAATCAAAGCAGAAACATCATAGTGGGGTGTGACAGAGTCAGTCAAGCTCGGGAAGGAAAAGCAGAAGAGCATGTGTCCCAATGGACATCAGTGATAAATGCTGTCCCTCAGAGGCCTGTACTGGGACCAGAGGTATTTCATAACTTCATTAAAGACACAGACAAAGGGATTGAGTGCATGCTCAGCCAGTTGGCAGATGACACCAAGCTGAGTGGTGCAGCTGACATGCCTGGAGGACAGGATGCCATCGAGAGGGACCTGGACATGCTCGAGACATGGCAGTGGAAATCTCATGAGGTTTAACAAGATAAAGAGCAAAGTCCTGCATATGGGGTGGGACAATCCCTGATAGGCTGGGGGATGAACAGGTCAAGAGCAGCCCTGCTGAGGAGGCTTGGGGGTGCAGGTGGATGAGAGGCTGGACACGAGCCAACAATCATATCCATACATATCCATACACGTCCATATCCAGGACATACTTGCTTCCAGCCCAGAAAGCCAAGTATGTCCTGGGCTGCATCCAAAGCATCATGGCCAGCAGGGCAAGGGAGGGCTCTGCTCCTCTGCTCGCTCTTCTGAGACTCTGCCAGGAGCACTCGCATCCAGCTCTGGGGTCCCTAGCAAAGGAAGGACATGGACCTGCTGGAGCAAGTCCAGAGGAGGCCACCAGGATGATTAGAGGGCTGGAATACCTCTCTTATGAGGAAAGGTTGAGAGAGTTGTATTTACTCAGCCTGGAAAAGAGAAGGGTTCAGGATGACCTAATTGTGTCCTTCCAGTACTTGAAGGGAACATACAAGAAAGATGGAAAGGGACTTTTTACAAGGGCATGTAGTGACAGGACAAGGGGAATGGATTCAGATTGAAAGATCTGATATTAGGGAAAAATTCTTCACTATGAGGGTGGTGGGGCATTGGAACAGGTTGCCCAGAGAAGTAGTGGCTGCCCCATTCCTGCAAGGCCAGGCTGGATGGGGCTCTGATCAGCCTGGGCCAGTGAAAGGTGTCCCTGCCCTTAGCAATGGGGTTGGAGCCAGATAATCTGTACAGTCCTTTCATACCAAACAATTCTATCATTCTATGGCTCTGTGTGCCTCTTGCAGCATGTATTTCTTTGGTTCATACAGTGTCAGCAAACAGCCCTGAAACCCACTGGCAAAGTGTGTGTGTGTGTTTGTGGTGTACACACTCACACACACAAACCTGCATGCCAGGTGAGAGCCTGTCAGATACACCAGGCAATGGTCAAACCTAATGAAAATTGTCCTTTAGTTAAAGTAGGCAATGCCTTCAGGAACAGTATGAAGGCTCCTGTGTGCTGGGGTACTGAGAGAAAACAGACACTCATTTCTGAGCTTTCAGTGTGTTTTTATAAACTTAGAAAATAATGGCCATTTTTTTTTCCTCATTAATGTTTAAAAATATAAAGTCTTTACTTTTTGGGCAATGATAGAATTAAGGCTGCAAAATGCTGTCAGCCCTGAGACCTATAATTTTAACTGCATCATCATACATACTTTTCCCCTCAGGACATTTCTTTGCTGAAGACACAGGATGGATCTGCTCTGGGACATACCCAGGGTCCCCTTCCTTAATCTATAGAGAAATTGGCAAATGGGTATTTCATGAGACAAAGAACTGAGGATAGAGACTAGAGATTGTCAGAGCTGTATCTTGGTTCTGCTCTAATTCCTGTAAGATGTTAATCAAGCTTTGACAGTTTGACAGCTTATTTAAGCAAGTGTGTTTCTTATGTACTGCATTCCAGATTTCAGGTGCTGATGCTTATGTTTGCAGCAAAATTCAACATAAGTTGTTCCCTTGTCAAGTAAAGTGCTGTATAATGCTAAAGCTTCAGAAAGAAAAAAAAATCAAACTGGGCATTTAAAATTAATGAACAAATGGGTATTTGTGATATTAGAGTGGCGGGTGTTATGGATATTAGTAATTCTGTCTCCACCACAGGGTTTGAGTGGCACCATTACTAAGGTTTGGTACCATGCCTTGAACAAGATGGTAAAAAGGAATATTGAGCAGGAGCTCATTAATGGTGCAATCACACACAATTTTCTGGCTGCAGCAGATCCTGTCTCACGGGTTGCTGACCTCTCAGGTCTGCTGGTAGAAGAGCACATCTCACTGTTCCTCGGCTTTGCAAAAATGATCTGCCTCAGCGTGGGCACTGCTTTGACTGCCATTTAAAAGCACACACACCCCCGTGCTGCCTCCCCAAAAAACTGGATCATTTGACAGAATCTGAGTTAGGAAATGACTACAGATGGAGCTGTGCTGGCAGATCAGAAAGTGTGATTATGTCCCTGGTAGAGAAGGGGTGATGAGCAGCTGGTGGTAGCACCAGGACAGTGACTCTTTCTTGGGACGAGGTGTGATCAAAACACATCTGATCCTGTTTCTCTGGGGTCCCACCCTCAGCAACACACAGAGCATGGGTTGTCCTTCACACACAGCAAAGGAGCACAACACGCTGTTGGGCTCAGTACTCACTGCACAGGACTAAACTATGCTGCACAGGTGACATTTCTTATGGTGTTTCCCAACTGCTAAGTGGTGAACTTTACAGTGTGAAATGTATTCTGAGCACATTTTTATATGTCAGTACACATGGAAAATGCATGTTACGTAAGGTATATGTGTGCCATGCATATGTATGGAAATACATTTCTGCTACCTTTTCTTTGCTGTGCACTAGGAAATACTCAAGGGACAGATGAATCAGTCCTATGGCCCAGGCAAAATTACAATGAGTCTATCAAGGAGACCTCACAGGGAACATTTAAATCCCATAGGTATTTCAGAGACACTTACTAACTTCTGGTGCTCCTTAAATATTAACAGCTGCTCCGGACTGTTGGACGAAAGATCATTTGGAAAGTGTTTTGTGCAGATCCATGACATACCGGTGTCTCAGTTGAAAAATGATTCCTTTAATCAAATCATCGTGTAACATGTTTGATTCACCATGGAGTTGCTAAGTAGTGTGTCCCAAGTCTGCATTAGATACATGGCATAACTGGGCTGGGGGGTGGTGGCGGGGGAGGTTGAACAGGGAGATGCTTTTTAAACCATGCCCATAACCTAAATCTTAGGCCAAAAGTGGACAAAACAAGTTTCCTAACTGAAGGTGGAGTCTGAAAGCTTCTTTGATTTGTGCCAACTGCTGGTCCCAGAGCAGTTTGAAAAGAGAAGCAAATAGGCTGAGGGCAGCAACCAAGCATCGACAAGTGGTGAGGATGCCCAAGTCTAAATCCTCATGTCATCCTCCAAGAAGTTAAAAGGATATATAAGGTGCTCTGCTAACTTCATATTAGCAAGTTAGGCAACTCCCCCAGAGTGAAACCAGATGGTTTTCAGGACATTTTGGTTTGTCTCTGCTATTCCAAAAGACTGTAGTGAAGATACGTGGGTTGAGCTGGGAAACCTGCCCCTCTGCTCTGGTGTACCTTGAGTGATATTCATGTATGAAATGCATCTGTTTTGATTGAAAAGGATTTACCAATGGCAAGGAGGCTTGACATTGGCAGAACTAACATTCCCACCACCTGGTACAATTTTCTGCACTGAAAGAAGGAAAGAAAAGTAGTTAGAGCTCAGGAAATTTAAAAGACAAGAGGTGCACCACTACAGTGACATGAGTGTTGTGCACAAGCCTTGAAATGCCTTACAAGACACTTTACCACTTTTCCACACAAACCTTTCCTGAGGGAACTAATTTTGCCTGTTGGGAGAAAAATAATCTATTCTTCTTTGAATGAGAAAAACTGAGTTTAAAAATGGAAATCATCTTCTGACAAACTGCACCACAAAGGTGGAGAAAGCTTCCTGTGGCGCTCTTGATGTGATAACCTAGAATAAATGCCAGTTGGTTGAAGAGGCTGTCCACATGGTAACCATTCATGCTATGTACAAGTGATGCAATTGATTTTTGTAATCCAGACAAAAGTAGACTCTTCTGAAGCATTGTCAGCCTGTGAAAAGCTTCCAAAGACCAAAGCTGCTGCTGAAAAGCCAATGGTGTGGCCAGCTTCCAGCTTGGCATCTGCTGCTAATGTTCCATCTACCTAAAATTGCCATTATAACATAGTTAGAAAAGGCGTTTTTCATTTCCTGCTCTGCACTGATGTGTAGAGTTACTGTGTGCTGTTAGCAACTAAGTGCTGGTTTTCACTTCAGGAACAGATGCCTTTTATTGAAGGCTGAATCCTGGCAGCCCCTCCATAATTACAGAGATGGAAAAGGGTGCAAGAAGCTGCCTGGACTCAAATGTGCATGTCCAATGCTCTTTCAATCAAGTTTGGTTTTCTCTTTTCCCCATCTTTGCTTTCTCAGATGTGAGGCTTCTCTTCTGATAAGAACACACTCATTAAGTGAGAAGAGGAGCCCTCACTGCATCTCTCCAGCAGTGCTCCTGGATGCAGGTGGCTGCAGTCCCTGCCCAAATCTTCCTTGTGTGAAATTGTTGGTTCAAGCCTTATGGGCTGCTCTGTAGTTTCTGAAATATTTCAGACCTCCTCCATTAGGATGTGCTAAGCAGCTGCCAGTCTCTAAAGATCAGGGCATGATGGGCAGTCATGGTGGCCAGAGTTTAGTGTGAATCAGACGCATTTTCTCTGAAGCAATTTGAGAAGCTGAAATTGTCCCTGTCCTCTCCTGGATAATCTCCTCCTGACGGTGGTCATGAATCACCCTTGAATAACTCTTCCATAGAGATGGTTTTGACATTCTGTTGAGTCATCTGTGCAATCTGGGAGGGTTTGCTGCATGCTGGCTCCACACCTGCATTTTCCAGAACCACGCAGTGGGGAATGGCCCGTGCAGTCGCTCGTGGTGCCCTGCACTGCGCTGCACTGCAGCACCATGCACTGTTCTTGGTCATGCCCCATCTCTTTCCAAAGGTAAGGCAGCTTCTGCAGCATTCTTGCTTTCCAGGTTTTAGCTAAGCCAGGTCATAAGCATATATTTGCTGTGAGGCTGTCTCTGCTGGTTGAAGATAGTGCCTCTGAGAGGTACTGGTGACTGTTCAAGCACAGAGGTCTCCATTCCCATGGATCAGCCAGCAGGTGGAAATGTGTTTACATACACCATTGGCTTCTTTACAGAATGAACTCAGTTATCTAAAACCACCGAAGAAGGCTGTCTGAACTAGCCCATGTGCAGTGGAGCAGCTCAAGGAGTGTCCACACAACCTCTTCTGCTGGCAGAGAAGGAGCTGTGAACTTCAGGTGGGACTTGGACACACAGTCACAGCTGAAAAAGTAGCGTAAGAAGAAGACATCTATCCACAGCCTGGAAATCCAACTGACTTCAACATGGTCCATTTGAGGTAATGGTAGAACGTGGACATGATTTTAAATATTAAAAAATTCCAACATAAACTAAATTAAAACCTAATTACAAAAACTTGCAGTGAAGAGGGAAGAATAAACATAATAACTGAACTCTATTAAGGGATTTGCATTTGTACGGGAACATTTGCAAAACTAAGTGCTTTAAAAATTGTTTCAGATAATTTGGCCAGGAATAATTATCAAACAAAATCAGACTGTAAACACAGAGAAAACCAAATTAAGCTGAGACATGAGGTAAAGTAAGATATTAATAAGAATCGTTGTTTCATATTTTGTACACTTTTTTTTCAATAGCCCTGAAATGTCTTACTGCAGGATAATTAGAATATAATCTTGTTCCAGGAAATCCAGCACTTGCAAGCCCAGCCCTGTGTGTGTTTGCATTTAAGTCTGTCTGCACAATGCTTGGAATAACCTGACTGATGTGCCAGATACTCACTAGTATCTACTAGAGAGCAGGGAGAAGGCAAGCAGCACTAATTTTTCAGTTGATTTTTAACTTAGGAAGGAGTACAGGTGCCACTGAAGACCATAAAAAATAGAGAGGATCTTGGAAAATTATCCTTGTGGAATGGAAAGATCAAAGGGAGAATCAATTCGGGGAAAACAGTCTAAAAGTGAGCACAACAGGTAGTGGTAGGATTACAAAGCAGTAATGCAAATTAAAAAAAAAGGAAAGAAGGGATGTGGAAGGATTTTGGAAGTGCAGAACAATTCTTTCCAGATTTATAATGACTTGTAGACGAGCAAACTAGGAAGTCCTTGAATCGATTTTAAAGTAGCCTGGATGCAAATTGAAATGCAGGCCATATTATCTGGAGCTTGAAACTTTTGCCTAAAAGTACTTGCAATCCCTTTATTGCAGCTGTGTCTTTCTTTAACTTCCTAATCTTTTGCTTGCTTTGTGACATCAGATAGATTTTTAGTGTTAAGGTCTATTCCAAGCCTTAGATGTTCTAAAATCATAAACCAGATGTTTGGAAATGGAGGGGGGGGGGGGCTTAAGAAACAGAGAATTAACATAGTGACATACAGGTTATGTTTGTGTGTGTGTATACATATATATATATATATACACACACATGTGTTTTGCAGTTTCTTTTGCTCATTCTCTCCATCAGGGTCCTGAGAACACTTAACAGCTCTCAATAAACCTGGCCAGCCCCATCTGGGACCTCCACCCAACCACCTTAAAAGGGAGCAGAGCCTCTGCTTGAGCTGTTGGGGGTATTTTGGTCTCCAACTCAGCCTGTCTAGGGCTTGCTATGGACGCCTTTTCTCTGGAACTCATTGTCTGGACTGGTTTGCCAGCCTAAACTGGGCCCTGTCTCATCATCACGGCCCTACTATCACTGGACCTGACTTATGAACTGGCTTCCTGGTTCTGCCTTCCTGGTTTGGTCTTGGATCTGCCCTGTCAGCATGCTTTTCCCCTATGGTCTGGACTCTCTCGGTTGCTATCTCTGAGCCCATCCTGCTTGGCTCACTTGAGGCTGAGGGGCAGGCTACGGGGTCAGCTCAGTTCCTGGCTTGCCATCCCTTGGAGAAACGACCTGGATTTGCTGCTCTCTCTTCTGCTCTCTTCGTCAAGTGTGTGTGTGAGCGCACAGAGGTGAGGTACTGTGCTGTCACAGTGACAGAAGGTGGTGGCTCCTGCCCACTCTACAGAAGTACTGTAACTGAAGCCATCTTTTTGCCTAAGGAGGAAGGAGCTGTTGTTAACTGTCTACTCTTCCCCTGGAAGCAGGAAAGCAGCAGAATATACAGCAGAAGGCAGCGATATGGAATAGAAGTCTCTGGCAGCATTGCTATATTATCTGCACCACAGGAGGGAAATCTAGATAATGGTTTTATTTTCTGATGTGAAGATCTGTGGTTCAGATTGAGCTGGAGGACTTTGCCCACAAATATAGATAATCCTCTATTCAATGTTTCACTTCACTGCAAAGCCTGGCTTGTCTAGGTAAGAAATGTGCACTGGCATGCCGCTTGTGTTTCCGGAGCTCGGCGTTCAGGCCACACTCGGTGCTTCTTATCTCTCAGGCTGATCCACTTGTGTTTTACAGGGCAAGGGGACTGGGATTCTGCAGTAAGCTTCCAGAATCACCTTTTGATCACTTTTTGTCACTGCATCCAACCAACTCCACAATATCAAGGAATGTTTTTGGCATCAGTAGTAACAGAGCTGGGCAGCAGGTCTCAAATTTGAAAACAAGAAGCTGTTATTTGTATTTCCATGTCTTCTTTGTGCTTCCACTGGGAGATGCTTAACAGGTATCCACCAAATGGTCAGCCCAGAGGGAGGATGATAGAGAAAAATGAGTGAAGGAAGCTTCAATCCTTCCTTTCCTAACCTGCAACTTCTCAAGATACATCCAGATTGGGAAAAAAAAGATGGAACACAGCGTCTCCTCACATAGTCTGGGTAGGAAAAAGGTGCTTTGAAACTGGGAGAGAAGTAGTGCAGAGAACAACTGGATAAAGAGACAAAACACAGCGGGAAGACAGGCCCTGGGAATGGGAGAAGAAGTAGTTAAATGGGGAAGAAGTAGTTAAAAAGAATGTGTAAGTGGAAAAGATATATTAAAAATAAAGTTTATATGCAGCCTGTGGGGCAAAAAGGGGAGATACAAAGGTAAGGACCATGACTTTGGCCTCCCTAAACCAGACTGAAGTATATCCTGTTTACTTTATCCTGTAGTCCACAGCAGTGAAGTGTTTCTGCATCTCCTGGTTTGTGTGAATAATATGTTCTTGGCATCAGCTTTGGTTTTAATGTGATTGGTTTTTAAACATAATTAGAAGTGTTTTTACAGCTTTGTGTATTTCTGTTTAAGAGACAACAAAAAGTAATGCACAGATATGTTTTTTTACCAGAGAAAGATCTCTAAAACATTACACCAGAATGGCACTACTGTCTTGATAATAAGAACATGCATGGTGGATCATTGCAGAATTGGCTTTGAATGTTTGCCAGCAAAGCCTCTGACTCAACAGAAAGCACAACCTGTGGTTTGTTAGCCCCATGACCTCGGTGCCTCGTTGTGCAAGCTGTTCACAGGATCAGATACCCCAAAATGGAGCCTTAGATGGGGGAGGAGGTGTTCAGTAATGTTTCAATTATGAACTTTCTTGATTTAGTAAAATTCACTTTCCTTTTTCATTTGAGTTTACTGTGGAGGCTACAGTAAGATAATCAGGGACTCCAGGAATGCATGGTCCCACTAAGCCAAGGGGATAATACACATGGTCAAATGATGCCTGTAAAACTTGATACAAGAACCCCTAAAGCACATGCTCTGGTTTTCTGAGAGTGCATTAGTGGGACTTAACAGACACACAAATTCTTTCCTGAAGATAGGCACAGGAAAAATTACTCCACAAAGGAAATGCCTCTCCCTAGAGGGACTCACAGCTGTGCTATGTACTCTTCCCCCTCACTGCACTCTGGTGCCTGAAGCCTTTGGGGAGCCAAGCTGTTCCTCACAGGCTTGTCTCCTATCTGTGTCCAGCATCTGCCTCATGTGGCTTGGTTTTCTTTATCTCAACTGGCCTGGCCTCCATGCTAGATTTCTTCTGGACAAGCAGACAAACCCAGTATTTTTAAGGAGTGAGTGCACACCATTTTTGGGTTTTATGGGTTGACTGGCTGCTCCTCCTGTAGCATTTCTATGGCAATAATATAATCTAAGTATTTTGAAGGAACTTTGACAATTTAAGCCAGTGGAGGATTCAATGTCTTAACTTCTGCTTTTTCCTGTGTTTCCATGAGCTTATCTGCAAGCTTAACAGTGCATCAGTGTTAGATTCTACTTTCCACAAACATATGCACATTTAATTCGCCAGAATGGTTGTTCCAGTTTGGTCAAAATAATATATAAACCACATTTTTGTGACTTAAAAAAGGCCTTAACACTTGCTGTAAAGACAGGGCTGGGGAATGATTCACCCGTGAAGGAAATCGTGTGCTGTTTCTGTTGTACCACTTCTTAAGCCAGCAGACAAACCGCTTTGAGACCTGCTGCTGCACCCTAGAACATGTTTTGATGTTGCCTTTCAAGTGTTTAAACAGAAGACAGAGTCAGTTGTGAAATGTCTTACTCCTTTTTGATGCAAAGGAGCTTCAATTGGAATGTGGTGAAGCCACGGCACAATTTTCTAGAAGGGGTGCAATGTGCAGCTGGAGCTGAAGTAGTTGGTGTGGAGGCTGCCCAGCAACATCCTGGGTCAGGGGCAAACAGAACTGGATGTTGCAGCCATCAGCTGCCATCAGCTAGTCCATGAAAAACCAAACCTTAATTATTTCTCTCCTTACTGCAGTGAGAAGCCAGCCTTGACCCATGTTTGTTATTCATATCACTGTACTTCTCCTTCATCTGTATTTCCTCTGTCTTGTACGCTACATGGGTAATTGTTTATCTGTGTGTGAAAGTGGGTAAGGGATGCAGTCATCCTGCTGGGATAGGATTTTTGGAATAGGAGATCCAGGGCTGTAACAGTGTTGGCCTTGTGAAATTTTGGGACAGCTGCAAGATTGCAAGTGCTGTGTTTTCAAC
This sequence comes from Fringilla coelebs, assembly GCF_963513975.1. NCBI lineage: Eukaryota > Metazoa > Chordata > Aves > Passeriformes > Fringillidae > Fringilla > Fringilla coelebs. Next base: position 88,694,372 of record NC_140028.1, read on the forward strand.
TTGCATTTGTTTCCTACAGTGTGTTTTTAAAGTTTTCTACACTCCTCAGCATTGGGGCTTGACCTTCTTAGCCTTAGACTAAAAAGATTTATAAAATCACTGGCCACAACTAGAGAAAATGATTTTTCAGGAGACCCCATAAACAGGGAAATGACATAGAACCACAATAATTCAAAGCAAAGCCGTATGTTTAATTATTGTTGGAGCCATTTGGATTTAAGGATGACTGAACATCTTTAAATGATAGAGCATGGCTTACGAAAGGTGAGCTGCGTGGTTTGTGATGCACCACTGCAAATATTCTGTGTACTATTTGAATGCCACTTCACAGTTCTGAGGAATAAAGGTTAAAGGAACTTGAAGCTTTGTTGTTGATCTGTACCTAGTGATTTGCAATATGCCTACAAAGTAAACATTCCAATCATCAAATAAATTTTAACATATTTGAGAATTTTCAATAGAATGGGGATTATTTTCTCCTTTGTGGATTTCTTTTATTCATATCTGTACTGGGAAGGAGGCAAGGGAAAACATTTCCACAGAAAAGAACTCTGTTTTGCTTATTTCCTTTTAACCCTGCAACCTTTGAGCTGCTAAACTAACTTAACGTGCTCAAAAAGTGATATTTAAAAGGACTGTCCCACACATGTCAGTGGCAAACAATATAAGAGGGCCACTGAATGGCAAAAATACTTGGGGAAGAAAGCATGGGTTGGAATGCTTTTTAATCATTCAGATATGTTAAAATGTTTGTGGTCAAACCTAAAGAAAAAGCATACCACTGAAGGCATCTTGGCAAGGTGCTTGTGTTAAGTGCCTCATGTGTCTCCTGTTTCTTTAACTGATAAAATAAAAGGCTTAGGAAAAAATGCTGGCAAGCCACACCATATTTAAATGAACCTAGAGCTACTGAGAAAGAAAGATCAGAGTGAACTGGTGGGGTGAGGTAAAAAGGAGATGCAGTGGAAAATATGAGCAACTTCATGAAAAAGTTCAGAAACCTGTCTAACACAGAAGTAAAAATGCCAGGGTGGAAGGGAGTAAAAGGGCTGTGAAAGTGCAGATCCTGCTGACCTATAGAGAAGCAGCTCTTTGTGAAAAGACAGAAGCAATTTTCGGTGGAAAGCCAAAAGCTCTGGGACGTGCTTTTCATGGGTACATCTACACTAACTTCAGAGCACCAGCCCAAGCTCAAACTTGCCTCGTGTTTGGACACAAGACTCTGCTCAGGGCCTTGGGTGAGCTCCATCTCTGGGAGGAGGTGGGGAGTCTGTGCTGGCTCAGCCCTTTAATATAACCCAAATGGTATCACACCATGCACTGCAGATGAGCCTTTGCCTTCTCCCAAATCCTCCATCCCAGACCTCATAATTCTGTGTGGCAATTATCTCCCTCCTAGAAGTGCTTAATGTCACATAATGTCACATCCCACAAAACCCTGCTGGATGTGTGGTGTGCTGAGTACGAGGCATTCACAGCATGCCGGTGGTCCAGCCTGCTCCTTATCCTGCTCAGGGCAGGTCAGCAGCAGGGCCACACCATCTGCCCGCCACTGGGGCTTCCTCTTGGACAAAAAGGCAACAGTGGTTCAACCAGCACAATTTTAATTATTTTCTGTTTTCCTCCTTAGACTTTGGCATGCTGTCATAAATGGTTTGGCCAGACAGGGAGTGGGGTCAACCTGGAAAGTGCTGAGGGTGACTCCCTGTCTTTGGGCCTCACCAGGTGTCTCTGCAGGAAGGATGCTGCATGAGGTTTGGGCTTGGCACTGGTCTCACCAGGGCTTGCAGTACCGAAGGACACCTCACAGGGACTCTGTCAGAACGTATTCTTCTCATTGGCCGCTTTGCTCTGTGGCTGGTCTCTTGTCTGATCTCTGTCCTGTGACCAGCCACATGAGGCCTCATGTGCTGGGAGGAAAGAAGGCTGATGTCAGGCTGTGGTGGTGGTGGAGGTGGTGGTAAAAGTAGGGTTAAATTAGGATTTCTTCCCCTACCTCCATGAGCTGTCCTGTGATTACTCTTGGGGAAGCACCCCAGCAGCTGGGACCCTTCCAAAGAGGGAGAAGGACAAAAAATCACACGAGATTTTAGCATGGCCACTAAAACACAGGTATTCTTGTCTGAGATGCTCTGATATCATTAAGATGAACATATAGAAATAAGTAGATATGGTATCAGTGATGTTGAAGTTCATTGAAATGTTTGGTTAATAATACCTGGAAAAAAGGTGAAGTTCTGTCAGTGAACTGTGCCCTATATCACGTGATTAACCTGAAGCTGGACAGATTTGTACCTTTTCCTGGCCACAGGACTACGAGGTACCAGGTACCACCACACAGAGCTGCAGTGTATACACATAAATAAAAAGGAAGGTTGTGCCAAAATTCTTCGATAGAACAGTTTGCATTATTTAATGCCAGTTTCTCCAAATCAGAAAGAACTTTGCCCACTTATGGGACAATGAAAAGCAGCCCAGCTTCAGGACATCCTGAGAAGGGTGGAGATGAAGGATATTGCCATGCAAAATGTCCCAGTGAAGACCAGCTTCTTGTTTGGAGCTGCAAGCTGTGAGGAACAGTGCATGACCAGGTCCCTGTGCTGTTGTTGCCTTTGCCTACCTCCAGGAAAGCGTCTGGCTGCTGCTGACAAGGGAGAGCTGTGAGTATCTGGGGTGACAGCTACTGCGACAGAAAAGGGGAAAATGACCTCCCCTCACATCAGCAGTTGCTGCCCTATCTCTCCAGCCCCGCTGCAGGAGTGGCAAGTCCTAGAAAAGCTCTAAGCACACCCTGGTACCAGGTAAGCCAAGCTCCTCTGACTTTTATACATAGTACTCAATGAGAAGCCTCAGAGCATAAGCTAATAGACAGCAGTTCTTTTAGTGAAACCTTTATGCTAATTCAATACAGACTACTTATGGAATTTCCCTTCTCTGAGAAAATCTCAACTTCTATAGAGAACAGCACTCCGTCTTGTTCTTTTTCTTTTCAGAACTTCAGAAGTTCCCTCGAAAATTCCCCGAAGCCTTAATAATAATGATTCTCAGTTGCATGTCAGGATGTAATGTACAATGTAAAGTTTTCACATTTGACGCTCAGCATAGTTAAATTTACCACAGTGCTTCACATTCAATTTATCCCAAGAATTCTATCAAAATCACATACTGTTCAACTAGAGATTTATCATGGTGTGCTTAACAATGAATTATTCAAGACTACCTAATGTATCTTGAGAGCCTAATGTGTGTATGTGTATATATTTATACATAAAATACCTGTGAGCCATTACAGAAAACCAGTTTCTGAAACGAGGTTCCAAGAGTAAAACTAGAGGATGTTTAAAAATAGGTGTCCTCCTGGAAACACAGTGGAGTTTTAGAGAGAAGAAAACCTCAATAATCTTCCCTGTTCAGCTCTACACATAGTCATTTAAAAAGGATCTATATCCTGCAGGACTCCTTTTAGGTGAAATTTTAAAAGTACCTGAATTCTGCAATGAAGATGGTGCATTTTTTTTTTCCTATGTGCATATTGATGTGGTGTTTTAAATCTCACTGAAAAGTTTTAAAGAATTTCCTTCATTTGCAGGTTTGAGAAGATTACTCCGTGCCTCCCACTAGCAATCATCCACAGTATTTTTCCCAAAGTACTTTACTGAGTGGGCAAGCACTTCCTTTTAACTGATGGAAAAACAGACAAAAAAAAAAGATGAAGTGGTCTGCCTGGGATAAACAGCTTGGTATGCTGCCTTTTCAAAGGCCTTAGGATTTCATTTTTTACCTGGCCAGGGGGCAGCCTGCTGGAACAACATTGAACTGGGCTCAAGGCAGCCCTTTGGCCCTTAGCTGTGCTCGCTGGAGGGGAACAGGCTGAGGAGAGTCCCCAGCTCACAGCTGCCTCTTTGGCCACTTTTTCAGATGGTCATGGAAATAACCCCAAGGGACCAGACTTTCAGTTCTCGGTTTTGTCCTCTGACCCAAACTGACTTTGGGATGACTGGTTTTATGTTCAAGGGAGGATCAGCTGCTACCATATGATACACATCCCTGAGGACCTGTCTCATCTTTGACACCTCATTGAGTCTTTCTTGTTAAGACAGTTGAGCTTGTCTGCAGAGAAAGGGCACTTATTATATTCCTGTGCACATAGGTGTGGTGAGAGGGCTGGATTTTCACTGATGGGTGGGAGGCAGTTTGACTACTTCTAGCAGACGAAACTTTTCCTGCTGGCTGCAGGGGGTTTGCTATGGTCTCATTTCAACTTGCAGGCTGGAGCATCTCTTTAGAACTTACTCGGGTCCTTGTGTAAAGATGAGTGACTTAGAACTGCCTTTGGCACCAGCAGCAGCTGTGATAGCTCCTTCTTCCTAAGGCATCTTGTGAGGAAGGGCCAGTATCTGACACTTTCTCCCTGATGACTCTGGTGATCACCATCTGAGGCTTTCAGACAATGAGTAGCAAAGAAGGATCTAGATGCTATGTGTCCCAGAGGCCTGCAGGACAGACTTGAAGGAACAGCTGAGCAGCACAAGTTCAGACATAGCTTCAGAGGTCGCGTGGTCCTGGGTTTGTGACTGGTCAGACTTGGTACACTAATTTAAGCTTATGGCACCTGGAGGATCATATTCATCCTGATGTGTTTAGGATAACAGCAACTCTGTTCTTTAGCAAGTCAGAGTCACAAGTTAAAAGCCAGACAAAGGAAGAACGAGGCGGGGGAAGGGGGGACAGACAAGGGAGAAGACAAGCATTGTCTCAAACAATAAAGAATCATCATTTGCTTGTCCAATAGGAGCAGCAGAACACATTTCTCCTGAAGATACTCTTTGAGGGTCTGATTTTTTCATGAATCTCCAGTTCAGCAATGAATACTATCTCTTGCCCTAACCACCAGTTGCAAACTAGCCAGGGATTTCACTTACATTTGCCTCCCGTGTTGCCTCTGGGCAGGACATAGGACAGGTTACCCACAGCAGAGAACCTGCCACCACTGTAAGCTGGAAGTGTTCTCAAGGTATAATTTAAGCGAACTCAAGAGGAAAAATAGCCCAGAGACAGTGCCTGTGGCCAAAAGCTCAGGCAGAAGTGGTGTCATGTCAGTCCACAGCTATGCAGCGAGCTACTCTGCATCTTCCTGCCTTGGTTTCTCCCCTGTGAAATAGGGATTAAAATACTCATCTGTCTTACGAACATGATTAAATGTAGGTTGAAAGAACTCCCTGTAAAAACCTTGAAAACTCTTGAGAATGGTGGTCCTGTTTGCTTAAGGCAGGATCTGGTCTGGACACTGAATTCCAAAGGGAAGGACCTAGCAGGGGCAAGGTGCTCACAGCTGAACACACAGACTGCCAGGAGAGTGCAGGCCCGGGAGGAGGGAGAACACGGGGGTGATGCAAGAAATATTTATTTGGGTTTGTTTGCTAAAGACATCGCGTACTGGCTTCAAAAGCAAAACCCGAGTGGCAATGAAAAGCTGCCAACACTGCTTTGTCGGGGAGTTTGGGTGACACAAAATAAAAAAAAAAAAAAAGAAAAGAAAAGAAAAGAAAAAGAAATGCCAAGTACCCAAAGCCCAGCCCGGGCCCCCTCGCCTTTTGGAGGGCGGCCCAGCGCTCGCTTGCCAGTGGTGTGGGAGAAGAGGGCAGCCCCGGGCCGGGCAGGGTGACCCGGCACGGAGAGCGCACACACACACAGACACACGTGTGTGCTGAGCACACACACCCCCGCAGCCGATGCAGGAAACCAACCGCGGCAGCACAGCCCCCACCGGCAAAACCCGCGTCCCGGGCCAAAAAAGGGGCGCCGCGGCAGAGAGCACGACGCGCCTCCTCCTCGTATTTCCTCCCCCGCCCACTTCCAGCGGCGGAGGGGCTCGCTGCCGCCGCCGGCTGCCGCCCGGGATGGAAAGTTGTAGCCGCGGCGGGATGCGCGGCGCGGCGGTGAGTTTCCCCGGCGGCGCCGGGGCGCGGCGGGCCGGGCGGGCGGGGGCGCGGGGAAGCCCGTCCGGGCGGGCGGCAGGGAGGAACCTCCGGGATCTCCGCGTCAGCCCCGTCTCTCTGCGTGTCCGTCCGTGTGTGTGTATGCGCGCCCGGCCGTGCCGGTGCCCCGGGGGCCGGGCCCTGCCAGGGGGGAGCGCGACGCGCACCGCGCAGCGCCCCGAGCGGCGGCGGCGGCGGCTTCGGCCGTCGGGGGGAGGCGCTGCCTCGTGCCGTGCCGAGCGGGGACCCCCCCTTGAGGAGACCCCCGGGAGCCGCGGCGGCGAGGTGCCCCCCTGCCTCGGGGCAGGAGCAGGGGCCGGGGCGGCGGCGCCCGGGCAGTCCCACCAGTGAGAAGGAGGAGGAGAAAGAAGAGGGGGAGGAGGCGACGGGGCAGCAGCGGCGGCCCCCCGGCGCGCCGGCCGTGCCTCCCCCACCGGGCCGCGAGGAAACCCCCTCGGTGACCCCTCCCCCGACCCGAGGAGGGGGCGGGACCGGGAGACCCGGTGACGTCACTGCTCCGGCCGCGCTTCCTGCAATAGAAAGTGAGAGAAGGTAAAACACCCCCCGCCCCCCCGCGCTCCCCCCGACGGTGACCGGGGCGCTGGGGGGAGGGGCGGGGCGGGCCCGGCGGGGAACGCGGCTCTCCCCGAGGGGACCCCGGCGGATGCGCCGAGCCCGCCCGTCCTCCCTCCCTCCCTCCCTCCCCCGCCGGGCCCGCCCCGCCTCTCCTGCCTGCCAGGGGAGGCTCCCACTCCCCCGCCCCCCGTTCCCCCGCATTGTGTCCCCCCCCGTCCACCGCCCCACGGCCGAGGGGCAGGGCCGCGATGGGGGCTCCCGAGTGGGACGTGGGGGATGGGGCTCCCGGAGGAGGGGTCTGCTGCCGCGGGGGGCGGGCGCGGCCGGGGGCCGGGGGGCTGCGGAGCGGGGCCGTGCCGGGGGGCGGCGCCTTGGCCGGCCCGGGGGGACGGTGCATGGAGGAGGGGTGGGTGCCGCTGCCGGGCTCTGTGTGTGCGTGTGCGTGTGTGTGCGGGCGCGGTGGCGGCGGCGCTGGGTCATGTTTGTGTTTGAGGTTGTCAAGTGAAGGAGGCTCCCGGCCCCCCCGCTCCCCCCGCTCTTTCTCCTTCCCTCCCTCCCTCTCCCTCCCGCCGCCGCCGCCGCCGCCGCGCAGGGGTCGCCGCGCTCCCCGCCGCTGCCGCCGCCATCAGCCGCCGCGCCGGCCCCTCCGCCAGGTTTGCAGCGGGCCCCGCGGGGGGCGGGAGGGGGCTCGGGAGGCGCTGCGGGGACGAGGGTGCGGGGCGGGACGGCCGCCCCCCGCCGCCCCCCTCGGCGTGGAGCTGCGGCAGCCACAACACAATGTGTCCTCCGCCGGCGGCGGGGGGGGAACGGGCGGGCGGGGACGGGGAGGACCGCAGGCCCCGATCCCCCCTCAACCCACCGCGCTCCGCCGCGGCCCCTCTGGGACGCGCGGGGACTCCGCGCTCCGGCTACGCCAGCGCTGCCCCCGGGGGTGCCGGTGCGCCCCGGCTCCCGGTGGGTTTGTCCGGGCGTCCCCCCCCTCCGCCCCGGGTCTGCAGCCGAGCTTTCGGGGGCGCTGGGAGGCGCGGAGCCCCGGCCCGGCTCCTCTCGGCCCCGCCGCCGTCCCCGCTGGGTGCCGGGCCGCGGCCGCCCCCCGTCCCTCTCTCCCCCTTCCCCCCCACCCCCCCGCGGCATGTGTGCAGCGCTTTGTTCGGTGCGGCGTTGCAGAGGGGTTTTCCCAGGCTCCTCCCTCTTTATTCATTCATGGATTTTTTGCCTCCCTCCCTTCCCCTTCCCTTCCCCTCGCAGTCCCGCTCGCACATACCCGCGGCTCCCCGGGCCCCGCCGTGGGCTGCCTCCCGCCCCGCTCCCCCATTTTTGGGTGGTTACGGGGGGATGTGACCGCTGCGATCTCAAAGGCCCGTTTCTCCCTCTCCCCGGTTTTTTTTTTGGGGTTTTCTTTTTATTTTTTTTTTTCCTTGTTCAAGCGAGAGAGGGAATGACTTTTGGCGTGGCTCCTGCTCGGTGTTTCCGCCGTGGCTCTCACACGGCCATCTCTTCCCCGAAGGAGAGGGTCCTGCTGGCGAGCGGGGAAGCTTGGTGGCATTAAAGCGTCAGTAGGATGTCATTTGTGCTGCAGGGAAGCGTCGGAAAGGGGCTCCCGATTTACGGAGACACCGGGGGATTTCAAACTCTCGCTCCAAATAACTCGTGTAAAGAAGTGACGGTGTTTATTAGCGTCTTTAAAAACCTCAGCCCACCCCCAGGGACTTTCCTAGTCGAGCCAGAGGAAAGCGGGGGGGGGGGGGGACTGGGGCTCAGGGAGTGCTGTTTGCTTCAAGCCATCCAGCCACTTTTCTCCATTTCCAGTTCGTGCCTAAGACCTGGAAAATGGACCTGTTAGCATAAGGTTTTATTTAATTTCTAAATATTTCTGTTATGCTTGCAGATAAACTGGTATGAGTTAACAGCTTGACGGGCACTGTGCTCAGTTTTGGATTTTTTTCTGTCTTTTTCCTTCAATGTGTGGTAATAACCTAGTGAAGAATCATTTAGTCAAAATAACATTTTCCAGCTTTCCTTTGTGTCAGTTACAGTAAATTTTTTTCTCATGTTTTCGTCTTTTTATGCAGCAACAGACAAAAGAAACATTAAAAATTAATGATTATATTCCTCAACAGTATGTAGACTGAAGGAGTGGTTGCAAGAAGTCTGTTTTAATTGGGTTTGATTTAAATTTTCTCAAAAAACATGATTGCCTTGAAAAACAATGTAAGTGCCCCTAAATTAATACAACAAATGCTAAAAGCTCTACATCCTTCCTCCTTCAAACAGCTGTCCTTAATCAATTTGCCTATATTAGGGGCCATTCCAAAGTTCATACAGTTTTAAAAAAAATTCTTAATCTTTACTAAAAAGAAAAATCTGTTGACATGAAGAAGAATTACTTTAAAAAGAAGCAGAAACTTGTTATTTTTAAATTTTGTTTAGATGGAAGAGTGTAATTACGCTGGTCATTTTCGTCTTTAGTTTCTCGTGTGTAAGTAGTTTTCCATAGGTCTTTGAGAGATTTCACATCCTGTATCAGAAACTGAACAAAATGCTCATTGAACTGTTCGCAATTCCTAAGAATGTTTGAAAAGTAAGAAAGTGCGGGTAGGTCAAGAGCTAGCGTGATCCTCGGCTCCACACTGATATTTTGGCAGAACTATCCCATGGGGAATTCTTCCAAACTTACATGTAGGGATTCTGTAGGTAATGTTACAAATAGGATGATGCTTTGTGTGTTTGCTCTCCCCTCTGTACTTCCCCCACCTGAAGCTGAAGATGCGTATGCGAAGCCAGATGCCAAATTTTGTTTAATTTTTTGGATTTATTTGCACGAGGCAAGGGTTGTTGGAAGATGTTTTCTGGCTAGAAAACAGCTGACAAATGTGGAAAAGTGTTTTCGTTTTCTCATGCTTCCTGAGTAATCCTAAAAGGAGTTCCAGCCTCACGTGGTTTTTTTAAGATGCTGGAACGCTTGATTCCATAAACCCTGTTGAGGAATCCGTTCAGCGCAGGTTGTGCGGCCGCTCTGGGAGCTGCAGGTTGAGCTCTGGGTGGCGGGAGCCCGGGGCGAGAGGCCGGGAAGTGGTGCCGACGCTTTGCACAACAAAGGGCACGAGGATCTGTGGCCCTGGCGGGGGACAGGGGCGCAGCCGAACCCGGGACTCAGCTGGAAGACTCCCGACTCTGGCACGCATAAGACTGGGAGGGTGTAACAGCCCGGGGGATCCTTGAGCATCCCTCCTCTGAGGCACCAGCTTTACTGGCGGTTACTCTGTTGTCGCACCGTGAAAAAATTACTTAAAGGGACCAGGGGTCTGTGACTCTGCTGTGGGAAACGTGGGTTGAGCCGGCAAGGAAATCTTGTCTGTGTGAGAGTGGAGGGAGTCAAGCCTGCTGTGAAGAGAATTCGATCCCAGAAGTGTAGCTCTGGTGGTCGGAGTGTGACTGCCAGGGTGGCTTCTAGGCTGTCAGACAGGAAAGTTTTCTTAGCAGATCATAGGTGCAGAAATATTTCTTGCTAATTTCCATAGTCGTTTGAGGATGAAAGGGATCAGATAGGTATCTTTGTTTTTTTTATTGATGCCTACATCTCATAACTTTCTCTCTGTTTTTTTAGCATATGGATTAACTGAGCCCTTTGACAAGTTTATGGAGCTGTCATCTCTCTGCTTGCTGTACTTTCCGTTTCTGAGAGGAGAAAGTGGTGCATGAGATTAGAGGAAAATGCCTCGGACAAAGCAGATACATCCCAGAAATCTGAGAGGTATGTAGCTCTCAGTTGAGAAGGAAAAGCTCTTGGGAAACTCGGTTGCAGTTTCAATTATGAGGTTAAAGGAATATGTATCTAAGAAGTTGGTTTTGTTCCAAAACTAACTTGTAAGCAAGTTTTAGGAGTTGTCTGTGAGACCGCTCTAATTTTCACAGAGAAATAACTGGAACATGTCCTTATTCCTGCAGTCTGTGTGCTTGACAGCATTCTTGATATTCTCCAGCTTACAGCAATAGCCAGCATGAACTTTGAAAATGCAAAGGAAGAAGCAGTTTCCTTATCAGAGAATTTACAGTTGAAATACAGGGGGAGGTGGGAAATGGGTGTGACACGGCAGAACTTGATGTCCTGCAGCCACTAGTTGTTTTTTTTTAATAGCTGTCAGTTCAGCTTGCTTTTGAGGGGATCAAAACCTCCTCCCATGCATGACTTCTCACTACTTATCTATCACCTGTCACCCATGCTACCTTGAGCATTGCTAGGTTTGACCTTGGTCTCCTTGCTCCTCTCCTGCCTTTGCGCAGCCACATGGTAGCTTGGCTGTAAGGGGCAAGCAGGCAAGAAAACTGCTCTGCAAACTGGCAAGCTTACATGTCCTGGCATTTCCTTGAACAAAATCCCAGTGCACTTTAGCAATCCTGTGTGAATGTGAGGAATATGATCCTATGGATATTTGTTACTGCCTTGGTAGAAGTGGCCCTAGAGGAATTAAATGAGAGGAAAAATGCAGGTCAGTTGAAGAGCAGACATCCATGTTGAGGAAGAACATGCTTCCATCCCCGCCCTTTTGCCCAGCTTTTGGAAGAACATGCTTTCCCCTGCACCCTTACATGTAGCTGTCATCAGCTTTTTTCAGGTTAATTTTACAGTTGCAGTATGGAAGCATCCCTTCAGAGGAAAAAAGCCATTACAAAACCACAAACATCAACATAAAGCTTTAGGGGCAGGAACAGCATTTGATTCTGGTTTTAACTTTTTAATGTCAAAGCACAGCAAACATTCTCATGTGTCTCAGTTTACAGTTGAGCATCTCTCAAGGGCTTGTGCATACAGCTGTATCTGAGACCTCATGTTTGCAGACTGTTGTCATTGCTACCACTAACAGTCTCTGCTGGAGAAGACATTTTTGCAGTGTCTTTATTCAGGAAGTGCTGAGTAGCATTTTGGTATGATGGATAAACCTCTCTCACAGATCAGGAATTTTACATTTCTCCTTCTTACAGGATGTGAAGTAACAAATCAGAGCTGAGTTTTCAATATTGCTGCTTATGTTGCTGACATAACTGAGCTTATGTTTTCTGATCAAATATGAGACTGATCTAATTTTAGTACTCTGATATCTACTCTTGTATTGCTTGAAACTTAATAGGAGTTAAATTTATTGTAAAGCTCTCTGTTCACTTAAATAAATAATCTAATTAAACTCTTTAATTGTGTAAGAAATTAGTTGCCTTTTTTTCCTTGCATAATTTCTCCAGTCATTTAGCTTTTATCAACCCCATTACAGCAGTTTTCATAAGTTCCTATTTTTCTACAACTAATGGAGTTCTTGAATGAGTTGAAGTGGGTTAAATGTTGGGAAGGGAAATAGCAGTGTATACAGCGAGACCGTAGTTAGAAATTATGTTGGAACAGCTCAGTGATTGTCAAAACCACACAGGTTTCTGTAAACTTCAACACCTTGTGAGCAGATCTTGCTACTGTCATGGGTTGTTAGAGGTGAAGTGATTTGAAAATTCAGTTTACTTCTCATTAGTTATATACAATTTCCATTTCTAGTCTAGATAATGAAGAAAACTGAATTTCACTTTCTTTAGTCTCCTAATCAGTCCCCAAGAACATTACAGAAAATACTTGCTTGAGCCCTCAGTTTGTGCTGGAACTTGGGGAAACTGAAGGGTTTCACAGGTCTGTTTTCTGACAGCTTATTTGTGCGTATGCAAAGTTAGACACATCTTAAATTGATTATATTAATTAACCATTAAAACTTTTAAAAAAGGGTGATTTAGCATGTGTTTTAATCCATGGTAATTGGTATTGATGACAACTAAGTGTGCAAAAAAGCATAAATGTATATGGTCAAAGGTGAAACTCAGCAAACTTGTCAACCAAAAAAGTATGTTCTGTAACATTTGAAAGACAAAGGTGTAAGATTAAGTAACCTGTGTTTTTGCAGGTTTTTAGGTTAAAAGCTATTTTTACGTTGTCTAAACCTGATTGTCACCTTTTGTACTATGTACAAAGAACACTCCATGGCCTTACCTGGCTTCTCCTTCCCTGCTGCCAGCTCCTCTCATTGCCCCATAGCAATCAGATTGCCAACAGCTTTAACTAGGCTTGCTCAGATCCCATCAATGTTTAACTTTTTTGGAGATCACTGTTGAACAACCCTTGAGACGCTCTCTATGCTGTTGTGCATTAGATGAGTTATTTGGGTTGCGCTTGCAGTCCAAATCAGCCTGGAGAATAAATAACCAAGAACCTAAAGTATTTTCCCTTAAAAAAACCCAACACAATCCTTCTCTCCCTTCATGCCAAGAAAACAAACAGGAGAAAAACCACCATCGAGATCCCCCCGCACACAGTCCCATTAGTTAATTTGAGGTTTGCTGCAATGAAGGAATAAGTTTTGAAGGTTTTAATATTGGCTGTGTTTACCGTAAGCAACCTTATTTTCTGAGGAAAATAAACTAACATTGTTTAATATAGAGAGGTAAATTTAAGATTTTGTCAGGAAACCTTAAGGCTCTTTGTTTTCTGTCATGGCTTGATTTTACTTATTTTGTATATTCTGTGAAATCTGACAGCCTTTGGCAGAAAAGCTGCAGTCCTAAAGTGTTAGGATCAGTGAAGATCCTAATATTCTGAAGATTTCACTGTCTTTTATCCTGAAGATTTCACTGTCTGCTTATAGATGATTGAATATAGTAGTATACTGACCTGATTTTACAACAGGAAAAGAAACCTATATAAGTAAGATGGGGTATGGAAAGCATTGTTTTGCAAATAAAAACAAATCTTATTAGTTGGCCATTTGTTCTCATGAGTGTATTAGTGACGTGGCTTTGATGCCTGTTTGCATCTGAAGGAGCATGTTGAATCTGAAGGTACCAATAAGGCATGTGCTGTGCTGCCCTTGTTTCATTAGGTTGTTTTGTCACATCAGCCTTCCCTGCTTCTCACTGCAAATCCCTCCCTAATATGAAACACGTTGCCGTCACCAGTGGGCTGCTTTGGTAAGAGGAGTCCCACACAGCACCAGGCTGAGTCTCTTGACCGACTTAACAGTCGTTGTCATCCCCAGCAGTGGGGCTGAGTGGCTAAAATTTGAGAGAAATTAGTTTTCCACATCTCAAAGAAAGATGTGGATTGGATGCATGGAAGTTCTGGAGAGTGTTTAGTAGTTTCAGAGGTGAAGGCCAAAGGTATGCGGGGGGAAAGCCTGGCATGGGTTGTCCATCAGTGATGTGACTGGAGCTGAGTTCATAAGCAGGTGTTCCTGATGTTGTTCTAGTCTTTTAAATATTAACGGTGTGTATTGTGTTGCTAATCAAAAGCATCATCATTCCTCCTTCAGAAAACAAAAAGGGAAATATTTTTAAAAGAGGAAAATACCTGTCTTGCTCAGACACCCAGAGGTCTCATTTTCTTATTTTTCTTTACTGTTTTAGCTCACTAAAACTAACAAGAAGACTCCTTTGCATGTAGCTGCACTCTGTATTTACATGGCCAATTGATCCACACGTGTCACAAAACATTTCACAGAATCTGTAATGTATTCCCTGAAGTACAGTTACATTAGAGAGTCATGCTTTTAGCAGGGCTGAGTGGGCTTGGTTTGTTGTCAGATGGTTGTGAAGATATAGAAGGAAAGGCTCATGTTTTTGTTTACTTAGAAGTACCCAATTGCAGAGTTTAAAATGAAAAGTTTTGTTATGTGTACCCTGTTTAGCACACTGCTGTGATTCACCAAAACAAAACTGTAACAAGTATTTTGAATTTTGTCTCTTTCTAGATAAGCTTTCTGTTATTTTTTCAGAAGTCAAGTTGTTGCTGTTTTTCCTTCTCAATCAAGTATTTCTCTTTGGAAACAATGGCAGACAGGCCCATAATGTTCAACGGCCGCTTCCAAATGTTCTAGTGCTTTGCATTTGATAAGGAAATGCAAGTATAATATGAGTAACTTTGCTGCATAGATTGATAGCTTTGCAGTAATCTAAAAAGCATGCTTAAGTTTGCTGGAAAGCTGTGTATGTAATGGCCTTAAAATGTTCAGAAGAGCTGGGCATCTTCTGCTTCTCAAGTGTGAGTTAACAAAGTCTCTCTGTGTTGTTTTAAGATTATAATGTGCTTTTAGTGCTGAAATAGGTCTGTCTATGTTGAAAGCTGACAGATTGATATTCCTTATTAGTGTTGGTCCTGTAGTCTGTATAAGATATGAATAGATTTGTGTGCTGTGCTTTATTCATGATTTTCATCAAATGACTTAATAAAAATATTGAGCTTTCCCAAGGCTTGCTTCTAGAATTTGTGCTTGCTTGAGTCAAAAAAAGTGTAAAAGCACATTAGACTTTTGGGTCTTTGTATTGTTTCTGAGACAAAAAATGATGCCCTAGTTTAGGATGTTCCAGAGGGGCTGCTGGTGCAGTATTAGTCCATCTGAAGTGCTGGTGGTCTGCACTTTGTAGCTCACTTGTGGGCATCTGTAAAGGTGTTGCATATGTGTCTTGCCTGGAGTTTCTGGAGCAAGAGTGAGACAGAGGTGGAACAAGATGTCAGAATTTCGACTTTGTGACTTTGCTACAGAAAATATCCTGTGATTTGGCAGCAGTTTTTGTTTCTGTATGTCAGATAGTTTTGTATAATTTCTCCTACAAACCAAATCTGTGCTCCAGACGTCTCTCATGAAGGTAGAGAGAATGCATGGCTCTACTGATTTATCACCAATTGGAGTACCAGCAGATCCACCTGTAATGCAGTGAATAGACAGATCTCTTGTTGAGCACAGAAGTACTCTCTTCCTGTGTGTCTTGAGTAAACTGTCCCACATACTCCATGGTGTAAGAAAGGCTGTGTTTAAAGCTGCAATTTACCACCTTTTCCAATCACCTCTATTGCTCCTGTCTCATTCTGCCGTGTTCCCAAATCTGATAATGTGTTTTCATCAGGGTGTAGACCTATTCACTGCCAGGATGGTTGGGGTCTTTTGTCAGTAGCCACAGTTGATGGACAAAAGCCTGTTGAGAGTGGATTGCAAGAAGGGAGGGAACAGTAGGGTGGATAACACTGGTCACTCTTGCCTTCAGACAGCTGTGTTGAATTTCTGCATCTACCACTGAGTTTCTTGTGTTGAGACTGAGAGATTC
The DNA here is from genome assembly GCF_963513975.1 of Fringilla coelebs. Classification (NCBI taxonomy): domain Eukaryota; kingdom Metazoa; phylum Chordata; class Aves; order Passeriformes; family Fringillidae; genus Fringilla; species Fringilla coelebs. The sequence continues at coordinate 88,710,052 of NC_140028.1, forward strand.
TGTTACACCAAACTTTTGCAGTCAGCCACTAATAGTGAGTGCCACACTTTGCCTTGAGATTCTCAAGCACAAGTTCTGAGTTTATACAACAACAGTTGTTCCACTATGGTGACAGTTTGGTGCAAAATACTGCAAAAGTGCAAGGTATGTTAAAAAAAAAAAAAATCAAGGTCTAGGTAATGTAAGCTGAAGATCCAAAATTAGCCAACAATTTTGGCATATCTTTTAATCTCTCTCTGTCTCTTAATCCCTCTATGCCTCTGTTTTCTGCTGTAAACTGAAGATACCAGTTCCACATCAGCTTTTAATGACTCAGAAGATGAAGTTGTTAGTGTTGTGAAGTAGACACTTGGTGGCTAAATAACGGAAAAGATGATGAAGAAACTGGTAGTAAACAGAGCCAAGCAGTGAGCACAGCTCAGTTTGCAACTGGCTTCGTTTGCATAAACACCCTTGCTTTTGGCATCCTCCACCTTCTTGCTGCTTCACCTCACAATCTTCACATTTAGAATTCTTAAAGCTTACTTCCTAGCTTCTGAAATACCAAACTAAAACCCCAACACATTCCATCCACCATATCGAACCACAAAGTTCTTCTGTGAGTCATCGACGTTTTGGGACCTCAGGCTGCAGCGCAGGTTTCTGTTGTGTGAGCCGGGCAGCGTGTGCTGGTGTGCCCTGCCTGGACCTGGCACAGGGCTCTGGAGAAAGGAATCTCTCCCATCAGTGAGTGTTCATCATCATGTGTCAGAGTTTCACACCGTTGCCGAGAAAGCCCCTGAAGCCAGAAGGGAATACTCACTGGCAGGAAAGGTCTCTAGGGAGGAACAGCTTTAATGTCATTTCCCAGTTGGTTTTGAGACTGGTTTAAGCCATTGCTGCTGGAAGAGAAGGTGGTGTAGTGGTCCTGCCTCCTTTCCACCTCAGATGCTTGTTGCCCTTCTCGTTTGTCTGTTTGCTGGCCCCACCATGGAAGTAGTGGCACCCAGAGCGATTTATGCCAGCATCATCTGGGTTGGCTTTTTGGGCTGGGTTGGTTGTTCCCTGATGCTGTACACCCTTGCTGGAGCTGGTGGCAGTGGCAGACAGGGAGAGACAGTGCAGAGACAGGAGTTGCCTTGAGCTTCTTGCTTGAACTCATGGTGAAACTATGTTGTAAGCCTCTATTTGCCATCTGTGAGCAGCAGGCTTTTTTAAGCTTCTTTAATTGCCCAAAAGCAGGTCTAGATTTTCATGAGGATAACAAAAGGTGTGTTCCCTGTTTCTGCTTTCTTTGTTTTGCTTTCCAGAACCCTCCTTCTACTGACGAATTTCCAAACTTCACAAGTGATGCAGGTTCTTAATGGATGACTTTAGGAATTCTGTTGTACTGGTAAGCCAGCAGGAAATTGAACTGGTCTCAGCTGACACCTTAATGAAAAATAAAATAAAACACTGTCTCTAAAATTTGGCATAGAACTTTCATTGAGAATGAAAAAAAATCAGCTAAGATATATCAAATTAATAAGGAGGTTCAGAAAACTAAACTTGATTGTAGCTAGCACTGACAGCTCTGAATATGTATAGATTTTTGCATATTCATGCTAAATATTGGGAAAAGAGAATTGGAATAATACAAAGAGAATCTGCTGGATATAGACCATGGTGAAAATAGATGCTTTCAGAGGGAGTTAAAATAACATGAAGGAGGAAAGTGTAAGAATGGTATTCCAGCTAACAGGATTGCAAAGAAATACCTGCAAGAATGTTGATAAAAAAATAAAAGAATGAAGGAAGGAGCTTAGTTCTGCTCTTTTGCTTTCAGGAAACAACAAATTGTATTTTTATGAAATAGAAAACCATTATAATTGCAGTTAGATATCAGTCTTGAGCTGGAAAGGAATGGTCAAGGGTAATGTCAAAAAAATTTAATTCCTATGGTAACAAAAAAGTCGCAGTGAACTGGGACTTGAAAGCTATGTATAAGCCAGTTTAGATTTCTTTCTGAATTCATTGAGGTGGAAACAGTGCACGTCTTTAAAATCTGCATCACCTTTACATCTGTATCTTCTTTATTGCTAATTGAGCGTGGAGTAAGAAATGCTACAGACTTTGACATTTGCTGAAGCACGAACTCCAGTGTGTTAGGAAGGTCATGAAGAAAATGGTAGCTGTGGAAAGAGAAACAAAAAGTAAGATTTCAGCAGTTGTTCTTGCAAGTATTTCTGTTACAGCAGGCAGTTGACCTTGGGATTAAACTAAGACCAGTCTTTTGAGACCAAGAACAATTACATTTTCTACGAACCAAGCTTTCTTATGAGCATTTAGGAGAATATGGCTTTTTGTTTAGTTTTCTGGGGTTTTTTAAAGTCCTCTCATCTCAGAATCCATATTTGGGTTGCTGTGTGTATGTAAGGTAACTTTAAATGGCGGGAGTGTGTGTGTGTGTGTGTGTTTGTGTGTAAAAAACCAAAACAAACAAATGAAAAACCCAACAGCCACCACTAATATGTAAGCATCTGAAAGAAACATGTAAATAGCAAAATTCCAGAGAACCTTGGTTAAGAGACCCTTCTTGCAGATTTATGGTCAACTACACCTTAAATGGCTGTTTTGAAAAAGGCAAAGGCTTGTGGTCTGGTGTTTTCACAACTGACTTTTTAGGGCTTCAGAATTATGCAAGTTTGTTGACTCCTTTAGTATTTCCAGACTTTGAAGTCTTCAGTCCACTGGGCTTTGCAGTTGTGGTAGTGTTACTGCCATGTCTTATATCCAGCCCAATAAACTATCCAAGAACATTGTTACCATTTAAAAATACTTGTTCTAATTAATTCTCCTTAATAAAAATACCAGAGGAATAAATAACAAATAATAAATAATAAAGCCAGTGTTACTGTGATTGAAAGGGCTTGTGTCCCAAGTACTTGCCTGCTGCTCCAGGTGAGGATTCTTATCTGCGGAAAGAATTCCCAGTCTTTAGCTGGGCAGACAGGCATGCAGGACCTTGGGCAGGGAGCTCAGTAACACCGTTGCCTGTATGTTAGGTGGGAGCATCTGTTTGACCTAACCCTTTGCAAAATTGTTGAGAAAATGAGAACTGTTTTTTTTCTAACCACAGTCAGCTGCTACCTTCAAAACAGTCACTCATAGCCCACCCTAATGTATTCAGGAAACTTTGCAAAAGACTGTTTTGAGAGTTATCTTGTTCTGTTTTGGTTTTTAATGCAGGAATTGTTTCCTTTCATGGTGTGTATTCTGAGTTTCTTCTTGCAATCAGATATTTTGATTTCAGATTGCAAACTGCTGTAAATATTTATGCTGGAAAACATAAAGGAGACTTCCTAGAGCCACACATTTTTAGAGAGCTGGTTATACCAGTACAAAGTTCCTAGCCTGGTTCATTCTTTGGTATGTTGGACTTCTGTGTTAAGCATTTTAGTTCAGAAATGGCTTATGAGATTATGGAGAGAGAAACTGGGGCTCTTAGTTGGAAAAGTGAGATTTTCCTTGCTACGTTAAAACAGATGAATAAACCGGACTTTAGGTTTTCAGATCCCATGTGTTGGGCAAAGTGCAGTCTTTCCCACCACTTGTTTAAATGTATCATAACTCAGAATATTTACATTTAGAGGAAAGAGGGGGGAAAACACGATGGCGGATTTTTGGGGCCTTCAGTAAAGCATTTATGGGTGAAGTAGGGAAGCTCTAATTCAGTAACTGAGGCAGTGCTGTTGGTTTTTAAATAAAAGCTTTAAAAATGCCTTTAAAGCTTCTATTGGAATGAGGTTGCTCAGAGACTATGCTGGCTTAGCAATTCCTGTACAACCTTTGGTGGCAGGCTGAAGAAGAAATCTCTTTGTCAGGATCCACAGGTTTTGAAAAGCAGAAGGAGAATTTTTGCTAAGGCAAAGTTGAAAAAGTATCTGTAATTGAAAATTTAATCTTTATTGTATGCATATGGCCAGTTCAGTAAACTGGATTTAACATCTTTGATTACCAACAGAAAGTAGAGAATGCACGTTCATGTTTTAAATCCCCATGAACTTTCTTCCTGCTGAATTCCTGTGTGTTTTAAAGATAAGTTCCCAGCAAGTGCCCTTTGTAAATTCCAGGATAGACCTCCTGAGCTGAAACTGAGAAAGATTTGGAATGAGCTGCAGGGAGGAAAAGCAGCGGTTCAGCAGGAGCCCATGGTGTAGTGTCGCTACAAAACAACTGTGTGTGTGTTCCTAGTTACCTATGAAATATGTGGCTTACTCCCTGCCAGCGGTGGTAGTCATGGAATATCCAGAGCACACCGCATGATTTCCTCTGATTTTTGGCCTAATTTTGGGGGCTGGGAAGTAGGGTAAGTTAATATTAAATGGCATTGTTTTTAAATACTGACCTCTGTTAAGTCAGATGGGAGATTGCAGGCTTGTTCTTACCCTAAAGTTCACAGTGCAGACAGAATACAGAGCCAGGAAAAAGAAAAAAAATGTATGGAAGTGTCACTTAAAATATAATTGCTGTGGTGTTTTTGTGTTCCATTACTGTAAGGAATCTCTAGCCACCGTGCTTTTTGAAGTGAAGTGCATGTCTCGTACTCAGTAGATGTATGGATTTTACCTTCCTCCCTGCTTTAGAATTTCTTAGAGAAATAAGTATTTCTGTCACAGGTCCATGGAGAAAACGCAATGGTGTATGTATTTATAGTGTTTCAAATACTATATTTGTATAATTTTTATCAGCAGAATACCTAATATACCCAAGTGTTCCTGTAATTCTCCACTGTCAAGAGGCAGAGCAAGATATGTACATGGCATAGTTTAATGCCTGGAATTGTAAAGGAGTGTAAGGGCAGTGCTTTTGTGGCTGACAGGCAGATTAGGAACTGTGAAAATACTAAACTTCATTGCAATAATGATTTAGTCATTTTCAAACATATTTTTTGTAGCTCACAATGAGGACTTGCTGCATTTTTCTCAAGTATTGCATGTATATGTTAGGAGGTGTGATAGTACCCTTTTTTGTGTTAACAGTTTATGGAACATTTAATTTTGTCTTCCCTTGGTGTTTTTCCCTTTATTTTAAACAACCTACATTTCTGTGACAATAAAATATTACATTTATTTTAGAACACTGCCTACGTGTGCTATATCCAGATATATGTGCCCGTTAGTATGTTCAGAATAGTGTTTTCCTTACGTGCTTTTTTTCCTTTTCTTTCTTAAAATTCTGAAATGGTGATGTAACTTTTGGAGATATCAGAAGAAATTGCTGTACTCAGACCAGATGGTTTTCCTTTTGTCAGACTTATGAAATGCAATTGGTCCTTAGTGCCCTTTCAGCAAGGTCTGGTACCAGAATTGCTGCAGAACCTGGCTGCCATCCCTGTTCATGTACATGAAATCCATTGCTGCAGTGGAAGAAAGCATGCCAGTTTGTCTTGTTTGGCTGCTAAAATGTGGGTCTGCCTCTTTGTTGAAAGGGTCAATCTTCTCTCTCTTAGACTCATTAATTAGGCTAGAATCCTATTCTAGAGTGAGAAGGCATCACACACAGATGGGGCACATCCCAGAGCTCGTGGGACATTTTCATAGGCACCCAAGTGGGACGTGGGCTTGGCAAAAAACACATTTTAATTATTAATGTTTCCCGAGTATCTTATGACTGATTCTAGCATGCCTTTTCAAAAATAAAGAAAGAGTATATTCTCCTTTAAGAATTTGGTTTTTTAACAGCTTCTTTTTTTCTTCTTTTTCTGTGATTTTTTTTTCTATGATTCTGCCTGCTAATGCAAGTATGACAAACAGTTTAATGGGCATCTAGGAAACAGAAAAATTCACAGTGTCATCTTATTCCTGCCTGGTTTTTCCTCCTGTCTCAAAACCTGAAAACCTTTGATACTGAGAACATCTCACACATTTCAGTTTGTTCCTTGAAAAAAGTTGTAGATACAAAAAAATACAGTTAAAGGATGTTCTGTAGGAATAACATCTGTATAGTGCTTTAAAAAAGCAGAACAAGAAGTTGGCTGTGGAGAAGCCAAGTTTGAAGCATGGGATACCTGTATGTAACGTGCTTGGGAAGCAAGGACAAGTAATGGATTTTCAGTATATCTGAAAACTGACGCTATTATTTTAGGCAGTGTTTCTACAAACAGTGTCTCCAAGATAAAAGAGAAAGTGTGCATATGGGTGCATTTCTCATAGGTCTGTATAAACACATTTAGGACTGCTTGAAAGTGCAAAAAAAAAAAAAAGGGTTAATATTGGAATATTTTCTCAACTTTTAGAGTAATTTTAGGTCTTTTTTTCTTTTTTTGGGGAAGGGGAAGGAGAGGAGGATGGGCAGAGCAGTTCTCGGTTTTCCCATTTGTAGGAGATTCATATTCTAGCAGCTTTTCTTTTGAATGTTCAACATCCATGCTTTGGAAAAACACTAGTGAGATTTTCCAGTAGATCTCTTTAGTCAAAGGAAACTTGAGTGTGATAAGCAGGCTGATGTGCCCCACATGCCTGGCAGACTCCTTTCTTGTGTCACTTTGTAGCCTCAGGGGTTAAAGATAGATTGAAGGCATTAGAATATATTTTCCTGTGGACCTTAGTATTGCCTGCAGTCAAGTGGTAAAATCTTATAAATCCCGCTTGTGAATTTCTGATTTTCAGTTTGACTGCTTCTGGTTTTCAGTTTGCACAGCATGGCCAGTGATGGTCCTAGCTCATCAGCATTGGCGTTCTGTAGTTGGATGTATTAGTTTATAAAACCTGTTAAAAAATACTTGGAAACAGGTGAGAACCTGAATGTTAATTTCATACAAGTGGGAACTATTGGCCTGAAAAGGAGGTAGTGGTCAGTGTTTTCCAGAGCTGAAAGTTTCTGGCTAACCACGTAGTTCTGCAAGGGCATTCAGAAATATGAAATATTTTAAACTCTTATGTTATGAGGAAAAGGGAGAGAGGCGACAAAGCCTGGTGTTACGATAACAGAAAAGAGTTAATGCAAATGCACGTTTATGTAGTGGTTACCTGCAAGTAAATTGCAGTCTCACATTTCTAGGAAACATTGTCCTAAAATGTGTCACTTGAGCCAATGTTATAAGTAATCAGCTTTTTCTCCGAGAGGCTTTAAAAACACAATTTTGGCAACAGTAACTAAGGCGGTATTTTACAGAAGAGCCCCCAGTAAATGGAAAGCAAGCTGGTAATCAGTTTTGATTAACGGATCTGCATTCTGTTATTTAAATGTTTATATCCTGATTAGCATTTAGGCTGTATTTAAATATGCAATTTTATTTTAGCAAAATATGAGGCATGGCGAATGGAGATAATCTTTCATATGCTAAATGCTGGGGATGTAAGGTGAAGAACGTGCACCCACCTCCCTCAGCCTTGTAAAGTGATATTGATGTGACTGATATTTTCACTTCAGTTGTGGGATTATGGAGTTTCATAATCAGATATGACTAAAGGAAAAAGTGTTTGTGTCATTTAAGTTACAAAATTAAGTTTTAAATTAAGTATTGAGACTTTTGTTCATGAACCAAATTTCTCCTGTTGCTCATTTTGTTAAACAAAAAGCAAGTTGAGCTGGTACAAAAGTTTGTAAGTTTTTTCTTGATTATTTTAAGAACTGCCAAAGATAGCATCTGATCATCTAAATCTGCATTTCCATTGCTTCATATATGTGTGGAGAATAGTTACTATTCCTTATATTGCTCATAATGTGGTTTTTTTTCCATGCAAAAGCACTGATTCTGATGACAGTTGTTAGCTACCAGAGATGGTGGTTTGCTTTGCCAAATCACTTCAGCTGCAAAGCTGATACTTCGTGGCCAAAGGAGCATGCACATCTTTCTGGGTTAAAGAAGATCCCAACTTCATGAAAAACTGACTGATTCAACAGAAAGGTTGGCCTGCCACGTAAGCATGCCATAAAAAACGAGCATCTGACAGCTCTGTGGCTTGAAATAGTAGATCTGACACAGGCATATGGAAAATTCATGCAACAGGGATACTGTATCAAAACAATTTCTGTAGAGAGGCAAACGGAATCCTTTCCCTCCCTTCCTCCCCTCCTTTGCTTTCTCCTGACTCTCTGTTTTTGTGTTGTTTGCTTCTTACCCTTTGCCTTTTAAACGATGCCTCTTTTAAAACTGACATCTTACACAAGGACTGAGCTGTTCTCAAAGAAATTTTAGGTAGAGTCATTTAACTTGGAAAGGGAATATCACACAGGGATAACATCAGGAAGGTGGGACACTTCTGAAAAGCCATGGCTTCTCTTCCTCTTAATGTGATTGCCTGAAAGGAAAGACAATGTACTGTGCTCATGAGTTGGACAGGGAATTCCTGCACAGGATGACTTGACTCTTCCTTCTTCCAAAGCAGACTCAGTATCCTTTCTGTGCCTTCTGATGACACAAACCTTTTCTCTCCTCCACCTGCTGTATTTCTGTTGCATTAAGTTTGATATACTCTGCAGGGTTTCTTATTAGTCTTCTACCTGGGCTTGTAGAGCAAAGACTTCTGTTTACACAGAAGGACTTCTGTTGTTGAGCTGGCAGAGGTTTTGAGGACTGGGAAGGGATAGAAAGTAAACATATGCAAGCAACAAATGGAACAATCACCCTCCTCTCATGGTGAGCAAGTGTATAACTGATATTACTGGCTTATTTTTTCATAATTTTCTTTTTTTTTATCCTCCCCTTCTGCTTTTCACATTTTCCACCAACTGTCATTGGGGTTTCCATAGTTTTAGCTGCACTTTTTTCAACAGACCTTTGAAAATAAGATACTGCTGTTACAGCTACCGTGAAGCAAAGAAGCAGAGGCACAGGAGGATTAAGAGACAGCTTAACCAAGGTGTGTGGGCACCTTGGAATGGTCAGTTAGGTCATGCTGGGAAAGGAAGCTGGGTCTTTCCTGGTTGGCCTGGTTAGCAATGGTTACTGCTGACCCAATGTTTTCCAACAGATCCTTTCCTAAAATGTTCAGCCTCTGTGGTTCTCTTTACAAGAGCCACCCATTCATGTATTTGTGCCTACCACTACAGGGTATAGATTAATGAAATATAGATGTGTTTGTGCAGGGGCCCTTGCCTTACACTGCCAATGGGACACAACTGAACAGCATCACCAGCTGCCCAGTCTGCACTTTCCTCTTAGGAGTTTTATCTGAGGGAAGCTCTCTGTAGTGAATGAATTACTGAAATGAAGTGCCTGAAGACACAGTTAGACTTTCATTCATCCTGAGAAGTAATTAACATCTGGATATCTTGCTGGTGAGAATTAATTTCCTTCAGTAGTGGCCAAGTCCTTCTCTGTGTCCCTGCAACTGTGTTTGTGTCTTCTGTTCAGCTGGGCTGTTGCAGTGAATATGGCAGGTATGCTGCTGAACATGAAGAACTGTGTGTAGAGCAAGCCTGTGCAGTGGACTGGGGCACATACCCTTGATTTTGAATCACCAGCAGAGTCAGTGGAGCCTAGCCCCAGTTGTGTACAGGCTGTGGAATTCTCATCTGTATGCAACCTCTGTGAAGCAGCTGACTTCATGCCTGTGGAACTGCATTAGCCTAGGAACCATAAAACATGAATCATGGGAATGAGATCCTCATAGGAAGATAGAGGGAATAGACTTTTGACTGCCCAGAGGGAGGGAGACTTATTCTCCACCACTGTGTGTTCGGGAGTACTGAGGACCTTGGTGCAATGCTGCATTGGTGAAAATTGACATGGGTTTATCCTTCATGTGTGGCCACATGAGAAAAATGTGTTTGGTGAATGAATTTTAAAAAGCCAGGTTCGTTCCTTCTGCTTCATATGTAAATCCCAATGTTAGAACTGCAGATCTGGTTACTTAGTGTTTAGCAGTTGTAGAGGGCTAATGATGCTGCAGTGTGGGTGCGTGAAGCCACACTGCTGCTTTTTGTGTCATGTCAATTTTTTTGTCCTGTGCAAATCATCCAGGAGTCTGCCAACACATGGAGAAAGGGATGTCTCATTCCTGGTAAGTTGCTTCTTTGGTCCCTTGGTAAAACTGCTGGGTCCATACATTGCTTAACTTCTTTTGGAGCTCTTGCTAGCTATTCTAAATATTCATTAAAATAACAATGCAGCCTTCTAAGTAAAAAGCTCATTGGAAAAAAACATGAGCTTTTTCCAGAAGCAAATCCAATCGCCCCACCCATTTTCTTCAGAAACTGGAGCTGAGGCATTGCTACAGAAATTCTCTTCCAAGTAATGGTGGTTGCTCCATCCCCTTCCTAATAGCTGCACTCCTGTGGTGATGAAGTACAGAAATGCTTCCAGGCTCAGTGTCAAAATCCTCCATACAGTCACCAAAAAAAAGTAGCTTGCAGTTAAGTGGATAAATATATTTTCAAAGAAAAGCTTTGTCCATAACTGTCCTTATCTGACACTAATGGTGGAGCATGCAGTGGAGAGAAAGACGGGGGTAAATATTACAATATTCCAGCTGAGTCATCTTTGCTTCTTCCTGATTATCCCTTTCTATTCATGATTAATGACCATGGAAATATTTTTAGACATTGTTTGCTCTTCTTTTCCTTTTTCTCAATAGAAATTATATATAGAGTATCTTACTTTAAAAATTAGATTAAAAGAACATATTTGAGCAACTAAGACAAGAACTAGAAATCAGAAAAGCAGGTTTGTGGGTTTTCATTTAATAATGATTCATTTTACATGTATACTCCTGTCCTGCATCGGGCTGAGTCTTTTTCTCTGCAGAAAATGAAAAGCATGTACTCATGTCAAGAGCATAATTTGTAGTTATTTTCAGCAGGTGCTTAAAAACATTTGTAAATTCCAGCTTATAACTGAGCAATTCACCCTCCACCTCCTATATGTAAATTTGTAACAGAGGATTCAATAAGGGGTTTGAGTGTATTAACGATACCTTTATTTTCAGTGTGGAATTCCCATTGAGAGGCCAGGCCTAAAAATATCAAATGTTTCCACAAACAATTCCTGCACACTGCATGTTGAGCAATACAGCTACAACTAAGGGGAGAGCTTCTGCTGACACTTGAATGCAGGAGTCCAAACTGAGTTAGGTTATATATAGTTTTTATTACTGGTCATAAGCTCTTACCAGAAATCCAGATGTGCTTGAATCATGCAACAGATTAATGACACAAAATGACTGTGGGTGCAGGATGAAGGCTCCTTTTGTGTACCAGAGAGGATACTGTAACTTCCAGTTAATGACTTCAAAATATCTTACAGAACACAAAGGAGCAAGTCAAGACATGTAAACAGAAGTTGCCAGACTTCTTATCAAGGTAATTACATGGTATTGAAATGTGTGACTTGATTTAAAGAAATAATTTTGTATTAGTGCTGCCCTTTTCTAATGGAGTGTTTCAGTAAATAAATATCTAAAAAGAAAACCCCCCAAAAAACCCACCTCAAAACATTCTCAGTAAGTAAAAGGGAAATTCAAAGGGGAAAAGCCAAAGGGAGTAGAGGAACTTTACAGGGCAGACCATGTGTCTGCTAAAGTAGTAGAAAATCTTGTATAAGGGAACCCAAAATGCTTAAGTTTTGGGATGTTTAAATGTAGTATATTTTTGAGTGGTTGCTAATTTGAAGTGTTAAGTTCTGCTTGAAGTTAGTAAGCTTATGAGTCTGGCTGTTTCTCAGTGCTCATGTCCAGTAGGTAAATAGGCATGTTTGTGCAACATCAAAATCCTTGATTTTTCTTTTTCCTGCTCCTGCCATACTGTATATCCCTTGGGGAAAATCCTGGTTCAGTGATTGTGGAATTTCATGTCAAAGTATGCTCTCTCCCGATTAAATCCTTGCAGAAGCAGGTGAGTGGTATAGGGAACCTGTTTGTTGTGGCTGCATGCAGCAGGTACAAGCTGCTCAGGCTTTACTCACATTTACTTATTTATTTGGCAAAGAAGCCGATTAGGATCAGGCAGGCACTGTATTGATTTCTCCAGTATCTCTGTAAGAATGGTTTAAAGCACAATACATAATTGGAAGCAATGTGGGAGAGGTCAGCAGCCCTTTTGGGGTTTTGTCTTGATTTTTGCCACAGCTGATACAGTTTCACCCCGGAAAGTGAACAAAAGGTCCTTGTAGACCTATCAGCACTGCCCTTTGGCACTCAGGTCAGTCACTGTGTCACGGAGTCAGCTCAGGACTGTAGTTTCCACTCCAACAAATCCGGTTTAAAACTAGCATTGGGCACTACTTACAGCAGCAGCTGTTTTAGCCCAACATGTCCCCATGAGTAGCTGTATTTTTCAGTCTGTATTTAAAGTCTAAGCTGTTAATAATGGTTGAACTCTTCCTAAGCTTATTTTCAGGGTTTTTTTGGCAGAGTATTTTAATTATTGTCATAGACTGGGATGGGCTGCGTGTTTCCTCTGTGTGGTAAAGCTTTCACACAGTGACTTTTTGCTTGCCTTCTGTAGAAATACACCTTTGAGAAAAGGGTAACATTTGCACCAAATTCTCTGCTTCCTTTGGAAACACAGAAAAATGAAAACATTTCCTGTTAGTGACTGTTTTAATTTGTATTTCTGTTTGCATGAGAATATATCCCAAATGTACAGAGAGGGATTTGTTTCAGGGTGCTGTTAACCTGAGAACTTTTAGGGTATTTTTTTTAGTCCTGGCAGTAGGATTATATTCACTGTTTCTCCAATTTTGAATCTGATTTCTAAACATCATGGGAATTGTAATGTAGTCATCTCCATGAAATGTCATATTATGAACACTTCCAGGGTTTTTTGAGTTGTTTTTTTTCAACCAGTGGCTTGTCTAAGCTAGGTATAACTGGGGCTGTTCAGCCAGAGGCACTGGAGGCTGTGTTGGGCATGGTCAGGTACCCTTTAGTCTTTGATCACTGTAGTTCTTAATGGTACTGTAGTGGTAAAGGGTGTGATCCTGATAAAACTTCCTAAAATAGCCAAACATTTGTGCATGGTTTGTTGTGGGTTTTTTGTTTGTTTGTTTGTTTGGGGTTTTTTGGGGGGGTGATTTGTGTTGGTTTGTTTTGTTTTTTTTTTTAGAGATAATAAGGATGCTGATGGGCACTTTGTTGTCCCTAAGGGAAGCACACTATTGATACAGAAGTGTTTTCTCTGGGAACATCAGGATTGAGTCTGGTTTTTCTGAATGCATACTTAATCCTTGTAGGCTTGTAATATTCTCTGGAATTTCTAGTTTTTTGCAGACACTTTATTATTAGGTATGTGTTTTCTGAAGTCTCCATTTAGGTTATCTGCAATATCCTGATAATATTGAGCTCACACCTAGCAGCCAGACAGCCCAGGTCAGATATATATACATATATGGGGGAAAGGAGAAGTGGACAGGGAAAAGGGGTAGAACAAGGGGTTATGGAAGAATCAGAACTTTGTAATTTACTTACCTCTATGGGAAATATCTACATCTAGTTATGACAGAAATTTTCTTAGATGTTTCTCAAACTTATTTTTTTCTCTTTCCTGAAGTAAAGATATTGGAGAGAGACATGACATTACAACAGGCTGTGGTGGAGTTTCTCACTGGAGTATAGATTTTCCTGTTCCAGAGAAGATTGTTTTTTAAATTACTGATATGTTCTGAAAATATGTAGAAGAAAAGGTAAGAATGTGGATAGATGGTTGGTGCAAAAACACCCAACAAAATTAGATCCAGATGGAGGAAGTGGGGTCCATGTTTTTGAGCTGTTCAAAGGCTGTCCCACATTTATTCCCCTTTCCCATTATTTTCAGCACAATGTGAGGAACTCTATGCTATATTTATGCATTGGAACTGAGAGTAAGAAGGTAGTAATGAGTCTGTTGTCAGCATGTTGTGCTTTCTTTAATTTACAGCATCATCACTGTGCTGCGCTGCCATAAAGGAGAGAATATAGCCTTTGTCCCCGCTCGGCGCTAGCGGAACCGAGAGCGATGCGCGCAGTTGGCAAGGGCTGCAACAACAGAGTCCCCATTCATCGCTGCCCTCAGAGCAGTTTGGTTTAGCTGTGTTACGTAAGCCATTTGTGGTATAACTCAGGACGTTGCACAGAATAATATTGGGCATGGATATCCAGCTGTTGTGTGAGATATTGAGAAAGGAATAAAGGTACCTTATTGCAGTCGGGGGCTGGGGCACGCCTTCAGAAGCTCATTGAACTGAGGTGTTGCGACCCATTCCCTCAGCAACCATCACATGACAAGTGCTAGAAGCAGTATTGAGCTACTGCACTAGACAGCCTTCTTGTACAAAAAATACTCAATTTTACCCTTTGTGAACCTAATGCCAATCCATGTGATTTTGTGACCAGACTAGTAAGGGAGAGCTTTTTCTGAAAATACCGCATGAGTTACCAACCTTATGCCGTAAGGGTGATGCAGGCTGTAGGAGCTATAAAACACATTATATTTGTCATTGACTCTGAAAAGTTACTGCCACTAGCTATTGGGCTTCCTGAAGGTAAATCCACCTGACTTTTGTAGTTAGTATTCTGCCCAAGATTATGCAAAATAATATTAAGTAGAATGTTTTGGCTTATCATGGAAAGAAGGAAAAGAACTGCTGAAATACATCAGAAGTTGGCAATGGTGAAAATACTGCCTTACCCTCCTGAATATTATCTGATGAAGTAAGATGCTGCATAAAATTCTCCTCAATTAAAGTAATGGGTCTTGGTGTTTTCTTTTGGAGGGCTAAATAAGTGAAATCAGACGTTTCCCAGAGTCACGGATTGTCTTTGCCTTTGTTTTGTCTGCCCTGTGCCAGGGAGGCACTGGACATTGCCTGCTTGGCAAAAAGTCTTGCTTTTCCTGGCATTTGATATCACTACTCCTCAGTGTGACCTTGCAAAGTGACTAGAGATGCTGGAGAAACTTCAGGCAAAAACCAGTTTTGTTTCAGCCAGGTGGTGGTTCAAGTCCTTGATTACTGAGTTAGCACAAACAAAAAAATTAAAACATAAACCAAATTATACAGAGACTGTTGCTATATGTTCTATTCAATCTGTTTCTCTATGATTTTGGCCAAGGTGTTTTATAGGTACAAAAATATGAGAATCTGGCTCTGCACAGGTGCCTTTTACCTTTATAATCTCCCTTTCTAAGGGGATATCTTACCTAGAGTTAAAGAAATAAAATTTCAGATCTTGTTTCTGTTGATTTTTTTTTTAAGCTCCTTTTTTCCTGTTTTGTTTTCAGTTATGTGGCCACCAAGATGCTGATCCTATCATATCCTTAAATCTTATTTGGAAACAGGTCTTTATGCTGAAGAGCATCTTTAAAATTCCTGTGTTTTACCTTATAATAATTCACTTATATCATGCACTAGAAGCACTTTATTATTATTATCATGTAGCACTTTGTCTTCTAGAGCAGTAACACTTTATTGTGATTATATATGACATCAACATGAACTATTACTTTTACTTGGGGACCAAACCTGATGGATTAAATCCATGACAGACTTGGGCTTGTGGGGTGATACTTCTGAGTTGTCTTCAGGTACTAGCCTGTCCTACAGTTAGTTATTTTTGGGGGCTCTGGCCATCACAGTGATATATTACTGAAAATAACTGGAGACTCTATTGTGACTACAAATTTTGGTATTCATAAATATATATGGGCAGGAAGTGCTGATAAAAATTCTAAGTAATTTTTCATGGTTTTGGGGCGTTCTTTCACTGGACTTGAAAATTGAAAATAACCAGTTGAATCATTTTATTAGAAGGCAGCATCCATTCCTTATGTGTATACCACATCTTGTGTAGTTGGACCATCCAAAAAAAAAAATTTTTGGTTTGGTTTTTTGGGGTTTTTTTTGCATATGATATTAAATTGAATTTAAAGGATGTATAAATGTAAAGTTAGGGAATATTCTAGTTCTGGAACAAAACCAAGTGCTCTGTGTCTGTTCAAATTTACCTATTTTTAAATAGAATAATTAATTGAGAATAGCTCCTCGCTGTGCTTAGCTAGGGTTTGAGTGTACAAATGCTTTCTGTGTCTTATTTGGGTTCCTAAGGAGGCAATGCCCAAGTATTATTTAAGTATTGGGTTTCAGGCTGAATGTTTCTCTCTGCTTGTTTTGCAAGTGCCTAAAATTACTGTAAGTGAGAGAAGGGGAAAAAGTATAGTTTTTGCTTTTGCTAACAATATGTATGTAATCAGCACCTCCTGGTTAATGAATTAGTTGGCTGTTTCTTTCATATAGCAGTAGCAGGGAAAACTGCTGGGATAATCAGCAAGTGTTGGCAGAGGGATTCAGCAATGTATGTATCAGTTAATATTTCCTTTAAATAGTTTTCAAGTAAACTAGATCAAAATTTTGAATGGGCCCCCCTATGTGTCTAAATATTTTTCAGGAGCTGAGGTGAATAAAATATTATAAACGTTAAGTATTTAATTACTTTCTTAAACCTTAAGGAAGCACACAGAATGGTTTTATTCCCCTTTCACAGTGCAATCACAGTTTGCAGAATAAACTCCTAATTTTGAATTTAAAATGTTGAACATAATTGAAGGTTTTGCTTGGATTTTTTGTAACCCAAAAAGGCCTCCTTATGATGTCAATATAAATAGCTTTTTCTTCTTAAATGGTGATAAAAATATGTTCTTTCTACACATATCCTTTGCAATTGCAATGTATTAAATACCTTAGGCTCAACCTTGTGTGGGGCCATCCCACTCAAGTGTTAAGACGTAGATGCATCAGCAGAGAACAAATTGACCTTTGGTGATGGCTACCAAACCTGTGCCTTCAACAGTGTCATGTTCCAGCACCCAGACTTGTCTTTAAACATTGTCTCTTACCAAGAGGACTGACAAACAAGCCAAAGCGGGCACAGGGCCATTCCCTGAGAAAAAAAGAGAGGGCAGTGCATGGATGACCACCAGGTGATGGCCAGCTCTTCCTCACAGTGAGGAGCAGCAGCACAGAACAGTTGGGGTTGAGGGGAGGCTCTGCCTTCAGCCTCGCTCCAGTGCCTGTTGCCCCTGCCCCATGATGTTCTTCAACACAGATCTGCTTCTGACTAACTCCACACTTTGGGAGTGAAGCCCTGGTGAGGAAGGGAGCCAGACAGCTCCTAGGACAGGCTGGAATTTGGTATGCAGGGGGAACAGCCCTCTGGAGGGAGTGTTTGCAGGGGATGTTTGACATGAGCTTCTCTTGTTATCTGCACTTAGATGGATACTTCTGCTGATGGTGAGGATTTGGGGGCTTTTTGAGGGTATTCTTTGGTTCTTTTTTTTTGTTTGTTTTGTTTTGTTTGGTTGTGTTTTGTTCCTTTTGTTTTGGCTTATTTAACAGAACCAACAGTATCTTTTTATTTAAAAGAAAAATGCTGTAAGCTTAAGATAAGATTCTTTCAGCTTGGCTATAATAAAACAGTAAGCCAAACAGACGGCTTGGAATGGGTGTGTTTTTCCCAATTAGTGAGCCTCATTGCTAGCACTGGGGTTTTGTAGAGCTTATTATTTGCTGTACATGAATGTGAGGTACAGATTCCTCACTCAGTGATGGTAGCTGCCACCCATGGATATCATGCTGGAGAACAGGGATTTTTTCTGGGCTTGCACCCGAGCCAGGTGCCATGTAGGGAGGCTGATCCCTGTCCAAGCAGGGAGCCAGGCTTCATGAAGTGCAGAAGGCTTTGCTGACTGTGGCTCTTGGGAGGATCCAAGACCTCTGTTGCTTCATGTGTGAAGGTGATTCAAATAATTTTAGCCTGATTTTGGGGATCACTGTGCCACGTTCTGCTGGGTGGTAGTGACCAGGTCTCAGTGTGTTCTGGTGATTTGGTGTGACCTCTTTCCTTCTCTGCTTTATTGGTGAGCCTGTGAAAACTCATTATTTTCTGTTTAACAACCCTACTGTCCTTCTGTAAGAGGTTTGGTAGCAATATAGAAAATTACAACAGCATTTTTTGTCACATGTCCAGCAAAAATCAGTTTCTGGAAGGACTCAGAATTGTGGGAAGGTGTTTTGCAAATGTCATTTTCTAGTGCAATACAACAGGAGGAAGTCGTGGTATGTATTTTGCATTTAGAAATGAGACTAATTTAGGCTATGAATAATTGTAGAAGTTGGGATCACCAAGATAAAAAAAAGGTCCACACAAATGACTTAAAATTTTTGTGTCTGACTGTGTTTGTACTTTTCTCATGTCTAAAGGCTGCCAAATTCTAGATGCTGTCTTTCCTGGGAACTAACCAATGCTCTCTGGCATGATTTTCACTTCCCCTTATGTCTATATTTGAAAAAGCATATGTGTAGTCCCTAAATGAATATAGTGGTTAACAAGCTATGGATGACAACCCACAAAACATATTTGCTAAAGCAAGTTTCATACTGCTTAATGAAAAACAAATACCAGAACAACAAACCAGGGATATTGCTATACATGCATATATTTCATGTATGAGAAAAGGTGAAGGAAAAAAATCCCCTGGGCGTGCTTCTTCCCCACTGGAGTTAAGTTACTGTAACTCTGGGGGCAGAACTTGGTTTTTCAGTACATGTTTATGTTTTCCCTGGTAGGACAGGACATGCTATATAGCAGAAATGACTAGTTACTGTCATTGCATGAGTAATAGCTTCATCCTTCCTAGCTCCTAAGGAAGGAATCATCCTTTACATCCGAAGGAAGTAGGGCCAGCAGCATCCTGCTAAAGCAGCACGGTTAAGTCATTCTGTAGTAAACAGTGTCTCTGTTGTTCCTAAAAGAAAAGAGGCCATGCAGAATTTTCAAGCCTTCAAGACATGTGTCTTGTGTGCAAGTGATGGGGATGTATGTGATGCTGGAGAGGCCTGGGGAAGGACTGCAGTGTGTTGGCAAAACCCCTCCTTGCAGGTAGTGAGTCCTTCATTCCCGGCTGAGGGGTCACCTTGGGGGCAGGTGGGGAATGGACCATGGTTGGGATAGAGAAGATCTTTCTGCATTCAGCAGCAGATTGCCACAGGTGCATGGAGCCCTTGCTGCCCAGTCCACTGAATTTGGAAGCTCATTCAGGTAGTAACTGCTGGCTTGAACACAGCATGAAATTAGAGGTTTTATTAAAAAACACTAAAGCTTAGTAGTGTTCTTACCCTTGGATGCTCAGTCTTCAGCCAGAGCTTCCTGAAGCTTGCTTATTTTATCAGATTTTATTTTAATTTAAAAGTAGCTTAAAATGCATTTACTTGCCTTCTTTCATCTGGTGACTCACTTTAGTTTCTTCCACGAGACTGCTCTGCTGAGAAGGTTAGGAACTTAAGAAGTAAAACTGAGATTTCTGTAACTTTCTGCTTCCTCTATCAAATCCCTTAAGAAATTATCAAACACTGGCAAGGTTTATGATGTCATTAGAGTCTTTTATAACTGCCTAATTCTCCAAGTAGAAGAAGAAACTTGGTTATAACATGTTGTGTAACCAAGCAGACTGGTCTTCAAAAACAGAATTTAAAGCCCATTTTTTTTCAAATTACCTTTCAGGTGCCTATATTAATACAGTAAGTTCTGGTGAAATCAGTGAAAGTTGTTAAATGGGCAGCACTTTCTCTCATATGAACCACAGCTTTGTTTGGTTTTTCTTTTCCTTAATTTTGGTCCTCACTTTCCAAATAGTTTGCTGATATTAGTGCACTTGGTATTTAGGAGAAAGGAGGTAACTTCCATATTAGTTACCTGGTTTTGGTAAAGCAGCTGTTGTAGAATGTCCACCCTTCTGATGGGTTTAGTCCATGAAACATTTAAGAAAACAGCCTTGCACATGCATGGCCATCTAAGTTTTTTTTTTTTAATTAACTGCTGTGGGAAACAGTGGTTTTCTGATGAACTTTACACAAACCAGGAAGTGGCCTTTCTCATTTGCTGTAGGTGAACTTGCTGTAGCAGGGGGATTGCACTAGTCCCTTCCAACCCCAACCATTCTGTGATTTCAAAATGAGTTGAGGAGTGGCTGCTGTGTACTTTCCAAATGAGTGCAGCATGACATCTGTGGCCCACATGAACATCACTCAGGCCAGCTGTTGGTGCCCTGTCAGTGAAGCCAGATCTGCCATGCCCTTGCATGAGGCTTTGGCTTCTTCAGCAAAAAAGGAGGGTGAATAGAAGTATAAAATAAACTTTCTTTTTATTTTCCTTGAAGTTCAGAGAACATGTGTGTGTGTTTCAGATATAGATAGATAGATAGATAGATAGATAGATAGATAGATAGATAGATAGATAGATAGATGATAGACAGAGAAACAAAGCCTAGTATTCCAACAATCCTAATGCATGTGCAGGGGAGAAAAATGTGCTTTTCAGATAAGCACCCTTAGTCCTGGCTATACCACGTGTCTGCCCAGTAATGGTTCTGATAAATTTTTTGTTAAAAGCAGTTAAAGCAGTTAATTTTTTTGTTAAAAGTAGTTAAACTCAACCGTTGCTTTGCATGAGATGTGACTCCAAAACAAGTTGCTGAAACTTAGTTATGCATGTGCTGTGGACAAGGCTGTGCTAAGGCAAGCATGTGTTAGTAGTATCAGTACTGTTGTTACCGTGGTATTCTGCTTTGCCTGGATTGTTTTCTCAGAGAGCTTCAGTTCTTAATATAGTGCCAATTTCTGTGTTGTGGTAAAAGGAAAAGCCAAAGGAACGTGTATGTGTGGTGGCTGCAATCTTCACCCAGACTGCAGTCCTGTCAATTTTCACCAAAGTGCCCCAATCTAGAATGTTTTTAATGGGATCTTTGACAAAGGGTAATGGCTTTAAAGTGACAGAGGGTGGGTTTAGATTCTTACTAGCAGGGAAAAAGAACTTCTTTGAACCCAAACTTGTAGCTGTAGCTAAATCACAGTGAGGTAGGAGATGCAACTTGTTTGGACAGCTAACGGCTGGTTAGTAGTTATAATCAAATGAGCAAGATCCCTGCTTTTCTGAAGGATGATGTAAATAAATAAAATAGGTTTTAGCCTCAAACCACTAGTAATCTGTGGAGACAAACTACACATAGGAGAGGAAAAAGCTATGTACTTTATATAGAGGTGGGGTGTTGGAAAGGCTGATATCCTCAAATAGTATGCTGGTAAAGTATAAAAAAGTGAAAGGTAGTGTTGGAGTAGACTTTTTCCCTTTCTTATTTCTAGATCTCTTAGCAGCTAACTGCAAACCCCTGATTTTATTTTCTCTGCAGCTGATCAGAAGGATGCTGGGGTTCTTGTGCAGTTCAGGTGACTTGCAGTTCTCCACATGGCTACATCATCTTTCATCATTGTGCCTTAGACTTGCTGTTGATGGGCAGGCTGTACTTGACCTTCGCCCAGGACTACCAAGGACAGAACATATAAATATATATTCTCATCCTAATAAAAAGATACTATATATATATGATGTATATGTATACATATGTATATATAAACATATGTATGTACGAAATCTATTCATGTGCTTTTCTTTCTGTCAGAAAGCTTTTCTCACTGTCTTGGTTAAGTTTTTCCTCTTTAAATTTGAAAATACATTAATTTCCTCTTTGCACCTTCCTTCTGAACAATTGATGACTGTTACCTTCTCTGCCTTCAGTTTCCTTTTGTTTAGATTAGATACTTAATTTATCCTCTTTTTACTCTTCTCTGAATATCTTCCAACTTGTCCACATATCTCATAGAGAGCAGCAGTGAAACTTGACCAAAATGTTCCTGTTGACATCTAGTGATGGCGAGTACAGCAACAGGCTTTCCTCACAGACCTCTTTCTGTCTGTTCCAACACAAAATTTGCTTTTTTGCAAGAGTGTAATATTGTTGATGCTTATCTAGCTTATTGTGTGCTGTTTCCTCTAGCTCTCTTCCATAGAACTCTTGCCTGTCTGGGAGAGTGCAAGTTGGGCTGAAAGATAGCAACCTGGTTGTGAGGCTGGCCTGGGATAGTGAAATAGAAAAAGGGCTAACAATGGCTTAGAGGAAAACTACCTGATTAAATACCGGAGTAAACATTTCACTGGAAAAAAAGGACAAGACGTGGAATATTTTTTTTGACAGTTACTAAAGCAGATGCCAAAGGGATTTTGGCATAAAATGTGCTGAAGTTCAGTTTGGGTATCAAGGTTATAAAGTGTTTGAGGGTAGGAGACTGCCAAAGAAATGTTTTGCTTGTATATGCAAGACAGTGTTCTTAATAGTATTAACACTAACATTTGCCTTCTTGCTCTGGTGCCTGCTGAAGTCTGTCACTTTGCAACCCAAGCTGCTTTTCTGTGTTACCTTTTCATCTTCCTTATGGAAAAAAATTCAGTTCAAGTGATTTTTGTATTAGATGAATTCAGTTGAGTTTGTGCGTATGCATTTTCTTGTAACAATAGTAGTTTTTTATGTTTCAAGAAGCGGTACTTTAGATTTTTGTGTGAACTTTTAAAAATCCCACATATGGAAGAGCAGTGTTGCCTTGCAGTGTCTGGAGGGGGGACCTATGCAGAACAAGTCCCATGATGGTTTTTGTTATTTGGAATGTTCTACACATGCACAGTGAGTTTTTTCTTCCTGAAAAGAGGGGAAATCCTCACTCATTGAAACAATTTGTCTTCCAGATTGGACAAAAAAAAACATGGGTTTTTGTAGTGGGCTAAAATCCTGCAAAATTTCAGCACTGTATTTTTTCCAGTAATCCCAAGATTGTTTGTTCAGCTGCTTTCATTCACTGTAGCACTTAATGAGAGTATTTTTAAAAAAGAGAGGTGGTTAGAGCACGGAACTTTTTTTTTTTTTAAGTTCTTTGACATATACTTGTTCTTTCATACCCCTTTCCACATCCATATTGTGTGTGTGCAAAGGAGTGTGTGAGAGGCACTCCCAGGAGGGATGTCAGCAACTTGTGCTCCTGAGTCAGCAGAAGTTGCTGGAAAAAGGACAGAAGTGTAGTAACTGCTGTGGCAAATGCCGCGCTTCGCGTTGTGTTGCC
Organism: Fringilla coelebs; assembly: GCF_963513975.1. Classification (NCBI taxonomy): domain Eukaryota; kingdom Metazoa; phylum Chordata; class Aves; order Passeriformes; family Fringillidae; genus Fringilla; species Fringilla coelebs. The sequence goes on from NC_140028.1 coordinate 88,732,928, forward strand.
TGATCCCGATTATGGGTCTTAAGCCCCTACTGACAGCCGCAATCCCCTTGTTTATGAATCTGTTTCTAAATGCTTTCTTTCAGAGAGTCACACAGCTATGACTGCACCCTCCTTCGTTTCGACACTTCCTCGTTAGCCTGAAGGGAACTCTCTAAAACCTGCTACCCCACGCTGTTTCCATCCTCAGCAGGAAAGAGGATGGTTTCACAGGCCTGTGCAAGGGCCAGAGGCTGGGGTGGGTTTGGGAGCCAGGAGGGAAGGGTGCTCCATGGTGGCTGGAAAACCATGTTCTCAAATATATTCCTTTATAATTTCTGATCCAGCTATTACACCAAGGACAGGGTTGAAATCATGGGACTCTGAGAACTTTACATCCCTTTGGGTCTTTCACCTTGGGCTACTTCGAACCAGAATGGCAAAAATTTAATTAAAATATATTGTTCAATTTAATGTGTCTTCCACCCATAATGTGGTCTGGGTAAGGGGGTTGGGGTCGCTTTTTTGTTTTGTTTTGTGTTTTTAAGTAGCTAACCACCTGAATCCACAAAGTAGTGCACTTAATAATCCTACTTTGCTTTTGTCCTGGAACATGTGCACTACTACAAATGGGACAATAACCTGCAGAATTGACCTGTGCTTCGTCTTTTGAGGCTTGCACGTTGGTGACTGCCTTATTTGCTCTTTAGCATGTTCTGTGATCAATGCTAAGATTTGAGTTGCACAGTTTGCAGAAATGCTGAGTAACTACTGTTTCCGTGTTATTTTGTTCTAAATAATTCAAAAAGATGCTTATACAAAGCTGTGGGCGCTCTCCTGCATAATTAATACTACAACAAAACCATGGCAGCACTAAAATGCATAGTCAAAAAGGAGCCCTACCTGTCTGCTACCTACAGAGAAAATTCTGTCCTACCTTTTTATTGCTCTGGAAAGGTCTCTACACCACCAGTTTACAATAGATAGCTTTTGCTAAAGTCCCTCAGTTGAAATTTAAGGGAGAGAGGAGCAAAGAGCTGACATGCCCCTGTAGAACTCAAAGGAAGGAGCAGTGGATGCAAAGTGAAATCAAATCTCTGCTCTCAGGAAGGCAGGATCTGTGTCCATCAGTTTCCATAAAGGTACGGTAGGGTTTGAGCCATGCATAGAGCTGGGTGCAATACGGCAGGTCTTGGAGTAAGCCACCAACTTTTCCTGAATTTTTTTGTAGAAGAACCCAAAATGAGTTCTCAAGTGTTCCTGAATTGTGATTTTTTTTTTGATTGGTACACAAAATACTTTTGATGCTGAAAGTTAAGTTGAAAGTTAACAATGATTCCTTTGTAGCAATTCCTTTTGAAGTAGACAGTCCTATAACTAAAAGAAAACACTATGCAGAGGGATAAAGTGTGCTTTCAAGTCTAATATTTTATATTAAACTATTCCACTGAATATGTAAGTACCCCTGTCCTTGCTTGATTTCTTTTTCTTCAAATAATCAGCAGCCTTTGGCATTTCATACCCTTCTTACAGTAATTTTCAGTAATTTCTTCCTGAGTGCTGATACTTGGTTCTGTCTTAGCTATTTGATACTTTAGTTTCTCAGAAAGCTTTTACATCTGTATTCACTGTTTAGAAACTATCTGGCTGCTTTTTTGAAGTTCATGGCAGGGCTGTGACCTGATGAGAAGCCCTTTCCCAGGCTGGTCTGAGAACACTAGTAATGGTGCTGGTTGCCTCTCCTGCACCAGGTTTAGCACCAAGCACAAAGGAAACACCCAGGCCATGCAAACGCGGCCGCCTTGGGCCCGTCACAGGCTGCATTGCCTCATGTCATGCAGAGCAGTTGTTGGTTATTAAAGGCATCCATGCTCTCATGTTGGCAGCCTACCAGACCTGTCTTCTTCCAACAGAGCCTCAAGGCTTATTGTATCAGAGCTCAAGAGAGACGTGCCTGCCCTAGCTGTATGCTGATAGTGTCAGTCAGACGGGTGATGTGGGGTAACTGGCCACTCGATCACGTATTCTGTGCCTGATTTAAGGGCCCCAGTAGATCCTAGCTCAGGGGAGCAATGCGTGTGGCTGCTAAAGGGCAATGGGGTTGAAACCTTAGCCTGATGCAGTCACAAGAGGTACTGTTTGCTGGGTCCCCACAGCTGGACCCATGACAGTGATACACAAAGAACTTGCAGTGAATCCTGTGAGTCATTCCATCAACATCCCCATTTCCTATCTTTGTGCTCAGAGGGAGCCCAATCACTACCCTCAGTGCCTCCTTCCTTCTTCAGCTTCATTCTCCACCTCTGCGTGGTCTGGGCAGGCAAGACACTTGTTACAGGAAAGAACGTTGATTTTGACCACCACATTGAAATCCATCTTCCATTAGCATGGAGTGAGAGCCATTCTGTCACCATCTTCCAGGAAGTAACTGCAAAGTTGTGTCATAAAGAACATGAGGTTCTGATCATCACTACAGAACATACTGTGTGACAGACAGCTTTCCTTAGAGGTCTGTATTTTAGAGATTGTGTTGAGTCATACAGTTGACAATCTAAATGTAAATAATAGTTGATGTGTGTTAAAATTTGAATTTCATTAGGTGGAGGTTTTTAGACTTGAACAAATGATTTTTTTTTCACATAATGCTGTAACATGCTTACTAGCTTTGACAAAGAGTGTTTCCCCTGATACAGGAATGGCAGATAATAATAAGCAAGCAGACAAGGTTACGCAGCAAGGGGGTATTTTAATCATCTTTGTTTTGGAGAAGACAGGCCAGAGTGAGGTATCTCTTAGAAACCATCTACTTACTGATACTTGGCTTCAAGAGATAGACATCATCTCAGGAAAGAAAATAACTGTTTGCTATTCCTGTCATAGACTTCTTTCAATCACTGCGACAGATGTTCTAAGCATGTTGTTCCTCTGTTAGGTTTCTTTAGCAGTAAAAATACTGTGGTCTAAATATAGTTTAAATTGGTTGAGGTACCTTGTTTAAATATGATTCAAAATTGTGTTATACCTGCTTTAAATCAGAGTGTAATAGGACAAAACCATTGGCAAGTCTAGTTAAGATAATTACAAGCCCAGGTAGGAATTCTTATTCAATCATATTTAAAGTGAAATGCTATCTTTTTCTAACATACCTTGCAATCTGATTTAGTATGAACCTGGATAACATAGTGAACTTCCCTTCCCCTGCTCATTATTTGGAATTACCTTAGACAAAAATGGGAAAAGTACTTAGTTAAATAATTCTGTGTTGTGTTTTGTGGCAGCTGAATGTTTTACATCAGGAATACACAGATTCTGTTATCCTTTTTTTTCAATGAAATGGAGTTTCATGCTCAGGAACAATTGAGGTGGCTGAGATTAGAGAGAGAACCAGTACACATGCACAAGGTACCCATTACTCCTTTGGGGACTTTAAAAGCTGAGAAGGCTACGGTCCTTACGACCCCCCCACCCTTTCCTCTGCCAGTGAGTTCCAGTTCAAAGCTCTTCCCTGTCCTCCTTCCTGCTCACTTGCTTCTGGGAGAGCTAACAGGATGATGCAGGCTGAGTTCTGCTGAACCTGTTGGTGGTAAATAGCTCCTCCTTTTCATTTTGTACCTAGATGATTGGTTGCTGCCATTTTTTGAAACCATTTGGTTGGGAGCACAGCTTCCTACCTGGAACTGAGTCCTGGGGCTGGGACAGTAACTGCACTGGTGTGCATCCCTTCCAAGTGCAATTCCAGTCAGTGATGTTGATCAGGGGAATGCTCTTGTTTGGATACTACTGGCTGGAGCTTTCTGCTCCCTCTTTCTGACACGTATACAGATGAAGTTGCTAAATTACGGTGTCTGGGACAAGGTGCTCTTTTGTTTCAAAAAATGATGAGTAAAGCAACAAAGTTCAAGGTTTATTTCATCACTTGGACTTTTACTCCAATGATAGAGACAGGGAGTTCATTTTTAGAAAACTGAGATCCTCAGTTTGTAATCTGTTCTTGTTTCATTTCTAGCTAATGTTATTTAGTAGACTGTTAAAATAATCCTCCAAGAAGGAAGTAAATGTAGGGAGTTACAGGTGCAATAAACTCCAGTGCCTAATGACACTGATTGTTAGCATCCTTCATTTTTTGTGCTTGTTTTTGCAAGAGGAAAGAGAAGCTTATGTGGTAATCACATGCTGCCAGGTCATTGCAGGGACTCTGGTGCCAGCAGTAACACTCTGTTCAAGGTCCTGCTTCTGTGGGAAAACTTACAGGTGGTTAACTTGAGCATCCAATTTTGAGCCTTCACAGGGGAGAGTGGTTCATGTATGCTTTTTCTTGAAGCCATTTGGGCCCCACTATGATCTCACATAAGGAGACATGTCCTTCTAGATTTGGCTTACAATTTTGGAGTTGGGATCATTCATATTGATCTTTGGTTTCAAGCTTCTTTGTGCAGCAGTGAAGGTTGTAGTTGTTTACTTAGTAATTTCATCATCATACTTGTGTTGATTTAGTGCCCATAGGTATTTAAGCTGTGAGAACAGTGAGAAAGACTTTAACATCAAATTTCTCCCCTTTTTGTTCTTATAATTAAACAGAAATCCTACAGCATTCATCCAAGGAGTCACTCTGTAAAGTTCGTGGTAAATTTCACTATCCATGGACAGCTGAATGCACTTTTGGGGCTTTTTTGCAGCATGATCGGGGCCTTCTCTTAATGTTTCTATGACAATTTTATATTCAGTTGAGTCTAGAATGAAAGAACAAAAGGATTCTTCAGCATTCAAACCAGCTGCCTAGGGAAGTGGTTGAGTCACCATTCCTGGAGGTATTTAAAAGATGTTTATACATGGCACTTAGGGACATAGTTCGTGGTGGACTTGTCAGCACCATGTTAGCAGTTGGACTCGATGATCTTAGAGGTATTTCTAACCTAAATGACTGAATGATTCTAAGACCCAGCCTACTACTTCCTGAGTTTGCTCTCCCGTTTGAAGGGCTGAGTGAGGCAAATCAGGAAAGTTGTGGTATCCAGATTTCAAACTTCATCTCTTTTGACCACCTTCCACGCCAAGTATAGGAGCATGGTGAGATCCTTAGTTCTTGAAAAGTAGATTGGTTATTTAGGGACAGACATTTGAGATTATTCTTCATTTCTTTGTCCTTATTTGTCTATAACAAGGCTTCCAGGAAGAAGATACTGCCTTTAGTTCAGGATTTAGCAGGGCAAATTACTTCAAGCAGAAGAAGTTTCTTGGAGGTGAATGTAGCACAAGTGTTCCTGCCTGCCTGTAGCATTTGGATATACCTAATAAGGATGGGAAACACCCTGACCTTAAGGTAACCTTCTGCCCTCCTACTTTGCCATCTGTCTCAAGACCTGCAAAAAATTTCACTGCTTCTCACACACTCTTTTATCAAGGTTGTTTCCCAGAAAGGGAAAAAGATGAGTTACATAACAGTGTTTTCCTCCAAAACTGTGTGTTATGGAATTCAACAAGACTCTGATTTTAGCTCCAGTAGAAGTCTAAAACTGGCACATATTGTTTTCCAAGGTCCCTTTTCCTGTGTGTATAAAGAAAGTAAATGAACCAATAGTTTAGTATGTGTGGTAAAATACTCCTAAATAGCAGCAAAGGAGAATGCTTCTTGGGAAGAGCCATAACCACCAATTCACAAGTCAGTGAGCTTTCCTTCTCCCTCAGGGGATACAATTTCTTTGTCAGAAATCAACAGTGGAGAGCTTGGAGGAGAGGAAATGCACTGTGATACAGAAATGGAACCCATTTCAGATATGATACCCTCCTGTTGAACATTAACGAACCGCAGCAGTTGTATGTAAGGCTTGTGGCTTGTTACATATGCTTAGCTTGTCAAAAGTTTCTCGGGGCATTAAGGACAGGCAGTGTCATTTGTGCAACAGGCAGAGCTCTCTGCCTGTGGATGTAACACTGACCTAACTTGAACTGATAAATAGCTGTCTTATCCATGACCTTTAATAGTTGAAATGTGTACATCAGGTTTACTTCAAAAGAGATCACTGGATAAAGCATATGTACATATGTATGCATTGCTCTGTGTGATCTTCTCTGGCTTGTAACAGCACATCAAGAGAATTCCAGAGTTTAGGAGTAGCAGAGCAATCATTTCTCCTTGCGCTCTTTCTTCTTCATGAAAGGTATTCATTCATAGGGATGCATGGTGTTGTGCAGCCAGGTGATCTTAAAAAAAAAATAAAACACGACAGAATGTAATGTTGGACTTTATCCTCTTAATGTAAAATAAGAATTACCTTCTGCTTGCATTCTTTGGCTTAATTTGAAAGAAGGCAGAGACAATATTAAAACATAATGAGGGCAATTAATTTTGTGGTTCACAGTGGCTCAGATTTAGAAGGGGAAAAAAAAAAACCTACCTTAATCAGCACAGTACTTAAGGGCTCCCCGTAAGAAGGTTGTGCTTAACCTTCAGCAAACGCTTATGGGCTGCCCTGAATAGTAATGGGTTTAAGCACATGCTTAAGTGTTTTCCTGAAGGAAGACCTAAGCATCTTCTCAAGTGTTAGATTACGGCTTCATTTACCTTATTCATAAATCCCAGCATCAGAGGCAAACTTTTCTTTTATCTCTTGGCAGATATCTGGGTGTATAGATTTTTCCACCTCCGTTTGCCCTGCTTTCCGTGGCTCTCTTGCTGCAATCTGATCAGCCCAGGCTGACCTTCAGGGGCGCTCCGCATGGTTCGGGAGCCTGCCCGCATGGCTCCGATTGCACGATCAAAGTCCGTACCTTGCCTTTCATCTGCCGGCTCTCTGCCCTTCCCAGGGTTATTAATTTGAAGAACTCAAAGGCTCAGCCCCTTTCTGCTGCGCCCGCTCCCCGGGAAGTAGGAATGGGAATTGGCGGGTTGTCCAACGGCTTGGCTGTGGTCAGTTTTCCAAGGTGGGAGATGGGATTGGAGCGGGACAAACCTGTACCAGCTGGCTCTTGGTTGGCTGTCGGAAATGCAAGGAAAAAAGAAATAAAAAAACAAAGCAGGAGAGGAAAAAAACCCACACAAACCCTACAAAAAATATGGGGGGAGGGGAAAGAAGGTGAAAAAAAGAGTGGGGGAGAAGGAGAAAACAAGAAGGAAGAGGGGAAAACAAAATAAAGAAGGCAGAAAATGGTAAGAAAAAAGGGGGAAAGAAAAGAGCAAACGGGTGTAAAGGGATAAAAAAAGTAAACAAGAACAAGGAAAAAAGAAAATTAAAATGGGGAAAATAAAACAAAAAATGGAATAAAGAAAAAAGGGCGAGGAGGGAAACGAAGGAGAAGAGGGGAGAAAGAAAAAAGTATCACGGGGGAAAGGGAGAAGAAAGAAGACAGAGAAAAAGGAGGAAAAAAGGGAAGGAGGAAGGGAAAGGGGAAAAAAGGGGGGCGGGTGGGGGAGAGGACTCCGCAGGCGAGCCCGCCGCGCCCCGCGCCGCAGGAGCCGCAGGCCCGGCCCCGGCCCCGCCGCCCCGAGGCCGCCGCGGGGGCCCGGCCTTGCGCGGGGCCCGGCGCGCGCCTCTTGCGTAAGCGGCGGCCCCGCCGCCCTGCCGGTGGTGCCGTTGCCATGGCGAGATAGCGGGGGAGGATTCCTGGGATCCGTAAGCCGGGGGAGAGGGACAGATTACGTCTTAACCCGTCACTCCGCGGCGCCTAACGTGATGTGGCAGGGTCGCCCAGGTGTCCCGGGGGGGTGACCCGGCGGGCAGCTCCGGGCTGTTGCAGGCATCGTTTTAAATAAAATAAAGCTGGGAGGGAGGGAGCGGGGGTGGCTCTCGGGGTAAGAGGATTAGATGCGTTCGCATGGGGGCCAGGATGAGAAAAATACTGCGGGGCTTGAGGGAGGTGGGTTTGAGGAATTGGCCTCGATGGAAACGGGAGGCATCCCTCTCTATAAACATTCCTAGTGCCTGCTGAGAACTGCCTGGCAGGTGCTGGAAGGGGATTCTTTTAATCTTCATCTGCATATTTTATTATCACATTTAGTTGTCAGCGTTTTAATTGTAAGATGTGCACATAAACACACCCTGAGAATCTCTTAGGCAGCGAGTCCAAGTACCAGCCCTATGCTGATACCGAGCCTAGATCAAATCATTGACAGATGTCTTTTACATGAATGGAAGGAATGACGGGAGAAGGCATCAGTGTCTGCTTGGGTAAGTTTCCTTTCTGTTATCTTTAATCATTATCAGTATTTTACACCATCTCTTCCTCAGTGTCAGAGTGGGAGCAGTCAACTCTGGTGGGGTCTTCTCGTGCTTTTGATCTTCTCACTACTCTTTGCCTGCTAGAATTCCGAGAAGCGGGTGAGGATTTATCGAACCCTTTTGCCGTGGTGTCTTCTTTGTCGCTGCAAGGATGTCGTTAGAGCAGGCAAAAACTTTATAAATTCCGATGTTCGATTTTAAATTTGGAAAAGATGATGTCTGGTCTAGAATTGGGTATGAAAAATACCGGTCTCCAAATTTACTGTGTTGTAAACATGTTTCTTAAGAGAGCAGCCCCTACCTGTGTTAATAATAATATTCATTGCCAGAAAACAGATGTGTGTGGGGAAAAAGTCTTAAGTGAATTTAACATTCTTAAAACAGTTTTCCAGCAGTGGGGTAAGAAATGTAAGAGAGAATACTACTGGGAAATGAGCTTGCCTTACACCCACAGAGCATATACTGTACATTAGTTATAACCCTGTTGTTTTTGTTGCCTGCAATTAATTGAGTAATTTCTTCCATGACTGAAACTGCAGGTTAAGCATGTTTGCTTTGAAAGCCAGTCTTCTGAATTGAGACGGCTTTTGCACTTACCATATATTAACAAGCTCTCACAAAGTACATTTTGTGCGCTACGGTTCTGAATTCCTGAAAGGTGTCAGTGGGGGTTAATTCACTGTTACATAAACAGCCAATAACAGCTTCCGACTGTACTGGAATTGCTCTAAAATAGTTATTAGCTTCAAGGCCATTATGGAGGAAAAGGCATTTCACTTTTGCAGATATTATTTCTATGAAAAAACCAGAAATGGACTACGAGAACTCTGAACCATTGAAGTGAGGACTCTGCTGGATAAATAGGCAAAGCTGTAGTGTAGCTTTACCCCACTGGGTTTTACTACTCTGACAAGGCCTTTACCTCCCAGTTATACTTGGAAACGAACAAAATCTCAACCAAGCCAGTTTTCCAGGAGCTGAGCATTTATTGTATGAAGACATTTGAGTAGAGCATCATTGCTTTAGTTAGCAAAGCCTGGCTGCTACCTGTGTGCTCACATGCTGATGTTCTAAAAAAGCAGAAGTCAGAGCTGGCATCACAAAAAGCCAAATCTTAGAGCAGTACTGAACTGTGGGAGCACAGGGGCAGCACAGAGAGCCAGACGCTGGGGTTTATTGCTGCAGGGTTATGCAGCAGTTCAGCTCATTCCAGGTGGTGCAGGAAGGAGCTGAGAATCAGTTTCTGAGCTCCCTGCCTGGGAAGCAGGGGTGCCTGGAGGGTGGAAGATATGCCTGAAGCCATTTCTGGTGCCTTCTGGTTTTGAAACTTCCCATGGGGAATTTGGTAGATAGTTTTGTTGCTGGAGTGTTTATTTAGCAAAGCAGGCCTGGTACCTGTTGAAGCAGCCTGCAAAATTGGCTCTGTGCTCTCTGGGCATGAGCGATTGTTGTTTGCTCAGAGAACTGGAAGTATTTGGGTATGAGAACTTTGCTTGCATTTAGACATCTTCGTTTGCCCCCAAACTAGCTTACACCTTGACTTTTCAGAAGCTGGAAATACTGCTTCTGCTGCATTTCTGGAAGTGAAAGAGTACAGGAAGGGGTTTTATGCGCAATTCAGCTGGTTTTTGCATGTGACTGCTCATACTGACTGCTACTTTGCAAGAGATAAAGAAACTTTATGTTTTGGTTGTTTCAGCTATAGGATTTGACTCCTGTTTATTTTAAATTCAGTTTTGTTCTGCATCACCAGTAAGATATTTATTTAGGTGTCTGAGGGAAACACATGACTTGGCATTAGCTTTTCTTTTCCTCCCATCTCCCCTGACCCCAAAGTAGTTCAGCCTGAAACTTGATAAGTTAATCGCAGTTACCTTGGCAAAATTATAAACAAATTAAGATGGATGAAGCCTAGCCATAAAATTATTTTGGATAGGCTGGGAAAATGCAGCTGAGAGCATTAATTGCTGCTACTTTCACTGCTACCTTTGACAGTGTAGGTTTTCGGTAAGTAATCCCTCCTTGAAGGAAGGGAAACATGCCATGTCATCTGTTTCACTTCTGAAGCCTTTCTGAAATTCCCTGGATTTATGACTTGTTAATCGATGTTGTGTAGGTAAGTAAGTGTTTCATAATTTTGCTTCCCTGATACGGAACTAGTCTATCTCGGTATCTTTATTTTGGTATATGTATGCTTGTCACAGGGAATTACATGTTTTTGCATTGTTGAAAAATGGCAGACCCTTACTGCAGTCAATATAGTTTAAATGGAATTAATGACATTTTAAATTAAGAAGAATTTTTGCTCATTTGTCTGTTATGGACCATGATGTGATTACAACCCCCAGCAGTGCTGATGGCCCTGGAGATGATAGATGACAGGACACAGCACATACTGTAGGATCAGCTGTTAATGTTGCTTCATCCAGTCCTGCTTATGGTATGAAAAGACATTTAGGACGTGCCTAGAGCTCAACCATGCAATTTATTTAGAGGGAGATTTCAGAAGAACACCAAGCATAAATCTTCCCATATTTGCAAGGCTTTTTGTGATATTAAATCTGATGGTGCACATTTTTGTAGTATATTTTACCAAAAGTGATCCTAAACATTCGCAAGTTGTCTCTCATCCAGGAGGTGGGTAGTACAGCGAGAGTGAGAAGCAGGGATAAAGCTTTTGAATCTTAATGAAGCTAGCTCAGCCAGAGGGGATGTGTCAGGTGGGAGGCAGAGCTGTCTTTAAAGAGCCACATGGATTTCTTTTGGTGTGGTCTAAGTGTCCATTTGAGACCCTCTACAGGTTTATCATACTGTTTCAGTCTTTGCTTGTTTGGGTTTTATATATTATAAAGTATATGGTTGTAAACCACTTCATACTGAACACAGTATTCATTCTAGTTGAACATCCCTGCCTTATTATATGTCTTTATCATCATTGCAAGATAAATATCAGAGCTTTATGGCTTAATAATAAGTTTTATCTTTAAAGATCATTTTCTAACCCATTGAAATGGGTTGTTACCTCATCTAGGAGTTATGAGTGTGATTGTTGGGAACACCTGAGAGTTGAGTTAGCTGAATGCTGTTTTAATTGGCAGGAGATTACCAGTTTCTATGGGAAAATGAATTAGTTAAAACCCGTCACAAAGGCCTTTTGAAAATTCTCACCTGTATTATGAAGATTGTTGATTTTGAAATTAATTCCTACAAGTTGGAAGAAGAGGGTACTTTCTAAATACCCCAGTTTTGCATTGTCTGTACAATAATTGGTTTACACTGTATTTAGGAGACACATACAAAACAGTTGTGTTTTTTGCAAAAGGGTTTTAGCAGTAGCTTTTTGTGGGCCCACTCTGAGACAATCTGATAAGGTCTGATTTTCAGAAAGCCCCCTGCTGAAAGGCTGGTTTAAGAGAGCTCTGGTACAGCACTTAGATTCATTAGCTGTTTTGGAAGTCTCTGGTCTCACTAGTTAGTATTACCTGTCAGAATGTGCAAGGGCAGGAGGAGTTTGTGGCCACTCTTGGATGCAATAATAATACCTGATGAGACATGGGCACAGGTTGCCTGGAGAAGCTGTGGTGCCCCATCTCTGGAAGTGTTCAAGGCCAGGTTGGATGGGGCTTTGAGCAGGCTGGTCCAGTGGAAGGTGTCCCTGCCCATTGCAGGGGCGTGGGAGCTAGATGATCTTTAAGGTCCCTTCCAACCCAAAACATTACATGATTCTATAAAATAGCAAAAGAAGCTGCCCTTAAAGTTTTGTGTATCATTGGAAAGGGCACTGGTAAATGAGAAGATAGGCTCAGGAGGGCAGGCAAAGGGTTAACTCTAGAGTATCTCTATGTAAGTAGATGGCAATAAAGTATCTAGATACCTCTGTAAGTCTTCATGTGTGCAGCCACTATGTTCCTTAGGAATATGATTATCTTTCCAATAAATTCTTGGAGTGTGGAAATCTTGTTTAATTGACTAAAACTATAAAGTACACAGGAAGGTTGTGTTGGATGTTGGTACCAAACTCACATATCCCATGACAAGTTCCTAAACCCAGAGACCAGACTTTACCTCACTAAGAAATTCCCTCACCTCTCCATTATCATCCCACACATTCTCTTCTGCCTTCCCATCACTGAGCTATATGTGGTCAAAAACAAGAATCCCCTTCCCTTTCCCCTCTTACCTTAAAAGAGGGAATTTTGGGCTTTTGGTAGGTGACTTGCTGCCTGCTGTTTTTACTGCTCTGTGCCTGGACATTTTCCAAGGCAGTCAGTCCTGACTTTCATCTACACCCTGAGGATTCCACAGGTGCGATGGAGAAGTGAACCTTTGTGTGAGATTTGGCTGGTTTGCAGTCTCTTGCCACAGGGGAATGGAAGTAATAACAAGGGAGTTCCCACAGATAGGTGGATGTTGTGGGATTGTGCCAGGAAGTTTTGATTTCCTAATAAAATTGAAAGACCAATTTCTGTTTCTCTTAAAATCCTTGGTAACTTTACAGTCAGCCTGAGCACTGTCTGAATTTTGGTGAAGAGTCAAATGCTCACCTGAGACTGGAGCGTGGGGTTGGAGGAGGGGTTTCAGCTTCATCTAATTCTAATTTATTCCGTGTGAGATAATCACCTGTGTGTGCCTGCGAGGGACGGGTGGATGTATAACAAAGAAAAAGCCCTGCATTTCAACACCCATAAATGTCACTTTACAATGGCTACGATGTTGTTAGTGCAAAAAGCAAAATATATCCCTATTGAAATTGCTTAAAACAGGTGTATTTTCAGAAGGAGTTCCCTGAACAGTAGTAAATTTGCTCACAGACTGGAATAAGCAATAGATGTTAAATCCACTTCTAATAAGTGTGTGCCATGCCATTCATTGTGGGTTTGTCAGATGACCTTCAGAGTAGATTTGTACTGAACTCAAATATCTACAATTAAAGTTCATTGAAATTAGATTCATAGGACAGTGTTGACATTATTTTTAGAAGAGTGACCTTGTTTTCCTTTATAATTTGTATTTAATGGGAGAAAACCCACAAAAACTAAAATGTTAGAAAACTCAAAACTTGTCATATTTCTATAGTTTTTCAGTTTTTTAAAATTCTCTGCATTAAATGAGGAATTAGTTGTTATAAATTTTACAGACTTTGTACTGAATTTGAATTTTCAAAGTCTGAATGGCTTCTAGTTTAAATTATTAAAAGACTTGAAAGAAAGCTTTGGATCAAATGTTTTTTTGATGTTTTTTGTTGTGTATTTTTTAGGAAAGATGAAACTGTTAATTCCTGAAAATATTTTTGTAGTGTATGTAAAACTTGTAGTGTATGTAAAACTTACGTAGTGTAAAACTTGCTGAAGCTCATCCTTTCCGCAAATGCCTTAGATTTTGGTAGTGAATTTTTTTGTCAGAATTATTTTTTTGTCAGATTCCTTCTGGCAGCATCATTTTGTCATCTCCATGGGAGCTTACAGTTTTAGGGAAAGATAGGTGTCAGCCACCATATACTACAGATAAACGATGTGTCCTTTGGTAGTATTAGAACAGGAGAAATGGCCAGTACATCATTAAAGAAAATTGAATTTAGGATTTCAAAATGCTGGAATATCTTAGTAAGAGTCCCAGTACTGACTCTGGATTTAGGAAGTCTCCATATGCTATAACAGTGTGTTTCCCAACCATGATATGTTTCAATTTATTTTGCTCTGATTTTATGGATATGCATTACTTGTTTTGGGGATAAATGCGAGGATAATGTTCCATATAATGCATTTTAGTCTCCAGTTGACATTTATTGTCAACCTATTTTCTTAAAACCTCGTTTTTATAGGGGAAATTTCAGATGAGAGCGTATGGATTGATATATTTGATGTGCTTCTTGTTACGCAGGATTTACAGTGTAATACTTAAAGACCCTTTGATAATACAGCACAGAGTTTCTTATTGGCCTGTACAAAGTATTCCCAAAATGTGTTTGCTAGCGTGGTTTAGTGCAGCCTTCAGGTTTTCCTTGGCATTATGCCTTGAGAAAGCTTTACTGTTGCATTGTTTGCTTTCAAATTTTACTTCTTAAATATTAATTTGATGCGATGTAAAGCAAAAATTTGTAAATTAACATGGCCAACCATCTCAAATCAGAGCTAGAAATGAAATATTACAAATAAAATTTTGGTTCGCTCTAAGTCTTGTTGATCTGTATGAGACAGAAGGTATCATTTCCTGCTGTGTATCTTCAGCAATCAGCAGTGAAACAGCAGACTGATTGGTTATTTACTTTTTATTTTCTCTCCCATAGATCTTATGTCAACAGTGCTCAAGCAGAGTGTAGCATGGTTATTTTTACTGTGTCTTTATTGGTTGCATAGATTAAAACATGAGCAGTTTTATGGAGGTTGCCTTTTTGCATCCTGACAACTTCATATTTGTCCTTATCTCTATTAAAACATTTAATTTTTCTCAGACAGCTTAACCTTTTTCTTCTACTTCAAGTAATGACAAGGACAAATATTTGTCAACATCCTTTCAACTTGATGCGTTCACGGCTTCATCAGTATCTTGGGGGTCTGGAAGAATGTTTCTCACCCTTCCTGTAGCCAAGGTGGTGGCCAGATGTGGGAATGTTCATCTCAGCTTCCATCTCTGCAGCAGTTCTGGTGGGGATGTGCAGCTGCCCAGGCATCGCCACCAGCCCTGAGGGCCACCTGGGGAGCTTTCCTTACTGATGCCCTCTCCCAAAGCCCTGGGTCGCTGTGGGAGCCTGGCAAGGAACAGGCTGCAGGTTGAGTATGTTTCACATCTTCCTTTCTCCTAAGGTATTGTTCCAGACCTCAAAGCTGTCATCAGGTATAACATAGCAACGAAGCAAGCAAATTCTACAGTACCTCCAAGCCCACTATAGTTGTGGAGTTCCACCATTTTGCTTCAGATAAAATGATCGAAAATAGTGTTTGGGGAAAGAATGAACATCACCCGAACAGACACAGCGACTTTGTCAGGATGTGTAGGGTGTTGAGCAGAGATATGGGTTTTGGGAATCTGCAATGCTTGTGAAATGGAAACAGTATTTTTTAAGAGTATGGATAAGTTAAAACTTCTTGGGAGGAAGGGACTAAGTTTTTTTTTGCCTTTTATATGTGTGAGGCACACTGCTCCTAATCCTGCGCTAGCAGACTGTCATATGAACACCAGTGATTTCCCCATGTCTCCTTCAGACCTGTGTGATTAAAAACCCACGTGTGTGATTAAAATCTTACATCAGCATAGGAATGATTTGGATTCCTTCATGCTTTCAACTATTCAGGTTGTCAGTAAAAAAGGCCTATTTCTACCAACATGTGATCAGAGATTTCTTTCTCACTCTGCCTGGCACAGACCTAGTGAGGATGGATGTGACTGGTACCTACACAGAATGTTCCTGCTGTGTCTTTTCCTGAATGTGTGCCCAGAGGGAAGCTTTCCATGGTTTTTGAATGGCCTTTAGCTGAAGACTTGTTCAGGAGGCAGAAGGTATTTTAAGAAAACTGTGGTAGGTACAAATCCTGGTAATAAGGCTCTTGTGGTCTATTCAGTTCTGCCTGACAGGTCTGTATTTGATTTCACTGATGGCCTTTGAAATGCAGAGTTAGATTTTTCTACATGTTATTGCAGCTGAACAATTGTAGATATCTCCCCACAGAAGGCCCCGTTGCCTTTTCCTGGGCAAATACTCTCTTGTTTTTTCATATCCTACTCTTTCTCTTTCAAAATGAATTGAAGTGTTTAATTTAGGAAGAACACAGTCAAGTATTTTGTGCTGTGAGGTGGCAGAAGGGGTGTTTGTTCCTGGTGGTGGGGCTTGCTGGCGTAGGTGTCTTCTGTGGCTTTGGAAGGAATGTTCAGCAGATACTTGATGACCTTCTGTAGGAGGAAAATAGGTGCACAGGTGAAAATGGAGGAGGTTCTTGTGAATGTCGAGGTCTCTTGCAAGTCTGGAGCTCAGCCTACGTTTCAGTACATAGGGAGAGATCTGTGCTGCCAAGAAAATAATGTCTCTTTTACTGGGATAGTGAGGGTCTCTGTGCACCACATTCTGAGCGCTTCTATGGCTTTGCTTACGGACTTAGGTTTGAAAAAAGCAAAAAATGTTCCAGCTGGAAAGGAACTGATTTTTCTTTAAAAAAAAAAAAAGCCTTGGAGTGCCTTGGGTGTGTTGGGTAATTGTGTACTCAAGAAACGCACTTACATAAGTGAAGACACTCCTGTAACCCTCGCCTGCCAGGAAGGCAGGCGCTGCAGAAAATCCACTCATCGCAGAGGAACCTCCAGTAGGTGCAAAAGGGGAGGAGAACCTTTGTTCTTTATGCTGTGTTTATTCACAAAGAGAAGTTGTCTTTGGCATGTGCGCTTGGCACCAGAGGATTCCCGTTTTTTATCCTGCGGAGCTGCTTTTTCTTGTCGGTGTTGCGGGTAGGTTTCCTTTCCTAACGCGGAAGGGAGAGGTAGGTATTTTCCATAGTTCATCCCAAGGCTTCGTCCCTGCTGGTTGAAAGAGCCCAGCAAAGCACCTTTGGAGGCAGGGTAGGAATCAGAAGCAAAGTCCTGGACAACAGCTCTGGTGGATTCCATTCCAGCGCTGTTTGATGAGAGAGGGGAGAGATACGGGAGGATGTAGAGGTGGCATGCAGCAGGGCACAGGGTGCAGGATATCAGTCTGGGTTCCCTAGTTCAGTAAGGAAAGCCCACACAGATGGGGAGGGACTTTATACAAGAGCATTAGTGATAGGACAAGGGGTAATGACTTTAAACTGAAAGAGGGTGGATTTAGATTAGATATAAAGAAGAAATTCTCTTACTCTGAGGGGGGTGAGACATTGGAACCCAGAGAAGTATTAGGTGCCCCATCTCTGGAAACAGTCAAGGCCAGGTTGGATGGGGCTCTGAGCAAGCTGATCTCGTTAAGATGTCCCTGCTCATTGCAGGGGATTGCATTAGATGACCTCTGAAGGTCCCTTCCAACCCAAACTATTTTATGATTCTGGCACATGCTCAGTAAATATGGTCCTAATCCTTCGCTAGCAGACTGTGATATGAACAGCATTGATTTCCAGATCTGCCTCTCATGCTTAACAGTGTGCATTTAGGGGAGTTCTAAAACAAGGACACTTTCTGGGCAAAACTAGGCTATACTTTATTTACCAAGTAAGCACATTTTCCATTAATGTAGTTTATAAAACGTACAAACAGGCCTTAGTATTTGCTTACATTGCTTATGGTACAAATGTTAAATTTAAATGCATGTGAAACTTTATTTCATGTGTTTATTTCAGATGTAATTTGATTTTACTGTGAAAACATTTCAGGAGTTAAGTTTGAGATGTGTGACAGAACAGCGAAGATATTTAATACTTAGCTTAATTTAGAAAAATGACCTTTCGGAGGAAAAAACTGTGCTTGTCAAAAATATACTGATGAATTAATTTCTTGTGATGCCAGTGTGATAGCTGACTTTTGAGAGCAACCTTAAAGATAATGAGTTTTATTTTTATCTTAGATCTATCTGATTGTAGTGCCTCTCACAAATCAAGTCTCTTTACTGACTTCTATGGCTATAAATACATAGCAAAATTTGGAAGCAAAAAAGAGCAACCAGAAAAAAACCCCAAGCAAAACCAAAAAAACCAACTCAACAAAATTAAACCAAATCAGAGCAATGCAAATCTGACTGACCAGTGTGGATGCATACTTAGGATTTTAAATTACATTGTAGCTGTAAGATCAGTATCCCCTTTCACCACCACCTCCCCCACTCCCCATAAACCACCCTTGCAATGCTATCTAGAAATACCAGCATTGTAATCAGTTTTTAAATGTCCCTAATAGAAATGTGGTAGCAATGCTGCCTTAGAAAATACTAACTTTGTTTCCAGAGACATGTCAATGACTTTTATTTTGTAAAAATCTGCAAGGAATTTGAAAGCAGTTTTAGTACTTGTAGATTTCTGACTGCTTAAATTGATTTATGTTTAGAACCTAATCTTGCTCACTTTGACAAAGCTGGCAGCTTCAGTGGGTTTATTTGTGCAGATAGAGTGAGAAAGATTCAGCTTTTGATATAAATACTTTAGCTTTCTGGTTTCTGAGAACTATTTTCTTACAGTTAATTATGCATTCTTAAAAATGTGTACATTCATAGGCATATGTAGAGGGAGACATGGCAGCTTAGTTTGCAAAATATTGAGTTTCGTTATGCCTATCAATGTTTTTAATTTTAGTCAGAACAATCTCCAAAATTGTTAAGACAGATCAAGACTTAGAAGTCATGTCATATATATTGTTGCATGTAGCATTGTAAACTGTACAAGCATAGCTACTACTGGAACATCAGTATGTTTCAAAACATTGTTTAAAATATTTTCTCTGGGTTGGTTCAAAGTGGTGCTTTGAGGTTCATTTTGGGAAGGACAGATGTCAGAACAGGAGGTTTGTGTTTCTTGAGGGCCACGGGTGGCTGTCAGGTGGAGGGGAGAGCGTGGGAGATGACTCAGCGTGGATGGGCCTGGGAATGGGTTTGTGAAAGCTAAAATATTGCAAAACAAAAATTCCTTTCCATGCTTGAATTATATTAACTGAGATGGCTTGAAATAAAGTGGTGCCAACTTGAAGCAGCTTACAAGTTTAAAAGAAATGTGTGCTTCTGACTACATACAGCTGAAGTGTTTGTATCAGCAAACAAGAGAATGTGAATTCATCAGTCTACAAGTTTGCAGTTTGGGTGAGATGCAACCATAAAAATGCATGGTAAAAGCACATGAGTTTACCTTAATCATTAAATTTTAGCTGTATTTTAATTTTCTTGTGTAGAAATGTCATCTTATGTTATTTGGGTTGAGTATCAAGTTTGCTGAAAATACCTTTTGCTGCAAGCTGCTGTTGAAAATAGAAACACTCCTCTTGCTGTTCGATCACTGTGGTTGTGATGGAGTTGGTGAGCAGCAGTCACTGTCGTGTTTTGGTGGTTACACTGAGGTCACTCCCAGCTAGGCTTGGCTGAGCATTTTTGGTAATGTTGCAAGTGTAATCCAGTTTTGCAGCAGCAAACTTACTGTAGTTCTGTGGTGATCTCCTTTTGGGTGGTAGTTTCTTAGAATAGCTTTAGTTATTGTTGGAACAGTGGCAAGTTTAAAGAGTATTGCATGCATGTAATGGTATTTCATCTCAAGCAAAACAAAGGATGTCAGTTTCTAAAGCAACCAGAATTATTTTTAACTCTTTCCTCAGTTCTTTAAAACAAATTCAGAGTGATCCGTTGGGATCCTGTCTCAAAGTGACTTCTATAAAGTGTTTCTAAGAGAGAATAACAAGGAGTTCAGTGGGCAATTTTGCAAGAACCAGCTGTGGACTGTGGTATTTTGTTTTGTGGTTTTTTTCATATTTAGGCACTGCAGTTAGTAGCTGGATGGTGTTCTGAAAGTCACATTTGATCTTCATTGAGAGTGTTATCTGTTTTCCCTTACCTAGGGTGTCTTCTTCTTAGTAAAGAAAGTGCTGAGATTCCCCAATACCCAGCTTCAGTATTCCAGGACAAAAGCCCAGGAGCTCATATCTCATTGTGTTTCGAAGCGTTTCTCAAACAGAATTGATCAATTAATTCATTTGCAGTGGGAAAGCTAAATCTTAAGCACATGCATTTTAAATATTTGCCTGAAAGCAGGGAGGAAATGGTGGCTGAGATAAATTGGTAACACAAAATTGGTGAGAAGTTCAGCTCATAAGACCTACAACTTGACCTAAGAAGCAAGAGTTTCACTTTGGTCTTCTATTCCACTAATGCTCAGTTTGACCTGCCCTTTATTGTTTAATATACCCTTATTTCAAATATTCCTCGCCTCTCTATAAATTAAGCTGCTGTAAACTTTCAGACTCTTCTCACTGGGAGTCATCTGCTGGCTTGTAAGTATTTGTATTGCTCTTTGAACTTTTTTATTTCTGATATAGTTGTATTGTCTGTATTTTTCCTGAAGCAGCCTAATATTTTATCTGCGAAGACCGACCCTTCCTACAAAGAATTAAAAAAATAAACCAGCAAAGTGCTCAGGAATGAACTTTATGTGCTATGTGGTTATTTTCAGAGAGTCATCAAGACCTGCAGGTCAGTTCTTCAGTGCCACAGACCAAAAGGTCACAAATTGAATGTTATGAGTAGTTTAAAAAGGTACAGGGATTTGACCTATTTCTTTCTTTATGTATTTCAGTGCTTTAACTGTGGCTTTTTACCGTAGCATTCTTGTTGTAATGCAGCATTCCACGTACAAACACTTTCCCATAGTCCAAAGTTTAGGCTGCTAATGTGCTGGTTGAGTTGCATTCCTCCAGCTGTCCTGTGAGGAGATGACTCTTCAGATACCATATGACAGCCTGTAGTTCAGCCAGGAATTAAGCCAGGAAATTAAACTATCTGCATGCTCAGAACTATATCCTGGTAATAATTTTAAAACTCTGTTTTATTTAAAATATTTAAATCCTTATTTTTCAAGGGGTATTTAATGAGTGCCACTGAGTTTATCCTTGCTTTTCTGCTAAATTTGGAGTGATAATTTCCAAATCTTTTGTTTACTGTAGCATGTGAGGTAATGAAATTAGAGCCACCAAAATCTTAAAGAGCATCTAATAGGGGTGTGAAAATTTTATCCAGTTGATAATTGGTAATTAAGGTTGGATTCTGTTACTGAATCCTGGATTGAGTTGTTAATGAATAGTGATTGAGTATTCAATTTGAATAAAGCATAGTTTCTGGAAGTTCTTAAAAATAAAACTATCTCAGTTTAATATGGTTGGAAGTCATTACTAAAATGGTTAAATGAAAACTGAAGTATTTAAACACCTAAACCATAAACCTGATATGAACGGAAAGGGTGTGGGGTGTATTGTTGACTTTTGGATGTGGTTGGTTGATTTATTCTTTTATTTGTTTCTCTGAAAGTATTCTGTGCTTAAAATTTATTCTACGGCATGAAACCAAGAGCCAAATACTTGACAATCTATAAGAAATTGGTTAGTCTTGTCTCAGGATTAACCCAAGATTATTCAGTTTGTATTTATGAATTGTAGAAGCTGTACAGAAAGACTGCCAAAGATATGAAAGCATCAGGTCATCTGCTGTTTAAGAGTATTTATTTTAATTAAATTTAATCACTGATAAAATATTTTCCAGTGTTTTGTTAAAAAGGGAAAGGAAATCAGAAATCATGTGTTTAGTATTTTCCTAATTGCTGTGATTTCTCCTAAGCAGATTCCTCAAAATATGAACTGATCTATCATTTTGTCAGGAAAAAGAAAGCAAAAGAAGCAAATCATTTCAGTGCATCATTTCTACAACGTGGCCTCTTTTTATATGCCTTGTATTGTACTTAATATTTTTCTTCTTTTTTTCCCTGTGCTATCTTTTATGCTGCCTTTGTTCTCCTATGTCCTTTCCTTCTCTCATCAGTCTCCACATGGAGCAAACTATTTCTATTTTTGAGAACCATAAAGAAAGAGAGGAAAATGAGGCCTCCCTCAAGTCAGAGCCATCAGAAGTCTTTGACCTACTATTGTTCACATGGGTAATAACAGATCTGTGCATTTGGTGGATGCCCACGACTCACAGCCCTAAATATCAGCACCAGGTGAATCTGGTGGCAGTAGGTGGGAGAAACTTGGTCTTGCTACTGTGATTCTTGGCTGAGGAGGGGTTGGCAAGAGAGAAAGCCTGAGAGAGGCTGAGGAGCATGAATCCCAGCCATCCTCCTGTTTATTCTGCGCTAGAAAATCCAGTCATTCCAG
The DNA here is from genome assembly GCF_963513975.1 of Fringilla coelebs. NCBI lineage: Eukaryota > Metazoa > Chordata > Aves > Passeriformes > Fringillidae > Fringilla > Fringilla coelebs. Next base: position 88,754,911 of record NC_140028.1, read on the forward strand.
CAGTTCTGTGTGATGATTTTTAACAACGAACAAAGTGAATTTGGGGAAGATTATAGGTGGCAAACAGTAAGTCCTAGGGAAGCAACGTTTCTTCCTTGGCAGGCCATCACTATCATTTGTTAGCTTGGTTGAAACATTCAAGATGTAAGCTTTAGTGAAAAGTTGGCCAAGCCTTTTCCCTCAACATAACTCCAGATGCTCAGGCCCAGGAGACTGAGTGGCTTACAGGTCACTGTGAACCTCCTCAGAGAAGAGAAATCAGGGAGCAAGAGATGTCATCCTGTTGGCTTTATTCTCTGTCCTCCTTCCTTATGCAAGTAAAGTTTCCAATGTTACTTTTCTTCCCATTAACCATGCACAATTTTTGTCTCAGTTAGCCTTTCTCTGCCAGGAAGCATGGAAACTTCAAGTAGCAATTTATTTTAGCTGAGCTGTTGGGAAAAAAAAAGATAACTTCTGTAAATAGGTACAACATTTAAAACTGAAATAAACAGATTAGAGTATATATAGGGGTAGGGTGGACATGCCCTTTAAAATCTGAATACTTCAGGAAATTTGGGGCTGTTTCTTGAATCATTAATTTTAGTGCTACCAAGAAAATGTCCAAACAAACTTAATAAAAACAAAACCAAAAAGCAGTTTCGGGACATTCTACTGGGGTTTTGTTTTCATTGTTTTAGTCAAGTGTCACATTCTGATAATCTGTTCTCCCACACACCAAATTTTCCAGAAGTCATTGTTCCAATAAAACAAAAAAAATCTTACTGTAAATTAGTTAATAAAGTTGGATGTAATTCTTTCTACTCTATTGTGGTACAGGGTTGACTAATGTAAAATCTTTATGTTAAAAGCCAAAAAACATTTTTTTTGAGGACTTGAATTTGTTGGATGTTCACTTTGGCACATGGAAGTAAGCTCCCTCCAGGTTGAATTGTTCACTTCCAAATGCAGGATCAGGATGGTGTGTGCAGCAGCTTGCTGTGGCTTTCTCCCCCACGTTCCTCACCGCCCCCTCATCTTCAATCAGACAGCACAAAATTGAGCGTGAATTCTAAATAAAACAGAGAAAAAACACTTGGGTGATGTTCACATTGCAGAGTGCCATCATTTCGTAGGTGTTTAAGAAGTAGCTCATTAATTATCTTCCTAAGCATGCAAGTACAGAAAGAAAATTTCACCACTAAGCCTAAAAAAAGAGGGGAAGAGGGCTGGGTTTTCGATTGGTGTAGATTTTACTTGTTGGGACTTTTTTTTAATAATTCATAATAGCTTGCTGTTCTATAGCAATAGGAACTGTACTTCTTGTGGGATGAGGTGAATGTGAATTGATCTATAAATTTTTTTCTTCATCTTTCAAAACACTTCATAGCATATTAATAACACACTTAACTATTTGCACTGCCATATTTGTTTTCTATTATTTATTTACTCAACAAAACCTTCTCAGCTACTTGTAATAACCAGGGTTTTTTGTATAAAAGTCAATGAGTTAAATTTACAGCACCAATATTCCAGGATATATTTTTTCAAGAGCTGATTTCTTATCCAAGGGTATCTTGGATATAATCAAAAAAGGAATGCCAGATACTTCAGCCTCCTTTCTTTTATTTCCTGGGAGGGAACATATTATCATTCTTGGGAAGGGGAGAGAAACGGCATTTCAGGGTTTTTCTTCAGATTTCATGCTGATAACCAGCTAGGACAAATATTTTAAAAACTCCCAGCCCTCCTCAAAGAGAGAGAAGGAAAAATCATTTTGGTTGGGACTCTAGTTTGGAAGATTGATTAAAGATTTCGCTGTTCTATTCCTGTCTCCATTCCCTTTTACTGGATTTATATCATCTGAGCACTTTTGACTTCTTGCAGTGGTCAGGGACAAGGGCACTGCTGTCCATATGGGTGAGCTGGACAGGGTGCCTGTGGGTAGGACCAGGAGCAGGGAGGCTGCAGCAGTGATGGCCCTGGGGCCAGCCTTCCCTCTTGGCTCTCAGGACCAGCTGGAGCAGGCATGGAGGAGGAGAGTCAGAGCTGGCTGTGCTGGAGACAGGTTTTAACAAGTACTTTGGGACCAGCACAATCCTGCTCCATGCAGAAATCTTTCTGGAGAGAGAAGCAGAGGGGAGCTTGAAAATGGCTCATGTGGTTTGTAGGGTAGCAGCTTGGTGCTTAAAGCCAAACACAGCTTCAGCAGGCTGGTGTGTGGTTGTGACTAGAAATTATCCCTTCATAACAATGTGAACTGTCCTTTCAGTACCAAATATCTCCCTGGCACGCCTGATTTCCTCACTGAAAGCCTGCTGATTGGTTCCCTCCTTCCCCAAGTCATTCTTTGGGGTGTGTCTGGGAACATCTGGGTGATGTAGGGTATAAATTTGGGTGATGTTAGCTGTGTAATCACCACACAGCTAACTTCCTCTGCTTAGGGTCTCCCTAAACCTGGGTAGGGCATGATCAGTTTCTAAAGAGATGGTTTATCCTTACTCCTGCCATCTTTGTCAGGAATAGCATAATTTGGAAAAGACCCAAGTGCTCACTGGGATACTTTAGATCTAGTTTTTGACTCAGGTCTTGAAGGAGAATGGGAGCAGATAGAGGAAAACAGTAAAATTAGTCACTGAAACGAGGTATTGGCATCATATGTATATTTATTACTACCAATTTATAATTTGCCCAGAGAAAATAACATGAACTCCTTAGGGTTGTTTGGTTTGTAAGCCTCTTAAAGTCGCTAACCCCCTGTTCGTGGCTGAAGTACATTGTTGACATAAAAAATGTCATATCTTTGTGCCTTTGCTAAAGGTTTGTGTTTCAGGTACACCTAGTTCTACATCAGCTTGTATTGACTATCTTTTCAAAGGTGTTTTTATGAATCCAGTTTCCGATGTTGTTTTTTCAATTTAAAGCCGTAGCAAGTAACATTTTATTTGGCATGTGAAATTCAGGGCAAAAATAGAAAATTACTGTGGAAAAATAAGTTTACAAAGTGTAGAGCAAGGCCTAGTATAGCAAGTAAATTGTGGATTTTTAGGTTTTTTGGTTTTTTCAGTGAGCATTAAGACTCACTGATGCTAGTATGACAGTTCATAAGTTAGGCTGACATTAAGACTTCCTAAGTTCTTGGAAAAACAAGTAAGTAAAAAAATGAGATACCTTAGTCAAGTTAATGGAAAACTTTGAGTTTAATGTTCAGTCTTGCTAAAAGAGTGATTTTGAATTCAAAGGTGTGATTTTGCAGCCCTGTTGGAAGGGGATTTACCGCACAGCATCAGAAGGCAGCTGCGGAAAAAGGCCCGAGCTGTGTGTCAGAGTCGCTCCAGGTGTTGCGGTATTAGATGAAGATGCTCCAGCACAGGAAGGAGTGGGCAAGGATGGCTGGAGGGAGTGACCCAGAGGCGCTTTGTACTTTGGGCTGTACATGGTGAAGGGATGACAGTGTTTGTGCACGCCTGATTTTAAGATAGGTTGGAAATAAGGGCAAAGTTTTAAAGAAGACACAGTACCAAGTGAACTCCCCCAACATACCCCAGCAGAAAAATCCCTTGTGTGTAAATTTACTGAGAGGCTGATATTTACACATTTTGCAGTCAATACCTGCTCCTTAGCAGACAAACATTGCCTTCTGTTTTACAGTTAATAGAGATGTGCTACTGTCTATTCCCATTCACTTGAGTGATCCAGGAAAAGAGCAGGAATAGTGAAATGACAGTGTTACTGATTTGATGGAAGTTATCAAGAGAGGTGAAGATGAAGATGCAAATGAAATTGCAGAGGATTTCAAAATGACATTAGGTTGCTGTGCAACCAAATTGCAAAAATGACAAATGAAATTCAGGGCAGATAAATGTGAAGTGATGTCCACAGGAAAATTATTTAAACTCTTCATTTAAATTGAGTTGCTTGTTAACACTTGGGCATGAGATCTTGGGGTCATATATTTGTGTGGCAAAGTCAACTGTATACTTGCTATCTGTCAAGAAGCAAATAAAGCATTAGGAATATTTATGACAGTAGTACAGAAAAACATATCTGTCATGCTAGCATCTGTGGTATGCCTTCATCTCTAACAGTGGGATCGATTCTGATGTCTTTCTTCTAATTGTCTTTCCCCTCTTAACTTCCACCTCCAAAGAGGATAAAATAGCACTGCAAAAGCTGCCAGAGGTTATAAGTCTGTTGAACAGTTTTGGTGTAAGGAATGACTCAAGTAGATGAGGCCTTTTGGAGTTTGAAGAAATATGTGAAAAGCTTACATAGATTCAGTATGAAAAGCTCCCAAGGATTCAAATGATACTTCGAGAAACTAATGTAGGAATAATCTGTGGGACCCATGAAGTTCAAGAACAGCTCCTGGGGCTCACTTCAGAGCTGCCTGGTTTTAGCATCTGCAACTTACTCTTCTGCTTTTCCCTCAACTTATGCTGTCAACTTCTGTTGGAGGCAAGATGTTGGGCTGGACTTCTGGCTTGTCTTGTGGGCTTTTGATTTGTTTTGGTTTCTTGTTAGTCATCAAAAACTTCCTTTTTCCTTAGCCAGTGGTACTATTTATTGTCCATCTTAATATCAGGTAATTGTAAGAATTTCAGTATCCAAAGTCTTACTTAAGATCTCATATTTTAAACCATTTCTGTAGACACTTTAGAGTCTCAGTAAAGAGAAAATTTTTAAGGGTATATGCTAATCTTAAGAAAATTAATCTCTGCTTAAACAGGGTTGTTGGTGCAGTAGGTTCCTGGTGCTGAATGAATCTACTTACCTGATGTCTGCCTTGTAAACTCAATAGTGTTTGAAAAAGTCCAGAAATAGAAGAAATTACAGAAAGTTTGACCCCTCAGAGAACTTGCAGAAAGCCTCTACACTGTTGTCTCAGGTGATGAAACACCAACTCTTGGTGTTGTTCTACCTGTTGAACCAGTTTTGTGCCTTTTTGTGTTGAGCAAGCCTTCCTTCCCCAGCCATGCAGCTGAGAACAAGTGCTTTCGGAGTATCAGACAGATGTATGGAAACTTTTTCCCCTGTTTGGCTGGGGAGTAACTGTCTCCACGGTTTGTTGCTCTGGTTTAGGGTCTGCATTTAAATACAGAATTTAAAGAAATCTTTTGGGCTCTACATAATATTTTTCTATGTTTCCAGTGAGTAGAAAAGCTGTCAGTTTGGTTTGTTGCTTTTTTTTTAATGGTTTCAGTCATTTCACTGGCATTTATTTAATTTCTGTGTGAGAATTAAAACAAAATAAATAAAAATATATATATATATGTCATTGAAAACCTCACCTTTTTCCAATTTGGGGACAACAGACCATAGGCCAGTAAACCTGCCAAGGGAGGAAACCTGTCTCAGTGCAGAAGGTATGAAGGTGCTCCTAGCTGCAGCTTGGACAAGGTGGTGAACTACAGCAACTCATGGCTTTAATATTTTTACTCCTAACACTGATACTGGGTTAGGTATGGAGAAAACACCCAGAAAGCCAAAACTTGTGAACAGTGAATACCCTAGAGGCTGTTAAGTAATTATTATGCAGATTTGAGTGATAATAATCACCCTGTCCTAGGTAGGCAGCTGAAATTTGGCAGTGGGATAGAACAATGCCGGAGGATCAGCATAGCGATGGGGTAATTATTGTGCTAGATGGCTAATTAGGAGCTATGCAAATAGAATGCAATCAGTAGTTGTGTTTGTAATTCGGTACCGGAGGGAGACAATGTGTAAAGGAATTATCTCTGGCGACTCAGCTGGGTGCTCTCAGAAGCACACACAGGATGCAGGATCACCTGGCTTAGTGGGGCCGGTGGAAAAGGAACTAGCCCTGGCAAGGGCCACCCTTGTGCGTTGGCTTACGCAGGCTGAGAAGGTGCCAGCAGGAGGTATTTCTGAAGATACTTCACCTACACTTCTGAAATTTTATGCTTGGCAGCTACCGTGCCTCTCCCCACAGGTGCCTCGCTGTTTGCTATATCCTTCTGTAAGGCGACAGTCATCCAAAAATTCTCTTCCTCCCCACCCCCTCCTGTGCTCAGTTTTTAATGAGTTTAGAAGCCTCATAATAAAAATTCAAATCATGGAAACAAACAAACAAACAAACACAGGATTGAAAGCTCCCCAATAACAAATAAATGACACAGGGACAGAGTTTGGGTTCATATGTAAAGTGCTTATATAATGTATGCACATACACCTTGCCAACCTCATCAGGAGCCCTTACCATATTTGAGTAATATATGTGATGGCAAGGATAAAGCCTTTATATATTTAATTTATATACAGCCTTTGCATTGATTGTTTTATTTTATATACAGTACAGCAGATCATTGCTGATACAAATTTAAACTGGAGATTATAGATTGTATTTTCAAATATACAAGTGTCTTTTTTTCTTAAAATTAAAAATAATAAAAGGAAGATTTTAATTTTCTGTTTTCAACAGGGTTATATAAAGTATCTGTCATGAGTTCTTCATTTTTAAATGCAAATAATTATATATGGCAGGGAGTATGATGAGCATTCAAAGTTGACATTAAAATGAAAATGCATCAAATTTTTCTGAAAAATTGATCAAACAGGTCATTAGTCAAGGTTATAATGACTAGTGGAACATTTTAAATTGTTTAAAGTCTCATTTTAGATGTTTAAAAAGGTAGTTTATAGCTCTTAATAGGATGACTGCTGCTGCATCACCGTACTAGTTGTTATGAGTTTTGAATTTATATCATTTTTAAGAGGTCTTATTTATCTTATTTACCCCCCTCTTACAGCTGTACAAACAATCTTCAGACCCAGTAGTACTGGACAAACTGAGATATAATCTGTTTTACCTTGTATTTTTGATAGGCTTGGGACATCCATGCTATCAATTATCAGGCTCAGCATTTGGCAACTCACTAAGTTGTGGTGCTGTGATTCTCTAAGCCCCAGCTGGGAAGGAGAAACCACAAAACAAACCATATGCCAAAAAGTGTCAAGTTCCCACAGTATGAAATTATAAAGATGAAAAGACTGTCTTTCCTCATCTGATCTCTTCCTTTTAATCTTCAGTGTTCCTCATTAAACTGGAAAAAGGAAGTGTATGGGGACAGAAGAGTGGTTTCTAATTAAAAGTAGATTTAAATCTGAGTGAGAAGAGAGCCTCGTCCAGTGGGTTTCGTGCAATGCCTTCTTGCTGCTGTCTGCCAGCTTGGAAGGTGTTCACTTTGTGGCAGGAGGGCGGTGGTGGAAACTTGGGGCCATCAAAGGCATTCCCAGCTGCCTGTGTCTGCCAGCCCTTGCACCCCTGTGTGCAGGGTCCCCTCCTTCAGCACAGGGGGACAGTGCTGCCATGTCCAGGGTGCAGTCGGGACCCCGGCTTGGCTGGTTAGGTTTCGTGTTTGGAGGCTCTCCTGCAGTGTGGGGACGTGCAGGGGCCTGCCGAGCCTCTGCGCTCCCCAAGAGGCAGCATCCCACCGGCTGCACCGCCTCCCAATTAACCTAATGGGCTCCTTGTACAGACAAGACTCTGGGGTTTTGGGTTAGGGGTTTTTTCCTTTTTTTTTTTTTCTTAATGAGCTGGTTAAAGGAAGTCTTGGAATTCATCTCAGTTAACCAAAACACATTAGGACTACAGAGTTCTTGTTTTAGCAGGTTGTAAAGAGCCTTTCCTCCTCCTAGCAAAAGGGAAAGACAAGCATCACAGCCCCCTTGCAGTGGAGCGTGGGCACTTCTGCGTGCTCCCCAGTCCCAGGTGGGTACCCACAGCTGCAGGCAGGGTGCCTTGGGATTGAACACTGCCTCCCGTGCCAAGGGAACCTGCCATCTGGGAAATGCTCCAAGCTTGCATCATCTTTGCGTCGTTTGTTGGTTTCATGTGGCTGCCCTTCCTGCCCTGCCTGCGCTGCATGGGCACTGCTGCTTCCAGCAGCAGAGGCTCTTCCCTCTGGGGGAGGTGAGAAATGGCTCAGATGGGATGTGGGGCTGGGCTCAAGTCCTCCGTGTCAAATCTGAGCCCTGGAGATGTTCAAGGCCAGGCTGGCTGGGGCTTTGAGTGGTTTAGTGGGAAGTGTCTGCCTGTGGCTGGGGGGCTGGAATTAAATGATCTCTAAGGGCTCTTTTCAACCCAAACCATTCTATGATTCATAAAATGTGCCATTCTGCACCACCTGTCTGGTGCTCAGGGTATTTTTTTAATTTGTTTTTTAAATTTATTTAATAGTAAATGCTTTCAGGCACACTTCTCATCCCGTGAGTTGTGAAGCACTTTGTTACTTGCACATGAGCCTGGCGGGTTTTAGTAGTCTGAAGACAGAGATTTTCATGCAGGGACTCAGCTTCTTTTCACTTGCTCTCTGAATTTAAGTAGTGGTGGAAAATGCAGAATTTTGTACTTGCATCAGTATTTTTCTTAAGCTGTGCACACCCCTCTCCCCTCCACATAAAAACACATTGAGAGTTGTTTTCAGTAATACTGCCCAGTGCATACAGGTTGATTGCATTAATGTACTTCAGCTAAAGAATATTTTGTCACTTTGATTTTCTTTTCTGCTCCTGATCTAGATGATCAATGCAAGAAAAAATAATTGAGGTGACATCATTCTTTGTGTCCATCTTAAAACCAATGCAAAGTGATTTTCTGAATTACTTTTCAAATGTCTTCTGATGCAGCAAGGTAAGAGAGATTGCAATTTATGAGAAAGCAAGAAGAAAATCTGCTGCCATCCTAAGCTGTATGCAGGAGGTATTTTTAGGATGACTCAGGCCTAAGGCCTGAGAATTGTTCTTGTCTTTAACTGAAGGGAAAAAATATGCTGATATTTTCCTTTCAGTTGTTTTGGTTAAATACTTGAAGATATAACTCTAGCCTTTCAGGCAAGATATAAGCTTGTATTTTTAAAAGTTTTGATGTCATAGCCTGTTCTCAGCATACAAAATGGTCTAAATCTCCTAATTTTCCACTTACCCATAAACAGAGTATTTGTGATTAAAAAACCAAATGCAACAAAACACTTATTGTTTCAGAGCAGCAATTGTACAAGAAGCCAAAAAAATCCCCCTGTTTGCAGTGATACAGACACATGCAAATACGTGCAATGAAAAATCCTCCTGTTAGGGCGCTTTGCAAGAACTTAATGAACTTAGCCAACCACTCCCTTGTAAGCTTTCCTGGAGGCTTAAAAGTAGGTCTTCCTCAGTGACTTAATTCCTCTGTGTGCTGTCATTGTATGGGGTGGGGTGACTTGTTCAACAGGACAAAGTCATCTCATTATGCTGCTGTGGGGACACTCGTGAGCGGAAAAAAACCCCCAGAGAGATGAAACAAACCAAACCCACAAACACCCTACTAGAAAATATAGCGTGCTCCAGCTTAAATTGCTGTCACAAGTTGCTGGTTTATACTTTGCCAACCTCACACTTTTCAGTATTTCTGCTTTTCCTGCTGAAATTAGTAAACCTTTATTTTCCTTAACTCACCATATAAGTGAGGCCTTTAAAATCTCTCTGAAAATTTGTAATGCATATCTGATACATAGAATACTAGAAATATTCAAGGTTTTATACATTAATGGGATAATCTCTTTGGAAAAACCCTGTAAATTACATTTTATTTATGAATTAATTAAAATCTGTGAGGTTGTATCTCTCAGTGAAGACCAAAAATAGAGACTGTAAAGCTGTTGAAAAATCTGGTTTATTTTTTCATTTAAAACCCCACCACAGCACCACCATATCTAATTCAGACTGTTGGTATCCTTGTAATGATCTATCACAGCGGGAGGTGTGTAAAACAAGAAGCATATTTTACTGCACGCCAGTCTCCTTCCTTGCATTCCTAAAAAGCACAGTTACATTACATATTTAAAACCTCAAGGAATTTGATGGTATTTCCACACAGCAGATACCTGCTGGGAGAGCTGTGGCAGAGAATAACGTGAAAAGGTTTCATGCTGGAGTAAGAAAAGCCATTATGCACGTTGTTTCATTTTCTTTTACGCATATGCAGGTGTGTGTGTGTAGCATTTATATCTATAATGTATAAATGAAATAATTTCATGATGCTACTTGTGATTTGCATTTTTGTGGCATGCACCTGCCTGGGATGGCCAAGAGCTGTCTCATGAAATCTCCATTTTCTACAGCCATGTATATGATGATTTCCTCTTTCATTGCACCTCCACATTTTCCCCTCTAGTAAGTGCTTGGTGAGAAGTGTCCTGTCTTCAATGAGAGTGTGTCTGTCACTGCCATTTGCTTCTAGATATGCTACTCCAGGAGGCTGTCTGCTGAAGGTTGGGGCCATTGGGATAGGTCTTACAGTAAAGTAGCCAAGATATGTACTATTCTGGCACTTAGGGGAAATGAAGAGAGTGCTATACCTACCATGTATTAGAAATTCCCATTAGTTAAATGGTTTTATCTTATCCTAGTAGAAGTAGATAATATTTCATTGATAAGGAAATGTTTCCTTTGTAAAATGTTCAGGTTAGACAGTATCCCAGGTTTAATTCTGAAATAATATTTGAGCAAACAATTATTGGATCAGATAACATTATTTGCAATTAAATAGAGGACTTCTTGGTTTTCAGTTCCTACTGGGCTTTACAGATGATTTTTTGTGTGGTGTGTTTTTGCTTAAAAAGCGTTTTCAAAGGTGTGTACCATTAGAGCACCTATAATATAATTATGACAGAACATGGTATGTTGTCTGAAATAATTTTCCTTAAGATGTTTGACATACAGCTAATTTAATGGCACACAGAGAAGGAGATGACTGGATAATATAAATTTGTTAGCAAGTTATTGCTGGCGTACGTGCGAGTTGGCAGAAGACTTGGGGAGGCTGCCTTTTGGTGTTGCTGGGGTACTTGGCTCTAAGCCTGCTTTTGCCACCTGCTCCATGGCCCTTAGGGATAACCCAGTTCTTCCCTCCAGCCTGAAACGCAGCAGTCTGTCAGGCAGTTGCCTGTGTAGGATCTGTAGCTGTAAAATGCAGCAGGGTGGGAAGCAGCTGCCACAGATTTTGTACAATGGTTTGGACATGCCTTGGTCCAATAGCCAGAGCAGGTAGCGTATGATGCTGGCCATTAGGAGGATGTAGGCCCTAACAAAACATTTAGCCCCAAACTGATGCTAATACCCATGTCTCATTTACAGTCCAGACCACTGCTTTAGGTTTCCAGCACCTACACCAAGATTTTTCAGTGTTCAGAATGTTCAAAACTGTTCTGCACAGAGATACCGCCATAGGTATGAAGAAATACACACAGCAGAAATAACTCCTTGAGGAAAATGTATCAGGAGAGGCAGGAAGTGTAGGAGGCTTTCTGGCTGTGTACCAGTCACCTGTTTACCTAGCTATTATTTCTGTTATCTGTGGTTCTTTGTTTGGGATTACAGTCTGACAAAGGAATGGTTGGGAATTACTGATAGGAACTAATTTATTTTTTTTTCCAATAAGAGAGACAGAGCATTCAGTTAAGGAGATCAAAGCCTTTAATCTTTCTGGCAATCTCATGTAGCGTGATTCTGAAATACTTTAATAATTTTTCTCTAAAAAGTAGGATGATTGTGAATTTAAATGCATATATTTCTTGTAGCATTTATGTAAAATATGCAGATAATGATTTTAATAATAAAACTACAGTTGTCTATGTACTTAGATGTAAGTTTTGTTGACAAAACATTTACTCTGAGAACAGAAACACCATATATTGTGCATTAAATATATCTCTAACATAGGGAAAGTGAGTTTGAGAGTCAAACTATAGATTTGATTTCTTGTTGCCTTTTGCTAAAACCTACAGCTCCATTTACATGGGTAATTTGTTGTGTTCATATATTTTATTGTCTGTCCTGCAACTTTGTAAATTGCTTATTCCATCACCTCTCTGTAAATCAGCAGTCTGTGGAAAAACCATGTAAGATTGCTAGATAGATTTTCCTCTGAGAGTATTAATGGCACATGTATATAAAAGATGTTTTATTTATATTTCCTCCTTTTTTTTGTTGGAAATGGTTATTTACATCCCTTTCTATTTAAAAAAAAGTATGAATACATTTAGTATTTCAGCTGTAGTATTTAATCCAGGAAAGCATTAAATATCAAGTCTTCTGTGTTTAAAGTAAGCCTGCATAACTGGCTTGGTAAAGAGATGGTGAAGGATTGTGCTCTTTTTGAGTTGTGTTGGTCTTCAGCAGCCAGTAAGTCAGTGTAAAAGAAAATATGATAAAACTTTCCATTTAATATGTATGTATGTCTCACTAACCCCAGGGGAAGCAGGAAGAAGTTTGGATTTTTAAATTGCTGTGGTTTCCTTCTTTCTTTTGAAGAGCTTTGAGAGTCTGCTCATTTAGCACCCTTGTGAGATGTTCTGGTCCATTCTCTGGGACAATGTACAACAGAGGAATTACTGAGCTTTAATGAGAAGGGAAACCTGGTACTTGTTCTGAAAAAGAGAAATGCAGAACCAGAATGAGCTGAACAAAACTCAGTCTTAAAAGCTGCAAGAAGGGTTTGATTCAGTTATAATTATTTGGCTCTGTGGAGGAAAGAATCAAGAAACCATATCAGACTTCAACTGTGAATAAATGGTTCCAGCATGCTTGAGTGATTCAGGTGATAAATAATAGAGAAGTCATTTAAACCCACTTTTTAAGAATTGTGTTGAAGAAAGAGCCATTTTTTGAAACCTTGTGTTGTATAGCAAGGTTGAGTAAAAGTCAGACTGAGTAAAGCCTCCATGCTTGTAAAGAAAGAGGTGAGGGCTTTGCAGAGCTGTCATCCTCCTCCCATGTATGGCAGCCGTGAAGTGTGGCATTTCTTGAGTTGCACCGATAGAATCTGGGAGATTTAGGATGAATCCAGTTATTACATTCTGTTCTTTCAATTTAGTTAAATAAAAACTGACCCCACCAGGGGAAAAGAAGAAAAAAAAAACCACAGAAAAAAGGTTTTCAGAGGTATTTTAGAAAATGACAGTTAACATCTGAAAGCCATGTTCCAAGCTCAGATCTTGGTCATTCAGGCCATAATTTGATGCACAGAACACCAAGAGAGAGAGCTCAGCCTCTCCCAGTGCTGCTACCTCTTACCAACACAACCTTTTCTCCTGAACCTACTCAGAGGAATGTTTGCTATCAAAAGATTGGTCTCGAATTTTTATTCAGTCCAGTTGCACCTTTTCTTGCTTCTTGCTCTGTATGTGCAAACATGCACACGTGCAGAACAAGGACCCCCCCTTTCCATGGAAGCTTCTGTGCAGCAGCATGTGAAGCACAACTCTCCTTCCAACACCAGTGTGTCTGAGGGGCATTAGGTGAACTGCAAAGACAGACTGGGAGTAAAGACTCAGGGCCCCCTTTTGCTCCTGCTCTGTGCGTGTGGGAATTTCTGGTGGGTTCACAAAAAATAAAGTGGGGGCTACCGCTCACCCCTGTGCTCCCATGTGAGATGATTGGCTCCATTGCTTCACTTAGCAAATCCTCTTTGCTGTTCTCCTCACTATGTTTAATGCAACATTGACTTGCTCTAACAGCATTTTTCAAAAATGTATTGAAACACTCTGTAATGCACCATAATACCTATTCCAAAGAGTCCCCTGGCTGCACACATTATTATAGATGGTAGGAAGTTACAGTGGGATTAGCTGTTAACTGCAGATCCGATGCCAGTGCTTTTCTTTCGGTGGTTCTGTGTAATTTACCATGTCAATAGCCTCTCTGGTAAAACATGATAAAATTTTATATGGTTGTATTACTCATAATGTACCACATAGTTACACATGAATGATATCACTCCTAAATATAAACAGATATTTCAAGACTGATTTCAGTAAATGACTTACTACAATCTTGCCTTTTTTATATGTGTGTTTTGATAGTGACCTCTCTTTCTTGCAGACAAAATTGAAGAAGCACAAAAACAACTTAATGGAACAGAAGACCAACAGAGAGGTAATAACAACCCCCCAAAAATAAAATAGAAAGTAAATAAAGTATTGTGATTCAAGAGGCTGATCCAAAGCCTTCCTGTGCCAGTGAAAAGACTCGGCTGGGCTGGATGCTGGATGAGGCCCCAGCATGTCTGTCTGCAGATCAGGGGCTGTGTCTGTAATGTCCCACTTCAGCTGAGACACAAAGGCTTTGCTTTAACCACTCAAGTAGCTGCCTTGACCTTGATGAGATTGCTGAAGCTCTAGCATCAGGGACATGCACATTGCTGACCACAGCCTGTGCTAACCTTTAATTCATTATGTGATTTACCTAATCATTAACAACCGTACTCAGTTTATGGTGAGCAATATGTGATGATTTCCAGCAAGATGCTGAGGAAAGGGACTGATCATCACAGCTTATTTTAAGAAGTAGATGACCTGTGTCTGATTTAATCTGTGTGTTTGAGCTTAGAAAGCTGGTGCAAAGTTGTTGCATTTCAAGAATGGCTGACTGCAGTGATACATGATGAGGCCCAGACACAGAGTGGGAAGCCCAAACAGAACTTTGCCAGGTTACTACTGGGTCCGTCATGAGAGAGGCATGAGAGGTCATCTCCACAGCTTAGAGGAGCAAAGGGGCAGGAAGAAACACAGATTAAGGACTCAGAGAAAGAGTGATCCTGCCCAGTCTCCTCTCCGGCTGTGCCTGCAGAGCCCCAGCCTGTGTCCAGGAGTGAAACTCTCACCATGTGGAGTCGGGGAACAGCTTTGCAGTTCACTTTTTGGACTAACAGTGTTGCTGGCTAGAGTGTGGGACACATTAGGAGATGCAGAGCAGAAGTTTCTGGGGGTTGTGTAATGCTCTGTACCAGCAATTGGAGTCGGGCTGCAACCCTGAGGGCTGATATGTCCAGGCACAGGAACTGAGGAGTCTGGGATACAGGGGTGGCTGAGCCAAGCTGCTGGTGAGATCCACCTTGGATGCACAGAAATGTTTCCATTAGTGGACCTTTGCCCTGCTTAGCCAGATCAAGGAGCAGGAGGAGGTAGGAGTGCTCAGAGTGTCTGTCCAGGATCTGTATGTCTAGCCGTATGTATGTATGTATGGAGGGGTGTGTGTTTGATCTGTGTATATGTCCCTCTTGGGAAAACATTTTCAGCCTTGCTACTGGTTGGATCTGGGGGCATGGAACAGCAGCAGCTTCACTTCTCTTAAACTGCTGGATTTAGCAGATGAAATATTTTCTAGTATCTGGTGTCAGTGCTTTGACTTTTTCTGGGTAGGCATTCACCTTTCAGTGGTGGTTGTCCTGTGACACATCTGTGGACAGTGTTGTAAATTGTTGATGCTCTGTCCTGGAAGGTTTATCTTTCAAAACAATGAACTTCAAAACTTTTTAAAGATTAGAGAGCAGAAGACATACCCAAGTGGATCTCAGTAGAGTCTCTCTGGCCCAGCGTTTGGCCTCCAATGGAGGGAGTAGATGTACTGTTTAAGGATACCACATAAGCCTGGCCACTTTCTTTAGTGTCTTCCCCTTATGAAGTCCACATACATTGAATTTAGGGACGTCTGCATCATCCCTTTATTATCTAGACATTCATGGAGCTGTTATCTATGAGTACAGTTGATTGAATGCTACTTGCACCCAACATTCTCTGGCAGCAAGTTGCAGTAGTTCACTAGCAATAAGATTAAAAATACAGATTTTATCTTTTCTCCTCAATTTCCAATTTTCCTTCCAATTTTCAACAGGAAACAGCCCTAGCTCAAGCACTGTGAATCACTAAATAGCAGCTCTACACTCAACTTATCCAGGTGTTTTGCTCAGCTTTTTTCTCTCCAAACTTGTAGCTGCCTTCATATTTCAAGATGTTTGTTATAAACTGTCTCATATGAGTACACCAGGACTGCTCTATGTATTTGTAAAAGGTGGAAGAGATAAAACATAAGTGTCTAGATAGTGGACCTTCAAATGTTTGCAGAAACTTTTTAACAAACTAGACGTTCTAGTAAGTATTTCTTATGTATTTCTATTTAGTGTGTCATACATAAGTGGTATTGTCATCCAAATGTGAAAAACTTGGAATGTAATGTTTGTTCTTGTTGCTGCTGGTCTCACACATTAATATTGCTCTGGATGATTTTTTGTGATGGATGTGTTCAAGCTAAAGACAAGCTAACCTCCGCTTTCAGGCATTTGCTCTCATGTGTGGCCCAGTAACATCTTTGCATGAAGGAAGATAAATTCTCTAGGGTAAACTTAGCAATATACTCTGAAAGGGATGGGGTTACAAAGGTTTATGTGGTGGTAGCACTCAGCTTTCAAGCATCTCAGAATCAAAGAGATATTTGACTTAATTTTTGGCTTCTAGCCTAAATTCTTATGGCTGGAAATTGAAAAATAAAGTTTTACATTGAAAACTGATACATAAATAACTGAGGTAATAGTTACTCTTTTCAAATTAAAACTGTCCTCTGCCCCTGTGGGTTTTTTTAGTTTCTTAAATGCCTGAATAGATTGCATTCTTGATAATATGAAGTAAACAAAATTATTTATTTGAAGCTTTAGACTGAAGGCTGCTGAAAAAAAGAAAATACATGTTTTGAGCAAAACAAGTAAACAAAAATATGCACATATTCACATAAGTTTTTGTAAATCACAATCCTGTGTATACAGATTCGTGTGAAGTATGACTGTATATTTTTCCTCTTGGTTAATTTATTTTCGTTTTTAGTCCATCTAGATCACTTTAGATTTGTTTATTTCCTATCTGAAATGATTAAGAAATGTAATTTTGTGGAATTTATCATAAGCTAAGTGTTGCTCTGTCAGAGGAGCTGTCAGTTGCACTGTGTATTTGTGGGGAGTTTTTCATAAGTTTATTCGTGCTGAGTTTCTGCTGAGTAGCTTTGTCCACTGATCAGTCATAACTTTATATGTGTTTGGGATTTAAGTTGAATTTAATTGACTACAGAAAAACATGTATTTAACACCTCATTTTGCCATTAGCTATAGTAATCCAATTAAGTGCAAATTGGAGTAGGACTCAAGCACAAATGAGGCAGTAAATGGGCAGACATAGTTGTCAAGTTTGCAATTTAGTTATTTAGTATAAAGTTGCAACTGCTTTTTTATTTTTTTGAAGTGATAGTCCACAAATTATTCAAGTGGCCTTTATTCAAATAACCACTTGAGACCAGGAACATGATGATTAGGGGCTGTGCTCGGCTTCCTGCTCAGCGAGTGTGGAAGGTGGCTAATTCTCATGTAGTTTCATTTTCTCTCTGCTGCCCAGTTGCCACTCTGAATTTTCAGGAGGAAAAACTGTGCTTCTCCTTGTTTTTGCTGCTATCTCCCAATGCTCTTTTACACCCTGGGTGTGCCCCTATTTTGGGGCTGAATTTTGTCTTCTGACACGTGTACAGGGTTTAATTAATGTGATAGAGAAGGTCTTGCTCCACATGGTATTCTTTAAAATCTAGGATGGTGAGCTTGAGCTGCACAAAATTTCTCCTTGAGAATGCAGTTGAAGTTTTCTGTGGTGTGGGACTCGATGGATATTGTGGGCTGGAAAACATTCAGGTGAATGCAGCTGCTTTATCTTTGATCTGCCAGTAGCCATCCTCCTAAGAAAGCCATTCCAAGGGTGTCTCTCTGTCTTCTCCCTTCCAGACAAGTCAAGTTCTGTCAGATTGTGATCACCACAGAGGCACCAGATTTGGTCATCCTCAGAGACAGTCCAGCCTCTGAAGTGCTGTAAGCATTTTGTTTCCTGCTTTAACCACTGCAGCAGTTCTTTGCCTGTCCCAGCACTGTGGGTCCTAGGTACTTCAGCACTACCAACACTGTCATTGTGTTCCTTGGGACTAGTGGAACTAACTTGGTTCTCTCCATACTTGGTGTCAGCAATGCTGTCTGCCACCTAAATCTCTCTCTCTCTGCTTTTGGATGTTCGGGGAACATTCAAAGCACTCAAGTTGGTGACAAACTCTAGCAGCACCAAGATTTGCTAGAAAATGGATTAAAGGTTTCCAAAAGGACCCTCTCATCTCGTTGGTAGGCAATACAGATGTATACTCTGTATTTATTGCCTACCAGTCCTGGGGTCTCTCTGGCTGTTTGACTCCGTCATTTCAAGTAACTGCTTCTTGCTGTGTCACCAAAAAGGCCAATGATAAATTTCTGGGTAAGATGAAGATGGATTTCTTCATTCTCCTTCTCATTCATGGCTGTTGTTGTGTCCTCAGGCTATAGGGCGGTCTGTGATGGACTGGAGACATGCATGTGTTCATCAGCCTCATTGGAGTTTAGACTTGTCCTAGTTGTTAGTCAGGTGTGAATTCATCTCTCTGAATAAGCTGCTGCCTATTGTTCGATCGAGTTTTTGCCTTTCTGCAGTATCAAGGTTTAACCCCAGCTGGCAACTAAGCCCCGCACAGCCACTCGCTGACTCCCCCACAGTGGGATGGGGGAGAGAATCATAATAGTAAAAGTGAGAAAACTAGATGGAGATAAAGACAGTTTAATAGGTAAAGCAAAAGGCACTCAAGCAAAGCGAAACTAATAACTCATTCACCGCTTCCTATCAGCAGGCAGGTGTTCTTCCATCTACAGGGGAGCAGAAGTCCACTGCCATTTGTCCAGTGACAAATTACATCATTCCTCCTGCCCACCTCCTTTCCTGCTTTTTCCCCCAGCTTTATATGCTGAGCATGATGCCATATGGTCTGGAATATCCCCTGGGTCAGCTGTCCTGGCTTTGTCACCTCCCAGCTCCTTGTGCAGCCCCAGCCCACTCTCTGGTGGAGTGGTGTGAGGAGCAGAAAAGGCCCTGACACAGTGCAAGCCCAGGTCAGGATGAAAACATCTCTGTTACCAACCCTGTGTTCAGCACAAATCCAAGACACAGCTCCCTATGACCCTCTTTGAAGAATTTTGACTCTATCCCATCTCTAAATAGCACATGCAAGAAATGGGGAGATTAGTGTACTGTCTGTACGTCTTCAATAGGTAAAATTTTAAACAGGTTACTGATTGTCTATGCAGGCTGTATATGGTATAACAAATCCATCCTGAGCTCATACTTCCAGACCTTAAGGGTATGCAGGCATCTACCAGTCTCTTCTCCTGATTTTTTCCCAGAAAGATATCTCTGTGTCTAGCTTCAAGGAAAAGCCTTTTTTTTTTTTCTTTTATGGATTTGAGGATTTGTATCACATGCCACCTGAACAGTTGCAGCTGACTTTATTCAGACAAAGCATGGGAATAGTTACATCTTGAATAACACCTTTCCTTCAAGGTCTGTGCTCCATAGCATGAACGATGAGGATCCATGTTGCTGTGGCTCAGTTTGTTGCAGCACACCTAGTCTCACCCCCAGAAAAGGCAATGCCATAAATAGCAGAAAGGAATAAGCTGTTACTTAAGTTTCAGGTCAGTGCATTATGTTGGTCCCTTGCAGTTTGTCAGTTCTGATAGTGAATACTCATTATGGATACTCATTTGAATTAAAGGGTCTGTGCTAAAGTCTATTTAGAACTTATTTTAGTCTGTCATTTGCCTATCAGTCAAGTTGCTGTAGTTTCTCACTCCATCCTTTCCACATTCCTTAAAGAGCTTTTTCAGTTTCTTGCCTTCAGCTGGAGATGCAGGAATTTAAATACTAAGCTGTTCATTCTTCTGTGTCATCAGTTTCAGATCCTCAGCATAGCTGTTCACTTTCTAGTCTGTGAAGTTGAATTTCTGAGTTGCTCTCACTTATTCCAGAGGCCAGTTGTGGCAGATCTGTCTTGATGATAGCATTCCCTTTCAGAGGTACTGCAGTTTATCCCTAAGACAGTACCAAAATTTCACCCAGATCAGCTCTCTTTCCAGAGTCCTCTGCTTTGATATTAATAAAACCTCTTCACATTTATCTTGAGATACAGAAACATTGTTGGCCGGTTCAAGAGTTTTGCTTGACTTGATCAGTGATTGTTTGAATGGCCGGAGGTTCAGTCAGTGCTCACAAGAAACCACCTCAACAGAACCATTCAAAGCCCTGGTTTGGACTCCAGCAAGGTCCAAACGACTCTGGGGTGCTGTTGAAGTACACCTTTATTTCCAGCCTCTGTCATGGAGCTGCCTGAATCATCCATCATCATTTTCAGTGAGTGCTGATCTGTCTCTTGTGAGGAACAACTGCTCACTTTGAAAATTTAAAAAGGTTTATTAAACCTTTAAGCCCTTTAAGGTTTATTAAACCTTTTAAGCCCTGGCCCCTCCCAAAGCCTGTCAGTCAGCTGCTCTTTGCCATTTATCGGTGGAAACTGCTTTCTTGTGACTGGATTGGAGATCAGGTGTTGCCATGCTGCCCCCCCTAAGCACCAAGCTTTTCCATTCCCAGCTGCCCCATGCAAGGGACACATGTGCCCCCCTTCTTTTTACCTGTCCTAGACAACCCCGGCTGTCTGATGGCAACAATACGGGGCGGGGTGGGGGGAAAGGGAACCATGGGGAGAACAGAGGGCATCTAAACTACAATAACATAACTGTACATCTCAAAAGGTTTCCTTAATATTCACACAATAGTTATCCCTTAATTGCGAGAGCAAATAATCTCATTACCCATCTGTAACATCCCTGAAGCCTAAAGGTTGAAGCAGTGTTTGGTGGAGTGGCTCTGTAGTCGCTGTTTGCGTGCAGAACATTACTCTCCATTAGCTTCCTTCAGTCTCGGTATAGCTGTGTGGAACCACTCTTGGAGTGAGCGGACCTTTGAGCTGTCGTGCATAGAAAGAGGAAAGAAAGGAGAGATTGCATTCACCACCAAGTACTCTCTGAGATGCACAATCCACATGCACATATGTTCCCCTCCCACACTTGCAGTCCCTTCAAAGCAGTGTGTTGGCATGGAGGAGAGGCAACCGAAATTAAATGCCCTTTACCTTGTTTGCCCATCTGCTGTTTTTTTAACCGGAATGTTATTTTTCTAGTAAACTGAACAGCACTGAGATTTGAGTGAGAAGATTTGTCTTTATAAATGTGAGCATGAGACTTTAGTTCACAAATATATGTTCTGCTGCAGATTCATGGTAGACATCTTTTGTATCTTGAGAGTTTTTACAAACTTTCCCCAATTTATCGTCCCTCTTGTTACATGAATGCATGTTGTTGACAAAATCATAGAGGGAGTTTGAAATCAATTATTATAGATATACCAGCATTCTGTTTAGATAAACAAAGCATTGCATATGTCTTACCTTAAAGATTGCTGCTGTTTTCGTGTTGTCATGTCCCAGCTTACAGATGACTCTCACCAGCCCACCATCTGGCCCCAAAGGAGCAGCCAGGTACCTTCCCTCCTCTCCCCTCCTCATAGGCACTCCCATTCCTGCCTTCTGCCGCTACATCTCTCCAAAAAAAACAGGTGGGAGCACTGCATGCTGGTGATGTGCCCTGCTCCCTAGGCAATCACAGAATCATAGAATGGTTTGGGTTGGAAGGCACCTTAAAGGTCATCTCGTTCTAGCCTCTTCCACACCCCCTGCCATGGGCAGAAACACCTTTCACTAGACAGGATTGCTCAAAGGCTTATCAAACCTGGCACTGAGCACAGCCAGACAGCTGCAGTCAATACCGTATTCTTTACTTGGGGGAAATAGAAAGTGGAATGAGAAGGGGACATATCAGACAAAAATCTGGAAATGGGATGCTAAACAACTTACATGTTTTGATTTACTAGCTTAGTGTGACGTCATCTTCCTCAGATGTTTCCTTGAATTTTTGTAGGAGGTTCGCAGGCACAGGAGCTCTCTGGATTCTTTGCTGCTTTGTGGTACCAGTGTAGTATCGTTAGTCCAAAACATTTTTCTTTCCATTTTGTATTTGTAGGAAACTGCCTTACTTTTTGGGCAAGGTACATAACCAAGACCCAGAGTTTCATTTGATTCTTTTCATCTTCTCATCCTTATCTTCAGCAACCCTATGGGCTAGAAATTTAGTCATTGTAAATGGAAGTATATAATCTTCGAAAATTGCAAATTACAGTACTGTCGTGTTTCTTACTTAATGCTGATGAGAGGATTAGCTTTTTTATTTTTTTTGACATACACCAGAACTACCTAGCTTTTACTTTCCAAGTGTTCAAAACTACCACTTAGCAGTTAAATTTCGAGCAATTCACTTGTGCATTTTCCTGATACCTGATTTCATCAAGTATTTGTATCTGCATTTAAATATGTCAATACATCTATCTGAGTGGTGGTTTATTTAAATTGTTCTCTGTGTGTCAATATATAAGGCTTTCATTCAAGACTGAAATGTCTTCCTAAAATATTTACATCAGCTCAGACATCTATGATTGGCTTAATGCAGGAACTATTCATGTCTATAGCTCATGTTGTACAAGATCTAACATTTTCATAAAGTCACATCTATTCTTAAAATCTCTGATGTTTTCACATTGAAGGAACATTGCATGCTGCTTATAACAACAGTGACAACTTGAAAGGTCCCTTCTGTTTTCAAGCACATTCAATACAGGGGTTTGAGCCCACAAAGAACAGTGAGAAAACTCTCCTGACTTCTGTAGGAACAGAAATAGTCTCTGATATCATTTAACCTCATTTTTCTTTGCTCTTGTCTTCAATGGTTAAGAACATTTTAATGTCCCCACTTAGCCAGTGGGGACAAACTGATGGGGATGTTTACGTGTTCTGTGCTCTGAGAGACAGCGTTAGAATATGGGCTTAACCCAGGGAAGTTTTCTGTCTCCTGTAGACCTCCTGCATTGTGAGTCAATGTCTGTATCTGTTATTTCTATTTTAGTTTTCTTCTGTTAGTACATTTAGTTTAGACAACTAGCAGATGAAATCTGCTTGGTATATCCACTGCTGGTGCTAGACATAGCAAGAGATGGTGTTGTTTTGACAGGCAGACAAACAGATTTACAGTTTTAAATTGAAAATTTCATCCTTTAGAGCTATTATGAGAACTTGGTTAAAACACTATTGGGATATTAAAGTGATAGTATTTTGACTTCTTCTGACAGGTATGGCAAATTTTCTGAGTGACAGTTCAGCAAAAGAGATTCCAACCTGCAAGTATAATTTTCAAAGGGACATTTTACAAACTAACATTATAAAACAATCATTGGAAAAGCATCTCCCTGATAGTAAATGGAAAGTATCTGTTCCAAATCCACTGTACAGTACATTGTTAAATCGGTGGCTATGTTTTCAGACACAGCAAAATTTTGAGCTTAGTCCTGCTTTAATGAATAGAAGGATTTCTTTCAGCTGTATAGAATCTGAGGCCAGAACAAGCTCATTTTTGTGGTGGGAGGATGCTGAGCTAACAAACTGGCTAATTTGAGAGCATACCTACACACACGCGCATAGTGAATTCAATAGGGTGCTAATTTTAGCTGATGTGAACTGGGAGCAAGCCAGTTGTGGAAATGCAAGGTTTTTACTTGTTAGCTTCCTTGCAGTCTGCCTTGCATATGAGTAATGAGTGGTTTTTTTCATTTTTTCCTGATACTCCCCTAGATTGGGGAGTTGTTAGTTTCCTTTGGTCTGCTTCGGAAGGGAAAATATAACATATAAATGGATGAGTGATGAGTTGGATGAAATGTAACACTCTCTGGTAACTATATGCTTATGGGCTGACCTGCATGGGGCCTTTCCTAGGAATCTCCTTGAACATATGGATGTGTGAGAGGGCAAAAAGAGAGACTGTGCACATTTATGGAAAAAGGGCAGGTGAGGCTGGGGGAAGGACTCTGAGTAGCTCGGAAATGGGGGCTTCCCACTGATGCTGACGGAAACCTCCTCTGGGGAGATCATCACTTCCACCTGCAGCATGACAAAACCGCAATCTGGATATTCCTTGGTTAGGACATTTCTCACATCTAGATTTCAGTCAAATGGACTTGAGTACGCTACTTCTGTCATGTTCACAGTACTATTTAGTCCCAAAAGAAAGGCCTGCCGTATGGGACTTTTCCTACTCTCTTTCCCAAACCTCCTGGTCCTTTCTCTGTCTTTAAATAAGGCTGTTAGGTGTGAGCTCTTGCCTACTCTTCATTCCTGATGAGCTGCTACAGGCAGTATGGAAATTGCTCCATTTGATCCCTGCTTTTCAAATGGAAGATTATGTTAAAGAAATGCAGAGAATGTGACTAAGGAGCTTGTTCTGTTTGAACATCATTATGTGCAGGGATGGTTTAGTTAACATCTTGTTCCTTTCATTTCTGTATTTTCTCCCCAGACTCATGTTTGGATATTTTGTATTCAGTGTCTCATCTGACCATGTAGCAGTTGCTCTTTGCTGAATACCCTTAAACTGGCTGCTGTTTCATGAGCCTGTCTGTCATTCTGTTTTCATGGCCTTTCTTCTTCAGCGGTGTTAGAGATGGAAGTTGTTCTAATAATTTGCTAGCTAAATCCTGACTTTCCAGTAACAATTGGATATCCTTAAATTACAAGCAAGTACTTTAGTTGTGAAACTGTTACAACATTGCCTGATACTCAAGGAAAATTTCTTTGTCCCTGAGATATTTTAGTTAATTTCTGGCAGTGTAGTTTCTTTAACTATTTATATTTAAGTAGCTTTTATTTTAACATAGATAATTAGGTGGAACTGGTTTCTGCTTTGGCTTTGACTTGGAGCTCATTAATATGCCTTTTGGGAGGCATCCTGTCTTTTTGCTTGTCTTTGGAGTGCCCAAGCAAGAAAGAACTTCTCAGGCTGTGATTGCTGGTGATGTGAATTATCATAGCATTGTCTCGCCACTTACTCATAGTCAATGTGCTTTATCTTAACAGCACTTAAAATGTGATTACTTTTCTTAGATTAGTATGAAGGGCTCTGTGTAGTTTAGGAATATAGAGCTGTTAAAGGGCTATAATGCAGAGCCAGTACATGAATGCCATAGGGCTACTTAATATAGCAAATATTTTAAATTTTTTTCAGGATGTTTAAAATTCTGTGGTATATGCTCTTGCTGAATATTCACACATTGCCAATTCATGTGTGTAGTTAGGCATTAACTATAGCCTGTGCGGTCAGTGTCTGCTGTTTTTGCATTGCTTTTCCTCTGTCTTTCAATGTCAAGTCTTAGGAAACTTCACAGTGGTTCAGCCTCTGCTGGTTTCTTATACCATAATGGCAGGAAATCTTGATCAGTATCAAATGTCATGTTTCATTTAATGTGTGTCATGCTGGGCAGGAAATTAATTCTTTTTGGGGAAAAAAAATCTTATTTCACTTTGGTCAGAGGTTTTCAGATGTGTCCAAGTGTTGCATTTGATTGTTGTTTGCATATGGACATTGGAATGTCTCAGTGGAGGCTCTCACAGTTACCTCAATTGTGAGATGTTTATTGTTTGATCTTCATGGTCTTCCTCATCAAGCATGCTGATTTTACTGCTAAAAATCTGCTGGTTGTTGCTTTCTTCACTTGAGATGCTAGATGCACTAAATGAGACCAAACTGCTCTAAAGAAGGTGTTTCCTGGTCTTGTTAGCTAGGGCAGTTATGTCCTTTACACCTCATCAGAAGTCAAGGGTGTCTTGATGTGAGTTAGCCATGACTTGAAAAGGTGCCGCTGGGAAGACAGCCCCAGACTGCGGCTTATCATTTCCTCTTTACCTGTCCCAAGGCCAAACAAGGGTTGGCAGGCTGTCACATCTGAGATGAAACTGTATCATGGGAGAGCTTCCTGATAAGTCCAAGCCCTGTGCCTGGGGGCAAAGGTGTCTCCCTTTGCTTACGCTGAAATGTTATTGCACAATTTATACAGCTAATCCGCTCTGCCCTCGCAATGGTATTTTACCATATGTGAGGACTAGCCCAGAGGACACCTTTGTGGCTGGAACCTTTAAACATGTCAGTTGCTGTGTTTCACTCAGGAGGTTATGTGTGTTCCTGTTTCTTAGGGAGGAACCTTTTATGGTTTGAATTAATTACTGGATCATATCTGTATCTCTTCACTGTAGCTTCAGTCAGTCCAGAACATTATTCTCTCCTTTCAGCTTCAGTGTAACTGTGCAACTTAAACACTGGTGAGGGAGGTCCTGAAACCTGGGGGCTGAGGAGCCCCTTGCTCACTCCCGCACCAGCTTCTCTCTCCCTCACAGGAGAAGTATAGGCAGGCCTATTATTTCAAGGAAACATTACTCAAAGGCAAGAAATACTTCTTCCTTTCCTCAGTGTTACCTTCATAGGTAACATACCTTCATAATTCATTCCTACAAATTAGTGGAAACAGCAGATTGTGTGGTTTAAACTTTGCCATTTGTTCTAAACATTACTAAAGGATGATTGCCAGTTCTTAGCAATTGCTTATTTTTGATAGCCAGCACTATGGGTATTTCTTGGAATGTCTGTAGTTGAAAACCCCAAAATTCCATATGAGCAGAATGTTTTTATATTGCATTGATTTTGTTGAGGTGCCTGTTAGTTTTGCCATTAGTAAGATGAAATGTGAACAGAATTTAGTGGTGGGATTTGTTTCATGATGGAAGTCGCAAATGGGAAAAGGAATTAAGCAAAAAGGAAAATAGAAAAGCAGTATTCCTGGGGATGCTGTTCTTGGCGTAGCAAGAGAAGTACCATTGGTGTGTATTCTGATCATGATGACTTAACAAGATGAAGACCTGCGGAAACATGCAAGCAGTGTCTTAGGTATGAACATGGGCAAAAGTACTTTGCAGACATTCATCTTTATCTATTCCAATCTCATAACAATGCAAATTGATGCAAGCTCTGATAACTGATAAAAAGGCTTCTATTATAGAGCTGGGGACAAGGGGACACTATTTCCCACAATATTGCTGTATCCAGGTGAAGTTGGTAAGGTCTGGCTAGGTGGACAACCAGAGGAGTAGTTCAGCAGGTACAAATGCAAAGCCCTGCAACCAGGCAGAAGGAGACCCAGGCTGGGGACTGACAGGCCAGAGAGCAGCTCTGTGGAAAGGCCCTGGGGGTGTGGTGAGCATCAAGCTGGGCACCCACCAGCAGCACTCCTGGATGCAGGGGAGACCACAGCATCCTGGGCTGCATGGATGAAAGCATGACCAGATCAGGGGAATGAATTATCCGCCTCTACTCAGCAACCCTTAGACCACTTTCAGATACTCTGGTTATACCAGCAGCACCCCACTCTCCCCAGTGCAGGAGGAACATCAGAAACCTGGAGTGAGTTCAGTGTTGAGGCACCACAGCCATCAGGGCTGGAGCATTTGCACTCTGAGGAGAAGCTGAGGGACCAGGGCTCGTTCAGGCTTGAGAAAAGGTGGTTTTGGAGGTGCTTATCATGGAGTCAGACTTCATGATGGAGAGTGGTGAGAGAATGAGAGGCAATAGGAACAAGTTGAAACAAGAGTGATGCAGACTGGTTTGTTCCCCATGAGGACTGTCAAGCAGTGGAAAATGTTGCTCACAGAAGCTGTGTGGGCTCTCTCCTTGGAGGTTTCCAATACTTTATAGTTCAAAGCCCTATGAACTCAGGTCTGATCCCATAGCTGGCCCTGATTTGAGCAGGAGGCTGGACTAGACATTTTCTGAGGTCCCTTCCCACCTGAATTGTTTTGTGATGGTATGAAATACCAATTTTCAGTTTGGAAAATTCACTCAGTGGCAGAGAAACTGGATGTGATTTCTTGGTGTGTATCGATCAATATATATTTTTCTCTACAATTACTTTTAGCATATGAACTTGAGAAATGCTGATTTTATGGGCTTGCCACGGAGCATTAAAATTTAATTTGACTTTACAAAAACTGTGTACTGTCATTGAAGTTAGTGGCACTACTCAGGTGCACCTTTCCTGGAGCTTGTGTTAGTAGGATATTTAGTGTTTTGGTTAATAATGAGAAATTATGCTGATAAAATTGTCATTCCAGTACAAAAATCTGGTGGAAGTGACCCTTGAAATAGGATTGGAGAATCTGTGCCTGACAGCCAGTACAATACCTTTGATGGGTCATGTATCAACATTGTCTGTTAAAAACACCAAGAAAAATAATCATGTGCTTACAGATAGTGTGAAATCCTGAAGCCATACTCACTTTATGCATGCTCTATGGAATCATCTGCTGTTGGCTGGTATGAACAAAAGGACAAATGTTGGCACAGATGAAGACTTGATCCAATGCCTGTCATCCTGCTTTAGCCTTTGAATGTCAAAGCTCCTCCTTAGTTTTCAGCTAATCCATATTAAAATGTACTTTACATACAAATCCAGTATTTTTAAGGGTCTGCTCTAGATATGTTTGGACGGGTGTTCTCAGTAATAAAAGTTCATAAACATGCATTAATCCTGCTGACAGGGCTTTTCAAATAGTACTGCTGGCTTGGAAGGCCCCAAGTTCTGTCACTTGCTTCTTGAGACAGGGAGCGACCACGCTCTGGCCACTTCATGAAGCCTGAAATTAGGCACTGAAATAAGACTGTTAAAATTGTTTTGCTTTAAAATCTGATTTTATTTGTACTTAAAATTAAGCATGGCACTTGTGTTAATCATGTTCAAATCTTCGTGTTGACTTGTTGGCTGTGAACATTTTCATAGTTGTATGGGTTGGTTATGTAATCAAGGTTTTGTTGTTAGGGAAAATATTTATGGCTGTACTTAACACATAGGAAGTGGTATGAAGCTAAAAAGGTAACTTATTAAAAAATGAACATTTAGTTATTCCTTGCTGCATTTAATGTGAGTCCTGGTGGCCTTATATTTCCCAGCAAGTATATTATTCCTTATTTCTTTATTTCATAATCATGTTCTTATTCATGGAAACAGACCCAGTGAGGTGATTAATGAGTGCTTTTGATAGTTTTGGTGAAATCAAAATTAAAGAGTATGTAAAGCTTAGCTTAAATCAGAATAAGGTCCTTAGTAACAGTCTCTCTCTTTTGGGGACCCTTCCATCTTTGGATCACTAGCATTGCTGGGTGTCACAGTAATCTCTTAGCCTTTCATTTAAGACATCAGTTAGTAGTTGAAGACTTTCAGAAGAGACTTGGTCTTACTTGCAGTGCCCTGAAAGCCGAAGTACAGATTAGGAGCTAAAAGATTAGGCACTTAGATTTTAAAGTCTGGTCTTTGTATGGGAGCCAACAGTGATTTTTTTAAATTCTGCAACGTGAAGTGAGTCCATGTGATGAAAATTATGGTGCTCATTGGACTGCAGGGATAGACAGTGATTGCTTGCTCCATGTTCTCGGGATGGCATTGAGGGAGAAGGGAGTGGTGCCCTTCCTTTGTTCCCTCTTACTCTTTTCTTTAAGTTCAAGCCTGTAGCTCTATTAGAAGGGAGAGAAAGAGAGTGGGTGTTATAATAACATGTAGGCTTTGAGACAGGCAGTTCTGGAAGTTACTTAAACAAAACCATTGAGATCATTTTGTCAAGACACTGTCTGGTTCACCAGTAAATGCTTTAAAAGAAAAAGA
This sequence comes from Fringilla coelebs, assembly GCF_963513975.1. Taxonomy (NCBI): domain Eukaryota; kingdom Metazoa; phylum Chordata; class Aves; order Passeriformes; family Fringillidae; genus Fringilla; species Fringilla coelebs. The sequence continues at coordinate 88,784,244 of NC_140028.1, forward strand.
TCACTTATAACTTCCCTTATTTGCTGTGTGAGTTACTCTGCAGATTGCTATCTGCACCATCACACCTGTGTTCTGTTGTTCTATTTCCTGTGCATAGAGCGAAGTGCATCAGAAAAATTGTAGTTGAACAAAATCATGTTTAGAAACATCAGCTTTCTCTTGTCATGTTTTGAGTGCAGAATTCATGCTGAAGCAGAGGAATTAAGTGGAGAATCTTGAGAGCAGGCAGAACAAAGACAACCAGGCAAAGCACAAAAGAGATGCTCTGGTGTCCTTGGAATGTGAAAAGCGAAATATTGAGCACAGTGGCATTGTCCCCCTTCTCCTGCCTGGGTAACTTAATCCTATTTGATGTAATACAGCTTATGAGAAAGATTCTTTTTTGACATCTGATTGAGGTGACAGCAGTTCTCAAAAATACCACTTCACCACCAGAGGAAAGGGGGAATTACCACTGAATGATGAGAATGGCTGGGTGACTGCAGAGGGAGTAAGCAGAGCACGTGGTGTGGCAGGGAGAGAAAGAAAAGCAGTTCAACTTCTTACTTTTTTTCCACATCAGGATGTTTTTACATTCTTTTTGTTCTGTGTCAGTTTGTGGATGTGGGTACACGGGAGGCCCTGGCAAGTCATCACACTCCTGAAAGTTGCAAGGCAGAGTAGTCTTTAGCATTTGGGGACCGATGCTTTCTGCCAGTTTTGGTGATGCCTCTGAAACACTGATGCAGTTGACCTTTGTGCAATCATGTAGCTGTAGATTAAGAAACGTGCAGTGGAATATCTTCAACATCAACTGGGAATACAAAGCAGAGACTTATACAAAAAGAATGACAAGCTAAAAATAAGTGAAGCAAAGTTGTTGGTAGTTCCTTTTTTCCTCCAGGTATGCCAAAAATTTGATTATTAGCAAACATAAGGTTAATATTTCCATTAAGAATAATAATAAAGATTTCTAAATTATCCAGGAGTAGGGTAGAAGGCAGGACTTAAACATTTTTTAAGCCACATAAAGTCGTTGTCAAGTAAGTACATTTTACAAGATTTTATAGACAGGTACACTGAAGCAATTCTATGACTCCATCTCTGGGATCGCAAAATCTGTAGAGGCAGAAATACAAATAAGAAGTTAGTTCTCGTGATTTCTGTAGACTGGAATTTTATTGGTATAGAAGCGGCACAATTATTGTGAAGACTGAAAAAAAATAGTTTTTTCCATATTTAATGCAAGCATAACTTGCCTTTGTTTATTCTTTTTTCTTTTCTTTTCAACTTCCCAAACAATTTTTATGCTTTGGCATATGTTGAACAGCATTTTAAAAAGCAAAGCAATAAGAATGTTATGGAAAATTCTGATCTTGTTATTCAAAGTGAGTGAATCTTTTTAATTGCTTGTTGATAGATTGGAGATACATTTTTACTTTTGTTAAGGCTTTTGTAAGCCACATTATATCTTTCAGCTGTGTTGGTTTCCAGTTCACCAGTACGTTGTGCAGACTGAGTATCCTTGTTCTTTGGTACTGTACAGTTGAAAGCCAGAAACAGTAGCTTTGAATATTCCAATATATCAGGAAGCACCACATAATTTGATTGTTCAATTGCTGCAGTATGAAACAACTTAGTCTTTTTTGTGTACATTTGCTTGGATGTTTGCAATTCATGGCACTCTTACTTTCCTAGCTGTATAATCTGCCCAGCTCTTCCCGTAGTGCTCCAGAGCAAACACCGGCAGTATGATCGGTGTGGAGGCGTGATTGTGACAGCACAAAAGCTACAGCGTGTGCATAAAAGGAACCAAATCACTTATGTGCAATTAACGTGGCCATGTTTCAGAGAGATCACCAAACCATGGCTAAAAGCACTCTTTTATGTAATTGCCTTGTTATTTTCTTTTTGATTCGTATAAAACTGGGTTTTGTTGTTATTGAAGAAAAAACAGTCGCAGTAGACTGAATTGTAAAGAATTCACCCTTAATAATATGAATGATAAGTTAATAGTTTAAGTCACTATTAAATTGTGAAGCAATGGAAAGTACAAAACGTTGTGATGGAAGACTGCTTAGCTTTGAATATGTTAAATCCAGCCTAATAGGAATAGGTTTTTATGACGCAGCAATAAATCCAAAGTTCATTTAAAGGTTAAGTGGACAATTACCACAGAAATTTCTTTCTGGATGCCCAAGAGGAGCACAGAGTTACCAGAACTAGGAGCCAGTAGTTCTGGCAAGGGATTCAAGCATCTCTTTCATGGGACTGCTGAATGTGGCAAAACAGACTCTTACTCTTCATAGGTAAGCTTTCCCTAGTAGGGCTGGGAGAGGTGTGGGTGAGGTTCTGCGGAGATTCCACTCTTGCAATGAATTATGTGTGCTGTGGTTTCACCCCAGCCAGCAGCCAAGACTCTGTAATTCCCATTCTAGCCACTGTACAGAAAGTTAACTCTACCCCAGCCAAAACCAGCACATTGTGTGATATGTAGTCTTTAATCTTTCAGTTTGCAGAGTAATCTAAATATCCATTCACCCTAACTGAATATATGTGTATAATTAAGTTGGCATTGAGACAGATTTTAGGTCTTGAAATTCCAAGTATCTGGCATTAGCACAGTTGAGTTGTGCTCTGGCATGGAGAAAGCATAACATCTTTGCTTTTTTCCCCTACTGGTCACTTTGCATTCTCTTGCACTAGGCAAGCTTTAGGCATGGCTTGGATTTCCTCTAAGTGGAACAGGAATTTCACTCTGGATTCATCAGCTACAGTATCTCTTGTCAGATGCACACAATGCATTGGTTTTCCTCCCACCACGGTATGGAATTCAGCTGGTATTTCTGCAAGAGGACAGTGTGTGTCAGTCCAAGGGGCTGTAGGGTTGATGAGTACTGGGAAGTCTGAGATTCTTCCACGTGCTTCCTTGACTGTGAGAATTTCATCCCTTTATGTGTTGTTGTAAGGCTGTTCTTCACCTAGAACTGCACATAAACCTCTGTTCCTGAGTTACTCATTCCAGAAAAACTGCTTGGGGTTACTCAGTGCTGCTTCCCAAAATGTGTGTGTCTGAACCCTCCCAGAGCCATCAGCCCTTCAGTCATATCGGATTCCTCCTTTGCTTTTTATATTGGCAGTCAGATGAGTATGGGCTTTGCTAACAGCACGATGAAGGAGTTGTTAAAGCCTGAAAAAATGAATTTAGATCCATTTAATATTTAGCTTCCTCTGCCCCACCAGTGATGCTAGTGGAGGCAGTGGCTCTGACTATATTAGAAGTAAAAGAAAAGCAAATTAGCTGATAGATTATCATACATTTGAAGTAGACAAAGTTGTGTAACTTGGGTATCCACTAAAAAAAGGCTTCTGTGTGTCAACACTGAAATTCAGTCTATTTGTGGTTTTTGTTATAGAGGGAATTGGACTGTCTACAAATACAAGTGCTTCCTACGAAATTATTCTGCTGACTAATGCTCCAATTCATTTGCTATTCCCAACCCCCCTGAAACTCTGCATGCATATCTGCTTAAAGTCAGCAACAAGTGTAACTAGTAATGAAATAATTCAAATTTAGTTTATTTTGTTTCATGATGCACAAAATAGGAAGCCCTGTAAGTGTGACTGATTGTATTCATCCACAGTAGTTGCTCATCTAAAATGCTATTGAAATTCAGTAATTGGAGCTCTGAAATACAGTATTTGACAGATGGTGTGGGTGGTTGTGCCATTTCCATGATAAATCTACTTACAAATATAACCATGAGGAAGTTGTGTTCATTCCTTGACTATGGGAACATATAGATGGAAAAAGTGACAAACATGACATATGTGTCTTGGTTCTTCATTTTCCTCCTATAATGATTTGAATTCTTAAACTAGTGCAAGAGAGAGGCTTCTTTTACGTGTCTGAAAAGGAGTTGCTAAAATATTCCTTCAGTAGCCTTCCTTTTCTTACATTTCCTTTGAAGCTTTTCCTATAGTGAATTACTTTTGTAATATCTTCAAGCATCAATTGGAAAGCATTGCTCGTTTTCGATGAAAACAAAGTAGATCTTCTCTAAGATACATTTACTGTTAGCTGAAAGTCTTGGAGGCTGGAGAGATGGACAGTCCTGTTGCCCCAGGGCTTACTGTTGAAACTTAGAGGTGGTAAAACAGTATAAATAAAAAATATACTCCATTATCCAGTTTGAATATTCTTTTTTAAAATTTTTTTTTATTCTCTTTGTGTTTTAACAGAAATCACCGATGCTGGTACTAGAGGAACCCAAGATACAATTAAGGGTGTGAAAAGAAAAAAGATTGTTTCAGAAAACCATCTTAAAAAAATACCAAAATCGCCTTTGAGAAGCCCTGCTGAAGCCAAGGTTAAGCAAAATGTAGACCCTTCACCGCTAAAAGCTCTTCCGGATGCCTCCGAACATGCCACGGCGCAGGATCACCTGCCAGTGCAAAATGGAAATCAATGTACCAAACAAAATGGGGGAGCACTTAGCAGTGAGATAAGTGTTGAAACAACCAAATCTGAGACATCAATGCAGACAAAGCTTTCACTGACACATAAGTCCTTAGATTTGTGTAAACAGGCAGCGGGGGATACTGATGCAAACCAACTGAACTCAGCAGAGAGGAAGCCTCCCTCAAACTCCTCATCAAGTAATACAAAGACTGACAGTAATGAATGTATTAATTTTGTTGATTGCAGTGCGTCGTCCCCATGTACGCGTACTGCATTCGATGTCTTACTAAAAGCTATGGAGCCTGAACTGAACACCTTAGCACAAGAGTGCCCCCCTTATGGGATGCAGATAGAGAAACTGAGACCAAATAAAACTGTAAGCACCTCTTCTAGTCTTACGTCCAATACAATAAGTGTCCAAAATCAGTCTGCTTTGTCACAGCAGGAGTTTTCAGCTGGACCTCCCTATTACCCATGTACGTTGAACAATGTGCATGTAGCAACAACAGCCAAGAGTGGACAAGCACAAGGCCAATCAGTTTCTCATTCACAAGACCTTATGACTAAAACCAGTCAGCAAAATCACCAGGTTGTTATGTGTCCAAGTTTAACTAGGTCACTGGTGCAACAGCAGAGTCAAGAAAACCCCAAGCTCCAGCAGATCTACAGCATAGCAGTAACTTCGTCTGTCGTTCACACCTCATCTTCCACTATAACTCAGGTTTTTTCTCAAAACCCCTTAGTAGCTAGTTCATCTTCACCATTGTCAATTAACACATCAAGTTCAACACACTTGTCTATAGGTCCAGTGTATAATTCAGCCCAGATAGCATCAGTTGTAAACCATGGTGTAGAACAAATATGTAACCTCTTGAAAGACCAGAAGCCTAAAAAGCTAGGGAAATACGTCTGTGAGTATTGCAATCGGGCCTGTGCCAAGCCCAGTGTTCTCCAAAAGCACATCCGATCCCATACTGGAGAGCGACCTTATCCTTGTGTGACGTGTGGGTTTTCATTCAAAACCAAAAGCAATCTCTACAAGCACAAAAAATCTCATGCACACGCTATCAAACTTGGACTTGTCCTGCAACCAGATTCAGGTGGCCTCTTCTTATCTCATGACTCAGACAAAGCACTTAGCATTCATTCAGATGTGGAGGAAAGTGGTGAAAGTGAAGATGAAGGCACTGCAGATGAAAGACAAGATGACCAAGAACTGGAACCTGCACAATTAGTGAAAGTCATTTCGAGTGCAGAAACACTGCAGAAAGGAAGCCCTATTTCATTAAGCAACCCAGACTGTATATCAGGTGACTCTTCATTACATGATGCAGAACCTCAAGTAAGGGCAGCTTTACCAAAAGTAGTAGTTCATTCTGTAAATGTTTCTCCATTGAGAGCCGATAGCCCAAAAGTGACAGAGCCAGCACCTGAGCTTGCTGCAGCACAGAGAAAAGGAGATTCTAAAGTCACAACTCTTCATACAGCCTCATTCAAGGAGAATGACATAAAGCAGCATCAGAAAGTAGAAGCAGGCCTGTTAGAGGAACAGCCAGGATCTACAGGAGGACCAGTGCATGCTCAACTCCAGAGACAACAGGCTACTGATGGTTCTCAAGATCAGCAAGGAAAATGTCTTTTAAGCCCTAGAAGTTTAGGTAGTACTGATTCCGGTTATTTCTCTCGTTCCGAAAGTGCCGATCAAACAATGAGCCCTCCAGCTCCTTTTGTAAGGGGATTGTTGACTTCTGAGAAAGATCCAAATAAGAATCTGCCCTGTGTGCCACGAGCAAGTGGCATGGTAGCATCAGTGGTACAAACTGTTTGTGCCGAAAAAAATCTGATTCTCTCTGGCCAAATGCGACCTCCCTTGGCAACGAAAACTCTTGAGGAGCGTATCTCAAAGTTAATTTCTGATAATGAAGCTGTTGTGGATGACAAACAGTTAGATAGTGTGAAACCAAGAAGAACATCTCTTTCAAGAAGAGGAAGCATAGATTCACCAAAATCTTACATATTTAAGGATTCTTTCCAGTTTGATTTAAAGCCCATGGGAAGAAGAACTAGCTCAAGCTCTGATATACCAAAGTCTCCTTTCACGCCCACTGAGAAATCCAAACAAGTTTTTCTTCTTTCTGTACCATCCCTTGACTGTTTACCTATAACGCGAAGTAATTCCATGCCTACCACCAGTTACTCAGCAGTACCTCCTAATGTCATACCTCCCTCTCATCCTCTTCGAGGAAGCCAGTCATTTGATGATAAAATTGGCTCTTTATACGATGACGTTTTTGTGTCGGGACCTGCTACTCCACTGAACCAAGGTGGACATCCTCGGACCCTGGTCAGACAGGCAGCAATAGAAGATTCTTCTACTGGTGAAAGCCAAGGTCTTGGACCCGTGCGATCTGTAGAAGAAAATTATCTAGGGTGTAATTTATCAAATGAATCCTTATTGCAAAGGAGCAAATCCCTGGCACAGGGATCAAATTCAGAAAAAACAAAGAAGTCCCCTCAGGTGCGAGGAACAATGTTTGAATGTGAAACCTGCAGGAACAGATATAGAAAACTGGAAAATTTTGAAAACCACAAGAAATTTTATTGTTCAGAGTTGCATGGACCTAAAACTAAAGCAGCAGTCCGAGAGCCTGAGCACAAAACTGCTCCGAACAGTACACAGCCTCAAATTCTACACTACAGAGTCACAACTTCAACTGGTGTCTGGGAGCAGACACCCCAGATAAGGAAAAGAAGGAAAATGAAAAGTGTTGGTGATGATGACGACACACAGCAAAATGATGCGAGTGTATCATCGAAGAACACAGAAGGCCAAAGCAAGCCAGCAAATTCTTCCAGTCTGTCAAAACACAGCACCACAACTATGGTAGGATCACAACAACCAAGCAAACTTCTACTTCAAAATTCCCAAATTCAGCTTGTGGCTCGTGGCACAGATCAGACTGCTGAGCCAAAGATGGCTTCCCTCATTGAAAAGCAGGCAAGTTCAGCTGTGCAAGAAAAGGTGGAGTTGAAAAGACAAGGGACTGGCATTTCAGTAATACAGCACACAAATTCACTGAGCAGAAATAGCTCATTTGAGAAATCAGAGTCATTTGAAAGAGTATCACCAGTTTCTTCTCAAGAGCCCAACAAGGGTGCAAAGCACCGCTCTTTGAATACAGTTGTAATCCAAGAAGACAGACACTCTCATCTCAGCACTCCCCAGCGTCACCAACCCTTGTCATCAGAACCACCTAGAGGGGAAGTTCAGGGAAACCAATTAGTTTCTAATGAGAAAAGTGCGCCACTTCAGCCATCAAGACTCGTTCGCCAGCATAACATCCAGGTTCCTGAAATACTGGTCACAGAAGAACCAGACAGAGAGCAAGAAAACCAATGCAGTGACCCAGAAAAGACAGAAAGATTTAACTGGCCACAACGCAGCGAAACGCTGTCAAAATTGCCAACAGAAAAGCTTCCACCGAAGAAGAAGAGAATTCGGTTGGCTGAAATGGAACATTCATCTGCTGAATCCAGCGTTGACTCCACACTTTCCAGAAGCCTAAGTCGGGAGAGTAGCTTGTCTCATGCCTCCAGTTTCTCAACTTCACTTGATAAAGATGAAACTTTAAAGGCTGAGAACCCTTCCAAGGCAGAGCCTGTTAGTAAGTCATCAGAATTCCTCATGATTCCTGCTGGCTCACACGCACTGGCAGTGCCTGGACCTCATTACCGGGAAATGAGACGTGCCGCCTCAGAGCAAATTAGCTGCACGCAGCCCTCAATGGAGGTCGTGGACTACAGGAGTAAGTCTTTCGACTGTGGAAGCATGTCTCCATCAAAACCTGTCCCGCTTGTGGAGGTAGCCACTCCGAAAGTGTCATCTGCAAATGGAGCTGCTGGACATGTGCCTCTGCTAGAAAGGAGGAGGGGGCCATTTGTAAGACAAATATCTTTAAATATTGCTCCCGAAAATCAACAGCCTCAAGGGAAATCGACTTCTTCGTTGCAGGCAGCTCATGCCACAGATGTGCCCACAGTGCCATTGCACAGGCTGCAGACCTCTGGCAAATCCTCGGTGGAGTTTCCTTCAAGTACTCAGCATTCACAGACTAACTCCAGACCACATTCAACAATTCAAAATTGTAATCCTGTTAGCCTGTCTTCACCTCCGCAGCCTCTAGAACACATGTTAAATAATCAAGGCCAGGCATCCTTGACTCACCAGCCTTCTCAGCCATCTACTAAAACATCAGCCCAAGGGGAGCAAGCAAGCACGAACTCACTTTCTTGTAATCCTGATGAAAAAAAGGACTGTTTTGCTCCAAAGTATCAACTTCAAGTTAAAACATTACATATAGGTCAGCCATACTCTTCTAAATTGCTAAAAAATACTTTATCAACTCAGACTGGTCTGAGTCAAGTTGGGGTGGACCAGAATGCATCTTCCTTTGAAGTGCAGACAAAACTCTCTGACATGTCTAATCCATACTCTGTGCCTCCTCTAAAGCAAATTGTTCCTAATAACTGCAGCAGTCAGATACATCAGATTCCTCCTTTTGTGGTTCCCGTCCGTATTCAGAGCAGTATGCCATCCTATGGCTTCGCAACTGTTACACCCCTGCCTCACATTTTAGTGACCCAGGATCAGGGAAATCATTCCCTCTGCAAAACAAATGTTGTGATGGTGCCAACGCTTGAAGGCAAAACTCAGCTGCCAAAATCTCACAAAGATCATCAGAGGACTTTGCCAAATTCATTTGAATTTGAAAATTCACCACTGGAAAGTGGAACCAGAAATTCACATTTGTCAAGCTCTTCGAATATAATTCAGAAAGTGCCAGTTAGTGGACTCTTCCCTCAACCAGAAGTTACAGCTTCAAGTAAACGAATGCTTTCCCCAGCAAACAGTTTAGATATTGCCATGGAAAAACAGCAAAAACGTGTTAAAGATGAGAGTGGAGCTGCTTGTATGACAGATGCTAGACCATTGCATTCACTGAACATTAGATCTAGTGACCCTACTAGTAAGCAAAAGAAACCAGTTTTGGTAAGACAGGTTTGCACCACAGAGCCTCTTGAAAATCACCTCTTGGATCCTGATGTTGTTACTCAGCATGAAAAAAGCAGCAAGACCAGTACTTCAGACCTGCCTGACCATCCGTCATCTGACACTGGGGTTTCAGAAGCCCTAAAGAAGTCACCAGAATCCGAAGACCTTAAGTCTTCCACATCACCCGTGTTTGTAGTTAGGAAACCTTCTGAATTGTCTCCAGTTAATAGCCAGAGTTCTCTTCTCAAGGCTGTAAGTAGCACTCAAGAAGGAAGGTCCCCAACTAACAGTGATGAGAGCACCCACCTCAGCAGCCCGGGCCAAGCAAAGCCTGTAGCGACACTGGCTGTCATGAATGCAGGGGAAATGCAGAGGTTGTCATTTCCAAGCCTCAAGACCACAACAAATTTTACCTGGTGTTACCTCATGAAGAGAAAACCATTGCACCTGCTGCAAAATGATCAAAAAATCTCTGCCTATTCTACATGGACCATTAGTCCCAACAACCCAAATCCACTCGGTTTGTCAACAAAGGTAGCTCTCTCCCTCCTCAATTCCAAACAAAAAGTTGAAAAACCACTGTACACTCTAGCAAGAACTACACACCCGAGATCGGATGTATTGGTCTATTCAAGCAAGTGGAAGAACAGCTTGACCAAGGTACTTAAGCTATGTTTGATGTATACTGATCATTTACAGGGGATTTGCTTTGGAAATCATGCTTCTTCTTATTTTAGAGAATGTAATATGCCTGACACATACCATATATGTGCTTATTTATTCTAATTATGCTGGATCAAACTGCTAAAAAGATCTTAAGTAATTCAGCTAGGAAACCTGTTCATAAGGATTTATCATTTTTTATGGGAATTAGTTCCTGGGCTTAAATCTCTGTATTGAGTGTTCATTGTGGCAGGAATGTGTCTGGCTATTTTTTTGTCATGCAAAGGGAAGAATAAAATAAGTCTGATATAAATATTTTTTTAACACTTCTAACTTAAATTAATTTAAGATCATAATTACATATTTTGCCTTAAAATTCAGCTAAGGAAAGAACAATAAGGGTATTTTCTGCTTCAAAAGAGTACTCAGCTTGAGCAGGTGTCCATGGATACACCATGAAAACAGTTTTCACCATCACTGATCATCTAATTGTGAGAGGAGCATTTCCCTTTCTCCTGCCTTGGTTAATCAGTGGTGTGAAATAATGACAAAAATAGCAAGGTTTAGACAAAATTGCCACTGCCATAAAACCACTGACAACTTCTTGGATTGATATGGCTCCAAAGATAACATTAAATCTTGTGCTGAGAAATGTAATCCAGGCAAAGGTTGTGACCCACATAAAAAAACACATCATTCCAGAGTCCAAAGTGGCAGAGCAAAATAGTCTCTTGTTATTTCCTTAGCTGTTTTGGGGCTGCACAGATGTGATCAAGATTTTACTTGCTGGACAGTTTTGTTACAGAGAGGACCAAAGCTGTTTGGTTTAGACTGGCTTTGGTGTTCTTAGTGATTGAACCACTGCTCTGCACCGGTGAAGGTGGCTCTTAGCCCTGCATTATGGCAGCAGGTGTCTGTGTCTCTGTAATGGACCCAGCAGTGGATTTTATTGTCCCATCTACTGAAGCTGTAAAGCTCTCTGAAGCGTGCAGCATGGTTTTGTGCTTTTTCTTCTTCTGCACTGTATACTGTGTCTTTGGTGCCAAACACATTGGAGCTGGCAAAAACAGGGCATCCACGAAGCCATAGACCTTCCTTTCTCCATGATCCTTCAGGGCATGGACATGGTTTGGCGAGGGGGTAAGAGTAACTGAAATTTGTCCTACTGCCATCAGCAAAAGGTCCCAGACATTGGGATTCAGGGTCCATAGGCCAGCAGTCGCTCTAGAGGAGACATTCCACAGCCTCGGGAAAAGACCCGTACTTGTGTGGGTGTTGAGGGACAGAAACAGAAACTGCTGCTGTCAGAGGTCACCCTGGAATGTTTCTGTTTCTGTTTTGCTAAGATACAACATTGTCAGTGGGGAAAAAAGCAATAGCAAGAGAAACTGTGTGAAGTAGTTTCAGAATTACAGGAAGATATGCTGAAACCTTAAAGGGCAGTGGAGTTAAGTGTGGTCCTCCTGAAATCAGTAGGAGACTTGCTAACATTTATATTGGAGTTCAAAACTTTATCCATAATGTTCCCTCTAGAAAATGCATACAGGCTGCTGATTTTGTTTTAGTGCTGTAGTTGAATCGAATTGTTGGTTCCAGGTTAATGTGCTGCCTTGGATTAAACTCTTACTGCCTTTTTTTTTTTTTTCAGTCTGCTTCCTCATGTATTTCATGAGATGTTGCACTTAAATAGTGCTAAATTTAAAACAAAAAGGAAACAAATGTTTAGCTTTTTTCATTGTATGTAGTTGAGCAAGTCTTTCTAAGGCAAGTCTCACATCCTTGTGTCATCAAGTCATGTTTGTTTTATTTTTGAAGAACAGTCTTTCAGAAGAAATTCTGTGATAGAAGAGCAATTGTATGCCTCTTGAAAAACAAATTTTCTGTACAAACAAATTCTGTTTAGAATACAAATAATGGATAATAATATTTTTAAAAAATATTTTGACAGCGCCATTTTAAAACACTCCAGGAGTGCTTAAATGCTGTAATAGGCAGCTGTCAGGTACATTTACAGTGCTTCTGCTACAGAAGAAACACAGTTACTAATCTTTCTTCAGTCTTTCTTGCTGACATTTTGAATGAAGCACATGAGCATGATGGAAATGAAGAGATTTTAAGCTCTGCTTGGGCTGATTTACAGGCTTTGCTCGGAGCCATTACTAAGGAAAAAAGTACAGCAAATAGCACCAATTAAAGTTTAATTGGCACCTCAGATTGTATGAGCAAGGTGGACCACGGCAGAAGTTAAAAATTTCAAAGACCTGATAGGTTTTTCTGTCTAATACTTCCGGAGTTTGTCTGCTTTCCCTTCTGATGATTACGGTAGCAGGATTTCAGCTGTTTTCCAGAATGATGCTGCTGCTGCTGTTACAGTGTACCTCTGTGTTACCAGTCTCCAGTTAGATCTGGTAATGGAATAGCTGATGCCAGCTCGGAATCTTCCTCACAGAAGCTATGTTTAAAAAAAGCAAAAACTGAAATTCCTCAGCTCAGGCCCAGCAATTCCACTGGGTTGTTTTGGGTTTTTTTGTTGGAGTCTGAGGATGGAAAACATTGGAGATCATTTTGGAAATTAATATTCCATTAAAAAAAACCAACAAACACAAAACCAAAAAACCTAGCACTACCAAAGTTAACAAAGAAAATAGCAAATAGTTCTAAAAAAAATGTGGTTGATTTCCTGCTTAGAAGCTTGGCAGGGTCCTGAGTTCCTTGGGGAACCATGGTTTGGATTGCAGGTGTTGGGGGTTGTGTTTGCTCAAGGGGTTTGCACATTTTAACACTGATCTGACAGAGAGCTTTAAGTGCTACCACAACCCAATTTATGAATAATAATAAAAACACAGTACTGGTTGTGTCTCACCTCCTCCTTCACAGCCATAGCCCTTTCTAGACTCATTTGGTGTATTCTGCTCGTGGGGCTCTAGCTGCTGATCTTCTCACCAAGATAAAGCAACTTGCTGAACTGTTCTGGGTTTGTCCCCAGAACTAAACCTTGTTTACAGACACCTCGTGCTGCTACATAACTGCTACTAATCACTGTCACAAAAAAAGGCAGTTCTTTGAACAATGGGTACCATGGGAAAGGAAGATACACGTGAACAAAATGCAAACAAAAAGGAACGCAGGGACTTTGTTTGCTCTTCACAATTCACTGCTCAGAGGCAATAGGTGAAGTTGCCACGTTCCAGTGATTCAGAAAACAAACCACAAAATGGTATTATGAAAGAAGCTCCTGGAATGAGTGCAGTATGTTAAAATGTAACAGGAGGTTTCACCTGCATGGAAAAGGCTTATTTTATCTCCATCCTCTTTTTATTTTATTGTTCCATTTATTACTACTTTTCACCAGTTTTTCTCACTTGAATTCACTGGTGTTATATCTTTCTCAAGCCTCCACATTGATCTTGGGTCTTCTCACTAAAGTAAATCGGTAGTGTGTGCAATATTCCAGGGTGATGATTTTTGAGCAAGGATAGGCTGAAGAATGGAAAGTTGCTCCTAACTGTGGAAAGCTTTCCTTTCTTGGATGATATGCCATAACAGTCCAGCTCACCACTGGAAAGTAGTTAAATGCAGAAGATTTTTATGTGTAAACTAGTAAAAGGTTAAAGATATTAAAAACATTTTCCCCAAGTGACTGTGTGCCAGTGGGAAAAATATTTAATGAATATTCTAATCTGAAATTTATAACTTTGGTGATTCAGGCTGCGAGCATGTTTTTTTTCCAAAGGATGTTGTAAAGTACCACAAGTATCTGTTGAACTCTGGTCTCTGGGCAGCCCTAAGAGCAATTTTTTTTTTCAGTTTTATAGTAGTAATTGAGGACAGTGGAGTTAAATTGGAGCAAAATGAGTAAAGTAGAAATGAATCACAGCCCTCTTTATGGCAGTAGAGAGACAAGTGTCTCTGTTAAAAACAGAAGGCAGAAGTAATCATAGAGAGGAAAATTTTACAGCACTGCTGTTTTTCTGCCCTTTCTACCAGTTCATGTGGGGCCTGGGGGGATTTCAGGTGAGATGCGTTAAAGGATTTCCACACAAGAAACCTGTGCTTGTTATAGACTGGTTGCTCTTTAAAATGTACAGAGGGGCCAAGTCATTTTCATCATCAGTCTGACATTTTTCAGAAAAAGCTAAACAGACTGCTTTTTTTCATTGTCAGTGAGTATTTCTGTAGATTTCTGTGACAGAAACTCAATGTTTCTTTTACTCTGATATCAGCGTTTTACAAGTCCAAGACGCTGAAAGAATTTCCTAAAGCAGCAAATAACCATTAAACTTAAGCGCAGCAGGGGAGGTAAATAACTTAACACAGAAGTTGGGCTGTCTTATATCTGTACATAGATGTGTGCTTGAAAAAAGATTGGGTAGTGGGAGCATCAGAGGTACTTTGTTTCATGATAGTTTTTGCATTCTAAATACTTTTGTAAATATACAACGTATTGTAACAGTTTCATCATAGTTTGGATAACAACATGGGTCTAAGACTTCTTTTTCCTTTGTCTTTTCACTACTTAAAAATGAATCTGGAAAAAAAAGGTATATAGTATTGAAGGATCAGGCGCTAAAAGATTGCATTATTTCAGCTGCTGGAAATATTTATGTGTTTGGTTTATTGTGTGTATTCTGTATTTTCCACAGCTCTCTTCCTGTTAAGCTACAAATCTCACCTTGTTACTCTTTGTTTGCAGTGGAAACAAAAGCAGTTCATGTGCCAGGTATTGTATAGGAACTGCAGAATGGCTGAGTTGTGATTATTGGAGCAGGCTTCACTTCTGATACTTCTCATCCAGAGCATCTCCTTTCACCTTGTATGAGTGCTGTTAAAACATGCAGGGTGAAATTTCTTTCTTCCTACACACAGGCAGAGTTGTCATGTGTGCTTTGGTAGAAGTGCTCAGATGCTTGAAAATGCAGCCTGAATCAACCCAGAGGGCTGTGTGAGGGTGTATGGATTGTATGGACTGGAGTAGTGCTTGTGCATGTGCAGCTTCCTGGGGCTTTCAATTGAATAGGAAGATGCTTTTCCTCTGATCTGTGTTACTTCCTTATCCTGTGGGAATTAGAAGTGAAGGCAGTGTCTGAGGCTGCATGAAGGACAATGGGCAAGAACCAGGTGCCAGAATGATGTCACCCTTCAATGTATGTAACAACCCGCATAACTGATCAGTCATTTTAAGCCAGCCAGTGAAGTCATTCCACTTGCCAAGAATTCACAAGCTTACAGCATTAAATTTTATAATGAGTGAAAAACATAAGGCCAGATTTTTTTTTTCTCTCATCATTTTATTCACTTATCAATATGAGCAAATGAGGTAAATGTGCCAGCTACGTGGGTAGAACAGTTTATAAATATAGCAGTAATAATTGCTGGCTAATTGGATCATTCCTTCATTGTTGCCCATTTTATAAATATCCTACGGTTGGAAGGAGTAGATTTTATTTGGCAAATGTTGGGGGAACTCATCCTCCTTAAAACAAACAAAAAAAAGTTCCTTGACTAATAATCAGGTAAAGTGAAGAAATATAATCTTGTTCTGCTAGACAACTGTATGCTTTTTCTTGTAATTTGGTCTGGCAGTAGGAAATCAGGTGTGAAGTCTTGCTTTGGGAGGGTTCTGGAACCCCTGTTAATAACCTCACCAAATCGGGAGCAGTCAGTCTCCAGAGCAAAAGAGCTGTAGGTGAAAAACATTAGCACACAGAAATGTTACCTGTTAACAACCTCCCTATCTACACCCCTCCTTCCCACCCTTCTCCTCTCTGCTGTGCCATGGGAAGGCAGCTCTTGCAGGTCAGCAGACATGTTGGTCCAGGTGCTGCTGTTCAGGAAGCACTTCAATTTGATTGTACACATCTTTCTCTGAAGGCTGTTTGTGAGCTAAAAAGCATCACCTTTATCTTCTCAGGACAAGGAAAAGGAATGTCCTCCTTCAGACTCAAAGCATTCCTGGTTTCCTGCCATAATCTCTGTATAGATTTAGCAGCCCACAAACAGGCAATGCATAGTAGAGAAGAAGTTTGTTTCCTGTATCTTAACAGTTTTAAAAAACAATTATTAGAATTGTGGCTTTTATGATGCTTTTATTCACCATAACTTGAATGTTTGAATAGCATATGAAAGACACTAATTTTAATGATGAGCCTATCTCATTTTCTTTCAGAGAGCATTAAACAGGAAAAAATTGACTCCAACTGAATTCAGCAATAAGGAAAACTCTGAATCGAGCACTGAACATGATAAAGAAAACTCATTTATCAAAACTGTACCAAGAAGAGTTAAAATATTTGATGGAGGGCAAGTATTGTACTTTGTACACGAGATATCATTGGGAAGATATTTTTTCCTAGATTCTAGACTTTGCAGAGATGTTGCTTCCTGATTGATTCATTTTAAACAACGGTTCCCATATTGTGGTCTGTGGATGTTGGTTTATGTTTCCAAGAAAAATGGAAAGTCATCAGTAGCATGGAGCCATGAGAGTTATGAGAAGGGGCAATAAAATAAAGAACAGTAGGCTGTGCAAATCATTTTTTTTCCAGGGAATGAGCATTAATCAGTGCTAAGGGCAGCTAGATACAGACAGAGATGTAAATTCTGCTCCTATGTTTCTCTTACATGATAAATAATACCAATTCTGCAGCAAGGTTGTATAACCGTAGCTGGAGAGGAAATAGTCCAGGGGCTAAGCAGCAGCCTGCAGTGCCATCTCTATCTGGCAGCTTGCTGTGGCATACACGGGCTGGAGAGCTCTGATTTGAAAAGTGCCATGGAAATATTTACTGAGAGCCCTCCTCCCTGCACCATAATACTTCAAATCTGTTGCCTGATGTAAATATCTGTTGCTTTAGCTACAGTGTTGCACTATGTACAACATCTTATAAAATTTTTAAATAGAAAAGTGCCAGTGACGCCTGTAAAATTTTGTAGCACAAATAGTTCATGTTTGATTAGTCTCAATGGTCAGCTGTAGGGCTTTAGGTACTGGTTCCCAATTTGAATCTAGTCTAGGCCAGCAGTTAAATCATTACCAACTGCCCAGGTAGAATATTGTTGTGTCTCTGCTCAGATGCAGACATTGCAAGGACGAGGTCACAAAAGCTTAACACAACATTTGGCATCCTTGAGTGGAAATATGAAGGGCATAATTGAATCCGAATGGCTTTTTCTATCTAGAGACAGTCCCCATAGGCTGAGTCCAGAGGACATTGATAGGGAATTTTAAAGACTTTCTCATCATTGTAACTAATGTTACTCCTTTTCTGCACAAGGCAGAGCCTTAAAGATGCTCTTTTAAAGCTTCCTCATGGTGCTCAAACGTCCTTTTAAGAACTGACACCTTTAAAAGATACGTTCCTGTGTTGCTAAGAGGAAATTCGAGATCTTTAAATACTTAGTATCAACAGTACCTTTATTTAAAAATATTAGCTGCTATTCCTAAACAGTCTATGACTAGCTAGTGATAAATATAGATATGAATTTAACAAATACAGGCAGGAATGAGCAGACAAAGAGCATGATTGGTTTTGTCAGTCATGGATTTTCATCTAATGTGTTATTTTAAAAATTCTGGTAGATGAGGGTTTCTAGCTGGACTCATTTTCCCATTACAACTGATTTCCTGCTCTTATGGTACTGTTACTAGGTACAAGTCAAACGAAGACTATGTATATGTGAGAGGGAGAGGGAGAGGGAAGTATATCTGTGAGGAGTGTGGAATACGTTGCAAGAAGCCCAGCATGCTGAAGAAGCACATTCGCACACACACCGATGTCCGTCCTTACCACTGCAATTACTGCAACTTCTCCTTCAAAACTAAAGGTAAGGCTACTTTACTGGGTATGTTTTTCCCTTTTTTTCTTTCTACTTTAAAGTACAATTCTTTTCTTCTCTCAGTTGGCTGTTCGTGAGCTAAAGAGGTTCCCTCTCTGTGGCATTTTATTATCTAATGCTTCGAATATTTGTAATTTATTTCCTGCTTTTCCTTTGTCTTCTGTATATTAATTCATATGATCACACCTTCATATGAATGAACTGCCTGGCATGCCACAGTGGGTGAGAAATTGGAGTGGAAGAGGGAAGTCATGGGAGTATGATGAATGTTAGGTGAAGACAAGTGAGATGGTTAGCTGCTCATCCTAGATAGAGATGGGACACAGAATTTTAAATCCCTTACAGTGTCTTTTGCAGGCAGGAGATGGACATATATTGTACTTGTATTGGCACTCAACCAATTGCTCTGGGAAAGAAATTGGCCTCTAATAAATTACTATGTTGAAATTATTTTTTTTTACCCTTGAAGTACAAAGGTTTGCTTTCCACTTGACCTTCTAAGAACCAGAGTTGGATGTCTACTTTTTAAAGCCTGTTTATAACTTTAAATACTTAAG
The DNA here is from genome assembly GCF_963513975.1 of Fringilla coelebs. Taxonomy (NCBI): domain Eukaryota; kingdom Metazoa; phylum Chordata; class Aves; order Passeriformes; family Fringillidae; genus Fringilla; species Fringilla coelebs. The sequence goes on from NC_140028.1 coordinate 88,802,794, forward strand.
TGTATCCCAGTTTATGCAGGCAATATATTAAACAGTGGTACATCCAGTACCACTGTTTAATATATTGCCTGCATCCAGGACTCAAGTGAAACAGACAGGAGAAGTTCACAGCCAAAATAATTTCAGGAAAAAAAAGCAGTAAAATTTTTCTTGGCTTTGAACATCATTTAGCAACAATTCCTCCCGAGCTGTAACCTCAGGAACATTTGTGTTTTTAGTGGGTTTGAGACTACGCAGTGGTTGGGTGGAAAACTTCCAAGAAATAACACAGTGCTGCACTAAGTGGGATGAATAGGCTTCAGATGTGTCAAAACTCATCACTGCATCCTGACAAGCTGGGTCATCATATTGCCTTTATGATGAAATGCTGGAGTGCAAATGCAGTAAATTTTCATTATGGTTTTTGCAGAAGAGGGGTGCTGGCCAAGTTCAAGTAATTAAGCTCTGCCCGTGTAAAGATCTCCCCGGTTTCAGTCGTAGCAGATACTTGTATTCACATCCTCTTCTGCATTTGCTGTGCCTGGCTCGTGCCATTGCTGCTGGCGGTCAGGTCACACAGTTGGGTGTTTGATGCTTGGTAAGCCACTCTTCATGACAGGACAGTGTAGCCAGCAGCTTCATGAAGTGTGCAAAGAATGGAAAATTTGCTATTTGTGAGTCAATATATTCGCAACAATTATTTCAACATTTGGGATGAGTTACCACCTTCATTTCAAAGCAGAAATAAAGTACTCCATAACCATAGAAGAGTCAGCATTACACTTTAATTTTTCCTATTTAAATACCTCCAAGAAACATCTTTGTGATGTTTAAGGTGGGCAGTTACTTCTAGTAACACGCATTTTTATCATTTACAGATCTGAGCCACTCTTAGCCATTTCTTGATATTTACCATATTTTCTTTTTAAAGGAGAAGGGGAGAGCAGCCTGTGGGGCCTCTCAGCTGCACATTCACTTTTGAGATTCAGATGAAGTATGTTCATGCTCTGATTTTGAATAAAACTAACGTTTGCTTAAGTTGGCATTGAAAGTGTTTACACTAAAAATAGAATTCATCAAATACTGGAAGAGCTGCAAGATACAAACTTCAGTTTCACGCGATAGTTTTCTGTCAACATGACTTTGAAGACTGAATCACCCTTTTTTATACTTTGCCATAAACAAAGGAGGGATCTCTTACACCAGTACAAAATACATAATAATTTAGAGTTTCCATCCTCTTCTCAATAAAAATCTTCCTAAATGTAGACAGCCAGTTGGTAGCATTCAGGATAGTGAATCTGCTGCAGCCCTTGACAGCTTGCATTGAGAGACAAAGTTCTAGCAAGTGTGAAATGAAATTATAACGTTGTTATAAATGTACCTGAAGAAGAGATGGACACGTTGAGCATATATTTGTAGACATTTGTATACTCACAGAGCAGATAATGTTGTTTTGTTTTTTTCTTAAGGAAATTTAACAAAGCATATGAAGTCAAAGGCACATAGCAAGAAATGCATGGATTTGGGAGTCTCAGTAGGCTTAATAGATGACCAGGATGGAGAAGAAGAATTTGGTAAGAAATTAAAGTCTTCTTTCTTTGTTGAATTATTGTGTCTATTTTGTCATCTCAGCTTCTTACCCTTCCTTTTCCAAAGCTCTTTAATTATGGTACAGGCAAAAGATACAGAGATAAAAATCTTAGAAGCTAGTCCAAGGGAGCCAGAAACACTGGGAAAACTTTCACTGAAAGAAATGACAAGCATATGCTAAGGATAAATTGCTGCTGAATTTTTCACAAAGCGTTATGCAGTTTAACTTTATCACTTTCACAGATAAATATGACAAGATTGAAAATACCAGAAAAACAGCTGTTTGCCTAGAAAAAATGCAGTCAAGTGTAGTGCTTCTTTGAAAATAGTTGTGCATGAAATGGTCCAAGTTTTGGGATGCATATTTCATAGAAATTAAATCACTAACATGCCACACAAATCACAAATATGTTGCTGAGTGCCTTGCAAGGAGGTTAATCATCTTCCAGCATAGAATTCTGTCCTCCTTCACAAATAATTGGGATAAATCTGCAGATAGAGAGCATACAGAAATTAAAAACATTATTCATCTTGACTGTTCTACTTCTTCATTAGTGATGAGAATGTTTTCAGAATGAATGCATTCACTAAAAAACTTGAATTCTACACTTCCCACATCCCTAGAAGATTCTGCTGAAGAGGAGATGAGATCAAGGAGAATGAAAGAGAGCCAAACCAGGTTCATGAGTGACTTGCTTGGCGTGATAAGAAAGGTGTGCCTGCAGCAGAGCCAGTGAGATGGAGAACAGCATTGTGCATTAGGACTGTTTGGGATTTCGGCGTGTCTCAGTGCAGTGATGGCATTTATCCCTCCCTCGCAGTCCTCTGTGGGGAGATGAATTGTATTGCGTTGCCTTGGTGTATTTTTCTCCCTCCAGTGGAATAGTTTATTAGATTGTGGATGAGGCTTGGAGAAAAGATAGCAGTGGGGGTCTTTATTTAAGCTATAAGGGAAAAGAAAGATGAATGCACTTGCTTCCATATGACAACCACTGGCAGAATACGGGAATCATCTTGAATCTAATTCTAAATAATGCTGGGAATATGACTCAGCTGCTGTGATTCAGTAGTGCACTAGGTAGAAAGAAACCTGTGTTTTTCCCATTTTTGGCCTTCTTCAATATACTCTTTTTTCGTAAGCAAAAAATATGTCTCCCGTCACAGTTTGAGGTACCAGATAAATAACACAGAAGATAAGCAGCAGGACAAATTACTGTCTTTTTCTTACAGAGGAATTTTTATTAATATTTTCAGTCTTCATATGACAGAAAAATTGTCACTTTTTTGTTGAGCAATGTTCTGTAGCATTTACATTTTTGTGAGTTCTGTAAACTACAGATGAACAGATATTTCCACTCACTAGGAACTGAAAACATTTTATTCGTTGATAAATTGAAATTCCCAATTGCATGCATTAAAAGTTGCATTTGCGGTTATAATGCAATGGGAAATATTTCAAATGTTAACTGAATTTTCAGTAACATGGGGTCAAAGGAAGCCACTTCAAACATTTGTTGAAAGAATGCTTTCCTTTGCCTTCAAGACTATTCGATTGAGAAAGAGAGAGGCTTTCCCTTTTAACATATCATGTACAGGCATGTTTCACCATAGCATAAGTATAATATATATGCCCTGAAATATGGTCTTTGCTCAGCACAGTAATTACCTAATAAATGAAATACTCTATTTTGGAAAAAAAGAGCACAGACAGGATTTGTTACATAATCCTTGAAATTCTTCATGGAATTTAATTTTATGGCTACAATGCCTATTTTGTTTTTCCCCAAAACAGAGGATGTAGCATTTATTTCTTTTACTGGAGCCCCAAACCAAAAAAAAAACTTGGTGATAAAAGCCTGCCTTTTCCAAAGGATCTGGCTCAGGTACCCGTAGCAAAACCAGCAGTGCAGCACTAGAAACCTATCCAAGCACTAGAAACCTATCCAAGAATCAGGGTAATTAAACCCCTGATAAAGGTGCATTTGCTGCAGCCAAACCAGTCCAGCCTCTCCAGCTGCTGCAGAGCACAGGGCATTTACAATTATCCATGGAAATTCAGTGAGCAACCCTGCACTTCAGAAATGGGATTTCATCCGTCTGCTCGCTGGGCCAACCATGAAGGTTTTTCTCATGATAATTCAGATTTTTTTTTTTGTCACCCTATTTTTAAAGGCAGAAGCAAGAGGGGGAAAAAAGTGTGATGTATTTGCATAAGTGTTTTTTGTTGTGTGGTTCAGTTGCCCCATTTCAGTTGCCATGAAATCCTGAACATGCTAATTTTAGGCAGCATTTGAATCAGCTTCAACCACCTCTTTGGCTGCCCTTTCCTCAGGGCAGAGCAGCAGAGCTCACACTGGGGCCAGCACCCCTCGTGCCAGGTCTGGGCTCCAGGGACAGTCCTGGCAGCAGCATGTCACCCACAAAGGACAGTGGGATGGGCCGTGGGTACTGAGCTGCACTTGTGGTGTTACATCTTTGGTGCTTCCACCCCTCCTCCCTCTAGCATGCATTGCTGGCACAGTTGTGCCACATATCCTTCAGATGTTTTAAAAACCAATGTCTTCAAATGCTTAAATGTTTGGGGTTTGGTTGGTAAGAATGTTCTGTCTCTTAAAAAGTGGTCTGTCTATTCCCATTGCTTTCCTCAGCTGGAAAGCAACGTGAGAAGCAGTAGAAGAAGGTGCAGAAAATCTGATAAGAAATAATTATGACCTCAGAAAAAAATACTTCTTCCTGAAGACTGTGTGAAATTGGCCTGTTTCCTGACCTGTAGAATGTCTGTCTGTCTATTTGTCTGTCTCCACCTAATTCATTATCTGAACATTTGGAATACTGATTATTCTTATGGTAATAGAAATGTCTGCAACTTTGCTTAAAATAACAAAGCTGTGTGTCTTTCACTAGAATTCCACTTTGAATTAGAGAATTTACCCAGAAATTTTAAAAAGCCACCAAAGGAATTTGCTGGTTCCAGTCTTTTGTAGCTTTTTATTTAAAGTCTGGGTAATCATAGTTATTTGAATATACAATTTTTTAGATTCGTATGAGAAGCCAGCTGTGTCCGACAGCAGTACAGATTAAATGGATGCAAACTGAACCAGGAGTGCAAACTCATGCACAATCCTGAGCACAGGCAGACACACACACACACACAGAGTCTGTTTTTTCTCAGTAATCTGAGAAGCTGAAATTTTGTTGTGCTGTGGTGTCTTGGGAAAAAAGAAAGATGCTCTCTAGCTGTCTGAGACTGTATGTGATCAGAGCTTTTAACATAGCATTCTTTGTATTTGGACTTGTCATCATTTGGGTATTAGTAAATACTTTCTGGCCTGGGTTTTTGTATTCAAAACGATTCCCTCATCCATTATCTTTCATCTTCTGCTCTGTGGAATGTTCTTGTCACCAAAATACTGGGTTACAATGTGAGGAATGTTAATATCTGAATTAAATTGTCAGAGGAGGTGAACTGTTTAGTGTGACATACTGCAACTGGGGATATCCTCTTTGGCCCTGCTCACATGCTCACACAACATTTTGCTATCTAGTCTTAAAAACAACAATAACATGTGTTCAAATTGTAACAGTTAAAAACTTGGAACTTGTAATAAGCTCATGTATGAATGGTATGGTATGGTATGTCTGAGTAAACTTGCACAAGAGAATTTCTTGATAATGAAATCAGCAGATGGGCAGAACATTTCTCTGCAGAAATTCTATCCCAAAATATTCATTATTTTTACCAGTAAAAATATGTAATTGTAAGTTTCAGATATGTGTTTATAGATATCTACACACACACATATTAGGAAAATAGTTTCATTTTCTGCAGTATTATTACTACAGTTCTAAGTTAATTAGCTATATGTTGCTTACAGTAGATTTTAAGTCAGTTTCAATGGCTCTTCATTAGCTTAATCATGACTCAGTCTATTTTCACTGAATCTGCATTTAAGAAGTGAAAATAAATGAAAAGCCTTGCAATAATATCCTCCTTTTACAAAGAGAATGGAAGGCTGGTTCTGTGTAGTTTACAATAATTATTTAATTTTTTTTTTGTTAATATCAGTGTCTGTTTTTCAACTAGATGTACATTAGGCATGCTGAAGCCCTACATCCACAGCCTGCCATTAGACTACCTAGTGCTAGGTTTGATTTGCAATATACAAATTACTTAAGAAGGTTTAGGTGTAAATAATCTCTTTAAGCAGAAGTTGCTCTTACTTTTTGGTGTAGTTTCACTTCATTACTTTCTGTCATCTTAGGAATGAAAGTCAAAAGCCCACAGATTTTCTTCTTGTTTCTGAGGAGCCCTGGTGATCACCAGTCTGAAGTTAACCCAGTAGATGTCACTGTGAGTCCTGTAGAGCAGTGGACAGTAGCTGAAGCAAGACTGAAATCTGATAATTGAAGCCTGTGAACAGGCCTAGAGTGACAGGAGGACAGCAGGGCTGGGTACAGATGCTGGCATTGTTTAACTGTATCTTGTTTACTGCTCTTTAAATTTGCGTGAACGATTGTGGAAGGATCTATTGCGAGTCTAATACAACGGGTGAAAGGCAAGTCTAAGTTGTAATTGTTTAGAAGAATGGAGTGAATTGATGACACACAGACCTCACAGAAGGACATGCTGAAAAATACTTCTGCCTTTCTTGCCATAGTCTACATTTTTTTCTTGAGTTTGATGGAGAATATATAAAATATAGAATGGATGCTTTATTTTTAAATGCTTTTATGTAAATGCCAATCCATAACTGAAGATAGTTCCAGAACTTGAGACAATGAACACTGCTTTGTATTACTCAGGTGCTAAAAGCCAATAAATGTAATAAATTTAGATTTAGATACTAATAGATAGTGAATAGATACTTAGTAAACTATGTCTTTAATCTGCACAAGTAAAGCTAATGGCAGTCATATAGTTATCTACATAACTGCACATTTCCTTAGGAATCTGTAAAACTGAGTGGTTCAGCCTTGTATTTTCAAGCTGTTCTTGTCTTCCTGCCACTGAAAGAATGAAAATTACCTTTTTGCTCTTTATGTGGCAATCTACTTAAATATGATTAAGTTATAACTAAATGTGACTAAGTTATAAGCTTTTGAACTTCATCATTGGATTTGGTGCAGAAATTGCTGTATCTGTAGCAGGTCCTCCGTAAGTCAGGTCATGTGGCAATGATACTGCAATTAAAATTAAAAGCTGTAAGTTGAGGTTCTGAAGAACCTTTATTTTAGTACTTTGCAGTATGATGATAATTAGATGGCTGTTGTTAAAACCATGTACTGTAAGGATTCCTATAGGAAAAACTTGTAATAAAATTAAAAACTTCAAAGTACATAAGGAGACATATTTCAGTTACCTAATTCATAGCATCCCAACTATGGAAATAACAGTATGTGGACTTACCAGCCCCAGGCACTTCACAAATGGACATGTTAGGATGCTGATAATTCCAGCTAATGCTATTGTGCTAAAAAAATTGGAGTTCTTTCTTTTCTGCTTTGGGGTAGAATGTCACTATAACAGAGCCTTGTCCAACAAGCTCAACACCAACACTACAAACACAGTATAGAGCTGACCATCTGAGGACTGAAGGTATTTTTGCCTATGATTTGTAGACACTTCAATACGTAGGATAAAAAATTCAGTTTTCTTAAAAATAATTGTAGCTGGCATGTGAACAAAATCCCCAGTCAAGTTTTGTCCATGTTTCTATTAAGCCTTACTTCCAGCTGTTCCTAATTTCTGCAGAGTTCCGGTCTGTAAAATTCACTTACTCCTGTGAAGTCCAGGAAGAAGAAAGAGTCTTTCTAAGAATTTAAAAGAAAAGATTGCAGCAGTTGACAGAGGATGAAAGGCATCACCTACTCTTCCAAAAAGACTCTTTGTAAAAAATTGAGGCTGTCTTGAAGAGTTTGTCTGTTAAAATGGTGAGAGTTGAGTTACAAATTTGAAAGAGAAGTAGCTTTCATAAGCCTTCACTTAATAGTGTGAAACTTTTTTCCTGTTTTCTTTTTTAAAAAAGAAACTGAACTTTCATGCCAAAAGCCATTTCTCCATATGTTAGGAGCCTTTAAATTTATGATACATCCTTCATTCGAAAATACCGTACACCATTTTACAACCTCATATTTGTTCCCTCTGGAAATTGAGTCAGTTTTAGTTATATGTATGTGTGTGTGTGTATATATATATATATATATATATATTAGCTACATTAGCATATGGTTATAATTATGCATCGTTCAAGATGGGAAGCAAAGAATTAATCTTTCCCCAATTAAAACGCCAGGGAACTTTAGTAGGCAGTGTACAGTTACCAGAATGGGATTGGAGCCAATACTGCTTAGTTAAAAAGACACCACTTTGAAGAGAATCTTCCGCCACAAAGAGTGGTCACAGCCTCAGCCTGATGCCTCCTTCAGAGGAGACCCATAACCCTGCCTGGGTCTTTTAAAACTTCACCATCGGGTCCTCTTGAACTCCATAGCGATGCTTAGTGGGATCACTGATTGGAAAAGCCTGAGCACCTCTTGTTTCAGCAAATGTGCATACAGGTATGAAAGCCAGAGCAAAGCATTCCTTTGTGCATTGCCAGAACAAGCAAGTCAGGAATCTTATTTTTTACTCATCTGATGTTGCAAAGTGGTGTGGGAGTAAGGGAACCACATTCATCGCTGTCACCTCGCCTACACTGCAGGCTCTGGCTCCAGGTAAAACCACACTCAAATAGAACCTGGCAAATGCACAAAGGGTGGAGGTAAACAGGGAAACAATAGAGGGAAATGATATCCCATGGAGTCCTGCATGTAAGGAATCTGTGTTCCACACAGTTTCCCTTTCTCTTTCCATGGCTTTGTTGTAGAAAGCTGGGACGTATGCAGAAAATTCCTACATAAGCAGCATTTGCTGGTAAATCTGGTAGCATTTTTAAATGTTGATTTGAAAAAAGATGGTTTCTTCTAAATCATGGTTTGTACATATGTTTTCCTTGCTTTACAAATGCATCAAGTCAGTCTAATCACTTCAGGTAGTTCCTTTTGCCAGTAGAAACAATCATTCATGACTGACATCAGCTTTCATAGAAAATGTGATTCATGTGGAGAGATGGAGAAAAAAAGAATCAGTAGGATTTCATAGAGAATAGTTATGTGACATTGGTAAAGAGACTGAATTTAAGAGGGAGTCCAGAGTGAATTCCAAGACTTTGCAATGTGCCCTGCATTATTTAAAAAGTTGTAAGAAACATGTAGGTCACCCTTTAGATGTGACACATGGAGAAGTCTTCAATATCTGTTACAGAGGTATTGAGGAAATCACAGAATATTCTGAGTTGAAGTGACCCACAAGGTTCATTGCAGTCCAACTCTTAGCCCTGCATAGCACCATCCCCAAGAGTTGCACCATGTGTCCGAGAGCACTGTCCATATGCTTCTTGAACTCTTTCAGATTTGGTCCTGTGTCTACTTCCCGGGGAGCCTGCTCCAGTGCCCAGTCACCCTCTGGGTGAAGAACCTTTTTCTAATATCCAACCTGTCTCTTCCCTGACACAACTTCAGGCCATTCCCTTAGGTCTTGTCACTGGTCACCAAAGGGAAGTGACTGTCCCTCTTCTTCTCCTCACGAGGAAGTCGTAGCCTGCGATGAAGTCTCCCCTCAGTCTCCTCCTCTCCAGTCTGAACAGACCAAGTGACCTCAGTCTCTCCTTGTAAGGCTTGCCCTCAAGGCCCTTCACCATCTTTGTTACCCTCCTTTGGATGCTTTCCAACAGCTTGTTATCTTTTTCATATGGTAGCACCCAGAGCTGCCCCCAGCACTGGAGGTGAGGCTGCCCCAGCTCAGGGCAGATCAGGACAATGCCCTCCCTTGCCCGCTGGCCGTGCTGTGCCTGATGCCCCCCAGGCCAGACTTGGCCCTCTTGGCTGCCAGGGCACTGCTGACTCCTGTTCAGCTTGCCACTGACCAGGACCCCCAGGTCCCTTTCCATGGGGCTGCTTTCCAGCCTCTCATTCCCCAGTCTGTCTGTACGTCCAGGGTTGTCCCATCCTAGGTGCAGGATCCAGAACTTTCTGTTGTTGAATTTCATACAGTTGGGAATTGCTCATCTCTAATCCATCACGGTCTCTCTGCAGGGCCTCTCTGCCTTTGAGGGAGTCAACAACTCCTCTCAGTTTTGTATCAGTTTTGCTCAGTGTCCCTTCCAGTCCTGCATCCAAGTCATTTATGAAGATTCTGAAGATCACAGGGCCACGGATGGAGTCCTGTAGAACCCCACTAGTGACAGGTCACCAGTTTGATGTCACCCCATTCACTGTAACCATTTGTGCCTCACCTGTGATCCATTTGTTCATATGATGTGTTGTTTATTGGACATTTTATCCAGGAGGATTCTCTGAGAGACACTATCAAAATCTTTACTGAAATCCAGAAAGATTACATCAAGTGGCTTCCCTTGGTCAACTGCATGGTTTATCTTGTCATACAAGGAAATGAGGTTTAATAAGCAGGACTCTCCTCCCATGAAGCCGTGCTGGCTGTGACCAATGGCTGTGTTGTCCTCCAGGTGTTTTACAATACCTCCCAGGATAATCCTCTCCATAATTTTACCAGGCACAGAAATGAGACTGACTGGTCAGTAGTTTCTGGGGTCCTCTTTCTTGCCCTTCTTGAAAACTGGGACAATGTTAACCACCTTCCAGTCAGCAAGGACCTCTCCAGATTCCCAGGACTGCTCAAAAATCAAGAGAGGCCTTGCAATGACATCAGCACCTCTTTAAGTATTCTCAGATGAATCCCATCAGACCCCATAGACTTCAGGCATCCAGCTGGAGCAGCAGTTCCCACACAACTTCAGAGTCGACTGGGAGTTTATCATTCTCACAGCCATGGTCCTCCAGCTCAGGGTGCTGGGACCCTCCTAGCTTGTCATTGGTATTGAAGGCAGAGGTAGTTGTTTCCATTCAGAAATCAAACATATGTAGATGTTCTAACATTTTAGATATGCTTTCTTTGCAAGTTACTGAAAAAACACTGTTGATATGAAGAAAAGAAATGACAGAATTATAGGGGAAAAAATACCAAAACCATTTAGTCAGTCCACATGTTGCTGTTAATAATATCTTTAACAATCGTACTTGCCAAAATTTTGAAATGGAAGTTAATGAATTAATTTTTCCACTAAAATGTATTTTCTATTTTTAACAGTTTTGTCTGTGGATGAGAATTATAAATTAAGACTATTTAAAATTCTGATAAATATTTTTGTTAGGAGCATGACCTGGAGGATTTGGGGTATTTTTAATAATATGTCTGACACGTTCACATCTGCTGTAGTAAATGTAGGAAATCTAGTTTCCATATTTAGCTAATGTACAAATTATTGTGTAGGCAAAGAAGGGGAAAGTCATTACAGAGGGATTTTTTTCAAAGAAGCTATTAGTTCCCAATTGCATTGGTCATTTGAAGCCATAAAGGCTTATAATGGTGAGTAACTTACTGAAAGGTAGCTCAGTTAAACCCATTTATTTTATCTGGAGTTCAAAATGTTTGTTTTGGTTTTGGTAACTTAGTAGCCTAAAGTATAGGCAGTATGCTCAAATTCTTTTAAGGGTCTGATGTTTTTCACAATTGTTCATTTTGATGGTAAGTTGCTGTGTAGATTTCCCCTAGAACAGCACCTCTGAGATTTTATCTAACCAGACATCTTTGGTTTTACAGAGCCAAATGATTTTTATGCAGATATGTTTTTTTGGACAGCTCAAGAGACAGACCTTTAATTAAATACAAAATATTAATGTATTCAAAGTATTTTGTCTTTTATAAAATATGATCCCAGACAGTTTGGCTTGGAATCAGACATAGCAGATGGGATTTTCTGTCGCTTTACTAAAGACAACTCTCTTTCCAAGTTAGATACAAAAGAAGGTGAAAAGCTGCAGTATAGCTGTATTTTGTAGAGAAATTTACCCCTAGACAGAGGTTTGGCTGTAAGGAGGGCTTCTTTATGCAAACAAAGATTCATAGGTAAGTTTTGATACAATTAATGCTTTCTTGGCTTCTTGGACATCTCAGATAATTTTTTAATAAACTCTTCAAAACATTAGTGAAGAAATCTAGTAGGGTCTAATTTTGGTCTCTTTTGCCTGTTAACGAGACAGATTCTTGACTAACAGCCTCCAGTCTTTCTGTTTGCATCCTTCAAAAACCTTTGCAGCCATGATTCATATTAGGTACAAGGACACCCACTTATGAGTCAGAGCCAGCCAGAGAATATCCCACCGCTAAGGTTGACAGACCAGCCCCACATGTCAGCACTGGGAACCTAAGGAATTGGGAAATCTGCTTACTGCTCCCCAAGCAGAAGAGTGAAGGGTGACTTTGAGCAAATGGTTACAAGTGGCATGAAGGAAAATGGCCAAATCCAGAAGGTTAAAAACAACATAGAAGCAGAAGATGAAAGATTATGTAGCTGTGCAGTTAAATATGTAAGCCAGAAAATAAAAACCAAAATTTAAGTCTTCCCTGTTGCTTCGATGCAGTGGGGTGTGAGTGGAAAATACATGTGCCATGTGGTTTTTTGGTGGTTTTAGTTGTTCTCTCCTGCTTCCTTCCCAGTCAGTCCAGGGCCTTCATTCTCTTAACTTCTCCTTCCACTTTTGCAGGTGAGAAGCAAAGATTTGGCTGTGACCGGTCAGGATATGACGTGGAGGAGTCTGATGGTGGCGATGAAGATGAAAATGACAATGAGGACGATGATGAAGACAGCCAGGCTGAGTCAGTGCTATCCACAACGCCCTCGGTGACGGCCAGCCCCCAGCACCAGCCCTCTCGCCACGGCCTGCAGGATGCCGCCAGCACCGACGACGACATCAGGCTTCCAGACTGCTTCACCGGGGCTCACACGGACTCCATGGATGGTCTCCCAAAAGCGCTGCTGACCAAGATGACTGTCCTTAGCACAGTGCAGTCGGTCAGCAGGACCTCCAGGTCGCCAACAGAATCCACCCATCAGGAAGCACATGAGGACAAAGCCCAGGAGAGAGGAGTGGGTCCCGGCGGTGCTGATGTGGCGCTGACAGACATTGCTCCTGCATCTCCAGGTCACCAGATGTCTGTGGATTACCCTGATCCACATACAGCCTTGGGCCACTCCTTAATATCAACTGCAGCTCTTACAAAGGTAGGAGTGTCTAAAACCAGGCAGAGAGAGGGATTTTAAGTCCTCCTTTTAAAAAGATCTTCTTGGAGATTTTTCAAAGAATAGATGTTTGCCTTTCCCTTCATTCTTACAATTCTTGGTGATGAGTCTTTCAGAACAGTAAAAATTAGTCCAAGCACAAATGTATAGGACTGTAGACACAAGGATGTTGTAGGAGCATTGCTTTTCAAATTCTTAAATTTGATTGTATTCTTCCTGAAAGGTTTAAATGTAATATGGTCATTTCAGCTGATGTTTGAAGATGGTAGATTGTATTACAAATCAGAAGGAAATAACAAATACGTGGAATGAACATATGGTGGTGGTTATGTTTTCAGGCGAAAGTGATAGAATTCAGGAATCATTTCACTCTGAAATATGATGATACAATCATTGGTAATTCCAAAGGGAAATTAATCTAGTCCCAAAATTTTTTGCCTTAGCACTAAAAAAAAAAAGTTACAATTGTTTATCTATCCTCCAAATATGCTTAATAGTAGAATTAGAAAGAGCGCCAGCTGTTCAAGGAAACTAGGAGCTTGCCCTTGAACAATAACAAAAGGAGAGATGAAGACAGGACTGAGACCTGAGTTCCCTGTGCTCTCAGCTTTTGTCCAAGCTGAAAGAAGATTTTAATCAGAAAAGGATGTATTTTGCCCATGCATGTGTTAGACGTGTGGATTTTCAAAGCAGTGTGCAGAAAGATGAGGTCAGTCTGTGTGCAGGTCTGTGGGAACATTCAGTAATTTTGGCAATTGTTTTTTTAATAACTGTGCCCATGAAATCAGGGAGAGAAGTGGCAGGTGCTGAGCCTTTTTCAATTCAGCAATGGTTTTAATGGACGGTGATGGGGATGGTACATGTCACTTACCAGACTGACCCTAAGGATAGTTTTTGGAATTTTTAATTCTTGCTACAGACCATGAAGGCATTCGAGCTTTTCAGAGCAATGCTCAAAAAAAATGAGATGCACAATAGTTTAATTAAAGGGGTAATCAAAGCACTGCCTACTCCATGATGAATGCGATATTTAGAAATATTATATAGAACCAATTAATCATTTAGGTTGGAAAAAAATCTGTGGATCGTCAAGTCCAAGCCTAAACCTAACTGCATGCAGTTACTGAAAAAAGTAGCAGAAAATGTTCAAAAGCATAAAAAGTAAAAATTTAAATCTGTTTTAGTACTTAGTGGCTTGGTTTTTCTTTGAAAATTTACACTACTAGATTTATTTTTTACACAGTTTAAGATAGCAAACTGTTGACAACTGGAGAAACAGTAAAAATTATTGCTGCATTGTATTGTTTGAGACAGGTTCAAATGTTAATTGGAGCGAGTTTGTAGTGTGACAGAGAATAAAATGAAGTGGTCTCTGATCACTGTATATGCCTGCCATAAAATGGGAAGGGTCCTAGTATTTGGAGTTTAGCTTCCATTGTTGCCAGTGGATACCAGAAGGACATTTAACTGAGCATACTCCCATATTTAATAGAACCACTGAAGCCTCAAGTTAATATTCATGCAATTAAATATGTTCAATGGTATTCATTTATATAGCTATAATAATTGTCTACATTAATATATTTTAAAAAAGAAAAAGGAAGGTATGTAAGTAATACGAGGAAGCAATTGCTTTCCAGATTTTCTTTTCCTTTCCTAGACCAAAAGAAGCATCAGCCTTGTGTCTCCAGTGGTTAATCTGCAGTTTGTTCATATTGTGAATGGCTGTGGATCCCAGATCTTGTAATAGAGAAAAGTCCACATAGGTCAGGAAGGCTGTTGTACATTCCTTCAAAAGCATCCATACCTGTTTATCAGGATCTCTTGTGAAGTGTCAGTTCTGAGAAAGATGTTGACTTCTTTCTCACACCCATCTTCTCAATTAGACAGGATGGCACTGCACAGCCAGTTAATTATATTCTCCCTTTCTACAAGCAGATTTCAAAAGCATTTCTCTCTGATTTTGAGGTTTTTGCCTGCTCTAGGGAATTTTTGAGAGTTAGGACTGTAAAAACTAAGAAAAGTTGCACTAGTGTGCATGTGTGTGATCAATGTGCCAAAAATGAAAAGATAACCATGAGATTGCAATTGCACTTTCAGAGTACTTGTTTTAGGAGGTTCTAGTTGCAAGCCTTGGTCAGTAACAGGCTATAGGAGAAGAAAAGGGAGGATAAAAATAGTATTATAAATCCAGGTGTGTGCACCAAATAAATCACAGTGAGCTGAGGCAGCAATGGGATGTGGATCGCACATCTCACTCCAGTATTCACCCATCAGCTCCACTTCTGCAGGAGCTGTAGTTCTCAGCCATCTCCTGTCATTGCATACCCTGTCTGTCACATTAGAAGCACCTATGACAAATGTGCCGTGATGCTGCCTCTGCCTGCTGGAGGCTGTAATGCCTTCAAGAGATGAACCCAGTGTGTCAAAAATGCCAGCTTGTGCTTATTTAACCTTCTTGCCTGAGGTGATTTCCACATAAAACAGGTCTCCAAAGCCTTCTCGCCGCTTAAAACACACGTGCAAAAGATATTCAGCAATGTTTTTGAGCACTAGTGTTTGAGAGAAATTAAGCAAGGGTAATTAGCAGAGGAAAATGCAATTAGTGGGTAAGGAAGGAGGTGGAAAAAGAAAGGAAGGAAATCAGTTCATTGTTTAAACTGAGCACTATATACTATGAACCATTTCGTTGTTATTCTTTCTGAAAAGGGGGCATGGGAAGCACTCCCAGCTCCCTCGTGTTTTCATGTCGCTGAAGGGCAGTGGTGGCTGCCACATTAACACTCCTGTGTTGTTCTCTCCCAGAGCACGCCCTCCATCAGCTCCCCGTCCTCACTGGCAGACCACAGCATGCTGACAACAGCACCATCACCCTACACCGAAATCCCGGAGGAGAAGCCGGCTGCCGAGCCGAGAGCTCCCCAGACTCACCTCTTCAGCCACCTGCCCCTGCACTCGCAGCAGCAAACCAAGGCTCCCTACGGCATGGTGCCGGTCGGGGGCATCCAGGTGGTCCCTGCCGGCCTGGCCACCTACTCCACCTTTGTTCCCATCCAGGCGGGGCCAGTGCAGCTCACTATCCCAGCCGTGAGCGTGATCCACAGAACTACCAGCGCCCTTGGCGAGACAGGCGGCACGGCCCCCGGCGCCGCCACGAATCCCGTGGGAGTGGCCGAGGTGAACGGCGTGGTGCCGTGCATTCCCATCGGCCAGGTGAGCGTGCCGGGCATTCAGGGGCTCGGCACGCCCAACCTGCAGCCTCTGCCGCCGCTGGGCATGGAGACAGTGAACATCCTGGGCCTGGCAAACACCAATATCACCCCACAGATGCGCCCTCCGGGAATTACCCTCAACGCCGTGGGCCTGCAGGTGCTGACGGCCGGCGCGGCCCCGCAGGGCACCAACCCCAGCCCGCAGGGACCCCTTCCCGGCCTGCAGATCCTGAACATCGCCCTGCCGACCCTCATCCCCTCCGTCAGCCCCGCCAGCGCTGAGGGGCACGGAGCCTCCGAGGCACCCAGCACAGGCTCCAAAGCCAGCGAGGTCCAGCTGGAGCCCGCTCCTGTCGGCTTCCCCACGGCCGAGGCCGGCAGGGACGCTTCGCCTCACGCGGTGGCAGGCGGCCAGAGGTATGGCGGGAAGAGCCATCCTGAGCCCACCCCGCTGACCAACCCCATTGGTCCCGGGAAAGCTGATCCTGAAAAGACTGACCTTGCCAACCCCAGCAAGCCAAAGCGTGACCTCCCTGCCCTCCAGGCGAAGAGGGCTGCCCCGGCAGAGCCCCGCTCCAAGGCGAATCCCAACGCGTTAACCAAGTCCCCAGTCCACCGAACTGTCACCCCGGACAGACAGGTACCCAGGCCGGCCGCCCCGCCCCAGCGGCAAAACACGGTGCAGTTTAGCGATGGCAGCAGTGACGATGAGGATAGACTTGTAATAGCAACCTAGTATTGTTTTTCATTGTGTTTTTATTTTTAGAGTTTTTTGGGTTTTTTTTATAACACTTGCAGGTTTCTTTGCAAACCTTCCTTTCCTTAAAGCACATTTTTCTGACACAAACCCATTACTAATCTTCGTGCAATCATGAACTCTTGACCAATAATTGTTGTTTCTTGTCAGCTCCAGCCATTTTTGTACATGTTGTATAGACGATTGTGCCTTTTTGGAGTTTTATGTTTAGAAGCCTGTACAGATTGTTGAATATATATATATAAAATATATATATATAAAATATGTATATTAAAACCAGGTAGTTGCTTGTGTTTAGTAAGTAAACATCCTATGTCAGATAAATAAAGGATTAAATTATATGTTGCACTGTTAAATGTAAATTTTTATGGCTGTGGGACAAAGTTTCTGTGTACAGATCTAGTATGTAAAACTCCATATTTATTGTATCCATATTAGTCTTGGAAAAGGGTCTGTCCATCTTTCTTGTGTAAGACGGTAGCTTTACACTTCAAAGAGAAATACAGTATCTGTGTTACAAAATATTACAGTAAAATTTTGTTTACTGACTTTACCATTGCTTATGTTGTGCCTTCTTGATGCAGTCCTGTAGCTAGAGAGGTGCTTGACTCGTTCCTTTCAGTGCCCTTCCGTGCCCTTCCAGCTGGTTCAGCTTGAAAGGATCTGGCGATGGTAAAAGCCCCTGTGGCTTCACCTGCCATGGGAGAGAGAGTAACTCATTGGGCTTTACTTGGAGTAAAATCTTCCATTCAAAACATCTGGCAGTTGCAGAGTGGGGAGGGAGTCCCTCAGCTTTCCGTAGAGCGAGCATCCATCCACCTCGTGTTTCTTTCCTAACTAGAATTTGAAGACTTGCCTGAGGGAAAATGTCAAAAGGGTCACAATGAAATATTTTTTTATTTGTAATCTTGAACTATAAAACCACTTTTTACTGACATTAAAATGTTGTTACACAAGAAAGGAATAATTCTTTGTGTGTTAATTGCAAAATCTGCCATGCAGTTGGTGAAAACGCCACTACTGTAATGAGGGTTTGGTATTACTGAGTACCATCAATCTCTTAGGAGACTGCGTTTCAGGAGATCTTCATTTACAGGTAGACAAAGCCATTTTCTCCCTAAATACTAGTTTGTCTTCTTCATGCAGGGCAAGAAGAAGGGACTAGAGGTTTCACACATATAGTTAATGTGCTGTTTTAGCAACAAACCTGTCATAATGGGCATACAAAACATGGATGGATCCCAGAATAATGAAATTTAATACTCCTCTGTTTGCACGTAGTGAAAACAATGTAAAATTATCAATGAATTGTTTGGGCATTCCATCTATGGCAGGAGACACATCTGACAAGTTGCAGGGCTACACATTCCTAGAAGTTTCAAATTGACTTGGAATTCATGCTATAATTTTTAAGTAGAGTTGGTTTCCTGTTGTGTCCTTTTATCACATTGTTACAGAAGTTTTTATAATCCCTTTAATAACTAAATTCCAGTAGGAAACTGGAAGGTGTAAATTAAAAGCACAATCACCTCTATGGAATTAACAAGGATGAACACATATAAAACAATTGGAAGAAAAGGATGGGAAGCAAATCTGGAAAAAAAAAGGGGGGCGAATTTGAATGTGAGCTGGGCTGCATTGTTCACAGATTAACTCCTGTATCCATCTCAAGGAAATAATTCCTACCTTGCCCTGCTCATATTCAAAAGCAGCACTACCCTAGATCCATTTTTAACTTTACACCGGCTTTTGTACAGTACTCTCATTGTACTCATGACATTATTCCATTACGGCGTGTTGTAAAACTGTAGGCGATGTTGAATGAGCTTTATTAACTTCCAGAAAGAGCACTTCAGTACCAGAAAGCCATTCCTATTACTGGTGATTATCAGGCAATTGTACTAATCTAGCCATTAGAATCACGCACACTAGAAATGGGAAATTACTCCTGTCTCTGACAGGACTGTGCAGAGCCTTGCTGAGGGCCCCAGCACCCGAACCACCAAGCACTCTCAACTCACGTTGAACTTAATGAGAGTTAAGAGTCCTCGGCTCCCCGCAGTGCCGGACTTCAGATTTGTGAGTGTCTTACGTGCACGCCCTGTGTGAAGTGTCACTGTGCATTTGTATGTTCTTTTTATAAGTGTAGTAGTGGTGTCAACGTGTCCTGTACCATTATCATTTTTACCTATGTGAAATTACCCCAACCAGCCAAAGCTAGAACCAAAACATTGCCTTGTTACATGTGCTTTAAGAGCCTGAAGATTTTTCTAGTAGAATCTGGTGACAGTTTGCAGTTAATGAACTCAAGAAATTTTGCATTAGTTTCAGCTCCTTTGAAATTACACCTACCAGCAAACTAGAACGATAATTAATCTGAGCATATTTGTCTAAAGCATGACCAAAAAAAGATGACAGAATCAGATAGCTTTACAGCAAAGTATAACTGTCTCCAAAATTTTGAATGCCATCACAACTTATTACCATTTCCCTTAGTTTTATAAGGCAGCAGTGGGTAAGGAATTGCTGCTGCACATGCCCCTGAGTCTTGATTTTACTAAACTCCAGAGATTTACTGTATACACATCTTAAATATTTACTTGATGAACAGTTTGTGGTGTGCTCATATTCTGCTCAGGATTAATTCCAGGAAGTCTCCAGTTTAACAGAAAATTCAGCCTGGTGAATCGGGTGATCTGCATCTGTCTTTTCTATTCCAGGTGTTTTGAAGATGCCAGGGGCAAGAGATGGAAGCATATCTTGAAGAGTAAGAATGACATGACAACAATGTCATAAAGAGGAACGTTAAGATGTGTCACTTGGTAAGTTCATTTTAGGACAACAGGGAGAAAGGAGCAAGAGAGTAGGCACTGATTCAGCCATGAGATGGGAGAAGAACTCCCAGAAAATGGGAGCTGCTTCTGGGGATGTAAAGCTGCAGGTCAAGACAAATACTGAATCATCACTTACCAGGCAAAGCATATAAGCCACATTTGAAGCTGGAACTCTACTATTAGCAGGTAGTTGCAGATATATCTAATGTTCACATCAAGGCTGGAGGAGATCACTGTTTTGTAGAAGACTGTGGTCCTGAATATTTCCTTTCAGTCTAGGATGTTTCCAAATGGATATTCTTTGAGTTGCCCCTTCAGCTTGTGCAACAAGAAGAAACAAATTAGGAGTGTGACCAGACCTGAGAGAAGGTTAAACCCTGTGCATCTCCTCTGTTAGTGCCTGAAACCCACATGTATAAATATGCCAGTGCACACAGGTGTCCTGCATGAGCACAAGCCTGTGACTACTGCCTTAGCAATTGCATTTCCATTCTGAATTAATTCCTTTTGTTTTAAATTGTGTTGTATCTTTTATTGTGTTGTCCAGTCATCAGTGATGGGGAAATCACATTCCCCTTGCCACAAGTATCCTTCTGTTCAAAGCAGTGGCAAACATCTCAGAAACCTGCCAGTGCAGTATTAGGCTGCTTTTCAGATGATGTGAATTAGCACAGCTGAATTGGAATAAATAACACGGGCCTGTTTACTCAGGGATCTCTGTCGGACAACCTCTGGCAAATCCAGCGCAGCTGTTTAAACATTAAAGGGCCAGACCAAGTGTTGCTCCTCAGTGTACCCAGGCACACTCTGGCATCTTCTCACAACCTATTCCCAGCAGGAAGGTGCAAGCAGGTGCCAGCTAAAGGCTGGGTACAAATACAGCCAGAGTACAGACACTCAGCTTCTGTGGGATCTGTGCAGATGCTTCCCTGTGATCTGCCAAAAAGCTTCACTAGAAAAAGAATTGGTGGCCAGTGGCATGTAGCTCTTTCAGCTTAGACCTTACTTGGTTTCTCTTTGCAATAAATGATGTTTGCTGGTGATGTGGGTACCTGGTTTTGGCGGCAGCATGTCAATATAACAATAATAATGGGTTTGGAACTGAAGTCTATTATGAACTCTATTAAATGTGCCTGTGTTTCCCATTGTGGCTTTAAGAAGCTACAGCATGGCCTACCTGTCACTTCTTAGGTCAAGAACTAAACCAGAGACAGACAGGTCCAATGTACCTGGCCTCAGATCTCTTGAGCTGTAGCATTACATCCCCAGATGCAACTCCCAGCTTCTGGACCGCAGCTGAAATAAGCACTTTGTGCAGGAATGCTCTGCCCTGCTTTGGTTACTGGTGATGCACACACCTTTGTCCCTTTCTTTCTCAAGTAATTTGCTGAGCTTCAGGTTGATCTAAATTATGCTCTGAGGCTTGAGTAGCCCACAGTTGGTCTATATCAGCCAGTCCCCTGCCAGAAAGTCTGACAGCAGTGTTTTGCATACAAATTCAAGTGCCCATCACACGCATTTCATCTCAGACAACCTACATAGGCTGAACACAATATGGCCCACCTCAAAGCCAGAGATGTACCATGAAACAGACATACCATGCCTTACACTTAGCTAAACATTCTGTATGGTTTCTTAACAGATTTTTCTTGCCTTGAGTTTACTGACATGTGGTTAAACAGAATATAAAATTAATTTGTCACTATATAACTTACTCCAAAAGTCCTCATTTTTTGCAAGATAATCCTCACTAAGCTTTCATAAACACTGTAGTTTAAACCTGTAAACTGCCTTTCAAACATGTGTTTAACACTGGGACAGTTTCATCAAAACAAAATAAAAAATCCTCAGTTTTAGCATGAGTGACTTGCCAAGAGCCATGGAAACCAAACAATCCACAAGTGAGAGTGCTCGCTCAAGATACCTTCAGCTGACTTATCTGATGGGCCACTGCTTCATTGCTTTGGAAAGATCCTCTGAGACCAGAATGATCATCTCCTCCTTTCCTTGCTTTCCTGGTTTTTCATGTGAGCAGAAAGTGTCGCCCATCTTAGGTGACTTCTGGCCAGTCTCTAGCTGTGAATGTTAGATTATGAATTACTTACAAAAACATGTCTAGAATTGTCTTCCCATGTCTTAGGGAAATTTCTGTTCCCTGTAAGGAGTCTCTGCACCTACAGATGGTCTTTTTAAAAGATACCTAAAACACCAAAGACTTAACACCATTTCTGGCTTATATCTTTGGGGATAAGAACCCTGTCTTAATTCTAGAAACTGGACTGCTGATTCTGTGACTGACTTAGGATGAAAACAAGCTACTTTAAAGTACTTCAAATTGATTATTGGGTAATTTTATATGGAACGTTAGTGGGTGGATGAGCATACAGCAATAAGGGTGTAACAGCCTGTAATTCATTGATTTGATGTTCGTGTTTTGTTCCAGGAATGTTAAATCAGGGGAAAAAAAAAAAAAGATGTTGTTGCCATTTATGTTTGTCTGTACATTTCTCCTCTTTATACTGAACAGACTCCTCACAGTGTTAGGAGGTGACTGGTGATTTTCAGATATTCCATGATATCTAAGGAAACCATGCTAGCTGAAAGATGGCAAGACTTTACATTCCCATAGTTCAGTCATGGAAACAAAACTTAGAGTCCTTAGATGAGTCAATTAGCGAGGCATGCTTAGTTTTCTTTGGTAATTGTAGGCTTGTTTTCCCCAATAAGGTCAAATGTTAAGGCTTGTTTGGTTTTGTGGCCTGTGCTCTTTAGTGTATTTGAAATCCATTACCATGCATGAGGCATTTGTGCTGGAAATGGGCCAGCTGAAGGCTGTTTGTGACATCAAATGCCCCCAGCATTTCCTCTTTTGTTAACTTAGGCAGTTAGAACATCCCTTTGGGCTTCAGAAGTTCCATTTGCAGGTCATTCAGGTCTGAGGTGTTTTGGTGTTGGTACCTAAATACCTCAGGGTTGGATTCCTCCTTCTGAGAAAGAGAGCATGTGACACAGGCGACAGTTCCATCTCATATCATGAATAATAAGCTCTCCATTAAAATCACTGACCACTAAGAGCCCTTTGTCCCCCCATCACCTTCCTGCTCCAGATCCAGGTATGGAAGTGAGTTCAGAGCCCACTTGTTGGCACAGCTCTCATCCCCATTGCAGCCCCACTTTCATGAGGGATTTTTCACAGAGTGCCTGTGGAAGGCAAGAGTGATCCCTGGACATGAACTTGCAGTGAGGGACGCAGCATGGAGGGAACATCGCTGAGAACATCCACCCGCCTCCCAGGAGCACAAGGACAAGGTGCACCAGTAGGGATTTTGCTCAGTGCTGGGCCCCGTGCAGGAGCAGATTTTGCAAAAGGAGTTTGCATCATTGCAGAAGGGTTGGAATAGATGACCTTTAAAAGGTCCCTTTCAACTCAAACATGATTCTGTGAACAGGACCTACCCAGAGCTGAAGCACTTGAGTGGAAAGCCGTTATCTTGTGACTTGACCCTTCCCATCCCTTCTGATCAAGGCAAATCAAGTCAAAATGAAGGATTAAAAGGCATCTTTTGACAGAAATTTTTGACTAATCAGAAGGAATTTTGACAAGAAGCCAAAATTCCCTGTTTGAACAGAGCATTACTACATCCCCTGATTCTGCTTATGCTCAAACATTCCCCAGCCTGAGCAGCTGCCCTTCTGGCACCCAGCTGTCCTGCACAGGATCTAACAAAGTTGCATCCTTCAGGAACACTGTGTCCAGAGTGATCATACCCTTTGTACGACCCAATCGAAAGGACTTCATCCTGAACACCTGAGCATGAGGAGGAGGAGGAGATGGTGCTGCCCATTTCTTCTGCGCTCAGCTACCGACACCGCAGTGGCGTCTCTGCCACCAAGAGGTGCCAGGGAAGATGCGGTCACCGTCCTCTAGTGCAGCACCAGCTCCCTCCTCATCAGCCAGGGACCACTCAGCAAGGGAGGTGGATGTCCCTCAGGTCCCTGGATGAAAGGGCACCTCTGTTAATCACACCTCCCTCCCAGGAGGCTGCTCCAAGCTCCTGTGCTCTGGCCAGGCCAGCTGCAGGCACTCGCTGGCTGAAACGAGGCCAGGAGAGAAGGAAGGGGGAAAGATAAACCAAGCTGCAAGACAGAGCAAGCCAGGGAGAGCGTGGCGTTGTAACCAGGCTGTTGGGCTGTCTGGGCACAGGAAGGCAGCTCCTGTATTTCAGACCTGTTACCCAGTGTTAGGTGTGTCCCTGCTTTGCAAAAACAGTCTGGGTGCCAGAACAGAAGCAAATGTTGAAACAGTGCCTCTTTGCAAAACAGAAGTCATGTTTTCATCTGGACACCAGACAGTTTTGCTCCACCAAAAAATCAAGTGGGTGGTTCAGAAACCATTTTTGACACTTAGAGGTTTAAATTGTGTTTCTCTCTTTGTTTATTCCCACACCTATAATGATCTGTGACGCTTTTCTTATTTACAGTGTTTCAGAGCAAGAGCTCACACATCTAATGCTGATTAATTCTGCTGGACTGAGCAACTGGCTCCCCTGTGGATATCCTGTTTTCCTGTGAATCATCACTCCTTCTTGAGACATCCTCCAACTCAGATCAAAGGTCCCGAATGTATTAGATATGAAGACATCAGACAGCTCTAAGAGATTAGAAAAGACACACACAAAGAAATGTGTCCCAGCTTCTCCCTTCTGTCCTGCTGAAAACTGACACAGTGAACACAATCTTAAGCTCTTGTCATAAAAAGTAGAAAGACAAAAAGAAGAAAAATGGAGAGAGACTTTGGGAATGTAGTTTACCCAAAGATTTCTGCAATTTGCCCTTTCTAGGTATTTGCACTTTTGTACTTACTTAGTTCTCCCTTACAGCTGGGAACTTCTCAGGCTAGACTCTCATTTGATGGAAAATTACATCCATGAGCTTCAGCAAGACCTGCACCAACTGCGTCAGCAGAGGACTTGGGACTATCTCTTTAAGCACTGAGCCTTGCCTACAAACACAAAAATTAAAGGAACATGAACACCTGTGGTCTGTTTTTTTCAAGTTTATGTAGTCTGCTGCATCCTCTGTGGTTTTATTCAGTTTTCCATATAGCTACATGAACAACTGAAAGGGTCCTGTGCCAATGAAATGCCAAAACCTGAGGTCATGAGGTCAAACTAGATTATCTTAATAGTCTCTTCTCCTCTTGCAATCTTTGCACACAGGTTTTATCTGATAAAGGAGTTAAAGTGTTTAATTCAGCAACATTTGATCTTGAAGATTACACAAATAATTAGTCTTTTAAGCTTCTGAGCTTTTTTTAAAATAGAATTTTAAACTCTCCTTTTAATGGATGCCTTCTAATCCTTATGTTTAAGTGTAAGAGCCATGCTTGATCTAAGAGGACAGACAATGTGTTTGGATAGTCAGAAGGCCATTTTTATGGGAGTGTTTGAAGAATGCATTGTGTTTTTTCAAGAAGCTCTTCCTCCAACCAGTGGAAAGAGCTGACTGAGGGACCAGAGGACAGTCTTTTGTTGTCATTAAGCTCGTATCAAAGAAGATAGCATGTGCTCCTCTCACATCTTAGAGTGGACTGTGCCAGGCTTTTTTTTGGCCTAGAGACTTCTAACTCTTCTTGTATCCTTCTGCACTTGGAGGGGAAAAGAAACCCTTTTAACCTTATGCACTGTGACTGCTCACTTGAAGGCAGCGGAGGAAAGAATACCCAGCAGGAATACACCCTGCAAACACTCAGCAAAATCATTGGATCGGCGTATTTGTAATCAATGAGGTCTTGGCAAAATAAAGGGTGGTGGTTTTTATCCAGACTGTAGTTTGTCCAAGTCCCTGGGTGGGGTTCAGCTGTTTATGTTTTCTTTGAGGAAAGATGTCCTCAAGGTCTGGTGCTGAGTCGTTCTTTGCCTCCAAAAAAAACCCCAGTGAGAGTATTGGCATATGGCAGGGCTGTGAGAGGCATGTGAACTGAGCCCAGAGTTTGCCCCCTGATGCAGCTCAGACAGCCATCAGGGCCACTGCAGCCACCTGAAGGAGGTGGGACTGGGTTTGAAGGAACTGGAGCCAAATGACATGAAAAATGCTAACCTTCTGCATAGAAACAGAAACATCACTGCCCATTCCTGAGGACAAATGGATAATCTTTTTCATTTTCAGTATCACTGGAATTTCGGTTGTTTTCGTTACCTTCCCCTTTTAATTGGACCCATGTATGCAATACACATGTATTTAGAAATGCACTGGAAATAGTGATGGATAACATTGTTTTCCAACATTTGAACGAGGAGGGGTGCAATTGTTGGTATGTCCAATCTGGGAAGCAGTAGGAATACCACAGCACATGCTTGAGAATCTGCTAGGCATGTAGGACATTTAACCAGATGCTCCACCTCCCCTACATTCCTCCCTGTCAGTTCATCTGGGGCAGAGAGGAGGGAGCTGGGGACTGCTGGCTTTTTACCCAGCGCTACTTTGTTCCTCCAAAGGGTTCAGCCTCTTTCCTCTTCCTGCTAGGAACCATCTACTGAGCACACCTCGTGTTCTGTACGTGCACGGTGATGCAATTTTGTCAGGCCAGCAAATCAAGCAATGCCTTGGGTTGGAACGTGTTGTATTGCACTAAATAGTTTATGTAGTTGTTGTTTTGGACTTTAGAGGCCATCTCATTCCAACCCCCCCTGCCATGTGCAGGGCTGCCCCCCTTGTGGAATACTGACCAGACAATAAAGCTGTTGGAATAATGATGCCAAACCATCGCTTCCCAGGGGGGAAGTGGAGCTGGAGGTTGTGTGTGTCTCACTAGCAATTGTTTTGTGACTTTCTGTCACAGCATGAAAAAGAGAGCTCTCTGAGAAGGGGCTGGAATTTGATGCTTGGGAAGGTGATGTGAAATACCTTTCAAATATTTGTTTGGGCCAGAAAATTAAGACAAAGAAGACAAAGCCTGGCCTCAGCATTGTCGCAAGCAGTCTCCCACTGCCGTTGGGAAGGCCAGGATTTCGCTCATGGATTTTTAACGCTGGCACAGAGACAGTGTCTTACAACAGAGTGTGGGCATTTCTGGCACTGTGGGGATTGCTGTTAATGACACCAGAAAGTGATTTTTTTTTCTATTTTTTTTTTTTTTTTAAGCTGGCATTGCTCCTCCGAGCAAATTAAAGTCTGATACATTTCTATGTACCATTTACGCAGACATCTACTGCAGGGCCTAAAGCTTGTGGCTGCTGGAGAGATTAAATCCTACTAATGCTCTTTTCCTAGCACACTGAGGGAATCTGGAGTCTCTCCTTTTGAAGCTGACTTGCTATTTTGACTAATTGCTTCTGGTAACAGTTAATAGCATTTTGCAAAGGCACTTCATCTGCTGACAGCAGATTGATGTGAGGAAGGGACACAGTTCACATTTCCAAAGGGAGCATTGGGAAACCCATTACCAGCTTCATTAATCTGTTAATAATAAAATTAAAGCACAAATAAAATGTGACAAATTGAGTTCTGTTGTGAAAGTCACTTTAACAGGAGGCTCTGAATAAAGGTCAAAACAGACTCTGATTTCTGCTGTGTTCTAATGGTAGAATCAGAGGAGAGCATTGTAGAAACACTGTAATTAATCTGGCAATACTATAATTGTCCCCAAACGATAGAGAGTTTGAGGAGCAATTTTTTTTTCCTTTTTCCTTGAGAACATTTACAAAACCTGGAACATAAAGCTCTGTCACACAACATTTAAGTGCTAATCCAATTTCACAGGAAGCTTTCCACAACGTAGGAATGGTAGATAGGCTTACTCTCACTGCCTGCCTTCTTGTGGCTGATATATCAGTCAGAACCCAAGTTTACCCAGCACAAGGGCAAAAGAGAGAAGAAAAGCCCTGCAGGTGTAGATCTTCTAACAGCTGTCAAAGAAATGAGCCTGACACTGGAAACTGGCTTCACCAGAGTCAATCAGCCAGATCAGACATCCCTTTTCTGGCAAGGATGGCATTGGCTTGCCAAACTTGTTTAAAATTAAAATGGATTTACTTTTAGGATTATCCCCCAACCTATTGATACTCCCTGCATCAGCCTTCCTAGCCACATTCTGGGTTAGCAGAATATCTTAATCTAGACTCTATTCTTAAATAATCCTCCTGCTAGGACCTTCAGCTAATACTGCAGAAAAAAACCTGCTAGGAATGAGACTGATTCATCTCTCCAAGGCACAGTGCGAATGAGCCCTGTAGAAAAAGATCAAATTTATCAAATTCCTTCTTATTACTGTTGAGCAATTGCCCCAAAAGCAGTCAGTCACAGAGCATAATTTGGAGACACATTTGCAGTGAATGGAGAGCTTTCTGCAGCCTGGCAGAGCAGCCTCTGCTGGGAGCACCTGAACCCAAAGCATGCTATTAAAGAAGCCAGCCAGGCAAGCAAATACATAAACATGTTAATGTGAAGTGTTTGAGGAGAATGGCTCATTAAGTCGGGCAGAATAACAATACAGAAAACCAATAGCTCTATTTTAAAAATCGGCAGGAGAAAAAGGAGAAAATTGTCCTTTTGTTCTATGTGAGCCAAAAGGAGTCTGTAGAGCCTCCTCTTCTCCAGGCATTTCAGGGATAAACCAGACACTGAAGAGACCAGATTTCCAGTTTGAGAAGCACCATATGGAGTCAGCTATGTCAGGAAAGATGTAAGGGGAGGGGAAGGATAAAGAATAAGGGAAGGAGAACACCATTGTTACCTGGTCTCATGGAAGATGTGAACAGCTAGGTGAGGAATTGCCCCAGAGTTGATGGGTTGAGGGTCTGGGTAAGGCAAGAAGCCTGGAGCAGATGCCCATCAGTGTGTAAAACACTCATAGATTAGAAATGGGATATAAAGTGGGCTTAGCAGCCAGAAATTTGTGTGGGTTGTGACAGGAGCTCTAAAGGAGAGAGACAGACTATGCAAGGGAAAGAGGGCAGCAAGAAAGCTGCTGCCTCTGGGTGGATGAATTTTTCATTAGCACAGTGGTCTCACAGAGGAAGGAGCAGGACATGGGCTCACATGAGCAGATCTTTCTGCCACAATGTGTAGCAAGAATCACTCTTGTGCTCAGACTGATTTTAGCTGCTTGCTTGACACTCAGTCTCACATTTAACATCAATTTGTGATAAACATCAAGTCAGACCTCTAATTCTTGTGGTAGTGATTTGAGCACTAGAAGTGGAACAACCTGGTTCAGTTTGGGTTCACAGAGAGAGCTAAGTTGTCTGTGCATGGGGTAAGATTTTGGGAAAAGCAATGATGGGCAGGCCCAGGATTGCAGCTGCCTTGGGATGTGGAAGTAACCTGCTTTGAATTTTCTTTGTCAAGGACTCTCTTTTGAAGTGGATCTTTCTCAGACAGTGTTTGTATAAGGCGAGGAAGACAAGCTCTGGTATCTCTCTTTCCACTTGCTTTTCTCTTTTCTGTTCAGCAGAAATTTGTGCATTCTTAACCCAGAGTGAGCCTGAGGGATATGGCCACAACAACTGTAAAAGAACATCCCCAGGTCTGTTTGATACCCACCAAATTCATGAGTCTTCCTCGAAGTCTTTGCTGACCACATCTGCTGCACCACAAGGAAGGCAGCTTTGTATTGCTGTTGGTTATGTATGGGATCCTGCAGCTGCCTGCTGTAAAAGCAGTCATGCCTCAGGCTTTTCTTTCTGTATAATATGTGTTTCTCTCATAATTGCTTTCATTTTTGCCTTTCCCAAGAGTTCTGCCTTGTGAAAACTTAGAGAGAACAACCCTATGAAGAGAATTAATATCAAATATGGAAGACCTAATGCCTGAATGCACAAACACAGTTCCAGCGGTCCAGTCAGTACATTATAACTCTGGGATCAGCATTTGCTCTAAGTCATTCCAACTCTGCAATTTAATTCTTCCAAAGCACTGTTATTATGGCAAAAACATGGCCTTGCTGGCCAAGCACCAAGAGCCTCAGCTGAGGTAAACATCTGCGTGCCTATCTGTTGTGCCAGGGTCATCTGTAGGAGCAACCATCACAAAAATTGCCATACAGTCTAAATGGCTGCTGTCTCTCCTTCAAGATGCTCTCTTTAAGCTCTTCAGGGCTTTTCACACTAAAATAAAAGAGTAGGTAATAGGAAATAAATCAGCTTTTTGCAACAAAATAGTAGCCTGCTCATGGAACAGTAGGGAGAAGTATAAGTGATGGTAGCTTGGAAAACCAAGCTAATAAATCTCAAACAAGGGTGGGGGTTTTTTCTTTTTTTTTCCTTTTTTTTTTCTTTTAGGGAGGGGCAGAGGAAAAAATTATTCTATCTGGCAAAGAATAAAGAAGCAGCAAAGACCTAAAGCTAGAAGCTTGAGTGAGACATGTGAGTTGTTACAAAGATAGAAGGCAATTGAGGATACATAGCCAATATGAGAAGAGTTTAATGTGGGATGTTCCCCATTCCTTTCAGTCTTATGTCAATATTTGGATAACTTTCTCCATGGCTCAATCACAACTTCTGAGCTGACACAGAATTTATTGAATGAGCCTCTTTGGCTCCAATTAAACCAAAGATAGAGCAGAGAACCCTAATGCTCCCCATGGCTGTAAAATTTATAGACATATGAATTTATGGGAAGGGAGTTTGCTTTTAAGATCCCAGTGTCTGGCTGGTTGCCTGGAGTGAGGGAAGGACGAATCTACCTGCAGGGATATGTGCTGGACACTAAGCTATGCCTGCTCTCCAGGCACTCAGCGTCACCAACATCCTCAGCTTAGAGCTGGGGCCAGCCGAGCATTTTCAACACATTTTCTAGGGCAGAGTTTCTGTCCTAAAGTCCAAGCCTGAAACCTGCCATGATTTATGTGCTTGACCCACTGCAAGCAGTGCAATCAGCTGGGGGAATGGTTACCACATCAATCACAAACCATGAAGTCAGGTGTCCGTGAAGTCCAAGGGGCAGCTCATTGCTACTAAACTAAAATTCTGCAGAGTTGAGTGTGTGCTTGAAGTTTCAGGGCCCAGAAGGTTCAGAACAGGTACAGGTGAGAAAATATTGTGCTGTTTTGCAGGCCTGGGCACGGTGGTCTCCTAATCAGTTCAAGAACATAGATTATTCCTTGGTTGTGGAGGCAAGAGGAAAGATCTATAATCAGAAAAGATACTGATAACTGCCGGATGGGGTTTCCTCTTCCTTCTGGACGGTAGCATCTCCCAGGCTTGGCAGGAGCCCTGGTCAAGTTCCCCAGGCAGCAACACCAAGCTCTCAGCAGGGGCATGGGGACAGTCCTGCAAGGAAGGGACTGCCAGTGGCAGGCAGAGCCCTGAAATGCCTGTGTCCTTGTGCTCAGAAGAAAGAAGGTGCCATCAGTCAGAAGAGTAGCCAGAGGATGGGAAGAAAGGTAGGGCTGCTTGGGTCAAGAGCCTGGGGATCAGCAATGTTGGACATTTCAGAGCAGAGGAAATAAAGCCCTCACATGCTGGGGGGAGCAGCACCTCATCACTTGTCTCCTCTCTGCAAGCAAGTTCACACCAGGGACAGACACGTGCATTTATCTGTAGGTCTCTGCCTCAGCTGTCTCCCTCTAAGGAGAAAGGAAGCCAGTAAGGCCACCAGGTTAGCAGGTGCTTTGGCAGCCCGAGCAGCAGGAAACACACAGCTGGGATATAGCTATCAACTCCTCATCAGGACCATGGGACTCCCACCAGTGGGACTCTCTTTCCCCCTCCCTCCCCTCTCCTCTTACACTTGCCAATTTTAATTTCATTTTAGCTGTAAGAGTCTCTTTGCTCCTGACATTTCCTCATGTCTTCCCCAAGTAAACCAATATTTTTGACATTAAATATATTCACTGTGCATTGGTATTAAGCAATTGCTTTTAAAAGATAATCTTCCCCTTTCTGTTATTACCCCTTTATTTCCACTGCTACTTTTCTTGGTGAGTTATATGTGGAAGAAATTACTGCTATTTTGTCTTGAGGTTTCCCTGAGGAATCTTGTCAAAATGAACAGTCCTTTTACTAAGCCTTCCTATACAGATTGAGCGGAAATAAAAGGAAATAATTAAACGGCTCCTGAAAGAATCCAGTGCCTAAAACCCTGGGGAAAAATAATGGTTCCATCTACACCATAGTGAAAGCCTTGACTGAAGCACAGTGTTTATGTTCTGCAGAGGGTCTCACAGCATCATCCCCACCAGCAGCAGCTCCGAGAGCTTTCCAGGCGTGCAGCTAAGTGATGTGACTAAAAAGTGTCACCTGTTTGTTCTCACAGCCTCTCCCCACTGGGAGAAACCCGTGTGCTGGAGAGCCTTGTTTTGCAAGTACATTACTTCTGTTTGAGTCATAATTTTATTATTGTTTTTAGTATACTTGTTATCATCTGTATCC
This sequence comes from Fringilla coelebs, assembly GCF_963513975.1. Taxonomy (NCBI): domain Eukaryota; kingdom Metazoa; phylum Chordata; class Aves; order Passeriformes; family Fringillidae; genus Fringilla; species Fringilla coelebs. The sequence goes on from NC_140028.1 coordinate 88,834,738, forward strand.
ATTAAAGAAGTTTAGCGGCACTCAGGGAGGGAGTGTGTCTCCTGGCTGCCTGTTCTCCTGAGTGCTTTGTTCTTCAGTAGGAGATTGAGAAAAAAAAATTAGTGTTAGGAAAGTTTTTCTCAAGTTAGAAATAAGAGGCTGAATTTCACACCAGTGATAGACTTAATTTGTGCCTACAAATTGGCATGATGAATAATGTCTTGGCTTATTTTGCTGTGCAAAAATATCCTGCATCCATGCAAAGTTGTGGTTGCCACAGCCCTGAAGTCTCTTTGTCTTTTTATACAAAGCCTATGAGGCTTCCTCGACTTTGGAATTTTCCCTTCTAGTTGGATCAAACAGTCCAAAGCTGTTCAGATTTCTGGCTCATCTGTTCCCCCCCTCTGCTTCTCAGAGAGTGAGAATTAATGGGCTCACTCCTGCAAGACACTGATCCTTCTGGCACCAGTCCAGCAAACCACTTATGCAAGGGTTTAAATTTTAACTGCCCAGAAGCTGCTGAGGTTAATGGTACTGTACCAGGGACTGCAGTGGGATCATCCTCCCTGACCCTGCAGCCTGACCTGCTGACATCCCTCTGGCTCCCACGCTGCCATAACTTGGGGGTGACCTCAGCACATGTTTGTTTATCCTGGAATTAAATGGCTGTGTGGGGACTTTACTGGATCTGCCTTACACTGCCCAGCCCTTAAGTTCAGATATCCACAGAGCAGTCGCCAGGGCCCAGCAGATGGGGTGGGATCAGCTCCATGATGTTGTCCAGCAGCAGCCAGCTACCCTGGCCATGAACTCCTCCAGGCACCCGGGACGTGGGCAACCTCTGGGAAGAGCATCCTCCTTCTCGCTGTCCCTCTACATGCTGTGAGGGTTTCATAGTGAAAGGAGGTGGCGTTGGCACTCAGGTTTGGGTACCCAGGCTTCTGGGGACCCGGATCTCAGCGGTTTCCTGCAGTGCCAGGTTGTACTGGGGAAAGGAGAGGCCACCACGTCAAGCAATACCTGTGTGTGAACACGGGTTCTCACCAGTTCTTTGTACCTTATAGAAACAACAACAACAAAATTCATCCCAGGCATGATCGCTCACAAAACTTATGAACCTTTGAAGGCAGCCAAAATTGACCCATCCTTTTTTCTTGAGAGGGGCAGGGGAAACAATCTCCACTGGTCCCAATTACTCTATTCGCTAGAAAAAATATTCCCGTGTAATGACCTCAGTAGGGAGTGATCAGCTCCTTTTGTGTATTAAATTAAACCTCTGGGGGGACATTAGACCCTCTAATTCGTATTTCTCAGATGCAATTTAAGTCTTTCATCAAAAAACCTCATAATATCTGAGCACTGCGATACCCAGTAGATTAATTTTCACATGGAGGATGAAAATAGCCAACAACATGTTAACAAATTCCATAGGGAGACCAATTGTAATGATATAAATAATCTAACATGGGCACAAACTTGAAAATATGCTTCTTTATGGATCACTGAGAACAAAAAGGCTGCTTTAAACATTTTCTTCATGTTAAGATAGAGGTGGGGAAAACCTCCCTAGCCTGCTCATTAAGAATGGAGTACATGAGCAGTTTGCAAAGGTCAGAGCCCCAAAATGATGCATCTCTATTTCTTACTCAGAAAAAATTCCATGTGCCAGGAAGACTGCTTGCATAAGTTGTCATCACTTCTGCTGCGTTAAATTGACTGAGGAAAGGACAGGTTTGCATGAGTAACAACTTTCACTTAGGGATAATTGCAGAGAAGAACATTGCTTCCTGTGCAAAGAACTGATCCTGGATCAAACATCACGTTTTGAGGAGCACGTGTATAATTTCCCAGGTTTGGTGTCTTTTCTGAGAATTACCTTTGAGTGCAGGACAGCCCCAAGCCTCAAAATGTTTCCTCCACCTGCACCCTGTGGGTGCCCTGCTGTGATAGAAAACATCAGCATGAACAGGCCTTAGACACAATTTAGCCCCTGGAGTGGGTAGGGATTTTCTGATGGGAAAAGCAGCATTCCTCCCCTTCCAGCTGGACACTTTATCTAACACCATTGCTTATGACAGCACACTGATGGATTCATGTCTCTGTGGCAGTTCACCTCCTGAGGAGAAGCAGAGCCTTTGGGAGGATTCTCAGCCACACTGAGAGCTCAGGGCAAGGGGGTTCTGTGCAGCAAATGCAAAGCTACAGGATGATAGCCCAGGTCAAGGAGAGGGAGGATATGGCTGGGTGTAAAAAGCGGTAGCTGGGAGAGGAGAAGAAAACACAACGAATTATTAATCAAATAAACAGATACTTTCGCAGTCTAAGGGACACTAAAATATCTAGAAGTCTCAGAGAAGAATAATAGTATCATCAGTTAGGAACTGTAATAGTATCATCAGTTAGTATCATCATATTAGGAACTTTAAATAATTTTAATTATGATTTAAGCATAAAACCTACTTTAGTAGTGTTCAGCATCTGTTGTTGAAACATTTTCCACTGGAACCCTTGGTTTTTGCACATGTCTACATATTTACTGCTATTAAAATAGCATATGAAAAGATGCTTATCAGCCCCATCCAAAACATATTTTTTGGCATACAAATGCTTTAATCTATTTTTGTATTTAATCATCTATAAATAAGCAAGCTAAGACATAGTCAAATAGTACACATGCAAGCCATGCACTACTACTTTTCAGCATGTACTCAATTTGTCCAAAAAAATGGAGCAGAACAAGCCTCCTAAGCCCTGGTTAGCTCATTGGGCTGAGGCAGAGTAGAGTTGCAGTGGCCTATGAAAAGCAGAACAGGAGGTCAGGCCTATGCATGTCCTTTTCCTGGTGGATTGGTGAAGGATAGAGTTTGCAAGAAGATGCGGCTGGTGAATTATGCCACTGCACTGGAAAAATCGCCGGGGGGAGGCACAGCTGTAGAGAGGGAGCTCAGCCTACAGGTACAGGTTATCCTGTTGAGAAAAGGCAAAGCTACCCCCAAAACTTGTGCTTTTCCAGAGACAGTCCAGACTGAGGAGACCTGACCCATGCTGCCACAGCCCAAGTGATGTGGTTAACCCTCTGAAGAGAGACCATGATTTACCATCACTCGGTACTAAACTCTTCATGTCTTGCAAGGTAGTAAATTAAATTATTTACCCAAATCCTGTCAAATCACTTTATCCCTGGAAATCTGTCTGGAAACCACAGAGGAGCTGTGACAGGCATGTCCACAGGCATGGGAGAAGCCAGCTCCCATTCACTCAGGCCAGGACTCCTGAGAAAGACTGATAACAAGTTGTCATTTCTGTCATTGCAAGGGCTACTAGGCATTTCCTTTGGCTCTCTTCTTCTCTCTGTCTGTGGGTACTTTAATGTTGAGTTTATGTGGCTCAGTTTATGCAGAGCTCATCAATTGCCTGTTCCTCCGTGATTCCCATCACCAGCCTGCTCTGGGAGAACACCAAGGAACAAGAAAGAGGTGAACTGCAGAAAAAAAGAGCCATGTGTTATACAGGAACTCCTTTGTAATCAAGAATATGAAAAGGATAAAAATCGATTCATAATGAATTCAGGAGGCTCTCTCTACATATTTTAACTGCCTGATATTATCTCATTGAAGAGACACTCCAGCCTCACTAAAATGTGTTGTTACACAAGCAAAGCACTCCAGCATTGATTTTTCTCTTGCTGAGGATTGTGAATCAATGTGATTTAAGCAATTCTACTCCTGAGAGTAATGACCAGCCCCTGAAAGTTTAGCCAAGCACAGGAACTTTCTGGACAGAGGCAGTTTTGTATCAGTGCTTTTAATTACATTTGAAGACATGGATTGTCCATTAATACTTGACCTCTAATTATGTTTTTAAGAGGTGGCTCTATTGAAAAACAGTTATATTGTGAAGATATGTGCAGAAACTTAAATGAAAGCAATTTTTTTTTAAAACTGCGCAACACTTTCTCTTGAATGAGCAGGTCTGTTTTTAGCAGCAGGCCAGAGGGGCCGCCCCCTGCACCATCAGTTGTGTCCTGAAGGCTTGTGAACCTGATAGAGGAGTTGTGGTTATGAGCTGTGAGTGTCTAAGCTAAAATGCAAGTAGCTGCTGCCCTGGCTTGCCTCTGAAGGCACTGAAAGGATGGAACTGCACAGTGGTAGCTGTGAGGTGCAGGAGCTGCTGCAAGCTCCCCTCCACCTGCATGCACATCCCATGGTTTTCCTATCAGCAGGACTGAGCAGAACTTGCTCCAAGGCATCCAGCACCTGCCTGTTGTGCAATATTTTTTACTTAGGCAAGAGGGGGAACAAACCTTCCCTGCAGAGATCCCCAAGAGCAAAAATACAAACTGTAGCTATGGATGAGTGTTTAGTGCTGGAATCGTGAACAAATTTGCTTGGCCTTGCACTTCCCACTGCGGCAATCAGCAGCTGTCTGCTGTCTGTGGTGGCTGCCAAACACAGCACCCTTTTGGAGAGCAAAGAGCCCTGCAGGGCCCTCCTGGTGCTGGCAGAGTTTATAGTTCTCCCTCCAGGATCCCACCACTTGCCCCAAGCTGAGAGAACCGAGTTTCTTTGCTGTTTATCATCTTTCCACTAAACCCCCCCAGTCTCTGAGCTGTCCAGATGTGCTGATATCATCCAGGGCCTTGCATAACTTTCCTCTTGGGGAAGAAAAAAAATAAAAAATGCTGCAGTAGCAGTTCCTATGGAAATTTATTATTTTAATAAGATCCTCTGAAGCACTCAAAACCAAACTAACAGCTGTTCAGAGACCAGTGGTTTCCCCTGAATTCACTGAATTTCTGGGTGAGCATGGACTTACGGGATATAAATTTGAACGCTTCTAAAACCAAAACTCAGAAAACATTCAAACCAGAAACAATATCTTGACAAAGCTGAAAGCTGAATTTAGCATTCAAGTCCCTGTTTTCTTTTCCCTTTGGACAGGATAGAAAAGATTGCTGGCTTACTGCTCTGTTACTAATGGCACCAAATAGATGTAACATAAGGAAATCTGTCGTGTTAGACTTAGGGCCAAATTGCAGGGGTGCACCAGAGTTTGCATTAAGAAACCACACACACATATTCTCTTCCAGGCTTCCTGTACAGCCTCTGCAGACTTTGCTGCACTATTTCTGACTTACACCAGCTCAGGAGAATGGGAAACCAGTCCCAGTAGGGCAGGAAGGAGTGCAGGGTGATGACAGGAGTCTGCAAAACCTTGCCTGTTCATGAGGGAGAGATGTAAGGATCCTCCATGACAGGAACTAAGGATCATAAAGCAGAATGAAAATGAACTAAAGGATGTATTTTCTTCACACCAAATGCAAGTGAGCCACAGCAACTGGCTGTGAACAATAAGGCTCATCTGTTTTCAGAAGACTAGGTAACTCAGTGGAATAGGAATCCATGGAGAGCTACTACATTCAAAAGCACCACCCCTGGCTCAGGACGTCTTCTGTGACTCATGGGGGTGCCCCACGTTATTTCCTTCTTCATTCTCCTACTCCTTCCTAGGAATCTGCCTTGGACTGGTGTTGGTGGCTTTTGGTCTGACACAGCACAGCTGTCCATGCACATGGAAAGGGATAGTGGCAGCATGATCTCCTTCCCATAGCAAGGCATGCAGAATGCACAAGGGATTTGAATGGATGCACAAGGGATTTGAAGGGGACGCAGTGTAGCACCTGGCCCTGGATGAGCAAGGGTGAGCAAGGTGAGACAACTCCTAGGAGAAGGAATTGACTCAATATCTTATCTATTTTTTTGGTTTTCCAACCATTGGTTGAGAAAAACTCTCCAGGATCCCAGGATGCCACTGAAGACCCTTGTGGCAGCTCAGCCGTTCTTGGGTTTTGACTTTAAAGACTTGCCCAAATTTCAGTGGTTTGGATTTGTTGGGGTTTTTTTAAATACAAACAGTGCTCAGGGTTATATTTACCATGCTTACTTTAATAGTATTTGGTGCAGAGGCTGTAGAAGTTTCTGGTTTTTTCCATACAGAGATGCCCCTTAAGAATCAGACTATTTATGCTACTGCCTGGAAAAAGCAAAAAGCATCCTGTCTTAGGACATTTTTGTGAAGATTTTTCCATGTTGTGCTTTGTTTTGTTTTTCAATTAAACATGAAACATGACATTATGACAGGTGAGAAAAGGCTGCTTCCTTTATCTTCTACATTCAGATGGAATTTATTTCCCTACGTATCACACACGATTAAGCCCAAAACCTTGGTCTTACAGCAGGTCTGCAGTAAAATGCCAATAGATCTGTGCCATCATCCTTCACAGGTGTGCAAAGGGGTGTGAGAACTAGTTACTTCCTTTGCTCACACGTAAAGCAAGTGTAAACTATTCAGAAACTGTGACCCTGGCAGAGTTTTATTTGTAGAAGGAAAGTGAACAAACTTGCTGGGCTGTGTGAGGAAATATCCACACCTTTTCAAGTCTGGCAGTACTGTCCTTGTGCAGAGCTACTGAGGTAGCTCTGCTCCTCTCCAACCCCTTGGGTGAATGTCCCTGGATTGGGTCGGATCAGGCATTGCCATCCTCCTCCTCCTCTGCATTTGGCTCTTGCAGCATCAGACACTGACAGCAACTGCCGTCCTCAGCTTTCCAACTTCATTTCTGTGCATTCCCTCTCCAACAAACTCTCCCTGGAAGAGAAGGGGAGAAGCTGAGTCCCCGAAATGCTGCCTTTTCTTGTCCAGAGCCAAGGAAACACCTGTATATTTTGCCACCTAGTAGTCAGCCCACCATGAGCTCACTCATGGTGAGTTTTGCACAGGATGATGACGAGTGATGAGGGAAAAGGACTTTTCCAATTCCAGCATGCTTAAGCCATCTTTCTTGAGAGAAAATCTTGAGTGTGTATATAATTTCAAAGGCAATGTTAAATCCATGGATCTCAGATACCTATAAGCCTTGCAGGGCACCGCACAATTTTCTCAGCAGTCCCTGCATTTCCTCTACACACGAGTTTGAAGATGAACAGCAGAAGGACGTGTATTGACCTGTCTGCCTAAAGACCTAAGCCCAGAAGAATAACTATGGACTAATTATTCCTCTCCTGCACCAGTGTGAAATGCTTTTAAAGAGCCACTTGTGATCCTCTTATTTCAGCCACTGATGGCAGAGGAAGCCAAGGAGACAGCAGGACATGGCTGGAGACAGAGTGTCTTATCCATCTGAGGGAAAAACACACCAGACACCCATCCCCTGGCTAAAGCTGACTGAACCTCCCTATGGAGGTGCCATTAGCTGGGTTGCTTCTTTCAGAGCCTCAAAACAATGTGAGCTGAATCTGGGCCCGTGAAAGACACTCTCACACAGCTTTTAATGACCATGTGTGCAGTGGCTTTAGGGGGTTCTGCACCTCCTCCACATTCCAGGTCATTAAAATATTTCACCTCAACTATGTGACCAGTTCTGCAGCCCTCTCCTCCCAGAGCTCTCTTCAGCTTTCTTCTTTTCCTCCCTTTCCCATCCACACCACGTCTATATCTGGCCTCACTTACCAGCTGCAATTTTCTTTTCTTTTCCACAGGCTTATTTTCTTCCTCTTTTAGAACCGCATAACCCTTTGGGCCTGCCAAATGGAACGAGGGACAAAGAGGTTAAAATAAGGGAAAAGAAGTCAGAGATATGCCTTTTTATTTATCATAAAAGCCAGACTTTTGGCTTAGCCCGGAAAAACCTGGAAATCTAACACCCTTGTCCAGCAGCACTCTTAAATAAGCACAGCAACAGGTACAGTCCAGTGGGAGGAAGGAGCCAGAGCTGCCACCAGCTAATTACCCAGCCCACTAGGAAAGCTGTGACAAGCTCCTAAAACATGTCCAAGGAGAAAAACAACAAAAGGAAATCTGGTGAGGTTGGGAGTTGACAGCGGCAGGGAAGGAATAGGTTATTTCAGGAGGATTAAAAGGTCAAAGGACTCAGTGTGGAGAAGCCAGACCAAATCCACCCAAAGCTGTTGGTATGGGATCATCTGAAAAACAAATCCAGGGGCTAATCCCTCAGCCTGCTCGGGAGAGCAGAGCGTGTCCAAGATGCACCCCCTCCTCCAGCTAGGCACGTCCTGTCCTGGCTGGACACGTGGGATGGCCCTTCTCAGGTGTCCATCCCTCTGTGACACCACCTCATCCTTTGTCCCAGGTTTGCTCACCCCTCACATGCAAGCACATGGAAACCTGCAGGGACAAGTAGGAAGCCCAAGGGTGAATTCTTTGTCCCTACACTAAGTACAAGCACTGTCACTCCACTCAAAAGGATGGTGCAGCAGGGAAGAAAATATCAATACTTCCAAGGCAGCTCCTGTGTTCCCAATTAAGAATTTGTTCTGTTCCTAGCTGCAGAGTGCATTTTGAAGAGTTGTGTGACCACCCCAAGGCTGTGAACCTCCCTGGCGAACGTCCTTCACCTCAAAGATATAAAAAGAAACACCAAGAACCGCTTGCCCCACACCTAACAAATTCAGTGGAGCTTTTCAATTCCAATCCTTAATAGTGCCCTCACACAATATTGCCCTTAATAATTCCTCACAGTTAAGGGTAGGAGACAGCTCTATACCTGCCATGGCCTCCTTTGCTCCGCAGGTGCCTCTTGTAGTTGTTCCTGCCAAACACACCACACTTTTCACACTGCTCAGGTTAGCAGGACAGGCTGCAGAGCAGAAAAGAAATAGGCACCTGCTCCTGCTGATGACCCATGAGCACTTCATTTTTCTCTTCTAACACTACAGTCTGAAGGGTATAAACTTGGTTACATTTCCTTACAGACACAAATTCTCTAGAAGACAGGGCTTTTCAGCATCCTCAAAGCGAAACAACTCGTGGTTTTCTTTGGGATGCAGCTGTGAGACTCTCAGTCAGGTCTGGATGAAGCCTGTACATGAGGTCTGGAAGAACTGCAGACGTTCCTGTTTGCTGTGCAGGGACCCTTCCAGCCCTAGCTGAGCCTGCCTCTCTCAGAGAGAGGGGCTGCTTTGCTGCCCCTGCCGCGCCGGGAGGGCGCTGGTGTGGGATGGGGCTGGCGGCATCTCCGGGCGAGCAGAGCCCGGCCCGAGGCTGCTGCTCCCGGCTCCCGGCGCCAGGCGGCAGATCCAGGCACCGCCTGCCTGGAGGCACCGGGGCTGTGCCAGGCTGGGGAGCGGAGCGCGGCCGGCCCCGGCTCTTTCCGCCGCGATAACAATGCCTATCACTGAAGTGAAGAGCGTCAGCATTCCCATTTTCCTCTTCCTTATTTTAGCAAAACAAGTCGATCAGTTTGAGCAATAAATGCAAGCCTGGAAGCCCTGGGGGAGAGAAAGCTGCGGGCAAAAGTTCTGGGAGGGGAAATTCAGCCCGCAGCAAAAAGAATCCAGTGGGATTAATTGGGGTATCTCCATAATCCACGCAAGATGTGCTCAGTTTATCAGCAGCTTGTTTTAGGCACTTTTTTGTTGAAAGTCTCAGCCTCGATTTTTAGCTACTAAACGAAAGCAGATTTCAGTAATTGCTTGTTGTGGTCATCCACAGCAACACAGCTTTTCAGTCTTGAATAGCTAAGAGGCTTCTCCAGGCCAGAACAGACTAGGATTTTGTCACTACCCAGGGAAAATCTATTTCTCTTTTCTCCTCCAACGTCACTTCTTTTGGGAACTTGATTGTGGTATTGATTCCCTGCACTGAACCACCTGGGTTCATATCCTTGCATTCAGATTACCTCTCCAGAACCTGGTGAACTAGCGCTTTCAGAAAACATTCACATGTCTTAAATTCCTACCACCCTCTCATTTTCTTCTTTCCAGATTGTTCTTCTTTTTTTTTTTTTTCTTTTTGCAACATCTTTTTCCTCTATAAACCTGTTGCTGGCCCCTCCCAAGTAGGAGCTTTAAAAATAGTTGCCAGGTCTACAAAGGCAGAGGTGGTTTTGTTTGTTTTGTGCCACAGGGTATGTGACATGAAGTTTATTGCATCACTGAAAGTCGTTATTATAATGAAGTACCTCTCCGTAATAGGAACTGGAGATAAGCCCTGGACCTATTTGCACTTCCAAGTTGCTATTTTCACTTGGTCTCCCTGACCAGGGAGAAACTTTCTAAGAAATGCCAATGGCCACTTTTAAGATCCAGGACAGCATCCAGTCTAATATTTCTAACCTCCTCAGACATGCAAAAATCATCACTAAACCCTCGTGGTGAGAGAACCATACTTCTGACAGATCTGAATGGAGAGAAGAAAAAAATCTTTCCTGAAGCCTGTTAGACTAAGTTCAGACCTAGAAAAGGAGAAATGTCCTCTGCCCAATGAAGCTCCTGAGCTTTGGATTTTATATGACAGGGGCACACTCCACAAGAGGTCTCAGCAGCGTGACCATATGCACCTGTGAGCTCAGAAACATGAATTCCCTTTCTCAGTATTCCCCAGAATGCAATACCTCAAGAGATGATTGCAATCCTTCTGTCAGCTGCACTTTGTCAGGTACTGGCACCCCAAGAAAGGACACACATCCAGAGGACACACATCCAGCCCTGATGCTGCAGCACTTGAGCGTGTGCTTACAGACATTCTCAAAGCCAGGGGAGCTGGGCACACAGTCGGCACCTCTGAGCACAGGCTACCTGGTCAATGAGCCCTGCAGCAGGGACCTTGCAGTTCCAGCAGCTACATGGATCTTCTCTTGGAACTGTCTCTCTTGAGTGGCCCTCCAAGAATGTGTGTTTCTTCCTTGTGCCCAGTTCTAGGGCTTGACTTCCCTAATTTTTTTTGTCCTTCATACCACTTTTTTGGTTTGTGGTGCTCTGGGACTAACTCGGGTGTTAATGCTACATTGCAGAGAGGATGCAGCACTTTGTAATTCCTTCATTGCTTAGCTGTATTTCTCATGCTGTGGGACAATGTGTTTGCTCCATGATTCTGGGCTGTCAAACAACCTTTGAGAAAACCATGCCCTTGCTGATAAGACCAAAGAAATGAAAAATGGAAAAAAAAAAAAAAAAAGGGCTTTGGCAGGGCAGTTTCTATTGCAGGCACTAATCAGTGCCTCCTTTTGCTGCAGTGTACTTTGATACAAGGAAATGCCTGGCAGGTTCTCTATCTCAAGGCAGCAGTTCACCTGCTGCAAGCGTTCCTCAGGAGGAGGATGAGGAGGCAGAGCTCCAGTTCCACGGACCCTGCGAACTGGTCCCTTCTGGGGAGGTCTCCCACTGCAGCCTCCACAGGGCCAAGTTCCCTGCCCTCCTGGCTGCAGCTGTGGAGATGGGCAGTGCAGGCTCTGCTTGCTGATTTCCCAGCATTTCTCACACCACAGAGCCCCTTGCAAGGCCCAAGAACTTGCAAGGCTCCTTTACTGCAACTGAGCTCTCACCCATTTGTGTTCTGTACAGCGCACGCGGCAATGGTGGCACGGACACAGCAAGCAAGGTCTCGGCTGAAGACAGAAACACAAAGAAACACAGAATGTTTGGGGTTTAAAGAGACCTTTAAGACCATCCATTTCCAACTTCCCTGTCGCTTCCAGGTCTGGGACATCCACCATTTCTCCAGGCAACCTGTTCCAATGTCTCACCCCCCTTATCATGATAATTTCTTCTTTATGTCCAATCTAATTCTACCCTTGCAGTATGTAATTGTTGCCACTTTTCCTGTCACTACAGGTCTTCATAAAAAGCCTCTCTCCATCTTTCTTGCAAGCCTCCCTCATGTACTGAAAACGCATGGTAAGGTTTCCCCAGAGATGCAAAGATGATTGTTTCCAGTAAAAGTCTCCCTTTTCTACCAGTGTTGGAAATCCCACCTTCCCATTGTAAGGAACATCTTACACAATCACACGAAAACTTCAAGGAAAACAGGATGCTATTTCATTCAAGCGTCACAACTGATATTTCTATTAAATGAAAGAGTGGAAAAGTTGTGAATACTAATGGCAGCAAAGGGTAGGTGCCCTTAGGTGCCCTGCTTCTTCCTATTTTTATAACAAGGGTAAGTGGATGGAAATGAGACACAGATCTGCTAATGAACATGGCATAATTTCTCCAGAAAAAGGAAGTGAGGATTTCTTTTTTTGCCTGATCTTAAACCATTTTCCTGTCAAGATAAGTGGTTTCTGAGAGGATCACTTTGCCTTGATGCTTTTGATTTCCACTTTGCCAGTGGAACAAGCAAGCTGCAAAGAAGCAGACAAAGATTTGAACTGTGTCGTGTGGCCAAATTCAAAGAGGGAAACTCTTCAAATTGTCAAAGGAAGCAAGAAGTTTACTTCTCTTTTCCACTGTACAAAATAACACATTTTCAAAATTTACTGCCGGCTCAAATTCTTCTGGGAAAAGAGGCTGTTCTGGTAACCAGCGGCTGAATCGAAGTTAAAAAACTTGGTGTCAGGATCAAATCTCTTGAGAAAGAGAAAGGAGGCCTTTCTCTTCTTTGCATTTGGCCTGGATATCTTCCCAAGTTCATTGTCCTAGAGAAAAGTGCTATTTAAAAGCCCTTTTAAAGACTAGGAATAAAAGTATATGGATAGCTAATCACTGAAATGTGTTCAAAACAAATGCTATACTTCGTTGCAGTCAGGTTCGAACCTTCCTTACAATTCTGCCCTCCTAAAACTAAAATGAAACTACTTTCAGTGTTTCAGATTGTGTGAAACCAACTTAGCTTTTCAGAAAGACGCTTTTCACTGGAAAAGGAAATACATCTGCAAGAATTTGAAAAAAGCTGAGCTGTTCTGTCAGCTGTTCTGTCAGCTGATGCTTTGACCTATATTGTGTGATATATACAGTTCCTATTTTCAAAAGATTCAGCCTAGACCCATTGCAAGAAGCTGGCTGTTTCTGTTAAGATGAAACCAATGCTACAGTTTTATATCATAATCCTGCTAGGAAAGGTGGAATATGTTTGTCTTTAATAAGAAGAAGATTTAATTAAAAACTGTGAAAAGATGGTAAATGTTGGAGATAATTGACACTAGGAAGCAATTCTTAAGGCTCACATACAATCATGCCAATGGTAACAGGGTAACTCCAGCTCAGCTAATTGGAACAGGATTAATCAAAGGATGTTGCACATACAGGGCTGGTAGCAATGCCAGAAAAGTCTTCACCATCCACAAACTTTGCTAGAGCATGGGCTGGCATTTGCTCTGCACTGCGCTACACCAGCAGAGTAGAGTCCCGGGGGATACCTCTCCTACAGAACCTTCCTCCATTTCAGCTGAATCCCTGCAACTGCAATGCTAAATGCTTAGAGAAAACTGCAGTGCCTTTTTTTGACATAGCAAGTAAACCTGCTTGAAACAGTAAGAACAGAGAGGTCTGGCTGCAGGCACTGAGAGACTGCAGTGGAGTTACCGGAGGCATCAGCTTAGGCTGTGACAGGAAGTCAAAATGGAAATGGCTGGTGAAAAATTCCTAATAGAGACATGCCTCAAGGACACTTAGTGAAAGCAGCCAGAAATGGCAAAAAGCCTCATTCCTATATGCTATATGTCAAATATCGACATACAGCCCTGTCAGGTATCTTAGGTTTTTAGGTGCTCATGGGAGCCTGGAGACATTTGCAGCCCCTTCCCTTCCCTCATCCCCACACACTTCCCAGGCACTTGGGAGTGTGCTGGGGGGTGCCAATGCTGCAGGTGGCATGCTCGCTTCAGAACAGGCTCGCTCTTGCAACTGAAGGCAGGAGTGCAGCCTGTCAGGTAATCCTAGCTCAGTGCTAGGGCATCATCTATCCTCAAGCTGCTATTCCTGTTTTCTTGGCCTTGACAGGTCACAAAATCTCCTTGTCAGTGTCACCAATGAGTAATTGCCATAACAAACCCTGGAGCTGTGTGGTCCATCATTTGCCTCAGATGCAAATATTTTAATGTGTTCATGTCCCGTGTAAAAGAAGAGAGTGTCCCTCTTATTGTCCCTTTATAAATAAGAGGAGAGTTTCTGAATTCTTTTTTTGAAAAACTGTAGTTAGTCTAGAGTTTCTCTCCTCTGTCAGCTTTTGGTGTAATTTGTTCAAGCTGAGAATGTTTAGTGCAATGTTTCCTCACAAAGCAGCCCTCTTCTGGGAGAAACAAGGACAGATGAAGACTAGGAACTGCAGCTGGAGAGAGATGACCAACACTTCATCTACACGCAAAATATACTTTGGTCAAAAAAAAAGACAAGCATATGCCCAAATGGACAAGCAGATCTTTAGTGCTAGAGGCACTGGCTCGTAATAAAGCTACTTTCCTGTCCATTTTCCAGGCAGTCATGCACAGAAGTGTAGTGGCAAGGGGTTTGGGAACAAAGCAAGTACCTGGAATAGGAGAAAAACAAACCCACACCCATGGCTCAGGCCACATCCCTAGCCCTTACTCATTTCTCTCAGAAACAAAAGACAGAAAGCAGCAAGCCCACTCATCAAACCCCAGGCTCAAAACAGAGGGGACAAAGCAGTCACAGAGGGGCTACATGTTTTTGGCCAAAGGACTGTGCTGTGAAGAAAGTTCAACGCCATTCTTGGAACAATGCATTTTTCTAATCACCTTTATTTCAGCAAGGCTTTTATGCACTCAGGAAAGGGTAGAGCCAGACAGCTCTCAGAATTCTACTGATTTGAGTCTTTGGAGACTCATTCAAAGGTGGAGCAGGCCACATGACAGGTGGAAAAATTAGGCATCAAAAGTCAATTATATTAATTAATTCAAAGAAGCACCTCTGAGCAAACTGCAGGAAGACCTCACAAGTACCTTTTCTGAGCAAAGCAACATAAAATCCAAGTGATGGACAAATCAAAATAGAAAAAAAAGTCAGTTTTGATTAAAAAAACTATATGTACTGGAAAGGCTAACAATGTAGTGGGCAGGATACAGGACACGGGTTCGAGGAACTCAGCTCATTTCTCCACTCCCTCATCAATTTCTGAGGGGACCCTGGACCAACTTGGATTCATCCCCAGCTATCTCTAGACATTAAGAAGAGGACAGTGCCTAAATTTAGGACAGTCGGCACCTTAGGCCCTTTTCCGTACTCCAGAGGGCAATTCAGACACCAGGTGAACTAACATGTTAATCTAATTTAGAAACCATATCTGCTGTCTGGTGGCACAAGTACTGTCCTCCATGCTTCAACTCCCAGCTCTGGACACTGGGATGGCATCACTGATTTTTTGACAAGGCTATGGGAAAGTGACTATTATCAAAGAACATGAAACTCTGAAATGCCCTATTGATAGGAGCAAGGTATCATTTAGAGCAACTGCTCTTAGTGATTTTCTTCTGAAGATTTTCTAATTGGAAACATGGGGTTTGAGTTCCTTGCAAGCCAGACTTGCCAAGAAGTAAGTAAACAAACCTGATAAAGCACATTTTCCACTAACTGTTATTTGCAAATAAGTGTTCTGTCATATGCTGCTGTATTCACAGAAGAGGTTGTATACAAAACTAGATCTGGTTTTCTACAAGTAACATTTTCTGTTTAATATTTTCCTTTTCTTTGCTAAAGCCTTCTGCTGCAGTCCTTGCAGTTATCTCTTGTATTTATTGATGTTAATCTTTATGTAGTTAAACTCTTGATTGCAAAACTCATTTTTAAGAGGCTGATTATTGATACATGTAACCTTTTACCACCTTTTCACACTTCTCGAAGACATAGTTCATGCTGTCTGTATTTTGAACTTGAGTGATGGAGTGGAGCTGAAGACCACGCAGATGTATTCCTGTTTTTCTAAAGCAAACTCAAGAGTCCAAGCACAGCTGTGAGAATACAACACAGCCCTGTGGGATCAACCCAGCATTTTGTGTCTGACATGGCTGAAGGTGGATGTGTCTGCAAGAGACCAGGCTTTAGACAGAGAGCTCCTTCTCTGCAATATTTCCCAATCTAAGATTTTCTGGGCCAGAAGTAAGGCTTTTGCCTTTTAACTTCTACTAATGCTGACACTTACGTGACAACTGGGTCAATTAAGAAGTTAAATCCAACTTGAACGCCACCATACAAATTGCTTGTAGCGCGAAGGGCTACGGATTGAATTCCTTGGGGGCCTCTGTGTGCAGGGACCTGAGCTACCACAGCAGAAATGACCACGCACCTGAGCCACCCTCGGCTGTACCAGGCACCTCTGTCACCTTCACAAGACCTGGGTGGGAGGGCTCGGGTCACCTGCCCATATTCCACCCATGGAGCGCAACCTTTTCCCTTGCTCCCGGTATTCTGTTTGCTTGCTGCTCCTGCACAAGAGCAGATGCGGGGTAAAAGATGGAAACAGGAGGAACTGCTACAACCTGCTGGGACAGGGGACAGCCAAGTGCCTCCAGTGCCACTGTGATTCACTCCAGTGGGAAGTGGACACTCTTTCTCCCGCAGTGTCACAGCAGAGATGGACACTGAAGTAAGGGAGAAGTTCCTGTTAACTGTCACCTAAAAGTCACGTGGATTCTTTATTCCCAGGCTATTTAAGCCTTTCCCTTTTCCCATCTGATGTTTTCCTCATTTTAAAGATGACTTTACTTCCAGGGAAATATTTTCCTGTTGCTTGCAGTTCTTTGTTGTGGAAAGTGTAAGTGGGAGGAAGGTTACACAACAGGTTTCATCCTCTGAAACCTGAATCTCTGCAAACCATCTTACTTGTTTTTCTGACAATAACAATTTTAGCCCTGGGAGAAACTGTGAACCTTGCTCAGTAAAGCTGGTTTTCTCATCTATTTCAGCTCTAAGCCGAGTCTGATTTTTGTAACTAGTCACTGCCATATGATGTCAGGACGTGCATGGTCTGGAAGAGCTTTCTGATAGAGACTTTCTGATAGAGGCTTTCCTCCATCAAGGGTCATATAGCTGCAACTTTCCTCCCTAGCTTAAATGCAATTTTGTATATGGAGTGAATTTTGGAAAGAAACTGATCATTGGTGATATTGGACAGGATCTGTTTGGGCCATACATGTAGGGCTGAGGTTGATGGATCACTGGTTGTCTTTACTCCTTTCCTCAGCACTTTATTAAGACCACAAGTGTACTGTGAGATAGGCACTCTTGTCCTTTGCTAAACCTCACTAACTGGAGATGGGGAGAAATGAAAGTTGGTTTGCAAGAAAACAGACTTCTGCCCGAGGACTAGGAGAATTAAATACATTATAGGGCTGGGTAGTGATAGAGAGAATAAGGTAATTTCCAAGAGCTCAAATTATCATGGAATCCTAGAATGGTTTGTGTTGGAAGAGTCCTTTAAGGTCATTCATTCCAAGAGCCCTTCCACTAGACCAGGTTGCTCAAAGCCCCATCCAACCTGGCATTCAACACTTCCAGAAACCTGGCATCCACAGCTTCCCTGGGTAATCTGTTTCAGTGCCTCACCACCCTCACAGTAAAGTTCTTCCTATTCTAAACCCACCCTCTTTTCATTGCACAGCCATTCCCCCTTGTTATATCATTTCATGCCCTTGTAAAAAGTCCTTCTCCAGCTTTTTTGCCCCCCTTGAGATATTGAAGGGCTGTTCTAAGGACTCCCTGAAACCTTCTTTTCTCCAGGCTGAAGAACTCTCTCAGCCTGTCTTCATAGGTGAGGCGCTCCAGCCCTCTGAGCGTTTTCATGACCTCCTCTGTATTTGCTCCAACAGGTCCATGTCCTTCCTGTGCTGGGAATCCCAGAGCTGGATGCAGCACACCAGAGCAGAGTAGAGGGCAGAATCACCTCCCTTGACCACTGCTTTTGATGCAGCTCAGAATACAGCTGAATTTAGGGGCTGGAAGCATATGTTGCCAGCTCACATGAAGATACTTATCCACCAACACCCCTAGTCACAGTATCACAGAATCACAGAGTATGCTGAGCTGGAAGACTCCCATCGGGATCCCCGAGTCCAACTCCTGGCCCTGCATGGGACACTCCAAGAATCACACCTGAGAGCATTGTCCAAGTGCTTCTTGAGCTCTGTCAGGCTTGGTGCTGTGATCACTTCCCTGGGGAGCCTGTTCCAGTGCCAAACCACCCTCTGAGTGAAAAAACCCCAAGTCCTTCGCCTCAGTGCTGCTCTCAATCCACTAATCTTTCAGCATGTATTTGGGATTGGGATTGCCATGACCCCTGTGCAGGGTCTTGCACTTGGCCCTTCTGAACTTCCTGAGGTTTGCATGCACCCACCTCCCAAGCCTGTCTATGTCCCTCTGCACGGCATAGTCAGCTCTTTGATTTGCATGTAATGTAAAAAATTTTCATCTTGTATAAAAAAGGGCATGGGCAGATGGGACAGCCCCTAAGATGAAAGTAAGGTGCAAGAGCCACAGGGAGGGAAGTAAAGGGACAAGTTATATAACTTTCATTTAATTGAGAACAGTGTTTCAAATCTGCAGAAAACAGCATGTTGCTCCCCTTGTTCCCTAGACAGAAAGGCACAGTTCTACAGTCTCCTTTTATTGTTTTGCTGATAAGCAGGCATTTCACATTTCTGACACTAAACAAAATGTCCTTTAGAAAAGCCGGTGCCACGGCCTTTTCCAGCTGGAACGTTACAACCACAGCCTGGCTGGCCAGCTGAGTTTTTGCTCCGTAACACAATGTCTCGGAGGCGGCTGCTCAAGGTGCTCCAGCTAGAAAGGGACTGCTGCAGGAGCAGCCAGCTTCAGCTCCTGCTTCCACCCTTGTCTCCGTGGGCAGCAGTGCAAATACGGTGCAAACTTCCCAGCTCTTGGGGTGATCTGGCTTGGGATGCACCGGGATGACTCGTGGAGTACCTGACTTTGTGTTTCCATCCTGCAAACACTGACTGCTGCCCAAAGTTCAGTCCTCTTCAGAAGATTTTATAAGGCCCCTATTGTGACTTCTACTGTTGGACTCCTCCTTTAAACAGCTTTAAAGTGAGCAAATTTTCCTTCTTTGATTCCCAAAGGGTATTTCTGCATGGCACAAAGCTGATCTTGTTTCATAGTGTCCAAGCAGGAGTCAGGATTACCCCTTCCTGGGGAAACCCACCTCCTGTCCCGGCAATCCCCGTGGCCTGAAATGACCCACACGGGCCACTGGTAACAAATGGAACAAAAGTTGTTTTTGCATTACTCAAGCAACTCAAATAGCAACCAGAATAGCTCAATTCTGGTTAGTCTCAAGATCTGAAAGTGGAGCTACCAAAAATCGCTGAATCAGAGGAAATGGATCTCTGACAACAATAATATTTATGATTTCTTATGAAAAATTGTTGTAGATGTTTTTGTTATTAAAAATAAAGGTAAAAAAGAACACCATCTTCAGAAGTGCCTGAGATATGTTTGTGCCTTCTTACTCAGAGGAAACATGCATGCTGTTTTTGTCAGCTAACAAAATACTTTCTAACAAGGTATTCTGACAAGGCTGAAAATATCTTACACCAATGTGAGTAATTTTGGCTCCAAGTGCACATCTTAGGAAAAGGAACCTCAGGAAAAAAATTTAAATAAGCACTGGCATGAAAGACAGTCTTTAAGTGACAGGCCTGGAAAGGCTATGCATATTTGTACTCAATACAGAACGATTCGATTGCTGGTTTTCAACCCACACAGCTGCTTCACGTTTTGTCCTTTTTTTTTTTTTAATGCCAAGAAAGAAAAAAGAGTCACCTAGTTTCTCTCCTAACTTTAGGACACCGATAACGTTCATTGCCTCGGAGGGCTGTGATTACTTTTTGTATGTAGCCGTGTGACCCCTGCTGGCAGATTCTTATCATGACTGCAGCAATTCAAACACACATGTACAGATACATCGGCATTCCGGTAAGTCCTGCCCTATGTACACAAGGAGACATAATACACAAGACGATATAATCCCTGCTCTGGAAAATAAACTCCCACGCTGGAGAAGTCTGAAAAAAAAAAAAAATGTATAACCCAGCTTTCTCCAGTCACAGATATTTTACAGGGCAGTTTTCGGAATAGCTTTGATAAATAGATATGACCATCTCGGGATGGGGTCACTGGTGTTTATTCAGCATAATGGTCTAAACGTTCATTATTGCTTGGAAAGCCCCTACACTTCATCCTGTTAGAAGCAGGGAGGTTACACCAAGGAAAGGATTAGTCTCCACTTGCATTCCTTTCTTGTATTCCTTCTCATACCATCTGCTAACATTCATTGTGGCAGAGAGGATACCAGCTAAATGGACCTTTATTCTGACTCAGCACGGCTGCAGACAGTCTGTCCGCTATGATACAGTGGCACAGTATAATTTGATACTTTAAAAAACTGGCCATTCACCTGCCAGACCACAATGCAACTTGCACTTAACAGCCCCGCTCTTTGTGATAGCCAAGGTCATTTCTATTATTACAGCACAGTGCACGGAAATACCACAAATACCAAGAGAGTCTTATCTATTTATCATAGGTGAAACTGGCACGCTTCGCAGCACGACGGCTCCACGGCGGATCACAGGCATTTTGAGTTCACTTAATTAAGTTTATAGTCATGGGTTGGCTTCCTCAGTTGGGACCTCAGTGGATTCCATGAGTGTCTGTATCTGTGATGGCACTGCTGCAGCCGCTCCTCAAGAGCCCAGCTTCCACACTGACTCTGCTCCTTGACAGAAGGCTGAAAACACAAACATGTCAGAAAAAAGACCTTGTCAGAATTAGCGATGAGAGCCACAGGTGAAGGGCAGGCGCAGATCTTCCCTCCTTCCCTCCCTACCTGGCTTTACTCACCTGCTCACACCTAAAACACACTGGTTTTAGCACCTTGCCCTACCCTGGCAGAAAAGGGAGATTATACCTCAATGCTCCACCCCTGCTGCCAAACCCAAACCTCCTGAGACCCCCAGAGCCCACCTGACAGGGTCTGAGAGGAGCAGGGCAGGCTCCAGCGCAGTCAGGCATCCATCATCCCGCATAAGAGACCCCCGTGTCCCACCGCTGCGTTCTCCCCAGGGCAGTAGCAGGAGCAGCAGGTGAAGCTCTGAAGCCTTGAAGAAGTGAACCTTGAAGCCTCGCAGCCCTGAATCCCCGAATTCCTGAATCCCTGAATTCCTGAATCCCGGAGCCTCCCTCAGGTGCGACGCGTGGGCAGGGCGCCCCCTGGCGGCTCCCGGCGCGCCCCTCCCGCCCCCGGGGCGCCCCCGGTCCCCCCCCTCCCGCCGCCGCCGCCGCCGCCCCCCGCTCTTGAAGTTTGCAGGCGATTTCCTTTCCAGCCCCGGCCTTATCTCGGCCCGCACGTTGCCGCGCGGTGACTAATAGGAGAATAACATTGTCTCGGGATAAAATAGCGCCGGGGCTGTTTACCCGCTCCATGGGGGTTCGCTATAAAAGGGCGCCGGGGACCGCCGCGCCAGCCAGACGCGCCGGGGCGCACCGAGCCGCGCCACGCAGGGCACCCGCCACGGCGCTCCGTCCTCACGCCGGGACACACTTTCTCCGCTTTTCCCTCGCCTTTTATTGATTTTTACCCTGTTTCCCCTCACTTCTTCCATCCGCCCTCCGCCGCCTGCTATGGATTATTGCCACATGATCGTCTCGCTGCTCTTCGTGCTCTGCCCGGGGCTGCTGCCGGCAGGTAGGTGCCGGTCCGCTGCCGCTCGCCTCCGCCCGGGACCGACCCCGCGGAGGGCTGCGGGGTCCCAGCCGGGCTCCGGGGAGGGCTGCCCGAGGGATGCAGCGGGAGGGGATGCGCGGGTGCCTTGCCTTGCCTTGCCGCGGGTGCTGAGCTCTGCCGCTCCCTCCCGCAGCCCCCGGAGCCGAGGTGGACGCCGCGCCGCCCCCCGCCGCCGCCGCCGCGCACCGCCGCGCCCGGCGCTGCTCCTGCTCCTCGCTGATGGACGAGGAGTGCGTCTACTTCTGCCACCTCGACATCATCTGGATCAACACCCCCGAGTGAGTGGAGTGGAGGGGCTTCGGCCGTTCCCCAGCGCCGGGTTCCCTTGTGGTTAGGAAGAAAGGGAGGGAGGTGTGAAGGCGAAAATTAAGAGCCACAACCCCCCTGCAGAGATGGGAAGGGGAGGAAGGAATAGTTGTTTGCACAGTTTCTCCTACTGCTTTACCTTCCTCCTACTACTTTTCTGGCACATTTAGCGCCGAGACTGTTCACCAGAAGAAGGCAAGCAGGACTGGGCCACCCAGATCGGGCAGATAGTTCCTAATAGCCCTAGCACACCTGCCTGCCTAAAATCTGGGCAGCAGAATTTCCTTTGGGTGCTGCTCAGCAAAGGCTGCTGAATACTTTTCGCTATGAATCAGAATCAGACAAAATGCCAAAGGCATGATTTTGCCAGCCTGAATTTGAGCGGTTTTCTTTCTGACAAGTTAGGAGGTTGGAAGGAATACTTTGTCACCGGGTGGCTCTAGCTTCCTTTCACCGCTCTCTGCTGCAAATTAATGTGCCCCACGTGTTAATAGGATTATGCACAGTATCCATTTCTATACTCTCCTCACCAAAAAGTAGTGAGCCGGAGGCTCACCTCAGGCTGCAAACACTGCAACACTGACATTTCTTCTGCTGCTGGGTTTTCTCTGAGAGAGAATCTGTTCTTCACTTTTACTGCTTCTTTCAGTGTTGGCAGTAGCCAAAGTTCAAAGAGATGAGGTTTTATTGCTTTCTATTGCACAGGGAGGCACAACAGCCTTGTGAAATCACAATTAAAAGGTCATTATCCTTGTCAGTAGCCATGCTAATGAATATGTTGCAGGATCATCAGAAGCATTTGCATGGAAACTGTGACTAACGAGGCATTCCCAAGCCCACAACCTTTACTCGTGCAATCAATGCTGTTGATAAGATTGCCGAAAATACCCCATAGTGTTTTGAAGCCACAGAATTATTTAAATGACTTTCATGTTGTCTCTTTGATCATAGGAAGACAGTTCCATATGGTCTCGGCGGCCCCTCTCGACCCAGAAGATCACTGAAGGACATGGTGCCGGAGATGCTCGCTGAACCAAGCAGCAGATGCCGATGTGCCAACCAGAAGGACAAGAAATGTCTGAACTTCTGCCAGGCAGGCAAAGATCTCTGGTGCGTCTCTTGTTGCTACTCTTTAAAAGGCAATGCATGTGAAAGGGATGGATTGTGGTGCACTTACTCATTTTGGCACTTGCTGAGTGAATGCTCTCCCCAAAGCCCTGCCTCCTACCTGAGAGTGCTCACGCTTCTATGATACATACTATGGCTTGGCCCAGAAAGATTGCTTATTACATGCCTCGAGAAGTGGTTGATGAGATGCCTCACCTTGTGGACTGCAGACTTCTCTTTTTTTTTCTAACAGCAGCACCTTTTCCCTTTTAACAGGGCTCAGTCCACAGTGGAGAAAACCTCACGGCACCGCATCAAAGCCAGCAATTGCTTTGGACCCAAATGCATGAACCGACAGCTTGTTGACAGCAAGAAAATGAAGCGGTGAGTTTCTTCTCATCCCGTTGTAGTTCCCCGGAGCAGCAACAGAGAGCACAGTTCACCTGCCTTCGGGTCATCCTGGGCTTAGCTGCTGGTTTCAGCTTGAGAGCTATGGAGGAATCAGTGAGGGTATTTTGAGGGCTTTTCATCCTGCTCTGGCTTTTTAGCTTGGGAGGACATGGCTGCTGAGCTCAGCCCGCTGTCTGTCCTCTGCTTGCATTCAGTGCTCAGCCATATTCCTGTGGAAAAGTACAGAATACAGAAGTTTGCCTGTACTAAAGAAGACTCTTTAGTGCTCCTTTCACAAGCAGAACAGGACTTATGGAAGCAGGCAGCCTGATGACATTGAATGAGACTTAGGCCCTGGAAGTCTTAAATAATTTTTTGAAAGTGGGGCTTGCATACTTACTTGAAAAATGCACCTATTCATTGGAACTAGGATCAGGTTTACCTAAAAGAAACAACACAGGCAAAACATAAAAAAACCACTGGAGACCTCCTGACTGGCTACTTAAGGAAGTCTAGGGCATCTATATTTGAGTGAATATTTTAATTTAATGTTTGCATTGAAATGATGAATACAACATTTCAAGTATCTTAAGTTATCCTAATTCTGAGGTACAGCAAACAGCAGTTTAATAGGATCCCACGGTAGAAATCTAGACTGAGGTTTATTTAAGCAAAAACTAAATAAACCTTTTTTCACTTTACACTTGCATCTTCATTGTCACAATGCTAAATGTACATTTCTTGGTTTTGCAGGCTGGAAGCCATTGGTAACAGTATCAAAGCTTCCTTCAGTATCGCAAAGCTGAAGGCTGAGCTCCAGAAAGGGCGAAAGCTCAAACACAACAGGGCGAACAAAAGGCAAAGCGTCCGGGAGAGCCTGAAAGCATCCTAGTGGGGAGATCCCCTGAATCCTTCTGCACAACGCTTGCTGCCAAAGCATCGCGAAAACTGCCTTGACTCCAACATTCCACGATGGCGACGGGCCCCTCTGCCCGAGTGTTTGCACAGCGGAGCAAAATGCTAAGGAAGTCCTGTATTTGGAGATATAAAGACAAAGGATTTTGTCATTTTGGAATTCAGGTGGATGGGTAGAAGGGCTGAAGGGAAATCTGCAGTCACATACATGAAAAGCCATCTGTCTGAAGAAACATTTGAATACTGCTCCTGGAATGTTACCCATCAATTGAGCAGCTTTCAGGGTCTACAATAAAAGCATCTCGCAAGGAAGACCTCACAGATGTGCTTAGCAAGGACAGAAGGCAAGATCTGAATGTACAAACTTCAAAGAACTCTACCTTTTGATTGATGAAAGCCACAGTTCTACTTTAATCAGGACTTACTGCATATATACATGTCTACCTCGCATACTGTTTGTTGCACTCCTGCTAGAGTATTTTTACACCTTGTCATTGCCTTTACTAATCAGCTGCAACCCTTTGCCTTTTTTCAGAAGTCTAGTTTACTTGTACAACCAGAGTTATCTGAATGTGGGTTAGGCACTCTGATTGTTTGCATAGTCAAAGTCCTTTGGCTTTGGATACCAAAGGACCCTTCAACATAAAATAAAAGTTATCGAGGACACTACTAAGTTTCCCATAACAAGGATATCTGGTCAACTGAAGTTCTAATAATAGAGGTTGTTGTGTCTTGAATGCTACCAAAAATGCACTGAAGTGGGGATGTACCAGAGGCTCTTGCAAGATTTATTCAGGGCCTTGTTTAGTGGAAATGCATTGAGACAAAGGGTTGTTTTGAATTAAGTCAAAAGGCTAATATTGGGTGAATGTTTATAGCAGTGAATTTGTTCACATTGTTGAATTTGCAGACAAGTTGAATCTTATGTGCTTATTTTTGTGTCATGTATTTATATTCACACAAGTTCTTCATTATATTTACCATGTTGAATACACATTGAAGTAGGCCATATTGGTCTATGCATGTTTTACGTATTTCTGTATGAAATTGGAAAATGCTTTATGCCTATCAAGGTAAATATGTTCAGAAATAAATATTTTTAATTACTGTATTGGCCTGTTTTTCCTTAGTCTGTGGCTCTGTGCTCATGGAGGTAGATTGCCCCATGTGCAAAGCTGACCCAGGTGAAGTGTGTGCATTCAATTGCCTTTCTGTCAGATAAGCCAGATCACAGCAATCAAAGTTTGTGCCAGATGTGAGACAGCAGATGACACTTGTTCTAGCTGCAAGGCTGCTCATCAAATCTTCATGGCCAACTCTAAATTGGACAAATGAATTTATCCTGGAGCAGTCTTCTCACGTGTATGATGTGGGTGTACTACAGCACGAAAATATGGGCATTAAGGATGTGGGATAGATGAACTAGAGGGGAAAATGCACGCACTGGAAAACTTGTGGGCTGTATTGAACTCGGCAATGGTACTTATTACCATTACTGTGCTATACTTAAAATTTCAGCCCATTCCATGCAAGGTAAAGATGGAGATCTCAATGGAGCCTCAATGGGGACCAAGCTCGGGAAAGATCTAGATCAATAGTTAATTTTTTTACATGTTTCAAAATATTGGCTTTAGATGGTTATACCTAGAAAAATGCTTAAAGCAAATACATGGATTTAATCAGTCATCCTCTAGAGAGAAAAAAAAAAAAGCACAAGAGTTAATCCAAGAATAAAACTGAGTGGTTTGGGTTTTCTTAAAAACAGAACTTAACAAAGAAGTACAATACAAGGAGTGTGACCCAAACACCGAAGGAATCACCACTGAAAATTTCTGAAATTGTTCTGGATTTCTTGTCAATATTCAAAATATTGACAGGCTCATATAATGTTTTGTTCACACTGCTCTGCTATGTTTAAGAGCAGTAATTCAGTGGGGAATGACATTGCTGGCAGTCCTGTACTGACAGGAGTGCCTGGTCCAGGCAGTGGGAAGGAACTGGGAGCCCCTGCAGGGCAGGGCAGGCTGCAGCTCCCAGAGTTATCCTTTGATCTCTGCATCACCAGCACTGACTGCTTGGGATGTGCCTGGATCAGTGACCTCTGTCAGGCATGAAGAGACCTCACTAATGCTCCCTGGTTTTCCATTTCTTGCCCTACCAGTGGTTGCCTTTGGCAGGGAAAATAAACAAGCAAGTAGTTGAGATGCTGCCTCTCACTCAGCCAAAGTGGTAGGCGAGCAGCTGGTGTGCGATGCTCCTGATAGTGAAGGGGCTGCACATCAGCATCCCCATCCCAGTTGTTCCTGTTTTCTCTCCCAGGAAAGATTGTGGGGAGAGGATCAATTCTGGAAGTGGGGGAGCATTGCAGCAATGTCTGTACTGTTATTAAGGCTGGTTATTTGGATTTTGTATGTGGCTGGCCTAAATGATGCTGTGGATGGGTTTTAGTAGCCCAAATTCCTGGCTATCTGCTTAAGAGATTCTTGAGAGACCATCCTAAAAATAAACCTGTTCCTTCTAAGGTTTACTCTGTTCATGCCTAGAGTCAAAAGCTGACTTCCATTCCCCTTTCCCTCCCAGTAAGCTGCATCTGCTGCTTGCTCATGCTGCAGCTGTGTGTAGTGATGGGCACCCTCTGGCCTTTTGGCATGCCATGGGTTCAGCCTGGTCCCCAGGGCCGTGCAAAGGAAGAGCCTGAGCCTTGATGTGAAGAACATGAAGGGGTAAGTTGCCCTGATGGCAGGGGCTTGCAGGCTTTGGGAAGAGTGGCAGGAGCTGTTCCATGCTGCCCAGCTGGCTTCAGGGACCCAGTGGTGTGCAGCAAGGGTGGGAGGGGATGCATTGCTGCTTCCGCATGCCACTCTTCCCCCCATTTGCCTTGTGGCATTGGAGCATAAACTGCAGCTTACCCTGGTTTGCATTAATGAGCTAGACTGAAAAAGCAGAGTTCAGCAGTCTGTTTGTCTCATTGAACAAGCAACAGGGAACATGAAGCATTTTATCTTAACTCTGGCTCACATACAAGTACCAGGGTCTGTCCCAGAGGTTTGCTCCTTCTCAAAGCTCTGTTTGAGAGAGAGATTCAGTAACTTAGGCTAGAGCCCCTGGTGAGAAAAGAGAGGCATAATATGTGCTGGGATTTTTGGCACCGAACACAGAGCAGTGTAAAAGTACATTCTTACTTATAATAAACGACCTGAGTGAAAAAATATTCTACCTGAAGCCAAAGGAAACATTGTGCTGACTGCAGAGGCAAGGCTGCAGAGTCAAAGCTCTTGGTCTTCTAACTAGAACTAATCTCAGTGCTTTGAAAAAGGGAGCCTTTCATGGCCATGATCTATCTCCTTTTTAAGTGAGAGGTTCTTCTAATCCAGGATGAAATTTGAGAGGCATAAAGGGAAGTGTATAGGGAAGAGGGACACCACTTTCCAGTGTGGCCCAAAATACACCTGACATATGACTGAAATTCCATCTCACACCAAGAGCAAGGAAAAGCTCCATTCCTGAGCTGTTATCAAAGGGTATCTCCCCCCTCTGATATTTCCTGGGTTCAGTATGGCCATTTCTGGAATTGGAAAAAGTTTCACAGGAAAAGACAACTATTCTCCAAAATTAGGCTTGCTGCACTTATTTCTATTCAATGATGACTGTAATTCTTTCTTTCTCAGCTGGTTTATTTTCATTTTCTCTGGATAAAGGCTGTTTTGACTATAGATCAAAACAAGGTATACAATAAAACAAAGCTTTGACGTGTGAGTCAGGCTTCAAGTCAGGAAAATACTACAATGCTACTGAAATTCTTTCCATCTTATCTACATAATTCTGACCTAATTTTTCCAGAAATGGCAACCCTAATCTGTACCACATTATCATGAACTGCCCCCAAATAATTCCTGCAGGATGTCCTAATGTTGCCTATAGAAGCTACCAAATACCAACCTCTTTGTTCTTGTTTCCTTACATTAGGATAAATTTAGCCACCACAACACATTTCTATATTTACAAACAGAGAATGACTGGGTAAACCACTGTTTGAATGCTATCTGGTGTTTACTCTTTTCACACTCAACTGTTTGCCTCTGTGTATATAAAACCATATCAATTTTTACTTGGCCTCCATCAAGGCACTATTATTAGGCTCCTTGGGTAGAAATCCAGCTTCCAACCTCAGCCAATATCTTTATTTAATGTACTGTTCTTCCTTCGTGACCTAGGAAACAAAAGGACCGACTTTTTGATTAATTAGAGGAGAATGCTTGGAAGCTGTGGTGCTAAGTGTAAGTATGCAGAGAGACAGAAAGCCGCAGATAAAGTACAAAGATAGTGGCAAGATCGTTTTTCCTGAGGTAAACATCGTGCAAACGACATTTCAGAACCGTAGCCAGAATGAGTGTTCATGTCTTTCTTTATTTTATATCTCTGATCAAATCTGAGCTAGGTGAAAAATGGTAGGGAAGCCTATTTTGCTCAATATGGTTAAACAATCAGTTGGTATGTCTTAGTGCCTGGGACAGGCTCCTCTGCTCTGATCAGGTCAAGGAGACCTGAGTCCTCCATGAAGTCTACCGGGCCAGCCAGCCAGCCAACAATTCCCTCAGCTTTAGAGGCATCATTTCTGGCAGTGCAAATGAGAGCAGAATTTGACCCAGAAAGGCTTTCTTCTTTCTGGTATTGCCATGCTGGGGATGAACAGACACTGGTTTGTCGATGCTAGCCCAGGCCTTTAGTGGCTCTTGGTTTTCTCGGACTGGGTTTGGATGGGTTTTGTTATTGTTTGGTTGGGTTTTTTTCCTCCCTGAAAGCATTTGATAGTAATAAATTAGATAAATATCACTTTGGTAAGCGATAGGGCAGTTTGCCTCTGGCTCAAAAAAGCTGCATTCAGAAATGGATGAGCCCCGTGGAGTTTGTGGTTTCATTGACTTCTCCAGCTATTTTCGGGGCTACAGAAATTACTTAGTTCATCAACTGTAATTCAAGCCCACACGGTTGTTGTTGTGTTTTTCTCTCCAAGGAAAGAAAGTAAAAAAAAACAACCCAAAAATGAACTTTTTTCCTAGCTAAAGGAAAAATGTATGTTTGTGCCAGTCCCTAGAAACAAATCTAACTTCTAATCTGGCAAGAAGAAAGCAGCACTGTATTTTTGGTCATATAGGTTTGATTTACATTCTCCTCTGCTTTCTCTATCTCTTTTCACAAACACAATTAAACCCAGGACTTGATGAAGTATCCATCATGAAAAAAAAAAAAGGAGTGCTCTGAGGATTTCTTGTGCAGAGGTAGCCACGTGTATTGAATGTTTTGATGGGCAAGAGCTTCTCTTCTTGTCATCATCTCTTCCTTTCAATCCTATTGTTGCAAGAGATTATTTGTCTTTTGTTTCTTATTTTAATCTTCTCTTATTTCTAACAGGAGTATAAAGCAGCGATGCTCACAAACTAGACAGCAAACTAA
Organism: Fringilla coelebs; assembly: GCF_963513975.1. Taxonomy (NCBI): domain Eukaryota; kingdom Metazoa; phylum Chordata; class Aves; order Passeriformes; family Fringillidae; genus Fringilla; species Fringilla coelebs. The sequence goes on from NC_140028.1 coordinate 88,864,381, forward strand.
AGTGGACAGAGAAGTTGGACAAATGGTGTGTGGTTTATTCTTATCAGAAATGTGCAAGCCTTTAAGGTGTGTATTTGCCTGTGGGAGGATTTCCCTCGAGCAGCATAAACAAGCACAGAATGAGAACCATGACATTGTATATCCTGGAGAGGTGCCTTGAGAGTGCCCCGTGGGATTTCCCCTTGTGATTGTACCTCTCATGTCACCTCAAAGGAGGCTCTCTTTCCTTGCACAGGGGCTGCCCAGCACATCCATCAGGCAGTTAACCTAATTATGCAGCGAGGCAAGCGGGAATGAAAGAACCCATGCTGCTGAGAGGAGGGATCAATGCTGCGCTGATCAGAGCCTGCCACGCTCAGTGCTGCTGCCAGCCTGCCTTTTGGGGGACAGGGGACAGGGTGGCTGCTGTCACAGGCCACACCAGCAGCCCTGATCAGGCCTCTGGAAATGTAAACCTCCTGTCCCACACAGCTGCAGGTTCACTATGGGGGCTGCTTTGCCTTGCCAGCTGCTCTTTCCGTAGGCACCATCTCAAAATGACCCCCGTGGTCTTATCAGTACCTTGCAGTGGATTTTTTTGAGAAAGCATCTTAGCTGGGAGTGCTGTCCAATCATCTCAGCTTCCTTATGGATGGACTAAACTGGCCTTATTCAGGAGAGTTTGGAGGAACAGCACTGATTTCACCAGCTGAAAGGTTTTATTGAATCAGTCATGCAGCAATAGCCTACAGCTATGAAATCCACAGACACCTCAGCACACGTCCATGTTTATTCCATATTTTCATAAGAAGAACATTTTCTTAGTTTTCCCAGAAATTTTAATCCACTATCTTTCTAAAATCTTATGGCTTTTCCTGAGGACTTGGCCTGCTGTTTTTCCTTCTGGGTCTCTGCTAACCATTATGTCATTCTCGGTACACATCCAGCTGGACACTTCGCAGCTATGTGCTTTCCAATGGCTTCCAAATGTGCATTAAAGCTGTTAATTTAATTTTACTTCACCCTTAGTCTGCTTCATCATGAGCACAAGGACGTCTTTCACCTGGCTGAAAAGCAAATTGTTCGTGAGCGCCGTTCTTTGCCCTGAATTGGCAATAGACTATAGATTGCTGCTTCTGGTGTTGACCCTTTAGGCAAGTCAGAAAGTTGGCTAGATGTTAGTATACAGTAAAAAAAAATATTCTTTGAACTAACCACTTTCTGCCGAGTAATTATTTTTCTCCAAAGATGTTTCTATAAATGCCTATACATGCACAGGGTTCAACTTTCTAAGCAAACTGAAGTCTTTCCTTTATTTTTGTTTACACAAGAATTTCTGTACTGTCCCTGTTACCAAACACAACCTTTGTGAGCTTCTTCTGTATGATAGGATCTGGTTTTCTAGCCTGTGTTCCATGAACATCTGAAGAACCATGAAATGTGATTAAGGGATGCAAGTTCATATGTGCTTTAAAACAACCTGCAAATGTGAAATTCCTGGAACAGTTTGCACTTCCACTGGTTATTCTTTGGTGGCCCACATTATAAATTAACTAAACTGGTGGTTATACATAGAAAGTAGATTGGGAAAAAAAGTTGCAAAATGAAGCTTTCAGCATAGGATTGAGTCCCACCACAAAGAAAATAAGAGAGGTACTGTTCTTCACAGAATGTGATTGCATGAATACATTATCAGATGTACATGATCAGGTACATCAGGGGAAATTCAAGGCATTTACCAACCTGGCATGTGTAATTGTAGGCAGCAAATGTGTGCACATGCAACGTAGGGTATTGCAATGAAGGTTTTTTCAATGTTGTATAACACATTTTGGATCTACTCCCCATTGTCAGAAAAGTCCAGAATCAAAGGGCTCTCTGCCTTGATATCTGTCTTTTTTATTGCCACTTGAACGATCAGAGTTCTCGTTAGTGCGGCCAAATTCCATAGGTGCCCTGGCAAAGGATGCTTTGCAAAGTGTGCAGCTGCTCTTAGCACCTGCACCAGGCACTGCTGCACAGAATGGTTGCTTTTGCTCAGGCTTCTCATCTGTTCCAATCAGCTCTTGCTGTTAGCATGGGATTATTTTTACCATGAGGTCTGCAAGGAGAGAGTATATTTGCCCTCAGTTTTCCCTCTCTGGATGGACAGCACAGTTGGGAAGCTCTGAATGATTTATGGGCTAATTAAAGACAGACCACAGGTTTTGGTTGGTTTTTTAATCTTTTTTTCCTTATTTTTTCTGCATTCCAGTTCATTTAGCTGCTCAGCAGGGATTTGACAGGGACATTGTTAAGGAGACAAAGAACCTGTGGCTGGGGTGACATTAGTGTGCTAAGAGATGCCTCCTTTTCAGCTGAGAGCCCGACCAAATTGGATCAGGTATCGGAAAGACTGATGGAACACTGGAGGACATGAAATATTTAGCAAATGAGTGACCTGCACATCCTACCTGGCCCTGGCTACAGCTACAGCTTTGCAAGGGAGCTGATGCAGAACTAGCCTTGTCTCTCCACCTGACAAGCTCAAACATCTGATAAATTACCAGAACTAATTGTTGCCTGACAAGCCTTTGATCCCTGGAAGAGTCAATTTATAAATGATGAGCTCTTTTTACATGCCACCGCTGATGAAGCTGTTGAAATAGCTATAAAATCAATAATCCCTGCTGTCTGGCTATCCTTTAGTTTTCTTCCATTTATTCAGGAGACAGTTCAAAGTGTCTGCAAATGCTCATTTCCGTCTCTTCCCAGCGCCCTGCCCAGAGAACATCAGGCATTGCTGCAGAAATGAGGCTTGGGAAGGGGAGATGAAAAGCATCTGAGAAGCAGATCAGTCTAGATGGACACTGAGTAGGAAGCAGGACAGTCCCCAGATCTTACTCTCAGCCCCTTGGGATAGTCTCTCCAGGAAGAGAAAACTGTTAATAACTTGGGCAGAAAGGCAAGGTGGGAAACTTCTGGATGATAAGCAGCATCTTAAAGGTGGCAGTGGAATAGAAATCACACTTATGGCTCTGAGTGTCCAACCTCTACAGGGAGCCCAGCTGGTCTGTTTCTGAGGGTATGCTGCCTCTGCCAGAGACAGAGCTCCCCACTGCCAGCACACATGTTCTTCACCTGCTGCCATCTGGTTACAGCACAGAGCTGGGGTACAAAATTCTGCTATGGCCTCAGCTGCACGTGGCCAAAAGTGGCCAGAGTCCACTGTAGTCAGCAATGATTTTACTTTATGGTTGTGTTCAGTGCAAAGCTGGCTCTGCTGATGGGAAGGAACGAGTCAGTATTTCCCCAAATAGGGTCCCTATAGGCAGGATCTCATGTACAGAATTTGGTCCTAGACCTGTTCTGCAAGAGCGGGTCCTGACCACCGCAGGATGGAGAATCCTATGAAGTCTCATCCTGGGGCTATTAGAGCAGGTTGCTGATGCTTTTACAGCAGACCCCTTTACAGAGCAGTCAGGACTCTCCAGAGCTCACATTTCTCTTGTGCAACCTTTTGACAGCTTCTTTTTCATTTCTGATGAGAACCACTAACCAGAAAAATGAAACACCACTACCCAAACATGTGCACAAGGGTGGATCTACAGGAAATGTTGGCTGATGTTTCATTTTCCATTTCCATTTTACAAGCTTCCCTGGAAGCTTGTACACAAATATGAGGTTTTGTTATGAGGCTCTGTGTGGTTACTCCAAAGCCATCTGTGGCCTGGTCACCAAGGTTTGTCCTCACCACAGGCAGAAGAGGTGCTTCCCAAGAGTGAAATTCCCCTCTGGTGTCCTCCAGACTGAGGAAGACTTGGGCTGGGTCACAGGATCAGTTATGGAAAGGGATAAGTGAGACATTATTAGCTTTAACTCGCTGTTACTGAATGAATGGAACAGCTTATATAGTGAAATCCTGCTCTTGTCCAGGCAAATTTTTCACTGTCTTACCAAACACAGAAGTTCTCCAGACCTTCAGCCTGTAGTAGCATGCAGGTGATCCATAGGGAATCCCTTCTCCAGGCCACAAAGCCTCAGGGCTAGGAAACTTGGTCTGGAGGATGTCTGTAATCACCACATGTTCTAGGGAACTACACCTGGAAGAGGCAACAAGACAGAGGTGAGAATGGTGCAAGAGGGAAATACGAGGGAAGAGGTTCAATCTGTGGCCTCTTGTGGCAAGTGCCTTTCTGACTTTAAGGGTCCCATAAAGCTCCCAGCAAAGCACTGCTTTCCAAAATGGGAAGGGCCACAGTAATGCACCAAGATGAGCAGAGCAGGGTGATGAGTTCAAAGTTCTCAGCCTAGTCTTAACTCAGTGGCAGTTCAATAGTGAACAATTTCTTCTCAGGATGCTATTCACCCTGAAGTACCATTGTGCTTCCCAGCTGAGTAAAGGGTTTAGAAGCAGATATATTCTCAGATTAGCATCCAATAAAATGCAATGAGGGTGGAGCAAAGGAGGGTGCAGCAAAGCACAGGTACAGGCAGTCTAATTTTATGAGAAATGGCTAAGTGCAAAAGTCTAGGGGATCATCTCTAAGGAAATGAGATTGTTCCCAAGATATTATGCCATGTGTAAATGATAAAAGAGATGGGTGTGAGCTCAGAGGACAGGTTGATATGGAGAGGCCAGAAATAGGATGGTGGGAAAAATATGCAGGAATCATCTAATGGCAATCCTCATGGAGTAGCACTTGAGAGATGAAGCCATATTAAACAGAGGGAAAGAAGGAAACGTATTCAGTATCTAATTTGCTTAAGAGAATGCAAAATTCTCACAGAAGAATAGCAGGACAGCTGTTTACCAATTGTTTCCCCATAGATAAATAACAGACTTCTGATATGTTCCTTGAGGCAAGCAGGAACAAGATGCACTGTATGAGAGCTGTACAATAAACTGAAGGTGTGGCAAAGAAAATAACATAAAGGAAGCTCTTGGGAGGAGAAGCTCATCATCTTAAGCTGAGTTACTAGAACAGGCTTAATTACCATGAATCAACCCTAGGTTGTCCTGAGGAGGTAGCAAATCAGAGGGAAGAAAGAAGCAGGATAGAAGCTAGGCTGAGGAGAATTTGATTCCCATGAAATGTTGAATGAGGCTAGCTCCTGCAGCCTGGCCTGCTAGCTTCACATAGCTGGGCTGACTCAGGAGGAAGAGATCACCAGTTTCGACTGTCATACTGACAAAAGAAAAAAAAAAAATTCTTCGTGCTCTTTTCTGACTTAGTCAGCTGTTGAAAAACCTTTTCACACCCAGATGTTATTTATATCTCTTTCAGGACAATTTTTCAGTGGGAAATCTCCTCTGAAAAAAAAAGAAAGGGGAAGCGTAGGCTAAGTCAAGGAAAAATTTCAAGAATAGAATTACCAGAAAAGAGAATGTTAGTGTGGTTAAAAAGGATGTAGAAACAGCACTGAGGCTATTGGTTTCAATAGTTTTGGAGTGCATGCCAGGATCTCACTGTAGATCAGTTCTCGATGTACTCACTCCCAGTTTGAAGAAACCTTGTGAATGCATTCCATGTGTGATTCCCATCAGAAAGCTGGATCATTTACACAGCACTGGCATTCCTTGACAGAGCTGGTCTAAGACTATTTCTCAGTTTGAGTTTGACTGCTGAGAAAGTCAGGAGGGGTCAGCTGAAGTTTGTCCATGTTATATCAAACATACAGAAAGGAAAAGGTCCCAGCCCACAGAGCTGTACCCTGAAATCCATAGGTGACATCAGTGAATAGCTATGCCATCTTTGAGCCACGTGGGCACTGAGTCAAACCTAATGAAGTGGCTTTCTGTGCTGGAGAGAGAGAACAAAGTTGTGAAATGGGGCTACCCTGACTTGCACTGATTTCTCAGAAATGTTTGACAGCAGAGGGTACTGCCTGATGCAAAAAAACCCCCTACTATAATGGCAAAAAAAGTGTTCTCTTTGGGTCTCTAATATTCACAGCCAATCATATGCGAGATGTGTGCCTCCTGTTCCTTTGGGTAAGCTGAAATATTGTTTTTCTCTTCACTGGATCAAGATATAGGTATCTTCTAAATTGATTTTGACCTTTCCCTGCAGATTAAAACAGGGGAAAGGAAAATAATCTCTCTTTTGTGCTCTACAACAACTACCCACAGAGTTTTGTTGACTTGTCTCCTAATCCAGAGGCCTGTATCCTGCTGCAAAGATGGAGCCAGGTCAGCTTATCTCCCCTTAGATTAATGAGCAGATTTACCTGGTAGAGGTGCTGCTCTAAAGTTAGCTCCTGTTTGTGTTTCACAGCATTGCAATGGCACAAAAAGCTCTGCTGAGCTACAAGGAACTCTGCTCCCCCTTGTTGGTATTTTTGTTGGAAAGGCTGAGGCAGCATCTGGGGACTTGAATGAAGAGTGACAGTAAGGATGGCACTGGCTGGAAGTGACTTTACTGGTCCAGCATCAGCTTCCAGCACATCCTGGGTAAGTGGTGGCAGCTAAAAGCAGCAGAAGGTGGTTAGAGGGATAAAATACGTGGTCAGCATTCACGTCCAACCAGCCCAGCTTCTGCAATGTTTGATACCTTGGGAAAGAGCAGAAGAAAAAAGTAGACAGGGATGGTGTGGAAGCTACAGACTGTGACTCCAGATGTGTTATGAGATGTCCAAGGTACTACAGGTACATGCTGGCAGTAAATGATGGAAGTGAAGCATCTGCCCCTGTTGTATTCTTCAAACCCAATTGGCATCAGAGGGATTAAAGCCTGTGCAAAATAATATCACAGATAGCTTTTTGTATGGCCTTCAGGAACTCATTAAACTAGGGCACAAAATCATGGGGAGAGCTAGACAGACCCAGTCCCACTGTTCATAGCTCCCAGTGAAATGCAAAATTGCTAAGAATTTATGTCACTTTTTCTCAGCTGCTGGTACCAAGCATTGCATACTTGTCTGAGTAATGCCAGCATTTTTTCCATGTTGTTACATGTCCGTTTCCAGTTTATTGATTTATCTTTCAAGAACCTAATTCTGCAAACACATTCAGTTTGCCATTCAACCCCAGATACTAACAAGTGAGAGGGATGGTCAGTTAAATTGAAAGGGAGATTTCAGTCTTCAGCCTTGGCCCCTAAATGCTTGCAGTGACACTTCAGATACATATCAACTTCTTTTTTTTTTTCTTTTTAATATTTCAGTCAAAAAGTCTGGCTTTGGACTAATTTGCTTGAAAAATCTGATTTCAAGTTCTCATTCTTCCCTCATGGCTTCCCTGGGTGTGTCACAAAAGACACACTTCACTATGTCGTTTTGCATTTAGACATGAGTGAAAACTGATGTGCAAAGTTGAGTGAACTGAAACACCTCTGTGCTGCATCTCCAGCATGCAGCACTCTTAAGGGGAAGAGGGAATTGGTGAGAAATGGGCACTATCATAAAAGAAAGATTTCAGTACCACAGCCCTCAATTTGGAACAAAGTAATGCTGACATAAGACATAAAAATATTTTCCATTGTGAATCAGGTGCCTTGGCCAAGCCTGGAAAGAACTGAATTCTTTCTCTCTTTATGTTTGAAAATGAAAAAATGTACTGTTATCAGGACTTGACATAAAAATAGAGGCGTTTTATTTAATGTGTCAGCTCTCGCTTCTTTTACAGCTCTGCAGAATTCTGAGTGTGTTTTTTCTGACTTGCTAACTAAGTTTCCAGTGCAAATGAGTTACAACTCAAGGACTTGATATTCAAGGCTTCTAAAATTTTGCAATTTTGTGGTATATGAATGCACCATCTGTTCTTCCTAATAAGTAGCTATTTTTAAATTATATTTTGTATGGTTTCTGCTGTCCTTTGATGGAGGGTCTATGAAACAGCTTAGTAAATTCTGACACATCAGACAGAAATAACTTCAAAAGAGTATTGATGCATGTTTCTCTCCAAATACAGGAGTATTCAGTCACATTGATTTATTCATATTGTGTGTTGCTTAGCAGATATTGACACATTTACAAGGCACAGAATTAATTTTCAGTAGTTTATTTAACAGAACTGGTGCATGATTTCAAATAAAATACTTGTATTAGGTATTTGATCTTCTAGGGAATTAATTTTTTTAAAAAAAGATGCCTCAAAATTGGGGTTTCAAAACACTTCTCTGATTTTTTTAATGAAATGGAAAAAACAGGCCTTTGTCTACCCAGACCCCCTCCTATGTCATTAGTTTCCTCTACATTCTTTTGTTCTTTTTTTCCTCTTTGTTTCCAGTCATTAAATGGTTAAATGTGGGAAGAAGAGAAGAAAAGAGGAAGAAAAGTTGAGAACAGAGAAAGGAGAAGATTTTCATTCCTGGTCTGTTGTTAAAAATAGGACAGCTTGTTACTGTTATCATCTCCCTTGTTGCAATTACTGGTGTAGCAACAGCAAGTTTTTAGAGAACTGATAGGGAAAAGCCACTGTATTGCTACCATGCCTCAAGGACTCTACTCCTATTTTAGGCTGCCTTGATAATTTTACCTAAGTAGGTAAGTTTGATTCGAAATAGCTACGTAAAATTCAGCTTTTTGAAGAGCTCAATTTTCAGAGAAAATTAGACAAACTAAGGATTCAGTCTTGCCTCTCCCTTCTTCTCAGCTGGCTGCATCTTTCTCTTTCAGTCTTTGGGAAGGCACAATTGCTCCCCTGCTGCATCCTTCATCTTGTCCCTTGTCCACCTGTTTGGGATGGAGTCAACAAATACATGGCAGCTGGATTCCACATGGAGGGAAATTCCTTGTCCTCAGGGACACCAACAATCAGCAGGAGCTGCAGGTAGCCCACCACACGAGCGCTGGGACCTGCCCAGGTCACTCTTTGGGCCATCAGAGGAATGGGGAGTGTGTGGAGGAATAAAGTGACAGAGCTCCCAGAGCTGGGGAAGTGAGGCAGGGGTGCCACACACCCATCCACACATCCAGCTGTAGCACTGATGGGAACCAGAGAGGGGGAACTTGGGAAAATTGGGGCACAGAGCATCTATCTTTCTCCAGCTTGCCTGGAATATGCCATTTCCTACTCAGCCTGCCATTTCACAGTTGGGACTTTTTCATAGTGTTCTTTTCAAAAGAAAACAGGTCTGGGCCCTCAAGGAGACTTGTCACAGTCCAGCTGCAAGTGCTCCCCTCTAGCTGATCTCTCTCTCTTTTTCTCTCCTCCAGCTATACATCTCTTGGTTTTAATGAACTGAAGCCACAACAAAGTCCAGACAACACAAGGGCAATTCAGTACTGGATTTCTTTCAACAGTGCTAATTCCTCTGGCCTTTACAGGGGCATTGAACCAGAAACGCACCAAATAGGTAGAGGGTAAAACAACCCAAACAAACAAGTAGGGGAAACAAACTGGAAGGTTAAAGAAAAGATAATCTGGGCCTATTCTTGGGAATGTAGAGTGTTTTCTTCCATCTCAATTCACCCCATAGCCAGGCAGGTCAGGACTGCTTGTACTGGGTAGCTCACCTATGAAAACAAATATTCTCCTGCTGGATAAAGTGCCACACTGTTGATATTCAATGCCTTTTCAGGTTTTAAGGCTCTCCAGAACAAGTAAAAATCAACCAGGCTAATGAGGATGTGCAAGTCTTTTATCTTGGTTGTGTTTTGTGTACTAATGTACATATAAGAAAGCAGGACCTCCAGGAGGATGCACGAACGTGAGACAGAGAGAGACAGCAAGAGAGAGAGAGAAGAGGAGATGAGCATGTGACTGTGCAACAGGCAAATAAATGTGTCTATGTGAGCAACAGAGACCAAGGAGCCATTTCTTATCATTGAAGATATGTTGGAAGATTTGTTCTTTCAAAGAATGACCAGGATGAGACTACCCATTAAGAAATAAGGATAACAAGGCACTTAACTTCGATGACTCATTCTACTGAGCTGTATAAATCATGTTGCCTGTGCAAGACTTAATCTGGAAATGATGAAGAGAGATAACAGATAACGCAAATCAGCAGCTTCTGCAAAGTGATCCTCAGGACTGAAGATTCCCTTCCCAGCTGCAAGTCCAGCATGCCACGTGACACTGCATGTGCTGCAGGAGGTTCTGTCTTACCCAGAGGAAAAATGCCACCCAGCACAGCACAGGCTGAGATACAGCAGCTACCATGCTCTATCTGCCTGTCTGCAGCAGCTCCTGGCCCCCACCAAATCCAAAGCTGACCAGAGGCTGGGAAATAAAAGCTGCCATCTCCTATGGACACCAACTGCAAAACAGGGTGACTCACATCATGCTGGCCCTGCTGGGTGCTGTTCAAAATCTGGCCAGCCTTTGGCAGCCCTGTGGCAGGTTGCCTGCTGCTGCTGGGCATTATCTTCAGGCTACTCATAATTTTTGGACAAGAAGTGACTCAGTGTTCAGATATGCCTCTGTAATCTGTAGGAAATCTGTCTTGCCTGAGATCATCAGCACAGGCTACATAGTCTGACAAAGAGCTCTTGGGGCAACAGTTTAACTCTTTCTCAGTTCAGCTGGGACCCAACATAGTATCATGTCAGGAAATTATTTCTGATGCCACTCCTGGATTTCCACTGTACTTTCTTGCCAAAAGAGGGGTCATCTGGATGTACAGGCAGAGATTGCTGTGTAAAGATCATCAGTTTTTTGGAAAACAGCACAACTCTTCACTAGTGAAAAGTCCTAGTCTCCTTCCCTGGACATAGCCCAAATTTATCTGGACACAATCCTTAATATCATGCCCTAGGAGACTCTGCCAAAGCAGGGAGGTTGATCCAGGTGGCCTCCAGTGGTCCCTTCCAATCTTGCCCATTCCGTGACTCTTTGACTGCGAGCTTGCCTATGGACTCCTTTAAAAGCCTCTAAATCTAGGGAGCCTACATGTAAAATTGTAGGATACAAAAACCTAATATCACTTTATTACAGTGCAAGTCTACAGCTCAACAAGGGCTCTAATTTCACAGGCAGGAGGATTTATTGATGCCACTTACTACATTTCTGAAAGGCATGCACTGACCAAGAAAAAACCAAAACCCCCCAAAAATAGGAAGGAAGCTCTTTGTCTAGAATGAAATACACTTTTTTGATGCACCTGAAATTGGTAGGAAAAAGTCAATCAGAGCACAGAGAATCACCAAGGCAGAACAGGATCCTTGTACTTACTGAGCAGAGCAAACCAAGATGTCTGCTGCTTTGTTTCTAGCAGTGAGTGTTTTTCATATTGATAAAATCTGTATTCGAGGGTATATGCCAGAACTGTGACCTCCATGACACTCCAGTTTTACACATTGTGTACTGACAGAGGTCTGCACTGGCAGGGTGAAAAAATAAAGCTTTACTTACACAACCACAAGTTCCTACACAGCTGGCTCCGATGGATGGTACCCCGAAAACGTAAGGGCCCCAGCAAGAGAGACTCAGACATGTTTCTCTTCACTGTTGTCCAGAATGTGTTTGATGACCATGTCCCAGATGTGTTTCCATGGAAACACTGGGGCTGGTTGAAGGCCCAGCTATTTCCTTGCCTCTTGCTGTCTGAAGTGAAGTTGACAAATTCCCTGTGCCAATCAGGGGAGCTGCGAGGCTGCTTACTGTCAGGACAGCCAAGCACAGGTTTGGATGTGCTGGGAAGACAAATCCTAACAACTTCCCCCAATCAGGAGCCTCAAACCCAAAACTCTTTTTGTTTAGGAAGTGAGGAGGTATAGCTTTTGGGTTTATTTCCTTTATTATGCAACAGAGATCTGATTCTCCACTAAAAAGTCCCCAATTTTACTTTGTTGAAATGCTGCTGTGAAGTGGAACCCTGCACTGTCAAGAAGATGCACAGAGCATGTACCTAAACACAAACACATGCATAAATACACTTGCATGCATTTATAGATACTTATTTGCATGCATATATATATATTTTTATATATATTTATTTTTACATATATATGAGTGTGTGAGTATATATTTCTGCTCTGTAGAAAACCTGGCAGAATTTCAGTATCAGCTAAGCTCACACCTGGCCCACACTCAAAGAGGCTGCTTGTGTTCTGCACCACAAACATGGTAAGAATGCTTTCACCTTCCTGTGTCCAAGCTGGGTTTATTCTTGCAGAAAATACACACATGAAAAACAGAGGCAGAGAAGAAATATGAAAGAACGGAAACAAGATGTTAATTGGGAGAATGGGGATTTGCATGGTTGGCACCCTTCTGGGGCCTCGTGACTGCTTTTTTAACCTCCTAATTTTTTCCCCCCTAAACTGTTGCTATTTCAGCACAAAAGCTCAGTCTGGGCCCTATTAATGACATTGAGCAATTTTGGCTCTGCTTGAACTTCAAATTCTTCACCAGAGGAATTTCGCTCTTTTGCAGAAATGACAAAAAGTCATTCTTGATCAAGAATACAAGTTTCAACAAATGGAGGTGGGAGTGTTATCCAGTGTGAATGGCAAATATGACAGCCAGCACCATCAGAGTCCTGCTGTCATTCTGCTCTCTTGTCTTGCTTCTGAGACAAGGATTATCTGTCAATAGGTACCTCGGCTACCTACAGGTGTTGGCCTCACCTGTGTGGCTGAAACAGCTGCTCTATGTGGTCTTCTGCAAGAAAATAGAACATGTGTCGAGGGGTTTTTTTGCTACTTTGCCAGAAACTGAGACTTTTCACCAGCTAACAGTCCCTCCCAAAAAATGTCAGCCTCAATTTCCTTGTGGATAGCTTATACATACAATCAGGGAACTAGTCAAAGTTTTCTAGTTCTCTGCTTCACCCCCTGAGCAGCCTCAATCCTATTCTAAACTATACCAGTCAGCCAATCCCTCTGCTACTACTTTGCCAGGTATTTTGACACTTTCAACAATACCTCTTTCTTCCCTACGGTGCCTAAGGCTCACAATGTAGAAATTTCTACTACCTCCTTTGGGGATTCCCTCATTTCAAGAAGTTTCTCAGAAAACTGCTTTCTTAGCTGGTGTTGCAAGAAGAGCCTTATGGTACAAAAATAAAAGGGGAGAAGCAAAAGTTGGATTCTTCTTCTCTGTTTCTGGATTTTAATGCAAGAGGTCACAGTCAATGATTCAGACAACACTTTGTATGATTTTTTTAAATTTGTATTTGCAATTTTTATCACCTTGTATGATATTTATTTGTAGGATTTTTAGTCTTTTAGCTAACCTTTGCCTTGCAGTAATTAAAATAAAAAATAAAAATCAAATTCTTTGTCAGACACACATGATTTGGTAATCTGGGAAATATTTGTGACTGTCATGTATGATCTCAGCAAATTGCCTTGGGGAGAGCTACCTGAAGTTATTATGCTGGGTCTTGCACAGGTAAAGAGCCAGCTCTGCTCTCTGTGGGAGGTCTGACATGTGTTGACTCAAAATCGTGATGCAATAGCCTTGAGGAGGAGCAGAAAGCACCCTGCTTGCCTCCACCTCCCTGCTGTCACCCAGATCAAATTCCACTTGCACAGCTGAGTCCAGAAAGACACACAGGTACCCTCAGAGCAATGGGAACAAATGTTATTAGCTGGGACAGCCTGAATTTGAGGTGAGCTTTTTTGCCTACACCCATGATAAAAGTCTTTTGATTTCCTGGGTTTTTCTGTACTGCTTCCAAAGTGACCCAGATTACGTGTGGGTACAGGCTGACGGCCTGTTATTGCACATGGTGACTTATGCTGAACAGGACCTGGTAGCTAAACTGCCTCCCTGCTTAACAGAGTAACAGGAAGGACTTTTTCCAGCTGAACTTTCTAGGAGAAACTTGGTATATATGGGTAAAACATGATTGCTTGAGTTGATTTGATATTTAGCCTAAACCCCAACACAATCCTAAGGGATCCCTGAATAGCACTGCAGTTCTGATGACTTCACTCATAGATCACCCTCAAGGCACAAATGAGACATCAGCAACAGCAAGAAGCAGTGAGGATCCATTCTGGGTTGTATTTTACCTGAAAGATGGCAATAAAATAAGGACATGAACATGTCTTGTGCAGTTACTTAAATCACTCATGTGGCCAGCAGCAAATGTTATGGGGAAATATGCAGAGCAAGAAAAGCACACAGCTGTCTGCCTCCTATCTGGGATATTTCTACTTTCAATCAATTCAGTGTACAGTGACATAGCAGGATTGATTTTCAATTTTTTTTTTTAATTTTATTGGTGAATTACTTTATCCCTTTGTCTGTCACAAATTCTAGAGTGGTAAAGAGCTCTAGAGCTTGGCTATGCTTGTGCAAGAGAAATACATTCTTTTATTTGTCTTAAAACTTCTGCTTGGTAAATTGGTGTAATATCTGGTAGTGTGTCAGTACAACCTTGTCAGGAAGTCTTTTATGGTGGTTGAAACAGCATAGATCATTTTTCCACGTTCTACCCTCAGATCTGCAAAATCCCAATGTGGCTTTGTCATCAGCAGAGTGCATGGTGAATGCTTGAAGTCAATTTGTTAGTGTGCACACAGACAGCTGTACACTCCCAGGTGAAGGAACAAACAAACCCCATTGTATAGTAAATGTAGTGTGAAGAAGAGGTGATCACAGACAGCCCCTTGCCCAAAGTAATTCCCTGCATGAATTCCTTCTCTGAGCTGCTCTTCCACTGTGCTTTGGAGCCTGGATATGTTGAGATGAATTTCTTCTCCCAGCAGACAACAGGATAGAGTCCACACCTGAGAGGCTTTGGACAGGTGAGCAAAGGTAGCTTTGCTGAAGTGAGTGCTGTGCTCTGAAAAAGTGTTATTCCTTGTACATGGACATCACTGGCACCAAGCACACTGGTTGAGAGCTTGTCAAACACCAGACAGGTGCAACCACCGTTGGTTAGAAAAGTTCGAAAATACAAAAGCAACTGAGACAGCTCCATTAACTGTTATGCTCTAGAAACTTGAAATAGCTAGGTTAGGGAGTCCAGTGATAGCTTAGCACAGCAAAATATTTGCAGCAGGTGGAGGGGACCCCTGTGCCCAGGCAGAGACAAATATTGTCATTAACGCAGTGGCACTTGTGACTTGCATGGTGCCTGTCCTCACTTTGAAAATTGCCAGTGCCTCATGCACCAGGGCTAGGGAAAGAGTGGTGAGTGACAGCTGATTTGTATGTTCCTGTCTTGTCAGATATGATTCTGAGTGCCTAAATGTATATCTTTTATTTGTGCTGCCCATGCAACACTTACCTCTCCAGAGAGAGGGAAGGAGTCCATGTTCATTAAATGTCAATTCCACGGCCCATAAAGACAACACATGTACTAGCAATCCCCTCACTAGTATTTCCTGCAGCAGAGTCCATCAAAAAGTTTTGTGCTGGAGGACAGGGAGCGCTGCTTTGAGCTCTGTGCTCTCAGGCTAAGCTGCTCCTCACTACAAAGGAGGAGTAGTGCCGACAGAGCTGGTTTCCCAGCTGCTGAAATGCAGAGCTTTGCCAGTTTGCATAGGAAGAGAAGACCAGCCAGGTCCCTGTCATCACAAACAAGTCAGGCAGTAAATGTTTAATCTCAACAGGGCCCTAGAGCATCACCTCCACATGCCACTGACTGTTAGAGGCTTCAAAATAGTTTCCTAATACCCTCTGACAAACTAAGACCTACAGTAAAGACTGAGAGCCCGTGAAGGGAGGAGACCCATGGGAAGCCCATGTCCAGGAATAATGATGCAGTAGGAAAGTGTTACTTAAAAGTCTGAAAGGGCCCTAGGAAGCAGGTCATAGCTTACATGCTACAGAAGAAAGCAATATTCCTCTCCCAGCATGGTCTTCCTTGGCCCCCAGTAAAGTATTTGGCTTAATCCAGATATCATGAACAATATGCAAAACACTGATGTTTCTTTCAAAAGAGTGTCAATCAACAGGTGGCACTTGCAGCAAAGCACTGCCCAAAGGTTTTTTTGGGACGTGGTTCAGTACCTCCCTACACACACTCAGGACCTTGACTGCAGAGCAGCAGCTGGGGACCTGCACACTGTGCAGCAGGAGGCATCTCTCCATCAGACTGGTCCCAGCTTATGAAGAACCTCTCCCATGACAGCTAAAACAGCATTCCTGCAAGGCTCCCCTCATCTGCAGGGGCAATCTTGTGTTGGAACAAGCAAATAATGGGAAAGGTTTTCCCTTGCCTCCTGTGCCCTCTGCCTCATTTCTGTGCTCAGTCTTCTTCTCAGCCAGCCAGAGCCAAAATTAACCAAGGGAATGGGATGCACTCCATGCCCAACCACAGCCCTCCTCTTCACCAACCCCTGTCACTGATGCAACACCTATGGGGAAAAGAGACACAGCCATAGAGCTGATACATTTCTTTTTAAGAATAATCAAAAAGAATAAGCATTTTACAGTGTTAGCTACAAAATGCCTTATCTGGGGGAAAGTTGCAAGTAGTACTTTTCATCTTTTTGGGTGTGAAGAGAGAGAACAAGCATTCCCTTTTTTCCTGCATTCATAGGCCATCTAGATTATCTTGTAGGCCCTGCCTTATAACTTCAGCCTTGGCTACAGCACTCCCAGACCACAGTGATGGTCCAACAAAGGCCTTGGAGACAGAAGGCAGCGGATTGACATCACCTCCCATCACTGGTGTTTAACATTTGCTTCATTCAGCCCCTGCTAAGTCCTCTGCCTGCCTTTTTGAGGATACTGGGAATTATAAATACTTCACTTCTGCTCAAGGGTGAGTAGTCAGCCATCCCCAGCCCACCATGTTTTTAAAGCCATGGGGTTTTAAAAAGCAAGCAAGCTTTTACCATGCAGTGTTGGTGTGGAATAAGCGTCTTTACTCCAATTGAACACAGAGGGAAACTGAGGCACAGTGGAAGCATTTCTTTTAATGGATGTCTGTTTGCCTAGTGAAGCATGCCCTAACTTATTCCAGGATGACCTGCATAAAATTCTTTTAATGGTGGGTTTTCGAAGTATGCTGGAATCTAGAGACCAGAGGGAAAGCTGACCAGTGGCAAGGTCAGAATGGAAGCTGGAAATCTTTTAAAAGATGCTTTTTTGTCTTTGAAGGGATCTTTGCAGCAATCTTTGTCTCGGACAATTGATAGCGCTTTCACAAGGCTGAGCATTTTTGAAAATGTCTTGCTACCTCACAGAAGTGACATTCCCACCTTTGCTGTGAAAGAGCAGAGAGGATCCTTAGAACGCTGAATCCCCTGGGACATCTTGTCACAGTGCACAGTCTGAGAGGAGGTATCCCTTTGCTCCATATCCATATGGACAATAGGTTATGTTAAAGCACAAGCGATTTTTTTTTCCCTTAGTTGACTGCTTTTTCACATTTTAGACTGACCTACATTAAGGAAAGAAAAATTTTAAAAAGTCAAACCACAAAAGCTGGCACACTATCTGTTATAAATAATTCAGAACAAATCTGCATAATGATACTAAAGCCATTACTCCTCAAACAAAAATAGGATCAAAAAAGGTCTGTCTGATCATATTCTATCACAATGACTCTCTGTAGCATATCTTGTACTACAAGTTCTCTCAAACGCATTTCTCAGTGTACTTTATCTAGTGTGCTTTGTCATTTTTGGATAATTTACTGGTTCATTCCAAGACCTTTCTTTCATCTTTTAATATATATGTGAATTTCCTGGATAAAGGCAAATCACTATTAGATCATCATCTGTCTCCACATCACGAAAGTAAATTCCTTGCCAATGCCAGCATTAGTTTTCCACAAGCCATTAATCCAAAAAGCTTAGAAAAGGTCAGTCTTTAAGCTAATAGAATAAAACCCACAGAATATAACATTCAGATAGAAAGTTTAGGAAGTCTCTTTTGCAACTTAATTTAAATCCCCTGTAAACCAAAATGTCTGGATAAAGCCCACAAAAGATTAAAGACACTGGAGGACCTGATTTTCTAACCCATTGCATTTTCTATCCCCGTGCAAATCCACACAAATCTTTACCTCTTTGAAGTCGCTAGCAAATCTCTTGGTCTTTTCAATAGTACTTACAACTTCACTTCTGGTAATTACATCAGCCTGCCACTGTGGAACATCACTCCTGGGAAATGTTAATAATATAAAGCTGGCCACTGCCAGATCCTCTTTGTACCAAAGCCATTTAATTTAAGTAGTTTTTCTCTTTTCCTTGTTAAAGACATGAGGATGTTACAGGCTTCACAGTTGCGCAAATTGTTTCAGAAAGGGACAGGCTGATCCTTTTAACAGGAGTTTGAACCCTTACAATATGTTTCAGAGACCAGAGCATGTCTAGGCAGTCACCCCTGAAAGGATCTTCCTTCTCCAAGGTATGGCTTTCCTCATGGTCTTGGGCTTGCTTTGCCTCTTTCTGTGCACCCTCTTGGCTCAGCAGTAAATGGAACTCAAACAGGAGAAGAAAGTAGGTCACTTTCTATCGGCACCTGGGCATCCTGATAAACCTTTCCTTCATCAATTCCTCCAAGCTAATATTATGCAATGGCAGGTGATGTTGGCTAAGGAGCTAATGCTCATCCAGGGCTACTTCCCATTGCTCACATAATGAAAGGCCATCTTCTCATGTCAGCTTGATGGAAAAGGAAAGGGAAACACCAGATGAAAAAAGAGCTGCAAGGGAGGGAAACACAGTGTTAAGTCCCCTGGTTTGGCTGATAAAATTTTCAAGCAAAATATTCCAAGCATTGTGAGTTCGGGTTTTTTTGTTTGTTTGTTTTGTTATATTTCTCCATTAAATTTAGATACAGTCACGAATGCATAAAGGAAAATCAAGCAAAATTAAAGACAAGGTTTCACTAAACTTCTGAGGTTTCTGGTAAGAAACTTCGGTTGCAAACGCTAAACTCTTCCCCATCCCTATCATCAAGCTGTTGTCCAAGATGGAATTCACAGTAATCCCATTGCTGAAGGTTGCCCAGAGGCTATCTTCTCCAGTAACAATGTGCCTTCTTCTTTAAAGTGGCACGTTTTTGTGGCCTGGCAGGTTGCTAAAGCAAAAAGCTTCTTGTGTGCTGGAGGCTGCTTTTACTCTCGCTATTGCAATTTCTTTTCTTTATGGGGGAACTGTTGACAGAGCAGCTGATAAGGCAAAGCCCAGATGATGATCTAGGTCTTGACAGATAAGATCAACAGGTTTGTTGTCTCAACGAGGCGCTGTTTATCCAGTACAATGGTGGGCTAATTTCACTGGCACGGGCTCCATGCTAATGCTCTGCCATAAAGGAGTTATTACAATTCCACCTGAAAGCCAGGGCTGCTCCTCCCTCTCCCCTCTCCCTCCTGCCATTCCTTCTCTTCCCTGCCAGGTAAATTCAGCTGAAATGCCAGATGCAGAGATTTCAGGCTTTGTGGTTTGCTTTGACCCATACAGATTTGCTTGGAATATTAACATGATGCCAGTCTGGCACTGTACCAGCTGCAGGAACTCCTCCGTGGACGAGAACCTCTCTTTGTGAGATTTAAGGAATATCACTCATGAGGCATCAGGAAAAGTACATTGTGATAAACTAATATAATTTGAAGCTAGAATTACTCTCTATTACACATTAAATCACATATTATTTCAACACCTTTGATTATTTTACAGTGGATGTAGGCTTTGCTGCTGAAGGTAAAATCTGGCCTGTTTTCTTCTGATTAGTCACAAACACGAACTCTTGGGAGCTGCAAATCATTTGCATGTCCGCATGACAAAGAATTATTACACAGAAGAGATTATTAATAGCATTGCTCCATAATTCTCATTTGAATCACTCAATTAGTTTTGCTTCCAGGTGATAAATGAGGGCTTTGCCAGAAAGGAAAAAGTGTTTTCTAATTCATCACCAGAAAGCATTTGCTACATTATGCCAATTCTTTTACTAAAATATTCTTTGACAAGTGTTTGTATTTTCTTCACTTCTCCCAAAGACCCCTACCTGCCTAAAATCATTGGTGCAAGATAAGGTCTGCTCTCCAAGTGCCTCCCTCACACCTCATCCATTGCTCTGAGATTTATGTCCTTGGCAATAATCTCAGAAAGATGCTCACCCCTTAATCTCAGCTTCAGAAATACTTCTGAAGCAACATCCAATCCCATCAGCAGTGAAATCAGTTAGGAAGTAGCTGCTGGAAAGTCATGAATATGTAGAGATGCTTTCTGTAACAATAATCAGAGTTGAAAGGAAAGTATGAGTATCTTGCTGAGGAGATGAATATGCATTTTCTTAATGAAGCCCCTCTGAAGGTATCTGTGCTTCTTTCTAATGTTTGTGTTGCACAGACACCTGAGTGATAAAGATTTTTGTACCCACGCAATCCAAGGTTTGGTGTACCAGCCTCAGCATTGCTCCTCCTGTCCAAAGAGGCTTAAGGGGAGACAGGGAAAGAATCTGTCCCTCAGTGATCTATCCTGCTAGAGGGCACTGGGGTTCCAGCCATGTTGGTGGCCAGTGCCAGCTCTGGAAAAGGTACGGCAGTGAGTTATGTATAATCTTGTAGTCTTTGATGCTACTCTGAAGTACAGGGGACAATTGTTTGGGCAACTGCCCCAACAGGTGAGATGCAGCTCTCCTGTTTCCACTGCTGTGTCCATTCTTGTACAGTTCATGCTAAAAGGAGCAGCCTAATTTTACAGCCACATGGGAATTATGTCCTTTTCTTGTATCATCCTGTTTTAGGTTCAGTGAGGCATAATTGTTTTAAACTCCTAAGATAAGAGGTAAAGAATTTTTGTTACTGAATGATTATCATTATTGCTTGTTATTTTATTTATAGAAATATTTAGCAGTAACTTCTGGTAAACCATTTCCCTTCCTTTTATAACCAAAAAAAAAAAAAAGGAGATGAAGTCTGCCTATGCTAACAATCGCAAGGGTCAGCTGTGTTGGTTTTTTGTAATAAACATTGTTAACTGAAAACTTAGACTTCTTTTATTTATCAGACTGAGTCAGAACTTTAAAGCAGAAACTAGCTTTGAAGTGGGGCCCAAAGTAAGAAGAAAAGCACAACAAAACCTTTAATGTTTTATCTGCAGGTTTGCTGACCAAATCCATCTGCTTTATTTGACAACTGATAAAGACTGGCAGGTGCTCTAATGAGATGGTTTTGGCTGCACTTGCAGATCATCCTTTCGAAACCCGCAGCAATGTCACTCTCCAAATAGCTGAAAGACATGATTGACCTCAATGTCAAACGTGTCAGTGGATGTGTGCAGGACCATTCTTGTGGGTACGTGTAAAACACCCTCCCGCACCCCTCTCGCTGTGGCTTGCTGACCCCTGCTCCTGTCTGCCCTGTAGCTTGGGTTTTTTTCCTTCTTCCATTTTGGGTCTGGCCTTTTCCACAACAGGAATTCATCAGCAACAGCCAGCATCTGAATGAAAGCTTGGAAAATGGTCATACCACCCCCAGGCCTGTTCCACGAGGGGGAAAGGAGCTGGCCGGTCCCTTTCGCTCTGGGCGCTGCTTTACTCAAACAACAGAGTTTGTCATTTAAAAGGCAAGATTTAGGGAAAGAGGTGGCATAAAATCACAGGTCCCCAAGAATAACTGAGACTGGAAGGGATCTCTGAAGGTCATCTGCCCTGTCCTTTGATCAAAGCGGGCCCAGTTTCAAAGTTAATATTTTCAGTATCAATATTGTCTGAGAGCAAAATGTGCACCTTCATCTCTCTGCTTTGTAGGTACCAGCTGGGAATGTCGTTTCTTTCTCATAGACTAAGAGAGCAGAATAATCAGGTTAAAATTAGAGCAAGAGTTCCAAATTTGTACCTATCTTTTCAGCTTCTATTTTTGACTTGAAGAAGGACTTTTGTACCCAGACACTTGTTTGCTTTTTCAGATGTATCAGCTAGTCTGAAACAAATATTACCCCCTTCTGCAAATCTTGCTGGTATTCTTAGACTCTCCCAGCAAGAACATTATCTTCAGTGAAGTTTTGACTCAGCAGTGACCAGAGAATTTTTGTCCCTGAGATTACATACGAATTATCTCAAACAAGCTGCTGAAGCTGTTATTCAAATAAGCAGATAAATCCAAGAGTCAACAGGGCTATCTGAAGGCTTACATGGTACAGAAATTAAAAGAGAAACTGAAGCAGAATAGCCTGTGCAAAATCAGTGATTCTTTATTTTTAACATAGTTAAAATTCATTTGTCCCTGTTATCCACACCCTTTTTTGCTGCTAAATTTGACAATATCTTTGGTTTGTCGTTCCAAGTGAGGGGCAGAGGGGGGAAATTAGAAGGGCAGACTAAAAGAAACAGGGTTGGGCAGGGATGTCAGAAGAAAGATGTGCTTTGTCTAAAGTTCACTGATCTTAATTATGGTAAAAGATTAAGGGACATTGCTTCATTCTAACTCCTATCCAGACAGTACCCTATTAAAAGTTAAACAGCTGACACAAAAGCAATGCAAGCTTCTTCAAATTAGTCTTCACAACCAAAACTAAAATAGGAAAAACTTGTCAATTGTTAATTTTTTTACTGGGTATATTATGGGAAGCCTAGAGTAGAGATTTTGCTATACAGTCCAGCTGTTCCTGACATAACTAGGCACATGCACCAGATTTTTCACTGCAGTATAATCTTGCTCTGTTGAATCAAGTCAGAAACTTAAAAAAGCTCCAACCATATCACCCTGAGCAATCCTTGACCTTTAAAATTACATTTTCAAATGCTTGGGGAAAGAAAAAAAAGCCAGGATGAGCTGTTCAGGCTGCTCTGAAAGGAATGCAGATTCCATCAGTGTCCATTCGCATCAGTCAGTGGAAATGACCCCAAAAAAATGTTCTCAGAACTAATTCCTCGAGCTTCACTTACTGGATTAACCACACTTTTTCCTGGTGCCATGTTACTATTGGTTATAATTTAGGCTGGTAGATCCATCATGGACAGTCCATCCTCCAAACAGTTCATAGTGTGACCACAAGAAAAATAACAGACAGGAGAAAGGACTTGTTATTGGCATTTATAGATGGGGACATGAGGCACAAATGGAGATTAGTCTCTTGAGGGGCAATTTGTGATGGATTACAAAAATCAAAGAATTAAACACCTTTGTCTACTGCAATCCCAGCCTCTAGAGCTTTGCCTTGTGCCTTGCACTGGGAGTAGCTCAAGGAGCATCTGCCCTTGGAGAGAATGTGGTACACAAGACAAAGCTCCTCCTCAGTCACAGATCTTCCCTCAAGATGATACCTCTTGAATCACCCCATCACAAAAATGTGAACATCAGCAAGGAAAATGCTTTTGGGGCTTCAGCAGGCCTGTAGAGCAGGTGACCAACAAGTCCACAGGAGGATTGTCAAATAGCATTTAATTGCCTGTTTCTCTAGCCTCTGCTCCTTCCTCTCCTTTTTGCTCTACTCCTCCCCAGCTAATGCTGATAGGGAGGCTTAGATAGAAGAAACAGGAAAATTATTGTTATTTTTCAGAATAAGGCTGCAGAATTTAGGGAGCTTCCAATTTGAAGGCAAGCAGGGGAATGGAACTTCTTCCCTTAGTTTCCCCTCCCACATATTAAATTTCAATATGCTGAACAAGTGGAAAACTTATAATGCAAGTCAGTTATGATCCTGAAGGACAAGAGAGAACAAAATACCTTGCTGTTCCTGGAAAACTTCAGTCTGAGGGCCAGATAACCCCAAAAACTTCCACTAAACCATTTGAGTTGTCACATTCAATGTCTAGAAAGCTCTTCATCCATGAGGAGAAGTCCTATCCAGGAAAAATAATTCATCTCAGACAAAGACGGCGACTGATGTGGAATTGAGTGGCAGAAATCCCACCACAATAAAAGTACGATTATAATGCTATGGCTTTAAGATCTATGAATATGATCATAGACTGTGTTTGTCCAAACAAAGTTTGGACAAATTGTGTTCTTCCCTTCAGATTTTTGGCTTACAAATCTGTGGCAGGACATCACTGTTTCGTGAATAAAAGACTGAGGCAATAACCACTTGCTGTGAGCAGGAGGCACAGTGCACAGCCCCTCCCCAGTCACAGACCTGCCTTCAGCAAGTACAGCCTGCGCTGAAAGAACTCACTGCAGATCCCACCAATGGTTCCAACACTGATACAGACTTTAAACACTGTCCTGGTGATGACTGCACTGCCAGAACTGACCTTACTAAATACAGGGACTGTATTTAATGTGGCTGTCAATAAATACTGCGTGCTCTACTGACAGAACCGTGTTACCAGCCACTTGTTAGTTAGTCTTACTTTTCATCTAAAGATGGCAGTGTGCTAAACCTCACATCTGCTAAGTTAGTGAGATTCTTTTGTATTTTATATAAAAGCTGTGTTTTAGGAGAATTAGGCTCAACAATCCAGCTGTAACTCAAGAGCAAGAAAATTATAGACCATGTAAACCTTTATCCGAACAAATAGGCAAACCAAATAAACCTCCTTCTCTTTAACTGAGTAATCAAACTGAAGAAAGAAGTGATAACAGGGTAAAGGTAGCAGAAGAAAAGGTGGCTGCTAAATAATACCTTGTCAAACAAAGAAGGAGACCTGTGAGTGGCTACATTGGAGTTAGGAGAATTGGATGAACATGTTTGCACACATATATGGAGGAGTAATGTGAACGGTGGTGAGGGCCATTTGCTTTGATGTCTACTGGAACCCTGAACAAAAAGCAAAACAAACAAGAGATGCCAATCTGAATTTCCATACCCCTAAGTAACCTGTTACTATATGATTTGAGCCTCCTGTGGTGTAATTCTGGCAGTAATTACATAGGAACAGCATTTGTGGTAGCGTCAGGACAAATATTACCTCCATTAGGTCTTGAACAAACATGAATTGAAAAATGTAGGTGTTCTCCAACTTACTGTGTCCACATAACACCAGTTCATTGATTTTATTGGGTGCTACAGGCACCCAACCATTTGGGAAACTCTGTGTTTTGAATGCCCTCTACTGGTCCTTCCTGCTGCAGGAGCCCATCCTTGGAAACCCTCCGTGGTCCCAGAGGCCCATGGATCAAAGAGAGGGAGAGTTAGCCAGAGGCCAGGGCCAGCTCAGCCACCTCACTGAAGGCACCAAGGAGAGGGTACGGGGCTCAGTCCTGCTTAAAGAAGTTATAGCTGGCTTACAGTGATTTTTACTAATTCATTAAATGCTTGCAGTCATTAAATTTTTTTGGAATGTGATTTGTCATAGAAGAGGGCTAAACTCTGCAACTGGAAGGAGGAAGGGCAAGAGGGGGAAATGCTGTGGGCTGCATCTGAATGTGTCCAGCCATGGTATTTACTCCCACACCCCCTTGTGTCATTTACCTTGCGGCAATTCTCCTTGGATTTCGTACAGCTCCAATTTAAAGCTTATGCCAGCAAAATTAGCATTTGGGGGCAAGAAACATTCCCAGTGACATCTGCTCCTCTCTGGGTCGCACTTGTGTGCAAAGGCATACCCAGCCTGGCTTGGTGCTGCAGGCTGGGCATCTTTACTGCATAAAGAAACCAAACCATCCAGGGAAGATGTGCTCAAAACTTGTACACAGGCATAGCCTTCAAAGCTTTTCAGAGCTGGCCCTATCGACTCCTTCCAGTAGCAGATGCAAAATCAGTCTGTGTATTTTAACAGCAGTGATAGAAGTCTGCAAGGTATTTCTAAGTTAATGTAGCTGTTTAAATAAAGTTTGTAAACTAGACCTCTGTTGTTCCATCTGTTTTTTGATCTGACACCTATCTTAATATAGTAATCAGCAACAAGCAGGAGGGTGTGTTAGCATGTTACATTTGTTAGCATTGCTACAGGCAAGAAAATACTTGAACTTTGTGAAAAGAAGCAAAACCAAAACAATAGAGTAAGATCAAAGTGAAATCTCTGATGATTTTTCTTTCACAGAGAGTTTCCTTCTTTTCCATCTCACATTTTCTGAGAAGTTTCTGCTCTTGGAGGTCACCCTTAGGTATTTTTTATGAAAAGGACAACACTGAAATATTAACAGAAGCATTAAAGCAATCCCCAAAAAGGACTTAATGTAGAAACAGACCTGAGGAAAAAACTTCTGCCCCAATCAACACCAGTTGTCCCCCTTAGCTTGTTTTGCACACAGGAGTTCCAGTTGTGGAGCCAGTGAGGCAGGAATAGCTCAGCAGGAAAGGCATGTGAGGCATGTGCACTGGAGCCATGGGCACTGGAGAGCTTTGCTGAGGGTTCAATATTTTTCTTTGTTCAGGTACCATAAAAATGATTCAAATTTGAAGGACAGATCACTTCCCAGCTCTGCCTGCTCCTTAGCAAAGCTGATCAATCCAGAAAAGCCACAATTTCCACTACAGCCAGTTGTTTCCGTGCATCTGGACTGGGTGTGTAATCATTCTGAGACTGGGCTCGCAGGCAGATGTGGTCACAAATCAGTGGATCCTGAGAACCAAGCACCAGCCATCAAAGCTCCATCTTGATTTTGCTGGAAAAGTGGAACCAGTGAACATAATTATGTACAAAATTTTAAGGTAGAAGAAATTGATGGCGCTTGTAACTTGGATACCGACTGAGCCAGAGGAAATCAAAGTTCCTTTTTCTCTGTTCTTGGCCTTACACAAAGGGGAGTCATTCTACTTCTGCGCACCAAACAGATGCTGTTCTAAAAATGTTTACCACAAAATTGTCCCCTTCTGGAAAGGGCATGGAAATTTGCTGAGGAGGACAGAATCTAAATGCTAAAGGAGATTATGATTATATAGCAATCCGAGGGCAGGACTGGAGATGATGCCCTGGAAAACAAAAAATGTGATTGGTCCCATATTTCAGATCAAAATGTTTGGATGCCTAAATAGTAAACACTTCAAGTGCCCACAAGTACTTTCAAATGAGCTGCCATCTCAGAAGTTACAAAGCAAACAACCCCAGTAAAATTCAAGGAAGGACTGCATTACAGAGTCCAGCAATCTGGTCAAACTATTCTGGAGAGGGCAAGGTAAAAATCAATTAAGTAGGCTGTTAATTACAAGGTACATGCTTAACTCCAGATACAAAATAATGACGATGGGGCAGTAAATATAGTCCATGTGTGGGCCCTGAGCAGCACCCAGACCAGGTGAGTCACATTGGACCATGCCACTGTAGGTCTTCAGATAAGTGTGGCTGCTAGCAGGAGACCAACCAGTCAAGTTTGCAGACAGCAGCTTTCCTAAAAACTGGAGCCTGTTGGAGGCTCCTCCTGCCCCCTCAGCTCTCTGATCACAGAATGTGATGAGTTGGGAGGGACCCACAAGCACCATTAAGTCCAATTCCTGGCCCTGCCCAGCACCATGGTGGGCTGTGCACTGCAGTTCTCATGTATACCAAAGCTTTGCCGTGGTCTCTGAAGAGCCAAAAATGTTGGAAGTGCATTTCTGTTGACCAGAGGGTGTTGCTTGACACAGGCTGGGATGGAGGAGATGGTGGTGGTTGTTTTTCTGCTATGGATAGAAACACAAGGCTTGAGGGGATGTACTCAAGAATGGGGGTTGTGAGGATGGGAGTCATCCTGGTGCTCCAATAATGGAAGTAATGGCTGGAAGCCTTGTACATAGCATGGCTCAATTTGTGGTTTCACCTGCATGTCTGCAGGCCTGCATCTGCATGTTGGAGTAATGACCACAGTCAGCTCTGATTTACAGAGAACTGATACAGTTACTTGGCTCTTCCTAAGCTAAAAATGCAGGTTTTGCCTGAGCAAAGCTGTAATTTCTGTCTGCTCCCGTGAAGACTGTGAGAGAACCCTAAGATACAGAGACCATACAAAACTATATCCTTTCCTAGTTTCTATAGGCATTTCCTCTGGTTCATTCAAATTAACATTAGAAAATTTTTTTCTTTCCCACCCTATCACTTACATATTTAACTAAAGTATACTGCAAGGTGAAATTATTTCATTCAACTATGAGTTAAAAATAATGAATCCCCCCAATATTTCATCACAAAGTTAGTCTGAAATTCATCTTCTAGAATCTCATTGTCTTACTGACTATCATGGTGAGGTTTTGATTCTCTTCTTAAAATAAAGTTGCTAGTAGCTGCCATCAGTTTAACTTTTCACAGAATCACAGGATGGGTCAGGGTGGAAGGGACCTCAGAGGGGTCATCTGGTCCAACCTTCCTGCTCAAGCAGGGAGGTTATCCTGAAGCACATGGCACAGGATTGCATCCAGACAGTTCTGGAGTCTCTCCAGTAAGGGACACCCCAAAGCCCTTTGGGCAGCCACTTCCAGTGCTTGGTCACCTGCCCCCAGCCTGCACTGGTACCCAGGGTTATTCCTCCCCAGCTACAGGAACCTGACTTCACCTTTGTTGAACTTCAGACATTTCTTCTCTGCCCATCTCTCTTTTACAACTTTTGTTCAGAAATCCTTTATTTCAGAGTTCATTTTAATTGCAGTCTGAGGTTACCTGACAATTGTTGCTAGACTTGTCCTGGCACTGACACAAAGGCCCCACCTTTGGCTGAGGTATGAGACAAAATACAGTAATTCCTAATTCCATTGCAATGGGCTCATGTGAAAATGGTACTGCTGCCTTTTTGCAAGCTTTGGCAAAACAGGAGCTATATGAGTAGGAAAGTCTTGTCTTTTGCCTCTTTTTTGGAATAATATAGTGGAAGGCTTCAGAAAGAGAGAGGGAGAGCACTATACTGTATTGCAAGGTCTGTTTCTTTTATCACTCGCAAGGAAAAACCTATATTCACATGTTGGGGTGCCTAAGGTCATCTCAAAAGGAATTAAAAATGATAAATCAACTGGACTTCACGCAGCCTTTTGACTGCAAGTGTATTTTGTGGCAGACAGGCAGCCTAGAGGCTCCATTTTTCAGCATCTTTTCCTTTACTTCTAGTAAATACCTGTTTTCCCTTCTCTGGGTTCAATACTTGAGGTGTTACCTGCTGCCCACAAAAAAAGTGGATATTGACTAACCCATCATCATACCTGGAACCTTAGTAGGGCATTCTCCTTGCTCTCAGAAAATCCAAAAATCTCTCATCTCTCATGTTCCAAATTGTGATAACTACAATGTAGGTATGTTGCATGGAAAACAGTAAGCACAGAAAATGATATTTTGTCTTTCTAGTGCAGCTTGACATATTATTTGTGCCTTAGTATCTCAGCCATTAAAACACCCCTTGGTTGCATTTTCAGGCTTTGAGCCTCACTGTGAGGGCAAAGCACTCAATTTTCATTTTGAAGTTCAATTATCACTTTGAAATTAGCATCATAGAATGAGCTGAGGTGGAAGGGAACCAGTACCATTGCTTCCAACTCCTGGCCCTGCCATGGACAACCCCAAGAATTGCAGTATGTGTATGAGAGCATTGTCCAAACAACACTGACCCCAAGTTTTAATGAAAAATAGCTCCACAAGTGTTGTGCAACTTCATAGGATCATTGCAGCCCGTGAGACTGGCTATTTGTAACACAGTCAAAATACCTTCAAGTGCAATATGGGCCCTTCAAACCTACCCACCACTAACCTGTGGGTAGTTTTCATGCTTTTTGCATTGTGTGCTGGGTAGAAGACAGAGAAAGTTTAGGAAACGTTATTGCTTCATGCAATATCTTAATACATATCTACCACCCACTGTGCCTATCTAATGCACTATCTACCACTTAGTAGAGCCTGATATTGCACAATAACAAAATTTAACAGCAGTTTGGAAGAAGAAAAATAACTTCTCATCTCATGAGTAGGCCTCAGTCTCTCCCCTCCCCCTGTCAGGCAGATCCACTTAAGCCCTGATTGCTCTGCCAGGTTTGAGGTGTTCGTTTCTTGTTGATTTATACTTGTGATTCCTGGGCTGATCCACTCTGATATGCTTTGCATCATCTCTGGAAAGCTAAGGCTTTGTTTTCCCAAGTCACTTGTATTCCCTTAGATGTCAACTGATTTCAGCAGAATAGCATCTGCATGGCTGAAACAATGCTGTGTACAACTGGCAAAAACTAAATTAGGCCATGCAAACGAACCTTTGTGCAGTTAGGTTTATTGTTTATGCTTACAGTTGCCCTGATAAACCATAGGTGTCTGTTGTTCCAAAATTAAGCATAATACTTTGCTCCAGGTAGCAACTTGACGTAAAAAGGCTTGGCAGGTGATTAGTTAATAATATCATTTAATCTGCTTCAGTAATTTAAATATTGTCAGCAGCTGAAAAAGTGCCTATTCAAAGTAGCTGCTCTAAGGATGCTTAATATCTTGTGGACTGCCTTCGAGATCTACAGATGAAAGTTAGGTGGTTCTACAATTATTATTGTTGTGTCATAAAATCTGGGTGTATACTACAACATATTTTCTATGAGTACTCATTTGAATCTGGACTTTAAACAGGCTGTTCTAGCCAACTTGTATTTCTTTCAAGCTTGCTTTCAAACTTTTGATGATTGGTAAGTTTGCAGGGTATACACTTTGAGTCTGAGTTCTGCAAGCATTTGCTTTGTAAGTCCAGTAGCGGAGCTGACTGAGTTGCATGGCCAGGAAACAGCAACAACATCATGCAAAAGTGACAGAGCAGAGGAAGATTGGTCTTTACACAGTGATGGAGTAGCTAACAAACAGGGGTGTCAGAAACAAACCCAAGAGCCTCTCCTAGATAAAAGCTGGGCAATCTTTTCTTGCCAATATTTGTTAGACCGCCCCACTGGGGAGCTGTGGCTCTTGTCCTTCCTGGAGCAGAGCTCCTATGAGTCGCCTCAGCTCCCCATCCTGCTTTGTGCTTTGCATGACTAGGAAAGAGGATCCCTGTCTGTTCAGCAAAGCATTTCTAGTCCTGCACATGCAAACAGGGTAAGACATCATAATTAGTCACATATTTCAAGTCTTTTGCTCTTTAGGGCAACAAAGTCTCCATGGAGAAACCACAAGGGCTTGGCTAGAGCCAAATAGCTGTGTTTACTGGGTATACACAAACGTAGGAGGCTAGAAACCTGCACTGATGAGCTAGTTGGTTTCTGGCATCTTCAGCCACAAAGAGCTGTGCAAAGTCCAACAGACCATTTAAAGGCAGAGCACATGAGTAAGAATGTTATGTATGGGGTTGTACTGGCGCTTTTGAAACAGGTAGCAGTAGGACACCAACATAATTTAGTCCCATTTTGAAGCTCCACTGTGTTTCCAGCATGATGCAAAGCAGGTACCTCATATGCACCCAGACAGTCTGACACAGTTTCCACTAGAAATGGTTGCCCTGTTCTTATCCAATAATACAAGTCTGCCACAGAAAACCCTCGCTGTTCCCTCTCGTACAAACTATTTGCCTTTCTCCTGTCATTTCTATTATTCTGACCTGAAAAACCTGAACAGCTCTAAATGGGTAATGATACTGTGGGAAAACACTGCATTGGGTATGGATGGTTGTGTGCAGGTGCCCCTTCATGGCTGGATCCAGGAGTGGGTGAGCATTCAGCCCTGCTTTTAGGGTTATTCTTAAGGTATGCACAACTGAATGCTATCTGTGTGCTGCCACAATATGCACAGTAACAGAACACACTTACTAAAATTGCAGCATGGGAATGTTTCTGGATGCCCAAGCTATCTGGGAAGGCACTGCAAGCTGGGGAAGCTGAATGTGAGGTGTTGGGGAGCAACAACCAAACCTCAGCAGAAGAACCACCTCAGTGGTGCCGCAGGTACAGCGTTACTTCCTCATCACTTCAAGTTGTCCCATGGGTCAAGTCAAGCCCTGACAATGAGAGAGCATGTTCCAAGGCTGATGAATGTGTGGAGGAGGGCATGAACATGCACAGGACCCAACAACCCTGTGCAGCCTGGCCGAAGGGCAGCGTGAGGAAGAGGCTGGGTTTGCACTGAGCAGCGATCCTCCAGGGAAGGCTCTGGTTACCCACCGTGACGTGTCTCAAATGATGGCTGGAGGGTGAAGGCATCAGTAGCCTATACCCCGCCCTGAGAATTCCCCCTGCCTCCTGGGTTCTTCCCTTTCTGTCCACAGAGGCTGTTGGAGCCTCCTAGTAATGAAAACTCAAGGTCTATCAAGTTGAAATGAGAACAACAAAGCAAAGAGGATGCCTCGGTGCTTACTCTCCTCTCCGTGGCTCTTCTGGGCTGGGGCTGACTGTGTGAAGGAGCCTCACTCTGTTCCAGGAAACCAAAAACTGTTTATGTGAGAGGAGAAAAAAAATATGCCAGTAAAGGATTAAAGATTTAATAATCATAAAGGAAAATATGCTCTGTAATGAAGTACCAACACCAAATGACTCGTTTCTGCAGTTTTGACAATTGCCAGGTGTTCTGCAGTAGTATGATCGGCACCTGCCCGTGTTGTTTCTGTAGCACCTAGGTGCTCTCCTCCCTACCAAACTGCCTCCTGCCTTGAAAATTCCCCCTGAGAAAGGTGGGAGTATTTCATGTTTGGTATGTTGTCATGGAACCAGAAACCCCTTTGGGCAGATAGTTGTCATATTTTCCTGTTTGTACAAGTGCGGGAGTGCTCCTCGGCTGCTTTCACCAGGGATCTGGTGGACAGCTGGGGCTGTGCAAGGGATGTGCACGGGCAGGAATCTGCATGGGGGTCCCCCCTGCCCACCCTACACTCCCTGGTACCAAGGACTCAGCAAACCTGGATCTGGGCCAGCTCTCCAAAGACCTGTGTGTTCCTGCTGTACCTGGTCTAAGCTCTCCCATGGAAAGTGGTACTCTTTCTCTGAGGCCAGTGTATGTGCTGAGCTTCCGAGGGGAACAGGCACACAGGCCTTGGTTTGGGGGTCTCCTCAAGCACAGAGGGGTTGTGGTGGGAGTAGTGCCTTGCTGCCGGTGCTACCAGTGGGTGTTTAGGAGTGACTGTGGCTTCAGTCTCAGAAGCGTATTTGTATTCCCAATGTCCCTCACATTCAGAAAATTAATCTTTCTGATTTTACACAAGTGTCCTTTCTTTCTGGCACTGACTTCTGCCTACAGACTCTAAGCACTTTTGACACTTTTCATAGAGTTTTCCCACTTCTATCCCTGCTTCTGTTAAACTTTCCATCAGCTCTGTTTGCCCCAAGGTGCTGAAGCATGGATAAGAAAGAGTAAGGAAAGAAGCTGATGCTAAGTCTGGATTTGGTTGACTGCATAGCTATAGTAGTCCTGTCTTCTGGCAAATTTCCTTACATAGCTTGTCTTTGCTCAGATATAATCTCCTGCTCCAGGGCTGATGCTTTTCCCAAGCACAGTGCTCCCCCTGTATTCCAGCACACTGACATCCATACATGCTGGTCTACCAAAGACTGGAAGAAGAAACTGTCGTTCCTAGGACACTGTAGGTCACTGTTCCTAGGAGCTGAGGCTGAGGTCAGACAGCAGGGCAAAGCAAACATCATGCAACATCAGTGCAGGGGTTGTGTCCCTGTCTCTCTCCCTCCCAGCAATGCTATTTCATTCCTTCTCTGCCCCAGCTTCGGCACGTGTGTCTCTGCACGGGCTTACTCAGCCTGCTAGACTGGCCGTGGGTTGCTTCCCCCACTCCTGGGGTTAGTTTCCTGCTGGTTCCCTGGCTTGAATTGGTTTATTGGCCTGCCAGCAGCACACCAGTGCCAACAGGAGGTAGCAGGGAGGGGAGGTGGGCTGGGGTGCATCCCCCCCCAGTGCCGTGGCGTCTGCAAGCCTCGGTATCGGCCCAGCCTTGCCATCTCACCACACCCTCAGACAGAAAAGCAAAGGACACTTCAGCTATTCCCAAGCTAGATGTCTGGAGAGATAACAACAATAGACAATAAGAGCTGTGTACTGCACACAAGCATTTTTGGCAGATAGCAGCAATTCGGATATTGGTGTCTGAAGAGCAGTGCTAGGTCTGACTGCACTTGCAAACCCACCGGCACAGAGGCATGCATACCTAAGTGCCTTTCCCCCACCCTTTGCTTTCTGTTGCACTTTGCCTTGATGGATAGGGAACTGTCTGAATTAATTGCATCCTATTATCATAGAGGTGGTTACTTCATAACTGCTGGTAATTACCCTTTTGAAATACGCTTCTGAAAGATTGGCACATTTGCTACAATTACAGCTCCTTCCATCATTGCATTTCAAAAATACATGTCTATATATTCAAATTTGGGTTTGAAATCAGATTAATTGCTGTATTCTTGAGCCTTGGCCCTCTATTCAGAGAGATACATATGTTCTCAGAGATGTATTTTTAAGGAATAAACCTTCCTAGTAAAAACCCAGTTCATCCTTTTGCCCTCTTCTTTCCTCTCTAAGCTGGACTGAGTCTAGACTTTCAGAGATACAAGTTTAAGCAAGATTCAACTAAACTTCTCTAAGTGAATGTAGCAGTAAATGGGATTATGGTTAACAGAGAAGCTAAGTCTGCCTAGGTTTTTGGGGATACAAAGATTGCCACAGAAGCAGTCAGTTCCAACAAAGATATGTGAACTGCAGTGACTTTTTTAGAGTCCATAAAAATTGGAGCATCCAATACTTTCATCAGCAAGTTCAAGGCTGGATATTCTCTCTCTCTCTCTCTCTCTCTCTCTCTCTCTCTCTCTCTCTCTCTGTCCTTGGTTCAGGGAACATAATAAATGGGTAGTCTTAACCTTATTTCTATTCAGGAGGACGTTTATTTTCAGTAGCGCCAAATGAAAAAAGACTTTACCCTGTGAAGGGTTCTAAGGTGTTTGAGAACATTATGATTTGCAGTTTGGAGTCTCTTCTGTAATGAGCTGACTTCATGCTTGATTCTAAAGGGCATAAGTCCAAATTTGATTCTCATTTAATATTAACAGTTAAAGCTAAGTTCCAAAAACTTAAGCATCTGTGGGATGAACTTCCTTCACAATTTTCACAAACAGTAAAGTCTCCACAAGTGCTGGGTGTCTGCTCCTGGCAGAGCTGCGGCACAGGCACACTTTAGAAGAATAAATAGGGCTTTATAGCCTATTCCTGGCAATCAGCTGCCAGCTTGGAGAGTCACCTGGCCACTCTGCATGCAGTGCTTCTAGCGGGTTATGGGACAATAAAAGACAGCTTGTTATTAAAAGGCTAAAGTCATGATCTGATCTTTTTGAGAGCCTGCCCAAATTGTCCATAATCTTCTGTTTATCAACTATTGCTAAAGTTCATTTATTTATAACCATGACAAATAACTCCCATGTACATTCCTCCAGTGATTTATTGTGCAATTGTTTTGCATTCCTGAAACGTAAAACAAACCATCAAAGTAAGGCAAGATGCAAGATATTAATTTTTAAGAAACAAACAGAGGAGAATAATTCCTTGAAATGGACAATGCAAAACGTAAACCAGCTGCTCATACAGCATGATAAGATTTAAACTGAAAAGTTACAGTTCTGATGAGCTCTCCATGAGAAGTGCAAGCTGTTTCACTGCAGGACAGATAATGGTTATGCCACCTCATCACAATGTACTTAGGTCTCCAATAATTCATCATCTGCTGTAAAGACTGGCCTGTTGCTGGGCAGCCTGGCTCTAGAGCCTGTGTCCCTCATTGACCTGTAGTTGCAGAAAGTGACTCATGTACCCTGATCCAGTTTGCTTTAGGGAACAAGAGGCCTGGATCTGGTCTTTTGGGAGTAATATCAATGGTCCTGTCTATCTAATCTCTATTTCTCTATCCTCTGCTCCTGTAACAGTATGTGCACCAGGAAGCTGAGTTGCAATAAGCATACCATAGGAAACACACGGATGTTGTACTCCTACCTCCCAAGGTCTTGGGAGACACGTAAGACTGGGCTTGCCCAAAGTGTGTCTAGTGTGCAAGAAGTGGTGTTTTCTTTAGTGCCTCTGCTTATCCCATTTGTCACAAGCAGACTCACGAGACAAGGGAAAGCCCTCAAGCTTTCAGGTTTAAGCGAGTGCATTGCATTCACCCAGCAGGCCACCAGTGCCCTGCACTGACAGATTCATCTAAGACAGGATTGGGACTTTCTTCACAAGTACTCATTTTGAGAACCTTTGAACTAGGGTGACTCTCTCAGTCAGAGCTACAGTTCTTGACCAATATTCCATATGGATCTACATCAGATGTTGTATGGGCTGCATGGTTATGTGCTCTCCTGGGTAAGCCAGGTCCTGACCACAGGAACAAGTGAGCAAGCAGGTGGTACTGATTGCACCACTGGTTTGCTCAGCTCCACCAGGCTGCAGCAGAGCATGGGCACACTGGGAAACCTGCTGGGGTTGTTGGGATCTACCTGCGAGCTCCTGGGTTTGTGGTCACTTTGCATCAGGCTCCAAATGAAATTTTTATTGTACTGTCAGGTGCCTTCTCTGGGAAGTTCACCCAGCAGCTTTACCCTTGAGTGGCCCTTTTCTGAAGTGTCCCTTTTGTTTGACTTGCAGGACCTTAGTCTTGTAACCTGTGCTCCTCTGTCAGGCTGGTGGAGATTGGTCAGAAGCCACAAGTGGAGGACACACCTAAGTCTCTGCTGGCAAATACAGTCACACACCCATATGCACGTGAACAGGCACTTTGTGAACACAGACAGGTGTTTTCCTAGAAGTCAGGCAAAACCCCTGTCATCATTCTTTGCCCACCCTTGCTATTGCGAGCAGAGCCAGTTCCTCAGGGTTCAGGAAGCCTCTAGTGAAAGTGTCCCTGAGTAAAACAAATTAAATGGCTGGCTGACATTAATGTAATCAAGCTTCATCTTAGCAAGAGCTGAAACAATGTACAGGGCTCTAACATTACTGGAATCTGTGAAATGAGCATGCTGTTTCTTGGTTGTTTTGTTCTGGTTAATACCAATTGTTTAGAAAAGAAAATTCTTCTCAAAAAGGAAATCAAGAGCATTTCTCCATCCCTACCGTTGCTGCAATAACAGGAAGCAAAATTCACATATACAGAGCTTGGCAGATAAGAGCTGAATGGCAGCTTGTTTTTTATAGCTGGTGGCAAGGAATCCAAAAGAAAATCAAATCTCTTGCCCTTCTAATTCACAGTGAACTGAGCCCTGAGACTTCTGGGACTCGTGCGGACAGCAGGGTGGATTTACCTAGGGATGAGAGCTGCAGGAGACCTTTCTGGCGAGACTGGCAAGACAGCTCTGAGACAAACAGCTCCTGATCATGGTTGGCAGCTGGTAGCAACACCCACACAGGGTGACCTAGGCACTCACAGAGGAAAGGCAAGAGGGGCTCTGAGCAGCTGCATGTGCCTCACCCAGGGGCTCCTCCAGCTTATTATCTCTTGTTTTTCTGACACAATGTCACAAAATCAGAGGGGGGGAATTTTTATCTGACTGGCTGCAGGAAAAGTTGCAATCCTAGTAGCCTGTCTGCTTGTTGCCTTGGCAGGAAGGTCAGCCAAGAGAGTCTTTTTCCCGCATGTGGCAAAACCCAGCAGCACCTCCATCTCTGCAACTGGCATCCCACAGCTGACATCAGCTGAGAGATGAAGGTTTTTGCAGGATAGTACAGGGAGTAGCTGAGGGTGACGCTGTAGTTTGGGTTTTTGGGACAAATGCAGCAGCTGCATGGTCCTACCAATGCTGTCAGCAGCAAAGTAATTAATAAAATTGATCACTTACACGTCTTTGGGGGGTTCAAAGTATGTTGTCTCTGTTAGGAGACTCACACCTCTCAGGTGGTTCCAGCTATCTGCAGAGTCAGGACAAAGGTGCTCTGTTCATGGTTTATATGTATAAATTTTGGATGAGAAAAATTAGGAGTTTAAGATGTTAGAGCCACATTTTCTACAGTACACCAATATTTTGTTCCACAACTCTCCCTGTAAGGGCCTGCACAATGCCTGGCAGTTCTCCTTCAGGCTGCTGTGTCTTGTCGCTCTCTTACATTTTCTATCTCATTTCTTAAGTTTGTACACAATGTTTTGTTTCACATTCCCATTCTCAGAGCCTGGAATATTACCGGTGGATTTCATTTAATCCTTTCTTTTCACCTAGTCTGAGGGCTAATCCAGGTTTCTGACAGCACGTTATTGTCAGCAGATGCTGGCACCACTGAAGTACATGTCTGAGTCAGGGCTTGCTCGCTGGCTGGTACCATTTGCTGTATGTGTATGATACCATGTCAGTGAAAGAAATGCAAGATTACATCTTTAGCAGTAAAAACCAAAGTGTTTTAAACAACTGAAATGCACTCTGACCACTGTGCCTTCTGAGGCTGTAAGAGTGGAGGGATCCTTGAATGAGGCCTCTGCAAATAGAGACCTGTAGGAACTCGGGGTTCCTGCCCCAAAGAATTACTATTTAAGAAATAATGTACTTCTATAATGTATGTGTCTCACCCAAAGGTCCAATCACACAAGACATTTTAAAGGCTGAAATTAAACCTGATGGGGCAGCCTTATTAAATGATTAGTCTGTTGCTGCCTTTAGGCTGGGCTGCATTATAGACATGTTTGCTGGCTTAAGTGCTTTGAACCAGTTTGCCTGTCTTGACACAGCAGAAAAAGCCTACTGTTTTTTTCAGGGGGTGGTGGAATACTTTGAAAAACATCCATTGAGCTGGGATTCCTATCCATATGAATTGCACAGGGTAGAAAACTTGTCTGTATTTAGAATGGGCTGTGTGTCTATGTATATATATATGTATGTATACACAG
Organism: Fringilla coelebs; assembly: GCF_963513975.1. Classification (NCBI taxonomy): domain Eukaryota; kingdom Metazoa; phylum Chordata; class Aves; order Passeriformes; family Fringillidae; genus Fringilla; species Fringilla coelebs. The sequence goes on from NC_140028.1 coordinate 88,902,723, forward strand.
ACTGGCAGCTCCCTGTTACTGGCCCTGACTCTGTGCTCTGTCCCCTTGCCCCCTGTAATTCCAGTTTCCTCTGCAGTGTCTTCTGTTTGATGTGTTTCCTACCTGGGAATGCACCTTTTACCCACTCTTCACTCACCACCAAGGGATAAAATGTGTCAGGAGTGCAGTACATCTTTGACCACTTGTGAAATGATGGCCAATACTCTTTTTAATACCTGGGTGATCTGAATTTCTATCAGGTGGATTGTAGCTCAGAAAGCTATTTGTTGCTGTGGCACATGGCTGAGCAATTCTTACCACATCTTATCAGGGAAATATCTACAGCCAGGACATTTAATTGCTGTTGCTTTATTTTTGAGTTAACTGGAAAATATGTCATCTTTAAATAATCTCTAGGAAGTGTCTGAGTTGGTAGTATTGTTTGTGGAAGGCAGCCACCACAAATGTTTGGAATTTCCAGTTTTCATTTGTATTGCTTGTACATGGAATGTGAGAGGTGTATGTGCAGGCTGCCATAGCAAATTGAGGCACGGCGATATGTACCCCTAATGTTTTCTGGGAACATACTGGGATTATATAGATTTTCACACAGTTGACTCTCTACATGCCTCCTGCAAAAACTCAAGAAAAATATGAAATTAACACAAATCCTCACCTCAGGGCTCTGCACACAATTTCAGAGCAATACCTGTCTACTAGTGAATTGTTCTTCGAGAGTAACCGGTTTTTACTCATAGAATGATAGAATGATTTGGGCTGGAAGGGACCTCACAGATTCCAACCCCCCCTGCCATGGGCAGGGACACTTTCCACTAGATCAGGTTGCTCAGGGCATCACCATCCTCCAAGTAAAGAATTTTTTGAATACCTCATTTAAACTGAACCTCTTGTACAATGCCAGCTCTCTCAGTCTGTCTTGATAGGAAAGATGCTCCAGCCCTCTCAGCATCTTTGTGGCTCTCTCATGGGCTTGTTCCAGCAGATCCAGTCCTTCTTGTGCTGGGGGCCTCAGAGCCAGGCAGAGTAACATGGTACCTGCTCCTTGCTGTGTGACAGGTGACTGTAAGCTTCAAATGACACCTTCACTGAGACAAGTGCAACTGACTTTTACAGGTCTGGGAGGCTGAAACCTGCCTGGAACTGAGTCAGTGTTTCTGTGGTGATGGATAAGGTGAGCAAGATCCAGCAGCACTTACCACCATGCTGAGAGACCTCAGCCAAAAATTTCAGGTGTTGACAAGGCCAGAAAATGCTTGTATCCATGAAGTATCCATGAAAAAAATTCTCAATTAACAAATCATTGGAAGCTTTCATAGTGCCCAGTTTAATAGAATTTAGAGATGAGGGAGGATTAAGAGAAAAACAGGAAGCATCCTGCAAGAATTTCCCCCAGAGCGATGTGGGCGAGGGAATGAAGCGAGAGGGGGAGCCCAGATGTGTTTGCAGTTGTGGAATGCGTGCCTCTGAGGGGTGGTGCGCGCTCCCCAGCCCTCTCCCACTCCTGCAATGCTCACCAGCACTGCTGGGAGAACCCAGGGCACACTGAGGAGCAGGTGGGCAGACTGCCTTGGATTCATGAGTCACTGAGATGCATTTTCTCTTATGTCATTCTTTTCCCCTCTCCACCTCCTGCAAAAAAACTCTCCTCTGCAACTCCAAAAGAAAGGCCCTGATTTCTGGGTAGCCTCTGCAAGGGGTAGGATTTTCAGAACAATGCTCAGAAGCGACAGAACTGAGAAGGAAATACCTTTTATAAAATAAAATATTTTACTGACCTATTTGAAATCATCTCGGTGACAGCACAGCTACTCAGGAAAAAAAAAAAGGAAGTCGTGCCTTTCTGCATGAACCAAATTAGCATTTTTATTTGAAGCATAAAACATGGATGAGAAACAACATCTGTACATATAAAAGGTAGTTAACCAGGGAAAACAAGTGTATTGCTTAAATAGGGAAGCTTGACAGAGAATAAGTTATCAAAGCACAATGATGCTTGAAAAATGCCAGGAGAATGAAAATAGTTTTCTTCGACAGAAGTGGAATTATGATTCTCCTGAGCCACAGAATGTAATAATACAAAGTAAATCATTCCCTCCCTTTTCATACAAGCTCTTTTCACTGCCAAAAAGAGACAGCTGTGCCATGGACAGGAGAAAATAATTATTCTGTGAAACTCTGAATATCACTTTGTCTCTAGACATCAACTTGAAATTGCTGTATCAAAGAAGAGTCATACTAACATCTTTCTCATTAATGACCTTTAATCCTGTGACCCTACTGTAGTCCCAAAACAAACAATTAAGTGCATTTTTTTTAAATTCCCAAAGTGAGAGTGTTGTTACAAAAGCGGTGTGGCAGCTACAAACATGGTTCCAAAAGTACAGGAACGAGCAGGATTGCCCTTGTGAACTTGGGACTGTAACTGGCATATCAGTAGGAAAAGGAAAGGGGAAGTGTTTGAATTCTCTTCCCAGCCACTAAAACACTGGAAAACAATGTTAATTCTCTATTATACTAATGTGTTAGAGGTGTGGAAAAGACTCAGTTTAAGAACAGCAGCATAGACAAGTGGGCCAGACCTTGATAAAGTGCCTGTGTTTGCCAAAAAGTGGTGCAGCCCAGCTTCTTGTCTATTCCTTGAGCACCTGTAGCTCCTGTGACTCTGTTAAACTGAGGGATTTTGTGGGTTTTTTTAGTGTTTATCTTTGAAATACCCCTTAAGATAGATGTGTTAGCCTCTACAGCCAGCAGGGAAAACACAGACAAAAGGAGTCCTCTAAGGTGAAGGAGAGAAGTTGTGGTGGAGTAGAAAACTGAACCTGTATCTACCATGTTTCCAGCCACTGTCTTACCTGATGAATTTCCTCTCCTTTCTCCATTTCACCCTTCTTTCAGCAGTTTTTCTTTCCATGTGGTGGTGGGAACCGGGAGCTAGCAGCACTGCTGGATTCAGCAAGCATTGAGGAGAAAGCAGTGGTCTTAACTCTGTGAAACAGGTCTGGGCACACTAAATATCCAGCATGTGCCCAGTTGCTTCACACATATACCTTTGATACAGCCTGGGGTGCATGCCACAACAAAATAACATGGGGATGTCAGCAAAGGATAGGAGTAATTACTCAAACTCTCCCCTTACCCTCCCCCCTCTTCAGAAATATACTCTCACACATTTTAATAGACATAAGTTAATTTTTCTCCACCTAGCAAAATTGTTTTGTTGATTGAAATGACAAAAAGGGGCAAAACATTTGGTGCAAAATGGAAAACTTTGAGGTACTGTAGTAGAGAAGCAAAATATCTCTGCACTGACATAATCCACTGTTGTGAACTGCAGTGTCCATATTTCATACCCACAGTCTTTCTTATGCTTCTTGTGAGGCGCCACAGCACACAGCCTCAGTTAAGGTCACCTTAGTCAAAATGCCAGTAGGGACTTAAAATCCTTCATTATTTTCATTATAATTTTTTTTTTGGGGGGGGGGAGAGAAAATAAAGGAAAATTGCCAAAGCTTTTTTAACAATTTTCAAGTGTGCAGATTTTCAGTGAAAAAAAAAATTGCTATGAGTGACTTTCATGAGAAAAAAAAAAAAATCCTATATTTTGTAACCAAAACTTCCTCCTCTACCTCCATCAGATAATGTTTGTGGTCACTTTTAACTGAAGGGAACTTCCCATTCCCAACAGCCCAGCTCAAAGGCAAGTTGATATCAATGTGAGGTTTTGTTTATTCAGAGATGTCAGGATCAGGCTATAAGTCTGTAGAAACAAGAGACCCTACTACTTTTTTACTTGTAGATCTGCAACTGATGGGTGTTCAGCCTCCAGGAGTTTAGATGACTGAGATAAGGTTTCAGATAAACATCCAAATGTTTAGATTTTTATCTAACCCAAAGCTCTGAACCTTTAAAGGATTACCCACCTCCAGGGATAATCCTGTAGTGATTTCAACACCTGTACTGAGTCAAAGTGAGTTCAGTGTCCTGGCCACAAGAAATGGTTCAAGCCCCCATCCTACCACTTGTTTTGGATAGCTAAAACAGTCTATTGCAGATCTGAACACAATTGTTGGGCACTGTGATTCTAAATTACAGGATACCTCCAAATAATCATCAATAGGATCACTTATTACCAAAGAAAAACAACTGGTGACACCCTGCTTCTGTGGCCTACAGAGCAGATATGCCCTGACTATTTTTACATTTCATCGGATGCCTGGATACCTCCCAGTTTAACAGATATTTTAATGAGCTGCTTTTCTGTCAGCATTCTGCTTAGGAGGAGGGCTTTGCTGCCCTCTCTTGCAGCTATTGTGGAAATGTGCTCAAGCTGGCAGAGAGCAAAGCTCCACTGTAGGTGAGTGTGACTGGTCCTGCAGACACAGACATGCCTGTGCAGAGATTTACCTGCTCCCAGATAAAGAACAAGATATCTCACGAGTGGCCATTTCCCACTGTTGCCACAAGTGTGTTAGACATACTTAGAGGGAGCCTTTTTGATCCAGCTCCAGCATTCACACAGAGCAGAGCCCGCAGCAGGATAAGCTGTGCACTCCTCTCCTTCCCAGGCATCAGCTTGTCCAGGAGTCCTGAGGAGCAATTGGACTTTGCGCTTCATTCAGGGTTCTCCTAAATAGCACATAACTCTTATCAGAGAGTTCCTAGAACTCTTTGTAAATCTGACAAATTATTCTGGGTTTGGTTTTGGTTTCAGATGCTGTAATCATGCTTCACAAGGCATCAGGAGCAGGGAGGAAACATAAATAATTATGTGCAACACTGTATATGTAATTGTGCATACACACATGGATGTCACACATTATTGCACCATGGATCTAAAAGTGCTTTGCAAGCCCTAACTGAGAATCTCCTTCTCTTCAATGTAAAGCATTTTTTTTAAAAATTAAAGAAAAAACAATGGGTGTTATTGTGACAACAAAATTACAGACAGAACATGACCTTCCCTGAGGCTTTTTGGCAAAAGCTTTAGCCTTATTCAGGCTGAGTCCCCTGTTAACCTGAGAGGAAGACAGAGTTCTTTAACAGAAGGATTGCTCAGTACACTGAACTATTTGGTTTGGGTTTTTCATTTTTTTCTAAATCTAAGCAAGAAAAAGAGGGCCACTCTTCTTCATTTAAGAAGTCTGTGTGCTGAAAATTAGCATATCTCTGAAAGCAACCACTGACTTTGATCACTCTCCTGAAGTACAACGGTATTTAAGGAAAAGCTGATCTTATTTTAATCACTGGTTCTTCAGCTCACCTCTGTAATTAGAAGGAAAGCTTGCCTCAACAGTGCTCAGGTGGAATGCACAGGAAACATATGATTAAATGGTGATTCTAAGTTTAGCATTTCACTTCCACAAAGCAAAACTAGTATCAGGTGTAAATGTTTTCCATAAAGGAACATTTGAAAGATGAATTAACAACATCCTACATAATATGCAAAGAAAAAGGACAAAAGAAAAGCCTGTTGTGATCTTGAGGCTGCATTCAACAGGGCTAGACTTTCAACCCTCCATTTTCACACTGGGTCTTCTCTACAGATTTCATTTGACAATCATGGTGAGGTGAGTTTCAGAGCACTTTATCAATAATGGAAAACAAGAACAGATTTGGTTTGCTTTCCTCTGCCACCCCTACACGCATCAGCCTGAAATAGAAGCTTCTCTCTGTCCTGTTGTGCATCCAACTGTTTGGTAACTTCAGGCAAATGTTTTTAACAGAGTTCTGGTCATTATGGTCTCCTTAATGTGTTGTAAATCCTGGAAGTGGAGGAGGATGTTTTCCTGGAGAGAACAAACTTGTTTTTCCTTTTAAATAAAACTGTTCTTTTGTAACTATGTAGATCAGGCCACTGGCAAGCAGACCTCTGCAAATGTATGTGTTAGAACTTAGGAAAAATTAAGATACTTTGCACCCAAAGGCTAACATCAAATTTATTTAAAGATAATGGCCTGTGGATTGTTTTCATCCACATTATTGTTGACCTTAGAGAATACCTACTCTTTGCATCTCTGGTTCATTGTTTATTTCCCCACCATTCCAAGAAAACTTCCTCCTGGTAGGAATTTAGCAAATGTAAGGGCAGAAGTTGCTTCATGAAGAGGAACACTGCTTTCTTTACGTTGCATTCTAGGCAACCAAAATTGAGCTAACAGTTCCCAGCAGTTTTTTCAGTTTCTTCAGTGAATGCATTCCATATCTCAGTGATTTTCTCACCAGCCTTTTCCACCCTACAATTTCATGTCAAGTGAAGTAAAATCCAGTGTGTGCCATTTGAAGCATGCAAATGTCCAGAGAACTTGATATTCAGCCATTCATAGCTCTCCTTTCTGAGACTGAGTGAAGTCTTGCCTCATGCTTATTTCAGTTTGCAATTGTAGCTGAAAGGATCATGAGAAAAAATTGAACTGTTCTAAAGCGGATTTTAGAGGCTATGCTACAAAATAGGACACACAGGGAGCCAGAACAGGCTTTCTTGAATCTGACAGATATTTAAGTCTGCAACTTTTTCTCTTTCTGCTGAAAGGAATAAAATATGCAGTCTCAGAAAATTATGGTTGGACCATGATAGTGGTCTTCAATGGCAAAGCACTGGTAGGAAATTTAATACTAGGGTTTTTCCCACCTCTCTTCAAATCCAGTTTGAAGTGGAAAGTGTTAACAGTAAATTCACTGAACAATTATTTATGCATTAGATACATCACTTGATACCTCTAGGGAAATCCAGAGAAAAATTTAAAAGTTTCTTTAACTCAGAGGTTCTGGATTAGATGCAGAAGCTACCTGATCTGAGGGAAGAGCTTGAGTACATAGCATACAGGCCAGATATCTGGGTTTAAAATTTAATGTAGATTAAGTTCCTTTTTTCAGAATAGTTTCTACTTTTTGGGTTCTTAATTTCTAGTTTTGATGTTGGCGTCACAATTTATTTTGAATACAAGATTCTTTATAAAATTCCCCGCAATTCCATTTATTTTAATTTGCAGAAGAGTTAAGTGTAAGTCAGAATGCCCCTGCAGTGCCTGACTCCAGGACAAGGGCAGTCAGCCTGAGATTACAGTATGGTAAAGCGAGGAAGAAAGAACCCGGTGAGTCCAGAGAAGGAACAACTTCCCCCTTACCACCCCTCTGACTCTTCATTTCACTGTGCCCTGAATCTCATGAAATCATGAAGCTAAATCAGCCAGGTGTCTCACTGAAAGGGCTGGAGATACTGGCTCTGGTCTGCAAGGTAAGGTAGCAGGAATTTACCTGAAAATGCCATGGAGCAACACAGCAAACGTACATATTTTAGACCTGACAAACCAAGCCTCAGGCTTTGTGGTGAACAGGTTTGGAGGATAAAGTTGACTATTGTTGTCACATGGGTATTTATTACCCAGTGAAACTTCTATAGCTGTTCATTGCATAAGAATGGTTATTTTAAACCCGTCAGTTGGCAGGGACCAAGAACCCCAATGATTGCATTGCTGCAGCATGTTCTTTATCTGACATGTAATTGAGGGGTTTTTTAGTAAATGTGATTTTTCTTTTTGTTTCACTCTAGCTGTTTATAAATTATGTTACTGCCTGTTGCTCAGACAAGGACAGACATAGTAATGTAAACACTTCTATTCACCCACAATTGATAAATGATAATAATTTTTGCGCACCAGTCAGGAAAATCTAAGCTTTCCAGTGCAAAGTATTAAGAAAGTTGCTTTGATACCTGCAGTTCCTTGGCAACCATCATTGAAATGTTTTGATATATAAAACATCACATTTTTTAGATGACTAAGAGGAGTCTCAAAAAGGCAGGTCTTGATTTTTCATTCTCCCAGGCCGAACAGCCAAAGCAAATACAAATGCCACTCTTTTTCAGAATGGATGTTTGCAGTGCACTTACCTTGCTGACCTGTCTCCTGTGTCATTTGAGCATTAGAGAACAGGTTACACTTGACCAATTACACGTTTTTAGGGTGCTTATAAAGCAACAAGAAGCAAACAAAATCTTGAAAAAGGGGTGCAGCTGTAACTTCCTCATTTCCAGCTATTGAAGCCAGCACACCAGCCACCTGCACCAGTCTCACAGCACTCAGCTCCTCGTACTATGAATGAATTCCAAAACACGTCTGCCTGACAGGGGACAGGAAGAGAGGAGAATAGGGAAACGACAGGAATGGGAGGAAGAGAAGAGTAACAATGCAGAGCTTTGAAAAGGTAGGCTGGACCCCAGGGTAACTTCAAACCCCACGGAGCTGCCCCAATGGCCCAGCAGCCAGCGGGTTTTCCTAATGACACTGCATTGTGCTGGAGTGGCTGCTGCTACCACACAGCCACGCTGCTGAAGGCTCCAGGGAATTACCTTGGTATTTAATTTGTTGTTATGAAAACAGTGAGTTTCACTGCAGCAAGAATAGTTTCTTCCCAAACAGTTACCAGAATCCTATTGTTGTTCTCCTTCTGGTTGACCTTTTTGATGGTTTTGCGATTATAATGATTTTCCCGGCTTTGCTATCTTGAATTTGTTTGATTTATATTGTGTCAGGAATTTAGAGAGGGGAAAAGCAGCACATCTCAGGCAGAAGTTCTGCTAAATGAAGGAGTTTAAAGAAGTAATTTTTTTCAATGGAATTGTGATGGGAAGAGCAAAATTTTCCTTGCTTTAAGCATTTTACTTGTATATGGCCAATGCAAACAGAGGGTTCATTTTCAGCTACACTATCATGCTGTTACCACACAAGCTATTCAATTATAGAGTTTTTTAGATTACATTAAGAGCAAATACTACTTCTTTTAGAGTCTAAAGGCTGTGAAAATAATTTTCAGTTCTGTTCTTCGGTGTCTATATATATTCAGAGTTTAATTTCCCAGAGTGCCCAAGACAGTGGCAATCTTAGGAAGGTGTTTCCCTGGCTGGCCCAGAAATCAAATTACTGTAAAACTGTCCAGCTGTGAAGTATGTCACCAGGTCAGCTGCATGAGCTCCCTCTTGCCCTCTGTTACTGGCCCGTGACATTGGCAAGAGGAAGTGTGTAACTGTGTCTCCATCTCATTCAGCCCATGTTCCCTCTCATATTTTAGAGAGCCTTGTGTGACATCCAATGCACAAGCAGCAAGCAATAAGCTGTCCATTAACTTAGATTTGTGCAAATCTATGACATTCTTTTGAAATTCAATTGTGATAACAAAATAGTATGAAATTATTCTTGCATTTCCTACAATAAATGCTCTTTATTGCAGGTAGTTGACTCTATGTGAGGCAACATTTGCATACAAAACTATGCACCACTGTGATAAGATAACACAGTCATTATGATGTTATTTACAGTGCTGATACAATATGCTGGTTCAGCTTCCTGCACATTACTTTTCCTTTACCACTTATGTCTGTGCATAAAAAGCACCCAAACAACAAAACCCAGAAATGTACTGATTATTTTTTTTTAAATTTGCATATAAAACTGTCCTCCACAAAGGTTACATTTTATTTGACATTTCTTATCTACAAGGACATACTTTTCTACAATAAGGGCAGTGTGCCATAAGCTACTTATGAAGTCCCATTAGGAGACAATTATTTTCATTATTTTATATATATATATTATGATTAGAATACTGCTAAAAACATGCTATCCACTTCAGAAGCATAAAAGAAAGACCTCTCCATCCTACACCAAGTTCTGGCAAGAGAGTAACAAGAGAGTCTCTGGCAGAGACAAAGCCAGCAGGGAATTGAAGAAATATGCAGGAGCTGGGAGACCAGTGGGGCTTTGAGAAAACACAGACACAGTCTTGAATACAATTTATTCGAGTCTATATAAAGAAATTATAGAATTATCCTGTCTACTGTATGTATTCTGTTCTTAAATGACATTAATTAAGTGGAAAGGCAAACGTTAATTGCTGGTTTGTCACCTCGTCTCCCAGAACTGGTGTCATTTTGACATATTCCCCTAAACAACAGAAATATCTTTACAGCTATTTCTATTTCTTTCTAGAGAAACAAGCTCTTACAGAATCTTTCTTGAGTTTTACATGTAGTGGTCATGTGGGCTGTGCCTGCAGCCCCTGCGAAGATGGACTTCATGTGCCACATTACAGATTTGGTTTTTAGTTTGTTAGCAAAGGTACCAAGTCCCATAATTCTCTTTTTTTCCCCACAGGATTATTTGCAAGCATATTTGCAGTAGTAGGTTTCAAATAGTTCAAGAAGTGCAAGGTGCTGCTGCATTTTAATGAAAGAGTCCAAATTCCACTTGGAGAGCCCACAGAACTGTGCTCTCCTTCGTTTGTTATTTCACTCCTATTTCCTTGGCAGCACCCTCTAATGAACATCCCTGCTGTGCAGCTGGGGATAACTCAGCAAATTTCTACTTGAGGAATATCAAAATCCAGACAGAGTTGAAATATTGCTGAGAGAAAGGGTGTTAACATAAAATCTGGAAAATTATTTCAGTGCTGGAAAAGAATATTTCTGTCTCCTTCCTTCTCCTTTGCTCTCCCCTGGCTTGCCTGAAACCCACATTGAGCATGGTTGTTTGCTTATTTTAGACTCCTGGAATTTAAGTTCATGTACTGGAAAGTGAGAATGGCTTTATGGAGCCATGACTCATTCCAAGGCACAGAAGAAAGTAACACTTTTACCAGCCCTCTGGCCACACTCAAAGTCCATTCCTTGAGGGTGGTCATGCAATCAACAGCTTGCAGGAAAGACTTGGATCCCCCCTGCCAGACCCAGACAGGTGGACATTGACCCAACCAAACCTCTTCTGGCAAAAAGCTCCATCCTGCAGGACCGCTGAGACCTCAGGCTTTGATGAGGTAAATGGTGAGACCAAACCAAACACTACCCTTCCTAATGGCCTTTTGAGTGCTGCCCTTTACCAGTAAGAAAGGGCCTAAAACATTGTCGGAGCAGGAGGCTACTCTAATGTTGCCAAACAAAATGTTCTTAGGATTCTGGTAAGATTTCTGGGAAAGGATTATTCTCATTACAGAAATATCTTCTTAACACTTTGCAAAGTGACTGTCAGACAGGGCACTACTTTAATTTTCAGGTTTTTCACCACTTCCTTCCTGTGTGCCCACTGGCACATGGAGAAGGCAGATGCAGATGATCTGTTTAAATATCAGGTGCCACAAGAGGGTCAAAGTGGGAGATAGGAAGGTCTTCCCACCACCCTTCACTGTCCTTCAGCCAGGCTTTCTGTACAGCAGTGCACAAGTTAAATGAGATGGGGGAAAGCCAATTGCTTGAGATTGCACAGTTGGGAAAGAGAAACAAACCCAAGCCCTCAGCCCAGCCTGCTGCTGATGTTTTCCTCCCCGTGTGCCAGCACTCAGCTTAGGAGCTGCTTAGTTGCATGGTTGAAGGCAAGACTTATCTTTCAGTTGTGTATCTGTAAAGCACCTAACACAATGAAGCCCTTCTCCTCGACTGCAGCTTGGAAATATTATCACAACACAAATAGTAAACAGTAATCAGGTTAAAGATAGCACTGAATTAAACCAGAGCAATACTCCTGCTGAAGGCCAAAAGGTACACAGTGCCAGCTCAGGCAACTGGCTCTCCAAACTGAAAGAGAACATTCCTCCACAGTAAAATAAACACTATTCTTTTTTTCTCTTGTGCTAGATAAAGCATTGTGTGTTTCTGATAAATCCATATGGTTTGCTTACTTGCAGAGGAAAACATGAAGAACAACAATTCTCCAGATTTCTTCCTCAGAAGTTGCATTATCAATAAATGCCTGTGATATCAGTCGGGCTCTTTAGCCCACACATCCGGCCAGTATCTTAATTGCAATAACTTCACGTCCCAAAAAGTCAATGCAGTGATATACAAGGGACCTGATTCCAACCCCTAACCTCTCAGAGCCCGGAAAGTCTCTCAGCATTCCTGCAAACTTACATAAGAGAGAAGGAGCAGATAACATTGTATGCTTGCAATTAAACATGCAGGATGCTTGTGCCCTCTTGCAGAAAGGAGTGAAAGAATGGCCTCTAAGGAAGTTGTTCTGAATTAGAAAATGGCCTTACAACTGAAGAATTTGGAGTGCAAGACCAAGGACCCCTGGGATTGTCTGAATTGTTTTTTTGAGTCTCCAAAATTACTTAATTGCACTTTTTTCTACAGTCTATGACAAGCTAAAGCCTACTGAACAAACAGAGAAAATACTGTTTTTATATATACTGAGCTAGGCCTTAATGGCAGCATTATATTAATTGGGTAGAGGACAGACCTGCCTTATTCTCAAGTGGATAAGGAAATTCTCTTGACTTAAAATGCTTCCTTTAATTTGATTTGTCTTTAGAATTGGGAACTGCAGACTAGAACTGGTAAGCCAGGGAGGTCTGACTTCCAGTCCTGGGGGGTGGTAGATGGCCCCACACCCATAAAGAGAAAGTCACCTTTAGAGAAGGGAACCCCTGTCTCTGAATCTTTAGGAGGGTGTTGGTAGTAGGAGGGTGAAAGGAATCCTATTTATGTAATTTTCAAGACATCTGAATTTTCAAAAGCCTTTTACAAGATGCCACCCTGAAGGCATCTGTTGAAGAAATGTTGAAGAAATTCACTGGCCAGAGGATCACAGTCAGCAGTGAACAGTCCCCAGGAATGGGTGCTGTCTTCATTGAGACTAAAGAGGAGACAAGGGAGTGAACAATAAAATGTGCAAGTTTTCAGGCAATAGTAAGCATTTCTCAAAAAACAAATGCCATGCCAGTCTTGAAAAGACCACATAAGTGCACCAAAAAAATGGCAGGAGAAGTCCAGATAGGTAAATGAAATGTGATGCACCTTTGGAGAAATAATCTAAACTATGAGGCTAAACTCTTGTAGTTCCAGTGCAGGAAAGAGACCTCAACATGACCAGTGAGAGCTCTTGGACATCATCTGCTCAGTGTGCAGTGGGGTCCAGAAGAGCCAGCAAAGCACTGGCCATCACAAGGAGGGGTATGGATAATGAGAGAAGGAGCATTATTTTCCTGCTACAGAAAACTGCTGAGATTACCTGGAGTCCCTTGTGGAGCTCTGCATCTCGAGGAGGATATGGCAGAGCTAGATAAGATCCAGAGAAGAGCAAGGAAAACAAGTTCAGATACTGCTGACTGAATGACAGATTATGAAGAGGGACTAAAAAGATGGAAATTCTTCAATCCAGAGAAAAGAAAGGTCAGGGTGTGAAGGAGAAGATGGTAAAAATTTACACAATCATAAAGGTGGTGGTTTGGGCAAAGGGTTATTTACCAAATTCCTTAATGCTGGAACTAGGGGGTGCTTGCTGAAACTTTTCACACCTGGTAACGCTTCAGGACTGGATTCAATGGCAGCAGCCAGTGCCATTTCCTGTCAGGTGAGCACAGTTTACTCCCCTTCCTCTTGTTCCTTTGCTTCCACTTACCATGAAGTTAGTGGAACAAGAGCTACAGGCGACTATTTCTCTGTCTGCTTGCAGCCAGAATGACTTCCTTTGGGATTATGTGAGTATAAAAAAAATTCAAAGTTTGGTTTATTGTTTTTCAAGATTAAGGGAGGTAGAAAGGTGTCAAGTGGCTGACATGCAGCAGCACAGTTATATACTGGTGGTGTATCAAAGACTTTCTGTTTAGGAGCAAGGGAGAAGTGTTGCTGCACTCATGTCCTTTCGGTTACATTTTCTTTTAATTTATTTTTTATGCATTAATGCCACTGAATTTCATGGTTATGCAAAAAAATAAAGAAGTGAGATGGCATTGTCATACCTCAATTAGTGGTGAAGGTAATTAATTACTACAGAATATAAGGGCAGGCAACTGTTATTTGAGAAATTTTTGGAAGGAGTCAGGGTGAGGGTGATCTTGGAAGCTTAGTGAAGGTCTAATAATGGTAGAGTTTGGTATGGGGCAATATCAGCCTCTCCCTCTGGATGTAAAAGTTCACCTTGGAGGTCTCCCTAGGGCTGTAGCTTTATTCTTTTTTTGGTCATCTCTGGACTGTTACTAGCACCCAGAGTGACTCCTGCTTGTTGTCGCAGTCCTGGGATACTCTCATTGTGTGGGGCATATTGTACCTTATAGTGTTATTCTGCAATTCTTGCGTTGTCCCTGTGAAAAGAAATCAAGGGTTGGGTTAAAATTCTATCAGAGGCAGGAGGAGGATACCTTTAGTGTCATTTCAATGCAACCAAATATGTGTATCTAGTTTTGATCACTCTATGTCTACTGTTAGTAAATGGAAGTATTGCTAGCTTGAAAAGGTTGATTTAACCTACAAGACCCCACTGAGGTTTGTGAAGTCTCAGTCAGCAGAAAGTGGTATCAATGTGGTCAGATCTTCTTCTGAAGTCAGAGTTTGAGACTTAATTTTCAAGCAGAAAATTTTTTTCCCATTTGTCCTCTGGACAAAGTAATCTTTACCATTATGAAATATTGTCACAGCAGAAGGAAGCAAGTTCTTAAATTTAAATATGCCAAAAATGTGCAATAATTTAGGTTTGCTCTATGGTCACTGTCAAGATCTCCTTTCTAGTTACAGTGGCTTGAAAATGTATTAATGTTTTCATATTTTTGTGCTTTATTGTTGTTGTTGTTAAGGGTTGGACCTTGTTACCACTGAAGAATCTGCAAACCATTAAGAAATAAAAATTAAAAGCTTTTTGTTGTTTTGCTCAGAATAGTCCAGTCCTTTGTCATATGAGCAGTGTATCTGGGCCATACATACAAAAATGAGACAGAAGATTAAACATGCTGACTACCATGCCAGTGCTGAAGGTTTGCAGTAAATGTAGGACAGGCAGATTTGTGGCTTCCATTAAGCCTTTGGTTTTTACTCTTCTGGAATTCTAAGAGATATACTTCTAGTAGTTGTTAAGAAGGAATTTGCTTCTTCCTGGCAGTTACTCTGATCTACCAGGTGTGTGTGGTCTCTTCCCTTTCTGAGGTTGCCCTTTTGTTCTGACTCCTTTAGCCAAAATAGAAAAAAAAGTGGCAGCTGGACAGCTTTAGTCTGTTAAATAGTCCACATTACTTACAGAGCTACTCTCCTCACTGACCCTTAACAGTTTAGTAGCTATGAACATTAAGAGGCTCAGTCCTAATCTCCTGTCTTCAAAGGAGCCAGAGCTGCTGCAGAATGTGGCCCTTTGATTGTGGCTTTCCCTGAATTTTAGAAGCCCACCTTTGTTAGCTGGTTACTTCCATTCTTTTATCTAGATGATGACAACAGTAAAATTAATATAAATTGCTACACTCGTCCAGGGGCTTTCACTGCTCCTGGATGCTTTGCTCTCCTCTTGGCGTGGGTTCTCTTAAACAGCATGTTAATAGCAGATTGCTACCTAAGGGACAAAACGTTCAGCATCCTTGGATGTGCAGCCCAGACTAAATATGCTGGCCAAGGAGTGTTCTGCCTCAAGAGAATGTCTCTTGTGTCTTTACTCTGAACTGAGGAAAAGAAAAGTTTCTTCACATCATCCGAGTGATGTGAAGAAACTGTCTTGACATGGGCTTTAGGGACTGTCTTTCTGTAATCTGCACAGGTGTCAAGACTGGACCAAGAGAAAGCTTGTTTTGTAGCAAACCCAGTAATTTTCAGCAAGAAAGAGCAGCTGGGCTGGTGCTCTCTCTTGGGTTTTGGTTTTTTTCTTCCCCAGGGATTGTAGTGTTCTGTCACAGTTTCACATGGACACTGTTCCCCATTTCTGTGGAGCGCTGTTCTCTGGACTTTAAGTGCTGAGAATTGTGGGCATGGCAATGAACCTGGGCAGATTCAAAGAACATGCACAATACTGATATTGAAGGGTTCTGGATTTGACCCTTTCCTATGGCTCTAAGGTGCTCTAAGGTGAGTATTTCTGTGGCATACAAAGATTTTTCTGGCCTGCTGTGTCTGAGAGCTCAGTACCACAGAATACTTTTAACCCTGGGCTGAAAATTAGGCTTAAAACGTAAACTCTGTATTTCCTAGAGATTTTGTTGCTCTTTTCCACTTCAACAACAACCATCAGGCAACACAGGAATGTTCAGTCTCATTGTTCTCTGGACAAGTGGCTAAGATGTCAGCTTACAAAACCACTTAAAAACAACAAACAAACAAAAACCCAAACACACAAACATAGGAAAATAAAGGGGGGTTGGGGGGTGGGAGAAGAGGGAAAAGAGGATCACATAGTAAAATGTTTCCTCACGTTATCTAGACTCCAAAAGTGAGGACCAAGGCATTAGCTCTTGGTAATGTACTGGACCGAAATCACATGTGGACACTGCTGTGCTCCTGTCTCCAGGAGCACCAGTGATGCACATCAGCCTTGTGGCTCCTCTCAGGTGCTTGCACAAACACTGGCAGCTGCTGTCAGGAAAGGCTTGCAGGATCAAGCTGCAAATGCCTGTGTAGGGCTTCTGTGCACTTGAAAACCAGGACTTGATTGCGCGACATTCCTTCGTATCCTGTACTCTCTGCTTGACCTTTCTTCCGTGTTTTCCATGTGACTGACAACCCTTCAAAACACAAAGCAACAGGATAGTGCTGGATGGTGGGAGGAAACATTGCCATCAGTTTGGGATATCATTATTGAAACAGCTTCAAGTTATCAACAGCTTCAAGGGAGAAAAATGCTGATATTTGTTTTTTGCCTTGCATACTATTCCCCATTCATTAATCGGTTTCTTGACTCTCTGACCCACTTTCCTGCAATAACAGTTACATGGAAAGCCTCATATTTCTTATCCTGGTGTCTGTATCCCTGGGCTGAAGTTTTTCAGTTCTGTTTGCTGGCTAACCCTTCAAAGATGCCTCTGACTGTAACTAGACAAAATTTGCCTTCCTAAATGTTTGGAAACCATGTCCCAATCCTTATTTTTTACTGACTTTTAGTCTTTAGTCATCACAGCTGCTAGAAGAACTAAAACACACTTATGGAGAGATTACTTCATTTTGCTGAAGTCTTTGGGACCATAGGGGTGACAGAGTATCCAATCCCTATCTCAAGGCTCATCACACTAATTATCTAAATAAAACACCATCAAAAGCAGTTTTACTGTAGTAATTAGTGTCCCCAAGCCTGCCATTTACCTAATAATCACAGCATTTTGCAAACACTCTTTAATTACATTCTCAGCCTGGTCTCTTTAATTTTGCTGTTCTGACTTAGTCCTACAATAGCCACTGTTTTTTAATAAGGTAATTAGTAGCCACACTTCAGCATTGTACAAACTGATGGAGAGATGGCATTCAGAGGCTGTCTGCTTAAACAGTGCAAAAGTGGTAGAGAGAGAGAAATTAGGTCTGCATCTGATTCCTACAATTTTATTTTGACAGCTATGGTAATCCTGCTTTTTGATTCTGTAAGTTCACCTAGGGTTGTCCCCAGTGCTTCCATATGGTACCAGGCTCCTGCTTGCTCTCCCCTTCCAGTGCCTTGCTGCACTTTTGTTCCATCCTTTGCACCAGCTCTAGTGGCTGTGAAGCCAGTTCTAAAGTACTGAAAGAAGTGCAGTTTTCAGTCAGCTCCAAAGCACTGAGTGAGCTGGAATGACCTAGCCAGGGATGAGCATGTTCCCTTTGGTTTGAGGGGTGACACACCATCAGATGACAGTCAGGACCACCTAAAGCGTCTCCCTAAATTCAGAAACTCCAAAAATCAGCATTTTCAGGAGCATAGTGATACCTTCACCTATGTCACTAGAAAATCCTGTTCTTTAACATAAAAGGATTTTATTCTCATTTGTCATATTGGATGTTGAAAACTGTGGAGACGTCTACAACCTGCCCATCAGGTTCCAGGAGCTTGATAGAAGGACAGGTGAGAGGGTAGGCTGTCAAAAATAAAATCACAATTACATACCTTGCCTTCCTGTGATATTCAATAAAATCATGGTCTGACTGGCACTTATGATTTTTAAAACCTTTATCGTGGGGCCTCAGTGGTGGCAGCAAGCTCAGTTTTTAATAACTACAACATGTAGTGCCTTAAAATCAAGGCTCAAATTCCAGTCACTGGCAGGCAACATTCAAATGGTAGGGGGGAAGAAAGGAAATTATTATTTGCAAAGATGTGAATTATATATTTGAAGATTAGAAAAAGGAAACACTGTGAAAGTAACAATTTTTCAAACAGACCTTTAGGCAAGAATCACATACTGGTTTTCCCTTTAAAAAAATACAGTGCATTATCTCTAAAGACTCTAAGATACACATGTGTGAAGCTGACTGGCAAGGAACTAGTACTAAGTCAGTTGTAAACCAGCTAGTGAGAGGCAGAGTTAAGCTCCAATAGAATGTGCTAGAAAGGTGATGGTCCCTCTTGCAACAGTGAATTTTTAACTGTCTGCACGCAAACAGTACTTTTGGCTACATGTGAAATAATCTAAACCCTACTGACTGTCTTTTACTACTCAAATAAACTTCTGTATGATGATGTTTTTATTTAAAAGTGGACCTTGTGCCTATATTCTGCCTCTGTTCCCAGAATCTGCTATTTCTCTTGCTGCTCAGTCTGACACAGATTCCCAGAATCTGATATTTCTCTTGTTACTCAGTTTGACACCGGGTCTTCAACCCTGTGATGACAACAGACTGTAGATGAGACCTTACACAAAGCAAGGCCCTGGGCCCTTCAAGCTCACAGATTTGTGCAAGTATCAAGTGTAATCTTGACCTGTGCGTTTTGTGATCTCACAATGGGGATGACAAGGGCAAAGAAATGCTTTAAAGGCCTAAAAGACTAACGTGATGCTAACAGTGTGTACAAATTTTCTAGCCTTCAGTATTGACTGATGGGATATGCTGGATGGGAGCGGAAAACTCGGCTTCCCAAATGCTGCACAACAGCCAAAAACTCTTGTAATGGTCGAAAAGTAAACTGGAAAGCCTTGGAGGGCACATGAGTGTGCTGGAAGAGAGAGTGCATCAGCCAGAAACTCTTGGAAAAAGTTAGGCTAGGGAGTGATGACATGATGATAGCAATATAAATAAGTGAAAGGAAATTGCATGAAAGAAAGGAAGAGGGTTATCTGGAATATCTAGAAAGTGGCTGCACAGATTTTAGCCTAAAATTAAAAATGGAAAAAGAATGAGGCTAGACAGAAGGAAAAAAATTCACAACCTTGAGCGTGCCTAGAATAGACTGTCAGACCAGCAGAGGCAATGACATGGGTGGGTGAGACCAGATAGGATAAGACAATAGAAATAATAAAGCAAGGAAACAACCCTTTGGTGTGGGCAACTGGAGTGGATGACCCAATTTGTGTTTTTCCAGGTCTGGCTGGCTATATATAGTTGAAGGGAGGCAGTAAACAAAGCTCATGCACTGGTCAGTGCTGGGTGCCTACGATGGCACACAAAGTTAAGCTTCCCATGCCTCTGCCTGGAGAGGAGTTTCATGGAGACATGGCTGTGAGGGAACATCACCACCCTACACTTGCCAGAGGTCAGGCTGCACAAAGTTCCATGAAATGGCAAAGATGTGAGCTATCAGCCAAAGCTGTGGCTCTCAAATCTTCCAGGCTTTTGGAAGTTTTGAGCTACAGCTGGAAGAGTTGTCTTGGAGGCTTTGAACTGCCCAAGTCTGTTATTCACAAGTTCATCATCCTTGGACCAAGTTCGTTATTTGTTTGTCTCATGCCTTTCAAATCTTTTCACCTCTCTCCATCTTGAGGGTGATAACCTGGATTGTGCACCTCAGCATGTGATACTAATGCAGCAGCATCAGGCTCGCTAGTATAATTTTCACACAAAAAAAATCACATCTGCACCTTCTTCTGTTTTGTTTTATACTCCCTACAGTGGAATGAAAAAGAATAATATGAGAAAATGAAAGTTATGGGAAGCATGAATTTGCCATGCTTCTTTTTCTGTTTTGCTCATGATGTCAGTGTTTGGGAATTGTTTTTCTATTTTTTTTTTACCCTGAAATATTCATCAATGCAATCTCAAACTGCTTCAAAAGAAGGACATCAAAGGAAAATGTCCATTAGAGGACCTGTTGGCCCTTTCTGTTTGTTCTGCATGGGAATTTTTTGTTTAATTTTGTAGTGATAGGCCCATGTTTGGCTGGAGCAGACCTTTAAAGGAAGTGTCCCTAAATATGCCTTCAGGTCTGTTCTCTCAGCCCAGACAGGAAGACAGATCCTGAAATTCTCCTTCTTGCAAAGAAAGGGGTCTGCATTTCTAAGCCAGCGAGTCACTTTTCCCTTACTTGGCGTTCGGTGAGAGCTTGGGAGAGCTGCAGTTACATGCCAGAGGCATACCAAAAGGGAGGAAGGAAGATTTTGAAGTCCTGCCAAATACTGCGCATTGTTACGCGCCGAGGCGCTCCCTGCACACGCCTTGGGTGGTGGATATTGGTGTGCAGCATTCAGGTGGTGACCACCTTGTGCTTGCATGCATGGAAGCATCAACCCTGTCCCCCTAACAAAGGCATTGAGAGTTTCTGGTTTACTCACATATAGACACTGTAGATGTGGAGAAACTTTTCAGGACAGCAAAAAATACCAAACCAAAACGACTGAGGGCTGTCTGCAAACCCTGAGGAGGGAAGAAGTTGAAAAGGTGACAAATGCTTCCTTAAAATCAGAAATTAAAAGGACTTGAATGTCATGACACCAGGTTAAAAGTTGCTGGGTTTGGGTAAGGAGGGAGGAAATGCTGCAGTCTTTGTTTGAGAGCCAAGTGCAGGGAAATAAATTTTGCAAATTCCTAGAAAACGAGAATTCCACAAACATTTCAAAACTAAAACAGGGTATCCAGGAAAATTTTAAACCTCCTTTGAACAGTTGTATCTAAACTCCAAGACATCCAGTAGAGCCAGGGTTCCTAGGGCCTCTGGTCTCCCAGTGGTGGCCAGACTAGTAATGACCTGCCCTGGAGCAAGGATCCCTGCAGCCTTCAGCTCCCCTGTGTTATGTTGCTCACCCAGCAGGAAACACCTCTGGGACCCAATCCTGCCTGTGCTTTATCAGAAGTTTGTCAAACAGAACCATTTCCTGAAGACGTTTTCTCTCTGAATTGCTCTTTTCCAATTTGTTTCACTGGAAAATTCCTAACGTGCCCTAGCTGCTGTCCAAGGACACTGGAGGAAACTAAAAGGTAGCAAGTTCAAAGCTGAAAAAGGGACTATTTTCGCCTGCGTGATATAATTCAGCTATGGGTCTCATTCCTGCAGGCTGTCACGGAGGTCAGGAGTTTATCAAGATTCAGAAAGGGTGGGAATGCATACTGCTGCTGAGCATCTTTGTAATTCTCTTATGTAATCCTACAAAAGTAGGTGAGGGAAGGGCTGCTCAGGATGAGATCTTTATTGATATCTCATCTTATACTGGGAAGAAGTGTAATTGTGTAGCATACAGGTATGTACTGCAGAGGCAATTTCTCGAGGGTCCCTCACACACACATCCAACAAGTTGTGGTGCTGGTCATTACAAGTGCAACTATACCATTTTACTGGAATCTCATCCCAATTTGATAGGAGAGTTTAAGCCTCCTTCTAAAATGTTAAGCCTCATCTTTGAATCACTGAAGGTGCTAAATATTAGAGCCTACTTTCTTGATGTTCTAAGTTGCCTTGACTCCCATTGGAAATGTGTAGGAAGGAAGGATTGTTTTCTTTGTTGGGGTTTTGGCCCATTTTGTTGGCACAAAGGAGATGGGGAATGGTCAGCAAAGGTTTTTGGGGTGTCAAATCTGCATAGGGCATTTGCGGGTACACCAGGTCCCAGGAAGGGAGGGGAGTCTGTAGGAGGAGCTGGATGTTTGGGAGATGACTCTTCAAATTCCTGAACTGCAAAGACATGGTCTGGGTTTTATGCTGACAGATACTGCTGCCTTGCTAATTTTGCTGGGTGGGTAGTGTCTGTGCTTCTAGCATTAAAAAAAGAAAAATCCCCTTTGGGTATGATTCATCTCATCTAATTTTAGCTGTTTAAGTCTAGGTCTAGTCATCCAGAGTCCCTATATTCTCAGCAGAGAGAGAGAAGTCTGTCTATAGGGCGATTCATCCCTCCTGCCTCTGATATCTGTCATAAAATGGATTGAATCACCCCCAGAAGAGCTCATCCTTTTCCACTGACTGCAGTGGAAGCCCAGACACACCAGATCATGCCAGTTGCCTAATGCTGAGATAGCTCCTGTAAAGTGAGATAAATCTCCCTCTCTGGGTAGCTGTACTCATGCTATCAACAACAAAAGCCTAAACAAACCTGGTTTTAATCAACAAAATAAAAGGGTTGTGTACCAGAGGGAGGAGGTTGCCTTCAAAGGTACTCAGCTGAAGTCAGCAAGGTCCTGCAGCAAAGACCTTGTCTACTTCTCTCTTCAGAAAAGCAAGTAGCATCAGAGTGTGCCTCAAAGTTTTCTTGCTTTTTTTTTCCCTGCTGTATCTGTTAGCCAAATAAAAGAGATTGGGTCTGCCTATAAACTTTCCCTGCTTCTTATCCTCAAACCATAGAGGTAGATATGAAGACACTGTTACTTTGCTCCCAGATGATCCTGGGTGAAGAATTCATGCTAGGCCTGTAATGAGATAAACTTGTGTTTTTAACATGGACACTTGTCTACTGGCCCTCGAGCCAGTAGGACTGCTCGTATCTTGTAAAATTAGAATGTGGTGAAGCATCTCATAGCAGCCCTCCACTTCATCTGACAATGAAAACTTTTATGGCTTTTTCATTTGAAAACTGAAGAGGTTACGCACATGCGGAAGAGGCAATTTGTATGCAAATCCTTTTCCAGAGCTCTGGAAGCTTGTCTGATAAGAAAATCATAGGAAGCACAAATGAATGACAAACAAAAAAAAAAGTATGGGACGATATTACTCATACAATGACTTTGTTGCTTAAAGCAGGGAAAAAAAAATCCGGCAAAACCTCAGAGGAAAAGCATGAAGGGAATTTCTGTATTTCACAAATCCCTTGTTTTGGGTGCTAATGTAACAATGTTTGTCATCTGGGAGGCTTCTTATGCTTAGGTAGATGCTCATTGTCCTTCTATGGAAATACGCAGTAGGTTGTGCAAATAGAGGCCATGAGGAGACATCCGTCTCCCACCAGCCGGGAATGTGGGTGTGGAACAGGTCAGACTCCAGCCCAGCCCCTCTGGGGCACTGCCCTGGCACAGCCCAGCCCGAGAACAATGACCACCGGAACATGCCGAGAGACCTCCTTTGAGGAGGGGAAAAAGGAGAAAGAAGAGGGGGGAAAAGTTAAATAAATCTTAGCACAGACTGCAATCTTCCAACGCGTTGTTCGGTGCTATTTCTGGAGAACAAAGGCACGTGGGGATAGGGACACGGGCGCGACGTTCTCGCGCTTGCTCTGGACTCTGCCTGCAGCAGGCAGAGAGATCGTAAATCACAGAAATCATGGTGACTCTGGTGCCTGCTGAGGGTGAATTGTCCTCCCTCTGACCTGTCTTGGGGTCAGCTCCCTGAGCTGTGAGAAGGTGGAGGGCTGGAAACAGAGCTTTGTTAGGGAGCATGTGGTGGAGAGGCTGAGAGATCAGCGGTGGAACTGAAGCTCAATAACATCTCAAAATGTGCATATGCTTGCTGCTATGTCTCTGTGTTTTGCTGGCCCTCCTGCTCAGACTTCACGCGTACCAAAGCAATTAAGTGCTGTGGCATGTTTCCCTGCTGTGCCTGGCGTGTGTGCACCCCCACGCAGGGAGGTGTGCGTGTGTTCCCCACGCTGTGTTTCGGAACAAACACCTCCAGCGACAGCTTCTTGAGTAACACAAGGCTGGATGTTTTCTTAACACGTGGGCCTTCCTCCTCTTAAAAACAATAATTCAGGGTCAGGCAGCCCTTGCAGAGGGACCACTGCACTAACCCAACCTTTGGCATCTGTGGTGATTGAACCAGCGCTGTGTTCCATGTGGCACAGCTGCTGGATATGGGCAGTGCGCTCTGACAGCCAGGACTGCAGTGAGAGAGGAAACACCACCTGGTTTGATCCATGGGATCTTATCAGAGGCAATAGAGAGGAGGGAAAATAGGTCACCAGAAAGGATGTTGGTGTAGGAATTGGGCAATGATGCTAACTGTTATTTTAAGCATGGTTTGCCTGACTCTTGGGCCTCACGTCACTGCTTGGTAATGCGCACAAGTAGTGGTTTGATATTTTCAGGCGTTGGACACTGCCTGACTGCAGTGACTGCCAATGCTGCAACCTTGGAAAAATCAGTGCGGTCATTGAGCTGTTGATAATGTTTGCCCGTGGGCACCCATGCCTGAAAAACATTTGGCTTTTGACAGATGTCACTCAGCCACAACAAACAGACATTGCTTTGTTTTTTTCTCCAGTTTCTCCAGGAGAAAATTCAGTGGAAACAACTAAACTGGTTTCCTGTAGCTCTGGGTCTGTATGTCAGATTTAAGCAAATGCAGTGTGAATAAGCCATTTTCCAGTGTAGATCTTAACTACCACTTTTTCATATGACCCAAAGATAGTTGTATCATAGGTATGACTTTAGTTTACATTTGATTTAAAAGAAAGTTAGTAATGCGAGGCTTGTTCTAAATGGCAAGTCTGAAAATTTATGTTTAAAGGAAAAATAAAATAATTGAAAAAATAGACTGGAGTACAGACAAAGATGACTTCTTACTAGATTTACTTATAACTGTTGTACTGCTGTAAGCTTAGGGTAAGGAGTGATATTATCTGGAACCAGGGATCAACACATCCTTCTGCATGCTGAACCTCTGGCTGGTTGGCTGGATTTGGGCAGGGAGTGGAAGGAGAATTATTAGCTGCACCCAAGATTGGTGTGTTTCACTCACTGTATCTAGTAAGTGTTATTTAAAGTAGAAATGAACCAAAAACACCCCTCCTGGTGCATCAGGTCAGGTTACAAAGCCTAGGAATAGTACGTAGGAGGGATTTCTGGGGCACACCTTAGGTGCCAACAACTGTTTTTCATATCGGGGACTACCTGAGTCTGCTTGGCAGAAACAGAGCTCAGCTGTGGGGGAGTTTGTTTTTGGTGGTTTTGGGGTTGTTTTTGTTGTTTCCCAACTGGAGGTTGAGTTGCATGCCAGGAGAAAGATGAGTTGGGCTAGTCAGAAAACATGAGGAAATAGCATTCAAAATGTCATCCTTTTAGAAGCAAAGTGATAAGTATCTGCCAGTTCCAGACAGAAATCTGCTTTTTCATTTCTGGCTCCAGCTCACCTGTGGCCATGGAGGGAGCAGGGGCTTAGTGGGGTCCTCTCATCAGCTGGTAAGGAGAGGATCTGCTTTGGCGCCAGCACAGCTGCATTGACAGGGTGGTCAGGCTCCGTGGTTCTCTCCAGGGACTGCACCCTGCCTTCCTTCATTCCCCAGGTTCTTTGGAGTTTCATCTTACTCTGCTGGTTGTACTTGATGTCTCTGTTGATCCTTCTTTTTCCAAACTCCCCAAACCTGCAACTTGACTAACCGCAGTGAGAGTTTTGGGAGAAAGAGTTGGACCACAAAACATTGACCCCCAGTCCTGCACATTTATTTAACACTAGCTTTTGAGGCATGCAACCTGCTGACACCCTTCAGAGTGAGTGGCTGCCTTTCTCCTGTGCTGGCTGGCAGCCTGGAATGAAGAAGCCTCCTTGCCTGGGGGGACACCCATGGCTCTGACTGACAGGCCTCCACACAGCACTTTATCTGCCAGCCAGCTTCGGCCACTGCACTGCAATTTGGGACAAACACCTGCCCTTAGCAGGGATGGCTGGGTTATGGAAGCAGCGAGCAGCCATGGGGAGCTGGCCATGGGGAGCCAGCAGCAGGCTGCCCAGCTTGAAAAACATTCAAAGTCCACAGATCCTGACTGGCGGCTGGAGTTCAGCATAGGCATGAAAAGGCCTCCAGCCAAATGAAAGCACAGCCCAGATGTGAAACAGCTATCATTGCCTGACTTCACCAATTAAACTGGGGCCACTCTCCTATTCATTTGCTTGTTTGTTTATTTTGGGAGGGCAACTTCTTTGTTGTATTCTGTAGCTGTAATTTGATTTGTCCTAGCTTTTCGTGTGCTGTTGAGACAAGCTGAGTGGAAATTCCAGTTACATGCTTTCATTTGTTCCCCCTTGGCATGCAGGCTACGGGAACAGGGCTATGGGCCCATTGGCCTACGTGTCATTAATCTTCTGGGAACAATGAAAAGAGAGCATTTGAATGTGTCTTGGCTCTTCCGGCAGGCTCTCTCTGAAGGACTTCTCCTTTATGTGGTAAGAATAACAAAACAAGGAAAAAAAAGGGGAGAACTACAATAAAAGAAATCCTTCAGAGGACAGTGCATGTGTCCCTGGGTGTCCATCAGCCTCGCTGGATGGGGCTGCATCCCAATACAAGGAATGAAAGTCCATCATCACAGCAAGGGGCAGAGGTTGAGGGCTTCCATTCAGGCATTCAGAACCCAAAAATTTGAATAGATGCAGCTTTGATGAAGAGTTGTATATGTAGATAACTGTGCCCTTCCCCTAAAAATGTCCTGGAGGCAAGGCAGAAAGGCTGTATCTGCAAACAGGTGGGTTGCAGCTCATCATGGCTTGTGCTGGAGAACAGCCATTAACCTTAGCAGATGAATAAGGAGCTGTGGAATTTGTCTACCTGGAATTTATTCTCTGACACAAAGTTTCTCACAACATTCTTCACAACATCCAGACTCTGGATGTTCATGACTTAGATGGATGTACTGTTCACTGGGTAAAAGACTGGCTGGATGGTTGGGTCCAGAGGGTGTGGTGAATGGAATTACATCCAGCTGGTGGCTGTCACAAGTGGTGTCCCCCAAGACTCAGTGTGGGGGCCAGCCCTGTTTAATAATTTTACAGCGATCTGGATGAGGGAATCAAGGGCACCCTCAGTCAGTTCACAGATGACACAAAGTCAGGCAGGAGTGTTGATCTGCTGGAGGGCAGGAAGGCTCTGTGGAAGGATCTGGACAGGCTGGATTGATGGGCTGAGGCCAGTGGTATGAGGTTCAGTAAGGTGACAACAACCTGCCCTGCACTTGAGTCTTGGGCAGAGTGTCTGGAAAGCTGCCAGGAGGAAAATGACTTGGGGGTGCAGGTCAGCAGTGGTCAAACAGGAGCCAACATCTGCCCAGGTGGCCAGGAAGGCCAATGGCATCCTGGCCTGTGTCAGGGACAGTGTGGCCAGCAGGACCAGGACAGCGATCATCCTTCTCACTTGTACTCAGCACTGGTGATGCCACACCTCAACTGCTGTGTTCAGTGTTGGGCCCCTCACTACAGGAAAGACATTGAGGTGCTGGAGCAGGTCCAGAAAAGGGCAACAGAGCTGGGGAAGGGTCTGGAGCACAAGTCCTATAAGGAATAGCTGTGGGAGCTGGAGGTGTTTAACCGGGAGAAAAGGAGGCTCTGGGGGACCTGATCATTCTCTAGGATTGCCTGAAAGGAGGCTGTAGCCAGGTGGAGGCTGGTGTCTTCTCCCTAGTAACAAATGAAAGGACCAGAAATGGCTTCAAGTT
Source organism: Fringilla coelebs (assembly GCF_963513975.1). Taxonomy (NCBI): domain Eukaryota; kingdom Metazoa; phylum Chordata; class Aves; order Passeriformes; family Fringillidae; genus Fringilla; species Fringilla coelebs. The sequence goes on from NC_140028.1 coordinate 88,930,144, forward strand.
GCACCTGGGAGATTTAGATTCAATATTAGGAAAAATCTTTTCATGGAAAGCATAGTCCAGCATTGGACCAGACCACCCGAGGAAGTGAGGGAATCACTATCCCTGGATGTGTGGAAAGGGCATGTATATAGATCTGGCACTTGGGGACCTGTGGGACTTGGTTTAGTGGTGGACTTGGAAGTGCTGTGGTTGGACTCAATGATCCCAGAGGTCTTCCCCAATCAAAATGATTCTATGACTGTACAGCTGCACATAGGATTTCCCTGCCCCTGCTGCCCCTCACTCATCACACTTGCTCAGTTACCTCTCCCATATGCTCTGTGGTGCAGGGTTGCTGTTTGCTTCAACAGTTCTGGGGCTGAATTCACAGGGAGTGAACCAGAACAAGACCTCTAGGACCATGGATTCACCAGGCACTCACAGCTTCACTGCCTGAAGAGTTGCTTCCCCACAAACCTGGGGCTTGAGGCACTATGTGCCAACTTTCCTCTGCAAGCCCATGTATCTTAGCTCATCACTTAGGCAAAGGATTTCCAGACTTTCTACAAAGATTGGTGTCTGAGGAAACTTGGGGTGTTGATTATAGGACTGGGTGGGCAGCAAGAATTCCATTTTGTGAAATATTTCAAGGTGTTGACACTCGTGTCAAAGTGCAATAAAACCAAGACTATCTCAATTGCTTTTGCCAAAAATAAAATAAAAATAATAATATGGGCAAAGAAAGGAAAGAGAGAAAAGTACACACTGCACAATAGCCACCAGCTCAGACTTCACTTGAAGTGGTCATTAATCTGGAAGAGGAAGAGCACTCCTTCCACCAGCCCACTCACCATCCTAGGGTGTGCCTCCCTAGGCTAGAGGTTCTTTACTGCACCCAAGGAAAAAAAATGCTTTCTGTGTTCTTCATCAAAAGCAAGCAAAAAACAATAGGTCCCTAAGGAAAGCCTTGGTTTTAATCTACTGCCTTTTCCAAGAAAACTCCCCCTCCTTTTCTTAATCTCCCTTGCCATCTCCAGTTATAACATTCTTTTCGCCTGTTCTCCACCACGCAAAAAATCACAGCAGATCTGGTGCTCTTGAAATTCCTTTTTTTTTTTTCCTGTAGGGGAAAAAATAATCAGAATTTCAAAAGTACACTAAGAATATTTTGGTGTTCAGCTTCCCTGTAAGCAGTGTTGTGCCTGTGAATGTTAAATTTCTCCTAATCCTGCAGTGGATTAGTAATGAGCTTCAAGCGAATGACCTTTTCTGGAAAGCTCATGGACAAGCAGGGTTCATCAGGGAGGTAATTTTAAGGTTTTCCCAAGGTTTTGGTGGGCCTTTTTGAGAGTCAAAGTTAGTAAGTGGCCTACAAGACAACCTTCAGTGGGTTTGTGTATTGTAGTCTGGGTGCTCTGGGAGTGTATTTGCTCTAGAATAAATAGTAAATATTACTGATAAGGAAATAGTAACTAATATGTGCCAGAGATTTAATCGCATGTTATTGGAATTTTCACCCATGAAACAATTAAAGGATTAGACCTTAGGAACTGAAACTGCCTGACTGAATGGTGCATGAGAAATTTTGTTCAGAGGGGAGCTGCTGGGAAAATACCAATTTATGTGTCAGCAGGAAAGCTGGAAAACATAAGTATCTCAAAATAAAAAATGAATGACTTGACAGAAATATGTATTTTTAGGAAAACAGTCATTCATATGCTCTGCAGATTTAAAATTAATGATGGGATTTTCATTTTATCAGAATTAAAACACTACAGCTTCACAAAGAGAAATCTCATTAGTGAAGCTGCATATCTGAAAGTTCACAGTGAAAGGGCAACTACTAAAAAAAAACCCTTATATTTTGTCTTATCAGCAAGAAGCCAGAAAAAAAAATCTTTTAAATTCAGTTTGAAGTTTCTTAGGAACTGAACTCAAACACAATATTTTAGTCATGCTGTTAAAATGTTCTAAAGAAAATTGTTCAGTTTTGGTTCTATCAAGGAAATAAAGTGAAGAGTCCCACTTATGGCCATCAAGTTTTTCACAGGAGTCAGCTTGCAGTTGGAAAAGGACCCTCTCTACAATAAATCTTTCCCTTCCCTTTTCCCAATTTCCCAGTGAAAGGGGGACAACCAAGGAGAGGACCTAGCCCAGCATGAGGCTGTTGGCATCCACCATCACCTCTGGTGGCCAAAGTCACACAGGGCAGGAGCCTCTGACAGATCTGTGTCTGGAAGAACCTTAGCAGTAGTGATGGTGGCTGAATTGAAGATCTCCCCCCAGTCTATCACCTCCACCTTGTTTGTTGGGGTTTTCTGGAATGTCCAAGCCCTGTCAGATCCAGCTGAATTTTGTGGTCTGTTTTAGCACCAGATTTAATCCCTTCACTGCCAGCTTTGCAGTGAAGGGTTGGAACAAGGCTTTCTGCCTGCGGTATAAACACTCAATTGATTTTCTGGCTATGGGAGCTTCTCCTGGCAATTCCCTTTCCCATCAAAATCTTTAGGCAAGGATGGCCATTTCTCATCCCCTTCCACAAGCAACTCTCAAGAGCTAAAATCTAGCTCTAAAAACACCAGGAATTCTCAGATAATAGCGCAACCAGGCTTACAGTTTCCTTTTGTTCCTCCCTGCCTTCCTTTCATCCGACTCTGGTATTTCATCTAGCACTCAGCTTGGAAAGCTGTAGGCAGGGCTCCTTCCTTTGTTGTGTGTTTGCACACCTCACGCAGACTGGGAAGACCAGAATCATGGCTGATGCTTTGATACTCCTGAACAACAATTCATTATGCACACACACACAGACACAAACCCCCACCAACAGAAAAATGAGGATTTGTTGGTATTTGAGCTGCCCCTGGCATCCCCAACCTCCCCATGCAGTCACCAGCTGTGTGCTGATGGGGTTCAGCCCTATAGGCCTGAGAAGAGGTTATCTAGCTTTGGGAAAGTCACTTAAATCTCAGAATGTCTCAGCTCCCCAAAGATCTTTTAACTGCGCTTTATGAACTGTTTTCCTGTTTGTGGCAGTGGAGGCACCATGTGCCAGCTGCCTCAGAGACAAGGCACGGTGAGGTTAAACATAGATACATACTAGGAACTAAATGCAATGGGCCTGCTGCTGTAAGATGAGATTTTCCATCCATTCAAGGCTCAGGGGAGTCTGTTAGCGTGTGTGATGTCTGTATGTATTATGTATGGTTTTGAGTGAATTCTAAATACATTCATGGACATATTTTGCATCCCTAATGCTTTATTGATATAATTAATCTCATTGTTTCAGTGACTTCATGTTTCTCTTGTAACTACACCACATGAGGAAATAATTTTGCCTGGTAAATAAGGTCACAAACAGAGAATCTTTTATTTTCTTAGTATTATCAGAGGAGGGCAGGATGGTTTGAAAGGAATGCAGCAGCTTGGAAACAGAAGAATGCTGCTTTTATTTTTTTGCAGGTGTCAGTGTGCATAGGGGAATAGTTGTTAGCAAGAATTTTTGGAATAAATTAACACCTTCCAGAAATACCTTGGGCCTCAGACCAGCAAAGCAATTAAACATGTGCTCAGGTTGGAACACTGCCTATTTTGCAAGTCAGTTATGTTCATAATGTTAAACAGAGGCTTAATTACTCTGCAAGATCATACAAAAGCAGAGCTGCAAAGGACCTCAAGAGATGATCTACAGCAGCCCTGACAGCTGTTTCACTAGCAGTCCTCCAATGACAGGGTTTGTACAGCCTCCTCTGGTACCTTGTTCCAACTATCTTTCAAATGAGAAAGCTTTGAGTTTTATTTTGGGGTTTGGGTTTTGGTTTTCATCCTTTTTTTTTTTCTCCTATTCCCCCCAGGCTGCTAGCTCAAAATATCTTTGTGTAAAATAAACAAAACTCTCCTCAACACAGAGAACAACCGAGCTCTTTTCTTCCCGTAACTCCCTTCTTGCATGCTGCAGGACTGACAGCATCTCTCTTGTTCTCCCCCAATGCTGTTTCTGTACTGAACAAAGATGGTTTCTCCAACCTTTGCTTGGATAATGTGTTTTTCACATCACATATCATCACCATTGCTCCCTTCTGAACTCACTGGGGAGTTGATCTCATTTCAAGCAGGGAGCCAAGCTGATGTCCTACCACTGTCTTTAATTTTTCTCTTATTTTTAAATTTTTCATACACACAGAGCAAGCCACTTTCCTCATGTTTCACATCCAGCCCTCATACTGATACACCTTGAAAAAAAGATTCACCTTGTTTTCTACGTGCACATTGAGCTTCTGGTCCTCTGTATCCCCAAGATCACTTCTTGGTGTGCTGCCAATTCTTTGCTTATTTGGTGTACTTTATCTGGCATTCAAAAATACCTCACTTTTGCTGAATTTCAAGCTGCAGATTTGAGCTCCCCACTCAGTTTGGATCATCCTCTAGCTTTGCAGCTAGTTCTGCAAGAGCAGAGCTCACTGTCAGTCCCAGCCTCTGATGAATAAGGTGAAGAGAGAAGAGACTAGGATAAGTGCAGGAAGGACTTCCTTAAAAGTCATCCTGCCCTGAGAGTGAATGACTGACACCTGGTCTCCAAGTGCAGTTTTTGACACAGTAGCATGTTCAAGTGAATGTGATTTCACCAAGATCATATTTTCCTCTTTTACTTCTCAGAACATTGTGTTGAATAATGGCATCCTGCCTCTTTTTTTAATTACTGGGCTACTTACCAAGTAAATTGGTCTGACATACCATGTTATTAAAAATAAAAAAAATAGTCAAAAACTCTGCACTGGCTGATATTTGTCAACATATTGTTCTCTTGAGGTTATAACTCAGTTATTTAATTATTCATTCTATTATCTTTACATTTATCAAAGTTAGGCAGATTAGTTTTGAATTCCCTGGCTCCTCCTTTTTCCTTTCTATAAAGACAAGTCCTCTCTCTGCCATCTTCCAGCCCTCTGGGACATCCTCCTTAAACCTAGAGTTCTTGCAGATAATCACTAATAGCTCACTCTGCTCTGGTGAGTTCCCTAATTACACTAGTGTGACTTTCATCAAACCTCTTAGACTTCAAAACATTATCTTTCTAAAACTTGTTTGGGTAATTTTTTTTCTTTTTTTTTCTTTTTTCGGCTTTGGCCTTTATAATCTGCTAAATCAATTTCATGGTTAAATTTTTACAAATATTTAAACAGTTTTTTTTCTTTCAGCTGTAATTTCTCCTCTTTATCCAAGAACTGATGAGTGTTCCTGCGTTGTCTGGTTGCTTCTGGGTATCTGGGAGGCTTTCATACCACCTCCTGGGTGCTGTTCATTTTGTATTTATGTGCTTGTGCTGTTCCTCCATGTTCACTCACCAGCACAAGTCTGTGCTTCCAGTTCTGCATTGATTTTCTTGATAACCTTTGCTTCCTGTGGCAATCCTTGACAAGGTGTTGGTGCTGTCCTGTTCTCTTCAACTATACGTGCTCCTCTCCTCTGCAGCTCACACTGCTTTGTGGCTGTCCAAATGTAGGCTTGAGTCCTGTCCCCCAGAATTTCTTCCTGTGAGACCTGACTTACCATTTCTACAGGTGTCCATTTAGTGGTTTTTACTCTTTTCAAGAATGTAAGCATTTTGTGACCATCATCATCCCCCAGCCTTACATTTTAAAGCTTGAATTCAGTTCCTGCCTGCTCAGTGGCACCAAGACTAAAGTATGCACTGCTGCCCCAGACAAGCACTTTCCTTCCTTGGAAACAGGCTTTTTTTCTATAGTATTTAAAGAACACAATGAACTATGTCCAGCACTCTTTGATTAATTACTCATCTAAAATTTCCCCATCATCAAGCCTTTACTTGCCTTGAGATTTGCAGTAACCTCTGCCTGGTTCTGTCTCTGTGGGTGCTGCCTGGCACACCGAGGTCAGGCTCGGCGCTATTGGTTTCATTATGGGATGCAGGAGTCTGTAAATTAAACCTTTTATGGGGCAATTACACCTCCAGCATCTTGTTGATCAGGTACCTTCAAGTATGAAGCAGGGTATTGCTGCTGCTTTAGTTCCCAGTTGTGGCAAAGACTGCAAAGCACTGAGGCATCTGATGATGGCCAGATGCCTGCTGAGCAGCCCATCAGCTTTTTGTTTGTCAAATGTGTAATTGTGTGCACTCACTTACATGGACTTCTCTGTAAAAACATAACATTTGAAATGTTTGGCAGTCCTGAATACACCAGGCAGGTGCTGTCTTGGTGTTGTCTGGAAACATGAAACCCCTCCACGGATATTAAAGAAATCAGAGAGTCATTAATAATCTCATCCAGAGCATAAACTGATTGTACTGCCAAGGGTCTACCTTCAATTACATCTTCTGCGGTCGGACTTCTGTCCAATGCTTTTTTTTTTTTTTTTCCAATTTGCAGGGAAATGAAGAGGTGAGTAAGGTGGAGAGAGGTGTGATCCTCTCTGACCTCTGCACCTCCCCCACATCTGCTCTTGCCTTGTGCAGATGTTGCTGTATCTCTTCGTTCTTGCAGACATGTAGACCCTCAGGCAGAAGCAAAGGCTTTCTCCAAAGACAGGCAGTGCTCCCCCTGAGCAGGGAGGGGGTCACTGAGCTCCCGCTGTCCTGGCTGACCTAAATCTGGGTCTGACTGCAGTTTTACCCAGTAGCTGTTTTTAAAGCATTCTCTTTTGCATACTTTGCTTGTTTGATCTTCTGAAGTGAATGCTGGCAACTCTGCCTTGTCCAGCCAAGGCTGCTGGCCCCATGCAAATCCTTGGAGTCCTGGATGGCTTTATCACAAGTCTCCCTGCTCCTGTTTAACGAGTGCCATGGTTACGAGCACCATTAGACTGATGATATTCACATGCAGGAAACAATGCAGGGAAAACAGGATTTGCACGGCTCCGGCTGCACTGCCCCAAGAATTGCAGGAAGTGATTGTACTTTATGAAACCGTCTGTGCTCCGCTAGATTGTCTATAGCTTTTAAGGTCAAGCCGTCGCACACGGCGTTTGAAATGCCCTTTGTAATAATGAGGACTGTTTATGAGCCGTGGTACAGGCTGTATTGTTTACCCTGGGCTGTGGTTAAAAGGTGCTATAATTCAGGCTGTTTTGCAGGATGGCACGGGGAATCTATCATGGGCCTTTCTGGCATGGGCTTGGGCAGGGTTCAAAGGAGGAATGTCCATCATGTCATCTGAAGTATCCCCCGGCATGTAGAAAGTCACGCAGCACGCGCGGCCGCCTGCCGCCTTGCAAAGCCAACAAAAGAGCCAGGGGGAAATCGGGAGGGCCTGTCAGGGACCTGGGACATGGCTCTGGGCACTTCCCAGCCCAGCTGCCCCCTTGAAGTGGGGAGTGGCACGAGCTGCACAATGAATGTGCTCAACCCGTACAGAACAGGGCAGTGATACAGGGCAATAACCACTCCTGCCAGCTAAGTGGGAAAGTTCTGGGAAGCAGCCATTAATTCCGGGTCTGTTCCCTCCTAATTCCCTGATCCTTTAAATTGCATGAGTGCTGGCCCGTGCCGAGGCAGGTCCATGCAACAGGGCTGTGAACAATGTCATTCTGCAAAGTCTGCCTTAAATTCAGGTTTGACTTCATCAGTAAGGAGACATCTTGGAGGACTTTGCAGTCAAGATGTGATATACTCATGACAGGGAGGGAGGGAGCATCCAGCAGGTGTTGGAAGAGGAATATGGGAGACACAGCTGAAATCCTTCAAGGGGTTAGTGTTTTGCTGGCAGGAGTCTGTGCTGTGGGTGTAGAGAATCCCAGAACACTGCATGCATGGGGGGCATGAAACCAGCCCATGCAGGAGCTGATGAAAAGCCTTAGCATGCTCTTTCTCTGGTTCACCCCCTCGTTTCCCCTGATCATGATCATGATCACGAGAAAGAATTTATCCCCTTCCCAAGATATGGCTGGGCTCTAGAGTAGGTAAATTGCTTGAAATGTTTAGTGGCCTAAACTAAGTTGTCTGCTCTTGGTCCAGTCCAATTTACTGTTTCTGCCTCCCAGGAAAGATCTCCTGGCCTCAGCAAAAGGAAAATACTTTGCTCAGGTAGACAAAGTCTACTCTCCCTCCAAGCAGTCAGGAGCCAGTCAGGCATCCTGAAGTACAGTGTTGTTTTCAAACAAATAAAACTGGAGAAGTTAAGGGAACACAAAATTAACATTTGAAGAAGATGCTGAGGGTTAAAATGCTTGTCTTTGGTAGACATCTTTCACATCCCCTCCTACTGCTCTTATGAGCACTTTCACTCATTTTCCCCACCTGTTGAATCTGGACATGAATTAACGCCATCCAGAGCAGAAGCTTGGTTTGGACAGAGTGCTTGCACAGCAGTGTGTTTGTAAGGCTCTGGCTGGGCCTCGCTGTCTTCATTGCAAGATCACAAATAGCTCCTGCCCCTGAGAAAGAGGTAGGCAGAGGAAGGCACCTATCCCAGGCACTTCACATACCAGTTTGGCAAAATCCTTTGGTGCAAGCAATATTCCCTAAGGAGAGAAAGATCTTGGCATCTGCTGCGCTCTTTGCATATCTCCTTGCATCCACCCTCTCCAAGACTTTCTGTATGGCTCCTCATGTCCAGAAAAATATATCTGATTCTTTCACTTTTGTCCTTTTCCCAATTCTAGTACTTTGTGGCACTGACACTTCTAAGGAGCCTCACCAGCAGTCAATATATATTGAGGAGAAGGTGCTACAGATCTGGACACCACTGGACCATGATAAACCCCAAGTGCTTGGAGAGATGATCTTCTAAGAAATCTAATGGATAGATACCTCACAGTTTGGGAAGGGGATTGGAGAGTAGTGGCACACATTAAAACAAGTGGAACCCAAAGGTTCTGCAATGAAGCATTACTCACTTTAAAAAAATCTTGGCATGCATACATCTAGTGTGAGCAAGCATAGGGATTTGAGCTTATTTTTGTTTTTTAACAGCTAGTTGTGGTTAGTGTTAGATGCAGTTTGGACGCAGCGCACCATGCCCTCCAGGCTATGTAAAGCAGACAATGAAGAGGTGGACAGAGCAAATCATTAAAAAATAAAAAATAAAAAAAAAATCTACTTTTCTGGGTTCACTTGCATGTGTAGATTTAGTCATGATTGAGCTCTGCTGTATGAAGGAGAAATGCTCAGCTCCTTGCTGGTAGAGCGCCATTTCTACTTAGCCACTGGTCGCCTTTTGGCAGGCACTGAAGAGTTTTGACACCCCAGCATTGTTCATTACAGCAGCTTTTGGGTTTATCAGATATGATCACTTGCTCCATTTCCTATTGGTTTTCTTCCTGGAAAACTGGAAGTGTGTACCCAGGAAGAGGATGACTGCATTCCTAGAGTGAATATACTAAACTTCTGAGGTTGAGAAATGCTTCTGAGCATGCTGTACATGGGGGTAATGAGGAAAATGACTTCCAGAAAGCAGCAGAGCAACTGTCTTTATTTGAAACTGGGGTCTCAGACGTTCTCTTTTTCACTTGATTGCTTTTGCATGCATTTTAGGTCACGCAGGCACATAGGACATGCATGTGCTAAAACATGGCACAGTCCCGCCCTAAGAGCATTCTGCAGCCAGTGTTTAATGGCTTGATCCTGTGCAGGAGTTTGCAAACTCTGACCTACAGTAGGTGCACCAGTGTTGTTATGATAAATCTTAAGTCATAAATTCAGGGGCATTGTAGTGGATGCAGACTAGGAGCAAGCAATCATGACAAATGTCATGATTGCCTGTCTGGTTGTCAGTTCATACAAAGGTCTGATCTTCTGCTCTTCTCATCCCCTTCGTCCTGTCCACAGGGTGAGAAGATTGCAGGGCACCCTTTTCACCACACTTCCCCATCACCCTCCCAGGCAGTCAGTGCAGGGACATCTGAAGCTGTAGCTGATGAGTAGATCTTGCTGGCTGATCTGTAGTTCCTACCAGCCACCAGAGCATGGCTCTCTGGAGAACATAAAGTTAAAAAAAAAAAAAAAAGCCAACCTCAGAGCAACCTGACATAAATTACACAGGAAACTTTTGACTAGTTTGGCTCCCTGCTTATAACAACAGCTTTTAAGAACTCTGCTTTACTGGCAATCAAGACTAATACCAAGGTCAGCAGATCATAACCCCTTATCAAATGATAAATATTTGCCTGCATAACCTGAGCACAGCTTGTGTGACTGGGGAGGGAAGTTAACTTCCACCAAAAGAAGTTTGTTTGTTTGTTTGTTTGTGTGTGTGTTTGTTTGTTTGTTTGTTTGTTTGTAATAAGTGGCTAGCACTGGTACCAGAGCCTGTGCTGACACCCCTAACTACAAGACTCAGTTTCCCAGTGCAATGCACTTTGTTGCTGTCACAGAGCTGGTTGCCTCTGAAAATCAACCTGTGCTAACGAGATACTAACCTAATTCAAGAGCTTCATTCTTTCAAAGCTCTGGTTTTCTTTTCTTACAGTATTTAGAGTAATTAAAGGAATTTTAATTTTAAAATGTAAAATTCAGAGTAGTATGTTTACGGTTTTAATCTCTTGCCAAATATTTCTTTTCTACAGTTTTTAATTTTTATTATGGTTTCTTATTGTTAATTGTTTGATTTCAATCAACACTCAAACCTCTGGGGTGTTATGCAATCTCATTCCTGCCAACCCTGGCATTTCATAAATCTTCCGTGGTGTTTTTTTAAATATTATAAAGAATTGGAGATACTTTTTAACTTATGTTCTGACTTTCCAGGCTCTTGGGTACATTCATGTGGCACTTCCAGGCTATTCCCCATATCTGTGCAGGCATCCTTTCTCTAAAGGGAAACTAAATAGCCCACAGTCCCAAGAGCCCAGAGACTGGGCTTTTAATTAGGCCATGAACTATTTCCCCACTCACAGTTAAAGCTGGCAACTTGTAGACAATCCAGGAGAGATCAGACCAAGGTACAATTGAAAAAACATCCTGTAGAGTTGAGATGTATGTGCACTTTAACTGCTCTGCAAAGTGCTCAGGTCCCCAGCACAGCACTTAAAATAAATAAATTACCAGAAGGGTGGTATTTTTAAGACCTGGCAGGAGGGAAAGTGCTTTTCTCTGTCTTTTATGTGAAAGGTTTGCACAGTAGACAAAAAAAGAAAAACTCACCAAAACCCAAAACCAAACAAAAAAAAAGAAACCCTAAAGAAAGTAAAATCAAGTAAATAAATGGCTGCTAAAACAGACATTTACCTAAGATTCCTCCAACATGAAAGTTTGTGTTTTTAATCAAAGTGTGTGGATGGCTTTAAATAAACTTGAAAGGTTGAAATCCTCTACTGCCAGTATATATACCTCTGGCTTAACAAGAAAATCCCTAAAGTATGTTTGTTGAGAGACTACTAACAATTGCAGAGTTTATACTGTTATTTGCCACCACCACCCTCCCCCCCTTGTCTTTTCTTCCTCCTTTTTCCATTGATGATCTTAAAAGCCTTTACCATATGTATTTTATTTGCTCATCGATTCACCCCAACTCCTGTTTAATCCCAAACAAGGTAAATGAAGGGTTTCTTTTTCATTATGATGGCGTGGGGTGTTTTTTGGGTTTTTGTTGGTTTTGGGGAGGTTTATTTGGTTTGGTTTGGTTTTGTTGGTTTTTTGGGTTTTTTTTTTTTGCAGGTACTGTTTGTTTGGAGATTGGGGGGCCTGGGGAAAAGGGGCATTTGAAGCATGTCTCCTAGGACTCCTTATTAAAGGATGGCAGTTTCTTATCACTTCTCATCACACAGCTGTGGCCTCTTAATTCCTGTTGTTTCTCAATATGCATTCTTTAAGCATTTCCATGTTGACAGTGATATAATTTGTGGCATGCCCTCCCCCCTTTCCCTTTCTGTTTTCATCTTATCTGATTTGTTGTTGCAATTTTTTTTTTTTTTTTTTGGCTTGAGCTTTTTCTCTGAACTTGTAGGGAGCTATTTTTAAGTTTTACAAAGTTTTAAAACGGAAGAGAAATAAAAATGAGGTCTGGGTGGAAGAATAAGCAGCAGATTTGGGGAATGCTGGCAGGCAAGAACAGTATGGACTCTGGCTGTTTTTCAAGGAGGACAGACCTGGTCTTAAATGGCCTCTTTTAAGGCCAAATTGCAGTGCAAATAGTAGAGCAATCCCAACATTTCTGAAAACTGGAGGTGGTAAGGTTAAGTGACATATGAAGTGTACAAAGCAGAGGCTCAGAGGGCAGACAGCAGCTAGCAACTCCAGCACAGCAGGCTTCAGACTTCCTTGGAGAGCAAAGCCTTGGAAAAAGGGTTGGCAAAGCACAACAGAGAACAGGAGACACAGCAGGAGGGCTAATGAGCTCCCACCTGACACAAAACATGACATTTCCTCCATATGTGGCTAAACCAGACCTAGGTGCTGGAGGGGCACGATCATTTAACTGGAAAAGGAGATCCTGAAGAGGTGGTAGTCATGGCTAACACACATCAGTACTCATGGGTTAGAGTGTCCTTAGCATACTCCTTGGCCAACTTCACCTGAGTGAAAAATTGCTGCTATGATTTGCACACAAGGCCAAGAGATGGGCATTGGAGGTCACGGGTTTGTGCTCAAACGTAATGTCCATTGCCAAGTGTCTGGGATAGTCATGGCAGCTGTTCAGTTAGGGGAAGGAAGCCCCAGGAGGGACATTAATGCTACAGAACCTTTCAGAGCAAGGGAAGAAGGCAATTTTCCTCCCTCTAGTACTGGAAATTTTCCTCCCTCCAGTACTGTGGGAGCTGTTCACCCTTGGAGCTGGGTTCACATGCAGTTTCTCACCAGCGCCACATGGACATTTTGGAGAGTTCTGCAACATCCCTGGAAGGTTATTTTCCTCTTTTCAGTAACTGGTAATGCTTTTAGGAATGGCAAAATTCTCACCTCACCTATTTCTCAGCATGTGTTCTCCCTCCACCATGGCATAGTGCTCACCATGACTCAGTATGAACAGTGGGACTAAGAAAATAAGAGAACGGGGGTTCACTAGGAATATAAAACTGACAAATTAGTTTCTATTAGTAAATTAGTTATTCTTAAATAAAAAATAACAAAACTACCTGATGTTCCTGCAAGCCAGCACCAAAACAATCTGTAGTAGAGCCAATAAAGCTGCTAAAGAAAGCACCCACAGAACATTTCAGACAAAATAAGGAAGAGTTTTCAATGGCCAAGACATTACAGCACCATCTGAAATTCCCCAATGTGCCTGTCCTTAGAAGGTCAGCGTGAAGAATTAACTGCACAACAGAAACAAACAGGCACACAGAGAAAGGGAGTGACTTTGTGCCTTTGCATTGTGTGCCCACAGCGTGCCCGTTTTCCTTGGCTTTGCTGATGTTTTCCTTCCTTCTAGGCATTGCTACTCCACCGTGGGGCAGAAGTAGAGCATTTGTCCTCTTCATGGTCTAGGCTTGCTTGTCTTGCTGGAGTATGGAACCTTGATTTTTGGTGGGATGACTTCCCTCTTTCCTGAAGTTTACTGACTGAATTCTTTCTTTTGAACATCCCAGTGGGACTCAGTCCTCTGATAGGACTAATACAAATAGAGAAGATCCTGATAACCTGAGGGCCAGCCTGTGCCTGTTGATGCTCAGGTTAATTTTGCTAACGCTTTTAAAGGATTGCAAGGCAAGCTGAAGACCAGGCTGATGATTATTCTTGCCCCAGGCCTTTGGTCTTGCCTTGGCATATTTTCCTTAAAGTGTCCTGCTGCTAGAGCCTGGGTTTGCACTGTGCAAACAGAGCAGGGGTTGTAGCTGGGTGACACAGGGATGGTATTGGAGGGAGGAAGAGAAAATTGCATCCCATACATTGAGAAACGTAGGAGTAGCAACTTGCATGTATTTACTGGTACCCAGGCTAAAACTCAATGTGCCTTTGTTTCATTGCAGGGGGTTTTTTGAGAATTTTCCATTTGAAAACTGCAATACCTCATAGTCAAGGGATTAGGTCCTTGCTTCCAATTTCCTTGACTGTAAAAACCAGATAAAACTATTAGACTGTTTTCTTTGCTGTACTTGTTACTCTAGACTGATCTCTAAACCTGATATGTCATAGAATTGTATAATGTTACCACGGAAAAGGGCCTTGGGAGATCTTCCACAGCATCCCTCTGAAATGGGTATTTTTCTACACATTCCACAGGGTTTCTTGGTCTGTTTTCAGTACCCTTCAGTGGTTCTTATTCAGTAAACATTGTTGAGGTTGCTCCTCACTGACTGTATTTCTCAGCCTTTTGTCATTCTTGTTGCTCATCTCTGTTTCCAGACCACCTCATCTCTATTCTCCCTGAAGTGCAGCTTCCAGGACCAGACCTTATGTCTAGGCTGAGGCCTCAGCAGCATTTGATGGGGGTTAGGTTTGAGGAGATTAATATATTGAGTGCCATGGGAAACTGGATCCAAGGGATCCGCCGGGGTGCTGTTAGTGCCCCTTTCCCCCTTGGTATTGATACTTTGGAGAAAAATCCTCTAGGCTTATTAAACATGCAGAGATGTAGGCTTCAGGATACTTGTCTAGAAGGCTATGGCCAATCATTAGTACTCATAAAATGCCAGCTAACCTCATAAGAATCTAGTTGGTTTGGGGCTTTTATGCTTGAGCTTCCGCTGGAGAAGTCTGGGTTTTGTTCACATCCACCTGGGCCTGACAGCACAGGTCTCCTCCAAGCAGATCTCACACCTCAGCCATGCCAAGACTTGTAGGACAAGCACTGCCCTGTCTCATTTTACAAGCTGAAAGTCTGTTTTCAGGTGTCCTCTGAATTGTATCTTTTTTCCCTAAACTTTTTGCCTTTTTTTCCTTATTTCTCAATCATTTACTGTCAAGACATGTGAGCATGGAGAGATTCCTCTCTCCAAAATGTACCCTTTTGACAAAAAAGGACACAGCAGTGTAAAGTGTACCGAACTACATTGCCCCAGACACGGGTTTAACCTCTGTCACTACAAGATGTTAGCTCCCCGTGTACCTTCCAATGTTCAGTCAAGTCGTGCAAGGATCAGCTTTCCTGTGAATGTTTTAGAAAGCTGAAATCCAGGAGAAAGACTGTTGCTGCCAAGTGTGGTTAAAAAGAGATGTTTATATCCTTGAGGGACAAAGCTGAGGCCACATAGTTTTGGATGATTAAATGGCCTTGTTATCTTGTTGACTTCAGGAAAGCCTGTTCCTAGGCGCTCCGTTTTGAGCGGTGTTTCAGGGTGGTGTGGACTTTTTTGAACTTAAAGTCGAGGTCATTGTCAGGAGGCTGGACCAACAGGGAGTCCTGGATTGAGCAGGCCAGGCTGGCTTGGGGCCTGGCAGAGATTCCTGCAGCATGCCAGGAAGGGACATCCTGGTGGCAGCCACAGCCCGTGTCCCCCAGCCCTAAATACCAAACCAGGAGGCGCCGGGGTGTACCTGTGTGACCTGCCAGTCACACCATGGTGTGCAACTCCACGCTCGTGGGCTGGGGGGTGACATCCCTGACACTGATGAAATGGTTTTTTCTAGACATTAAGGGAAGCAAGTCTCATAACTGAGAGAAACAAGCACCTGCAATATTCTTCTAGGTTCAGGCCAGGAGATTTGAGCTGCTTCACTTCTAAAGTGCCCTGAACAACAGCAATATTTTGTTAACTTATTGCTCAGTAGTGACTTCACTTTTTCTGTTGCATCAAGATGTGTATACTGAATTATAATTAGATAATCTATCTATTTTTAAAAATTTATTTGTTTTGTTTATTTTATATGCTTCAATTTATTTTTCCAGCAGAGTGCATTTGCAGTTGAAGCTAGGAAGGTGTCCAGTTTTTCTTGTTGCCCTCAAACTTGGAAACCTAATATTTGACCTGAACTTTTTTCGTTTCACCACAGCAGCTTTGTTGTTATTATTCACAATTTTATATTTCCTCATATACTAGTTCCCAGCTATGAACAGGGGGATTTTTTTTTCCCAGGAATTCTTGGTTTGCTGGGCACAGTCTGGCACTAAGCTGAGGTGCTGGTGCCCTCTACTGTGCGATGCTGAATGTCAAGAAAAAAGTGTGTGTTTCAGCAGTTCATTGCTGCCGTGACCATCACCCTCTCGAGCTTGCACCCTCTATTTACATTTCTATCAAATTTGAAGGCTTAAGAAACAGGGCCTGCACAGTGAGGTTCCCCAGAGAACTGCTGGTCCATGCGAGTGGGATTTTGTACAAGGGGCAGGAGCTGTTTAACCTCAAATTGGCCAAGATGCTACCAGACAAGGCTAAGATTAGACATCTTGTGTATCATCTGGACAAGTCATGTTTACAGGTCTCTCTGAGACTGGTGAAGCTGGTCTCACAGCTCCCAGGCTCTAGGATGTGAGGGTTTTGAGAAAAATCAAGAGAAAAATGAGAAGGACCGTGTAATCCGAGGCACAGCTGCCTACTAGTGACAGTCTATACTGCACATAGAAAGTGGCATTAACAAGGCAGAGAGAGATTTGCTCCTGTGTTTCTTGTTCATTTTTAATCAGCACTTCCTAGTGCCTAAACACTTTAGTCTCAATTTTGTGACATAACTTTAATTCTTAGACATCTTGAAAGATTCCTGGGACAACAAAAGTAACAAGTATAATACAAATCTGCCTTCTGAATAATTTCATGACCTATTTGTCTAAGAGGATGAGGATAATACACAATTCCAGACATTCCAGATTATTATACTCTCTCTGTACTGTAATTACTGCAATGTCAGGATGTTTTGTTCTACACTGAGCCTGGCTGATGGTCACATTTACTTACTTACAGACACTGTTTGGTTTTGACAGGGATTTCAAACTAGAACAAACCTAAATCAATGGGAGACTGCTTATGCAGTGGCTGTTGAAGTGACATCCGTGAAAAACAGCTGACAAAGTAAATGTACATAATGCATTTAAACTAGCACGTTTTCTACAATGCGCTCAGGTTAACTGCGTGGTTGGGTTAAAAACTCCTCTTCTGAATATGGATCTCCTCAGCAAATCCAGTCATGATCCTCCCTGTCAAAACACAAGCAAGCGGAGTCTGCAAGTGGAGGAGGAGAATTTTGGCAGAGTTTGGAAAAATTTCAAACCCAACACTAAAAGTGGCAAAATCTTCAAGTTCAAGAATTACAAAAACACCTTTTGTAGAGAAGTTGCAATATTTTTAAAAGGCAGGGTAGGTATCTACCTACCTAGCTTCTTTCATAGTGAAAAGGTAGGATTTTCAAGTCCTGTTAATGTAAGGGAAACTGCAGTACTCAGATGACTCAGTTGCATTCAGCTATAGGCATGCCTGTTTGTGTGAAGCAATGAAAGCATTTTAGATATTTGAGAAAAGCATGCCTATAAATAGCAACACAGTTTTGCTACAGATGGGCAAAAACTCCAGCCCTTCAACTCCACATTTCATGCTTTGGGGCGCTTGACATCCAAGTCTGACGTTTGCATCATTAGAATGTTTAGAGTCCACCTACACAAAATTGTAAAACATGCAATTTTCAGCAGACGTTACTTAAGTCACATCTTCTCTCTCCCTGTTCCCCTGCCTCCCCCCCTTCTCCCCGCTTCTGCTGTTAAATCCTATAGATTTTCACAGAAACTTCTTTTTATAGAGTCTCTTTATTAGAGCACTATCCCTGCTAAGCGCTTCTATGAAATTGTCTATTAGACTGTAACCACCTACAGTCCCTGTGGTATCCTGTTAGATTTTCAAAGTTGATTTTATACAAGTTTCTCAGTGAGTACATTTTAAATGTCAAATTACAACTTTAAGCCTGTGATAGTAAAAATAGTAATTTCATCCCCTTCCTTCCAGCTTTTGGAGGAAACTTTTCCTTCCTTCTGCACACACAACCTCCACAAGCTGTCTGATGTTTCCTGTCATAGTTCACAGGGAAATTTTTCTTTTGAGAGATGCAAACCATTTTAAAAAATCAGCAATAAAAGGAGATTTTAGAAAGTTACTATTATATAAGGGAAGCTGAACTATTATGTAAGAGAAAGAGTGCTGTGGAAAGAAGTGCAAAGTGTTCTGCAAACTTAACTCCTCAAAGGCCTGACAGATGATTATATCCTTGAGCTTGTCTGTTTTTTCTAAGAGTACCAAGTTGATTAAAAGTATCATCTTTGCCTGCATTTGTTTCCTCAGACACTGGTGAGACACAGTGATGCTGCCACTCCAGCCATGACTTGTTTTAAGACTGGAAGGTGTTACCACTCTCTGGTGCTGTGGTGGTGACATAATTTTAGCAGACAAGGTTAGGCACCCCTATATTTTTAAACAACAAGCCAGATCAATACTGACCTCTATTCCTCTCTGTTCATACAGTCCCTTCAGGTTGGTGTTAGTGTGATAACTTACAGAAACTCTCTTGCAATCTGAAAGCAGTATCTAGAGCTCTCTCACCGGGAGTCCTCCGGCTGCTCTGCCCACCCCTGCAGCTGGAGGTTCCACTTGGCCAAAACCAGCTGAAGTAGGACTCCTGGAGAATCATTCTCCTCCTTACACAGCCTTCCTATCTATGTCCATGGAAGTAAGTAAAAGCACTGTGCTGAAATTGCCTGCCTTAGTCTTTGCTGAAATCTGACCCTGATTTTGCTTCTTTGGCGTTTATGATGAGGATACTTCATATGCAGTATTATATGCTGGATTTACAGATCATATACACAGAAAATGCAGAGTGAAAGAAGACTCCCAGTTCTCTCTTTCTTAAGACTCAGGCTAGAAAATCCTCCACAGTGTAAACCACAGGAGAACAGAACTATCTAGTTCTGTTCTTGAATTAATCCTTTCCCAGTGTACTAGGACAAACATTAATTTAAGGTTCAATGCTGTTGATGTGACCACAGAAGTATTCTTGTTATTACATGCAAACACTGGGTTTATACTGCCCTCTTCTGTAGTACATTGAAAGTGAAAACAGAATTAAGGCCAGGAACAGCTCTATGAAACTAAATCTTACTTAGTACAGAGGTTCCTTCTATGGCAGTTTTTCCCTCCAGGTCAGATTTTCCTTCTGATTTCTATTTGTGAAAACGTTGCCCTTAGACAGAACGTAACATTCCATGTTCCTTTTTTCCTTTTTAGTTGGCCTTTGCCAATAGCTCTTCTGCAGAGTAGGTGTTACTTCTTAAAATACCACAGTTACGTAAAGCCTGATTGATATGAGCTAAGGTGGGCAGAAAAAAAGTTATCAAAACCTGACTGTTTGAAAGAGAAGAATGTATTTTTGTTTAAAGCAGTGGGAGGGTATAATTACCTGCGCTGGGGATGGGAAAGATTTGAGCTCACGTTGCTGACATGAAGGTCTATAGAGAGCAGACTTCCCTCTATATGTGCTCTCCTGCACCCAGAGGCATCCACCCCACAGCACCAGGGCTTTGTGAAATCCCACTGCAGCCACAATATAACACCACACTGTTTATCCAGAGACCCTGAGTGGTCAGCATCATTGCAACACACACATGAAGGTCTCTGGTGTTCAAGGAGGGTACCACACCTACCCAAGAGGGGCACAGCAAATCGCTGTGGGGCTGCTCTGTGCCCTGCTGTGCTTCCCCCACATGGCCCCAGACTGGCCTGGAAGGGGGTTTGCCTCTCTGACCCCTGTACAGAGAGGCAAATGGGATGAGGACTTCATGGACATCTCACAGCTCTGAAGTTGCTGGAGAGGAGGGTCAAAAAAAAAAAAAAAAAAAAAAAAAAGCTACAGTGACACCTCAACACCTAGTATGTTTTTCATGTTCAGGGCACACTTCCTGTCAAGGGAGAAGAGAGAAGCTGGAAATCTGGTTTTAAATAAAGACAGGTGCAAATTTCCAGCTTTTCCCTTTTAGAGGATTTTGTTTGGATTTACCACTAAGTTTAAAGGGTAGCTCTAAAGACCTTCCTTCAAATCCCTAAGCCAGCTAATTGCAGCTTTTCTTTTGAAACCGTGGGAATCCTGTTTTTGCAGTGTCTCCACCAAGCTGTCATGCCTTCAGCAGCTGTACAGAGGTGGTTTTGGCCACAGAGAGCTCTGTTTTAGTCCTGTGATTGGGTCTTTCCATGCAAGCTCATTAAATTCAATCTATCAAGAAGCTGTTTTGCTCACTCAGTAAATTCTAGCAGAGCCAGAAGGACTTGCACATTGCAGCATATTGCAGCTCTGAGAAATATTGGAGATGGTCTTCAGAGAAAGAAATCCAATAAAAGGGCCTCTTTGCTGAGCAAGTTATTTTAAGACACATTTTCACATCTTAATGATCCTTCAATTACCAGCTTCCTGACCAATAATGAAAACTGCAGAAGCAATCCAATTTGCAGTTGCTCTACTTTTTTTGTAATTTTGCTTTATAACCAATATTGTCACAAAGAAATAACAAAGCAGTGATACTGCAGCACAGCTGTTATTGCTGTTGGTCTATACATGTGTATATATGTGTCAATCTTTCAAAATCCTTTGTCAACCATTTAGCTGGAGGAAGGGTATACCTTCAAGCATTACTTTAGTCTCAGATATTCCAGTGGCTTTACTGATGCTAACATTCGTTCTGCTGTTTTATTCCTGAGTTGAAAATACATGTAGTAATCTGTCAATTTGTCAGCCAAGATTTCTGCTGGAGTGTTAGCAGGTCTTTTCCTTCTCTCTTTTCTCCTGCACTGAAGACCTTCCAAAGTACTATGGAAAATTGGAAAATTCTATTAAGGATCTGCAATACATATTCTTTGGACCTGCTTAGCTCTGCTTTTAATGAATTCATGTTTTTTAAAAGTCAGTTTTAGCAACATGTTTTTTCACAGGGATTCCCTTGCAAATTGCTCATACACTGTCATCATATTTTTCAAGTTAAATTCAGGTTTCTGTAATGTCATTCTCATCACATTTCCTAGCAAATGTAAATTTTCTTTTGTTCTACTTGGAAGCCAACAAAAATTCATTTGAAAAGTGAGTTCAAGAAACAAAGTTCAGCTATAGGTACAAACTTTGTCATAGTCCAGATTTGGTGCAGTTGGTGGCTCATGCCAATAGCTTTGGTGGCAGATACGACCATATGTCACTTGGAAATTACAAGGCAGCTGCAACCAGCCAGTCAGGATCTCACTCGCGTTGAGGTGACAGGGAAGATTGTTTGGCCCTCGTGGTCTGTGGCCAGTTTTTCTCAACCCACCTATCTGCTCTGAGAGCTCCAGCCCTGCAGGCAGTGAGACTGAAGGGCTGTAAAGGACCTGCTGGTTAAGTTCAGAGGAAGGATGGGATCTCTCTTATGGCAAGGATCCAAGCTGCAGCGCTCTCTCTCTGCAGGGCCAAGCCCCTGACCAGCGCAGCACTCCAGCAAATTCAAGGTATAAACAAGTTTGCACTGTTATTGACCAAAGCACAGTATTTTTCTCCACTGGGAGCCAAGGCTCACTGAGAGCTCCCACTCTGTTTGCAGTGAAAGAAGGGCTTTCACAATAGAAAGGCTCAATAGAAGCAGTTGCTACGTGGGAGGATATTGAAAACAGTGATTGGCATCACACTTTCTTTCTTCTGTCTCACCTATTGTTTGAACCCCAAGAATTGCAGAGACATGGCTGCCCTTGTGACGAAGTCTATTACCTTCTTCTCTTTCTCTTATTTCCCCCACTTCAGTCAATAAGGTTTGAAGAATAACTTGAAATAATCTCACTGATGGCAGAGGGGTTGTATTTCCCAGCCCTTCACGCTATCACAAGCGTACACCCACTTCTTGTGGGCTTAAAACCTGCAGCTGCATCTAGCACATCCCACCCCAAGGGCCCTGTGGCCACTCTGCCTCAGCACAGGACAGGGAAAGGTGAGCTGTTCCTAGGGAAAGGTGAGCTGTTCCTGTTCTGGGGGTGCATGGCTCACTGCATGTGCCCTGTGCTCCCTGGGCATTAGAGTCCTTGCAACATCCCCTGCAGTGCCAGCACCTGCGACTCTGGGCCGATTCCAGCTGATCATACAGATGCACTCCAACCCTGTCCACGAAACATGGTCAGTGGGGTTGTGCTGGCACAGAGGGGAAGAAATCTCTGCTTGTTATTTAACTGGCCCAGGACAAGTGCCCCATTTATTTTCTAGAGGAGACAGGGACCGTAACCCTTCTGTCATGCCACAGGCAAATATTGTCTGACCCAAAACCTCAGAACTCCTTGCCTGGAGTTTAGGGTAAAGCCATGGGTATTGCTCTTAGACGCTTCCCAGGCTAAGACATGCTCCTCTTTAATTTCACATCATTGTGAAAACAGAATTAGGGCCCTTGTTGCAACCAATACCTTTTGCTGGTACTTGCTGAAAATTTGTCTAAAACTTGGCAGTAGTTAAATCCAGTTGCAGCAATAGCAAGAAAAACTATGGCTGCAAAGCTGAGAGTCATACAATTTTTCTTCTCTTTGCCAAAGGCAGACCTGGGAATCTGTGATCCACATCATGTAGAGAATCACATTTTCTCGTGCCCTTGGAGGGGAAACAATTGCTAATGGATCTTGTGCTTTAGCAGCATCTCTCTACCTGCTATGTTTCCCAGGTATGTAGGCAGAGCAGCAAGCATGTGGAAACCTTTTGTACATGGACAGAGAACAACACAGAAGGATGAGAGCCAGAAAGTTGTGAGAAAAGTACTCTTAACCTCTGACTTCTGAAACCCTGAAGAAAGAAATTGGACAATAAATGCCAAGGTAATCAAGGAGGCTGAATGCATGATTTTCCTAAGCAAGGGAACTGCACTGGGTAGGGATAAACCACGTATTTCTGCATGTCTGCATGTGTTTGCTTAGGGGAGAAGGATTTTGAAACTGTTCTGGGATTATGCATTGTTCTTTTTTATAATTACTAGTGCTGCAGCAGTGCCTAGCAACTCTAACAAAGTATCGGGGTCTTATTGCAAAGTTATTGTGTGAAGGAAGAATAAAAAAAAAATAAATTACTGTCTTAGGCATTTCAGGCAGGAAAGAGTATGAAATGAGCACCCAGATTGGGAGTGTGTCAGCAAGTTTTAAAATATGAGCCCTGTGAGAAATAAAATATGTGAAAAGCAAAGGTTGGCTTTCATATATTTAACTAATAAGAGGAGTCATGAGGAGATCCTAAGCAAGGAAAAAGAAATTAGGAAGCATTAGACCAGCAGCAAGGGAAATGTCTGAGGCTATTTTAAAAATCCTTGAAGACACCTTTCCGAAGAAATAAGGCCAATTTTACTGGGGGGAGAAAATCCCGGTATCAAGCACTGAAAATATTATTTCCACCTCCATTCCTCATGTTCATACATTTCAAGCAATCTGGACGTGGTGTATTCATGCCATTTTCCTTCTACTTAATATCTAATTGTCACTGTACTATTGATTTCCTGCCTAGCAGTGAGTGGTTACTAAGCACAACATACAAATCATCTAGAGGAATTTGCAATCTTTGTTTGGCTTCAGGATATTTCCAAGTTTTAATTTTTTTTACCATAGTGCTCTCAGTGGTTCACCATCATTCACCCCTCTGACTTACTTTTCCCATCTTATCAAAGAGAAACTTCAGTGGTCAGCTGAAGCCACATCATTTTTTCCATGACTCTGCTGTTCCCCAGCTAGGGCAAATATTTCTGGAGATCAATAATTTTTATTTTTTGTGGTCATATTTTCAGTCTTGTTGCTCTTCAGTGTAGTTCCTTTCCTGCTCAGTGCTTTGCTGAAGCCTTTGTCACAAATTAATCAATAAGTAATAAGACTGAGCTGCTTCCAGAGATAACGGGGAAATCCCTAGGAAAATATTTAGCATGCTTCTTTTTAAAAGTCTCTAAGGCCCTCAGCCTCATAAAAGGGCACAGGGCTAATTAAAGGACTTTCCAAAGAGCAAATGTCAGAGGAATGCATTTTTCCTCTTCGCCTTGATCACGAGTAATAGATGTTTACTCGGCTCACAACATGACATGAAAATCCATCCCTTGCAGACAAGGCTATGAGGTAGAGGAGGTTGGGTCCTGTGGCCAAATAACTGCACAGGTGAAGCACAACCTTCGCAGAAATCAGGAAAATCAATCATCAGAAAAAGATTACGAAGATTCAGTTGACCGATGTTACATTCCTTAGGACAAGATGTGGTACAGAGGAGGAGACCTAACTGAGACCAGGAAAGCAGAATTATTCATGGTTGCTACTTCTCACACGAGGAGACTCAAAAGTTACTCAACCCCTGTATGACTACTCTCCAAGGCTCATGATCTTTTTAGTCCTACAGTTATATCTACCAAAGTCACCCTCCCCTCAGGCTGCAGATGCCCATCCATCCATAGGCTAGAACTCGCCCATTTCCCTCATGCCATTGGCAGCCTCACTGTGCCATAATGCATAGGTGCCACCATTTAATGCAGACTTTGCTGTCTGGCTTTCGACCTGGTCAGTCTAGGCTGAGCTCCTGGAAGGAGGGACAGTCCAAGGCCATAGGTGGTGCTCTCAGTTCATGTGCATCCCTGGCTTGTCTGCTTTTAGTCCTCGACAGGGAAGAAGCCACGGCTATGAAAAGATTTGCAGTCATGAAGGAATCCAGCACCTCATAGCTGTTAAAAAGTTCAGTCCTTGCTGAAACTAAGAGAAGGACAAAAGTTTTGCTGAGTGTCTTGTGAAAGTGCCTCTCCTCACCCACCCCCAGATCTGAGACGGAAGAACTCAGACTGAGCGAGGAACACGGCTGTTCTCCAGCGCTATAGAGAGATACCTTGAGCTGTTTCACTGTGTCCCAAAATAGAAAAATACACATACACAGCTGACATCTAAACACTTACTGCCTCTGTATGCAGTGCATTCACCGTAGTTCAGTTCTGTACTAACCACTTTAAAATGTTCATTATGTGGGAGAGGAGAAAGCAGGGAGAGCACAACCTTATTCAAGAGCTTAAATGGGTTTCTCTGGCAACCATCACAAGCTGCATTACATAGTAACTAAGTGTAGAAGTATCTATATTTAGGTTCTGGGTCTGCTATTGACCTATCTTTTTTGCTGTAGAAAATTAGCACATATCTCTGCATCTAGTTTGGGGGAATTCACCCATCCACTGCCGGTGAGGTAGAGATGATGGCTTTGAAATTTGAAACCCCATGACTAAACTAGTTTTCCTTCCCTTTCTATGTTTGGGTTTTAGTGCATCTCCAGTTCTTCATATGTTTTTAGCCTGCTCCAGACTTAACAATTTAATTGTTTTTCTGCATTGTCTTCACTGGGCAGCAGATGCCTTCTGCCTGAAGATGCAGGTGGGCAAGCAGAGATCAGAGAACGGTTTGGGCTGGAAGGAACCTTAATGATCACCTTGTTCCACCTGCCTGCTGTGAGCAGGAGCACTTTTCACCAGATCAGGCTGCTCAGAGCCTCATCCAGCCTGGCCTGGAAGATGCAGTGTGCCACAGTGGTCTTCAAGCTGAGCAGTTTGGAGAGTTCCACCAGGTGGAAGCCTTGGAGGACCTGGAACTGTTCATTCTATTCATAGTCCATGAGCCCAAGCACAAGAAGGACAGCTTCTGATTCCCATTGAATGATCTCTGAAATACAGAGCCTGGGTCCTTCAGTGTCTGGAAACACTCCAGCCAAAGAGTGGAAGTCAGATATGTGTTTACTGAACATACCCAGCACCACTGTAGGTGCTTAATGTGTGGAGAAAAGGTAACAGCTCCATTTATACCTTGGTAGCTTGAACTCCATGAACCACAAGGGATCTGTAACCACTATTTTCAAAATGTCCATGGAATCTGGGAGTGCAAATAGTTGCTAGAGAGTGATAATGATCACCACCCTTTCAAAAGGCTCCCAGCTTCCAGCAAAATGATTCAGTTTCAGCACCTGAAATAATGCCATCTAAATTCACAGGTCCCTTTTCTGAAAGTGTTGATTTTATACATAACACAGTGGCATCAAAAAGAATAACACCCAAGGGAGCTAAAAATAATTCTGAAATATTCTGGAAGAAATTAGTTATGAGGAACTGTTCCTTATGGTTTTGTAACTTTAATGTTTATATCTTTCCTTAATACCACTTGATTTCTGTGGTCATCCTTTCCCCCACCTTACCATGGAGAGATAATTACAGCAGGTATTCTTAGAAAAGGAACAATGAAACTAATTATTGCAAATCACATCGAAAGAACAAGATGTCATATTTCCAAAAATTAAAAAGTAATGCGCATTTGCTGCAGGGAATATTCTACAAACAGTAACTAAAGACAATAACAACTCTGTTTATACACATTTGGCAGGTGTATATCAAATAATAGTGATGGCTTGACATCCAGAGATTAGCTCATGGATTCATTATCCTTTGAATGAATCTAATGTTTTTAAAATTACTGGGTCGAGTCTCAGTCTGACATAGGAGTTATGTAAGTCTTCTTTCAAGAGCCAGCCTATATGAAGTGCTTTCTATTTCCCCATACTTTTTAAATGGATTATTTGGCAGATCTCTGTGGGAAATGGCAACAATTTTACAGTCCACAAAATAAGATTTGGCATAAGTTGGCACCACAATTTATTTATTTATTGCTCAAGCCAATAGAAATGTTTTGTATGAACCCAAAGGGTTAACTTAGTCCACACCTTCTTCTAGAAATCAAATTTGTAAGGAAATTGGTGAGAGGTGGACTGAATGAGGGGACAAGAAGCTGGGTGGAAAACCCTCTGAACCCTCAGGCTCTAAGGCTGGTGATGATGGGTCTGAAGGGCAAACAGCAGCCACTTCCTTGTAGAGTACCTCAGAGGTCCCTACCAGCACCAGCATTGTCTGTATAAGGAACTGGCTAAGGGGAAGGAGTGTTCTCTCTGCAGGTTTTCAGGCAATGTCAAAACAGGAGGGCAGTCAATATGCTGGAGGTCAGGCTGGAGAAATGGGCCAAGGTCAACTTGGTGAAGTTCAGTCAAGGGAAGCACCAAGCCCTGCCCTGGTGAGAAGTAACCCCATGCACAGGACAGGCTGAGCTCTGACAGGAAAGCAGTTTTGCAGGTAAGACCTGGAGGTCCTGGTGAACGTCAGGCTGAACATGAACCAGCAATGCATCTTTGCAGCAAGGAAGGCCAGCTGCCTGGCAGGCTGCATTAGCAAGAGTGATGGCATGATTATTTCCCTGTCCTCTGCAATTGAGAGACCGCAGCTGAGGTGTTATATCCACTTTAGGCCTCTGAAGTACAGGAAAAACATTGACAACCTGGAGCCAGTCTAGCAGAGAGCCACCACGAGGCTGGAGCACGTACTGTAGGAGGAGAAGCTGAGAGAGCTGGGGACATTCAGCCAAAAGGGGAGTGGGTAAGGGGGAGACCTTCTGTCTGCAGCTGTAGAACAAGGCTCTTCTTGGAACTGCGTGCTCTAAGGACAGGAGGCAGCAGACACAAGCTGAAACGTGGGAAATTTTAACTTAGTTAAGGAAAACGTTTTGTGATTTTGCAACTCTTCCTCTTTCCCCAGCTAGCCTGCTGGGAAACCAGTCCCTTCTCCTAGGCACCAGCCAGCTTTAATAACAGGAATTATAAATTTACTTACCTGATATCTGGATTCAGGAAAAAACTAGCAAAATTTCAGCACTGACCAGACAGCCATGACAAGAACAAAATTCCTTCCCTGAATACCAAACAACCATCAGAAAAGCATAAGACCTAATCTCTCCCTATTTGCAAAGAGGAAGGGCAAGAGCTCTTCATCTGACTGCAAAATGGTACCCAAAGACAGGTTAAAATGCCCAGATGCTTTCAGAGGAAGACGGGATGCTTCCAAGTCTGTGTTCCTTTCCACCTGATGGGCTGTTCCAAAAGGCTTATGACACAGCCACCTGTCCGACCCACTGCAGCCACCAAAGGCTGAGCTGTCAAAGGAGACAGGAGAACAGCTTGACAAGACACAAGTTATTATTTTCTACTCATTGCTGAGACAAAATTTCATCCTGATCTTCAGAGTTCTGTAGCCTGAAAGACAAAGTCAAGAGTAAAAAGTAAATTTTTTGTTCCTTCAATATGGCATCGGCTAAACTGGAACTTTCTCCCCCGCCCCCAACAAAAAAAAAAAAAAATGCATGCAGAAAACCAAGGTTTTTGTTGGCCAAAAGTTCAAAGTCAAGGGGAAAAAATCAGCCAGCTATTTGCTTTCCAGTGTAGGGCTAGGCTCCATTACAAGTGTTTAGGCAACTGATGCTAAGTGGGCTAGGGTTGGCTGTTACTACTGCTTACAGCAGTGGGGGTTTGGAGCTTGTGAGAGACCAACAACATAACAAGCAGATGAAATGTGTGGACTGTTGCCTATAGAGCACCAACATCTTTATAAAAGAAACATCTTTTTTAGGCTTTACATCAGTTCTGTCATAGACTTCCAAGAATAAATCGTCCCTCCCCTGCCTTGCTAACATGTCAGCCCAAGCATCAATCTGTGGGCTTAAGCCACTTAAAAATGCTGATTCCAAAAGGCTTATTAGATTACAAAAAAAAAAATAACAAAGAGATTAAATTAAACTATATGTTTGCATTCTTTTTGAGAACATATGCATCTAATTCTTGCCTCCACTTGGAAAGGAAAAAAAAAATAAATCAAGAACACCTTCCTTGAATTCCCTCCAAAAGCAGCCAGGTAAGGGCTAGTTAACATATATTCTTAGTTGAATTAAACCAGCTATCATACTTTTAAAAATAATGTGCACAATAATTAAACTGTAAATAAGAGATTTATACATGCTATTTTTCATATTATCCCAAAAATATCTTGTGAGAGGCTTCTATAATAAGGGGGAATTCTGTATGACTTTGGAGCTTCTTATTTGCTTTTTAACTCTGCCTGAGAGGAATGGATGAACCTGAGAGTGGTGCAAAGAAATTAACTACGTGTTTTAAATCATCACTGTCTCTTAATCAAATTATGACATTTTACTAGCTTTTTAATGAAGATCTAGTCAAGAAAAGTAAGGGCATAGGAAATCCTAATAGTAGACTTAGATATTTTAGAAGAGAAATCACCGAAGCCATTTTTCTGTTGTGTCTTGCAGACCCCTGGAGCAAGATCATCCCCCAATTAATACCACAGACATCATCATGGGAGGCTTAAGGTGTTAAGCCCTTTAATGCTGATCTTACAGCATAAGATTTTTT
Organism: Fringilla coelebs; assembly: GCF_963513975.1. Taxonomy (NCBI): domain Eukaryota; kingdom Metazoa; phylum Chordata; class Aves; order Passeriformes; family Fringillidae; genus Fringilla; species Fringilla coelebs. The sequence continues at coordinate 88,959,143 of NC_140028.1, forward strand.
GAGGAAACAAGGATGAAAAAAAAGAAAGGTTTTCCTTTTGGAGAAATTGTGGTTTGATAGCTGGAGAGATAGGTATCACTCAGAGCTTTGAAGAGAAAGCAGAGAAAAGATGCAGGCACTTCTCCAGACCAAGCTGAATGCCCACAACTGGTACATAACACATTCCTCAGGGGGATTGCAGGAAGGTTTTATGCTGTCTTGTAAAGACAGGTGTACAGAAGTGCCTGGAGGGTTTTTTCAAAGCCTGAACAACTTCTCTTAAACTGCTGCTTTTGACAAGTTCCAAATCGTTGAAAATGAAGCAAGAGTGATAAAACACAACCAGCATATATGGTCACGACCCCAGTCACAGCCCCTGCTCCAGGGAGGCTGCACATCGAGCCTCCCGCCTACTGCACAGAGGAGCCAGAGATGAGTCAGCTTCACAGCTTCAGAAGCCCTGGGAACACCAGCCTGGCTAAAATCACTGCATTCCCACAGTATCCACTTTCTTTTCCAGGACAGAACATGCAGGAGTCTGTGATTTCAATTGAACCGTTGACAGTAAGGAATTAATCACCTTTTATGTTTGAAGCTACCCTGTAGCCTGCTTGACATCCTGTACCCTCACTACTGTTCCCCAGTAGTTTTCTGCTGTTATTCACTCCCTTCTCACTCTTCAGGGGGAAGCACTAAGGGGGAGACAATGCCCTGGCCATTCCTGTAGGTGTGGCGGGGTGATGGTGCTTGCTGCGCTCAACTACCCTTACCAGAGACTGGCTGGACTCTGATTAGATTCATCCTGAACGCAGTTTGACTCTGAAAGGATTGCTGTGCAGCTGAGAAGACGTTTTCCTGAATTCCTGTCACATCTTTAAGGAAGTGCCATGTAAGATGAGGACTGGTCAATGGTCTATACATAATGTACCAGCAGACAAACTTTTTAGCAGACTTTTTATAGCGGCTTAAATGCTGCTGTCTCTGTGCCCAGCTGCAGCTCCTTTCCTCAGGACCTCTCCAGCTGACTGACTAAAGTGGGAATAACTACCAGGGGACAGGGGTGGGCGCTGGCAGACTGGGATAGAGAGAAGGGCTGTGGGAGAGGGAGCGGGTCTTGGAGAAGGTGCGAAGGCGTGGGACTCCAGGCTGGGCTCTTCCTCCATGGCACCCCATCATGGTAGGGGTTGCTCTGGTTGCAGCTGCCTCTAGAGGGCTCATTGCTTTGTCGCAGAAACAGCAGCCTTTGTTCTTGGCTCTGTAAAACAGTCCATGCATTGCATCGTTTCTCGATCTCCCCTTTATTTCCCCTCAGATCTCAGTGCTGTGACCTCAGAAGCAGAGGCGCGGTGTGCGAGGCTCTGCATGCCCGCACTGCCATCTCCGGCGTGCAGCAGGCACTCCCACCAGGGAGGCAATAGGGATGTGCTCTCTGTCCGCCTCCTGCCTCCCCTTTTCATCCTTCAGCTCTCCAAAAGTTTAAGGCCTTAAATGCTGCACTCCAGTGTACTCAAAGCCTGCCGAACATCGAACATCTGCTCATACCAGCACTTCTTCTGCAGAGCTGAGGCAAGTTTGTGCTGTGATTCTTTGTTCTGCTCCTCAAGATGGGCTGACACAAAAGCGTAGGGTTCCAAGACCAGTGCCACAACCAGGTCCCACATCTGAACAAAATTTCTGATCAGAAAAAGGAGAAGCCCAGACAGAATTTGTACTTAATTAATCCCCTGCTTTCTGATGGCTTTCTCAATTGAAGGACCTCTATTTCCAAACATGTGGAAGATATTAAGGACTGGCTTGTTTCTCAAGGATCAGTTGCTAAGTATATACTGCATATTTTTAAAGCTTTTTTTTTTTTCCCTGTGGGCAGGAGCTACACCTGCAAGGCAAATCGTGAACATGCTGCTTTAACACTGTTAGCTCTGTTTAGTCATTCTTGTGACTTTCTTTGTGAACTACACTGCATTTGTCAGTTTTAGATTTCATCTGCAGTTGTGTTGCCCATTTTTTTAGCTTTATCTTACTGCAGGATAACTTTGCAAAGCAAGCAACTTAAAATCTGAAGCCCTTTGTTTTGCCTAAATTTTATAAGCTTCAAAAGCCTCTGGAGTTCATCTGCATTTGGTTTAAACTAGTAAAATGAGATGAGCTCATCTCACCATCCAGCACCTCCGTACAAGGAGCTTTTGCCATCTGCTTCCAGAGGCAGCAAAAAGGGTCTTCTTGGCGAGGTTGAAACGGGGACAGGGCATCAGTCCCCCAAAAGGCCACATGGTTTAGCAGTGGTGCAAAAATCCTAAGCAAGTCCAGGCCACGAGTGTCAAAAGCTGAGTCTGATAGCACAAGTTTGCCAGCATGTCCTTAGGGCAAACTGAGCTTCCACTTCTGTGAGGAGGGATCTCCACCTATCCTTCATCCCAGGGTGTATACCCTGTTCCCTCAGGGATATCACTGGTTGGGCTCATTTGTCTCCTCTTTCCGAGGAATGGGAAGAGCTTCTGACAGGGAACAGTCCCTGCAGTGAGGAATGAAGATGAGACTGTGGCTGCTGAAGTCAATTCTTTGGCGTAAATCAGTGAACACTGTGCACAGCGACAGTATAGAAAGTCTTTATTGAAGCAAGAGTATGAATCAAAGCAACAGACAAAAAAACAAACACCAATCATCACAAAGGGAACAAACATTTGACTCGGCAGTGCTGTGTGCCAAATGCCCCGGCAAACAACAGGAGACTGTCATGTTGTTGATGGTATTTTGTCATAATTATGTGCAATTTGCTAACAATGTTGTTCAGCACAGATAAAATAATAATCAGTCTTTACTTGGCTTCTTTCTGCAGAATGACTGTTCCAGTCCTGAAACAGTTCTTTTAATCTGCGCTCCTCAGTGCCTCCGTGGTGTGAAGGTGAATATTTGTATGGCCATAAGCAACTGGACTGTGTATTTTAGAGGCTGCCAGATTGATTTCACACATTCTGGAAGGAATAATTCTCTGGGGACTGCTCACAATTGCTTTGGTGCCCTTGATTGATAAACTTTGTCTTGTGGCTCCATGCTTTGGCAATCCAATTTGCATGTATACTGCCAATGATTATTCACTCATTATTTTTATTAGGGAACCACACACAGGCCTCTCCTGAAAAGCTGTCCTAGAGGTATAAAGCTTTATGCCACAAAGGTTTTTCTGGTGTCTAAGAGGTGAACAAGATCACTCAGGAGTTTCGGCTGGTGCAGAGCTAAAAGAAGGATCCTTTCTGTAAATGGTGCTTTTTATTTGCACAGTGCAAATAAAAAGGCAGACACATCTCTTGAGGGAGAGCAATGAGAGAGAGCAATGCTGTAAAGTCCTCATAAGATAGAGCACCTTTCTCCTTTGGGACCATTTGGGATCAGTGTAGATATTTATGAGATAATCTATGCTTCTCTGCATCATTTCATCTCAGCATCTGGAGATGCCATCAAGCTGTCAGGAATGTGATATTCGCTGTGATTTCAGAACATTGTGTTGACTTTTAGTACTTGAAAAGAAAGCTCTACTCAGTCATGGTAAGTTTTCTTGTAGAAGCTCTACTGATAGGGGAAAAAAAAAAAAAAAGAAGAAGAAAAAAGTTCTTTGGATAAAAAAGGCCCATTTTGGCTTCCATAGACTCGTCACTATGTTCCAGGACAACTCACTGTAACTGCCTGGAACAAAGAAGGTCCAAGTACAGTTGAAGTCCTCCTGCTAAAACTCCTCTGCCTTCTTCATTCTCCATGATATTCTGCCTGCAGGGTACAAGCAGAGATCTGGCCAGAGCATGGCTTTGTGTCTGTGATTTGGGGTCAGCTCTGGCCCTGCAGAGTTTTTGCACCTTTCCAGTGGTGCATGGAGGACTGGAGGTGGGCTGCACACTTCAGCTACCCGAGAAGTTGCTCTACTCTGTGATGAAAGCCAAATTCAACGGAAAAGAGGAGAGACAGCCCTGACCTGAGGAAGTGTGCACATCCCAGTCTGCCAAAGCTGCCTAGCCAGCAGCCCATCAGGATTCACTGAGCTCAAGGTTTCTGGAGCTGGGTGCTGCAGGATTCATTCCAGTGTATGAAACCCCTCACCAGCTTGGCTTACCCCAGTACCCCAGTGCTTATTCACAGTCACTTCCACTTTGAATTGCTTTAAGATTCAAACACTGTGATCATATCCCACAGCTTTCAATGGATTTGACTGGCCTCAGTCTTCCCACCTGGCTCATGCTGAAATTTTTAATGAAGTCTTAGTAGAATTGACCCATCCTGGAGAACCAGTTTATTGCAAAACTGGCTATTTCCTGTTAAAATGAATGATGCAGCCGTGAAGATCATTCATATATGCATGCCAAAATAGTCAGATATTTCCTCTGTGTGTTTTTGATTTTACAATTAATTGAGCATTCATCATTCTTTCCCCTCTAAATGACATCAGGAAAATACAGTATAGCTTAAAAGAATTCCAGGCAGTTATGAGACCAGTCTATGTTATGTTCCTGCTAGTGGTGGGCTTTGAGATTATAACCACCAGCTGAGTTTTCATTGCCCTGTTTCAAGACAAAAGACCTATGGATAACAATTTGTTTTGTGGGACACCCTTTATCATAAGAAGAATGCATGAACCCATGTATGGACCAGTTTCCTATCAAAGAATATGTGCTGTCTTACCCTTTACACTTCAGTCCCCTGGTCCCAAAGCTTGCAAGTGTCTACAGACTGTCCCTTCCTTTTTATTGGCCTATCAAAACAAGATGCAGAAGAGTGGCTTTCCCAGAAACAGGTCAGTTTACAAGCTTTCAGTATAATGTGAGCTGCTTTAATAAAATACTATGGCAGTGATTTTTTTCCTTCAGCCTTTATAATTCTTTGGATCAGCTTTTAAGACTGTATTAAAGTCACCACCAAAACAGTGTTCTAGCTACTAAAATAGCTAAAAAAACCTTCTTCAAAACCCCTCCTCACATGCCTGATTAGTAAATTCAGTTTTATAGCCTAACTAGATAAACTTGATTACTGTGAATATAAACTCAGAAACCAATTTAGTTGCCAAGTAGGATATAAGCCACGTTATTGGTGGCCCCACATTCATTCGTGGTGATGAAGTTAAGCTTTCGGTAGCGAGCCCAGTTCCCTTTCCCTGATGGAAATCCTGAGTTTGGTGCAGAGAAACCACCTGACAAAAAAGGGGTTGGATAATTTCATCTCAGTATTTCAATGAGCCTAAGTTGGGAAAAACATACATTTACTGATTTTTCCTAGAAATGTCTCAGTGTTAAATTTATCCATTGATAAAAAGGTGACTGTGGGTAAAATTTGCTACATATACTTTGTGTATTTATATGTATATATTTTATATATAAAAGTAAAACATATCTAAAAAAATTATTTCTTAACTGCTCTTCTATCAGATGTTCAGCTTCCATTTCTGTAAGATAAAGATGCTAGTTAGTACTATACAATAAGGAAATCTTATTCACTTGGAATTCTAGACATCATCCGAAAGCTTATGGATATGATAAATGCAAAATTCTGGGTAGTGTTCTGCTTACATTTCAGAGACCAAAGCTTTAATTTTTAATGCTGCAGAAGCGCTCTTTATCATTGTCTTCCATATCTTCAAGCATATCAGCATTTCATGCATGTTGCTAAGGCAGTTGCCCAAGGTGCTGCTGAACATCTGGATCACTCTCTTTTTCCATTAGGCTAAGTATCCATCATGGCAGGATTAAATGTGCTCATCCCCAAAAATAAGTGTTCTATCTGATGCTAAAATGGAAGTGAAAGTTTCCTAAACACTTCAAAATTTTGCTTTGAATTTGTATAACAGGGCAGAATTTCCAGTTGCTTCAGCCAGGGAAGCTGATGCCCTCTCCCAAAAACTGCTTGGTGGACTGTCTCCAGAGGCCACCACTTTTCTCCCTGCCAAAACAAAGTGTGAGCACTTAGGATACGATTATTGCCACTTCAAGGAAAAAGTGTTTTATGCAAGCTCTCTGCTTTGAACAACATTTAGTCACTGGTAAATCCTACAGTGAGTCAATGGTCCAATAACAGATGGATCAGAGGGTCCAGATGCCTTAAAAAACAGTAATAAATCACTTAGGTAAGAAAAAAAAAGGGAAAAAAGGCAGTAAATTGACTGAGTTCTGAGTATTAACACAACTATACTTAAAATAACACCATCTTATACAAAACAGTATGATCAAAGGTGTGTTTCACAACTTCACTCAAATTTTGGGCATAGCTCTGCATTTGAGAAGGTGCTGGCACCTGGCATTTTTTTCTGCAAAAATAACTTGCCAAAAATATCCTCTCACTTTGCTGAGTTTCCCCATCCCTGAAAACACAACTGTGTGTCCCTTGCATACATATGATGTAAAAGAGTATAAGCCAGTTACAAACCACTCTCTACCAAGTGTCAGACCTAAGGCATCTCTATTTTTGGACACAAAAGCTATTACAGACCATCTGCAAAGTGTTTTTTTAGTTTCTTTAAGATTTTAAAGTATTATTCAGAACAGACTTGCTAGACTGTCTCTTTCCCTCTAATCTTTGTTGCAAAGAGAATCAAGCCAGGTCAGAGGCAAAGCATTCTGCGTACTGGGAAGCCACAACCACATGTTCTGCATGGCCTGGCCTCCTGGTGCCAGGTGGAGTGGCTCACCCATAGGAAGAGGACAAAAGTGCAGCAATGAAATCCATCAGGCCAGGGCAGCAGACACATTTTGCAGATTTTCGTCTTCATATTCAGTCTCCAGGCTTTTCAGTACATTGCCTAACAGGAATAACTCTGTGTATAGAATACCCTTGGGACAGAAAAGAACAGGCATGCTTGCACAGGGAACCTTTTCATAGCACTTTAAAACTTCCATCAGAAATATTTGGCTTAACACATCAAAACAAGTAACCAACGAGTATTGGTAAATTATTTGACCCACAAATACCAACCAATGAAAAATGCCTGTATTTCTCTGCATGCTCTCATCCTGACACATAACAGGTAAACTATTTTACTCCTGTTTTCACTTCAACAAATGTCCCTTAGTGCATCATTTTAGCTCTTTCAAAAGAACCACTTAGAGTAGATATCTGAAAGTAACTTTATGACTATAAAAGCTTCATTAACTCAGACTTGATTCACATCAACATTTCAAAAGGGAGTCCCTTTTCACTTACAAATGTTCTTCCAGTCTATCAACTTTTACATCACTCTCAAAGGCTGGCTCTAAGTCAACAGCTTAATTTCCCAAGTCAAGTAGCAGTACATTCATTTGTGCTACAGTATGGGGGCAGTTTGTAAAGCCCTATATTTACAAGGGTGTAGACAAAAATTTGACAATAAGTTGTCCCTGAATACTAAGCACAAGCAAACACATACTCAGAGACAGAAAAATAAAGCATTTTGCAAATAATAGGATTGAAAGCAATAAACACTCACAGCATTCATGCCCATTTAAAAGGACAGATGGAGCTGTTTGGGCCTATCAGGTCAGTAATCCACAAACTAAGAAGGATTTATGTGATAGACCGTAATGGCTTAAATCCACTTTGAGAGGGAAGGTTACAGTAACTTGGAACACTGCTCAGTATATTCAGGGGCCTGATGTGGTAAATAAGAATTAACACAGTTATTTAAAAATCAAATGAACAGGTGAAATAACGGGTTTTTAAATGCTCTTTTTCCAGATCTTCAAACTGCCTAAGCTTTAATACCAGATGTCACAACAGTGAGTCAGAGGCAGGCTGGCAGAGCAGCCTTTCCCCGGGGAGCAGTGCAGGGCCCAACCTCCCTTCTTTTCCCAACTTGAGAAAACCAAATGTGCAACCTTGGGATGGAATGGGAAGATGCTTATTGCACATGATTTTTTCTTTCTCTCTTAGTTGACCTCTCAGCAATCCCTGACCTTTCACAGGCTCTCACCTGCCATGAAGCAGCACAACCTCAGCTTAATTAAAGGAGGCTGCCCAGGTGCTGATTGCCAAAGGAAAGGGGCAATGGTTTCCACCTGCTCAGAGTGGATCATCTTTACCTAGCTTGTTACAGGAGCAGGGTGGGCAGGGTTTTTGAAGATTTTGCTTCTTCTGTTTGCTCGTCAGTTTGGCAGCTTGATCCTGGGTTAGGCACATGTGTGACAGAGATTTCATGTGTTCCTTTCTGGCCAAACGGGAGTACAACTTCTTGGGTGCACTATGAATTGAATTTAATGAGGTAGGCATATATTTTACTGTTATATCTGGGTATTATTGTGAGTTAAAGCCCGCTTCTACTTTGCTGCATAGTCATCTGTTTCTGTATTCTCTTCTAAAGAGCCTTTCCTGTTTACAGATTCTTGGCTGTGGCCTCCTTAGATTTTCCTACCCCATTTCTTAAATTTAATTTATTCTTCAAACTTTTTTTATTTCTAACTACATAACATATTTGAAAACTCCTATACTGCAGTCAGGTCAGCAGTAGTTTCCTTTCTTTCTCTGGCCATGCAATAGTTATGACTGTGTCTGTCAATATTGTTACAAGGCATTTGCTGTAGAAGGCATGCCCTTCCAAGCCAACAAAAGAGCTATATTTAATTGTGTTTAAATGCTAGGGTAGGTATGAGGAGTACAACCAGCACCTTTAACAGGAGGCAGTTCCCCTCGTGCATGACAGTGGGAATGCTCTCCAGCATTTTGTTTGAACCAGCTCATTTCAATTTTCAACCCAGAGAGCAAAGCTCAAAGTACTCCTCTTCCTCCTGTTGCTGAGTAAAGTTAACTGAGTGATATCTGAGGCACACTTGGGATCCCATTGTGCATCCTCATGAAATTTATGAGCAGTTGCAGAAACAACAGAAAAGCCCCGAGGAATGCTGTGAATTGCTCACCACACATTCATATTGCTCCTTCTCAAGTTTTGCCTGCAGCCCTGGAAAGCACATGGTTAAACACACTCAGCTACCGTTTTCCCTTTCTTTCAAGAAGTTTGAAAGGCTTACACCCACCAGCAGCAGAAATTTGTGGGAGCTGAACAAAGGAAGGGTGCTAGGAGTTAACTGCTTGGGCTTGGTTGTGTGTGCTTGTTCCCCCAATGTGTGAAATGTATCTGTATGTATAAGATATAAGCAGCTTGAAACACGGAGAGGGTTTTTAATTGAAATGTGTTCTTTCGTTAATATATGTGTATACAAATGGAGCCTAGTCTGTTCTGAAATGTGTTTGAGCTAGAGAAAAATGAAGCCCTGGACTTCAGTGTGAATTTGATTGTTTGTTGTATTTGTATACAGTAAAGGCTGGAGAGGGATGGGGAAATAATGGTAATTTAATTGATCAGATGCTTTCTCTAAGGATGATAACCCATTTTTAAATGTTTTTCTATTTTTTTATGCAGTCCTTGTTTCTGTGCATTTTGATGAATAATAATGCCTGTTTAGGAAAATGGCAGGGGAAGAACCTTTCAGGTGTCCAAGAGAATTTATGTTACTTCCAAACACCAAAGTTTGGTAGATGTTGCTTTATTTTCTCTCTCTGCTGAACAAAAGGTCAGGAGCAGCATCTTTGAATCTATGAAGCTTCTTCTCAGTTTCTAACACGCTGTCATTCTTTTTCCCATTGAGCAGTGAAGACAAGTCCCACGTAGAAAAGTTGAAGAGAAGGAAGGGTTGGAGAGGTTTAGCAGTTCAGCATACCTGATGTTCATAGTTATTCAGTGGAGAATCTGCGCAGGTATTTAACTTAGCCTCAGAATTAAAGGCATGTTTAAATAATCTTTTAAAATGGATTCCAGCCGAATGTGAAGAAGGTTTTCTGACAGACATAGGAAGAAGAAGAAGTAATTTTAATTTGACATGATGAATATTTAAGCAGAAAATCATAGAATTAAGGACTAAAAAGAACCACTTGTGGTTAAGAGTTGTCTTGATTGGTCTGAAATAAGGGGATATTTTCAATTTGAGTTTTCTGAATAATTTTTGAATAAATTTTGATAGTAATTTTAAATGGATAAGTTATTTTGTGCTTGAAAAGCAAAATAATCCCACTCTCAAAAATATCAAAGAACTATGTTTTTTTGCCTTTTTTGCATGTATGTCATACACCCCTGATCCCAGTGACAGCTATTTTTAAGAATAAACTTTTTGGTAAAATTGGCCCAAATTAAAAAAAACAAATCTGTAACTCCCTATAGAATCTTTCTCATTTCAAAGAAAAATTTTGTCCAGCTATGATGATGTTGCAGGAGCACTTTACCTCCATAACCTTCTGCCCTGCACATTCCTTCAAATGTCAGGGTATATGCTGGCTTAGAAAGGTTATTCCAGCAAATGGATAACTGTGAGTGAGCAGAGTAGCAAGAGAGGCAATGTGCCAGTGTCAGCAGTAAGGCATCAGTCTGTGATGGTGGAGCAAGGGAATGTTTGGATGGAGCTGTTTGTCATGTACTAGTGTGGTGATGAACTCAGAAGTCTGGATAAGGCTGAAGGTCAAATTTCTGATATGTGCAAGGGGTACAAGTTCACTGACTGTGGGAGATTGAACATCACTGTGCAGGCAAAAGGGTCCTGTGATGAGTTAAGTTAGAAGAAGCAATGGCAGAAATATGAAAAGTTCGCAGGGGAACTACTGACCCCATTGAACCAGCCAGGACCTTTGCCATATGATGTACTCCACTCCTTTCTCTGTGTTACAGGATCCAGGGTACCTCGGGGTTTCCATGTCTAAGTGTGCCTCACAGTTGTAAACTGAATAGGAGCTCACCTGGGCACGTATTCTGTTTTCCTCTTTGCCTGAGTTCACTCCCCTGCCCAAGAACAGGCTTTTTCACACAGAGGCTCAGCTATGAGGGATGTCAAACATCATATCATCACAAGAGCTCCCTGTCTGGGTCACAAAGAGATAAAATATTCTGAGACTACAGTATAATGTTGTTTCCCTGGTTGTAAGGAACTGTGGAACATGAGTCTCTCCTTCTTGCCCCTGTACAGGATTCCCCAGGTGGTCTTGCCCCATAGGCAAATCTTCTGCAATACCAGGTCAACAGCAAGGAACTGAACTCCTGGTGATTATCTCACGTTTATGAATGCATTCAAAGTTTCCATATGTGAGGGGCAGATTATTTTAATCATTAAACTTTAAGCTGCTATTTATAACAGCTAGAGCTAGCTACATCTGGTGCCTCTGAGCTCAGTCCTTTCATGCAAGGGTTCGTGTCTTTACTTGCTGTGGAATATTAATATTTCCATACCCTCCGAGCCAAAGGCTGTGGTACTTCATGAGTTCCTCAGACTGCAGGCACCTGCAGATTTATCCTGAGCATGCTGATGTCCTAAAACAATATCAGTGGTAGAGAGGAAAACAAGTAGGGAAAATTGACTTTAGGTGCTTTGCCTTGCCAGAATTTTTTTTTCTCCAAGGTGTCAAGGGGGCAGAGTGATATAAGTTTCCTTCAGCGGCTGACCCTCTGTGACAACCCACTTGACTTTACAGCATATTATTTTATGAATCCTTTGCATAGTTACTGCAGTTGTTTTAATCTCAGCATTCAAACTGACCAAAAATATTCCAGCCTGGAGCCCACAAATAGGCTCTCTGCAGCTGAGAATTCAGGTTTTATCACAAACTGACCTGAGGGTGTTTATCAGTGGGTAGCTTGTGTTTATTAAGTATTTCAGGCTTTGTCTGTGCCTTCTAATTAAATCAAGCCAACATAATCATACAATCAACATCACAAAAATGAGGTCAACGTACACTATTCATAAATTATCACAAAGCATCTGTCACATGCTTAATCTGCTTTTTAAAGTAGGGGGCTGCCTTTGCTTAAGCTTGTGTCTTAAGCTACTGCTTTAGCCCCTGGTTGTTTGACAGTGTGTGATAGGAAGGCAAGATTACTTATGCTTGTATGTACAATATGCAGTGTAGAAGCAGCTGACTCACTATCAAGAAGATCTCTAAACAAGTTGTTTTAATGTTGGAACTGAAAAACTAGGATCCGCAGTAGCAGCCCTTCACAATTTTAAGGATAGAGCAGAGGTGGGGATTAAGGAATTGCTCACTCTTTGGTCTGCAATTGTCATATAGCATTTTAGGACATAGAATTCTCTGTGTTGCTGGACTCAGTACATGTCCCTTCTCCTCAAAGTAAGCAGCACAATTTCCCTCTTTCCTTTGTCTTCTGCAGCCATGGAAAAGATGAAGTGCTGGGGAAAACTGTGTTTTATGATGCATGCACTATTAAGAGGGAGGAAGACGTAAAAACCATGTGTCTGTCAACCTTTTTCCTTTGTACCTGTATGAGCTACCAAAACCTTGGAGATAAACACTTTTAGAATACAAAATACCAGTTTTTTCTCCTCCAAAGTCAAGTGATGATACAGGATAGCAAATAATGCCTTCAGTCCAGCCTCAAGCTCATGTGCTGAAGTGTGGCTCTTGGAACAGTTGCAGAAGGGGATAATAACTGAGGTGGTCATTGTTGCAACCAACTCTTTTGGCAATGCCTCTTGCTCTAAGCAGTCTAGCTCAGGCTGATCATATACTGGAGAGTAATGCATTTCCTCAGCTGTCCTGGTTGGGCCTTCACCACAAACATCTGAACCAGCACCCTTAACGAGTAGCCAAGAAAGCATCAGATAGATCACACCCATTTGTCTTTTGCATACCACCATGAGTATTAGTGGAGAGCCAATTTTAATTAAGGGTGTCATTTTAGGATTCTTCTTTTGTGTCCCTCACACTGTCTAACCATAATGGGCCTGTCCTTTCTGGTGAAAGGCACTATCACTTTAGCTTCATATCACCTTCATTGTCCAAGCCTGATTCCCCTGAGGACATACATCACTGCTCTACAAAGAAACAGGATCAAGCAAAATGTTACCAGAATTGGGAATTGCTATGTTCACAGTAATGCTTCTTGTACTCAAATAATATTCTGCTTTAACAGTGGAAAAAGCAGGCAGCCAGGTTCTAAAAAGGCTGTGACAATGGACCTGTCAGTCACCTCAACTTTTTTATTCTGATAAAATGAGTTTGTTCAAATCTTCTAGGGACTTCTTTCACTGCAGTTGCATATATTTGCATAGTGATTCTCAGATAAGTGCATGCCAATAGCCACTTCTGTGAACAGATGTTGACAGAAGTATCAACAGAAGTATCAGAGGTACGTGAACAACGATGTCTTTTTGCATGCACAGAGAGAAATGCATAATCTAGTAGTATGCTGGAAATTTGTTAGTTCTGCCTTCCAACATGTCTATCAAGTCCCTGCATGCTAATCAGCCTTTGCAAAAGTATTGATGCTTCACAGTAACATCAAGCAAGAATTTAGAATAAGAAAGGGAGAACCAGAAGAGATGTGCTACAGTAATACTGTTAGTAGAGACAACATATGCCTATTTTATGGCATCTTTTTAAAGAAAAGAAACATTCAATTTAAAGGGCTGTATTTGTCAAACAGTGCAGTGGTTGAATGTGTTCTTAGCTGTTATCATAACAATAATGTAGCAAATATTGAAATAATTACCCAAAACTTCAGTTGGTATAGGCTGTTTTAGTAATAAGTGTCAATGAAGCCACCTGGCTATCTAAATCTCCCTTGCATGTTGGTGTTATCAAGATGAAGCCCATGAAACAGGGACACTTAGTAGAGAGCTGCCACAGGCCAGGATAATAGAATGGAAAAGAGAGCAATTCTTAAATAAAGTCTCAGCATACTTCATGCAATAAAAATACTCGTTAGCTAAAAACTAGCGATAACCTCTTTTGCTGATGATAAAAGCAAAGAAGGCATATGTTTCCAGATATTAATATATTTTTCAGGCCAAAATGAAATTATGCAGCATGTAGCCCAAACTCAGAATCAGGGGAGGGAAATGCATTTAATTCTCTCTGTTTCTGTTCCTCCTGTTATTCTGAAGCGAGTGAAGAGTGCTATTCCAGCAATAGCTCAGTTTCTATAACTAAATACAAAATCTGAGATGCACTTAGACTATGAATTTTTTTCAGGTTTCTATTGTGACTAATAAGAAATCTATTCCCTTTAATTTTTATTTCTCATTGCTGTTTTTTTTTTAAGTTTGACCATATCTAGCATGCTCTGAACTTCTTTGTTTCATCAGAGAATACAGTACTGGAAATTTTGCTTCTTCTCTTTTGATACTTGCTTTTGTTTTTGATTTGTGAACAAAAAAACAATTTTTCCATTCCTAGAAACAGTTTAGTAGCATTTTCCTCTTTTTTTCAACATGGCAAATCATTTGAAGCAGACCCTTGCTCCTCTGGAACTCTTATTTCTGACAGGAAGCAGAAGACTTGATGAGAGCATACTAAAAAGGAAGTAGAAGGGCAAAAAGAAGAGGCAGGGAAAACTAGATATTCAGTTGTCAGGTCCAGAAGTCCTGTTCTTACAGTTAATTTAACTACTCCAAACATATATTGAGAGTTGCCAGCAGAAGAAACCTTTTGCTAGTGGCTGTAAGGCATATTTTTTTAATGCTAAAATGGGTTTCCACATGACACTCTGAATGCTTGTCTGAATTTTTGTCCCAGTTTGCCAGTCTTGGTATTTTGGGGGTGAGAAGGAAGGAGGCATACACAGTCACACAAAATTCGAAGGTATAAAATCCCTGTTTGCTTCCCCCCCCCCCCCGCCCCGCCTTTTACTTAAAATTATAGGACCCTTTTACAAATATGCTTGCTGTAAATGAACAACAAATTTTCCTAGAAGTCATAGCTAAAGAAGAAAAGTAGAGTGAATTGTCACTTCGCTAGAGTGGGTCTGCCCCTACTTCACTATGGGTCTGGCTAATAATTATATATTTGTGAGAGCCTGAACTGCCCTGTGGTTTCTCTTGCAGATCTCTTGAATTTCCTACCAGCAGACAGAGAGTGTTAAAGGTTTTCTCTCTAGTTCTTTATTACGGGCATTTTTTATGATACAGGTACACATTGTTGTCACCAAATCTTACTAGAAGCCACACTTCACATAAAGTTTATCAACCTAATTGTTTCACAGCATGCCTTCCTATTTCAGAAAATTTCTCCAGGAGTCATTTCTATCACTCTTTGTGCAAGAATTTAACGCAGGCTGAAATTTTTATCTTAGTGACTTTGACCTCTTTCAGACATGGAAGGTTCCCTTGATACTGCTGTAGGAATGTCACTACTAACACTAAATTTCAGTCCATGTTCTTCTTTCTAACTACTTGGGGTTTCAAGCCTCTTCCTCTATCTGAAAACAAGAAGATTGGAATTGGCCATAGAGATTTTGAAATATTTTCCTTTAACATGATTGTT
Source organism: Fringilla coelebs (assembly GCF_963513975.1). Taxonomy (NCBI): domain Eukaryota; kingdom Metazoa; phylum Chordata; class Aves; order Passeriformes; family Fringillidae; genus Fringilla; species Fringilla coelebs. The sequence goes on from NC_140028.1 coordinate 88,974,386, forward strand.
CATATTGGTTGCCACCATTTATTGTAATACCTGAACAAACCTTGAATACCTTGATTTTCTTTGGTTCTCACTGTGGATTGCCCACTCAGTAAGAGGCTGACAGGCTTTCACAGCATTTATGAGCTTGTAGTTGGCACAGTTGCAAAAGAAAGGAAATCTTTGAGCTCTTGTAACTCATTAATTGCTGAGAATATTATACTGTGAGCTGGCTTGTTTGTGAGATGCTTAGCAATAACTATGGCATAGGCTTAAAGCAGAATCCCAAAAATTAACTTAGTGACCTTAGCAACTCTGTTGCTGCCATTAGATTACCACAGTGATTCTGTACTATAAAACAATTCTTGTTTTTCTAGGTTTTATAGGACTGACTTTCATACTCAACACCAAGTGCAGTGATGGATAGATGTGCTAGATTGTTTAGTAAAATCATCGCAAAATGTTCAGACTGGTGATGTAAGCTTTTAGATCTTGAAGTTTATAGAGTTGCAACATCTTCCTCTGCCAGGGCTCTTGTAAATATTCTGCATTTTAGTATATTCAAAGTACAGCAGTCTGCATCCCTACAGGCATTTTGTTAGATTTACATGTTCTGAGTATCATTTACATGTTCTGAGTATCAATTCAGTTTGTTTTATTTATAGAAAGAAATTCTCTATATTTTCTTTATATGCCAGTCTTTATAGGAGAGATTTGGTAAAAAGAGCTGTATCTAGAGGACTATTTATCTGGCCCAACCACATATTAGATGAAGCAAGTTGCATGAAGAGATGGCAAAATAAGCGTGTGAGTCTCCATAATATAAGAAACAGCTAGAAAGAAAACACAACACAGAGGAAAAGCTGCATGAAGGAGACCTTGAGCCTTTGGCCATAAATGTAGTCTGACAGTATCAGGGATTTAGGGGAATCACAGGGACAGTAACTTACCTGCAGGTTTCTTATCCCTGTTGTTTCGGGTTGCCCCCTTTAGTAATTTTGTTCTGATAAGCAGAGGACTAAACAGTCAAGAACAGAGCTAAAGTCATCTTAAGACTTGTTGAAGATGCTAAAACAAGAAATGGGTACCTTGGGGTACAGTGAGTCTGAGCTGGTTGATGTCAGGGAGTGACATTTAGTAGATTCTACTAAAAATATGTGTGTATTCAGTATTTTTAACTGATTAAAAAGCAGGGGTTCAAAAGTCTAATCTCTGGAACTATTTCTCAGATGAACCTATTTTTCTTTTAATAAAAATAATGTCACTTTTTGGCAGGGTTCTCTATACCTAATTGATAAGTCTATTTAAGTCTGCTTCCCAAAGTTTTATTTTTGTATCCTATTTGTCACCAGCTAATGAGCAGTGCAAAGTATCAGTTGCTGTAGCACGTGGTTTGAGCAGCACTGGACTCACTGGGCACTGATTATTAAAACAGAAGTTAGTTGGTAAAGCTCCAAGAATCAGCTGAAACTTGGTTTTGAGTGTTGTTAGAACCACTTCCACAGGTTTGCCTATGAATCAAAGGAGACATCATTACTGTCTTTCAACTATGTTTTTAAAAAAAACCCTTGGGCCTTTGCCAGGTGTTGTGCTTAGTGATAGTGAGAAAATAACAAGCTCATTAAAACTCTGGTCTTTTATGGTCTTATTTATTGGGGGTTTTTAACCTAGCATTTAAAAGCTCCATTATGATTTTAGAACTCCATGCACAAGGAAAGAAGTGATCCTGACACAGAGTTGATAATTGAATGTAAGAAGCAAAATGTAAAAATGAGAAAGAAGGAAGCACTGAGAGCATCCCATAGAGAGGCTTTTTTTGTTTGTTGACATAAATGGTAAGGTAGACATGTCTGTTTGTTTAAGAAAGCAAAAGGAAATTTTGTAACGATAGATGAAAAACAGAACAATGAGGTAACTGAAGGGCAGATTGGTGGAAAATTTTATCTGACAATCTTGCAGGGCAATAGGGGAAGTAGTGGTATGCTTGAAGGAAATAAACTAGTCAAACACCCATTTTTCTAAGTACCGTCCTAAGCCCATCGTTGTTCTGAAGAACAGTGGAAGTAGGTATGACTGAAGTGAGTGCCGCAATGAATAAGAGTTCTGCTGAAGTTTGTAAAGGTCTCATCAAATTGCCACTCCACCCTATGCATCTTCCTGCTCAAGCCTGGAACTATTAAAGACTCCTTTGTAACTAAAAGAAGAAGCATTTTGCCTATTACAATGCAAGTGGTGCTTTAGACTAGGTAAATACTTCCTGGTTCTTTACGTGATATTTAAGACCGCAATTCCCATTTCACATTTTATAATTTAGGTATTAATCTTTGACTCATCCCTGACATTCTCCTTCACACCTACAAGTACTTTGGTGTACAGTATGTTTTGGAATTTAACAAAATTAGATATACTGCACTTTGCCAGAGAATGACTAGAGATGGAGTACTTTTTTCCAAACCTAGCCAAGTTAAAAAAAACACTTCTGCATCCTTAGCAAGACCATGTGTGTCAGGGCAGCTATTGCACCCTAACACATTGGAGAGGAATGAACTGTGCAAGTAGGTTAAAAATGTTTCTCCTATCACTAAATTTTAATGCCTTTCTTGTGTGTGCATCTCTGTGTAGGTAAGTATCTTCTCCCTGAAGAAGTTTTATGCTACAAGTATTTCAGATAGGGACTGTTCTGCTTTATCTATTTCATGGATGAGCTCTCTGTATTTCAGGATCTCTTCCAGCATTTCCTAGCCTTCTTCAGTGACCTGTAAGACATAGATCAGAAATGTCTCATTTCTGTTTTTCTTTTCCAAATTGATTGTGTATTTGCTAGTCGAAATCCAAGAAATTTAAATGCTGTGCAGCACATCAACAGCATCTGGTTTGGGAGCCAGATGCTGACATTGGCTTCCTCCTAATGTGCTGTTGCACTTATGTCATAGCTGCTAACCCCTGCTGTAAAGCAGAGGTGGATGTGTGACAGAGATCAAGACTTCAAACAGGTTGTCCTGCCTGTATTTTGGGTTCCGTTCTGTGTGCTGGAGCCAGAACAACTATGTCCTGAGGAAATAGCTCTCTGTGCATTTATGCTGCTGGCCTTTAGCTTGATGTTTTTTGTTTGCTTGTTTTTTCCCTTATCATCACAAGTTAGTGTCCCAAATCTCCTGTTGTTGGGTCTTTGTGCATGAAGGAACAACAGAATCTGAAAAATTGCAGAAAGGATGAAATGTAAAAAAATTAATCTCAGAAGAACACTGACAATGAAAAAAGTCTTGACAAGGGGGTGAAAGTTGGTGTGGATGTACCTTACTAAAATGTATGAAGCACTTAGGTATTGTGCCAATGAGTTGAAACAATGGCAAGGCACAGAAAGGCTGCCTTGCTGCCCCACTAATGGTAATGAACTGTCCTTTCATCATGCTCTCTGTTATTTGCTGTTTGCTTCCATGGAGCAAGGCAGCTCTTCTTCTATCAGCTTTTGCTACTGATTTCAATGCGAAAATATTTAGATGGTAAATTCTTTCAGGCAGGGATTGTTTCTTCATTGCATGACACAGTGGGACTTTTGAGTCATGATTGCAGACATTAGGGAATCAGGCAAATTATGAGGAAGAATAGTAATGGAATAGCACAAATTGTAAATGATTTATTTCCTGAAGATTGTTTAAAGCAGATGTACACAATGCTTAGTTGAATCTCTCAGTAAAATCCAGATCTGCAATGAATAGAGGAATGAAATGCAGCTGGGATGGAGCTGTCCCTTCTAACCACAGCAGAAAGAATGCATTCAGTTAATTACATCTTAGATATATGATCTTCTTAATCCCAGGTCACGACTGTTCTCCTTCTCCCAGCCAGCTCTAGGTTTAGACAGGGCAGAGTTTCACAGCATAGCAAACTGCTGGGGAGGAAGACAGCAGCAGTGGATACAGAACTCTTTGCCAGAGCTGTTTCAGTTGTTTGCTTTGCCAAGCTGCTGCTGCCGGGGAGTTTCAGTTCCTTCCAGAAGCAGCAGTTGCTGCCCCTCTAATTGCCCCAGAAACAGTGGAGACACAAGTTCAGCTTCTGTGGCAGAAGAAAACCCAGTGCCCCAAAAATGGCTATTGGCTGCCACTTTTGGGAGCAGCAGCATTTGCTGCTGCCTTGCAAGGGGGCAACTCAAGCCACTCACTATTTCTCTAGCCAAGTTTTAGCTTTTAACAGGCTCAGCGTATTTATTAGTCACCCCAATCTGAACAGACATTTCTCTGGTTACTCTTGAATAAATAATCTTTTTCTAAGGGGGAAGGGTGGCTCTTTCCACTGTGATTGCCTGTCCTCTTTTAGTCCTATCTTATCCCTTTGGAGTCTACTGCTCAATCTTGGACTCACCATTTCTTCCATCATTCACCAGCTTCATTTGGTGAATGCCATTTAAAGGGACAAATATAAGTGGTCGTTTTTTCAGAGAAAAGATGACAAGAAGTCTATGACTAGAGGATGGGAATTTATGTATTAGAGAAACACATATGAGCTGTTAGAGTAAAAAATTCATGGATATGAAAAGGAAGGACACCCCTTTGGAATAATAACTGTAATAGTCCTGTCATGCACATAGGGAGGAATAACCCCATGCATCAGCCCAGGTTAAGGATTGATGTCCTGGAAAGCAGCTCTGCAGAGAAGGACCTGGTGGACGACAACAAGCTGTCCATGAGCCAGCAGTATGTCCTTGTGGCCAAGAAGACCATTGGTATCCTGGGGTACATTAGGTAGAGCATTGCCAGCAGGTCAACAGAGGAGATCCTCCCACCTTACTCAGCCCTAGTGAGGCCACATCTGGAGTACTATGTCCAGTCCTGGGCTCCTCAGGACAAGAAAGACATGGAACTCCTGGAGTGAATCCAGTGGAGAGTTGTAAGGATGTTCAGGGGACTGGAGCACCTCTTCTGTGAAGAAACACTGAGAGAGCTGGACCCTGTTTATCTGGGCAAAGAGATGACTCCAGATAAAAACGTGGGAAGTTTTGCTTCAATATGAGAAAAAAACCTCTTTACTTTGAAGGTGATAGAGCCCTGGAACAGACTTTCCAGAATGTCTGTGGAATCTCAGTCTCTGGAGATACTCAAAACCTGCTGGATATGATCCTGTGCAACGTGCTCTCGCCAGGAGTTTGGACCAGATTTTTGTGACACGAGTAGGCTTTTCTTTTTATACCAATAATGACAATATATGATTTTGTCACAATTCTCCAGAGGATTGGGAAATCTAGTGGATTATTACTTAGTGAAAAATCTTTGCAGAAGACACATAGGGCTTGAGGGGCCAGACAAATAGTTATTTTAAGGTTCTAAATGTATTTCTTCATTATGAAGACAATGATCAACCATGTTCTTCAAGTGTTCTCAAATTTCAGAGTCTCATGTTGGCTTTCTAGTCACCTACAGAGAACTAGAATTCTCCCTTCGGCAAAGTAGCAGAATACATTATTTCTATGTGACATATTCTAGTTACACCATCTTCCTCAATTATTCATGATATGCATCAGAGGAAAAAAGGGGAGAAAATTACAACTTGCATTAGAACAATTGGGAGATTTTAAGAAAAGAAATTCTAATCATAAAGGTCTTGTAACACTAGGAAGACATACCAGGGAGGTTGTGCTGTCCTTCAAGGGAAGATTTAAACTGTAGGTTAGAGAAACACCAGTGAAGAATGAGCTTGGTAAAGTTATTTCTGCTGTGGTGCACAGGGATTAGAGAATTTCTTGAGTCTGCTTCTACCTTGCATTTCTATGAACCTGGGCTTTTGTTGTTGTTTGCTGTGTGTTTATTGATCTATCCCAGTATACTCTTTCCCATTTAAACTGCAATTCTGCATTAAGTACTGCCTTCAAAAACCTTTTCCATTTTCAGTAATCTTTTTCCTGAAGAGCACACTACATATTTCTTTTATTAAACACACACTATCTGTATGTTCCAGTCCTCACTTCCTCAGGATTTTAGAGTTGTTTCCAGCAAGCTGTGTTTTCTTATAGGCTCCAGTCATTGAGAGAAAAATTACAGCCTAGAAGCAAAAGTTTGCATAACTAAAAAAAAATGTTAACGTCTCCCAATATGCAGTATTCACATGGGGCTTGCAGAAGATGGACATAAAACCCAGACTGATTTCAGTAGTGCCAGTATTTGCCTAGAGGAGCCCATCATACACATTAGAGATGTTACATGCTATAGATACTGTTCAACTAGTCCCTTTCATTAGGGATGCTCTAATTTGGTTATACTTCATATCTTATTTTCATGCTAAACCATGTGCAGAGCATTTTTACAAAAGCATGTAGTTCTAGGACAAATAAATAGGAGAACTACAAATCAAAAGAGTATGGGTTTAGACATGATAGTAGGAGGAAATGCTATGCTTTTAGGGAGGTGAAGCACTGGAACAGGTTGCCCAGAGAAGCTGTGTATGCTCCATCCCTGTAAGTGTTAGAGGCCAGACTGGATGGGACTTTGAACACCCTGGTTCAGGAAGGTGTCCTTCCCATGGCAGGGGAGTTGGAACTAGATGATTTTAAGGTCCCTTCCAGCCCGAACCATGCTAGGATCGAGTCTCCCTTATTTCTACACCAGACAACTTGTTCTTGTTTGTTTCAAGACCCACTGAAGCCTCCAGGTGAGCTGCAGATGTTGAACCACCACAAAGATTCTCACTAAAGACTTTGGTCCTGTGGACTCTTAGTAGAAGAAGTGAGGAATGGAAGACAGGATTCCTCTGAAGTAACCTCTAGAGTAATTGGTGTTTGTTGACCACTGACTGCGTACTGAGCTCAGGGAGAATAGCTTCCCAGCTGAAGTATCTCCTTAGCTGTGAGAAACTGGAGCAGGAGAAGGAGTGGTGGTGGCTCAGTTCAAACTGCACTTGTCTCCCTGGTCAAGTCCTGATAAGAAATTTATTGTTGGATGATTTTGTGGAAAGTTTTTCATAGAACTCTGTGACAAAGTGTGTTCCTTACATGGTTCACGGGCAGAAGCCCTTTTTAACCTAATACTAGAACAATTTGAATACCAAATATTTTCCACAGTGGTGAATTTCAGTTTAGAACCTGTTTCAAAATAGAGATTGGTTTTATCTGGGCATTTTACATCTTGGACTGAACTTCTTACATTCCTGTACCTACACAGGTGAAAAATACATGCCAAATAAGAAATTAAATGGAAAATCTACATCACAGGGTTCCAGGCAGGGTTTTATAGCATGCTGCAGTATTCACTCCATATACCGATTGTCTCCTCCTTTCTCTAAACTCTACTCTATTCCTTTTGGGCACGTTGCTTTTTCTACCTACCCACCACTTGTACTTCCAGATAGAAAACTAAAGTTAAAAGGAATTGACCGTGCCTTTGCAAGGTCCAATCCCTGAATCATTGTCTAAGCAGCTCCTTTACTGGAAAAGTTTCTGGTTAGACCTTCATCTAATTAAACCATGTTAGAAGGCTACAGGTATTTGTCAATGGTCTATGCCTGCCAAAGGACTAGCACAAGGAATGTGAAAGAGAGATGATTTAGAGGAAGCAGCTGGTACTGTCTGGTTTTAGTCACCATTGTAATGCTGCTGTGCCCACTTACCTCCTCTGCCAAAGTTGTTTCCTTTGCACATTCTTTTTGAGGGAGCTTGGGTTGTTTAGCCTGGAGAAATGGAGGTTTGAGGACACCTTATTGCTTTCCACAACTGCCTGAAAGGAAATTGTAGCAAGGTGGGTGTCAGTCTCTTCTCCCAAGCATATAGCAATAGAAGAAATGGCCTTAAGTTCCACCAGGGGAGGTTCAGGTTGGACATCAGGAACAATTTCTTCACTAAAGTAGTGGCAAAGCATTGGAAGAGACTGCCCAGGGAGGTGGTAGGCTCACCATCCCTGGAGATGTTCAAGAGACATCTGGACATGGAACTTCATGCTATAGTTTAGTTCAAGTGGTGGTGTTCAATCAAAAGTTGGACTCAATGACCTTGGAGGTCTTTTTCCAACCTGGATGATTCTATAATTCTAAAAAAAATACTGTAAAAAGCATTATCCTAAGTAAATTGATCTTACTTTCTTCTTCATGCTGGGAATCTTCAAGACGCACAAAATTCTGCATAACTTTTAATGTTTTCTCTAAATCTACTACTTTTTATAAAGATACTCAGCCTAGCCTGCAGGTGATACCTGTCCTTGCCAGCTGGTGATTGTTGCAAGACCTCTTGCTTGCAGAGAACTATGATAAAGGATATAAGATCTCAGGCCACAGCAGAGCTACCCTGTCTTTTGAGTTTAATGAAGTGGATCCCTTACACATTTGAAATCACTACTTGAGATACCTGGGAGACATTCTGATAACCTAGGAGTTTCTGATATTTTTTGTAACAATGAGAGAGACAGTGTATTAGCACACAATAGCTCTCTTCTTGCCTGACTCATTTATCTAAGTATTTATAAATTTATATGTGGATCTATATGTTTACATATTACAAAAATAGCTTTATATATTTCTTTAAAGCTGGCCTACTTGAAATTAAGATGGTTTTTTGTGCATGTCTGACTATTTCAAAGGAGGTAACAGAATTAAGTTATTACCTAGTATCCTTGCATTTAATAATGATTTTACTGTTTAGAGATAAAAGCTGTAAGGAATACAGAACAAGTCAGATGATCTGGACAACCAAATAACTGTAAGCATGTTCTCTGTTACAGAACAGAGAATTGTTCATAACACAGAGCTGTAAGCAATGAATACATCCCTCCCTTCTGAAAAGGAGATTAAAGAAATCTATATTACTTCTATGTTTGCATTATTTTTATTTCAATATTTTAAGCCCCAAGTTCAAGTTGACTTTAAGTAACTTCTAAAGCTGTAAGGGGCTAGGCAGAGGGAGGATTTTCAGGCTGCTTCATAACTTTAAAAGCTATTTCTATGCCGGGGATTGGAGCCTACAAAAATATTAAATACTGTCACTTTTTCTGGTTCGATAATCAATGCTTGATTTCTCCTCTCCCTCCTTCTTTTCCAAAGACATTGTAAGTTTTAATACTGGGCATTCCAAGAATACAAATATTACTGTTCAGACAAGCTATTTTTGGCCTTTGCTAATTTTCACAATTGCTTTTTCAAAATCAATATTTTTTTAATTGGTCACTTGAGCTTTTTTCAGTGACGTTGAACCTCTGATGCATGTCACTTCAAAAGCATTTTCCAAACATTGTAGGCGTCATGGAGCAATTTTAGCATAAAAAGAAGGGTATAACTAGAGATGGCGGGGGAGCAAATTACATTTTGTATATATAGTATTAAATGCTTCCATTAGTTGCCATAGGGATGGGCAGAAGTTGGTCTGAAATGACAGCTTTTCTGATGCTTGATGTGTTTAAAAGGAAAACACTGGGGGGAGGGGGGTTTATTATTATTATTACCCTGGGATACTTTTATAGGGGAAGGGGAAATATTAAAGTCGTATTTCTCAGAAAAGATGCTTGGTGTCTATATTAACAGACCAGGCATCATCTTCACCTCTGCAGAGACACTGACCTCTACAAAGCATGAATCTTTGTAGCTTCAGGATTGTAATTCCACAGCTGCTCAGAGCTTCTCATTTCCTTTTGCAACACAGCAGCTATAACCACAACCCCTCCTCCTGAGCAGTGTCTGTAAATCTCCTGCAGTCGTAACCCGTCCTGCAATTACTGCTGCGCACACTGCTGTTACAGCAGGACCAGAGTGAGACCTGCTTGTCACACCAGGCTTTTTGATTTGCTCACTCTAACGTCCACTTGGCTCAACTACTGGAAATCAGCTGCAAGCAAGCCCTGGGTTTATAGTTACGATTTGAACTCCCATGTGATTGTGTCAAAAAGAGGTGCAAGTCACATATCTCAAGGTGTGTTTTAAACCTGCAGCCATTCGATGTTGAAGCTGTTGTTCATGCCAAGCACAACCAGAAGCAGGATGCCAGCTGTGCAGTTAGCTGGCATTCAGGTCTCTGGAAATTTTGCGTGGATGGTGTGTGTGCCATACAAGGGACACTTGCTGGCTTCACTAACTGAAAAATGCAAATGCTTTATAAATTACTACTACACAATATGCAGATGAGAGTCAACCAAGAGGCTAAATAATACAACTTTGTGTTTCAGAAGTCTACTAGAGGAGCATCTGCTTCATAAGGATTGAAACTGAGGAAGTGTACTTACTGTCTACAATCTAAGTTCATTTTCCATTGATCTTTAGTAAGTTTTTAAAGAAGCACCATGAAATTATTTTTTTAATCTGACTTCTACACTGTGCCACAAGTACCTTTTTTCTTAATTCTCCCAAGGGCAATGTTTTATTGCTATTACTCATCACCCTGTGGAGCACTGAGCAGACATTGAATGCTATTTTGAGGAGACCACTCATAGATGGTGAAATGTCATTTGTCAGGGCTGTTGTTTGTAGTCTGCCTGCCACATTGCTCTGTCAGTTCATGGGGATACACCTCACTGATGTGGCTCTAGTGTCTCTAATAATTAGTAAAACTTGGGCGACAGAAAAAATGCTTAATTTTTCTTTGCAACAGGGTTGACTGAAAACAAGTGCAACCAACATGAAACACTGGACTGTCCTTGCCTGTAGTGTTTTAGAAACATTCTCCAGTCTCGTGTTCCATTAAAAGATCTCCTCTTTTGTCAAGCCGAAGAAGCTGGAGAAGAGGATCTGCATTAGCTGTTCCATAATGTAATGCAATTTGGTATTAGTCCTGGAAATTCCTGCTGAAGGTGCAAAGAAGGATTGCTCAAAGGCAAGAAGAAATTCTTTAAAATGAACAACACGAAGTTTTAAGTACTCTTCTGAGCCTTCCATGTATGGTTAAAGGAGGAGGAGGATGTGGGCAGAAAGGCATGTCTGAAGAGACAGGAGAACTCGTGTAGCCCCCATCATGCTAATGGAACATGTAGCTGCAATACATATTCTTGTTTTGAGCCATACTTTTGATATCAGACAGAAGTAACTTGACAGCACTACAGTTTCACTACAATTAAGAAAGAAAGCATTAGGTTCCTCTGGCTTGTTATCATACTTTTCATTTTTGACCTGCATTATGCAGTATCAAGTTCTTCAAAAAAGCACAAACAACACTGCAATATGTAGTTGCATATACTTACATATATAAAATACTCAACTTGTGCACATTAAAAAAATTGCATCCAAACTCAGTTACAGGTACAGGTAAGATTTGGATTAACCTTAATAGTGAGGTACAGTAAAATTAGTCCAGACTTCTCAATATCTGGACAATTTTTTCAGTTATATTCACCTGTTTCATTACAATTCCTGTAAATATTCCCATTGTGAAAGATACAGCTCCTCAGTAGCTCCAGAGCAACATAAGGTAGGAAATATAAGGCAGGTGGCTGTTTTCCCTGAAGCTCTCATTGTTGACCTGTCTTAACAAGGGAGGTGAATCTTAAAAACCATAGCCCAAACTATTAGAGGAAATGGTGCAATTTTTTTGGAGGATAACACAGTATAAAAACAGGAAAGGAGGTTGGGAGCACCCCACATAAGAAGGACACAGACTTGTTGGGGCAAGTCTAGAGGACAGCCATAAAGATGCTGAGAGGGCTGGAGCACCTATCCTATGAAGACAGGCTGAGAGGGTTGGGGTTGTTCAGCCTGGACAAGAGGAGGGTCCATGGAGAATTCTGAACATTCTAGTATCTAAAGGATGCCTTCAGGAGAGATGGAAAGGGACTTTTTACAAGGGCATGTAGTGATAGGATGGGGGAATTGCCTTTTAACTTAAAGAGGGCTGGTTTAGATTAGATACTAGGAAAAAAATCTTTACTGTGAGGGTGATGAGGCACTGGATGTGGATGACCTATCTCTGGAAATGTTCAAATCCAGGCTGGATGCAACTCTGAGCAAACTGATTTATTCGAAGGTGCCCTGCCCATGGCAGGGGGCTTGGATCTAAATGATCTTTAAGGTCCCTTCCAACCAAACCATTTTATGATTGTACAGTAAATTATTCTGAGACTGGCATTGATATGAATTATTTATCTATGTATGCACAGTGCCCTATGAATATTAAATCAAATTGTGTTATTTGAGGACTACACCTTGTAGATTCATTAATACTTCATAGTTGTCTTTGCCTTACATAAGGGCAGTTGGCACAATGTTACTTGATTTTGTTCTAGCCAGAACGCAAGTCTCAAATTTTTATTGAACATAATCATATTACTGTATTTATGTCCAGCTGCTCAGTTACTTTGGAATTGTTTATCCCATTTAAACTACTGACCAACTAAAACCAGGCTTATGAACGATCTGCTTTCGGTGCAATTTCTCAAATGCCACCAGGACACTCTAAGCATGCTGTTGTTTCCAGTTTCCCAGTGCTAGTTTTTCTTTTCTTCCAAAGAAGGTTAAGACTGAAATAGTACCTGTATTAGTGCAAAATAAAGGCATTTCCTCTTACATATTTGGCCAGCCACACTATCTTGTGCAGGGGGATAGCTCAAGCTTTTGTGAGTGCTGAGTCTCAGCAGGATGGATGATTTTGTTGTCTTTGTCTTTGTTTCCAGCAGCTGATTTAGATCCATTTAAAGTTCCTTTGCCAGAACTCCTTGGAAAGTGAGCAGGAAGTCAAAAGCAATGCCTCCACCTTCTTAACTGCTGAATGCAGGTGGGGCAGTGAAGGCAGGCTTATCCAAATTATCTATTTTACTAGTTTCCTCCACTTTCCTTGCCACAGATAGCTCTGTGTTTCACTACTTTCACTAAGTTGCCCGTGGGAGAGAACTAGAGAAAGTTCCTTTTCTTCCTTTCCTGTGTAGTTTGTTATAGGAAAAAAAAAAATCCAGTCATGTAATTGAGGAAAATGATGAAGGTCTATTAAAGCAGAAGAATTTCTGCCTGTATAAGGACTAGAGGAATAGGCTTTAATGTACATGCTCTCCCAAATTCTCCTCTATTTATCATATGACTTCACCTTCTCCTCCCTCAAATGAAGGCGTATCAAACTGCCATACATCATCTCAGAATAGGCTTTTACTATGCAGGATAGCTAACCTTTGTTCTCAATGACAGCACTTTAAAGATTTTCTCAACTTGCCACTTCTTGAACTTCTTGTTCATGACGTGTGATGCTGGAGCTGCCTCCTTTCAAGTTCATCTCTTCTCTATTGGAATCCATGCAGCTCTTGCTTTGGACCTAAATAACAAGAATGTGACCTTGATGCTATGAAAGCACTGCCCAAACCTTCCACTGATCTCAAGAGCCAGAGCTACTGTTACATTCTCTTTAATGTTTCTGGATATTCATAACTTTTATGGCAGAAGGATTAAAAGTAAATACTGGCACTGGAAGCACCTTCTTCTGGACATCTCTCATTAAATTCCTGTGTGGTTTCAGCCTAAGGATCCCAAAATGGAGTTATACAAAATTTGTAGAAAGTTCTGAAAGCATCAATGTTAGCCTCTGTCTCTGTAAAGAATCTGCAAACCTCATTTGAATATTTTTATCTTTTGCTGTTTGTTATGTGCATCATAATATCTGTCTTGCATTACAAATAAGAAATTGAGAACACATTTGTGTCCTAATTTTGGTAGCAATCCTCTCTTTTTAACATATCTAAGCACAAGACTAATCATTATAATTAAAAAAGCGCCCATTTTTCACAGCTTAGGGGCTTAAACTTTTATATTCTTCCTTTATTCTGAATGTATCCCTCAGGAAACAACTCTCTGTAATAATCACCTTGCCTACACTTCTTCAGTCACACATTACATTCTCTCTCCCACTTTCTTTCAGGTTAATATTAGTGTTTGTCAGCAGCAGACTCTTTTTTTCAAGGCTCTGAGTCATTACAGTAACAGTTATGTTCTCAATAGAGAGTTCAGGGTAGGAAAAAACCTCAGCCCAATGCCTACAAGTATCTGACTGTTAGAGAACCAGAAGGCTACTCACTCCTTTCTCACTTCTTTTAAATGCCAAGTGTTCAATTACATCCCTCTTGAGACTTGGGAGGGTTTTTTGTTGGCTTTCTTTTTTTAATTTGGGAAAAAGTCAAATGTGATGTAGTAGGTTACTAAAGCTCACGATGAGGAATTTTGGCTTCAGATTTTTCCTAAGTGTGATAGGTTTTTTCCAAGTATTTCTTTAGCAGAGTTTGATTGGTTGGTATTACGGTCTTGCTCACAAGGCATTCAGTCTCCATCTAGTCCTATATAGATACCTGTGTATGTTACAAAATCCCTTCACCCGTTATCCTAAACAGGGATGTACGCTGATAAGAGGTGCAGTCAGTAGCAGAAGTTTTGCAAGTTTGGCTTCAGGCCTTAACAGAGCACAGGAAAAACAGAGAGCTAGAGAGTACAGTTTCTGGTTCTGGCTACTGTCCTTCCCTGTCCTGTCGCCTGAGATGCTCTGCTGTTCTTTGGAAACCAAGTCAGAATACACATCTCAGTGGACTCTGCTTCAGCACAAGAGTTGTGCAGAACTTTCCCATTGAGCCTCAGGGGTATGTGAAGCCTGATTTGGGGATCATGCTTAAAACAGATCTGTTTCATCTGCACATTTCTCTAGGCATGTAAGCTTTTCAACTGAACTGGATGTACTGGATTTCTGTTTCTGAGGGCTGAGCTCTTCCAGGACTGTGGGTCAAATCTGAGCCCACAGTACCATCCTAGAGATTTTCTAATCAGGCAGGCAAGGATTTCCCTCATGATGATGAATGCTACAGAAGCATATAAATACATAGGCACTGTTACCGTTCTTGTTGCTAAGTGCTCCCTAGTCAGAAAGAGCTCTTAGCAGTTGTCAGAAATGCTGCACTATAATTTAAAATAAACTTTAAATCCCTGAGATGGATGAAAGTATCAAGATGGATGATCTTGCAATGGTCAGTAGAGAGGCTGCTGGTGAATTCAATGACTTCACTTGCCAGTCATGATTGACGATGACCATGCATATTGAAAGGGACACAGCAAAGAGGATCAGGGAGATACATCAAAGGCTAAAGGATAGGTGCTATTAACCATTCTCCACCCTGCGTGCTTGTAGTTTTTTCAATTTCCTTCTGACTGAGAGATTGTGTCTCGAGGAAAAACCAAAACTATTCCATATTGCTTGCAAACAGGCATAATCCTTGGAGTGAGTGATGTCCTTGTCTTCAATTTTCCTTCTGAATCTCTCTGCTGCCAGCCTTTCTTATTTTTCCTGACTTTATGTTAAAGAAAGCCAGCTTGCCTAAACAGGCAATTGGCCCCTGTTCCATAAGATAATGGATCCAGCTATTATCAGAGGCCAGCTTGGAGGGACAGCTGTACAGCTATATAACTCCATAGCTATACAGCTACTGTTCAATAGTCACCATGGCAAATACAAACCCTCCAAAATGCAAAGATGGAGGGGCTAGCAACTCTCCAACATTCATAGAAAGCAGCTTGCAGTGTTCTTGCAGGTTGCTTTTGCTTTAATTTGTCTTTAGGAATGAAAATGTTTGTCACATCTCTAAAAACAGAAACACAGTTTGGTAAACCACATCTACCACTAAGGTGGCCCTGGGAGACACCTACTCAATCCAACTATATTTAGTGGCGTGCCAGTGTAGGAACAGCCATATCAGACTCTACTTGGAGTTCATGTAGCTTCTCCTTATCTTTGATGCTGTCTGGGTGTTCTGGAAAAGAATATATGAAGTCTTAGGAATGGCAAGCCATGTAATAATCTGTTCATGGAGATTCTTACTTTCTAGCTTGCTCCAAAAAAATCCCTGTACTCTGAAGGCTTATTCATCTTCTTGGGTTTCTTCTTAAAAACAAACAAAAAATCATATGCTACTTGATACAGAATTTTCTGATACTGAAAAGAAAATGATACAAAAAACCCTATGCTACTTGATAAAGAGTTTTCTGATACTGAAATGCCCCAGTTTTGAGCACCAGTAATGTTTGGTGGCAATAGATTTTAGAAGGTATTTATATCTGACCTTTTGAGCAAAATATCTGCAAAAATGGGAAGGCTAGGTCGGTCTGCCTATTGACACTTCTCTTGACTAGCACTCCTGACTTTAAATTTATCAAAGGATCATTTTATCACCACCTTCTTCAATTTCTTACTCACTTCCAAAAAGGCTTTGGGGAACTTCTTAAAGACCTGCTGGAAAAAACAGGGTCATGATCCTCTTGTGAGGGATGCCCATGCAACTTAATAGCATGGCCCTTCTTAGCCCCTAGTGCCTGGCTTGATCAAGATTCCAAACTATGTGCAGCTTCAGTAATACTAAACTAGATCAGCTGTAAGCACAAAGAGATAACTGGTATGTTTCAGTTTATTAGCTATTCAAGCTCACTTTTAAACTTTTACAAGGCAAATTATAATTGAAAAGATCTTGGTAGAAACATATTCTGCTTTCACGGTCTGTGGATGTGCATGTTTAAACTATCATGCCATGATACTGTGCTCTTTGATTTATATTTTTACTGATGCTTTGACTGAGTAGTTTGTTGCAATGTACTGCTAAATGAAAGAAAAATCAAAAACTGCATCAGACAACCACTCTGTATTTCATTCTAGAAAATAGCTGGCAATTATAATTACTCACCATGTTTCTGGCTCAGAATAAAAGTGGCATTGCACAAAAAAACCACACTGAACATTCATCGTGATTAGAAAAGGCTCCATACCTTGGAGTGCAGTGGAGACATAAGAATAATTTTAAATGCAAATTAAATTGTGGGGGTAGCAAAGAGAACAGATAAAAGACAGTAAAACAAAGCCTTTCACTTTCCTCAAATTAGCAGGCTAATGTAGTATAAAAAAAAGCAGTTCTACTCAGATCTGTGCTAAGAGCTTTCATTTCATCATAATATAAAACAGCAGATCCGTCACCTTTCTCTATTCAGTACTCTTGATTTCGAGGTTGAAGTGAAAATTAGAAGCTGTTCTTTCTGGCTCACAGACTGGGTTGCATTTGCTTAGTCTTATTCCATGACAGTAGGATGGAAAGAGGTCAGTAACACTGGTAAGTACTTCTGCATCTGATTTTATTTATTTATTTTTTAAATCTTTCAGTGCTTTGGCTTTTTGTCAATGTGCATTTCCTAAAAAAAGCTACATTGTGTATTTTGTAAAAGGCTGTTTCTTAAGCAGAAATGCAACGATTCCTTGAGAATGCTTATATCAGATGTTATAGCTCCTTCAGGAAAGAATGAATTACTTACAGTAGGAATTCTGTAATAGGAAAGGTTTCTCAATATTCTATATATTTCATAGCATCACTGGAACATTTTGTGTGTTGCTTTTTCTGTCTGCCTTGTCCAACAAGCAGTACCAGATAAGAAATGAATCTCTTCTCAAGATGTTATTTCCATTATATTCATAGCAAAACAATCTCATTACCCTTATGGTAAATGATGGAGTAAGCAGGTATTTTACTTAGTGAAAGCAAACTATTAGATAAAACACAATGTTATGTTTAAATTTAACCATTATGAAACATTAAAAATATCTCAGAATATGAGATGCAACAAGGAAGATCGATGTGTAAAACAAATTCTTAAGGAAACTTGATACAGATTTTTTTTTTCCTTGGGAAAGTTTTTATCAAATCAAAACCAGGGGCTTAATTTTTTAGTACGAAGGGCGAGGGGGAGTGGGGGAGATGAACGTAGTGTCACCTCCTGTTGCTAAGTAACAACATCTCCTGGCCATTTTTATCTGATAAAGGAAGTCCAGTTGACGTTATGCATTATTCATCAGAGTTCCAATCAAACAATCAAAATTGTTTGCTTACACTGGGGACATTTAGTAAGATCAAAGAAACCCTCCTTGAAACTACTGGAGCTTACACCACTGCCAGACAGCCCTTGATACTCTGCAGTAAGTATCATTTCTGGTTTGGGAGTGCTACAGTAACGTGAATTGCTGTGGAACGTAAAAGTTTTCTCATCAGGACAGACTTCTGAATTTTAAAAGGATTGCATCTTGATTGATGAGAACTGAATCAAAGGAAAAAGGTAAAGCTTTGGAAACCTAGTTTCCTGACTTTTCACAGCAAAATTGAAGGAATTACTTGAAGCAAGAATCAGACTCCCTGCCTCAAACCTTTTTGTTAGGTTTGCACGGAAAAGGACTAGAGGTATTTTTGTCCGTCTGTCTTAAAATACACGTTGTTCAGAGTTGTTTGCATGCTTATGATTACATGCTGTGGTGACTATGATGTGTGTGAGAGAATGGGATTGTGTGTTTTCTGCAAATCCTGTTCTTTTTAATGTGAGTTTTTAAAAGTATAATAAAATGCAGAAGGTAGTAATGAAGCTGGAGAAGGGTCACAAAATCTTTCCAGGAACTCTGCCGGGCACAGGCAAACATAATTCAGTGTACAGCTTGGAGAGTTGTAATCCAGGATCTCGGCAGATCTATGATTCAAAACAATGCCAAAAATATGAACCTTAGCTACAAAACAGTGCTAGGAATAGCCTGCCGCTTCTTAATGACTGCTCTTACCACATATTTTAAAACTGATGGTGGAATGTTCTGTTGCTACTTCTGGTCAGCAAGAGGAGATAGGAAAGGCAAGGTTGGCTTCTGGTCCATTTAGGTGGAGTGAAATATCCAGAATACTGTGTCTTCCTTTCTAGTGCAGCATTTTGACAGAAGTGGCAAGAATGCAATCTTTAATGTAGTCTGTTATAGTAGTGCCTACTTAGAGGCACTGGCTGTGATCTAGCTAAAGGAGGTCCCTGTCCTGAGCTTTTCTGATTTTCTTTTTAACGGCAAATGTAACAGGCAGATGAATCCAAGTATGTGTCTTAAGAAATGGAGTGTGAATAGAATACAGGTGATTGTACTGGGAAGATACAAGGAATCTTGTTAATACTGCAGTAGCGCTTCTCTTTTTTGTCTTTAGACAAGGTTTTGAACCAAACATTCTAAAATAGAAAAGGATGCTTATGAAGTTCTATGAATAGTGACTTGAAAATACTTTGACCCTAATATGCCAGATGGAAGTACTTTAGTGACTGCCTACACAGTACTTTCCACAAAGAAACCCACCAGCTTTTTTCTCTGACATCTCTGTAATCTTTTCTAGGAATCTGACTGATCAATCATACAGGAGTATTGTACACAAAGCACCTTCAAAATGGACTACTTTTTGGATGTCGAGTCTGCTCACAGACTCTTTTACAGTCAAGGAGCCCAAGGTAAGAAACTCTGGCACTGGCTCAGGAAATTACTAGTTTACTGTACAGTTAAAATGTATATGGCCAGATAGGGGCCATATACATACTTAAGTGTTGAGAGGGCACAGGGCCTTCAAAATGCATGGGCTTTGAAAGGGACTACAAGAAGAATGGTGGGGTTGATCTGCCCTCTCAGAGGATAAGGAGGGGCTGTGAGAGCTGTTGCATGTGCTCCTGGAGCAAAAAGAGCTGCCAAGACACAGGTTCTGCTGTTGCAGAACCCAAATGGACACGACAGAGGAGACAGCAATGGCCTGCAGCTTGCTGAGTAAGCCTATGCTGTCCTTTCCCTTCTTCCTCTTTCTTGTCAGCACCAACAGGATCATAAGGTGATGTTATTCAGGAAAAACTGGTTTGGGAAAGCCCTGAGGCAGTCCCCCACAAGGTTTGCACAGAGCAGCTCTCACTGGTCTTCATTGTCCCCAGTGGAATGCTGGCCCCCACAGACCAGCAGCAGGGTGAGAGAGGAAGGGTTACCAAGATCCACTGCTTTAATGTAGTTGAGACTTTTTCACAACACAGATGATATTTTTGGTAAAGTCAGTTCACATTTTTCTCACTAGCTCTATATTTGGAGAAAACTTGCAATTTCAGAGAGAAGGGCTTTTTTTTTTCCTTAAACTTTAAACACCATATTAAATTCAAGAAAATTGTAAGAGCCAAGTAGCTCTATCAGCCATTTTTGTTTCTATATACTGCCTGTTTTTTGAAAATGGGATCCATTTTTCTTCCACTATTAATTTCACTGGTTGCTAATCAAATGCAAAGTCTGGACAACAGAGTTTTGACTTCCCTCTGGAGGCTATTCTCCCAGAGCAAGATGTAATCCACCCACAGGATGCCACCATCCCAAGATAATGGGGAGCAGTACCACCTCTGACCTCTGGCTCAGCTGAGGTGCTGCTGCCTAACACATGCTGTGCTGCTTAGCTGCTGTCTCAGTTGTGATACATTTTCATCTGTACCAGTTGCAGAAAGCCTTTCTTGTCACAACACAGCTTCCTGCATTGAACAAGAGAAGCAAATACTAAGCACCACAAAATCAGGGAAAAACCACTGAGGGCAATGAGTGATTTTGATGGGGTTTTTTTTCCTCCATATCTAAAATACAATAAACACCTGGGTGTTGCTACAGAATTATTTTGAAATATGTTCTTCAACCCTCTTTGAGCAGAGAGGTTGGACTAGATGACCTCCTGTTATGTGTTCCATTCATAACAATTTTGTGATATCTCTATGGGAACAAACCATTTCTATTCCATCAAAACTAAAATTCAGGAATATACATCTCACTGCTTTACAAACTATAGCAAATTGTCAACAGCATCCCAATGCCATGTGCACTGCAACATACAGATGCAACTGTGGAAGAAAGAATATGTGATCATGCAATGAAAGTCTGTTACAGTCATGTGCATAGGGTAGCTCATAAGGGTTGTGCAGGTCACCTTCACTGTAACTATATCCAAGCAAGCAAGATTGAAAAAACATTATTATCCTACCCATACTTGGAGAAATTATATTGTTAGCACATCTAGAAATGCTTGTACTGATCAGTTATTAAATACAAAACAAGGAAAAAAATTCATTATGCAGAACGGTATTCCTTGATACAAATGTCGTCATCAGGGGCCTGACCTCTAGATCTGTCATGTGGACTTCTATCCCTTGGCCAAAACAAACAGGAGCTAGCACTGAGACTCGGAGATTATTTGTTCCCTTGCTTGGGAATGTTTTATGAAAGTTACCAATTACATGCTTCCCCTGAGCACCAGTGCCCCACACCCTACCTCCCTCCACAACTAGAAACATCGACAGAAAAGCCGTGCTGCACTTAGGCTCTGTCCCCTTCCACTTTTCACCTTTCTCATTGCTCTTTTTACTGCATTTCCCACAGCTCCTGCCCTTTGCATCTCTTACCTCTACATGCCTGAGGTGAGGCCTCTTCCCCAAACTCTAGTAACCTCCCCTCTCTTCCTATTTCTGTGCTTGAGGTCAGCAGCTTTCCAACAAGCCGAGTGCCAGCAGGGAAATTGCTCTGAGCACAGAAGAGACAATGCTTCTGCTTTACATTCTCAAATGCTGCAACACAGCAGCCCCCTGGCAACAGGAGAGATGCTTGAGGGGAAGAACAGATAAACAATTGCAGGGGCAATAGGATGTGAGATGAAATTCAGCCTGTGTACAGAGGATTTTCAGGAGGCTTTCACTGAGCCTCTCTGAGGTGCCACAGACAGCTTCAGCAGGCCGAACAATAAGCCTCTGGAAGAATAATGATCATCAAGCTTTTCTGCAGTAGATACCTTTATGACTACCTTTAGCCCCAAACTTCTAAATATCCCGTTCCTCTCAGCTGCTTTACCCCCAGTACAGAGCAAGGAACTCAGACCTATTGAGTGTGTATTCATGCTGCCTATGCAGCTCTGCTAACTCCTGTTGCCCTTGTACCTTATGCCAAATTTTAAGGCTGTCTTTCAAAAAACAAGCACTTTTATATGAGGTAATGGCATGATATCTCCAAACATGGGCAAAATCATATTTCTTTCCTTCTCCACCTTCTGAGAAACAGGCTAACTGCATCAGCTTTAGCTTTCTGAAGCCACCCCCAAAACACACTGAATGTGAGGCACTCATCCGCAATAAATAGCATAGCTCAAGTAGCTGGTATGGAACTGAATAAAAGGTCTGCAAGAAAGCATTGCCAACAGCTCTGCCTAATGGGATTGCAAGTAACTATTTGATGTTGATATAATAGCATGATGCTATTAGCAAATCACACTATCAAACAGCATGTGTACATGCATTAAAACTGCAATAAGAACTGAGTGAAAGAAGACTACAGTATTCTGCCATTTAATTAGAAACAACATCAGAAAACAGTATATGTATTATTAGTAGTGTAGTTATATTGTTAGTTATTGCATTACAAAGTGCTCTGTTTACAAAATGTAGAATGGGGGTTTATGACCCACACAACTCTTCTGTGAGATTTGAAGATCTCTGTCCTTTAGTACTCCAGATCAAGAAAAAAATCTTTCCAGTGTTTTCACATTAATGACATGACAATGTTACAAATGACAACTGTAAAGCACTCATTCTCATTTCTAGTCTTTTCTTGTGGGTGGAAGAGAAGGGAAGGAATAGGACTGCAAAAGGTTGGGAAGGAACTCAAAGAGCTATGATGTCATTGACAATTGATGACATCAAATTCCACCTGGCCTGGGGTCTTGTGTAGTTGAATGTGTGATACTCTGACCTCAATAAATAGACTGAGACAGGGTTTTATCCTCCAGCAACTAACCCACTGGTTCTCTACACCTTGCTGCCTGCACTAACACCCACGCCTTGTCCCTGCTCCTGCAGAAAGATGCAAACTTCCTTTGCTGTTTTAGGGTAGGAGGAGAGAGGTGTTACTTTACGAGCTGCCACCTCTCCCATCCTCTCCTCTGCAGGAGCAGCCATCACCTCACTTCCAAGGGCTGAGCACAGAGCAGAGAAATGCTTGCCTGTTCAGGCTGTATCTGCTGTTCAAACAGCTGTTCCCTGTTTCCTTCAAGGAAAGTAAAGCAGGAGGGATGGAAAAGTCACGAAAGCTGGATCTGCCAGTAGGATTAGCTAGATTTAGAAAACTTGGTAAATGAAGCCAGCTGGCTGTAGTCTTCAAACACAAGCCAGAAATATCCTAAGCTCTGCAGCCCTCCTGACTGTCTCTTCTGTACTGTATGTTGGAATCTAGGAGCTGGTGGGATGTCCTTGCCAAGTGCGTAATGCCTGGTGACGCATCTGCAAATCAGAAACAGGAAAGAAAGGACTGTGATCCTTTGGATCCAGCCTCTTGCCCTTGGAAAGCCTGAATCTGAAATCTAAGCATGAAGCCGGACTTTTGTTTTCAAAAAAGCCTTCTCCTGAACTGTCTGGAAGATACTGGTTATTCTTGGCTGCAAATGTATTCTAAATACAAATCTATCATGGTTTTCAGCTGCAACAGCTGAAAGTATGTAATGTTGCCTGGAATAGGATTTAGCTTACTTATCCCTTAGGTGACCTCAGTGAAGATGTTTCCACCTAAGAGTTCTAACTAGCTTAGCATGTATCAGAAAAAATGTCATTTTAAAAGCAGGGTTCACCAAATCTTAGGTATCTTCCTTGGGTTAATGTAAGTCTTGCCTCTATACTGATTATGAAAGCCTAGACAGTGAACTTGAGTGAAAGATGCCTGTGCTAATGGCATTTGTTTGCATAGAGGAATGGCAAGATAGAATCTAATTCAGAAAAGGGAGTAACTTCCCCCAAAATGGGTAAAGCTGTAATCCAAAGCTGGAAATGCGAAGACTTCATCTTGGCTGTAGCCTGCTTTGGAGAGACATTATTGATCTTGAAGTTCTATATAAAAATTATGCTTTTGGGCATGCAAAGAAAGACTTCACATTTGACAGAACTGAGCAGGCTGGCACTGAGGAGCAGCAGAAGTGAGCAGCTCCATAAGGAAAAATAAACCCAGGGTCACCAAAACAGGCAGAGGCAGCAGCCTCACCTATGAGAGGTAATGCACAGCAGCACATGAGCCAAGCAGGTCTGGTGACAGTCACCAGGTTTAGTCAGGTGTCCAGACCATCAGACAAGTCCATGGATGATGAGGCAGGCATGAGACTAAGCGGGACATGAAGTCAGCAGTCTGGATGTGGATCAGTGAGGAATGTAGCCAGCCACAGGCATAGCTGAAGCCTTGCTCAGCAAATGAGCAGTGGCCACAGTGTAAGCATAACTCCAAAATCAGGAAGAAAGAAGATGTTGAGGCTTCTTGCTTCTTTCTCAAGAAGATCCAGAGCTGGTCAGGGCCTCTTAAACCACTCTCTCCAACAGCTGTACCATGTCAAAGAGCCTGCCTTGAGCCACAGCAAACTCAACTCTGTGCAGGAAGGGCAAACAGAGCTGTTGGTACCTGGATTTCACCTAGGCTCCATCGGGTTTAAGAACTGAGGAACCCCTCACTCCTTGCCATTGTATACAAGGGGGTTGAGCACCTGGATGAATAATTCCTGCCCAGTATATTGCAAGTGAAGGCTTTAGGTAGTGCCATAAAAGGGGATTTGCTCATCACAGACAGCACATAGCACTCTTCTGCAGGCATGATCTGATGGAATGGGGCCCAAGACTCACCCTCTCTTGGTGCCTGTAGCACCAGCACAGCAGTCTGTCAGCATGGGCTGCACAGTGCGGTGTCAGGATGCCACTCTGGGCTGCAGGCATCCACCTCTGCACCACAGTGTGACTCTCAGGTCC
This sequence comes from Fringilla coelebs, assembly GCF_963513975.1. NCBI lineage: Eukaryota > Metazoa > Chordata > Aves > Passeriformes > Fringillidae > Fringilla > Fringilla coelebs. Next base: position 88,998,875 of record NC_140028.1, read on the forward strand.
CTGCTGGGCGTTCGGGTTCAGCTCTCACATGACTTCTGACTCAATAAAATACTTTCTAATTTCCTGGAGAGCTGTGCATCCACTTATATCCTATAACCTTATATCTTATATCCTTTTGCACCAGCATGGCACACCAACTTAAAATTAACTGTGTTAATTATTTTGAAGATTCTGCTACATTCCTTGAAGTTGCTTGCTAGGCCATTTGGTAAGATACACTGCACCTATTTAAATATCTGAACAAAACTCTCTTGCAGGATTATTTTAAGCTATCCATTGTACCTATAAATAAGTTACAGACAGACTTACATTAGGTATGCTTTTATTGGTTGCAAAATTCATGTAATTTATTTGATTAATTTACATTCATCAGGAGCATGAATGAATACAAAATTAAAAGTAAAAAAAAAAACAGAAATAAAAATATAGTACATACCACCAGAGGTAATAAGTTTGTATAGACACATAGGCCATGATTGCTCAAAAGATTTCAGGAAATCATTCTTCTTGATAAGGTTTAATAAAGTACTCTCAGGTATAGTTTTAATTCCACATTTTTCTGTTACTCTATGTTTCCACAATATTTATTTCACTATGCTTCATTTTTTGCTCATTTATTTTAATTCAGTCAGTGCTGATTCATTCTAGATGTTTGATTTAATCACCGCTGACTCTTCATTGCTACTTTCCTTCTGCTTTTGCATATTAAATTGGGTCCAGTGTTTTATAAAAACATATTACCGCAGAATTCTCAGATCCTAATCCAGAATTATTCCACTCTGGATATCCCTCTATCCACCAAAATGTTATGATCAATCCATCCAATATGTTAACATATTTTCAAAGTAAGATAGCTTCCAGGTCTGTTTTATTTATGTGATATCACTATTTCTTAGACTGACATCAATATCAGAAGAATTAGTAACATCAAATGTGCATTCTTAATAAAATATCCCTACCTTTAAATAACATTAAGAAACTGATCAACATCAACCTTTTCCTCATTCTTTTTAGAATTATTTTCCCACTTCCTATTCTGACATATTCCCATTATTGAGAATTTCAGAACAGCCTATGCCTTTGGACACAGAGAAACAAGCAAGCTTCACCTAAAATGTACAAAAAATGCTAGTTAGGTGTATTGTTCATACTTTTTACGCAAATTCCACAAACCAGCAGAACGAATGTGTGCATAAATGTGGATATCCTTTCTCATGGGTACTGTTGTTTGCAACCCTTGGTCCTATGGTTGAATACAATGTATCCATGTACTTTGTTTCAGATTCCTGATGTCCATCAAGACAGATTTCAACAGCTTTGCTTTAGAGACATGAAGCAATCCATATGCATGTGCTTCTGTGTTTATGTGGGAGACACAAGCCTATAAATCTTTCTTCATAAATGACAAATTATGTCCTCTCCACATGTTCCACTCTCTGCCTCTCCTGCAACTCATACTCCATTTCCCAAATCTAATCCTCCAAATGTTGTCCTTTCACCTTCTTTTAAATGCAGCTGATGAAGTGAAGTGGCATCAAACCAGACCAAAAGATTTTTTTTCCTGGTAAACATTCAATTGAACCCACTGCCTGGTTTGTCTTTAAGGAAGAATATTCACAGCCTAATAATGTTCCTTTAGCACAAAAGGAGTATCATGTGCTAGATGAATCAAAATGTACCCAAACTCATATTTTTAAAGCTTCCATTTAGCCAAAAATATATTTCTGCATGCATTATCCACATGCAGATATTTTATGCCATGGTGAGCCCTCTCCACAGAAGCATGAAGGAGAACTGAGTAAGATCCCATATGTTTCTCTAGCGGAAAAAAGTAGCAAGGTAGAAGAATCCTATTCAATCAGCAATAGTAACACCACAATTAAAATATTTTTATATGAACTTTACGAAATTGTTAAAAATTTGCCCTGAGAAACAAGGTTTTCCACAGAAAAGCCTTTAAGATTTCTGATGTAAACCAGCATCCCCCTTGTGGCTATTTCACTGTTATTTGAAGCTGTTTGTGATTCTATGCATCAGGAACACAGCATTTCTACATCTAGACATCTGCAAGAAACGTTTTAGCACTTCACTTGTACTAAGATAAAAATCATCATATTTCAAAGATTTGCCATTTTGAGGTCAAAATGTACTCTGCAAATTAGAGTTTCTAGGTGAAGACCCTATTGAGTCAAAAATGACCAAGGTACTTGTGTCATCATTGAGCTATTTTAATAAAGGCTGATTGGTAAAAGTGGATGGAAAAATATAAATGAATGTTACACGTTATCTCCAATTCATTTTTAGGAAGATGCCATTTCACCTCTGAAATTTTTCCAAGTAATTTTTTTTTCTAAATAACACAACTCTTAAAAAAATCAATACTATAACTCTTCAAAACATAAAGGTAGTTCTTGGCAAACAAAAATTACGACTAACATCTTTATTAAAATATGTGGAAAAGTATCTTATTGGAAAAAATGCAAGGCATCAAAAATTCTTTGCAAACCACTCTTCATGTTTTCAGTAATTTCAAGGAGTATTCAAAAATTGGAACCAGCTATAGATCTAAGTAAACATATTGAAATTGTATGTTAAAAATGCCTCTGAACTTATACAAAAATTTACATATTTTACTTTCCCTTCTCCCAAAGACATACTTGTGTTGCACTTCAGTAACATATGATATTTTAAGACAAACAAATGGGAGATTATATATAATCAATTCTAACATGTCACATGATGTACATTAGAGCATTTATAGTTTTAAGGTATTTTTCTTTTAATAAGCAACTTTTTCCCTTTCTAACAAATACCAGACGAGACATTGCCACAATGAGCCAATTGGAGTGTAAGCCCATGAGGAACAATGAAAACAGGATGAAAGAATTTAACAAAATGACTTATTTCCCTTCCACATGCTGTTAAGTGGCTCCTTAAATTGAGCTTTTCAACACTGATCTCAAATTCATTTGCAGAGTAATCAGGTCCTTAATGTGTATTGTAATGTCATTCCATTGCTCCAAGACCTTCAAGAGGATACCTCCTAATTTTCCTGAAAAACTATCTCCTAAAAGTGTGTCCCAGAGACTGAGCTGGTTTGTGGAGAGCAGCTGAAGCTAGAGATACTGGTGGGTTATCTGTGATGGACTCAAGAGTCACAATGGGCATAAATTAAGAACTTTACTAAAAAATGTATGGTGAGTCATTCTTGAAATAAAGACTGCTGTGGATTAGGAAAAGAGTGTGTACAGTTATATATTCATGGCAGGCATAAACTTTCACTGCCACTCTGTGGATACCAGAATGTGATCAGCAATACTTTTCAGTTCTAGAATTGATCTTAGGTTTTTATTGCAAAATGTTTCAATACTTATTAGCCTACTCTGAAATGTTTTCAATGTTTACTTAAAATTTCCAGCCATTCTTGAAAACTCCTTTTGGTAATATACACAAAGGGTAGATAATGATGGTTGTCAAAGTAATACATAATGATTACTCCAAGAAACATTTTCTAGCATCCACCTACCTGCAGTCAAAATGAATACAAGCCAGATCCCAATATTTTGACCCAAAAGGTAAAAATTATTTGTAAACAATTATATAGAAAAGCTTACTCTTGTTCTCTGTTTACTAAAAACGTATATGTAGTTTGGTGTTGGGATTTTTTTTTTCAGATATATTTCTGTGCTGTGATCCAGCTGAAATGCATGGGTGCCCTTTCACTGACTGTAACTACAGCCAGGGCATGCCAGTTTCAAAAGACAAATCTTTTACATGGTTGTTTTATGAGATGACTTTTACAATGCTAACTTCCTGTGTAGAGAAATCTTCCTTAAGTGTAAATTTGAAGATGCAGTACACAAAATTTTCCATAGCAGAAATTTTCCATTCTCTTTTATCTTCATTACTGTACTTCCCTATTACAAGGGAGGAATGGCTTACAGCCTATTTGCAGTGTTTACTTTAGCTTAATCTAAATAGTTGACCCCATTAAATCAATTTCAACTCCTGCCCTTTGCTTTTACTTCAAATTCAAATGCTAGGTTAGAAATGAGCAAAAACAAACAAAAAAAAAAAGAAATCTATTTAAAAACAGAAAATAAGTAACTTAGACCAGAAATAACCTCTACCTCCAGCAGCACAGATTTACTTGTTTAGTGCACTACATAATACTGCAAATTGAAAAATAGAGCATGACAGCTTTTGTTAACTCATACTAATTATATGCTATCATACCTAACACCTTAGTCAGATCTTAGACATCTGAAAGCTACTGATTGACAGGCCTCATTTGAAACTCTAAAAAACTTTTAAAATAAAGAATCACAGTTAGTAGGTTGCAGAATATGCTCTTAGTCACTATCAGTCATGCTCTCCAGTCCCAATGGGAGAATATAGTTCATTGTTAGTTATTTGAAGTGTGATGCTTTACAAAACCCCCGAGATAAAGTCTCTTATGCTAGATAATGTCTCAACAGCAAGAAACATTTAGGGTTTAGGCTCCTAGGCTCTTACAGGGTCCCACATGGTAGTTAATGTTTATAGGCCCACATTGTGGGTTAGGATGAGCTTTCAAGCAGAAATTTTCTTTCCAATTACATATGAGGTGGAGGTGAAAGTACTTGTGCATGGTCCTCATGATTTCAGGGATCAGCCACATCCCAACTAGCATTTGTAATAATCTTTATCTACTCAGAGACAGAGAGTTTAGGTGGATATATTTATAGAGGCTCTTCTCTTTGTGATTTGTAACTTATAGGCCCAAAGCATTCAACAGCCACTCATAATTACATTTCACATATAAAACACCTACATTTAAGGGACATTATCAAAGCTATAAGGTCCAGAGCTCAATACCTAGGCAATGCCCAAATGAAGGTTGCTCTTCAACATTAATTGTATCCTAATATATATGGATTATAGTAGGGCTTCTAATTGCATGATGACAGCAATTTTTTACTATCCTACCATTTGCTTCATCAGTGCATGGAGTGGGCAGTGTCACTTAATGAGCCAGTATTAAATATTTTGCTTTCTCCTCCTTGAATGCATGGCCCCAAGCCATTTAAATCCTGCTCAGAAGAGACTTTCCTCATGGGTTTTTCATTGGTGCTTCACTAAAGTATATGAATACTTTACAATATTAATGGATTTATATGTTCACAAAATTCCTACTGAATGAAAATTATGTTTCTGTCTGCCTCACAACTAAGAAAGTAAGACATAAAGTGATCAAGAGCAAAAAAAGTTAGCTGTTAATTTTGAATGCTCAAGATGAGACAACAAGGAACTGAGTTTTGGAATAGTTTGCATCTTGTCAAGAATAATAATCACATCATGTGTTCCACTGATATCTGCAAATATCAGCTTCCACTGATACCTACAAATTAATCGACCACTTAATTAGTTTTCCACTATTAAAATTAATATTTCCACTACTCAGGTATCACAGCCTCAAAAACTGCATTCAGGAAAAGAGACAGCAGCTATTGAGCTATTGAGAAGTTGAGAAAAGGATTGTTTTAGTGATGTAACTAGGAACTTAGAACAAGCAATCTGCAGCAGCAACAGAGCTATAACCTGTGTCTTTGGGACACAAAAGACAGCAATATTTTTTTGGTACCATTCAGTCCAGCCCTTAAATTCTGCAGCATGTGGAATATAAGGCAATGACCTTACAGCAAACAGCCTGTTCTACTACCTGCTACAGACCATCTCTTCTATTGAGTGGTTTTCTTTCTCTTTTCTAGTCTTTATTATTATTTTTCTACCTCCTTCTCCCCCTTTCTATTTCTCTGTTCTCCTCCTATTCTCATCTTCATTTATTTCTTCTTACCAGCTCGTCGGGCAACTCTTCTTACTGTGCCCACTCTGGTGACAGCTACTTCTGAGGATGACATAGACCGGAGACCCATCAGAAGGCTCCGCTCTAAGAGTGACACCCCTTACTTGGAAGAAGCTCGGATCTGCTTCAACCTTGATAATGGTAAGACCAGACCTTCCCTAAACAGCATATGATGTTAATTAAAGACTTCTTTTTGAGGTGCAGATGGACCAGATGGTACCTCCTCGTTCACAAGCGATGTGGTGGTTCACCAGACATCCAAAGATGCCAAGGCTGTCTAACTACAAGCACCTGCATATGTATGAACAGGGATCGTTTTCAAAATTCTCCTGCAAGTGCGAACTAAAACTTTTTTTTCTGTTTTAGCCAGGGTGAGCTAGTGAGATCACACCAAAATAGAATTGATTTGCAAACAAAATATATCTTATCCATTCCAGTCATCCAGAAATATGAAAGTTATTGAGAACATTTATGGAGGGATTACAGCTAGCAGCAGACTTGAGCTAAACCCAATGTTACAGCTATTGAAAAGCATGGAGCACAACCCAAAACCTCAATAGGACTACTTAGCAAACATGTAACAGGAAATTCTTGACTCTGCAGGAATGAATAAGAGAGCTGTCCTTCAAAATTCAGAACAACTAGTGTTATTATCACTACCTTCAGAGTTTGTGAGATCCAACATTCCTTCCTTGGTCTTTCTTTCTCATTGAAGCTGACCAACACAAAAGACTTTGGAAGTACTGACAGCTTAGTGATTTTAAGCAGAGTGGATTTTGGTATTTTTTCTAAAAAGCCCTGAATTACATGACATGAGCTAGTATACTCTTAGGCACATATTTTAACTGTCTAACTTTACTTTTACTAAAGTAGTACTTTTGTGCTGCCCACTTTTTTTTAATAGATTTTTTTATTATTTATATTACACTAACCAACTGAAATTGGAGCCCTGATGTGGCGGGCAGCCTATAAACCACAGGGTAAGAACGTCTACATAAAGAGCTGATTACTAAACAGAGAAACAGAGCTTCCACAAAACACCAAGCCCAGTTTGCAGCTGGAGAACGCAGTCTCTGGTTTTTGCAGATGGTCACATTTTTCTCAATGACCTGCCGAAGCAGCTTTGGAAGGCGAGCCCCGGGCTTTGAGCGATGGTCAGTTTCAAACGTTGAGTGCAGGCTCCTCAGTCCCCTTGGCATTTTAAACTGTCAAGGTGTGGCTCACCATCTCACTGTACGGAATGGGTTTGCCCAAGGAACGAGGGTAAGGAGGTGAAGGCATGCACCGTTAGACATCCCACCAAGTCCCAATGATGCGGTGCTGTGTGTTCCGGAGGCCCTGGGCTAGAAGTGAGCATTCGGGGCTCCGGGCTTGCTGCGGGGCGGCACCTCTGCCGGCCGGGCCCATCGGCGGCGTTCGGCACCTCAGCCGGGACCTCCCCTGGGGGCGGGAAAGGCGCTCGGCCGGACCCTGCCCGGGGCGGGGGTGGCAGCGCCGGGGCCGGGGACAGCGCTCCGTGCCCCGCCGCGGAGGCGGGCGGGACTCGGCAGGGGCAGCGGGCAGGGCCGCCGCGGCCGCTCCCGTCCGCAGATCCTTGACGGGTTTTCCCTGTCTCTCCCCCTCCCTCCCTGCGCTCCTTTCTCCCTTTCCCTCTCTCCTTCCCCGTCCTCCCCTCCCCCTCCCGCGCCTCTCTCCCTCCTCCCTTCCCCTCTCTCCCCCTCCGCCCCCTCCTCGCCCGGCCGCCCCGCGCCGCCGCTCGCCCTCGCCAGCTCGCCGGGCCACGCTGCTCACCGTGCCCACATTAATGGCGGCATCTTCCGAGGAGGACATCGACCGCAGACCCATCCGCCGCGTCCGCTCCAAGAGCGACACCCCCTACCTCGCCGAGGCCCGCATCTCCTTAAACCTCGACACAGGTGAGAGGCGGCCCGGCCCGGCGCGACCGGCGGCGGGGGAAGCAGGGAGGGAAGGGGCCGCCCCCGCCCTCCGCCCCTGCCTGCGCCCGCGGGCTCCCCGGGCGCCGCCGCCCGGCCCTGCCCCGGTGCCCGCGCCTTCGCACCTCGCCGGCCTCCCCTGGCCCGCAGACCGGCTCCCCCTGCCCCGCGCCTCTCACCTGGGAGAGCCGGGACCGGCTGCCCTTCTCCCTTCAGCCCCTCGAAGCTTCCCCTCTCCCAGAGCGCCGCCCTCTCGCCCTGCACGGCGTCGTGGCGCATCCCCTCAAGGCTTCTGCACTGTCCCTCCTCGCCAGGTGCTGGCATCCCTCCTGAAGATGCTGCCCTTGGTGTTTTGCAAGTCTCTCCCTGGCTTGCTCTTTGCCTTCTTCCCCTGATGGGTTTGTGCCTCAGAAGTGCAAGCAAACTTGCACCTGCGTTGTCCACTTAGTTTCATGAGGTCCCCGGTTGTCTCAGCGTTGCCTTTTTGGACTCTCGATGGGTTTACAGCCTGATGGTTCCTACCAACACACCTCCAGCTCCCTGCATTTACCTCCTCCTGCCTATTATTGGGATGAACCTCCTGCAGTTCTCCACCTGACCTGTCCTTCCCCTTTCTTCACTACTGTGCCTTCCTCTTTGCCACCTCTTCCTCATAACTCCCTTGAGATTTAAGCTGTCCCCTTCAATTCATCCTGTACATGATGAAACTATCCTGTTTCTTTCCTACTAGGCCTCTGGTTTTCCCTCCTTTCTTGACCTTTCTTTATGAGGTCTATCAGCAGCAAACTAACTACACCAGAGGTGACTTGCTCTCAAAAACAAAAGAAAAGAAAGTTCTTTCTGCTGGTTCTCTGCACCAAACCAGACTTCCTCTATTTGGGAAGGGGGACAGCATGAGGGAGGATCTGTAGCCAGCAGTACTGCAGCCTCCCTTCATGTCCCAGCAGTAGCACACAAAATGACCCAACTGTGTAACATTCTTTGATGCTGAGCCTGTGAGCTCACTGCCAGCTGTAAAGGGAAAAGAGCTGCCTTGGAGTTGCTGCTTGCCCTGCTGCAGTCTCTCCCATCCCTCCTCCCCCTTTCAGCTGGCAGAAAGTTGGAGATGGCAGAGATGCATTTTCTTCTCCACTTGGGGATGGAACAGATTCCCCTCCCCCCTCCTGTTATCCCTGCTGCAATTACACCTTTGGTAATGGCTGATGCGCAGTTTGGTTTTACCACTGGCAGAACGGTTGGTTACACCGTATCGTGTGTCATTATTTCTCTCTGATCACGGCTTCTAATTGCCAAACCATGGGTAAGATGGGTGGCATTCCAGGGCACAGGCTGGAGGATCGTGCCAAGTGCCAGGTTTCAGCTCTATAAAGAACTGGAAGTGAAAACAGAAAGAGCATCACTGTAAGGTGTAAATAAAAAAAGGCTGTGTATGGTTATTTGACTGCTGAAGTAGCACTGTGCTGACTTGTGTTCTCTCAGGTAATGTTATGACATGTAGTTATAAATAGATAAACCAGCTAAGAGCAAGGCACCTTCAGGTCACTTGGTTCCTCACATCTCTATGCTGAGCTAGACATGCTGTCTTTGCTACAAGTCCCAGAGGATGTGCGAGTCTCAAGGTACCTCTTTCCTGCAATCCACCAAATAATTTGGTAATTACACTTAGCTTCTTTCTGTTCCTCCCCTCCCCCTGGCTCTCTATAATTTGGGTCTTTACTTGCAAACCTGGGAATGGAATTCCTTAAAAAAGAAATAATTAAAAGAAACTGTGCTGGTGTATCAAGAAATATAAATGAAAAATGTTGTAAGTAGTGCAAGTGTGTGTTTTCATTAATCCATCTGGCAGTGAGTAGTAAAAAAAATAAAATTGCTTAGCAACCAGTATTGAGTGAGTGAGCCAAAAAGCAAGTGAAACATGCCGCTGATACCCACTTCATTTCTGAGCTGTTGAGTTTACTCTTCGGTTTGCCCAGAAAGCACAAACCAAGCTGCCTGGGTATGAGAACTCTCTAGTCTGAGGAAAAAGCCACTAGAAAATGTGTTTGGCCACTTTTGCTCATACTTGAAAATGCCATGCAGCTCAAGCTTTCCTTTTGAAACTTACTTTGTTTGTGAGGTGCAGTGTTCCTGCCGTTATTTTTTTGGCTCTGTGTGTGGGGAGGGGGGCGAAAACACCCTGTTTCTAAGCCGACCGGGTTTCCATTTGCAGTCTCCTTGTTGGTGTCCCTGCCGCTGTGCCACAGAGGGTAGCGGGTCGCCCGTGGTGTCCCAGTGCCCTGCGGGCGGAGGGGCCCGACCTCCTGCCCAGGGCGCTGTCCGCCGCCCCCGGTGCTGAAGCCGCTCCGCCGGGGGTGGAGGGCGCCTGTCCCGCCTTGCCTTCTTCTCCCTGGCTGTCCGTGGGCTGGCAGCGCATGTGTGTGCACAGGGGTGTGTGTATCTCTTTGCCTGTACAGGGGGAAGGTGGTGGAAGGAAGTAAAGCTGTTTCTTCAGCCCACGGATGCAGTTGAAGCTAAAGTGATGCTCGGGGCTCAGGAAGGAACCTCTTCCTTGTGTGCTCATTGCTTGCTTTCCATTTAGTGTATTCCATATCTGCACTTGCTGCTCAACCACTGCTTACAGAGCTATTTTTCCTACAGCTGTTATGAGTCAAGCTTCATTCCCCAGTCACTGTCTTCTGTCAGGACATGGTCAAAGTTTGGCTGCAGCATGCAGGATCTGCTTTCAGTATTGGAACTTCAAATCCACTTTTATTAAAGAATCATAACCAGATACAGTGAATACTCCCCTTCTCCACCCTTAATTGCAACCATTAGTTAAGAACGATCAGGTTTTTATCTACTTCAGCTGTGAGTTATAATTATACCATTACTGCTGTTATCTGTATTGTTGAACAACTGAGATTGCAAACACGGAGTCAATTATACAGTTTGGTTGTAGCATGTATTTGGTCTGGGTCTTTAAAAACCACAATTTGCAAGTGATTAACAGTGCAGCTTCTATCTCCCCTTGTCTTTCGATTATATTAACAGCTTTGCATTGTTTGATTTTCCAAAACATACCAGTTTATTATGTTTGTTTCTAAATATCGATCCATTAACTCACAATTATTACCTAGCATGAGTTGACAAATGCTGTTCGATTAGTTGTGCCTGGTATGGGTTTTTGTCTGGTGTTCCCAAACTGATTAAAATACTCTGTTTTTTTCCAAACCCAGGGTTATTCTCTCTATTATTATACATATGCAAATCCTATTAATCTAAGTTATGTGCTCATATCAAGAGGATAATACTTCCCAAAGGATTAAAATTACCTTTTCTGCCAAAATTAATGTAGCTACATAACACTGTAAAGCTATACGCAGCTATAAATTCTTTTTCCATATTTGATACTAAATCAGTTCCATATAGAGTTTAATTTTTTATTTTCTCAACAGCTTCCTCCAGTGCAACACTAGAGGAATGAGGAATGTGCTCTCATTTTTGGGAGGTGGTCTTCCATTTTCTTTATGATTAGCAATCTGGCATTTCTCCATCTCTTAAGATCCATCTTTGGCTTTTCATACACATGTTCTTAAAAGCAGTTTTCAAATTGTCTTTCTGACTTTCTCATTCAGGCATCTAAAGGCTAATCCCAAAAATACTTTTGAAAACTTATTCATCTGTGACAGTTGTCCAATAGCATAATCACTTTCCTGGTCCTGTGCCAGCTGATAAGTTCAAGTGGTTTTTATCAGTTTTGACCTATTACAGGTTTTGGCTGATTTCTATTCTTCCTGTTGCAAAATACTGTACTTTTTAAATAGCAATGCATGGTAGGTAGCTTTCAAGCTTGATAAATTGGCAGAGGTGATGCCTGATAAGGAGATAGACTGCTTAAAAGTCACTAAGTGATCCAAGGTGTATGAGCTTTTCTTCTCCTTCCCCCTTCACAAAACTGCTTGGGGAATCCCTGTCAGAATTTTATTGGTGTTTGTTAGGGAAGGGGGGAGACTACTGCACTGAATTGATCTGGTCAGGTTCTTTTAGCCTTTCAAGTGTTAGTCATTATTGAAGCTATTTCTATATACAGGTACTCTTACTCCTCCCTAGCCAAAAAAGAGTAAGCTTTGCACTGCAATCCTCTACAAAGCTGATTCTAACAGGCTGAGTTAAATGGTGCAAGAAGTCTTTGTTTCAGCTCCTCAGTCATTCAGGGAAGTCACCAAATGTTGCCTTTTGTTTGAGCAAGGCTGATTGTATACTTATTTAACCTGGCAATGGAGACTCAAGGAGAAAGCAAGCCAATGCCTTGGAGAAGGTGTAAGGCCAGAATGACTAGAGTAGCTGTACTAGGGGTCAGCAAAGAGGGGATGTTCCTTTAGAAAGAATTAGCTTCCATGCTGTGAAATGGGGAGAGGGGAGATTTTAAATGTGAATATATTCCTCCCACCCTGACTTCAAAATGTGTACCAGCGGTACAACCAAACAGAAGCCAGAGGAGCAGCAGGAGGATTGCAAGAGCTGGCCTCTGAAGAGAGAGGAGAGAAGGGGGAAAGAAGTGGTGACGGACAGAACCCGATAGAGATGGTGCAGCCTGTGCAAGCTATGGAGCCCAGCTGGCTCACTCGGCCCTGGAGCGTAGCACAGATTTTTAGTGCACTGAAGTCACTCAATAATCTCACTGAAGTAGCTGGATCCTTAAGTGATTTAAGTCATTTGTTGACTTCAGCCAGGGATCTGAGCCAGACTGTAGAAATGTACATCTCTGCTCCCTTTCAATGATGAAGGATCTGTTTTATCTCTTTGTGGTGTGGAGCCACATGTTGTCTTGGAATGTGTTCTGGGAAAGCAAAGCTGAGAGGGAAAGGACTTAGTGGCTGTGCATAATTTTGCTATGGGTAGAAGGGTCCTCGTGTCTAGAAAGGCAAGTGAACTTGGTACCATTTACTGTTCTTAAGCAGTGACGAATAAATCACACTGGGGAGAGGAAAAAATCTACGTCAGCCTGTGTTAGTGCTGCTGCAAGCAGAATTAATTCACAGGGTGTAAAGAGGGAGGAGGATCCTGGCAGAAACTGCTGAATGGCTGAGACAAATGTTCGCAAGCTGGGAAATGTTCATGGTCGGCTGTTTCTGTCATGCAGAGCTGGTGGGGGAAAGCCAGGACACAAAGGGTGACTGTTAGTTTTAGATGTGGGAATTTATTCATTCTGGACCAGGCACAAAGTTGAAATCTAAAGTGCCTTACATTTTCAGTGTCCTGGCACCTTCCACGCTCTGTTTGGGCCCTAGGGTTTCTTATAGCCTTCATGGTAGGCTGCTTTACTGTTCCTGTTTGTACTGCTGTATTCACTGCATTATATAGCTCTAGAGCTATGCAGAATAGTTTTCAGGGATCAAAATGATGTATGATTTTGCTTTCTAATAGGAAGATAATTTTATTTGTGTATTAGCCTCATACATGTTGTTTTTTCTGGAAGGATATGATACATTTTGCTGCAGTGAACAAGGAGGAGCTTGTGAACTAAATTTTGTTACTTTGTAAAATAAGAAAGAATATTTATGTAGCTCACTGACGTGGGTAAATTGTAAATAGGTGAAAATAATGTGAAATTACTTGACTGGATTTTCTGCAGGAAATCTCCATCCCATTAATTTTTAATTTTCTCTAAATCCCATAATTTTATTTTAAAGTCTGTTTTAAAGTTTCTGAGTTTGCCCCTGGTCATCCTTACAAATGATTTAACACAGTTAATCATCTCTGCAGTAATTTGAAATGCTATCACATTTGGAGTTGAGTTATTTCTTCCCTGTTTATTCAGTATATTTTTCATTATATTCATAATAAAATACTCTGCATGGTTTCATGATTTATGAATAAGTGCTCCCTAAAACTATATACAAATTTCAATGACTTTGGATTTATGGACCTCACAGATTAGAAATAATGTGGAAAGGTTAATCGGAAGGACATAAGAGTGTTTTAAAAAATATTTTTAAATTATGGTGGCTTTAGGATTTCAGGTAGAAAAGATTGGTCTCAGCAGAACAGTGGAGAGAGAAATAGGCAGTAGTAGGCTTTCTAATATGTGTGGGAGTTTTTATTTCTTTTTGGAGAAAGATTAGTAAAAATGCATGCCTGGAAAATTTCCACTTTTTGCTCTGCTCTAATCACTCCCTCAGATTATTGTCATGGAGATTCTGTCATACTTAGGAACCCAAATCACAGGTTTTAGCAAAGCACTTCTTAATACCTTTATAAAGGGACCTGGAGAACTGGCCTCCTTTGCTATCAGGTGTTGCCTTAAAAAACCTTGTGCCTGCCCTTTAACTGACTGATGACTGATAGTCTTAATGCTGCTTAATTTGGAGTATAGCTGGAGATCAGATGTGTGCCTGTCATTCATTTCCTGGCTGTTTTCCAGCCCTGGGAGCATGAGTACACATACCGGGAAGAATGAACATCCAAGCTGAAAGCCACCCTTCATGTGGCAAGGATAGGCCATTTGAGATAGCCTGCCCTTCCCAGGGCTAAGTGCAGTGGCTGAAAGCACCTCTGTATCAACAGGCAGTTTAGAGGGGAAGAGGTCTTATCAGCAACTGAGGTTTCAACTCTTGTACTTGACTTTGGAGACTTAAGACTGTGACCTTCACTGTGTGCTGGATAGGAATGAGTTTTCATGTTCTCCAAGTTCAAGGGGAGAGATGTCCCTGCTTCACCAGCTGTCATCTAATAGGAATTTTTGATGCAGACTTGAATGAACAAATATGACTGAGGACAGTTTGAAGGGAAGGGCGAAGTTAGTCAAATTGATGGAACTGGCAAGAGTAAAATGATAGAAGATCCATTTCTCTGAATGCTGGAGATGTTCTCATGTTATGATGTTCTTGGGGCACTGCACATATGTATCACCTTTCTGTGTCAGGGGGCAGCTGGTACACATGCAGTCAGTGGCATCAACATTGCTGTGAAACAGCTGTGACAGGAGATGGAAGGAAGGAAGGAAGGTATGTGCTTGCTTTGGGATCAGAATAGGCAAAGCTGATGCCTTGTAAAACTCTCTGCAGTATGTGTGACTTTAAGGCTGCTGTAGTGCTTTGTTATTAATCTGGCCCTTCAAGAAAATTGATGTTGCAGAATCTGCCTGAATAAGAAGTTATCTCTGTATTTTTGTTTTGCTTGATGAGCTTTTTGGGTTAACACAACCAAGTATATTCCTGCAAGCTGGGATGATGCAAAATTGTGTTACTTTTTGTTTCATCAGGAACGTGATTTTCTTCTTGGAAATAGTTCTTTAAGGAAACTGCATTTTTCCAAAACTTCAAAACTGACATCCCTGTTCAGAATTATTAGCTGTAAAATCTAGTAAAAAGAAAGGCCTAATCCTCAGTAATAGGTATAATTAGCTTTAATACTTAATTACTCTGAGTCAACTAATTGGTTTCCTTGGGACTACTCAGACTAGTTCTCAGAGCTAGGCATGTAAGTGTCTTCAGAATCAATCTTAAAGTTGTAAGTTTTTGCAATGTGGCAAAAGTCATTAGTCCAGAAAGAATGTCTTGGGCTGTCTGTTTTCAAATATAAAATGTCAATGTTAATGAAATATTGTGTTATTAGAAGTTATTTCTTGTGCTTCTGCTTTTGACTATTGAGTCAGTGTGAAATGTTATATTTCCATAGTGAAATAAAACTTGGCTGCCTTCATGCTTTCCTGGTGATGAATATTTGTGACAATGTATCTCTTGTGGATAAGGTGCAAAAATTGTCACTTTTAACATTTTAATCATATTAATGTGATGTATTTTACATAGTAATAGAACTTCTTGATGTAGTCCACTAAAATGTTTTCTTCATTCAGAATACTATTAGGGTAAAATTATTTATAATCATGCAATAACCATTTTTAATCATGCAGTTCTGTTGCCTTCAGTTATAATGCATTGGTGGTCTTATTTTATATTGATATGCTGAAGCCATAGCTGGACCCTCAGTATATGGTCATCATTGCTAGCTTTTGTTGTAGAGACAGTGTTCCTGAATATTTAAAATAAAATAATTAGTACCTTTATTGCAAACTCTATAATAATTTTCTTATCTTGAAATTCCAGTTCAGTGTATAAGAATGTGAAGATGATGTCCAAACAAGAACTTGATGAGTAGCAAATTCAGCAAGAAAACAGGGAGGCAGAGTTGAAAAATCACGTGCTCATGTTTCTTCTGCATTCCAGATTCACTGTGGTTTCATTCTGGTTATGAAGTACATAAGGCTGGGGAAGCATGTGACAAGAGTTTGCATATACTTGTGTTTTTATATACTCTATGAACACATGCCATTTTAACTGTGATTGATAAGAACTGCAGTGTATATTTTCGTTAATCAGAACGTTCTTGTTATGCATAATTTATGTTGCAATATCATTTTTACGGTTAGTGAATACAGTACTTGGACAGACAGACATCTGGTTAATTGTTTATAAGCAAATTAAATACCTGATGTATTATTAAAATGAAAGAGAAATTTCATCAGGGCTAAATCTAATTCTATGCTAGAATGTTGGAAAGTTGTTTAAAGCCTGACTCAAGCTTGATGCCCCAAATTTGGGAGGACCTGTTTTGACTGTGGCACTTGTCTACCTACCAGTGTGTGCTTATTTCTGTTCTATGGGTAAAAGAACAAGGAGTCTACTGACAGATTTGGTTACTGACTGGGGTGCATGTCCTTGGGAAGAATGTTCCTATGTTCCCTCAGTCAGTCAAGTGTTGCAATGGTGTTAAGCCATCAGAAACAGCATTAGAAGACTCCCTTTAAGCTAGTCCTCTTTTGCTACAGCTTTGCAATAAGCAATAGGAATCTCTCTCAGAACAGAAAATATCCCCTCAGTTAAAAAGAAATGGGAAATTATTGGTTATATTGCAATATTCCTTGAGAAAGAGATTACTCCCATCTGACATCTGTAATGGTCCTTTGTTTTCCTTGCTGAGATCGCCGATAGTGCAGTTTTCATACATCATTTTTTCCTTCTATTTTCTCTGTTTTCTTGCACTAGAGAAGTGCTAGAAACAAATGTGGAGACCTTGACAAGGCTGTGCTTGATGCATGAGGCATCTGTAAGGTTTGGAGGAGAATGGCTCTTCCCCATGCCCAGCCTCAGTTGCAGGAGCACATGGGTATAAAGGTCATGTTGTGCTGTGTGCTGGTGCAGAGGTGTGTAGCTGACTGTCTCATGTGAGCTCTCAGCTCCTGCCTTCTCTGGGGCTGTGTCATTGTTGGCATCTCTCTTTTCCTGTTGCCTTTTCCATTCTCTGGTGTTTATCAGGGCTATGTATGTGGGTAGCAGCAATATGTTGGCCTGCAGCTTTTTGAGGGCTGTGCCTGCTGTCTTGGCAGAGATGCCATACCAGCATTTGGTAAGTTGGGAACTATGACTTTAGAAGGTCACCGTGCATCCTTAGGAGCTCTGATAAAGAGTTATTAATCTACATGGTGTTTCCATGAATCTGGTTAAGGCAATCATTCTCTGGAGCAATGATCACTCCTGCTCTCTGCATAGAGACTGCTCTTCTGGTGGT
This sequence comes from Fringilla coelebs, assembly GCF_963513975.1. Lineage (NCBI taxonomy): Eukaryota > Metazoa > Chordata > Aves > Passeriformes > Fringillidae > Fringilla > Fringilla coelebs. The sequence continues at coordinate 89,016,203 of NC_140028.1, forward strand.
GGGTAGAGGTGGAGAGTTAGCAATAAACTGCATTAAGCTGCTAATGAGTAGTCATTGTTTATATTTAAAGCAGTTTCGCATGTTCATCCATTCATTAAAATTTTAATTTTGTCTTAACACTTTCTTTGTTCATCATCCTATATTACTTACACTACACACATCAAGGCTCTTTTTACATGTGCTGAATGCTTTTCCAAAAATCGTTAAATTTTTTCAAAAATTACTTTTTTCAATAATAGTTTTTTTTTTCTCAAAGACTTACTAGGTTGAAATAGCAAATTAAAAAAATGAAAAGTAAATGATCATTTTAATTTTCTCTGTGTGGAAGAACAGCAAAATCTTTCAAAGCTAATAATGAAAAATTAGCTGGGGCTAACTAATTACATGTAAAATGATAGCCTATAATTATAAGGCAAGAAGAAATCAATATAAAGCTCGATTTGTAATTTAGTCTTATCTCAAGGCACAGAAGAACAAACCATTATGTGAGATAAATTTTACAAGATTGCTTCAAATAATATTTTTTCTGAGCTAATTAGTTGATAAATTTTATTTACTTTTTAAAGAAAACAAGATAGGCATCACTGAATAACCTTGGGATTTGACCTTGCAAGCTTTCCCCTCTGGAAGCAGTTGGTCTAAATCTTTGTCAATATTAAAGGAGACCCAAGGGGAGAGCGGTAAAAATATTTGGTTGAGAAATACCATTACACAGATGGAATACAGTTTTTTGTTAACATGCTTCATGACATAATAGTAGGAAACCAGGAGAAACAATCACCAGAATTAAGGCAATGCAGGACATGTGTTGTCATTAAAACATATCAGGGCTTACTAAACTTAACTGCTTGCAGCTAGTGCAGCCCTAGGCAGCAGAAACATGATGTTAGCAGGTACCCACCAAAGTGGCTGTATATGTACCTAGAGGTGTGTGTCAGCAGCCCGAGGAGCATGCAGGGACCATCTGTTAATCAGCAGGAGTCTAAAAGGCTTAAAGTGGGCAGCAGAGGGATGGCTCTAGAAGTTGTACAACTTACTCTCTCAATTACACAAGTCAGTGGCAGGTAGACAGGTCCCAAGCAGTGATAGGTGTTCTTCCTGCATCGTAGCTGTTTCAGAAGATGTTTCTTCCGTGCCTTTTGGCAAGGCTTACTGGCATTTGTAGCCAATTGAGATTTAAAGAAGCACCTAGTGTTGAGAAGGAGGAAAATGCAGGGCCTGCTTCTTTATAATTTTGGAGATACATTCCGCTTTTAAATCTCATTCTTGACTCTGTGGCTAAAATAAAACATTGTATCAGCTATATATCAGTGTGTTTAATAAGGCAGCACTTGGCTTTCATTACCACTCCCAACAGGAAGATTGTTATCAGCAAGAGGTAGAGAGGTATACTGAGGAAGTGAATGTGGTGACAGTATTAGCCATACATAAAATCCAGAGCTGTTCTAGCAGAAAATCATCCAAAACATTTCACTCCCATGCAACTTTCTGTTACTGTGTTAGAAAACATTTGGTCCTGTTGGTTCACTTACATGGGACTATGGGATTATGTGTATGTGTTCAAGCGTGCTTAAGTGTACTGCAGTCACTCATGTACAGCCAATTTCCCTTGCTGAATGGTACGTTGTGGGTGGTTTGCCTGTGGGAACTGACTGTTTTACCCCTTTTAGGATTTTACACTGAATTTAAGGCAGAATTTGAAAGTGGAATCAAGGAAATGTAGGTTGGATCTTGAAGAAGGTGTTCTTAGTAGTTTAGACTGACTTTCATGTTTTGGTTTAGCTGGTTTGCTGTCTTAGAAAAAGATCCAGGACTGTATATGTAGGTGGCTCTCATCTGTTTGTTTTAGTAGGTGGGAGGTATTACCCCTTAGCATGACCCCAAGAGCATGTTTGTTGTCTTTCCCCTGTCTTCAAATGTGCCCTGGAGACTCCAGGATAAGTAATTTCCAACCTCCATGTACATCCTTTCCATGGGGAGGAAGCTCAGAAAACCTAGAAAGAAAGGATTAGGATGGTGAAGAGGACCTGTATTGTGTCTTTCTTCAGTCACAAGGGCTTTAATAAGTAAGCTTAATAATTGTATTTGCTACTGATTTTTCCTTTCCAAATTTTGATCGAGACATTTTCTGAGATGAACAGGTATTTACAGGGTAAGGGAGAGAATGGCCAAAGTGGTTTCAATCATTCAGATACACTTTTTTCCCTGCAAAGGATTTTTGGACTGAAGAAAGATGTTCTTCTGTGCTAGAATCCAATGTGCTGGTTTTGGGGTTTTCTGCCTAGAGGACTGTATTTTTTAAATGTAATATCTCACATTGCTTCCCATAGGACATTACCAAACCAGTTTTCATAAATCTCTGTGCACAGAGTGTTTTATGTGAGACAAAGATATTTTTTCTTGATATATTTTTTGCACCTTGCTGTCCAGCTGCATGGGTATTTATATATACACTTAGAAGTTTTTTTCTCATCTGCGAATGAAAACCTTGAGTGCTAATCTCTTTCTTCTGACAAAATCCTCTGATGCTTTTCCCTTAGGAATCCCCTTCCTTAATTCTGTGCCATTCTGTGTGGTAAGGGGGATGCTGACTCTGAAGGGCTTATCCTGCCTTCTGAAGTCTGTGTCACAGTCATCTTTCTTTTGAGACTGGAGAGCTAACATGTTTGTAACAGAGTTTCTCTGTATTGATATCCATACTGGAAAAAGAAGTGACTACAAAATCCAGTAAAGGTTCCTTTTCAATCCTTTGTGTACTGGCTCAACAGTACCCTGACACTACATTGGCCTCCGAGCAGAGGATGATGCATATATATTGTGCGCAGAAGTTTCTTATGTCATTGCCGTATCTTGTTGCTGCACTTAGATGATTTATCCTGTGAGGATTTGTGTTGTGTTTGCTATTACATGCACTTTGCCTTAGAAAACTTTTCTGGCATCTTCAAAATTAAGTAAAAAATATGTATTTGGAAATCTTTTCAGGCTTCTTTCTCCTCTCTCTTCCCTCAGGAAAAGGATAGAAAATATGAGCAGGTAAGTTTCCTTTTAAAGAAGTTTCCGAGTAGTTCACAGTGCCTTGAAAACAAATGAAGAGTGTTCAGAAAAGTATGTCTGTCTTCCTGTTCTTTTAAATAATGTGTCTATACTACAGCCCTCTTATATAATAAGATTTTTAGTCCCAGATGGGTTGGGAATAGTTATCTGCAGCTCTGCTTACTTTTTACACTCTATCAGAATGAGTCTCCCAAAACAACCCTTAAATGGTTGTAGGGTAATTAGGGTTCATTGGTACAACAGTAACTAGATTTTATATTTAATTAGTCTCTCTGTAAAGTAGAGTTGCTGCATCATATTTGAAATACTCTTTGATGATATTAATGAAATGTCTTACAGGAACTTTAGCTTGATGATCAGTGTGGTTAGTATTTAAATTTTCTGCAAATTGAGCTTCTATTGCACAGATAATATAGCTTCTGATAGACCAACATTACAGCATCCTTGTTCAAATAGATACATCTGTTACAGCTCTGTAGCCATGGGAAAGAACTGCTGCCTCACAAATGGCTTACTGTGACTCTGGAAGGACCCAGTTCAGGAAAACACTGATGCGTCAAGATTTGTCATTAATAAACATTAGAAATATGTTCTGAATTCTTCTCTAAATTGCAAAGGAAAATCTGCTCTCTGGAGACTAACATAGAATCAGAGAATTGTTTTGGTTGGAAGGGGCCTTTAAATATCAATTAGTCTGATGTCTCCACAAAGAACAGGGAAATATTAAACCAGGTCAAGTTGCTCAGAGCCCCATCTAGTCTTACCTTGAATGTTTCGAGGGACATCTACCACTTTCCTGGTCAACCTGTTCCAGTGTTTCACCACCCTTATTGTAAAGGATTTCTTCCTTTTATCTAGTCTGAATCAACCCTCTTTTAGTATAAAACCATTGCTCCTTATCCTACCACAACCGGCCCTGCTATAAAAAGTCTGTCCCTACCTTTCTTGTAAGCTCTCTTTAAGTACCAGAGGGCTGCCATTAGACCTCCCCATAGCCTTCTCTTCCCCAGGGTGAACAACCCCATCTGTTTCTGCCTTTCCTCATAGGAGAGCCATTCTATCCCTCTGACTAATTTTGTGACCCACCTCTGGACACACTCTAAAAGGTCTGTGTCTTTCTTGTACTGCGGACCCCAGAGCTGGATACAGCATTCCAGGTAGGGTCTCATGGGAGTGGAGAAGAGAGGGAGAATCACCTTCCTTGACCTGCTGGCCACGCAGCTCAGGATGCAGTTAGCTTTCTCAGCTGTGAGTGCACATTGCTGGGTCATTCATAGTGTTTCACCCACCTCTATCCCTAGTCCCTGCCTCCCCCAGCCTGTATTCATATTTGGGGTTGCCCTGACCCAGGTGCAGCACTTTTCACTGGGCCTTGTTGGACCTCGTGAGGTTCCCGTGAATCCACTTTCCAAGCTTGTCCAGGTGCCTAATATTTTCAGCAGCTTCTTGCTTTGTCTGTACGTTTCAGAAAACAGTAAACCAGCACCAGTCTCAGTAAAAGTGTTGGCAGGATGTGGAGTAGATGAGGTTCTTCTCATACCTTGCTGTTAGGAATTCTGTGTTGCCTTGGGAGGCACAGACCCTGAGATGCTGGCACACCTCTTCAGGACTGTTTGTGATTCTACAAAGTATCATGTTTAGAGCCATGCTGTGTCTATCCACAGAAGCCTGTAGGGATCAGATATTGGAGAGAAAGGGGAAGACTTCATCACATCAACTGAAATAGTGCTTCCTGCTCTTACTCATAAATATTCTTCAGAACCTCATGCTTTCCCTGCTTGCACAATTAGTTACAGATGGGTCAAATTTGGTTTACTAAACCAGGTTCTTGGAGACTAGGGTCACAGATGTGTGTGTTGGATATGCATCCTAATATTTGGCTGGGTTGTACCAGGAGTGCAGGAGTGCTTCCCAGGTCCCTCATCATGGAAAGTCACTGATTTTGCTGGTGTCTTCCACTTGCCTTGGGCTGCTGGCCCACACAGCCTCATAACAGCTCTTAAGTTAGAGAGACTTATGGTTGCCAGATATGCTGGACTGCTTGTGATTTCTGCCCATACACAATTTCTCTATGGGCATGAAAGCCAAATCTGCCAAACATTTGCCAGATCATTCCAGATCTGAAGCAACCCAGTCGCAGCAGTAGTATAAGCCTGTCCCTGGATATCTGTAAGTCTATGTACTTTTATTTATATTCACAGAGCATCTCCACAGAACATGCATGGCACATCTGGCACATCCTAGAAATGTGTGTGTTTCTACCTAAGAAAAAGTATACCCCAAGGACAGTGACACATCCAACATTACTATTGTGCTTGGGATGCTCTCTGGGAAGTAATTTGCAGCCGACCTCATGGTGCATGCTCTAGAAGTGTGTGTGGGGGGAAAAATGTAAGAAAATAAAGGTAGTGCAGAAGGTAATCTCACTCCTAAGGAGTTGCAGCTGCACTAATTAGCAAAGATTAGGAACAGGCCTGCCCTTAACAGGCCGCAGCTGTGTCTAATTAGATGAGTGATATAAAAGAGTGGGTTAGCTAGGTGAGAAGGCTGTTGGAGTTTGTTGGCTGTACTGTGAAGAAGAAGGAGTTAGTGCTGTGAGGAGCTGCCCATGAGAACTCACCAAGAAGGTATGGAACTTTTGTAATAAGATGACAACTGTAGAAGGAGAATTTTCTGACCTGAGAAGGGTGCTGATGTGCTGTGTACTTCATTGTGTTTTCACACTAGTGTACCAATTAGGTGAAAAAAAATCACTTTTTAGTGTTTCTCATCTTAGAAGTGCTGTCTAATAATAATTTGCTGTATTGAAATATTAGTTGATGATGCATCATTAGATGGATCCTCTGTTGATACTGGCAAATTATGCACTGAATGAGTTCTGAGGTATTGTTCTGAAGCATTGAACTTTTCTTCTTTTGTAGTGTCAGTGTCTTAGGGACAGACAGAGTATTGTTGCTGTTGTAGTTCTTAATTGTTGCAGACAATATTGGTCATGCTCATTGGAAGGTCAGCAGACTAATAGAACAACGTGATCTGTGGGTCATCAGAATAGTTCTTCATGGTCTTTTGGAGTTTAGGATGATTACTTCATTGCTGATCAGCATTCATTGCTCTTTAAAACATTGGGTCTTATGAATTTATGGAGGGAAGTAAATGAAATGGATGTAACAGCTAGTGGTGATTCTGTTTCATTGGGCAAATTGAGAGCCTGGAAACTTAAACTTGTATAGCAGTGAAAACTGGGTTTGGATTCTCCTAGATCAATCTTACCAGGTAGTGGTAGTGATGGATTCACTTTTCACTGCTTCTGTATTTTTTAGAATAATGTGGCCCACATGATGTCAAAAAATCCAGAAGCTCCTAGCAAGAAGCCTATTTGAAATACCTACTAAGGTGAATTTTTCTCCTGATAGATGGTCGGTTGCTTCAATTTGGGCTTGGTACCGAATATTTAGAAACTCCACTGTAGCCTTAGTGTGGCAGAGTGCTTACTTTGATGTATGGTGGCTTTTCAAAATCTTATGAAAGAGTGTATCTTGCTCTCTAATTCAACACTGCTCTTTGCTGGGTGACCTGCATGTAGTTTTATTAATTGCATGCTTTTATGGAAGCATACTAATGTCTTGGGGGTTTTGGCATAGCCATTGTTGGTTTGCTTGGCAGAATTTGATAGAAAATCAGCAGAAAGTATGACAGTCGCATTCACACTTGCATTTTTCTGCTTGGTGGCATGGCTCTGAACTGGGATGGCTACTGGGAAGTTCACTTCATGGGTAGAAGGACTTGGAGGGATGAGGGAGCAATC